>NC_134745.1:0-2692091 GCF_050436995.1 Anticarsia gemmatalis
ACCTAACCTAACCTAACCTAACCTAACCTAACCTAACCTAACCTAACCTAACCTAACCTAACCTAACCTAACCTAACCTAACCTAACCTAACCTAACCTAACCTAACCTAACCTAACCTAACCTAACCTAACCTAACCTAACCTAACCTAACCTAACCTAACCTAACCTAACCTAACCTAACCTAACCTAACCTAACCTAACCTAACCTAACCTAACCTAACCTAACCTAACCTAACCTAACCTAACCTAACCTAACCTAACCTAACCTAACCTAACCTAACCTAACCTAACCTAACCTAACCTAACCTAACCTAACCTAACCTAACCTAACCTAACCTAACCTAACCTAACCTAACCTAACCTAACCTAACCTAACCTAACCTAACCTAACCTAACCTAACCTAACCTAACCTAACCTAACCTAACCTAACCTAACCTAACCTAACCTAACCTTTTTTTTTTTTTTTTTTTAACTCGGTTAATGCATGAAATTGCATCCCCAGCGCCCGGGGGAGCGCTGGGGTATGTGGGGCTCTCCGAACCAGAAGGGCTAGGCCTACCCACTAAACCACCGAGGTGTTGCCTCCTCCTCGCCGCATAGTGCCGAGGCCACGGGAACGCTTTTAAGCACACATCCGCGACCCCGACGCGGCCGTCCACGCGTGGACTCCTCCACAGTGTGGGACGACACCCCAACACACGGATGCCGTCCCCCCACTATGCCCCCTTGTGCAATGGCCAGCAAACTCCCCCGAGTTCACCAGCCAGGGGGCCTTCGGAAGCCGGGACAGGCCACGCGCAGATGCGCAGCATGTCCCGGCCGCCGGCGGCGGAAGATGTGTAGGCCGCCGCCACCTCCTCTCCGGCCACTGAGCCCAAGAGCAGCGGTCCGCCCACTCCAGCTGCCCAGCAGCCAAGGCCACTGACCCAAGAGCGGAGCGTCCCACGCTCCGACTCCAGCTGCCCCGTGACCCTAGCCACCGAACCCAAGAGCGGCAGTCCGCCCGCTACTACTCCAGCTGCCCAGCGGCCCCACCACCAGCCGCCATGGGTTAAGAGCCGGGTCCGACCGCCCGACCCCCGGCTCCCCACGGCAGCCCCCCTGTTGCCGCATCACGCGGTGCGGCCCCGCCCAGTCGCGGAGGATAGGGTTTAGCGACCTCCCTTCCCCCGCGACTAGCCTCTCCTAAACCGGCCAGGCTTACGTCGCCTAGGCCCAGCCGGCCGGCCGCTTTGGTCCCCCGGGTTGGTGCGGTACCACCCAGACAGGGAAGCGGCCTCTCCACTGGGTCCCTCTTGGTTCACCGCAACCGAATCCTCGGACTCAAGGTTGCGGCTACTAAGCCCCCCCACCACAGCAAGGTGGAGACCCGTCGGGGGGGAACCTAACCTAACCTAACCTAACCTAACCTAACCTAACCTAACCTAACCTAACCTAACCTAACCTAACCTAACCTAACCTAACCTAACCTAACCTAACCTAACCTAACCTAACCTAACCTAACCTAACCTAACCTAACCTAACCTAACCTAACCTAACCTAACCTAACCTAACCTAACCTAACCTAACCTAACCTAACCTAACCTAACCTAACCTAACCTAACCTAACCTAACCTAACCTAACCTAACCTAACCTAACCTAACCTAACCTAACCTAACCTAACCTAACCTAACCTAACCTAACCTAACCTAACCTAACCTAACCTAACCTAACCTAACCTAACCTAACCTAACCTAACCTAACCTAACCTAACCTAACCTAACCTAACCTAACCTAACCTAACCTAACCTAACCTAACCTAACCTAACCTAACCTAACCTAACCTAACCTAACCTAACCTAACCTAACCTAACCTAACCTAACCTAACCTAACCTAACCTAACCTAACCTAACCTAACCTAACCTAACCTAACCTAACCTAACCTAACCTAACCTAACCTAACCTAACCTAACCTAACCTAACCTAACCTAACCTAACCTAACCTAACCTAACCTAACCTAACCTAACCTAACCTAACCTAACCTAACCTAACCTAACCTAACCTAACCTAACCTAACCTAACCTAACCTAACCTAACCTAACCTAACCTAACCTAACCTAACCTAACCTAACCTAACCTAACCTAACCTAACCTAACCTAACCTAACCTAACCTAACCTAACCTAACCTAACCTAACCTAACCTAACCTAACCTAACCTAACCTAACCTAACCTAACCTAACCTAACCTAACCTAACCTAACCTAACCTAACCTAACCTAACCTAACCTAACCTAACCTAACCTAACCTAACCTAACCTAACCTAACCTAACCTAACCTAACCTAACCTAACCTAACCTAACCTAACCTAACCTAACCTTTTTTTTTTTTTTTTTTTTTTCGTCAGGAAAATGCATTACTGCATGTCCCGCCCCAGGGAGGAAAGCGGGGGTCTGTCGGGCTCTCCCGCCGGCAAGGCGTTCCGGCTGACTTGGGCATACCGACTAAAAACCTGACGGTGTTCCTTCTGCGGTCACCATAACGTGGCCAGGACGCGGTACCTCCGATCGGATACTCCGCGTCCCAGTCGGTGACGGCCCGCTTTGTATGCGGGCCCTACTTCGAGCGGGGGCAGGCACGAGGATTGCTCCCTAGCTCTCCACTTCAAGGGGGTGTGCCAGGAACACACAGCGCACTCGGACCTGTTCCCTGTCCAGGCGACGGAGCGTTCCGCCTCCGCCGCCCACAGGTCCGCGTCACGGGGGCCGGAGATCATCCCGGCGCCTACGACGCCCAGTGCGTCTTGCGCGGGAAGGGAGGGGAGCGTTGATTTCCCGCTCCCGTTCCGCCGCCTCTTTTGCGGATATAACTTCCTCGCAGAACGAGGCGACGGCCGACCACGCTGCCTCGCTCCCGACCATGGACAGAACCACGGCCGAGAGCGAGAGGTCGCTCCCGACTACCCCGGTCAATTGACGGCGCTGCGACGACCACGCCTGGCAGTGTGCCAGCGTATGCAGCGCCGTATCGGGGCAGTCACCACAATGATGGCACCTGGGCGTCTGCTCTCGGCCTATGCGACACAGGTACTTGCCGAAACAACCGTGTCCGGTCAAGACCTGCGTCAGCCGATAAGTGAGCGCGCCGTGCCCTCTCTCCAGCCACTCCGTGACCGCCGGCCGCACGGCCTCGATGGTAACGAGGCCGGCGCTGGGGTTCTCCAGTCGCCGCTTCCACGCCGCCAGGACATCTTGGCGGAGCTCTGCTCTCCGCGCCTCCACTTCTTGAGGCGCTGGCAGTGAGCCTTCGCCTCGGGCCTCCTCGCGCCATGTATAGAGTGACGCGAGGGCCTTCGCGTCCAGGTCCCACGGCGGCGTTCCGGCCAGTAGGCACGCCGCTTCGAATGAGATCGTGCGGTAGCCTCTCACGGCCCTGACAGCCATCACGCGCTGCGGACGTCGCAGCGCGGCGATGTTTTTGGCCGACAGGGCATTGGCCCAAATGGGTGAGCCATATAGGGCCATTGACCGCACGATCCCGGCGTACAGCCGTCGACAGGTGTTGTTTGGCCCCCCGAGGTTCGGCAGCAGGCGTGAAAGAGCGCCCGCCGCACCTACGAGTCTGGGGGCCAGCCGACTGAAATGGGCTGTGAAGTCCCATCGGCCGTCGAGAGTTAGACCAAGGTACTTCATCGACGATGCAATGCCGATGTGGACTCCGCCTACGATGATGCTGGATCCTGGAGGCGGGCGGCGTCGGGGCCCATGGAAAAATAGGGCCTCCGACTTTTCAAGAGCCACCTCCAGACCCAGCCGCCGGATGCGAGCGACGACCTGTGCGACCCCAGCTGTGGCCAGCACCTCCGCGTCGCGGTGCGTCTTCCCCCGGGCTGTAACCAGTGTGTCGTCGGCATAGCAGAATATGCCGACGCCTGGCGGGAGCGCACCGCGCAGAACGTAATTATAACCGATGTTCCACAGGAGAGGGCCTAGGACCGACCCCTGTGGAACCCCACAACACACCACTTGGCGTGACCAGCCATTTTGACCCGGGTAGATAATCGATCTTTCCTCCAAATAAGCCCCGATGATACGGCGGAGGTAGGGTGGCACTCGGTGATATTCGAGTGCCACTCGTATGCTGTTCCAGGGGAGGGTGTTGAAGGCGTTGGCGATGTCGAGTGACACCGCCAAGACGACCTCTCCCTGAGCTACTGCGTCCTCCGCCAGAGCCCTAACGCGCGCGATCGCGTCAATCGTGGAGCGCCCTTTGCGGAACCCGAATTGTTGGTCCGCTAGATCCGGCCCAACACAACTTAGGTGCGTGACGAGGCGGTCTGCAAGTATGCGCTCGAAGAGCTTGCCCACCTCGTCTAGCAACACAATAACCTAACCTAACCTAACCTAACCTAACCTAACCTAACCTAACCTAACCTAACCTAACCTAACCTAACCTAACCTAACCTAACCTAACCTAACCTAACCTAACCTAACCTAACCTAACCTAACCTAACCTAACCTAACCTAACCTAACCTAACCTAACCTAACCTAACCTAACCTAACCTAACCTAACCTAACCTAACCTAACCTAACCTAACCTAACCTAACCTAACCTAACCTAACCTAACCTAACCTAACCTAACCTAACCTAACCTAACCTAACCTAACCTAACCTAACCTAACCTAACCTAACCTAACCTAACCTAACCTAACCTAACCTAACCTAACCATTCTTTATACAGGTTGCTTGTCACACCTACTTGCCGTCGAAATCACACTTTCTTCCTTGGATTAACTAATTCAATGTAACGAAGATTCATCTCTTAAGAAGATTCATATCTTATTTAAGTATTAGGGAGATGTCATAAGATTTCAGGGAGATTTTGTAAGTTTTCAGGGAGGTGTTATAAGATTTCAGGGAGTTGTTTTAAGATTTCAGAGATTTTGTAAGTTTACAGGGAGATGTTATAAGATTTCAGGGAGTATTTTCAAGATTTCAGAGATTTTGTAAGTTTTCAGGGAGATGTTATAAGATGTCAGGGAGATTTTACAAGATGTCACGGAGTTTTTTTTTTTTTTTTTTTTTTTTTTTTTTATAAGTTTTCAGGGAGATGTTATTAGATTTCAGGGAGTTGCTTTAAGATGTCGAGGAGATTTTTTTTTTTTTTTTTTTTTAAGTTTTCAGGGAGATGTTATAAGATTTCTAGAGAAGAGAAAAAAAAAAAAAAAAAAAAAAAAAAAAAAAAAAAAAAAAAAAAAAAAATTTTTCTTCAAAGATGTTTACATTTTCTTATAGGGAATATTGTGCAGTTTTCAAAACCCTCCTTTGATTTCCAATCATTATTTCCGGAGTTATTGAATATCCCTCATTACGGGAGGAGACCCTTGCCCAGCAGTGGGACAGTAATGGGTTAAATTTATAATTTATTTATATTGAATATCAAAGTCAAAAATGACTTTTTTGCTTTGATTGACGATAACTCCGTGGCAAATCGTCGTACAGGCTTTTTGAATACGGCAAATTAAAGAGGATTAAATTTTCTAAAAGAACTTTAGAACGAAAGAATAAAAAAAAGAATAAAAAAAAAAAAAAAAAAAAAAAAAAAAAAAAAAAAAAAAAAAAATTTTGATGCCCGTGGACCTTTTTTTAGGAGGGAAAAAATTTGGAAAAAATTTTTTTTGGTAGTTTTCGTAGGATTTCTCCAGACCTGGCCATGACAAAAAAAATTCATGGTCATATCTAAAAACTAGACACTTGGAGCTACAATTTGCTTTTTTTATTTTTTCTATACGACCATTTTCCTCGGAGTTACAGCTTGTTGAAAATCACCCAAAAATTTGGATTCTTTTTTTATATCCCTTAATTTTTGGGACTAGTGTATTTAAGAAATTATTGTGTGATTTCAGGGAGATATTATAACATTTCAGGGAAATATTATCAGACTTAAGGTAGATATTATAAGATTTCAGAAATTTGTTATTTCAGGGAGTCTTAATATCATTTCAGGATTATGTAATAATCACCGGATTGTGACACCTTACATATTTTTTGAATACATATTAAAGCAGTCTAAATGGGCCTCTACGTGTTGGCTTTGGCCCCACGCACGCCTTCTAAAAGTCCGGGACTCTATAGTCCCGAGATGTTAAACAGACATACATAATAATAATTTCCATGAAACTCTAGAGGTTTATACATACAAACCTTCAGTGAAAAGTTTTCTATATCTGTACGCATATTATGCAGGCTTATGCATGTAATAAAACTTGTAAAATAGTTTGAGGTTTTTTTTTATTGAGTCGATCGACTTCCCATCATTATAGCTCACACGATTTGTCAACTGTCAGAAATTGAATTTTATAGAAAGCCCACTAGGTGAATTTAATTCTTATATAGATAGAACTCCGACATAAAACAAAGTTCTTTTGCTATTGCTAAATTCTAAATGTCATGCTCCTTCCTCTTGTGATAGTTATTCCGTGGATAATGGATAGTGAAACCGACAGATTTGCTATAAACATTACAGATAGTAGCAGTGATAGTAATAACAAATTATTATTGGATTAGTTTGTAATCACCTCAATCAAATTTATTTGTTTTTATAATTAAACTATTTCAGTAATAAATCTCGTTCAATTTAATTACGTAACTATTTTTTATGCAACAATACCATGCAACACTGGAACTGTCAGCTTACTGCATCCAGAAGTTTCAAACAATGTCAATGTCAAATTAGCTACCGGCGTTGTGTGGCTAAAATCATTTACTTTTCGTTTCGTCTGATAACCCTCTCGTTTTAGTGCTCATTTACATAGGGAGAAAGTGGGTAATTTAAACTTCAGTCTCCCTTTTGTAGTATACGGAGTCGTGACGTTCATAAATAGAAGTGTTGTAGTGCCTGAAAGTTATACAGGTCAGAATTATTGGACTTTTTGTTTCATATCGGTTATAAATAAATAGAGTGAATGAACGCTTCATTTGTTTATCATTGTTGGAATTACTTTACTAACAAACTGTGTATTAAAATAACGTGTAAAGTACCTGCACTTATTGCATCTCAATGTACTCTACTTTATTATTTGTACTTCTTTAGTATATTTGGAAACTACAGAGTCAGGACACTTAGAAGGCACTTACACACTGGGGACAATCCCTTTTCACTTGATATTCAGGATGTAATGTTATTGTTTATAGAGTGTTCAATGTGTTACAGTTGCGGTTTGTGTTGGCATGGTGAGAGTGGAAGGTAAATTTGATTGCAATATTTTGATGATAAATTTGAGTCAGTGGTACATCCTGCACTCATGGCTTGAGGCTCTGGTTGGTTTCTGTCCTATGACTTAAAAGTTACATTTCATAATTTTTTGATAAAGTTATATTCACACTGGATCAAATGAAATGTGAGAAACATATTGCTGAGCAGAGTTAGACAATTAAATTTGTCATATCATACCCTACAAACTAGATTTCTCTATGTTATACTCTGAAGTAAGAAACTAGCCTGCACAGCTATCATCATGTCAAATTGTAACAAAGCAATCACAATTAAAACAACACACATCTTGTAAAATCATGCATGTTCTACTTTAATTTGTGAAGATTGTGGCATAATATAATAGTATACTGTCAAATTACAGGGTCCCACTGTATTAGCATGGGCTTTGTGATTCTACTTGGAAAATTGCACTATTTCTTTCACAATGTGTATTCATAAGATCTTTTCTCAGTAGGTTGTCTGGATCTATGTGAAGTCACCGAGCAATTTATAGGAACAAGTGTGTGTATAGACTGTGCTCGAGAAAATCACTTATCCTTGCTTATCACAGAAAACGAATTTTCTGTCTCGTGTTTTAACTTGTGTAACACTGAACAAATTGATGTTGATCTCAAATCGCAAGCCAATGCTTTATTAAAACTCGCGGTAGCATGTGTACTGATACACCCTAAAAAAAAAAAAATTGTATTTGGAAACGCGCGTTGAACGTTTGTCGTCCGAACGTAAATGAACGTCTTAGATAAATTTTCCTTTTTTTTTTTAGGGTACAGCTGATCCTCCGTAACCGGACAACACAATGGCGAGCGAAGAGGAGGAGATCGCAGCTCCCGAAGACATCGTCGAGACGACGTCTAACGAGACGCAGACGAACGAGGATTCGCTTACGACCGCACAGCGCGCCCGCATCGAGCGCAACCGCCTGCGAGCGCGGGCCCTGCGCGACGCGCGCCTCGTGCAGCGACCGCCCACGTGAGCATAGCGCCCCCTGCCCCCCCTCCCCCTCGGCCTCGCCTCACTGAGCTCACTGTCGCGTGCAGGGACGGCGGCACGGCGCGCGCCTCCGCGCCCGATACGGGCGGCGGCTTCCTGCCCGAGGAGGACGCGAGCGCCTCGCCGCCGCGGCAGAGCGCGCGCCCCGCGCCCATCGTGGACCCGAGCGAGCGGCCGCGCTGCGAGGAGTGCGGGCGCTCGTTCGCGCAGTCGTACCTGTTCGACTCGTTCGCGCACCCCGTGTGCGACGCGTGCCGCGACGACGCGGACGCCCACGCGCTGCTCACGCGCACCGAGGCCAAGGCGCTGTTCCTGCTCAAGGACTGCGACCTGGACCTGCGCGCGCCGGCGCTGCGCTGCGTGCGGCGCCGCAACCCGCACGGCTCGCGGCTCGGCGACATGCGCCTGTACCTGCGCGCGCAGGTGGAGGCGCGCGCGCTGCTCGTGTGGGGCTCGGAGGAGGCGCTGGAGCGCGAGCGCGAGCGGCGCGACGAGGCGCGCGCGCGCTCCAAGCACAAGCAGACGGCGCGGCGGCTGCGCGCGCTGCGCATGGACGTGCGCTCGAGCCTGTTCGACCGCACGCGCGCCGCGCACGAGCACGACTTCGGCGCCGAGCGCTACGACGCCGCCAGCGACCAGTACGAGCGCACGTGCGCCTCGTGCGGCCACGTCGAGTCCTACGAGAAGATGTAGCCGCGGCTCTCTCCTCGTTGTGACCGATGTGATTTCGATGGACATTACAATACGTTTTGATAATATTAAATTAGTTAAAATTCTGACGTCTGTTTCCATACTAATATTATAACTTTATATGTAGGTGGTGATACTATTTAACTGATTTTGAAAATCCTATAGCACAAAAAGCCTATAGCACTCGGGGATAATGCAGTAGAGAGCTGCATTATCCCCGAGTGCTATAGGCTATAAATTATGTCTATATCGCAGCAAGTCGGAAAAGTGCTTACTTTTGGAAGATTATTTAAGCAAGATAATATTAATCCTTACCAAAATAAATTCATCACCACAAAGTCATGAAAGAGAGAATTTTCTCTTTTTATCAATTTCTTGTGCAGTTTCGGAGAAATCATAAAAATTACTGAAACGCAAAAAAAAAGCTAATACTAAAATGTGATTGAGTGGTTTTTTTCTTTATCCATAGATGATAGTGTCATTTTCCATCACGGTGTTAAAATTCTTCGTGACCCTTTTGGCTTAATTTTTCTATACTAATATTACAAGCATGAAAATTTGGATGGATGTTTGTTATTAAATCACGCTACGACGGGTGAACAAATTTGAATGAAACTTGGCACACAGAAGAAATATGTCCTATAATAAAATCAAGAATACTATTTATCCGGACTCCGGACGGAATCCCTTGGAATATTTTGACGACTACGCGGACGAAGTCGCGGGCAGAAGCTAGTTTACAACAGTTTCTATACAGTCACAGTCCAGCGATCCAGTCCAGTTCTGGATTGCTTACTGGAAAAATGTAAACCAGCACTGGAATGAACTGAAACCAGTAAGCATTCTAGTCCAGTGACTGGATTCGCGGTCTAATATTGAATCCAGTGCTACTGGAATAATGTAGACGGCCAATTCAGTGCCATTCCAGTGCTGACGAAGTACACAAGTGTAGGTTGTTTTCGCGTGCGAATAAAGGATTTTACAACGGTGAAGAATTTATTTCAAGACGCAATTGTAGTTTGTCAGTATATACAGAGAAAACCCGTGTTTATGGTATTTAACATCAGAACATTATAAAAACAAAGCTATGCGCCAAACTGTTTTGCAAAATCTGTGTATTGGTATGAAAATGAAAATTCGCCGATCCAATTTCGCATCCAAATCCGTTCCTTTTTTCTTAGTTCCTTATCAACCTCATTAATAACTTCTTGTAGCAAGAGTGATTGAGCACGCTCGTGCATTGGCTTGAACTTGAATTTATCAACATACGTAGGTACTCGCTACTTGCTGTTAGAATTAAAAACGATTATACAAGTGTCAATAAATGGTGCACTTTTCTATTGTTTTGTGGAGGTTCCTTTTCATTGTGTCATGTCTATGGGATAAATGACGGGTAATGAGTTCGGAAAATATTGATGCCAATACTTACAAATCCAACTAACTTTGAGGTAGGATCGACGCATACTTATTTGGCCAACTATATGTCAATAGCCAAGTGTATGCTTGGTTAAGCAATCTTGGGATATAATGGACAATAAAAAGAAAGTTTCAGTGAGTCACAATATATACATGCAGTACAATATGATAACAGTTGTGATGTGGTGTGACGGTGGAGCGACGGTGGCGGGTGACGTCACTCGCTCCACGTGCGCCGCGCGCGTGGCGAGAGTGGCGGCGTCGACAGCTGCCGGGTGGCGGCCTCCTCGGACAATGCTCCCTGACGAGCCGACTAACACCACAGCTATTCAAGTGAACAATGTATTCAAGTGCTCATCCCATTTGGTAAATATAAAACATAGCGTAAACGTAATGAAATAAACAAATGCTGTTTCAATAAGAAGATATTTTTACAATTCTTAAGAGTTAAATAAATGTTAAATCTAGAGCAAAATTAGAGTGTTAGACTGATTTTAAGTCTTCTGGTAGGTCATTTTTAGGATGTTTATTTTCAAAATGTTGTTTGTAGGTCTTGGGGTCTGGCATCTGAGCCTGAAAATAAAACAGAAATACTATTTATTGTTTTTATAGATTATATGGAAAACCTCAGTACTAGTCTTTATGTGACATGTGTTTGGTGAAATAACATTATATTATTATATTAATAATAACACAATTTGTTAATAACAAGTGTGCAACACTGTAACTTGTAAACATGCTCAATAGTCCTTAGGGGATGTTAAATATAGCAAGCAGCAGAGTTGGTGTTGGTTGACATATTATTATATTACTAGCTGATCCGCAAAACTTCACTTGCGTCTCATAAGAGAGAATGGGTCATATTTTCCACCATTGTTGTAACATTTTTTACTTGTACTCTGCTCCTGTTGGTTTTAGTGTGATTTTATTTAGCCTTTCTTGATAAATGGGCTATCTAACACTGAAATATTTTTTCAAATCGGACCAGTAGTTTCTGAGATTAGTGAGTTCAAACAAACAAACTCTCCAGCTTTATAATATTAGTATATATATACAGACCTTGCACACAGCACACACATGGACGAGAGCTTTCTGTGCAGCTTTTTTCTGGTCTGTGGCACTGTGGCCCTGTTGTTTCTTGAGCTTAGAAGCCTTTTCTGCCGCCTTAGCTTGTGATTGAATTTTTTGTTGTCCCCGAGCCATTCTTTACTCCTAAGCAAAAAACACAATTTACCAGTTAAAAATAATAATAATAATCTGAAATTAGTTTATAACACAGATTTGCTTTGGAATTCCAAAGCAGTCAAGAGAAAATATTGGTTTAGAAAAAACTAAAGTAAAAAGAGTTAATAAATTGAATTCTAGTATTGGCAGTAATATTTAGGACAATGGATTAATTCTTACACCAGTAAATGATTTTCGTATACTTGGGTTAAAGAACCAATATCTCCCTGAGGTAAACCATTTTAGTAACATAGAGGGAAGATACCAAATGATTAAGGCACTAAAACGACACTAGAGTAAGACAAGCATAATAAATAAATAACATATGTGCTTTCTGCTGAACTAATCGGCAATATGAGTAGCTAAAACAGTAATTTCTAGATAAAGACAAGTATTTTTAATAATATATTGTCTTTCGTCATAAAATAGGTTAGCTTCTAAATTCGTCTACGTGAAAGGAAAGTGATTTACAGCAATACCTAGGTGTCATTTTTGAACATGGGTCAAGCGAATCGCGATTACTAAACTCAGTTGAAATCAAATCAATAAAGGAAGCATTTGGTATTGCTAAATGTTGCAAAAATTTAGTCAAAAGTACACAAAAAAGAGGTGAAATGTCAATGCACAAAACAAAACCATATTGACTGGAACATAAGCTCACCGTTATTAAGTATTTAACGATTGCAATTACGATGTCGGAGTGTTTCCACGAACGGAAATGTTCGGTAATTAGCACTGAACTCAATAAGTACCACGCACTTTAGTTTCTACAATGAAAACTTAACGAAAACAGACAAAATGCTAACAGAGATTAATCGGGATGGATGGATGAGTAGGTTGGTTGAATGAGTGAATTGAGTGACTGACTGAGTAAAATGACTGAAAAGAGTGAAACCAAAAAATATGACGAATGAGCGACGACTGAATAGTGACGCACGCAGCTGACTAGTGTGACCACAGAAAACCAACTTTATTTTAAAGGTCATGGCCCATTTAGTGTGAAAACTATACCTACGGCGTACAGAAATGAAATATGGCGGGTATCAAAGACAAATGATTGTACTTTTCAATGGTAACTGGCGCATTATTGTGGCTGATGGGGATCATAAAATAATAACAATAAAAAATTGTAATCTACTGTAATTGAAAACTTAACTTATAACTTGTGGTTTTAGGGAAGAGAAAATAAAATACATGTTTTTTTTAATGTTTATTCAGCTTCATCAATATCTATTACATTGTCCAAGAAAGCAGCAGGTGTATCAATATTTTCTTGATGTCTGGCCCAGGATAAAAAGTATACTACGCTTGCAATATGGGCACAACTTCCTATAGTGCGGCGGCCGTGAATACATGAACAGTAGTATCCCTCGATACTCTCTCGACCATGTCGTGTTGGATTCACCAAAACATAAGTATAATATTGTTTACTCCTGACATGTCGAGACTGAATTCTCCCTCTAATTAATATTTTGTTGTCAACTAACATGCGGTGTCTGTACACTTCTAATGTGTACACTTATACATATTAGATTTGGGGACTGACATAGTACCTATACTTTTTATCCTAATGACATGTTTCCATGGGATAAAATAATTTACCGACGGGCGAAACCGCTTGTGCAGCTAATTATTTCCCAATTTTTAGGGGTCTTCTGAACGATCTCTCCATTGAATATTTTTTTTATTTTTACATATAATGAAAAGTGGGTTATACCTGCATTATTTACCACCATTTTCGTTTATGTACAAAAACATTTTTGAACCGGGTCGGATTATGGGCCATGACCTTTATATCATTCTTTCGACTGCATAAAAAAAACCTAAACTTCTATATGTGTTCGAATAACGACATAATTTGGTACCTACCTAATTAGGTTTCTTGATTTATTTATCCTATAGAAAACTGGAAATAAACTGTAATAAAATTATTAATATCTTATGTATCTGTAAGTAGGTATTCAAGTTACGATCATATTAACCACAACGTCTATCTGAGCCTTACCGCATAAATTTGCGTTTTATTTTATGTGGCCATCCAACAGGCCATGGGTTCTGATTTATTTATATCAAGGTTAGTTGTTAATATATTGTAACCGTGAAACAGCTGCTCAGTACAGCGTTATTGTTGTAGATGTGTAGGTTCATAGTGGACTTAGACTAACATAGAAAGCACTATCTGTTACTGACAGATGACGTGACTTTATGTTAGAACACTCAAAACGTCAGATTCATGTGTCAGATATAAGCAAGTAGGTAAACAAAACATTGTAATAACCTTAAAAACACTGAACTTTACTTTTATTGGTTGGATCTAGATATTTCATCTATGTGACTAGTAAAATAAGAATATTAAAAAAATTATATCAAAATTAGCAAGTTTCTAGTCTGTACTTATAGGTATTGAAATTTTGTTATAGACGGAAGCCGACAATCCGATCCGCTCTATAATCTTATTTTTGCAATCAAACGAATCTTATTAACAGTGAGTAATGCAGCGTGCGTTAAGAGTGTTTCGTCCGCTAACGACGCGACGGGTACAAATGTGCTTCAGTAGCTCTAAATCCGGGATGGATAAAGATAAAAGCCCTCTCCGTCGCCTACTGGACGACTCTAGTTCTTTCGGTGAAGCCGAAGGGGAGGCGAATGATCCGGAGCTGCGTTGGGCGACACAGCCGTACGCGGCACGGCCTCGGCGAGGACCGCCCGCCGCCGAGCGAGTGGAACCGCGGGACACTTCTGTGTTGCTGTTTCCGGGTCAGGGTTCTCAATCTGTCGGCATGGGGCGACGCCTGTTGGAGATTCCAGCCGCCAGAGAACTGTATGAGCTCGCTTCGAGTATAGTGGGGTAAACTAGTTAGTTAATTAATATCAAATACACTTTGACAAGTCACACAAGATTATCTGAATCCCAACTAAACCGAGCTACTATACCCAGTAAGCTAATAAATAAACTTTTACAAAAATTTAACCCATTAATGTCCTACTGGTAGGTAAGGGTCTTCGCTGCGCTTCACTGGCCAAGTGTGAGTTGAGGACTTTGCCTACCTTCAAGAACTGTTGTAAAGAACTTCATGCCTGCAAGTTCTTTACAACATGCAGGTTGCATCACAATGTTTTCCTTCACCATTATAACAAGTGATCATTATTTATGATACCTTCACTCATTACTTTGAAAGTTATTGGTGTGTTGCCTCAGATACAATTACACAAGCATGAGAGACGTAACTTAAGCCAGATGGATATCATGGCCTACAAACATACTTGTATACTTCTAAGTACATACGTATTGTTACATAAATCTGTATGACTACAAAGGGATTAAAAAAATTTATATACAATATTTATCATGATTACCAATGTATTATATTGTACTAGCTGACTCGCACTGCTTTGTTTGCATCACAAAAGAGAAAATAGGTCATAATTTTCCCCATTTTTAAAACATTTTTTAATGGTGCTTCTGCTCCTATTGGTTGTAGCCTGATGTTATATAGTCTATAGCCTTCTTAAATAAATTGGCTATCCAACAGTAAAATATTTTTTTGATTCACACCAGTAGTTCCTGAAATTAATGGGTTCAAACAAACAAACAAAAAGCTACTACTATGATATGCAAATACATTTTATAAATTATATGTAGGTACCGAAGAACTTATTGAATTAAAATTAAAGTGCAGGGAGACCACTATGCAGGCCAAGTACAGGTCCGCACTTAAGCCTTCCTTTCATGGTGCTAAAGAACTCTAGGCAAACAAGGTTTCATCAAGACATTTTCTTAATCAAGTTATTACTATAGGTACTTCTAATATGCACAGAACTTTATAGTTCTCGGTCGACTTCTTCGTAATAATAATCATTCGAATACTCGGCCGTCTAATCGAACCGACCGACTCGACAGTCGCGAGACGCGTCGACGTCTTCGAATCGAACGCGACGTCCGAACGATCGACCTTCTCGGCCGCAGGTGGGACGTGGCGCGCGTGTGCCGCGAGGGCCCCGAGGACGAGCTGGCGCGGCGCTGCCAGACCGCCGTGCTGGTGACCGCGCTGGGCGCGCTGGAGCGCGTGCGCGACGAGCGGCCCGGCGCCGTGGAGCGCGTGCGCGGCGCCGCCGGCTTCTCGCTCGGCGAGATCGCCGCGCTCGTGTTCGCCGACGCGCTGTCGCTCGAGCGCGCGCTGCGCCTCGTCGAGCTGCGCGCCGCCGCCATGAGCGCCGCCAGCGCCGCGCGGCCCGGCGGCATGCTCACCGTGTGGCTGGCGCCCGACGCCGAGCTCAACCACCTGCTGCTGCGCGCGCGCGAGCGCGCGGCCGAGCGCGGCGTGGAGGCGCCCGTGTGCCAGGTCGCCAACTACCTGTACCCCGGCTGCAAGGTGGTCGCCGGCGACGAGGAGGTGAGTGCGGGACCCGTCGCCCGGCGGTGACGGCTGACGCTCGATGACGGTCGGTTTCGTGCGCAGGCGCTGCGGTTCGTGCAGGAGGCGGGCGCGCAGTTCGGCGTGCGGCGCGCGGCGCGCGTGCGCGTGGAGGGCGCGTTCCACACGCCGCTGATGGCGGGCGCGGAGGCGGCGATGCGCGAGGCGCTACGCTCGGTGGAGCTGCGCGCGCCGCGGGTGGCGGTGTGGTGCTGCGCGGAGGCGCGCGTGTACGGTGACGCGGCGGACGTGCGGCGCGGGCTGGCGCGGCACGTGACGCGGCCGGTGCGCTGGGAGCAGACGCTGCAGGCGCTGTACGCGCGGCCGCGGGGCGAGGGCTTCCCGCTGACGCTGACGCTGGGGCCGGGCGCGGCGCTGCGCTCCACGCTGCGGCAGGTGAACGCGCGCGCCTGGGACTCGTCCCTGCAGATCGACGTGTAGCGTTCGGCGATCACGCTCACCCGTGCTCGCTCACTATATTGTCGTTGCGTTTATGTCGGCGTCAGGTCGGCCCCACTATCGAGTGGCTCATTGTTAACATGTACATTTTGTAATAAACTGATATCGCGTTCGCAGGATCGATAGCTTCGTCTAAAAATGGTTTTGTATATAGTATAGGATAAGAATAGAGTAGATTTCCAAGTTTTGTACAAATAAATGAGTATAACAAACAGTGTATTGTTATTGTAATCAGTATTGGTACAGGAGGGCGCCCGCCACTTCATCCTCAAGTGCCCGAAGTGAGCACAAGAAAAGACTGTGATCATATCGTGACTATTTTACCATGACATATTCATAATCCTTTCATGACGAATAGTGTTCACACAGGGCTCATTAAAAAAACACACACATGTCAGGGTCTAAAACCATCAAATGCTCATACAATAAAGGAGGAAATCTAAAAAAAAATTTTGTTTTTGAATGTTTTTTTTTAATCTGCGCTTTTCTACTAATCAAACCACAAAAATGCGTTTAGCATTATAATACAATGATCTATTAAAATTATAGGTAAAGTTGGTGAAAATAATACTGCATAATTACAACGTATCGTATTCAAGTTTATTAAATCCTAAGTTTTTATAAGTTACGCATTCGCTTCTCTCTCGACGCTTAACATAACGAGTGGCTTAGACGACTATAAACAACTCTCATGCAACAATATACTGTTCGGTCGTCGTGACACGACGCAGGGCGCTGCTCGCTGCTCGCTCGTCCGCCGCGGGCGGGTCGGTCCGCGGCGCGCTACAGGTTGAGCGGGTTGGGCGTGGCCTGGCCGCCCGCCGCCGCCACGCTGGCGCCCAGCTCGCCCAGGCGCTTGAACTGGCGCAGCGAGCGCGGGTCGCGCGTGGCGCTGAGCGAGTGCGGCATGCGGGTCACGCACTCCTCGGCCCACGCCTCGGCCAGGCGCAGCTCCTGCGGCGCCGACTCCAGGCGCAGGCGCGCGGCGCGGGAGGCGCGCGACAGCACGCAGGCGGCCGTGTAGGCGTCGATGGCGGACGACGCCAGGCGGTTGAGCACGAACTGCTCGTCCACGATGCCGCGCCCGTGGCGCACCAGCGCCGCCTCCACGCAGCGCCCGTGCTCGGCCACCAGCTTGCCGAGCTCGGCGCCCAGCGTGCGCAGCTCGGGCGCCAGCAGCGGCGCCAGGTCGGGGCCCCGCGCGAGCCCCACGGCGGCCGAGGCGCGGCGCCCGGCCTCGCTGAAGATGAGGCCGAGGTGCGCCGTGGGGTTCTTGAAGGCGCGCTGCAGCTCCTGCAGGTGCGAGCCGGCGAACTGGATGCCGGTGAGCGCCACGAACAGGCGCAGGATGTCGTTGGTGCCCTCGAAGATGCGGAAGATGCGCAGGTCGCGCAGCACGCGCTCGAGCCCCGTGGCCTTCATGAAGCCCATGCCGCCCAGGATCTGGATGGCCTCGTCCACGACGGTCCACGCCGAGTCGGACGCGAACACCTTGGAGATGGCGGCCTCGAGGTGGTAGTCCTGCGCGCCCGTGTCCATGTTGCCGCTCACCATGTAGGCCAGCGACTCGGTGGTGTACTGCAGCATGCACATGCGCGCCAGCTTCTCCTGCACGGCGCCGAACTCGGCCAGCTTCTTGCCGAACTGCACGCGGGTGGCGGCGTGCTCGGCCGCCTGGCGGATGGCGGCCCGCTGCGTGCCGGCCAGCGCCGCCGCCATGCCGAAGCGCCCGTTGTTGAGGATGTTCATGGCCACCTTGAACCCGTTGCCGATGCCGCCCAGCACGTTCTCCACGGGGATCTTCACGTCCTCGTAGTACACCTCGGTGGTGTTGGAGCACTTGATGCCCATCTTGTTCTCCGGCGGGCCGGACGACACGCCGCCGAACGCCCGCTCCACGATGAAAGCGGTCACCTGTACACACACAATTCCTACTTTACGGGTGCTGATTCAACTTAAATCAACTCTTCATCATCATCATTGAGTACAGCATTCCGTAGCTGCATGTAAATTTAAAGACAATTACTTTGAAATCCATAATAACCGTGTATAAATCATTGGTTTATTATAATCATTTATTTTATTTTTTTACTTCCGTCAGTCAGCTTGCAGTCATGACCAATTAAAGATAAAATGCATTTTCACGGCAATTGCCATATAAATGATACATGATAAACATTCCAAGTGAACTGTAGACACTATGGATTTATGTAGTCTGGCGCAAGCCCGCGACAGCTCGGCGCGGCTGTCGTCTCTTCTTACCCATGAAGTTAGGGAGTATGATGATAAGTAACTAACATGATTAGTATACTGAAATGTGTACTGAAATCTATTACCAGACTAAAAGCATCAACAGTGACCAACAAAAGTTTCCAAGTATGATTAGTATATACCTTATCGACCGTCTTGCCATCCTTCTCTATGGGGGTCTGGGCGAACACGGTCATTATCTCTGCGATGCCTCCGTTACTGATCCAGATCTTGGAGCCGTTCAGGACGAAGTGCTTGCCATCAGGCGACAGCACGGCGCGCGACCTGCAACACGTTTCAACCGTCAGTCCGCATCAGTCCGCAATCGTCGGTCACTGGACCCGCTCCCGCGACACTCACTTGATGGAGCCCGCGTCGGAGCCCGACGACGGCTCGGTGAGGCAGAAGGCGGCGTACTCCCCGCCCGTGACGCGCGGCAAGTACTTGGACTTCTGCTCCGGCGTGCCGAACAGCAGGATGCCCTTGAAGCCGATGGACTGATGCGCGCCCAGCGTGATGCCCACGCCCAGGTCGTGCGCGCCCACCACCTCCACCAGGCGCGCGTACTGCGTGTTGGACAACCCGAGGCCGCCGAGCTCGGCCGGCACCTGCAGCCCGAAGGCTCCCAGCTCCCACAACCCTGCCACCGTCCCCGCTTCGATCTGAGAATCTGCATCATTTTTCGCGGGATCGTTCACCTATAGCAAACATGCAAATTAATTCTTCAATTGGGTAACTCATTTATGCTTCGAAATAAAGTTGGGAGCAATTTCCTTACCTGATGCTCCCCGTCATTTATAAAGAATGCAGCGCAACGCAACGCGAATGATTTGTTGTGATAACATTTTCAAATTTAACATGGATATAAAAATGTGTAAACGTTGTGATGGACGCGACGCTAACCTCTTGGAAGAACTTTTCGACGGGTGGCACGAGTTCCTGCAGCATCTGGCGCTGGTCGTCGGAGAGCGCCTCGGGGAAGGGGAACACCTGCGCGGGCTCGAAGTGGCCGCGGAACAGGTTGAGCGTGAAGGAGGCGCTGTGGCGCGGCCCGGCGCGCGCCGCCGCCTTCGACGCCATGCATCGTGCGCTATGCGTAACACAGAACACTTTTTTATTATTATATATTTGCACACTCTCTCTTGCTCTCATTTGGGGATACCATTTGTTAATTAAATAACTCACGAATAATACTCAGAAGACACACACAGAAGTATAAATTATGTATTTCTTTTGTTTTGTATTGATAATTATTATTATTTGTTCATACGTCTGTTTCGTATCTCGGGACTACAGTCCCGGACATTCGAAAGGCGTGCGTGGGGCCCAAGCCAACACGTAGAGCTAGGCCCTTTTAGAAGACTTTAATTTTCAACTTTGTATACGACTAGCTTCCGCCGCGCGACTTATTCCGCGCGAAAAAGTTTTCCGTTGTAAAAAGTATCCTATGTGTGAATGTAGGTTAATTTCAGTTCATACTGTCGAATTCTAAGAAGAATTATAAAAACTTTCACCCCCTATTTTATCCTCTTAGGGGTGGAATTTATCAAAGTCCTTTCTCAGACAACGCCTACGTCATAGTAGCTTTATGCATGCAAAGTCTCAGCTGGGTCAGTCTAAAATTGTCAAAATTTCATACAAACTTTAATTCCCTATTTTATTCCATTCTGGTAGAATTTATTTAAATTCTTACTTAGAGGATGCCTACATCGTAACATCTATGAGTTTTATATATTACTAGCGGACCCGACAGACGTTGTCCTGTCTACACGTCTTTAATTTGCAATAAATAATTAAAAAAACACTGTCCAGCGGACAAAATTGTGAATCTAAACCATTCTCAGATCCCTTTGAACACACACAAAAAATTTCATCAAAATCGGTCCAGTCGTTTCAGAGAAGTTCAGTGACATACACACTTACAGAAGAATTATATATATAAAGATTATAATAAGTATACCTATACATTATTTTTATTATTAATGAACTATAAAATAAATTTAAAAAAAAACTATAAACCTTTAAATTAAATAAATACCTACTTAGTAGTAGACAGCATTTAACCTTGGTCTTATGGATTTCTCATTACCATCAGCTGAGAACAGCTTATGAAACCATTGCCAAGATATCGATATGAGTCACTGGTGAGTATGTGGCAATATCCAAAACCAAAATCAAATAATTTATTTATTTAGGTCAAATGTATACACTTATGAGAGTCAATGATACAGAGAGTGAATTTACCTCCAGTTTAGAATGTAAGGCCAATGAGAAGGGCTGGCAAGAAACTCCTGGCTACTCTTTTTAATTGCCAAATGATTTTAAAAATATTTCTATTATGTATAAAATCAATCATTGATGATGTAAGGAGCAACCAATACTACCAAATACACTTTGGTCATAACATTAATAAAATCATTCTATTAAGGTGCTAGTAAACAAGAAATCAAATACTATTGGATGCCAGATGGGATCATCTTATCACTTACATAATATTAGTATTGAAATCATAAGAGGCATTCGGTTCCAGATCCAGTTTTCACAACATTTTTACACTCATATTAATCAAAGCATGGTGATGTATATCCTAGTAGTTGATCAATGCTAAGTGTTCTATCCATACTTCCATACTAATATTATAAATGCGAAAGTAACTCTGTCTGTCTGTCTGTCTGTCTGTCTGTCTGTCTGTCTGTCTGTCTGTCTGTCTGCTACTCAATCACGCCTAAACTACTGAACCAATTTGCATGAAATTTGGTATGGAGATATTTTGATACCCGAGAAAGGACATAGGCTACTTTTTACCCCGGGAAAATGACGCATTTCCCGGGAAAATTCAAGTAGCGAACTAAGTCGTGAATAGTCAATATTATAATGACATTGAAATAACAAAATTCCGTTGTCATGGCAACTGTTTTAATGGCGGATATGCCTTAGCGCGACTTCGTTATATTAAGAGATATAAATAATTTTGAGAATATTTTTCGTGAAAAAAAAACAAATTTTATATCATCACGCTACGACCAATAGGAGCAGAGTAACAGTAAAAAGTGTTTCAAAAACGAGGAAAATTCTGACCCATTCTCTCTTATATGACGCAAGCGAAGTTGCGCGGGTCAGCTAGTGACAAATAAATCATCAGGTTCATTTTCTATGGAAGAAACTCTTTTGCAATCATATCAATTCAATAGTTCCTGAAATCAGCACATTCAATCAAACCAACTTTTCAGCATTATATTTTATAGATTGGTTTAGATTTTAGAAAAAGAACTGAAAGTCAGTTTAAATTAAATAATTTATAAACAACATAGACCATAAATAAGAGATTAAAAAGTATTGCAACTGATTTCACATAAAACTATAACCAGGAAAGTCAATTGACTATTTGATTAATAATTATAATAATTGTTGAGCTGTGTTGTATTTATTTATATCTAAAGACATAATTGTATATATAGTTTTAATTTTAATAATTTAATGTAAATATTTAGTTTTATAAGTTTTGTACTGTATAATATGTAATAAAATTCTATTGTTAGATTAATTGATAATATTAATAAATTTTAATGAAAAATAAAGTTTTACCAAAAGTCTAAAAGACATAATTATTTTGTTTATAAAAGATCAACATACCTCACCCTTTACAACACTACATACCTAGTAATAATAATAATGTCCTCCTAGCCGATATACGGCTACGGTGGTCAGTTTCATTGAAACTGGCCATCTGTGCAGGACTTTGTTTATGGTGTCCAAGTGTGTGCACAATACACAGGTACACTCTCTATTCCATCACTCCCATAGTTTGGTGGGACGGATAACCGACACAACCAGTGAGAGGTCAGACGCAGGACCGCACAATTTTTTTTTACAAAATATATAGGTCATATTATTATAGACACTGAAGAATCCAAGGAGAAGGACAACTAGTCTGGATACTTTCAGATGGATGATTTAGACTACACTAGACCCAGAGCTGCCCATGCTCAAAATAAGTTAATTACAAAGGTTCTGCCTTTCAATATTGATAACCATTGAAAGCCAGCATCTGCTACTTCCATGGAAGGTGATTTAATTATCAGCATTCAGCAGGGTTCTTTGTGCAAAAATCTTAAAAATTAAGTAGGTATATGCACCAATTCAAAATAATCAAAATGTGATGATTGAATATTTATTGTAACAAAATTGTTATGCAATACTTTTCATTAGAAAAAGATTTGTATGATTATGCCGTTTTCTAGGGAGCAGTAGAGTGTAATACTAAATAAGACAGCAACTTTTTTAAACCATAAGTAATACATTGATGTGCTGAACTGCTGAACGAATAGGTTACAGTTAAATAAAACACTGTTAGAGTGTGAAATAACACGTCACAACAAAAGCTAATGTGAGATGATTTTTAATCATAATGTCTATTATTGAGGTTGCGGTACAAAGTCCAAGGTGATAATGAACTTGGACTATGGAACTACAAGGTGGTGTCTCAGAGAGTTTTATGACCTCTTTACACAGTTTTACAAATAATTACAATTACCTGTGCAGCGAAGGCGACTTTCCCGCTATGCAACGATTTGCACACGTTAACAACTTAGCACCCTTCATTTTGTGTAAATAAACAGTAAAGTTGTGATTTATTTTAAAACACGTAAAAGTTATAATAAAAATTTAAAAGCTCATTTTATGGTAAAAAGGAACTATAAAAAATAAACACTGATTACAAAAATAAATTAATCTACTATGTACACGATTAACGTATGTCCTAACTCAACAAACAAGTTGTACTAAAAAATATTGTTAAAATTCCACTTACATTGGCGCGCGTTACGGGTTTTATCAAGCGTTTCTTTGAAACTAAGCTTATGATTTTCCTTATCTCGCTCTACCACACTGATGTTTGTATGGCTCTCTCTAACATTTTCATGTACTTCTACATGCTCACTGATTCGCAAATGCATATGTACCTAGTCACAGTGTTACGGATAAGATTGACATATAGGTACCTACCTACTTATTATAATTTTATCAAACAGCTGAGAAGAAGTTACACGGAATACCAATTTTTTTATGACTTCTAAAAAAGTCAGAAGCGTGATCTTCCAAAATGTATAGGGAAACATTATCTGCTTAATGGAAACAATAGGTTTGTAATAGGTAGGTACCTATTAACAATCAAAATTAAATATAGATCAGATACAAAATAAAAGCTCGATTTTGTGTTGGTATGTAGGTACCTATATCGAAATATTTGTAATAATTCACAGTATAGATAAGATCAGATTTATATTGGAGATATTAGATTAATACTTTTGAAATCGAGTTTATATGTTGCCCTGACTAAAGCTATACCTACAACAAATAAAAGTCACGTTGCATATTTGTGACCATATATTTTGAGGTCTACTTTGATGTTCATAAATATTTTTTATCGACTTTGGATTATTTTTGGATATTCTTCTTTATCCATAACTAAAACTAAGTACCTAGGTTATCTTCATTCATCCATCTTAACTCAATGGAGAATGTTACCTAATTTTGATTTTTAGCACTCCATATTCTCGTTTAAAAATAAAAAATACTGGTGAAAGAATTACTTCGATACGTCAATTAGTTTTCGATTTATAAGTAAAAAAAGTTGCAACCGCACGACGCTAGCTCTCGGTGACGGTGTGACGTCACTCTACACTTGCTTAGTCTGGCTCACACAGTCGCTTGCGGTCGCGCGCTCGGTGCGTTGAAATTATTCCTAAATACTTTAAAAATGTTCAATTCAAATACTAGGAAATTATATGTTGTGCCTAAATGTAATTTAATATTATGTAGGTAAGTACATAAGTAATAATAAATAACTTCATCTTATAATGAAACAATTTCTAACCGGATTGATCGCGAGTTTACTGATTTTACTGTGGCAGGAAAAATGTAAAATCGATAAGTATGCGATTATTTCGGTTAAAAACTGTTTCATTAAAATATGCAGTGATCGTAAATATCTAACATTATTACTTATTATACCTATGTATAATATACTAGAAGCCGCCTACGACTTCGTCCGCATGGAAACCCTTCCCGCGTAAATCCCGATCCTTCGGGAACTCGAGGATAAAAAGTAGTCTATTTAAGTAGTGTTATTCTGGGTCTTCAGCTATATATCAAACTAGTTGACCCGCGCAACTTCGCTTGCGTCACATAAGAAACAATGGGTCATTATTTTCCCCATTTTTGTAACATTTTTTATTCGTACTCTGCTCCTTTTGGTCGTAGCGTGATGATATATAGCCTATAACCTTCCTCAATAAATGGGCTATCTAACACTGAAAGAATTTTTCAAATCGGTCCAGTAGTTCCTGAGATTAACGCGTTCAAACAAACAAACTCTTCAGCTTTATAATATTACGGAACCGATTACGATGAAATCTATATTAGTATTAGTATAGATTTCATCGTAATCGGTTCCGTCAAATTTGCGTGAAAGAGTAACAAACATCCATACATACTTACATACCTACATACTTACATACATACATACGTATGTACATACATACGTACATACATACATACATATACAAACATACGTACATACATACATACGTACATACATACATACATACGTACGTACACACATACGTACATACATACATACATACATACAATGACATATGTATGTCATTGTATGTATTACTTATGTACTTATGTATGTACATATGTACATTCTCACAAACTTTCAAATTTATAATATGAAGTAGGATTTCGGAAGCAACAAATAACAAAACCTCTATTTGTTTCACAAATAATTCGCAACCATTATTCCATTTATTTTAGGTAGATTATCCGATTGCCCTTATTAAAATCCTTTATCTATTTTATTAATCGAATAGTATTTACTATTATTATAAGGTATTTTATACATAAGCGGACGAAAACACAACAAAATACTACGCAAGCTATTACACCTGCAACAACGATTGGCGACTTAATACTAAGCGGGACGCGGCCCGCGCGGCACGGTAATGTAGTATGACGTCACAGCCGCTCACGCGGCTGTTAGCGGGACTCGATATTTTTCGAAACTTTGAATGCTTATAAAATAAAAACTATTTGGTATTTTTGACTAAAACAAAAACTAGTTTATATGTATACATACAGGCTATACTGTGTCAAAATTTCAAGCGATTTGGCATACCTAGTAACATTCTCCATTCCTAAAGTAAGTTTAGGTAAGAGCATCAACGACAACGCAACGTCGCGTCGCAACGTAATTGTCAACTGTCAGGCACTGTCGCACTGTCAGCCGACAGCTGTCAATGTCGTTATAATGACAGAAGTGACAACACATATAGAGAACAGTCAGTCAAGTCAACATTGGAGTACTTTGGAATACAATATTTGTATTCTTGACGTAGTTTTTATTTTATTTTCGATTTATTTTCTTGTTTATGTAATACTAATCATGTTAGGTATTTTTATGTACATATTTGAAATAAAAAAAGAATTACTGGTGGGGTTTTCACTATCAATATTGTACATAACCTATTATCTAGTGGAAGTGGTCAAGGTAAAAATCATTATGTTATCATTGTAGAAAGCTCAATAACAGAGTAGCAGAGGCGTAGAATTAGTTTGGCATTACATGAATCATGCGGCAATACGGTAACAAGTATGTAAATGATAATTGCCGGTGTTTGTGATTGCAGAAGCCGATACTGATATGTCGTGAGAGCGAGTTTCGTCAGTTCCTGGAGGAGAACGTGCCTGTACTGAGCGAGCACTACTGGCCTACGCCGTGGTGCGTCGAGTCGCGGCTGCAGACGGTCCTGGGCTCGGTATTACGCTCGCGCCTACTGCCGCCCGTCAAGTATCGGCGGTACAAAGTTCACACTATACATACAACACTCATGTGCTAAATTACTTATTTACTACATTTTACTGACTATTTGTGTGTAGTACAATACATAATACAATCTATATCTCCAGCCATTAGCTGCTGTAGTTACTGCTGCATTACAGACAGGTGTAGTGTACTAAATAAGGTTTTTCTTTTTGAATTAGCTTGCGTGGGTAACTTCTGAACCACTGTTAAAACATTCCTAATATACCTATAACACATTTAAATCTGCCTGTAGCTTTGCTATTTTTAGCTATTAAGTTTGGTAAAAAAGGCCATATATTAAACATGGAACCAACCATCCAGGACAAAAATGCCATGCCTGATCATTGGCTATTTACATAAATACAAAACAGCATTTGGCTGTGTTTATAACTGTGTTATGAACTTGACAACTGGAAAATTGTATTATTTGAAAAACATACTGACAATATTATTACCTACCATAATTTGAACTTAGAAACTATGAATGCTTAGGTCAATATTCACACTGGAGAGTTTTTAAGGTACTTCTCCATTCATACATCAGAAGAAGGTTACCGGGGTTGCTTTTTACCTCATAACCTGGCTTTTCCCACCCAAAAAGTCAGTCATCTGAAATAATTTTCAGTCTGCAAATTTAATTTATAATAGCAATATTTCAATGAATGTTTGAATATAGCATCATTTAAATGAATGTTTGAATATAGCAACACTTTGGTGTTTCTTGCATATATTTTTTGCCTTCAGTCAGCCTGTTGTTACTACTACGCCACTTATGATTGTTACTAGTATATCGTGATATGACATTTATTATTTTATTTTGTTATCAGCACTAAGTAATATTATATCAGTATCGTTGGATAGATATCGATAAGTGTATCGTGTCGTAGTGAGGTGCTGCGGCTGTCGGACGGCGGGCAGGTGGCGCTGGACTGGGTGGAGGGCGCGGAGGGCGCGGAGGAGCGGCCGCGCGCCGTGCTGCTGGTGCTGCCGGGGCTCACGGGCAGCGCCGACGCCGACTACGTGCGCTGCCTGGCGGCGGCGGCGGGCGCCCTGCGCGCGCGCTGCGTGGTGTTCAACAACCGCGGGCTGGGCGGCCTGCCGCTCACCACGCCGCGCCTGTACTGCGCCGTGAGCCACAGCGACCTGGCCGAGGTGGTCCGCGCCGTGCGCGCCGCCAGCGGCGACGTGCCGCTGCTGGCGGCCGGCGTGTCGCTGGGCGGGCTCATCCTGGGCCACTACCTGGCCGAGCACGGCGAGCGCGCGCTCGTGCACGCCGCGCTCGTGGTGTCGTCGCCGCTGGACGTGGTGAAGGGCTCGGAGTGCATGGAGCGGCCGCCCTTCAACGCGCTGCTGTCGTACCACATGGCGCGCAACCTGCGCAACACGGTGCGCGCGCACTCGCCGCTGCGCGAGGGCCCGTGGGACTGGCGCGGCGTGGACGCGGCGCGCTCGGTGCGCGAGTTCGACGCGGCCTTCACCACCAAGCACTTCGGCTTCGACTCGGTGGCGGCGTACTACCGCGCCGCGTCGCTGCGGGACAAGCTGGGCCGCGTGCGGGTGCCGCTGCTGTGCCTGTGCGCGGCCGACGACCCGTTCCAGCCGCTGGCCGCCATCCCCGTGGCCGAGGCGGAGGCGGCGGGGCGCGGCGGGCGGCGCGTGGCGCTGGCCGTGACGGCGCGCGGCGGCCACATCGGCTTCCTGGAGGGCTGGTGGCCGGCGCGCGCGGCGCACTCGCAGTACATCGCGCGCCTCACCGCGCAGTACTTCGCGGCGCTGCTCACGCAGCCCGCGCGCCTGCACCGGCCCGCCTGCTGACACGCGCCCCCTCCGCCTCCCCCCGCCCCCCTCGCCGCTCCCACATATCCCGAGCTATTTCGATACACTGTGATTTAACCGTACGATAGAGATATTTAAGTTGATAGTCGTATTGAGGTCGCATAATATATTTATATGACGTCACGGGCACGCGTTCTAGTTACGTAATGTTGTATGGTTTGAGACACGCGGACTTGGACGACCCCGTCCGTGTATGTGGGCCTTAATAGTTGTTAATGTTATATACGTGTTACATTTGTTGCATTTCAGATTATTTATTCTTTAATTTTACACTGTAAGCGTTCGTCGGCGGTTCATGGGACCGCGTGATAGGAGACGCGGCTATTTTCATATTATACCTGATTGTTGATATTTATAATTAATGTTTTCAAAAATTTATAGTTCAAAAATTTAATGAAAAAGTAGTACGCTTACAAGAATGTCCATTTCGTGATTTAAATATGCACGTAGGTAGAGTATTGAGCGTGATCGTCGAGAGTCGCGAGCCACCGACGATCGCACAGACAGATCAGTACGCGCTCGCTTCACTTTGCCATTAGGCATGCATGAGCTTGTGCATATAAACTACATCGCCGACCTAAAATATCATTGTGTATAAGGTATACAATAATTATTATACTAATATTTGACGGAATCCGTTTTGGGACGTCTGACCTAATAATTGTGATAATAATAAGAATATAGCACTAATCCTGCACCAGGCTTATAATAAACTTAAGGTACTATATTAGTTGTTCCGCGCGCGCTCGGAACGTTTTGTTATGTTGCATTCAGTGCGTGTGCGTGTGCGTGTAACTTAGTTACTGCACTACCGCCCTACCGCACTGTGCAGCAATGTTGAACGAGAGACATTATTTATACATTGTATATTATTATGATGACACGTTGAATATGTTTAAGATTATATTTATAGTTGACAGAGATTGAGATATGTTTAATTATTATCAGTATCATAGAGTATTTTGTTTATATCTTTTTATTATTATGGTATTATACGGTATGGTAGTACCTACGTATTGGAAGTTGAGAACTGACAACAATCAAGTTGCCATAGTATCAACTTATAATAGCATCGTATAATAAGAACTTTGCACGCGAAAAATGGAAAATGGAATGCGCGTAAAATGGAAATCGGGCAGATGGTCAGTTCTCGACCGGCAATACGGCGTGCTAAGTTTATGCCGATCTTCGAATCTGTTCAGAGCGAGAGATTACCGATTCCTAAAATTGAGTCGTCGATAATGTGTCAGAGCAGAATTTGAATATCGTTAGTTATATTATAGAATTAATCGATTTTAACATTTCCGTTTGAAGTAGGCATTTGGACGGTATCGATATATCGTGTCATTACGTGAGTCACGCATTAAGCTAACGATCAGTACAATGCGAGTGAGCGAATGGGTAAAGCGGGCTCGCGCCGAACCGCCGCGCTCGGGGAGAAAGATGTCGAGATTGTGATTTATTTAGAATTTATTATAACACAACATATATCACTATGTACACGACTCATCGCTACGCGTAGTTAGAATACAACGAAACGAAACACTGTTTTTTATAAAATGAGATATTACAAATATACATAATTATCTTAAAAATGCATTAGTTTCAATGAAGTCCACCGCGTCGGGGCGCGTGGGGCGCGTCAGGGCGCGTCGGGGTCCACGCCGAGCGCGCGGCAGAAGGCGGCCAGCAGGTGCTCGGCGCGGTCCAGGCGCGCCTCGCGCGGCACGTCCGGCGGCACGTCGCGGCCGCGCGGCTCGCCCGCCAGCGCCGCCAGCGCCGCCGCGAACGCCTCGGCGCGCTCCACGGCCCGCGACTCCTCCGCCTCCTCCCGCTCCCCGTCCTCCGCGCCCTCCCCGTCCTCCGCGCCCGCCCCGCCCTCCTCGTCCGACGAGTCGCTCGCGGGCGGCGGCGGCGCGGGCCCGCGGTCCGTGCGCACGAGGTTGGGCCACACGTGCGCGTGCAGCGCGGCGCGCGCCCGGCGCGGGCCCGCCTCGGCGGCGAAGGGCCCGGGCGGCGCGGGCGCGTGCTCGCGGCGCGCCACGAGCTCGGCCCGGCGCGCGCCGCGCCACGCGCCCAGCGCGGCGGCGGCGGCCGCCGAGGCGTCCACCAGCAGCACGCGCACGGCGGCGCGACGCCACGCGCCTTGCGCCGCGCCCGCGCGCTTCTCCGCCCGACTCTGCCCGTGACCTAGCTGCGGGGAGTCCACGTAACGTTAAGTAGTGGAGTACACCGCTCGCTAGATATTTTACTGAACGCGCACAGGGGATCGAAAATTGGCAGTAGAGGACGTAGGATCTCGAGGTCTTAAGTGTTATTTTTTTTTGCTGGAAATGACTTCTGTGGTTCATTATTGCTCTATAAAATGTCATATATGAAGTAATTGTGTGCACAAATCGAAGAGTTATATTTTTTTTGTGAAATATTTGTATGGAGCTAACATGAAAAATGAAGATATCTCTGGAATCGCCAGTTTGGCCGTTATATCCGTGTCCGTCAAAATGGCGGGTGGAAAGTCATGAAATCGAATGAAACGTGCTCTATTATTTTGTAGTGTTTTGGTAGTATTTAGTAGCTAAGCAAAAATATTTAGTAGTATTACCAATACGATATGAAACGAGAAACAAAATCCGCCGCCAAGCTGATGTCTGGTTGGCGGGTGGTAATTGAACGGCGTGAAATGCTTTACATTTTTATATGTCAGATTTTAGTAGTCTATTGGTAGGTAAATAAAATAACATTAATCTTATCTACGTGCTAATAGTTTACAAATTAAAGGCATCACACACACTACATCGAGTACGCCTACGCATATTATCACAGCAATGTTACTTACGAGTGTCATTGTTATTAGTCTGGAGGAGTATTTTTTATAATTTATGTTACCGTTGTTTTACACTAATAAAAAACGAATATATTAAATTATATAATAATGTTAAATAAAAAAAATAGTACCTACATTGAATGAACGAGCTTTAAATTTGAAATCTCTTATACACCTGTTAAGTAAACATTGCTGTGATAATATGCGTAGGCGTACTCGATGTAGTGTGTGTGATGCCTTTAATTTGTAAACTATTAGCACGTAGATAAGATTAATGTTATTTTATTTACCTACCAATAGACTACTAAAATCTGACATATAAAAATGTAAAGCATTTCACGCCGTTCAATTACCACCCGCCAACCAGACATCAGCTTGGCGGCGGATTTTGTTTTTCGTTTCATATCGTATTGGTAATACTACTAAATATTTTTGCTTAGCTACTAAATACTACCAAAACACTACAAAATAATAAAGCACGTTTCATTCGATTTCATGACTTTCCACCCGCCATTTTGACGGACACGTTATATCCTTGCACACTGATATAATACTATTTAATAGTGAATTTTTGACATACTTTATATTGTGGCTTTATACAGTTATGCACTTCTTCGTTTTGAAAATAAATATTACACAATTCTAACATTCATCCCCTATTTTACACCCTTAGGGGATGACTTTCCATAAATACTGAAACCCCCAAAAATAAACGATTTTACCACCTAGGGATGGATTACTATAAATTCTTTTTTTAGGGGCAAAGTACAATTCTAACATCATAAAATGCAAGACTCTAGGTCCAGGTCTAGAGTTCTATTGTTATGAGGCTTAATTTATTTTCAGAATGGATTGATTAAATTTTCTTTCTCTATTAAAATTCAAGGCTCTTGGTTGTATTGCTTCGATTAAGAACAGTGATCGACAATTACCTCTTCCTCCGCGACGTGAATGATATGAGCTTCTACAGTTTCGGGGTTCAAATCGAGCTGCTTGTCATCGGTGAGCGCGTGAACTCTAACGTCAGCGGTATAATACTTGTTAGTGAGCCTCCACACTCGATCTGCCGACTGGTTTTCTTTACTGTATTCATTCGTGACATCGTTGTCTATCAGTTCTGAAATAAGGATTTGATAAAAGCAATACTGCCCAAATAACAAAGCCGAACATCCTTTTCCAATATCAAAAATTTGCGAACCTGTTATAATTTCAGCTGCTACAGATTCATTTAAAGCGCTTACTAAAAGAACTGGTAGCGCCTCTAGTGTAGGCATATTTCTCATAATAGCGTGTGATTACTTTTAGGAAAATTATTAACTATTAAGGTAATCACATAATTAAACACAACACAAACATTGACAGATGTAATATTGACAAGCCAGTGAAGTTGTAACGCGATGACGTTCGACGTTCAGTCGAAAAACGACGTGACGTTTCGTTTGTTCGATTTGTCAACAATGGCTACTAATTATCATTATTCTTGCGCTACAATAATTACTTTATTTCTGATTTTGATTTCAACAATGCGCCTATAACAAGAAATATTCAAATAGTTCTAATATCTAGGTAGATAAATATTTTTAACTGCAGGTTTCCAACTATCTCGGAAAACGTGTGGTCTATGGACTCTATGGATAAGTCAGAGACAGTCGAAGTCGACAGACATTATATAAAATTATCTGTCAATACTGTCATCATCAGATTATGATGATAGATACATAAATATTTTGGTTTAATTTTGGTTCTTAGCAGTAAACGATAATAAAGTGAGTTGGAAACTTGGTAATGTTTTGGGAAGTAGCTATCTGCGATTGAAGTGCCGGTTTAATAATGGATAACATCAAGTCATGGACGGCCGAAGACGAGGCCATTATCGCTACCAATACGGATGCGACAGAGTGCAAGCGGTGCGCAGTAGAGCTGGGCTATTGGAAGGATGACTACATCAGTTACTTCGTACGCCACGTTGACCGCAAGGCGCCCGAGATCAACCGTGGCTACTACGCAAGAGTCCGGGCCATGGAGTTGTTTATTCACCAGTTCTTAGAGGTTAGCCTGGTCCTTACAGTTACGCATCGGCGGTTTAATCCAAAAATCTGAATTAATATAAAAAAATTCCTGGCTAACAGTTAAATGACGTGCATTGATTATCGTTATCACAGAAATCGCTCCTTTCTTTTTTTACTCTGTCCATTTGACTGTAATAATACCTATGTTATGTACTATTATTTTATAACTGCACGTTTGGCGCAGTGGTTTAAGCGGTCACCTCGCCGCAAGAACTGTAGCGCCGCGTGTGGTGGGTTCGAATCCTACCCGGGACAAATCTTTGTGTGATGAGCACGAGTATTTGTTCTGAGCCTGGTTGTTAATTTATCTATATAAGTATATATTTAGAAGTATATAAGTATGTCTATCAGTTATTTGGTTACCATAGTACAAGCTCTGCTTAGTTTGGAATCAAATGACCGTGTGTGAGTTGTCCATTAATATTTATAATATTTATTTATTATTTTATGTGTTTGTTTTCAGCGGTGCGGTACCAAGTGCCAAATCATCAATCTAGGTTGTGGTTACGATACACTGTACTGGCGCCTCAAGGACACCACTCAGGCGGTAGGAAACTTCATCGAACTAGATTTCCCCGCCGTCACCACTAAGAAGTGCCACATTATCAAGAGGAACAAGCAGCTACTGCAGAAGATATCTAATGAAGGTATACTTACCTCACAGACTAACATGAAATGTGTATGGTTATTGAAAGTTTTAGTTAATTCAGTGTACTGCAATGAACCGCTGGGTCCGCAGACGGCGAGGTGATGATCCGCGAGGGCGACCTGCACTCGGACGGCTACCACCTGCTGGGCTGCGACCTGCGCTGCCTGGCCGAGGTGCGGCGCAAGCTGGCGGCGGCGGGCGCGGACGGCCGCGTGCCGGCGCTGCTGCTGGCCGAGTGCGTGCTGGTGTACCTGCGGCCCGACGCCGCCGACGCGCTGCTGCGCCACCTGGCCGCCACGTTCCCGCGCTGCGCGCTGCTGCAGTACGAGCAGTGCAACCTGGCCGACAAGTTCGGCGAGGTCATGGTGCGCAACCTGGCGGCGCGCGGCTGCGTGCTGGCGGGCGAGCGCCTGTGCCGCGAGCCGGCCGCGCAGGCCGAGCGCCTGCTGGCGCTGGGCTTCGAGCACGCGCGCTCGTGGGACATGGAGACCGTGTGGCGCTCGCTGCCCGAGGACGAGCGCGCGCGCACCGAGGCCCGGGAGATGCTGGACGAGCGCGAGCTGCTGCTGCAGCTCAACACGCACTACGCGCTCACCGTGGCGTCGCGCGGCGACATGTTCGCCGACATCGATCTCAACGCGTAGACGCCTCGACGCCGACGTTTCCGTTCTTTCTTCGTCGTTTTGGATTTGTTTCATGCATTCGGCGCAGCGTAGGGTGCGATCGTCTCGACTTCGGACCCCTTCGATCCGAACGTTCCGAGCGCGGCGAGTCGTGAGCGACGTCGCGCTCGCCGGCGCCGGCTTCAAAAATTGCGATCCGGGTTTTATCCGTTTTCTTACACCGTTATATGCACCGTTGACTCGAAAGAGTGAGAGTTCGACGAGACTTATGATTAACATAAGTCTCGTCGAACTCTCACCCTATAATATAATTATTAAAGTATGTAGCGACGATTTAACTCGACATTCGTTATTCGTTTATTATAAAAAATTATGGTTATTATTCTTTTTTTTACATGGAACCATAACTATCTTGATATTTTATTAAACACTTTTTTTTTATTACATATAGAAAATCGGTTTCAGTGTAGTGACTGTCGTGGTGTGTCCTCGTGGCGTGTGTGTTCTAGTACTGTTGTGCACTTGCCATCGCTGTACTGGGGCTGCACCGCAATAAGTAAGTTCATCTACTCGCCATTTTGTCTTACGCATTAAAGCTCCATCGAACATTTGTGGCATGTTAATTAAATTACAAAAACTACAGGTGCACAGTGTCTGTCACTTTTTATGAATAGCTAATATTGTTAACACATAGTTCTTCATACATTATATATGTATATAACATGCTTAGATCCACAGGAGTGAGTGCCATTTATACATGGCCATGAGTGATCCTAGTGTCAAATCTCTCGTTACATCATCTCTTTCGTGAGTACATATATTTAAGTTTACAAATGTGACAGTGTGACTGTGTGCTGCTGACTGTACATATTCAACAGACTAATTTAAAGTTAGTCATGTCATCAATGTTAAATGGCTTAGTACCAGATTATATCATTGTATAACTTGTTCATCTTACTATTTATAGTCATTGACGTTTTTTTTTCTAATAAATCGGTGTTCTAATATTCTTGCTTAATAAATTATTGTGCACTGTCTTCAAACGAGTCAACGTACGTAATATTGACCGCACGGAATAACAAACACAAGAAATACGAAAAGGAATAAACGACCATTACAAATAACCAGCCATATTTCAATGACATTAAAGTCGTATTTTGCACTAATACTTTGTGATTTGTGTTGGAAATCTATCTACGTGCTTTTAGTGTCATCTATTAGGATAGTACTAGGGTATGCTTCTCTGCGATTACTTTATATGGCAGGCTCGACACGCCCACGTGCCCCTTCCTCTTGTGTTAGTTATTCCGTGATGGACCGCATCCTCATTTAAGATAAATTGTACATTATTATTTATGTTATCCGTCCTCTGTGAAAAGTACATTTTCTTTTCTAAATTGATGCTGTTCTGGAAGTGACAAAATTTTATTGTTTGTGATTTATTATAATTGTTTATGGTTACGTAAGAGTTGCGGAACTATGTTAGTGTTGATAGGTAGTGTCGATCCAGCGATCCCTAACTCGAGGAACGCACGTGTAGTCTGTATGCACCTGCGCCTATCTTCCGTATTACCTTAAAATATATCACTTGATATAGATCTCATATAATGGAGATCGTATAATACAGTTTTTATAAAGTACTTACCATACTATATTTATAGCTCTCGTACAGAGTGATCGATGTCTTTGTCGCATGTATGTAGATGTATTTTTAAATATTTTAAATATTCCGAATAATAGGTAATTATTATGATCCCATGTGTGTAAATTATATAATATCAAACTGTCAACGTTGCACTGTTTTAATGTGTGGCGATAGGTCACCTAATTCGGGAATTCTGTAAACAATCAGCGTCTGCAGTCTACTACACTAACACTAATGACATATCAAGTCCATCATAAGGCGCCAGAGAGCGAGGCAGCCGGCTAGCGTGTGACACTGCGTGCGCTGTATAACTACCAGTACTGTCCAGTACACAGTACACAGTACGCAAGGTACAGTGCAATGTGCGCACTCGCGCTCACACCGAGGCTGCCGAATAATGTTCAGTAAGCGCCTAACGATAATATCCATCGGGTTACTTAGTCGGTTCTTATTACCTACGATAAAGTAAGTGTTAAATATTTATTTATGCTATAAACATTGTATAATGTACGGTGTCGTTTTATTTCTTTATCCTATTCCTACAGTCAATGTAGGTAAACGTAAGTAATATTTCACCTACGGTTGTAACACACCATAGAAATTGTCAGGCAGGCAGATGTACATAATATGTAAACTATTAGAGTATGTAGTTTGCGTCGGGTCTCAATGTATAATATTCTTTGGGTGGGGTATATGTTATTTTCAATGAATAACCGAATGGTCTAAGAATGCATCTCAATACCAAGGTGTTACTTTCTCTTTTAAAATTTGTCAAAATAAGTATTCTCAACCGAACGAAATCTTAAAGTTTTCAATAAATTGTAAAAAGCACAGAAAAAGAATTTGCATTTATACCGTAGACGCTAGCTAAAAATAAATCAATTAAGAAATCGCAATCGTTTAGGTAAGTATTTCACAATTTATTAGAACTTTTAAAAAAGGTACGAGTCAAATCTTAATTTTAGGAAAAACTTAAATAACTTCAGCTACGCTACACGTGCGGCAGGCACGCGGCGATGGCGCGGCGCAGCGCCTGGCGCACGTCGGCGCTGCCCTGGCAGAACACGTGCGTGGCGTGGCGCTCCACGTGCAGCAGCGTGTCGTGGCGCGGCAGGTGCACGATGCAGCCGTCGCCGCCGCGCTCCACGCGCGCCTCGCCCACGCCCTCGCGCGCCAGCTCGCGCACCAGCGCCTCCACGTCCGGCGCGCCCAGCTCCAGGCGCGGCGCCGCGCGGCCCGCCGGCGGCTCGTCCAGCGACACGCGCCGGTCGCGCACGCGCAGCGACGCCGCCAGCGGCGCCGCGCGCAGCCCCGCGCGCAGCTCGCGCGGCGCCAGGCGGGCGGCCAGCGCGCCGCTCAGCGTGGCGCGCGCCAGACCGCGGCGCTGGCCCACGCGCCGCGCCGCGCCGCGCCGCACCACCACGGTGGGCACGTCGGCGCCGATGCCGGGCCGCGCGGCGCCCGCGCCCGCCGGCGCCGCCGCGTACTGCTCGGGCAGCGCGAGCTCCCGCGGCCGCAGCTCGCGCACGAGCTTGTTCGCCTGCGAGTAGTTGAGCGACGTGTCGATCGGGCAGTGGAACGCCTTCATGCTGAGCGGCTGGAACGGCGCCAGCGCGTCCGCGTACGGGAAGTCCGGCTCTGCGACAGAGATCGACGGTGAGTGCGAGCCGAGGTCGGGAGGGCGGGACGAGAGGGGACCGCGTACCGACCGGTGAAGATGATCGCGTGCGCCGGGTTGTTCGCCCACAGCTCGACGAGGTGCACGGCGGCGCCGAAGCGCAGGCTCGGGTGGCCCGCGAACACGACGCAGGGCTGGCGGAAGTCGGACAGCGCGTCGTCGTGCAGCGAGCGCGCGTGCTTGAGGCGGCCGCCGCGGACGAGCGCCGCGTGCGGGAACGGCTCCTCGGGCAGGTATACGCGCGCCTACACACGACGGGCGAGGGGTTAGCGCTCGCGCCGGACGGAACGCGACGTTCCGTCCGGCGCGGCCGCACGCACCTGTTTCCCGACGGAGACCCACTCGGCGAGGATGTTGCTGTAGGCGAGCGACGAGTCGGCCACGGGCGATACGACGTACAGCGGCACGTGGGCCAGCCCGGCGCCGTCCAGGTGCGCCGACAGACACTCGAGCAGGTCGTAGAGCACCCCGCTCGGGTACACGGGGCACAGCACGGAGCCGCCCGCCCGCAGCGTCACCGTGGCGTGCACGCACAGGTCGCCCAGCATGTGGTCGGGGTTGTGCGCGGGCGTCTGCGTCAGCGCCGCCAGCACCAGCAGGTCGGCGCCGCGCAGCGCCGCCTGGTTGATGGGGCGCGGGTGCGTGGTGAGCGTGCTGGAGCCGCTCACGTACGCCACCTTCTCGTGCGCCGAGCGCAGCACCCAGTTGGCGGAGCCGAGGCAGAAGCCCGAGCTGACGGCCGTGGCGTCGAGCGCGCCGTACAGGTCCACGCGCTCGTCGTAGCCCACGACGCGCACGCGCGCGAGCGCCCGCGCGATGTGGGCGGGCGCGAACAGACGGCGCCAGGAGCGCGGCCGCAGCGCCAGCGCCAGCGGCGCGGGCAGCACGTGCAGCAGCTCCTTCCAGCGCCGCGCCGCGCCGGCCGCGCCCGCCGCGCCGCCCGCGCCCGACACCCACTCGGCCAGCTCCTCCAGGTAGAAGCGCCCGATCTGCAGCGTCGGCTCCGTGGCGTACACCTGCCCCTTGAAGCCTGTGTCCTCGGTGATGAACGGCAGCGCCATCATGCACGTGTAGTTCGAGATGAGAATCACGTCGAGCTGCGAGAAATCCACCACCTTGTCCAACGGAGGACAGAACTCTGGGATGCTGTCCACAAACACGCGGCCGCAGCACTCTTTCAATTCCTGCAGGAATGTGTTAAACGTTAAAGTGACGGCTATCTACTACTACCTACAAATATTTTCGTATGCCACATTCAGCATTAGAGAATCAAACATTTTTGGAAGTGGCAAAGAAGCCTCAATAAATAATATACTTACTCATTTATATTAACTTAGCCTTTCTTCTTGCCAATGCTTATTTTTTTTTGAACCCAATTACTCTCCCACTGCATGGCCAGGGTTTCCTCCCAAACGAGGGGGAGGTGTTAGGCCTTGAGTCCACCATGCTGGCCAAGTGCGGGTTGGGGACTTTGCACTTAGTGAATGATAAATTGAGGTAAAAAGCAGACACACACTTTACTTATAACTAGCTACCATTATATTATTATGTTAGATATAAAATTTCCATGTCACAATGTTAGTTACCGTACTCTTTCGAAACGGCTTGACTGATTCTTGCAAGCAAAATTGGCCAACATTTTTTTTTTCATACCCATAAGTGGTAAGTAATAGCCAAGTGGTATAATTTCTAAATCTCCCGCAAATGGTCACAGGTTCGAACCCGAGGCAACACACCAGTGATGAGGGTTGCTTACAACAATTTTTTTTTTGGCAAAACTATATTTTCAGTGTCAGCTAGTATATATTATTATATACAAGTTAACTTATCCACAACGTAACATAACTGAAGCCCATTTATTTAAAAATATAGTATAAACATTATGAATAAAGAAACTGAAAAATGAACGAAAATATTATGAACTGACTCCTTCAAGTAGTGGATCGTTGAGGTGTGGCGGTGTATAATTGGGTAAGGAGGCGAGGCGCGTGCTCGGCACGGGCGGCAGCGGCAGGAAGTTGAGCACCGAGTGCGCCGACAGCCCGCAGTCCAGCATGATCAGCAGCTCCTTGAACGACAGCACGAAGCACGGCTTCGCTGCGTCGCTGCTCAGACAGTACTGCAACAAATGCGGCACACATACAACACCACTGTTAAACAATTTGTACATTCAAATATGTTTTAATACAAAAGCATTACTTACTAGCTTCATGTTTTGTTTGTGTTATTCCTTGACCTAACCTACAATGTTTATATTGTCATCTTGTGGAATATTGTTTGTCTTTAAACGTACGTCTTTCAAAGGCCTTTTTTGGGGATGAGTAGTAAATGAAAAGTAAATATATTATTATTTTCAGAACAATATACTGATAGCGATAAATAGCAAGTAAAGTATGTAAACAACACCAATACAGTACGAACTGACAACTGGCAGACAAGTCACTGACAATCGAGTTGTCAAAATTACAACTGACAAATTTGACACAAGCGACGACACAGATAATAATAAAACAGTTGCGTGTAATTCGAACCGACCGACTGCAAGGTCCTTCTCTCTCGGGTGCATAACTGCTCACGGTTGCCGTCTACAGCCCACTGGCGTGCTTACGACCTTAAATCAACTTCAGAGTGGTTGCTTCACAATGACAATTGCTTTAGATAGTTAATTCTAGCAAAATCAATCATTATTTTAGGTTTCACAGCACTTTCAGAAATGAATAAATGTTTGAATATTACCTAAGAATCTTCAAACTTGTATAACTCCGTTCAAAGCGATCCTACCGGTTTCGTGCCATACTAACTATTGCTTCAAATGGCTAGCTCTAACGATACATGCCACTTTTTTCTGTTGGCCGGCACTTTGAAAAAAGGCCCAAAATGGATGATCTCCTTTAACAAATATTACTGATATTGTATTCCTACGATCTTACCTTAAGGTATTCATTCATTTATAATACACTAGCTGACCCGCGCAACTTCGCTTGTGACACATAAGAGAGAATGGGTCAAAATTTTCCCCGTTTCTGAAACATTTTTTACTGGTACTCTGCTCCTATTGGTAGTAGCGTGATATTCTTCCTCGATAAATGGGCTATCTAACACTGAAAGAATGTTTCAAATCGGACCAGTAGTTCCTGAGATTAGCGCGTGCAAACAAACAAACAATCAAATAAACAAACTCTTCAGCTTTATAATATTATATTATATATTATTATTAGTATAGATATACTTAATTATTACATAATATTTAAGTTTTATTTTTTTTCTAGACCGAGCGGAATGAATTACCTATATTATCACATTTACTTAGTTTTCTGCCGCGTATGACATATAATTTTATAGGGTACCTACTTAGGTATAATACCTATAACTCAAAAGGTTTTTGGGAAGTTGAGACCACGAGATTTTTACCTACCGAACATATTTTCTAGTACCTACCTAAGTACTTATATTGTCTTAAGTAGTTCCAAATAAAGATTTTTTTGTTTTTACTCTTTGTGTGGTAGGTTCTCCTACATTAAAGGTTGAACTTAATTAGGCTCCCCCCAATTACATAAGGCTATCATTGAAAATATTACATACACGTCTACACTACACCACCATTTTTGATTTTAATATTAAGGGCTTAAACATAAAGGGCTTGCTTAAAATCGGTTAATTTAAAATGAAATGGTATGTAACTAATGAGCGTATTTTAGTGTTAGCAGTATGAGAAAGGATTTTTGCGGAAATGAGATATTCCTGTCTTTCGAGTCCGATGTCTCCAAAGTAATGCATTTAAATAGCAAGCTTTCGTAGGGCGGCAGTTACATTAAGTGCGGAGCGGACGCTACACCCCCCCACCCCCAAGCACTCGGCTCGTGCCTCTCTTGAGTCTCTATAGCTTTATTTTATGAATAAAATATATTTAGGTATGGGAATTTACGGAAACATGCATCAAATAATACTGAATATGAATAAGCATAAGTAATAGGTACCTACCTACCTCCCTATTTAATATAATAAACATGCAAGCGAAATATTCAATAGTTATAACCATAACTATTGAAACAATAGTGCAAATGAAATGCAGACAGTAGGCATTATTGCAGACAATTTTTGGCAACGATAGTGTCTATTCACCGCATGTCTTTGCCGGACGCCGTTCCATATTTCAAGAATTCAAACTCTTCTCCTCGTTCCTAATTTTAGTCAATTTAAATAAAATAAACATATTTTTCTTTCAATGTTAGGTGTTTCGGATTGAATGCTGATAAAAAATTTTAAATATGCAATGATCACAGAACATTCTGGCTGTTTGAAATACAAACATGCAGATAGATATATATATGGTTAATCAAAGACAATCATTTGTAAATTTATCCGAGGTAAGTGTATGATTTAAATACCTACCTACATTGTTAAAGTTAATTGTTATACAAAACTAGCTGACCCGCGCAACTTTGCTTGCGTCACATAAGAGAGAATGGGTCATAAATATCCCCGTTTTTGTAACATTTTTCGTTACTGCTCCGCTCCTGATGGCCGCAGCCTATAGCCTTCCTCGGTAAATGGGCTGTCTACCACTGAAATAATTTTTCAAATCGGACCAGTAGCACAGAATAATAAGTTGCCAGTAGTTTCTGAAATTAGCGCGTTCAAACAAACAAACTCTTCAGCTTTATAATATTAGTATAGATGTACAATATTGTTATGTCACGTAGGTACCTACAGATATTTATTGTTGGGTGCCTAGCTTTTCTCACACATGTACCTATATATTCTTCATGTTTCAGGTACAACTAAAGGTTAGTTAAACAATTTACGTTCAAGAAGTTTTAGTTTAGAGTAAGATTTAGTTGAATCGCCATCGACGAACTAATTAAATTATCGACAGCGATGCATTAACAGAGTCGTATTCATCGTTGTGGTAAGGGTTGTCATCAGTACATTTCAATGAGTTTAAGTAGATATTGTAAGTTATATAGATGTCTAGGTTTTGTAAGTAATGTTATCCGGGTTATTGTAAGTAGGTACTCTATGACAACAATAAAGAAGACATCCTGTTAAAGTCGATTCTGCTGAACTGTGTATTGCGTGAACCAAACCATCAAAGCCAAGAGACAGAAAACTTCCTAACAGATCCGTGTCAAGTACTAGGTCTAAAGATTATCTGCATGTAAGATCAGAATTAGGTACCTAAATCATAATTATCATAACATTAAATTGTGCTTCAAACCAATTTCACGAACATGTCTACTTATCGTAGTAACGAGTGTGAATATTTATAGGTAACCGATATTTATGAGGAGGTGCCGAATTATTCAAACGGAATACATTAAAGTAAAGGCACGTTGGTGGTACATCAAATTAATTAGCATAAGGAAGGTAGCAGTCGTGAGTGTGGCGAGTAAGTGTACGTAGCGCTCATCGCGCAGTGCCGCAGAGTTCGCCACAGTCGCCACCACACGCTCGTCGGCAGTCGGCCAGGCACAGAGTCACAAGGTACCCGCGACGTACGTCTACGTTTAGTGTGTCTGTGTGTCAGTCGGTCAAGTGGCCGCCGAAGGACAGGCGCGACCCCCGGCCGGCGCACGCGTCGCACCCCGAGCTCGGCCGACCCCGCGCGACAGTTCCCGAGCAGCCGCCGCGAGAAGTGCCCGCGCGCAACATGTCCACCGCTAAGTACACGCGCAAGGAGCTGGAGGTGCACAACCACCGGAACAACGCGGTCATCATCATCGACAACGTGGTGTACGACGTGAGCGAGTTCCTCGACGACCACCCCGGCGGCGTGGAGGTGCTGCTCGACAACGCCGGCAAGGACGCCTCGCAATGCTTCCACGAGGTGGGCCACAGCGAGATCGCGCTCGAGTGGCGCCAGAAGTTCGTCATCGGCGAGGTCGTGGACGAGGACAAGTGGGAGGTGGTGAGCCGCGAGAGCGCGGCGCTGGAGCCGGCGGAGCCGCTGACGCTGGGCGGCGTGGTGAGCGTGTGGGGGCCGCCCGTCGTGCTGGCGCTGCTCGCCGTGCTGTTCTACGCGTATCTGTTCCCGTAGTGCGTAGTGGGACGCTCGTCGAGCCGGGGACTAGCTCTGTGCGAGCGAACGGCCATTGCTCATTTTGTGTTCTACCCGCTGCGGGAACTTGCGACTGTGAATTGGGTATTTTAAAGAGTGGATTATTAGGTTAGGCAGGGATTTTGTGTGATAACCGGGGCATCGACGGACGGTCGAGATGAAGTGGCATCCGAGAGTCGTCCCCTCAGCGCGGAGTGCTCCGATGGGTGCTAAGGTGGGTAGTACGGCGGTGGGACAGACCGCTCATCGCGCCACCTCCGACCACGTCTAGTGTAATACTTGAAAACATATCATGTCAATAAGATAGCTCTCTAGTTTTACGGAATAAAGGTTGTGTTTTTGACTACGTGATGAGCTTCGTATTATTTCTTAGCGTTTCCAAAAGGGATTGTCTTAATTGAGATGAGTGCGTCAATAATGAGATGACAGGCGAGGAGGCGAGGAGGCGAGCAGGTGTAGTGAGTGCTGGGGGGTGGGCAGGTGCGGGCGGGCGGCGCGGCGCGGCGGCGCGGCGGTGCGCGTGCGCAGATACTGCTCCAGGCTCAAGGTGATCCGCTCCTCTCACGTCGTTAAAATACCATTACGCACAGCAGTGTACGCGCCCCCGCACCCCCTCACCCCCTCACCCCCGCACCTCGTCGCCGGCTACATACTATACACTACGTGATATTTATTGAATCTACCTACCTACTTACTTATTTAAATTCACTGATGTAAAAACTATTTTATTGTAATTCTCGAAACGGCCAACAATGACGAGCATAATTGAACGCTTTTAATCGTCATGACGTTACGCATTTATTAGGTGTAGAGTGCGTAGAGCAATTAGAGCACGCTGAGTAGTGTGTACTGTCATACTGTGTAATGTAAGTAGTAGGTAGTGTAGTACTGCTTCTGGTGTGCGCAGTGTGTGTGTAGCCATGTAGGTAGTTACACTGAGCGGAGCGGAGCTGCATCGTGCTCTGTAATACCTTATCGACACTAATTAGCGTACATGCTATATAATTATGTATATATTATTTTATACATTATACACTACCCACTGATTTACTACTATTTACTCAGAGCTACTAAGGACACTTTGCTTCGAGAGGGCACTAACAAGTTGTGGTGTCGATGTATGTGTCCAGAAGCGAATTCTTATTCATGCTCACACCAAAGTGCGTAGACGCAAGCTAGAGCCGCTAGAGCGTCCACTTGTAAGTTCAACTCAATAACAGGGCGAACTATGACATCTTGTTGCTTTCTCTCTTGCGCACACAACAACAACAACAGCTTCTATATGTCCCGTCTATGTCGGTATGTTTTATCAATGTGGAGATATTATCGCTTTGGTCACACGTCTTTGGCATCTCTAAAATCTGCTTAGAACGACAAGAAAGGTTGACACGGACATACTTCTATGATATGTAGTAATCTAGATGAAGTATTACCGAAAAAATTCCGCCAGGATCGGAAGCTTCCTGAATTGGGAATAATCCGAGGGAGCGGACCGAATTGCAACCCCAGTTGGAGGCGCTCACAAGGTCGACTACTTGACATGCAAACCGATCATTAACTGCACACAGTGCACACAGTGCTCCCACTGCTCACACTGCTCACACTGCTCACTACTGCACGCATACACATAACGCACACTACGGTATTTACTTAATTATGCTTCATTTACGATTCATGACAAATAATTTGAAAGCGACGTTTAATAGAAACTTGTTTACTTCCTTAACAGTAGGTCTTCAAGTGCTTCGTCGTAAGGTCACTTTACAAGTTTAAAATATTTCCTTTATGTCAACTTGACACTTGTGATCAGTATAGAACACTGAACAGTAACAATGAATTCACAGACACTTCGGGAGGAAGAGTAGTGATGCAGTTATTACGAGACTCTTGAAGCAAGTCTTTAACCGTTTCCGTGCGGATGATGCCGCACAGGCACCATGTAAATCTATTGCGTATGGCGTATGGTGCCCGAGAGGATACAAAACTAAAATATAAAAAACTCGGCTAAAACGACATTTGTCAAAAGAGTCCCGTAAATAAAAGTGTCTTAATTTGTCACCAATATCATGCCTACAGTGTTCGTTTCAAGTAATTTCGTAAATAAGCAAACTTCAGAGGTTGTAAACCAAGTTGTCGAGACACATTTTATTATTGATTATAATTATATTTCACTATCCTCATTCACTTCTGGTTTCCAATCGTCATAAGTTTGTGAATTCTCATAAAACACGTCGTCATCGTCGCATTGAGTTTCGACTTCTGACTGAGGAATATATTTCACTTTTTTTCTGGGTAACTCTACAATAAAATAAAAAGATTGTCAATTAAATGCCTAACAAATTCCACATTTTTAAAGAGGTAAGTAGACATAGATATTTTATCAATAAAAATACACTTCGGTACATTCTTATCCAAATAAAACACTTTAAGTGTTTGTAGGTAAGTACGATGTACGGTTACGAGTAGAATATTTTTGTTTTATATGAATCGGACTTCCCATTCGGTTATGTGATTTGCAAAACACTGGAATATAGAAAATATAACTATAAACGAGTTACACCACGCTGCAAACTCAAATGGTACGTGAACAAATTCTTTATAATAATTTTGAATAAATAAGTATATCCATAAAGTAATGCCCGAAGGTTTACAACAGCTGATAAAAACTAGTTAGTCACCTTCCATTTCCATAAAAACACACAGATTGTCACTTTAAAACGCACTGAACGAATTTACTGACCGCTTACATCCAATACACAATGGCAAATGATTCTTTAACAAGTGGAAACACGAGAAAAAGCTAAAAATTACAACTCATGGCGGATGATTCCTCAGGGGCATCATAAAAGTCTCTGGCGCTTGGTGCCCCAGAGGCATCATGGAATTTTTGTTTGACGCCAGGCACTAAAGATTGCTAAAAAGACCTCCGCACGGAATCGGTTAAACGCCTAAATTCTTGTATAGTAGTTATAAATACTTACCCTCATGCCCTGTTTCAGTTACTAAAAATGTTTGACTCCGGGGCTTCACTATCTCCATTTTGAATTTCATCTATGTAAAAAAGTTTTGCGCCCTTGAAAGCATTTCCTACCTACCTATTTTTTAATAAGAATCATTCAGCTATTTGAAAACATATGAAAAAGGAAAATTTTATATGACAGTTGTGCTACTGTTATGTGTAGCATAATTATGATTATATGTAGTAAACATAGGTTCATCCTGTGTTTTGTAGTAGGTATGTAGATGAGTGCGATGCCAGTAATCTACACTAATATGATAAAGCTAAAGAGTTTGTTTGTTTGTTGAACGCGGTAATCTCAGGAACTACTTGTTCGAATTAAAAAGTTATTTTTGTGTTGAATAGACCATTTATCGTGGAAGGCTTTAGGCATAAAACCTCACGTTACGACCAATAGGAGCAGAGTTACTGCTACTGTAGCAGTAAAAAATCTTACAAACACGGGGAAAATTATGACCCGTTCTCTCTTATGTGACGCAGGCGAAGCTGCGCGGGTCAGCTAGTAATACGATAAAAATGAAATCGCTGGACAAGTGACGTCACCGCTGCACCGCTCGCAACAACAAGACTGCTGTTATCTAAGTAGTTATTGTAGAGGTACTTACGTATAGCGTATACAGTTAACACTAGTATACACACAGGTATTATCGGTACCGCGTACAAGTACAATATACATACAAAGGTCAAATAGTTTGCTTTGCATTTGTTGCACATATATTAGATATTAAGTATTGTTGTGAAGAAGTAGATTCAGACACTTCCTGTCGTTTCCTATCGTTCCAATGCCAGAAACCAGTCGTTGACGGCGCTATGGTTACTTGCAATCATTTTATTTTAGTTCAGCTGGATAAATCAAGCGAATCATGGTCGGTCATATGGCCCAATAAAGCGTCACTATCCTCTATGTCAAACCACATTTATATATCATCCTCTTTGTTCCACCACCACGAGTCTTAAAATAACGATATTGTTGATATTGGCAGTGCAGGTTTGTGAAACTGATCAGCAGCAGACGTTAAGGAATCCTCTAGCTCTCTCACGGGGTCTTTTGCAGCTGTGGTTAAGAAGCTCATTCGGTTCCAGATAAACCGACGAACAACTTCTATAAGTGTTGTATACGATGTTGGACAGGCAAAGTATTGAACCCGATGATACAGCCGAATATCAGGTAGGTACGCCACATTATGTTTTAACATTTGCGAAGATAAAAACGTATCTAGTATCTTCACACGTTTGCAACTCGTTAGAACATCGTGAACGTTGGCTCGAGCGGCTGCAGCGTGGGTGAGCGCTGCACCATGCACACTGGTCACCGGTGGACATCGGTGGTCAGTCAGAGGCTCCTGCAGCCGCGTCTCTGCCTCACTGGCGGCGAGCTCAGTGACGTCGTGACGTCACACGGAGGCACGTGCGTGTTCCGTTTCATTCGCTTTCACAACTCACACGCAATCTGCATCAGCGTAACGTAAAGTATTGCCATTACACGAGCAAATAAATGAGGCCAGTGCCGCCAGTCATACATTTCTACATGTGAAATAATCAGGACCGGGATGAGTTGACGACGCACTGGACAGTGCATTCAGTGCAACTAGAGGTATTATCGTGCTAAAATGCTTAACGAGTGAACTGTTTTGAACCTTACTTACTTACTTCAAGTGCTGTATTGTTATCCGCTCTGCATTGCATTGCAGATAACATTAAATCTTCCTAATGGATCCTTGATCAGCAAGTTTCAGTTGTTTGGCTGCAGTGATCAGTTTTGTCTTGTGAAAGCTACTATCACTGTTTATCGCCGTTAGAAATTTTTAAAATAGGACGGGTAATTTGTTGTGTACAACTTACATCAACAAGTTTTGCTCATAAAAAAAACTAATGAATCACATTTTTTGCAAACACAGGTTACCTAATTCGATGTTGTCAGGTTTGTAAACAAAAAATACGTTTTTAAATAAATCGTTGGTCAAGGTCTGCCACTTGTATCGTTAATGTGTTGTTAAACATGTCGCTCCTTCAATGCAAAAGGGCCACAACTCAAAAAAAAATGAAAATCGTTTTATTGCAAAAATGACACCTGAACCGACTATATTTTATAGTAAAAAAAAAACCCCCATCATTTTTGCTTATATTATGGCTGCACTGACTTACTGCCCTTTTTTCATTAGCTCACTTTGACAGGTAATGTCAGTGCAAAACAGCCACTTTGTGAGTTGCGCCCGGAGATTCAACGCAAATGCTCGTCAGTTGCATGAAAAAGTGCCACAATCCAAAATATGTCTGTGTTGGGTGCAAAATTTCAAGTTAATGTGATTATATTTTACAATACAAAATTGCCATATTTTGGAAAACGTCCTTTTTGCATTCTAACTATAGTATTTGTTACCATATTTTGTAATACAAAAGTGCCATATTTCTGAAAACGACCGTTTTGCATTCAAACACTAGTATTTGTTATATTATATTTTGTAATATAACAGTAGCATATTTTGAAATACGTCCCTTTTGCATTAAATTATTGTGGAATAAATAATCATTTTTAGCGTGCTAGAATGGGAAGGCCAGAAATATGCCCGTTTGGTATGATAATAATTTTAGTTTTCGTTACAATTTTAAAAATAAAATAATACATTTTGATGCAGGCAAAGGCAAGAGGCACCCTTTCCTTTCAAATTCCTCTTTCAGGGGCAAGATCCAACCAGTCCTTTTCAAATGCGTCTACGTCATCCCGCCATCTCCATTTAAGTCTCCCGCGTCTGCTATGACCATCTTCTTGCATCCAGTTGGTAGATCCACCGGGTCCACCTTGTCCACCTTTCCGAATGCATGTGGATAATGTGGCCGGCTCAGTTCCATTTCAGCCAGGCGGTCTTCTCCCTTACATCGGCTATGCGAGTTTGGGAGCGCAGTATAGAATTTCGACGTGATCTGTTCTTTTGACGCATAACATACTATGCTCCATCGCTCTCTGGCTCTTTCTGGTTTTCCGTAAGGGACCATGTTTGGGCAGCGTAGGTAAGGACGGGTAGTAGGTATAAACATGTCGAAGAGCTTTCACTTCAGTGACAGTGGAAGGTTACCCTTCATTAGCTCTTTCCTGGACCAGGATCTCTTTCAGGCACTTGTGACACGTTTGTCCAACTCTTTGTCCCGTCGGTTGTTAAAAGAGGTTATCTGGCCCTAGCAAGTGTACTCGTCGACATAGTCTATGATGTGCCCGTCTACCTTTACCCTACGTTTTGTGTTGTTGGTCATAACCTGGGTTTTTGTACGGTTCTTACTCAGTCCAATCTGAAGGTTTGCCGTGCTCAGATCTTTGAGCATTGATTCGAATTCCGATGCCGAAAAAGAGAAGAGGACTATGTCATCTACAAAACAATGGTTTGTTAACTGTTTACCACTTACAACTATGCTTTTGATTGCCATAACACCGCCAGGCTCCTGAAAATTTCTCTGAGGGTGCTGGTAAATAATTTGATTTGAATTTGAGATAGCGGGTCTCCCTGTTTCACGCTTCTTTGGATTTGGAATGATATTGTTGATGAGTTTGATGTATGAAGGTTCGATTCTACATAGTATCTTTAAGTAGGACTTGGATGGAGTGATGATTCTATGGCGGAATGAGTAATGCTGTCAAAAGCTTTGGAATAATCCACGAAACAAAAACCTTTTCTATTATCTTATTTCTTTAATACTCCTGCTGCACTCAGTCTACTCGTCACGTTACCCATTGATTGATGATGATGATTGATGTTTAATTTTACTAAATAATGAAAGTTATGCACAAAGTTGATCTCAATAATTTTACTTACTTAGTTAAGATTTTTTAATTTAGATTGTTTAATACAATGTTTTCCTGGTCTTTTCAGTTATGGTTTTACTTAGTAATTATCATTAAACTTTTTGATACGGTTTTTTTACCAAAAAAGTACAATTAACCATTTTTATTTGTAAAACTGCGTTTAATTTTTGACATATTTCTCTTAATATTGGTTCAAATTTTGAATGCAAAAGGGACTTATATGCTTTTTTCTCTTAATAGGTAACAGCTATTACAAAGTTTATTTTGTAGAAAGATAGAGCTAAAAAATACGCATCTAATGATATATTAACATCTTATATTTAATAAATAAATATATGAAATGTTATAGAAAAACAGTTTCAAAAATTTGTTTTGGCTCTCCTGTAAAATTTATAGATTTCGATTTGTGGCCCTTTTGTATTCAAGGAGCGATGTGTGTGTTTGTGCGTTGGTGTAAGTTATACAGGTAGGTACCTATTATATCCAGGTTTATCGTATGTTCCACACTGAACCTAAGTATTATATGTAGGTATTACCTCAAGTTAACCACCATAATATGAACTGTCTGAACATTGATCACTTATGCCGCGGAGTGTGTGAGTGTTTGTGTGGAGTGGAACAAACTTCCTTATTATATACACAATATACCTATACACTATACACAATATATATACCTTATTACATTACTATGTATTATTTACTCATAGCTTCTTACTACGATTTTCATTCTTTGCTTTATCAATAAGCTATTTGAATTAAAAGATAATTATTATTGTTATATTAATAGACAAAAAAGATTATGGATCTGAGTACTATCTTCTATTTAACAAGTAGTTATTACACGTATTTTACTCATTATAAGATACAAATGTTATGGTTCATATGGTTAGCGTATAAAACTAACGCTAACTAAAGCGATTCGTTACCGATCTTTGTTTGAACCTCCTAAATACTTGACAGTTAGCACCAATAATAATACCTACCTATTTATTCAATCTGTACTTGCTACTATTTAAATCAGGGGTTCCCAACCTTTTCTTAAGCCGGGACCACTTTTATATTAGGTATTCTTGTTAGCAGGGACCACTATGTTAGTATATTAAAGATAAAATGTAATAATCATCCTGAAAATTTTAATTTTAAAGTCATTCGCGGACCACATTTTCACTTGACGGACCACCGGTTAGAAACCACTGATTTAAATCCTACTACTTACTATATACATAAATCCTTTAATGGAAGATGAAAACAAATTGGTGAGTATGCACCTACTGTTTCTTTATAAAATGATGATCGTGGTTATCAGAGCGGCGGAGTGTGTATCAGTGGCGAGGAGTGGCGAGGAGTGAGGTGCGCGGTGAGCGACGTGTAGTGTGTGTGTGCGGCGCGGTCCGCGGTGGGGATGCGCGCGCGCACACAGTCGCACACTGACATGGCGCCAGTGTTGCCACTCCCCGGACGTATGATCAAGCCGCTGGGAAATCCTGTCGTGTCTGGTTACACAATACGCACCTTCAAGTTTTAATCGAAAATCATTTTGTTTTAAAACAATAGGTACCTACACGATACATAGTTTGCTATTTACTACAGTCAGTTAGTAGAATTTCAGCTTAAGACTGGTGGGGTGGGTAACTTAAAATTCTTTTCAAGTCCGCAAAAGTGAAGCGAGAGATGATATTCAGCGACTATCCACGGTACTTCAACTGAAGAACAAGCTTCTGTATGTGATGTGTGTCTTGCTCGTAAAAGTTTACAAAACCTCCTTTAATATAGGCACAATATTTGGACGAGAATTAAGTATAGACTTCGCTTTAATCGTAAACCTATTTGTTGCATTCACATAATTAAGTAGGTGTAGGTATGCTAAAATGCTTTTGTTTCATATCGCACCTATCTATACTAATCTATACTAATATTATGAAGAGTTTGTTTGTTTGTTTGTTTGAACGCGCTAATCTCAGGAACTACTGGTCCGATTTGAAAAATTCTTTCAGTGTTGGATAGTCCATTTATCGAGGAAGGTTATAGGCTATATATCATCATGCTACTAACAATAGGAGCAGAGTACCAGTGAAAAATGTTTAAAAAACGGGGAAAATTTTGATCCATTCTCTCTTATGTGGCGCAAGCGAAGTTGCGCGGGTCAGCTAGTAGGTTAAATAAAACCTGTGAGTTATTCCTGGTGGATTGCGTAACGACTGATGTTTAATTCAGGATGACACAACAAAGATAATATATACCTACTTAGGTATACCGCAGCGGTCGGTGTATGTTTTCCTCAAACTGGTGATAAGGGTATTTGGAGATTGGGCGATGGCAACGGTGTGTGTTATAGTAGTAGCGCGCGAGTAACTGTAGTGTCAGTCGAGTACAGACAGAGAGACAGGCCGCGCGCACCGCCATGAGCACCAAGAAGTTCACTCGCGAGGAGGTGGCGAAGCACAACAACAAGAGCGAGGCGGTGTTCATCATCGACAACGTGGTGTACAACGTCACGCAGTTCCTGGACGAGCACCCCGGCGGGCACGAGGTGCTCGTCAACGAGGTCGGCAAGGACGCCACCGAGTCCTTCGACGACGTCGGCCACTCCATCGACGCCAAGGAGCTCATGAAGAAGTACGTCGTCGGCGAGCTGGTGGCCGAGGACCGCGTCGAGCGACAGAAGCGCGAGCTCACGTGGGAGGAGACCAAGACCGAGACCGACAGCGGCTTCCTCAGCTCGTGGAAGTTCCCCGTCGTGATAGGCATCGTCGTCACCGTGCTCTACTCCTACCTGTTCGGGTAACTGCACGCGAGCCGGCGCCCGGGACTGTACATAGTGTGTGACGTCATATGTGTGTGATGCTGACTGACGCTCGTCACATATAAATATTATTTAAGCGACGAGAAGTGCATTTTATGTATTGTGATATTTATTAAAGTCATTTTGTATATTTAGCTGGTGGTGTTTGTTGTCCGTGCGCGATGTCCGACGCAAGGTCGTATCTCGGCTGTGTCCGCGCGGCGGCGGACCGGTCGCGGGCCCCGCGGCCGCGCTCCTCGCTCCACACTACTCCACACTACTCCGCAGTCGACACATATCACACACATATCACACACATGGACACTCATTGATCAAATGATCGACGCTCGCTGTACTCACTGCGCTCTCGACGACCCAAACATTACGTCACACTATGTTTACTATTAGTAGTATTGCGTCGTATATCTAACTAGGTAGAATCTAAACGTATATCTCAACTGAATACAGATCAATCATTTCGTTGTCAGAGTTCTAAAAACACGAACAAAATAATACGTTTGAAAGATACGGTTCTTCATTTTACTTTATGAGGAATTTAAGCTGCTCATAGAATAAGGCTGCTGAGAACACCTCATCATTTAGTATTATGCACTACAAGAGAAAGAGCCCTAGAGCCTGAAGTTGTTTTAGTGGTTGTTACCATGTATGCAACTTTCGAGAGCTTTATTAATCGTATAAATGTTTGGGAGCCGCCAGCCTCAGGCCGAGTGTCCGAGGGTATAAAGAATCATGAAACTTGTCCTAACTCTTTGAACAACACAGGGAAAACATATTAACTATCGACTAACACTTGTATTATTGCTAATAACCTAACATAGCGTCTTGTCAACGATTATTATCGGCGATGAACAGCACTTGTGTTACATTGGCCGCTATCTTACAACCGTGCAGTAGAGTAAGGCGTTATAATCGCACCTTCACTAACACTGACGCAGCTGACAAATCTGTTGCCCTTATCAAATGGAAATATCTAAGTAAAATTAATCACTGTACGGCTACCATGTGTTATTGATCGATCTCATTCAAGTGAAGCATCCTGAGCCGCCTCCCTATTAGCAGTTTTAAGCAAGAATGTTTGAGTGGTTTTTATTACTTGTAGTTCTACAAAGTAGGTAAGTTTTAGAATCAATATGTGCCTATTGATACAAATAATCAAATAGAAGAAATCTGTGAAATCCTTTGAGGTTTTTATTTTATATAAGTAAACTTTGTCTTTATGGTATACCTAAATGATAATTATGTAGATAGGTATTATGTTGTGGCACGTGTACCATCATTACATCATTTGCACTTGTTGGCAATTTGTTTATTTACATCAGTAAGCTACAAACATAATATATTCTAATTTAATTCCTGATTTCAGCTCTTTGATAACTGAAATTCAGATAAATACAGTACATTCAATAAAGTATATAACATCACGAGGCTTATATTCTACAACTCGTAGATACTCAGACGGGTGCATACTGCATGGTTAGATGTCCGTGCATCTGACCTGATTGTAAATGTACCCGACACTAAGGACTGTTTACTAACAAACATAACATGTGACAATGTTTGCAAACGTGTGACGTCACACCACTACAACACCTCATACATACATGTGTGTGTGTGTGTGTGTGTGTGTGTGGTGATCAACGGTGAAGGTGATATCAATTGAGAGGTGTTTTTTTATGCGATGGCGCATGCGGCTGCCAGCACGACGCGGCGGCGCGCGGCGGCGGCTGTACAAAGTTCAACACTATTAAGTAATGGCTCATACTGGTTGCTGACATCAGTGATCTTGACGAGATATTCGACAAACACATCTAACGCAAACACGAAAACTTGTTATATAATGTTGTTCTATCACATTTACTTAGTTAGGAGCGAGCTTAGTACTCGTTTCTCAGCGCTAAGCTAAGTACTGAAACCTTCGTCTTAACAGCCATAGAGCCCTATATAGGATAGACGCGTGGTCTATCCGTGGTCATATAATGTGTAAGTAAGTAGATTGCGATAACATAGAGTGTGTCCTCATTACGATGATTTTAGTAAACACTCCTAGTTAAGTGTTATACACTATCTAATAGTTTTTTATACCAATAGTTTCTAATAGTTTCTATCACTATCTAATAGTTTTTATACCAATGATCAAGTCATTGAACACGCAAACTGCTGTTAAAATAAGGTGGTTGGTTCCGGCCCCTCGGGGTGATGGGTTTAACTGGGTTACTTTGGTTGCAAATACCTAACGACATTAAGCTATACAATTCTCAACGTAGGTCCTGTACATTGTAGGACCGCACATTGCGCGACTATTCGCTAGGAAATCATAAACTACGTAATAGATATTAAGGTAGTAGTCGTGGCCACTAGCGAGCTGATGATTCCACGATTATTTATACCTAACTTAAGTCATACAACTTCAAAGTACTTACATATATTGTAACAAGTTCACGTCATCAATATAGAGATTGCTGAATCCTTAGATTTTATAACGCAATGTTTGTTACATGTAGCGATTAGCATTTAAATACATTATATTAGCGATCTGCAAGCAAGGTAAGAAAAAGATCTGTGAAATACAAAGTATCTAGTGTCGGTAGTCTTCAGATGGGTGAGCACTCAATCTTAGTATCTCTGCCAACACATATAAGAGTCGATCCCAGTTATCGTCAGTATTCAAATTTAACGTATAGTTTTTTCGGTAACACCAAACATTTCAGCATTGATCACAAAATATTTTCTGAGATGAGTGTATCAGAAAAAAATTCTACATCACTAAATCAAAACAAAACGAAACCTACGCATTTTGACACTAAAGCGTAGAATCCTTACTTCCTACTGAGATGTTAAAAGGCTATAAAATTAGAGACAGTCATCATTACTCATTACATTTAATGACAAGGTTGCAGCGGGCGCGGGGCGGCGAGCTCCAGGAGGCAGCGGCGTCAGTGTTGTCTCTGAGGTCGCTGGTAGTCGCCGACGCACGGTGACGCGGCAACTCTCGCCAACCTTACCACGTGCAACTGAGCACATCACACATGACGGTGCACTTACTGCAGTGCAGCCACTTGTGTGAGGATACGATTGTGAGGGGTCAGCGTGTCAGCAAACAAATCCACACAACCTCACATAAGCTGTTCTCTGTTTAGTGACTTGTACGACGAGCTTTTCTTGTTAACATTAACAATAAAATCCTTTGTGATTTTAGACAAAATAAATAAGTAAGCGTTGATTAAGATACAGACAGCCTGTTATTTTTTACCTTTTGGCACTATTGAATTGCTACAAGTATAAAAAAAAAATAAACAAATAAACCTCCAGCGCGCAGCGGAATCGTACCTCAACGGTCACAACTATTGTTATAAATATGAACTTAATTAGTTCTGTACTTATCTACGTCGTGTGCCAGGTACTTTTCATCTGGTAATCTCGGGGCTGCCCAGTCCTATCAGTTTATAAGTACATTAGGCTCGTGAACGGATGCTATTATAATTGACAAATTACAACTAAGTTGGTAAATAAAATATTTTGCGACGCAAAATGCACGAACAATGTCGCTGTTCCTGATCTTCCATCTAACATTGTGTTTCCAATATACCTCGAACATTATTAAACATAATTAGGTAAATTAGTTTTTTATTATTTGATGTGTTCGTCTGCTGACGAGTTCTGTCATTATCTAGTTGTAGGGTCACATTATCAAATAATAGTACGGATAATGTTCTTGTGTTAAAAATTAATCTTAGGTTTGCAGTTTATGACACTCTATCTTCTGGCTCTAACCCTGGGCAGAAAAGAATACTGTAATATTTTGTCACTTGTCTACAACAATCACGAATGAATACTCATAATAGTTTGCTAATGTAACCCCTCCCCCTCCTTACGGGAGGAGACCCTTGCCCAGCAGCGGAACATTAATGGATTAAATTTATAAATTGTTGTAATATCTGTGCAGCGAGTAATTAAACAGGTAGCAGCGACCTAGTGACAACAGTATGAGACCTTCAGCTTCCGCTCGCAGGAGAGAGGTCCATACTTATTCTCGTATTGTGTGGTGACGGTGATAGTGACCGCTATGACCGTGGCATACATCAATCATTTTACACATTTGCGTATAAAAATACAAGTTTCAACTTTTGCTTGTAATAGTTACATGACTTCGTTGTTGTCTGATATTTACTTCGACGTATTATATTTAACGTGCATCACTATGATGTGCAAGTTTTACAAACGCCACGTATTACGAAGTTCAAGTGTTCTAGAAGCTACCAGTCAAAAGTGTGTTGTTGTTACTTATTAAATACAACGTTATCTCGTGGCGGTACTTAATTATGATAGTCGCATGTGATTAGATTACACAAACAACTCGACCGTGTACTTTGTGTGAATCACAATGAGTGCTGCGAAAATTATACCTTATTACATATTTACAGGAAATGATTTGAAACATACTCATATATTTACGTAGTTACCTAACTACATCAGTTATAGAATGTGCTTACACATCAACAACTCGCAACTTATTGATAAAAATATAAATGATTAGTAATTGTTGATTATTAGATAGTTCTTATAGGATTTTTGTTTAGATCCGGTTTAAATCTAATAACTTAATTAAGTACTACTACTTTGATTGATTTGGCAACTTTGTGCTGGCGTAGCACGTGCACTTTATCAAAATAGAAAGAACAAGATGCGTTTTACCTGACTTTTCTGACTCATACAGTAATGAGTGAAGTTAACTGAGCATATTATTCAGATAACATGTTAGTACGACACAACATTAACAAACATAACAACTATAAAGTAACATTTAGAAGATATTTACTAAAAAAATAAACATTAAGCAACGTAGATAAGCCAGTGATAACGTTACACTTGAGTCTTGAGTTGTTAGAGGTTATCAAAACAAAATCAAATATTTCTACTTTGTACTCGATGTTCATGAAACACACAGCTACTACGTCGCCGGAGTTGTTCTGTGCACGATTACACTAGTAACAGTTATCTCGGCGGTTATCTGTCGTTATCAGTCGAGTGCCGAGTGTTACGACACACACTGACACACTACCTTCAATACACACATGACACATGTTATCGGTGCACCTCATTCCTAATTACTAGTAGTTACCTGTCGTTTCTTATTATTTCATAATTGAATAAAGTCGTCAGTAAATCGGTTCGCTGTATTTTCCTCATATCTATAACGGCACGTGTGTCGTGCAGTTGTAGAAATTAAATAGGTGTCTCACTACTGCTGTGGTTTTCCTCTCAGAAACACTTGTTACACGACACTATGCTCGCCCTGCGATCTCTCTGACCTGCACGGTTAATTAGCAGCAAAGCATCAGCTGTACTTAAATACACTGTCTGACTTACACAAGTATTTATGGGTATTTGTATTTTAACTTTGTTCAGAAAAAATAGTTTTGTTTATTATTAAGAAGACGGCCTAGAGGTTTTTTGTAATAGTTAACGGAAATTAAATATAATTATTAAAGAGTACGGCCAGGGGAGACTGGGTTTTGGCCAGACATGTTCACCGAATGCACCCGGAGAGAGGGCTATCATTGCCACGAAGTTGAAGTCACAACATGATCGGCGGCGACGAGGGAGGCCCAAGTGGAGATGGTGGATGACTTGCACGCGGTCCTGGATGAGTGGTCGGATGCAACAATCGACTGAGGGGACAGGAAATCAAGGGTGAAACCTTTGCTCAGTAGTGAGACACAGAAACAACCAAATGAAAAAATAAACAAAAATATTTTTAAGAATTGAAGGCGACTGATCTAAAAATACGTCAAAGTCGAAACAATTTAGTTTCATAGATAATTATAATTGGTAAACTCAGTTTAGGTTTTTGAGTGACCTACAACAGAAAATTAAGACAACTTACAAAAAATCACAAAGAACTAATGTTATGTTATTATATTGTACCTAAAGAGCGACAATAAAAAAATGAAAAATGTACAAACCGGTTTCATTGTAATTATGGAAGTTTTACATAATAATGATGAGAAATGAAAATGTTAAAAACGTTAATTCATCAATTATAAGTATTATGATAAGGACAAGTGGGTAAGTAGGTAGTGTAGGTAGTGTAGGTAGAGTGGGGATCCACTGTGTTCGTCGAAGTGCAACGTGTCATGAGACAGCGACTCTCTAATCACTATTCAATTATCAATTATAATTAACATCTAGCAGAAACCAAACGAAAGAAAAAGCTCAAGACTCATTCCAAATTTTAAAATGACATCAGTTTTATCATGCAATTATTTCATGTAAAATATAAGGTAATAAAGGCAAAATACTATCAATCGATCCTAATTTTTAAAAACATCCATTATCATTTATCAAGAACACAAATGGAGAAAATTGGATCTTAGATCTTGAAGCTTAAAGTAATGTTAATTATTAGGTAGGTATGTCAAATTAAAATATACAGGTCAGAAGTAGCAGTTGCAATGTTTGTTCACTAAGATGTTGTTGGGAACAACACTTATGTGACGAAGGACTTCATACACCCTGAATTATTTGTGTAGGATAAAATGGTTATGTTTATACAACAGTTAAGTTGTAATATTTATAGCTATTTTATATGCTAATATTAAATATCATGTCCTTACCTTGACCACAAAGGTTCTACAAAAACTGAGAGAAAAAACGAGTCAGATATGATTTTTGTATTTGTTGGCATTGAGTTTTTTGATGACATGTTAATAATATAAGATTCTCGTGCTTCATGACTTGTGGAAAACGAGGTAATTTGACTGAGTTTCATAAAAAATGACTGTGCGTGTTTCAATGAGGGGTTCATAATAGTATTAATAATGGTTTTTAAACATCTCCCGCATTAAGATTTGCTCTTGTGTCGCGGGGACTTTTAGAAACATATGAACAACCGACTCAAAGTACAACAGAACCGACTATTTGTGGTTTGCACGAATAATTGTGCCGTGTAGGTATCGAACGGAATCGACAGTAGATTATTTATTGCAGTAGAAATAATACCTTTAATTATTTAAATATGATCGTTTTTTACTTCAAGCGGAACGGGAGACAGAGTAAGTGAGAAGATATAGTCATTTGTAAATATAAATAAAAATCACACGTTGAACCTGAAAGTGCGAGTAGAACGAAAAATATGCATTGATCTCTAAATAGTATGTTTGTATAAATTTATAAAATGTAATTAAATCGAATGTGATGTCAATACGATATACTTTATAATACAAATTAAAAAGTTTTTTTGAAATTATAATAATTAATTTTGAAGATGCTCAATTTAACATAATTGTTTTAATCCAGTGGTAAGCATAGATTAATATGTATGAGTACGTAATAATTTTAATAAGTAATTTCATGGCACGTTAATGGCACGTGAAGCAACATCCATGTATGCTGACTCCTCAGGTGAGACACAGTAATAAAACATCATTATTAATATATCATATTATTTGCCGTTATAAGTTTTTAAGTGCTGAGATCATTAAATATAACCGCCACTTTGGTTATTACAACGATATTATAATTATGTTCCATATTCTTGCAGGACGAACAAATATAAGTAAAGATATCTCATGAGTTTGGCTTATTTATATATACCCTCTCATTTTGTTTATATAGTTTACTAGGTTCCGCTTGAAAATATTCTCCTAGAGAAAAAGTATCTTGTGTTAATCCTGCTTATAAACTGTCAGTATACGTTTTAAATATCATTGTAACGACTATCATAAGTGTCAATATTTGACCTAAATTAATAAATGATTTGATTTTGATTTTGATAAAAATCCATTCAATAGCTTTTGCGTGAAAGAGTAACAAACATAGGTACATACATCCATCCATCCCTACAAACTTTAGCATTTATAATATTAGTAGGATAATAGGATTTGTGTTTGTGAATTGCTATTATCTGTGTAGTGTATTTTGGAGTTTTTAACAGAAAAGCCAGCAGCCACGTGCCGTACCACATAGTCCTTCGACTAGTTTAAATATAGGTATACATCGTGTTAGCAAAACAATGATCAATACGATCATATCGAAACTTAATGAAACGGTATCTGTATGCAACGTAACCGTTACCCAGCGTTACAGTTAGTGTTGTAATCGTTATCCACGATATCGCTGTCGATCGCTGTTTACACAAAACATGAGGCCATTCAAGAATATTCTCGCCACAGATTAAACACACACATACTTAGTCACGATTACTGCTTACAACGTTACTCATATGAGTTGTTTAATGATAACGTTATTTTGGAAACTCGTGCAATATCCGTGTCGTATCATAGTTATTTATAAATGATATTATGTGCCTGAATAAAGGTATGCTATCTCTTTATTTATATTCTTTGAGAATTGCTCCAACAAACAGAGTGAGTAAACACAGTTTGAAGGTCAAAATTTGATGCTATAATTGACTGTATAAACCAAACTTCCGCAATACATATCGATGCGTTAAAATAACTAAGAATTATTTTGCAAGTTCGGGACGATATCTAATTTAAAATGACACTACTGCATTTTAGAGACCAGTTAAATGAATGGCCTTGTGTCACCCATATTGAGTAATTTAAAGGGCCAGTTAACTTTGTTGATTAAATAAGAAACACTGTACACTGTCCGTTACTTAGAAAGCGTTATCAAACGGTTTACTTCTACGCTGCGTTTTAGTTTTACCTATTTTTTTATATCTTATCGTAGAGTTACGCATTCAATTATAAAGTTATCAATAGTGAATATAAGCAGAGATTTATTGTCATGATGACCGGCGCTTGTGTTGTTATTCGAGTACACGCGCAGATAACACATTCACAACGTAATTGTACACGCGTATTTAGTGCCTTCTAATAGTCTAATAAGTATTTCCACTAAGTATCTGAATTATATTATTAAGGGTCAGTCACAATTAGCTGATTTTTCAGATTTTTGATGGCATGTTTCGGCCGAGCACCTTTTATACTTAGTGTCATATTTATTTCTTTAGTGAGTTTAAAAGTTCTTTTAGCACACTTATAAGAATTAGTTTGTTAAGTGATGATTTCGTTTTCCCTTGACCTATCACCAGCAATCGGTTAGTTGATATACTCTATAAGAATTCCGTTAATAAACATTATAACTGCCATAATGTGTTTTTCAGACGCGGATTGCAGAAATACCTTGACTGCAAACTCTTTGAAAAACTTTTTTTTACTGCAAGTAATGGGAAGTGACGTCACAAGTTGAGGAGCTGTCACTATTCATCACCGTATTGTGACGTCACTAAAATCAACACTCTGATATCTTCACTCAATTAAGTGGCAACCAGTCACGCTATCAAAGAACTACAGTTAGTTGTGTTATGGCGAGGTGTTTTTAAGTAAGTTTGTACAAGGCATAGTAGTTAATAGTTAGTTCACGTCGTCACAAGCGACGCGTGTCGGTCTGGTGAGTGTGTGTGTGTGTGGCGTGTGTGCTACCTAGTATGAGTAGACGTACCACTGTGACCAGTGATCAACTGTTGCATGATAAAAGATACTTTATTACCAACAGGCTTCCGAGGCTATCCCTAAATACTTTGTCTGTTCATATTTTTTAAGTGATTTTTTTGAGTGTGTCACCTCAATATCTTTTAGCCTGGGGTAAATAATATTTGATTGTTTGATGATAATGACCATTAAACTCCTTGAGTAGCAGTTAAAAATAGTGGTCAGCATACATAAATTTAGGTCAATGTAGATTTAAAGGAAACATAGTTATGCCAATAACCGTGGCGGCTGGTCGAATGTTCTACATTGTAGCGCCTGCTGAAAAGCTTCGAGCAACAAAGGTTACCACTTGTTGGTACTTTGCTCTGATTCATGCATGTTCACTCAAACCATATCTATAATAATTTCTTGTTCTTTTATTTAAAAGCATAAATGTAAGAAAAAATGTTCCACTCGGATACGGATGTAGTGCGGGGTAGTGCGAGGGGCGGCGGGGGGTGCGAGCTCTCTCACATAAATCACGGGCGAGTTTCACGCGAAATCGAGTCGAGTCGATCCGCCGCCGCCGTCACATACATTACTGCTTATGATTTGAGGATGTCGGGAAACGCTTTATTTTACTAGCAATGTAAAGTATTCGCCTCTACCGTAGCCGATGTAACGACGTACCTTGACACGATCGAGCGGTGCGAAACTAAACCTTAAACGAAGCAGATTGAGTCGTGTTTGCAGTGGTAATTGAGTCCCGTAAGGTTTTATAGAGCGTGCGCACGTTTCATAGTAGAATAAGCTCGAGCGGAGCCTGCACCAGACATTACATCATCAATCTTCGGGGACTCGGGGCTGAGAGCACTTTTTTCTTGCAATCGTTCGAGCATTGACATTTATTCTCTTTCAGCGGAATATTGCTAACGTCGGTCATTTTTCATCTTATTTATATTATTTTGTAGGTGAAGCCTCTGTTCGGTGTACGCACTCCGCAATGACAATGTTCGTAAATATAGTTGATGACTGAATCAACATTTACACCAGTACTTAAGCTATTTTTACATTATAATATGTCTCCAAAAAAGTTATGAGAGAATGTGCGCAACACATTGTAAAAATTAACTGTTGCAGGAAATTGTGGTAACTATCTAGCGACGTTACAACAGAACGGGTCCACAGTATCATTAATTGCTAACAGTTCACGTGGCGAGTGTTCGTATGTTCCCGTCTTTGTACAAGTCAGTGATGTTCGAGTGGCGGCTCACAAGCCTCACGTGAAGCACTGAGCGCCGATGGACTCAACAGCGAGCGATACAAGCGTGTCTGTGACTACTACCGACCACTACCGTCGCGTGCACTCCTCGCGATACAAGCACTCGTTACTTTGTGTCCGAGGCAGTCCCTCAACACAATTACTTGTGAACTGATCTGAGGAGCGCTCTCTGTTTCACCAGCTTTGATAGAGACGCGCAGATTTCTTCAGCGTGGGCAGCGAACGTTATTAATTCCTTGCTAATAATAGAACAAGCTACATCATGTATTTTATTACTTGTTCTTGTGTAATTAATTGAACATTATCTAGTTCATTAATTTTACTTTGGATATTTATAGGTTTAATCTTATAAAACAAGATTGAAATATACTTTATTTCTAAGCTAAGTATCTTTATATAGATTTTAGAAGACATTTCTGAGAAAAGCCAAAAGACTGATGTAATGTTCATAGCGCGACGGGTTGTTTGCTAGAATTAAGTAAACAATGTGCCGCTCAACGCAATGTGATCTATAATCCGCTTCGCTGTCCTATGGGTAGGGTAGGTATCTGTAAGTGCAGTATTGTTGTTGTTGTCTCTGAGCGGTCTGAACAGCACGTCCGATGTTAACCGTCCCCGACACAAGCCATGAGCCGCCACAAGCCGCCACGAGCCGACACAAGGTACAAGCCGACTAATCTCGGCTTTCCACCGCTTTACAACCAACTAACGTCACAGGGTTGTTAGTGCTGATTGTAGAAATAAAGCAAATGGATTCAAATTAAACTGTTTTTTTTTAACTTATTAAACTCTTTTAACTAACGTCAAACTTTGATAATTTGCATTAATAATTCGGAAAGTATTGCATTACTCAGGGAAATTTATTATATAAACAGTTGTCCAACGTGTCATGTATCTTGTAAGCTTCGTGCACTTTGAAGAGTAAACTTCTAAACATTCCATATTATTATTTGATATCACACATAGTTTGATGCACTCGAGCTACGCGCAGTGCGCGTGGTGCAAGGAGCGGTACTTGTCACACATTGTACAGCCCTGCTCTCCACCAGAGAGCAGCTAATGCGCCGCGCCGCGTGCCGCGCCGAGTCCGTGGCACGCCGCGTGCCGCCGTCGCCGCCGTGCCGCGTCACAGCGCGATTACGTCGTCACGCGTGGATGCTGAATCATAAGCGCGGGCTCCACGGCGAGGCATCGGCACGACGCGGCTTAATACGTTCTACCATCAAGTAGGAGATCATTGTACGATTTGTACATCGAATTGTTTCAATTAATATCAAATAAATAACCTATCGTTCAACCGCATATGCTGCAATAATGCATTTTTATATTTTTCATAAACTATCTCAGAAAACTGTGAGTACAGAAATAGTGTAGTTGACCGCTGCATATCAATTATGCGCTCACCTGCCCTCACACGGAGCTGCACTGGTCGGCGAGAATAAAATATAATTCTCTATATAAAAACATGAGGCACACGCCTGTTCCTCGCTCAGCATTCATCAAAGTAATGCAGAAGACGCCTTTGTTCACTTATTTAGACATCGGCCAGCTTACTCACTGAACTGAGTTATTTATTCAGTTCAGTCGCGACTGTCTTGTACTCACCAACTTCAATAATAATCGATACAGTTCTGCTGATAACTGAATCTTTGACATTTGCTAATTACGACGCAGTCCAAAAGTTTATATAAACTTTATATCAAACACACCGCACTACTGCGCACTTTCCCCCGCACTTGAATATTTGACCTTTCAAGAATGTCAAGTATTTTGGTTCCTTGTTTGTTTCCATCCACTGCACTGCCCACGAGTTCTAGAAAGTGTATGTACAAAGTACTACAGTTTTTCAGATTTGTTTTGACAAACTATTGACTTATCTAGTTGTTTTTACTTTTAGAAGACATTGTAATACGGGAATACACTAAAGAATTATTAAAAAAGTTGTAATCTGAATGTGCTAAGTCTCGCGCCATAGTTGTCGGCGCCGCGAGTATTCTCGTACATGCAAATACGAGACGTTAACTTTATCTCGATAACATGTTATTACGCGAAGTTGTTCTCAAACTAAACTTACCTCTCTGCACTACTACTCCAAGATTATACACCTTAACGTACTTAAAAACAACTCGATTGAATAATAACATGTTTTCTAAAGCTCCGAGATAAGTGTTTGTTACCGCTGCCATCTACGTATTATATGTAAATCGTGACGTGTTTGTTTTGTCCTCACACTTCATAGCGCATATCAGCCAGTTGGTATACGCATATATTTGTTTCTTTACTTTTAAGGTCCTACAAAAAGTTAGATAGTTTTTCAGTGTGTTATTTTCGTAGCTGACTCGTAGACATCGGCTACGAGTTGCTTCATTGTAACACATGCAGTAGAGAAGCAACAATGTAACATGATGTAGGTATCATATATATTTAAAGCACTAGTTGATCTCACTTAATTTTAAAATATTATTATAATTGTAATGGTCTAGGAGTGAGAGAGCCTGGAGAACTGTAACACAGGGCTACCCTAGTACAGGCTCCAAGTCTCTCAAAGGTTTATTTTCTGTTGTATATATTCATTGTAACACTGAAAAATTGTATTACCTTACCTTTGAATTGTATTACTAGTATGTGTGACGTGTGTAGTGTATATAGTGTGTAGTGCTCGGTGCTCGCGACGTGGGGAGTGATCGTGTCGCGCTGTTAGAGCGTTTCCGTGTCGCGAGTGAAAAATGACGGCAGCAGCGTGACGCCGAGCCGTGTCGTGTCGTATCGCACCGCGCCGCACCGTACCTCACTGTGCCTCACCGCGCCGCCCCCTTCACTAATACTTTGTACTACATTGTATATAATGTACTACACTAATAGTTTTGAGAAGGGTTATGTAAAGGAAAACCCTACAGTGACGTTTATAAATAGTGTGCTAACGGGTACTACCGGCTTTATTCGCTGGCACATTGATCGTTGTTATAAGTTGTGATCACCCGGGACGAGTAAGTTATAAGAGCGCGCGGCGCGACCTCGCGGCTCCGTGACCCATAATTATATGCAAATGTCCCTTTTATTCAGTTCCAGTGTACACAAAGAGGAAAATAAATAACGCTAAGCCCCTAAATGTTCGTATTTAAATAAGTCCCACAAAAAATCTTTTGAGTCTTAAAGATAATTCAAAGCGCTGTGAAAATCCCGGGACGTCGCTCATAAATTCTAATTAAAATTTTCCTTGATAATAAGCAGCATGTAATCCGACGACATTACCTATAGATGGCGTTAGATATAACGTGACGGATGCGCGCGCTGACCGCCACGATGCGACACGGCACGACACGACACGGGGCGGCGCGCCGGCGGCTCCTAATTATAATAACGATAAAAGATTAGAGAGGGCGCGACAGCACATTTGTCACGATTCTAATTAACGATGAGATTAATAACCTCATTTGGGTGTGAAAGATTCGGCGGCAAATTGCGCCCACCGAGGGACAGGTGCTCATTACATATATAATATTATAAATCTGAATAATGACACTCATTCATTACGACAACAAACGCTACATCACAAACTGATGTGACGACCATCAGTTTGTGTGATGCGCCGGGGACGCCCTGTGCATCGAATACATTTTTTACATACATGTACTGTACAACAATCGACATAGAAGTATAGTTGCTGAAGTCACGCGACAGCCTTCTTCATTTGGTATCACTAGCAAAATTGGACAAGCTATTGAACCGCGATGATCTCTAATACCTAGGCGTCTAAATGTTTCTGTAACGCACCACACCTTTTGATTTAAGCACAGATTTTTGCAGTGAAACACCCACGCATGACTCAACGAACATTAAGAATTTAACGTAGGAGTAAAAAGTAGGTTTAGTATGTCTTTGTGTAGGAGGATGACTTTTACCAAACACATCGTTTGAAATCCTGGGATGGCCGGCAAATGGGTAGTATTCCTGTGCGACTTTTAGTACTAATATATAGGGTTTGTCGTTACCGAGGCGCCGGCGGCAGGTGCTATAACACTCGTCCTAAGTTTTCTAATAGCCTTCACGTCGTCTACCTCCCAATCTTCCAATTGTAGAGAGTAATTAAAAACGTGACGTACAACTTAATGCGACTTTAACAACTTGTATGAAGGACAGATGAAAATGAGTATAAACTTAGTAAACGTTTCAATCATATATTTCGGTGACTCTGTGTTGGTTTTACACAGTAATAGCAGCTTGATTGTTTTATCATATTATACGTATAATAGAGTCCATCTGCATCAGTACAGGATCCAGTTTGTAAATAGGTTTTAGTTTTCATGCAGGTCATTGTGTGTACTGTGGCTGATGAAGATGAAACTGTGGCAAATCATATCTCAAGATAGTTCGCTGTGCACTGGTATTAAAATAATTATAAAAATTAACAAAATTATATTTTGATAGCGTTGTATTTGGTAATTCTAGAAATAACACTGATACATGTTGTCAAGTGGTTGACAGTTCCTAAACTGAAGAATGAAGGCAAAACCTATCGAGCACGCGAGCCGCTCCCGAGTCACTCGCACAGACGTTACCTACTATGATCTATGAATGAGAATAACATAACGTATCACCATTGTTGGAACTTATCGTACTTTCTTATTTTCTATATTGCAATAATACCGCGTTTCTTATTTGTATTATTCTAGTTTCGTTGGTTACCTATTTTTTACCAATTCCCTTCAACATATGGGTAGGGCTATTAACCTACAGCTATACCCATATGTTGAAGGAAATATGTCATGTAGTGACGCGTATTACGGTTATTGTTGTCTGTTGTTCCGTGTGTCATGTAGTGACGCGTATTACGGTTATTGTTGTCGGTTGTTCCGTGTGTCGCAGAGTGTCGCGTGTGTCGCGCGTGTCGATACCAGGTGACGCGAGTGACGGATGTGACATCACTGACATCACTGACGCCACTGACACGTATGTCTGTGTTATGACACTATACCACCTTACTTATATTATACACGCAAAAGTTCGGATGCTTGCTTTGGAAACACCAAAACTATTCAATGGATTTTTAGTACACAGATAGTTTTATTACCGAGGTTAAAACAGGATCGTTTTATACCAAGAAGTCTCTTCATTTTTCTATGTAAAATTTTAAAGTTAAGTGAAAAAGGAAAGAAACTTTGAACTGAACAAAATTATTGCCAGCGATTTGCAATAGTTTTCTACCTTCCGCGGTATTTAATAGAAAATTAGGTCCAGCAATTGTGAAGCATAAATATATCAGCAAAGATGCATGCACACCTCGGCTGCTCACTGTTGCACAGTGTCTAGCGTGTCGCTTGTGTCGCCCCGTGCCGGAGTGGCTCGCGACCAGAACATTCAATTAACACAATACAATGTTCACACGTAACTGAAAAACCACAGTTTGTTTTTATTTATACAAACAGCATCGAGGCGACAAAACGCGCTCTATTTGAATATCGGTGACAAATGTGATAACTATTACGTGCCTACAATCACCAGCGGTTTACATCCACTACACCACACCTCTATTGCGTGAATTGATTGAAAAACAAGCTCAATAAATGCTTTTAAAAATTGGTCAGGTGGAATTCACATTTGAAGTAGGTAAGCGTTGTTTTAAAACGTTCCCAGCGATACTGTTTTTGCTATTCTGTCCATTAACTGCGGTTCAAGGCTTTTTGAACCATGCCCTAAAGCAGCCTTTCTTTCCTTGACGCACTGCAAGTGCGACTTAGACGATGTGCTCTAGGTCCTGTTCTGCACACAACGTGTTAAAAGAGTATCAAGTTCTTTATAGTAATATACGAAGTTATGGCACAAAAAATACAGTCGTTACAAAGTTGTTTAGAAAAGATTAATCCCTGTTTTTAATCAGAATGTACGTTTTAAGTAATTAGATAGCTTTAAATAGGGGGCAGTAGGCTTTATGTGAAAAATGATCCCTGAATAACACCAAATCCTCAATCTTGTACTGTGTGGATTAGTGAGGGTAGTGAGCTTACAGCTTGTACACTTGTACAGTGTGACTTTTGTCTGAACTGTGCAGTGCTCGTGGACACAATTAGAGCGGCTTGTGTGCGGTAAGCCAGGGTTACACGCGCCCATTCCACATCGACAAAAAGTCTAACAACGTGTACTGCACGACAGGTGAATAACCTAAACCCGCCTTGGTTTGGCTTACAAAAATTGACAAACAAAATAAGCAAACTTGAGCGAGAGTAACGCTGTTGGTGGGACACAAAGTCTATGGAATCTTTCTTGACATAGTTGACATTCAACATAATATGTGTGTAACTTAACTTTTGATGTCTTTCATCTTTTTATTTACTTGATTGTGCGGTGTCCATCAATGTGCAGGTGTGTGTACATACTGTACATGAGTGTGACGTGGGACGCAGTCGCTGGCGGCTGCAGCACGGCGATACAGCGTGACGTCATCAATCGCCGCCGCCCGCGACGACTCGTGACCGCGAATTAAACGGTTTTTCCGCGCACCGCCGATATAGAGGGTAGTTGCACTTGATTCATTGCTCTACGTGCCCCTACTACCTGTACCGTGCTGTGTGCGCTCTTCACAATATTGTTGCAACTTGCATACTTGTTTTATTGTGTGTCGTCAACATCTCACCTCTATATACTTTTATTATTCCTTGTAAACAAAATAAATTTGTGATCTTCTCTCTCATTTCGTTAGATCCTAACGCAACCTTTAATAAAACTGTATCACAAAGTTAAAATGGAATCTGACAAATATACTGCAATCAATTCACAAGGGTTATTGATATAAATCGATTGATAGATCATATTTCTACTACTAACAAATTCAATTGTATTCAGCTATGATGTTATCTCTGAGTGTATATAGTATACGTCTATTGACACAATTGTGTTCTTCGTCTGTAGTTGCATATTGAATGATACCAATACGAGCGATTGTGAGTGACAGGCAGCCAGGTGACTGCACGGTGCTCTGCTGCTGCAGACGAAACAAAACCAAGAGCGTATGCTAATGTCGACCTCGTCTACCTGCTGTGTTGCAGTCACGAGCTTCACAAGCTAATCACATATTGTTAAGTTATTATTCATTGCAACAATCAAATGAGAGTAAGCAGTTTCTATGATTTGAAGTATGGTTTCAGTACTATGTGCTATTTTTAGGGACAATACTGAACGAACGAATATTGTGAAATTAATGAATTTACCTAAAAACGAGTATTGCCCGTCGTCAAACATAGTCCACAAAATAGAAGTGAACTATGATAAGTAAATTGGGCACGGAACAGAGAGACAAAGGCAACGACAGTGGAATATGTAGCTCATCGCAAGTATTCTCAACAGTTATCAAGCGACAGTGTATATTGTACAGTGTAGAGTGCAGCTGGCTGGTCCACGTGCATGCGGCTCATACTAATTGCTACATCCGAGCGTATGTCGCAGTGCTGCCTCCCTGTGCTCCCTGTGCTCGCTGTGCGCGGTGCACTCTGTGTGGCGAGTGTAGTGACGTCACCGGTCACGGTACGTGCCGGATATTCTCACTGAACAATGCACTCGCTACATTTGCTTGTATAACGGATAGTCTTAGAGGTTAAGTGAGTCCTTGTTTAGTTCTGAAATCTTCGTTTTTCTTGTCTTATCCAATGGCTAATGTTTATTCCATTACCAACTTTGTTTCTCTCATTATCAATCTATTAAAAAAACTTGCAGGAGGATAAAGTAGGGGTTAAAGATTGCATAAAGTTCATTAGCAAGCAAGTGATTTGTCGGTAAGGTAATGTTTCTAAGCGTGGGGCAGTAACGAGTGTTCATTGAACATCTCTGTGCTAATGAGATCGAGTGTCGTCGCGACCTCGTCGGCGCCTCGCTGGGGCCTCGTCGCACTCTAGTTACCAGTTGTTCAAAGCGCTTCATGGCACAACTTCGACGACTCAATGTTTCGTGCTATTAGTTACCGGAGCTTGTTAGTGCTACGGCGATACACACAACTTATATTATTACCTATTGCTTTAATGATCTGCCTTATGACACAGATGTTTCATTAAGTTTTTAGTGGTGCGTAGGTATATTGTATTGTTGTTGCAAGGAAGAGATACAAAATGTAAGATCATAGATTCAGAGTATACAAGGTATGGAACGGTGTGAAACATTGTTCTGTTCAGGGAGTTGCAGAAATAAAATGTAACTTTACTTAAATATTAAATATTTTATTTGAAAACAAACTTATTCTGTTTATGTATACATATAGTTTTATGTTTTACATACATATAGTCTCCGTATCATACAACGTCCGTCGTCTAAGATCAATTTTATTGTAAAACTTTGTATCTATATCGTATTTACAATTTATTCTATACAAAAACATTTTATTTTGAATGTTCGTCATTTACAATTACCTATACGTTACGCTCTTACTTGACTAAACGTCAGAACAATATATAACTATAGTAGGTAGGTATAGTTAAAGCGAGGGCGGCTCACTTCACTTCTTAAACATTTATATATTTCGTACATTTTCGTGACGATTAGTGTGAAGTTGCAGCGTATAAGCTGCGAACATGCAACATTACATATTATTTAAAGTCAGGGATAGTCTAGGGACGTCGGGTGAAGTGGTCCGAGTGCCAGACTTCACTCGATATCAAACATCATCACTTGTCAAACAAGATCGAAGATTGAGGTACATTTATCCCCGGCCTAGTGTATCCCTGGCTTAAGTATACAAAGAGTTCATTACTATGATAATGTTTTACAAAGTTCACAACTGTTCACATACACAGTTATATTAGTTAGAGGTCACGTTTGACCTCTGTTACATCGTATTTGTTAGAAAGCTGTCGTCTCAATGAGTGAGTTTGATTTGACATAGTGTTTGTTTATAAAAGTTAGATGAAATTATGAAGGTTGGTGTAGATACATATACATTATACACGGTGTGTGTTGGCCGCCCCCTTCACGTCGACGAGTGAGTGAATCATAGAAGTACGTAATTATCACTAGTATGTTACACTAGAGACGCCGCCCGACACACACACACACACACACACAATGTGCTCACACACAACCACACAGCACGTACACTAAATATTGCATAAAATCCCGGCCACATTTGTATTGAAATATTGTGAGTAGTCACACTATTTGAATGTGAATACTTTCAACGATGCAATTCGTTTGTTTGTTATAAATCAAAACAATTCTATAGCATTTGTTTGTTATTCGCTCTTTCAAAATATGTGTATAATTATTTGGTGTTTGCAATAAGCTAGGCTGTATTCAATGTTGACTAGTGTGTATGTGTATAGTGTGTACATGTTCTTACACCGCACTAGCGATTACACGCGGTGTAAGGCCTCGTACACACTACACACGACACCAGTGCACAGTGTTGTCTCGTGTCGCAGGAGACGTCGTGTTAAGGGTGTGTGCACACTGCGTGTAGTGTCGCGACAGTCTGCCGGCGGACATGAGCTTACATCAACATAACTCATACAAGAACAATTAACATATCGTCAATATTAAATAATACATTTGACTACGTTTTAAATAATATTAATAAAAATTAAAATAGTTACAAATTGTACTAAAATAACATTTATAAGTAATAAATTTGTCTGCCTACTACATATATTACAGCGATAAAATATACATTTATCTAATCTGTGTTTCTTATTGCTTACAATGGGCTTCACAACTAAACAGTGGATTGAACAGAAACGAACGTTTTATATAAAATGTACAGACATATAGTGAGGGTGACGATGAGCAGTTTCGTGTTACTTGTACTTACATCGACGAAACGTTACATTAACACGTGTCCGTGCCACGTGACACACGCGACACTCAGCGCTAGCAGTGTAGTGCCACACTAGCGCACTGCTAGCACTACACCAGCACTACACCAGCACTAGTGATGAGAGCGGAGTGCGTCACGCGACACCTCACAAACACCGGCCACGTTACAACTAGGTACGGGAATGAGCTAACTACTGACAGAGGATCTCATATAAACTGTGACGTACTAACGATAAGTATTCAATACAATATATCATCTCCACAATCATAAAACAATATTATTTACAATATGTCGCCGCAACAAACGCTATTATATTAAGAGTTCGATCGTTTAAAATTTCATATATCGCGTTAGATATCTGTACGTACCGCATACGTTCAGTTCGAGAGAGGTTCCGGAGAGTGAACGTGAATCACAGTGATTTGACGCTACGCATTACTCGCTTCTCATAAAAATCTTACGTTACTTACGTAAATAATTTATTCATTTACTTATCTAGACGAAAACTAAGTTTTCGCGGTAAAATAATAGGTAAAGAAGAACGCGCGGCGCGACACACGTCTGCAGTTCGACACAGTCACTGCACAGTCGCGCGGCGGGGCGGCGGCGCGCGCGATCAGCTGGCGAGCTGTGCGCGCAGCAGCCGCGCGTGCAGCGCCGCCGCCGCCAGCAGCGCCACGATCACGCCGCCGCTGTTCGACAGCCCCGCCGACCCCGTCTGCATCGCCGCCGGCCGCTCGCCTGCAACACACGCACACACACCGCGTCAACACACACACACACACAGACGAGAGCGACTCATCGTAATAACGTAACAAAGAGCGATGGAGAAGTTTTAATGGCGCTAAATTACCCTTAAATTACCGATTAGCCAAATTAGCGAACATTCTTTATTCGCTACTTAATAATTCGTGTTTATCTCAATTTGATGAGGATTCCGCGAAGAAACGCCGGTAATCTGAGAGCACAGATTAATATTACACAGAATATACTTAGTAGAATGTGCGTCCGGATAACTTTGTAGAGAGCTATTACGGCTACAATTTAATTTCGGTTTGGTTGTTTTAAACGGAAAATTATCAGATAAGACATATCTTGAAACTTAAGCACGTCTACACACGAAGAGATACTTCCAGCTGTCAATTTAAACAACTTACAGCAACAACCGGGCACTGGACAGCTTCCTAGTTAGTGTGTTGATAAAGTATGCGAGTGCATTACATACCGTTGAGCACGTGCACCCTGACAGAGGCGACCTCTGCGTTGGAGGGCGAGCACGAGTAGCGGCCGGAGTCGGCGGGCGCGGCGTCCTGCACCAGCAGGTACGACGTGGTGGCCGCGCCCTTCTCCGTCACCACGGACACGCCGCCGCGCGACGAGTCGTACGAGATCACCTGCTTCACATCACATGACCACATACATTCACGTATCCGTCTTCAACATAATACATCAACACGCACAACATCAATACGTATACATATTACTATGTACTACATACATTAACAATCAATTATAAGAGACATGATCCTTAATGTATTGTGATCCCTTATAGTTCGGGTCTAATGTCTCCGTAGAAAATGGTATTTTCAGTCCGGTCCGCGGTTTAATCCACGGTCGAACTAAATGTTGTATCTAAAAATTATTAATTTGTATGCAAACTTTATGCTTTAAATGTTGTAGGCAATCCGTCACTAGCGATTTGAACAATACAAGGTAAAATAAATGCTTCAGTCTGCTATTGATCAAAAATAATGTGACTGCATGAATTCATGAATTATTTCCTCATAAGCTTAGACTATTATCGCATTGATGTGCACCTGTCTCTATAATAGCTAATGAACGTTGTTTGTTTATGTGCGTGTATGTGTGTGTGCGTGTGTGCGTGTGTGTGTGTGCGGGCTCCTCTGACCTGGACGCGATCCAATTACCTAAAGACCGGCGGCGCGATTGAAACCCGGATAGCTCCATTACCAGCTCGCTTTAGCGTTCATAATTGATCACCGTTAAACTCATTCCACTAGACATACACACACACACACACACACACACAGTCTAATAGACATTCGGTTATAGACCCGATACCTGCGCCTCCACACAAAAACCACACCGTGTACTATGTAATGAAGCTGACAGAAATTAATTTGTGATGTGTAATTCAAGTAATCATTGGCACAAAAATAAATAATCAGGCGTCTAGAATTAAACGTATTACGTATGAACGTTCGTCTTTTATCTGAGGTTAATCACTCGTCATTTCAATCGGTTAATCACTCCGATTTGACAACTTTTTTGGCATAAACTATCATGACATTACTGAATGTCAAAGCAAATGGTAGTACTATATTGATACGCGTATGGCGGCGAGACCCGCGGGCGCGCGCCTTCACAACCGATAACTCCCAGGAGACTAAAGCTACACTTGAGACATATCACGAAAATACCCAAGTATATAGAGCATTATAGAGACGTTACGTTGTGAGTCTTCATGGCAACAAACATTTTACAGAATATGTGTGAGTTCAAGGACAGTATTGATTGAAGGTTTTACTTCTAGCTCTTAGTAATTACTATGTATTAAAGCACCTGAGGACAAAAAACGGAAATATAATTTTCTTCGATATTATCTTTGTCTTGATTTCCGCAGGGCGCAGCCCATAGAAATAGAATTAATTAACTTTCATTCGAACCATGGTCAGTGGATGTATTTAAAGATTACAAATTCTAAAAAATACAGAATGTAGAAAATACCATCATCAGTATTAAATTGTTACGAGTTGACAACTCGTAGGACAACTTGAACATGAAAGTTGAAACGTGTGCGGGTCGCAGGAGACGCGGCGCGACGGTACAAGGCCGGTCGGTAACAAGTGCGTTAGTATTCACGCGTGTTAATCACTTATGGAAGTAATAAAGCGCCCGTCCTTTATTAATATGCGAGCAGCGACGCGACACGACACGACGCGGCGCGACACGGCGCGGTGCGGGACGACATCGACACAGTTTGTTGTAATTAGTGTGTGATGTCGCGCCGCCGGTACTAATACTAATTAGCTCGCGGCCGACGCAACGACGCGGCGTCGCTCTTGTATGACGCGGCTCATTTATAACGAACTAATGTCTTTGTAAGTTAGGTATTTGTTCTAGTAGTTTTGTAAAATAACTGAGAAGTGGTTCCAAAAGCAACATTACAACCATATTTTTCTAATGCCGGTTTTTATACACGACTTTCTCACTGGTACAACAATATAATCCTGTGTACTGTCTTATGCATGATGTATTGTGTTTATTGCATAATTGCTAACTTATGTTGCGTGTTGATATATCTTGTTAATCCAACTTGTTGCATTCGACACGGTACATGAGCACCAACAATTATTAGCAAACCATAGCCAGTTATATCGGTGGACGATGACTACGCTTCGATAATAAGCCGCAGTGTACAGCGTGCGGGCGATACACACATGTTATGTAAGTTCCTCTATTACGAACATACGCCTCATCTCACTGAATTAACTGGTAATATCTGTGTGTATGTGTGTGTGCGTGTGGGCAAGTGACGTCATCACATTTCGTGATCGATTCCTATTAATAAGCTTTACTAAGATTAATGTTGTCTTTTTATAGAAACAAGTGCACACCTCTACGATGTAGCAGCCAATATCAAAGTTTTATTTTTTTTCGGAGCTTTTATTTTAATATAATATATTGTCTACGTAATATATTTGCTGCTCAATATGTATACGGCATGCATTTCTCAATGCTTCTTCAATTAAATGCAGTGGAATTATATCTGTTGTATTTCCCCCCGTGCTACGTTGCTACGCCGCGCCGTAGCGCCGTGTAGCTTCTCGTAGCGAGCTACGCATTTCATTGATTCGGCTACGGTAATTTGATTCTTTCAACGTGTTGTGGGGGTATTCTCACACACTCGTTAAGTCAATTGCGTTTTATTTATGCGTGCAATTTACTCATTGTAGCTAGGATTGACGGTGAAGGAAAACTTGGTTTACGGTTTGCAATTTTTACAAAACAGCTTATCTAAATCAAAACCAACAGTGCAAGGGAATTGAACCCCACTCTTAATAATGTACGAATAACATAAATCGAGCAGGGCTCCATTGTAGAGTCGATCCAAACTAAGACTATAATAAATAAAAAAATACCGGATTAAACTGTGGCACTGGGATGTACTGGATCCATGTCGATACTGATATGGAGCCGTACTCGAGTAATGTGATAAGATATAAATAAAATACATATAATAGTAAGATAGTAAGGTTGTGTATAATTACTTTGCGTCCGCTCACCTCGTCCTCGTGGTACCAGAAGATGTAGGCGGGCGGCTCGGGGCTGAACTGGATGAGGCACGTGAGGTTGATGGTGGAGCCCATGTCCACGTGCAGGTCCGGCCCGCCCAGGATCCGTGCTGACGGCACTGCAACACCACAACCGACATACCTTACTCCTGGCCTCACTTTACTCTTCACACTTAAATACCATATTTTATCCAGAAAAAAATCATGTAGATGGTGTTAAGGACTTAACATTTAACTTTTGAAGCACATTTATTTTAATAAACATAATAATTAATTAAGTAGTCGTTTCACTGATCTGAAAATGATCTGTAATTACATCAGCTGATGCAAGAACTTTCCGCGCTAAAACGTTTACATCATTTATAATCTCCTCGTAATAATCTAGGATCAAATTATACATTAATTAGTACCCAAATGTATGCGCGCATCGCTCACTGGCTCGTGCCTATAATAACTCACACTTTAGGAGTTTACAGTACTACGTAGCGCTCGTAGCACACGTAGCTCCCGCTTGACTACACATACACGCATCGTCTACGCGGCGTCACGTGTCGCGCCATCGGCTACGAGACGTCATTAATAACGCCTTTGTTTTAATAACGTTATCGCGCGCTCCTCGATGTAAACAGTTGCGCATTCTACGCGTTTATAGCCTCACTTCTACGACAACATGAAACCGAAGTGTCTCTGGCGAGAGTAAACAAGTGACGTCATTCAATTCCAGCTTTATGGTTTGAAGGATTACTCGGCGGCAGAATGGAGACGTTCCTGACGTTAGTGTTTAATCCGAGAACAGTACGCAAATAGCGGCGGGTCGCTGAACAAACACATACTTGATGTGGCCAGCGACGCTCGTAAAATAGCCTCACACTACGCAATAAATAACATCCTCAGTAACTCGTCATTAACTGTCAAGTGATTCAACCGGTAATGTACGAGATGTTTAGGTATAATAAGGTGATTGGTTTAACTTTTTGGGGAAAGTGACTTTCTTTTAGGTAGTGGCGATAGTCAAAAATTCAAGAATGAGGCGCGCGCGCATTTGCCTTTTCGTTAGCGGTGAGCGCAAACAGACGTTAGCGCATGGCGTTAGGCTGTGGGAGGCGGAGCGGCACGGGGCGGCGACCGCGCTAAACGCCGCCATTTGCATTCAGCGGCGTAATTAAGTGGATTCACGCGCGTTTATTCAGGGTTAAGCGGCGGTCGGGGCGTGCACTTGAAACTAAGTGCATTCAGCCGGCTATAATGAGGACACCGAACTGCAAATGTGTCACTCTCTAACCTCTAGTCCTCTACACCGCTCCCCTCCCCTCCCCCGCCCCCCACGTCGCTGCATAATGTATAACGCTGGTGAATTAAACCGGCGGTTGGTGGCGCCCCTCCATACATCATATGCATGAAACTGCATCACATGTATTAAAAGCGCGGCGTAATGAAATGCCGCTGTCAAACGCTAATGTCGCATCATTCCGCAACACAACGCCTACACTGCCACTGGGGTAATATAAAACGTTTTATGTCACTAGTTTTGTCATTAATAATAACTGTTTAAAACGTTTTCATGATTTACATGAATAACAGATGTAATCAGTTATGTCGGCTGACAAGCTGTGTTTCATTGAAACTCACTCATGTTACTGACAGGAACTATGTTGCTTAGATGATATGTGACAATGTCGTTAGTTTGTTATGAATAAAGAACTGCGTCAAGAATAACCTTCGCGTTGCAGTACACGAACAGTGTTGTGTAATGGTAACAGCCACCTGTAGATTACATCAACTATTCCGCCCGCTATCTGAACCACCGACTATGGTGCCAGCATTGGTTGCTCGGTGACGCTGTTTAACTTGTTAACATTCATACATACATCAAAATCACGCCTTCTTTCCATAGGGGTGGACAGAGACCAAAGGCCGTCACTTGCATACATCTTGTCATGTAAGTAGGGCCTCGCCGGTTACGAGTTTGTTATAATAGGGGCAATTAACAGAGTATCGTAGTGTAGGGACAGTGTGTAGGACAGTAGTCGTATCTCTTGGTTATGGCTGCTTGTGTGCTGGTAATGGAGTCGTCAGTGAGCGGGGCTCGCCCGGACACCTGCGTCTACCACGGAGAGGGAACAGAGGGGGGAGAGGTTTCTGTTGCTACATTACAGTAACAGTTAAAGAATACGTAGACCGGGAATCTTCAGTTGAATTCAATTTGAAAACGAAGAAGATCTAAAATTATAGATATATTTTTTGTCTTAGGGAAACGGCCTAAATAACGTTTTAGAAATGACTTATATTTTTGTGTTGCCTTTTTTAAAAAACTATAACATTATGTTGCCTTATCTTGTTCGCCGGTTTCACAGTTTGAACAAAATCTGATATGACACGAATTAAAAGAAATACTGTGACTAACCTAGGACTAGAAACCTTGCATATGATGAGCAAGCTTATGACAGTCATTGTCTAGCATGTAACAAAGTCCCGTTAATGTGCCATAAAGCGCGCAGGTTTATCAAGTGTCGGCAAACAACGCCACGCTCGTACAGTACGCACATTACGTGTTATGGGACACACTCCACAGCACCTCGAGCCGCCCTACATCTGACACTGCAAACAACTCTATGAGGTTACACACTAAAGCGTTTACATCATATGGGATTTTCGACAATGCGTGTTCTATAGGTTATTGAGCATGTAAGAGGAGGCAGGATATCTGATAATTTAATACATTTAAACGTGCCTGTATCGGGTATGGAGATTATTTTTCATTATAAAAAAAATAGCACAAGTCGTTAGGTGCACGATAGATGTTACTTGAATTTCGGCACACGATGCATTAATTACATTGTTTTACTCGTACGGTAACCGAAACGAGGGCTGTTTGAATACGGGCGTACTCGACTAAGTACATACATTTGCACTCAGTCGTTAGTCTGAATTTCATAGATAATCGAGTGACCAAGTTTGTGAAGTAGCACCATTAGAAAACAAAATGTAGAATTAAAAATATAAAGATTTTATTACAGATCTATTATTATTTGATTATGTGTGGGAATCAAATTCGTAACTTCGTAGGGCCAGAAAAATGACAAAAATGGTCACAGGTTATGAAAACTAGTCAGACGAATATTCTAACTAGTGAATGACTGAAATTTAAAATAATTTCACAAAGCTGCTCAATGTTCTGTAACAAGTAAATTGTTGTACTATAGTATGTTGCAGTATGTAAGTATGTACGTACGAGGCATGTAACTGAGCGCTAATACACATGTACATACATTACAAGTGAGCCTCGCGGTTATGAATACGCGATAAACACCAGTTACGAGCACAAGAGCGTCTCACTCATACGTTCTAACTTATTTTATGTTGCTCAATTGCTTGATTTTTCCTATTGAAAGTATTAAAACTTCCCAAGCTCCGAATCTAATGATCTTTGAATGGTTTTACTTCTCATGAATCATTGTCATTATTGTTTCTTAAAGTTGGAAAACCGTAGCTTAGCCTCCATAACTGGCTGCTGGACTTTAACCACTGAACTACTCAACTCATATTTTTTATAGTCCGGATTAAAACATTAACATCCCCAAAAGTTTCGTCGGAACTAGTATTTATATGAGGTAGTACGTTGCTTGTGTGAGAGTAGGTACCGAGCCTGCTCAAATAAAACGTATAATAATAATAGAATTGGATCTCGCGCTCAGAACACGGGCCATTTCAGTTAATTCTCTACTTTATGACGTCATATTTCGCGGCGGCGCGGCGGTGCTCCACCGAGGGAGGCGCGGGGTGTAGAGGGGACAGGGAGGGGGGAGAGCTATGGAAGGTAGTTGCTCGAAAACACAAAGAATAGTGGCATTTGAGCCGTTGTACGCGAATTGGTTTAACGACAGCTTGTTATGTTTCACTAGGCTTTTGTTGCCAACGTCTCGGTGCGTGAGATTAACATCCTGATTCCAATCTTCTAAACGGAGATTTCCTTACAACGGTAACGTTTTCTTTCCGATGTATTTTGCCATTTACAGATAGATTGCGCCACTGACATCGGCTCGTTGACAGATCGATAATAAATAATATCACCCTCAACGTGTATTAGCGTTAGCGTCGCGGTGACCGGAATACAAATGAACACCGACCACCATTCATCAACATAGTTAACATTCACGTGACACACCGACTGACGTTTCAATGCAAGCACAGTACGTAGAAGGAAGCGTCTACGCTCGTAGTACGCTACGCGCTACGTGCTACGAGCTACGAGTGTAGCGGCGTGCTACGCGGTTCGCTAAAGAATAATAGAGAGCGGGCGCGGCGTGCACTTAGTTAGTGGAGTTGTGTCTGAGCAACGAGCGGTAATCGCTTTAATCGGCGGCTGTTTGTTGCGTCGCTCGCTCACCGCTGAGTACCAGCTCGCGGCTCGCGGCTACACACAGATGCACAACTTTCATTTAATTATTATAAAAAGAGACTTATAACACTTATCATTAAATAACTGCGGTTTAACTCCGAGCGTTTATATAAGTGCGAAAAATTAGAAAGCGAGGAAACAGCACGAAAACGCTGGTTATTATAACTATAATAGTTCTAAAGACATTTCACAAGTTTCTAAAATGAGTAAGATTAACGAAAAGCTAGTCATTGTTCTCTCCAAATATTCAATTTGCTATGAAACAATTTATTTTTGTGTTGCTAAATATAGTTGTTTGGTGCGCAGTGTGGTGTGAACGAATGCTCAGCGGGTGAGGGCGACACACGCGACTGAGCGCGCCGCAGTTCGACGCCGTACTCGCCGCGAACAAAATGTGGGAACAACGACGCAATCAATAGTGGAGGAAATACCATTGAATTGTGCAGGACATTAAGTGCAGCTCCGAGCTGGCAGCGCGCCACCGACACACGACACACATCGACACACGACCGACACAAACGACACAACGCCTCACATACACACGCACACACGTGTCTAAGGAAGTAACGAGAAACAACACAACTTATATTTTTATTTAACTTTCAGCATGATAACAAAATAATTAAAGAATGACTGAAAGTTTCATGTTATTCCTTTTTTTTTATTTATTTAGTTTATGCTGTCTAAAAATCCTTGACCGTTTAAAATGATTTACCTGTATGAATGTACTTGACCATGTGTTATAGGATACATAGTAGTTTACAATGTATTGTAGACAGGTAAAGCCACATGAGATTTTATGATCGTCTCACAATAAAACTTGCTGTAAGTCTCAGATTTCGTACAAAAATCTAGATGACATGTGTTTTATACTTTGAATTCTTGAACTTTCAAACAACATGTAAGCAGAAGCGTGTCATGGAAATAAGATATTTTCTCTTCACGAGAAACTCACACATAATACCGGAGTGCGTGAGGAGTTACAACGAACACACACACGATCATATCGTAACGTGTATCACCGCGCGTCTAATCACTGCACATCACAATAACTTCATATAAGCACCATCACACATTAGAGCACTTACTTGTAGCAGAACTTCGTGCTGCACAACGATACACTATACAATATGGAGCTTGATTAATGGCATCGACAATATTGATATTATAAAATGACGCAGGTATCAATTTATTACTCTAATTTTCATAAAGTAAAACTGAGAAGAATAGATCTCACACTTTCGAAATGCGGTTGGCATTGCCGAACATACACAAGAATGTAACAAACAAATTCTCTAATGTCGTGTTACCTCAGGATTTATACTCGCGCACATTAACACCAAGTACTCCTAAACTTGGCAACATATAGCAAAGTGGGCAAATTTTTGACGAGGGTAATTGTCACCCTTCACCCCGCACCCCCTCGCCCGCCCCCCGGCGGTCCCGCGCGACGCGATTGTTGTAAACAACGCCAGGTGTCGCTGTACGCGTAATATCGTTCTATTCACGCGTGTTGTTACCGAGTGTCGCACTCGCCGGAGATCCTCGCTAATATTCACCACTGTTTATGATGATCCCGCAAGAATAACGATATCACAATGGAAAACTGAATCGAGTGAAAATTATTTGCAATTCACGAATGGTTGCGCAAATTATCTGAGTAGATAATATATATATGGAGGTTTGTAGACTGCCAAGTGTAAGTCGACTCTTCAGTAAATGCAACTAATAATGATACAGACAGATCATATCATAGAACGGGTTGGTATTTTATTTGAAAAGTTATGTGATAATAAACTTCTATGAATAAGTATGCATAGTATAAATTTAATTAATAATGAAGTACTATACTGTTCGATACTGATATTTGCCGAGCACCGTGTCTCATCTCGCGCGAGTATTCTAAGCGAGCTCATTTAAATTCACGCGGTGCATATTACGAGCAGTATTAATACGGTCGGTATTCACACCGAGCACCACCCGCCCCGCGCCCCGCACCGCGCGCTGCACCCCGCACCACTTGCCAGACCTGAGATATACCTAACATCTATACACATTCGAATATCAGCTTTTAAGTAGATGTATTGAAGAACGTTCACCGAATGCACATAACAAGACTACTATTCCCTGATATTATTATTAATTTTTAATTTTTGTTCATAGTAATCCAATAAAGTGTCATACAAAGCAATTATATGAAATTTTATCCGTGAAAATGTGAAAAACATTCTTTATACGTCGTAATTATGACAAAAGCAATGAGCACGTATTTGATTTATCAACGACCATACTGAATGTTCGTTGTTTTGTTACAGGTACGTGGTCTAGTGTGTAGGTGGGTTAGCACGAGGCGCTCGGTCCGCCTTACATGCGACTGCACTCCGGCGGCGTACACTTAATATTATACAACGTAATGGAAATTACTGGTTGCCGATACCGCTCGGTAAAGTGTCGCATAATACCGCCACCGGTGAACTTACTGATAACTGACTAACATTTGATCAACGTTGCCAGTAACAACGTTGATCAAATGTGTGATAATGAGAACGAAGAAGAGCACAATATTAAATAGATACTAATATTGTCTCAAAATAAGCAAATTATGGACAAAATATCTATCGAAGAAACAAGAGATATAGCGTCCTTTTGCAAACTATGTATTTTTACGAAAGCTGGGAGAATTCGTAGACACAAATGGTATTGTTATTAAGATAGAAGGCTAAGCAATGGGCTAGGCGGTCAGATGTGCGACTGGTTGATTTAATTATTGTGTATTAAGCGACAGTGACGAGGGTGCGCCGCCCGCGCTGCAGGTGTCCGGAGATACTAATCACTTCCCATTATTTGTATTTATACGCTTTTTGGTTCGTTATGTCTGTAGCGTTCGACCGATAAACGTCCGCATTCCAAGGCCAAATGCATATCTCCCTAAGATGTGTATGTAAATAAATAAATTATTGAAACTAAAATCAAGTGCCTAGTGGTTGTTTATGCAAAGGATATCACAAATGGGAACGATGTGTTTCGTAAAGTCATCTACTAAAGTAGTATAACTTGTCTCAATAAGCTTCGCGCCACACACATTGATGACTTCGTACCTAATGAAGACAGGAGGTATGGTGGCGTAGAGATAATGAATGAATGTAGATTGACGAATTCATTGTGCGGACATAAATGGAAGCGCCGGTATGGGACGCTCACATACACAGATCACATCGACGAAGCACGATGTCTTGAAAAAAAGGTCAGTTGCATAGTACTCATAACCGGCGGTTCTGTATTACAAGATGTATGGATGAGAACAAGGCAAGGGAAAGGAGATCATCCATTTTGGGCCTTTTTTCAAAGTGCCGGCCAACAAAAAAAAGTAGCATGTATCGATAGAGCTAGCTATTTGAAACAATAGTTAGTATGGCACGAAACCGGTAGGATCGCTATGAACCGAGTTATACAGGTTTGAAGATTCATAATATTCAAACATTTATTCATTTCTGAAATTGCTGTAAAACATAAAATAATGATTGATTTTGCTAGAATTAACTATCTTAAGCAATTTTCATTGTGAAGCGACCACTCTGAAGTTGATTTCAGGTCGTAAGCACACGTATCAACTCGAGCTCATCAGTATTATTTGTATGTAATTCCCTACTGTAACACACTTATCGGAATCGTTATGTGATCGCCCCGGCTCACGACGATGGGAGTGGTGCGTATGCGCATTATGCATACACCAGCACCCAGGGTGGAGTGCGGGGCTATGTGCAAATTCCATTAGAAGAGCGGGCATACCCACTAAACCGCAACATGTGTCCTCATAACAATGGCCCTTATCACAAATGGTGCCTGAAGCACAAAATATTGTTCCACATGCCGATGAGTCGGACATAACAACCCAACAGCAACACTCTAGATGACCTCTTACCTAGACGATGGTTTGTTAGTTGCACACAACCGAGGGTGTGGCCCTTTAGATGCGAGTTTGATTCCCTCGGCGCCCCAATGCGTCGCCACTGGACTGGTCACTAGCGGCTAGCGCTAGGTCAGCGCATCCCCCCTTAGCGAACCTAAGGGGCCACACCTTGAAACTTTGAAAAAAGGCCCAATAATGTATGGAGCCTGGATGATCCCCTTTGTAGGGATCATAGCAAGTAGCGTTTTGATCTCTGCCTGCCCCTATGGGAAAAAAGCGTGATATTCTGCATGTATGTATGTATGTATGAATACAAAAATTGCAATTGGCACATAATATACATACATATGTGGGGCACGTAAAAATATTTAATTAGTTTCAGCACATAACGTTTAATGTGTAAACTGTAAACCGTTTCATACGAGGTGTGTACTTGTAATAAACGCGCGTGTCGTTAAGTAGGCGCGCGTTACTCTCGTCGTAAAAGTGCGCGGCGGATTGTAACGCGAGTTAATCAGTACATCCCGTGCGCTCAGTACTGCGGAGTGTGGTGACAGACCTGTGGGGGGCGAGTGTAGTCGGGCTGCGTGGGTTTACGACCCTGGCGATGACACACTACGGTCACATACACATAACTTCTTCAAATATTCTTCTTCTCGTTTACTCAAAATTTACAGTTCCGCAAAGCAACTGTCTTCAGACTTCTAATCTAATCTAGTGTTAGTTATATTTTATGTTTATATAAAAAGACACGAGAATGCATAACACAAGCATTTCAGAAATGAAGCTGGCTTGTTGAAATATTTTGATCTAAAGGTTTTTGAATGTGAACGTCACGTGACTATAACGTCATAGTCACATACTAGTGACGTCACAGTTAGCCCGTAGTGAGCGGCACATAGTTAACATAGTGCACATTCCACAATACTTAACGAGCGAGTCCACGATACATTTGCTTGTTACACAACATAGACTAACTTCACCTGTCGTTTCATCAAAAACCTTTATCAAATTACAAAGAGTTTTCTAGAGTTTCAGAAATGCATGCATCTGAATAATTATTTTCGTGATATCAAAAGAAAACGAGAGAGATTAATATTTTGCTGTGTTTGCTAGCGTAGTGGCTGCAGCGTGGTTCCTTTGAGTACAGGGAGGTGTGACGTCACCTTTGCAAGTAAATAATAAGTGAATGGAGGTAAGAGAGCGAGGGTGCGTGTCAGACATTCAACGTGCAGCTTCATTACGAACGTGTGGGCGCCCAGTGACACGTTGTAATGCGTGATAACCTCGGGGCACTAACACTCACCACACTGGGGTCCGGAACCATTCAGAACGTAAAAAAGTTATATTTCTTCCCGATGTTTGCTGGAAGGTGAATAGTGATAGGAATTCATTCTTCTTATTGTTAATTGATTATAAGTTCTTTTAAAATCCATTGATGTAAACAAGTAACAGATTAAGTGGTAAAAAAGGAATGAGTTCTATTATTGGTAAGGAGAGACCGATGGAAGTGATCGTTCGTTCACATCACCTGCTCTATTACACCGCGCGACTTTCATGTTGACATCATGTTAAAAACTACACGGTATATCATCTATCATGTTTTTAAACTCGCTGTTTGTCAGGTAAAGTCGCTCCTTCCGACACTGTTATTGAATTTCCAATTTTTCAGGGAGAGGTTCCATTTTATTTGTAGTCAATCCCTCCTCCTCCCTCCCTTCGCTGGCGCCAGTGAACAAACTGTTAGCTTCCAAAACAAAATGAAATCGATCATCGAACAGACAGACAAAGTTTCAATTTAATCGAACCATTCGTTACGGAGCAAAAGTTCATCGAAATAATTTCTCTACGGATAAAACACAATTGAAAAGTTTAGTTGGATCCAATATTACTGGCAGCGAATGGAAAAATTGGCGGCGAGTGTAAGGCGGAGGCACGCGTTCAATTAATTGATCACAAACAATGTCTGGCGCAACACTGCGACGTGGCGGCCTGCCACCGCTGCACGCTGCGCGCTGCACGCTGCACGCTGCCAGCACTGGCACCGGTACCGCGGCGAACGACTACAGGAAATATCGTTTGTCTTCTTTGGACACAATCTGACATCGACAGCATCGTAATTAAAGTAAAAGCTGAAGCTCTACATAAAATCTAGCTTATTACAAGAAGCCAACTTAAAATAAAACACTTTATGAAATATGAGTTGAAATTTTTGAAAAATCTCACAGAAGGAAGATACACAAGAGGGATTAAATTGCACTTTTCGTCGCAGCTTGCGAGATATCATGTGAAGGAAATCCGTGTTTAGTATACATAGCGGAGTGTCTAGACGGCGGGTTGGCGCGGAGTGGTGCACGACTGGCGATGTACGGCGATATTAAATTTACCCTCGTGTGGGCGCGACACTCGACGACGTGCTGGTACGGGGTGACGTGTCGTGATTTTGCCTGTCGAGTGTCGCCCCACGATATTGTGTGTTAAACGTTTCGCAATACTAGTAGATAGCCTTTTGCAGTGTTATTAACATGAAAGTTATCTGAAACATTTGAGATAAGTAAGTATAAGTAAAAACTTAGGTAATTATAGATTCATCACACGTAAATGTGTTACGATACAACGAGTCAGTGTCGACTATATTATAGGAATATTTAATGAGTAAGTATAAGTTTATCGATAGCTTTGTAACAGACTTTAATTACTTGAAATAATTTAAAATAAGTAGTTACTAAAATAACAATTGTTTAATAATAAACAAGGCGTAAACAAAATAATATAAAAGTCAGTGATTTGTTTGTGCAGACGTCTCACTATTCCATTACTCGTAGAATTTTAAATGAATTTTATTCACGAACTTGTTTATCAGCCGAGAGTTCTTCGTCTAATAAATAATCTGATGGACAACAGTCGACAGATATTTTACATTTCAATTAGTATCGGATTGATTTTCAACACAGTATTGGAACGAAACAATGAGACTAGATTCTGATAAGGACATCGTGACTTATGTGACCTTACTTTAAGTTAAGTATGCATAATAAAATACAATTGTATTATTTTAAATTGTGTTAGAATGTATTCTCTTATTATATAAGACAACTGTTGCATTAAAATGTATGCATAATTTCTACGTTGCTTGCGAAACATAATGAAATAAAACATCTCTTAAGAAAGTGTTGTGCGATGCATTTGCACATTGTTAATGTTATTAACTCATTACTTAGTAATGGATTCATTGAAAACTTTATTGTTTTGTTATAATGAATTATGCGTAATTGAATAAATCAATTTGTCTTTAAACTTTTGTTATTATCTTGTGTGATAATATACAGATATTTATTGTTATTATTTCGAGTGCTAAGTGAACAAAATTATGTAATATTTTTGGAGTGATATCTCGAGAGGATTGAATAATAGAATATTTTATGTACATAATACTCGTATTACTGTGCAAAAAAAAATCAGTCTGTTTGTTACATATTCACCAAAAATTTAAGAAGGAACATGGGTGTTATAGTCAATAACGAAAAGTAATTCTCGTGTTATTCGAAATGCAAGCAAAATTGTTTCGGGGTGTCTATGCAGGTTGATTTTTCAGATAATAATATGTTCCAAACTTAGTGACACCGCATGTAAACATTAGTAATTCAAGTCTGTTGTCACTTCGTCCTTGTCGTGAGCGAGTTAGTTTGAAAGTCGACGTGTTATATTATTTAGACGACATTGTAATTTTTCAGTGAGGCCTCTCGGTTCACTCACCACTCCCTGGTACAGCTGGTAAGGTTGTGGACCAATTTGCGCGTAATTGTGTTGAGACAAACTGTCAACTGTGACAGATTATTGTTCGAAATACGTTTGATAGATTATGCATTTGTATTGTATAAAATAATATAATTTACAATAAGTGGTAGGTTCTATGAAATCAAATGTAATGGGCAATGGTAAATACATTAAAAATGATTGCTTCGATTATGCCCTAAAATATGAGCTTAGCAGTTAAACAAAGAATCATTTATAATTTCAAATGAAAATTATGAGACACAAAATCTTACGCTAAAATAATTAGTTGACTTTTTGAGAAAGACGGGTGCTTCTCTCCAGTAAGTTTGATAAATCACAATAGTTCGATATGTAGAGATCATATAGTCCACCGAGGGTCACTACACAGTAATCCTATCCCCACGGGAGCCAGCAATATTAAGTAGGTAGTTAGATAGGTAATAAATATAACACATTTGCCGTGTGAACAACTGGGCAGTAATTTGTGCGGTTGAATCAGATAATTAGGTAATGGCAATACGCGGGGCGCGCCGTGTACCCGGTAGCCTGTAGCCGGTAGCCTGTAGCCAGTAGTCTGTAGCCTGTAGCCTGTAGCCGGTAGCCGGTAGCCTGTAGCCGATGTATCGCATAGAGCATGGAGCCGCGTATCACCGCATATTATTGCCATTTATTGCACATTCCTCGGGGACACAGTTTGCACATCGACTCATTATTATGTTCTAGTCAGTAGTGCGGTTCTTACGTGAGATCCTAATATCGTAAAGCATACATTCGGAGCGGAGATGGTGACAAATAACTGACATAAACGACATAGATTTGACCAGAAGATAATCAAAAAGTTAGTTTTGACACTCAAAATTGTAATAAATTATTGAAAAGGTTAAAATGTAACAGTGCTTGCTAAAAATACGGAAAATAACTCAAAAGGTTTACTTAACATTACTCTTATTCTAATTGTAAAATAACATCAAACATAATATAGGCTTTTTCATAATGTTTTCCTACACCGTTATATAAACGATCATTTTATACACATGACTTAGAAAAGTCAGGGGTGCATGCCTTATCTGTGAACTCAAAGCTGCGTGGGAGGCTTATGATAACCACCAATCAATAACACAAGTACCTAGAGGAAAATGACCCCAATAGTGTTACACACAGGTCGACGTAACGTCACGTAATAAATACGCGGCATCCGTGCGGTACGCGTGCGGTATCCGTGCGGCATTCCGTAGCGCCATTCTGTACAGTCGGTACTGTCGAGTATCGCAAGTTTGACATTTAGAATTTACTGCCGAAATAGTTCCTACGACGCCCGCCAGAGGCGCTGATCAGATTTCCATACTAGATTTCTCGATGACAGGCCGATTGCCGGTAGTCGATAGTAGTAGAGAATTGGACTACCGCACACGTCACACATGTGGGTCAATCCCACGCCTCTTCTATTGTAACTCGCAAATATCACATTCCTACCCTCTTAACTATTTGATGATGAGACTATAAGTGACTTAGTTCTAGTACCAATAACATTACTTTTCGTCTAAGACGTGGGTGGTGGCGAAAGTGCTTCGGTACACCAACTTTTCTATGTCACGAAACTCAAGATGTTAATATTATATCAGTTGAAACGTCAGTCAGTCGTCAGATATTGAGTACTAAGCTTAACTTCGAAGAAAATGTCTCATATAGTAAAGGTATGTGAACAATATAGCACATAGACCGCAACTATTTGGAATAACTTGTCATAATTCCAGGCAATTATAACACACGGTTATTATTAGGCGTCGCGTCGAGCGAAACTGCGAGTGTTTGTACAATCACCCCCTCGGCGTCCTAGGTAACTCATTACTACATACTAGAGCATCGTCTCGCACACAATTTTAAACCTTAACGCCGTAACATACAGATAGTTTTTACCTGCCGGTAGTATGAGGGCGACAAACGCGCGCGTTCTGCAAATTCTCGTTATTAAATCTGGTGACCGTAAAAACAAGGTGAAGTAGGTTTTCTTTGCGCCCCCACCGCCTCTACCGCCTCTACCGCCTCTACCGCTTCTACCGCCTCTTCCGCCTCTACCGCCTCTACCGACTCTACCGGCTCTCCTGCATCCCCTCACTCGCCGTCAACAGTTAACACCTTCTACTTTGTTCCTGCAGTTTTTGTTAAGTTGGTATTCACGTGATGGCGCAACCACAAGTTAATGAAAATAAAACAGGTGTCGTCACGTCCTGAAGTACTTCATATGGCGTAGAAGTATAAAAAGAACTTAGTGACTATGTGGCCAGTTACTAAATGAATGTCTCTCATTCCGAGCACCTCTGTCTTGGACATTAATACATTAGGTATGATTATAGCATTACATAAAAATAAAAGTTAGCGAGACTAAGTGATATTTGCTAAACCTTTGCGGGTTGTGGGCGGCACACAAAAATGTCAGGCCTAGTTACAAGCTTTGAGAGGCTTAAATAGTTGTGACACATTATTAGTTTAAACCGCACACATATAGGAGGGGCGGCGGCGCGGCGGCTCGGGCTCGGCTGGACGTCAAACGTGATAATATCCTTTTCTACGTCAAAGTATAATTCGTAACATAAATATGATTGTGTCGGTGGCGGCAGATAATGGCGGCCGCGAATGTTTTGTGTTATCGCGCTCAAACTTTGGGCGATTATAGCCGTTTTGTTTACATTAGCCCCCCCCCGGTCCCCTCTCCCCGCGCACAGAGTGCTGAGAGAGTGTTAGTGGGGGTGCGTCAATGTTTGTATTTATACTCATAGTTATTATCGTATAAGTTGGTGAATGTTCAGTTGTTGGGCACACGCTTATGCCTCACGTATTAAAAGAGAACTCTGTAAAATTTGGCTTTCATAAATGTTATTCTACCTATTTCATGTTATTGCCTTAAGGCATAATATATAACTTGATATTAACTCTCGTTAAAGCTCTTCTAACTAATCTGTTACGATAGCTAGTAAAAATACATGTCTAACTTTCTCTTGCAAGTTTTTTTGTACTGTTAAGTGCAACTGTCTTCCATATCTGTCTTAAACTAGAAAATAGTTGTATCTGCATGATTGTTAGACAATTATTGTCAGTGTAAGTATAATAATGTATCTGTCGTGAGATAGTGCTCGTGTGGTAAGTCTGTCAGACACAGCGAGTCACAGAGTCGCGTGTACTTCGGTCAGTTCGGTCAGTTCGGTCAATTCGGTGAGTTGGTGAGTCAATCTCGGCGACAAGTGCATCCGCGGCGGCGGCGGTGGGTCCCAGCCGCACGACTAATGGAGGTGCGCGGTTTCACGCCGCAACGCTCACGCAAACAATACGCACCACTTGCATCGCACATTCACAAACACCATGCGTCACAGAGCATCCAAAAGATGAAAAGCTTTTGATTGTTCGTATTACGTGTATTTAAGAGATATCCTTGGAATATTAAGTTAAGTATATCTCTTTATATAATTTAATTCTTAAAAGTGATGTATGAGAGAAAGTCACGAAGTCTCGAATGCGGTGTGTTGTACCCGTGCGTATCTGCGGCGGAGTCCTCGCTCTTTGTGTTCGCATCCTTCGCGTAAGATGCATTACATTCACTTGCACGCGCCACACATATATCTAGGAACATACAGTATATGTGTGTGTGTGTGTGCTGTCCGCAACAAACTTGTGTAAATTGTGTAAACGAGCTCACGTGTAGCGGCGCGGCGGTGATGCGGCGCGGCGGCGGTGCGGGGGCGGTGCGGGGACGGTGCGGCGGCGACCCCCGGGACTCTAAGTTTTGTTGAATTTATTAAACGTGATATGAAACTAGCTGCTCTGCTGAGAACAACGCTCGTTTGCTGCACTCTTTACAGTTACCAATTATTTACAGCACACCTACGACGGATTGTTATTGTATTTTTTTTTATTTCTAAAGGTTTTTGTAACTAATTGTTTAATACGGTGACCACAAACTTTTAGAACATCTAGCGTGTAACCTTTCAACGGTACGTAGTGGAATTAGTTGGACATCATCCCAATCGAAACTTTCTCTAAACAACAAAATTAAATGAAGCGTGTCTAAATATCCCCCGGCGTTCGATACTCCACTTCTAAATTAGTTTATTGACAAACGCTACAGGCGATGTTCGATTGACTCTATTATTATTTAACTCTACAAGTACAATATTAATTTGTTTTTAAAAGCAACAGAATATCCTCCACTCTAATCTTAGCGACACAAGTTAAAAGTTAAATATCACAGGGAAGGTTGACGTGACGGCGCGGCGGCGGCGTGACGGCGGTGATGAGCGTGACGGGCGGAGGCGACGTGTTGCAGCGCTGCTTGTGTACGGTCACGTGCGACGACAAAACAACACGTCGTGCCCGTCACGTCGTCGCCTCGACCCCGCGCCGTCCCGCACTCTCCCGCGCCTCACTGCACACGCGTGATTTTTCACCAATTTGCCTAATATGAGAACATAAACATCCTGCGTCTCAGTATAAAATACTACAGGCGCTTTTAATAACTTTATTGTTCTGACATATTGTTGTATTGTTCCGTTATAAATGTAACTACTGCTGAGATCATCCACTTATTTGCTTGTCTTACCTAAATGGCTAAACACTTACACTACTTCACAGAAATGACATAATCAAGGGCATGATTTCAATATCCCGAGCGTCTTAACTCCACGCTAGAATAACGTATGTAGAGGTAGTATGCACGTCCAAGCTTCAAATGCCACTTGACATTTGTTCGATAGGAACTCGATGCTATTATATCGAGTGTTCGTGATCGCGCTACTGAATGCGAGCGAAACACTGCGCTGAAGTGCCGATAAAGGCTTGATTCAAAAATATATATCTTTTAAAACGAGAAGTTGTTTGTTCCTTATTCTCTTATCTTCGCAATGTGCTCGTGTCGTATGAGCGTAACACTTTTATATTGGAATTACCTCGCTCATACTCTCGCCGTACAAACTGTACAATACTAGCGCATTGTTACCCGGAGCCCCGCACTGCCGCACTCCCGCTCTCCGGCTCGCGTAGTGCGCGCAGTTTATCTGCGATCTAACTACGCGTGAGCTTCGGTTTGCTTTCACATTACACAGAGCATTATATCGTTGAAACAACTGCATCTGGACTGAAAATAGAGTGCTGTTGCTAAATTAAGCGTATACCAGTATAGCTAGTTAGTTGAAAGTCATCGACATGGGATTATCAAAATATTCTGCACCGTAGCATACGTAACTAGCTGAACAAGAATGACAACACAATTTAAAAGGCGTCGTAAATGTATACGAATTTAGAAATTCAGTGTTCAGTGTCTTTTGCCTTTTGTTTGTACATAGAGTAGTGTGGTGTAAAGACGCGAGGAGACATCGTTCTCGACACTCGGTAATCCGTTAATTCGTTCTATAGTTGCGGATTTAGCGCGCACGTTAGCGCGATTAGTAACGCGTTCTATTAACGTTTATACGTCGCTCGTCGCTGCTCGCTCTCAAACGATCGCGAAACACTCGTTACTCGCTCCTCAACTTACTTGTACATAAATTATGTTATTACCATGACACATGCAACGTTATTATAGCTCGCGTCGTTTCACCTCTAATGCTTTGTGGATGACCAGGTGAACCCTGTCAACCATTGATGTTCTTGTTAACAACAGTTTGTATAAGCCTTTTATTTGGACTATCTAAAAGCGTTATTGTTATCGCCACCAATTGCAGTAATAATGTAGCCGTGAGCAGTTACCGTCAGCTACTAACGTGCAACGTGAGCATTGTTATCTGAGCTTTAAAAAGTGTTGCCGCTACAACTGAAATCGTTTAGTTAACATAACAACAGCACTTACACTAAAATGTGGGCCAGTGCGGTGTTATTTCTGTGAAAATAAACGTGTGGTGGAGCGGAGGCGGGCGCGGGCGCGGGAAGACGGCGCGCCGCGACGACTGGGCGACTGCGGAAATCCAATAAAATGATCGCAACACGTGCACTAAACGGGTTTGCTTCTTCGCGCCGCTTTTAGCGTGCAACTAACACGTTTTCGCTACACTCGTAAAATATCTATATGGGATTTTTATCTGGGCCGCGTCGCTCCACCGCGCCGCCGCCGCCGCGCCGCGCTCGCTCCGCGCTCGCACCAAATTGCCTTCTTTCAGTGCTAGTTGCCGCTACACACTGCTAACGTGATTTACATAAAAATCTACGGAAAACTTTTAAGGAAATCCGCGTTGCGAAGGGGAATTTCTCGATAATATTGTTTTGTCTTTATTTTGGAACATGGCTGTGTTCGATAACGAGCTTTATTCAGAGTGGAAGGCGCACGTAGTGATCGCATCATGTGTTCGGTTCCTCGTAAATCGTACATCCGGTGATGTTATCTCGCGTTTTATCAGAGAGGGTTATTATGGAAGCGGATTTATAAAGTAGATAAGATATTTTATGGTATCCTCACCGCCCGGCGCGGGGCGCGGGGTGCGGGGCGAAGTACAGGGCTAAACAAATTGCACGCAGGCTGGATCATCGGTGTAGTTTGTGCGTCAATATGAAAGGGTTCGTCGGGCCGTGATCGCTCATGTATTGTATATTAGAGGCCGGAGGTGAAACGATGTACGTAGTAAGTGAGCTGATCTCGTGTTTCCGCGTCCCCCTCGCTCATAAATAAAAGAGGTACACAACGCAAGGCCAAGTTCAAGGTTGTTTCTGCTGAGAGAAGGAGCATTGAATATTGCAATGTTATTTAAGACGAAGATGGTTAGATGTGAATGACACAGTTTCCGTTGAAGGACATTTTATTGCCTGATGGTGGATAGTAAAGGTCGTTTAAGACATGCCAGTTTTTGGATAAGTTAACGTTTGAGTATCTATACGATAGAGTGTGAGACCTTTGCCCGACGGTAGTCACGGGTGTAACACTGAGTACAGTCCCGTCCGAAAATCAATGTACACTGTGCATGTTTCATAGGACATTGGAAAGCAAGCATTTTACCATAGCTCTACACGTTTATTCAGGAATGTTGTTTGTTGACTGTACAACAGTGTTATTGAAGCACAGTAACACGTAGTATGTACGAGTATGTGATGTATGTATCAGATCGCGCGTATTGTCAGATTAAACGCAGTTATTTCAACACATTTCATAACCGCCCGCCATTGTATGTGTGTTTTAGAATTTTCAAATTGGGATTGTGCGATGAGTTAGGGTTGTTGCTGATATCATTAAAATGAGTTGGGTACAGAATAAATCTTGAATTTAAATGAGATGTTATGATTTCCTGTTATGCTGTTTTTCATTAACATGGGCAGTAGGCTCGTTTTATTAATAAACTCATATCTTATGTATGGCTGCATAAGATACAAAGGTTAAAATATTGTGAGAAAAATATCAGTGACAGTTCCATTTTCATAACTGACAAGAATATTTTAAATTTATTTATTGGATATTGGGAATAATTTAAAAGCGTGTAATAAACGAAATAAAGCAAAACATAAGTTTGGCAGCCCTACATAGGAATGAGAAAATATTTGTAATATTTTATTGTAGTGGCGTGTGAATGGTGGTGAGGGGGGGGGGGAGAGGGTAGGTGCAGTCGCGCGACAATGCGACCGGCACAATGCGCATCGATGCGATCGGTCGGCCGCCCGTCTGTATCGTGTCATGTATCGCTCGCCGCCAGTCGCCGCGCGGTACTCACAGACACACGGCACTATTGTCGCCACACACAATCGTTTTAACGTCCGTTTAGTTTCGCGTCACACCTCCCCTTTGTTACGCTCACTTGTCAATGTTTTTATCAAATGAACTGTGAATTGCTTTTTTTTATTACATCCAGCCAGTTTTTCCTGACAAAAAGTGCGCTGATGAAATATGGATACATATTTTTTCACAGTATTTTTCATCCGATTTAGGACAGCAACTACGCAAACAAACATACTATACTATCCCACATCGGACTGCAGTGATTAAAAGTACTCTGCAATAAAGTTTAGGCCACCGTCATCAACTAAGCAATGAAGCTTCCTTGTCCTTTTACAAATGATGTTGACGTATATTTTAAGAAGCTCATTTCCTACTGTTATTTATGTTGGGAAACGTCACAAACGTAATTTAATCATGGTTTATGTTCAAAGTTAAGGTACAATAACAAAATCTCACTGTTTTGATATGCATTAAAAGTTTATAGCGCGACTCGATGCAGTTTCATAAGACTGTGGGACTGTGGGACTGTGGGTCTGTGGGACTGTGGGTAAACAGGGGAGTTAACGAGGACTCTTTGTCACCGTTATGACCGCGCCGTGATGGAAGTGTTTTTGTCACCAAATTGTTTATGTCGCCAAAGTATTATTGTGATGAAATGTTTTATTTTTCTTTTTGTATGAAACACTTTGTTGAACGAGGTTACACTTTAAGTTGCTGTTGGTTTAAACAACTGAAAATTCTGTGGCATTTCGGTACAGGTTTTAGTTAATAGATCTATTTTTCATAGAGCTGAATATAATTTTTAGAACTGCGCTTTTTTATTTTATGCAGATCACTTTTTTTGTGAGTCAGGTAGGAAGGAGAAAATAACTCGTAAACTAAGTTATTCTCCCCACAGCATCGCAGTGAGACATTCGTTCAAGTTGTCACAAGTATGTCGGTAGAGGTCGCTCGTAAAAACTTGTCACAACTTGTGTGTGACGTCACGCGCACACATTCATCAAAATTAACTTGTAACAAACATTTCCTACTTCTAACAACATTTTGTACAAAATGAACACGTAAACTGTATAGTTTCAACACACTCGGGAGTTTCGGTATTTTCTGTAGCCTTAGTTTGAATCATCCCTGATTGTTCTGCGTTTTTTACACTGTTTATTGATTTTATAAAAAATGCATAAGCTTTTGCCACGGCTTTATTTGCGTGGATTTTTATTGTTGAAAGTGCATATTGTTTTCCGCGATATAATCGACTATCCGCTACTATATTAAGTACTAGCTGACCCGTGCAACTTCGCTTGCGTCACATAAGAGAGAATGGGTCCGAATTTTCCACATTTTTGCAACACTTTTTACTGTTACTCTGCTCCTATTGGTTTTAGCGTGATGATATGAAATATGCTTTTTTTTAAGAAAAATATTCTCAAAATTATTTATATCTCATAATATAACGAAATCGCGCTAAGGCATATCCGCCATTAAAACAGTTGCCATGACAACGGAATTTTGTTAATTCAGTGTCATTATAATATTGATTATTGACGACTTTGTTCGCCACCTGAATTTTCCCGGGAAATGCGTCATTTTCCCGAGGTAAAAAGTAGCCTATGTCCTTTCTCGGGTATCAAAATATCTCCATACCAAATTTCATGCAAATTGGTTCAGTAGTTTAGGCGTGATTGAGTAGCAGACAGACAGACAGACAGACAGACAGACAGACAGAGTTACTTTCGCATTTATAATATTAGTATGGACTATATTCCGCTATATAATACTATCCAGAAAATATGTAGCATAGGTAAAGCAGCTGTTCTTTTAGTTTAGATGTCTAGTTCAATATAACATTTATTTATTCTGTGGGGACATTTTCAGCAGTACCGCTACGTGTTGTGCACAAGTGGTGAAATAATGCTACTTAGAGCGAACCTCTGTTCAAGTGGAACAAACTGTTAGATCCACTTATAAGGTACTTTGTGCTAGTGATTGGGTAACTTCAATGTATCGTCACCGTATGTCTACAAGTGTGTACGAGTGTATACGACTAGACGTACAATAGGGTTGCCATATGGCCGGGATATTCGGGATTTCCGGGATTGTCCCGGAATGTTGCGTGTTGTCCCGTGTCCAGTAATTTTACTTAACTGTACCAGAATGAAGAAATACTAGTCTTTTTGACAAACTTACGATGCTAAATTTTAATTTTCTTTTTTGGTCTGTGCTTCTTAGCATAGTCTCGCACCGGAGACCAAAACTTTGATTCCGTCCGTGGCCCCAGAAATGTCCAGGAAATGATAAGCCTGGATCTGGCAACCCTAACGTACAGTGTATAAGTCTGTGTAGACCGTGTAGTGCGTGTTACACTGAGCTCATTTCACGGATGGGTGGTCAAAGTGAGCGCGCGTGTGCTGCCATCTAGTGGCACATTACCGAACTATAGTGCGTTATTAGATTTTAAATGACGTCACAGCTGATGCTGATTGCAAACTGTGCGAATTTATTGTGGGTTGATTATGTGCTGCATTAAACGTTATAAGTGGATCATAATGTAATAGTATACTGAATAAATGAAAGTGAACCTCAATATGATAGCAAATATACCAGTGCAGTCAAAATTGATAAACTAATAACGAAATGAAAAACGAACAAAAACATATGTTAATTGAAATATCTATGTATTACGTTTTTGATAAACATATGAAAGAAATAGGAAGTAGGTTACTCATGAAAATACACTCCTAAATAGGTACAACAAGATTTCCAAACAGCATTAGTCTAAACTAGCACCTAAAACTGGAACACAGTTTCATCGCATTAGAACATAATATGGTAACGGTGTCAGTATCGCTAGAACAGCGAGATGATCAGCGTTGAGTCGCGGACTCATGCTCGCAGTCGACGGCGGCCGGCCGTGACGCCGCGTGGCTGTGTTCAAGCGCCGCCGCTGCTGCCAGCCGGCTGCCGGGAGATAATCCGCACTGTGCGGTACGTGCCGGTACTGGTGCCCGACTATCAACTGTTTCATCTACTTATCGTTTATCGAGCTTACGTTTATATTCCTTATGCTGGGGCTACATTAGCGAGCGAAGATTCGTATGGTGTTGGCGCGACAAAAACATCGTGTTCGGGTATGGGCGATGTTCTTGTCTACATTAAGGCGGGCGAAGATTCGTGTCGAGTTGACGCGATGCATCGTGCCTTGTGCTGTTCAGTTTGTTGTGCGGAGACGTGAGCGGTAAATTACGACGACACTGAATTGACGTAGATGTAGCCACCTAAGCGAATATTGGCGCGACAAATCCCTTTGATTCGCGCCAGTTTACCGACAGCTCCTCGATACTACATCGTCTTCGCCCGAATACTACGCGATGACACGATGAACCCGGCCACATTCATCGCGTTAACACGAATATTCGCTAATGTAGCCCCAGCAATAGATTACGAATTACTCTGTGCTTTTTAAACCGTTAATGTCCTATTGTTAATTGTTATTCATTATGTATCTATTTCAACGCCTTCAAAATGTGTCAAGGATGCTTAAAGTACGGTTAAAAATGCTTTCAAAGTTTCACCAACGTTTAATAATTGCAATTGATTTTATTAATAAGAAGCTTTCAGAGCACATAAACTTGCAGCGTCATTTTATGATTTTTGTATTTATAACTGCTATACAAGTATCTATATGTGTAAGTATATACATATATATGCCACAATTTTATCAGAAATGGATCAAATACAACACGACTATGAATCAGTTCGACTCCGCTTATTTCATCTGTATAACATATCTCAATACAGTGCACAATACACAAACAACAACATGTAACAGTTAGCGAAACACTCGCTAAGTGTTATTGCTTATCTGTTAAAAACGCTGCGACAACACGTCGCGGACACTGGCGGACTGTGGCGGACAGTGGCGGACTGTAGCGGACTAGCGCGGACTAATGCGGACTGCTTCCTCAATAAATAATACAATGAGCTATACGTTAGGTTGTTGTCGAAGTGTTCCGGCGCGCCCCTACATATTTCATATCTGACGGCTCTCGCGACACATTGGAAACATTGCAATATTTATTTAATCCATTAATTCCTGGTATTGTTATTGAACTGTTCGGTTTAAGTAGCTGTCTTGAACTATAATGTGAAGGAAATAAATAAATATTTTTAGAAAATAAACAGTGGGACGATGTCCTACGTCCATCAACTATTGACAAGTTTTGTATGAAAGCTGATCAGCGCACCAAGCGTAATTTGCAAGAACTATTTTCTTGAAGTGACTTTGAATGTCAAACTTTAGCTTTGGCGATAGTCGACAGTACCGACTGTAGGAAAAGACTCTACACTACTTTAAATTAAATGACTTACTTAAATTAGAACACTTATATTTCTTGCCTCGTTATTGACCGAAGTGTATCTTGACTTCGGTTAATATTCTAATCATTATCTAAAGGTTATCAAACTGGTAGTTAGAAGTTATATGGTCGTCAAACACAGTGGCTATGTAACCTTCTAGAAACACGATACTATTCCGAGAATGTCTATATCAGACCATATCGCCTGAGGGTTCCACTATGTATATATCTAGTATATTCGGTAGAGGTCGCTACACACCACTCATTATATCACTTAACTTGTTATTATACTGTTACCTCACTCGGTGCTGCATCACACAATCAATAAACGTCCTCACTGAATAAGACTCGATGAATATTTCACAGTTAAGAATGGTCCAAGTTTCAACATAGAATAAAGTTTGAAAAGCGACGAATGAATAAATTGAGGAAGAAATCACTTAGTATGAAATATGTTCAATTTAGAGGAATCATAAGATTGTGTCGCCCTCTCTGCGGACCTCTCCGGAGGGTGCAAAGTGAATTATGTCGCTGGATGCAGCGGAACGAACTCACTCAACCAATCGCAATCATTTGACGCTCGCCTCTATTGCGTTATTGCTTCACTGTGTTGCACTTACGACTGTGTACTGCGAGCAAGAAATATAAACCCAACATATATATACTCTAATGTACAGTGAGTAACAAGTTTACATAAGTCTGTCAGTCACTGCTCGCTCACACAATAATCCAATAGAGAGATAGAGTTGCTTCAACTGAACCGTAAGTAATGTATGACAATCACTAAATAAGATACCAAACCTTTTACGTGTTATTCTAAGAAAGTAAACATAGAAACGTTACACGTGTACAATATTTTGGCAACATTATGTAAATAATTCAGGTGTGCGTAGTAGTGAGGTGAGCGCTATCAAATCCCGCGTTTATCCCGCGGGATCAGCGGCGATGCTCGACTTAATGTGAGGGCTGGATTACCGCGACCCGCGCCGACCCGCGCAGATCCGCGCGCGGCCACCGAGAGCCGCCCCGACCACCCCGCGCGGCGCGGCGGCGGCGCGGGCCTACTGGAGCTGCGGTCGGCGACAATGTCGTGGAATGTCACGTCACTAATGCGCACTCGCCTAATCTAGCCGCAACACTAACGAGTCACTTCCAAGTAAACGCGTTGCAAAGTTTCAGCTAATCCAATAACATAATGCTTAACATCTGCGAGTACATTCTGTTCGATCGTTTGCCCTGAAAATGCGTGCGAACAAAAGGACGTTAAATTTTATTAGCAATAAGAGAGCACTAACTCCATCGCTATAAGCAGAAACAAAGGACGGACTAAACAAAAGGAGGACTGCCTTGTAAACTAATCCGAGGAACAGTATTCATCGTAGAATCAAAATTTGAATAAACCGTTTGAGTGAGATCGAAACCGTAGCAGATAGATGTAGAGTCACACCGTTGCCCACTCGAAGCTTCCTTATTCCCAGAGTAATTTGGCATGTATCGGCAGCGCGTGTGAGACGCGCGGGCGGCGGCGGGGGAGGGGCGCGGGGCGCGGGGGTCGCTCGCCCGATTTCAATTACTCGTCTACTTTATCCCATTCATTTTTTACTAAGCCTCTCGGCTAGCGGGCCGCAGGTTCCGGCACGCCGGCATGTCGTCCGCCCATAAAGGGACGACTCGGGAATGTAGGCCGAATTCCGGATGGGAATAAATACGTAATTCGAGTCCCTTATTGGTGTGTCGTTGTAGCGCGGGCCACGGCGGGGCACGAGGGGCACGCGGGGGGTAAGTGAGCCGAATAGTGGCCGAAATAAAATTGTAATAACGAGCATTACCCGTTGATGGCGGTACTCGTTTACACGAGTTATTAACATGGCCGCCGTGCAATTTATAACTGCTCCTAGTCCGGGAGAGCGGGATTATGTCGAGAATTACTTTGACCCACTAGTGCGTGCCCCTCGGCCCGTGTCGCGTCGCCACGCCGCGAGGTAGCGGTGTACTCGCCTCTCCCGACACTCTATCTACGTTGTAACTGACGCTAACAAAACAACAACATGCAAAATATTTACAATGACGTGATTTTATGTACAAGGGTAGTTTCACAAAAAGTTTTCACATGTATATTTTACGATGTTTTGACTTTATTTGAAAAGTCTTAGTTTTATTTTATTTAAATGAATAATTATCTGTTAAAAGTTATCGTGAATATCTTTTATAGTTTTAACTAAGTTTTATTAGAAAATGTAAATATTTCAACAGTGATCTGTCAAAACGTCGCGACTTGCTCGGAGCGACGCGACGTGTTTTAAAACTGAAGATATTTGATATTGTTTGAAAACTTGTCATTGTTTTTGATCAAAATATAAAAAATATATTTAATCAAATCGAGATCAAAGCGTCGATATCTTTAGAAAGCGTTTACAAAGAAAACTATTGAGTACCTCAAAAATAAATAATTTCTTATGCTCCGAATTTATTTCACAATATGTAAATATAAGTGACATCTCATCGATAATCTTGATCACTATCGTAATCCAACTGATTACACCCACTGTGACTCAAACTATTTAAAACAAAGTAGGGACTTTGAAATTTACATTAACTCAAAAATTAATATTGTAGGATATGCTAGAAGCGCTGACTAGATTAAAAAAAAAAATTGAGGATAGCGCCTTATTTGTCGATAGTAGAAAAAAAACATCCTGGTCCAGGTATATGTATGTTTTTGTGAAAGTTTTTGTGGAGGAAGTATCAAGATAGCGTGTACAGTGACTTTAGCGGTAGAGAGTAGGCATGCGTAGGTAAGAAGGTGCTTGTGAATAAGTGATGGGCGGGCATTATCTGCGCGGCGCGGGGAGTCGGCCACAAGCCTCGCTCTAATATGCACCGACGAACCACCGACGACCACCTTCCCGCGCAACACGACAACTACACCAGCTTACACACTACTATGTACCTTTTACACGACATTGTACGCAAACTACAAGGCAAGCTAAGAAACTACTGGTCACATACCAAAAGGAAAATAATGATAGCAGGGAGTCTCGTGTAAAATAATAGTGTCCCTTTTGTATTTATGGTGACAAATAATTGCGACTAGTATACACGTAATAAGTGTACAACCCCCAGTATAGTCGATGTGTCGAGTCATAAAAGGGCATAAACTGTGACATCTTTACCGATTATTCTTCACGTGTCGAAGTTTTCTTATATCCATAGCAATTTATTGATCACTTTTCATTTAAAGCATGACAGCTAATGAAGCTCGCCGTAAAGGTATATGACAGTAGATACAATATGAAGTAGAGTTTAATAAGTATCAGTGTGACGTCACGTCGAAGGATATTACAAGTGTCTGAGACGTAACGTGTTCCGTTCATTGATTAATGAGCGTCGCCGCCCGCTACCACCGCCCCGCGGCGCCGCTCGTTATCACGAATATTTGATTAAACGCCGCTTTAATAGCTCCGGCACATGCTAACTGACTGACAGCCATGGTGACGCTACCTTATATTATATTATACGACATAAACTCTGTGTTCCGTAATTAAAATACCGTTTGGGAGCGTCCCGGCGTCATTGTGTCGTATTTTGATCGGTTGAAATGGTAGTGATTTTGTACAAAGTACTCGTTACATTATATAATCGGCTCAGAGAAACAAATGACTTTTCACGCCTCAATTCGGAGCAACCACAATATGGTCTATTTATGTTCTGAGTGTGTTTATTTTGAATGGCGTTATAAAGAATGCTGACGTTCGGTTTGCAAACTATGCATCTACTAGACTAACGCTACCTACATGTAATTTATCTATGATTGAATCTGCAATTATCGCCATTCGACAGTTCAATGAAATCAGTTCAAAGACTTTTACATTTTAATTTAGCTTGGAGAAAGGAGGATAATATAAACATACTGAAACTCTACAGGATAATAGAGCCACTAGTAAGCGGTAGTAATAGAGTAGATCAATACAAGCGAGTGACGGGAGGTGACCGGCTCTAACTTAGTTTATCTGCCAATCCGAGATAGCACGCCCTTAGAGATCAAAGGGACGACGCCGGCCGACACTGAACCACCTCACACCCTTAGTTCAGGAAGGGGTTGATACAGACGACTACAAAAATCGCTGATAGATCAGATTTTGAAAACATTCCTGCTTAAATAAGTTCGTGAATGAATGAATTCTCTCAGCTTAGCCTTTCTTCCACTTATGTTGGAGTCGATTGGATGAGACTGGATGTCTCTCCAGTTGCAGCTGGATACCAGTATTTACTTGCAGCGGTTGCTTATTGGACCTCCACAACCCAGTTACCTAGGCTATGACTCGATTCTCATGTGTTAGGTGTTTCCATGGGTTCAGTTCTTAGAAGTAGCAAGTTCTTAACGAGGTCTAATGCGAGTTGGTTGTGTGCATAGATGCAGGCTGATGTGACGTCACAAATCTGACAGGTGGAGTTATGGCGCGCGGCTTAGTGCACGAGACAGTGACTAATTGTGTTCCTAGGAGCCACACACACACACTGCAAACTGGTGAAACCTTACATACATTTGTGACCAGACTTTATGTATGAAAACATTTGAAGAAGGGAAGTATCTATCACCCAGTTGTAACTTGTAAACCACGGATTTTATTATCGAAAGTTTGAAAATGTATGCAAATATATACTAATATTATAAAGCTGAAGAGTTTGTTTGTTTGTTTGTTTGAACGCGCTAATCTCAGAAACTACTGGCCCGATTTGAAAAATTCTTTCAGTGTTAGATAGCCCATTTATCGAGGAAGGTTATAGGCTATATATCATCACGCTACGACCAGTAGGAGCAGAGTACCAGTAAAAAATGTTACAAAAACGGGGAAAATTATGACTCCTTCTCTCTTATGTGACGCAAGCGAAGTTGCGCGGGTCGGCTAGTGGAATAATAAAATAGACCATGATATCTTCGTGATTGATAGATAGTTAACTTGGGGAGAAAAGCTAAATCGACGTACATTTTTGAATGCAATAAGCCTAACCGCAGTAGCCATAGTGTTAAATGGTAATAATTTATTCAAATATAATTGAACTTCACCACAATTTACATTATAACACATTGAACCTTTTACACTAAATTATAATGTATTTGATTAAAATTGATATTTTGTCAAAGTAATTACTGAAATTAATTCAACAGTAGTAAATAAACCTATCTATATTTCACTTACTGACACGTTCATATCTATATAGTATAGACTTTAAAATTATACACATGTTTCAAACATATAATTCATTTTAATTCGTCGCGCAACCCGTAGCAATCCAAGTAAAACGTGGATATCTTACACGACATGAACAATATTTAACTATAAACAGATACAGAAATGTAACGATAGACATCTTGTAAGGAAATTAACTGTTTCGCTTTTGTCCTCAAAGTAAAAGTAATAAATGAGGTTAAGAAATGTTAGGAAAAGGTCGATATGTTAGGAAGTGATCAACTTGACATCACTCAAGCACCGGTGAATAGACTAGAGTCATGACTATTGTCATGTTCTTTTATATTGTCAAGTGAGTTGAGTCTTTTTTAAAATTACGAATGCGAAAGCAGATATTTCTAGTCCATTTCTTGAGTGTCGACCACTGCAGACAACGCAGATTGCACAATACTCATATACAAGTCTCCTCTGAGTTGGCAGTATCGGCACATAAAGCCGTCCGGCGCAGGTCACCGCGAGTGTGCGCCGTCTTAGCTGTATGCGACACACGACACACGACGCTATGAGATTGTGCTCTATCGGTTTATAGTCTCTGTTCACCTCAGCGCTGCGGTCCACGTAACAACGAGATATCACACCCGCTGTAAAACCTGCTTGCTTCTTTAAACTAAATATTTCTCATGCGGCTGTCGTAAAGGTACAACGATCAGCTAGAGAAGCCACCAACAATAATCTAGGTAATGTTAGATACGTCATGTGAAATTTAGTTTTGTTTTGGATCAGTTTTTTTATAATCAAGTATTCTGAAATCCACCCATTTAGATTTATTACAAAAGGCTCTGACATTGGTTATCCATACTAATATTATAAATGCGAAAGTAACTCTGTCTGTCTGTCTGTCTGTCTGTCTGTCTGTCTGTCTGCTACTCAATCACGCCTAAACTACTGAACCAATTTGCATGAAATTTGGTATGGAGATACTTTGATACCCGAGAAAGGACATAGGCTACTTTTTACCCCGGGAAAATGACGCATTTCCCGGGAAAATTCAAGTGGCGAACGAAGTAGCGAATAATCAATATTATTATGACATTAAAATAACAAAATTCCGTTGTCATGGCAACTGTTTTAATGATGGATATGCCTTATCGCGACTTCGTTATATTAAGAGATATAAACAATTTTGAGAATATTTTTCGTAAAAAAAAACAATTTTATATCATCACGCTACGACCAATAGGAGCAGAGTAACAGTAAAAAGTGTTACAAAAACGTGGAAAATTCTGACCCATTCTCTCTTATGATGTGACGCAAGCGAAGTTGCGCGGGTCAGCTAGTTTTTAATAAGGTTGTCTGTAATTCTGTATCGCAGTTACTAAAGTTGATAGGATCTCGAGTACTACAAGTTGTACGATCAGTAAATAGGTGCGCGGCCGCTGTACATGGTGCGTCGAGTCGCGTCGCCGGCGCCCGCCGCCGCCTGAGGCTAAGTTATGTTCGCCATTCGTTAGACTGAGGCTGCCTTATTTAATACCCCACCATTTTTGCCATTTTCACGTGTTACATTATACCATAAGTTATCGATTTTTACGCCACCGACGTGATTTGTCGATCGTCTACAGTTAAAGTACGATATACGAGAATATACCGACGAACAAATTGCAGATTTACAGCGAACGAGTCCAACTGTGAATGTTAAATTGCTTCAATGTTTACTTTGTATTTACAATGTTGCTTTCATTTTAGTGATATGCGCATTTTACAATCTACCTTCGACGTAGTATTATTTGCAACAACAAAATGATAAAACACTAATAAAAGCAGTAAAGTTACAAGGTTCAGTAACGCACTAGTTCCACGATGTTATTAATGTGGTCAGAATTTCCGTTACAAAAATAACGCGAGCCAAGTTTTAATTAAAACTTGTGCGACTACAATTTTATTTTACATTTCATTTTTACTTAATTTCCCACCAGAGATGTAATAGTTGTTACGATTATCGCGACAAGCATTATAATATGTAGAACAATTTCACTTATAATTGGCTATTTCAAGAGTAGGTACTGCGATAGTGGTTGTATTTTGAAGAGTAAAAATCAAGAGTGATCTATTACTAAAGATGAATTTGCAGATATACTCGTGACTGTATGACGCGTTAACGTCCTATTTGACACCTGCGAGTGTTTAAATAACTTAAAGACTAAACGATATTCATCTTACACTTAACTAGTTTCTTATCACTCACATTTGTACAGTGAGCACCATAAGTCAATAAACACATACCAAGTTTCTGATTTTTATGCAAACACACGTTAGTCGTTCATCTAGAATCAAATGTGGGACTGTAGTTTGATATTTTCGTTATGGTGTGCTTGTTCTGCACATAAAATATGCACCGGTATGTACCTAGGTTTTAGGAATCTATTCATTTTAACGACTTTCGTTGCAGACAGTCCTTGCTCTCTATTATTCTTGTCAGTAAGTAATGTTGTTTCGTTTCGTTTTGCGCAGTGTACCTGTGAAATAATCATAAGGCAGTGCAGCTCCTTGGCTCTCGTAAAACCTGCGCTCGCACGATAATCAGCTTTAATACTTGATGCCACTTCGGCGCGAATTTACTTTATGACTTGTGTGCCGACCCTAGCGCCACCTACCGACACCTACATACACATAGAGCCATCTAGCGACCATTGTTCGAGAATACTATTATTTAATTTACGAACGCTGCAGAAGCGTAATATAACAAACTCGGTATTGATTTTACTGAAATTACGAATAAATGGATTAAGATGAAACCTATTAGTAGGTGGAGCAGGGTATTCAAATTTCATCACATATTTTGAGCTCAACTTCTTTCAGGCATTTGTTATGCATCGTGATTTTACTTGTTATGCTGCAGACGCCATGTTTTAAACAGCGATAAACACTTCTCAGGCAAATTCATAGTAAATTTCACAACAAATTCTTTTCAAAATGCCAAACTGAACAAGAAAAATTGACATAATTATGTGCTTTGCACTGTATCAAATTATAAACGCAAATATATAGCTGCCCCATTACAATAACTGCATGAAGTATATCTAAGTACATAGTGTAAAAAATAAATGATACAGTGGTACCGGACAGCGTGGTGTGGCGGTTATTCGGGCGCACGATCGCCGCTCGCCGCTCGGCGCTCGCTCTCGCAGTGCAAACACCGCGGCGCATTGTGCTTCATATCGCGATACTCAGCTACATCCAGCCATGAGCCAACTACACTATTTACACATCATTTCTTTATGGTCTTTACCGAGAGTATTTGATACTTATCATATTGTACATACATGGAAACAATTTCACAAATCCGATTGGTATTGTACTTTCGATTAGCCCTTTGAAACAAATGAAAATCTAGGAGTGTGTATAGGATTTTGTTATAACCTTCTGTTTTATTATGGTGTATGATCTGTGCCTAGCATAACGCTACGCTAACTAAATTACTCATGTATAAGCTCAAATGAATATCAACCAAGCTAAAAATAAGACCTTTAAAAGAGTTGACATGGCTTAAGGAAAAGAGACTGAACAGACATCAGAGCTCACCAGAGGGACATAAGAAAAATAACATTGAATGTGACTAGGTACTAGGTACATTCTACAAAGTCTGTATTGTACAGGTAAACGCGCTTACAGCGGCAGTGGCGAGGGAGGTAGCGAGCTGGCGTTGACACTAATGCCACGTTTCTTTGCTGAACTTAATGTATATGCACAGTCTCTTTCATCCAATCTTGTGTAATCATATTTGTTTTGCTTTTAAATGTTAGCGAGGATGCATTAGCCCGCTTCCCGACCCGCCCTGAACCGCTGTGTACCGCACTGAACCACTCTGTACCGCTGTGAGCCGCTCTGAACTGCGCTGAACATTCATCACGCCGCGGTCATAGATTAAAGAATTATTAGCGCTGGCTTCCGTCCCACATCGCTCTTTAAGTGCCTACATTAAGTGCAGTAAACACGACGGTTTAACGTCTCGCGTTTTTGTTTGACTTTCTGATGAAAATGGTTCAAAGAATTAATGCTTCGTGATAATAACCTTTATCGACAGCAAATAATCTATTAGGTCATATCCTAATACACAGAGGCATACATAAATACATCGACTTATATTTAAATGGAATATTAATTCCGAGGAGTTGCCTTACGCAAATATCGCTGCCAAATTTTAGGACGAAAAGCAGGTAGGAGTGCTTCAATATATCGCAATAAATTAATTATTGAATTAACACAAATATTAATAATCGAGGTGTAAAGCTCGTTAGTATCGCGACACGTGTCTACCGTGTCTATCGTGTTCTGTACACGTGTGTTGTGTGCTTCCGTCGCTTTGATGTGTCTCCCTCAGTTCACACCGCGTCGTGTGTAAGTGGATACGCACATTAAATTATTTCATAATGAGTGTACGCAACGCTCACGGAAAGTATTCTCCCGCGTTTCTTAATTATCAAACAACTTCTAATTATGTTATTCACGAGTTTGACGTGTATTATGAATATTGTACGACGTACACAAGTTCTAAGCAAATGTTCCCCTTGAGCACACGCGCATTTTTATTCGCGTTAATTTTGATAACACGCGGCGCGAGTGTCGCGGATATAGCGGATATAGCGGATATAGCGAGAGTGGCGGGAGTGGCGGGTGTCGAGAGTGTCGCAGTAACAAAACACGTACAAATAAACAAGTACAAAGCTCACTATGAAGAAGTTCGCTAAGCCGTTTTATGGCGCGTCTGTAATAAAACTAATCTTTAGGTAGCGAGTCCCCCGCCACACCGCGCTCTCACTGTGTGACCTACATTTAACTTGGAGGAAAGAACCCCGCAAAAACCGGATAACGACGACATAAGTCATCTAAAAGCCATACAAAAAAGTTTCCCTCGGCTTATATTGGAGTCGGACGAGCGACGCGGGAACTTCTCCGCTCAGATCACACATTATACTCAGTCTCTTGATGAGCCTCGCTCGCATACAAACTAATATTATTTATTTCAACTGCGGTTTATTGGAAGAAGTTGTTTTTAGTTTTTATTCGCCTTATAAAGTAGTTTTAACCTGACTTTTCGTGTTGCGATGAAAGACTACAAATCACTTTTAATTATGGGATGCTTAACTGAAACCTGCCAGTAAGCGCCGCATTAATGATTCAATGATCACAACTGGCTATGAACAGTTCTGAAACCGATGCACATGCAGATATTACACGTGTCGCGTGTGTATGCGTATTACGCACGCCGCATGTCGTTTGTACATGTAGTGAGAGCACTCGACGCGCTTCAAACATAATTATGAGCACAATGCGAGGCGAGCGGTCCGCGACATAATGTGACTGTTAGTCGCTACTCGCGGTCGCAACTACTGCACAATACTAGCATGATGCTATCTGAACGAGCTCGCTACGCATACAAATGTTTTAAATGGAAATAATGGAACATTTGCGAATGATGTATGAGTATGTGAAGTGGTCGGTCTCTTCCACTTAACATCATTGGCGAAATAAGAGTAACTTTTTTATATAATTTTTATACATTCAAAGTTCTACAAAAAGCAGAGAAAGAATTTTGTGTTACATTTCTTTGGTTCATTTCGTTTTCACAATATTCCGATTCAATCGAATGTAAACGATATTTTTTTATTCTGAAATGACAGAGATTTTTACAAAAACATTGTCATTACTGAAATAAGTATCTACGGTTGTTTTAATAAGGTGAAGCGAGCGAGCGATACGGAGCGGTGCACGGTGAGCTACGGCGTGACGTCACGAGTTGAACGAGCACTCGACGCGCGCCGCGACCGCTGCGTGCGACGTTTATGTCGCATGTCGCTGATTTATGTCGCGATGTCGCAGCACACGTTACATTATGCCCGTGTTTTAAACTTCATATAAAAATTGATTTTCATGACTTTGTCCAGAGCAGAATTTTGCTTCGCGTTATGTTTTGAAGATGAGAGAACGATATTCATGTTTTTATGCGCCTTTCATGTTGTCACATTATTTTGATTTTTATTACTTGTTAATGATACTATTTTTGCAGTTTAATTTACTTCTAATGCTTTAGTGGTTCAAACGGCATACGTAGGCGGCTGATGACCAGGAACATTGGGGGGCGATACCCGGGTCGTAAAGAGTGCTCTCCTCACATTTTTGGGTAGGAAGTGGGGGCGCGACACGTCCCGCAATAAACCGTATTGCTCAATTATGTCGCGCACTCATTGATATTCCGCCGCACGCACACACCCTCCACCTTCTTATATCATATTACTGCTCTTTAATGACGCGTGCTGCTAGCTGTTGCAAAGCACGGAGCTATTCTATGTAGCGAGAACTAGGGGTTAGGGATATTGTTTTTAACATCGCTACCTGTTCCGTTGAGAAGGGAAGATTGACTTGGTAGCTATAAATAGCTTTACATATAATAGAGCCCTGAAAAATATCCACATCACTAAAGTCTATAAATAAGATAAGAGTGCTAACATCGAAAGACTCGTTTTAAAACATCGCTTGTGCAAATAAAACGTTACACTAATAAAATGTTCTCGGTAACATTCCTCTTAGTATTCGACACTGAAATATTTGCCGTCAGCTTCTAAAGAATGGCGCTCTATTAAGACATTTAGTGTAATTTGTGCGCCAAAAAATAAGCGGTGTATAGTGGAGGAGCTGACGTCATCAGCCGGAAGCGAAGCCTTCGCCGGACTCGTGTTATTGATGCGGACGACTTAAGCCTCGCTCTTGATTCATCACTTACATTTTTTAGCTTTTATGTGCTGATAGCGGCGGCGGCGTGTGATCGTGTGACCGTGTATCATACACGATACCAAATTATACCTATTCGCCTCCACTAAGATTGATCGCTATTGATTGTCAGTATGATAAAAATATTCCAGCATTTTGGTTACTTTTTATAAGGTCGCGAGTGTTTTCCTCAAAGAAATGTGCGATCTATATTTTCCAGGTATGTCTGAAAGCAGTCCTTTTATTTACCAAATTTTTGGTATCTTACTCACTAAATTAATAGATTCTAAATTCGATATGACACTCGAAAGTCGTATGCACATTCAGAGTAACTTAAATTACAAATGTAGAGTTAATAACATGAACATTTATCAGTGGAATGTAGGACATTAACAGATTATCTGCGGATTGTTCCATCACTCAATTAATAGGATTAAGTGTTTCAATCTTTTAGTTCAATTCATTACCAGCGGGCGCGGGTCAACACAGCCTCGGGCGGATTACTGCACTACACTAATGTTTTATGTTCCTGGCTTAGTTAATAATAGCCGTGCGGTTCGATCTATGAGGTTAAGCTGCACTTGCAGATGTTGCTCTGTGGATGGGTTACCATCTTAGTCACATCGAGTTCCTCCATGTTCCGGAAGGCAAGTTAAATTGTGGGTCCTGGCTGTCATTTTCAAAGATCTTTGACAGTCTTTAACAGTAGTCAGAAACTTAAAAGTCTGACAATCAGTAGGATATCGTGTTATAACCCTGATAACTGGGTTGTGGAAGCCAGGTAACTGGGTGATGCTAATGTTCTACAACACAGAATAATATGCAGCAATCACACTAACAAATACTTGAAGTTAAGTGAAATAAATTGAGAACTAGTCGCCACATCTCATCCATATTTCAAGCAGTCAGACAAAAGTTATCGGCGGGCGCCATCTTAAAGTTGACTTGATTTACAAGTTGTATAAGTTTAAAACATCGCCTCAAGGCAAACTAACAGTAAGACTTATAAACATGGCTGGTATTAGTGGAGATGGGACGTGTGCTACTAAAAGGTAACCCTAGCTAAGAAACAAATGGAACGATTCTGTACAGTCGGTACTTTCGAGTATCGAGAGTTTGACGTTTAAAATGTACTGCAAAAGTAGTTTTTACGACGCCCGCTAGAGGCGCTGATCAAATTTGCATAAAATGTTTGGTTGATAGTCTTTGTAGTGGTAGTGAATCGAGCTACGGGTTGTAAGGTATTGTTGAATTTATAGGTGCTTTCCACTCAGTCGGGTTATACCATGGAAAAGTTGTTTGGGCGATAACGTGTGTGTTGTCGCGATTACTACGATTATATAAGTGGATCAATCTGCCGGCTCTTGTACTACACGCGCCGTGAACACTCAGCTCGCGCTAATAGGCACCATCTACTTACGTGATTCCAATTGAGTACACGGTATAATCATGTGGTTTACAAAATACAAGACATGAAACGAAGCCAATTATACGAATTGATTATACTACCTACCTATTATTTATGTAAAATCTGTATTTTCCTTCAACATTATATCTTGCTCCTCAGGATACGCATAAGGTAATTGTTTTGTATGAAGAAGAACAACAGTTCCGTAACCTGTAAATTTTGATTACAACTGTTTACAGATAACGTGAATATTTTTTCTGAATAGTATGTGTTTTTTGGCAATGAAAAGCAAATGTATTCATGTACTTATAAATCCTAATTATTCTTATTTCGGAGAAGAATAAAAATCTTAGGAAGTGTTCATTTCATGTTACAGAGAATTTAAATAATGAATTTGCTATTGTATTATAACAATTATGTAGAACAGTAGATATTCTTGGAAGTAGCGGTTCTCAGCTTTCTCGCAAGAAGATTACTGCCTTCTTTATTTCACAACTCTGAATATAATGTTCAAGAAAATATATTTTCTTCATTGCTTTTCTATTAACTTAAACAATTTATTCCTCGTATTTTACTCTTTTTATTAAATAAATAAAATAAAATAAATATTAATGGACAACTCACACACGGTCATTTGATTCCAAACTAAGCAGAGCTTGTACTATGGTAACCAAATAACTGATAAACATACTTATATACTTCTAAATACATACTTATATAGATACATTAACATCCAGGCTCAGAACAAATACTCGTGCTCATCACACAAAGATTTGCCCCGGGTGGGATTCGAACCCACCACACGCGGCGCCACGGTTGTTGCGGCGAGGTGACCGCTTAAACCACTGCGCCAAACGTGCAGTATTGACACTTTTTTAAGTGTAAAATGGTAATGTCACTATACTCTTTTAAATATAGCTTGATTAGAATGGCAGATGTCAAACTGTTTTGACTAGGGTTGTAGAAGTATTGAACAAAATCGATAGCGAAAAAATCGAATCTAAAATAATTATATTCGATTCAATTATTTTTGAACTAGCTGACCCGCGCAGCTTCGCTTGCGTCACATAAGAGAGAATGGGTAACATTTTTATCCGTTTTTGTAACTTTTTTTACTGGTACTCTGCTCCTATTGGTCGTAGCGTGATGATATATAGCCTATAACCTTCCTCGATAATTGGGCTATCTAACACTGAAAGAATTTTTCAAATCGGACCCGTAGTTCCTGAGATTAGCGCGTTCAAACAAACAAACAAACAAACAAACTCTTCAGCTTTATAATATTATAGTATATAGTATAGTATATAGTATAATAGTATAGATTAGCTTTTTACGAATTGTTGTTGTGAATCTTATTGTTTAAGCAAATTCGTATAGGACGACCAGCCCTACTTTTAACACCGCACGGAGACCTCTCCTAGTTTAGTATTAATTAGGATCAATTAAATAAAACAATGAAAACAGTTAAAAAAAATAATTTATTCAGTTAATGGTGCAATTCTGATGATAGGGATGAGGATGATAGTAATATAGGATGCGCAGCTAATGGTGCGCATCCTAAATCAGTATCATTCTCATCGCTATCATCAGAATCGCTGGAACAATCTTGGAGATTAATTATTAATTCTTTGTCACAAATAGTATCAAAGTGTACTTCGCGATTAACGATTAATCAGTCGATTTACTCTTATCTTTTGTGTCTCCTCACTAAAATTTTTGCAACATGACGTAGCCTTGTAGAGAGGTTGAAAATTATTAGGTTTATTTTTAAGACAATTTAAAATAGTACTGATTTTTAGTTTAAAGGCTGATTGTACTGAATTATTCTGATTTCTTATTGAGGATCTGTATTTAAAAAATAGTTATAATGCTAGACAAGACAGATTTTTCGTGTTTCAATTTGTAATACTCGTGAGACGTCATTACAAAGTTGTGTCATCTGTTTTGCCTAGAACTGTCATTTTAATCAAGCTATATTTTAAAGAGTATAGTTGTTGTAGTGACTAGACATAGATCACAGGGATAAATTACACCAAGTCTCAGAACAATCTGCTCTTGGTGGGGAACCGAACTAATACTAATCTGTTGAATAGAGATAACATATCAATGTACCTACTATAAACAAAATTCATCAAAATTATTAGTTACAACTGTCGATGTCAAGGAGAGCTTATCGCTTAAAACACAAGAAAATATGTACGAGTATATTTTTTTAAAGGAATGCAACGTTTGCTACGAAGGCAAAAACTGAATACTGAATGTTAGTAGGTAGTCGCTTCAAAAGATCATTTTGAATATTTCATTGACCATAATCGCTAGTAAAGTGTCCAGTAGAAATCGCAAGTATATTAAATATCACAAAACATGCTCTTTAAACTCATTTTGGAGCATAAATGTACGAAATATCAAATAAAAGGTAGTAAATAGAGTAGCGCACGTTTGTTCAGGCGCCCGCCGCGCCGCCGCCGCCGCCGCCGCGAGCCTCGCCACCTACAAATTGCTATTAAAAGCTCGAATTAAAATTAAATTGACTAACTGGAGCAAGAGAGTACGTCGACCGACATTTTTGTTCTTTCCACTCTGTTACTTATATATTATTTCGTATTATACCTAACTAGTTTTTGATGTTACATCAGCCTTCTGTTCTAAGTACAAGACAGCGCGTCAGAAATTACATTATAAATGAAAATTCTGCACTTATCTTTTATATTTGTAAATAAAGTTTTCCTATATAATTGTGTTCATACATGGAAAATTCTGTATTTATATTTACTACTTTTGAAATAATACCACTAGTGTACTGAAAAGTGAATTTGTTTTCCATTAAGCTATCAGCGTTGCGTCAAGTACTTTACAATCATTATTATTTTTCCATTTATATTTTAAAGGCCCCACTTGTCCATTCTGCGGTTTTGTGTGTGGAGCCACTGAACCTTTGAGTATTTCGCTCTAATGGTATGAATAGGGATTTTGGATAGTGCGGTTTCACTCGGCGCTGTTTCAATGACCATTAGTGAGAGACTTTTGATATTTTTCAGCTGGACAGAGCAACGATTCAATTTATTCACGTATTTCACTCACGCTCTTGTTAATGTTCCACTTCGTATTTGAAGAATTCAACTTGATGAATATTATTTGACGGCTTTTTATTTCGTTGGCTACTAGTTTTTTTTGTAGAATAATATTGAATTGGTTTGCATTACTGAATATTCAAGAACCGTTTGACGAATCAGTAGATAGTGGCGATAATTCATTGTTAAATTCGAAACTTTTTTCAATACTCGATATCGGGTTAATTCAAATACACAATTGAAGTCGTAAGTTCGAATCTGTTTGCTTTTGTATTTACAATGGATTACCTTCAATACTCGGAACTATTTACTTACAAATCGTTGAACCGAATTAAATTCTAAGAAGGCCCTTAAAGTTCCTCATCTTTTATCAAAGTATTTTAGCTTAGAAACAAGACCTGTAGTTACCAAGCTAGTAGAAATATCAAACTATCTAAATATACGGGCCTGCGTAAATCTATGCGGTATTTAGTTCCCACAGCGGGGTACAGAGGGCGTCCTGGGAGTGACCCCTTATTATTTAAGCTTATAGCATAATGTTATAGGTAAAGATGATTTTCCACTGCGTATAATGATATATCGAAGGTTATGATTGTAGTAATGTTTCTTTATTTGGTTTACTATAATGTCGGTTTTTCATTTCCCGGTTGTTAAAAAAAATAAACAGACTTTTAATTAAGATAAGTAATACAATCAACATTCGACTGTTAAATCTTGAATATATGTTTTAAAACACACGAATCGTTCGAGATTCTTTTACTCTCAGTATAGTTTTAATAATGAGAAATGGTTTTTTTCTTCCACACTTTAAAAGGAACGTTATCTGAACTATTTTTCTGTTTCCATAGCAACCGCAGCCATTGATCAGGGGTCAGCTAATCAGATAGATCGAACAGATTTACATTACGTTGAGAGATGTGCGAGTTTTTCCTCATACACTCCAACCACGAGATAAAGAGGGGCTACGTTGTGATTTATTGGCGATTGGAATGATTTTGAAAGCTTTAGAGAGCACTTGTTTGATTGATAATACGTTTGTTCTGCATTGTTGTCGGGGTCAATGACTTTGTAAACATTTTTGTAAATGAATGAACGATAATCATGACTGGCGTAAATAGGGGCGAATGAGTTGTTGAGATTTGATGCAAGTTTACAATTTTAATGTTTGCCATGAAATGAGAATAGGTACTACTTGTAAGGCTAAGCAATACTTTCTATAGTTTCGAGTTCCATTTTTCGTAATAAAGTATTCTGCAGGTAAAAAAAAGATTTTTATGATTTTAAGTCATGTATGTGAAATATGTTTTACTTTCAAAATGTAGCACCTAATTTAGTGTGACAAAGCTAGCGTAGCCGTGCGTGTCGGTGCGTGGTCGCGCGTCATAATCGCGTCTCCTGCATGAAACAGCTTTACATATTAACACTTAGATGTATTCTAGCATGTAATATATTAATATCTACACTTAAACTGAATATTGTATTATTATGCTGAATATTGTATTGCGTATATTTGATTTACAAACGCTATTTAAAGTAAATGTAAACCTTAACGTGTTCGAATATAGAGTGATGACATATGAGGTTTTTGTACTGTTCAATAATTCTATGGTTATGTGTCAAGATATAAAAAGGGGGTTAAGGAATATGAAGATTCGGAAAACCGCCCCCATGGTTAGTTAAACGTGTGGTGATCAAAACATGAATGTAATGAGAGATCAATCTTTACAAAAGCTAGGTATTCTCATGAACTGGTCTTATATTGGTCTTAGCCGGCTTAAGAGACAGCGACTGTAATTGTGGACTTTGTTAGTTACTGAGGAGCTCCACGCTCTTCCTTTCTTTGATGTGCTCGGAGGTGACTCGCGTAACCAATCTTGGCTACGAATGTGCGGTCACAACGTGGACGCGTTAGGACACCACCGCAGTAGTTATAAGTTATAGCCATGGGTGGTCTGGTAAAGTTGCTACGAATAGTTAAATCTCAAACTAAATTGAAGGGAATATATGTATTTAGGCACAGTCTGTAGGCGAAGTCAAAGCTCACCAGACGCAGCGGCAATGTTATATTCAGTGTAATCTGCAGCGATGGTCCCTAATGAGATTACTGGTCCGATGGCGATTACATCCCCCCCCGTGCCCGCGCCCGCCTGCCTCACCGCCCCGCTCCCCGCGCCTGACCTCCTCACAAAAATCCCTCCACGCATAATTAAGGACAATATGCTTGAGACTGTATTAGAATATTGTAAAGACTACTTAAGACAGTGGTACACTAAACGCTATGTAATAAATTTTGAAATTTCATCGATGTAATTTATGTGATGGTAGGGACTAGTGAAACCGTCTAACGATAAGTATAGTACGCAGTTGTTACTAGTATTTTATGCGCGTATTTAAGGAAAAGCGCAAAGCATACCTCAACACAAAATGCGACGAATTACAGATCCATCCAGCTGCTGCCATTGCTATTAATGGTAAACTCACCGCACGTAAGTTTTCTGCTAAACTTGACTACATAAGCCATTTCCGTGCGCATCAGCGCCAACCTGACCAGGGGTCGAAGTGGTCGCCTTGGCCGAAACGTGTCAGATAGATCACCATCACAGTGACACGTGCAATCAGAAACAATATCGCAAGAACAATTAACAACAAAAACTAAAATGTCTTCCACTATTTCAAAAGTTGCATTTATTTGAATAATTTCACCTGAAACAATTTGCATAGTGTAAGTCTGTAAGACTATTCACCTTTATACCACAATAATAAGTAACATTAAAACGTCTAGAAGTGTTGCACAAGTTTATTTGAATAACTTGTACAAGTCGCGCAGCTGAACCGAGATAGTGGGAAGTATGCAGTAGGTCGCGATTCATTGCGAGACGATGCGATGCGGCGCGGTGCGACGCGGCACATTCCACGCGGCCAATGTAACACCTTGTGAACATAACTCGCGATGTATTGCGAACATTGGCGACTGCACGCGATCTAATAAATAATGTTAATTACTATCAAGTTTTGAATTAATTATATTTTCGAACATAAGGTGTTAAGTAATTTACAAGAACGATACATTAGTTGGATAATCACGTGCTTTATGTGGGTGAAATAGGTGAGTCTACTACCATTTTCTGGGAACATCTTGGAACTTTGACCAGGGTGAGTCTTGTGTTTCCCAGTCAACAATTAGTGTCCGTCACTTTGATGATTACTATATAGTATATTGCTCCTTTGGTGCAACATATAAATTCAACATATAAAGTCAACCGAGATACACAAAAGCTCCCATGTAGCTCGATTGACCAACGGCTAGTCATCAAAAATGTATGAAAATCGGTTAAACGCCTCCAGCGGGCGTCGTAGAAACTATTTTGGCAGTACATTCTAAATGTCAAACTCTCGATGGTTCCAATTGAAGAGAATCGCGCTGTAAATCTATGTTATGTTCTATTTAAATACAAACACTTAATAACGACACATTAATGACGTCAAATTTGAAAACAGATAAACCCGTATAATGGCTTAGCTTTAGCTCTAACTGTATGATAATCACATAACACAGTAATATGTGAATTAAGCAGTGTTTCTAGGAATAGTGCGTGCTTGTAGTGTTGTCATCGTTCGTGGAACACACTCGTATTAAATCTATTCACATCGCGATATTGTTGACGCGCGTATTATGATGAGCTCATCAATCGCGTCAATGGGACTTGTATGTATGTATGTATGTATGTATGTTGATGTCATAATGTCATCTCATCGTACAATAGTTATTACTAATGATCATATATTTCAATGAAAAGGCTTATGATAATATGCTAAATGTGAATGTAATGGATTTAATATGAAAAATATTTTTGATTGACTTTATATATAAAAGTATAAAGGCGTACTTTTGCTTTAATTTAAGCATTCTCTGATAGTCCACCTTAGGGTAGTGCAGAGATAAAACAAAGTAGGTGTTACCAAGAGAAAGATGATGATGTGATTATTACGAAAAAACAGAAGATATACATACTAAAAGAAATATAACATTTAATTATTCTCTTCATTAGAAGTTACTTTTCAACTTAGTGTAAATAAACTTAGAACTCTCAGTAAAGCGCAATAAAAGTTCACAAATCAATGCGCGTTGGTAAACGACATAAAAAACTTGTGACTCGTACGTCGGCTCTCATTACCGACCCGCGGCTTTGCTTCAACAAATAAAAAGTGTAGCAGCAGTGAAAACGACTACGTTTCTACTTTATTATCGCTCGGAATTGATTAATTCTCCACCAACTTTGGTATGAGTGCGAGACCAAACGACTAGGGCTGCCAAATGTGTGACCTAAATATACTTCATTGGCTTTTTATGGAGAAATAGGCTTTAATTATGTTGGTCCTATGAGCGACTAAGGGAAGTAGTCGTACAATTTTGAACATTAAACAATAAATTTGTTTGTGTTTCTGAATCATTGATTAAACGAAAAATTACGGTAAGTCACATAGGCGGCCTAAGTTAGGTCTCGTTTCCACAAACAATGGTAGTTAAATCCCTAACAGGAGATAGGTTATTGAAACTGTAAATGTGAGTACCCTAGAGCGTCTGAGTAGAAAGTTTGAAGCAGAAGAAAACGATGGTGATTCATTCCGCGCAGACTTATGTATTTGTACAGCGAGTGAGTGGCGCGAGGTGGCGCGAGGTGGCGCGAGGGACTGTGTAACTTGTTATTGGTCTTAGGCTTGTTTTACACGTACTACCACACCATGACGTAGCTACAAAATGTGGTTGCGATGTGGTCGCGATTTGGTAGCATGAAACACGTGGTAGTATGAAATGGTGGCAAAATGTAGTACGTCTATATTGTACGTGAAAATATGCACTAGACCACGTGTTGTCGTTGTGGTGTGACTGTGGTTGTGGTACGTCTGAAATAGCCCTTACTAACAAATAACGAGCAAGTTCACTTTAAGACCTCAACTCTTCGGGAACGCACTGGATGTAGACCTTTAACTAATGGATTTTTGTTTGTTACGGTTCTTTTCTGTTTTTAACAGTAGAAGCCAAACTTTCTCAGGGTTTTAGTGCTTGCGTGCCCTTGGAAGTGTAGAGATTATTCTAGTGCTATAGATCATCGTTGTTAGTGCCAGTTGTTCAGCCACGGGACATTTCAGTATGTAAGTGGAATAGACTCTGATATAATTCACTCTTCACGTCTAACATTCTTCAATCCTGGATGGCCCTTTTTGAAATATATACACATATATAAATCTAATTAATATATAAATCTACATTTTAATCTAGCCGTAGGTATGTATATTAGATTTAAGGTCGGGGAAAAAATCTTTTCGCTTTATAGAATGTATGAACTGGTAATAAAATCTCTTTCGCTTCAAGAATCATAAATGAGTACACGGTTCATTAGGTTTCTTTCAGTGAGCACGTAAGGTACCCAAACATCGAGCTTTTTTGTGTATTACTAGTTCATACATACTATAAAGCGAAAAGACTTTTTCCCCGACCTAATATTATCCATGGACTTTGTATAGATACGCCAAACTCACCTTATTCTCTACAAGTAAAATACCTATGTTAACTAATTATCTATACTTATAATATTATAAAGCTGAAGAGTTTGTTTGTTTGTTTGTTTGTTTGAACGCGCTAATCTCAGGAACTACTGGTCCGATTTGAAAAATTCTTTCAATGCTAGATAGCCGATTTATCGAGGAAGGCTATAGGCTATATATCATCACGCTACAACTAATAGGAGCAGAACAGCAGTAAAGAATGTTACAAAACGGGGAATATTTTGACCCATTCTCTCTTATGTGACGCAAGCGAAGTTGCGCGGGTCAGCTAGTAATAAATAATTCCGGGTATAAGTAAAAGATACCTCAGTAACTGTTTTGCTTTAAATATAATTAATGATATGTTAATGATATTAGTGTTATTGTCTACATTGTTCATGTAGAAAACAAAAGTTATGATAAATATCAACAATACAACTTTAAAGTAGACCGTGATATTCTTTTTGCGATTTTTAAATTATCGAAAGTTTGTTACGCACGGAACATAGTGTTTTAGGTTACTGTACTATGGTAGTTTCCATCTCATCCCCGACAATAGTTGATGGGACACTTTGTTTTTACACTTGCCTGTAACTATTCGAAGTTATTAAGGATTTATTTAAAAGATGAAGATGTTGCCTGTGTTTATTTTCGGATCTTCAACAATCTCGCAGTTTGCTGTACACTCGTAACTGGCAAACAAGCTTTTGCATTTGCACATATTTCTATAATATTGGTATGATTGAACGACATTATTCGCTATAAGTCAAAGGTATTAAGAAATCGAGCATACATTGAGAGCGGTGATTAGGTTTGTGCGCTGAATACTTGAATAGTAATGAAAGCGGGATGAATCGGTGCTGGTTCATAAATCACGCGAGTAATGAATCACACGCCACGCGCTACTCACGACACTAGTGATCATGAGGCGAGGTATAGTCGTGGGCAACGATATGTGAACGTCGTTGTGATTGAAAGCTAGTACTCGTATAACAAACTCTCAAACCGTATTTTGGCACTGAAAACATATCGACTAGACACGGGATTATCAGTTGTTTTTTTTTTCAATGAAACGGCTTTCTCGTTTCTTTTGCGGATGCACATTATTTGCAAAATTAATTATATCTTACCTACTACTATGTACTTGACATGAGTAGACTAGAGTTTGTTTGGACGACTTATGTAATTAATAATAACTGTTACTCATTCACACAAAAGTACCTGAAAGGATTTAAATTGGCACACCGACTTATTACAACCGGGAACTTTTTTGTGCTGACGAATAAGCGGATTGCAGTTACTTTGAAATAAAACGAATAGTAGAGTAGAGTAATTTTAATGATTTCCTTCATAAAATAAGATGGAATCTGTTCTGTAAATCTATTTTTGCTCGTAGCTGTACGGTTTAATATCCATCTGTTCTGCTATGTTAAGTCTCACGTCACATTAAAATTGTAATAATATAAAGCTAAAGCTCTTAAGGAATTACTATTTGTAGCCGAGCGTTTACATAAATTGTAGTGTCAAGTGTCGCACTGAACATAATTCCTGCCTTGTGACACACTTTATGAACATACAAATCACGAACATAATTTACAACTATAAGTAAAACTAACAATTGTAGGTCTGTGTTTAGAATAAAGACATCTTTTTCAAACACACACTACCACTTATAAAAAGGGGTTATAGGGATTTAAATGAAGTTGACTTAGTTTCAAAACTAGTACGAATATGTGCTGTAATCTAAGACGTTTTTGCAATGAAATTCATCATCCAACTTAATATTTCGATAAGCTTCATTTTAATACAAAAAATTGTATGCAATTTTGCTACAAATCTCTAGTTTAAACTTAGATCACGTTTCATTATAAGAGTTTTAAGTTTACCGTGGTCACTTTTAAGGGTACCAACACCTAATAATAGTAAGTTAAACAAAGAGTAGTTAAACGTGCGGCACGCGGCGTAGTGCGCGCGTGCGATACGCCGGCTCGCCGCTACGTCACCGTCACTACGACACACTGTGGATCGAAAATCGGCTGTAGAAGACATAGAATCTCGATGTCGTGAATGTTATTTTTTTTGATAGGAATGTATTCTGCTGATCATTACTGTTCAATAAAATGTCATATGAAGTAATTGTGTGCACAAATGGAAGAGTAATAATTTTTTTAAGAAAATTTTGTATGGAGCTGACATGAAAAATGAGAATATCTCTGGAATCGCAAGGTTGGCCGTTATATCCTTGCACACTGATATAGTACTATTTATTTGTGAATTTTTTACATACTTTATATTGCGGCATCACTTGCGATTTTTTTTCTAAAAATCGTCAAAGTTTTCAAAAAAAAAATTTTGTTTATGATACATTTTAATGCTTAAGTATGACTATAACAAGTGTAATTTACAATATTTTTAATGCTTAGACCAAAACGTTCTAAGAAATCACAAAATCGTACTACTCCTCCTCGAATGGTGTTCTCTGAACCTCGTATAATCTTTGTTTCGGGCCTCTGAAGCTTCTTCCGAAAGACTTCCGATTGGTACAATAGCATTTACTGCAATTATGTCCCCTCCGTGAATCAACGATTTGTGGACGGTTGATGACATGTAGTACCCACTACCCATCATACAGTTCCATGTATTTTTCAGCGGTTGTTATAGCGTATTCTTTAATTACGGCATGTCTACAAACTCTCCGGATGTGATAGCTCTCAGAATCACAGCAAATCTGCGTATTATGTCTTCATCTAATGCAATGATCATCTTTGAATCGGTCTTGGACGAGTTTTTTTTTGTGGATGCAATAACTCTTGATGGCCTTCTCCTCTAGCAGACCACTTTTTGAAGTCGAGACGATACGGTATGTGTAAAAATTATTCCATCACTTTATGAAATGAATGCATGAAATGATGATAATCCGAACTCATACACACCAGAAGAAATGGTTTTCGACGCAATGGCATCTAACTTATTCATTTATGTCGTCTTAGTCAAACACATGCAGCAGGCCGCATTGACTTCGCTTCTTTGTACATATCTATACAAATTTTGCCATCAATCATCTCCATCATTAATTGGTGACTAATTTCATGTCCCTGACATTTTGAGGGAACGAGAGCTGCAATTTTGTTATCCGTAACGAGAGCTTCAATATTGCTATCCATAGCAGTTTTTTCCTTTATGACAATTTCTTTGGATGCTTTCGAAAAACTAAACTGGACTGGAGGGTAATACATAGGTGGGTGGGGTTTTGGATTCACTTATACGGTATCATCGTCAGCTATCAACCTTAATGGAACCAAAGAGGTCATAAATATGCTGGAATCATCTTGAACACTCTCTATGTTTTGCTTATATCTACTTTGATTAGATGCACCGTCTAATCCCCAGTTCGATATTAATATCAATTTTTTATCCTGTCGTAACAAGTACGGTATTTGGATTAGATGAAGACCGAATACGCAGGTTTACTGTGATTCTGAGAGCTAGCACATCTGGAGAGTTTGTAGACGTGCCGTAATTAAAGAATACGCTATAACAACCGCTGAAAAATACATGGAACTGTATGATGGGTAGTGGGTACTACATGTCATCAACCGTCCACAAATTGTTGATTCACGGAGGGGACATAATTGCAGTAAATGCTATTGTACCAATCGGAAGTCTTTCGGAAGAAGCTTCAGAGGCCCGAAACAAAGATTATACGAGGTTCAGAGAACACCATTCGAGGAGGAGTAGTACGATTTTGTGATTTCTTAGAACGTTTTGGTCTAAGCATTAAAAATATTGTAAATTACACTTGTTATAGTCATACTTAAGCATTAAAATGTATCATAAACAAAATTTTTTTTTTGAAAACTTTGACGATTTTTAGAAAAAAAATCGCAAGTGATGCCGCAATATGAAGTATGTCAAAAATTCACAAATAAATAGTACTATATCAGTGTGCAAGGATATAACGGCCAACCTTGCGATTCCAGAGATATTCTCATTTTTCATGTCAGCTCCATACAACATTTTCTTAAAAAAATTATAACTCTTCCATTTGTGCACACAATTACTTCATATGACATTTTATTGAACAGTAATGATCAGCAGAATACATTCCCATCAAAAAAAATAACATTCACGACATCGAGATTCTATGTCTTCTGCAGCCGATTTTCGATCCACCGTGCGACACCACGACACGCCGCGATACGCCGCCAACTCACTGCACTATGCACATATTTGCACACTAAACTAAACGGGAGGACACACTAGAGCGGTCCATTGTTCAAACTGAGCTGTTCTAACAAGTCTAACAAGTCACTCGTACGCGAATTCAACGTTGAGCACGATGTTACACATTTACGATATTTGGTTATTCTAGCAATTTACAAATTAGAAGGGACTAGTGTTTTTCACAAATGCATAGAAAATACACATAGATTTTAGGATTTAACTCTCTCGCTCTATGAACATTGCATTACATACTACTTCTGGCAGATATATCATAGTGAGCACTAAATAATATTTGAAATTACTCTAAAACAGGACCTGCATGAGAGACAGTGTTGTCACTCGCATTCCTACGTTCCAAAATACAAACCGCTATGGAGAAGCGCGGCTCGTTGCTATACTTATTCAAGTAAATGCTCTTATGTGCATTCATCCTTATTCTTAGCTAAAATGTGGCACTTATATTTCGTTACACGTTGCACGCCGAGGTTTTAAGTGAGTGGAAATTGTGGACAAGTGTGGAACATTCTAGCACTACTATTATGTAAGGAACGTGGTTTTGTTTCATATTCTCACCTAAAATATATTCAGACGAGAATATTTTAGTTTTCATCTTGATAAATGTTGTAATTTTGCACTCACAGTGTAAAAATAACTTGAACTGTACTGAAGCTGAAGTCTTTGGCTTAATTTCCGAGACACTCAAAGTTTTGAAACAGATAAATGGTACTGATAACATTTTTGCCCAATGTATTTTTATCTTTTCTTCTCTAAGGGATTTTTTTCTAAAGGTTATAAATAATAATGTAATGGAAATAGCGTCTCATTGTCAATGACGTCAAGAACTAAACCGTCGGCACTACACCACTATGACGATATAAAACGTTCGCAGGCGAGTGTCGGCGCGATACTCACACCACTCGACACGGCTCTCGATAAAATTGAGTCCGGACCTCGCCGACGGAAAATAAATTGGTTATTATTGCACTGAATCTTAAATCACAATATTGAACGTGTAAAAGTGCTTGTAATAACGTTTGTTGGGGCCCCGTCGGTCGGTGGTCCCCTGGGGGCCCTGGGGCCCTGGACGGCTCTTAATATCGCAATGGATGGGATTCAATTAACGCGATTCGATTTGTACGAGCGTGTCGCTTCCTGATGTCACGATGAACGTGTGTGAGTGTGTGTGTGTGTGTGGGGCTCCGTGAGATAGCAATGTGATACAGACGCGAGGTGAGTTTTAAGCGTGGTTTTATCAGCGCCGCGGCGTGATGGTGCGTGTAATAGCTTCGGGGCTCGTTTGATGTATTGAATGATGAATTGTGCTTAATAATTGTCACTTTATATTTGATGATTGCTTGTTAACACTCCATAACGGCTCAATGATGATGGGATCAGGAGCTGCTGGACATAGGTTATTTACCCGCTATGAAGTAGAATAATTTGATTTCATGTGTAAATACAAATAAATGTTAATAAACAGTAACTTGTGATTATAACACATGTTGGCTTTTTATCACGTGGTTGAAACTGCTTAGGTTAGAAAGCAAGATTATTATAAACTATGGAGTTAGCAGGATAAACACTCTTCAACAAATCAATTTACACAAAAAAGTCACACAAAAAATGACGTCATAATCCATCAAACAGACCACAGACACACAAGTCAATATCAGTAGTTAGTAGTGTAGGCACACAGTTAGTAAGTCACGCGCCGCACGTACTTAAGCTCAGTGATTAGCAGCGGCGGCAATCAGCCGCGGGGGCGGGGGTTCATCTCTCACTGCTTGTTAGTGCTACTCAGACTACTCAGTGTCACGTGGAACTATGATTTAACTAGTCCTTCATTACATGGCATCATTGGAATCTGGATATGTTTATGTATTTGAGACCCTTAGGGCTGATATGTAATAGATCTCAGAGCTTGTCTGCTAGAATGAAAGATTGAAGAAGAAAATTGTAAGAAAACAACTGCCAAAATTACACTTTTGGTTATGACGTAGTTCGCACTTTCTAACCACGTGTTTAGCAACGAACATAAGTATTAGTAGAACAAATAATAGTTTAAAATGATCTAAATTGAAAGCCGTTTCATAAAGCTATAATCTGACATGTATAATCATCAATTGAACTTAACGCGATTAACACGGACAGATATACTCACAACAGTAACAAGTCAAACTTAGAACCTTCTTTTCTAGAAATCAGGAAAAATATTTGTTGAACATTAACATGAACAACACAGTGTTCTGGGAAGGTGTTTATCTATCTCTAGAATAATACTGGTATTTAGTGAGTGAAAGTGAACAAAGTGTTGTTAACGGCCTCCTATACAATTTGATTTTAATTACAAGCCTTCAGATTAAAACTGTGAACAAACTTCAGATATAATTGAACATAGTTCTCAATAGCCGTGTAATTATTTTGGAGCCTAAACTAACACTACAGTTTAACGTTTAATTTTAAGACTTTTTGAGAATATTTGGAAAATAAAACAGAATCCTAACGTTGGAGATGGGAATTTAATATAATTGTATATTTAAGGAATCCTTCACGTAAGAGTGAAATTGTGAATTAGTTATTGACTTTTTCACCTTAATATAAAAATTGCCATCGTGCTATAGGCGTCGCCTAATTTAATTTAAAGTTTGAATATTAATAGATTTAAAGTTAGTATCACACGGCACTCATGTAAGTGGGGGGCACACGACAACGCACCTTGGTCAGAAAACATCCTCTGGTAGATCTCGTCACAATCTGTCGAGCCACAAGACACACATTAACATCTTGTATTGTATATACAAATTAGAAATAGTAGTCATTCTATGTATAAGTAGTTTTTTAATATAGTGATGGAAAAGGGCGATTTCTGTTGAAGAAATCGCCCTTTAAGTCCTCAAAAGAAACTTAGCATAATTAAATAAGTACTCGAAAATGTTCATAAAATGCATCTTTTTTTCAAGAAAATATTAGCGCTATTCGAGCTCCCAATGCACTTCTCCTATGTCTCGGTTATATTGTACAATGGACTTGAATAAGGATGCAATACTAAGAAACACAATCCTCACGATTCAAAATAATACTGCAATGAATGTTTCATTCAAATTAATGTTATAAACGTGTATCACATATTAGATTGTATACAAAATATGTTATAAATAAGTGTGTGAAAGTGACAAACACACGTGAGCACTAAACGGTGGGAGTGTGTTTGTGTATAAGTGAGTGCACGGCGCGGGGGTTCGCTGGCGTATCGCCAAGTGCGTCGGGCCGTATCGCCGCAGCATCGCTCACTGGTGGCAGTGTCCAACGCGCGCTAAACGTTACCTACTTAACTGAACTTCTACTGTACATTGTTGTATACTGGATGGCTATCATGTATCTTAATTGATAACTAATGTACGTCAAAATAGCCACTTTGCAATACATTGCTATTTTGAAGTAACGTCTTAATCACTATAATCTAAAGGAAAATACAATGTACAGCATAGTTGCTTTCAAATAGTTGTCAACTGAGATACGTGATAGCCCTCCTGCGGGCTTATCACGTATCTCAGTTGACAGCTAGTGAACGTCAAATTTATGGTCACTATTCAGTACATTGCCGCTTTGGCGTAATGTGTTAATCACTATATTCTAAGAGAGAAAACAATGTACAGCATAGTGGTTTTCAAATAAATGTCAACTGAGATACGTGATAGACCCCCTGGTCGACTTATAATTCAATTATATATTCTTTCCTGTACTGTACAAGTAGTAGTTAGTTTCAATTGTCGATTTAATTTATCTTCCAGTTTAGTGAACACTAACTTTTAACTAAAGTTATTCGTTCAGAAATAATCATTTCGAATAAAATTGTTCAATAGGATTGACTTTAACAACATCTCTCACTTAATACAATTTGTTCTGAATGTTCTGTGCAAAACTCCTAAGATTACTTTTAAAAATCTACGCTCGCCAGTGAATTACGGCTAAGCTTTTAAAGTAAATGAAATTTTATAAATCTTAGCTGAAACGCACCGGGAAATATTAGTAACAATTTTATACCATTAAGTGTTTGTACCAGGTACCTAGAGGAAAACTGGGAAATCTGTGTGAAATATGAAACAGAGGTGGTGCACTATTCACCCGAGGTTAGCTCTTTATAGCTTAAAGGATATAAACAGGAACTAAGCTCGTAGGTTTAGAGTTAGGAGTGTTTGGGATTTACAAGTTCTAGAATAAGTTGGGTCACTTTATAATCGGATTGGTAGCCTTAACATAGCTCAGTTTGTTACTAGATCAGTGGCGTGCAAATACTAGAACGTCACTCAACTTAACGTAGCATAGAAATATTTGACGATACGTGTTAAGGTATCGGAGATAACATGCATGAAACTCAATAGTTTTCGGATATACGCCTATTTAAATATACGAGGCACGTTATAATAACGAATAATATAATCGTTAGTACGTAGTTCTACAGTTAGTATAGTTCGTGCGTTACATTTACATAATCTCGATTATTACGTAAAAAATATCAATACTATGAAAATATGATTGGTAAGAAAACCGTAACAGACCAATATCGGGGATATAACAATAAAATGTAACATTTGTACGTATATTAAACGATCGAGCCGTGAATATTATGTAATATTACACATGAATACGCAACTTTAGCGAAATTGCATTGACGAAACGCGAGGGAAACTATAAAGAGGCGATAGACATTCGCTCGAAGCGTTAACGCGGTTATAGTCGAACGACCGACGGAGCGATACGCCGCGCATCACAAACACCGCGCGTGTCGATACTTGTGACGCAGCACTATTTAATTATTACACTTTACTATGAATGCATACTGTCTTGGTCTCGATATGACACAAAAAATGTGTTTTTATAAATATGAAAACGACTTGTAAAATATGAATTCGTATCTGCAGAATGATTGCTACAATACAGTAAAGCAGGGAATATTGTGCGGTCTCACTGTTTCATTAGTAGGCTGTGTTTTGTTAGGATTCCTAGAAGCTAATTTCCGATGGCGGTTGAGTGGAGAGCGCTCGGGCGCGCGTTGTTTTAGGAATTGAATTTGTATAATTTTGTCTGCTAATGAATAATGTTTAGTGCGGTCGGGTGGCGCGGTGTCGGCGCGGTGCTGCCGCGGACGGCATTCGCTTTTATCTCTGGATTTACAACAAATTGGTGTTTTGGGCGCGCGAGCCACCCGATTAATTCAAAGCACGCCCATTCGCTCCAATAAATATGTTAAAATGTTCCGTGACAATGGCTCGGTGCCGATTTCACATCGCATTTTCGAGTCGCCGCCGTTTGTTGAAATTGTTCGCGCTCTCTGTGCCCCCTCCCCCCGCGCGTGATCCTCTCCTCCGCATGCCCCCGCGTGGCCCGGCGTGGGCCGGCGAGGGCCGGCGCGGGGCGCTTTTTCGCTGAACGCAACGCAAACAACCGCGCGACTAATCCGACAGATCCGACAGAGCCGACGTTGTGACGTCACGATGGCGCCGATAAAGCACTCGCGGCGAGATTGCGCCGCCCCCCCGCCCCGCGCGCCGCACTCCCCGCACGCCGCGCCCCGCGCCGCAGACCACGTTAACAATAATTTTATGTAAATCCTAGACAGTGTACTCAAACGAAGAGCGTGGAATAATGTATTCAAATTCTGTAAAATTATACGTTTATAATTTTATCTCGGCAACGATTTTACTTAAGATAATAATTTTAATGCAGTCCGTGCCCTACACCATTGTTCTTATAGCCGGAGATTAATCATGGCACAAACAGGCAGTTAGGCTGCTGTTGTTTAAACGGGTTAGTTGCGTAACACCAGTTGCAAATCATTACCGTGAATGATAATGTTCGAATATATATGATCAGTACAGTAAGCCACTCACCGACTACATGCAGCGTGACGAAGAACGAGCGGACGGGCTGCGTGGAGACCTGGCACTCGTAGACGCCGGCGTCGCGCTGCTGCGCCCACTTGATGTGCAGCGTCCAGTCGTCCGTCTGCGCCGAGTGCGTCGCCTGGAAGCGCTGGTCCGACGTGTACGTGTAGCCGCCCACTGTCAGGATGTGCAGGTCGCGGTGTCTGATCCATGATACCTGCAGACAAGGAACATTTGCTATTAGAGACCACTACTGTCGAGTTGAACATGGTTTTTGTCCAATATTACACGAGAACAGACACGATCAGTTCATCAGCGTTTGCGACCACGGCCTGACGAACTTACAGCAAGAAGTGCAGGAAATAACGACAAACTGAACGAATGTCTTATTTATAGTTGTTTTGTTAGTATCGTCATAAAGCAATAGTGTTGTTGCATAGATGTTTGATTGTCAAGTTCGTTTGAAGCTTTGTTGTGTTCAAACAACTCAGTCAGTATTTGTGCTAAACTAATTGTGAAGTTTCGGCTCTCCCAGACATGCTTGAATTAATATGTACTTAAAGTTAATTTAATGTGATAATACCTTGCTGCCTGATTGATTACGAGTCGAGGCTCAATCGTAAGATTGGAATTAGGTTTAAAAAATATATTTGAGCACCAATTCAAAAAGGTACTAAACTGTCTTTTTTCAGCATGACTGAACAAATACCAGCCTAGATGTAAGATATATTAGACTCTAAATACTCGTATATTTCTTGTAACAGGTGTGATGTAGCGAAAAGAAAAAACTTTCCATATGAAAAAGTATGTTTAATATAAAAGCTATTTGATACGTAATATGTAGTGTATCGGCGCGTATTTCTCTCAACGTTCATAAAAATTCATCAGAAAACTAATCGCGCGTCGTGACGCTATTTATATCACAAACGTCAGAGCGATCACTCGGAGAAGGCTTTATTGAATGCGAGCTCAAAGGGCGGCGGGGCTCTACGCCTCTACGAGGAGCTACGAGGCTACGAGGCGCTACGGGGCGCTACGCGGCCTCGTTTGAAGTATTTTTTGGCATTAATATTCGTCGGTGGTTGTTTTAGGCGCGGCGGCCATTGGCATGCAAATCAGCCGTCTCTATGAAAATTGCGAACGGCTCTTTATTACTCATTCCTTTTATTTACTGTTGGCATGTAGAGCTGCCGGTTTCGCCTCTTTAATTATCTCGGGTGCGTTAAAACTCCACGTTTTTTTACTTAATTTACCCGTTGAAATTCCTCGTACATTTTGTACCCATCTGATTATGCGGGCTTTTTCTTATTTGTCTGTCTGAGTGAGGCTTAACTGGACATTAAGAGCTTTCAAATACTTTGGGTATCGAGTTCGCTAAATCTCCAGAGATTATTTAATGGATATTCGCTTTATAACGTACACCATACAGATTCAAAATTGTATTTGTTAATAATATGAAGCTCGTTGGTCTTATACAAATGAGTAGAACTACAATATACACATTAAGTTGCACGGCTTAAAATCTCAACGACGTTAATTGAAGTATATTATTACTCCGGGTCTGGAAAGTCCGTAGAAGTATTTTGTATCAAGTAAAGCTTACTTGAAAGAAAAGAAAACCTCTTATCATCAGTCAGACACCAGTTTTTCGCTTCAAGATGGTTACCATACACTTCAGTGAAATTATTTTTCGTTGGAAATATAAAAGAAAGTGGAGCAATTTCCAATGTTCGTGGAGGAACACTTCAATAATGTAACGTGCCGGCGCTCGTTCATGAAGCCGTTACCCTCCGCTCCCATACTTTACTTTTCAACTGGAAAATTGAATAGTAACGTGACGTCATCAGTTTGCTCAATATATACCGTTTTTTTATTATTTTATACTTGAATGGAATAACTTAAGTGATAAAATACCGAAAAGTCTGTAGTAAAAACATCATAACATTGATTATTCGGCAAAGTTAAGTAATGTAAATGCTGCCAAAGTCCCGATTAGTAACCACATATAATAAACCAAGATTTACTTACACTATTATAAACACATGGATTTATTCCCATTGGACTTGTATTGAGAGATCTCTTCCAACTTCAGTATTTTGAACTTCAGGGTCCTTATACAAAAATTTTAAAATCACAAACCCTTCAGGAAAAAATATCTATGTTGAAAATATTTTGCATCTCTGATACTCGTTGCTAACTCAGTGTGCTGCTGCCCTAACACACGATTGTAAAGTAACATGATTACTTGTATTGTGTACACGTTATTATTGAGTCTACGTTTAGTGGGCGTTGCTCTCGTTAAGACGTTATTGTGTCATTTGTGTGAGGCTCCTCCGCACACCACCCGTGTCGCTTGTGTCTCGCACCGCTTGTGTCGTTGTGTCGCTCGTGTCGCTTGTGTCGCGCGCTCTTTAATCACGGGAACAAACATTTTTAACCCCCATGTACGGGAGTCTTTTGTTTCATTATGCGTATGGGCTTTGAAAACAATATTTATGTGAGGCTGGCATTTGTTTAGCTGAGACTTGAAAAGTAAAACTGTCCTTTTTCGTATCTTAAAAATATATGTTAAATTTAATACAATATTGCAACTTTCAATTTAACTAAACATATAATCAAAGATTGTATTTAATTATTATAATGTTCGAAATTCATAATTAAATAAATAAAATAAATAAAAAAATATGATTAAATTAAGATGAAGAACTAATTTAACTTGTAACCTTAGTAACCAATGGACTACTTTTTGTTCATAAAAAGCGTAAATCTTAATCAAGGCAATTTTGTCGTTTAATAGGATAATGTAATTTAGTTTCTCTCACGCGCTTGCTTAAGAGACTCGTCTAACTCACGACCACAACTACAATCGTAATAATTATGAAAATGTTAACCTACATTTTACTTGTAATCTTAATTAACTTATAATACGATGTCGAAAACATCAAAAAGTCAGAGATGTGCCTAGATTACCTAAGAAGAAACCTGCGTGAGATGCCTACAGTTGTATTATTGTGCGGTTATTATCACTAATCTAAACAATCAAGGTACATAAAGTCTGAAATATTGTAGTCATTAAAATTATCTAGACCAAATACCGTAGTATAATCTGTGTGTCTCCGTGCCTCCAGCGCCAGCTATCGTGAGCCACTACACAGACAAGAGCCACAAACCCGTCGGCTGTCTAAACAGCTTTCAAGATAAAATTCCATTCATTTAGTGAATTATCCCGAGCCTTCCGCGCAAATACCTTAAGAATATCCGGTAATTAATTTGTCAACTTTAATGAATAAACAATAGAGCTTCAGTAACAAGCTTCAACGAAATTAATTAATTCATTTTCCATTATTACGCGAAAGGGTCCGACAAGTTTATTTTAAAAGTTTGTTTTTGGGCGTGGGCCCGTGGAGCCTTGGACCGTGGATCGTGGATCGTGGGCCGCGCCCGCCGCGGTCACACGTGGCCGCCGCGCTATATACAGATATTTTTACAGTGTTCCGTCCGCGTGATTACACCCCTTTGGGACTCAAGTGGGCGTTCAGTGAATTAACTTTGTAAAAATGTTAACGGTTTGAAAATAATATAATATGATACTGCTTCGGTGGTTCAAGTTGTTACCTGATCGGGATATTTTACTCCTCTCTTTGGAAGCATTGAATAGTTCGTTAGCTGAGGCAAAATATAAACAAAGTGGAAGAAAATTAAAATGACTTACGTCGATAATAAATAGCATATTTACAGAAGCAAAGATAACAATGTTTATAGAAGTAATATAACGTAAATACATACATATTATATAATATATAGTAAATAGGTGAGTGAACGCGGAGTGAGGGATGTGACGCAGCTATTAATACGCGTCGTTTGAAGTGTTCTTTTGTACGAAACCTTTGTTGTACCGCGCGAGTGGCACAAATATACACGTTTAATTATTATTTTGTAATCATTATTAACATACGAGATTGTTCTTCCTTCCATTATTGTTAATAACAACGTGAATTGTTTCTCATTAAAGGGACGTTTCACGAATAAAATTTATTTGTATAACGTTTACAACTTGGACTCTAACCAAGAATAAAACTGTTACATTTTATTACATCAGATTAGCTGTTTTAAAGATAAAGAAGATCGCTAAACAAACAAATTTTCACATTTAAAATAAATTTCTGTAGCGCGATTTTCTACAATCGGTTCTTTCGAGCACCGAAAGTTTGAAATTTAAAATGTACTGCTATATTAGTTCCTACGACGTCCGGTAGAGGCGCTGATTAGATTTCTATACAAAAATTTTGATTGCTAGCCGGTTGTCGATATTCGATAGTGGTAGAGAATTGAGCGACTATATGGATTCCATACTAGGCGTACTCGGTTCAGTTAACAAATAATAAAATAATATTCGGATATGATCCAGGATATGCCGGCGGTCCCTCGCGCGTCTCCGCCGGGACACCGCCGTGAGTTAATTACGTTTGTGCTCTGATCACGGACGAGTTCCTGCTTCCTGTACCAAAGTAATTGCTTCCAGAACATTTTATTTTATATTGATTTCTCAGAATAAGCATAGCGTTATAATTTTATAAAATTCACGACAACGCCTGCTAAGATTCAGGAGAATCAAAAGACTTCAGTTCTTAAGACCAGATCTAAGAGGATTAATATGCAGTACTTTATATTAAAAGGCAGAATCAAGCCATAAAAACGTCCTACTAGTATTTTTCTGACCATTTCGAAAATAGGGACCGTAAGCCTGATATAATGAATAAATTTAAAATATTTCATTGTAATTCGACCTATTTATGTTTTAAAACAACGCTCAAAAGCCTTCAATATTGGACGTAGGAAGTAATATATTCAAACGCGCCGGTGCCCAGCATCCCACGGGTGGACAACTAAGTCCGGTGAGGCGAAGTACCGGACTTAAGAGACTTACACCGACGCTGGGTAGTTTGAACTACTTACACTTATTGTTGTGCCGATATTACTTTGTTCTAAATGTTATGTGGCCGGTATTTTGAGATGAACACTCTTTATACCAGCAACAATATAGATATTTATTTAAAATGGGAATCTAGAATATTGTGTGATATCTAAAAGGATAAAAAATGTTGACGAATTTGTTTCGTAAACTTCACGAAGACATGATTTTGAATTTTGTGTCAATGATCAAAGTTAAGTATATAGCAGTATAGTAATAAAACTACGATACCACCTTTGACTCAAATATAGTAATTATAGAATTAAAGCTAAACTTTATAAGTATTTATTTCTTGCAAGATATTGGTACAGTTGAGATAACACCTAACATCGTTATCTATTTAATCTCAATTAACTTACACTTAAATTCTGTAAAGCTTCAAGCAATCCCATAATATGTAAAGTTATATCCACATATCGTAAGGGCGAGTGCACACGCGGTAAATCCCGGCGCGTGTGTAAGAACAGTGTCGCCTAGTGTCAACAGCACGTTCACCGGCAACAAACAGAGCGCCGCCGCGCCGCGCACCGCACGCTGAATACATCACTGTGTGTTATTCGTCTTATATATATACTAGCAGCATTTTAGTTGACATATGTCATTATATAACAAAAATATGCTTGATAGAAAAATATAGATTCTTTTGTTAAGTTTATAGTTTTAGCGATACTTACTTAATCTTCAGTCATTATTCGGATATCTACCCTATATTTCGTTAAGTTGTGGTATATTGCTACAATTATTGTTGTTTCGGACCTGCATGCATAAAGTCGAAGCTTTTTTATTACTAGTAGGCTGAATTAATAAGAAAACGTGTTCGTTTAGAACTATTGCCAATTTCTCTACCCTGTTTGTGAAAGCAGGTATAAAGTTCTATAAAGAATGTGTGGACATCCATTATAAATCACGGTGGCGACATGAGACAGGTCCTAGTAGTTTTCAAACAGCTGAGACTCGCCGCATACTTGATACTTAGCCGCCAGTTGTAAATCGAGCGGCAAACTGAGTGCCGCCCTCTACCGGCGGGCGAGGTAAACTGCCGGCACTCGCCGCGGACACCGCACCGCTTTCATTTACTTTACATGCTTGTCATTCCAGCCTTCATAACGGGACCCTTCCCAACTATTTGCATGACATTCCCGGCTGTGATTACGCCTCCCCCTCCCACGCGCCGGGAGTGAGGGAGACGGATAGACAATAAGCGTTCTCGAAGTATCCGTGACGTAATAGACGTTAAGTACTCGTTATTGTTGATGTGTAACCTTGTCCAGTGTGAGATGACTGCGGCTTAAGTCTAAACTACCGCAGCAGCTCCATGAACCGTGCGCGTTAATATCTCGCGCTATGAGCTGTGAGCTTTAAATATTATGCGTCACGAGCAATTTACAGTCGCGAGTAATGTTCTAACGCAGACTTCTTGCCGTTACACAGAGATCAAAGCGAGACAAATGATAGTGACATTACAAACGTTCAATGTCGAAAATAATGAAGTCACACTGAATTTACATTTTATAGTGAAAAGCGTCTGAGAGACCGAATTCTATTTTAAAAAGCAAGTTAACAAAACCGTGGATAATGTTGTATCGGTGGTAAATAACGCCGACGCCCCGTACTCGTCCCGCAGCCGTCCCGCATACGCCCCGCTCTTCCCGCGGTTCTCTAGAAACACAATGCCGGGGCAGTGCGGCTCGGCTTTATGTAAAGGCGGCCGCAGCCGTCAGTCAGCTAAATTGTTTTAGTGTAGGAAGCCAGAGTTGAAAGAAAACAAAGTGTTGTTGTTGTGAGCGCTAACTCGCTATGATTAAGACGGGAACAGCTACTGATTGTACGGGAGCTACGTGGACGCGCCGAACGCGCCACAGCTTTGAACAGACAATACTATTGAGAAACTTGCTTTATTACCGCACAGAATGTAATATTGTATTGTTATTTTATAATATTACTCCTGTTTTCTTTGAAGAGGGACAACTTTCCTTGTTGTAATAATTTATCTTGATGTTTTTCGGTATCTCAGCAGTAAGTTTAGAATAAAAATAGAACTTAATTCAATGCAGTTTGTAATAGAAAATACTTAAAAATCTTACTAGTTCTTCACAAAATTCTTTTAAAACTTCCAAACATAATAAAACATTTTTCAATACCCGCGCCAAATACTTCACGATACACGAGAGCTGCAAGTCACTGATCCGTAAAACTAACTTACATTGAACAAAGTCACTTCATGATACTCTCGGCACTGACGGTACGTCCGAAACAAAATAAACCTTAAGAAAACCCGCCACTGATACACGCAACTAAAAGATTAAAACTTTAGCTATTGATAGCGGCGTCCTTCAACGCGCACAGAACAGACACTGATAAAGGAACGATACGACCTTTCTAACCCTTTGCATATCGGGGATCTTTTACACTTTGTACGGTATCAGTGGGAGGAGTACCGCGCTGTGTAACTGTACGTACGAGTAGTATTGATAAGTACATGATAACGCGTATTAAGACTCGCGACGTGATGAGAATGTACCAGTGATTGTTTTGGAGGCTGCGTTGTTTATCGTACTATGGTTGAATATTTCCTTCCACGAATGTGGGTAGAAATGTTTCGATACAAATCCCTGAAAATATATTATGTCAAATTACCATTTTCCAGATACAAATTAAAGTCCGAATTCTTATAAATTCTAGTAATGGAGTGTGTTTCAAAATGCTATCAATGTAAAGTATAAGTATATATTTTTGGTTGAACGAAAAATACTAAGTAACCAGTAAGTCAGTGTATTCAGGTCACGTGCGGTTAAGTATGATTGATCTGATGACGACCTTCGAAATAACATCAACACTTTTCCTTCAAGCTCACACCAAAGTAACGTTGTCAACAACATGCTTTATAACCAAAATAATAACAACTCGATCATAATTTTCCCCAATTAAGAAAAAAATCGTTTGATTTAAAATATACTTAAGAGGTAAATTTTCCTTCAAAAGTGAACGCGTAAATTGTCACTCTAAAACCTTTTACAAAAACAATGAATTTAAAGCTTGCTTTTATTCGAAGAAAAACTTATGACCGAGGGCATTACGGTATCCTGTCATTATTGTAACTAAGTTTGTTTTAATTTCATCTCCATATAACATGAGTTTGTTAACCTAAATAGTCAAACATTCTAAGGAAATATTCCTACACAAGTAAAGCCAGGAACATAACTTAGAATAGGTAATAAAAGTACGCAGTATAAAGTAATAGCGTAAACAAGTTTCAGTGATTCAGGACAGATCGTTAGGCACACAAAATGTTCCCTAAACACATTACTGAATAGTTTACAGCCTCGTTTGCATGTAAGCGGCTAAGACGCAACACTGCTACGGTTTGCCTACGAACACGCTACGAAACTACTACGTCGTACGCGCTACGGCAATACGTGTAAGTGGTGTAATTGACAATTGGAAACGGGTGGTTGTGATTTAATTAGAGGGTAAGTGATTAATTGCGGTATTGAGGAAAAACTCATTACTTAATGCGACCAAGTATAAAAACGTTTTCTTATATATTACGCTTAGAGAAATTGGGTACTAGCATAAATTTTCGGCGTTTTTATAATTTAGTTAACAAAGATGAATGGATATGGTATAGGATGTTTCATTTACGTTGTTTAGTTGTGAAATGTGGTAAACTAACCAAATATGTTTATGAGCTGCGTACAACTAAGTTATTGCTAAATATTAATGTAAAAAATAATTTTATTTTGCACTCAAGCGACGCTTTTACGATCTGTTTTTAAAAACAAGCTCACTTTTATCTCTATTAGCTATAAAAAACAAAGACAAAAATAATATTCCACGAAAATTCGTCATCAAGCGTGCGGCTATCGTGGAAAAGTCAACAGCCACTTAATGAAAAAGGTACCTTTCAAAATGTCAAACAAGCCCCTTTGTAAACGTATTAACTACTTAAGTAATAAGACAAGGGGTTGTAGGGCGATGTAGGGGCTGAAACCGCCCCGAATACTTAGCATATATTTAAAATTAATCTTGTAAATCTACTGTCAGAGCTTATATGATATCTCGGTATTATAATGGAGCAACTTTGGCTGGGTATTGTTGACTAAGTTCTGTACAAAGTATATTTGTGTGGGAGTTTGTATCGCCACTTCCTAGAACTGCTTTATAAGTTTTTGATTCCTCTGTATTCATATATTCTGCTATATTATGTATTTGCTGATCGGGTAAATATTTTACTAAATCCATCTAGAGTTAATTTTAAATCGCAGTATCTTATCTGTATGTGTTTCCAGATATTATTAATTCTAAATGAAAGCTTTGTGTATAAGTTACAATTTCTATAACAAAACACTTCTTGGATACAAATGAGGACAGCTAAGTGTATAAGTACATTGCGTAATTCCATAAAATTGTATTATCGTGATGAGTGGTATGATATTAAGGAAGTGGCTGAAGCGGCGCGTCTCGAGTGAGCAGAGAGAGCCGAGTCCGGCTGCACTGATGAATTACACGACACCATTGTTATGCAAATTGTCTCTGTGTTAGGATTCAGCTTCACTGACAAAAAGGAATTGTACGCACTTTTTCTTAAGATACTATTTATACTTTTTGATTGTATTGCTAGTTACGGTTTCATGTGGAGGATGACTATTTTCTCTCTTAAGCACTAAAACACCTAACAAGGTTGCAGAGGTGCAAACTAACACTGCATTGAACGAAATTATGGGTAGGCGTGTGTAGGCTAAAATATGCGTTTTTTGTGTTCGCATAGTTATTCGTATTAATGTACGCCAACGCGAACACGCGGACAATCACACTCTTTGTCAATTCGTCTTCCATGTCAGTGTGCTTCGAGCCTAAGTATTTCTCTCCCCCGCTGGTAGGGGACTGATACAAGCAAGATTATGGCAATGTTATCACCATAGCACTCGCCAGATATCTCTCTTTATCTCAGTGAATCTGTCGCGGCGTCGTCGAGCGCGAACAAACTGCCTGCATTGCCTTGTTTCTTTTAAGTGATTTTCTTTTATTGTCGTTCGTTTGTTTCCCTCTATTATAAAGTCAGTAAGACGAAGCCTTATTTCAATATCAAAGTGTAGGACTATAAGCCTTCCGTCGGTAGATTAGCATTATTCACTAACAATTGTTTTGAGTCTCGATGTAATTTGAGCTACAAGATATTTTTTTCAGTTGTTGTCGTTAAAAGTATCACGGGCCAGAAATATAACTATACCCATTTTATTCATCTTAAGTCAAATTTTTTTTATCAGAATACCAAACCTAAAAATTATATAACGGATAATTTTTGAATACCTAACTCAACATTTTCCACTGATCTTCAAATACGAATGCACTGAAACTAACCAGCAACATTCATTCAGCAATTATACAGTAATCTGTAGCACAAAGGCCGGGCACTGAACCCCAGTCAGTTGCGGACGACGGCTGCCGTTGAGCGCGCGACCGCAACACTGCTAGATTGCGACCTCGTAGCATTCCCGTAGTGGCTTCGTAGCACCGTAGCACTCGCGTAGACATTCTACAAATCATCTAATGAAACAATATGCAATGCAGCGCTGTGTGTATTAATCGTATTTGTGTAATAAATGAAAATCAAGTGTTAGTATGTATAAAATATGTATTTTTAATTGTATTCTGACTTTAATAATTCCAAATAGTAAATCTGAATTTTGAATCTTTTGATGGTCTTAGATATTGTTCCTTCTTTAACACACAAATGAATAAGTCAGAGAGTCACATATTAGATTAAAAAGCAATATAACATTTTTACACCATAACAATTTTTTTTTTTTTTTTTTTTAAAAAGACAACTCCCGCACTAAGAATTGCTCTTGTGTCGCGGGGACTTTTACAAACATACAAACAACGGACACAAAGCACAACCAGACCCGAAACAATTATTTGTGGATCGCACAAATAATTGTCCCGTGTGGGAATCGAACCCACGACCTCCCGTTGCAGTGGTATCGGCGTGGCGACCTAAACCACTGCGCCACAGAGGCAGTCAAAAAAAATATATGAAGATAATATCAATAGTCCCTCACACAATAACCTTCACAAACATACATACTAACCTCTTATGTACAGTACAGGGTGGAGGCTCGCGGAAGCACATTGTGGGACTCTTCAAACACACTGTATATGAACAAAGTTTATGAAACTTAGCCCGTGATTGTGTGGAACAGATTGTGCGTAGGTCGTTGACCCCGGCCGCGGAGACACGCAATATTGCTGGGAGGTTTTATATCGTGACACTCAGGGAACATGCTAATGTGTTTATAAAATATACTTTTGCATATAAATAAATATGCCATTGTCAAAAAGTTTGACTTTGCCTTTGAAGACTATTTGAAGTAATGTACAATTATTTAAAAAATTAAGTATATTTTTAAGAAGTAATATATGTATACTACTTCTTAAAAATATACTTTGCTTTCGCATATTATTATACACTTTCCGGTTTTTAAATAATTATACTATTCACTTTCTTATACATTTATACTTAGCCAGCCTTTTCGACGAAGGAAGCGTAATGTTCTGAAAATACACTTAGGGTAAGGGCTCCAGATTGTGCCTATGTACTGAGGTCGGTGACCCCATCTGTGACGTCACGCAATATAGTTGAAAGCTTTTTATCCCGGGACCAACGGCCCAGGCTAATGTGATAAATAATTCTGTACGTCATTTCATACACGCTCGATAGAAATTTAATACATGAGCAGGCGTCATGTTCGGCGTTCCTTGACATGACGATATATTTCCAGCTCGATTTTACCCGATATTTCGTCTAAATGGAATTCTAAGGCTTCTACGGAGAAATTTCAGTGAGAAAACATACAATGAAACTTTGTCCAGGCCGAGTATCGAACCTGAGTTATGCAACCACTTCTGAGTTATTCGTCGACTTTAGCGGAAGTGGTGAACGTAGTTGCGAAGTCTCCATAAAATAGTTACTTGTGGTTTTTTCGTACTTTGTGTGCGTTGTATGTTAAAAAGTTATTTAATTTAGGATTATGTTTGTAGTGGATCAGTGTTATGACCTTATTTGTAGTCAGAACTTAGTGATCAGCAGGCACATATCAAAGAAGTAAACTTTCAAGTGGGTTGAGGAACCCTGGCGCAGACATTGTATAGATGGGTGGCCGCATAGAAGTTAGTATGTAGTTAGCAGAGGGTCTCCATGCTTCTGGGGGCACTACGTATAACGTTAGTCCCCTTTTTTACCAAATAATTTAACAGTCGTTAAGCCCTGTCAAAGGCCTTCAGGCGGCTTGATAATCTTTAATACTAGGTTGACCACTAACTATGAGTTTATTACTACTGCTATTATTAATAAAACAGGTCTATGTTAATAAATAATTAAATGAGCAGTTAATTACACAATACGGGTATGAGATAGGCGCCCGCTGGAGCCGTCACTTGACAATGATAATGATAAACGCTAATTATTTGCAACAAAGCGTCATATATCGGCGCTATTGAATCAGCCCCGACGCAACACACTGAACACGGTGATTAGAACCGCGAGTTATTTATAGCTGCAGTCTGAATTTATTACTTAATTGTTTATTACAGTTTAATAGATTTGTCCGAAAATATATATAGGTTTTAGTTCGTTCATATGACATTGTTGGTGTAGCAAACAAAGACAGTGCCATATTTAATACATTAAGAAGCAAATATTGGACCAAAGAGATTAAAAATTAACAAATATACAATCTGCTGCTTAACTTGATATAACCATTACATTATAGGTCGCCCAATGATTGGTTTTCTGTGAGAATCATACCAGCGACTGATTATACCCTAACGTGAGTGTCTGTATCTTTACGTTTTACTTACCACCCTATACAATTCAGCCATCACTTTTATTGAGCTATTTACCTATTGTTTTTGTTACATTATATTCAATACTATAATATTTTCAATGACTCTCACAGCAGAGTCGTACATATGAGTATTTATAGGTGCCAGTATGTTGTCAGGTGCGGCGCGCGTGACTGTTAAATGTGCCTTACATATTTAATGACGATTAAACGATACATTTGTTCCCGAGCATGAGCGTCACACACTAGCGACCGCTCAATTACCCATGACCACCGTTAAACATAGAATAGTATTATTCGACTAGTATACATTTTATTAAAAATAGACTAGAAATAGCACATGTTTCAACTTAATTTAATTGTATTAGATTTATTGAGCCTCTTAATGCTTAGCAGTTTTAGCTACTAAGCATAATCTTTGATTACTTAATATTCATTATAGATGTGTGTGATTAAATAGCATGCGTAGTGTACATCAATTTGATAGGCACTATGCAGTACATTGCAGCTTTATCACTACATATTATTCTCCATCATCTTAGAAAAGACATAATGTACAGAGTAGTGACTATCAAACGGTCATCAACTAAAATGCCTAATAGCACTCCTGGCCATGATCACTCGATCCTAACGGTCTAAATAATATGTATATAATATTAGCCTCATTCTTTGTACGCGCAGTATCGTATAACTTACAATGTACTGAAACACCGCTATATCATACATTACATTATTTTTGACACAAAGACATACGATTCTACTTTTGTCTCATTATCTTTAATGAGGCTGTGTACAAAAACACGTGAACCGTAGTTTATTTATGGCACATTTTTTCTGCTAGGCTGATTACGAGGGGAGGGGAGGGGAGGCACCTCATCATGCGTCATGCGTCAGTAGTTGTTTTAACGAGATCTGTTCTTTGATTTTGAAGTCGAAAGTTTATTGCGAGTGTATCTCATTGTGATACGATAATGAAGTTGCTTAAAAGAACTCTAAAGTAGCGAGGATCTGTGACAAAATATGAAATGTATTGACGAGAATCATAGTGCAATGGTTACTACTTACTACGCAACCACAGCGCGCGTCGGATCTGGGTTCGATTTCTTAACGGAACAATGTGGCTGATCATTCTTTTGTGATCCACGATTGCTTGTTAGACATTTTCAACTTATGCAATTAAGCTATATACGGGTTTTAACACTGAACGGACTGTGTGGTAGGCCATGGCTATTACTTCTGGCGGAAGAGTCCCACATAACCATGCGCTCCACCCCGAGTGCAGGTGTATGCTTAATGCATTACCGACGTTAAAAAAAGGCATGACTACAAAATACTATTCACAATATTCTAAATAAATAATTTGAAACAAAATATTCCTCTAGTCTATTGTGCTCTGATGAGAGTATCATTATAAATGGACAGTTAATTATTGATAGCGATCAGTGCGACATGACGCCGGCTAAATTAGAACCAACTTGTTTGTGGTTTATATCAATCGACATTTTGTTGATTAAAAACTGTTCGACTGCATCACTGATCAGTGTGAGTGTGGGTGACGGGCCATTGAGGCAAACCTAACGCTATTTTTAATAGTTTTTATTTATAACATAAATAAATATTTGTCAATATTTTACAGAGTCTTTAAACGGCAGAATTTTATGCATACGATCGCGCGAGGTTTTTATAAAGGTAAAGTACCACAGTAAAAGATTTGCTAAGAACCCGACAAACTTCACTTACTTTATTCAGGGGATAAATTTATACATCATGAGAGTTAATAACACTATCATTTAGCACGTAATATTATAATTTTAATAAATATATCAAAAGCAATTAAGTTTGGACGCTCGACCAATCGCGTGGAAGCAAATGCTATGTTTCCCAACGTCTGCATTGGATGTAGAACAAGTCAGCCAAACGAAGATCATTGCAACATTGTCGTAACGTCTAATTATCCAAAGTTAATAATACACCACGACTTTTATTGCCATTAATACTGCAATATTCAAATTTGAAACGTATAACATCACTCTGACACATATATTTGCAATAGTAAGCCGGCTAGGGTCCCCACATCAACATTTCAAGTGGAACTATTCACCAATCGACGGTACAGCTAATCCCATTGTAATTTCGGCCCTCGTGGAAGCCGTGACATGCCAAGACACGGCCCGCAACTTTTAATAGCCGACGATCCTCGCCCCGTATTACTGGGAATACTAACCCTTAGGCTACGAGTTGAAAGAGCAGATAATCTGCTGCAAACTTACTGTTGCGTCTGCTTTTACTTGTGGCGTATTATTGATACATGTAAGATTGTAATATCACCCGTAAAAAGCACAAAATAATTATATAATCATTTCTTTAAAACTTAATTTTAATACGAGTGAGCATATTTAAGCATTAATTGTTGTATTGATAAATAGTTGTGAGATTGGGAAGTTAAAATAAACGGTCACTTTTCTTAAATCATGTTTAACCCGTTATATCAACCAGCTTTGCCTTTCTTCCAAGTATGTTGGAGTTGGCTTCCAGTCTCATCGGATACAGTTAGATACCAGTATGTTACACGGAGCGACTGTCAATCTGACCTCTACAACAGAACAGTTAAACACTGAAGAATATTTTTTAAACTAACGTTACAATCAGCCAGCAAACTATCTGCCCGTCACATACCAAACTTAACACCATCGAACTTTCCTCACTCGACCTTGGCCACATAGTTCCCGGGTGTCGGCGGGGGTGAGGCCTGTAAGCCGCCCGGGGGAGGGCCGGCGGAGGGGGGAGTGCGTGTATTATCGTGTGGTCAACGGGACATTAATCTTTATGCCTTTGTCGAGCATTTTAATTGTTAACGATGTTTGCTTGACGGGTAAACGGTTTTGATATGTGAAAGGGGATTTTGATATCGAATTAGGTAGTGGTTCTGATATTCGTTATTGGTTCTGTTAGGTGGGTCACTTGTTTCGTGTGAGAAAAGCGTATAATTGACCTTGTCACGTCATTTAGGCTCTTTTTACATAGTTATGTCTAAACTGAACTTTGACCGAAAGCACTTTCTGTTACTTGAGGATGCTTAACTCATATAAAGTCGCTTGTATCTGCTAATATATGTATAGCGAAACAGAACATTGTTGCGCGATTATAAAGTGTTAATTCAAATAGTAAGAATTATCTAAATAATAATGCACATAACAGGTCACAGATTTTAATGCCAGCCTATACATCTTTTCATTAATAAAACTGAAACTTAACTTATCCTCGTCAATTTTCTAATACACATTACACTCGGATCCACCAAATAGCTGTCAATAAAAAGGCCGAGAACGTCCAGCATCAATCGTTAGTAGCTTTGTATCTGTCTGATGTTAGAACATTAGAGGCTTACGAGTGTTCGATGCTCCATTTGTCACGCAACTTGTCAGACAACATGTCACGCAACTTGTTCACCAACTAGTTGGACAACTTATCAGGCCACGTGTCGCGGGTGCGCGGAATTAAACAAGTTCGCAGAAGTGCTAGTTAATGACAATGTCTTTCTAGCAACTACAGTTTTGTTTACTTTTTTATTCGTTTATTATGCGCCGTATTCACACATAGGTTTATTCGATCGACACGTGAATTATACTCAAGGTGACTCGATCAAATAAAATTAATTACCACGAGCATTACAATTACAGATACAATAGTAATAAGAAATAAAATAGTATATAGTATACCTACTGTACTATAATGTAGTATATTATATTGCAAGCAATATAAAAATAAACCTATAGTTTTAATTTAGTCATAAAATTATAATAAGCATATGAAATAAGAAGTTATAGTGGCCGCATAGAAGTTAGTATGTAGTTAGCAGAGGGTCTCCATGCTTCTGGGGGCACTACGTATAACGTTAGTCCCCTTTTTTGCCAAATAATTTAACAGTCGTTAAGCCCTGTCAAAGGCCTTCAGGCGGCTTGATAATCTTTAATACTAGGTTGACCACTAACTATGAGTTTATTACTACTGCTATTATTAATAAAACAGGTCTATGTTAATAAATAATTAAATGAGCAGTTAATTACACAATACGGGTATGAGATAGGCGCCCGCTGGAGCCGTCACTTGACAATGATAATGATAAACGCTAATTATTTGCAACAAAGCGTCATATATCGGCGCTATTGAATCAGCCCCGACGCAACACACTGAACACGGTGATTAGAACCGCGAGTTATTTATAGCTGCAGTCTGAATTTATTACTTAATTGTTTATTACAGTTTAATAGATTTGTCCGAAAATATATATAGGTTTTAGTTCGTTCATATGACATTGTTGGTGTAGCAAACAAAGACAGTGCCATATTTAATACATTAAGAAGCAAATATTGGACCAAAGAGATTAAAAATTAACAAATATACAATCTGCTGCTTAACTTGATATAACCATTACATTATAGGTCGCCCAATGATTGGTTTTCTGTGAGAATCATACCAGCGACTGATTATACCCTAACGTGAGTGTCTGTATCTTTACGTTTTACTTACCACCCTATACAATTCAGCCATCACTTTTATTGAGCTATTTACCTATTGTTTTTGTTACATTATATTCAATACTATAATATTTTCAATGACTCTCACAGCAGAGTCGTACATATGAGTATTTATAGGTGCCAGTATGTTGTCAGGTGCGGCGCGCGTGACTGTTAAATGTGCCTTACATATTTAATGACGATTAAACGATACATTTGTTCCCGAGCATGAGCGTCACACACTAGCGACCGCTCAATTACCCATGACCACCGTTAAACATAGAATAGTATTATTCGACTAGTATACATTTTATTAAAAATAGACTAGAAATAGCACATGTTTCAACTTAATTTAATTGTATTAGATTTATTGAGCCTCTTAATGCTTAGCAGTTTTAGCTACTAAGCATAATCTTTGATTACTTAATATTCATTATAGATGTGTGTGATTAAATAGCATGCGTAGTGTACATCAATTTGATAGGCACTATGCAGTACATTGCAGCTTTATCACTACATATTATTCTCCATCATCTTAGAAAAGACATAATGTACAGAGTAGTGACTATCAAACGGTCATCAACTAAAATGCCTAATAGCACTCCTGGCCATGATCACTCGATCCTAACGGTCTAAATAATATGTATATAATATTAGCCTCATTCTTTGTACGCGCAGTATCGTATAACTTACAATGTACTGAAACACCGCTATATCATACATTACATTATTTTTGACACAAAGACATACGATTCTACTTTTGTCTCATTATCTTTAATGAGGCTGTGTACAAAAACACGTGAACCGTAGTTTATTTATGGCACATTTTTTCTGCTAGGCTGATTACGAGGGGAGGGGAGGGGAGGCACCTCATCATGCGTCATGCGTCAGTAGTTGTTTTAACGAGATCTGTTCTTTGATTTTGAAGTCGAAAGTTTATTGCGAGTGTATCTCATTGTGATACGATAATGAAGTTGCTTAAAAGAACTCTAAAGTAGCGAGGATCTGTGACAAAATATGAAATGTATTGACGAGAATCATAGTGCAATGGTTACTACTTACTACGCAACCACAGCGCGCGTCGGATCTGGGTTCGATTTCTTAACGGAACAATGTGGCTGATCATTCTTTTGTGATCCACGATTGCTTGTTAGACATTTTCAACTTATGCAATTAAGCTATATACGGGTTTTAACACTGAACGGACTGTGTGGTAGGCCATGGCTATTACTTCTGGCGGAAGAGTCCCACATAACCATGCGCTCCACCCCGAGTGCAGGTGTATGCTTAATGCATTACCGACGTTAAAAAAAGGCATGACTACAAAATACTATTCACAATATTCTAAATAAATAATTTGAAACAAAATATTCCTCTAGTCTATTGTGCTCTGATGAGAGTATCATTATAAATGGACAGTTAATTATTGATAGCGATCAGTGCGACATGACGCCGGCTAAATTAGAACCAACTTGTTTGTGGTTTATATCAATCGACATTTTGTTGATTAAAAACTGTTCGACTGCATCACTGATCAGTGTGAGTGTGGGTGACGGGCCATTGAGGCAAACCTAACGCTATTTTTAATAGTTTTTATTTATAACATAAATAAATATTTGTCAATATTTTACAGAGTCTTTAAACGGCAGAATTTTATGCATACGATCGCGCGAGGTTTTTATAAAGGTAAAGTACCACAGTAAAAGATTTGCTAAGAACCCGACAAACTTCACTTACTTTATTCAGGGGATAAATTTATACATCATGAGAGTTAATAACACTATCATTTAGCACGTAATATTATAATTTTAATAAATATATCAAAAGCAATTAAGTTTGGACGCTCGACCAATCGCGTGGAAGCAAATGCTATGTTTCCCAACGTCTGCATTGGATGTAGAACAAGTCAGCCAAACGAAGATCATTGCAACATTGTCGTAACGTCTAATTATCCAAAGTTAATAATACACCACGACTTTTATTGCCATTAATACTGCAATATTCAAATTTGAAACGTATAACATCACTCTGACACATATATTTGCAATAGTAAGCCGGCTAGGGTCCCCACATCAACATTTCAAGTGGAACTATTCACCAATCGACGGTACAGCTAATCCCATTGTAATTTCGGCCCTCGTGGAAGCCGTGACATGCCAAGACACGGCCCGCAACTTTTAATAGCCGACGATCCTCGCCCCGTATTACTGGGAATACTAACCCTTAGGCTACGAGTTTAAAGAGCAGATAATCTGCTGCAAACTTACTGTTGCGTCTGCTTTTACTTGTGGCGTATTATTGATACATGTAAGATTGTAATATCACCCGTAAAAAGCACAAAATAATTATATAATCATTTCTTTAAAACTTAATTTTAATACGAGTGAGCATATTTAAGCATTAATTGTTGTATTGATAAATAGTTGTGAGATTGGGAAGTTAAAATAAACGGTCACTTTTCTTAAATCATGTTTAACCCGTTATATCAACCAGCTTTGCCTTTCTTCCAAGTATGTTGGAGTTGGCTTCCAGTCTCATCGGATACAGTTAGATACCAGTATGTTACACGGAGCGACTGTCAATCTGACCTCTACAACAGAACAGTTAAACACTGAAGAATATTTTTTAAACTAACGTTACAATCAGCCAGCAAACTATCTGCCCGTCACATACCAAACTTAACACCATCGAACTTTCCTCACTCGACCTTGGCCACATAGTTCCCGGGTGTCGGCGGGGGTGAGGCCTGTAAGCCGCCCGGGGGAGGGCCGGCGGAGGGGGGAGTGCGTGTATTATCGTGTGGTCAACGGGACATTAATCTTTATGCCTTTGTCGAGCATTTTAATTGTTAACGATGTTTGCTTGACGGGTAAACGGTTTTGATATGTGAAAGGGGATTTTGATATCGAATTAGGTAGTGGTTCTGATATTCGTTATTGGTTCTGTTAGGTGGGTCACTTGTTTCGTGTGAGAAAAGCGTATAATTGACCTTGTCACGTCATTTAGGCTCTTTTTACATAGTTATGTCTAAACTGAACTTTGACCGAAAGCACTTTCTGTTACTTGAGGATGCTTAACTCATATAAAGTCGCTTGTATCTGCTAATATATGTATAGCGAAACAGAACATTGTTGCGCGATTATAAAGTGTTAATTCAAATAGTAAGAATTATCTAAATAATAATGCACATAACAGGTCACAGATTTTAATGCCAGCCTATACATCTTTTCATTAATAAAACTGAAACTTAACTTATCCTCGTCAATTTTCTAATACACATTACACTCGGATCCACCAAATAGCTGTCAATAAAAAGGCCGAGAACGTCCAGCATCAATCGTTAGTAGCTTTGTATCTGTCTGATGTTAGAACATTAGAGGCTTACGAGTGTTCGATGCTCCATTTGTCACGCAACTTGTCAGACAACATGTCACGCAACTTGTTCACCAACTAGTTGGACAACTTATCAGGCCACGTGTCGCGGGTGCGCGGAATTAAACAAGTTCGCAGAAGTGCTAGTTAATGACAATGTCTTTCTAGCAACTACAGTTTTGTTTACTTTTTTATTCGTTTATTATGCGCCGTATTCACACATAGGTTTATTCGATCGACACGTGAATTATACTCAAGGTGACTCGATCAAATAAAATTAATTACCACGAGCATTACAATTACAGATACAATAGTAATAAGAAATAAAATAGTATATAGTATACCTACTGTACTATAATGTAGTATATTATATTGCAAGCAATATAAAAATAAACCTATAGTTTTAATTTAGTCATAAAATTATAATAAGCATATGAAATAAGAAGTTATAGGAAAATATGAAAATTGCATTTACAATATTTAAGCTATGTAAATTTAAAGTAGTGTGTTTATTATGTAGAAGCTATAATCTAGACATTAACGATTTTAAACTGTCGCGACTTGTACACATAATATTATAATGTAACGGGTCTTAATCGCGATTGAAAATTAAAGGTTAGAATACCTTATATGTTCACCCGACGTTTCGATCGCATTACAACGACCGTGGTCACGAGCTGACTGATGTGGCTGCTAAGCGTCGTCTCCTTGCGGCCCGAGTTTCGATGCCTACCCTCACTTGGTTTTCACTGAGTGTACATTGTTCGGAATTGTCGGTACTTCGACACACAACACTAACGACGTCTTTACACTGGCGCGTTACGTCATGCCGGCGACGGCTGCACTTGCTGATGACAGGATTCCACGTAGATGATAAACGGTATCCATCTTCACGGTTGAAATTAGAGTGTTTTTTGATTTCAACCGCTTCTCGTACTATCCTGGAGTAATAGTGACGATCTGTGGAGAGGACCCGGGGTTGATGTAGTTCGATCCAGTGATTGGTTCCTGCTTCCAACAAGTGCTCAGCTATCGCGGATTTGTTGACTTGCCGGTTCTTGACAGCTGCGATATGTTCCTTGACCCTTTCAGCTATTGTTCTTTTGGTCTGTCCGATGTATGAACTACCGCAGCTACAATCCAGCTTGTAAACGCCAGGTGTCTGAAGAGGAATTACATCCTTTGGCGTGCGCAAATGGTTAGCTACTTTGGAGAACGGACTATATACAGTCTTTATGGAGTATTTCTTCAGTACTGTTCCAACTTTATCCGTTACTCCTTTTATGTAGGGCATAAAAGCTGGTACTCTGCTAACACCAGTCTGATATTCTTGCCTCTTCAGACGCCGTTCGGTCCTCCTGTATCCGTTCCGCTTAAGTACCTCCTGAACGTGTGAGAGTTCACCGTCTAGGTGTTCAGGGTCACATAGGTCGTATGCTCTATTTGTTAGCGATGTCACGACGGATTGCAGGTGTCGCGGATGGTGATGCGAATCTGCGTGAAGATACCTATCGGTGTGTGTCGGTTTTCGGTAAACAGTGTGGCCCAAGGTACCATCTGTTCTCACCTTTACTTCGACATCGAGAAAGGCCAACGATCTGTCTGTCTCCATTTCATATGTGAAGTTGATATTAGGATGAATGGAGTTCAGGGTGTTCAACAGCCGTTCTACGTCCTGTTTATCTCCTCTCATGATACAATACACATCGTCAACATACCTTTTCCATAGCTTCACATTGTATGCCTGCATGTCTAAGGATTGTTCGAAGTGTTCCATCCAGATGTTGGCCATAACCGGTGCCACTGGGCTACCCATGGCCACTCCGTCGGTCTGGAGGTAGTATTGTCCACGATAGAGAAAGTAGTTTCCTTCTAAGCAGTTCTTCAGTAAAACGACGTACTCACTAGACAGAGCACTTGTTGGAAGCAGGAACCAATCACTGGATCGAACTACATCAACCCCGGGTCCTCTCCACAGATCGTCACTATTACTCCAGGATAGTACGAGAAGCGGTTGAAATCAAAAAACACTCTAATTTCAACCGTGAAGATGGATACCGTTTATCATCTACGTGGAATCCTGTCATCAGCAAGTGCAGCCGTCGCCGGCATGACGTAACGCGCCAGTGTAAAGACGTCGTTAGTGTTGTGTGTCGAAGTACCGACAATTCCGAACAATGTACACTCAGTGAAAACCAAGTGAGGGTAGGCATCGAAACTCGGGCCGCAAGGAGACGACGCTTAGCAGCCACATCAGTCAGCTCGTGACCACGGTCGTTGTAATGCGATCGAAACGTCGGGTGAACATATAAGGTATTCTAACCTTTAATTTTCAATCGCGATTAAGACCCGTTACATTATAATATAATCTAGACATAGTGATAAAATTTTAATAACTTACCTTACCCTACCTTGTAAAAATTGCAATGCCTGAAAAAGGTTACTAAGTTGCCACTACCCTAATATAAGATCCTTTTGTATATTACTTAGTAAGCAATAAATGATTTGAATTTGAATTTGAATTTGAATTCATTTTCGAGTTATGAACAACGTTATAGCTCGATAGTGTAAGGTTAAGTATCGTAAGTATATTTTAGTTGAGAGTTTTTCATTATACACATTGATATTTACTCGTGATTGAGTCAAACTATCGTGCGACGTCGTATGTAAGTACTCTGTATAAGTATACGTTAAATAGTAGGAGCGTTTGTGACGCATGAAATGTGCCATCTCCGGGTGCTGGCTCAGTGTTTCGGAACTGTCTTATACATAAGGCGTTGTAGGTAGCTTGCTAATGGTCTCGGTCGGCTAAATAACAAAAAGTCGGCTAGTTACCGCATCATAGAACTCTAGTAGACTAGGGGCATAGTAACACGCTTCTATTAAACTTGCCTGATAATATGTGTTTAAAATACGCTTGTGTGACAGTAGTTTAAACTAATTGAATATTTTTACTTGGCTTATACTATTTTCCGTCTGTTCTTGACACAAAAAGTACTCTGTGTTAATCCATGTTATGAAATATCTAACACAAACACGGTTCAATTTTCATCACAATTGATTCAATAGCTTTAGTGTGATTGAATAATTGAATGTTACTCCAATCCAAACTTTATTAAAATTGGTAAGACGCAAGATTGTCGATAGCCAACTGCAAGTACCATTAATATTTACATCCTCTTGAGATTTTCAGAAAAAGTTTTTATCACACCTAATATTACTGATTAGTAACTAGCGCCTCTCGAAAATAATTGAACCATTACTATGAATAAAAATAATGAGTAATTAGGGATTAATAAAGTCTCTCATATTGCCTACGTAATAGAAGTGCTAATACAAATGAGATAGGTTTTCGTGGTCCGTAATTATCTGCCGCCACTCAATACCTATTGACTTGTCAGACCTTCGCTCACCTTCATAGACCTTCGGGGCTTTGAGACTTTTCAATACCTTATATTTATTGTAGAAGTCTCTAAAACTTTGGTTGTAAAAAAATGAAGTATATTTATTATAGGTACTTGTGTTATAAAAGCTAATGTATCTCTATGTGTTTAGTTATCTGTGACGCCTTTACGGGTAAACTGATCCGGTCTCGATAAATTTAGGCGAGTTGATAAATTTTTTTTATAAACCTATATTCAATAGACCTATATCATAACTGCGCTTCGTTTAAAAACAAATAGGTTTTTTAGTAAACATTTAAAAATGATTTTAAATACAAATCGTTTAGGCAGAACTTTAAATTTTAGCACATCATTATGCATACAAAAAGCTGTGTATTAAAAAGATAAAGTTTTCATATTATACTTAAATATAAAGGCGGCATTAGTGAGAGATTTTTATTCAAATAGAGACATTACACTAGTGCGAATGGACACTTAAGATCATCGTTTCAGTTCAATCCTTTCAAAGCTGGTGACAAATGAAGGCTTACTCCACACACTTCAATATAAGCACCTATATTCTTCATACTTTTATGGAATATTTTTCTATTACGAAAGAAAACTAGTTCAAAAGGACGATCACAAATAACTTGCATTGTGTATTATCTGTGGAATTTCAACAATGTCTCTTATGTCAAATGAATAGACTTTAAATGTCATTTAGGTCACACAATATTATTTATTTTGTAATTGTGCATGTGTCAATGTTAAAAATAATTTAATTTGTCTTGTTAATCAAATATGATTATTTTAATTTACGCACAATAGTTCTAATCTATTACAATAGTTTAATAACGAATTTATTTGGAATGACTGTTAACTATTGCTGATCTAATCAGTGTCAACCTAATAAATAAAAAAATAAACCTAAGGCTGGACAAAACTTGTAATTAATTTTGCCATCATACTCCAATCTATACTGGCCTAGTGCATAGCATTAAAAGCTTATTGGCAACCAAGGCACTATTTTTTTTTCCTAGTAGCATTTCAATTAAAATACCCTCCTTCTATACAGTGACCGCCTAAATGTCTATGCCTTACTGTCCGTTTGACAACCAATGAATGCAGCTAGGAGTGCTTTTTGTCCGAGAGTTACAGTAAGTGACGATGTCAGTTACCTTTCACAAGTCCTTCACACGTTGAGTATCGTGAGTACCGCTCGGTATTTCATTCACAACTGGAGAGGCGGTATAACTGCTCCATGTATGTATGTATGTATGTATGTATGTATGTATGTATGTATGTATGTATGTATGTATGTATGTATGTATGTATGTAAGTGCAGCTCTCAGGGTGCTCCCGTGAACCTCGTAATAGACAAAGGGAATGTATCGGAGATGCCTCTCACACTGACCTCCGTGTATGTATGTATGTGTCAAATGTCGAGTGTTGTTAACAGGTATATGTCAGAATTACAATGCATATTGGTGACAGCTGTCAGTTACATATCAATTGACATATTGTGTGATTTGTCATGGAGATGTGCGTATTGTCAGTGACGGGCACTTCATAATAAACACTTATATAATAGAATAATGAATAGTTAAAACCCTGAAATACCAACGTCTAGGTAATGAAAGTGTAAACTTGTGCCAATAAATGATGGCTTCTACAAGTTCAAATGATTATTATTGGTATTTATAAAGCTACATGTATTGTGTCAAAGATGTTTGCCAAACCATGTTTACACTATAATAATTCGCCTATATGAGTTGTGTACACCAACAAGCGTGATATAACACATACTAGACAAAAAACCACATCATGACAGAAAAAAAACAGAACACGTGCGTAACCAAAACGAACTTTTTGTAAACAATATAAAGATCTAGTCTCGTATCGATGTAGTGTCGTTGCGGCGTCGTGTCGGCTCCGTCCCGCGGGACATAGACACAAAGGTTTTTTCTCACCAACTTACAAGGCACCGCGAGGGAGCCTCTATGATCTATGAGAGCGTTTGTCGCCGCGCGTGTCGCCGCGTGTGTGTGTGTGTGTGTGTGTGTGTGTGTGTGTGTGTGTGTAACACATTCATCACGTGTTTGTCTCGTCTACGCGGAAGAGATGTTTTAATGGCTTTTGTAAAATGGTGTTTTGAGTGCGAGTACGGTGTGATAGTGTGTAGAATTTGTTTGTGGCATTTAAAGTCGGTTTCTACTGATTCTGGTTGATAATGTGACTGCAAGGTTTGTGCTTACTGATAATAGTTATCTGATGCAAATAGATCGTTTGAAGGTAGAGAAGTTATCATTAAAATAATCGAATATATTAACAGCTTGAATGGAATGCACAATTTTTATTGCAATCTATTTAAACAACAGCAATTAGTAGTTATTGTAATTACTGCGTTTACACATGGGCAAATAATAATTTTATTAAAACAATTTGTTAAAAGAATAAGATTTGTACACAAACAAAGCTACGACAGACATGGTCATCGGCAAGTGTAAATAAGAGACAGACAGAATTCTTAGAAACATAGTACGAGTTCATTAACAACGTGACCCTTTATTTGCGCAGTACTTTATTTATTAGCGCAAGTGTCTGAGACTGTCGGCTGTTGTATGACGGCCCACTGGTTCCAAGAACTGCTGCTCTACACGACGATGTTTGTTTGTCTGTCATGTTTGATAACTGGACTTATTTGTGAAGGGTCAATTAAGAGGTAATTATTTGTACGAAGATTGTAACAAAACGTAACTGTCAGTTGGTTGAATTTAATTATGGTTTTCAATATATTGAACCAATTGTGGTAAATTATGTTTGTTAATTGTGAGTAGTGACATGATTGAAATTACTTTTAAAAAATGGGACAAATCTATACTAATCTATACTAATACTATATAATATTATAAAGCTGAAGAGTTTGTTTGTTTGTTTGTTTGTTTGTTTGTTTGAACGCGCTAATCTCAGGAACTGCTGGTCCGATTTGAAAAATTCTTTCACTGTTAGATAGCCCATTTATCGAGGAAGGCTATAGGCTATATATCATCACGCTACGACCATTAGGAGCGGAGTAGTAACGAAAAATGTTACAAAAACGGGGAAAATTCCCATTCTCTCTAACGTGACGCAAGTGAAGTTGCGCGGGTCAGCTAGTACTGGTATAAAATACATTCGTGGTTGGCAACGCTTATGGTGAAATTAGGATGCATTTCATACTAAGTACTGTAATGCGATTTTCTATACTCGGTATAACCGGGTATCGAAACATTGACATTAAAAATGTACCGCAAGAATTATTGCTACGGGCGGCGCCTGCTAGAGGCGCTTATCAGGTTTTTATCAAAGATTTTTCGAATGGTAGGCGGTTTTCGATAGTGACAGAGAATAGTTCACACTTTTGAGTATATCAGGCCTAATCTTATGAAAAAGCTGCAATACTATCCACTAACAATTAAAAGATTTATAGTGCAAACTTAAATAGAACAGTGTAAAACAAATACTCAAGTTACAGAACACCCACATTTTTGTTCACAGTACTTAAAGATTCGCCGAATTTTCAGCACTAAAGTACCGAAGAATAATGTATTTTGTTATTTTTTACTTGGAGAGTGTAAATGGAGCTGCGAACTTAACCAGTTGTTAGGTGAAACATAGCACAAAGTGTTCACGTCTCGCCTATTTATGTACAAATTGTGAATTTATATCTCCTTTTAGCAGATTACTTTAAAATTTCAGTTTTTTGAGGGCACTTAGTAAAAAATTCAGCCGCGCGGCGCTACAAGTTAGTTGAAGTCAATTTAGTGTTCTTGATAATACGCCTACTGCTAACTTTTGTTTAGTGAGTTTATTTTCAATTTGAGGCTAAAATGTCTATAAAAATTAATGAAATTACAAAATGATTACTACTAAACTTATACTGATGATTGATGATTTACCCATTTTTTTACAGTTTACAAGCAGACCAAACCAGTAAAAGAATCCATGATGAGTACAATTCATGACTTCGATCTCCCTGTTGATCAGCTACTATCGTCGAATACTATTCCTGCAATATGACCAATAAAAATTGATAAATAATGCAATGTGAAGGTCTTGTAATTTGTAATCTTCGACATTAACCTTTAAATACGCCTTAGTCAAATATAGCTTAAAAAACCGTCTTCTATAGTACTTTAGTACCGCAACATCGCTTACTAACTACACTGAACCACACACAAACGTTCCTTCCATCGAAACAAAAACACACCAATCATTTCTCGTTATCCACCGAGCGCTGGCTAAGTCAGCAAAGATTTCTATTAGTCACAATCAGGAGCCAGTGGTCCGTGGCCCGGGGACGCAAGCTGCGGACGTCTCACATTACTCACGTTGTTTTTGTGCCCCGCCGGGAGGTGGCGCTAGTTAGCCGCTAGACTTGCCATCACTTATGTAAAAAGATCTCACGATTTATGCTGGAACTTACATTGAATAAAGGATTTAGGAGTTAAGGAGTTAATGTAAAGATTCATAGTTTTACTTAGCTTACAAACTTACATATTTCATAATAATATTATAGTAAATTAATCGACAGAGGACATAAATTGTCATTAAAATTGATCGTTATACAAAAGTAAGAAGTAATAATTGTTCCGGTTCCGAAGCCGAGCTGTAAATGTAGTTTGCAAGTTAGCAAAGCAATTTCAACTATTTACATCGAATCCGCCTTGATTATATCCGTAATACAAAGTAGCGTTCCTACATTTAAATGATATTACATATATAAACACTTTATTCTATCAACCCATCTATAAATCAACCGCATAACCCATCACGTAACCTGTGAGATTTATCACCGATCACTTGGACAGGAGCAAACAAAAACAAGTGATTTATTCTAACGTAACATCAACATAAACCTTCATCCTCAATAACAAACAGTCTATAACATTGTTTACTATCACACACACACACACACACACACACACACACACACACATTTCCCCATCTTTCTATCACCTTTTAGCACGTGAAAATAACATAACCCGCTTACGACGTTTTAGTATTAACCTTACATACAAATCTCAAGGCGCTGTGGTGTAGTGTGTCGAACAAGAATGGCGTAAGCGGCATGTTGTAACAAGATTCGGCTTAATAAATAGGCTTCCGATATTCAATGGAACATATTGTGCATATTTCAGTATCCTGTATGTGTTAGGCTTGTTTTGGTATGATGCGTATACTTTGTGGCAAATTGTTAGCCATTCGGATAACTAAGCACGGGCATACGAAATGTAGCCAATATAATTTGTGTGACAAATAATATAATTTTTGCTTTCACAAAAATCATGCAGATAGTGTAAGCCTTTTTCCCATTTGCTAGACAGAGGATCATTCCATAGGATAGCGTATTTTACATTCCATAGAATATTGTATAACAAACGAACTTTTTTGCAGGACTCTGGAATAAAACCCATTACCCCATAATTAGTCACAGACATATCGGACCACTCAACTCTTTTCTCTTCTCACAGAAAATGGTTAACTTTAGCATCATCGTATTTTTACGCTTTGCAGCAAACTGTCAGCCTCATACAAAAAGTCCCCTACCAATAGTTTAGCGCGAGACATGGTGTTACGTGCAATAGTTTATGTGAAGACGTGAAATACAAACGAGAAGCGATTTACCTCCGACTTATGACGCACTCACCTCGCAACAGCGGAATTATTCACCATAGTAAATGTATACTGATATTCGTTATTCAATGACTATATGCGTATGTTTATTCTTATTTTTTATAGTAGGGGTAAATGGATTTGTGGAGGGGGTCTTTTTATGTAAAGAAGTAATGTTACGTTTTATATAAAATGACATACGCTTGCGTCTTAAGATGTTGTTACTATTTGTAATAGCATCAGTTTAAATTATGTTTGTGTAAATCAGTTTAGAACGTAACAATTTTATTATTTTAGTTTTAAAGTGAAAGTTGTGTACGGAATATTATCGATTTATGCGTTTTATACCGTAAAACATTTTATTAAATAAATTGGTATAATAACATTATAACAATATTTACAAAACTACATTAGGTGGCAAATGTCACCCATAAAGAACAAAAAGAAACACCCACAAAAACAGCAATAAAGACAAAAAGTGTATAAATCTAACGCATAAGATATCTCGTTTGTAGGCTCGTTACGTGAGTGATGTGTAAGTATTAAGGTCAGTATACATGTTCACTTCCTTATAATCGTAGCGAGTGATCAACACTGACCGACGAAATAATTAAAACGTGATAGTACTTTATTTAAATACTAGCTGACCCGCGCAACTTCGCTTGCGTCACGTAAGAGAGAATGGGTCATAATTTTCCCCGTTTTTGTAACATTTTTCGTTACTACTCCGCTCCCAATGGTCGTAGCGTGATGATATATAGCCTATAGCCTTCCTCGATAAATGGGCTATCTAACAGTGAAAGAATTTTTCAAATCGGACCAGTAGTTCCTGAGATTAGCGCGTTCAAACAAACAAACAAACAAACAAACAAACAAACTCTTCAGCTTTATAATATTATATAATATAATATATAATATATATATATATATATATTATAATATTATATTATATATTATATTATAGTATAGATTTTTATCATAATAAAAAGTCTAATAATTGAAAAAGGGCTGGATAGATGTTATTTAGTCGAGTCACCAACAACTTAAATATTACTATGTTCTCATACAAGTAAGAGATTGTCATGTGTGTATTTGCCTTTATGTAATTCCTTGCACGATTACCACGCGCTAATTATTTACCGTGCGCCCGCGCCATTTGTCTCGGGCAAAAACTGACCGGACTTAACCCCCCCTACCCCCTACTACCTTCTATTGCCCCCTACTGCCCTCTTCTGCCCCCTGCTGCCCCCAACGACGTAGGATTAATGAGCAGACTTCCCCATGAGATCTGTCTTCATTTCAACTCGTGGGATGATTTTGTTACTGTCGTTTATGTTGTGTGACCTTCGAGTTGAAAAGCGTTCTAGTACGTAATATTTAGATATGAGTATCAAAGCTGTTTAAGCTTGATAATTATTCATCAATAAGTTCAGACTATAGCCATTGCGTCGACTAATGTCAAGAGAATTAAAGACCATAACAAAGGGCTCAATTGCCTCTTTGCGAATAAGCCTAAAGATTGATTTGATCGTTTTTCAACCAGTGAGTGGCTCCTAGCATGTCAGACACTAAGGTAAGAGTTCAGTTTCCGGAACAAATATTTTTGTGTAAGTTATCACGTGTTACGTAACTGTCTTCGACACGGAGACCCCGCGCTATCACCTACACGCAGAATAAGCACACGCTTGTACGTTACGTTCTAAATGTGTTTGTGTCGCTTTAAGAAATGCCAGCGTTCTGCGTTGTAACTTAAAATATATTTCAAATGTAAAAATATTCCAAGTTTGTATAAATAGTGCTGTGTCATCGCGTTACGTTTCAAGTCGGATGCCAAGTTTTTCCAGTAATACTTTTAAGCTTTGCAAGTTTTCAGTGTTTTACTGCACTGACCTGAATAACGGAATAACAAAAAACTCAACGATTTTACTTCTTTAGCTTTTAAAAAAGTTGCTCCGTTTTGACGAGGGTACGGTCAACACCGAAACTCTTTAAATACATCCAGAATTAAAAACAAACAACGCAGCGTAGTCAAAACGTTACATAAAAATAAATGTTAGAATATATTGAACAATAAATATTATCAAAATCTCAAAGAGAAAATTACATGTTTCTATGTGTAACAGTTTCGTGAATCTGTGTACGTTTAAAGAGCTTCATTGCGGACGGTACAACAAAATGAAAACATTGCAGCTAAAGGTAGGCTTCACATTTAGAATGTAAACTGGTTGGTGTATAATACGGCTCGTTATATATTTAAAATGTCCGTAATTTCCCTAAAAAGGCGTACAATATTTAGGTTAAAATTACGAAGGGTCCGCATTACCCTCCATTGTTGTACATCTACGTAATGCAACATTTTCACCCTTTATTCTTTTTTCTTTTAAACTCTACTTAACCCTTTGACTGCGCGAGTGGGATTCCTATTGTACGAGCACTAAAAAGGATTCCCTTTCACCAAAGCAATGTTCCTATTTGAACAACTAGGTTCACTTTACAAGAAACGTTTTATTATTATTCCGGCCGTTTTAAGTTGAGTTATGAGTGGGGAGATATTGCAGATATATTAGTGAAAATAAACGAGTGAATGTAAGTGAATGCGCAGATAATGTGCGGCTCGCGGTGCTCATTGAGACGTGTGTCCGGCTCGCGGCGCACTGTCCAGTTGTCACACACTTTATTTGTACACTACGTAAGTACGTATTGGTCCTCTCTCTGCCTAGGATTTCGTCCGTGTGGATTACACGAAATCCGTTTCCCTTTTACATCTTTACTGGAAAATTGTATTTAATTAAGAGCGATGGAGGTCGACATTCCAGATTTATATATCAGATGTTCATGGAAATGTCATTTTATTATTTCTATCGTTTATGACAAACTTTTAATTATACGCTGGAATAAAATCAAGAGAGTTGCCCTTTAGCGAGTGTAACACATAAAAAGGTTAAATGAAAGTGCGGTTGAGATTCAGACCACGCGCGGCGGAGGCTGCGATGTCCGTAAGCTCGTAATCTCTCGGCTACATGTAATTCATCTCAAATTTGTGGCTGAAGGCGACTGAGATAAGTTATCTGTTTACGTCGGAGGTCACCCGCCTTTTTGTACACACGCGTCAACAAGATTAATTGGGCGCGATATCTTACTACGTCATGTTCACGTGGCTGATATAGGTAAGTGAATGCCGCCTCCCTCGCGACACATATATGTCGCGACAAATTGTTTCGCGACTCGAGCGCGCTATGAATATTTGAAACGGTTTATGAATATAAATAAAACGCTTCGTATATTTCAAGTCGTAGTTTGTTTAACTTGGAAATAAAATAAGAAATGGTTGAGCGACTCGGGATTAATTAGTGCCCGGCGCTAACAGGGTTAATGCCTCGCTATACAATCACTAGCGCTACGCAGTCAGCTACGAGCGCTACGCGGCGGCTACGCGCTACGATAAATGTAGAACTGTCGACAGTTCGCAGCGCACATTACGTAAGGTCGCACAGCGTAAGCTTGCGATACACGCATGAATGCGACGACAGAAGCGCGTGCGTGTGTTAATGTGCCGTGTACTTTCTTTCTTTACACTGACTAGTGATCAGCCGAGCGTCTAACGCATTCATTCCACTCAAAAAATTGTCTTAGCTTTATAGTCAATAGTGTATTATGCTGCATTTTGTCTTTTCTAGCAACAGTAATTTCGTAGCGATGTATGTTATTTACCGACTAACAAGCGGCACTGGCTGTGTTAGGTGACCCACAACACACAATGTGGGTTCGAGTCCCGGTGTTACGCGGCGCGGGTAATTCTAACCGTACGTTTAAAATAACCGCAGTGGGTGCGGTTTTGTTCGCGTTAGATTAATTAGCGCTCATTATCGGCTGCAGTTTCAATGTACGTGTCATTTGTTCCACTGTAGTTAACATTACTTGCGGCTTGCACAATGTCATTACATATTAGAGCAACCGTTGTACAATATAATACATATACGCACAATTTATTATTATAAATAGAAAAGTTAGTCTATCTGTTTTTTACACTTTCACGGGGCGGTTACACCGATTTTAAATATATTTAGCATGGAGATAGTCGAGGTTCCAGGATCATAAAGCGTTTATGTTTTTAATGCACTTTTACAGGGCTGAAAGAAGGGACCAAATTTCGAACGAGAGCGTTTGTTAGTTTGGTAATAATGCCACTGTTGACCAAATGCTCACTCTCATGTTCAAATTCTTATTGCTATTTTTATGTTGCTAATAACCGAATTTTACAAATATACCTGTAATGATTATGTAAAGTAGGTTCTGTGTATGTAAATTAATTTGGTTTCGTAAAAATAAATTATTTCTCATTCAAATTCCAGGTCTTTCTAATGACTAAGTGATTAGCTTTAAGGTCTAACATTGTACATAATGAGCTGAATTACATTATGACTCAAAATACAACGTTTACTAATGAGCATTATATCAATAAGAAAATGTATGGGACTAAAACACACCTGCAAGAATACTATTAGAATAATCTGACGCTTTTGAAACAAAGACGAAGAGAGGTTAAGTTAGGTTATTGTTAAAATATTTGAAACTAAGCAGTCATCAATCAGATAGGCTCCGTGGCGCATTGCTTTAGGTCGCCACACCGCTACCATTGCGTCGGGAGGTCGTTGTTCGATTCCCACATGGGACAATTATTTCTGTGATCCACAAATAATTGTTTCGGGTCTGGTTGTACTTTGTGTCCGTTGTTTGTATGTTTGTAAAAGTTCTCGCGATACAAGAGTAATTCTTAGTGCGAGAGTGGTTAAAAAAAACCATCAAGTAGGTCACAAAACTAAGTACGACCGGTGCCACACAAATTATTTAGTCTTGTATAAAGTAAATTTACCCACCATCTTAATCATTTCACCATAAGCAGCGTAAAATAAAGTATACTAACACATAGTACATCGCCTTAATCTCATAATACCCAAATACATTAATCACGTCGGCAGTTAAAGCTCACCACATCTAAAACTGTCAGATAGACGTTGAAAGTTAACCTTTTTTTACTGAAGTAAGGCGCGGGTGTAATCTGGGACCATGGCTCGGGCCCGGGACCGATAGCGTATCGCGGGACCACACGGACACTGCGTCCTTTCACCACGCGGCTGAAACACACCCTGTATAGTGCGAATTATCATGGATGAATAAGCATTACACCCCAAATATTTTGTTATTTATTAATAAGGTCTTTTAATACATTTACCATTGGGGTGTTTATAGTTCAATGGGTAAGGTTGTTACTTGTTTTTGTATTAGTTTTGTGTTAATCAAGGTCCATATAAAGAGGCATACGATGTTTTCTGACTATATTTACAGATACGAAAATCGCGTTTTATATGAGTGTAGTAGTTCACAGCATTCAATCTATATAAAATAAAAATACTAAGAAATATATTTGTTAACTTGTTTGTGAAAAGTGACAGAAATAAAAAGTATGCTGTAAGTAACGTGTGTTTGTTCAACAGTCGCGCGCTTTATGTTTCACTCCACGTTGAAATTCTAAGTACGAACTCTTACAAAACCTCGAGTAACCATTTCTCAAATGAAATTTATTTCTAAGAGCAAATACATTTGTAAAGAGCTCAGTTCAGTTCCCGCTCAAAGCGCTCGCTCTAAATAATTATTGAGAAATAACATTTCACTTACATTTAGAAGCTATCATCAATCATATAAATTAAAACTTTCAGATGGTCAAGTCATAGTCCTTTGTGAAACATTCATGCGATTATTAGCCTTAAGCCCGTGTTACATAGAGGTTATAATCGCTTGAGACGAACTAATTCCCCGTATCTGTTTGTGTCTAAGGTAAGGCACTCGGAAGGATTATTCAATCTCTCAATCGTGGATTAATTTAAGGGAATATGATCCTTATCGCTGTGATGAAAGGGTTGAGATTGGTGTGGGGCATGCAAATGGCTAATTATGATTAAAATATGAGTTGATCTATGTAGCCGAGCGGCAGGTAATGGCGCGGGACTTTGGAAGGGATTAATCATTGAGATGCGTGGATAACGCGCGCTAGTCGCTAGTCGCCGGGAAATAGTCGATGGTCGAAAGTTTCTAGTCGTTGTTGACAGTTTTTGGTCGTTGTCTGATTGTTTGACTTTTAGTCTTTGATCATTTGTCGTCTTGGACTGACGGAATAACTTCTATTTATTGTTAAAGCCATTTGTAAAGATTGAGCAACTCTATACAATATGTTTGTAGATCGATTTATTAATTACTAGCAAACTAGCAAAACTATAATATTACGTACGTGTAGAGACTATTTTCCTCGAAGATATAATGGTTATATGACCGCCTTCGTAATTAACCCGTACTAATTATATTATTCTGACAAAAGGATGTTGTTCATTTATAACAGTTTTTCCTGCTAATTACTATGTTTTCCGGCCCGGGCATCAAACCTTAGACGGTAGGCCGCCATTGTTACAGAGGTATTAATAATATGATATTGCTTATAAATAGTAATTATTGTGGCAGGATAATGTGACCACGTCTGTGGGTATCCATTTAGTATTGTATAACAACTATTGATGATATTGTCATAGTTTCTTGGAGTGCATTGGACTGACTGGACTGAACATTACTTAGTAGAAAAACTATGTAAGTGTTATAAGTAGACTGCTTTTGTAATCTCTCTAAAAACCTTGCGGTCAATGTCCACTATAATCTTCCGGTCAGCTGTCAGCAGGCACAGCTAATTTCCGCAGAGCAGAAATAGCTACAAAAAGCGCTCCACGTCGCGGCATGCGAGCCCATAATTAAGCGATAAGTAACCGGCTCGCTCGGCGCGGCTCGGCGCGGCTCGGCGCGGCCCGGCGTCGCTCGGCGTGGGCCGCCGTCGCCCGGCGCCGCCCGCACCGCGCCCATTTGTCACAGCCGAACAAAAACCTCCGCCGCCGCGCTAATCGCTCCACTCACTCACTAGCGCAGGAATTCTTCATTAACGCTCAAATATTTACACCGACAGTCCTTCACCACCGCAACTTAACATACCGACCTTTGTTGCTAATACATGCTAAATAATGCGCGCTCCAACACTCGCATTTATATGCAACGCTCCGCGTCTTCCAAATTAAACCGACTTTGACCACGTCACTTACTTAGAGGCACGTAATGAGCCCATGAACGCGGGCCCCCAGATGTCGCGTCACTAATCCCCGGGAAATTCAGTCCCGCCGTCACGCTCCTGAGACGTTATAAGGAAAAAAACCGTCGTTTTTTAATGCGACGTCGCCGATATTAAAACTGCACTGAAGTTCGTAAAGACCTTCATAATTTTGGCGGGGAAGGTAACGTCGTTTGGAAAAATTAGCATACGGAACTAGCGGACGTGAGCTCCGATTGAATGTTCCGTGTAGTTTGATAGGTGCTTAAATCTGGAGCTTACAGCTGTACGTAGTTGGAGCGAAACGGGCGGAATTCTCAGTCTCCGGCGAGAATAATACTCGGAATTAAACAGCTTACACAATCAGTGGAACGCTACAAAGATTTTTGGATCGCAACTCGTAAAACACGGCAATCAGTCGGAGTTGAATTTATCGCGAGCTATTGAACATGAAATTGAACTGATTACGAAATCAACTCTGACGCATTGAGAACGTTACGTAAAAACGTAAAAAGTTAACGGAATTAACCGGATAAAGGACTAGCTGATGAGTTGCGACGCCTTTGTTCTTCCTGATTCTCGATTCGAAGGTTTTTCTGAAAATAATTCCCGAACTTCGCGGTATTGTACTCAATGAAGTTTAAAATGTTCATGTTTATAAGCTCAGCGGTTCAGACTGCGCGTTACCTGTCAGTTACTTCAGAAAGTTTATTAAAATAGAAAATAAAATGTATCGTATCCTTGTATATTTGTTGTAAACAAAGCCTGTGGTTGCGGCGAGGCGGCGCGCGGGTGTCGCGGGCGACGCGGGCGGCGCGTGGCCCGCAGCGACATCAAACAAGTTAAAAAGTTTCCTTTTTCCATGACGTAAACATCATAAGCAGGCCGCGAGTTTCTCATTGTCGCTGCCGAAATAAGAGAGAGCCTAGTAACACCCCCCCGCGGCCGCGCACTCCCCTCTCCCCGCCCCCGCGGAGGTCTTTGTCGCTTTTTCATTACGACAGCCGCAAGTCGAGGGAGGATTAAATACTTTGACGCGGGTCCTTGTGCGACGAGATTTGACATTAGATCCCTTTACTGGATGCTCCTTATATTTTGTCGTTATCTTCGTATTAATAGAGATTAAATGTATGTACGGGAGATTTTCAATTACTTGAGATGTGTTACTGTGTAAGTTTGTGTTATTGATATTGTGGTAATTAGTTTGCTAATTTATCTTGCGTTAGGTAAATATAGAATACTAATTAGTTTTGTTAGATGGTTTCTATTAGTTAGTGGAAATATCATGCTAAGCTTTTGTCCTGTTTTCCCCGAATGTGTTGACAAAGTTATTATTTAATCCATTACATTCAGTACATAGGTCAAAGCACTAAAATTTTCCGTGCTTAAAACTGCGTAAAGCGGACTCCCGCGCGGTCACATAGAAAAGTCTGTTAACCGTTCTTTACAATAGTCATTTAAATAAATAGTCGAATTAAAATCCGGTACTTATTTGGTGTAATTATTTGTGTGCGGGTTGATAGTTTGAGTAGTAACCTCAGGAGCCGCGGGCGCGCGTGTAAAACGCAGCATTTTTGTTTGTTCGGTTAACCAGCGGCACAAATATTACATACAACCGGTAAGTATTTAATTGTTGCGTTTTAAACAATTAATTTTGTGGAAACAATACTGGTTGTTTGGTACTGAAATCTGTTAGTGAATAAAATTACATTCAAGTATGTCTTTTGACGGAATTACGCGAGCCCTCAATAATTTATTTTAAAATTTTAATAACGCATTGTCTCACATATTAATTACCTCCTTATTAGCGGATGCCCGCGGCTTTATGTGTGTAAAAACTTATAACCCCTATTTTAACCTTGCAGGAGTCTAGATGTTTATGACAACAGTAGTCTTTGCTGGACCCTGAGTGCTCAAGAAAAGGCATATAACAACTTTGAAACCTTTCTAATATTAGCATGGAAGTAACGATTGCATAGATTATATTATTGGTTAATCATAATAATATAATAAACTATCAACATTTGTACGCCAAACAATGGCTTATACCTATCAGTGTTGCCACAACACAGATCTATCTATAAGAAGTCTTGAAGCCCTCGGATGGCTCGAGACGCGGCTCGAATACGTAGCCATCGGAGGTGGTACGTGCCGCCGTTCCTTGCACACGTGACGCCACACTCTGCCTACATTTGAGTCTATATCTGAGCCTTTCTATCTTACAATGTAGATTAAGGTAGGCCTTTTTCTTTGTTAGATAACACGAGTGAGCAAACTGCTGACTGTGTTAGCTTTATTTTAAGATTGTTGAGATTGTGTTTCTTTTATTTTGTACAAGTTGTTACAACGCACAATATTTATTTAGCAAGCTATTTTCATATGATACTAATTTTGAGATGATATTTTTTTCTATTTATATTTAACTAGCTGACCCGCGCAACTTCGCTTGCGTCACATAAGAGAGAATGGATCAGAATTTTCCACGTTTTTGTAACACTTTTTATTGTTACTCTGCTCATATTGGTTGTAGTGTGATGATATAAAATATGCTTTTTTTTTCACGAAAAATATTTTCAAAATTATTTATCCATACTAATATTATAAATGCGAAAGTAACTCTGTCTGTCTGTCTGTCTGCTACTCAATCACGCCTAAACTACTGAACCAATTTGCATGAATTTTGATACCCGAGAAAGGACATAGGCTACTTTTTATCCCGGGAAAATGACGCATTTCCCGGGAAAATTCAGGTGGCGAACGAAGTCGCGAATAATCAAAATATTATAATGACATTGACTAAACAAAATTTCGTTGTCATGGCAACTGTTTTAATGGCGGATATGCCTTAGCGCGACTTCGTTATATTGACAGATATGAATAATTTTGAGAATATTTTTCGTGAAAAAAAGCATATTTTGTTAAGGAATAATTAAGCTTTGTATTAGTAAAAAAAATCGTGAAATAATTCAGTAGTTTTAGATAAAACCCCTCAAACGTATCATGCAAAGTTTTTATTAACTTAAATGCAACATTCCCTTTCTCATGATTGTGTGGTGTTGGGACGGGAAATGAAATACCGAACCGGTCATAAGATAGACTTCGAACTCAATGCCCTCCGTCTTTACATTTATTAAGTTTTATATGCTACAATGTACGTGACATATTTCTTATATCTAACATCTTACATTATCTTAGCAACTACGTGATGTACGTGACTACACGCCACACTACACCACCACCCTTAGAGAAAAAAAAAACAAAATAAAATATAAATATTTTTTTTTTTTTTTTTTGTAGTACAGCTTAGTTCTATTCTTATGTACTAAATCAATTTTATTTATTTTTTTTATTTTTTTTTTTTGTTCTTTACATTTATTAAGTTTTATATGCTACAATGTACGTGACATATTTCTTATATCTAACATCTTACATTATCTTAGCAACTACGTGATGTACGTGACTACACGCCACACTACAATTGTTTCTTTCAAACTACCTTCACACAAGAACTATTGAAAAATTTTGATGAAATTTGGTAAACAGATCCTACTAATATTATAAATGCGAAAGTTTGTGAGTATGTATGTATGGATGTTTGTTACTCTTTCACGCATATACTACTCAACAGTACAGAAGACACCATAGGAGCAGATTACCAGTAAAAAAAAATACAAAAACGGGGAAAATTATAACCCATTCTCACTTCTGTGACGCAAGCGAAGTTGCGCGGGTCAGCTAGTATCTTTTAATATAACAAAATCGCGCTAAGGCATATCCGCCATTAAAACAGTTGCCATGACAACGGAATTTTGTTAGTTCAGTGTCATTATAATATTGATTATTCGCGACTTCGTTCGCCACCTGAATTTTCCCGGGAAATGCGTGATTTTCCCGGGGTAAAAAGTAGCCTATGTCCTTTCTCGGGTATCAAACTATCTCCATACCAAATTTCATGCAAATTGGTTCAGTAGTTTAGGCGTGATTGAGTAGCAGACAGACAGACAGACAGACAGACAGACAGACAGACAGACAGAGCTACTTTCGCATTTATAATATTAACTAGCTGACCCGCGCAACTTCGCTTGCGTCACATAAGAGAGGTCATAATTTTCCCCGTTTTTGTATTTTTTTTTACTGGTAATCTGCTCCTATTGTGCCTTGTGTAGGTACTGTTGCGTAGTATATGCGTGAAAGAGTAACAAACATCCATACATACTAACAAACTTTCGCATTTACAATTTTAGTAGGATCTGTCTACCAAATTTCATCAAAGTTTTTCAATAGTTCTTGTGCGAAGGTAGTTTGAAAGAAACAATCATGAAGAATGGAATGTTGCATTAAAGTTAATAAAAACTTTGTATGATACGTTTGTGGGGTTTTCTCTAAAACTACTGAATTATTTCACGATTTTACTAATACAAAGCTTAATTATTCCTTAACAACAAAATATGCTTTTTTTTCACGAAAAATATTCTCAAAATTATTTATATCTCTTAATATAACGAAGTCGCGCTAAGGCATATCCGCCATTAAAACAGTTGCCATGACAACGGAATTTTGTTAATTCAATGTCATTATAATATTGATTATTTGCGACTTCGTTTTTTCTTTCGAATTTTCCCGGGAAATTCGTGATTTTCCCGGGGTAAAAAGTAGCCTATGTCCTTTCTCGGGTATCAAAATATCTCCATACCAAATTTCATGCAAATTGGTTCAGTAGTTTAGGCGTGATTGAGTAGCAGACAGACAGACAGACAGACAGACAGACAGACAGAGTTACTTTCGCATTTATAATATTAGTATGGATTATACATCTGTTACTATGTATTAATATTTCATTTCGGAACAATCGGTTCAAAATCAAAAGTGGCTTTTAAGCAGTTTTCTGTTTGCATCCAAATCGAAAGATCAAAATACACACAATTTTTAACTACGACAATATATTATTAGAATTGAGAACCTTACTACTTAAAATCGAAGAAGATGAAAGTAGTAAGAACAATTCGTTACGCAAGAAAACTTGCAAAACACTTAATATAGATTTCAAAGTTCCATAACAATTAGTTGAAACAAATACATCAAAATCACGTAAACTAGTTCAATACACCTTCATGTTATAGAGGAGGTTGTTTTTGTGAAGTTGTCGGCGTAATGTGCGGCGTAGGCAGGAGAGGGCCGCGGTCCGGTGGGCGTCGTTCATTGCGCCGCGGGGATTATGCAACACTTTCTACCTACTACGTAGCGATAGCCTCTCAAGAGCAAGCGTACTGATGGCAGCAACATACGATGAAAGGTTATAGATTTTTATAATACTTAAAATTGCTTTCAAAATATAAAAAAGCATGACGTAAGTATACGTGTGTGCCTAAATTATTTGGTAACTAAGTAATTTTCGTAAATTAAAAGGTTATTTATTGAGTTGGTCTTCTTCGTGCTTTGGAGGTCATGAAAATAGGAGCTTTTGATGGTTGTTAGATTACAAAAATACTTTTTGGTAAAATTTTCTTGATATGAAACAGCAAGTACACTAATATACGAGTCTACTCTTTGCGTTAAATTGACCGTTTATATTCACAAAACAGCAAATATTTCTGCATATTTCGGTAAGTAAAACAAAAGAATTGCAGCAGATAATAAAGTAAAGTTGATCATTTTTTTTGAACATTCTTAATATTTTTCTGCGTAAAGAAGTTTAGTAAACTAGTATGGAGTGAGTTTCGTTGCGGACGGTACGATAGTCTCTCAAGAGACGATCCCACGTCTAACTATTAACTTGTAGGGATTGTTACGGTGTACCGTAGAGACGCCACGAGATTTTATAACGTACCCACTGTGCCCGGTATTAGCTGTGTATTAACCCAAATATTGCAGGTACAACATATTATACATACATATTATAAGTAGAGATATAAAACGTTTAGGACTACATTATGCTCTATGTGTAGGCCACCTCACATTCATTTGTTCGTGGAAATCGACAGTCTAGTCAAAAGAAGAAAAAACAGAGTCCTGAAGCATAGTGATTGCATTAATGATGTTGTATATAAATATACTTAGCTGAGTGATCACCGTCGAGGTGAACGAGATATTTTCATAGATTTGCGGTTGTAGAGGTTATTAACTAACAACAGGAAACTCGTCTTACTAGACATTATACACTACTAATGCCGCCAAAGAAAGTATAAGTTCTTTTCGTTTCAAAAACTTATAATGTTATATTTTATAACCTAACAAAAACGCTAGTAGGTGTCGTGCGTAAAGTGGGGCACAAACTCGTAAGTAAACGTAAGTACATAAGTAGTAAGAGTGATATGAGACTGTGTTTGTTCGATAACAACCTGCTTGGAGCCTATCTTGAGAATATTGCTCTTATATAAAATAGTAGTAAAGTAGTACATACATTGTACCACGCCTGTTATACCCGAAGGTGTAGGTAGAGATGTACGTAAGGCACCTTCGTTTCGCCATTAACAACGTTATTCCCATGTAATAGGGGGCAAATCTATTGCTAGTTGAGTATTGAGGTACTAAATTTCAGTAAAGTGGTTCAAAGTTTTATTGTTATGACATGCACCACTAGTAAATTTTGATAAGAACGCTCAGAAAAAATATTTCAATTATATATTTTTCTTAACATTCCATTTTGTTCACATTAAAACCTAATTACAATATTATGTAAGAATCTTGTTATTCGTTTATCGTAAATAACTCCTGTTAATAATGTAATGTGTTGTTGTTCAATTTGTAACGGAGACCATGACGAAATTGTTCAATTATTAAATAATGACACGGTTTTAATATTTCACGTCTTTATTCACGGAAGAAAATTATATAAAAGTATATACACTATACTATAGTTAAGAATATTTTTATGAAGCTGAGTCGCAAGTAATTTGTGCCGAACATGACGCAGTTACGTTCACATAGAGTAAATTAAAAGTTGACAAATTACTTTTAAATGTTCTCGTAAAGTAAACTAATTACATGAAGGTAGTAAACAACGGCACATAATGGGCAACATGTTGGCACATGTGTGGCCACACGTTGCCGGTCAGTGACCCCACCACACACACGCTAAATGTGAATTTTTCATACAAATGGGACATACACTTTTAGTTATTTTTATTAAAATTTCGTGACCTCATAAACTAAGGTTTATTAATGTGAAAATATGCGGATATTTCACTGTTTATTAACATAGAAACCGTGATGGAGTGACGTATGTGCTTGCGAATAAACCTAACGAGTTTTTCAGTACCTCGTAATATACTGCCTGTTATGAATATAGAGAAACAACATTCATGAACACTCCATTCCTAGAATCAAACTCAAGCTTATGTATACAATAATACACATAAAATATCCCTTTATAATTTGTTAAAAGTACAACGGGAGTCTACTTAACTTCGTTAACCGTAAAATGAAATGATTTGAACATCTCACCTGGGAGTAGCCCCCGGAATCTAATTGTAAAATATAAGGAAAAGGAAAAGTTATTCAAAACTCGTTCCGTCTCAACTTCAGATAGACGGTGTTGTTCTAAATTAAAAGAAACATCTGCAAGGTCACTGGAAGGTCATAGGGCTTTCTAAATCCAAAGGAATAATGTTCGGCCGGCCCTCGGTGAGGGCTCTAGTGCCAAGTGAAAGGATTTACGAAACAAAGGGTTTTAGGGCTTCTACTTTCAAGATTACAATATATTGTTAGGCTCAGTGATTTCGCTACAGGATCAACTATTTTGTAAGAACTTGAGATTAGTTGAAGTTTCACGACGCTGATGTTAGAGCGAGCTGCTTGAACACTTTTATTAGATAGTTTAGCTTTACTTTGAGACTCATAAATACTTGTAGTTAAACCAAATTCGTTTGCATACATTTAAACTCACTCTGTCTTCAGCTGCACATTTATTACAAAGCAATTTTAGACTTATTAATTTAAACAACATGGCTGATGATGATATGATGTTGCATACTTAGAATCCGTAGAACATTTTGATACATATCAAAATGAAAATGTTCTTAGTACATAGGTATATTGTAAAATAAAGTGCATTATACTGTAATTCATACATAAGGTGAAGTCAAAAGTTTCAAAGACGGCCACTAGTAAAACAAAAGACCAAAATTATTTGCATCTCAGTAAACCCGATCACACATCAAGCAAGTTGGTACAAATATTTGACTATGTCAGAAGTAAGTCGCGTAATCACATTTAGTTAATGCGCGTGTTTTCCTTTAGTGCCGGAGCTTCTAGCTCCTGCTACTGGCGTCTGCTACCAGCCAACATTATCAGTGGATTGGATCATGTAATGCGTGGACGAAAATACGGAGATTACCAACGTGTTCGTTTGTCTTCGTTTGTTGTTTGTTGGAGGTGAAAATATTTGTATTGATATTCGTGTGGTCGAATAAGGTCATTGTTGTTCACACTTTGTGCTTGATAAGTGTCGTATTAACATATTATTCGGGGACATAATGTGTTGCATTCAATTTAACTTAGTCTCCAGTAGTACTTTTGAGAAAATGATTTCAATGCTGAAATCCTTTTAGCAGGTTTAAACTAAAGTTCCTAATGTCTGGTACTGACTATGAAAAACGAAAAGATCTCAAAAGAATGCTTGCAGTTAAAATACTTATTAAATCATATAATTTATGAATGATAGTAGAGCATAAATAGTGGCAGTTATTAAATTCTTATACCCAAGGTTTCAGTTTGGTTTGATTAAAATTGCCTATATAAATTAATAAATAATTATTTTATTCATACTTAATTAAGTTATTCCCATTCAATTAATTAAACGAACATTCAACCTACAAGTAATCAATATTACAACATTCCGCAATAACAAACAAAATGGTTTGTAAAATTATACACGTTGTTCGAACACGCTATACATCGCTGGGCGTGTCCGTGAATGGTGGTGTGCAGTTGTAAACTGATACGCAATGTATTTGCCGCGGGGCGAGGAGTCGTGATTTCCGACTCATATTACTGGATAGCACGCGAAAACCTTTGTAAAGAACTTATGGGCTACATTTTTAAAATTGCGACGGTTTTTGAATTAGAATGAGCTTTGGTTTTATTTTATTTGAAAGTCAGAAAAATAAGAGGACTGTCGCGCTATTCTGTACAGACGGTAGCATCGTGTATAGTACTTATAGAGAGTTTAACATATAAAATGTACTGCCAAAATAGTTGTTACGGAGCCCAGTAGAGGCGGTAAAAAGATTTTAGTGTAAAATTTCTGGATGGCTAGCCGGTTGTCAGCAGTCGATAGTGGTAGAAAATCGTGCTACTGTTTCTTTTTATTTTTAAATTGATTCTAGTTCTTAGTTACCCGTGTCAGGTTGTAGATGTGTTAAGTCTCTTACCTGAAACAACAAAAAGTTTAATTAGTATTAAGTATAACACACAATCACACATTTCAAGAGAACAAACGATAGATAAATATTATGATTTTGCTAAGAAATAATATTTAATATGGCTGGTGTGACACTTCTGTGATTGAAAAGCCATCGTAAAGTGAAGTGTGTAGAGAGTTATATATCTGTCTAATGCTCGGTTTCTGATATACATTTAGCCGTAGTTTATCTATTCAATAGCGTTTAAGCTCATATAAAAAAAACACTTTGTATAGATAAACTGGGGGTAAGGTCGCAAATATATTTTAGTAGGTATGTTTTCAAAAATACGTTTTATATTAAACAAACAGGCATATTGTACGGTCAACTACAAAATTCGCTTAACAACATCACATTATCAAAAGCCCTTTGTTACGCAATTATTTAAATTAAATCAGGTATAATTATTTGAAATTAAACATTTCAATATCGCATTAAGTATATTTCGATGAAACCACACGCATATTTCAGAAAAAAATATGTTCGGCGACTTTTGAATCAGACTGTATATAGTTTAATATTACAACCTAGATCTTAGACCTAGTCATCCTAAATTCAATAAATCTAAAAACTCTTGAATCTATACGTAGGAGTAGACTTCAATAAAATATAGCGCGTCCGATATGAATTGATACTTGAGACCGACTTGACACACAAACTGTGTGTGACAGTCAGAGTATATTGTGTCACTGAGTTCACTAAATATTATACTTAGTTTGTTCTTTGTGGACTGGAATGGTAACGTTAAAGTTATAAAGGTCAATGTTGATGTTTGGAGGATGTATATTTGTTTTAACGAAACTTGGAACGTATAGATATTTATATATTTTTTTATAACCCACTACTGTCCCACTGCTGCGCAAGGGTTTTTTCCCAGACAAGGTAGGGATTAGGTCTTGAGTCCCGCACGCTGGCTAAGTACGGGTCTCAACAAATTTTTGGCATGCAAGGATTCATCACGGTGTTTTCCTTCACCGTTAGAACAAGGAATAATTATCTATTCCTAATACACGCATAACTTCTAAAAGTCATTGGTGTGTTACCTCGGGTTCGAACCATCGACCACTTGCCATATATGCCTACGTCTAAAAGTAAGTTATTTAAAGAGAAAAGTATTTCATTTACAAAGCGAGGCTAATGTAAAATTATATGTTTTGTGTTCTTAAGCTTAAGGCTTACTATAATTTACATATTTGCATCGTATTTTTTTGAGAAATAATAGTTGCCTTTTGCCAAGACCTTAAATTAAGGTTATAAACTATTACTCAGCCGCTAAAAATGTATCAGGTAGGTAGACATCATACAAAGAGTAATTTCTGCATTTATTTGTTCTCATTCTTATTCTTAAGGCAACCTTCCATTCGATTCTATTCTTCTTCCAAGTATTGTATCTACATATATTCATAGCTTACATAACACAGTAAACTAATTAGAACACAAGTAAAGCGTCGGTGGAGTCACAGATAGTAGCGGCGAGTGAAACAGACATCGCTATTTATAACTACACTGTGTCAGCCTGTATTGTAGTATTGTTCACTGTTGGTACTCACTAGATACTTGGTTTCGGTTAACCATTCAGTAGCTGTGACGTAACTCTAAGAGTATTATAACTACCTATATGTAATAATACAATATTTTTTTACTAGCCAGTTTCTATGTCCCACTGCTTGACAAAGGCCAACAAATAGTACAATAACATACTATTTATAAAGAAGATTAGTATATAGGTGACATTTTTCAGATTTTTCTAGGAATGTCAAATATTTAACGAAATTATGAAGTAATACATATGTATGAATCTTCTTACGTTACCTGCTTTCAAACAATGTTATGCAAAATTTTTATTCTTTTTAGACAAAACCAGATACAGATTCAATACAAACGTAAATAAAATATGACTATAATAGTGCATTCTGCATACATTCGTAGCACACACTCCATATATCTGTACTAACAGAATAAAGTACCAATTCCACTTGGCCGGTGTTACCAGATAGGAAATTAAATTAGAATAGTATGGCAATAAATAATTTGTTGAACTAATATAAATCATGCAACATACGGAATGGCGGCGCGGCTCGCGATACCATTGTTACAAATAATACTAACACATTTTTATGTATGACATTTAAAATATGACTATAAGTCATAACTCGATGCTTGGAAATATACAGTACGTATTGCAATGAGATAGCCAAAGATGCTTTTGTAACAGGCTACAAGTTAATTTGTCTCAAGATTAGCGACATAATTAGAGCATTGTACAAGTATGGACTAATAATAATTAGCCATCCTATACCTACCACTTAATTTGTATGACTTGATGATAGCTTCAAAAACTTCACCTTACTCTGAAAATTCACTCTACCCAGAAACCTAAAATTTTGTAGCTGAGCAAAAATGCAAATACCAAGAACAATCACCACAGCACATATTCGCAAAACTAAAGTAAACAATTACGATTTGTGTAATTCACGTGAAAACACACGGCAGAATAACCGCGGCGTGCACGCTATCACCGCTAAATAAATTAACGCTAAAATGTAACCGTGAAACAAACTAGAGTAACACGAGGAAGTAGGGGGAGGGGGCATGTAGCGGGGGGCGAGGGGGCGGGGGGACATTTGTCACTTCACTGACACCCGACGAAAGGTAACACGCGAGCCTTGTGCCGCGTAATGCCTTACGTACCTAGCTTAAATCTGCATCTAAAAAGAGATCTACCTCCTTACTCTGCCCGTTATAATCTTTCACCCTGCAACCATTAAAATCAGTTTTGAAGTGAAGAAGAAAACCAACAATTTATATAGATAAATTGTCAAAATATTGAGTTGCTGTGTGTATTTCTACGTCAAAGATACCATGACCTCATCTGTAGCGATAGCATCGCATAAATATCTCTACTTTTCATAGCTTACACAACTATTGTCGTCTAAAATATGAATATAAAATATTAAGGAGAAATACGTCATTGAACATACTCGTACATACATAGTTTAGGCACAGGTAGTGAAAAATGTAGAGCGATTCAAATTCAATAATGCACGACCATGTTAATCCTTGTAGCTTATTATTTATCAACCAAGCGAAACCAAAGTTAAATCTGTAAATATGTATTAAATACCGATAATATACCGAATTACAAGGGGATAGAACGAATCAATTTATTTGCGATAATAATAACACGCACTAATACTAATCACACTTTTCATGTTTAGTAATCTTAACAGAAAATATTTTTTTATGGTGAGTATACATTAGAGTATTTACTCGTTACTTAATAACGAACCTGCGATAAACCGAACAATATTGGTACATACACAACGTTTGATACTGTGTCCAAGAAAATAGTTTTATTACTCCATTACTTTCCCGCTGCAGGCAAAGGTCTCTTCCCAATTTAAGGCAGAATTAAGGTCATGAGTCTACCACGATTACGTTATGCAGGTTACGACCGATATGAAGTATAATTTCTAAAAATTAAAAATCCTTAACAAAGTGTTGAAATTAAATTTGAAGTCCATGAACTTACACGCTATAGGACGCCGAAAATGACCTATTTAAAAAATATATCACATGTGTCCATACCTTTATTAACTTTATCAAGATGACATTGGTTTTTAGTATAAAACAGGAGCATGTGATACAGAATGTTAGTTCAGTACAATGAGTTGTCAAAGGTTCCTCGTGGCATGCCTCGTGGTGCTGGTGGCTCATGAAGCCGCGGCCGGCTTGTGGAAGTTCGGCCAAGACCACCCCACGCTCACGACACTGACCCGAGTCACGGGAGACATCAAGCCGTTGCAGGGAACCAAGAATGTGCAGCTCAATGTAAGTCATCACTTACAGTATGATTTATAACTAATCATTTTTTAAACTTCGACTTTTTCCCAGCAGTGGGGTAAACTTTAGTAAGTCCCATTGCTGAGGTACAAGTCGTCCTTTCGGTGAGTGGTTAAACCTTCAGACGTAGGAGAGGGTAATGAAGATATAGTAACGACGGTCTGCCCTCTTCTTCTACGAGTCAAGTAATTTTTTCTGCCGTCCTCGCAGGAACTTGCTGCTATATCGGATTACATGCCCTATTCACACCCTAGATGGATGTTTGCATAGAAGTATTTTAACTGGAGGTCTACGTGTTTTAGAAGACACGCCAACATATTTGACACCAGGTTGGCCACTGACCATACGATAAATATATATGTAATATAATTATAATCTAATTCCAGGTACCGAACTGCTACAGGTTGACGTACGTGGCGGTGAAGGTGGACAGCCGGGCGCGAGAGGACGTCAAGTACTACAGCCCCGCGCAGACAGTCAGCATCTACATACCGAAGATATCGCTCCGTGGAGCACTCTACGAGATAGTCGGCCGCGGCGTCCCGCAGTTCCCCTGCGTCGCCGGCAGTAAGAACCCCGTAGCTGTACCCTATGATTACTGAGCTCAATGGCCATCCAAATTTGTTACAAATAAAATTTGATGCATAGATTTTGTGTTTTTTTTCACATTTTTTACACCTGACTGTCTATGAAATGTGTATGTGTGGAGGCGGGCGTATTAGGTACTGTTAAATATTTGTAAAATATTGCAGATTATTTTACTCACATTATATTATGTATTTTTTTATGCACCTGTCTGATTTGCAGATGACTGATCAAAGAACAAAGCCAATACAATGTATAACACTACTGTACTATTATATTTAAGTCTACCGCCACTGGAGTACATATTGTTTATGTCTCATATTGTCAAAAGTAATTAATTAACATTTTAATACATGCACAATGTCGCCTTTTTCCATAGGGTTAGGTTAGGAAAGAATGCCCATTGGTACGATCATTACAAACGTTCAAATCATATCAACGTTTTAAGTCACTGAATAAATAAATACTTCTCTTATGCAAAATACTTAAGCACAGCAATAGTGTAAATTTAAGTCTGAAACTAAGACAGGTTTCTAGACGGGCTTAAACAAAGTACAGCAGTAAATCTGTTCTGTGTAACATGCGGACATTCTTCAGTGAGTAGTGTCTCCTCGCGCACCTGAACGATGACGTCACAACGTACCACCGGTACTGCCTCTCACACCGCACTGTGTCAATAAGACGGTAAGATTGTTCGGGTTCAAAGATTTACTTGGATACAGATAGTCTGAATATCTTATATCTGTAAGAGCTTAACTCAAAGTACATAATTATTATGTAGCTCTAAGCATTTGTGACGTGACGATTCGTGATCATCAGCCCGTTAACACGACGAGGCAAACTAAAGCTATGATCCACACCTATATTACTCGTCACAAAATACAAACTTTACAAGCTGTTGTTGGGGACTTAAACATCAACAAATATCAACAAAATCGAATCATTTAGGATTAATGATAGTCAAAAATACAGTAAGTAAATTTACCAACGGTTCAAAAGGTAGGGTACGTACCTTCTAAACTGATGAAGAAGGACAGGAGAAGAGCAGATAAAAGCTCTCATAATAAAAAATAATATGTGCTATGAGTACCACGAGTATAAGTTTGCAAGGCAACTACGTTGTTTAGACACGAACCGTACGACTCGATATTTAATTTACCCAAACATTTCTCTAATAATACTAGTATTTATACTTGTTACTAGGTATGTAGGTAAGAGTAAATATTCAGCAGTTATTTGTACCAGTTATCTAGAGCACTCATGGCCGGGAGCTGGGGCCATTATTATCTAAAATCTATTTACTTAGCAGATTATTACTTTGTAAGATAACGCCTGTTCGGCCGGCGGGTATTACCAATATACACAAATTTCGTTTAGTATGTTTTCAGTACGTTACATAAGAATATTATAGGAGCAAGCTTTTCGGCACTTTTATTTAGGCTACACACTAAATTACTCTCCATCAGAGAATCATATATTTTTAGGGCTAAGCAACAACAATCACGCGGGTTTATCTCCAAGGTTAAGCTACACTTGCCGAGGTGGATGATGGGCGACCATATTATGCATACCAAGTTTCTCCGGACGGCACGTTCAATTGTGGGCTCCGGCTGTCATTTTTAAAGATCTTTGACAGTCGTTAACAGTAGTCAGAAGCTTGAAATTCTGACAATCAGTCTTACCGAAGGGTATCGTGTTATAACCCAGATGACTGGGTTGTGGAGGTCAGATAGGCAGTCACTCCATGTAAAATACTGGTATTCAGCTGCATCTGGTAAGACTGAAAGCCGACCCCAACAATCGATACATTTAGAAGACTAAGCCTGATGATCGAGAATTAATAATGGGAATATTTGGAATTCGTGGATTTTTTTTTTATTATTTTATCTGAGCGTCAACTTATCGTGAATGTATACACCGGGTAGGTTATTATGTTTCGGTAGGTTATTTTGTCTAATAAAGCAAGCGGAAAATTGTGCAGCTAAAATATTGCCAAAACCTGTTTTTTAAAAATTAATCACCAATAACACAAAAAATTGCAACATTCTGTAATGCAAAATACAGCCACTGTTAGGGAGAAAATAATTGCAATTATTTTAACCCATTACTGAAATTTAAATTGAAAATATGTATCCAGCTGTATGTACATATATTGTTACAATTAGTGATAGTGTTAGTGGCAAATTGTAAATATGTTTTAAATATCGCCAATTTTAATGAAGTGATTAGAACGAATCAATTTATTGGCAATAACCCATGAACTCGTAAGTCAATAACAATTTTGATGTTTAACAATTTCACCGGTAAAAGAAAGTTTAAAGGTTAGACTACATTAGCGCATTTACTTGTAACAGTACATCCAACTCTTTTAATGTGACCGAAGTCTTACTGTAGTGCTCGATAACTTGTTACAACTTTAAATCGATGTTAGATCTTTAAATAACTTAACCAAAGGCAAAATTCGTAGTTTGTATCGTTCTCACATCTTACACTCACATCACATTATCTCACACTCAAATCGAAACAAAATAAAAAACCAAACATAAAGCAATAAAATGAAATATATATTATAAGCATTTAAACATCGTTTTCGACATTAGTCAAATGCATCTCTACCTTATCTGATACTAAACACAGACATTTCACCCAAGTACTTATAAATAAAGTAGCAATATGTATAGTTAGTTTATTACAATGAGTTCGCGAAGGTGTCTCGTGGCGTGCCTGCTGTTGCTGGCGGCTCACGACGCGCTGGCCGCCTGGTGGACCTTCGGCGAAGACTACCCTGAACACAAAACTGTGTCCGGCGATATCGGGGAAATTGGACCCACGCAGAGTGTTAAAGTTATTAAGTTGAAGGTAAGTTTTCACTTATATGATGAAATCAACAATTTTTTTTCTGAGAAATCTCATGGGCAGAATTAAATGTTTGTACCTTTATATTGAAGGACACGATTTTTACTAACGTGGGTCTGCGCAGTTTGACTGAAACGTTGTCCTACGTGAGGCAATGCAATACGATATGACTTAACACGACAGTGAAATACGAAGAAATTCTACATCCTGCACTCTCTAGTAGGACATAAGTATGCTATTGTTTTGATAGCTTTTGTCATACTCGCACTGTCGCAGTGCATTGCATTTGTAGTTCAACAGGCAGTCATCCCCTGAGATTTATTGTAAATAACTGTTTTATCTGGCCAAGCCCCCGGAATCCATACATGAAAAAAATAATTTTACACACCCTCGAATGATCGACTATTATTTCAAAATTGTGCAGTGAAAATAAAAATTTACGGATAAAACAGACTTGGAAGGTTAAAAGCACTCATAGGATGATATTGAACAAATCAATTGCAGGTGCCAAGATGCTACTCATTGTCATACGTGTCGGTGCAAGTAGTGAACAACCACGCGCAACCAGAGGTGACATACGACGAGGATACCTACACGGTGACCATCCAATACCAACCCGGACAGAGTAGTGCGTCGACTTATGCAGTAGCGGCTAAAGGCAGCCGAATCCTCTGCTGTAAAGACAGCGGGGAGGAGGAAGAGGTACAAGAGAAGGGAGGGGAAGAGGGTTGGGGACAAGAAGAAGATGCAGAAGAGGAGGGACAGCAAGAAGAAGAACAGAATGAGCAGTAATATTTGAGAAAAGTACAGTATATTTTAAGAGATTTATTTGTTTTTTTTCCATTAACATGAATCAAGGCAGATAAGTGCTAAACTGAAAGAGAAAATTTTAACGATAGAAGCAATTGACAGCACATGTATGAAAAACTAAATTTAAAGGCTAAATTTCGCCTGATAAGCTATGTTCCAATGCTAAATTAAGAGTCACCGGCCATTGAAATATTATTACGTTTAGATAAGAAGTCTTCTATTATCATGTAGACATATATGTCTAGTAACACGTTTTCATGTTCACAGTAATATAAAAATAACAAAACAGCGTTCCAATCGAGCTTCGTTTATAGGTAGCAGATAAATTCCTTACGTTACATACACAATAGTTAGCAGGCATTTAAAAGGACTTAAATAAAAGTATTAAAGACGAAATTCTAATCCCAAATTTTTGAGTAATAGTTAGTGAAAGCGTGATTCTACGATTCGGTGCATTTCAGTTTCCCAGAACAAATATTCCAAGTAGTAGTTAGCTTATCGAGAAAGCGGAATGTCAGGGCATTGTCAGCTTATGAATGTTAATCCGAAACGTGAAGGAAACGACTGCGACCTAGAAAGAGTGCAGGGCTTCTGCTAATTAGCCTCACTCGGTGATATAAACCTAGGGAAATATTCCAACCAAATTTACCAAGAGAATGAATTGGGGCCGTACCATGACTTACTAGCGATGAAAGTTCTGTCGAGAGAAGGAGAATAAGATACTTTAGTATAATATCAGGCTTTATTTATGTTAAGATATTAAGTGGATCGCTTTTTAGTATACGGTTTCCAAAGCTCTTGCGGTCTTGGTAACAAATTATTATTTCCTATAAATTGTTAGTAGGCAAGTCAAGTCAGTTAACTAAGCGAAAGTACTCAGGATTCATTCTATTTTTGACTCGGTTGTACTGAGTATAGTTGCTACTTGATGGTTGAATTAATTAGTAATGGACTTTTTTACTTTTGGTTGACTAGACCACCGAACCAATCAGAGATCATTGCCCTAATATTCATTAGTTAGACTTTACTATTATTCTAAAACTCACGTTTACCTAAAACAATAGTTCTCAAATTAGTTTCCATCAATTGCCTAGTTCAGTTGGCTGTAGAGTGTAGGTATGTGAAACAAACCAAGTGATATTAGTTGCCAGTGAGCGCCCTCTGGCGGGCGAGGTCAACAGTCATCTGAACAAACAGCGCAAATAAGGCTTGTTTTACACGAACCACAACTACACCACGACGCAGCGACAAAATGTGATGGCGATTTGGTAGTATGAAACGCGAGGTCCATAACGGCGACAAAATGTGGTGGTTTCATTTCAATAGGAAACCTAGCTTTTGTCCGCAACTTCGTCCGCGTGGATTGTGACTTAGGACAGAATTTTCATAGAAACTTTCATCCCCTATTTTATCTCCATGGGGGTAGAATTGATCAAAATCTTTTTTTAACAACTACCTGCATGCCAAATTTCAGCCCATTCCATGCATGGCTGTCGCGTGGTTGTGGTAAGTCTGAAATAGCCCTAAGCGTGAGCCGCTCACGTCTTATTACAAGTACTAACTAATTACTGGCTTGCCGAACGACCGAGTCTAATCACTAGGCCCTTAATCTTGTTCTAGAATACCTAAACAGATAGAATTTGTAGGTAACGTTAAGAATTATTTGAAATTCTATTTATTCCGTTTTTATTGATCGAGGGAGGAGTTGTATTGACATGATTTTGTGACTTTTTTTTAACAGCTACTATTCTAATCTTAGACTTTAGTCTATTTGATTTTTGCTTTATTTGTATAAGTAGCTACTTAGATTTTTAAGTTGAAAAAGGTCTAACACTAAATACGTTTAGTTTTAGCTTAGGTAGCGTAACAAATTGGTGTTTCTTTTTTCATTCTTTTAAGAGATGTATTTTTCATCCATTGTTATATAATGATTTTAAAATAGCAATATGAAGCAGTAATATAGTGCCCAGCAGTAACGTAGATTTACTATTTGTCTTACATATCCGAGTTAAAGGACTAAATACATACTCTACAAACAAAATAAAACCAAATAAAATACTTCCCAAGTTCCAGTTACTTTCCATCTATTATATGTTCTCGTTCAAACATAATACGCCAATAATTCTATTCAACAAAGCGAGCACATATCTTTGATTTCTAAGAAATGTCCCGTCATATAGCGGGCTGTATACCGCGGCTCAATTTGTCCCCAGAGTCAGCCGAACTCCGTGTTCCATGTCTAATATACTTGTGAGACGATATTTTTTGTATAAGAGCCGTTTGAAATACTTTTAGTTGATGTGTGGTGGTCCCCGGGGCGGAGAACGACGTTCGTAGGTTTTATGTCAAAAAACATTGTGTTTGTTGATAAAAATAGTTTCTGTTATCTTGTATCTCGTGTTACTAACGCTTGTTTTGTGAAATTCTTTAGTAAATCATAGACTTACTTTAGATTCAAGGCTCTTAGACGGTTGTTTAAAAAAAACAATATAAATATTTTACCTTCTCTGTGGACTTATAGTTCGACAACGAATAAGAGAGGCTTTGCATACCTGATCTATGTAGTTGATGTTCTAATTTCTGCATTTTGCAGATGGAGGTCAGCAATGAACCTTGCACACAAGGCCCTTTCCTAAGTTATGGGACTACGAGTATAGTGTAAGCCATCGCTCATACCGAAATGTAGGGTTCAATTCTTAAGAAAAATGCTTTTGTGTTATTACCATTTCTGTGCAAAGCTTTACCTAAAATATACCAATAGTTTATTTAATATGATTTTAAATACAAAACCCCGTGTTTGGTCAAAAACAAATAAAACATAAAACGTATTTATTTAGTGACATGTCGGTATTGTATGACCGATATGTGGCTATTGTTGTCATTTCATATTAACGTTACAACACGTCAGTCGATGCGGTTATTTGTTCTTGCTATTTACCTATTTGTTTTATTTAACTACTGTTTGCTGTAAATTATGTCCAATTATTATTTATAATATTTCGCTGAAATATTGGTTCGATTCAACTAAAAAAGCTAATTGTAACATAATCATAAATTACAGCTAGCGCGATTCTCTACTACTATCGAAATTCAACAACCGGCTCGCTATCGAAAAATGTTGCATGAAAATCTGATCAGCGCCACTGACGGGTGTCGTATGAACAATTTTTGCAGTACATTTTAAATGTCAAACTTTCGATACTCAACAGTATCGAATGTAGAGAATTGCGCTACAGTTCTTTTAACATCATTCACCTATCAAACACTTGTCAACTGTCAGTCTCTGGACAAAGCTTTCTAATAACGTCCCTAGTTCGAAAACGTCTCAAAATCAAACCCAAGACATGGTACTTACGACATTTTACTTCTCTCCAAATTTGTATACAAAGCTAACCTTGAAACATCAGTGGTAAAGCATTCCCCGAGTACTGAGCAGGTGAGTAGTGAACAGTGAGTGTTGTAGAGTTGCGAACAAATCCGCCAGGTGTCGCCTCCGTCGCCGCGCTTAGTGTGTCACGGGCTTAATGCCGCGAGTGCCGTCACACTGCCGCTGTCAACTCGACAGATTACACCGTTGTAATGTGCACCCGGCTTTATGGGAAAAGGGAACGGTGGCGGTTTGGAATTTTCGGTTATCAGGTTTATATTGGGTTTTGTTAATACGAGTTATCAGTAAATTCTTAAGACCTCCGTAAATGTATTTCTGTTAAGGGCATTTTTTAACTTTTTAATTCCTGATCTGTGAATTCGTCCAGTTGGTCCAGTGGTCTTTCGCAAATAATTGTTTCAAAGTACAGCATTTCGTGCGACCTAGGAATTGAACTCGCACCGCGGCGTGGTGACTTTTAAATCTTAATTTAAGTACTCATAAGATCTGGTCAAGATAATATCCTAAACACTACTCGTTTAAGCTGCATCTAATTCATAGTTATTGATTGTGATAAGTGTTATGTAGCCAAGACATGACGTTCCGTTCTAAACTCCACGGTGCGGCGGCGGTAAAAGAGTCTTGTCTAGCGCAGATGTAGTCTTTTAAAAATAAAGAGCACCTCCGCCTCGTTCACGCATTACTTGCTAAGTCTTTGTTCTCTCGTAACTCAGTGAAGCAGTGCGTCGAGCGCTGAGCAAACACGTAGAGACGGTGCGGTCCACGGCGCGACACCTCACGACGCTCAATGACTTTACAGCCGAGCCTCGAGCTATCATCCCCCCTCGCCCCCCACCGCCCCGCCCCGGCGTAGATGCACGCGCCACTGCATGCCCCCGCCGCCGCCACGCGACACCTACCCGCAGGGGGCGAGGGAGCCGCCAGCCACTCGCCAAATACACTCGAGCATTTCAAAGCGAATCCCTGATTTCGCACCTCGGGTTTCCTTGGGCGTATTTTAAAAAATAAAAATTCCATTCGGAAAACGAAATTTAAACTGCCGTTTTGGATGCCGTGCGCAAACAAAATTGAAAATTGTGGAAGCCAAAGAGTGGCCCGCGGTGATTCCACGACAAATTGGATAACGGGATGACATGCTACGAATAGTTTTACATTTTTTAGTAAACGTACGTGCGCATTAGTACACGGGACGCTCTAGCTTCACTCTACGAATCTTTTTGTCAAAAACAAGCCCCCATTTGGGTTTTAAAGGCCTCGTTAACTTTTTAAGGAAAAAGTAAAAAGAGCGACGTCACTTAAAAGTTTGTTGTGCGCCGTAAAAGCTTTTCTATGAGTAATTGTTTTACTTACAGCAGTTACAGCAGTTACAGCAGTTACAGCAGTTACATCAGTTACAGCACTCGTGAATAATAGTTTGTGTCGGCGAACACTGAGATTAATAGCATTACACTGTTTATCTGTGCGACACAAGTGTGACTCTGTGCATGAAACTGGCCTCTCATTTACAGGTGTAGCATGCATTCTACAGCACACCTAATTAATAAGAGCACCGAATGTATTCACTCCGTACTAATTTGTAATAAATCTGTCTGTTAGTAAAGACAAAAGTCGTCACGTTCTTGAATGGAGAGAATGGTATAATAAGATATAAGATATTCCACATATAACGTGTCTCGAGCGAGTGTAAGCTTATGAGTTGAGTGGCGAGGCGTGTCAGTCACTCGGTCGACTGTCTGCCCTCCGTGACACGATTCACTCGTCGTATCACACAACACACACGACACACACGACTCATACATGACGGATCGCAGCTGATCGCACTTTATGCATACTAATAACATCTGTTATTGTTCCATTCATACACGTCGAAATAAGATCTATGTTGATACAAATAATACGGTTCAGGCTGGCAATTCAAATGTAGTGATAAATCAAATGCAATAGCGCTTCTTTACAAAAAACAAATTGTGCTACAATCGTGTTAGGGCTCTACTTGTTTATGTACAAGGTCTTGGCGAGCTGCCTGCCCGTTCGGGTGTGTATCCAGACGTTCATTTCTTTATAAAAACACGAATATTTTCGCAAACTCTTCGGAGAATCGGTTCAGTATAATTTTAATAATGGATTTCCGAGTGATGTCTGATTGAATAAATTATTCCTTCTACGTACAAAAGTGAGTGAACTAACATTCTGTCAGTTTATTTCAATGTCTTTGGAAAATATAGACATTCTGGTATTAAGTCCCGTCCCAGAGGGGCTTAGGACTAAAAAATAAGGAGCACTATGAACTTAAAATTGACTTCTGACTAAAATAGGTTTTTAGGATAACACTGATGTACAAGGTTCATAGTAGAAAATGAAATCTAGAAGGATATTTGTCTTGAAATGTATTCTATAATTGCACTCTTATTTGAAAAAGAAGAAAATCCGTGCCGTGTTATTTGAACCTCACTTTTATCACAATTTCAAACACCTTATAATGTATTATGTACATAAGAAAAAATACCTGATAGAAATATTCATGTTTAAAGGAACTTGTTTGAACAAGTAAGTCACCTGCAAGTCAACACGTATGTTTATTGCAGGTCAATATTATTTGTATATTTTATATATTTCGTTTGACGACTGCGCCCCGTACCAAACATAATGTTGTTTTAACGACAAATTATGGGAGAAATGGCAACATTGGGAGGTTTATTCGATTAACTTTATTATGGCTGCTTATTTTATTGACATTGTATAACGATACAATAATATACGGGCATTTTTGGCAGTATTCAAAATGAAAAACGACGATACTGTGTCGAGGTAAATTTTAGAAACATACAAACGTGGACTCGTGTTTGTTCGTGAAACACATACGTTATAGTCCGACAACTTAGTAAAAAGCCTTGGCATGCATAATTAATCTACCTTATAGGTGTGTAGCTGTATGGAGCAGACCAATGTCAGCTGAGTAAGTCTGCGGATAGTCACTACTGTTCTTAATTTTGAATAGCCACAATCACTGCATGCAAGACTCTCGACTAAGTTATTAGACTATAATGTCCTCTTATATTACTTTATTTGGTTTAGTATGGTAATCGATCAATTACACGATGCTCAATCCGATGAGAGGCAAAAAGGCGTGGTGAAAAAACTGCACAACAGATGCCCAGATATCTTTAAATCAATATACTAAAATTCCTAATACCTGGTTCAAAATTCTTTCTGTTTTTGCTTGTTTTTGCTTCGTTGTTCACATTTCGCGATAATCGGACTGACTCGTCCATTCGCTTCAGGTCAGCGGCCCCGTTCTTATGAAAACCTTCCTAAATATTAGAGTGGCCACACATTCGAGCGTTTGTTTGTATTGTTACGTTCTGTAACAATTGTACACATGTTGTTGTATTAACTGTTTTCGTTTTTTAAAAGCCTGATAGGGTAAGTTCTACTTTGGTACCACGTTATTAATGAATAGATTAAATGTAATGCAATAAGGTAAATATTTTAGGCTGTCGACTGATTTGACCATTTCGTTAAAAAGAATCGCTTTAAGTAAGCCAAAATATAAAAAAAAAATCACCTTAAATTTCTTATAGTGCGTGTTTTTTTAACGATAAAATTATTTTCTGCTTTTTTAAGATAGAAGGGAGCAGGAAAATACTCCGTTGAAAGGCTCATTGCATCTTGGGTCGATGACAGCGCAGAATTGTCGGGGACCTGAATAACAGTGACTGGTTTAAACGAGAGAAGGCTTATATCAGCGGGTTAATAAAAACTGCCTGTAATGATGATAGCACTTTTGCTTTTCATGCAGAGTTTTTAAACACATATTTTTCTTCCTTATGTATAATTGAATATGTAAAATACACATATCCTTTGTTATTAATTATACACAACTTTAGTGTTCATTTGTTGTGACAAAATATTGTGGTTTGATAACTTTTAAACTTTCACATTGCATGCTTATTATATATTTATATTTATATTTATATTTTTAAAAAGACAACTCCCGCACTAAGAATTGCTCTTGTGTCGCGGGGACTTTTACAAACATACAAACAACGGACACAAAGCACAACCAGACCCGAAACAATTATTTGTGGATCGCACAAATAATTGTCCCGTGTGGGAATCGAACCCACGACCTCCCGTTGCAGTGGTATCGGCGTGGCGACCTAAACCACTGCGCCACGGAGGCAGTCAATAATACGGGAATTAACGTGAACACGCATTTAACCACGAAATGCCTGAGCTTTATTGTGATCGTGATGCTTTAGTATGTGTTCGGTGCGTTAAAGGATAACTTTACAATGTTCTGTTACAAGTAGGTACTCTAATGTGTATATACCTTTACAATAAAATATCCAAACTAGTTTTATATTCAGAGGAGTTTGCTTCTATTGAAAATTTAATGTTAATACTGTTTGTGCAATTTTAAGCTGTAAGTAGTAATATAATAAATGTAAAAGTAACACTGTTTTTGTCTGTTCAAAAGACAATTTCTGCTAGCAAAGCATTTCCAAAATAGCGGTACATTATTTTTATTTGCTTTCTGGCATTTGGTGTTATATACATCGATGACAATTAAAATTTATATGTATGTGTTAATGTACTTTAATAAAGGCTCGTTTGTCATTACAAAATCTTTAGATACGTTACAATAATTCAAAATTTTAATAAAAAATGCAACATTGGATGACCTAAACCTAAAATGATAAATCGTTAATACTTTTAAAATAAGTGTCATTAAACATCATTTCAATATAATAACTTTAACTAACTACAACAACAGATAGATAGCTTTTGCAACTGTCGAACCTAGACTATCAAAACTAGTAAGTGTAGTAATAGGCAATAAAAGGGTTTACATGACTGAAAGACTTACAGGCTCGTGTGAAATATGAGTGAGGTCACTACTACAGTGTCTGTGATAAGTTCCAAGTGATTTAGTGCTTAAAGATATTTACGAGTATTGACTAAGAATTCTAGTACTTGAAGGAGTTCGCTGTTTGGGGTCTAGGGTTTGGTTTTAATGAAAGTTATTGCTTTGTTCAAATTTTTTATTGGTTTGAGTAGAAGATTTCTGTATGGCACTGGATATGGTCAAGGGTTTGAGTTTTCGAAAGAGTGGTATTTTTTTATTTTGAGTTAAATAACTTGAATAGAAACCTTCTGGGAAAGATACGTGAGATATAATTCTCGAATCTCAAACTATCTTTGAACAACATTTCAACCAAATCGGTTTAGTATTTTAAGCACGAACATAAACAGGCAGATAAAATTGCTTTCGCAGTTATAATTTCAGTAGAAATTGAAATCAAAAGCTAGCGACTAGAGGTAGTATTTCTGCAAGATTTTCTTCAATGACCTTACGACGTTTTTACAAAAGTCCTACGACGTATAATTTCAATGTTATTATGATTGGTATAATAATGAAGGATCATCGAGCATGTCTTCACTCCGCACAGTCGACAAAAAACTGTCATTTTCTTCCAAAAACAAGAACTTTTGCTCTATTTCTCTCTTCATCTGTTTTTTTTGTGAAATTCTCCCATTTTCCTCAATCAAGTGTTAACAGTTCTTTACGAATATAATTATAATGTCGCCGCGTTGAAATGTCGCACTGATTTGAATCTTAATAGCACTGAGGTTTACGGTTTGATTCTGAGGTCGGGAATTTTGTGAGGGGTGTGGAGTTCATAATATTTGAAGATGATTTTGATGCGTTATAAAAACACTAACACTGCCTTGACGAAATGACATCTATGACCTCATCGCATTGTCATATGGGTGAGAAATTGTAATGCCAAATTATTTTAATTAGTCTAAACAACTAGGTAGCAGTGACCCAAAAGCGGTACCCCGAGTACATTTCAAAAAAACATCCCCATTCATTTTGAACCAAAACATCAGTCGCTACAACCAGTAAACAAAAAACAATAAAAAGCAAAATAAATTCCAATCTCCATTAACTCAGTGTAACACCGGCCATTTCCCATTACTATCAATAATTACCTCGGCCTAAACTATAACCTATAAATCAATACTAAGGTGAGGCAGAACCGTTGAGAGTGGTGCCTCGCAAATGGAAATCGTCCGCTTAAGCCCGCTACATGTTGCGGTGACATCCCCCCCTCCGCCCCCCCACACTGCCCCTCTCGCCCCCTTTCTCGTGACACTAGGTGTAGGGTGTACACTAGGCAGGTGGCGCAGTAGGTCAATCTAATATTGTCCATGTTACAGTATTGGAGATAGCGGTAATTTGAACCGACGGCTGTTTAGCCAGCCTTATGTTATAATACGATATATTGATGGAGTAATATTCGATAGTTTCAAAGAGCATTTCTGTTTGGGGATTTTTTCATAATTTTTTTTTTACGATGTGGAGTTGAGAAGTCGAATAGAACCAATATTACCGGGGATTGATTGGCCTAAATTTAATTAGCCCTTTTCTGGCGCAAGTTAATCGCTTAAACGATTTTACGATGCTTAGTTTGCTTTCTAAATCAAATTTGTGCAGCGTAAAGGTGTATGTGTTTTATATAGAATTATATAATACTAAAAAAATGTTACGATCATGCGACATCTTTATTTACTGTATTATAAAAATCTTAACCGGCCGAAGGGCTACAGTGCTACAAATAAGTTAACGAGTATAATACCATAGCAGTCCACAACAATTTTATTGTAAGCTCAGCATAAACACAGTTTCACAGTACAATCCGCATTTTCATAAACTTTTAACTCAAATTAAGATCGAATATTAAGCCCCGGGGCGTCGGCATTAATTAATTAAATAGGACATTACCACACATTACGTTTATCTGATCGCGTTAACAAAGAAATAATATAATTACACAAATAAGAGGTATTTCTCTCGCTACCTTTAAATACTTTGTTCTCATTAACGTCGGGATGATTCATCGTTTAAGCGGTTACACCTACAGCCTCACCCACAGCTACAGCTTGTAGTGAGGACGCGACCGAGTTCACAATTAAATAATCACCAGCCTTTATTTCAGAGGAACAACATTTATTTTGCATTGTGCTTTTGTATGGGTGAATTTTTCTTTCGGTCTCTGAAGCTAGATATGACTTTGTGGTTTAGTCTAGTTTAGCTGAGTCTAGAAGACTACTTTTGTAGTCTTTTTAGAATACAGAATGGAGGAGCTCGGGAACCTTTGAAATTCCTCATAAAAGCATGATGATAAAATCACAAAAAAGTGGTTTAAACGTACATATATGCGGTGCATAGTGGTATCAAAAACTAGCCTTATAGTTCAAACAAAGTCGTACGAAGACAGTTTATCGTTAGACCTTATTTAACTTAAAAGTAGTAGCAGTAGAAGTTACGCTTTTTTATTAACCTGTACTGCCCCATTGCTGGACAAAGGTCTCCCCCAAAATCTTCCAACGGTTTCTATTATTGGCTGTCTCACGCCAATCCTCCAGATAGATGTCCAATACGTTTAAGTGTAGCACGTTAAAAATAAATAGAGTTTATTATCTGTCTTAGAAAAAGCTGTAACAATTCACCCAATAAATATGATTATGAACACATTGAAGTGAACCCACTGGCGTCTGATTCGCTCGGACGAGATGAAACAAACGAATCAATTTTAAATGTCCTAATAATCTTTTATGAAATACTGATCAATGCATTGTTGAAAAGAATCGTACAGTGTAATGCCTTTGTATTGATGTTTTTGAGAATTGTATACTATTTATTTTTTTACAATTTTCATAACTTAACCATGAAAATTATGATTTATGGTTTGTTTTATTACCATTTTTTCAACATATTGTATATGATAATAATTGTACAAATTGTACAATTGCAGAACTTACGATACAGTACTTTACGACGATATAGTGATTTTTTTCGACCTTTTGTCGCATATCATTATGTCACAATAATGCGTATTAAAATAATTCCGCTTAGTATCGTAGATAAATCCTCGTTTTCGTGCTTCGTACTAGAATCGCCAACGAAACATAGTGCAACTTACAAAATATTAAAATAGGCACTATACAAAGATACAATAAACGTTTCATCACACATCATTCTACAACAGTAGAATACTGGTACAATTTGAAACACACTACGCAGTAGATGTTCGGCGTTATTCCCATGATACGCGTGACATTAGGGTGTCCACATCTCAGGTGCGGAGAGGCAGGAAATGAAATTCCTGCGTCCGGCGCGCCGTCCACCGCAGCGTCCGCACTCCGCACTATGTGTGGACACCTACCTATGTACTGTAAGCAACTAAAGTCACTGAATCTTTGCGAAAATGAATTGCGCTTTAGAATAGTTATAATTTGAGTAATGGTGTCATAGTACAGACGGTCAGTTTCAAAATAAAGAAGAGGTAATATGAATATATAAAAAACAAGGTAAGTCCTCGCCACAAAACCCTTATTTTGATTATCCTTTTTAATAATCAGAAACTGTTTCTGTGTTCTAGGCGATGGTGTATACAGACCACGTTGATCTCAGGATGGATCACAGGAGGATTGATTAATTCCCGGGTTATGGATAAGCATTTCACTTCTTTTATAACCTATTAGAGTATTCTCAAATAGCAGTAGCCTGGAGATCAAATTTAAAAGTCAAATAATAATAGACTGGCCACCTATTACATAGGATTGACATTGTAAATGGCGACGCGTGGTTGTCTTACACACACCTCTACTTATGAGCCGTAAAACAGGGGCGCTGATATGTATTTAAATTATTATTCAGCGTAAACGAAACAAACAATCCGTAGAACAGTTAGCCTAAAAATACACAGTATAACTAGTGACGTGACCAAACTCTGAACAATCAAACTTTTCTCGAGTAGAAACTGAAGCTGCACTATCTGCGCAGTTTGTGCATTTGTTGGTGACCGTACACACTGCGGCCGCGACGAATAGTTCACTGAAGTTATTGTGCATACATTGTGTGCTCGGAGTTTAGGATAAATGTTGTAACGAGTGCTCTGTGCTCAAGTGAACACTCAAACATATGTTTTAAAGTTAGCCTGCAAAATGTTGATTAGATTGTCCTTTTATTAATAGAGAAGCAGACATTTTCATGTGCGTGACATTTGCGTGGAATATGCGCGGCGTATACGTAACATGTGCGTGTTCTGGTTAATTAGTAAGAGTCAAAAGAATCGTGCCTGATGCAGTGGTTAATATTGTTAGCTCACCGGCGCATTAAACTACATAATATGGTGAGGTTCGAGGGTTTGAGATTCGCAATGCCCATAATTATTTGTAACAAACAGTAACTGAAGAGTTTAAAATATTCCATGATCAAGGACCGTAACATTGTAGAGTCTTCAGAGACAAGAAGAACCTTAGTGCGTTAATAGGATTTTTAAACCGTTTTCTTAGTCATAAAATAACCAGGTTCACATTACAATACCCAATACAATAAACACCAGTATCGTATGTTAGTTGGCAGACAGGTCCTCAGGTGGACGTCATGACGTCATGGTAATGAAATTCCGCGCAATCCTCGTGCGATGTCGGCTATTCTCGGCTACTGTCGGCTCCCGTCGGTCTTAGCCAACCTAAACGTATTACTAAATGTCCAGCTACTGGCCCGCTTCGATTTATTAGGATTTTGAACCGATAGTTCTTCTATACAACGATTTTTGTGAATAATAAATTTAGTTTGGAATTTCTTTAGTATAGGAAACTCTACTAATATGTTACGGTAATTTTGAGTCTATGTCTGAAATTAGTGCCTAAAATTGATGCAACGTGATTGCACAAATTTTCGAGATGCGCGAGTTGTTACTGCAAAGTAGAAAAATAAGGGATTTTTCTAAGAAAATGTAACTAAGCTCAGGAAAATTCTATTTATTTCGATTGCCTAACATTACAATTTCGAAATAAATTTATTTATTAATATAAATTTAATTTCCAGTTTATCTCATTCTCTTTAGCAGATTAGCAGTGAAAAGATAACACACAAACAAATATGGTCTGTACACAGTGCATGTATTTTTAATCCAGGATATAAATTCCTTCATTCGTTTCCAACATCCTTACTAGAGCCAATAAGAAAACTATTTATAGAATAAAACAATTGACTCTCAGCTTATTGTCTTAGCCGTCGTGTCCGCTCACTAATCCCGGCACAAAGGCGATTACTTTCTAAAACGACGTCGTTCCACATCTCGAAATAATCGAGGGTACGATATTAATCTTTTAAAGGTAGTGCTTGTTCCTTACGATGTAAAAATTAAGTGGAAAAAACAGTTGCACGATTTCTTAGAGTAGTATCGTAGTTTGACATTTTAAATGTACCGTATAAATAGCTACCGTGGCGCCCACTAGAGGCGCTGATCACTTTTTTCAATAAAGTTTCTTAATAGCTAACCGATTGCCGATAGTTAAAATTGGTAGAGAATTGCGCAACTGTACAAGACTGCTTTCAATCATGCAAAATGCTGAAATAATTTAAACGAACAATCAGCTTCATTAACTAACTGTACAACCGCGTGACTAACTACACCAGAATGAAATCTGTCGGTCTAAACAGCCTATGAATACTTTTCTAGCTCTATGCTAAGAAAAAAAAATTGAAAAGAAACGTATTGTGAAATAAACATTGGGGTTTTTTTGGGGAAATTCTGCCCTCTATAAGGATGAAAACACGGTGAAACATCTCAAAATTTGTATTGTATTTTATCATTGGCAAAGTCGCGGGATAAAGCCAGTAGTATATATGGATGTTAAGGAACCTCTCGGACGGTATGTTGCGTTAAAAATGTATGTAAATGGAACATATGGGAGTGTTTGTGGAGCGAGTTCGTTTCACGACGACAACACATCTGTCTCAGCTGAATTATAGCTGCAACAACACCTCTTTGAAACTGTGGATTTGCTTTACAAGAATACTGTATAAGATATTTAAATTACATACATAAGGAATTCATAAAGAATACATACAATTACACGCCTTTTACTATAGGGTTACGCAGAGATCGCAGAGCCCCACTTGGTTAGGTCCTTACAGATATTCCTTGCTACAAAATTCTAATTACTTACGTAATTGTTATTTTGATAGTCATTATTTGAATTATTATTATGGTGGAAAAAGATTTGATTTTGATTTATGCTCATAATGTTACAACATTTTTTCGATTAATTTGGTCATTTAAGTATATTGTGAACGTTATCAATCTGTTTCCGACTTTTGCAGCGGAGATAAAATTTCTACATAACACAAAATATATTTGCTTAAGGTTGCTTATCACAGGCAGCCCGCATAAAGTTAAGAATTCACTTTTGTAGCTATCACAGTTGCGTTACAAAATTGATATGAATATATAAATTGAGATGAGAAACAGAGAAGAATATATTTTTTATTTGAAAGAAACACATAATTACAAGATATATTGTAACACTTCAAAATATACCATAATGTACCGTGTCATTGAACCGAGTGTTACTAAGAAGAGCCTTTGACGCTCACTTCCAAGTATCGGTGACATAATACACAGTTCCTGTAATGCCGCCTTTGATTCTCTTCGCCTTGTACTTGTACTCATAATGTGTTGTCAGATAATTTGCGATTTTAATTGATTGTTGGTACCAAAGTTTGTACAATGTTATGTACTTTATATGGCCGAATAATATACTCTGTTCAAAATGTCATCTTTGAGTTTTCGACTGATTTTCGATATTACAGTAAACGATCTGCGCAGTGGAAAATTTGGAATAATGAGACTTATGTAAAGAAAGCAGGTTATATGAACTAAGTGGCCGTTCTTTGAAATTACTGATTAATGATTTGAGAGTGGCTTCAGAGAGATTTTCCGGTAAAATTGTATACCATTTAAAATAGTCGTTGTCGTTAAAGAAACGTTTCAATTTAGAAACAATTCTTAAAATCTTCTACAATTTTCAACATTTCAATTAATTACAAACAATTCTTGAAGTGTCCTATCTTCTCGTTAAAGATAAAATAATCCAACAACCCTTACACAAACAATAATATACCAACTTCAAAATTTTCCATTACATTGAAACTTAAGACATAACAGTGGAATATAGAGTACTAGTACAGCAAGCGATGTACAACGCGTTGAGCGATAACATCGAACAGTAGCGATATGAGAGGTGTTTTCAGTTGATGTAGGGGTGGGGGGTCGTTTGGCTAAAAGATGCGGCTGTTAACGCTCATTGCGGACATTAAGCCGGCGATGATGATTATGAGCCGCCTTCTTAGATATTGTTTGTTGTTCTTAACGAGCTGTATTGTTTGTTGATGGACAATTCGTAACGAATGGCTGCCGGTAGCTGCGATGTTTAAATGAATTTCTAAAATATTAAAAAACGCGGCGAATTAACGAATGATATTCATACATCAGTCATATTTTAACCTAGTGACCGGACATGCGAGTTAATCTTATATGTGTTTACCGCGGATCCTCTATAAACAAGAGCGATGTTTATTCTGTTGTACTATGATATACATTATACAGTAATGAGGTAAACGTAGATACACATTAGAGTAATTGTAACAGAATAATGAACAGCTGTAACGCGTCGACGAAAAGTAAAAAAAATATCTTTTAGTTTTACGACTTCATATTATTCATTTATTATTATTTATTTACGACTTTATATTAGGGCTACAAAAGGTTTCCTCTTCTAATAGTCTTTTATTTAACCTCGTGTTGAAAAGTAGCTATCGAGACTGAGCCTTACTATTTAATTAATATAACACACATTTGGTCACACTCGGGACAAATATTTGTGTGATCTACAGATAGTTATTTCGGGTCTTGTTGTGCTTGTCCGTTGCTTGTATATTTATAAAAATCTCCGACACAAGAGCAAATCTTAGTGCGGGAGTTGTATTTTAAAACTAAACAAATGTGTACATTATGTTGCCCTACCAAATTGCTCTAAAACAAACGTTCATAAAATCACGCACTTTTCAATATAGAGATAGGCAAAAGCCAAACACGAATGCTCTAATGTGTCCGCATATAAAACCTGCGGTCGGCATTCAGTATATCATTCATATTTCATATCAATATGCGTCAGGACATTGACCCCACACGTTTATCGCCATACTTTCAGCCATTTGTCAGTTTTATTTTTATGTGGCGACACTGTTTTTGTACACTTTTTGTTCACTTTTATTTAACTCGCCGATTGGCAATTTTCAGATCATAGATTGAAAATTGAGTTAGGTTTTTTATTTTATATTAGTTTTACTACCGTTTTACAAGCCTTTGTTCCTATATAACAGACGTTCATGGTTCCCAATAATAAACAACATTGTATTGCTACACTTAGTTTAGTTTATTTTTGAACACAAAATATAACGATAACGGAAAAAAGTATTTGAGTATCACAAAAAAAAAATAGCTCAGTGACAGCGTTAAATTAAGTACAGTAACACAAATCTCTACAATCAATACTGTCGAGTATCAAGAGTTTGACATTTAAAATGTACTGCCAAATAGTTCTTACGACGTCTGGTAGAGGTGCTAAACAGATTTTCCTGTAAAATTTCTCGGTAGCTAGCTGATTGTTGGTATTTGATAGTAGTAGTTTTCGCAGCGTATATGTTGCGGCTACGTCCACGCCTACGCCGGACAAACGCTAGTGTGAAGGGGCCCTTAACCGTCACGATGCAAAATTTACAATGAAATCCAAATAATGAGTTGCTCCATCTAAAACGTTTGCAGTCCATCTGAGTGATGTTCGCAATCAATGCAAATGTCTCGTCGACAGCGCTCTTACAAAGGCGTTCAGCTACACTCGTTCACTCGCTCACTCGCTCACTCGCTCAGTCGTTCATTACTGGTGAAAAACATCGATATTTCAGATAACATCAATTACTTGGAGCCGGGAACACAAGCCTTTTGTTTCCGAACAGCTTCGCTTACAATAGATATCTTGTTTACTTCGAGCTACTGTTGCGGACTAAGACTTGCGATTTTACTATTTAAAGTGTATATTTAAAACGTTTGTAATTATTTGAGAGAGACCGTTTTGTATTATGCAAAACGTTCTAAAATTAAAAAAAAAAGGATTTGTATCAGGAGAGGAGAGGATTTGTATTGAATTGAGTAAAGTTCGATAGTCTTAGATTAAGGACATTTAGTACTACTAGTTAAGGTATCGTGTCAGGAAATATTTTCAGAAATGCGTGTCTAGCGACCGTCACAAGTCAGTTTTACATAAAACTTGACTCTCAAGTGAGAATTTGGAATCACTCGCATAGAGTATTACCGATAGCAATAGTCGCATAAAGTTTAGAAATATGCGAAAAAGATCATCACTTTAAAACATTTCAAAATAATAATATACATCTATTTTACACAACGTCCCCTACATAAACCACCGTACGTAATATTCAAAAACATAATGTACAACAAAACGCGACACAGTTCCACCGACACCCTTGAACTGGGAATCTATTACAAATCCGTCACAAACACATGAAAGGGTCGTACGTATTGAAATAATGTGTTTTGTTAGAACCCTGTCGAAATAAATACCGTCATGTTGTTTGTGCTGTGCCGCTGTGGCGCTGTGATAGTTGGCAATCTTTTGTGAGTCTACTTTGTATGTTTGATAGAAGGTAATGTAGTACCCACGTTTTGTGTTACTTGACGTATATTCTACTTTAATGGTACTAGTTTTTTGTTGTTTAGTAGTATTCTATATAGTGCCTTACTTTTCTATAAAAAAAAATCAGACGCTGAAAGAATATATCGAAATGAATTTAATTTCTTTTAAAGAGTGCTTGAAGGAAAACAGGCCACATTTTGCTAGCGGTGTAATAAAGGTGAACTTCATTTATATGAGCGAAAGAAAATTATAAAAAAAAATGTCCGCAATTGTGGCCAGTCATAGAAACTATTGTTCAGAAGCAGTGTTATTTAATTTACAAGTAAAAATAGTTTTGAAATAATGTTGCATTAAAATAGAAAAGGTTAAAGTGATCATAAAGTGGTGTCTGTTTCTGTACGAATATGCGTGGGCGGTATAACATTAAGTCAACAAAAAGGGGTTTCAATATCGAAACACATTTAAAATAGCCGTATTTTAAAACCTTTTGATAGAATAACCTTTACACGAATAGAAAGGAACAAGGAAACTTAATAAAAACAAGTAAAAGAACGTGTATTTTCGCGCGGCGGTGGTATTTCCGCACGGTTAGACACGCACAAAATGTTCACCGGCATTATCGTTACACGGCGGAATCTTAACAACGCACAGTGCGTAATCATGGTAATAACTGGGCGGGTGTTTCTGCTTCAATGTACCGCTGAGCGGCGCGGCTTCGTGCACACAATGCCTCTTGACGCCGTCTCCGTGGTCTCCGCCGTCTCCGCCGGCGACAGCGTGCGTCTCCGCGCACTCACAAGAATGTGTGTCACTTGCACACAAGTGACGTCATTTTCACTTAATTACTTAAGTGTGGAACGCTTTTTTGGAGGCTGTTGGAATTGAGTTCAGTTGGATAGAGATTTCGTAAATAACGTTGCCTAAGACGTATATATTCTTAATTTATCAAGCCTCCAGTTTTGAAAAGTGCGAATGGACGATGTAGCCGCATTATATCGGCGGCGAGACGATATTACGACTATATGACTACACGTACAATACCCATCGCTGATAGAATTGTCGGTTAATTTAATTAAATTACAATTTCCGACCACCATGTTACCAGAATAAATAACTAGTACTATATACACTAGGGTGGTCCACCGATATAGGGGAAATTTTTTTTTTTCAAATAGAAGTTTCGCCACCCTCCCATTTTGTTGCACCAATCATACTTATTATATATTTAAAAAATCAGCTTTCTATCTTATGTAATAGTGGATGCTCAACGGCGATGAAAATATTAAAATTTTAGTAAAATATTCAAAAAGGGTATGTGCAAAAATTTCAATACAGGTACATCAAAGTAAGACTTTTTATTGTAATAATTAGTTAAAAGGCACATAAAATGAATGATCAAAGCAAAAACTAATTTATGTTATTGTAAAAACTTTTATGATCAATCTAAAACTGAGTTAGTTAACTCCTTTTTAGAAGTTTCAGTAGACACAAGTTGCATGTTTTTTTTCAACTAAATGTAATAATATATTGTTTTTCTTCCTCGTCCTTAGTGAGCAAGCTATTGTAGTCTTCAAATAGTTTCACACCCCCTTCCGCAGCCTCTTTAATAACAAGCAATTATGCAACTTTTGCTTTAAAGATAATCAGCATTTTCATTCCAAACCTCAGATGGTTATTGCAAGAAAAAGTCCTTAAATCTAGTAGAAAATCTGTTTTTAGCGAACTTTCCGACGCAAAAGTATATAATGTGTATCAAATGACAGTTAACGACTGTCACCTCGTACTGGACGAGAACTACGATCAGCATTCATTTGATGAACTGTGGCCATTTTCTCGCCACAAAAAAGCTTGTCGGAAAACAGAGCAAAGATAATAAGTTCGTCAGGCAAATACCACAGGTGACGCTTTAAGACCTTCCTTGCAGCTTTACTTATTTCAAAATCAATGGCATCGTACAATTATAACTTCTTTTAAAGTAACAAGTCATTTCTTGGTGCATCTGTTTTTAAAGGCGTTTCAATACAAGTCTTGGTGTATTTATGAGCACCAAAACTAATTAATCGAGCTATTAGCTGTTCTTAACTTTTAATTAGTTAGATTATTCTTTTAAGGAATTATTTGTACAATAACTGTCTGTGTAAATAATGCCTGAAAAGAAAAATCTTCATAGCATAACTCAATTTTGACATCCATCGAGCGTGGTGTATTGGACCTGGGGCCAGCCAATGAATTTAGAAGGTGGTTTGTTCAAACGATCATAGTGAGTTCAATTAACTCCTTGTAGTAATCGCTAACTTGTTTTTCCCCAGCTTTTACGATGGTAAGAGTCTCAAGTGTGTTCAGGGCGAAATTTTCCGTATCCGAATTATCAATCAGACTATCATACTGCTTTTTCGAAAAAGTCTCCCATGTATCACTGAATCTCTTGAATAGTGGTATTTGAGGAGAGCTTGACTGACCAAAGCACAGTGATTATGACTATAATTATGAAGATTTTTAATAAATTTCTCTATGCAATGGTCTAATTGTCTTGTCGAAATTCCCGATTTTTTCCATATTTCCACCACATTTTCAATAAGACCGCGCGCAGAATTTATCAAATTTATATGTTCAATAATTAAGTGGTGATAAAGAAGCAAAACTTGCCGAAGAGTAAGATGTTGATTGAGCCTTGATAAGGGTTCCACATCTCAACAACCCAAAAGAAAAATATCGTGGTTTTGTCGAGTTATTGAACATATTTTGTCCCTATTTTATGTAACAAAACACTTTTTTAAAATATATTTTTTAGATTTAAACACTTAAACAGTCATATATATAATGAATTAGCTTAGTTTAATACCCAAAAAAGACCTATAACAGTGAAAGAAAAATTTGCACTTTTCTCAAAAAAATCTAAAGTATAACTGCTTTGAGCACCCACTTCCACTAAAGCTACCTTGTTCAAATTTTGCAACGTTATTATTTCAAATACGTGTAACAAATTAAGCCCGTGGCGAAAGTGATAACTAAAAAAAAATTTTTTTGGACCACCCTAATATACACCTATGTTACTCTACGTGACAATCAGCCGTACGCAAAACGGTTGACGCAAATTTTCAGCGTAATTTGATCCAAATGTGAAGGTACACTAACGCCACGCACCCGTATTAGCTGATTGAATTCATAAAAAGATCAAACGTGTGCGTAAAACCGTGAAATTTCACTTATTTTCGCAATTTTACTTCCCCGTACGAAACGGTGGGTAACAAAAAACTTTGCCAGTGTCTCGAGTAACTCTATAACATCTCCCTCTTTTCCCTAAAGGGGTAAACAGTGATCAATACGCCCTCAATTTGCCAAGTAAGTTTCCAGTCCCATCTTTACAATAAAGAAGGAAGCCTATTGTCATTTGTCGGAAAACGGCACCAAACTTTAGACTAATAATTTCCTTAAAGAAAATTCGATAAAATTTTCCTCCACCTCGTGATCAGAAGCATTAAGTTTTAAGTTTCTCGAAGTATCATTAAGTTTACATTCCATCGACGCTTTTGCCCCGGCTCGATGAACTGTGCCCGAGTGAACCGCGCAACCGAACCGTAAATGATAGTTTTTATTGCAAGCCGCTGATTTTGGCCGACATCCAACGCGATGTTCAACCTTTTAATGTCAAAATACTTGATTTCAAACGTAATTGTTAGTTTAAATGGGTCAGTCGAATGAAAAATAGAAATACCGAATGCGCCGATACTAGAGAGCACTATTTCAATGGAATTTATTATTTCTTGTATTGCAGCATTCATTTGTATACGTGAGTGAACTGATTTTTTATGTTTTAGTTCTATTCAGTTACTTCAATTGCAGCATGACCTGATATACACTCAGCGGCAGAAAAAGTGGCCCAAAGTAAAACTACGATAAAACTTTTTATAATATCAATATATGGTTATTTTTTTGGGCTATAACTATTAGTTAAACAGTTTATACACAAGGTTAGTTACAATTTACACTAAATAGTCGTATTTTTTTTATTAAAAATGGGAAAAATTAAAAAATACAGCTTTTTTCGAAATCACTTATTGAAAGTTTTCGTAAAAAAACTAATTCTGCATCAAAGAAAAATTCAAGTTTATACCGCGTGTTAACTCCTCTAGCATTTATGGTGACCTGCATGCATTCTGGCATGCTTTGGAGGATGTTTTAATTACTTCTTGAAGAATTTAATCCCACACTCTGACTAGAGCGGTTCTTAGCTCACCAAGTGATTCTGGTGGGTTGGGCAGTGCACGTACATCTTTTTTTTAGCATGTGCCAGACATGTTCTACGGGGTTGATGTCTGGACTGCGAGCAGGCTAAGCCAGTTTTTGAATCCCGATATCAGCAAGGTGCGAATCCACAACGCGGGCGCTATGAGCGCGCGCATTAAACTGCATTAGAGTTAATCCTCCCGACCAATGAAATCCATAAGTGGTACAACATGGTCTTGGAAGATTTCTTCAATGTACTCGGCTGCTGTTAGGCGTTGATCTACGATGACAAGCTCCGTACGTGCCTCCAAACATACATCTCCCCACACCATAACAGACCCACCTTTGTAACTGACCGTCTGACGTGTTGTGTTGGGAAGAAACCGTTCTTAAACCGTTGTCTGTACACTCTCTCACGACCATTTGGTGCTCTTAATGCTACTCAGAACTCATCGGTTAACAAGAACTTGCTCCATTGGTCGATGGACCAATTTACATGTTTACGAGCAAATCGTAATCGCGCAACTCGATGGTGTCTCTCGAGTTCTGGTACTCGGGCTGGTCTTGTTGTCCGTAAATTAGGTTCTTTTATCCTTTGCCTCATGTTCCGTTCACTAAGAATGACTTCGCGTGCCGCTTGAAGCCTCTAGTGAATCTCAAACGCTGTCAGAAAGCGGTTTCTCAGCACCTCGAGGTTAACAAATCGATCATCTCTTGCGGATGTACATCGTGTTCGTCCACTTCCTGGTCGCCGCGTGTAGAGACCAGTCTCACAATACCTCCTAATCGCAGACCTTAAAGAGGTATGCGATACATTGAAAAATGTAGCCACCTCTCTATGGTAATGGCCCTGATCGGACAACAAGACCACTTAAGCCACGTGTTCAGCAGTAAGTGGCATCTTCAAATCTTTTCTAAAATCTAAATAGACCAACAATCAATAAAAATCATAAAAAAAATCGTTTCCGTGCAGCAATATTTCAAAATACAGAATTCAACTGACCTCTCGAATCAACACCGAATTCAGTTCTAACACACATTGTTAGAAAAAGTCATCCGTCACTTAAATTAATCTGAAATTCAACTCTTCATAACACTAAACAGATCACTTCGCAACTACTTAAAACAATATATCTTTCATATATTACTTAATTTGTTTACAAATTTACGATAAGCGCTTGGGCCACTTTTTCTGCCGCTGAGTGTATTTGCATTTTAACTTATAATGTGCAAATTTTTCGATCTCTGACTTGTGTTGTTAGTAATTTTTAGTCATCTGATGGAGCTATGTGTCTTTCCAGTGTGAAATTAACTAATTTCATACTGCTACGCTTCTTTGATACTGCAAAATGCTATGTTATTATAGTGTAAACTACTATTCCCTCAGTACATTATTAACTAGCAATATTTCATTGACCGGCCCCTCTGTTTATGAATATCAATAGATTACGAATGAATTGAAAAGTGTAACATTTGCATTAGAAAGCCGCGGGTGTTTTAATGCACCAATCATTGGAAGCCAAGGCGAGGGTTACAAAGAACAAATTGATTTGATTCCGGAATGGTAGAGGGCCTTGGAATTACATTGAAAGAGGTGGAACAGAGAATACATAGACGTGTAGACGTGGTATGTTTATTAATTATGTGTTGTGTTTTTGTATAATACATACGGTTCAAACAATGTTATGTTGAACTCAGTCAGTGTTGTCAATTGATTGGGCTTAAATTTAGTTTTTGTTTTACGGCGATTTGAAAAAATTATAAATGTTTTAACCTAAATGGATGAATTGATAAATTTTGCAGTTATTGTTGAAAGATGCGGGAATAAATGTAGGCTGCTTTTTCATGTGTGTATTTTATGTGGGTTTTTCCTATTCCCTTTGTTGACTCGAGAAAATAGCTAAGCTTAGCTTAAAAAAATCCTTATATGGCAAAACAAGAGATTTTGAATGTACTGTAATTTGTATGATTAACCACAAACTTTGTAACAGTACACCAAAATTAATCTTCAATTTTAAAGTTATTTTCAAGTAATACCCTACCATTAGCTACAGTACACCTTAAGGCATACATTAAGTGGTATCCATTCCATGTAACCGAGTACAAACACATTTGTTAGCGAGGAGCGAGCGCCTCGGCCGCGATACGTCGATCGTTTGTCATGTGTTGCGTCGCGATATCGCCCCGCCACGTGATGGATCGCCACCTACGCTCGGCTATTGTCGCCAGAGATCGGACACACTCGGCTCATGTCGGTGACAGTCGTTATAAAAGTAGAATTTCGAAAATAGTTGTGTATGAAAAGAAGAATACTTTAAATGGTACCTTTGAGAGTTGACGTGATGCTTAATCTAGAAATAGATAGATCGAGAAACAACATTAGTTAAAAAACCTTTATGTACCTAATATTAGGTATATCTATTTTTTTCAGAGGGGTAGGGATACCTACGTAGAAATAGTCAAGTTTTACTCATGCCTCTTTGTCTTTATGTGTCACTGCTGAACTTTCAATCACCAACCTACATACATACACACATACGTACATAGTCCCTAGCTTATACTTTATTATTATGAATGAAAAGACCTTACAGAAAGCACACCCTCTTATTTTACACACACACACACACAATAGTACAATGTACCACCATCAAATAATCCCCGCGGCACAAACGACCGAACTTTCAAACTATTTATTTTCTCATCTCGCGATCAACAACATTTACTCTTGTTATCTTATACGCTTTTTATGAGAATAACACTGCGGAATGGACCCGAACTTGACCGAATATTACCGATGATTTTGCCTGAATTTTAAACGTAACTTATAGTTACTTAAGCAAGATTTCTGTACAATTGACCACTGACATTTAAAATTACTCGAAAACGTTTGAGATTTTGAAAAATTCCCTAGATGTGCTGTAGCGCGATTTTCTATCATTATCAACATTAGCTATGGACAACCGGCTAGCTCTCGAGAATTTGTATGAAAATCTGATATGTGCCTCTAGAGGGCGCCCTAGATACTATTTTTGCAGTACATTTTAAATATCAAACCCTTGATACTCAATAGCACAGAAAATCGCGCAATCAGTGTTTTGTATCAAAATTGTTCGACAGTAGTCGGAAATCGTCTCAAATATCGTATTGCTTTGTGTTATTTTACAGTTGTAACATTTTCAAAAAGCGAAAAACGGAGCAGTAGTGCAGTAAGATATTTCTAAAGCCAAATTTCTAAATCCAATTCCTTAAATAAATAATCCATTGACCTACATTTTAGAACAACAGCGGAACGTCAAAGGCTGCACCCAATGTACTGGTTTTCAAGATTGTTTTGTGTTTGAAGAAACACAAACACACACACACTGTGTACTGCGCCGTGTACTCTTGTGTTTTATTGTGTGTATGTCGGGAATCGAAGAAAAACACAGCGGCGCCATCTATCGCTTTTACTTGATGGAATAATGTCAACTCGCGGAAATATCGTTGCTTTTGTAACACCTTAATGTGAAGTGCTTGTTTGTTGTTGAAGGGAATAAGACTGTGAAGAGTAATCCATAATCTATAAAACTACGTTTAGTTGGGAATATTAAATAATAAAATTTTATTTAAAATTTTACCCTGTCGCCAAAGTCAAGCCAATTCATGTAACACGACATTTTAAGTAATTTTCAATGCGATGATTTATTATAATTTCCGGAATCTCTATACAAAATTGTCAATTTAGAACTATCCCAATTTCAAACACAAACCTAAAATATTAATCTACACGTGTCACAAGACATCCTTTATACAATTTCATAAATTACTAACATCCTGAAATCCAATCTGTACAATTACAAATACCTTGTGGAATGGCGCCAGGGCGTAGCATACATAATTATACATACATTGCGCGGTTTACAACCACACACGCACATTATATACGAACAAACATTACAATGTACTGTTGCCTCGTAAAATTGGCAAGCTAAGCTCTCGCCGGTTTTAACCAGTTTTATCATCCAATACGCCAATATGCCAACTTGTTATATCAAATGTATGTGATAAATGACAGTTTTTTTAAGTTTCAAGGGAATTTTTTAAATAGTTTCTAGACTTAAGTTCAATAATCGCGACTAACAGATTGAAAATCAGAAAAGATACTGTCATATCGTTCTCTGGTACAAAACTATTGATTTCTTATTCTGGACATTATGTTCATTTTGTTCGTTGAATCAATTCAATGTTTTTACTGTTTTCTTATAGGTTTTAGGCAAAGCTACGATTACATAGATACACACGTTGTTGATCCTATGTGATAGAATTTGAATATTGCCATAAAACGGGAACGTTTCCAAACTCTCTGAACTCTGAACACATGAGTGTGACTTTTCAAAACTTAACTTATTGCCATAGTGCACAGGTAAGTAGTTGAGAGTGTTAACTACAATAAAATATCTCTCATAGATAGAATAAATAAAGATACTAGATTTTTGATATTATCTATACGCGGGCAAACACGACTCGAGAAATCCTAACATTTGAAACGTTGGTCCAACATTGTAACCAACGCCAGCACCAATAATTGGCGTCCATTTGTCGTTTTAATTATGTACCGGTAAAATTCATCCGCTTTGTTATTTCCCCCGGGGCCGTCCGATGTTCCGATAAAGGATTAATGTGCTGTATCGTAAATCCTCCATCAAATTTATTGTGAACGATACCTACAGCTGATATTCTCTCTTAAGAAAATATTACTGGGGAATTGTGGAGATGCTGTAGATAGATTGTTAGTTTAGAAGTTAGCTTGAAGAATTTGAAGGCATGTGTTGTTATGTAATTGATGAGCACGTATATAAATATTGAAAACCTAAAATGCGTGACTAACTAGAAGCTTAGTGAAAATTCAATTGAAAAAAAATATGGGGTTATATAGTAAGCTTCTTTTTCTAAACAGTTTAATATTCTTCGTATTACTTATTTTTAAGGTATTTTGGAACTAATTTTACATTCACGTTAATGTTCCTTAAAATGTCATAAAAAGTAGAGGGTTATTAGTTACTCCGACTATTAACAGCTGAGTAATATGTTAAAATTTTGTATTAAAACTGATCAGTGCCTATTCCAAAAGCCTTTTCAAATCATTTAAAAGTTCAACTATTCAATAGTATCGAGAGTAGGAATTAGTGCTTAAAATGCTCTATACTCTCACCGATGCTCGATGCTCTATACTATCTGCTCTGAACTCATGATTTAGAAATTTTATCGTAGATGTGTTTCATGCAGTACAAAAAAGTAAGACGATTCACAGATTTACATACATACAGATTTCACTTCAATATCCGCATTCATGGCGCAAATTCAGTTCGTACAGTATCAAGATCTTTGTGCCACGTCGAGAGTGACGCAGCGTTTCCTAGCCCACCTGTTGGCAGCTTGTAAAATACGAACTAATCCACACTTCACATTGAACTAGGATTACAACGACTTAAAGCAAAACTATGTTAATACGATAAGATTACATAGGCGTTAGTTTGATTGTATTTTTGTGTGAATGACGTGTAAAATGTTTTGAAGAAATGAAGCGTGTGTTTTACTTAAATGAAAGTTTATAACAAAGCTTTATTTTACTATATTTTGGAAGTATCTGAACTTGTCTGAAGCAGGCATGTTATGCAGCAGTCACCAAAACTCTTAGATATCTGAAATAACTTTCTATACGTAACCGTATCTGATGCAAAAGTTGCGGACAAATTCGCATAAAAAGCAGTCTTATTTATCTATCGAATTTTTCTTAATATCACAACTTCTTCAAAATTTTATATTCGTATACAAAAAAAATCCAAACTAGCACACAAAATTAGCAGATGATCCTAAATAATTTCATATCCGGAACGGAATAAATGTGATTATTATATTCGAATCGATGTCCGAAACTTCATCTCCCTAACGTCCCTAGTCTGAACACCATGTAATTATTTGAATGAATATCCATTTACAATTGCTATATATTCACATTTTATACGGGTTGCCCACAATTTTGAATATAATAGCCGCCATGATATAATATAAGTTGTATCTATGTAAATCCAGGCAGATCACAAAGGCATGTATTTTGTTGCATTTGTGTATTTACGTATCGCGGTATAATAGCACAATCAATGGTATTGAACCAAATTGTACGTGCAAATGCTTTGTACGTAAAAATATGGATTCAGGCCGATTTTATTTTATAGTTTTGCAATTGTTAGTGTTTTATGTTTCAATGATTGCGCTTTGAAGTATCAAATTTAATTATTATTGGTCATAGAATTCTTCTTCTATGTAACTGCGTTAGTTTATTGTGTGCTTGTGTTAATACTCGTCACGGTCATAGTACGAAGCATGAGGTAAGAATCTACGACCCCTCGACCGTAAATCTGATCTTACATCACTACGCTGTCCGAATTTCCAGTTACGTTATTCTTTAAGCATAGGTAGATCAGCAATAAAATACAGCAATGTAATGCACTTTCTTCTATAGGGTCAGATTATCTCTATAAATTTTGTTACGCTCTTTACATTACTTCTTTTGCTTCACGAACATCCATGTATTACGTAACTGTGAGAAACCTAAACTATAACATACCCCTTCATTAGCACTACGCAATATCTTGTTTTACTTAAGTTGTGTAAAGCCAGCCATTGAAACGAAATACCGAAACAAACTTATTCAGTTAGCGGGCTCGCGTTAGCGCCGCTGGTCCACGAATAACTTAGAACGTGTTAAATCACTTCGGACACAATGTAACACGCCTGCATTGTCAACAGCTGCTAATTTACTAATGTTCTTAACGTGGAGATACCATAAAGCTGATTTCATTATGGCTTGTTGTAATGGCAAGTGTCGGTTGAAACTTCGCATCTAATAATAACAGTTTTAATTTAGAAAAATGTTACTTTACTGTGGTTTTAATCACAGTTTTTTATTAAAATAAAATAAAAAGTAGTTTCCAGTAACTGTAAACCTAAGTTTCGAATAAGTAATTTCATTACCGTTCCTTATTTAACTACTAACTAATAATTTATTTTGCAAGATTTCTGACCCAATAATTTTAGAGGCTGGAATTCATATTTTTATACCTACTAATATAAAAAGCTTATGCACTGAACATGCTGTCGTTCTCGTAAAACATAACGTACGAATGTTGTACCCCCTCACATACACATACAGTGTTAATGGAGTATTGTTTTCACGCATTGTTTTGTTTCCGTTTGTCTTCCTCGTTCCTTTATGTTGTTGTTTAATGAGTGTGTGTGATTCCTTCACGAAATGCCTCTTTGTTATGGTGTCAATCTCATATACTTTCTATTAGTGTATTACGAACTGTTATATGGCGTACATATTTTCAATTGTCTCTGTTGTTTGGGTGGTAGTAGATGTGACTGCTGATCAAGAGTTCTATGTTCAACTCTTGTGTTCAGTAAATTAACTATTAGATTGCACTGATCTATAACAATGCAGATTCGAGAAGAAAGTGCTCTTGTTCAGTTCTAATGTGAATAATGTCAATATTTGAGAGCCTGACAATAGTATTTGTGAGACTTCTCGTAACCAACACTACATTAACGATTGCTTAAGCTACAAACAATAATCAAGACTTGACATCACAAACATAGACAAGCCATTTAAATATTCCTGAAACCCGATCATAGATCTCACAATATACAATTTATTGGCGTCTTACCCAGTCTTTTGAATTGAACCAAACAAATCTATCCAGACTGAAAGCCGTCTAGAAAGTTGACTAACTTCAAGGCAGACTGAATAGCTGTGGAGACAATTTAACACACTGCTCACCAATGATTGAAAGTATTGAAACACACGTATCGCTGACGACCGTGTTGTGAAATAACGGCTACATTGCTTCACTGAGATATTGGTAAGGTAGTGATGGCAGGACAGACCGAGCGATGAGCGATACATTGTATAATATTTTTGAAATTAAGAAGCAATAAAATATTGATTTTATCTTTTATGTTCTTTAATAATTCTTTATGTATACTTTTAATTCTTTAAATTATAATTAACTAGCTGACCCGCGCAACTTTGCTTGCGTCACATTAGAGAAAATGGGTGAAATTCTTCCCCGTTTTGGTAACATTTTCCACTGGTACTCTGCTCCTATTGGTAGTAGCGTGATGATATATAGCCTATAACCTTTCTCGATAAATGGGCTATCTAACACTGAAAGAATTTTTCAAATCGAACCAGTAGTTCCCGAGATTAGCGCGTTCAAACAATAAACAAACTCTTGAGCTTTATAATATTAGTATAGATTGGTATATTATATTATCAGTTAGTATACAAAAAAAATGGCCTCCTCCCTCTCGTCCCCTATTCTTGCCACCAAAATATCGCACCTCCCGTATAAGGTCGGCTTTGGCTACAATGTCCACCGAGTGGTGCTATAGATACTCAGACGGACAAGTAAATAAATAAATATGTATAATGCATATGTCCACTAATAATAACACATATATGTACAAGAAAAAAATCACTACGTCTATTTCAGAAAACTTTTCTCTCCGCTCCATACATCCCTAAGTCCACCGCCTTACAGCTTTAGGCTCGCCGCACACGGTCTGAAGTAGTTTCACGCGGATACGCCTAGGATAAAGCCGGTCACAGTCTAGACGAGGCCCGCTATTGCCCACATATCAGGGAGTTATCTCTCGGGCTCAAACTTTCCCTCTCTGATAAAATACTATTACTTTTTGTTCAGGCTGATGAATTGTGGTTTTGAAGATTGTGCTTTTTTGTTATATGAGTTTAGTTTGTAGGTAGATTGTAGTAAAAGAGTAGTTAAGGTGCTCGTCAAGTCTTACTGGATGTCGTACCGTGGGTTCGATTCCCATGCAAATAAATACATATTTATTGAGGGTTTCTTTGTGTTCAGTATGTGTTTACATTATGTTTTTCTGACCTTGGAGTCGAAATTGAACATGAAAAAGTTATAAATGCCTCTAGCGTAATTCACAAGAACTATTTGACAAGTTATTTTAATGGGGTAGTGGAAATGAAGGCAATACACATATTAAGTACAACCACACTCATACATTTTTCCATACATGTCCAAAGGTTCCAAAATATTCCAAATATTCAGTGTGTATCTTAAGTTAAGATTCCTGCAGCTCAGTTGATAATTTAAAACTGTACAAAGCTAAAACTGTGAGAAAACAAAGGCCACTGTTTTAAATCGGGTGCCAAGGAAGCGAGGCAGAGCTTGAAAAATCTTTATTTTTTAACTTGAAAAACAAAGACGAGGACAAACTCGCTGATAAAACCTGCGCTCTTATTACAAAACGACGTTTATTATTAGACACAGTTTAAATGTTACAGTTTACATAAATTTTTTAATGTAATTTTAGTATTTGATATTTAATAACCTAGCCCTAGGCCGTGTGAACGTGAGTATGTTTGTCTGTACCTCGATTCTCTACCACTAGCCGATTGTCGGTAATCGACAATCGGCTAGCTATCGACTTTATGACATTTAGAATGGTACGGCCAAAAAAGTTTCTACGACGCTCGTCAGAGGCGCTGATCAGATTTTCATTTCAAATTTCTCGATGACGAGCCGGTTGTCGGTATTCGATTGTAGTAGAGAATCGAGCTACTGTTCGTTTGCTTGTTCGACTGTTATTTTTTTGTTTATAATATCAACGTGGCAGTAGCTATTTGGATAAATTAGCCTATATACTATAGTACCGAGGAACGGACACAGGTATCCACGACCACACCAAAGCGTCTGGAAAATCAAAAGAAATTCCTGTGTAATGTTGCGTGTTCCTGTCCTTGTTTGACGCCAAAACAACTGTACCGATATCATTATAATTTGGAAGAGGGATAAACTGTATTCCAAGGAATGATATACTTTATCAATAAAAATACTGTGCGTGGGAAGCCACTGGCAATAAGTTAGTATAACATATTATAGTAAGACTCTTGCAACCTTAAAGTTGAAATCGTAAATGTTTGCAATAAAATAGCACGATACCTTTACACCCTCACAGTAGATTGACTTTACTGATCGTTCAAACATACCCGGTAACATCCACACGTAAAAATATTATCATAGGATAACTTTATTATACGGGGTTCCAGTCCCGAACGATGCAAACTGAGTTTACATTGTATTTGCAAAGACATTGTAAAATAAATGGAGTAAGATTTGCTATGATAGTTATGAGGTCCGGGGTTTGGTTACCCGGTTAGAAAAGGATTAGTCTAGTTGTTTATTGTACGTGACTGAAAAACACACTTTCAGGGTAGGTATAATTGAAATCATCTAATTATGGCATTTATAGGCGATAAAAGGCGTGACAAATTGAAAAAGTCATTTTAAAACCGCAATGTACATTTCTGGAAATGTACGCAATTTATTATCATTTACGAATATTGCAGACAAATAAAACGAAATTAAATTTAAAATTGAACAATATTCAATTTGTATCAGATTACCACGTAATTATGGATTCGTGCCTGTTAATTAATAACGCCAATATTTAATATTGTCGTTAGTTATTACTCAATATATTCGACCTTGAAGTGTTTTAAAACAAAACGAAGCTCAATATTGAGCCGCGAGCGTCGCGCCACGAGCGACAGAACACGACGCATAAATTATGAGTGAGAGCGAGGTGAACGACCTCATTGTTCACAAACAATTAATCGTAGTCGACAACGTCTCCCAACGACACTAAAAAGTACCCACAGACCGTAAAACAACATTTTTAATATTCCGCCGCCGCTCCTGAGAATATTTTCTTACAAAAATTTCGCCGCTGCGTACTTCACAATTTCCTGCATGAAAACTTTTCGTGTTTCACGATTAAAAACAGTTCTGTACGGTAAATTTTGACATCGACACCTCTCGGCCGAGACTTGGCCAGTGATATAGGTTACAAGGCGAGTGCATGTATGCAGGGAACCAGGTCGCTACAGACTCTGCGGCCTTATCGATTGCCGGCGCGCGCAGACCTACCGACTCCCGATTATTCCTCACGGCGACACCTCCATCGCTCCTTCCGCACGGCCCGCGCTCGACCGGTCCGTTAGCGAACGCGCAATGTACCCCGTAATAGCCGGGTTCTGATTGGGGAGGTCCGATCGCCGGATCGCCGGGCGGGTGATGTAAAGTGATTGTGTGCGGACGTCGGGACCGCGGTGTAAGATGAAATAAAATTAAGTTGGATGTAAGGCGGGCACTCGATTTGCATCGGAATCGAATGTTTCTAGTGTCGATTACTCGCCGAGCGGTGTCCTCGACTCGCTCCACTATCGAGCCCTGATGTTATGTCTGAGTGGCGATTGTGAGAATTGAGATAGGAATTTGTATTAAATTGATTCTGTTACTGAAATGTTCACTCTTTCATTTGAAGCGTTGAATTCTGTGTTAGTTTCAGGAGCCGGGGGTGCGGTAAATAAAGTAGTTTGTCGAGTGTTGGCTTCTGTGACTGTGCTCACTGTACATAGTACGTACTGCACTGCACTGCGCTACTATGCTAGATTACTTAGCACGCTGTTTGCGAGTGCGCCCATAAAATATATTCTCGCGCCCACTCTCGACAACCCACTGAAAAATATAAAAATACAACAAAATAACGCGACATTTTTCACGGTATCGTTAAAAATAAATCAGTGAATGTAAGACATAATGTTGGTTACGAAAAATATTGGCATATTCAACGTGAAAATTAATTTGGCTGCACATTTTCGATAAATGGACGAGTGAAGCGAAAAAGTAGAGCTCATATACGGGTTTTTCATTTTCCCTCCGCGAAGTATATTGATGAAAAAGTCGGAGTAAGTTATTGGGCCACTGTTTTTATTTATGGAATATCAATTCGTATGATCTACGTATGAAAGGGATATTCAAATTATTCGTGTTATATGAGAAGAGGAAATAGGGTCAAGCTTGGAGTACACGCGCGATGCCTGGTGTCCGTACACGCGACTAACACTGGCGCAGATACTTTTGACGGTTATCAAACAACGAGCTTACGAAGTCATGTATTACTACTGACTAGTGGCTGCGAAAATATGAAACTATTTTTAGTTCCTAAATAAAATTGTGTTGGATTGTATATTATAAAAAAGGCAGTACAAAATATACATAAAATTTTATGAAGGTAGAGACTTAGGTTACGGATTTAAACACTCTTTAGCTAGTTTGATTAGCATATTGAGAAAATTTTAACACTGTGCACTTTTCATCGATACTATACTAATATTATAAAGCTGAAGAGTTTGTTTGTTTGAACGCGCTAATCTCAGGAACTACAACTGCGAATAGAAAAAATATTTAACTGTTGGATAGCCTATTTATAGAGGAAGGCTAAAAGCTATACAACATCACGCTGCGACTAACAGGAGCAGAGTTCTAGTAAAAAATGTTACAAAATTGGGGAAAGTTTTGACCCTTCTCGTATGTGAGCTAGTACACCATAAAGGGCCACCTATATCAGTTAATATTTTCTCGATACATCAATTAGTTGAACAAGTGTTCAGCGCACGGCAGTGGACGATCGTACTCGGAACAATATCGACGATATCCGTTTTCTCTTCACTAAAGTCTTGAGATACCTGTCTTAACTCGTTGTTCGTGTACTATTTGTACTGTATCTTTTAGAAAGTACTGGAGTAATAATATAAGTTGATTCTTTTAAGTCATATTTGAGGTTTTATTTTCTATTTTTAGTTACGCTTCTATTGTGTTTAGATTTTAATGCTAATGGGAATAAACTTTTTTTTAATACATATGTATAGTTTTTGTTTTGAATATTTTTGTTCCTATAAGTATTTTAATGGGATAGTTTTAATTTTAGATATTGGGTACTCATGAGTGAAATTATCGCTTTCAGTTTTTCATTTGTATATTGATCGTAAACATAGTAATTACATATAGTCCTTCAATATAGAAGTCCATAATTACTATGGCATCTTGTATTAGGTACTTTGATTCCACGTGTCAATAACAAAGTCCTAGACCCATTCTTAGTTGGTTTGAACCAAACACACTTTTATTTATTTCTTTCTTTATTAAGGTCTACAACAAAGGACCCAAATTACTGTTTTACTTAAAACAAAGTTTTTAAAGTGTCAAAGTGGAGTATTTTTTGTATCGCAGTTTAACGATAATTGATATTAGTTTGAAGCTTAAATCTGCTGAAAGCAATTAGGCGAGTGGGGCTAGATTTTAACAAGTCTGTAATTAGATCGGAGCTTTTTAAAGATATTGGTGTTTATAGTTCAGTATTTAACGACTAAAAAATTACTTGAAAAGTGCTTGAGATGAAAGGAGTTTTTTTTTTTCACCTTTCATCGCGTTTTCAAAGGTATTTTAATATATCGGTAAATAGTATCCGTTTAGGTAAATTATGTGTAAAAATGTTGAGTGAAATTCTTAGTAGGTGTGTGTTACCTGAATTTGTAGACAGTGGTTGTTGAAAGTTCTTACCTGAAAACAATAAAAATATAAAATTAAGTACAGCATATTTTGTTTATTTCTATGTTGCTACAAATTTAAGACATACTACTTTCATATAGTTAGATACGAATCTATAAAAACTTTTCTATGCTATCGAACAAAAGATTAGAAAAAAAAAGAATCAGTCATTTCGTTGATATCCCTGTATTTATTATTCCACGACAAATTTGCCAATTTATCTACAAAAAACGCAATGCAAGCAAGCTGAAACCAAAAAAATAAGTTTAAAATAAACCATAAAAATCATAAAGAAACTTACTCTTACAGCAGAAATCTTACAAAATCTTACAATTCTCAACACGGTCTCCCACACAGGTTTCACTGCGAGAATGCAACAATAACATACACGAGTACACAGTACCCCGGGGGCTTGTCCGGCCGTGTCTGACCGGGCGATAATTGTACCCGGGTATGCCCGGACACACCCGGATATAACCGGATATTAATATTGTGCACTCTCACGCTCGTCTGCAAGCTAATCGCAGTTAAACAGTAGCTCCTACCTCCAGTAGGTACGGCGAACCCGGGTTACACGAGGGATTAAAAACCGCCCGACTGATTTAGAATTTATATGAACTCATTAACGTTAAACTGTTGGTTGTAAATCGTGGTTAGTGGTTACGTATTAGTTGGCTTTAAGCTGTGTTTTGTTACATTTAGTACCCTTTAGGAAATATACAGTAGTAACTAAAAACATTCAAATGTAGGTTTTAATTACTTTTTATTATAATTAGTAAAGGTTTGCTAAATGAAACATCCTTTCAGGCTGGATTATTCCTAGTAGCCTCTTCTAAGAATGTCCCTCGGGATGACAACTTCGTACTTTCTTCTTCGTTATTATTCTAAAACTCAAGCAATTTGCTGGCATTTATATTTACAACACGAATTTCTTTTATGATAGAAAACATATCCAAGCCTCCGTTTAAAACTAAAATATATTCCTTTAAAACTGGCATATCGGTAGGCGATACTTTGCAACTTAGCCTGCGAGTATGCAGAGAGCGTCCACCCGTGACATCGGCCAACATCGGGCAACATCGGCTAACATCGGGCAACATCGGCGTCGCTCGCACAACTTACTATTTGTTCTACAGAGACAAACTACAGTGTAAAACTTTGCCATTCACAGCGCTCGTATTTTCATTGAAACTTACTTTCAATCGCCACTAATTGCGTCTGATTCAACTCTATCGTTGATTTCATTTCCAATTCAGTTATTTTAATATTGTTTGAGTGCTTTATTTTTTAGTCTCAAGAGCGAATCGAATTGAAGGTTAGATAAAAGTTTAGTTTGAAAGGTGTCTGCTGTTATATTAAGTAATTATTGATTTGATTGAGAGGTACAATGATACAAGTATTTATAAAAGTTTTCGAATGAATATTATAATATTGAAGCTTTTCTTAGTTTGAGATGCTAAATGATTTTTTACATTAATTCCGTCTGATCGACTAGGTACCTAATCAAGAGAAATAACATTATCAAATTAACTATAACAATTAACTTTATAATTATTCCAAAGTAGTATTTTATTGTGTTCTGTTTGTTCTGTAGGTATGTTAATTAAAATTCCATTTACTATTTCACATTTAAAGTAAACAAGTGAAATAATTATAACGCAAATAGTGCCATAATTCACAGTAACAAATTAATTTACGTCTTAAAACGTAACTTAATAGCAAAGCCATTCAATTTCTTACAAATTCAGCCTTTTCTCTCAAGGTGTTTCACCTTTTAATTTCGTTTGAAGTTGTCTTTGAATTTGTATAAAATATAATCTTAAGATTTCATCTCAGCCCCTCGTCGTCATAAATCGGCTCACATTTGTCGCTTGTTTTAAACACCCATTTAGATTAATTTCAGCGCATTAAGATTACGTTATACCGTCGTAGGGCGGGCGCGGCGGCGGGCGGCGTGAGCGGTGTTCGTGTGACATTACCGGCGCGAGCGGCTCGTGTGCGGCGCCGACACCGCGCGCCGAATATCTTTCCGCCTCATAAACTCAAGTAACGCGAAGTAACGCCACAAATTGAATTGCTGCGATGTTCGCGCGAGATTATGACGTCATCCGCACGTGCAAGCGACGCCCGCAGACACAGACGCGAGCACTAATTACGTACGAACTGTACGCACAAACATCAAACGCTTAGTTTATTAAACGACACAATTCACAACGTGTCGGCTGTCACAAGTACGCGCAATTATAACCGGCGAGCGACGCCGCCATCACTGTAAACGCTTGGCAAATATTGGATTCAGCACGTATTGCCGATTGTAGCGAGTTTTATACTCGCCTCGCAATACCGGAAAACTCGCTCGTGAGTGCTCCGGGCGGGGGGCGAGGGCGCGGCGGCCGTGTCGGACTGCTGTAAAGCTAAACTTCGCGCTGCGGAACTCATGAAGTCATTTGTCAAAAAATAATAAACGTCACATTGTCCTTGGATTTATAATTTGTTGAGTCGATACAAATCGCAATTTCGTCAGTCGCTGGAGCTCGGCGGAACTTGGGAACAACTTATTGGTTCTGCGCAAACTTATGTTTGGTGGTCCGTTCACACCGCGCCGCCTACTCGCGCCACTACTCTACTCTGTTTGAGGCACTTGATAAGTTTTAATTAAATAAGTTTTCGAATGGCGGGATTCTTGCGAATTGAATTTATGCATGCAGTTTTGCCAAATAAAAACTGAAATTGGATTAATTAGTAAAACAAAGTTGACGAAGTAGTTAGAGTATAAAATTCATTTCGTCGAATGAATGGAGTAGGTATTGGATTGTACCTTCGTACATAGGTGTGTGTGGTGATTCTCGGTATTAATATAGGGCATATCTGTGTGGTTCAATAACCATTTCATTTGGATGTGTCTGTGGAGTGTGAATGTTTGAACAATGTTTGTTGGAGTGTGCGGGCCGAGTGTCGGACCGTGGCGGGCGGCGCGTGCACTGTGCAGTACTGTACAGTTGTACGCCGTATACAGTCGTATTATATAGGACAGTGGGAGCGTACTGGCACGCGAGTGGCACAAACTCTCAACTCATTGAAATATGACGGCCCGCACAGGAATTCCTTCAACAGAGCAAATACAAAATTAAATTTGCAAATGGAGCCTGATTCTAGGGCTGGCGCGACTCGTTTGTGGAATATTACTTCATTTCATTTGTTATGTTATTTGCTGCTTGATTTTATGCCTACAATAGAAGGTAATTGCTGACAAATTGAGGTAAGCGTTATGACTATTAAGTGATATGGTTATAAAAACGATAAGCAAGCGACTGGAAAATAACAAACATATACATAATGTTACGTTATAATTATATATAAAACGTAATACGCATTTTTATGATTGAAGTTAGTACCATTTCATTTTAATACTGTATTTAAGTGTTTAATAATACAATTCTTGTGTTTCAGAGCTAGTCTTCAGAAAACTAAAACGTTGTTACTTCAAATATATGTTTCCTTTTTTCTTTTATAATAAGTTTTGCACAAAGGGGTATAAAGTGAACAGAGCGTGGCAGCCCTGCGTGCGTGCCAGGGTTGTTATGTTCAGACGCAGCTGTTTACTTATAGCAATTAACAGCCGCTAAACGAATAAAAAGCAAAGAATCCTCGGTTTATTCAACTTTATTCGTTCTCTCCACTGAAACGCTATTAAACTGTTTTCAGCTGAAAACAACTCTGTTTCAGGTTTCAACGTTTATGCTTGTATTTAAAATTTTAACATTCAAAGGGGAAATGTATTAATTCAAGCTTATGACGTATCAGACGGATGAAGTTACACCAATTAATTCACATGAATAGGCTTAGTAGGAGTTCTTAATCAATTCCCAGTAGCGACGTGTTGTGTGTCCGTACAATTATCTGCGACTGGCTCATTGTATTATAACGACATCGGACGCATTGTGGTGACTCTATTGATACAGATTACACGGCAGCGGGTCATAGCCGCACGAGATAACGTGCGCACAACAATGCCTAGTTAATAAGCTGTTACAATTCAATACACACAATACGGGGTTAATTGCAGTGAATTTGGCGAGCGGCCGATTCGCAACACACCATTACACGATCGTAAATTAAAAATGAACCGTCGAACATCGGCCGATACTGGCGGCCAGCAGCGTCGGTAGCGCTGCCGCCCGGCTCCGCCCGCCACCACGCCGAGCCGCGGCGCAACCTCGGCGCTCGCAGTGTTAACTTTCATTGCTCATTTACCGAATTGAGGGCTGTTTTACGACGCCAGCCGGAATAGCTGCGCACCTCTTACGCCTAATCTTTATGTTCGTATAAAACGAAACACTAAACGTGCGCCTTGAATAAATGCGAAGCGAAGGACGCACGTAAAAGGGCATTCATACATCAGGCCGTCCGCGTCGATCGGAATTAGTCGCTTTATGACTCGCCGCTCTATTGCTCCAGAATTAGATCTCTCGAGATAAGCTTTATTTGTTTGAGGTCCGCGCAATGTTCCGGAACTAAGTTGGTCTGTAAAGAGTTGACAACTTAAATCGAAAAGGCAAAGTTGCGTGACGGCAATACAACGTTTTATGACGGCACGTCGCAGCTCAACTTAGGGAATCTAGATGAGGGGCGGTCGATACTTCGTCTCGTCCCTAAATATAAATATTTGCTGAGAAATAGTATTTACGTAAACTGTAGAACATCTGAATCGTTGTTAGAATACAAGCGAGCTCGTTGTGAGATTATTTGAGACGTAACTTTGACTATTACGTACGAGTTGTAATATTCAAAAAGTTGAATGTTTCATAAGAGCGAGTTATGTTTTAATGCTTCGAGTGAATAATTCAAGTAACGAGATGTCGTTTAGGATGTAATTGATATCACAAAATTATTGTCAGCGATATTAAAAGAAAGATAACGCTTAAGTTTAACGGTTATTTTTATGAACGTTTTAAGTCGGAGCGCTCGACTCGAGTCTGATCAAGCCACGTATTTTATGATACCAGCGTATTATACAAGCATATTCATTTTTATTGACTCCGACGCTTATAGTTTTAGTTTGTGAGAAAATAAAATTTAGTAGGTTAAGTGTGTAGGAGTATAAAATTAATGAGAAATTCACAAGATATGGGCTTTTTGGGGGCACAACTTGAGTGGCTAAGTAATTGGTTGGCTCATTTCATCTTTCGCATAAGACACTGGTGTTACGTGCACATCTTAGCCTGCACTTGGCACGTGTGTCAGGGTAATACGTACATCTTCAGTGCAATCCTCGGAGCAAACAGTAGCGACGCGCATCTAAGATGACATGTGCTTTGGTAAATCCTTAGATTGTGACGTCATCTGACATTGCGAGAGCATTGCCTTAATTAGCAGATTTAGTCTTCAAACAAAGGACGAACAACATCTTTTATTGAATAGAATAAATGCTAATTCTTTTTTGAGCATGATATTGCTGAAAACTTTCGTGAAAAAGATTATGCAAATGTGCTTAGAAGTCTATAGTTGGTCTGCTTAAGGAACTATTTGGTAATCTCACAGCATTATAAATTCTTTTGTGTTGAACTTATGTGTGGATTAGAAATAATAACACTTGTTCTAAGATTCTAACGGTGAAGGAATACATCGTGACGCAACCTTTCACGCCTGATAATTCTCTAACGCAGTCTTGAATTAATACAAAGTTCCTCACTGCACTTGGCTAACATGGTGGACTCAAAGCTTAATTCCTCCCTCAATTCGGAAGGAACCTTTCCCAGTTGTAGGACAGTAACGGGTTAAATTTAATATTGTTTATTATTATTTATAGCAGCGTGATACCAAGCAATCGGACAGTAGTGGCTATATTTTAAGGTTTATATTTCGAGTATGTATTTCGAATCGTAATTCCGACTCTTATAAGTTAACTAGCCACTTAGAATATTTATCATATTGACGGAGTTTAAGCTAAAATGCAATAATTTAAAATCGCCCGCCATCTTACGTTTACGTTCAATAAACGTTTATACTGAATAATAACAACAAAACTTTTATATACGTATAAATATAAAACTCTAAGTTTTATCGACACTCGTTATGGGTTTATTCTAAATAACTTAGCATGAATATACATTAGAGCATTGCCAGTAAAGGAAAACCGGTTACAACCGGTTCGCTTCATAAATAAATCATTGATCATCATTTGATGTGTTTTCAACCCGTTATCATTTAGTCTCAGTTCGAAGTCAATATCATATGGACCGCTTAAAACTTGGTCCAACAATATGTACTTTTCCAAGGGAGCCTCCCTTTGTAATATGCGACATGCGGGCTTCTTTTAGTTTTAGAATGGTAACTCACTTTGTATTAGTGACACCTCCTTCACAAACGATAAAAAAAATTATCACGATCTGAACTTATGCTTTGTTACAATGTTCCTATAAATCGAGAAAAAAAAATGTTTGCCATGCACATAGACTAAATATTTCAAGTAAATAGAAGAAATTCGGAATCGAACATTCTTAATTTTTTTACATTAGAGTTAAGCTCTAATGCATATTGACCACTTATCCGCCAGGTGTAATACTAGGGGGTCACTGAGTGGGGTCACGTAGCAATTAGTTTTAGTTTAGTTTAATGTGAATAATAAAAGAATCGTGTATTGAAACGCCTCGCGCTCTTACCTAAAGCAATAGTTTATGTTTTATTTTTATTTCTACTGAATAAATTCGGAGCAATACGTTAAGAAAATTTAAGCTCGTAAAGGCATTTTGATATGTACTTAATATTGTTAAAATGATCTCTGTATGTGATTTGAAATTAATTGAATTGGTGTATGTGATGTTTCAATTTTGAATATTGCTTTAGACTTTGAGGGGTTTCAAATAAATATGTATATCAAAGAAAGTCTTGGATATATTAGATACGCGATCTTATATTTTGGTTTAATTGTATTGTCGTTTTAATTAAAAAAAAGTTAAAGTTTAAACAGTGTGTAACGCCTATCCGTAGATAATCTACTGATTTAAAAATAAAAAAGTGTATATTTACTATTTCTTTTTTCAAGTTTTAATAATTATACCAAATTGTTAAGGTGAAAAAAGAATCTTGATAGACTGTTGCTATTCAGATAGAACAAGTAGTTTGTTTTGTAATTTTGAATCATTTTACTGTCTGTACTAAATTTGGTTTCTGATTTTATGAGTAAAAGCTGGATAAAATTTTAACTAGTTATTTGAAACCCCTTGCCAAGATAACTTTTTTAACGTTTTTAACGTTTTTAACGTTAATTAACAGTAAAAAGCTACAAAACGTTCAGGGGGGCTATCACGTATCTTAGTTGACAGCCATACGAAATCCACTATGCTGTCCATTGTTTTCTGCCTCAGATTATAGTGATTCATACGTTACGTCAAAGCAGCAATGTACTGAATAGTGACCATAGATTTGACGTACATATGCTCGCTGTCAACTGAGATACGTGATAAGCCCGCTGATCATCTTAAATTGAACCTTAGAAATAAACATTCCTACATCTTAACGCTAACTGCACAATAAACCATTCTAAATTAATGTTATCTCCATGTAAAATTCACTTAATACATTTTATCGTAACGGAATAGGGCTGGCAATAAAATAAGGATGACAAAAGGTGTTCGGTGCATCACGTCACGATCGACGTCAATTTGAGACGCCCCTGCCGCTTCACGAATACGACGTCGTTCAGGGCTGCCTCTTATATCAACGATGAGTTTTATTAATGGGAGTTAAAATGGCAAGTGATCCTTTTGTAACATTTTTTTATTTGTAAATCTCTAGGAATTGACAATAGTCTTGTTTCATTGTTAATGTAAAGTTGTATAGAGGTTATATCTAAAAAAAACTAGAATTTAATACACAGCAACAAAAGTTGCGATAACTCAAGCATATTGCTAAAATAATTTCAAACTTTCTCAGAACTAAAGATAAACGTACAACGTCAAAAAAAAACCCAAAAATAAAATATCTTACGTATTCTTAGAAATCTGTTGTTAAACTAAGCACACAGATACACAAGCACGCAAGCTAACCTCCGAGAATATATGCTTTACAGAAATAAATAACGTATTCTGTGAGGCAGCCCTATTGTTGGCAGAGCCGTAGAGTCGGGGAAGCGGGGAACACGACTCTACTGTCGCGGAAAAAATATATTTGACGCGAGGGAAACGTTACACTCTACGTCTGCTCTTATTCCGTTATAATCTTACCGCTCTACCGATACCTAGAGATAGATTTTTGTTAGAGAACTCTACATTTGAAGTGTAAATCATCTTTTTGTGAGAGTATATTTGGACGTTGGAAGTTAGCTCTATGTAGAGCCAGTTTTAAGGATTATTTAGCTAGCGCTATATGGGTATGTAATTGGATAGATTAGTATTTAACCACCCTGCTTACTTTTAGTCGTATATGTGATACATTTATAAAATACAATAACAGATTTTCACAGAGCTCGCACTCAAAATATGTTAAAGTAACTATTATGGTACAATTCAAATACGTTACCTGTATGTACAGTGTACACTGTGAACGCAATAAATAAACACATCGACAGAAAAACATCCCCCTCTTTTGACTTAAAAACAATCACCCGATATCTTCAACCTGGTGGCCTGTACTTACCACCAGATATACGATCAAAGACCACGCCATAAACGGTCACCCATCATGACGTCACATAAAACATACCCACAGATAAAACCAAACTTATCCTTCAATGTGAGTAACGGAAAACGACCATCCAAAATTACAATAATAAAAACGTTTCCGTTCAAACAAATATCAACCTTGAAAACATATGCATAAGATTCTTTTTTTATAACAGCATTTTGGTAGAAAGTCAACGCAATGCAATGTCACATGTGCAGTTGAGACAAAGGGAATTGAACCTTATTGCTTTAGAAATAGAGTGTTACGTGTGTGTGTGTAGTTTTGATGTTAGAGGGCGGGTATGTGGCATAGGGTAGCAATTCATTCCACATTAGAAGGTCGAAGGTTTTTTCATATTAATTGCTTCGGCAAGGTCATAGTTGATGTCGCTTCCACACCACTTACTGTTATGTTATGTGACTCAATAACATTGTCTCATGGCGCCACATATGGTACTTTGTTCGATGTTTTTAAGGGCTCCCATAATGCATAAGTTCGAAAACAACTATTACTGAGTAAGATATTATTATACCTTTATTTTATTTTATATTCTTTTTCAGATATATCCATTTGTGTTGTTGTTAATCCTATCCTTTTTTTTTTTTTTTTTTCGTCAGGAAAATGCATTACTGCATGTCCCGCTCCAGGGAGGTAGCGGGGGTCTGTCGGGCTCTCCCGCCGGCTAGGCGTTCCGGCTTTAAAATTTGGGCATACCGACTAAAAACCTGACGGTGTTCCTTCAACTGTCACCATAAAGTGGCCAGGACGCGGTACCTCCAATTGGATACTCCGCGTCCCAGCCGGTGACGGTGTTAATCCTATCTTACTAAAATGATAAATGTAGAAGTTTGTGAGGATAGTAAGTTGTATATGTATATTTGTTATTCTTTCACAAAAACGCTACTAAACGAATTTTAATTAGAATTGATACATAAATAGTTTATTATCTAGATAAACATAGAGAGTTATTTTACTGCGGGAAATCTTTTGACACGGACGAAGTAATTACAACAAATTTAATACTAGCTAAAGAAGTGTGACATTTTATTGCAAAAATAGATTATTTTCCTAAAATATAATCTATCACGTTGCAAAATTTTACCTCAATCGGTTCAGTGGGTAGCGACATGTAACAAAAGACAAATAAACACCTTTGTGACTAGCATGTATTTTGTGATAAAATGTTGTACAACAAGCAGTAACGACAGTGTACAACCACCGTTACATATGTGAACGCCTCAATACCGTCGGTCCACGATCTGTGTAACCCATGTGATTGGTACTGCCATCAATTTAAATTGCCCCCGACGTTTATGGCTTTTAAATAATCGGGATTTTGGCTCCGTACTTTATTTTTTCATTCGTTTTTGACTGCTTAATGTGGGTGCACGACCGATGGTTTTTGGGATATAAAAAAATGGGCAATCGGACAGGGGAAACTGCTGTAGTTCTGATACATGTATGAATTTTAATTACATCGATGCACAGTTATTAGTTCGTGTAAAAATAATAGTTTTGAGCGCAATTTTTGGATGCCTTTCATATTTTTTCCAAAAATATTTTTTTTGAAAAAGACATATATGCATGAAATCACGACTATTTCTACAGGGGTAGGCGGAGGCCAAAATTACTCCACTTGCCATGATCCTTGCAAACTTCCGTTACCTTATTAACATCCATACATCTTGTCATACAGGACTACCGGTTACAAGTACAACACACCTGACCTTATTGCAAGAAAATACTTTTAAAAAATCTCTTTAAATATAGTAGGGGGTCTTCTTATCAAAAGTTTGAGAAACACTGCTGCTATTTTAAAATGTATGAGTTAACAGTTTGGTATCGCGTATGTTTCAGATATCTATTCATGAATACTTCTTTTCTTTATCGTCTTACGTCTGACTGCATACGATGACTGGAAAGCAAGAAATATGGTAATCATGATACATCGATTTCTTTGTTGCAGTGTTTTTTGAAAGATTTTTCTTAGATTTATTCAAATAAGAATAAATGAAGCTGTCTAAAATACTCTGCGTGTTTTTCATACTTGTCTTTATATTCTGTTGGAAAAAAAACACTGTGCTGTTTATAAAGAGACCTTTAGAATCTACGTTTTAAGAAGGAGTATTAATTGTATATTAAAAATATCAGTAGTTGATATAAACAACAATTATAGTAGCGTAATTAAATACATTTATACACTCCTTTTTTTTTAATCATAGTTTTGTCACTTAAATGTTATTTTTACGTATAGTTAGAGGTCAATCTAGCATCAAAGTTTTTCAAGCCGCCCGAAAGCCTTTGATGTGGCTTAACGACCGACTTTTTACGTGCCTTTCCAAGCAAGTCCAGTTTAAATACCTCTATGCGGCCACCCATCTATGGAATGACCGCGCCATGGTTTGCTTAACCCACAGATCGTTTATCAACCGGTAAGCGCAACTGGCTATGGGCTTCTGAGATAACATCGGTACATATCAGACTGACAAAAAAAGGGTTCATCTTTCTAATATTGAACGAAAGGGGTATGTTAAATACGTTGGCTTGTAACGTCAATGTATAATAACGGGATGAGTTCAAACATCTATCACGCACCTTCACGTGAGAGGCTGTACGAGGTACTCGCCTCCAATAAATCATTCGCGCGCCTCATCAATATCTATTAGCCACTTAATTTACTCGTTTTCTCAACACACCCAATATGTTTTGCACACGGGAACATGTGTGTGGTCTTACGCTTACATACGCTCATAGAATAGGCACGCATTTGGGAAGTTAAACATGTTCATTTTTATTTTACTATAGTGTAGATTTCATAGGCTAAGGACTTGATCGCATGATAAATTTATTGTATCAACCACACGATGTGGCGACAGAAAAGAGTGGCTCTGAGATTCTCCTTAGCTCTTCTCATAAGGCTCTACCTCCTTGCCGAGCTAGTAGATTCGGTTATTGTACGTAATGGTACGACTTGGTAGTCTTGCATTTGAAGGCTTGGCAACTGGTACCTTAACATGATTTTGTTCTGTAAAATAGTGTTATTAAGATGCCAGTAAGTAGCAATAATTCTTGGATCTTTAAACATTTACAAATACTCGTACTCAAAATAATTATTGCTAAATTCTTACAGTCTAGAAACTACGTTTCTAAGCCCTATTCATAGCAATAAAACTAGCTTAGCATAAGAACAGTAACTAATGCAATAAATAGCCCACTTAAATAATTGTGCCAACAGTCATGCGAGTTTTTGCTAACATTGTGTGCATTTGCATACTACGTTAGTGTGCTACGACGTAGGCCTGCTACAGCTACGTGCTACGATTTTACACTCATGTTGTGTATTGTGTGTGTACTACATAGGCTTGCTAAAGGTGTTTATAAGTGCTACGACTACACCTGCACAAACCGTACACATGTATGTACGACTATGCGTGTGCTACGTTTTTCACTTTGCTACGCTAATGTATAAAACTGTGTGCTACGGTTGTACATTTACACGGTGTTTATGCATGTGTGCGTATGCTACGCTTCTTGGCTTGCTACGACATTGTGAGAATGTGTGCGCTGCGATTGTACATTTACGCGACATTTATACGTGTGTGCGTGTGCTACGATTTTATACGCACGCGTATAGTTTGTGTGTGTGCGTGTGCTACGCTTCTACGAGTAGATGTCGTTATCGTGTTAGGGAAATTATCGGTGCACGCTTGATGTTATTATTAGGTGGAAGTAATAAAGTTGTGGAGGAAAACGTCGCGGGGTAACTTACTTGATTGAGAGCTATTTGATTATTATGAACCCTACGCAAGCATATTATATTAACATAAGCCTTGATTTACCACACATATGTTTTAGTGGAACATGTTTGTTGACGTTTTAGGAGGCCATTTGAATTAATAGGTATTTTGATTGTAATTATAGGGTTTGGTTGTGGAATTAAAATGTTACGAGATTTATTAAAACACAAGGCTCTTCATTTTATCACTTGTATCTACTTGTATGACTATGGAACTAAAATGTGTATAGTTATGATAAATAGTTTATTAATACAACTAGTTATTTCGATCTCCACCTTTGTTCCCATTGTTATTCATATGCAAGTAACATGAAAACAGAAAGCTAATCAATTAGACAGCAATATTCCTTGTTTTGCCCCGAGTGAGCGAGCGAGTGAGTGAGTGAGTGAATGATGTCGCACGTGAGATAAAACCCTCTCGCTACATCAACAAACTAACTCTCGCTGTACGAGGAAACATCTTGTTTGTGTTTCAATATTAATAAAGTTAAAATGGCATAGGAGAATTGAAGCACGATTTCCTAGACTCAGTATCGAGGAGCAACCTTTGATGTTTAATTATTTTAAAATAACTTGACATAAAAAATTTGAGATACTGATCAGTGGAGTGATTTTCTACAACTATCGAAAAATCGGCTTGCTATCAACAAATTTTGTATGAAAATGCAGTCAGCGCCTCTATCGGGTAATTAAAGAATTAATTTCGAAATACTTATGTAATTGTCAAACTCTGAAAACTCGATACAAACAACTTGATAGTTGCTCGGTTGTCTATAGTCGATAGTAGTAGAAAATCGCCTTTCTGAGCAATTCAAAATATAAATGTATAGTTAGTCGGTTTACAATTTTATAGTACACTCTACCTACACATGTTTTCTAGTACTATTTTATATTAATTTTGAATACAGGCTAAAAGATTATTATACAAAACCATTATAAAAATATGACACTAACCACAGTCAGCATAGTTATGACTGAATAGAGACCATTGAACTAAACGTTTCATAACAAGTAAACCCTATAATCCTACTCAGATGAGTGGGCTAGAAGGTTCTATCAGAGTACGTCATAGTGAGTCAGTCATCACAGTGTGACGTGAAACATAGTGCTGGATAGATGCCCAACAACGAGCCTCAATGAGGTTAACTCGTCAACATTTCATATTCAAAGCCGGGTTACGATGACCCGTCACTGTGATGTCCCACAGCACTGGCAAGAACGACACGGATTGGTGAATGACTTGGCAAATGACAGGATGACTTGGAACTATAAATGGTTTATCACTGGTTGGAGGTTTTAAGTTTGTTCGTTGTTGGTTCATTGGTTAGTTGGGATTGCAAATAATGGATTGTTGAGTTTGTGATAAAAGCATTTTTCATGTAATAAAGTATGTAGATGTGAGCAACGTCAATTACGTAATGTTAACAAAATTGTCGCATGTTTATCACGATAGTCACACGAGAATTTGTCAGAATTTCCGGAAAAATCTGCAGAAGTGAACACGACCATTTGTTTTTATGTTATCTCTACATCAGACGTCAGTCCAAGGTCAAAACAACATGCAAAACTGTCATCTGCCGAATAACATGCAGATTATATGTGTCAAGTGTGTGTGTGCCTGCGTGTACGTGTGTGTGTGTGTGTCAGCCGTCAGACGTCAGGCGTCGCGACGCCTGCGAGAAAGCACCTCCACCCATTTATTACATCTCACACATTACCATCGATCCGGAAATTATTGCCAAAGAAAAAACAAACAACTCCGACTTTTGTCGGCACGTAAACACTTCGCTCCACCCCAAACTTTGACACCCATCTACTATATCAACCGGCGAACGAAAATCAATCTTACCGCAGAGCAATAAAATTGATATTGGTTCGGTGGGAAGTGGTACATTTGTCTTTTTGGAACGAGCACGGATTTATATTTAAGGGGAGCTACTTCAGTGGCCGTATTTGCATAAGTTTGTTTATGAAATTCGCCTGTACTTTGTCAGTAGAGGCAGCGGCTGCCACTTAACTGGCTATCATCTGTTTATTCAAGGGAATGGAATGCAAACAGACAGAGTGCAGGTGCTCGCTACAAATTGTTTTTATCCGTACTTCTGTACAAATGGTCAGTGAACTTGAAAAAGGTACACAAGTTGTAAAGATGTTGAAATATATTAAATATTTCGTGTAGAGGTGAACTGAGTGTCAAAGCTAGACTAGAGGCGTTTGACCTGGCTTAAAGACTGTTGTCTTAACTGTGGACATTATCTAGGATTTAGTTGGCGTCCGAAGCATGGAGACGTCCAAGTCAAATAGCACAGAGCTTGCTTGGCTCATTGATAGTTTACTGGTGAGTAAACTCGTCTTAAGTGGCTCAATATAGTACTACATCTAGATCGAGAGTTCTGAAAGACTTTCTTAACTGCGATAATAAACAACGTTCTGTCATTTGTTCAAGTCATTTTGAACATGTGATTAAAAATGCTATTTTTCCAATTTATATTGAAAAAACTGGCATCACAGATTTGTATTTTTTTAAATATGTTTGTTGCCCTTTAAAGCCGAATTACTATGCTATAAAGCAGTAATAGAATGAACTCTGCGAAACTACATAATCTTTAAAACAAAACCTCGTGTGTATGGCGCGAACACAAGTTATAACACAAGAGATTCAATAACCGGGAGGCATCTGTTTCACAACAGAACGGCAAACAAAGTTGGTACACACTCTTACTGGTGCAATTTAAAACTATGATTAAACGCGCGGAAGCTTGTTAAAACTTCCACGCAACTCGGCGGACGTTTAAAAGTTGCACCTGTCCGACAGTTCGGCCGGACACCGGCAAACCACTGTGAAACGACGTCACGATACATTGAGCCAGCGGCTTACAACTTTTTGTATTGAATGACCATTAAATACGACATTTTTGTCACATCATGGATCTGATGCAGTATCTTAATGTTAATAATATTGTTAAGTTCAAAACAGTTTCAATCTCACACAATTAGTTTATGGTTTTTATTATCACATTAGTTATTTAAAATTATTTAAAACAAGTTTTTGATCTTTGCCTGTTCCTATGGGAAAAAGGCGAGATGATTTTATGTGATTTTATATGACACCACAAAAGAGTATATATTAGAATGACAAACCACCACGCATTCAAAACCACATTCTAGTGGTCATCGCATCAAAGTTTGAGAATCACAGTCTAAAACATTTGTCCAGTATGTTAATATCGTTATGTGACACGACTAATGAAAGTAAAACGAACCAATTGGAAGGGTTAAGCCGTTTTTAGGCAAACTTTCAATGATGACTAGCAAACGGCCGCCCTTTGAATTTAATTAAACATTAATGAGTGACCTGGTTTAAACAAATTGATTTTAAAGTGATTTTTCCGTGGGGACTTCGTTTTATCGTTGACTTGTTTTGTGTTATTGAGGTGTTTTATTGAATTGTGTTTGACCTCTTTTGGGACTTATACATTGGTATTTATTATTTTAGAACCGTATATTATAGATGTTTGTTAGGTTTAGATTTGATTCGTTTTCATTCAGAGTACTTCTGTTTAAATTTTTGGTCTAGATCTGCGATGAGTAATTCAGTCACGATCTATGTACAAACATACAAATGTTAATAAATAACGAATAAAACAAGTGACAACAACAACGATTTTCTGGATTTTATATCAAAATATTTATGTTACACCAAAACCCTCAGTTTTTCAACCAGAAAAATCTTTCGTGTACCCAAGATTTTATATTCAAGAACATTACAAAGGAACCAAATAACAACAATAAACAGACCCTTCTGAGAGCCTTCGCAAAAAACCTCCAAATAAAAGCTCTCTATTAATAAAGATTATCGCGAAAGTCCGCTAAATAGGCATGGCGTTAGTTTTTACAAGCTCCCGGGCCTTAGTGCTCGCCGCCATTACAGTTTTTTGAGACCACAGCATGCACTGCGGTCGTTTTTGTGGCAAGCTTTTATTCTATGTATGTGCGTGATGTGTGTTAAAATTGTTCGGGATTTTATATGGCGGAATTTTAGGTTACGTGAATTTCGTAGGCTGTTGCTACGCCGTAGAGTGTGCTACGGTTAATCTACGCTATGGGTGTGATGTGCTACGACACGTAGTGCTATTGAACTAATTAGGTAGTCTCTGTAGCGAGGTTCTATGGCATTTTTCTATGATTAAGCAACAATAGCCTGTTTTTGTAATCCGTTTCTCAATAAATAAGCTCTAAAAAACTGTTATTATAGTTAAAAAGATTGATAAGAGTAAAGAGAGCATTATGCTACAATTTGCAGACAACGTGTTTTTAGTAAAATATGCGTAATTTGAATGCAATACTTCTTTATTGTGGTATAACGCTAATAACATAAAACACTTACTCAAACCAGTTGACATCATAAATTATAAACAACTCCAAGAATTTCACCACCAATTTTCAAGAGCAGAGCAGGCCAAACAATAGTGTCTACAAAACATAAAAGACTTATAAAAAAGCCTATATTAATCACGACTATTGACATAAGTCTGAGAAAATACCCCCACATGTACTCAGAGTACAAGGTTCGAGGCAAACACGACCGTGAATCAAAAGAGAGAACTATCAAACTAATACGAATTCTATTATGAAAGGGATAAATTTCACATAGAAAACTTTTTCCATAGCAATTCAATAAGTGGGCTCGCAGTTGTTTTGCGGAGAGTTGGCTAACAAGGACCCTTTTTGTAATAAGATATTCTTTTCACAACACACTGTGCGTCTTGTTGGAAAACACAGAGGATTCGGCAGTTTTTGAATGTGAATGTCACAAACTTTCGCTTTTCATAAAATTGCTCTTGATATTATTAAGTATAAAGGTGTAATTATACAAAAGGTGATTTATCACTTTTATTGCTGAACTCGTGAAAAAGGAGGTCGAAATTTTACTGATTCGTCAATAAGAACTCTCAAAATCTATTGCCCAGTCCGGTAACCAGGATCAGGATGTCACTGCAGTACCTATTCCTTTTACTTTCAATAAGCCCCGTGTTAACCTTAAAACAATATTAGATATTCACATATTAATGTGTTAATTCATGCAATATTTCGTATTTTCATGTGTTTTAACTAAATAAATAAATATAACTTATTATTCCTTTGTCTTATAACAGACTAAATGCCTGCAAATATTATTATTTATTGTAACTGGCTGCGTCTTAGCCCCATAACACGTTCCCATGTGTACGCATTCATCGTTATAACGTGAAGTATCCGCGTATTACGACGCGAGTGCTCAGTGGTGCTCAGTGGCGCTCACTTGCCGACAATAAACATATCTTACAAACATATTTCGATACGATTCCACTCCTTATTCTACTGTTATGGATATCGTGGTAACGGCCGGCTTGAGTGTGCGGAGCCAATGTTTATATTGTTGGCTTTTTAATGGATTTTTTTGTATGGTGGTTGCATTTGACGAGATCCGGTGCATAGGTCAGTCAGTTGTTCCTACTGTGTGTTACTAAAATATTACACGTTTAGATTCTAACACGCATAAAATCTTAGGCTTAATCTTATTATAAGGCATGTACACAAAATATTTTAGCCTTTACGCATGTTTTGATCCTTTTTTGGTATCCTAAGATGTGGTTGATCAGCACCAGACGCTGTGCATCAGCGTAGTCCATTAGTACGCTCGGCTCGCCAATGCAACATGGAAGCAGATTGTAAAATTAAATAATTTATCATCTTTATCACATAAAATTTTATTACATAAAAACGTACTAGGGTTCTTCACCCGTTTGATTGTTTCCTTTTGTTAATAATTTTTACTCCTCAATGATTCAGTTCAATAATTTCTCAGTCAGTATTCTTGAATAAATATGTGTTAGCGTAACGCGTAAGATACGCGACGTATTTTCTCTCAGATATAAGATGAGCGCTATTTGTGTAGAGTTTAGACTCTTGTATATAATTCAATTACTGTGATGGAACTTAAACATGCTCTACTTTGATGTTCTTTCATGTTTGTCTTGTAAAGTGAACATGTTTCATAGAAAACATTCTACAGTCAACAGTCAACATTACTGAATGAATTTTTTGTAATTACATTTTGTTGTTACAGTTCGATGAACTTTTTCTTAGAATATTAAAGCCAAGAATAGTCAAAGTAATTTTGAGATAATTTTTTTACTAAAACCTTATTTTTTACTTTCAAATGCGCTATGTTATAGTTTTGTATCGCTGGTATTAAACGGATTACAAGCATACAAATATGCAAAAAAAATCTAATTCACGCCCTTGCATGATAAAATAGTAGCATCGCTAGCTCGCAAAAGTGTGTTTTAAAATTGTAAATAATAAAGCATAATGAAATAAACAACTCATTTGCAAACGCTCCTCATAATATTGAATCATGCCAAACACACATTAAGGTCGAGTGGCCAAATATATTTAATTATAATTAATTGCTTGCTTCATTATGTCTAATTTACTTCGCCGCTTCACAAATTATATTACCTACATTATTTCCTAGAAAATGACAGTTATATTTTGTGAAGAAGACTTCCGCGTCGCGAGTGTCGTGACTGCCTTCGCAAACATACAAATTATAAGCTTACTATTATTCTTTGTGAATTTAAGGTTGTTGGTTTAGTTAGTATAGAATATAATTGGGTATTTTAAATATTTTATTCAGATTATTGCTGGGCTCTGAAGGACCGATAAGCAGTCGTTCTATGTAAAATACTGGTATTCAGTTGCATTTAGTGAGACTGGAAGCCGACTCCAACATAACAATATGTAAAAGTAACGCTAGGATGATTTGTTTAGATTATAACTTCATAAAAAATAAAATACGACCGCGTGATTATTTTGTGTGACATATTTGTTTAACCAAAATAAAAGGTCTCAAAATAAAATACGATACTTTTCCTAAAGCTAGTAATCACTCTAATATCATAGTTATTCAAGTCACCCCAAGCCGAATACCCACAGTCCCCTATCCATTAGTTTGGCAATCCCTTGAAAACCCTCACTATCATACGATAAGAACCATCCTTATAAAGATAAGCCAGGATAAAAAAACACCGAGCTGACGCCGCGACCTTCCCGCAAAGACAAATCGAACGGCAAATCGTTTATCAAAATCAGCTTAGCAGTTTACGGTGAGAAACAAATGCCACATACATAAAACATTCATTCATGAGAGACTTTTTTGTCTCGGATGAGACTAGGTTTAACTATTTTCGATTTAACTTACGTTTATATTGTTTTATCTACTCTTTCTACTATAATAATAAGTCAAGTCTTCTTTTGTAAAGTTACATGTGTGTGTATTTTTTCTGTATGGAGAAATTAAATATGATGGTAATACTTGTTGAATAAAATCTCTTCTTTTAATAAATATTTATCCATGATTTTACCATGAATTTCATTCAGACATTTTCTGAGAATACAACAAAAAACTGTGCGCCACGTGAAGCAGATCTGGAACACGTGATACGTGGTCGCATTCAACAAATAGTAATGGAGTTGAGAAATAAATGAGATATTTTAAAAACAAATCAAATTACCTTTTGACCTGTAAAATATACAATTTGAGGAAACGTGCAGGTTTGAGGAACAGTTGAAACCACCACTGAATAATATCAGATCGATACACAAGCCATCATCACGCAATCTCTTCTATAAATAGATATCGAGTTCTCCGAGACAAGGGGTCTTTAACCCTTGCTAGCATAATCACTGAGAAGATTTTTTAATTCAGGAACAAATTTTGAATCAGTCGTAATTTGAACTCAAATCCTTTGATAAGGCTTGATTTCTTCTTACGCTACACTCTGTCGCGTATCACGGAAAGTCCGTTGCGAACGTCAGTGTCACTGTTCAGTGTCCCGTGGAACATAGTGTCAGGTATTTCGCTCGACTGATGTACTCAACTAATGTCAGCGTTAGCTTCGAGAAGAATTGTTAGTAGTCTTAGTGACGACTACAACGTCCAAGAAACACTTTTAATGGTATTATTCATTTCGCTATCCACTACATCCTGCCTAAATGCTCTGCAAAAACGTACTAGACGTGCACGTGGTCCCCGCGATGCAAGCACACATGCCACTCGAGATCCTTCCCCTTGTTCTAGAATCGTGAATCACAGATAACTGTTCTAAAACGTATCACCCAGTGAGTACCGGCCTGATGACGGGAGGCCAGTTAGTGGAACAAAAACATTGGATTGTGCTCGATCATTTGTCGTTAGCGCGTCGATGGCTCGTCAATCAACGTGACGTACAAATTGATTGTGCCTACTGTGAGCAAGAGGCGATGAAATTCATACAACATTTCAAAAATATACTTTGTACTAAATTGTTTACAAATGTTTAGTACTCTGCAGTTTTCAAGATGTTTATAGTTCATTTACATTTTCCAAAACCAGCGCGAATTTTACAATATTAAAATCAATTTTGTTACTGACTGTACAATACATTTGACTATAACTGGATTGAATGATTTTAATTATTCTAATAAAAAAAAATATACACGCTAGACTTTCGTCGAGCTGCTTCATTCACTCAACATGGCAAGCCTCAAGTCGGCCAAAGGTAAGATTTCACTCAGTAGTTTTTGTGTATTTATGTAATTTAATTATAGAGACAGTACATAAAAAAGGTATAAAACTAAAAAATACCAGTTAAACCTTCACCAACATCAGAGTCAAACTCAAGACCCCCTGATCAGCAATGGTATACCCTCCCGCCGGAACAACAGAGATAGTTATATAACGGAATTTTAATCTGATTCCTAAACGGGTGACTATTCCCAATGCCGTTCCCACACACAAATTTAACGACAGCGAACTCGAAGCGATTAATTTCCATAACGGCGTATGTTCATAAGAGATTGAATGGAGGTGGACCGGTACATGCGGGTGCAATTTAGTGGTGAATGGGCCGACGACGTGCACTCCGAGGTACGGCTTGATTGCTTACAACGCACTACCTGCTCCATACTCCTTAGACCGATGGTCGGTCACTGTCTTTGTGCAGTTTATGGCTATGATTTAGTAAGATGTTTTGAATTCTGTTGTGTTATGTTATCACTGTATAGTATAGTAGTTATATAGGTTTACGTAGAGACTCTGTTCTGTAGCGCGATTCCCTACTCGACGAATCATCGAGAGTTTGCAATTTAAAATGTGCTGCAAAAATAGTTTCTTCGACGCCCGCTAGAGGCGCTAAACCGATTCCGATACAAAATTATTCGATACCAGGCCGATTGCCGGTAGTCGATAGTAGTAGATAATCGCGGTATTGTTGTGTTGTTATCACTGTATGATAGTAGTTAGATAAGTTTAGTAGAGACTCCGTTCTTAGTTAAGTCTCCGTTTAGTAGACACAAAACGAATTGCGTCATTAAAGTTGCGTCATCTACGAGTTATTTGTCCCCAAAATTTGTAACAAGTCAAAGAGAGTAGTTTTTTATGAATCTTTTTATACTGCCAACGAAAGTCTAATCGACGAAATTCACTTATCGGGCAAATCAATGATTTTTTTACCTACAATCATACAAGAAACGTTTATGTGCATCATATGTAAATATTGATATATACTGTTTAGTAAAGTTAGCAAGAAATAAAAGTACTCATCTAAAATCATTGCCTAATATATGAAACTATCTAAAAACAAATACGTCTTAAACTTCAATAATAAATATACTACCAAAAACAGGCTTTATTAAAACTTGTCTTATTACTCTAATAATATATTCATAACACTAATTATCCTAAGTACATGTTACGTGTTAGTAGTGTTAGTGTTAAAGTTTAGTAAAACAGAGTATTAGCTAGAAAATTCATTAAATCCCTTCTTAGAAGTAAGCTTAAGACTTAAATACTTGGTTCAGGGGAGGAACAATGGAATGGGACTAGTGGAATCTAATACTAAGGTGAATATACATTAGTTGATGTAGTTGCAATGAGATTGTGTTCTGGCGAATGCTCGACTCAAGTGCCGGCCAATGGTCGTCTCTGTTTCTGACGAATGCTCGTTCGATACATTTAATTGATATATTGTAATTTTGTGGGAGTTGCGTCTAACATTATTTAGGTAATTTTTTTCTATCTATTACTACCGATATTTGTCTATCTTTTTTCTTTATAACAAAAGATCAAGTGTCGATGTTATTAGTGTATTTGAAACATTGTCCTCGTTTTTCAATATGTACAGCGATATGATGCGTGAAATCTTTCCTATCATTTGATCGAGAATAGTTATGTGTGTATTCTCAAGTGTATGTCTTGTGTAGTGTCTAATAACATAAGTAACACTTTTTAGAAAAGTTAGTTTTGATATTCGGGCAATATGTGTTCTAGATTGTTTTGTTAATGAGACTGCGTGTTCGCGTTGTACAGATGACTGCTCTAATGTATACTGCACGTCATGTGACTTAGAAATTATTTGTACATTTCTTAGAACATGTTCAAAGATGTGAAGATATTGAATGTTATAACATACACCCTTTATTACTTACAACATTGTGTGTATGAGCTATTAATAAAGTTTTGATAATGATTACAAGTTGTATCATTCTTATAAATAAATAAACATCTGAAATTATGAAAATCTCTGTGGAAAATATAGCAATCTAGCTTTAATTTTGATATAATTTTATTTTTCCAATGTTATTTAAGACACCCATATTTTTTTGATATCATAAAACACTGTTTTCTTTGTAAATGATCAAACTTATTACCACCAAGCGAAAATGTTATTTTTTCAATTTGTCAGCTTTAATTAACAGTTCGTTACTCTTTGTTATTATTTGAGCTCAAATCCTCGCGCCGAAATATTAAAACAATACCAAGAATATCTGTCAGTTGAATAAATCAAGTCACGTAGTGTAAATAATTTCAAATCAAACAATGTTTCGAAATAACGAGCTTCGAATATTCACAACAAATTCATAATCATTTATAGCAAAAATTATTTTTGCAACACAAAAACTGTTTGTTACCTCTGACAAGGGCAAATTATTATTTTACGGAATTGTCACTATTGTTTTCGTGAAATGACAACTACAGACGAATCAGTTGTTATTGGAAATTGAAGCCTTTCGTTAAGCTATAAGGTTTAAAATTGAATGTGGGCTTGTAGCTTGTTACTGGCAGTTTGAAATGCAAAATGAAATAAATAGTAAATGATGTCTCGTTGGTATTATTGCTCAGTGCTCAGTTGAACGACACAATTTGCCTTAATGTTGACAACGAGTTTGACGAAGTTCGCTCTACAGTTGTAACAAAATGTTGCTTTTATAACTGTAGGTATAATTGTACGGCCGTAGTTTCGAACCAAAAACTCGATAAAATGTTTGGTATTATTAAATTATTTCAATGAAAAGGGTCAGCTTGCGACTACTGCTAATATAACCTGCGCCGAAACATCAAGTAAACTGAATGAAATTATTCAAAACACGTGGCTTTAAGGCTTTAAAAATCTTCGACTTTAACTTACCAAACGACATATTTTATTCCAAATTTTAGTGGTTGCTTACCTGAAACAACATAAAATAATTCATTAGTTTCATACAACGGTAAAACAGTACAATAATTTATACATGCTTTTAATTTGTTAACAAACAGTACTATGTACGAGTATTTTAATTACACGTCACATTTTGATTGGTATAATGTACGCTTCGCTAAATATTGCTACAATCACAATATTTTATACCTATGTTTATGTTATGTTTGTTTTATATGGCTGAGTAACAACGGCAACACGGATCGATCTCTGAGGTTATCTGCGCTTGCCGAGGTTGTCCTATGGATGGGTCACATTTTAAATTGCGGGTCCTGGCTGCCTTTTTTTAAAGATTTTTGACAGCCAGAAACTTGAAAGTCTGAATATTAGTCTTACCGAGGGGTATCATGTTATAAACCAGGTAGCGGGTTTTGGAATCCAATAGGTAGTTTTTCTATGCAATATACTGGTATTTAGATGCATCCGATGAGACTGGAAGCCGACTCCAACATAGTTGGAAGAAAGGCTAGACTGACATGTTAAAAATGTATTGATAGAATGTGTTCGCAAAATGGTTTGATCGCATGTTAGCGCGAATGGATTTTAAAACATCCATTTGACCTAAAATTTGTATTATGTATGACGGGAAAGTAGGAATTCGTGCGAAATTGCTGAATAACATAAATAATTTTTTGGTTTTATTATTCGGTGCTTAAATAAGTTAATAATTCTTTCAGCACTGAGTTCTGTGAAAGTTTTGCTGGTCAATGACCAAAATAGGAGTTGTAACTGTAAATTATTTTAAGAAGCATTAAAAGAACTGTCAACAATTAAATATTACATAGGATTAATAGAAAAATATCTGTAACATAACCCAAATTTAGATACAATTTCAGTATAAAAATAAAAGTTACATCACACAGGTCTTGTACAAGTCTTATGCCCGAGTTTATTTTCAAGTAAACCGAAGATATTTATTTATTTATATACAAGAAAAATTAGCAATGATTTGTTGAGAAACAAGATTATGAGCAATAATTGGATACATTCATCATCAAGTTTGTTCGTAAAAAGATATTAATCATATTTTTACTTGAGCCAAGTTAACAAAGTCATATTAATTATATTCTGCCTCTTCAACGTACTCTAATACCTGGAGGAATTTACACCTATATTATAATACCTTATAGATTTTATAATAGGAATTTCGAGGAAAAACCACAATTACGCTTTATAAGGCTTCGAGATTGGTCTCTATAATGAGAAGATATACAATCATTTTAATTTCTAAGAGTCTTCAGCTTCTAATATGTTTCATAAGAACTGTATACTTATTATGTTACTAATATTATTAAGTATTTGTTATACATAACATAGCATTACGTTTGTTTTGCCTAATAGTGTAGGGAGAGGTGATACATGACATCGAAAAGCATAAGTTTTATCGCCGTAATATTACGTAATCCTATAGTTTCATATCACGTCTGTTATACCCCTAGGTGTTGGCAAAGGTTTTACATCTCGTCAAAAAAGATAAGTATTTGCTGAAGATTTACCTAATACTTAAATCTAATGCAGAATTTCCATGCACTTTCATCAGTACTCACTGACATCAGTAAACACGTGCGTTTTAAAAGGGAACCAGCGCGTCTCCCTGGGGGACGCTATTTGTTTAAAGTTGTCAAGTAGAGAGCGTGCGTGTAACTACGTATTATGACGCTTCTTTCAAACACGCGCTGGCATAAATGTTTGAAGATTTTTTCCAAGTTTAACATTATAAGTTAGTCTCTGTGTATGATTTCTAAGTATAAGGCAAATTTTATGAAATGCGGTACAGTAATTTAGATCGAAAAATAGGGGCTTAAATCATTTTGCGTTATGATTAGAGATCTACTGGATGCCTTTGTCAGTTAACTAAAACTTATAGCAGTCTATTTTTACATTTTCACGAAATGACATCAGTTCTAATTATATTTTATTAAGTTTAACTTGGACAGTTTTCAATTTGATTTAAAGCGAAATAACATTCCAGGAAATACCATTTTAATCTAAGTCCAGCTTTAATATGCTATCCGATAAGTTATAGCCGTTTTCTGTGAACTGAGTTCCAATTAAATCAACATTAATTTATAGAGATCTATTCCCGGACGGTTCCGAATGGACCCGGAGTGCAGTTTTCAACAGGTGAGCAAATGCATACGGAGCGAGCTTTACTGCGAGTATGTCATACAAACCTTTGAAATTCTCAAGAATATTAGTTTTGCTACTGTCAATAGAATTTGGGTGGAACTGCAAATCATTTTAGGTAAAATGGATGACCATAATTGAAGAATTTTTTGAAATGTAATTGTTTGTTTGTGTGTACAAATAAATAAATGGTTTGATACATGAGAATGGGAAATCATAATACATCTCTGATACTTATAAAATCATGTAAAAATACTAAAAATATACATTCATTAATTTTTCAATATTTGAGATTTTTATGTTTGTTAAATCCGGATGGGATCAGATTAAACAAAAAAATAACGATATAATAATTACAAAAAGATGTTTTTAAATAACACAAACATATTTTTTTGTACTTCGGCCTTTGTCTAGCCATATAGAGAAAAAGGCCAAATTTTGTGTATACATATTATTTGAAAAACGATTAAAAATAATCTTTTGTGGTTAGTTCCTAGGAAACTGTCCTACATTTTTGTGTTAAAAATCAAAATGTATAGTAAAAATGAACTGTAAAATATCAGTGATTTTTATTCAGCCGTAAACCCTAAATATTATGTACGAGTTAGAATTTTACGAACAAATATATTTTTATTAGAGTAATCTTTGTTTTGATATTTGTTATAAAATATTTGCGAATTTTATTAAAATGTGCTTTTATTTCAGAATTTGGGTTATGAAATACCATTAAAAAAGTGCTAAAATAGTGAATAACGTTTTTCATGTGTACTTTTTAGGATTCTATACCCAATGTGAAAAAACGGGACCCTACTTAGGTTTCGCTGTCTGTCCGTCCCCAAGCTGAATTTCATGAACCGTGATAGTAAGACAAATTAAATTTTCAGAAATTAGGTATGAATGTTTGTCGCGGCCTTATAACAAATATATGTTTAAAGGGGCTCCTATATAAATACCCTATGTGCACGAGTCCGATTGGCACTTGGCCGGTTTAAAAGAACAAAGAATGACGTAGTAGCATAATGTTCTAATTCACTCGTGCCTTACGCCCATCTAAGTATACTTTCTAGAATAAATCTACCTCCTGAAACTAAAACTACCTGAATTGACTTGTAGACCTACATATTAGGTATAATGTAAAATAATAACGCAGTAGGTTTACAAAGTGCTCTCTAAATTACTACCCAACTAATCTCCGTCAAATAGGTCTATAATATTTTTATAGTTTCGTGCACATAAGTTAATTTATTCAGAATTTCAGGTCATCGGCCACTGAAAGGAAGTACTTGAGTTTTAAACCATGTAGATGTTTATCTCAAATATTTACGAGGACATTCCCGTGCTTAGTATTTGTACAACAAGAACTTATTATTATCGTTTACTTTCATAATTATTTTAATAAATGTATAATGAATTGCGACGTATAAAGCACGCGACGCTTATCTCGGAAGTAAACTTTATTTTATGGCATCGTTTAATTTTTGTCATGATATTTTTCTTTGTACTAAATATAGAATTCCGCTGTTGTTAATTTATTACATACCTACTTTGTGATTTTTAGGTTATACTATAAACTGGAATCTCCATTTTAGCACACTTGAAAATTGACCAGATATTTGTTATGTGTGAGAAACGAAACTACAATTTACGTGTATCCTTAACCTTTGTGTGCAATATTTTAAGCTTAGAGATGATAGATTTTTAACTATTGAATCACAACATACAAACATCTGATCTCAAGTCTCAAAAAGTTGAGATTTTATGCATGTACGTATGATTTTAATCAGTAAAACGTAAAGTAAAAAATCAACGAATAAACGAATTAACTAAAAAAACTTTCAAAAATAGAAAAAACTTATATTACACAAAATCGTTTCGCACTCAATCCATTGTAAAAAGAACAATCTCAGATCTAAAAAGACAAAGAAAACAGCTTCAAACTAACCCGAGTGTACATTCGAAAAGATAAAAATACCTTCAGTCTATTTACAAACTACACAGAGTAGAAATTGTCAACATGTTTTGAAAGCGAACTAGCCAGTGTAGGTAATCTCTTAACCAGAGTTGTACTGAGCCGTACGGTGAATGCACACTGCTATTTAACTAATGAGCTAGGATAGCCCCGTGGCTGAGTGGCCACAGCGTGTTACGTGCGGTTGGAGGTCAAGGAACGTCATTGAAGTTTGATTTGAGATGGGTGGCCGTTTTTGACAAGTTTCGTGCCATAATCTGTCTATAGTATAGACTTTGAATGACTGTTAAATAAACTGGCAGTGTTTATTATTAATGTGAGTCGTTCTATTAAATTAAAGGTCGGTTTCATTACTGCTGGAAACTATCAGATAGCTAATCAGATGTTTTTCCTACAGTCAATTTCAAACATATGCTGCCACTTTATCTAGCGAATAGGTAACACTTATTTCTAAGCTATGAAACTGGCTATAAGTATCCTCCAAAATAATATGTAACTGATTTGATATAGAATATTACTTACTTGTTGCAGTCTTTTGTCCTTCCCTTAAAAAATCTTCGATATTTAATTTGTTTGATCTATCAAATACTTAATGTAGAATTCTATTTCAAATAAAATTTGCATCACAAAACACGACTTTCGAAATACAATCTTTCTCCTATCTTATACCCATATAAGGTAAATAATTATAACTAACTGATTCACATCCTGCAAGACAAATGACCACCTAATTCTCAGTAACCATCTCCCAAAATCCATTCACTCACCAGATCTTATAGACGTGCCACTTTACCCAATTACTCAGTAGTCAGTACTAAGCACCTAGCTTCATTCACTGCCAACGTGCACCTATTAACAAATCAGCCGGCGAAATGGACACGGCTTGCAGCTAATATACCTGAGAGCAGCAGCTGTCACAGAGATGCCACATCAAATTATTACTAGCTCTTAGTCTTGCCTTTGACTTTGAGTTAGTTTGTGATCATGTTAATTAGGTTAAATGTCTGATTTTCTAAGAAATTTCGGGTTTACAAAAGCAGAATTAAGATACTTAGGTAATATTATTACGCCGGGTATACCCAAAGGGACAAATATACTCGCATTTCGCCATTAACGAAGTTAGTCCCATGCAATAGGGGGCAGGCCTGTTGTCATATACCGGACACATTATAAAATTCCGAGCAATAACTAAATTAACATTCAAATACAAATTAAAAGCTCCAATAGTGACTGTGGTCGACCCAGAAATCAAACCGAGACCGCTTGATCAAGAAGCTAGATACACAACTGACCGCGTCCCAAAGGATTTATTTTAAATATTATCGAATTTTGCTTATTAAGAGGTTACAAGCAATATCACACAGACCCCTCCGTTTAAAAATCGGTTAGAAAATAACACATAACTGTACAAAAATACTCAAACACTCGCCTTCCACGTTACACTGGATACACACAATACAAGTAGCGAGCACATTGGAGGCACATTCACAGCACATAGCGGACTCAAACAGTCAAATTCTCATACTGTTTACAATAGGTTGCAATACTCGTTGATTTTTCTCCACTGAATCACTGTAGCCGCTGTTTGAACCTTTTGTTTCCACCAAATATGGAATGCTTGACTTTGAATTGGTGATACAGATTGTTGCAGATTCAAAGAGAGTGTATCGAATCGTTGATTTCTTTTTTTTTATATAGTTTGTAGTCAATGTAGTGTCAATTCTGTTAAAGGCTTATATGGTTTTAACGCTTTATTAATAAACGAGCTTTGGGATGTACGAAGACTTATAACTACAGTGGGCTAAGCTGCAGTGAAAATACTACTGATCAGTCTCTGAAAGTCTCACAAATGTTATGTTTTTCTTAAAATTTTAGTGAAGTAAGCTAAATAGCAGACAATGTTAAGTTCCTTAACTTAATTGAGCTTAGTTATGTAAATAATACAAGACTTAAGATAACGAGCTAGGTTTAATAATTTATACATAGCGGAGACAGTTAAGATCATTATAGAACAAAATTTTCATAAAACAAACCTTTCTGTCCTTCGATAATTAATTCTTACCCTTCTTTATACTAAATGAACACGACAATTCAATATCAAGCAAAATGATCCGAATCTTTCCAACAAAAACAATTTCAGACGTAACGATAAAGATCTATCGGAATCCCTTATAAATGATTAGCTTAATTAAATTCGCGAACAGATTGGAAATGTTCAAGTAATTCGTTCAAAATCCGAATATAATTTGTAGCATTGAAATGTATTAATTCGATATCGTGATAGATGGAATTCGTAAGTTCTTCGGCATTGTTCGGCAGAGATCGGAAATGTTCGTAACTTTTCGTCGTCTTTCGTAAATGAGTAAAGCTTGGTTCGTTAATTAGCTCCCCGTTTGTTTAATGAGATGAGTGATGTGATATCAAACTGTTTGTTACGCTTTGAACTGAACGGAATATGATAAAACTTTACAATGTCTGTTATAATGCTAATTGGAGCATAGAAGTGAAATTTTCTTTTCGATTTGAAATAACCTAATAGAAAATAAAACACATTTACGTTTATTTTTCTTTAAAGGAATCGAAAATACAAGCAAGATAGGTATCTTCCTTGTATTTTCAAACATAAGTGTTATACATACATAATATCTCGCCTATTATACCCAAATGTGTAGGTAGAGATGCATAAAATACGCCCACGTTTCATGTCAGCTCCATGTAATAAAATAATAAACTGTATTGCATTTGTCACCTCTCATAGGACTATATAAAAATCACGCGGGAAATCGTATATTGAGCCACCGCAAATAAAATATTCATATTTGATACGTTAATACGATATGACGTTAGGTTTTAATCTAATGGACCAATGTTAGCGCGTGCTCTATATCAAATAATATTTATTCAATGTATTTCAATTGATATACCCGAAGTATGCAAAGTGAAGTGAATTATAAAGGAACTGTGAGGTGATTTTTCTATCTTTTATTATGGACTAGTGACTTGTGTGAGAAAGTGATCAGCGCTCTCTAGCGTATTCCGCAACTATTTTTTTTGAGAAGTTTTAAATGTCAAACGCTTGCTTACAGATCCGACTGTAGAAAATGGTGAAAGCTACAAGGATGCGTAGCGTAGACGATGCTTGAATTTGTAGATATTTTATTATATTTATTAGAAATAGCGGACACTAAGCATTACCAGATCTGAAAGAACTATTTGTGCACAAATAATTTTTCCGTGTGAGAGGAACCCACGACCTCCCGATGTCATAGAAAAGCAATACGTAGGCGTGTTAGTATATGAGTCTTGCTTCTTGCAGATTTTAATGCTGGATAGTAATACTTAATAGCCTTCGCCTCGCTTTCGCTACTCTTTCGATGTGAAATTACCTTTATCGCAAAAAATATTGCGATATCCACATGAAATATTTATAAAATAGATTTCAATTCAATAGCTAAATATTTTATGTCGCCGCGTTGTTTGCGGATCACACCGAAATAGATCACATTTATGACAACTATCAGTTTGGTGTACTAATTGTTTTATATTTGACACGAATAATAGTATTACTGTTTTATCAAATTGAAATATAGGCCTTTTCGCATTCTGCATTGAGTGAAAAGGATTTGATTCCCTGAAAAAGTAATTATTATTTGTACATTCTTTTAATAGTTTTTTCGGGACTTATTATAGTTTTCTTTTCAACGAAAGTTTAAAATTGTTTGCCCTCAGAAATGTGAAGTGTTGTACCCAATATTGGGTACGGCTATTTTCCTCAAAAAATCCCGTTCTTATTTTATTCACAGATGTTCAACACAAATAGTAAGATTGTAATTTAATCTGTGGGTTGATCAGCCGCAATTTTGCATGGCAGTAACCTATTAAAAAAATCTTTTGCTGGTCAACCTTTTGTCAAAGTTATTCAAACCGCCCAAGGGCTATTCAATGTGAAATTCCTCAGATAAAACAAACTAAAATCGTCTGGCTTTCTCTAAGATCTGTGATAAGATTAAACAGATCGTGATACAAAGGTTCAAAACACTGAAAAGTTCAGAAAAGGTTAAAAAAGGACATCAACAAACGCATTTAGAAAAATAATGCAACAATGAAAACTTACACTATTCTTACTAACATTAGAAATAATGAAAAAAAAACTAATTTCATTTGAATATAACATTTCAAGATACAAGATTGAAGCACATAGACGACTAAGCTGATTTTGATCAATCGTAAGCCATTTATACTAAATATGTTATTGAGAATTTGCCTACTGGTTTTTAAGGATTTCTTCATTCTAATATTGAATGTACCCAAAACAATAAGGGATTAAAATGTATTCTAAACCCTATCAATACATATCCCTTTTCACTAAAAATAGCCTTTCATTTCGTCGACTTTCATTTCTTATTTGGTGAAAGTAAATAAGAGAACTCTCGAATTTGTGTAGGCAGTGTCTTTACAATAAGTCCGTATCTCAGGCGGGTGAGCGGGTGAGCGAGTGAGGCGGGCCTTTTATGTAAATGTGCGTGTTAAGGCCGGGCGGCGGCTTGAGCCGGCCTGTGACGACCCGATACAAGCCCGCTTCGTATTCTGCTTTACTTATTATTTTTGTACAGAAATGTTTATTTTTTATCAGCTTGGCCACTCTTTTGTTAGATTATGAAATGTTTGGTGCAATTCTGTAGGTGACTGTACGAAGCCGCAGGCTCTGCTATGCCTTGTACTGTGTACTAAACCTGTAAATGTTTCTTACTATTCTTTACCACGCAGGCCTGGAGTGGAATATATCTTTAAAATGTGTTTAAAGATTTCTAGGGCAAGACTTTCTTGCTACAAATTAATTTGACTTAATACGAAATGTAATAAGCTATTTCTGATATACGAAATGTAATCTTAGTAAAAGGTATGATAAAGTAAATAAAGTTAAAGTAATCTAGTTTTTTATACTAAAATTGGCCTTAGTGTCTTAACAATTTTCAATAGAAATTCGATGTTTATCTTCAGTATTAAATGTTAGCACGCATAGTTATGACAAATTGCCAATAAAATTAATGTCTCTGCTTTTTATTGCTTGAAGCGTATTAAAAAGTTGCAATTTAGACAAATTTATGAGTTGTAAAACTATGTAAAGTTCATAAAATGTTGAATTAATGTGATACACTAATAGTTTTATGGAATGCATTAATTATTGTACTTTGGCAAAAGTAGGAGTGATAAATTCTACCATGATTGAATTACTATGCCTATTTTTATAAAGTAGAAACTACCGCATTTTTTAAATAACCCTATATTTTAGAAATGATGTTTGTAGTACTAGTTTGTGAAATCACGATAATATTGTTTTGATTCCACAATAAGTAGTGGAAATTAAAATAACTTGAAATATGATATATCTTAAGCACATCGCTATAACACTTTACAATTAAATGTACGATACAATTATTGATTTGGAAGTCAATCAAATTGCTAAGATAAGACTCAGCCATTTTTACTGTTTCTAAATAAAAAAACCGCAGTGAGTTTTCAGTTGGAATAATTATGTCACTGTTTTTTAATTATCTGTCCCTCTATCGATCGGATAGGTAATCTGAGACTTATCTACAAGCTGTAGAACTGGCATTTAATGTCACAGCCTCTATATAGTATTGATATATTATTATACCCCATAATATATTTCAATGGAACTCTATTAGCTATGGTAATACCATTAAAGGCTTAGCTCCGTGCTTTTAGTGGAGCGGCTTGTATCCAATACATTATCATGTTTAATATTCAATTGTTGTTATCATTAGTCGCTTGTACGAGGTTCGATTCCGGTTGAGTAACGAGACTGTAATATGGTAACCAGATATTCGATATGAGTTCTTGAAATTTATAAAAACATACAATACTTTGGTGGGATATCAAAATAGTGGGAGTTGTAAAGTGAAAACTACTGTTTGTTTCAGTATCTCATTACTGAACATAGCCGTATTTTCAAGATGTACAATTTATATACATATTATTATTATGTATCACAGTAAGAACAATAATAATTAAAACTAAACCTTAAATTAACACATTAAATAATAATTTTATATGTACAAACGAAAAAAAAAATAATAATAATAAAGGAAATAAAACATAAATGAAATTAATATAAGGCATCATAAAATATCTCCGCATCGCCGTCCTCGGGTAACGTGCCCGAGGACGGCACGTATCACAGTGAAATAAATAGGCTATACTTTTTTTAACATAGATTTGCGAAATAAAGTCATGAGCAAAGACTAAACCTATAAACGTAATGTCACACAGAAAATCAAACTTAACGTAACCCGTTCATGGCCAATGTATATTTTCCCAAATTGAGACTGCAAGCTCACATGACACATGACAATAATGGTGTAGGAGAGGATATTTTATCGTCTATTCATGCAGAATATTGAAAAATACTTCCTTAATTCCTAAAGCAGCCTTTAATACGAATAATCTAAAAACAAAGAGTAAAAAGAATATTAATGTAAGGATAATTTTAATCCGTAGCATCCCACTAGTTAATTAGCTCATTGTTAAGACATTCATCTTAACACACACTCGGCACGGCGCCCGCAGGGCGCGGCAGCGGTGCGACAGAGGTGCGACGGAGGGGCGCGCGCGCCGTCACCGCTCAGGCCATCGACCTCCGTGATTCGAGACCAGTCAGCTGTTCAAGCCTACGACGCATACTCGTATCGCACGCTCTCGCAAATATTTAAATTATATAATTCGCGGTTAACAAATCGAGTTCATGTACAGTACTTGTTGAGTACATCAATAAATCTTTATACAGTCCACTTACTTTATAATTCCCGTTATACCATCGCGGGACCTCCACAACATTTTGGTCCTTCAACCGTCAAAATTTGAACCGAAAAGGAGTTACCGAGAAGTTGCTGTACTTAGGACAAGATTACAAGACTGCGAACAAAGGAATCCTCATCGGAAGCGATCTACGTACATACCTATGTACATCAGATAGTCGTCGTGCAAGAGAAGTTCAACAACATCTCCGCGTCACATCAACATTACATAGTGGTTTGCTCCAGGAGGCCGTAAGATCGTTTCAATTCCTTCATTCTCATTATTCCATACCCATTTTATCACCCAATCACTTATTCATCCCATCAGTGCCATTATTTTTCGTTATTATAACGTGAATCAGCTAATTTCATTTCTGTCAAAGTTGCAAGTCATTTGTCAACTGAGTCATCACGGACTTTGAACCTTGTATTAGACACATTTCATTGATTCATTCGTTCATTCAGTTAGTTAGTACTCGATTTCACTGTCATTTAATCATCCCATTTAATTAAATTTTGCATTTTAGCTTATTATTACAGGTAAGTAGTGATAATTTGTCAATATTTGCAATACACAGGCTAGTATTCTGCTGCATTTCGCTGTTGTTAAGCGTTGATTTCATTAAAATCAAGCACTTTTAGCTTAAATTAATATAGGTATATTTCCATAAGGCAAATATAAGCGGTTCATTATACTTTTTCTTTTCTAAATTTCAAGCTTTAAACTTCCATTCTTCATACTTAATTAACATGTCTGATACAAAAGCATTAATCAAGAAGCGTGCTTCGATTAAAGCTAAGCTTACGCAATTTTCGGCATTTTTACTTATTTCAAAAACTTGTGAACGGTTGAGTGATGTGCAAGTCATTGAAGTCGAACATCGCCTTAACTTAATTGAAACGTTATACGAAAAATATGACGCCTTACAGATGGACCTGGAAGCTTTAGTGGACGACCCGAGCGAGCAATATGCTGAACGCGAGGAATTCGAAAAGCAGTACTACGGTTTGGTGGCTTCTGCTCGGCACCTAATAAGCAGCGTTCGGAGTCGCCGCACGGATTCTGAGGTCGATGTTTCTTGTTCTAATCACACACACAAACAAAACACTATACGCTTACCAAAAATTGATTTACCTAAATTTTCCGGCAGTTATCAGGATTGGTTAGAATTTAGGGACACTTTTACATCAATTATTCACAAAAACGATAGCATCGATAAGATCAATAAATTACATTATTTACGTGCTTCATTGAAAGGTAGTGCTTCTCTCGTAGTAGATAACCTAGACTTTAGGTCAGAAAACTATGATGCGGCCTGGAAGTTGTTGTGTGACAGGTACGACAATAAAAGACTGCTTGTTAACAATCATGTACAAGCTCTTTTCAATATACAGCCCATCAAACATGAATCAAGTAAGTCATTACGCTATGTTATCGACACTACTAATAAGAATCTCAGGGCATTGTCAACCCTAGGTCAACCGGTGCAGCATTGGGATACTCTTGTTATTTATATAGTTACCAGTAAACTCGATCAGGTGACGAACCGCGAGTGGGAAGAGCATAGGAACACACTGACAGACCCTCCAACACTAAATATTTTTATTACGTTTTTGAGCAGTAGAGCTGACTTGCTTGAAACTCTTGAAGAGTCAAGATCATCAAACTCTAACTATTCTACACATAGTGTTGGTACCAAAAGTAAAAGTTTTTTAACACATACTGAGGATAAATCCACACAAATATCCTGTCCTTTATGTCAGCAAAATCATTTTATATTTTCATGTAAAGACTTCAGAAGTCTTTCACCGCAAGATCGACTTAAGAAAGTCAATAGTTACAAAATTTGTGTGAATTGCTTAAAATCAGATCACGACGTCAGTAAGTGTAAATCAGGTCATTGCAAGTATTGTTCTAAAAAACACAACACTCTACTACATGACCATGATACTAGCCCTAATATCCAAAACATTGTACTATCAGCAAATCACTCCGCTACTTCTCGAGTTGTTCTTCTTTCCACAGCACTCGTGGAGGTACTGGACGACAGGGGAAACCACCGGCAAGCACGGATTTTATTGGACAATGGTAGTACGGCAAACTTCATCTCTGAAGGATTTGTACGTAAGCTCCAAATTTCCACTTTTAATGCCAATTCTAAAGTTATAGGTATTAATCAAATATCTTCTACTTCTTCTTTAGGCTGTCAAATTTCATTAAAATCGCTTTATAGTGATTTTAAGATTGATATTGACTGCTTTGTCCTACCAAAGGTATCATCATCAGTTCCAAGTACCTTTGTTAATTCCAATCTTATACACATACCTGAGAACGTTCGTCTAGCTGACCCCAATTACTACATTCCGTCATCAGTTGACATTCTAGTAGGCGCGGAGGTATTCTGGGGCATTATAGGGGCGAATCGTATCGATCTAGGTAAAAACATGCCAACTTTGTTCGAGTCAAAGTTGGGTTGGCTCATATCAGGCGGGTATTATCAACATAGTTCAGCCCCACAGTTGTGCATGTTAACGGACAGTTTACATACTGAGTTAACACGTTTCTGGGAACTGGATTCAATTGACTCTAAGCATAAATTTACAGCTGAGGAGCGAGCCTGTGAACAATCCTTTGTGGACACCACCACTCGCAATCCAGACGGTCGATTTGTGGTGAACATCCCGCTCAAAGAGTCTCCTGATGTACTAGGTGACTCTCTCATCATGGCTAAACAAAGATTTCTATCTCTTGAACGACGTCTTTCCAAAGATTCTCATTATAAAGATCTGTATGTAGACTTCATGAACGAGTACATCAAGTTAGGACACATGTCGATATGTTCTGGTAAGTCAAGTACTCCTTCATATTTCTTACCCCATCACGGAGTTTTGAAAGAGTCTCGTTCTACTACGAAACTTCGGGTTGTATTTGACGCTTCCGCTAAAACAACCTCAGGGAAGTCGTTCAACGACATCCAAATGGTTGGCCCGACACTTCAAGACGATTTATTGTCCATCCTGCTTCGATTCCGTCAACACAAGATAGTAGTTAGTGCAGATATTGAGAAAATGTACAGGCAAACTCTTGTTAGAGAAGATCAGCGAACTCTACAAAAAATTCTGTGGAGAGCCAGTCCCGAATTGCCTGTGCAGTGCTATACGCTCAATACGGTGACATACGGCACATCGTCGGCGCCGTTTCTTGCAGTTCGATGTTTATTTGAATTGTCAAAAGAGTGTTCGGACCCAGTTGAACGGTATAGTTTGGAGCATGATTTTTATGTTGACGACTATTTATCAGGTGATGTATCTGTTTCAGCAGTGGTGCAAAAATGTCGTCGAGTCGTAGAAATTCTTCATTCTGCCCAGTACAATCTGCGGAAGTGGCAATCGAACTCCCCAGAGGTATTACAAGCTTTATGTATAGATTCTGATCACTCTGACGTAGTACATTTGAGTCTAGATGAAATGTCAAAAACTCTAGGTCTTAATTGGCGCTGCTCAAGTGATTCATTTTCATTTGTTATTAATTTGCCCATTACACAAAGTAGCACAGTCACAAAACGTCAAATATTGTCCACAATAGCTCAAATTTTTGATCCAGTTGGTCTAGTGGTCCCTAGCATAGTAGAGGCTAAAATTATTATGCAAAAACTTTGGCTTACCAAATGTTCTTGGGATGAGCCTGTCCCAGAAATCATTCAAATCGCTTGGAATATATTTCAAACTTCTTTACATATGTTGAATACATTCAACATACCTCGATGGATAACGTGTGAGTCACCCAGCTCTTTACAATTGCATGTTTTTGTTGATGCTTCTGAGAGAGCTTACGGAGCCTGTGTGTATGTTCGCAGTGTGTCTCGGGACGGTAAAGTTCATGCACATCTTTTAACTGCAAAGAGTAAAGTAGCTCCCATCAAGCCGACTACTATACCACGACTAGAGTTATGCGCTGCATTACTGGGTACACGGCTTTATGTCAAGGTTCGTCAGTCGCTCACATTACGTATCGATGATGTCTTCATGTGGAGCGACTCTACTATTGTTCTAGGTTGGTTATCGATGCCACCCACACAACTGAAGACCTTTGTTCGTCATCGCGTGTCTGAGATTCAGGATTCTGTAGGAGGAGTTCCTTGGCGTTATGTTCCGTCTCAAGAAACCCCCGCAGACCTCGCTTCGCGCGGACTAAGCGCCGACAAATTATTAACTTCTTCTATATGGTGGACAGGACCTGAATTTCTTCACAGAGACTCGTCCTCGTGGCCGCTGTTTCCCAACTCACATTGTGAAAATGAATTACATTCACAAGAAATAATATCAGCCTTCCATACAGACATTTTAGAACCTATCACTAACCCTATTTCTTTGTTGGGTAATAGGCTGTCTAATTTTAATAAATTACAGCGTGTGGTGGCATATGTCATGAGATTCATACACAATTGCAAAGGACAATCACCACAACGTGGCGCACTCACACATACTGAACTAGACAACTCATTAAATCTTTTGTTACGATTAAGTCAACAGGAATCATTTCCTGAAGAATACAAATTACTATTATTCGGCAAACCATTGCCCTCAAAAAATAAGCTTTTAGCGCTATCTCCGTTTATGGATACTTCTAGTGACCTAATTCGTGTGGGTGGTAGACTGGACAATTCATTCTACGACTACAATGTTAAACACCCCATTCTATTATCCAGTAAACACACCATTTGTAACCGTTTGTTTCAAATGTTTCATGTTCGTCTTTTACATGCTGGTCCACAGCTCTTACTCGCCACGATTCGTCATAATTATTATACTCTCGGCGGTAGAAACTTAGCCAAAAGGGTTGTTCATCAGTGCGTCAAATGCTGTAGAATAAAGGCTAGCACTATTCAGCCTGTCATGGGCAACCTTCCAGAGCAGAGACTACATTTAGAATTTCCCTTTTTAGATACAGGGGTTGATTATGCTGGACCAATCCTGATTGCTGACCGAAAGGGGAGGGGCTGTAGACTAATAAAATGTTTTATTTGCGTGTTCGTGTGTTTAGCAACGAGAGCCATCCACTTGGAACTCGTCTCAGACCTCACAAAAGAGGCATTCATAGCAGCTTTAAGTAGGTTTATTGCTCGCAGAGGTAAACCTCGTAACATTTTCTCCGACAACGGTACTACATTTGTCGGCGCTTTCAATGAATTGTCAAACCTCCTTTCACAAGATTTTAACTTTCACGATGTTGATCCAGGCATCAACTTCTCATTTATACCTGCTTATACCCCACACTTCGGTGGATTGTGGGAATCCGCAGTAAAATCCACAAAGCACCACCTCAGGCGTATTTTAGGTTTAACTCACTTAACTTTTGAGGAGATGACTACATGCCTAATACAAGTTGAAGCCGTTCTCAACTCTAGACCCCTTACTCCTTTGTCCCATGACCCTACTGACCTAACACCTCTGACTCCTGCCCACTTTTTAATTGGACGATCTTTAATCATGCCGCCACATCCACAGATTGAGCACCTCAAGATCACGAATCTACAACGATTTCGCCGCATCGAGCAGTTGAAGCAGCATTTTTGGACACGGTTCTCTAATGATTACGTCCTATGGCTACAGGAGAGAACGAAATGGCGTAGTAGTACGGGAGAGTTGAAGGAAGGAACACTTGTCGTCATAAAGGACAAGGGCTTGCCGCCCTTGATGTGGCTTCTGGGTCGCATAGTTCGGGTGCTACCTGGCAAAGATGGCATCGCAAGGGTCGCAGACATCCGCACGCGCAAGGGAGTCCTTCGGCGGGCTTTTAACACAATTTGTCCCCTTCCAGTTGACACCACCAGCAATGTTGAAGACACTTCAACGGGGGGAGTATGTTAAGACATTCATCTTAACACACACTCGGCACGGCGCCCGCAGGGCGCGGCAGCGGTGCGACAGAGGTGCGACGGAGGGGCGCGCGCGCCGTCACCGCTCAGGCCATCGACCTCCGTGATTCGAGACCAGTCAGCTGTTCAAGCCTACGACGCATACTCGTATCGCACGCTCTCGCAAATATTTAAATTATATAATTCGCGGTTAACAAATCGAGTTCATGTACAGTACTTGTTGAGTACATCAATAAATCTTTATACAGTCCACTTACTTTATAATTCCCGTTATACCATCGCGGGACCTCCACAACACTCATGGAAGGGGAATAAAAAGCGTCGCGTGAATCTGCGCAGTTACTCTCCAAATAAAAGACTATTGTAGTTTTTATTCCTTCTGCTTTGTGTTTTACATTATCCCTCGTGTTTGCTCTGTTCTCTGTTAATAATATTTTACATTTCGTTTTAGATATTCTCTTTGGCTTCACTTTATTTTACAGTGCTGCTTCAAGGCGTTAGTTAATTTGATCATATCTTGCCAGGTATTACTTTAATTCCTTGACGGTTTTCTATAAAATATTTCGAAACAAAGACCATTTTTTTATCTGTTTGTGTTTTTGTTTCTTCCAAAAGTTTGTAAAGTGTTATTATTATCTGTTGCGTGAATACGGTTGCTTTTTCTCTCGCCTCTCAAGGATTTTAACAGTAAGTGCGTTTCTGACACAAACTCCATAATAAAGAATATTATCGACTCTCCCTTCGGCTCCCGAAAATGTAATAATGGGAAAAGTTGGAGCGACACGTGGACGCTCACTCGAGAAACCGACAATGAATTTGTATGCCACGAAAGTGATATTTAAATTCATTTTCACTAAAAAAATCCTCGAGGATAAAATGATAATCCTCCTGTCGCCAGGACCGTAATAGGCAAACAGGCCCGTGGCGGGACGACGAAGATTTAGTTAAAAAAATGTTGACTTTCTACCGAGATTCCGAGCCGATCCTTTATTTCAGCGGGCGACGAATCGCTCCGTACATTTCGGTAAGACAGTTCCACAAAAGGTTGTCAATATCGGCGAACCCTTTGCAGACCATAAAGTACAGCGGCCACTTACGAAGCGTCACTAAAGCGTAAGAAATACGGCGGTGAGGACAATCACGCGCTTACCGACAGCTCTCGCATAAAATATTCGGAGACGAATCGACCACCACACCTGACTACACATCGCTTTTTAGATTCGCCACTACAGAATTCAAGGCTCGAGAGAGCAATGAATAGCGGGCCGGGCGCGGCGCGGGAGCGGGCAGGGAGCGGGTCGGGAGCGGCGCGGAGCGGAGGGGTCGTCGTCGCTGGCTAAACGCTGAATATTTCATGCTCGCTCGATGTTCCGTCGTCGATATTTAATGCCGTAGGTGTTCGGACGTCTGCGACTACGACCAAATTACGTTGACATATCGTATACAAGCCTTCATTTATTTATGTTAAGTGACACATTTGTAAGTGCTGCAATGTTGAATAAAAAAGCAAACTCAATACTCGGAGTGGTGTAGTGCCAGTACTCGATGCTCTGTAGTGCCTTACATTTATTTGTATTGTAAAACCATTTTATTTGGTTTTGTTTATCACAGCATTGGTCTTACGAACATTTTTCCAATTTTCTTTAGTACATTGAATTCACGGGTAAGCCTTTTTGCCGTTCTTTGCATACATAATCAAACTTTAAGCTACAAAAATGTCTGCCGAGCAAAAAGCATTTTGTTCGTCCTGAGTCGAGCCCCAGACTACGTAATTAGCAATCACAGTATAGAGAGGAGACATTCTATTACTATCGAGACAGCTGCTGAAAATATTACACACGACTTAGTTGATTAGCGCCCCTAGCGTATTCCGAAGGAACTAATTTTTCAAGTACATTTTAACTGATGAATTGTCCGTAAGCTTATATTTAGTTTAGGCGATAGCACAGGCACTATATACCTATTACATGTCATTTTACATTATGACTGATTGTGTACAAGTAAAATATTAAGCAAACATATTTACTTTTTTATCTCAACAAGATTTCTCAGCGCCGTATCTCAGGTGTGTAAGAAAGTGTGTTATTTTGCAAGGCAAGTTAGGAAAGGGTCGGTTAATAGTGTTGTAGGCGTGGCCAGTAAGTTATTTTCACCTGTGCCCTGTCTAATATCTTCCGTATTCAGCTCCGTGGAACGGGAATAACATTCAGTGGAAGGTACACTATTAATCTTGGGATATGTTTTATGATTTGTTTTGGGATACGAGTTATGGGGTAGTTTGGTAATTTATTGATTTGAAGTATGGTGATATTGATGTGTTTGGTAGTAAGTGACTAAGTATACGAAATAGTAGATAACTAAAGTAAGTTAGGTTCTTGATGGTGTTCCATGTGCTTTTTTTGTTTATTTACAGTATCGATTTTATAACATAAACATGATTTCTAACAATTACTTGATATCTAATTCATTGATTGATATATAAAATTAACCGAAAAATAAAGTGTATTAGTTTTTATCAATTTAAAATCTTTAATTATTTTAGTCACAACATTAAGAAAATACGAACATAAGCAAGTGACTTTCAAAAACCACTTGTTCTCCCAAAATGTTAGAGGTATTTTAAGTGTAAAATCAAATATTGTGGAATGTATTTGAAGCAGCCGACACTCTGCGGCAATGTTTGACAAGCGAGCAAGTTCGCTCGGGTGCATAACACCAACATTACCATATTACAGGCAAAGTTGCCGCGCGCATACAAATCTTAATAAATTAAGCGACGCTCGAACACCACAATTTCTGAGCTTGAGTACACATTAGAGCTCTTTGTAAATTACTTTAAAGTTAGCTTAATATTTTTTATAGCACCGTGATTGATTTACCCCAAAAATACTTCAAGGTTTCATATTTATGGTATTATTCTTGTGTAATAAGTGTTGACAATATACCAACAAACATTAAAATTATTGGTTTTCCTAATAATCGAAAATTGAAGACTTCTACCTCCCGGTTCCTGAGTACATTTAGCAGTAGTTTATCAATTCAACAGCGTTTAAACTCTTATAAAAATGCTATTGCATAGATAAACTATCGCTTAATGTACTCAGAAACCGGGGGTAAGCCACCCAATGCATGGATTATAATTAAACCGAGATTAAAACTACATTAAATTTGGATATAGTTCTAGAACATAAATATTTCTTAGTACAATTTTCTTAGTTCTAATGTGTACATACCCTGGCTGTGAATAATTTGAGTGCTAATGTTATCGAAACTTTCATGTACGCGTTACGTTTTGATGGAATATAATATAATTTTATAATAACGCTCTTAGATAACGGATTAGTTACCTTGTTCTACTTATACTACAGTTTACTAAAGCAAGAGGTTTTACATAATCAAGTAGTTCATCTATATTTTAGAATAGATAAATCAGAATGTTAAAAAACCTTGTAAATTAGGAATTACATAAATAATCTAAGACCAGAGAAGTCCTCTTCAGTGACCAGCTATGTGATGGTGAATCTGTCAACAGTAGCATTGCTTTATGAAACAATACGTTTATTTAGGGATGTACCTATTTGATTCGATAAGAAGGAACCAATATATCTGCAGAAGAAACCAACACACGAATAGTTAAATATTTAATATCATAACCATCACATATATTTTTGCCTCAGTCTCACACTTACTACAAGATTATTTTTTGGTCAACACTTAACTCACAATAAATTATAATAAATCAATAACTTTCCCATAATTCAAGTCCCTCATCTCAAAAAGTCCTTGAGTAAAGAGTGGTGTTAGTAGTTCAAGGTGATGGGAAGTGCGGGCGGCTGCAGCAGGAGCCTGGTGCCTGTGGTTCAGGAAGTCGGCGCGGCGGAGGAAACGCTTTGATCTCGTGCCAGATCGAGGGGGATAATTAGTTTGTGTTGGTACGTGGACGCTGTTTGTGGGATTTTCGGTTAAATGGACGTTTAAAGCCGATGACTGGCGGTCGTTTAAAGGCCGAAACTGTATTTATTTGTTATGTAATTTAGCTTAAAGAAGTAGTCAGAGAAGTTATACTGTGAACGGAAATACAGTAAATACTTTTTTGATGAATAATCTTTTTTTTAATTTTTATTAGAAAGACATTCGTGTAACAGTCGACATCGAGAAAAAAAATATTTTCATGGCTTTTTTAAATTAAAAACGTAATATCAATCCCACAATGATTTGACTTCGCATAGCTGAATATGAAACGCCGTAAGGCTTAGTGCGTCCTATCGACATTTTAGCTTTGATTCTGACAACTATTTTATATTGTTACAAATGAAACTAGCAATAAAGCTGAGTGATTACAAATCTAATCAGCTCACCTATGTGGCTTTACACAGTCGTTACAAGACTAACGCACTTGCTTATCAGAACACGTTTGATGGGCAAAGTTGCACAGTTGGCAAAGTTGGCGACTTATTCTTTGTGCGCTGAGTTCTGACGTTCACTGCGCTAATAAATATTACAACTTTTTAATAGGCTTGCTTTTATAATCCGTCTGATTTAGGGATTTTTGTTTGTATTACGTTTGAAATGGAATTGCGTGAGGAAATTTAAATAACAGTATTTTTGTTGCATCCTACCACAAATTTACATCAAGGCAAAAATAACTAAGAATAAACTAAAATCTATAGAATTGAGGAAACTGTTTTTGACAGATATCATAAGTTTCACTAGCATCTGTGAATCAAAACACAAACGCATTGTTTTGCACAGTTCGTTAAAGTAGTTCAAAGCTGGCCAGCTGGCTCTTGATTTGGCAGACTACGTCTACTGCTTAAAACTTTATAAACACTAATTCAATGAGCCTGATTCCTTTACCTAACCGGCTGGTTATCTGATTGTTGACAATACAACCCGTATGACGCTGCAGCGCTTCTGCCACGAGACGGCGGGCAATGTTGGCAGGCTACAAAGCGCTGAAGCGGTGTGTACGCAAACAGAAGTGCGCTTTGAATTATAAAGTTTGGTGCAGGCCTGCGGGCACACAGTTTTGAACTGTTTATTAGTGTTTTGGGCTTTGGTTTGTGAGGAAATTAGCTTTTTCAAACGACGAAACTAACTACGGTCTGGATTTTCTGTCTTTTAGCACTTTTGCTTGTAGTTTTCTACTATGAATTATTTGGAACAGGGTCGTTTTAACTGAGTTTTTTAATCTAAACACAAGAGATGAAAATACGAAATAATAAAAGTTTTTTGCTGAATGTTGGGGATTTTATTTCATATTCATTTCAAAACTTTTCGGTTTCTAGGGTACATTTTTCTGAGGTTTATCTATTCAAATTGTTATGTTTATATCAGCTTAAACTTGAATAGATAAACTACCGCTAAATGTACTTCAGAAACTGGGGGTTAATATATTTACATAGGTAAACACACAGGAGGTAAAAAAAAGTCCTTCTTTTTCCCATATCAGTGGGATCTTCACCAGCAGTCATTCACCGTCGGCGATACGTTTGATGTTATCTCGCGTGACTGATGCCTGTATCTGATCTAGGCTCTGTTGTCCTCCGCACCTAATACTATCATCTGTCTGAAGGAATGAGGATTTGGGGAGAAATGCTGCTATTTTGGGAGGAAAAAAATAAGGAGGTTTTTTTTTTGGTAACTTTGCCAGTGGTTGTTCAGAATTGGGATTTTTGTTTTTGTAAACATGTTTCAAAACTAACCACGCCCTATAATTTTTAACTTATCATTTGTATGTTTTTATTTATGATTTATATTATTTTATTAACTAGCTGAACCGGCAAAAGTTGTTTTGCCATATAAATAAAAAAAAAATATCATGTCACTTAGGGGTTTGAAAGATGGTGGCCGATTCTCAGACCTACTCAATTTGCTCACAAATTTCAGGAAAATCGGTGAAGCCGTTTTGTTTCGTTTCGTTTTAGTTGATCCATGGAGTTAGGAGTCTTACAAAGTCTGTACAATTCAGCATATAAGAACTAAGACCTAAAACTTTATTTTAGTACGATAAGTTTCAAAAGGCCCCATAAATAACATATAACTATTAAACCCGTTCAATTACAAGGCCATACATCCACAGTGAATGTAGTGGGTCAAACGAAACACTTGCGAGCCCCATACATTACTGTACAGATAGTTGAGCGTCTCAGGTACCAGGTGCCGCCCTCTATAACTAATGATATAATTTACGTGCAGAGACTACGCACATGGGGCGTAGAGTTTGTTGCGAATTGTAAGCTACGAATTTAAGTTTATGTAATTAAGTGGACTGAGATGTCTTTCTCCGTCCGGGAGGCAATTAGATAGCACCTGGTATAATTGATTTATTTATTTTATTTTTCACATACGAAGTACTGGTATAATGGCGGACTTAAGCCAAAGTAATTCTCTATCAGTCAACCAACTTTTTCAAGTTACTCTTTTTCTTTGCAATTTGAACTAATTACTTATATTTATTTTAATTATTATTGCTAGTTATGTTGTCACTGTATCACAGTCCTTCTAAATTATATCAAACTTTGTACTCTAAATAAATATCATGACGAACGAAAAACTACTAGTTGCAAAAAAATAGGCGAACAGTTAGCTACAAACTATACGCCTCATAAGACTTTCAACTATCTACAATTCGCAATACATAAAGGCAATGGTAGTCGATTACAACCGATTTAGTTTCAAAATGAACTGCCATTGAAGCAGCAATATACTCGTTGTGTAGACAAATAGGCTTTCAGACGTACTCATCAATTTATATCGACTTTAAATACGATAGGCACTAGTTAGGAGCTGTGGGGAGATTGAACTGATTCAAGTAGTTAGGTTTAATACTCATTATTATAGTGAATAATACTTGGATATGTTTAATCATTTATAATAAAAAAAAACATTTTTTTTTTTCAATGGGGATTATGACAATAATAAAAATATTTGTTAATATTTTTTCGCGATTTCAGTTAGAATTTGGTTGACTTTTGAAAATCTAGCATTTTATTTTTAACGTAAGCATGCTTAATTATTTTATAACATTTAAAATAAAAAGAGAATTGGAAATTTCGTAAACAATAACACAATGTATGTGTATTGCATATTGGACTAGCTGGTGTAGTGAAAATAAACTATGTAAATTGAAAATTTATTTTTTTCCATAAATTCATTTTACTACGTTTTCAAATGGTCGAAGTATATTGATATTTTATATACCTGTATATATTCGTTCTTCCGGCTGTTATTTTAAAGGGGTCTAGGTAAGATGTCAGTTGACAAGTAGAGTACGTCAATTGGTTGTCACTATTCAGTACATTGCTGCTTTGACGTAACGGGTTGATCACGATAATCCAAGGAAGAAAGCAATGTACATCATACTGGTTTTTAAATAGTTATCAACTGAGCTACGTGATAGCCCTTCATCTGTAAGTAATGTATAACCCTAACTATCGCCAGTACCGTGTGGTGCGCCACGTCTAGTCTCACGGCTAGTGATCGACGTGCGACTGTGCGCCATTTGTCTTAACTCCGTCGCGCTATTTATCATGTCGCGCGGCCATCTCTCTTGTCAACACACCAGCCTTTGATAGCAAAGATGTTCTTTTGTTACTACGCTCTTGTAAGACTGTTGATAAGGTTCAATAGTTTAGTAAGGAATAAAATGTATAATTGCAGCGAAGTATTGATTTCGATTTTGTAATCAATTTCACTGTCAAGAAAACTATAGGCTTTGATTAAAAATTGGTCGAATCGTCAGAAAGTCAACGGGAGAAACTTTGGAGTGCATTGATATGGACTTTAAAAAGTGTTTATGCTTTAATGACAACAAATACGAAATTTGAATATTTTAATTCAGCTATCCTTTATATTATAAACTTTACTATAAAGTACTTTACAATACCATGTACAAAAGGAGTTGGTATGTTTGTGGATCTCTGAGATATCGTGTTTGCAAATGACCTTCACAATTTGTCAGCCATCTAAACCCTTCTTTCAAGATCCCCAACCCAATTTCATCAAAAACTTTCTGGGACTTCTCTTCAAAATAAAACACATTCCCAAAGGGATCAAAGTGGAGTATTTAACATAAACTAACTTAGGACTAAGATCAGATATTGAGCGGAGATACTCCGAGGTATTTATATAACCTGAATCTGTAATCTCCGAGGAATGATCCGGGGAAGGTACGAGTATAATACCCTTTTCATTGGCATCTGTCGATAAAGGTATTAGGTACTGAAATAATAGGACGAAAGGCCTAGTTCCAGTGCGATTTGTATCGCTTGATTGCAGGATATACTAATTACACTGGACGGTTCTGGTTAAGGGTTTTGTATAATCTTATTAGATAGTTGAATGTAATAAAACGTAACCTTCACTACGGTGACTTTCATTTAAAATATAAAGTTTTTTAGGCTAACCAGGTGTCAAATTCGACATCAAAGGTAGGGCGTTATGAAAAAAAAGTATAAAAAAGAATGATCCCACCTTCATACAGGACACATAGCCATGAAAAGAAAAAGAGGGAAAAGTGATGAAATGTAATAAATACCAAATGTTTGTGAAGATAATTAAATACATTCATAATGTATTTCTTTCTACCTTTGGTTAGGACTGTAGGTATAACTAGATGTGCACTTGCATGAAGTAAAACTCTTTACTGGTAGGACTTAAACAATATCTTTAATCATTCCTGCAAACAAATAAGTTCTAAAGATTAAAATGTAACAAAAAATAATGCCCAGAAGTGATTCTGACAAATTACATTAGAGTAAGTTTACACTAATCTTCATTATACACTTGAATGAAGGAGAGAGCGTTGACCTGCACTATTATAACCGAGAACGAATGAATGAAAGCGGTGACAAATAACACTCGAAGGGATAACGACCTTTCATGCGACTAGTCGAAATGTACTCGGGTTTGAAGTTAAGGTGATCTCCCACTAATCTGCGTCGCTTTAGTAGCCCTTCAGTATCATGCTTTGTATTGTAAGATATGAGTAACATGTCCAATAGCATCTGTAATTGTTAAACGTCTAGAACGGTACAGTATTTGATGCCTTGGAAGTAATGACGGGAATTTTGTAACTCTGGAATAAGTAAATTATTATAAGACGCCAGATAATTTTATTTCTAAACCGAAAGAAAATTGAGATATTAAAAAAAAATTTAAATGAATATACATAACTTCTAAATTTTAATAACTAACTAAGCATAAGAACAGTATCTTCTATTCCAACCAACAATGTTGTGTAACACAATGTCTTAAACAGTTGTAAATCGTTGCAACTTAGCGTAAAAGAGTCCTAATTTTAATGCTTTTATAAAATAACGTCATTTGTCTCAACAAATGATACGAAAATGTAAAATGTAAAAATATCAGCTTTAAGTAAACCTGACAAATCTGACACGTTATACTGAAAGAAATGACAACTATTCACACTTTCTTTAAAGTTTTAAACGAGGTTTGTTTTTAGGAATGGATGGATTTTAAAATATGTTTGGACCAAAAATAATTTTGATGAGTTAATAACAAAGTAATTTTTGTAAGATGTTATGGGCTCATCACTCATATTTTAAGCTTTTCTATTCTTCAATAGCTATAATAAGGTATCTGCTATACTAATTATAAACGGCTTTCATCATGGTTACTCTATATTAGAAACATCAGCGATTCAAAGTCACTATATCACAGTATCGCTATTAACCACTGCAAGCAATATTTCTGGTCAATCTACCAGCAGTTGGAGTTCAAACGATCATTTAAGATTTATCATTTAACTCACATGAAATAAAGTTACTTGTGGTTTATATTATTTAATATTGGTTGTTTTTCATTAAGCAATAACTATTGTTGCAGGGTTTTATCACAAAAATACATTCATAATTATATAATAAAATTAAGTCCTCGCGCCGGGGAGTAAGATGTCTAAGTAAACGCAGGCGAGCCTGTAGACTCGAGACTACGATAAAAATGTCTCCAGAAAAAAAAAAATTACCTTCACTGTTTAATACTTTATTTAAACTATTTGGATCCCCTGAATTTTAACTAAAAACTTTTAAATTTAGGATGGAAAATATCCATACAATATGCATTACGAAATGTTAGCCTCATATTACGATAGAATTGCTTAGAACCACAAAATAATACCATCAATGAGTCACACCAACACATCAAAATATGACTATTAAACATACTGCATTTAATTTGTGTACTTATGCTGATAATAATAGTTTTTGTTTTATCAAAATCGGATCAAAATTACCGAAGTTACAGCGTTATAAAGTTTCACTGCTTTTTTAAATTTGCGTTGCTTCGCGCGCTATGCGCTGACGTCACGACGCAACAGACACGCTTGTTCGACTGCTGGTGATGCGGAGTTTTGATTTGAAAAGTGATTTGCATTTAATATTTAAAGAGTCTGAGTATGTGTATGTGTTATAAATTTAATCATCGTGTTTTTTGTAAAATAAGTTATCCTCGATCTCGATCGCCACGCACACAATCATCAACTAGACCCAGGTAAAGAAAGTTGAACTCGTATACTACTAATAATATTTTTGTGTGTAGTTAACAATAAAATAATGAGTGTTACGTACCTACCAAGTGTAAATTTGGAAAACATAGTTTTAAAATAATATTATATAAAAAAAAAAAAAGTTGTCACCCCTGCCTCTGTCTTTAGTCAGGTTGATGGCTATCATATGAACGCATGAATCTACTCTGTAGGTAGGTAGTCTTATATGATTGGGTGTGTAATGAGAACTTTTAAACTAACATTTTAATTTTGATATTATTAGATTTAATAAACATGGGTTCTTTTTTCAAAACAAAAAACCAACGCCAACTCAACCGCCGCGCTCGGCTCGCCGCCGCCTGTGAGGTCATTGAACTGCTTATTAAATAGTATCAACTGTTAGGTAGAAGTTCATTGCTAGGTATGTATGAACATGATATGGCATCTTGATCTTGAGGAAGTGTTCAAAAGGCAATAAACTTCTATTTAACATTTGCGCTTGACAGTATCAGAACCGGGCTTTAAGTTTTAGATTAGGTGTCTTTTGCAAAAATATAAAACAGTTTACATGGTACAGAAAAAAACAATTTTTGGGGTGTTTTTTCACTGGAGTTAGTACACATAGGAACAATACAATATTTTCTAACCATTTTGTTTGTCCACTATAATAAGCAAAACAAATTATTTAAAGCGAAACCTCGAGAGCGCAACGAGCCTATGTAGGTATCGGCAAGTACTGACGAAATAGCAGTGTCGTGAGATGACGTCACACGTCCGTGCGGCCGCTTCGCCGGAGTTTGGCGGGAAGGCCATACTTTGACGTTTAATATCTCGGTCATTTTTGAAGATACGAAAAAAATAAAAACAGATTTTTTATCCTTGAAGTACCTAGTTTTTAAATATGCTCATAACAAAAATCATTGGTGTGACTCATTGCCCAAAATCAATTACCGCAAGTAATCACACTTAACAACAACACTCATGATGTGAACGGAAACAAAAGACAAATAGTCTCAACACATTAGAACAACAGAATTACACTCAAATTACCGGTAAATTACTGGTAAATTTCACGTATATTGCTGGTAAATTTCACGTAAATTACTGGTAAAATTACGAGTAATTATGAAGTATATTCTCGCCCTCTGCAAATAGGGGTGCGATGCATCACTCGAGTTACGAAGCCTAATTGAATACGTTACAGGGGTGGCGCGGATTTATTGTCTATTACTACGCCGTGGACGTGAGAATGTGGCTGTTTGACTACCCTAGCGTCGTTGGGGTAATGAAGGATGGGGAAGTTAAGACACGTCGACTAGGTCAAGTTTTAGATGGGTAGTTTTACGAGAAACGATGTTATATTTTATTATTCTGCTGTGATATACTAATATTTACTATAGTAATCAAAGTGATCTACTCTTAAAACGAGGAGAAATATTTAATCTACCTTGTATCTCAAATTGTCGCTAAATATTACACGATAAGGTTTATCACGAATATCAAGGAATTAATTTATAATAAAATAAAATTAAACGTATTGAAATGAAACTTTCATCGACACATAAAAACTTGATCCTTATCCCGACAGATGGCGCTGTACCGTTAGAATTATGAATATTACTTCAATAAAAGTAACAAGTACTAGAGTTAAGTACTTAGTTAATTTAATGGAACTGTTACAAAGAACAGATTAATTTATTTATGACTGACTGCTTTGTTATAGCTTTAGTACTGGAATACTTACTTACTGAATATTTCATATAATTAAAACAAGCTTCTGTGAGTATATTACTTATAAGATATAATTATGTAAGAGTTACTTATTGTTACTAAGAAGTCATTTAATGGAATACGATCATTAACTTAATCACATACAACTAATTTGCATTAGCTAAAGCAAACATTTGTAGACTGTACTCTTTCTTCTATTTAATCGAACCCACACCCTCCTGTTTTAAGGCACTAATAGAGCAATCAGTTTAACCAACGCGCCGTGTAAGCCTGTTTTTCAAAGACATCTACCCAACTAATTATTCTTGTGTCGCGGGGACTTTTACAACCAACGGACACAAAGTACAACACAACTATTTGTGAATCGCACAATTAATTGTTTCGTGTGGGAATCAAATCCACGACCTTCCAACGCATTGGTAGCGGTGTGGCGTCAATAACGACCGCGCTACGGAGACAGTGAATATTCGACTGTCATCATTTATATTTTAACAAATAACAATTGTACAATAACACGTGATTTTCAAACAAAACAAAATTCAAACATCGCCAAAATGCCAGAAAGCCAGAAAGCTTTTCAATATCTGTTAAAAGTATCACATATACCCTAATTAGTACCGAATACGGTACTTCTGTACTAGTACACTATATTCGTACTATTGTTAGAAATGAAGGCTTTCGTACTGTTCTATTTGTTTGTGAGTTATTGAAGGATATCGAATTAATACAATAATTGGAAGTTCGGTTTTGTCTTCAGCGAATTCGGTTTTGTTCTGACAAATAATATACAGACGAATGTTTCAATGTATTTTGTAGATAACTGTTGTAACCAACAGTTCTTCTTTGTCGAGGTAACATTTTTCTCTAATGAAAGTTCTCTAAAGAACAGTAGCGCGATTCTCTACAACTATCGACTTTTGACAACAGGTTAGGTATTGATACAAATTGTATGATAAATCTGAGGAGCGCCTCTAGTTAGCGTCGCAAGAACAATTTTTGCGATACAATTAAATATCAATTTTCTGATAGGACGATTTATACGAAATCGCGCTACAGGTCCGTATTACTTCGAACTGTCAGATAGATATTCAAATACTATAAAGAGTGTTGTTGCACTTTCACTTCTAAATAACTGAATCGATTTTAATGGAATTAGGCATGAAAATCCGTGAGAAAAAAATACGCAAAAGATTTTGAACGAGTATAGCGTGATGACAATAATAATACGAACGAAGCAAAGGAACTATAAATACAGGAATTCTAAAAAATATGCTTATCTCAATAAGAACTATCCATGATATTATGAACATCATCGCAATGCCTTCAAAAGCAACGTGCTATATTTTTTTTTATAACAACTTTAACAGAAATATTGACCCAACTTTCCCTTAAAACTTCGTCCTAACCTAAGGTTACATCATCGATATTCTACTCCACATTGTTATCCAACGATAAAGTCTATGAACATAGGCCATAAACCAGTTATGATCGATACACCGCAGACGCCACTAAACACGACCGACGGACGTGACGTCATTACACTCGCGGTAAAAATACACACGAACCTAAATAATAAAATAATTCAATCAACAATATATTGTCTTATTGTAGGGTTGCTATAAATCTACCCACGGATAGCAGCATAGCACTGTATAGTAGGTAAACATCCACAAATACTGTAAGGTATAGTATACACCTACAGATACAAATATACTAAGTTATAGTATACACCTACGGTTAGATGTATTAACAAATATGAGTGGGTTTTTGTCCGTTTACAGACTCTCTGGAGGTTTTAAAAACTTTCCTCACTAAAGCAGAATAATTGACACTCAAAAAATCTCTGACGCAGGTACAGCTACAGAGTAAAGCTCAATGTAGAGGCTGCTGATTGAGGTGCATTGATTCGATAGTACATGACAAATCGAACAGGTAAATTATACTTACTATTTGTATGAAACATTCTGCTATGAAACCGACTAATCAGTAATTCGTCAACGAAACAAAATAGTTCTGCCAACCGTTCGTTGGCGTCCAGACATCATCCAGCGAACGATTCATCTGGATTCTGCATTAAGTTGACTTTTAATTAAGTTGTTGTAGTTGTTGTAGTTATTTACCAACACAAGCGAAGTCACAGGGTTGTATTATCACAGTACTAGTATATCATAATATAATATTAGGTACATAAAAACACTTACATAATACATAGTGTATTGTAGTTGACCTTTTGTCTCAGCTCTCAGTGCTACTATAATATTGATGAATGAAAAACTTCCTCGTCATACCCGGATCATGACTGACGGAGCGCGCAATATTTACTATGTACCTGCTACGTGTCTTATATAAATAGAATATTATTGATTATTTTATAAACTTACGATAGTCGCGCTCTCAGAGAAACTGTGAATTATAAACTCATTTTTTAATAGACATTTTTAGACAGGTAAAACCAACCTGATAATAATAGAAAATGCTCTAGTCATTAATAGCCAAAATACATTTATTACTAATTCTAACAATTGAGAAAACGTTAGCGATAATCCCGCCTTCTTCCCGTAGAGGTAGGCGGAGACTAGAGAGCGCCACTTAGTACGATCCTTGCAAACACCCTTTGCTACGGTCACATTAAGATTTTTCTGATATAATATTCATATCATGGATGATCAAAATCAAATCATTTATTCATTTTGGTCAAATATTGACACTTATGATAGTCGTTACAATGTATGCGACACAAAATAACACAAATCACAACTTTTTAATATGTACCTTTAAGTAGTGTTGCCAAAACTCCAAGACAACTAATTGAAAGTCTAATCACTACAAAACAATAGAAACACTCCTTAACTACCTCCCCTCCCCACTACTCATAACAGACACATAACTAGGGAACAAAACCTCAGCGCGAAGTGTAGCGAAACTAAAACAATTGTGAAGTAAAGTCGTCAATCGTACGCGTACGGGTAACAATAATACCTTCACAGGTCTTGTGTACTTTGGTAGGGGGACCATGGTGGGCAGAAATTCTGATATTGTCCTAATTTGTCGGAAAGAGAGAGAAAAAAAAGCAATAAATGAATATACACAGTATACACAATTTACACATTATTAGCTCCAAGCTCGTAATGTGTAAATGTGTAATGTAATTCTTAAATACAATACGAGCGTTTAAACAAAAAGTATTTTTTTTTGTGCCTATTATTAATTTTAAATTGTTCTTAGCGATTAGTAATATTTAATTTATGCGGTATGTGCAGTTAGAACAATCAACGAGGACGAAAACAAGTTATAAGTAAATATTACTTATAACTTAATTTTTGCTGGGACCAAGTTTTACGTTAGCAGATTTCTCAAAAACAGAAAATTCATTTCAGATATTGAAAAAAACAAAATCCGATTCATTTAATTTCGAAAATTAATTAAGAAAAATCGTAGCTTTATTTAAAAGAAACAATTCCAAAGACTGACATTTTGCCGTGCTGTTATTTCTGATAGCTCCGGTATTTTATCGAAACGTAGAGTGAGGGTGGTTTTTTAATTATTTTTCCTGTCAAAGTCAGTCAACTGTCAGTAAATCCTGCACAGCCTTCATTGCAAACGAGCCGTGATATGATACGTGCCTTGTTTTTATAAAGCCTTTCATTTAAAACTAAAGTTTAAAAGCAAAGCAGATTTTTATTTCAATATCGTATCTAATTATTGAAAGGAAATTCTAAACACCCTAAATATTTTATAATAAATATGTTACATACTTACATCAAATCAAGCCTTAAAAGCGTAGAGGTCGACACCATAAACTTACATTATTATTTATTAAAATCATGTTTAATCTGTAAATATATAACCTAAAAATTTGGCAACTAAAAATCATCACACTATGACTGGAAAGTTTTACACTAAGTTCATCACTAACTGCAAAAAAAGACGCTTTTTAAAGTAATTAAACTATAAACACATAATTAATTTCAAGATTAAATTACGTTACCAAAATAATTAACCGTAAATTATGTTAATAATTTAATGCAAAACCCGGACATATCCTCGTAAAGCCGGATATTTGCTCCCCCTACTGAAGTGGGGGGGAAGTCGAGTATCGGTCCCTTGGGGGCCGCGACTCGATTGCTCACTAAATGAGTTACAAGCTAATTTGTTCCCGCATTAAATTGTACGGCGACAATGTGTGGGCGACGACTCAACTTATTATGTACGGTCAACAGCATAAGAGGGTAATACACTCCCCAGTAGCTAAGTGATAAGGAAAGTATATAAATTGTAAAGTTTTACATGTGTTAATTGATGAGTGACCTAGGAATTTTCTATAGACTCTAGGTTTGGTTGTTGACGAAAATAACGTGTTACTATACTTGTTATTTAATTTAGTGCAATGTTAATTAAGAAAGGTTTTTAAGTGACTTGATAGACTACACGTTTGGACATGAAATAGATGTAGATTTAGAGAACATTATTTTGTTTTTTTTATCCTATAGCAAAAAGCTCAACAATGCGCCTAGGCTCGATGAAAAGTATACTCTTCTTAAGATCTATATCTTAATCGCTAAGCAAAAGTACCAAGTACTTTTTAAAGTTTTGATCAATCTACACTTGTGTTGCTGTCTGTACAGAAGTACAATGACACACATCGGTGTTAGTGTATTGTGTGTACAATCCGTCTGTAATTGCTCTACGTGGTCGCTACGTAGTCTCTACGAGGTCGCTACGTGGTCGACGGTGGCGGGAGATAGTGTCGTGTAGAGTCGGTTACAAAGTTATTGTCTTAGAGAACACTGTAATAAGTTATTAAGAGGACTTGTAAGAACGGATTAGGTGGTTGGGATTTTTCGGGAGGAACTGCTACAGAATAATTTTGTTTAAAGGAAGACTCTCAGTTTTTCATTTAGTGTCTTGTATATAGGGAATACATTTAAAATTTTGGCATTAAGCTAAGGATAATAAGAACAATTTTTTTTATCATATTATTTTAAGTTTGGTCAGAAATATGGTTAAGCAGTAAGTCATAAATACAAATAATATAATAGTTAACCAGAACTATTAAACATAATATTTAAACTTACTAACATATATTTACGAAACTCTAGGACGAGTTTTTATAACGCTAGAAACTTGTGCGTCTGAAAAACAAGCAAAAGCAGTGATATCTGTCAAATACATTTATATTTCTCGATTTCAAACCCGGCACCTCCCGCCACCATTCACGCAGGAAGATCAAACGTTTGATCTCAAGTGTAAACAGAAATAACCTGTAAAAGATCGGTTGTTTACTCACAAACTGAATCACGAAGCCTCCTCTTGGACTCTGATAGGAAACTGAAGGGACCTCTTGAGGGACCCTCACCTGTGTTCTGAAGGTGAGGTTTAAATTTACTTTTGGATATGACCCGGTTGTGTAAATATTTTGTTTTTTTTATTATGGGAAGACCGAGATATGTAGGTAAGTATATGAATATAAACATAAAAATAAGAATAAATAATATACTATCACAATAAACGAGCATAAATTAAATATTATTAGTATATATTTGGATGAAAGGCTATACTTATGATATATTTAATATCACGCCTTTTATAAATGATGGTTTAGGCGGAGGTTATATTATAAACACAGTCCACGTTTTACCATTAACTATATTAGTCCCATGTGATAGGCGGTAAGCCTATGGCCACATATTTAATTGAAATTTTAATGTACCTATCTATACTAATATTATAAAGCTGAAGAGTTTGTTTGTTTGTTCGTTTGTTTGTTTGTTTGCTTGTTTGTTTGTTTGTTTGTTTGAACGCGCTAATCTCAGAAACTACTGATCCAATTTAAAAATTCTTTCAATGTTAGATAGCCCATTTATCGAAGAAGGTTATAGGCTATACAGGGTGTCCCAAAACTCAACGATAATCCGAGACAGGATGAAAGGCCAAGTCATACCGGCTATAGGAAAAATAAAAAAAAAATTCCATATCACTTAGTTCAGCAATAATAGACACTTTTCAAAAAAGTTGAAAATCCACACCCTTGGTCGCATTTTCAAGTCCTGTGATCACCAATGTCACAATTTCGCTGTGTTTTTTTGAATTTCGTGATCTTAATTAAATATGCTATTAATCGTATAACAAATTAATGCACAAAACATTGTTAATTTAATAAAAAAAGTTAAGTTTTAGTGAGTCATCTTTTTCAAAAATATCGTTAGTCAACTTTGACGCTTCATACTGAAAAAAAAATGTACTACACTACCCTTGGCAAGTTGTTTCAAAAGTTGGCGCATTTAATCAAGATTTCAAAATGGTGCAACACTTGCCACTTTTCTTGCCATTAAAAATGTTATTTTTATTTGAACGAAGAGTATCCTCGCAAATGGATCGGACGCAGTGGTACAATTCTATGGCTTCCTTGTTCTCCCGATCTAAATCCAGTAGATATTTTTTACTGGGAATGCATAAAAGAAAAAGTTTATTCGAAATCAATACAAAATCTATCATAACTTAGCCATAAAATTGACACAGCGTCAGAAGAAATAAATGCAAGGAATTTTGATTGACCGGTGCAAAGGTCTTTTGTAAGGCGTTGCAGAGCCTGAATTCATGCTAGAGGAAAACAATTCGGAATTACTTTAGTTTCAGGAGAATAATTAAATAAGATCGATGGTTCGTTCATTGTTTTTTTTTTAATTATTATAACCTATTATGTTTATTACATTAAATATTTGTTATGGACTGACTCAATTACATCTTTACTAAAAATAATTGCTTTCCTCTGGCACGAATACAGGCTCTGCAACGACGTACAAAAGATTTTTTCACCAGGCAATCAAAATTCCTTGCATTTATTTCTTCTGACGCTGTGTAAATTTTCTGGCAAAGTTCTGATAGATTTTGTATTGATTTTGAATAGACTTTTTCTTTTATGCATTCCCAGTAAAAAAGATCTACTAGATTTAGATCGGGGGAACGAGGATGCCATAAAATTGTACCACTGCGTCCGATCTATTTGCGAGGATACTCTTCGTTCAAATAAAAATAACATTTTTAATGGCAAGAAAAGTGGCAAGTGTTATACTATTTTGAAATCTTGATTAAATGCGCCAACTTTTGAAACAACTTGCCAAGGGTAGTGTAGTACATTTTTTTTCAGTATGAAGCGTCAAAGTTGACTAACGATATTTTTGAAAAAGATGACTCACTAAAACTTAACTTTTTTTATTAAATTAACAATGTTTTGTGCATTAATTTGTTATACGATTAATAGCATATTTAATTATAATCACGAAATTAAAAAAAACACAGCGAAATTGTGACATTGGTGATCACAGGACTTGAAAATGCGACCAAGGGTGTGGATTTTCAACTTTTTTGAAAAGTGTCTATTATTGCTGAACTAAGTGATATGGATTTTTTTTTTATTTTTCCTATAGCCGGTATGACTTGGCCTTTCATCCTGTCTCGGATTATCGTTGAGTTTTGGGACACCCTGTATATCATCACGCTACGACCAATAGGAGCAGAGTACCAGTAAAAAATGTTACAAAAACGGGGAAAAAGTTGACCCATTCTCTCTTATGTGACGCAAGCGAAGTTGCGCGGGTCAGCTAGTAATTTACATGTGTAGTGTATACTGTTAATGTGAGGCGGTAATAAATATATATATTTAATAAATATTAGACACGTTACCATTGAGAGTCATTTCAATAAAGATTAGAAAAGGGCAATAGTACTTTGCCCGACCCGGGAATCTACCTCGAAATCGACAGTCAGATAAAACTACCACCAAAGGTAAATTGTTATGTATGGATGTATGCATATATGTATGTATTTATTTAATCTCACGTTCCTCTTGATGCAGCAACAGTGCACTTAATCTCAAAACAAACAGTACTAGATAACTCTTTAATGTTAAATAAATAATCCAGTCGCTTGTCTAGGGACTCGTACACATGCATACTTGTGCATACGCGAATAGCGAATGTACAGCCACGAGCATGAATATGTAAACACGGTCACATTTGCTAAAGTCAACAGTTACAGTGCTTTTCTGAGTACTAGATTTCTTACTTGATATTTGAAGTATTTTAAAACCTAATAAAATATTATTATTACTTTAGAATCATTGAAACATTAGATGTGTGTGTCTTAATCAAACCTATTCCCGTCGCTGCGGTAGTGGAGTAAATAAACCAAATTCAAAGGTATTATCAACAAAATATGAATTGGTTATAAGCAAAAAGTGCTTTTTAGTCATAAGCAAAGTATTCATTTATAAATATTTCTTATTGTATCAAAAAAAAATTACGACTACTATCACGTTACACTCCCGATCGAAAATTTCAGAGCATGTATTTAAGCTGGTGACTGTAGCGTACATACAAGTGAAATGCATTTAAATGCATTGTTTTGTGTGGCTGTTAACTGGTGACGTCACACATGACAGCCACTACTCTGAGACGCGCTGAAACGTTGTACAACGTGTTTCAACTCAATTCTGTACAAGAAATTGGGTTGAGTTTCTATTTGTTTAATGAAATACGAATGGAGTGTTTACTACGAAAGGTTTTTGAGAAGATGTCGGGTGTTTTCAAAATTTTGACATTTGAAATGTACTGCCGAATAGTTCGTACGATGCCCGTTAGAGGCGCTGATCACATTTTCATCCAACATTTCTCGATAGCTAACCGGTCGTAGGTAGTCGATAGTGGTAGAGAAACGAGCTCTAATTATATATAATACCAACACATCAGCTCCTCGCAAAATGAAAATTAGGTGCTTAGAAATATTTCCCTCTACAAAGGCCAAACAATTTACCTACGTTTTAAAACATCACAAACTAAGTTTTATATAACGTTTGACCACAACGTGCAATTAACTTGTGGGATAGCCCAGCTTTGAGTTAATCCCAGCGGTGGACAAACGCTGGGACACTAACTTCACCAAGCTTACCTAGATTAGAAAGCTAGCTAGCCGGTAAACAAGAACGTAATATGAGGGTAGGATGAAAATAAAATCTAGACTCAAATGTAGGTCGGTGTAAATAGAAAAGTGTAATAAAGTGGCATTTGCATATATGAAGGCAAAATAATTAAATGGAAGGTTTATTTGATAAACTTGTGTACTATTTCGTTTTATACCTACCACTGGAAATTGTGGGATATAGTTTTTTGCCTCTGGCGGCAACAGAATTTTAGGAATGGGGAATAGACCTTGGTGTAAGAGAATATTAGCACATAAAAGTATTTTTTAGTTACTTTGGCATAACCTGAACATATGTTTGTAATATCATTTATAAAAATATCGAATTTGGGGACATTCATGGTTATATAGAGAGAACAGATTAATTTGATCCTTATTAAAGTTTTGATATATTGTAGTGTCTAAATATCCCAAAGGCTTGTTCACTTTACTTAATCTTCAAGAACCGATTTCTGCGTGCATTAATGATATAAAAAGCAGCTGTAACCACTATTTTATTACGACAAAAACAATTACCAACTAGTCTTCACACTCGCACATTACTCTTAGCAATAAATATACCAATAGCAAGTTTAATTATCCATACTATCCATACTAATATTATAAATGCGAAAGTAACTCTGTCTGTCTGTCTGTCTGTCTGTCTGTCTGTCTGCTACTCAAGCACGCCTAAACTACTGAACCAATTTGCATGAAATTTGGTATGGAGATATTTTGATACCCGAGAAAGGACATAGGCTACTTTTTACCCCGGGAAAATGACGCATTTCCCGGGAAAATTCAGAAAATTCAACGAAGTCGCGAAATATCATTATTATAATGACATTGAATTAACAAAATTCCGTTGCCATGGCAACTGTTTTAATGGCGGATATGCCTTAGCGCGACTTCGTTATACTAAGAGATGTAAATAATTTTGAGAATATTTTTCGTGAAAAAAAAAGCATATTTTATATCATCACGCTACGACCAATAGGAGCAGAGTACCTAACAGTAAAAAGTGTTACAAAAACATGGAAAATTCTGACGCATTCTCTCTTATGTGACGCAAGCGAAGTTGCGCGGGTCAGCTAGTAAACAATATATCAATAATTGTAGCACTACTTTATAGTCAATGAACATGTCACGGTGCCTCTCGCTGTAATGGCCACGTACTCGTAAATTACGGCTTGATTAAACCATTGTATGGATAATGTATCGGAAGGATTTCATCGAGTCGTTTCCTTAATTTAAGCTGCTTATGTAATTTCGGTTTATATATATTACCAGCTTTTATTTCCAACTTTATGTGCGTGAAAAGGTTTTTCGCTGTTTAAAGTGTCCGGTGTGTCAAATCAGGATATGAACTAGTATATCAGATTTCAATTAGATTTGTTGCATAGTTGTTGTTAAAGAGTTACAAACAAACATACATACTTTGAAAAAATTTGTAAATTGTAATTTCTTTAGTGGGAATTTGTGGTACGGTAATTGATTTCTGTGTCAAAACATCCTTTTGTTCCTAAGAACTGAAATATTTACTGGTGAAATGCATTTAGTTAACATTTTTTTTTGTAACTCGTTCGAGAATATGTGTACTTTGATTTCAAGTCAGTTCACGACAAGTCAGATCAGTTTGCGAACATAATCATTGTAACTTGCGTGGAAGCGTTCAACTTTTAATACCCTAATACCCATGCAATGTCGCGTTAATATCTTTTGTATCTATACTAATATTATAAAGCTGAAGAGTTTGTTTGTTTGTTTGAACGCGCTAAGCTCGGGAACTACTGGTCCGATTTGAAAAATTCTTTCAGTGTTAGATAGCCCGTTTATCGAGGAAGGCTATAAGCTATATATCATCACGCTACGACCAATAGGAGCAGAGTACCAGTGAAAAATGTTACAAAAACGGGGAAAATTATGATTTTCTTATGTGACGCAAGCGAAGTTGCGCGGGTCAGCTAGTGGGGAATATACTTTAGTTATAACACGATACGCCTAGCATTGGTTGTTTTTAAAACGTCTTATTCCTCTTTGATAGTCTACTGTCAGAAAACTACAAATAGAATACAAAAGAGCACTTTAGCTTTACAACTCATTGTTATTTATTAAAGCGCTCCCAATCCCACTGCAACTGAATTAATTAAATCATCCTTTACACAATAAAAAGTACATTGCAACGTTATCATCAGAATAAAACGATGAGTAATTAAAACTTGCGAGATTCATCTCATTCTATTAACATAATAATGAAACAGGGGTGCCAACCTATTAAAAACATAAAGTTTTCGCTAATTAAGTTGGTGGAAAGAGATGGAGATATGGGTGCGAGTGAGAGGGAAGATGTAAACTGAATTGTATCAACATTAATTTATATTTGGAAATTTCATTGTTATAATTGGGGTCTGTGATGAAATGTTCGCTACTGCTGAACACTTACTGGCTTGTATTTTTAACTTAGGATCAGTTGAGTCTCCTTGCTGACGTCTTTCTGTAGCGCGGTTCTCTACCACTATCAACTATTGACAACCGACTAGCTATGAAGAAAATTTGTTACAAACTGATTCTGATAATACAACGAGCCTAAACCAAATTGCCATAAAATATCTGGTACCTTACACTTTTCTAGCTACGATTACAATAAATTTGATTACACTTAAGAAAAAAAAAGAGCAGTTACGACACGAAAACAAGGTTAACATTACATTCTTATATAAAAACGTAAATAATAATAAGATTCACGTGGACAATACCGTGCCTGAGAGCTAAGTGGTACATTACATAATTTAATCAAACAATGTACATTTAGGGTCAAAAATATGTATACACTTACACATTTTTAAAAACATTGTTTAATACATACGTAACAAAATCACAAATCACACTTTCTTCTTATGAGAATGCAAATACCATTATTTTTAACGAAAAGAATTATTATTCTACCCATTAAGTATTGTCCTACTGCTGGGCAAAGGTCTCTTCTCGAATGAGAAAGTGGTCAGGATTTGAATCCACGACGCTGAACAAGTGAGACTCGGGGACTTTACGGGCATGTAAACCCCAACTCTCACTTGGCCAGCGTCAAGAAATGTGTTAAAGATTTTTTCGGCATGTAAGATTTATTACAACGATTTCCTTAACTTTTAGAACAATATATATTTATTTCCAATACGTACCTGTAAACAAACCATAATAAATTGACAATATCTCAGACAAAGACATTGTGTACATATTTCTGTCGTTGAGTGTACAAGACCTACGCAGTAAAGCATTGTAGCGTTATTCCATTACGAGTGTTCTGAAGGTATTCGCCAAATAAATGGTCGCAATTAAGATTTGTTAATGGAACCTTTCACAGTACAACGTTTATTTCACACTTTTCAATGAAATACGCCTTCTGTTAAGGTCATGCTTAGAGCTTTTAATTTAACCTGTTATAGTACTAATGTGTATTGTTACTGTTGTAAATGTTGTTTATTCACCGAACTAGTAGTAAGTTCAGTAATTGTAACGACTATCATAAGTGTCACCATTTCACGTGAGTGAAAAATGATTTGATTTTGATTTTAATTTATGTTGGTGTAACAGTTTTGAGTTTTAAAAATGTCTAATTTATGTAACAATATGTATATTTCATGTTTTGAAATCGTTTTTTTAGTTTCTCTATTGAAGTGAACTTTGAGTTCTGTTTCCTATCGCAGGGTATCGATACAGAGACTTCTCACTGCTGTTTAAGCTCAGAAATAGAAAACATATGATTTGAACAAGTAGTGTGTTTGGCATTTTTTTGTTATATATGAAGATTTTCAGTGTACCCATCTGATTTGAACATCAATTAAAAAAAAACATAAAGTTTGTTGTGCTAAATTCTCTAATATGTTTTCACCTTTTTAGCGTAGAGCCGTGTCTAAAAGTAATTATTCTTTCTGTAATGCTGTTATTTGTAATCTGTTTGCAATTTGTTTAGATGTTACAATAAGATTAACGTTTTATGGGTTTTATTTGTTTGATGAAAAATGAGCACGCACGCCATTACACGAGCGATGACTTGATCAAGACATTTAACTTGTATAACTTGCAATAAAAATAAAATCACAAAAATAAAAAATAAACTTTTTATATGTTGAAGTGAAACGTTGAAAAATAAAACCAGTTTACTGTCAGAAATAATCATTTTGGCGAAGATCAATCGTAATTAATGAATACAAAGTACAATAAAAAACAACTAGCTATCTGTTAATCCCAGTAATAATAGGTCCATCGGAGCAACGAATCACACAACTATAATATCTTATTGGGACACGTTATAATAAAAAAATAGAACTTACTTTTCAAAAGCAAAACAAAAGACCATCTAATGACTATTCCACCATCGCATCGGCTGACGATACCGTAACTTGCAATTTTTATTCCTATTAATATTTATAAGGTCCACCAACCACAAAAAAGCTTCATTAGACATATTTAAACACCAGGAGCCCAGTAACCTCCGCAGTTATAAACTTTTAACTTGCCATAATCACGTTGCTTCCCAGAATTTTGGTTCCGCACTCGTTTAACAAAAGCCACAGAGTAAAAACTTTTGATACTACAGCCAGCGGTAGAGGGCAGTATACCCATAGGAATTAATAGCGCGGTTTGTTACCACTTCTCACTGCGATACTGGGAACTTTAAAAATTGCATTCACAACTTGTTTTATTTCACTTTTAAACTTTGGTTTGTTAGAAGATGATAGTCGAGAAAAGAATAGGTTTTTATTGTAATAGAGTTTTATATTCGTAATAGTAACCTATTTCGTCTTATTTATTTCTTTGAAAAAGAGCTAAGATGTGTGTAAATTGCATTTTCATATGATTTTTTGGACTGCAGGTAATTAATTTAGAGCCATAATTTTAGCGCCTTATTGCCTGTCTATTGCTAGGAGAGTAACTCCTTATATATCTATTGTTAGGCTAGAGTTTCCCTAAATGAGAGAATATATGGCCTCGAATCGACCACATTGACTAAAAATGGGCTGATTTAATTGCACTCCAAATAACTATGATGAGCACCTTATGTGAATTACATTCCAAACAGACCATGTAGGAGTAGCATTGTTTCATTACGTAAAATGTTTAAAAAACCATTTATCTTTTTTCGAATGGATCATAGGCCTAGAACTAAAAAGCAATTTGAAAAGAACAAATTTCAAAGCAGACTCAAATTGGTACAGACCTAGTTTTAAACACATTGACACTAAGCAATCATGGCGCATGGTACCACCATACAATCAAATACCGTGTCTACTACCAATAACTGGTACAAGGCCAGCACCGAAACACAGACGTTTGAGACAGTGCCTCAGCCGATAATGAACCCACTACCCTCACGGCATGTCGCGTGACAACACCACGACATATGTGCCTTGTTTTAATTAACTGATAAATTGTTTTTGTAAAGTTTTTTGATTGTTTCGTGGAAGAATGAGGGTTGATGGGACGATAAGTCTTTTTTAAATTGTATTGATAGTTAGGTATAAGGGGGTGTTACGCGGTAGTTTGATTGAAATATATTTTTTTTATACGTCATGCTTTTGTATGCAGGAGTATAGATGTGTATGAAAAGTTACTTATTAATTCATTATAGTCTCATGTAATAAGGGGGTGAGCTTATTGCATTCATACACGACACATTTTCTGCACTTCTGTTAAGAATATTCCTACAGAAATTAGAAAAACCCAATTAAGCGCTTTACCCGAACCGGAAATCGAACACAAGACCTGGTGCTCTGCATTATATACACTGCGGTCCAAACCAGATGCAGACTGAATAAAAGAAAATTATAAAATTAATGAGCTACTCCAGCTTTTTGGTCCGCTTTAGACCTATATAACCATTACATAAACCTCAAACAGTCAACAATAAATAGAAAATCTAAAATCCCAAACTCAAAGAGTCTTGAAACAAACTGCTACATAACAATAAGTACAACCTCCTCCGGCTATAACCTATAGAAATATTAACCTTTCATGAACCAATATTGTTAGTTGCTCCAACTGCCCCACGAAGATACAACACAAACAATTAGTACAAGCAAACACGTGGATTTTGCACATTTTAAACACAATTATAAGGTTATGAACGATGTTTTGTTTTATAAACTACGTATATTTGGTGAAAAGTCATCTTTGGCGAATTGATATTAGCGATTACGAAGTGTTAGAAGATTAATAGCGAGATAATTAATTAGGCGGTAATAAATATATAAATAAATAAATAGCGAGATGACATAAAAAATACATAATTATGATTGCCGCAAGGACATGAAGGCGAATCTCTACTACTATCGACTATCGACAACCAGATAGGTATCGAGAAATGTTGTATGGAAATCTGATCAGCACAACAAGAGATCAAACCTGTGAATAACGGTATCTATACTCAAGAAGTTCGCGATCTACGGTATTAAAAATTTGAGACAGGAAAAGTTACGTTTATCAAAAGTAGCATGACAACTGGACAAATTAAAGTGACGTAGTACTTAAAACCACAAAAGATGATCACATAAGCGATTTTTACATCGAATAGCTAGCTTAGATACATGTCGACAAGCCGTTCTAAATATTTATGTAATACCTGTGTACATAGTTGCAAAGCATCTCATACACTTTGTACTATAGTACTTGTACTATACAGTGTGTACCAAGCCGTTTTCATCCAATGTTTATGTTGTTCAGAGAGGTTTAGTTAGAGTTTCAAATTAAAGTGTGTTTAAAATATGAGCTGAAACTGCACACCGTGATATACTAGACGTTCATCTGAAGTTTAAATGTCACGCCTGTTGTTCACTGGGGGATAGACAGAGACGACACGTGTTGTATCACTATTTTAGTTTTCCCACGTGGAACTTTTTGACCTTTAAAGTTGAATAGTAGCGCAATTGCCGTGGTAGATATAGTCGAGTAGCAAGTGTATGATATTTAAAAATAGGTTGTACCTATGTCATGGTGTCCGATGTGATTTTTTTATTACATCGTGAAAAATGTAGGACTGCACTGGTTGAGACAAGCGTAGGATCGTAAAAAATGGCGCACTGAGGGTGAAATCTATGTTCAGCAGTCGGTAAAAGTGGGGTGAATATAAAGATAGATAAATATTTTATTATAGAGCTTCTGCTAATAGTACTGACATTGATAGTGGTAAATCCTTGACAAGAGAATTTAGAGAGAGAGAAGAGAGAATGAATTATCAAGAGTCACGTTCTTCATACACGTTGTCAAACTCCAAGCCACTAACAATATCAACAAGGAAGCCGACGCATTTTTTCATAATTACAAAGCAAAGGCTAACAAAGCGACTTTCTTAAGAGCTATTTGTACGAAAGGAAGTTTCAATTTAAATCTAAAAATAGCCCACTGTTTCATTGAAGCACTTGTCCAAAGAGGAAATATGACGTCTTGAAACACCCACGTTGCAAAATGTAAAAAGAATTATAAAAAAATACATTTGAATTATTTTCCCAGTGGTCTGTCCTGCGAAATTGGTGTGTTTTGATCTAAAGGTCATATTATTTAAGATCTTCAAATCAAAGATCATCTGTGACTGTCATAAGGTAGACATCAAATAATACTTTAATTCCATGAAGTTAGTTGAATGGCAGGCTCTTTGGTCTGAGTGTACTCCTGATCTCGTGTTTGCGATGCCGGGTTCGATTCCCTGTTTGGACCAGGTGCTATTGGTCTGCTCTTTATTTGAGAATATTGAAAATCAATAGTCAATACGGCAATAGGCTCCCCTATTACAAAGAATTAAAATCATGATATTAACAAGGACTAAATGTGGATGTACATATTCTATACACAATTGCCTATACGTTCGAGTATAACAGTCGTGATATTACATATGACTATTACGTATTAATGTGACGATTTTCTACTCGAAATTTCGTTGTTAATAGAATCGACTAGCTGAACTAAAATCATGATCAAATTGTGCGTTAATTGGACTTGAGCTCATTTGAGCATGCTTACAGAACAAACGTGCACTAAACGAGCGAACATGAGGCTTAAACACGTGGAAAATATACTCAAATAGCTCCTGAAATTAACTAATAGCTTTTAGTGAAATAATAGGATTAGGAATATGGAGTTTATCATGTCTTTATTAAATTTTTTGACAACTCACACACAGTCATCTGACTCCAAGTTAAGTTGAGTTTGTTGAGTTGGAGTAACCAGATAACTAATAATCATACTTCTAAATACATATCGATGTGATATAATAAATAAAAAAAATATTATATCACATCAATATTTACATCGACGTATTTTAAGAACGAAGGTAGAAAAGAAACTTATCATCATCCAAAATCATTCAGTCTTTTTTATAACATTGAGTAGCTAGTACCCAAACTTTGATTACACAAATGTTGAAAAATTACGATCTAAAACGTCTTAAGCGACAACCAGTACATTTTCAAAGTCCATTAATGTACTTATTCCTCATCATTTCACTATACGAACAGTAGTGCGATCTTCCACAATCGAATACCGACAACCGGCTAGCTCTCGAATAATTTTTTAAGAAAATCTTATAAGCGCCTCTAGCAAAATGTCATAGGAACAATTTTTAAAGTACATTTTAAATGTCAACTTACGATACTTGATAGTACCGACTGTAGAGAATCGCGCTACTGGCCACAGAACTAAATCATACTAAAACGTTCTACATAAAAACCACAAGCCATATAATATTAAAAAACGTAAACGATCGTGTTCTTTGTGTGTATTTCCCTAGGTTTAGCGTCGCGAGGCGACGACGTAGATACGTCTTCGTTATGTGTCAAGGTTAGGCTTAGGAGCCAGATACTAGACAAATGTGGGCTGCTTTTAAATAGTTGCGCTTTCAAGGCCGGAACTTATCATTGCTTGGAGCATGTTTTTATTATGAGACTTTTTTGTTTGGTACCTTGGCTAACACCATGGTGTGTTGTTGTTATTCGTAGTCGTAGCGTCCCGCAAGCAATATTTATCTTAGATTCTTTACATGGAATAAATATTCACAGCTTTGTGCTTCGCTAAACACTGGCTAGATGTTATGCAATAAATACAGGATATCCTCAATGGTGTCCAGGATATACGGCCAACCCAAGGTAATAGACTAGTCACTCGTTTTAGGGAACTAAAAAGACAAAACTATCTATATCTAGCCAACTACCACTAATGTAAACGACGTCACAAAACCCAGACATATTAAAAATACATATAAAACTACGTCATAACACAACAAAAATAGATTTGACCTAAAATTGCTTCTATTATCCATCAATCGTCACATTGACACATTTGACCCGCAACAATATGACACAAAGTCCCAAATCAGAATCACACAACTTTTGTACTCTTCAATTTACTCTCCTTTGATCGAGTTGACATACTTCACTTTCAGTACACTGTGGCTTCGCTAAAATAGGGTTTTCTTTGTGATTTTTCACATTCGGACCGCGGTAGGGGGCGTTTAGGGGGTGTTTGGGGGTGGTAGGGGGTGGTACAATGCGCTCGTTAGCCGTCGCCCCCTCATTGTCTCGACCACAGAGTGTTTTTGTTCCGGAGACACTTAGAACGAAACCTCGCGATGGTTTTGATGGAAGGTGCGTAATGCGATATTGTGACGCTGGACATTTTTCATACTGTAACTTGTTTTACATGGAGTATTATGAGGATTACGCTTGTATTTGTCACAATAAATTGTAATTTGTTCTTGTCTCACTACTGGACAATGTCTCCTGGTGAAAAAGCGGATAGATCTTATATTCACCATTTGGCCTAGTTGGCCAATTATAGGCTAGCTTTAGTAGTCCTTCGACAACTGTGTTAAAACTGTCAAGAAATAATGATTTAATCACGATCTTTTAGTTAACGGTTTAATGAAGTGACATATCGGACATATTAATTCGAAAAGTCATTGGCATGTTACCATTAATTTTTCATCAGTAAGCTCAAAGGCGCGTGTTAACCACAGCTTCTATAACACTTCACCCGACCCGAGAATTAAGCCCTAGACTTCATTATAAGTCGCATACACTAACTGTTACAACTAGAGTAACAGCAATTTTAAAGTTACAAAACCAACAATCTAATTACTCGCTAATAAAATCATCGTTTATTATTTATAAGGTCAGCAATGAATCAATAAGGTAACAAATTGTAAAACACTTAGTAATTAACCCTAATACGGTCACAATTACTTCGCCCGAGGAACCAGGTCGAACACATTAAATATTTACAGCTTGTGCGTATCTCTTACTCTGCGGGATTTGGGAAACACTATATTTGAATAGATATAGATAGGTAGGTTTGGATGGTCGGTGTAGTGCTTTATTCGGGGTTCCAGATTCAATTCTGACTGTGCTTTGCCTTCACTGTTAAAATACTAAATGGAATTTTGTGAAATCAATTAAAATACTTAGTTGGAATTTGAGTCCGATTTTCAAAACAGAAAAAAACACACACTTGCTACGTTCTCTAGTCTTCAGTCTTCACATATCTACCGACACGATGAAAACACGACCAAAATTAACATTTCTCTTCATGTCACTATGGTATTTTGTCCCTGCATTTTCATTTACTTTCATTAATAATGAATCAATAAAATAATTTAACGTTCTTTTTCTTTTTTTTTACAACTCCCGCATTAAGAATCGCTCTTGTGTCGCGGGGACTTTTACAAACATACAAACGACGGACACAAGGTACAATGCACAAATAATTGTCCCGTGTGGTAATCGAACCCACGATCTCCAGGCGCAACGGTAGCGGCGTGGCAACCTAAGCTACTGCGTCACGGAGGCAGTCAACTCTTTCAAAATTGCGATTCACAATCGATTACAAGACTGAAACGAAATATCAATCAGAAGATCATCTATGCCTTACCTTACCTTTGACTTGAAATAGGCTCATAGTCAAAGTTTAGTAGTAAAATATCTTAGAATCACATGTTCTGGTCGAACTAGCGTGTAGCCTGAGGGGTTTAATTAACTAATACACTTGTAGGCAGTGTGTATCTTGTGTTTTGCTTTCATTTCCGGGCCTATGTGCGTTAGTGTGTATAGTATAATGTAGTTTAACTACTGTAGATGTCTAGATTTTGTACTAAATGTAATTTTCTTTATATTTTTCTAGAGTTATTGTAATTGATATTATGTTTTGATTCAATTTTAACTTGTGGTCAATGTTTGTATCGTGGTTTTTGTGATTGCGAATTTCTTGGTTTTAGGTTCGATTACAGGGTTGTTAAATGTGCATAAAATTATTAGCACTGGAAAGAAATCATATGATAGTCAAAGAATTTCTTATTAAAAAGTCTTGCAGAAAGAACATCACACCCGTTTAACCAGAAATGTTAGACAGCGGAGTATAAAATCAACCTTTATCTTTAAAAATATAGGTCTTATATAATACGGGGCTTGTCAGCTCTACCCATGACTCTATCCTTGTGGTTAACAAATCTCATACTCTACCTCTCGTACTATACAAAAGCAGCAAGAAAATGGTTTAAAAGATCTTTTTTACTAACGTACTATTTCTATCAATATACATAATACCTAAATCACAGGACCAAGTAACTAATGTACAGTGACCTATGACGTCACAGCGAGACACCGCTCGCCAATTAACTGAAATAATATCGTCATCTATACACGTCCGCTCAGACGTTAGGCCGAGCGCACACTGCACACGCGACATGACTATTAATTATCATGTCAATGATTTCTTTTTGGTGGCGGAGACATTATGATGTATTGTGTTATGGTGGTGGAATATGTGGATATGATAAAAATAATATACGAGTATACCCAAGGACACACTTTCTATTTATTTAACTGTCAGCGTATTTTTTTTATAAAGATTAAGTTATATATCTGTATCGCGATTTTTTACAGTCGGTACTTTCGAGTATCGAGAGTTTGTCATTTAAAGTGTACTGCGCTGAACCGATTGTCATACAACATTTTACCGGTTTTTACCGGTCGGTAGTCGATAGTGGTAGAGAATCGAGCTACTGAACCCGTTGTTTTGTTAATCCTAAAGAAATTAATTACATATCTGGGACTGCTGAAATCAATCTATTGATATTACCTTTTCCGCTGCACTATAGTTTTAAGACATTTATTTCCAGGGATAAAAATAATTGAAAATCTATTGTCTCAATACATATAGACGTAAATGTTATACATAGTATCACGCCTGTTGTACCCAAAAGTGTAGACACAAGTGCATAAAATATAACCTAATAACCTCAATATTTAACCAAACTAAATGGAAGAATTCGTTTTTGGTAGAGACATTCTCGTTCTTTCGAAACTAGTCCAAATGACCTAAACAAATAAACCACGTATGTTTCACAGACATACGAGTGTAGACACAGCCCAAGAGGCCATGTCATCAATCTAACAGCGCGACAGCGACACGACACCGCGACGACGCCGCCACGACGCCGCCCAGGAAGCGACCAGTCGCAGGCGTGCCGACAGCCTAAACGTAATCTTGACACTGTTTTAAATAGCACTGAAATGTTACTTTGTTCTATGGAATTCATACTTTCTAATATACTAGCATACGGATGTCATAGATGTGCAATTCTGCTTGTTATGCTTTTAAGACTAAACTGCTTGGCTGATTTTGATGAAATTTAGCATGAAGATAGTTCAAAATCCAGAAGCGTATAAGTCACACACACGCAAATTGATATCTTATTATAGTATTTTTTTCTGTGTCACTTAAAATTGAGTAACGTTTAAGTTACCGATGACATTTACAAATAATAAAAACTCCTAAAAGTCGTAAGCAAAAAGTTCTATTACATTAAGTTATTAATAGTCTTTACTCTACTACACAACACAAAGGAGATCTACGTATTTAACAATCTCTGTATGTTCCCACTCTAGTTAATAATCCAATTAGTAGAACAGAAATCATAACTTGAAGCAAGATTAATTTCCCAATAGTATAACAAGCTTACATCACAATAATACAAAACAGGTGAAATAATGTCGTGTTAGAAGTATGTGTATGTAAAACTCCATCAATCTTGTACGGTGACAGCCGACAACCGATTTGAACGTACCTGTTATGAGTAGCTGAAGAGCTAGCTGCCATTGTTCAGTTTCACGTTGTAATTAAAATATTTGGATATTTTTGTTACTAACTAATAACAGCTTTTGTCTGCGTGGTATGAATAGTAGTATACGACTGCTGATCATGAAGTCTTAGATTCAGGTCCCGAGCCGGTTTTTAATATCTAAAATATTACGTACCCATCCCCAATCTTATAGCCTTTACATCGCTATAAACAACGAAGCAACTACAAATAGTATTTTTTTTACAGACTGATATAAAGACGTTATGTGCATAGCCGAAAATGAACACGGACACGCATTTTACACTAGAATGACTGACGATTAATAATTGGTCAAACTTCTGTATATGTTATATATTATCTACATTCCGTATGTCCTAAGCGTTAAAGTATTAATAAATAAACTTGAACTTTACGAAAGCTGTGACGAAAACATATCAACCACCAAAAATTTACCAATTATTATATTTTCTAGAATGTCGCTTACCTTAACCAGTTTGATACTTATAAAAATTATTAAAGAGTTTTAAGACAAAAATAAACGGCTCATTCTCAAATCATATTAGTTGCAGCAAACATTTTCGTTGTTAGAACAACGCCGTCACTTGAGACGCCACGTCACGTCACTCGCGACGTTTGTGACATGACGGATGACGTCACGCCTTGTTTACCTACACCTCCTGCTGTGTGTTGATTGGCTGGAAAAACGTGCTGTTTGAATTATCTATCAAAATATATCTCTTTTATTTTTCTATGGTATTTTTCTTATTCATTATGGTATTATGATTTTACCTTATGGTTAGTGGTCAACATTGTGTTAAAGTCATTCAATCTGCTCGACACCGTTATTTTAAAAAATTAAGAATCGAAACTCCTTAGTTAGAAGATGCTTAGTTAGAATACCGCTATGCGCCCCTCTACTATGGGATATTTGGGCTAAGGTTTCTTAACCGACTGATCGTTTATTGCCAAGTAGGTATGATCTCATGTTTCAGTCAAAACAGCAATGTATCTGGTTTCAGAACAGGGATGGCGTTACGTCAGTCTTGGTTATTATTAAAGAAAAGTCTCCTAATTTATCATAGAGCTAAAAAAGTGTTATTGTAGACGTTGGCCAGGGAGGGTTGGTACTTAGGAAAATCCTTGATTACTTTAGCTTACAAATCCACAACATCACGGCTTTCCCTGTCTACAAGTTTAGCTGAAGCCTGGCAAATATGAAGTATATCAATATTCAAGGGTCGCACGGGGCCTCGGCATTGTCTCCCATTCATAACAGCTTCTACACACGGCGCCTTCACAGATTTCACAAACGAGCGACGGGGGCAGCACACAAATTGTTACTCGTTACCGAATTACCCCATATTACCCGGTATTACCCAAACACGTTACATTTAATTACCCTAAATTATTACAAGGCGTTACGTATATTCAAGTCTGAATTGTTAATAATGTGTAAGAGGCTGTTATGTTTAATATTTATTGCGTACAGTTCCGACGCGAAATTATGTGTAATGTGTTGCCGTGGAAGACTTAATGTCGAAATATATTGGACTTTCTAGGAGCATTGCCGCTCGTTTTATAGGTATTATTGTTTCTTTGGATTTTGGTAAGTAGACCAGTTTTACGTAATATTTGATTGGCCTTGTTGGCAATGTTTTGGTTAAGGTCAAATTTTAAATTTCTGAAATAAGTTTATCGAAAGACGAATGGACCGTACAGTTGAAAATTAATCGAGTTTAAAACTGAATAAAAAAATCCAGTATAATATTATTCCTAAATCCTTATTAATCAATACAAATGTAAATTGCATGTTGTTACTAAAACACTTCCCAATATTGTAATTTGTAGCAATATACACAAACACGTGTTATTGTATACATTATAGATACATAATAATATATATACATTATATAAGCCAAATATACGTCAGTTGTGAGTTCCCATACGATCGGTAGAGAATTAATCAGGGCGTTTGTAATGGAGTGTATGGGGTTTATACCTCGCGGTGATGGGGCCCGTCGACGGCTTGTGAAGCTGTCAGCGGCTTAATGCCAATGTGGATGTTTTGATTCCATTTCAACAATTATGAGTGTATTAGTGATATATGAGTGGGTGTATATATTAGTATACATACTTATACTGCAGAAGTGAACGTGTGTTTGTCTAGAGCTACTATAGCTTAGCCGCTGAAACGGAAGTGACGGAAATGTCCATGTTTATACTTAAAGATCCCAACAAGCACTTGGCCAGCGTGGTGGAGTCACTTAATGGAGACACCCTTGCCCAGCAGTGGGATATTAATGGGTTAAACTTATTTAAAATTTATACTTGAAGATACGAGATGAAAGATAAGTGACTTAATGAGCGACACGTGAGCAACGCACTTGGATCAGCTGTTTTTCGGTTCTTTGAGAACTTAAATGTATCTTAAGACATTACATAAGTTTACTTAAATAACTGGAACATACAATAGTAAAGTCTTTACTACAAGCTCTCGGGCTACATCATTTAAACAATAGTGTGGTGGCACGCGAGGGTTAATTCGGGACGAGTCGCGGCTATTTATACCCGCGCCGGATAAACGATGCACACGTTAATTGTCTACAGATACTTTAACTGTTTTGTCAACAGTTATTTTTACAAATTAATAATAACTAAACGATTTATATAAATTAAGACACACGTATAATGAAAGCTTCTATTCCATGAGAACGCCAAAGAACGCCACTTACTACGACCTTTATACATTTATCTTGCTTCATTCACATTCACGCATCTCGTCTTAATTATAGGAACGGTTACGAGTATAATCGCGGAATATATTTTTTCTAGAAAAAGCTTTGATAAGTTATTATAGTGTATTTCATATAATATTATCGACCTAAAGATATATTTTGTTTGTTTGGTTTGAACATGCAAATCTTTGTTGTGTAATTTCTGAAAAACACTTTTTTTCAGAATCGATGTGTGCAGAATTTCACGACTTTTCAACTACTTAAAATGTGATGTTAAATAAAATAATTAATGAGGTAAAGGGCTTACAGAGTTATGGCACGTGTAAGGGATCAAGGGCGATTATTTAAGGGTACTTACTATATACACAGTTTCAAAACTTTGAACATATGGAAATGTAATCATTTAACTTCATGATCTCATTGTTTGAAGATAAGTTTAAATAGAAAACTAATAATTACCGTGTCTGACAAACAAAGATAGTAGCCAGACAACATACTATTTTATCTGCACTTAAGGACATAAACTCATAGAATAGGGATTGATTTTACAGTCATAATAATTTTACAGAGTGTAAAAATAAATAATTAGTAAAAAGTTGAATATAATAATGTTCCAAGAATAGAACAAACTCGGCACTACCTGCCCTGCCACTTACTGTAGAAGATATCAAAACAATGTCATAATTATAAATTACACCTTAAACTCTAGTATTTTATCTTTAGATTCAAATTATTTATAAATGTACATTGCAGTAAGCTCTACAAGAATAGACTAAAATGTTTCCACACCCACGTTTTTTCTTTCATCATTTATCCCTTAAATCTCACATGACCATCGCTTCAAATAAGCACCTACGCGTTTTAACTTAAGCTTTAAAAATACGTCATAATAACATACATATGTACATAATCTCTCTTGAAATGGCTCAAGTACTTTACCTAAAGAATATCCAACTGAAATATACCTTTAAAATGTGTGCTATTTTAATATAAAAAGCATTTAATATTTTATGCTAGTGTAAAAAGATTAGAGCAGTTTTTGAAAGTGATCAACGTAAAATAATATGACACGCTGTCAAATTTTTTGTTGAAAAAGTAAAGAAACGTTTGAGTTGTTTTGAAACAATGTTGAATTGTTTTGATTGGAATATCTTATCAATGAATAGAAAGCATTTAATAATAAAAACTAAAATATTTTTATTGGTAAAAAATAATTCGAAATATCCCTTTTCACGTGAGTGAACTAATTATAAAATAATTGAAAAATTCAGCTGTAAACTGATAAAATTAAAAACAAGCTAAGTCAAAAAATGTATTAGATATACTAGATACTACAGCACGCAGTATTCATTAATTCAATTATTATGTTGATCAAATCATTTTCACTTCATAAGACCATTCATCAATTCGAATTGATTTGACTTAATTAAACAGGAAGCCTAAAATTATATTTATAATTACACATAACCTATCTATTTATTCAAATACAACGCTACATTCAAAAACTATACCCATTATAGCTTTTAAAGTAGACAAGCATACCTAGGTCCCATTAGTGTTGTACCTAGAAAATAAACCGCTATATCGTTATAGCAACCCTAATAGCTTTATTAATGCCGTAATTTCTACAGTTCGTCGTGAACTTTGTGCCGGGTAATTAGCTTGGGAACAACACTACTCGAACGTCGTTTAATAACTGGGTATAAAACTAGTGCTGTTTTATTGAATAATTGAGTGGTGTAAACGGTTACCTTGATACCTATATACATGTATCACGGCTGCTTTACCCTAAGGTGTGGGCAGAGGTGTATGAAATACGTTCCGCCATTAATAATGTTAGTCCGAGGTAATAGGGAGTGAGCCTATTGCCATATATATCGGGCACGTATATAACCAGAGTACAGGCTGCTGTTGAGCAATATACTACTATTTATCAGAAAAGACCAGTAGTTCTTTGCCCGACCCTGGAATCGAATCTGAGACTTCATGATCAGCAGTTGGTTACATTATCGTATGCGCCACGGAAGCATCTTATCTTTCCTTGATTCTTATATAAAAATGCGACTGAAGTTATGTATTTATTAGTGTCATGAACAATTTTGTGTTTTTAGTCGAGATAGAAGTTAAACAATTGGTTAGTTAATGTTTATAATTCGACTGTAAGTCGATTATTGATGTAAATATATTATTTATTTATAACGGATTCTGAAAACTACAACACTTTATAAAGAAAACTACGAAACAATAAATTTTATATCGGTGAAAACCCACAAAAAATATACAATTTATTTCGAAGTATAAAATTCTTGGTAAAAGTTTCACCATTGCAGTGTGTTTTAAAATGAATTGATTCTTCAACAATTACGTAAAAACAAAAGCTTTTCAGGTAGGGCTTTAAAACAAAGCGGTTGAGTATCATCGTTTTCAGTACAGTTACGAGAAAAATATGAATAAAAGTTATATTTTAAAATAAATTATTGTAGATGGAAACCGAAATAACATTGTCCTATTCCCCATTGTCATATTGTTTTAGTTTCTAAGGTTAGGGTACGATGGGGCTCGCATGTCCGAAAGGTTGAAAAGCCTCTAAATAAATAAAATAAACTTAGGTAATGGATAACATGTTATACAGTAACATATAGGTACTTATTATTATTCTCCCTCAGGCCTGTACATGATGACAAATGCCACGGACCGTGGGTGTAATTATCTTGTAACAGGACCTATGGGGTGTATACGTGTCATATTAATGGGGGTGATAATATCGCGGGGTCACATTGAGTGCCTGATTATGGTGTTTGGATAGCTAATGATGGGATACTTATCGTGGCCTACTTAACTAATTGGCCGATGATATGGTAGAAAGTTTCTTTTACCTATGTTAAAGGTCTATGTAGCTGTTCATTCGGGTTAGTGTGTGGTGACTTTAATCTGTATCGGTTTTGTTATGCTTGATAACACGGATCGGACAGACTGACAATCAGGCAGGGTTGCTTTGACATATATTATTAATAGCTAGTCATCATCATGGACTGTTTTATTAATGTGGATGAAGGAAATTAAGTACTAAACATTTACATATTTACTCATTGGTTTGACTTAGTATAACTGTTTCGAACCGATTCTAATTGTCGCAAGAAACGAATATAAATAGCATCAAAAAAATTTATTGGTGTAAAAAAACTTTTGAAATCAACTTTCAACGACTTTTAGTGCTAACTATACTTTATCTATAACAGTTAAAACTAAACTTTATCAAACTAAAACTGCCTTTTCAATAGCAATAGAAACAAATCAACTTAATTAAAATTAACCATTAAATAATAAAATCTTAATAGCAAACGTTTAGATAGCGCTCGAGTTTTTGATAAAATTCACCTATTAACTTACTTTTACCCTATTACAAGACTTGTTTACCCATTAAAAGGTAATTTTGGGTAATAATTGCTTTAAAATTGAGAGATTTGTGGGTGTTTAAACTGTTTGAAAACATTAAGAGGTATAAAGTAAGCGAATGTTGATAAGGTTTGTAATATATGATGTACGTTACATAATAATCTATACTTATAATAAATCTGTAGAGAGGTCAATTCTGTACATTGAATATATTTAAAAAAAAACCAATGGGGGATGTTTAGTAACGGATACTGATACCGAATCTGCAATTTATAATTTTCTTTTCTGTCTGTCTGTCTGTCTGTCTGTCTGTCCTCCGTCTGTATGTTACGCTATCACGTAAAAACTACCGGATAGAATGCACTGAAATTTGGTATATGTATAGAATAAGTAGTGGAGCAAGTACTGGGATACTTTTTATCGCATAAAATTTCATAGATTTTTAGAAAATTGAAAAAAATACGTAGAATTCGTTTGAACCTGCGTTTCCTTAAAGAGACCATAGATGGCGTTGCAAGCCATTTCACAACATTCGCATATAGTTAACGCGGTGCCTGCCGTATCGATACCTGCTGTTCGCACCAACCAATAGATGGCGATATAGTCCGAAACACAGCATGTTTTTCCTAATTAATTTATTTTGATTGCTTTATTGTTAAAAAAATACCTTTGAAACAGGCTATACATTTATAAGATTTTCAAACATAAATGTTGTATGATATATTACTCAAAAATGTTGGTTTACGTGGTTCCGGTGCGATCGGGATATCCTAGATGGCAAATCGAGTAATTTCGTTTGTTGTCGTTGTTCGCCGCAACTAACAGATGGCGTTGTAGTTTGTAACACGTAACCAAATTAATTGGTTGCATCAAGGTGATAAATTGGATAGCTATGAAACAGACTATGTCGTAAGTTTTAAAAAATAAACAACGGATGATATATAAAAAATAATAACGGGTTACGCGGTTTCGGACGTATCATCGCAAGTATACCTACATTATTACGCGTGTGAAGAGCTCCGGCGCAGATAGGTCTGTCTGTACCTATAATAATAATCTGAATCCAGACGGGTAAGCAATGGTCAGTGTATAATAAAGTATTATATTTTACACTGTAAACTGGTACGGATACAGACGAGAGCGGAAAAGATGGTAACCACAGGAAATCAGGCGCGCCTGAGCCTGTGTCACATTGTGTGCTCTTCGGGTCCCTTTCGTAAATAACCATTAGATGACAAAAGAGTTGTTAGCATTTTTATGTGAAGGTGTGTAGTGCTTCGCAATTCGCGTGTTCAAACGAATAAGCAACAGTACGAAATTCACGCGAGCAGAGCCGCACGGGTCAGCTAGTAATGAAATAAGTATAACGTTAAATATATATAATATTTGAACATATACCGCATTCTGTATTTGTTTAAGAACGTATAAAGTTTATATTGTTTAGCAGATAAAGCTGTAGCTCGTGTCATTACTGGTTTCTAAGTAAAGCGTTTGTTGGGTGTTATAATTCTTATATACAGACCATGCCATAAATTTGTGTCGCCAAGTCTCTTATAAAAGTGTAGTATATTATTTCATTTATATGTAGTTCCCAGTGTAGGTTTAGTCCGCGTACCTCGGTCACGAATTATTTTCTCTAAATTACTCTTAAAATATCAGTAGGTATAAAATATGATTTCTGTCATCACACGCACCTGAAAATATTATTTTGGTAATGTATTTTTACTGTAGTTCCAAAAAGACGACAAGTATATCGTTTCTACACGTCTCAAGTGAAGCCACGAGGCGACAGTTAGTGAACGAGAGAGAGTTGGCAGGCTTTAAATATCTTTGAAAGTACTTTCAAAAGCTCTCGGCCGTGAAGGCTTCTTCGTGTCTTCCTTTACCAATGAAGCAATCATTTTACATTTTTGTGGTTCTAAAAATATAGAATCATAGTTATGTTTGTCTCTCATGTTAAAAAACATACTTAAGATGTGAAAAACTAATACTCGGGCCTCAAAATCTGTGTCAATCAAAAAATAAAATGGCAATTGCTCATGTAAAACGTAGTAATTAAAATGTTACAAGAAATTATTTTTATAACAATGAAATTGTGAATCTTCTTTCATACCATTAGCCACAGGTCTTCATTTCTTCAAAGCCATTACAGCGACTTGTAAGGAAAAGCCGTCCTTCTTCACCGACCTTTCAGAAGGCGGCGTTTTACTAAAATAAATGTGTTAACTTTCCACATACATTTCATAGCGCCTTCATGACCCTCTAGGCTCTTTACTTAAAATCACAAAAACCGGCAATTGCCACTTTACCGAGCCATAGCGGCCATTTTAGGCGTGTGCGCAAAACCAGTGATGTGACAAATGCGCCGCGGGATTGGCCGGGATCAGCCCGGGACGCCGGCCATTCCCGATTTATGGATCCCGGGTTACTTGCGATTCAAGTGGCATACAACACCCGCCTTATAAAGATATAGGAGCGCTGTAGTTAATGTTTTGCCTCTGTTTATACTGAATCAGTTTGTAAGGTTTATTGTTGCTTGCTCTTTGTAAAGAGCCGTTATGATAAAATGTAGACGTCTGAGCTTGCGGTGTTGTTACACCAAGCGATTTGTGTGAAATGTGTTTTGAAATAACAATAATGCGCTTGTTTAACGTGCTAACTTTTTTAAAATGTTTCTAAAGTATTTTAAGTGAAAAGAATCGAGTTTATTTTCTGATAAAAATGTTTTTTGTTGATGTTGATTTAAAAATGCAAAGTTTAAAATATTCAACATTAATGCTATTGATTTCTTTTGTACTCTGAAAAATAGTCTTAAATGCGCACGTATTTAACAAATATATTATTAAAACGTTTACGTAATAAAATATTTAAAATATTTTCTTCCATCCATTAACCTCCATTATAAAATTAACGAAATATTACCGACATTCCAATATAACTGAATAATATGAAAGCCGAAACTCTTTGCCGCCAACCACTGGCTCTATAAACAATTAAACCACGGACTACTGCAAACTATTCGACATTAACAATCAAATTACGAAATGACCCGAAGTCTCCCGAAATATTCCGAGCGGCAATTTCACTGCACATCGATAGTAACTAGTGAAGTTAAATAAAAGTTTTCCCGGAAAATACGGAACTCAGCCGTTTGAAGCTCTTCCCGCAAATTAATATTAGTTTGAACACGGGATAGTTATTGTTTTGAACAAAAGTCAAAATGGAAAGTGTTCAAGTTGCTCCTCTGTTGGAAATAATACGTTTACACCTATGCCGTGGCTGTAATGTGGCAGGTATTAAGTTCAAGTTTAGAATATTATGTTTGCAGCTCGTTACGTGTGATGATAATAATGAATACTTTTTTCTACTTTTTGCTACACTATAATATTACTTAGTAAGAAAGTGTAGTAAGTATGTATATTTTTCTTCCTTTTTTTCACAAACATGGTCCATTCTATAACAATTATTTTACGTTTTTACTACCCATGAGAAGTGCAAATTTATTTTATCGGAGAGTATATGCTGCAAATGTATCTTTGACTTTATTGCACATAAATTATTTATGCTTATTTATTCGTAAGTGTGAAATAAAAATAATACCAGTATATTTCTCATAATATAAAGTTATTTGCTTCAATAAACAGTTTCTATTCCCAGCCAAAAACTAACTTAAAGTTATGATACTATAAAGTTGAATTATAACCCGGAACGAACTATTAATAACCCAGTTTTCCACATGATCGGGTTCAATTACAAATGAACCCGAGTCAAAAACAGAGCTATTAAATCGTTTGAAATGAACGTAAAAAGTGGGACAGCAGGATTATACGAAACATTGCCATTAAGAGCTATAAGGGTCTAGTGGAGAGAAGGTATACCTATGTATTATGTGAGGTTCCCTCGTAATATAAAATTCGAGGAAATGTTCCGTTCGTAGTTAATAATCTTACGTAACTTACATTACATTTTTCTATTCATTCAATTCTAGTCATTTAACATTTCTAGGTAGATAAATTAATAAATATAATTTATCTCTTTATTCATTCAGTTTAAATAATATACTAGTTAGAGAAACATATTAAAAAACTATAATGTTATTTTTTTTCTAATGACTAGATTACTTAAAATGTTCTATTCTATTTTAGACATTAATAAAAATATGGCTGCAAAACTAACTACTAAAACAGTTAAACTAAGTTGGACTGCTATGTACTAAGCATAATACTTGCTACGCAATATGATTTAAAATTCAAATCCGAAATAACCTACTTACACACACACACAAAATATTGGAAACATTCTTATTTCTGGCTCGAATGTTAAAGACCAAACTGAACTATTACAAGTAAAATTTTACCCCAATAAAACGTATACATAGATATAGGCAGTAATGGGTGGTCATTCTATCACTCGCCAAGCGCGACCGCCTCGAGGAAAGCTCGCGTGGTACCAACCATCGCTACGTATCACTGTTTCGGGTTAAGTGGCGTTAGTCACACGATTACCGCTTTCATGTTGGGTTACTTTCAAATTGTTTTTTTGAGGATTTTTTTTGGCTTAGTATGGTAAAAGAAGAGCTTTGAACTAGTATGTAAATTAAGAAACCTGGGTGTAAGTCATTTATAAAGTGTTCTGTCGGCATAGAAATGATAACGTCTTGTCTATATACATATAACGGCTGACTATTTAGAATATAGTTTTTAATAATTTTCTGGTCTGTGATCCTACTTACATTTTCGTATGTAGTCATACTATTTTTGCGTCACATTAAAAATCAGAAACCAGTCTACGAGTGTCATAACATTGACCACATATTCACCTTTTGAATTCCATTTCTAAATATCGTGAGTATTTCAGAAATAAAAATCTGATCAATTTTGGTCAAGTACTTACACTTAAGATAGTCAATAATTTACCGCCAGTCCGGAAGGTAGGCAGCGAGAGAAGCTGGCAAGAAAGTCTTGACCAATTTAAATAGTTATTTTATTTAAAAGAATGTCACGTTAAGTAGTTTGTTGGGCACGTCCGTTGTCCTCGGCATGCGACTCGAGTAAATCTAGATAAGTCGCCAAACAATGAATATATTAAAACGAAACAAATTGCATTTTAAAAAGGCGTATTACACGGAACGTTTCCGTGTGTCGCGGCAATAAAGCGCGCCGCTTCCCGGGGCCGGGACGAGGCCGGGACGGGGCCGGGACGCGGGACTGCCGGCGCAGTACATCACTAGCTGACGAGTGAGGAAAGCCGCACTTTATTTATTATACGTATTTTAACTGGAACTTAGGCTATTGTATTCTGGCGATTTTGTAGAGTCTGTTTAATTGTGTGGTGTTATTGAGTAGTATTCACTGTGGGTTTTGCTCTTATTTCAACTAGACAAGTGTGAATATTAATTACGTAGATAGCATTAAAATGGTTCTCTATTTACAACCAGTCTGTGAATTTTCTTATTTTGACTATTGCCACAACACTTTTGTAATCATACAATAATGGGCTAATTGACTTTATAACGTATACATTTATCCACGTAAGATTCGAATCTATAAACCCCACATTGGGACCGTCTAGTTGTCGTCACTGCTACCCTATCAAACACTAAAATTACATCTTTATCTAAGTATATCACAATTCCTTACTCTATTCTAAACGCACCACAAAGTCTTATCAAAACACGCAAGCATTAGTCCGTCCGCTAGTGTAACATTCGTCAAGCACAGACGATTGCACCGGCCGATTTGGACCCACTCCAAATACCAGCGGCGTAATGAAATTTGTGGATTCTTTCATCACTGTCACTCTCATTGTCTAGTCGTAAATATTCTATGAAATATGGAGCTTTGATTATTGTTATTGTGCTGTAAGTATGGGATGTGTCAGACTGATGATTAACATATTGCAGTTTGTTGGAGACGGATGACTGTTTCCGAGGAAAAGATTGCATGTCAAGTTTCTACGTTAGACGGATGAGAGTCTTTTAGGAAGTGGCTTTATAACAAGAATCTGGGTTACAAATTCTTTAGTAATTTCATTGCAACATATAATAATATGTTAGTTAAAAAACTCGAGTTCATTAGAAACATATAAATATAATAAATAACAGGACAATAAACTGGGTAACTAATGCAGTCGCATTTAAGTAGAATTGAAGAGAGAGATGACTATAGGAGGAGTATCATACATACACATACGTCTTAAATATCTTTGGCTATAAGCGTGATGTTATGTATGTATGTATGAAAGGAGATAATTCCTGTGATTACATTTAAACAAACAGGCCTCCATAAAATCATATCCAAAAACACTATAATTTGGGAACATACAAATACAATAGTATCACTAAAGTTGCATACGTATTCTCAAATTGGCCAAAAATACATTTTCCAAAATTAGCAGCACATAATACCATATTATTTGAATGCAATCAAATCACCCTAATCATTGTGTAATGAGTACGAAACTAATGATGGATTTCAAACGGTTTGTTTAGTGACAGGTACATTAGCATTAGACTATTATAACTGAACGTGTTCGGTATATTCTGATTTGTCAGTGTATTTGTTATTGCTAGATTAGTAATTAATTATGTGGATGTATAATGTCATAGTGATCGGTACACGTGGTAGTACAGTGTGATATATATTACGATTATGATACTTTTAGTTAATCAAAATGTTGGTATATAGGTAGCTGAAGCCCTAGAATAACACATAGGCTACTTTTTATCCCGGAGTTATACGGGAAGGGTTTCCACGTGGACGAAGTTGCGGGCGGCCTAGTTTACTATAAAACCAAATTCTAAAACGCCCTTTGGTAAAGTAACTTCAACATTTCAGAGATTTAAATTCAGTTCCACCTGTCTACGGAACAGCCCTGTAGCGTGTAAAGCATTCACTAATCACCCCCAGTAAGGGTTGTTTACAGTACATTCTATTAACGTCCAGGGGGTTGCATTGAACCCGTCACGGGTTTAAACCCACCTGCGTTTCATTTGATTTAACTAAATAGTTAACCGTGTGTAACGTTCAGGGATTCTAAAACGGGATTAGATTTAGTTGTGGCTCTCTGTAGAATGTACAAAATGTTATGTGATATAGGTTGAATAATAAAGGAAATTTTATACATTAAAAGGATTTTATTCATTAAAAGTAAATCCTTCCGTAGCAAAGGAGTTAACAGACGCACAAAGAGACCTCTTCTTTTTCTACCAAACCCTCGTAATCGAATCTACAACCACCAAATGCAATGACAGCAGTGGCATTTTATTGGACTTTATATCCATCAAGAATATTTCGTCACAGAATTTTTTTAAACGATTTATAGTATTAATCAAAGCGAACCATGAAATAAACGGCGATATTCCGACTGCTACTAAAAATTGCACTATATTTAAATTTTTGAACGAAAAATTCCTTTCAGATGTCTGGCATCGCGAATTCCAGTCCATTATATTTGTTCATATTCACAATAAAAACTCATGAAACCACATTTTTCACGTTGCATGGAAATGTGAAAAAATAAAATAGTTGGCAAGCAAGCACCGTCACTTGCAGCTCAAAAGAATATCTACAACAAAACTGTATGTGTGACTGTCGAGCACAGGTATGTACTTAGAGAATGAGAGAACGAAACAAAAAATAAATCATTATAATCGTTTCTCAGCATTTATATTACTTATATTTTGATCATGTTTATTGTGGTTATAAGGAAATTCGTCATTGATCCAACCAAGATATATGCAATCAAGACCTAATTATGGTATGCAAATATACGTTAATCTCCATAATCCATCTCAAATAAATGATTTAGATTTGATTAGGTGTTGACATCGTTAACTTACTATAGCGAAATGTATTAATTTTTTTTTATTTGATAAGATACACTAAACTGACAATACTGTTTAGTGGTATAGTAAGTGGGTAAATCTTCTTTCGAAGTAAATCTACAAACTATAGTCTCATTAATAAATATGTTTCGGTCGAAATTGTATACAGAACAAAACAGCAACGAAGCGTTTCCAACGAAATTAAAGATTCAAAAGAATACACGACAAAAACAGGACATGTCGGGATTCACAGGTACTGCAGGTACTACAGGTACGTACTCGGCAGAAAAATTAAGTGGAGGGAACGAAAAGGCAGAAAATTTTGTATCTGTTACTGCAGTAATTCCCGGACGCTTGTTAACCAAGTTTTTTGTTAACGTTTCAAATTTTTGCTCGGCCGACGAAAAATGTTCGTTAACGAGACGTCCTTTGTGTATTATTACTATCTGCAGTTACCGAGGCTTATGGAAATGAACCAATTGAAAAATGTATTTGTTGAATGTTAATGTTTTGAATTTGTTCAGAGTTAGTTAAGTTGTGGTGATGTTTTGCTGTTGTATAGTTTTGAGTTGATTTGTTTTGAAAACATGTTTCAAAACAAAATCATTCAAAGTCTAAGTTTCTGTATTGTAGTTTCCTTCGCTAATTGTTTAAGACGTCAGATAAAGAAACCAAATTATTGAATGTAACATTATGTCTTTAATTTTGTACTGGAAATACATGAAACATTCGACATGATTAAACATTACAAAAGAACCACAAAAGACAATCTACTTTTACGTTTTCCAATCGTTCACGTAATTATAAAACAGACCGCATTTAAAATTAAAATCACGCACAGACTTGTCCGTAACGAGAAACATAATAACTTTTGTCATGCGCTCCCAATTTACACGAGATAAGCCAATAAAAGTTAAACATCCAGTTAAATTTTCATCAAAAGCCTTCATGAGATAGCAAACAGGCGATCGTTGGGAGTTAATACAGTTGAAATGCTTGTTAATATGATAAAGAAAGTCATAAGCCGGATGATTACGTGCGTTCGATTGGAACGAGGCACGCTCGTGTTGTTTAATGAGCAATGAAGGAACTTTTAGTTGTTTAAATCCGGCCCTGGCAGGTATTAGACAAGGACGCGAATATTGTTATGTGTTCGTGTATCGTTTCGTGTAGTGTCGAAGTTTTGTGGTTTATTTGAATTGGAGCGATGGTACTATGTTTGGTGATAGAGATAAAAGTTTTACATGGATAAACGTTATGACAACTTCTAGTATATTCTGAAGTATCATAAATTTATTCAAAGATAGGGTTATGGAAACATGTATGAGACTTTAACAGCAATAACGCATAATGCAATTTACAAAATCAATATCTCAAAAAAACAATGATCAAAACAATGCTGTATTGTCTGTAATGTCGTGTATCGAGCGTTTGACATTTAAAAAGGGAGGTAGAGGCGCCAAACAGATTTTCTCGATAGCTAGCCGGTTGTCGGTAGTCGATAGTAGTAGAGAATTGGGCAACTGTACCAGTCTTCTTTATCGAATAATGTCTGGTAATTTACCTACTAAAACCTTTTTTGTATATCTACCTGTATACATATAATATCATATTTACCACAAATATTCTACATAATTTCAGACCTATTTCATCTTTGAATACCTCCGCAAGCTTTTGAGCAGCGATCTTTCCAATCACAAGTAAGTACCGTCACTCGTTATAGGCGTTCAATCTATTAATTTGTGCTGAATGGTGGCGCGGCCAAAAAGACTAAAAGGTTAATAGGATCGCGCCGGATCACTGATATATTTGATTATATTGAACCCACAACTTCGTTCAGTCCGAATCATGTACGAATATACCAATTTTCATGTAAACTTTTACGGTTGATTTGAGCCCAAATATATTTTTGAAAAATCCTATATTCCTTTGACAGAATCGGCGGTCTAATTGGTTTCCTAGTGCCTTGAAATCAACGGGAATGGCAGAACGTTACTAAACATCATACATTAAAATTTGAACGACAGGATTCTCTTTCATTCGCTGATTGCGAGGTCGTCTAACTATCTAGTGATGTTAGGCCCCTATAGTCTCACAACTCAATAGAGGGTCTTATATAGCGATTTTTTAATAATAATTTTCGAAATAAGGTAGCTGTGGGTCACTGATGTTCTAAAATCTGAATGTTGTATACTTCATCAGTCGCTAACCAAGGCCCTCTTCTACGCTGTCGGAATTTAAACTTTTATAGTAACAATTGCATTCTACGTACTCCAGATACGGAATTTATACAAATACAATGAAAAACAAACATAATCGGATTATTATTATTTCCTTAGAAAAATATCTTCAAAGAAAATGCGATGCATTTATACCGGTTCACGTTTATAATGCGTAGGTTTCGTAATGAGGCTTCATTCTGATAAGTACGGGAAGAATCTTAAGCATTTCACTTTTATTTCTGAATGATAGGTATCTAATAACATTCTTCCAGCTACTGAAGTCGCACAGTTATTTTTTTCAAGAAATGAAGGTCCTAAGTTAATTGTAAAAATAATTATATTATACAAGCAAATTGGATCAGGTGTTTAGTAGAGGCAAAAAATCTAGTCTACCTCATCTAGTATATCATACAAAATGGACTGATTTCCGCCAAACGATTTTAAAAAGAAGTCCCGTATTGTAGAGTCTAAAATGGCATAGTATATAAATTAATGAAATCTGTTATAGGTTATGCATTTAAAAAAAAACTGTTTTCTGCGTTCCACCTTTGTTACCCAAAAATACACCTACGTGAAATACCAGCTAGATAAGTGAAAAAAATACTATTTCCAACAATCTATATTACGAAGCTCTGATCAAGCATATCACCAAAATAAACCCTGTTACCATAAAAATACAATGACATGCAAAGTAAATCACAAAATGTAGGAAATATTAACGAAAAATATCAAAGCAGAATTCTTTCCTCTTTGTCATCTCCCGATACGGAATCTTACAATATGATGCTTCGGAGATTCAATGCTTTTGTAAGTGCAACAAAACTAATATGACTGAACTTTGTTGAAGCTATTTCCATATTGAAGGAAAAAACCGCTATTGTATTGCCTCTTATACTTATCGGGATATTCGAATCGTATAATGACGGTTTATTGGGATCTTCGAGAATTGTTATCATGGAATTATTTAAGAGGAAAAAGTATTGTATATCTGCACGTGTAGAGGGAATTATGTTGCTACTTTCTTAGAAAATTGTATTTGATTGTAGAGTACAAGGTTGGTTTAAAACCCGTGCCAGGTTATGAATTAGCATGACTTTGGTCGTGTAATTTTTGTTTATACGTCCTGAATTTTGATATAATCATGAGTAAAAACGCAAAACAGATTTATTTATACGTAATTACATATAATACAATTGTGGAGCTAGACAGAAAATCTTTGCAATACTAGAAATAGTAGTGCTGATAGTGATTGGACATGGAAATTAGGCAATAGGGGTGGCTGGAAAAAAATGGGAGAGGCCTTTGCCCAACAGTGGAACAGCAGAGCCTTAGTAGAGGTATATCTATTTTTTTAAATTTTATCTTAAAAGATTATTTTAGCTCAAAACTAACGCTCAAATTACCCCGTATATTATGAAATAGCTTCCTAAATTTGTCTAAAACTAGTCCTTGAAAGCCTTACAAAATATAGGTTAATGATGATCCCGGGGTACAGGGGCCTAGTCGATAGTCCATTACCGAGACGTATGTGTGTACCGAGGCGATTTAACACACGCCCAATAATAAACGGGAACGTTAAAAATAATGCTGGTTAGAAACAGTGAGTGTGTGGTACAAGTGAGGAGAACAGAGCGTTTTTTTTTATGAAGAAGCTGAGTTACAGCAATATTTTTTTCTTGTTTTTTTTGAGTTTCCAAATGTTGGGCAAAAGCCTTCCTTCTTAGGAAATTGCGAAACAGCGGTGAAGGAAACGTTACTATGCTGTTAGATGTATTTTCAAAATGTGCTTTTTTTGTTAAATTTGCCTACAATTCTTAAAGCGGTAGTTGTCCAAAATGCGGTTGCCTTACAAATGCATTAGTTAAGAAAAAATAATGATGTAGCGAAACATTACATTATGTAGCGCATTTTTTATAAACAAAGTACCAACGTACGAAGTAAGGAAAACTTTAAAAGCGTCTACATAAATATTCTGAATCTTATAACTTAAACCAATAACTATACTAGTAGTAGAACATATTGAATTTCACATAACACCTCAGACACTCAATAAATTGACCCTCACTCGCTACGATGTTCAAAACATATTTTTTGCTCGTTCAACCTCCCGCAACTTGAACCACTAAGTTATTTTTATTATTTCGAAGAGCGATGTTTATGAGTGCATAAAGCGGGCGGGGCCGGGGTGGCCGATAAGCGTATGCCGGAGGCCAACACATTACGTCGCATTTTTTATTCGAAGCAACTTGCAAAATGGTTTAACTACCTATATACCTTTAACGTTAGGTTGTTCGATGTTTCTTGTATCTTGGAATTATGATGGATTATATTTTTACGCATTCCGAAGAAAAAAAAATTTTCATAATTTGTGTTTCATTTTTCAGACACATTAACAACGAAATTCCCTTAAAAAAGACAACTCCCGCACTAAGAATTGATTTTGTGTCGCAGGGATTCTCACAAATATACCTGCCATATTACAAAAACCAGACCCAAATGTATTTGTGGATTGCACAAACAATTGCTCCATGTGGGAATTGAACATAGCATCATGGCCACCTAAACCACCGCGCCACTTGTGATGGGGGATTGTGTTCGCAAAAAGGATTAACAGTCAATCCCATACATAGAAAAATAAAATGTAAATCCGAAACCTAAAAATTCATCTCTCGCCGTATAATCCAATGTGGAGAATTATCCGACGCTTAACGTGAGCCAGTCGGGCGGCGGTCATGGCTTTCACACGATAAACACTGGAAATTGTTCACCATTCGACACGGTCCTTGCTCCCAAACCGTTTATATTTTATCAATAGCGTTTCGGACCTATTACGAGTGTAATTCTTTAAACCCTTTACAGTTTGCGCAGATTAGTTGCGTACAAAATTCAGAGAATGAACCAAAAACGTGTATTATATTTTGAAGTTGTTGTTGTGTTTGTGACTACGGATCACGCGGTATTGGTTTCCAGGAGCGGACTGCGTATTGGGATTTGCTTTTAGGGATTCTCGGTAAACGCTCAGTTTCGAGGTCTATAAATTGCAATGGGCACATGCCTTTATCAAATAAGACCGCAACGTTGTCATATTGTGTGCTTTAGTATTTCACAGCGGTTTCCAGGCTGGAGATATTGAAATACATGGACTACTAGAATAGAAGGCAAAATAGTTTGAGAGTCACTTCAATCGCTTCTAGCATATAGGGAATTAGGTAAAATATAAGGCAGTTCTGTAAGTTAACTAAATAATGATACAATTCTGGCAAAGCTCATAGCAGTTGACATTGATTTAGAAGTTGTACACAATTTTACGTCCATCTAATGCAAAAAAAAATAACAAAATACAGAAAATATACACATATTTTAATCTAATGTCTATGTCACAGAATGTACAAATTGAAAACAAGGCTAATAAAATTGAAAACTTTGCAATAATTGCACATAAATATGAATATCGTTTGTCAATTTCATTAATTGCTTTCAGTTAAAACAGTATACAGTTGACGTAGCGGTCACACAAAACACGAGTATGAAAGTGAACTAATCCTCACTCAACCTTGGACTTTAGCACGTGTTGAAACGACGCAAATATCTTTTTACCGCCAAAGAAATAAAATTACCCGAGCGGGGGTTGAATCCACCTTTTATTTTTACTGGCCTTTACTTTTTATTACAGCATGTCGTTTTATATGTATTTGCGTATGTCCGATCTCAGTACCGTTGGCGAAGCGCAGTGCTCGGAATTGCTACAATTTCACGTTAAATATTTCTGCTTTCCACCTCTCTGGTGTTTGGTGTTTGTTTTAGGGTTGGTTAGAATATTTACGTTAGGTCTGTTATTGATGTTCAGTTGATTGAGATGAAATTAAGTTTGAACACTAACAAGAAAGTTAAGAAAATATGTTTGGTGTGAATATGATAATTTTATCATCAAGGATAAGTAGTTAGCGACCAGGCCGTAAGCCAATTGTGCAGATACGTTTGTGCGAATGTGCACAAACAATTTTTTTTTATTGTTAATTTTTTTTACAGTGGAATAAATAAAATAAATCTGTATCACAAAATAAATATTCGAAATACTGAACTGTGTAAACGTATCATAAGGTGAAAACTTCAAAGAGTTAAGTTAGTCAAAGTATATTTCAAGGAATTTAATAAAACACCGCAAAGACTATAAAACAAAAAGCTTAAATAAATAACTTTAAAAAATAACTCTTATTTTTTAATTTATTTATACTTCGTTTCCATATCGGTAGCCGCAGATTGGTCAGTAAAAATTTTCGTTGAAACTTTATCGCTATGTCGAAATTTCATGAATGGGGCGAATATTTGGGCAAAATAAAAGGAAAACATTAAAGCGTTATTATGAAGCGAAACTGTTTGGAAACCAAATAACTTGCTTCTATTCTGGATGTTTTTTCATTTATTTTTACTATAAATTTATAATTTCTTATACATACCAAGAAAGGAAATTAATTGAGAAAACAAAATATTATATTTATACTCTGCCGTTTTAATAAACGAATGCTACTTTATATATAAAACGTAGCTTGTTGCCAACGGGTAGGCGAAGACTAAATAAAGCCAATTTTAATAGTAGTTTAAGCAGTATTTTTTTCAGCCGTAATCGGTGCTATTAACTTGCAAGAGTTTGACAAGTAAAACGAAAATCTTCTAACTACAACTTTCTACTTTCTTTCTTTAAAGTACTCACATACATTAAGTCCAGGCTTTTCCTACTGGGATATACAAAGACCAAAACACCACTAATTATGATCCCTAGAAAAAGATCCCTAGAAAAAGAACTAGTTCACGCAGAATACTTAACGAGCCTATTCAGACTATGATCAGATTTTCATTCAAAATTTTTCAACACCATAAAGTGCGCCTCCTAGATTCATACATTTTATTATACATGCTCACCAGTTACGTTCACTAATTCTTATTATTGAACCCGAAATTGTTACACAATTTCCTTATCATTCGAGGTTAGTTACATACCGGCAGAGGCGAGGTGGTATCTATTACGGAATTCTCAGAAGCACCTCGTAATTTGGTTACATATCCAGTTAGCCGCAATTGGTTTGCTCTCATAATACCTACATGAGATTGAAAAAACACTACCAGATTCTACTAAACTAACATATAAATGCCTTATTTTATTTCTTGATAATATAATTAAATTAAATCTTGTATTTATGATTGTTAGCTAATATTCCCATAATTTGACCGACTATGGATTTCATCTTGATTTGCTTACAGCAAGGCATCAAGTAGAGTCTTGGCATGATTCATCTTGATCAATAATTCTATGTATTTCCAAAAGAAAGTAGCTATACCATATGGGCCATTGTCAGCTGCCAAAGGCACTGATGTTCAAAATTCTGAACGTTATATACCTTCAGCCGTCAATCTTACGAACACCGGTTTACTACTACTGCTAAGTAGTTACACTATAAATATAAAAGAGACGGAAAATAAAAGCACGTTAGCATTAATTCACACACAAAGTTACATACTAAACATGTGTGATGTTCCAAATAACACACTGAAGTACACTCAAGGAAAAACGTATAAATCTTGTCAAGGATTACCAAAATTACATTACCATTTCAAAATGTGTTACAAAATATAAATGCCACGAAAATTAGGATAAAAATAAACTTGTCGGGAAGTAATTTAATTCATAATGAATAAACATCGGTTGAGACTGTCGCTGTGAGTTGAATAACTTGTGCTCCTCGAAGGCTTGCAAAGCCTTTGAGTTGCGCCCTCTGGTGGGCCGCCGCGGAACTTGCGATCCCGGTAATTAGGTAACTGTATGGAGTTAGGTGGATAAATCGCTTTGATGGGAACGTATTAGGAATTATATTCAAAGTTAATATGGGATTTTATTTCACTAAAATATTCCTAGAGAAAATATTTGAAAAATATGAGCATCGATTTTATAGTTATGATTCCCGCGAGGAGTGGTTATCTGAGTTACATATTTTACCTGAATAGCGATGAAGAGAAGGGTAACGTGTTTATTAGTCCGTGTATTTCTCATATAAGTTTCTAACCCACACTTGGCTAGCGTGGTGGACTCAAGGCCGTACCCCTTTCTTATTCCGGGAGCAGAACTTTACTCAGCAGTGAGACATTAATAAGTTAAATTTATTTACGCGAATTAATTGTGACGCTCCATTAAAGAATTTAGAACAATTATAATAAAAAAAATATGCATTGCATCCAATCAAAACAAAACCGCCAAACGAAATTTCAAACCCTAGATAAACAAGCTACTTACGACCAATCTCAAAAGATTGTACATAGAAGCCTGTAACCCTGCTCCTAAGTACTGCGTATTACACCCTGAGGCTCAGGAGTTTAAGGGTTCAAGGTATGCAAATGACACGAACGCATATAAATTGACAACATTCTGGACGTCGTTGAAAATCATCATTTTTGAAGTGTCAGTTAATTTTATAAGTGCCAATATTTTTTTTCAAACTTCACTTTTTTGTTATTATGACTATGATCCCATGATTCCTGTAGTTATAGTTTTTCTGAAAATCGCGATTAACTGTTTTTAACGTTAAAAGTTCACCCCCACCCCCTTCCTCATCTCAGATCGCCCGTTAGTTAATTTTCCTTTTTTGGAATATTTTGTTCCTTTTCTAAAAGTTTTCGTCTTGTTAATACTTTTTTGTACTGTTTACTATTTTTAAAGGCTTTATAGCACTAGATTATTATTTCAAAAATATTTTTCAGAAATCGTTATAAATAGTAATAGTTGAATTAAAAAATATTGTTTAGTATCTACTAACAACATACTCAAGAAAAAAAACATATACAGAAAAGTAAAATACTATATACTTATAGATTTAAAAAAATAACTTAGTTTTATGCAAGTAAGTTCATCAGTTGACCACAGTTATAAAACGTTAGAAAAATCTAAGCTATTGTTGAAACTGTAAACAACTGAATAAGTCACCTAGCTACAGAACACAAAACTTCGTAAACATCACACTAGTTTTGATTAAATCATAAATGAACATATTGATACCAAACGGACCATATAAAATGTGACCAACCAATCAGTAATGACATATACATAGGGCTATAACCATAACAATAACCATATATGTACTAAAATATGTGATTCACGCGAACTTACTACGAAAGTAGTGTAATGGAAGAATTGATGTTCATTATGATAAAGATAATAAAACTGTTTTTTACTGGTTTCGCTTTGACCTTGGGATTTTTCATCTTACATTTAGATGCAATAGATTTTAATGTAGGCGACCTAATTTCTGAATCGTATAAGCATATTAAAGAATTAGACATTTCTGAATATCAACTAGGACAGACTGTTTACATGCTTTTCATAGAACAAATACTGAATGATATGTAATGTAAATAATGATAAATATGAAATGAATTACAACGTTGTAACGTCATCAGATGCTTAATTTTTTTTTTCTAATCGAGACAATTTATTACCAATATAAAATAGCCTCTATGTTTGTAGAAAATGTAATAAGTTGCGTTATTTGATCTTATCCATTGGAAAATTCCATGGGAAAAAGTTTAATTTTTATATAGGTACGTACGTAATTGCATGATAGTTTTCACAGTGACTGTAATACATTAACATCATCTACATTTTCCATCAAAACAATCTAACATCCGCACAGTTACTATTACAAATAATATCATCAGAAAATTATGAATTTTCATGCACACTCGTAAATCGACAGCGAGTCAACAGAACACACTCATATTGATCATCTTATTCATTTACCCGAAGGTTCTACAAGCCGTAAAACAAAAACTGTAGGGACATAAATCCACAAGATTGGCAGCATGGCGGGAAATTAGTTAATATATACTTTTCACATAAATATTACTGCTTTTGTGTAAATGGAAATGTTTCTCTTTCATAAATGGTTTGTTTTATTTTTGTTTGGTTATCTTCGTGTTTAGTTTTTGATGTGGTTTTTGTTTTGATTGTGTCGCAAGTTTTAAATGTTTGTTTTGATAATGTTGTTATTAGGTTGGTAGTTTGGAAAATGTGGATTATTCGTAACAGGAAATAGAAGTAAGTAAAGACACATTTATTCCCAAAAATTGCTATGTGTAGGTAATATTCGTATAAATTCGTTATAAAAAAACGTAATGACAAGAAGTAATGGTAAAGAATTTATTGCTTGATGAACACTCGTTCTGGTTTCACACTTAGACAAGAAGCTTAATATTGCGTATATTATGAATAAGAGAAATTACACTTATAATTTTAAAAGTCTGTAACAATCTTCCACTGCATAGCATCAAATATATAACAGCGAAAAAAGCATAATTTAGTCCCTAAGATCCAAAAAATACGAGCCGATCAAGCAATCACAAAAAATCTAACCGTCCATTTGCCGTTCTACATTGAAAACATGTCAATATAGGCCGATGATCATAAAAGAACTTTACTCGTATAAATGTCAGAGTGCAAATGCTACAGATGTTGGGCGCCCATTGCGATATCATCCACGCTTTTATGAACCTCAATTACGAAGGCGACGCTATGAGAGTAACACGTTTTATTTGAACCATGGATAGGACAATGGTTAGTGGTTATTACTATGGTTGTTTTATTGGGAAGGTTTGGTTAAGTTAGTGAATGATTATAGGAAAGCTTGGTGACTTAACTTTGTCGTTCAACACGAGGTCCCGGGTTCAATTCCCGGGTCGGAATGAGTCTATGGTCTTTTTCTAATTAATATTATATAGTAGCCCAGAACATGCCAATAGGCTTACCCTCTATTACATGGGACAACTATTGTTATTGGCGAAAAGCAAGTGTAGTTCACACATTTCTGCCTACACGTGAGTATTCGGGAATAACGAGAGTAAAAATAAGTAGATATGAATACATAGTTATATTTAACACATATTTATATGCGGTTAACTCCAGATTTAAACAAAGCTCCTGTGAATACGAATCAAAACTAAATAAGGAAGCAGCTAACATCAATAGAAATTGAAATCATTAATACATAGCGTATACAAATTGAACATAATATTTAGATAATCACTGGTGTTGGCATGCGAATTGTGAGCAGTTCGGCATGTTATATTAATTTACTTGCGACTCCCCAACATCCGCCTCCAGCCTGATATCTGATATAACGGAAGCGACTCACAGTAATTAGTAAGATCAGCCAATTCTATTAATATCTCGATAATGGATTCACAGATTTAAATAAAATTATTTTATATCATCTTAGTGCGATATTTCCTTCACAAAATCAGAACTGCGTAGTCAATTTCAACGTTTTCCTGATCCAGAATCATTGTTAAACAATCTTATCAAATCTTCAATTAAGATTTCGATGAGCGAAACTTCTTGATAAAAAGTAATTTACGTTTATATACATTGAGAGGAAATTAATTTAAACAAGAAGGAAATTTGGATAAAAAATAAACGTTCGTTTGCTCTGTTATCTCGCAGATTGTTTGCTGAACAAAATTGGTGTGCTTTTGAAGACAATGAGGTATTGGGACGTAACCAACTGGATGAATTCGTCACGCGTGTTCACATGAACAGAGCGCGTAGCATTTTATATACAGGCTTGAAATTACTTACATTACTTCATCAAAATATTGTTTCGTGCTGTTGTTCTTTGTTTTAATAACCGCTTAACAGTAGCGTTCACTTTATAAATAAGTCCGTGCTATTGAGAGAATAAATTAAATACTAACAAAACAATAAACAAAACGAAACAAACAAAAACATAATTCACTTGACACAAAACGAAAAATTGTACAAAGGACCCAGCGCAGTTCCCTGTGCGACCCCCCATAGAAGAACCGCATACAACAAATGTGGCCCCAGAAAGCTACCCTGCATGAGGTGGCAACAAGTTAACACACAAAACTCATATATTTGGAACATAAAAGCGGACCCAGGCTTAATAGCCGGGGTAATGGTATCCAGACAATGATAATAAGCAAGTTTATTTATAGCCAGTGCGTAATCTACGGATTTAAATATTTAATGTACACAGTTTTGTAGTGGTATCAAGAATAAGTGGACGAGTGGGTGGGATTTATTCGTTTGCATTAAAATTTTAGTTGGTAATCCTGAATTATATTTTTTTATTGTTTTGTTCTCTAGTTCTATGTTTCGATTGCGTATAACGCATCTAAATCTGCGAACTTAAGCTTTGAGCACTTTAGAACTTAGACTCTAAGCAATTGAAAACAAACATCTTATCAGAGGTAAACAAAAGGAATTAAAATTACAGGAATAATACGTGATTTTACGTACATTTGTACAGCAGGATGAAAAAAAGCATGCCTAAGCGCTTTATCGTTACGGAACTAAACTTATATAACCAAAAATTGTTGACTCGTAAGACAGCATACATTTGATTGAATCGATAATTCCGCCTATATCGTTGTCAAGTCAGTGTCGTGACAAACTAGCTGTCATTTCCGCTACTTCCGGCGCGTCAAACTTCCGCCCTGTAATATGTAAATTTATCATAATATTCTATGTTCCGCTGAATTATTTGTACACATATTTTATGTATTGTGTTCCGTGTGACAGATCTGTTTGGTTATTTTAATTCAATCAATTTGTTTTATCGCCGTAACTAAAATGAATAAAACAAATTGACCAATGTGATGAATTTAATTCATTTGTGGATTCATTGTTTAATAAATTTATATTGGACAGACTTGTTTTATGTTTTATTCAAGTCTGTAGACTTGTTTTTTTACAGCTTATAGCTTTCCGAGATTAATATTGAAGGTATAATGCGATTTAAGATTATTGTCACAATCTAGTGGATCTATAGCAATACGTTTTAGTTATCTAGAAGCTACTATTTCTTCAATTGCATGAAACTAAAACAAAGAACATGGAAGTCATTGAAATTCAGAAGAAGTAATAACTGAAAATAGAATATTTCAGAAAAATAAATCTTTCTATTCTACCCGCATCGAAAATATTAAGAACCCGATTGGTAGTAGTTGTAAAGAAAAGACAAACAATCTAGGAAATGGGGCACATTTGAGATACAGTAAACTGGGATCGCCGCTGCGGGCAGTGATCGAAATTCCTAGCGAACGTCACGAGCTCGGCCAATCAGTGGTACACTTCAAAAAATGTCATCTACAACGCAAACAACCTGCCGATACATCCACTAGGGCTACCCTGCAACTAGGAACTATCTAAGATTTATATGAATTTAGTACAAGCTTCGATGATTCCGATTAAGATCTTTGAGAATAATGACGGTCGTTACATAAATTACGGATAGACTTTATGTAACCTATCCGATAGATAACGTGATAGAAAATGTTTTGAAGAGTCTGCCATAATTTCACAGAATAAGTTTGCCAATACCAGTTCAAAATTGATGAATTCTGGGCATTATGCAATTACTATACTATACTATTGGCGTTGCTTAAAATATGAAGATTATGTTTGATCTTTGGTCTTCAACTTTCTACATGAAAATCAATTGAGTAGTTTAGCCGTATAGCAGAAAAACAGACAAATTGTATTTGTTTTATAGGTATATAATTGTTACATCCAGAGTAGATAGTTAAGTATTCTGCGATAACTACGGACTTCAAATTCTTAGTAACTGCAGTGCGCTGGAAGGTAAGTCTTACTTTCCAGCGCACTGCAGGCTTATATTTAGAAATTCTTAAGAAGAGACTCAGCAATTGCCTTCCTAGCACTTGGTCTAAGAACGAAATAGCTTCTCACAAGTCTTAAACAACAATTTCAATATTGCTATACACAATACTCGGAAAATGAATCCTTGACTGAAACAAGAAATCTCCTTTACCACTGGCACTACCGAGGAGGCTTACTTGCAGAAATATATTAACAGTACAAACTTATAATAAACTAGAGACCGCCCGCGACTTCGTCCACGTGGAATCCCTTCCCGTGTAAATCCCGATCTCTCGGGAATTCCGGGATAAAAAGTCTATGTGTTTTCTGGGTCTTCAGCTATCGTAATTGGCTCAAAAGTATTCGCGTAAGACTAACAAACATCCGTACATACATACATTCTCACAAATTTTCGCATTTATAATATTAGTAGAAGTAGGATTATGTTTTCTTGTCACCAAAAATGTATCACCTCATACAAAAATATCGAAGCGGTCGGTAACCCTATCCATGTTTCTATGACATGTAACCACGCGGTGTTTGCGCTGCGGAGGGGGGAGGTGTGAGGGGGGAGAGGTCCATGTCCACGGGAAATGGGTGATGCACTCGCTCCACTGAGGCGACGATAAATAACACGTTCAAGATTATACCATCGATCACATGTGTGGGTGTGTGTTACACACTCAAATTTACGGGCAGAATTTACTCTTCAAACCTTACATAGAGTAGTGTAATATTTGTGTGTGTGTGCGCGCGTGTGTGTGTGTGTGTGTGTGTGTGTGTGTGTGTGTGTATGTGTGTACGTTTTCGGCTTGAGTGATGGCAAGGTTCTCGCTTTTAATAATAGGCTCTGTTGCTACAGAGGTACGCTGAAAATACGGAGCAAACACAACGAGTACGAGGAAACCATTACGAGGCTCTATTGCTGAAGATTTCTTATGATTCTAGGAAATATTTCATTTATTCTACAAAACTGTTTTGCTTTTTATGGTTTCTTAAGTTTATTTATTGAAATAATCACTAAAATAATGAAATAATGAATAAATAAGTACATTATCGATTCTTAGTCTCGCCAATCATACACACAATATTATAATGTAACGGGTCTCAAACGCGATGAAAAAATTAAAGGTTTGGATAAATAACAAAATAGCTGGTTATTAAGAGTAAGTTAATTTAGATTTATTTGGGAAACGATGTTACTACCTTAATATCAAAAATAATCACGCGCCATACCACACTGCGACGAATCTGACCAATATTAAAAAGCTCTCCTTGAAAACTAGTAGCAAACTAAACCTGAACGTTATTACAACATCACAAAAGGTTTAAAAGAAACAACTTAACATCGTGTATTAGTTTCCAACTTGTTGTAACTTGAGTACAAGTTGTACAAGAAAACGTTTACATACTTACTTAGGCGCTTGTCGCTTGTTGCACTTGAGCGTGCGTAAGCGATTTGTAAGGTAAGCTAGATTTTACGCAGATTATTATTCTCCTGTGAAGTAATCTTTAGAAAAAATAATAAAAGTGGTAGAGGAAATTTATGTGTCTAGCCTAACTCAAATACATGGAAAAATTAGAAAATAAGACGATTGAGTGGCGGAATTTTTAAGTAATGAAACCCTGCAGTGCCAGTTTAAAGTAAAATTGGCAGATTTAACTTTACTTAACTTAACGTTTGTCAAAAAAATATCTGCTATGTACCTAATGTGTGCAATTTTTTAAAGAAGCACTGAGGTGCTTTTTTTAAGCTCAGTAGCAATATTTTTGATTTAATATATGAGAATTAATCAGCGTTCCTAGCGTATTATAACGGAAAATGGTCGATTATAAATTCGTAGGAAATAGCCATACTAGTGTTATCTACAGCGCAAACGAAACAAAAAAAACCAAAAGCCCCATACATTTTTCATCTATCTGCAATACCCATTACAGCGCGTCATATCAAGCATCGTTCCACATTGTGCACGATGCATAGGGGGTGTACACACTAGCGCAATGCATGGACTGGTCGTTACGCTATCGTTGATCGGCGACCGCGCTGCGAGGCACAGCACGCGACGCTAATCAACACACTGCCTCTTGTGTGGGACTTGCACTGATGAAATGATTGTTATTGCAAACACATGCGAAAGGCGTTGATTTGATGTGACCGCAAAGATGCACATGCGACGAAAGCGATCAAAATGAATAGGATGATCTAGAATAGGATGGACTACTCATTCTAATTGTAGTATAGTTTACGAGATTGAATGATTCTTTAAATGTTGACTTACTCGTATACCAATTTGAAATATGCATTTTATCGCTTTCGTTGCTCACCTAGGACAGAAGACTAAATTCAATCGAAGATCGAGAAAATATAATTCTGTTCTTTTCTTAATATTGTCTTGGTATAAAGACAATAATGTTAATGGACTGGAGAGAGCTTGTTTAAAGCATACAATTTGAGCAATGGAAAAATAAAATTGTAAATATGAAAGTACGATACTAAATCATGCAACTCAAATTCAAAGGTTTTAAGATAAAACACCAGTTAACTCAAATCGTAGGCCAGATTTCTCTCAATCAGTAATTGAGACATGAAATAAAATCATGTAGTAACGTTAGTCAATAATAATACAATATTGTCGTTGAATTTTGTCCGTCGTTTAAACTAATAACAGGGCAGGTGGAGGCGAGCTTTGATCAGCGCTGGACCGAACTCAACTATTAATTGATCGTTCTAAAATTAACTGTCTACCGTTCAAAACTGGTGCACTGTAAAGGTCACATAGGAACATTGAAATATTTGGTATATTCGGAACTTAGTGACTTTCAAACTACATTTAATGTACCGTAAATTGATGTGAACTGACTTTGTTATAGCAGATGAGTTTTATAATACAAACATCCTGTTTAAGACCCGTTAGCAATTTTTATATTATGTGTGCAACCCGCGATAGTTTGAAAATATAATTTGAATTTTATATGGAATCTAGATTTTTTCAACACTACGCATTTTATGACCGATACATTAACCAGTATGACAATTTTCTATCACTACTGAAAAATACACCGGATCAGCGCCCCTAGCGTAATCCGTGAGAACTATTTTTTTTTCAATTTAAAATGTCAAATTCGCTCTTCGATAAAACCACGTTTTGTCTTACAATTTTTTATATTATTCTTTAGTGTCTAAGCGAGATGATTGCCATTTACTGTTGTTGTATACGATATAGAATAACATAAGTGGAAAACCAACAGCAGTGGAAACTTAAAATTTGATCTGACGGATTCAAGTTACGTTATGATATTGTATTGATACTAAAATCTGTATTCACCTTTAAACTGTTGCCAACGTGGCAAGCAAGATGTTATCTATCAAGTGAGGCGCATCGACCCGTGCATCAAAATTCTAATTGCTATAACTAGTGGAACACGGCTTTGTTCGCTATCTTGATAACTCACTAGTCTATCAATAGAGCTTAGTTCGTCGTGTGGAGCTTTTGAAGATAGATGGAGTGTAAAATTGTCTTCGTGGCGTTGGTGGAGCTATTTACTTGTTATTGACGGCTAAATATGAGATCTCGTACCGAGTGGCGTTCTTTGGTCTCTGCCTACAGTGCCTACCACTATATAGGGTGGGCGTGATTTTATGTATGTATGTAAAAACTAAGACGTGAAGATAGAGAAGTTTGAGATAAAAAATATATAAGAATCTTCTTGCAGCACCCAAGCTTTACAAAAAAAAAGAAGTGGTTTGATCTCTGAAACTGGTACTGAAAAAAATAATACTTAGAAAAAAAATACTATCAGTTATAATAAGAGAAAAAAGGGCGTGTAAACGAAAGAATTTATATTGCGCGAATTTATACTAAGCGACTACCCATCCAAATCCCAGCTTTGCCAAAAGTTACCGATTTTTCGCCGCGCAGCTGACTATAACCGTAGCAAAAAGTACGAGTGAAATTGAGTGAAAATTTCCCAGTACAATTTTCTTTGTGCCTTTTCTAAGTCCAGTGAACCGAGGGGTTGCATTCCGTTGCTTTTTGCATCGTCAGCTCGTAACGCCGACACTTCACTTTTGTCCCGTTGTCTCCGTACAAAATTGAGCTCCTCAGTGTCAGCAGTGTCCCGTGAATTTCCACTTAAATGCACACGACAAAACAAAGGTTCAGCCTTTAAATGGAGGCACTTAGGCTCTTTTGAAGTATCGCTGCTATATTGTGGTGACTATAAATACTTACATTTATTTTGGTAAAGCGAATATTTAGTTCTTTTTTGAGAAAGGATATGAATTTTTATTATAATAGACTTCGCCAGACAAGAAGTTAATAATTTTTTGATAATATTAAGATTCCCTTTGAGAAAGAGGCGTGATTTTATGATAGTATGTGTATTCACAGTTATTTTATCATAAGCTACTTACTACATATATGTATCTACTTACTTATACACTTACTACATATATCTACAGCTTACTACTACAGTATCTACTCCAAAAGTGAAAGTGCAAAGTACATAAAAGTGTGTTCTGCATGGCACCTCATATTTATAATAATTTACCAAAAGATCTCAAAGATATTAGTGTAATAAAAATTTTTAAGAATAAATTAAGAGAATATTTAATTAACTACTAAATATTACTATAGAATAGCAGAAAATTTATCTAAATAGTTTTAAGAATATAATTTTGTTTAATTTTGTTTTCCTAATTTACAGTTTGTTATTTTAATATAATATATATAAAAAGATATGATGTCCATAATTATTATGTCGAATAGAATTAGGTATATAATACATGTAAAATGTTATTAAATATTGCATGCCGTGTGACGGCCAAATATGTGAAACTGTATTATAAATAAGAACTCTGAACCATGTTTGTTGCAATAAATAATTTTGAATTTGAATTTGAATTTTGAATTTGAAAAGTCACTTCAATTGCAAAGAACTAAAATTAAATACGCAAATGATTTGTACTAATACACCTTAATTTTACCCATTACAAGAAAAAACAGAAAACCTACTATAAAAACTGTAATGTTTACCCATCATCGTTATTCAGCAAAGTACTAGGACACCATAAACAGAGAGAGTTTGTAACAAAATGGAAAGGAGATGCCAAGTCGGACGCACAACAGAATCCGCTAAGATTGATGACGTAAGTTGCTCACATTATGTGAGTGTATGTGTATGTACAGCGTGTGACGGCAACTTTAATTGTGATGCAATGCTTACAGATGTTACATGCTGAACTGGCTGGACTTGACGTGCAAAATAAGTTAAATAAGTACGTTTTTAGACATTAGGTATGTATGCATTTTTAACGCAGCTGGGCTTACAACATAATATATAAGGATGTAGATAGCCTACATACATACATAATATAATCACGTCTTTTATTAATTGGGGGAGGGAGTAAAAAAAAGATAAGATGTAGATAGCCTAGATGTTAGAAAAAGTCGGAACAGGAAAAGAAAAAAATGCTGCATTTTTGTTGAATTATCCTTAATGTATTGACTCAACCATTGTTGGTTATGTTTGATTTACAATCAAGTTCAATACGGCAGTTTTTAACAACATTATAAGTTTCGGTACCCGTGGGATATAGTCTATCCAACACTTATATAAAAATACAATACCAAACGCTACATACAAAATAACCCTTAAATTTTACTATAAACTCCTGCTACTTAGCAATATTAGATACCATTATAAAACACCTTCCTACAAACTTCTAAAGTTATTTAAAGAACCTATTCCATCCTGCTAACACCTTATCCTTCCTACAAAGTATCTTAAATGAATTACGCTCAGTATCAGTACAATAAAAGCAGAAAGTATTGCAGAGATCGCGATAGCCGCGTTGAGACGTCGCCGCTGCATTCAAACCTTTTGTCTAACTGTGAGAAATGTTCCTTCATTTCAGATAACACCACTATCACTGATAACACTATACAAGAGAAATCTTTTTATGTATCTTTGTTTAAGTTTTTTGGAGATTATTTTTACTGTATATTTTTTTGTAAACTTTTAAATTCGTAGTTATGATGAATGAAGAACATTGTCTACTGCTTTTCTCAGTTCAGTGACTTTTGTCAATATTAATCTGCGTTAGAAGTAGAGATTCCTACTGCAATTACTACTATTACTACTTCAATTGTTAGATTGAATACTATTTTTTCAGGTGAAAGGCCCACTATATAAATTCGGGTAAAATTGCAACTGGGGAATAAGACATTATTTTGATGTTTTATTTTTTAATTCTATATTATGAGTTAGAAGCAACTAGCCCATTATTAATTAAAAGACTAAACCTAAATGCGCAAAAAATATTTCTGAACAAACTCGAGGTTCTCCAAAACAGTCTAAAATTGTATCCTCGTTTAAGTTATTCTTCCAAAGAAACTTAATATTATAATCAGCCCCTTTACAGTACTGACAAAAAACAATTAAAGCACCCTTATCAAGACATTTGAACGTCACATAGTCACGGTATTGAATAACTAAATGTCTACAATTGTACATACTCGCGTGTCACTACCAATCTATAGCGAGACATTTGAAATACACGTCGAAACTATTCCATATCTTTATAATGTCTTATGTATGCATATTTCAGGGGCCGCATTTAACATACAAAAACACTAAAAACTACATTTTTCTATTTTTATAATAGCAACTTACACACTGTTCTCTGATTCCTGTACTATGGTAACGAGACAACCGTAAACATAATTGTATACTTCTTAATACATATTGATGTAATATTTATTGCATCCAGGCTCAGAACAGATAAGTATACTCGTATGCTCAATACACAAATAATTTCAATTTAATTAACAGTCAGAAAAGGATAGCATTATACATATTGTAGAGCGCTATCTTCTTTCATCAGTTGTATCATAAATTTTCACCATAAATAGAAAAGGATAGCACTACACATATTCTACAGCTCTATATCTTTCTATTTAAATCGGTTTACTACGTCAAAATGCGGCCAGGGAACAAAAAGCTTAACATAAGTAACGACAAATGTACACGAATGCATTGTATCGTGATCGCAGACAGTTAGCGCAACAACGTGTGCAGTATCGCTGGAACGACTACAGAAAATAATCTAATTGAATAACAACCTAACGTTGACTAGCCCTGGTGATAGGGGTGTGCGGTGAAACGTTGAAATGAATTTTGTAAAAAAAGTCTAAAAGAATTTTACTGTAAAGTTGTGTACATACAAAAGTATTTATCAAATGAAATCTGTGAAGTTTTAGACTTACATTGTATGCAGGCGGATTTAATATACGAGGCATTATCTGCCAGTCTATCTTTGAGTGGTGCGGAGATACAAGTTATCTTAGAATTGAGTTTTTTTATAGAGTTTTAATAATCAAATGTCAACAAAATAGTTTCACCTACATAAAAAGCACCTGGCTTTATGTTTTTTTTTTACTTAATGTTATAAATCAATATCTATTCGGTTCTACAATGGCATACCTTTAGATCAATCCCGCTGTGTTCTATTACAAGCTCATACGTACTAACACTCACGTGCACACTCGCCCTAAAGTTGACGATCCCTGAGGCCAGGGGTGTGCGTGACGATACAAGCAATTATGTTACATTCAATTTTAAATTCATCTGATTTCACCAATTTGTTCACAAAATAATATTTTTCTTCAACTAAATAGAAATTGAATTTTAAAAGACGCTTCTCTTCATCGGATTATAAAACGTTCTGAATCGAATTATTATGTTAAGAAATTGCTTCGAATTTCTTGGTAGCTGGAAAAATATTTTATATAAATAATTTATGAAATTGATATCTATATAGCAAAAATCAAGACTGTAGGTATTTTCACAATACTTGAAATTTTCAAAATCTTTATCTCTTAGCTATGGACAGAAGTGTATTTTGTACTATACTGATAAGCACTGCATAATCTAAATGTTCTATTAGCAAAATCTAAGAGTCTTTCTCGAGAACCAAATCTGGAAACACCTCAACGACAGTCTTTTTTTATCTTTATTTGTTTAAGGAACTTTTAACCATATGTTACGCTGGTTCCACCGTTACCTAATCATCAACAGTCTTATGTCACCATTATTGACAAAGTCACATTACTCAAAAGAACCTAATTAATAATTTATTTATTTAAAGTCAACCAACAATTATTTACATAAAACATTAGTATTAAACAATTTGCTTGAATTTTTTCTTATAGGTTATCACCACATGCACAGAAATACGGTTATGATAAATTATTACAAAAAGATGTTGCTGATTACTTAATTTTTCTTCTAAACATTTGCAGTGTTGCCAATTCATTTTTCTGCTTCATTCTAAGCTCTATCAAAATAGCATAGCACAGGTTACATAATAAGCATATAACAGCAATAACGCGATCGCGGTTATCGCAACCACCGTTATTGTACGCTCATGCAGTTGCGTGGCGAGATAACCGTTACGACCTGCCCCTCGCTATAACTACCGGTATCGTGCGTTTGTTTACCTAACTAATACATGGCTGGGAAAGTTTATTAATATGTTACTAGAAACTGTAATCATGGCTAATACAAGACACTAGGTTTGATTCCGTGTCCGGACAATGTAGTGTCGGTCTTTTTATAATTTATATTAGATTATAATTGATAGTAGTTCGGAGTTTGGTAACGTGCCTAGTATACGGCAATTACCTCGCCCCCTATTAGAACATAGGACTAACATTGGTAATGTTATCTCTGCCTATACCTTCGTGTATAACAAGCGTGATTGTAAGTAAGCAGTACCATATTTACGACAGTCTGTCTGGCTGCTGTACTTTTACGACTAAAATACTGATCTAATTTTCGTGAAATTTTGCCCAGAGATACTTTTCTAAAATCCCGAACGAAACAGAGGGAATTTTGAAACAAAATTTACGAGTGCAGCTATTATTATGCGCCTCTATTTTGCAAGTTATTGTCAATAAATACATCCAAGTTGTCACATTATAACCATATCCATGACAAAAATACACTGCCGACCACAATAACCCATCTCTGATGACACATTATCTGCATTAAACGTCAAACGACACACTGACCCACATAACCTCAAAATTATACCAAATTAATATGCACAAACAATTCTCAATAATACTGGCAGCTTACCACGATTAAACTACCGCCAAAATGCGACGAAACGATATTACAAACTGAAATCCCGGTTCAAAACATTGAGCCAACTTTGAGCTTGTCATTCTAACTGTATGAAAGGTAACCGTCCTAATTGTCACAATTTAAACTGTCGACACTCAATTTTAAACCTTATTTCCTTGAAATAAAGACTTAAGTCGTTCATCTCAGAGCTGTGGTCAAATCCCACATGCTTAAAAATGAATTTAAACCTTAGGAACTTTAAAGTTAAGTCGTTTATCGAATGCAGGTGCTGTAATTCAGTTTTCACAGAAGTTATTATGGGGACATATCAAGAGACGTCAGTGTGAGGAAACAATTTTGTTTTTGACGGTTAGTTTTGTAAACATGATATACGTGTGCTTTGAGAAATGCAACGTATGGCTTCAAGATAATGAAAATATGTCACGAACAGACCTATGTTTGAAAATATATTATGTAAACTGAAATTGATTCACTGCAGTGTAGATGGTGCATGAAATTGTTACATTTCCATGATATTATAAAGGAATAACTATCTATCTATGTTTAAGGCTATAGCAACTGAACTGCTGAACCGATTTTGATGGAACATTGCATAGAGATAGCTGGAGACGGAGAAATTGACATAGCTATTTTGAACGAAACACATGTTATATTACGAATATCTATGTAGTCCTTTCGATCGAGATAGCTTATTGAGAACCACGTAGATCTATCCTCTACATGTTGTAATAGGACTTGCAATTAATCAATCATTAGTAGCACGAGCTGTTAAGATAACGACTAGATTAGATAGTAGTAGACAAGTCTTTTCACCCCCATACAATAAACTTGATAACATTATCTGACTGTCAGATACCGATAACACACGTCTTACCAACCCCTGATGATTGCAGGGTCCATGATCTGTGGCCAAATTGCGATTTTCTAATATTCTGAATAGCCCAATCGCACTTAATTTTTTTTCTGCAATGATACCTATGCCCTCGTCAAAAACAATCGTTTACACAACCATTCATACTGTGGAGTCACATCACAGCACAACACATATAACATCACAACGCTATACTACTGTAGCAGTAGTATACAGTCAGAACTCTCGAGTATCGAGAAATTGATATCTAAAATCTACTTCGAAATTGGAGATAATCAGATTTTCATAAAAAAAAAATTAGGTAGCTAGACTGTCGTCGTTGTTGATAGTTGTAGAGAATCGCACAACTGAACGCTCTCAATCAATATATAGCAAAACAAATAAATCTGTAGTCTACCAAACATTTAGCCCTGGGAAGTTATAACATCATAACTATAGAGCAACACAGAACATTTTTCTAGAACAAAATAATTCAATCTACAGTTCGTAGCACTCCATCAAAGCACTTTACGATGCAATTCTCACGTTTACACCTACAAACAAACAAACAAATAAACATGATAAAAACTGGTCAAGTGCGAGTTGAACCCGTTAACGAGTGGTTCCGTAGCAGGATATACTAAAACAGCTAAATAATCACGTTTGTTCTATGGGAGCCCCCTGAAATATTTGTTTTATTCCCGTTTATAGTATCTCTTTTTATACTGAAAAAAAAAACATATCATCTGTAAAATTTCAAGCATCTTACTATAACGGTTCATAAGATACAGCCTAGTGACAAACAGTCAGACAGGCAGACAGCGAAGTCTAAGTAATAAGGATTCGTTTTACCTTTTGGGCACGGAACCCTAAAAAACACACAGAATCTGGTTACAGGTGCATGTTAAATAAATATTTATGTTACGTTCGGGAGAGCAAGTTTTTTTGAAACAAATTGTAAAATTCACGCGTTCATAACTCGTGTGAGTTCTCTGGAGCATTATTTAGAATAGCTGACCCACGCAACTTCGCTTGCGTCACATAAGAGAATCATAACTTTCCCCGTTTTTGTAACATTTTTCACTGGTACTCTGCTCCTTTTGGTCGTAGCGTGATGATATATAGCCTATAGCCTTCATCGATAAATGGGCTATCTAACACTGAAAGAATTTTTCAAATCGGACCAGTAGTTCCCGAGATTAGCGCGTTCAAACAAACAAACAAACAAACAAACTCTTCAGCTTTATAATATTAGTATAGATGTGAAAAACAAATTGTTTGTGACTTATGAGTGATCTTCAAGGGTCATGTGAAATTTTATTTTTATTTTATATGTTATTGAATTTTGATAGCAGAGATGATTCGGTGGCAATCATCTAAAGGCTATATGAATCTATTTAGCGTGCTCGTCTCTCATATCATATTACTATACAATAATCGTAATATAAATTTAGAAGCCTACAGTTATTTCTGTTATGCTTTCTTAATTGCTTGATTAGTGTTGCCAAAATAGGTGTAAAGGCAGTTAAAGACCTGAGGTCAATAATGGACTAATTTTTGTCACAATGAGAAGCAACTAGTAACTCATAGCGGCAAGCACGGGCAACTAGTTTTTGAATATAACATAATGCTGGGATATGGTTTCATTTCAACTTTGTTATAGAACATTATTTTATTTAATTCAAAAAACATATAAAATTTTAACTAAAAACATCAGATTAAGGACTTAACTCACAATAAATATTTAAACCAAACATTTTACTTCATAACAAACTGAACATTGTGTACAAAAACATTTTAACCCCACATTATAAAAATCAACATACAATTTAAACACCAATTTGTGTTGCTAACAAATTTCCGCGTGGTACCATGATAAAGGCTCATTCAACTTTTACAATTAAGGCTTAACGACCGCCCCTACATGGCTTGTCATAGTGGTTTATATCTCAAATGAAATCTGAACTGCACTTGCACTAGGGAAGCCACATTGAGCGGCAATTTCACTAGTTTTCATTGCGTTGAGGCAGTTTTATTAACTGGAGTTTGTGATTTTTGGTTGGACTAATATGTTTGAAGCGGAATGATTGAGGCTGACCGCGTGAGGTATACTCACACGGTTAGTTTCGATCAGTAGACCGATTTCCTACCACGATTAGCTAACGACGATTTTTTTCGTTGTATGTTAGTGGTCAACCTAGTGTCAAAGTTGTTCAAGCCGCGTGAAATGCTTTTTATATGTCTTAACCACTGTTGTCTTAATTGAAAACAACCGAGACCGACTATTTACGTGCCCTCCGAAGCACGGAGACGCTCAGTTCAAACACCACTACGCGGTCATCCGTCTATATTATGACCGTGCCTACGGTTGCTTAACCCACTGATCGTTTACCGATCGGTGAGCGTAACCGGCTATGAGCGCCTCAATTTAACCAAGGTCTCACAAAATAACATTGTCTAAAAATCTATTAAAAAATTATGTAGGTATTAAAAATTATAGTACGAGTGTATGTGTGTTTCTACGTACAACATTGTATATACTATGTCAGACAAATTGGCAAAAAGGACATAAACATTATTTATTCAACTAAAGCAAGCAGGGGAATTACAACAAAAAAACAATATTAAAATTGCCAGCGCAAATAAAAACGTGAGCTAAACTAAGTCATACATTCTTACAATGTTTCAGCTGCAGCTTTATTTAATTTTTAACACATTGAAGACAAGTTTACGATGTAAAAACTACAAAGTTTGCGAAACAAAACATTATTCTGGAGAATATAAAAGTGCCATGTGTCTTGTAGCAGACTAGTTGACCCGCGCAACTTCACTTGCGTCACGTAAGAGAGAATGGGTCTCAATTTTCCCCGTATTGTAATATGTTATACTGGTACCCTGCTCCTATTGGTCGTAGCGTGATGTTATGCACCTTATAGCCTTCCTCAATAGTTAGGCTATTCAACAGTAAAATATTTTTATAATCGCACCAATAGTTCCTGAGATTAGAGCGTTCAACCAAACAAACAAACTTTACAATTTTACAAACCAAATACAGTCGAATTGAGAACGTCCTCCTTTTTTGAAGTCGGTTAATAATAGAATAGATGCAGGATAAGGGTACAACCCCACCGTCAACGCGATTATTTGCCAACAAACGCAATCGCTACAAACACTCGTAAATATAAACGTGCTGACGTTACCTGTCCAAAATGAAAAGGCGTTTTTACAGCGTGAGTGCTACGCTATGATATATAGCGACGGAATATTTAATTTGTAGCATTTTGGTTTGGACGCATAGTTTTATATTTATTTGAATAAACCACACTAGTTTTCTTTCGTGACAGATTTATACATATAAAGTGTTAGTTAGAGAATTTAAAAATATTTTTTCGATTATATACATAGTTAGTCAACGAAGCTAATCTAGCAAAATCTTCTCTTGAATGAGCTGTACTAAATCAGAACAGATGCAATGACTTCACTTTTATTAATAACTTTCTTCGGCAGTTAGAAGTTGAACGACTGCGTTAATTTCAGACGTTCTGTCACACGAAATTAGCCGTCGTTTGGGTTAAGTTCCATACAAATCAAAACTGCAGCGCGATACACGACATTCGAACCATCGAGTATCGAGAGTTTGACATTTAAAATGTACTGCCAAAATAGTTTCTACGTCATACGCTAGAGGCACTAATCAGATTTTCATACATCATTTTTGATTACCAGCCAATTGTCATTACTCGATATTAGTAGAGAATCGAGCTACTGTAATGTAAAAACGTCTGCAGTTGAGTCACGTGCCGTTTGCAATTTACTAAATCTTACGTTCAGTAGTTCAAACCTAAACATTAAAAACTAAATCCTACTACAGTAACCTATCACTTATTATCACAGTATAAATAAAATGCCGACAAATGACGTCGGCCATGCATCGCGTGACACCCGCGTTAAATAACGCGAAGGCATGAACCGCGATTTATGATGAAGCACACTCCACACGCTATGACGGCACACTCATGTACTGCCACGCGGCGACGCCCGCTATTTATAGCCCACCTTGTTTTTATAGCATCGTAAAGGCGGTGCAATTAAACTTTATGAACGTGACGCAAGCATGATGTGGTTGGCAAACAAATGGTGGTGCGAATAACAATTTCTTGTGACGTCTTGCCTTGGATGTAGATAGTGCTTGTGACGTGCATGCTTACCTGCAACAAAGAACAATTGGAATTAAAATATGATTCACTTGAAAAAATTTACATAACTATGTTACATCCTTGAAAGAAAACCCAAATAAATCAAAATAAATATAACTCAATGGTGACTGACTGACATATTGATGTCAGTCAGGCACCATTGAGTCAGATCAACACACAGTCCAAACTATCAGATCGAGCTGAGATTTTCTTGCAGGAAGACTTTATGACGTAGGCATCCGCTTAGAAAAGAAAATTATCAATTCTACCCCCAAGGGGATAAAATGGGGTATGAACGTTTGTATGAAACTTCTGTCATAAGTCTCAAGCCACGCGGACGACGTCGCGGGCAAAAGCTAGAACACATATAATTTTGCAAAATTGCTGCTTTACCCTTATGTTTCCAGAATTAATGGATATATATGTGTTAATATCCTCAGAAGTTTAAATATACATAGTCTTTTGCAATAAAACGTCCTTGCAATTTAAACTAAACCAATTTCAAGAAAACGTGAAAATATTTTTTCACCTCTACCATTTCGTAAGGTAAAATGCTATAAAAAAACTTCATTCAATTGAATGAGAGCCGCCTGCAGAATTAGCTGGCAGCTTAGACTCATTTTAACGGCGTGTTCCACTTTCAAACAGTAAAAAAACATATTTTTCTTAGAGCTGGCTTATTGCTGGATTCTTGAAACTATGCGACTCTAGAGCACTGTAGAATGTTTGTACGCATATCTACGGAACCCCACGGCGACTATTATTCATTTCAGTTGTACAATAAAAATAGATGAATGACTTGCTTTTTAAATTGCTGTAGTATTTTTAATAGTTGGCTGTTCTATGACCAGGGTAATTAATGACATTCTTTTACTGCCTCTTCCATGAAGATTGTAGGGTTTAGCGTTAGTTACATAGACTCAGCCTTATTTTGAATGTACATTGCAGTTCTACGCTAGGATTTTTTAAAACACTATTTTTTTATTTAACTTAAAGTTGATTTTAGTATATTTTTTACTGGGAGATAAAACCGAAAACATCCTTTTCCTTTAGCATAAAAAGTATAGAAAATCTCATAATCGGCAGTAAACATTTTCGAAATATCCGTTCTATAATAACATGAGCGTCAAATTTTTCACATAAAAGCCTTATTACTGAAACAATTTGTGTGTAAACGATCCAAATATGGCTCTTCCTTGTCTAATAATAACTTCGTACTCCTAAACATTGTTCAAACAGAAATTTTCACTGATTTATTGATCTTCTCCAAACATTTTGTTAAGAATATTGAAACGTTTTCTTCGAAACGTAATTGTTACGGTACATTTTCCACAAAACATCAGATTCGTAATTAAATTTGACTTCCTATATAGACGTCAGAAGTTAGAATAAATAGCAACAATAAACGAGGACATATTAGAATCTTTCCACGAAATGTAACAATGGAGGACAGAATTGTTATATTTTAATGTCTTTAATTATTTGGTTTTTCGAAATGTTACCAACGTTACATATACAGATGAAGAGGCAAATATTATGCACTTTAAATCTTCTACTAAACTTCGTTCTCCCGCAAAGAAATGCAAGAACCAGCAATGGCCAGCGTAGTGGACTCAAGGCCAACCTCTATCTGATTTCGGATCACGTCAAAGTACATTGCTGTACTGACGTAACGTCTTTATTACAAATATCTAAGGGAGAAAACAATGTACAGCATAGTAACTTTCAAATAGTTGACAACTGAGATACGTGATAGCGCCCTAGGAAGTCTATTTTGCTGATATTGCAACAGGAAAGTTATCACACCTATCGATTATACACACAACCTCTGCATTTGTTAGAATAAGTGCTAGTTTAAAAGTCACGACTCAAATGTTGCCTCCCCTTTACACAAACATAGTCTGTTTTCTTGCTAGATGAGATCTTATTCAGTGCTCACGGAAAATATATTTTTCATAACGAAATTTAATTTTGAGGACAGTGGGAACAGTTTTTATACTTTAGCTGGAAATAAAAATGAATATAAGTATCAACAAAGTAGGTTTATTTGTGTGTCTGCTTGTAATAAGGTAGAGTTTATGAGTGGTTATTAAATGTTAGTATTATTGTGCTGTATGTATGAGTAAATGTATTTATTAGTTAATGAAATGCTAGGCTACGATACTAAGTATTCATAAATGCGGTCAAAAAATAGATCTGATCCTGATTTTTTACTTTTTTCAGTGTCATTTTGTAACATAGAAATGTCGAAAACAGTAGTGCAGTATTTTAAAGTCATTGTTAATTTACTGCAGTTTTTCAAACATTCAATTAAAATCATCCCCACTTTGCCACCATTTATTTTCTAAGAAAGTTTGCCTACTTATACTGTTTTCTTATTCTGCGAAACCCTAGTTACAAGCTACATAGTAGACTTAAAGTAGAACCAGTCCTAACTGGATGGATCACTGAACTAGTCAGCAAAAGGGCGGTACAGATAGTGGCAAACACCACAATAAGAGCAAAAGTGGTCAGAGGATGCCCCCAGGGAGGCGTCCTTTCACCGCTTCTATGGAACATAGTAGTGGATAGCCTCCTAACTAGTCTAAACAAAAAAGGGTACACTACTATTGGATATGCAGATGACCTAGCAATACTGATAAATGGGACAGCTGAAAACGTACTATGCAAAATAATGCGCTCAGCTTTTCAGATTATAGAAAACTGGTGTGAAGAACACCAACTATCAGTAAACCCCAAAAAAACAGAACTTATCCTTTTCACCAACAAAAGGAAGTTACCGGACCTCGAACTACCAAAACTATTTAACACCAAACTCACCCTGTCAACTCAAGTGAAATATCTGGGCATGGTTCTTGACAACAAGTTGAATTGGGCGAGTCATATTGAAGCAAAAACTAGGAAGGCCTGCATAGCGTTCGGCCAGTGTAGAAGAATGGTTGGTAACAAATGGGGTCTCAACCCAAACATAACACTCTGGCTATACACATCAGTTATCAGACCTTCTATCACCTACGGAGCAGTTGTATGGTGGCCCAGAACACAACTGACAACGGTAAAAACAAAACTCCAGAGCACACAACGCCTAGCATGTGTAGCCACCACTGGATGCATGAAAACCACTCCATCAAATGCACTTGAGTACCTCCTAAACCTCAGGCCCTTAGATTTGGTTATACAGGAGGAGGCACAAGCGGCTGCCTTAAGACTAAAAGCAAACGGGCTATGGCAGCAGAACCCAGAAACAACACACACCAAAATTCTGCAATGTATCTTGAAGGAAATACCACTTCTCGATGCACCTACAGATAAAACGCCATGTCACCACGTTTTTGACAGAAGATACAATATCCAACTCAAAGAGGAATCTAAAGATGACTCTGGCATCAACGAAGTTAGGATATACACTGACGGATCCAAAACCGCATTTGGTACAGGAGCCGGCGTCTTCTCGAACGATCTAAATATCAAAATATCAGCCACCCTAGACAAACTAAATACAATCTTCCAAGCAGAATGTATAGGAATCACTAAGGCAGCACAAGCAGTCGCAGCCAGAGATGTCAGAGACTTTAAAATAAAAATTGTCTCGGACAGTGCATCCATGCTACAAGCCTTACAAAATAACGTTATAACATCTGCCCTTGTTCTGGAATGCCATAATGCGCTCCAGGCTATTGCACGTACGAACACAGTTACCCTGCAATGGATCAAAGGGCACAGCAATTCAATGGGAAACGATGCAGCTGATGAACTAGCTAAAAGGGGATCAAATGGAACAGTACTTGGACCGGAACCACTACTGCCTATCCCCCAAGCACAAATTAAATCTTGGCTGAACAGAAACACCGAAGCGAAACACCTAAAAGAATGGAACAACAGCAAAGGTTGCAGGCAAACTAAGGCTGCAGTTCCGGTGGCACCTAAGAATCTTGCCCGCAACCTTATCAGTCTAAAAAGGGACAAAATACGCAAGGTAATAGGAATCCTAACCGGCCATTGTCCCCTAAACAAACATCTATGTACAATAGGTGTGACGGACAGCCCCCTGTGCAGAGGATGCATGGAGGCAGAGGAAACACCACAACATGTACTCGTGGAATGCAACAGCGTGGCGGACCAACGAGCGCGAACAAAAATATTGACAACAACACTCCAGGAAGCCTGCAGCAACTTGAAAAAGCTACTGAAGTTCTGGGAAGAACTAGGATGGCTGGAGTGAGGGTGAATCAACACAACAATGAGAGAGGGTAGATACACGCACAAAGGCCCATTTAAGAGGCTAAGTGCGGAAAAAGCCCAGGAAACCTAACCTAACCTAACCTAAGCTACATAGTAACTTATAACTCAGACTATATCATTTCCCCAAACTATAACAATGTAGATGTTCAAGATTATCATAAACCAATGTACGCGGAAAATACGGCGGCCTGTAGTTAAGTCCGCGTCACAGAATACAATAATACAGTCGGCATACCAACGTGGAACGTCCATAAAGTTAAAAATATAATGAAACCGCTCTGCGGATACACGGTAAACTACCTGCATGTGGTTAGTTAGACCACCCACTGGCTCCCTCTGGCGGAACAACGCTTATATTACGTTTCATAGCTTGTATTTTAACTAACTTTATAATTGCTATGGTCACCGTTCAAATATTTATACATTTTGTTTTGTGAATTTATGCAGCTGTTGACTTTTCTTTTTTATTTCTATACTTATGCAACGGTGCACTCAAGTATAAAGTAATTGCTATAATAATTTATTTAGGCCATCTTGTTTTACAATTTATTTAATTGTTAATGAAGAACAGTTACAACAAAAACGTAGCTTCCGTCATAATAGAACACAAAAAGCTAATAATACCTCTATATATGTATTTACACATATACTAACAGTCATTAATAAAATATGTAATTTGTCTGTTTATTCCAAGTGTTCCTGCACCACTGTACATAGTGTCGTGGGTGTCTTTCGTCGGCGAAAGATTTTTATGATTTTTCTAAAGTTTTCTTTTGATCCTAAGATCTTGTTTTTCTTTTTCTTTGTCTGTAATTTATAAATTCGTTGGTGCCCTCAACACAAGATTAATTCCAAGTACGCTAGCTGTCTTTGAAAAGAAAATAAAAATAATATAATCATCGCTAGACTAGGTTTTCCATCTCGTAGAATATTTTTTTCAGTAGGTTTAATATAAGATGAGGTCGAATGTCGGACCCAGTGTAGTGCCCTGAGGGACCCCTTGAACAAGATCACTAGAATAATCTGATGTCGAAAATGTTTACCTAAAACATGTTTTGAGATATTACATACATTTTTATTCGTATTTGTTTTCTTAAATCCTAAACATAACGAGTTGATTGTCAACGCTAACTAAATCAACAGTGACATAGATCACAATTTAATAAAAGTAGTAGCTGGTATTTACTGGTCCAAAATAGAAAGACAGAAAGTCCTTCTTTATATTATTGACAAAGGTTTTAGTGTAGTCAAATAGAAAAAAAACATCAAATGAAATAATCTGTAAACAAGGAATTTCGCTGAGACGGCGAGACAAAGCGACATCCTGAAATATGACTTACGCTTTATAATTTAGTGCTTTGTTAAATAAATTGAATTAGTTGTTCGTGTTAGTAGAATAATCCGATTAAATAATGAGAGCTATGTAGTTATAAACCTTAACAAAGACATACAAAGATCACATCGGCGATGTATTGAAAAAAGGTCCGGTGCTTAGTACTCGTACCCGGCGGTCCTGTATGACAAGATGTATGGATGTGAATGAGACAAGGGAAGTTTGTGAGGATCGTTCTTTGGTTTCTGCCTACTTCTATGGCAAAAAGATGCGATTTATGAATGTCAACGTAAGCAACTATAGTACAATTATTGATGATGTATGTTTATTTAGTTTTTGCGATGAATAGCACGTCATTGTTGAAAGCATCCGCATGTAGGTCATTGAATTCAATCAATACGTTCTCATTTTTAGTGCAAACATAAACCTTAATGCATTTTATTATTTTTGCTCTAGTATCAAGATCAAAAATATTTCCGTTCTTTCTTTCTGAATGTTAGTGTAAAATGTTTGAAAGTTTTTCTTAAAGTCGTACAAGAATTATGAGTTTGTGCGTAGGTTGTTCGTATGCAAAGGCTTCAAGCTAAAACTTTTGAGACCTAATTATATTTCTTTTTCCAAGTTCTTTGATGTAGTCTTTTGCGCTAAAGTTTTTTCGCTTTGTGTTGTGCGTCAACATTTATTTCATATTTTAGGGATCGTAAATTTTGTAGTAATTACGAGCTCACAAATATTTATGTGGAATGCAGGCTTTAGGTTTCTTAGTAATTTAATCCTTTACAGTTAGGCAGCTAAAATGGCTTTTGGCAGTTTAATATTTTAATGTGAAACGTAAATTATTTCAAGCTTGATTATTAATATTTTGTTGTAACGTTTCGAAATTGAGTGCAATGTTGGTTAATATTATCTTTAAGTTTTAATAAATAGAAAGTTTGTTTTGTACCCTTACTTCAATGCTGCCTTACAATTTCTTAGTATTTCATAAAATACTTTTTTAATTTAATTAATTTCTTCAACCCCTTAAAGCATAAACAGGAAATCCCAGCCGAGTCATAAAAAGCCGAGGCAAACTTTCTAAAATCAACTTTAAAACTAAAAAGTGGGTCTCGCGAGTTATCACAAATTAATCAAGTTGTGATAAGCCATTACTCGGAGGCGTTTTGAAGGCTCGATCAAACTTGCAAGTTTAATTAAAAGTGATTCGAGTAACTGTAATGTGGAGGCCTTTTGAATTTAAATATTTATTGAACGACACAGTTGAGAGGAGAGCGCTCTCAGGATTGATGAAGCCGAGGGCTTGTCCTTAAACTAAGTTTAACAAAGCTTATTATTTTGTGCATAAATAATATTAAAGTCGAGTTGAATTACTGTTAATATACTTTGGTGTGAATATAGGGTAATGTATCTATTTTATACGCGTTTATTATAACAGTTTATTGTTGTATGACGAATTGATTAATGGAGTAACTAATTAATTGACAGACTATCGAAATACTTGGCTATACTTTTTACCCATAAATAGGAATAATAAGAAGATATAATTGAAGGCGGGTAGAGCAGCACTTATTCTCTTTCTGACATGTTTTACCTCACCATGTTTAGTTTGTTTATTAAATGCATTATTAGTTGACCAATTAAGGTACACCTTTTGAGCAAGTTGTGGGACGTAAAGGGCAATGAAACATTTATGTTATGGTACGTAAAACCACCGCAAAAAAGATCGCGGTCACAGCCACTGTGGTCAGACCCCATTTACTAGTATCACGATATATAACCCCTCGAGAGAAGTTTTTATAATTGTTTTCCAATTTGTAAAGAAAAGGTCACACAAGCAGCGTCACAGTTATCAGTTAGTATTATTTAAACTGCAAAACCACTGCGACCTACATTTGTATGTATTTATGTCTGTGTGTCCATTAGCTAACATCGGTCTATTTAACGCTAATTTTATTATTACAACGGTTGAACATAAAAATACTATTAGCTAGTACATTTTTAATTTGCCTCTACGAATTGTGTCGAATGCAATTAGTTTTTGTGTTACATTTGTAAACACGCAACACTGTAAAATAGTAGAAATATGTTACAGCACATTTTAATTAATTTTTAGAATGAAATGTATGGTGCATTGGAATCATATATTCTACTCGTACCAATCAACATGTTACGGAGAATTACGGTTGAAATAATGTTTACAGTATATTTATCGATTACTGGATGGTGATTAAAGACTAATCTCCAGTTAAACCAGTCCTGATTAACTATTAGTTAACTTGGTGGAATTTTGACAGTTTATTTTACGTACATTTGCTGTGTATTCATCAAGGACTAGCTTTCTGCCCGCGGCTTTGTTCGCGTGGAATTTTTATTCCTTCGGAGTAGAATTTCCGAAAATTATCTCTTTGTGCTCAACTACAGTCTCCAAAGAATGGTCTTTGAAGACTGATAGACGCATTCCGAACAGCTTCTTGTGTTAGTTAGTCGAAAGTTGTGAATCAATTTTTTAACCTTTGATCTTTGCTTGTTTTTTGTCACAGTAGATACAATAGCTTATCAAGGGGATATCTTGAGAAAATATCTTACAATTACATATCGTAATACTTTTCCAAAATTTCATTAAAAGCTAAGATTTGGTAGTCTTATTTTTCTTGCTTTTATTTATATTTTTTATTTCAGTATCGTTTCAAAGTGCGTGCTAAAGCCCAATATTATCAGTTATTTGACGCAGAACGCGTGGAACAAAGTCAACATTTTAGCTGATGTTTGTTCCACGGATACATCGTGTGTTTTAATCTAAAGGAAATTGCTATGTAAAGTAACCGTTACTTTAGCTAATAGTGACACTTTGGTGTAGTCTACTACGATATAGATGTTTTTGGCATAGGTGTAGGAGTGTAATTTGCCTTTCACGAATTCATTGTTTTTGGGTACTTTTATGATTTTGTGTTTAGGAAGTTTTCTTGTCCAGTGTATATCTTTTATTGTCTAGAAAGAATTTTATATTTTTGGGTTCATTTTTACGCATTAACTTTCTTATTGTATTATTATTGTATTAAGATTCTATCAATCTATTCAGCCCGTTTCCACGCGCTGTTGAAAATACTCATTCTCTTTGGTACGCCACTTGATACAGTGCTGTACCTACTTGTCTCAATCAGAATTATTTATTATTAATCCCATATCAACATTATAAAACACAAAATTTTCGTGTGAAAATCGAACTCGGGATCCCCGGACTCTGTAGCAGCGGGGTTGTGATTACCTTAACGTTAAGATAGATCTTTTGTTCAGTTCTAAATATTCATTGCTCAATTTATTTACCAGAAAAAACAGTATACTAAATGCCTAAAACAAGGAAAGTATGTAGATTGTTCTAGATTGTTTAATTCAAACAATTTGTCTCTTGTCTTATTCTTATAAAGTTTGTATCTAGCGTTTATATTTGTGTCTCAGTTATCTAACGCGAGGAAGTAGGTTTATAGTCGTCCCAACTTGTTCATTTTATTTTAGCTCAATCTACCTTGAGATAATCAAAATGTCCGGCTTTTTGAGCACTTCGTTCTTTTAATCAAATAGTTTTGATTACAATATTATGATGAAATGGTATTTGAGAACTACATCTGCAGCATTTTAGAAGTATCAGTTATAAAATTTAGATTGTACGATTACTGTTAAGCGTTTTGAAATAATCAGACTTGTGTAGCATTTTTTTATGTTGTTTTTGTCAAAAAAGGATTTTAAATTTAAACAATTATTAGTAGTAGTTTAACCATTAAAATATACATGTAAACAAACAGTCAGATTTATATGTCATATCATAGGTTTTGGATGGATTAAACACTCCATAGCATAATTTACAAGAAACCATACTACTAAATAATTTTCCATCAAATTAAATCCATAAATATAATTAAAGGTAAACGATCATAATATTATTGTTCTAGGAGACACGGCTGAAAGTACTAGGCGTGTGGCGTAATAACTACATTAACCGTTTTACTGCCGGCGCCGCACAATGTATTCTGTGAATTGACCGGAGAATGTTGTGAGTAGGAGTTTTAGGAAAGAGTGTAATGTTTATATTAAGGTTTGCGAGAAATTGAAATCTGTTATTTCGTTTTTTCTTAATATTTCGCGACCAACGTTGAACTTTTGCGTAGCAATTCAAAGTGTTTGTTTATACCTGTAACTTTTTGTCATTCTGCCATATATTCAAAGACTGTAATTTACAAATAAGATCACACATTGTTTTTAGAAGAGTCTGAAATTAAAGACAGCCGCCTCGGCCCCTGAAAACTTATTTTGCTTCATCCAAGTTGAGATTTTTCTAATGCTAAACAGGATTAAGTATATAAAAATCTGTATTATATTGAGTGATAATACTTATCACTATACACATAAAACTATATAACCTGTATCTTAAAACTATCTATTATACCTTTAAAAAATACTGAGATACGTTGAGTGAAAGAGTTTATAGCGCACATATCTCCCAGTTTACTCCCAGTTAAGTTTTCACGTGACTTTTATATGACACTAAAACGTTCAGTGGTCGGTACTTTTGGTACTTTCTAAATTTTTAAGGCTTTACGTTCTACAGAGTATTTTTCAAAGGTTAATGGCCAAAGGTTGTCTCTAAGGCATGTCTATCGTAAACCTGTAAAAGTACAGTCGGCGACATATATATTGCTATTTTTATAGTTTTCAGAATGTTTGTACTTGTTGTTGATTTATATGGATATTTTACTGTATCTTGTTTGTGATAGAAGAACAAGCTTTGCAAAAGAAGCCACGTACCGTAATCCAAAGGTTACTTAATTGGGTTTACAAATAGTTTAAAAAAATAAACCAAGTTTAGGCTCTTTGCAACACCCGGTTAAATAAGTTTGCTCGCCATGGACAGTTGAATCGAAACACTATAAATTACTGTGCATTGCAAGTTTCATCAGTTTTTTAAGAGTGAACATGTTTGTAATGAAAAGGTTACATGTTCATGCAACGGATTTGGTAAATCTGTTTATCGTCTAGAGATATTTTCTGCCGACTGTACCCAGCTCACAAAAGTTTTGTAGGTCTAATAGATTTAGCACTAGAATGTTCTAGAATTTAAATACATGCAGGACTATGTTTATTGGTTTAATTTAACACGTTGAGAGCGACCCCTGAACAAAATGTCCTTTGTGATGAAATTGTGTAGGAGTCGAGTTATATATTTGCTAACTTTTTATTGAATGTAGGTCTAGTGTTGTTTACTTTTTATGTATTTTATACCTGATTTGTTTACGTCTACAGAGTTGTGGGTTTAATTTGATACTTTTGACTTTGTCTGAAAAAAATGTTCAGTGTGCTCAATTTCTTTTCGTTACATATAAGGGGCACGACAGAAAAAGATAGAAAATGATTTTTTCAACATAATTAAACAGTTCAACATAATTGCCCTAATATACACAAACAACTGTGATCCTTAAAATTTTAGGAATGCTAAGGTGTATCGTAGGTTTTTCACGCAAAAAACTACAAAAAGGAAACTCCTCACAAGATTTAAAAATCTGAATCACAGGACACTTCTTACTCTCCTACATTTTTGACACAAACCGAAGTCATAAGCTTACATAGTGACAAAGTTTTCAAGCTATACATTGATGGTCATACCTAGCTATAATCAAACAGGCTCTATAACGTGAGTGTAAACACTGGTAAGCCGTTATCAAGTGGCACTAATAAGGTCACTGAGGACATCTTAGCCACTACACACTACACACTATTACACACTACGACACGGTAAACGCATTATGACCCATTATGCTATGTACTATGTATTTTGTATATATTTATATGGATACGTGAAGTGTTTTGCAATAGTCTTTTTAGCAACTTTAAGATGAGGATGTTTCTTGCTTTTGGATATGGGATAAGGAAACTTAATACTTATTAACTGCACGTTTGGCGCAGTGGTTTAAGCGGTCACCTCGCCGCAACAACCGTAGCGCCGCGTGTGGTGGGTTCGAATCCTACCCGGAACAAATCTTTGTGTGATGAGCACGAGTATTTGTTCTGAGCCTGGTTGTCAATTTATCTATATAAGTATGTATTTAGAAGTATATAAGTATGTTTATCAGTTATTTGGTTACCATAGTACAAGCTCTGCTTAGTTTGGAATCAAATAACCGTGTGTGAGTTGTCCAAAAATATTTAAATTTAAATTTTAAATTAAATATTTTTTGGAATTGAATTGGACGTGAAGTACAATCCCTAGTACTAGTGCATAAGAATTATAGACTGTTATCTGTCATGTTTTTCTGGTTAAACTGCTAAGTCATTTTAGATACTATTACGTTGTCATAATAGATCATATATTGTTGGTATTCGTCCTTTACTTTTGGTAATTTAAACATAGTATTTGATATTGCTGTATTTTGACAAACATGAGTACTTTTACAAACATACAAACAACGGACACCAAGTACAACAAGAGCCAATACAACTGTTTATGAGTCACAAAAACACTTATTCTATGTGGAAATGGAACTCGCATCGCCATACGCAGTGACGTCGACCACGACCACCATTTTCGTTTACTTAAATAGAAATTTTCACACTAAACTGTCAATAAAATCACTATTTCAAACACCTTCTATACTAACTAATATATCCCTGTCACTACACATTTGATTTATACAAACACGTTGAAGGTCACGACCTCGGCGCCTAATGGATGTATTTACACCAAGGAAACCTACGTGATAAAGGACAAACATAAATTTTCCCACAGACTATTGTTACTTTGGTTTTATTCATTGCTGTATTGATTCCATATGTCCTTGGCATTCGTGGAAATCTTTTGATACTATTTTGATGTTTAAAGTGCTATTGTACATTGAATTAAAATGTCTTTCGTTTCTTACTTTGTTGTAAATCGATAATTTTAACTAAATAAATATGAGCAACTCAAGTTTACGTTTAAGCTCTGCTGAAGTCTGCTTCAAATCGATTCAGTCGTTTTGAAGAAAACCAAAAAATAAACACACTTTTACATATATTATTATCTAGTAGTAACTAATATTCATTTAAGTATAATAAAGAAGATCAAATCATATCATCCGATAAAAATGTGGAGATCATAAAAACCCTAAAAATAATAAGAAATTATATGAGAACCAGTAAATGAGTAACGTAAAGCACTGGACAAAAAAGTGTACAAAACCGGGAATTGAATATGAAAATTAATAAACTTAATAAAATTCTGGATATAAGCCAAAACAACACAAATTATCGTGACACACAAAAATACAAAAAAGTCAGTTAAAAAATAACAACAAAATATCAAAAATAGACGAAACCTAATAAAAATTCTATTCCTGTTTCCTAGCATATGATCAAGCATTAAGTTAACAATATACAAATACTTTGATCCACCGGCGAGTGGCGGACAAATGCGCGGCCATTTGCAAACGGATAAAAACGCACACGACCCGGGCATAGCCGGTTCAAGCCGGGTAATGTTGGACAATAGCCGGGTAATGTCGTGCTATTCTGAATGCCTGCCGATCACGTACTGGCCGTTATTGGCGATGAAACGGCATCCAACCTATTTGTCTGGACGTTTGTAATTTGATTCTTTTTTGTTTTTGATTTTATTTTGAATGTGGTTATTGTTGTGTGATTGAGTTCTCTGTAAAAAAAAGTTCATAATATACGTTTTTTAAACATTATTGGTTTATTTTTGACAAGTCTAATACCATTAAAGCATATCTGTCAATTCATATGTTTTCTGCAGTCACTACCAACCAGCGAGTATCGAGAGTTTAACATTTCAAATGTACTGCAAAGTTAATTATTAATGCGCCCGTTAGAGACGCTGATCAGACTTTCATACAAAATTTGTCGGTGGCTAGCCGGTTGCCGTTAGTTGATAGTAGTAGATAAAATTGCCCCTTCAGCCTATTATCAAGTAAGAAGACCACAGTAAAGGCATAAAAGTATCTCTCTTTTGCTCATAGAATAGTTGCATGATTAATTATTCACGTCCATGTTTTGCCAAGAATTACAATTATTCGATACAAAATTGTTTCGATCGCAAAAAAAATTCGTTATTATGCTACAATTGTTTCATTTTCATCTCGTCTTAAATTTGAGTATTGCGAATAAAACAGCACACAGCTGCCACTAGCAATACAAATATTTGATAACATTGCTACCTTGAAAACGTAAGTAATTTGAAATAACTCGACTGTTCAAGCGCAACTTTCAATTTGATTAAATATTCAAAAGCAAACGAATGGCGCATACGTCATTGTTCTAGAGGACATTGAACTTGGAGTGAGCAGTGTTAAAGTATATATTTTATAAGTTCACGCTTATTGTATTTGAAGGTATAAGCCGAGGTGAATGAAATATACATGTCATAATTTACAATGTCCCCCCATGTAAAAGAGAGCGCGCCTATGACCAAAAAAGGTAGATAACTAAACTTTAGATTTACTACTGCAAGTATTAAAACATAAATTAGAAATACCCAAAAACTGATTGCCCTGCACAAAAATCGAACCCAAGATCTCGGACAAGAGGCGTACGAAAATGATTTCATGCAATGCAAGCAACTCGTTTGCCAAGACAAACCTAAAATCCCAAGCAGGTGAATTCACGAGTACCAGTTAGCGTAACCTAAGTTAACAAAATACTCAATTTCATATATACACATGCCCTTTCTAACATAAGGTCGACATACAATTTATTTTAAAGTCTCTACATAACCCGAAATGTGTTTGAAAGCGTGATGTATTGAAATTATTTTTGGATTACAATTGTGTATGGACGATAAACAAAGAAGACAAAACACTGACAAGGGTTTGGGTCTTACGATACCTTTTCTTGTATTCAATTGAAAGAAAAATCAACTACGCTGAGTTTAGGAATGGTTTGGATGGACAAATTGTTTGCAGCTAACTATCTGCTGCTTACTTTACGTGATTATTTTTACTACTATTCAAATAGTTCTGTGTTTGTTTTTTATTGTTATCTGCGAAAGTAATCAGAGGTTCAAGTTTGAATCCTTTGTTTACAATTATTGTTTTTTGTCAAGTTTACCTATTTACATTTAATCAGCTTGTTTGATTTTAAGTTGTCTGACTTAACGTAACTAATAGTTAATTAAACCCTTAGCAGTAGACAATGAGAAAAAGTTTAAAAAAGTCTTGCTCCCGAAGATAACGTCAAAATTTTAAGCAGATAATACGCCACAAACAGTAAGCCTACTGAAAAACCACCTATTTTTAAATCTACAAAACCTAGTAATTCAGGTGCGAAAACAAAAGGAAACGTGATAAATAGCGTAAGTAATTCCACGTGACCCGAGAAAAGGTTCTTTTAAATTGACTCTAGTAAGTGCAAGTACGTGAACCTAGAGTTTGCTCTACGTAGAGACTCTACAAAAGGAGAAAAACTGCAGACATTCATTACGTAGAGTCTAGTGTTTAGTTTGTAGAGATCGCCTTTAGATTGAGAGAGTTGTTTTGCTGAATAATATACAAGAATGCGGGCCGGCTGAGATATTGTTTAAATTTTTAGGAACTTTCAAGGAATAATCCTGTGTTTTGGGAACTTCCAAATAGACATACTGCGGACAAGTATTAAACATATATATAGATGACACAAGCATTATAGCTCTAAACGGAAATCAAACCCATAACCTCCACGTTACAGCCGTAACTACCTTAACTACAGCTCTACGTTGTTTTATATCTACCTACATTTCATAATCATTATTTTTTCCATCCATCCGCGTTGTAATGTAAATCTACAATTCATATTCGTCCATTATTTGGTTCATTTAAATCCATATATTTTTCCTAATAACTCATCAGCGGCGTACAAAGCAAACAAAATATACGTACAATATATTACGTCAATGATTAAATCTACAAAAGCACTCAAAAACGTTCGCGTTAAACATAAAGCTAACAGGTGCATTGAAATATAATGTTTGTTAAGCTAAATTGCCATAACACACTGCTCGCAGCGGAAACGCCCAACAATTACATATTCATATAAATTTTACGTATCCCAAAAAAGTGCTTTTCATCATAAAATTTCGCGTAAAATTTAAAGGGAGGTTATCGCGGTCCATCAGGGAACGAGACCGATATTCATTTAATAATTTACGATAAGCTGTAGAGGCACATCGACTGAACGAGCCGATCGAGATCATTTTTATCTCAAATGAACTGAGAAAGGCAGCAAACCTTCTGGAAAAGTTTCGACAAACACTCGTTCCGTATCGATTACGACGGGCGGCCGAAATGAGGGTATTTAGTAGTATATAAATTAACATTATGAAAGGTAACGGACACTAATAAATACGTAAGCAGACTTACGTTTAGTACTTCGAGTACTCATTTGCATTATGAATTAGGAATTAAGGTTGCGATTGGGATGTTTGTGAGATACTAAGAACGTAATATGACATCAAATGATTTGTTAAATTAAACTAGCTAACAACTTATCTTATGTAAAAATTTCAAATACCTAGTATTTTTTTTGGATAGTATTATTGTTACTGCCGAATTTGTCCAGTAGTTGTGCGTAGTTCAGTTCACAGACAGCCAAAGATTCTTCTTTTTTCTTCTTCTGCGATATTTACAGTTAAATGATCTAAAAAGTGTTTTTGTTTCGTCATTTATGAATCAAATAAAATGTTTCTATTGCAATAAGTAAATTGAGCATTAAAAAAAATGTGTGTAGTAAGCCTAATAAGTATGGTTAGAGTCTCAAACTAGCTTTAAAGCTGTTCAAGCCGGAAACGACACCAACCGGGACCGCATTTTTACGTGCTAAGGACGCAACAATAAAATTTTATGAATGAATTTCTTAAATACAATATAGAGAAGTTTGGTACGTTCACGCATACAATATATCAGTTTAATATCGACGCACTGCTCATTGGTTCGACGCAAGCCGCGGGAAATACCGACCAATAACCGCCCTCACGCACACACGCTATAAATTCACAGGGACGTGTAAAAAACACCACTTTTTGATAAATAAATCAAGTTTTATAGAGATACGTTTGTAATTGAGCTTGTACTCGTTTGCGAGATTAGATATTGGTGTTTTATTGTTGTTTTATTATATTTTTAGTACAATAGACTGTCTACGTTAATACGGGAACCAATACGCGAGTTTTATTGTCTATGGTTAAATGTTTGAATAATCATATTCTTTTATTGTATTAGTTAAGTTAACTTATCCAAAAATGTTGACTCTAAATTAACTTTACTTACATACAAACATAACATGGGAAAAAATGGGGAGAGCCTATAGCCATAATTTCCTTTTTGTTTCATTATTTAAACAACACCTTACCTATCATTTACTCACGTGATATGTATCAAAATTCACAATTAACTAACAACATTAACACAACAATATGATATTAAACTAACATTCAATTTACAAGCTCACCAGTCAATGTTCCCAACTATTTCAATGACAAGCAAACATCCACGAACTATGCGGAATGATTGCGAACAAGCCTCTAACTAGTTGTCCGCAACCGCAGCGTGTCGCGTGTCGCCGGGCGACGTTGCGCGACGTCGCGCGACGTCACTTGCAACTCGAATAACGTTTGAATGTGATTGAATTAGTTGCAGCCGGTAATTTGTTGGTTCGCTGTTTACTTTGTAGTTGCAAGTTACAGTTTGGACAGTCAATGAACGATCATAGTTTGTTTCCCTTTCCTCCCTTTTAGATCTAATACAGTAGCGCAATTCTAGGTACTGTCGAGAATCGAGAGTTTGACATTTAAAATGTACTGCCAAATAGTTCTTACGGAACCCGGTAGAAGCGCTAAACAGGGTTTCGTACAAAATTTCTCGATATCTAGCCGGTTGTCGGTAGTCCATTGAGCTACAGTTATGTTTATTTTAGAATGTTCTTAAAATATTAATACATTTTATCGGTACAAACGAAATAAGGATATATGTCTGTGCTCACCAATATAAATTTAACTAAACATTTTTTTCAAATCAATTTGAAAATTAATTTGCAACTGGCATTGTCAAGTGGCGAGATGACCGCATTCCATTGTCATAACTACATAAACGATTTGTTACGCCAAAAAGGTTATTATTTTTGACACAAATATTTACACAACCAGTTATAAAGGATAGGCATTTATCCGTAAGACAATAAACTAGACTAATATTTTGTCGTTATATTCTTAAGCCTTTCTACATAAAAGTCATCGAAGTAAGAAACCAAGGGTACTTGGAAAGTGGGTTAGTATCTGAAAATTCAGCTGAAAGATAATCGAGCATACACAAGAAGTAGGTCAACAATACTGTTTGGGTCCGAAGTAATCCGATCGGCGCGAACTCAGCGAATTAAAGTAAAGGCCATGCCTAGGACACACCCGGCAACTGACTTCACTGATTTTACTACGAAAACGATGACTAGGTACTTCTGTTTCCTTCTAGCTATACTAATATTATATTATTATACTAGTTCCTACCCGTGACTTTATCCGCGTTAAAGGTTTTCCGGGATAAAATGTATTCTATGTCATAATCCGGGTGTGTACCGGGTGTGTACTCTATTGTTTCAATGGGATGATATTCTAAGCGTTTTTAAGCGCGGATATGCTTTTGTTGGTTTTTGTCTTATGGTGTGTTAGTTTAGGACTTTAAAATAGAGAAAGTGACAAAGTTTTTACCTGTGTACCGAATTTCATCAAAATCCGTTCAGTAGTTTTCACGTAATGACTACAAAATATTCTTCAAAATATTTAACCTTTCGCTTTTATAATATCTATATGAACAACATATCAGTACTTTTATAATGAAACCACTAAACGATTTTAACAAATTTTCAAGGAGTTTCCGTGCCCACACAAAGGCACTTTTTTATATCAGCTAAATAGTCAAAAAAATTAAGTACACAAGTAAAAACTTTGTCACTTTCTCTATTTTAAAGTCCTAAACTAACACACCATAAGACAAAAGCCAACAAAAGCATATCCGCGCTTAAAAACGCTTAGAATATCATCCCATTGAAACAATAGGGTGTCCTAGAGAAACACATAAAGCCCCGCGACTCCGCCTCTCGGCGATAACTAACTGTCCGCAATAAAAGTTTCCCTCCTCCCTCCATCCGCTGAAAGTAATCTTCACTGAAAAGTCACTGAAACGGCATACTTAACAAAAGGAATTTGGAAGGCTTAGACTACAGCCTGTAGTGACAGGCTATGATGGTAGGATGTATTGTACATTATATTAACATAAAGGCTTACATAGAATAGGTAAAGGTTTATGGTTCTTTTAATTACAATGGATAGTTTTGTAGGTTTAGTTTTCTTATATTGCAACCCTTTTTGTCACAATCTCTAGCAAAACTTACATCAGAAAGTAAATTTTGATCGATGGGATTCGAATTAACAACCCTTAAATTGTAATAATACGAATGCTTTAATAACCATTGTGCAATCGCTCGACGCACCAACATTTTGTTGTAAAATCTAAAACTGATAAACCCCCTTGTTTTGTACGTGTCACGCAAATTATTATTCTTCTCCCAAAGGTTTACTAGTTAAATCTATTGCAACAGTCCAACTTAAACCAAAGTTCACATAATCTCAAGCGTATCTCACCCTACTTAAAACAAAGGTTTAATTTTAAAACGATCTCAGTATGACTAAGTTGGTTTGTCAGTCGTTGCTCATTAAGTAGAGCGAGGCACCGCACAGCATGGCTCCTCCCAGCCCCGATTGCGGAACTTCTAAACTTACTTTAAATTTACTTTTTGCTTCTGTCAATGAAAAGTCTAATTTAAAATTGTAAACGTAGGAAATACGTATTTAATTTTTTATAGTACAATTTGAAAAGCTTTTAAAGTATTAGGTGTTTTTCTTAGAAACTTTTGTGTAAAGTGCTATGATGAGACTATTATAAACGCTCTTTTAACAAGCGGTTTATGTCATAACTTAGATGAGATGGTGAAAAATTACGTATTGAAATACTAAAATAATACATTCAAATGTCATAGATTTGCGAAATAATAAATTATTACTATTCGATTAGCGTGTGACCACATTATCAAACCACATAATGTGGGCTTAACCGAATTTTTGGAAGAAAACAAAAAACGTATTTTAATTTATATCCACCGCAGTTGTTATATTTGATTGGTTTTATATCAATAGCAGCCTTTACACACACACTGTATCGCATTTTGTTAGGAGCGTACAGGATTACGCACGGGAAAGCAGCGCGGTCTTCGCTCGCGACTGCAGTACCATACTAGCCTGGATTAATCTGTGTGCTATTGACATTTGTAACTTTACTACCATATCCTTTCTTGACAAGTAAATCACTTTCTCAATTAAACCATACAAGAGTATACTAAGAATTAATCGCAAATATCCTACCAAAGCCTTAACTCTAATAGCTAATCTCGAAATGTCAAGAAAGCAATATCAGTTACATACCCATTCATCACGCCCACATCCCATACATAATACTGGCAAGACAATTGGACAATTAATACACGAACAACCTACAAAAGGTCGCGCTTAATTACGCGTACGGTCTGTACACTTTTGTACTACAATCGCTTGGGTCGGCTACTCTCGACCATTCGTCTAGCTCTCGAGATATATCATATTTGATATTTGACGGTACATTAATGGGTTTGATAAATATGTAGTGTGTCACGGGTGATTATTTGGACATTTTAGCAAGTTAGGGGGCGTTAGTGTTATTTTGAAAAGGTCGTAAAGTTGACTAAAGTTGATAGAGTAGACATGACGTGTTTCACTTGCGTGATTTACTATACTCCTTATATATTAATATTGTTGTAAATCTTACATTAAATATTTATTACATGTGCAATAAAGCAGAAGAAAAACTGTCTTAGTTGTATCAGTTTCAAATCCTGGTTAAAATTACATTTTCGACTATGATGACAACTGGGAATTTTCTTACTACTTGTATTCCCAGTTGTCATTCCGGGGGACAGTGATAGAAAGGGCAACTGGGAATATACCACCTTATCAGTGGGGGCTATTGAAACTATAATTATACATATATCATACTATATTTAAGTATATATGTTACTGTAAAAGCCCGAACTGTGGTAAATCCTAAGATTTTCCGGTAAAACCTAAGATTTACCAACTCTCAATGGTAAAAGTCCGAACAAGCCAGAGTTTAAAAACTATGTTACGATATATAAAAAAATCCTCCTTCATAACTATGTTTATAACTATTTCACGGTATAATTATATACTGTGACATTGTTATAAAGAAGGAGTTTTGGGCATAGCGACATGGGTAGGTTAGGTTAGAAGGCTAAGGTGGGAGCGAGCGAAGCGAAGCTCCCACCTTAGCCTTCGTGGTTATTTTTTTTTTACCCACCCAGAAGGAGGAGCCGGCGACATCTCGATATCATCAAGTGAATATAGGTAAAAGTTCGAAATAAAAGAATTGTTCGGACTTTTACCATTGCGAGTTGGTAAATCTTAGGTTATACCGGAAAATCTTAGGATTTACCACCGTTCGGGCTTTTACAGTAACATATATTCTATATTTTTTATGTTTGTATGTATTTTGTGTCTCGATACTCGATAATTGTAGGGTAGAGAATCGCGCAACAGATCGTTCTTCGATACCGTTTCCAATTAGTATCTTTGTACATCTGTTAAGAACAACAAACAGTATCCGAGAGAGGTAACAGCCACCTATTAAACTCACAAATTGTGTGCATTTACGATAAAACAACCAATGAATAAATTTGAGGAAGGCACCAAATAAAAACGTTATGGCTGATTAACATTTTACATTCGACCGAATATTAAACTGGACGTAAACTTCAAGTGGCTCACGGTTTGTGTTCAATCGATCAGGTTAAGCAACGTTGCTGAGGTTTAGAAAAAGATGGGAGTCTAAGGGAGATATTTTTTTTATTTAATTACATACATTGTGCTATGCTTTTTTGTTTCGACTACATAACTAGGTCACACAATAGTAAAGTACGGGGTTTAATCCCCACTAAACTAATAATGTTAGTGTATGCTAGGTTTTCAAGCTAAGTATACATATGTCCGAATCTTGTAACTTTAGTTTGTAATGCTCATGCGTGTTTTAAATACCTCTCTACCTACAATATGTTAACTCATGCCAAAAATTAAATCAAATGGGACCATCATTACTTTGTTCCTATTTCATAATAACAATTGTAAAACTAGGTAATAACTACAAAAATATGAGTACTTCTACTAAAAGCTTACAATCAACAACTTAGGCGCTATAAAAATATTGTTACAAAGTGCTTCTTTAATTTATTATCAATTAATTATATTTTCCTTACCTTGTTGTTTGATCGTTTAGTATATTTTTATTGTTTTTTCTTTTATATTAAGAGCTGAGGAAGCGTTTGTTATAAGTTCAGATGTTATAATTAGGTTTTTATTACTTGTTTACTTATAAAATAGACGTTGTTTGAATTGGTTTTTTATTAACTTTAATACAATAAGTTGAAACTATTATATATTTAGTAAAACTGAATGTAATGCTAAAGGAGAATTAACGTGAACACGCACGGCGTCGGTAAAGTATTCGACTGTTGATCATGAGGTATGGAGTTCTATTCCTCGGTTAGGCAAAGTACTATTGGTCTTTTCCCAGTTTACAATATTTTTCAATACTAGCCCAGAATTAGTTTAATTATCGGATCAGTCCCCGGGACTAATTTTGTTGATGGCGAAACGTGTATGTATTTTAGACATTTCTACTTATAATAATAATAGTTTGAGTCGTGATATTTTGTACCTATAATTTAATAACAAACAATCAATAAAAGGTTTAGGCACACAACCAAATTCGTTAATTTAAAAAGTGCTCCTAAGAATATTTTTCACTCGTAAGGTACGAATCCTTAGCGAACACCTGCCGCCATATTACTTACTATCCATAACTTAACTAAAAGAATTGCACAGAGGATATTGAACATTTTAAACGTCACCTTTTTATTCACCCTTGTGACGTCATTCTGTAGAAAATTTTCTAGATTCTTCCTTCAATGTCTCTTCCTTTAGTATAAAAATGATTCCAGGTATTCTACTGCCAATCAAAAGTTTTCATTCCCGTTTTAGAAAATGTTTTTTTATTGCTGATGAAATACCCTCGGTATCATTTACACATTAACTTACACCTAAGAGAAGTCACAGATCAAAGTGTCAAATGATCATCAAAAATGTTTTGTTTTGTTTTAAGTCTATTCTCCTCCTTTCCGAGCTAGAAACAGATTCGCCTATTGTAGGTAACGACAGATAGAAATGTCACAATTTCTAACTTTGGTGAATACATGAATTCTCTTTTTATAGCGTTCGGACTTTAATTGATGCATTACATATGTACATACAAAATAAGTTTACTTATATTTTACCTGTATATATTCCTCCATAGTCCACACGAAGGCTAAACAATGCTCACGTTTCTACCGAAAGGACGGAACATTTAACCGTGCCGGTATAATTATACCGAAATTATTCCAACATTTTTCATATGAAAACCATTTTGAGTTCTGGACATCAACTTAAGAGGTACTTACATCAAGTGGACGCTCATTTATAATTTAAAACATCTTTTTAACGTGATTTTTGTACGAATATCTTGAATTCCTCATGTGAGAGGTATTTGAGTAATGGCACGTGTAAGAGTCAATGTGTAAAAGCGTGCAATGATATTTTTGTGACCAACAGAAGCTACATTATTTAAAAATCATCCGATAATCATTTTTAGCTTTATACCGATAGCGTTTTGCAAATTGTTTTACCTTTTATTTGCATTAAGTTCAAGGAAAACTATTTTTTTGCGCGAAAAATGTCTTTTAATTAAAAGAATACAGACACCTACACACTCTGCCTACTCTCGAGGGCACTCACAACTACACATGTGACTTTAACTCTATGTAATGTATTTAAAACCAAATTATAAAAGCACTCTTTATTTTAAAAACTGTATGAATTGAAATAAAAATAATGTCGTCAGTTTTATAATTCAGTCACGTGTTATAAATGTGGTGTTACATAATCGAATGATAATATTTATTATTCAATGGTTCGGAAATGTGCCGCCGAAATAATGTGGAAAATGTATTAAGTGCTGGTTATTGAAACAAATTATTTATAACTTTACTTTATTTAAAGATATATGTTAATAAAAATAACATTATATTCAAACTTGTGACGGCATGCGGCAGCGCGATTCTCTATAATCGGTAGGTAATATCGAGTATCGAGAGTTTGACATTTAAAATGAACTGCAAAAATAGTTCCTACAGCGCCCGTTACAGGCGCTGATCAGATTTTCTACAAAATTTTTCGATAGCTAACCGGTTGTCGATGTCGATAGCGTTAGAGAATCGCGCGGATTTATAAAGATCATAGGTTAACTTTTATATGTATTTAAAAGTCCTTTCCGAATTGAGTTTTCTGTTTAAAAATAATACAGCCGATTTTTTATTCTTCACCGAATTTTTACGCCTGAATTTATTTTTCGTCTGGTACTAACTCACTATTATATTATTCAACTTTAAACATAATAGTATATTTATCTTTCTATACCTTCTGTATAATTGTATTTTTTTCTTTTTTGATAATTAGTAATAGTTTAGTTGAGTATAACACCATATTAATTAAAAATTATATAGTCTACTGAGTAAAGAATTTTTAAAGTATTTGCTCTTTCTTCTTTTGCGTCAAATTGGCTGAACCAACTTGTATCTGGCAACTACATATGGAGCCGGCTGGCATATACTGATAATATAATAATATCTCAATATTAAAGAATCGAGCGTTCACTAGTGAATAGTAATCGCTATCGACAAAAGCATATATCAGACAGAAAACAATATGCATCCAATTCGTATTCTGTTCTGATCCACAACTCACGATATATCCACATTTCCTCATCCACAAATTGTAGGAGCCACCGGCAGCTGGCGAACCGATCATTTTCAAATATCATATTACGAACATACATAATACATTAGAGGCAACGAAACAAAAAGAAGGAAAGAATAATCGATCAGATCATTATTGTTAATCGCACCATCGAATATATTTTTTCCCGTTGACTTTTCCTTATGGCAGCGCTTTGACGGGTGAAAAAGCTGTGATTCTCGCAATTGTTTTGTAAATTCTTTGCTTAATGACCGCTTTTTGTTTTGAAATGACCGTGGAATTTTGAAGGCTTAAATGGAATTAAATTTTTGAATAAGTAATTTGAGTGATGTTGACAGAATATTACAGTACAACACTATGAAGAGATCAAACTGCTGTTGCAAGAGAAATAATAAATTGTCGAGAATCTAATCTAAATCACGTGGTGCATAGTAGCGTTAAGACTACGTCACCCAGTAATCTACGTGGGTCACAAAATTACCTCAAATCCACTATTCAAACAAAGAGATCAAACAAAAAACCCTTTCAAAATAGAATTTCTATCGAGATTTGGAACAAAATTGTTTGTCACGAGTATGTCAAACAATTCGTTCTACCTGAATTCGAAGATCCCTACATTGAAACGTGGATGCTTACACACATGAATGGGCAAATCCTTTCGTTCCACATATTAAATAAGGAAGCTGCCAGTCGAGTGTAGCAATGAGCCCTAAGTAGGGTCCATATCCCAACATTGTCCAAACGAGGCGACCTTAGCTATTTTGACCTAAATATATAAAATACTCTAATAAGTATTAGATATAGTTTCGGACCTCCACTGTGACGCAGTCGTTAGTGTATCTGACTGCTGACCATAAGGTCCCGATTCTCGGGTTGAGCAGTATTTATATTTTTTAATGTACAGAATATTTATCAATAAAGGCTCGCAGTTAGGTGTGGGTTCCAGTATATAGAAAAGATCCTTCTTACATGGCGCTAACATTTTTAGTGGTAAAACGTAGATGTATTGGTGCCCTGTGCCTCTGCCTACACCTTTCGGGTATAACAAGTGTGATATACTAGTTCAGTGCTTCAGCTTTTCAATTTGACAGGATCAGTTTTATCACACTTAGAGACGAGTCCAATTATTTTAAATCGCTTTTTATTTGAGATCGTTCGCTGATATTTAATTTTATCGCTGGATTTTTAGGTTTTATGGTTAGGGTTTTATAATTTTAGGTACTTAAATAAGGCTTTTATTTGGTAGACGTGAGTTGGTTTTACTTAATTTTAATTCTGTTTACTATTTTTATTAGTACAGTCGCGAACAAAAATAGACGTACATTGTCACATTGTCGGTCTTTTCTTTTTGTGAGAATGTTTCAATAAAATTGTTGCTCTTTGTTAATATTAATTACCCAATAACTGTAAATTTAATTTTAACTAAAAAAATAATAGTATTTTACAATTTTCATACAAAAAAAATGATGAAAGTAAAAACAGTGTATACATATTTTTGCTTTTCACTGTACTAGTTATTTTACTTATAAAATGTCTATAGTAATTAAAATTTTAATTATTTATATTACTATCGTACGTGCCCGTATTAAAAACAAAATAATAATGAATCCTAAATGAGTTGAAATGTAATAATAATTTTAACGTACTCGTATTAAATTTTTATTGTTCACATTCGTACATTTTGTCTCGTTGCCAATTCTGCATTATATTGATACAATCTGATATGAAATATTTTAATATAAGGCTCATATATTTATGAATCCAATTAAAACACTATCGTTGACTATCAATAATCTCACGAGGGCTGCTAAAATAAAAAGCAAAATATTTATAAATATTAATTTTGTTTTTTGATGATATAGAGATAAATTGCGCACATTAATGACTTAAAGATGAATGTACAATGATATAAACTATCAATATAACAAAGTATAAATAAAAAAATTAAATCCCTTAGTTTTTGGCTGAAATAGTAACAAATATAAAAACATTAATACATTTTTACAAACTTTCGGATATAAATTTGATTCGTTTATATTTACAGGACTACAAAAATACAAAATGGAATCGAAGTATCAACCAAAAGCAAGGTAAGGTTTTGGCCAGTATGGTGGACTTAGGCCCAACTCCTTCCTCAATGCCCACTGCAGAGCAGTGGGACAGTAATAGGTATAAAAAAGCATGTTATATGAACGAAATACATGAAATAGCAGTTTCATAAACGAATATAGCTAAGTATTCGTTTTAAAATTGCTATAATAACTCCAATACCGCCTTAAGCCGACGTCTGGCACGAACTTAACGATAATGCACTGTGTTGGGGTCAAAATATCAGTTAAAAAGAATCGATGATCATAAATACTGAAGTTGATGACCTTTGCCACTAAGTTTCAAGATAAAATTCGAAAACGTTTAGTTCGCGTTTGTTTTGCGACTTCTTATAACAATACTAGATGTCCCATGGTAGTATTTGGGAGGTTTATTACTAAAAAACTAAGCTATTTTAAGGACTTTTGACTTGTTGTACTTGGACATAACAGTTGACTATTTATTATGAAATATCAACTTTGTTTGTGACTTTTATATTGTAACGTAAGAATTAATCTGCAGACTATAAAATTTGTTCCACTGATTCACTATCACTTGACTAAAGTAGCGATTGTCCCCACAATTCTATGAATAACAAGAAAAAATATATTAAGATCAGCCGGCGCAGCATATGTTATTCCATAAAATCTACTTTTTAAGTAAATGTAAAGGACGGAGAACGTGGACGCACGCATAATATCCAGCGTTTGAAATCTTTCGAAATTAGAGACATAGTGCCTACAACTAGTTACCATCATAATGAGCATTTAATTGGAGAAACAACTATTCTTATAAGTCATTTGGTAGAGCTTATCAAATATCCAATGTTAGTATCGAACAGGATCCAACTAATTCCTTAATCCACACACACGCGCGTATCGAGACAGTGTACTAACACAATTAGTTCGTGAACATGCTCCTCTGATCGCAACTGTACCGAACAAGGCGCTTCAATGTCGTTAGCTTCTCAACTGATTGTCAACTAAACAACCCTTATCTGCGAGTTATCGTGGATTATTATTTTGACACAGTTAACTTTTCTTTTGACACCTCCCGCACTAATTGCTCTTGTGTCGCGGAAACTTTTACAAACACACAAACAACGGACACAAAGCACAACCAGATCCGAAACAATCATTTATGGATCGCATAAATAATTGTGCCTTGTGGGAATCGAACCTACGACCTCCCGACGCAATGGTAGCTGCGTGGTGACCGTAACCACCGCGCCACGGAGGCAGTCAAGAAAGTAACTTACTTGACTGAGTTATAAATATTTCGCTAAAATATTTATTTCAAGAATTTGAGGATTGTTGAGGTCCGATAAGCAGTCACTCTATGTAAAATAGTAGAAGCCAACTTTTACATAGTCTGGACAAAGGATGGACAGAAGTTGATAATTTTATCAAGTATTTTAAAACAACAAATGCCCGCTACTCAGTAGTACCGACAGTAGAAAATTATGCTACAGTATGTAGCTACATTAAGATACAAACGATGCGTACCTCATATTCCAAATACAACAAGCTATGAACGCCAAGACAGAGAGCTAATAAAATTAGTAGTACGGATACGCTCGTCTGATTGTAACTGCATCAAGCTGACGTTCCGACGTTGTTAACTCTATTGATTGTCAACTGTAATGCCTTATCCAATTTATGTATGTGCAATGTTATGTACGTACAGTAGCACAATTCTGTAGCAGGAGTCTGTACCACTATCGACTAACTATCGGTAAATTGTGTATGAAAATGTGATCTGTGCCTTCAACGGGCGCCATTGGAACTATATTGGCAGTACATTTTAAATGTCAATCTTTCGATCCTCGATTGTAGCGTCTGTAGAGAATCGTGCTACTGTATCGTCTGGATTGTGACCGAAAGTTTGACATTTAAAATGTACAGCCAAAATAATTCTTACGGTGCCCGATAGAGGCGCTAAACCGATTTTCGTGTAAAATTTCTCGAAAGCCAGCCGGTTGTCGGTACTCGATAGTAGTAGAGAAAAGCTGATATTTAGGTTCGTGTTCAACTTAGTGTATGCAATACAGCTCGTAAAGTACTAAGTAAGAATTAATGGGGTATTAACATTTTCTTCGGCTTATAATTATATATGCCTACGATTTTTGGATCAAACAATTATTTATAAAATGTAGGTCAAAATAAAGAGGTGAACTACCATAAAAATATTTTTTTTTAATAATAAAAACACACAGTATTGTAAGAAAGTCAGTATTCAACACGTAATTTGGTGAAATAATTAAAAAAATAATCTGGTATTGTGCTATCGTCTCATAAAAATAAATTAAACGAGTGTATTTTCAACCTTAAAAGAACTATTTTAAATTATAATTAATATTCTAAATATAAGTCATCATAAATTATAAAAATAAAATTAATTAATTCACCGTGTTAGTCGCGTGTTTGTAAAAATATAACTCCATAAGCTTTCCGATGCTGTTATACTATTTCACTATTTTTATTACATACAGGTAAAATTATATTGCAAATTTATTTTCCGTCACTTGTAGCGTGCACTTCGATAGTATCGAGCTGTTATCGTTCAAATGTCAAAACTTCGATAGCTTTTTTAATTATTTTATTTTATATATTTTACTGTATACAGTTTATCTTCATAGTGATGTGTGTTATCGATACCACTTGAGCACTATGAACAAAATTCTACACTAGGGGCGGCGGCCAGTTTCATTGAAAATTGGCCGCCGCCCCTAGACGAATATCGGCCAGGAGGACTTTATTACTATTAGTTTATCGATAATCCCATATCCATGTTTAAGCTGTTCTATTGAATTTTGACACAAGGTTCTGTAGTTGCGGTAATTTGCAAAAAGAGGGTTGATTACTTCGTCATTGTACTCAATTTTTGTCTTTTTTGCTTCTTTCCTTAGTTAATTTATCCTCTTCATTAAGGGAACTAAAAATAATAATATTCTAGCACAAAGAATTCTTCAAAACTGGCCGAAAACCTCAAAAACATGAGCAATATTAACATAAAACAGTGATGTTCCGTTATTTTTAACGAGGCTGTAGATGGAGGCTCAAAGGATGGGCTCCGAATGTAGCCTTCTTTGACACGGCTTCTTTACTGGCGCGTAAATTGCTCGGCCGACGCCGCGTAATCAACCGCTGGACTTAGGGCAACCACCGACGGGAAAGGATTTGTTGTGGATTGAAAATTTTACTGACTAAAACTGGAGGAATATGTGTCAAAATGTATGTTACCACACACAAGTTGTAAGTTTTAATTTAGCTTCACAGATCTTATATTAAGTTAAGTAAATCTTTACACCGTGAAATTATAATTCTTGTATTTTGAAGTCGTCGAATGTGAAAACAATTGTGAATTATTGCAATTGATTCCCACGCACGTTTGAAGCTGTTTTTGGATTAGCGTGTAAAGGAACATAAAATATTTTGACTCAAACTAAATCAACCATAACGTGTGAAGTAGCGTGTAAGGTGCGCGTGGCAGCCCTACACAACGTCCACCTTATGTTAATCTGCAGAAGGACGATGAAGGCTAAATTGCAACAGCGCGATGATAAATTGTGCGGTAAATAGAAATGGCGCATGCAACGCTTTTATATATATTATGTATTAATAAAATACGAGCATTACGTGTTTGATATATTTATTGACAGAGAATGCCAAATCGTTATATGATTAATATATGGCATCTACCATAGAGTAGAAGGAGTTTAGGTGGAGTTTAGGTTCACCACATTTCTCCCCTCCTAACCTCTTAGCTGTTCTGCTGAATATAAGATGCAGCCAACACCTGGTTGAGGTGTCGGCGCCAGACATCGCCGTTGTCGGTGCGGATCTCATAATGAAGTCGGCCTAGACGTCTTGTGATAGTACCAAACTGCCAATGGTGCTTAGCACTCGTGTAGTCACGGGCCTGTACTCGTTCGCCGACTTCCAACTGTCTGACCTTGATCTCTTGATGTTTCGATGTAGTTTTTTTATGGGTGTTTCTAAACATGCAGTGTAATGCTGTTCGAACTTCTCTTCCAAACATTAACTGATAAGGTGTCTGACCATTCAAGTTTGGTGTCCGTCTGAGGCGAGTTTTTACCATGACAAGTTTCTCTTGAAGATTACCCCTTTCTCCCTCTAAGCTTCGTAAGATTCTCTTGACTGTTTGTACGTATCGTTCAGCTTGTCCATTGGTTGCAGGGTGGTATGGAGCAGAGGTTTTGTGCGAAATCATACAGTCTTTTAGAAATTTTTCGAACTCTCCCGATACGAATTGTCGGCCATTGTCTGAGACAAGGAGTAGAGGTGTTCCATAGGTGCAAAATAGTTCTTTCAATTTTTGGATGCACCAAGAGCTTGTCGTTGATTTAGTAGGTATAATCTCTGTCCATTTCGAAAATGCGTCTACAACTATTAAAAGATAGTATCCGTAAACAGGTCCGGCAAAATCAATATGAAGCCTTTGCCAGGGGCCCTTTGGGTGTTCCCAGTGGTGTAGTGGTGCTTTCTCTGGTTCATTTTGTTGTAATCTACATGTTCTACAGGACTTAACTTTTGTTTCGATATCATTGTCAATTCCTTTCCAGTATACAAAACTGCGGGCCAGTAGCTTCATTTTCACAATGCCCGGGTGACCGAGGTGTAGTTCGTCCAGCACTCGTTCGCGTAATGTTTTTGGGATTAAGACTCGCGTTCCTCTTAGTATACATCCATCTTGTAAAGTAAATTCATTATCATTGTAACCGAGCGTTTTAAGTGATCGGCCAGTTTGTAATGCGAGTACTAATGGTGTATAATCGGAATCAATACTTGTCTCTTTCGCTATGATATTTGGGTTGACATCAATGGTATGTATTTGTTGAAGTTGAAAGCTGTAATTCTGGTCCATTTTGTTTGCCTTTGTGTTTTCTACTGGGAACCTGGATAGGTAATCTGCATTTGAGTTGTTAGGCGAAGTTCTGTATTCAATGTTGTAGTCAAATCCAGATAAGAAATGAGCGTAGTGGAATAATCGCATTGTACTCATTGCTGGTAACGTTTGATGTGGGTGGAAAATTATTGTCAGTGGTTTATGGTCTGTCACTAGGATAAATTTTCTACCGTAACAATAATAAAAGAACTTCTTCAATCCCCAGTATATGGCAGTAGCTTCTTTGTCAATTTGGCTGTACTTCTTCTCGCTATCCGATAGTGTTCTGGAAGCGAATGCTATCGGTCTTTCTGATCCATCTGGGAGTCTATGTGATAGTACTGCTCCGATTCCCAGTGGAGATGCGTCTGTTGCAAGAACCAAGGGCCTCTTGGGATCAAAATGTATAAGTACTCTTTCGCTTAGAATTTCTTTTTTAATGTGTATAAAGCTCTGTTCGCATTCTGTAGACCATCGAAAACTAGATTCTTTCTTGAGTAAGTTGTTCAGTGGATTCGTGATCGATGATAGGTTGGGTATAAATTTGTTGTAAAAATTTGCCATTCCAAGAAATGTCCTCAATTCTGCGGTGTTGACTGGGCGTTCTGTTTTAATTATTGCGTTAATCTTTTCTCTGTTTTTGTGTAGACCTTCTTTGTCGATAGTGTGTCCCAAATAGTCGATGCTTGTTTTGAAAAAGTGGCACTTATTTTTGTTTACTCGTAGGTTACTTTCTTTTAGTTTGTCTAACACGAGCTTAAGTCTCTGTAGTAATTGTTCTTTGTTGATGCCTTGAATGATGATGTCATCAAAGAAACATTTTACACCTTCGAGATCTTGAAGGAGTTTATCCATAAATTTCTGCCAAAGGCTCGGCGCGACCTTAACGCCGAACATTAGGCGGTTCACCTTAAAAGTGCCTCGATGCGTACTTAGTATTTGTAGCATTGCGCTTTCTTCATCCATTGTCATGTTGAGATATGCCTGGGTGATGTCGAGTGTACAGAATAGTTTACCTCCGTTCATCTCTGCAAATATATCTTCTATCATAGGTATTGGATATTGTTCATCTTGTATGACTTTATTTAGTGTAACTTTATAATCAGCGCACAATCGGATACTCCCATTCGGTTTGACAACTGGTACCACTGGAGTACCCCAATCAGAGTGGTCGACTTTCGTGATGACACCCTGTTTGCATAGTCGCTCGATCTCTTCATCCACTTTGGTTTTTAAAGCGTACGGTATTCTACGTGGTTTGATAAAAATTGGTCTTGTGTTTTCTTGTAGATTTAGGTGTCCTCTGTAATTGGGTATTTCGCCTAAGTCGGATCGAAATACTGATGTCTTGTAAAGTTCCAAAAGCTGGTCTAATTCTAGATTTTCTGATTGCTGTAAAGTTTTTATATCTGCTAAATTTAGAGTTTCGAGTTCTTTCATCCAACTCCGGCCAAAAACGGAGTCAACGTTGTTGTTGATGAGGTATAATTTACCGTGGAATTCTTTTCCTTGGCATCTGCATTGAACGTATGCAACACCTGCAGGTTCGATTACTTCGCCGGTATATGTTTTGAGTTTTATATTAGTTTTAAAGATTCTTTTGCCGATTTTCAATTTTCTGTAGTCTCGTAATGACATAGAAGTAAGTGTGGCTCCAGTGTCAAATTCCATTTTCATCTTAGCATGTTCAATGTGTACCGTTATCATGTATTTTTCGGATGTTTCACCAGATATAACATTAATATCATTCCATTCATCATCATCGCTTATCGCTGAGTCGTTTAATTGATTTATATCCGGTGTAGTCTTACTGGGCTTCGCATCTGAGCGCCGTTGTAGACACACACTAGCTAAGTGTCCGACCTTCTTGCATTTATAGCATGTTATGTTTATAGCGCTACATTTCTTGGTTTCGTGATTTAAACCACAGCGGAAACATTTCCCTTTTAAATCTCTTGGTGTGATTCCTCTAAAAGGAGATTTTTTTGAATTATTGTAGGAATCAGTGGAAATTTTATTGATATTGTCACTACTTGGTTGTTCATTCGGAAGCATTGATGTATTTTCTGCTTTACTCATTTCAATAGATGTTGCAATCTGTGTCAGGTGTTTAAATGTACATACTGTTCGGTCTTGTAAAATTTTTGTACGTGCGTCGCTATCTTTCAATCCTCTTATGAGTTGAAGAGATAAAAAGCTTTCTGAAATGTTTTTCTGGCAGTGTTGACATTTAAATTCGCAGTTGGTAGTGAGCTTTTTTAAATCTGCGGCGTATTGCGCTACTGTTTCATCCGATTTTTGAGTTCTCGATATAAATTTATGTTGTAGAACCCATTTGCTAGGTTTTGGGTCTAAGTAGTCGTCAAGTGTTTCAGTAATTTCGTTAAATGTCTTATTCAATGGTTCGTCTGGTGCTATTAAATCACATAATTTTTCATGGAGTTCTGGTGATAATGTAGACAGAAGAATATTTGTCTTCATGTGGGGCTCAGTAATTTCATTAAGTCTAAAGTACACTTCCAGACGTTTTTTAAAGTTATTGAACGTTTCTGATTCATGTAAAGGATTAAATTGTATTTTTGGTATAATCTTATGGTATTGGTATATTCTATGTTGGTCTTCCTGTCGCTGACCTTGAATAATGGTTTTTTTTGTTAAAAGTTTTGATACTAAAATAGTGTGAAGTTCTTCGAATTCGTAGCCGTAATTTTGTTCGTGTAAATACGCTGTTTCATCGTTATCATCTATGGTTTTGTTTTCTATCTTCTCTTGTAACTCTCGCAGTGCTGTTATGGTGTCCTTCAAGGCTGCGGAGCGAGCGGTGATGTCCTCGTCAGACATCGTCGCCCTCTGCTCGATGTAGGTATCGAGTCTGGTGAGCATCCCACGTAGAGTGCTCCGTTTTTTACGTAGCTTTTCCATTTAGGTTCAGTTTTTCCTCGTCGCCAATATTATGTATTAATAAAATACGAGCATTACGTGTTTGATATATTTATTGACAGAGAATGCCAAATCGTTATATGATTAATATATGGCATCTACCATAGAGTAGAAGGAGTTTAGGTGGAGTTTAGGTTCACCACAATATAACATGATTTTCATGTCGACGATCTTTATCGAGCATAAAACTAACTCAAATAGCCATAGTTCAAAACGCAAGCTTTTATTTTTAAACCAGTTTTTCACCAGCCCCTTTATAATTTTAAAAAGTTTTCAGCCCGCATTTTAGCAACTTTACGGCCGGTTTTATTGAAATTTAACTCGGTCATGTAATGGAATTTTAAAGTTTGGAGCCAGTTTGTCAAACCAAGGGGCCATAAACACTTCAGGGAGCGAACGGCTTTCCCATTTAAATTCAATGAGTCGCCATTATTTAAACATCTAAATCGATCATGTATTAAATCCTTTGCCAAACCCCCAAAGAGGGTTACCATACATTAATATAAACAAATCCCTTTTAAGATATCGAGACATAAAAGCGGAACCGTATACATTTCTCTCTTAGCAAGTCATATCGATTTGAATTACCATACATTGCACGCAATGGTCTACAAATTCAGGAGCTGTCGCCACATAATAACGTAGTAGTAGCACACAAAGTTTATACTGGTGCATTATCCGTGGTCGCCCCCCTCCCGGCCGGCGCGGCCCCCTCCCGGGCCCGGCACGCCCTGATATCACTTCAAATGATATATTTGGGGGCATCTCCGCCTTTTTTCTTTGTTTGCACTAAATTTATCGCATTGTAGGGGTAGATATGCTTCCTCCGGGACCTACGTGCGTTAAGCCACTCAGGCTTTGGTGAAAACGAAAACCTAATTCTGACTGGACGGATTTTTATGTAAAGAATAATGTGCGGTGTAAGTATGTCACGCTGGGGGATAGGTTTATGTCCTCCGCGGGCTTGCTATGATTGTCTCTATGATTTACGCACAACCTTCTATAATAGTTTATGTCAATATGTATTTTATTATTTTCGGTGCAATATTATATCGATGTCATAATCTTCAGTAGCAGGGTTACGTTGTTTTTTGTTCAAAGCATCTACAACAGAACACCAGTAACCGAGGTCTTGCTAATTACGACAAAAAGTCTGTAAACTTCTAGAACATAATACTAGATCAAGAACACACCCTCCGGAATATTTCTCGATTAAAATGACCTGGAAAATGTTGGAAAAAACCGCCACTCAGGAAACTCAAGAGTTATGACACTGTTCTACCGGCGCTATGCAAAATGCCGGAGCTTAAAACTCGTAGGTACAAGAATTGCTGAGTATAATTCCGTTCTGAGCCGATCAATAGCCTTTATTTTATTCAACAAATCATCGCGGAAAAATACGCCTGAGTAAAATTGATTTATTAAAGCTCTTTTGTTTGGGTCATCGCTTTTAATTGGTTTTCGATCCCCTTTCGTTTGTTTAAGAGCCTTAAGTCGTATCGACTCCTAAAATAAGTAAGGTCAGTTTGTTTTACTTCCTTGGACGATCACGCTACTTTAAAACCTACAGTGAACAGCAGAAATTCAGATAAAAACATAAATTTAGGTAGTAAAATCAAAAGAAACGGTAAGTCTGTGTGTAGATTGAATAGAAACGTAAAAAGTGAAAAGAAAATACACACAAATAACACCGAAAACCTGGCTTTTAAACCACAAATTGTGTGTAAAACCTTCAGCAAATAAAGTCGGGCCATTAATAAAGAAAAACCCACATCCAGAGGTCAATGACTTTACAAACTGGAAAGGAACTCGACCAATAAACAGTTCATTACTGACACTCCTTTTAAGGCTTTCGAATAAACTAACGTGTTTATAGAAAGGTAGTACCACAGTTATTTTAAGGGTTTTAAAGGCGGGGTTTTGCCAGCCTATCCTCGTAAACCTTTCCTTTAAAACAGGGAAAGGGGATGAGAAGAGGTACAACACTTCATTAACATTTAAACACTTTTTGCAACTCCATTTTGCTGCGAACTTCCCAAAAACCGCTGCTTTCCATGAACGGCACATTTCGAAGATGCGGTACTTTAAAATTCTGAAGACGGCGAATGGTGATTCCTGCCATACTTTATAGAAGAGGTGAACATTGAGGAGCTAGGTAAAATTGTATTGTTTTGGGACTATTTCGAGAATGTTCAGTTAGATTTGTAAAATCTGGGCCAGGCCTTCTAGATGGGCAAGACCAGAAAGTAACCAAAATTTGATTTGATAGAAGTTTCTGACAAAAAGAAGAAGAGGGGTTAGGCTTTGAGGCCGCCACGCTGGCTAAGTGCGGGTTGGGGACTTTACATACAGCATATTTACTACAGTAGATTTTAGGACAATTATTAGAAGAAGGCAGCTAGCTTTTCACGACTGATTAGAAATTACAAAAATAGGAGAACTATAGAGCATTCATCTTTATTTGAAATCGTGCCTGTCATATCCCAACAGTCTACCTAAGCAATAACACGCTTATATACGAATACAAAACGTAAAGCCAAACTTGAAGTCCAAAAAACAGACTGTTTTAAAGCTAGGAAGTAAACAAGTGACAAAAACTCGACTCGACTCGGAATAGTGTTGTTAAAGTTTGCGGAGGCGATCGGTGCGAGATTAAAAACTATCCAGTAACGAACAGGTTTAATTAAAACTAGGTGCCGTGGAGCTCGTCTCAAAGTACCTGCGACTCGGTGATGTCACTTTATCAAACTCCTGTGAATTTTGAGAATCATTTCTGAATATAGATACAAAAATACGCGTCGTATTGATTTAGGAAGGAGAGGGACTTTCAAAGTAGTATGGTCGAAATTTGTTGGTAATTAATTTGGAAAATACTGTGTAATATGGTGTAAGGGTAACTAAAAATGTTGGTCTTAATGAGTAACCAGTTTAATATTATGAAAAAAAAGTTAAATATGAGGACTCTATAGCATTTTGTTTATCCCATTTTTGACTTTGCAAAGGGTAAAGGTCCTCATCCTATTATATTATCAGCTTTACTTAAAGAATAAAAATTTACTTAATAAACTAGAAACGGTGATAGCCGAGTGGTTAAAGTTGGCACCTCCCACGCAAGTGGTCGCAGGTTCGAACCCGAGGCAACACACCAATGACTTTTCGAAGTTATGTGTGTATTAGAAATAATTATCACATGCTCCAACGGTGAAGGAAAACAACGTGAGGAAACCTTGCATGCCTAAAATTTGTTTAATACATTTATTGAGGGCATGCAAAGTCCCCAACCCGCACTTGGCCAGCGTGGTGGACTCAAGGCCTAACCCCTCCCTCATTACGGGAGGAGACCCTTGCCCAGCAGTGGGACATTAATGGGTTAAATTTATTTATTTTATTTTTAAACTAAAAACAGCTTTTTTCAAATGAAATCATACAAAACTAAACATATTTTCTCTCATTGAAAGGCTTATTTTCTCTTGTAGATCCAGTTTTCCATTTCTACAGTGATCGTTACACGTGGTATCCTAGTTCCATGTCCCGTGAGAATACTCATGATGTATTGAGATGAAACAATATACTTAACTATGTATAGTAGATATTGTATATAACAATGGTTTATTTATTTATGTACTTCAGTGATGCGTGTATACGTATTATTTGGTTCTTAACGTTAGAAATAATTGTAAGGGAATATTAGAAACCCGATGGATCCTTATCACACTGTGTTTACCGGAAACCGACACACACAGATAGATACCTGCACGCTACATCACATCACCATCCCCGTCACTTGCAGTCCGTTATGACGTCACTGAAGAACAGAGCTCATGACCTCTGTGACCCTGAACATGTTGGGAAGGAGCTGGAACATGTTCAGGAGGTACTACGAATGAACGGATACCACGTAAGTCGACAAAGGAACAGGATCACGAAACGGAGTAAACATCCGGAGGTCAACAGACAGCCCGCCTACTTGCCCTACGTCAGAGGAGTGACTGATAAGATCGGGAATGTATTGAAACAATACAGCATCAGCACAGTGTTCACGCCGGGGGCAAAAGTCAGCAGCATGGTGGGCACACCGAAGGATGTACTACCGTTTCAAACACCAGGTGTCTACAAGATCAACTGCAGCTGCGGTAGTTCCTACATAGGCCAGACTAAGCGGTCGATAGCTGAAAGGGTCAAGGAACATATCGCCGCTGTTAAGAACCGTCAAATCAGCAAGTCAGCCATTGCGGAACATCTACTCGAAGCAGGAACTAATCACTGGATTGAATTCCATCGCCCTCAAGTCCTCTCCACTGAACGACATTTCTACTCGAGGATTGTTCGTGAAGCGATCGAAATCAAGAAACATCCAAATTTCAATCGGGAAGACGGCTTCAAATTATCCGCGACGTGGAATCCAGTGATTACTGTTACAAAACCTCGCTATGTTTCGCAATCGGTTAGCTCACAGAATAGGGACACGGTTAGTGTAGTGTGTGTTGGCGGTTGGAAAAATCAAAATATGAGGGTGGATGGACATTCGTCCGCCTCATATACACGAAGTCCTGTCATCGCTGCTCCAGTCTGCCTGGGACCACGGCGAGTGCAACCTGCGCCGAAACGTTAGGCATTTTAAGGTAAAATGCGTGTTCGCGTTAATTCCCGTATTCTATTATACATTAAACATGCAACGCGAGAGTTTAAAAGTTAGGAATATTAGAAGTTGTTATATTATGCATCTATACTAATATTATAAAGGTGAAGAGATTGTTTGTTTGTTTGAACGCGCTAATCTCAGGAACTGCTGGTCCGATTTGAAAAATTCTTTCAGTGTTAGATAGCCCATATATCGAGGAAGGCTATAGGTTATATATCATCACACTACGACCAATAGGAGCAGAGTACCAGTAAAAATGCTACAAAAACGGGGAAATTTTTGACCCATTCTCTCTTATGTGACGCAAGCGAAGTTGCGCGGGTCAGCTATCTTTAACAAACACCGCTTACTTAATTGTCTTTTATTGACCATCGATTTATATCATTTTTTATCAACAAAAGAGCAAGTTTATTGTGTTTTTTTTATTAAACTATAAGCATTTTTCCATATTTTCTACAAACGTAAAGATTTTCGCGTAATGTCTAATTATAAAAAATACGTTCAACATTATTATGTTCCATGGATCTTCCGTAAAAATAACGATGTGAAAACAATGATTGTCTCATAATTCAGCAACTCTGTAATTTCATTTGAAATACGTTACACAAGTAAATGTTCTTGTGTACTTACTTAGCAAGCAATTCTATATTTTTAGGGATCCGTTCAGAAAGGGTCCTTGCTGGCTTGCCACTTCTTCTAAATTCTCGTGGCGACGTCTTTTGTCTCTCTCTAATGGAAACAGGACCCAAAAGCTATCACTGAGCTGCTTTTTTTTAACTCTATTGGGAGTTTTTACTTTATTACTCTGCATGACTCTTACGCTAAATCTGAAACTTAATGCTAGCTAAGATAAAAAGTGGTTTTAAATAATAAAAGAGTACAACATTCTGATTTCTGATAACAGAAAATTGTTATTCCTTATAATAGATAAATAAATAGCATATTTAGTACCTTTGAAGTGTGATATAGTGTACATATATCAGATGGCAATGCGGGACCTTGTAAATCCGACACCAACTCACACTTGACCGTTCTTTTTTCTATACAAAAGGACCAAAAAGATGCGGGCAGGATGTGGAGAAAGTCATTAAGATTTCGCAAGATCGAGAAAAAATATAAGTAGTTTGAAAAAGGGACTGAAACTAGACTTAGATAATGTTAGGAAAAGAACTGAGATTTATCTTAGCGAAGTTCTTGTATTAGAGCTTTAGATACCGGTGGATATTCACTTAGTTTACTAGAAGGTACTTTATTTGTAATATGAACTGTTTAGTATTTGTAATTGAGTTCATTTAGGCTCATCAAATGTGTTAACGAGAGGCTGTATATTGCTTTACATTTTGGCTTCAAGTAACAGGTTTTGAGAAGTTACTATAACAATAATATGCCTAATTTAATTCGAAACAAAGGTTTATGTCCTCTCTATTTTTAATGCAAAAAGTCAAAAGCGATGATTCATTGGACAGGTCATTTGAAATTCAAACTGATGATAACAAATTCGCATAATCCAGTAATTTGCAGCACGTGTAATTAATAAAGCATCAATAAGAACAATACACTACAATGAAAACTCATACGCAATTTTCAAAATACAAAATTGCATTAAACATAACCAATTTTCTCTTCAACCTAAGTTTTTCTAAAACATCCCAGCGAATTCCTAATCGGTCAAACATGCATAACACATTGTATTTCTATTCACGTATCATGTCACAAGAGTTTACAAGACATTGTGTGTCTGTACGTTTGCAACTAGTTTGTTCAGTAACGTAGGACGCTTGTGGTTTGACGTTGTCATGTTGTTTGATAGTTTCTTATAGTATTTACCAACACCAATATAATACTTAGATTTCTTAGGCTAATATATGAGTCACTTAATCAATCTCACGTCTGCGTAAAAATAATATATTCGTACCAAACATCTAAGCAACGCGTAAAATCGCTTTTCGAAATTAATGTATCTACATTAATTTCGATTGATAACATTTGCTATATACTTAAACGTCATACAATATAGTAACAATGAAACATACTTCATTTTCTTCTACATATTTCATTAACTACGTAGAAACAGAAAGACGAAAACGCCAATTAAAATCAAGTCACAATCCAGCTGTTTATTTTTCAAGTAACATTTCTTCACTTAAAACTCGCAAGACGCGGTCAAGCGCATTATGTTCACCAAACATAAGTTGCATCAAGTTAGTCTATACACAATTTTGACAACGTTTCTCAAGAACAAACTTTTGTCTGCTCGCTCTGAACACTGTTCTATGATTCAAGGAGACCCGGTTTATTTGCTTTTTGAATTAGTTTGTACCAAGTTTGGTTCAGTGATACAGTTTTATTTAACCCGCACTAACTGACTTCGTTTTATTAGATAAACTCAACGGACTTATTTACTTGTACTTTTGTTTCTTTTTTGTACAAGTAGGTACAAATATACTAAAATTGCACCATTTTTTTATAAATAAAATTCTGATTAATCACAAACAACGATCGTTGTTAACCTCTTCAATGATGTCCCAAGATTATAATCGTATTGATAGACTGATATCGAATAAACTATAGATTTAAAAACTCATTCGACTTACTAAATTTCAAACACTGCTACCAAATTGAGAGCAGTCAATTAATAAGGTCTTTAATATGCCATAGAAGAAACCATAACAATTTGGCACCGTTTACAAACGGTTCTTTGGACACTATGGTATTTATAAGTTAACCATCAAAAAGTAATCCTAGAAACCCGTCATGGCAACAACTGCTTACAAACGGTCAGTGCTTTTAGAAGGGTCTTTTAAAGCTATGGAATTTATAAGTTGATCATCAAAAAGTTATTATAGAAAACCTTCTTTCTTATAACCTTATCTTCAGGTTAAAAGTCTTGCATAATATATACGTAACCTCCAACACATACAAAATTTTAAAATCCCCAAAATTTACATAATCCACAGCAGCCAGTAATCACGTTCAATTAAAGGAAACGACAGGAACGATTCCCTTTAGGGTTTTCAACAAAAACAATTACATTTGATGGGCTCAGCTGTTACGAATAGACAGAGAGGCGATGTGTAGGTGACCCTAATTACCTTGTACCGTTCGAACACTTTGACCCTTTCCTGCCTTAAACCTTTTATGTACATTGATAGTTGGTTGTGCTATATTTTTGAGTGTTTTAGTATGATTTTGTGATTGGTTATTGAGCTGTTTTTTGTTATATAACATCTGTTACAGTTAAGGTATAAAGTATATCGAAATACACTCACGACCTGCCGTTTGAATATGTTGGTACATTAGAAGGTGACTGGACTGTTATATAAAAAGCAAACTACTACCATTGCTCAATTTTTAAAAGAATAATTCCAAAAAAAATTGCCTGAATTGGGAATCGAATTAAACATTGTGTCAAGAGTCAGAGTCACTTAGCGACAGTTTTGAAGAAAAAACTACTACTACCTTTACTCAGGCTCTAACCAAAAATACCGAAAGAATTTTGCCTGAAATGGGAATCGAATTAAGGACATGTGTAACAGAGGAAGTCCTAGGGAAAAAACATCATAATCAAAATAAACCAATTAATTTCTTTTTTTTTTTTTTTTTTTTTTTTTTATTTATTTATTTTTTTTTTCCAAAATGACTACAAGTAAATTTTGAAACTAGATTCAAATCCAATCAGAAGCACACTTGGGAGAATGGCCGAAGTGAAACACCATTAAATGGATAATAATTTTATTATAACAAAGACGTTTGGAACTTTGATAGAGTGTTTGAGTTGATTAAGTGTTCTTGATCGAGTTTAGTATTACTACGTTTGATCCAGACTTGATGATGGACCGTAATAAAATTATTATTTGTACAAACGATTATGGAAGCTTCTGGAAACTTAGGAACTAATTTGAGTGAGATTGACCATTGGGTCAATAAATTTGAAGCGGGCGATTTATTAGTCCTTTTTTTTTAATGTTTAAGAACAAATAATTGATTCAGGTCTGGTTGTACTTTATGTACGTTGTTTGTATGATTGTAAGACTTCCCGCGACACAAGAGCAATTCTTAATGTGGCAGTTATCTTTATAAAAAAAAAAGAAATTTGTATAATAGTTCTGTCCTAAGTCACAAACCACGCGGGCAAAAGTTAGTTATAAAATATAGCACTAAGATTGTTAGCAATTATTAAAATGTGTAGTAAGTACCTGGCTTGGTTTTTATTCTAATACATTATCTTTTATGAATTCATATCTATGAAGGCTTGGCTGCAACCCAGAGTCGTGTGGAGTACACCGTGCACCAGAGTGTACCTGTTCAGTTCCAAGATCGTAACTGTCAACAAATAACTGTTATACTTAGTAGTGTATTGTATTTCTTTTTATCTTAAGTATGTATCGTTTATTTTTGTACTATGTGGCTTGATTTACAAGGTGGTATAATATTAGGATAAAATAATTCGAAACTTGAATTGGTGTGTAATATTCCCGAAGAGAGAAGATTGTGCATAGGACGTATAGTTTACAATATTATACATAGTATTAATACGTAAAAAAACATCCAACGTAAGAAGATGGAAGGAATATAGTAAAGTAAAATAAAGCTGCACTTTTACGTTTCAGGGCAATGTCCAATCAACAAAATGTTCATAAAATAAAAGTACAAACTAATATAGAATTCCACTTAACATCAAACATTCAAAACAAAGTTAATATCCAATTTCAATTTGGAGTTATTGCTTCACTATTAGCTCAAACAATCTCTATAATCCGTGCAAACCCCAAATCATATTTTCGATCGGACACGTACAAACATCCGATACAAATTCACTTTCGGCCTAAACATTGCTCCATCGATAGCACATTTACTCGCATGCAGCGACGGTTGCCGTGCAAACGGTGCTACTGAAAATTGGCTCCACGTTATCGATGGCTGCAATAAACTCTCAATGTTCCACAATAAAACTCACTGCATTCGGTAGTTACGCGTTCATGTCGGCCGCGTCTGTCGCATGTGTGTCGCGTGTGTCGGTCGTGTCGCGTCGCGCGTGTCGTGTCCGGCTCGTCCGCGTGTGTGACCACCGTTAGTTCACGTTAGAACGCTTTTTAAATTTATCGCCGGTCGGTAAATACTGCAGAGTTACGACCTGCACACTATAATTAAACGGCTTTACTCAACTCAAATCTATCTAGATAAAACTCGTAATTATACGCTCTGCTTTGATGGACAGTTAAAAGATAAGATAATAAACGAGGGTTACGTGAAAGCGCATCACTCCCGACCTTACGCTTCACAAATATTTAAAACAAAAAGCGCTTCAGAGCTCGCTTCACAGATCACTCCAAATTCCTTGTTTAATTTTGTTTCATCGACTTAACAACTCTTGAGCCGAAAGAGGCGAAGATTCTTAAAATAAAATTTGGAATAAACATAGCAACCGTACTGAAGGTCTGAGAGAAATAAATGAAATACTAAGAAATAAAATATTGAAGATTGTATCTTACACTGGAGCAAGTAAATGAAAAATCGTTGTTTAAGTGTGGAAACATTTCTTATCATGTAATGGCAGTATGAACAAATAGCTGTTGTACAAAGTTGAACTCTAATAAAGTAATAGTTAGTTAGACGGAGCCCGGTGCAGCGTGCAGTGGCGTACACTCAGGTAAGACCTAACGAACAAATGCAGACGTGTATTCAATAACAAATGTATCCCATTACTGAGCAGCGGGCGGTTTGCCGCCGACTGAGCGGTGTGTTGTTCTACTTAAAGTTCAAATTGGTTCGTATCGATTGCAATCGTAAGTTTGTAACTAACAATGGAGAATCCCGGGCCGTGTTCTCCTTCGGTTATTTACGAGGAAACTTGGTTGGACGGGAGCCGGGGCCCGCACACACAGGTACCTCGGTCTCGCCAACTCCCGTTAAAAATCTTACTGTAAAATGAGGTAACAGATCTTGGACTTTATTCAGTTGCATTCGCTGAAATTTTAAAAGTTAAAACGAACGGAATTCTTTTGAATCTTCTTGAAGGTCCCTATTCTTTTAAAGAAAGACAATTTTAGTGAAACGAGTTTGTTTGATTCTTTAGTTTTGTTGGGTTCTATTGTTATGTTGTTCTGTGTAAAGTGTTATGGCTTAGTTCTTTTACTGGACATTTCATCTTTACATCTCGGTAAACCTTTTAGTATTTAACTACTACTTCATTACTTCTACAGTTCCCTCTCTAATCCTAATTAAACCTAAGTTTAAGACACTAGTGTAATCGCCACTTAAATTTAAAGTTTTTCTTCATCTTTATAACCGTGTTAATACCTAATCGTAGTTTATAGGTATTTTATTTCAAGTCCTGCTCGTTTCTAATTGGTAGACGAACTCGTTTATATTTTATGGCAGCTTTTAACACCTAATTCTTAACGCTTCATGCTTTTCTCAAAGATTAGTCGAAGTTAAAGGAATGTTATCAAATTACGTGCCGCTACTGAAAAGTCCAGTAAATTTTTATGCACGTATATGTAGAGAAATAATAGTTGAAGCAAAAGAAATCTACAGTAATCGTAGCATATGGTGGATCTTAGCCTTTGCGCTTAAACAAGATTTTATTTTATGTCAGTATCATACTTTTGACATGAAGATCAGAAAAGCAGTTGACTTCCAGTCTTACCGGATGCATTCAGCTTGTATTTCAGATGGAGCGACTGCCTATCGAACCTCCTCAACCCAGTTACCCGGGTTGTACGATGGTACCCCTCGGCAAGACTGGTTGTCAGACTTTCAAGCTTCTGACTACTGGTAACGACTGACCAAATCTCTTTGATACTGACAGCCGGGACCGACAAATCTACGTGCATGGAGGAGTCTGGAATGAATAATATGGTCACCCATCTACAGAACAACCTCGGCATGCGTAGCTTAACCTCAAAGATCGATCCGCGCGGCTATTGTAACTTATCCTCAAGCTCCCATATACAGTTCAGCCATGTAACTAATTAACTCAATAATCTATAACCTGCAATTACTTATCACCTATTAATCTCGACCAGATAATCCGGCTTCACGTCGCGTAAATCAAGTCAAGCGGCTTGTGTTTCGGCTTGAAGGTTACACTAATTGACGTTGATTGATCATGGCATTTCAAAGATACTAACCTTTGATCAACAACGTCTTCCGGCAAAGAACTGTCAATACTGCAAACTCCCTATTAACAAGAAATTTTACTACCAAAGTAATATTAATTTAATTTGAATCTTAAAACGTAAACATTAAGGTTGGTTTTTCAAGAAGCAAGAAGAAGAATATAGTAGGAATTATTTATTGTATGTAGGTAAACAATTGGAATGTAAAAGTATTCATTACTTGGATTATTGCGTAATTCTTTGTAATCAATATTAGGTTTAGTTATATAGATACTACAGTACCTACTACGGATATTATTAAAGAAAAAATATTAATAAAAAAGCGTTGGTTCGCGATCGTTATTAAAAATCTGTGTGTTCTTTCAAAAAATATTATAATACGGTGTGAGTACTGTATTAATAAATATTAGATGTAAAGGTAAAAAAATTTACCTACTCAGCAAACTTTAATTTCAAAACTGATTGGACCATCCATTATGTAACACTATTACACCTAGTACACGAACATCGAAATAAGTTCCAATAAATATTACTATCTATGTACCAATTACTTTGTAACTAGTATTAGTACTAGTATATAAGACTAGGTACTCGGTAATTATATACTAATACACGTTCAAGGCTCTTACTCGTATTAGTTCACAGTAATTGTGTTAGGTTAATCATTCTTTTCAATTATTTATCTATTGGTAATGTTAATTACTATGTATTGGCTCGAATTTTGTATTACTAGATAACTTTCTAGGCATACTTAATGCTGTCATTTCTGATGAATAAAAATGTAAATAAATTGTTTATTTATTAAAACTAACTCTTCTTTCAACTGTTATGAAGGTAGGCAAACATATGATACATCTACGTTTGGCCTCTACTAGTTTTATTCTACCTATGTAACTATTATACTAAATTTATTAATCTTTGTAAATGCGCCAATGCAAGACAAATTCTTGCTGTAACAGGTTTTTTACGAATAAGTTGTAAAATAAAACTAAATTCTAACAATATGAAATATCTAAAATAGTTTGCATGTAATCCAATATAATGTAACAATATTATTCACCACGAAAAAGAAAGCACTTTAAAAATTTCGTTTCAAAGAAATTGCAATAGAATCAGATCACAAAGGCTAACATCAAAAGAAACGAGAAGACAGCCATCAATTTCAATCAAAAGCACATTCAGAACGTTCGCAAACAAACATGTCTGAACTACGTTTCAATGAAAATCGGCAAACAAGTGCAGTGTGTTAAAGCATCGAACACATAGACCTAGCGTTCTGCGGTCGAGTTCTGCGTGCGTCAATTTATGAAAGACTAGAGGCCGCCCGCGACTTAGTCCGCCTGGAAACTCTTCCCGTGTAAATCCCAATCCCTCGGGAACTCCGGGATAAAAAAAGCCTATGTGTGTGTTATTCTGGGTCTTTAGCTACCTACATACCAAAGGAGATCGGCAGATTTCGTACAGCTTAGAGTTGGTGTTGTTTCGTTACAGAATTTGTACCACTTATTAAGGGGGCTAAGTCATTTATTTTTATTTGGGAGTATTATTTTTAGAAGTCCGGATTAATTAATAATTAAGGTAGAAAGATTTGATAAATTACATAATATTTTTTGGTCTATGGCTTATATTTGTTGACAACTAAAGAAAAAGAAAATCTCATGAGACGTCACTGTTAGTCTGACGTCTACGCATCCGCTAATTTGTTGTTGTTTTGGATTGTGGTTTTGACAGCATCTGAGCAATTTAGCGAACTATCGGGGCTTCTTAAAATGGACATAACTTTTACCTCCCAACTTTAAAAAATATAAGAATTTTAAAATAAGCTTGTCTATCATATTAGCTACCAATTAAAACAAAAAGTAAACCTAAACATGACATTTTATAAGCTGTACGAACTCTTCATACAAACCTGCCGTTCGCCTTTAATCGTAATCGATTTAGTAGTATTTGCGTGAAAGAGTAACAAACATCTATACATACATACTCACAAACTTTCGCATTGATAATATTAATAGGATTCTATGTTCATGTTTAAGTAACATGCCTTTTTTCCATAAGGATGATGATTCATCATTCATGACTTTGTTCGATCGGAAAATCGGACTGCCTACCCTGGCAGTCCGATTCTCCGATCGAACAAAGTGCTATTGGACTTATTTTGTTTGTATTAAAATATTTTAAATAATATTCCGAGGAAACATGCTCGGTATATTATAGCAAAAGACTCATCCCTATAACATGGGATTAACATTGTTAATTGCAAAATGTGGACTTACTTTTTACACTTTTGCTAAAATCTTCGGGTATAACAGACGCGAAATAAATATGTTACTATATTTGTCACTATATGTCATAACAATGAACGTAGAACTCTGACCGCTAGACCATCCGTAGTGTGACCAGCGCCTAAGCTAGAGGTAATTGGAGCTTCTGCTCACGTTTTGACCTACCACTAATTAAGAGAGAAACGAAGGACACTTTCTAAATGGCACGCCTATCAATCCGAGCTTACGCCTCTATTTGGGAGACAAATGGCCGGCCAGGTGCTAGCCGATAGCCGGAATGGTTTCACGATAGTTTTTTGCTTGTGTGGCCGTTACCGAAGTGGGTTATGTTTGTAATGTTTTTGGGTTTTGTTTTATTCTTATGCGGGTTTGTGTTTGGGGGCTGCAATTACTGATTGCGTATTTATTGTATGAAATATCAAATACTGATTCGTGAAGTTCTGCTCTCGTATAATTTGAGTATAGTAAAAAAGAGATAAAGGGGTCTTATTCAAAAAAATCGTAGCTTTCTGCGTTTTGTAGCTATAAAATCTCAGTCTTCAACCAGCTCTGTGCTGAATTTCAGCAAAATCCATCACGCGGTTTAGCCTTGAAAGTAAGAGATAGGCAGATAGATTTTTTCTTCCGATTTATAATTTTAATCGGTTTTATAAATTACTTACTACTTATTCGGTATGGAACAAAACTAATTTAATAGGTATTCAATATTATTCTTTCTTATATTTTAACCTTTCTTAATACATTTCATTCCCTTGTAAATAATTCAGCGATACAACCTCCCAGGAAAAACAAAGGCGAATTGGCATTTACATATTTCAGCTGAATACACAGATTTTAATAAATATATCCTTTTAAAGTAATGCATCGTATTTGGGTCACGGTGTTTTAAAGTTGCATGTTTTTCTTTTTATCAGCTTGTTTTTGTTTTCGCGAAAATTTTCCGAGATTCTATCTGACTATTTTCCACAATCTAGCAACTTTAGGATACGCTCTTTTAGCATAGCCAAATCAATAAATTAAAAAATAATAAATCAAAGTATAGACAAAATTGATATCGAAATAGCAAAAATTTTTTCGATAAATTCAAAAAGTTTACAGTAAACTAAAAATGTACAAAATTTTGTGTCAAGCTACACTAAGACTTTATAATTGTTTGAATTTAAAACTTCATAGCATTGGCCTGTTTGGTCGTCCAACTGATGGGGAAAGGCCTGCCATTTCTTTTTATGCAACTCTGTAAAGTCTACTATATTAGCCTGTATGAACATCCTATACTACCGGCCAAAGGCCTAGCTTTTCTTTTCAAACATATCTTATCTATAGATAGACTTTGTAGAGCTGAGTATAAAATCTCCAATCTGTCTAATTTGTCCTATGCTGACCATCCCTAACAATAAAACAATTGCAGTACTAAAAATACTTTTAGTTAACAATAAATGTCACATTTACGTCATTCATCACGAACTTGAAGATTTATGGTTATTTGGATACTTAACGAAGTAAATTGTGTGAGGAACAATGCAAGGAGGGTCGGGAGGGTCTTTAAGTACTCAGCTGTTGTAATTACCGACTTGTTGAGACAGCCCCGATGGTTATCTGAGCAGGTACGGGGTTCGAATCAAAAGGGCAGCGGAGTACATAATTTTCGTCTTTAATTTTTAGGTTGGGAAATCACGTGCGAAGAATTTGCCAAAAATATACTTTCTTTTAGTTCATCTCCTAAGTTTAGTCTGCGACTTGGTCTACGTGCATTTTAAGAGTCTGACCTTGTCTTTTTTGTTTGGTTCGTTAGAAACAAACTAGTATGTTTGCACGGTTAGTATTAGGTAATAAGCAAAAAGATAATATTAATAGAATTAGTATAAAATAAGGGTTATTTTTGTCAAATGTTGCATTTCTTATTTGTGTTTGCGTAATTATAATGTTGTCTCATTTACTTATTAAATTGTATATTTTGAGAGGTTTGCTTCCATAAATAAATTATATTGTTTACAAAATTATCCTCGTAATATTGATAGTACTCAAAACATATTTGTACATCAAATTAAATCGTGGGAGTGTTTATACACCTACGCTCATTCTAGCAAATTAACTGTACTGTAAAATAAAACCGGCTAAGTGCGAGTTGGATTCGCGCATGGAAGGGTTCCGTTGGAGTTTATATTTATACAAACGGGAAAAAATATCACGTTAGTTGTATAAAAGTTCCCATGAATTGTTATTTTATTCTGTTTTGTAGTATTTTTTTTTAAATTGCGACTTCATAAATTCATCACCTACAAATGTCCACTGTGCTACTGTCACGATTCAGATGTTCAGACATGGCGCAATCTCAGTAATCGGGCTCTATTTTTACCTTCACGTACGGAACCCTAAAAAAGAAGCATACTTAAAGGCTGCAGAAATAATTATGGAAAATGTAAAAATGACTTCAAGGCTGAATGAAATTGAAGTGACGCAAACAACATAATGAAGCCATTCATTTAAAAAACGACTTGTTAGTATAAAGTTAAATGAAAATAAGTTTAGTTTTTTAAACGACAAACATCCTTGATGGGACATACAGACCAACCATGAGTAAACTTTGTATCATACACAAAACACCTAATCTCTACTTAATCATTTAATGTTCTCGACAACATGCAACTACCATTTATTTCAGCACTTACAGATAAGCGCCGGTTTAGTAAACAAGAAGCATTCTCATGATTTGATAGAAATTAACAGTTAATGGAAGTACGGAAACTACTGGAAATGCGAATAATAGCAGAAGCGTGGCGACAACCACTGCGCCACGAAGGCCTTCAAATAAATTTAAGTACTGAAACACTTCATAGACCAGCCTTCATAGTCAACACACGTCCATCACAAAAAATATCAGACACAAACTTTTCGCAACTGAATGATAAGGCAACTGACCTTAATTGAAGCAACATTAACAGTTATCAAGGACATTACTCCCTCCGTTAGAAGATGGGCACCTAGTGACGTCATTAGAACGGACACCGCACCGACCGATATCGCGGTACAACCTGAATTTTTAACGATCGACAGACGCTCGTCACAACTCTGCGACTCATTATGGAGTTTTGATTCGTCGTATTTTTTCGAAGATGTCTGCTTTATGATTTGTTTTGTGGTTCTATCGATCAATATCATGTAGTGCCTTTATATTGGACAAGATATTTTAGCTAAATGAGAATTAATAGCAATCTTTTAAGACGTGCAATGCCTAAAAAGTCTAAAACCAAATATCTTAAAGTTCAGGTATTGCTCATTGCTATGCATGACTAGATAGTATTCAGTGGGTTTTTTTCTTTAAATATTATATATCTACTCCTATAGTTACAAAACGTACAATATCAATATAATAGAAGTGAAAATCATTTCCATTTTCATCCTAAGCTAATAAAAAATCTAAGAAAACAAATCTAACAACATCTCAAAAGTAACACATAGTAATAAAATTAACGTAAAAAACGTTTTTTTCATAAAACTACTTTCCCTTTGATCCAAGTCAAATCTCTTTGACTACAGAGAGTTTTTTGTCAACATCAATATTGAAAAATGCTCAGCCCACTATATACGAATTATTCTCAGCCAGATCAATGCAGCCTTTGATTTTGGCTCCAATTTTTACCGCTATTGCTGCAAAAAGCCAGCAATAAATCGACTTGTCCAAAATGTCCAATTTCGGGTCGACACTCACGGGCTAGTAAACGGTCCGTGTGGTTAGCAAACTTTGACACGGTCAGCTCATAGATGGGTCGCGGTTAGTATTACAGTTGAAGGTATCTGGGTTTTTTGGACGCACGTAGGCGTGTTTAAAGGGCAGCGGATGGTGAAGATTTGCTTATGACGCAATCACGTCATGTGTTAGCCTGAATCAGTTAGGCTAACACATGACGTGATTGCGTCATAAGCAATGTATGGAAGACTTAGAAACAAAGCAAGATATGTAGAACTAATTTTTGGTAGAGAATTTCAAATAACAAACAGTATTTTTATTGCAAGTTTGCTGTAGTAATCAACAAGGAATCGGTAAATTAAGTTTCCTCTAGCTTGACTGCTGACATGAAAAGCGGAAGCAATATTGAAAACGATTGTAAAATATCGAGTTTGTGCACTCTTGTTTTAAGAACCTTCAGAAACCGATGCAAAAACGTCTCAGACAATGGAATCATAGCACTTGAGGTGACTCTTGGGGCTGGTGGAGGAATCGCCTGTTATACCATCAGCAGCCGATTGATACCTGACCCATTTGTGAAGAGGCCCGGCTTCGTTTTAATTACCGCGGACTACCCTCCCGACTAGGGGTTGGTCGCCACTTGACACGGCCTCGGGTAGGGCTGATACCAAATTGATCCAAATATTTGGTCAGATCGAGATCGGGTTCCGATTCCAATGTGTACTCATCCATGGATCGTTACGTTTTTATTATAATTTGACAATTTCAATAGCTTTGTAGAACGTTTTATCTTTAAACGTAAAATATTTTCGCCAATTATATCTTTAAATCTTCATTACAAAATAATTTTACTGAATGAGTTTTTAAGTAGATTTACAATTCACTTGACTTAAAATAATTTTTAAAGAAGTAAATTCTAGAGTAAAAATTTCGGTACTTGAAATTGTTAAATCAAGATTTAGCTCACTCAACTTTGCACTTAGAGAATGTGTTTAGCAAGTAGAAAGTTGAAACATAACACTTGATATACGTTCAGGAGAAGTAGTAAAGTTTGGAAAGTTACAGTAGAGTTTGGCGAGCCAGCCCTAGGTGGAGAGGCCGACAAACACCAGAAACTTACAGTGATACAAATACACAGTGAAATTATTGCTGTTGCAGACCTCAGCGTATGTTAGCGCCGAGCACGGCTTCTATGTATGCACACAAACTGAACACTGACGGTTTAAATTCAGAAATTCTCACTCTTTTCATTTTTTGTGAGGTTAGTCGTCAGCTCGATGTCAAAGTTAGGAGAGCGTGTGATACGTCGGCCCCGGACGTTGTCAATTAATACTGCAGCCTGTAAGCAAAGTCTACGAGTAGTTTTCGAGATCGTTAGCTGTACAGTGTACATGCTTTGCTTTGTTCATATTTTATATGTCGGTAGAGCTTGAGATTTTGAATCAGCCTCCCAGAAATAATGACGGTTGAAAGGGAAATTTTTCGAACACCATAATTAAAGCGTAATTACCACGGTATCACGATGAATAGTCACTTTTCACCCTTCTCGTCTCGTTCGCATAACAACAGTAGAGTGAGTTAAATCTCGCAGCACTTACATTTTAAATTACAAAACTACAACCAAAGAACGAAACACATATAATGAATTGTAAATTGCTCCTTCCCCTCCCCCCTCTTGGTCTCTGGTAAGTAAACACTCGACTCTATTGTCCAAAATGTTTACAGCAATTTCGTAGCTTTTAAACAAAAACATCTAAAACAATTCACTGGCCCATTTCGCTGAGTGATAAATTTCTCACTTATCTGGCTTCGTTTAGCTTAATTGTACACATAGTAGACACCCCATTGTCCCTGTTCAAGGCGCCCGCTTTTTTCCTTTTCAATGGATTTTTCAGGTAGTGGGGCCTACCCCCGTCCTCGTTTCGCCATTCCCTCCCAGATAATGTATTTCCTTTGTCTATTGTATACAGTGATTCATCTAAATCACTTGGTTTTACGGTTCCCTGTGGTGTGGCCGACGGATCGTCGGTTCTCCGTCATAATGTCTTGTAATAAATCCCTTTGCAATTATTAGCTGAGGAGCTCGATGTTATAATCCTGTCTGCTTACATTCTATTATGTTCTACGGTCGGGGTTATATTATGTTTTGAAAGGGCAAATACACACGAGGGGTTCTATTTCAATATGTTTGTCAGTCTCCATTTTGTATTTGTGAATGAACCTCAATAAATTTGCACTAGTCTGTATAGTGTATACATGTTACGTATTTGACACATATTATGTACTAGAGTAATATCAGTTAGATCTGGGTCATCGTGGATTTGTGCCGAATATTGTTACAAATATGAAATTATTAGCGTGTTGACCTCGGCTTGTATGAGCTTTATTAAACTATGACCTTCTGTTAAGTAGATTATCTGTCTATTTATTAACTAGAGATACAATTTCTTTGTTTCTTCTGGTATATTTGTTATACATTTCTAGCTGAAATGTTTGTCTATTGCAGCTAAATCAAAAAAAATCTTGGTATTTCGCTTAACAGAAAAGTAGCCGTTAAAACAAGTCCGATTGCCAACAATTAAGAGTACAGTTGGCTACTGAAAAATACCACACTTTTTAACCATAAGGTAGAAAGATGAAGAAAATCCTGCCTAGGTATTACGACCCGAACTTTTTTTGCTAGTTACCGTATTTTTTAAATATAGGTAGCCTACGGAACTTCCTCAGGCAATCCTCCTACCTCATTATAAAACGTATCCATTTTTTATCTTCCAAATCGATGTCCAATAATTTATGAAAGGTTTCCTCTTTCATTTCGCTAAAATAAAAGATTTCGTATCGCTTTATTTGGTAGCATTGGCATTTTATTTAAAAGACATTAATTTTGAAAGTGAAAGATTTCTTCAATAGGCTTGAATCTCCTTTAAAGAGAAAAATACCACCTTGAAATGTAATGGGAAATTGGCAAGTTTTCACATTCTTCTAGAAAATTCACTAGCTGCTAACCATGTACTTTCAACAGTTGCCAAGCTCATAAACATCTACGAGACGAATGTCTACTTCGTAGCAGATCAGTTTGCTACGGCGTAGACATTGATAGCATAGTTTAGACAAACAGTAAATAGCTTCACCAATTTAGCACACATATTTACATATTTATTTGTTTTATTTGTTTTATTTAAAAAAAGACAACTCCCGCACTAAGAATTGCTCTTGTGTCGCGGGGACTTTTACAAACATACAAAAAACGGACACAAAGCACAACCAGACCCGAAACAATTATTTGTGGATCGCACAAATAATTGCTCCGTGTGGGAATCGAACCCACGACCTCCCGATGCAGTGGTATCGGCGTGGTGACCTAAACCACTGCGCCACGGAGGCAGTCATATATTATGTGAACAATAATTAGACATTCTATCAAAATGTCTTCAAAAAAATATATATACATATCAGCGATATATGGAGTCGGCTTTTATCTCTATCTGTCTGCAACCTACGATGATCAGATATAATGTAATTTACCTTTAAATAGGAAAACATTATTTAAATCCAATATTTTATGTATATGGAAACATATAACACAAAAATTTGCAACTGTTATCTTTATTACAGTAATATAAAGAACCATTCCTAACAACTAAATATTAAAATGACAATGTTGGAGCTATTGTTAAGATCAATGCAGGCCACAAAGTAGGTAGCATTAAACAAGATATCTAGTACGACAGAACTTAATGGAGCCTTTCCCGTTTATTATCCCGTTGAGGTTTGACTCAACTACTCTCAACGAACTGTACATATAGTGCGACAAATTAGTAGAGAGCCTTGGCACAAACTAGTTACCTATATCTTCTCTACTAATATTATAAAGAGGAAAGATTTGTATGTAAGTATGTTTGCAGGGAATTGGCTTATAATGTACAGGAACATCTCAAAATTCTTTTACTGATTAATGATTAAGACTATTTTAATTACAAGAAATAAATTAATGTCCACCAGTGCTAAGTCGGGACGAGCTGGTATTAATAAATAATTCAGTGTTTTTGCAAAAACATTTCAAAACAGTCTACCATCAACTGTACAAGCCTGCGGGTCACTGATGTTCTAAATTCTGAATCTTGTATTCTTCAGCCATGATCGTTATTCAAGGCTCTCTACGAAGTCGTTGGACTATATAGTATACAGTATTGTAGGTATAGTCTAGCTTTGTGTAAACTGTTGCCTATTGTCTTCTTGTTTCAGTGGAGAGTTTGATTGTCGTACTTGAATAACGGTTGCGGGTAAAATTCTTGATGTACAAAGTATTTTTAGTGAAGGTTTAAGGAAGGTTCGTGAAAACACGTGGCTGGTAATGAAACTTTTGCTCAGCAGTATTGGGAAACTATTAAAGAAGAAACAATATTTTACTCACATAATATCAAGCCTATTTCCTGGAGAGGAAGGCACAGACCATATCGTTAGTAGTTTTATACAAATACTACTTTAATAATTTAAAGCCATAAATTATAACAGAACTGGAATCAATGAATCACCGGATTTGAAACTTAGCACATAGAAAATCCTTTACTTCAACGCTCATTGACATCTTGACGACTAAACCATCGAACTATACATGTTGACTTATTCCAAAACGTTTGTAAATTAATATTAAGACAAAACTTTTCATTATCATGAATTAATTTATCTAGTTTTTACAACAGTTTCAGCCACTCTTAAACTCCGGTAACTAGAGTAAAACACGGTCAAAGGTACTCAGTCAAGCAGATACAAAGTAATTCTCTATAACATAGTTTATTAAACACTCGAGTGTAAGAGTTCTAGACTTTGAGCAAGTTCTAGACCAAAGGATTATCCACAAAGATACACGTGGCACCGGTATTATTACAAGGTCCGGTAGAAAACGAACTAAAGATGGGCTACTTCAAAGATAATAGTTGCTTCAGTGAGTTATGTAGGAGATAGAACATGTGACTCCTAATTATATAGATAGAATTGCTTAGCAATTCAACATTTAAAAAATATATAATTAATTTAACTTGTTTCGGTTTCGTTGTTTGGCAAAATTTTCTCCCAGAATTAGGACCTTGATTCCATCGCGCCCACAAAGTGTGGTTTGGAATTTCCTTTAAAATTTACTCAAATATGTAACTCTCAGGCAAGATAAGGTTGTTTTACGATGATTTCATTGCGTGTTAAACCAGAGATATATATTTTTTTATATTACTTATAAAAATGACAAAATCAAGTCATAGAAGGGCTTTCATTACATAAATTTCATGCGAGCAAAATCGCGGACAATAACTAGTGGGTATACAAAAATAGACTTTCACTTCCTTCAGAAAATAGTATGTAATAAAAATAACGATTATATGAATGAGTTCACGTCAGTTCACTATGAATACGCGACCTATTGATCGACAGTCAATGCCTTACCTCAAACACATCAACACAAGACGTACAGACGTTTCATACAAATACACAGGTAATTGAATTATGTTCATTTTTTAGAGTTTCCCTTTTTGAGATTTGGATTTGTAAAGATTTTGCTACTTTTTTTAGCTTTTGAGTGTTGCTAAGAAAGCCTATGAAGTATTTTTTTTTTTAAAGCAACTCTCGTACACGATAACGATTTTGTCTTGCTAGATTTTTGACAAATATACAAAGATCTGTCGTCAACCACAGCCATGTTTGTGAATCACAATAATGTTTGTTCTATGTAGGAATCAAATGCAGCACATTGGAAGCGGCGTAATAACTAACTTTACCTCTGGACGTGTAAATACAATTGTCACAGTAAGCGCACATTGTCATGCATATATATATGTTACTGTAAAAGCCCGAACGGTGGTAAATCCTAAGATTTTCCGGTATAACCTAAGATTTACCAACTGGCAATGGTAAAAGTCCGAATAATTATTTTATTACGAACTTTTACCTATATTCACTTGATGATATCGAGATGTCGCCGGAGCCCCGCTTCGCGGGGCTCCTCCTTCTGAGTGGTTAAAAAAAAATAACCACGAAGGCTAAGGTGGGAGCTTCGCTTCGCTCGCTCCCACCTTAGCCTTCTAACCTAACCTACCCATGTCGCTATGCCCAAAACTCCTTCTTTATAACAATGTCACAGTATATAATTACACCGTGCAATAGTTATAAACATAGTTATGAAGGAGGATTTTTTTATATATCGTAACATAGTTTTTAAACTCTGGCTTGTTCGGACTTTTACCATTGAGAGTTGGTAAATCTTAGGTTTTACCGGAAAATCTTAGGATTTACCACAGTTCGGGCTTTTACAGTAACATATATATAAACAGTAGAAAAAAAATGAAGAAATCTGATTAGCATAACAGATGTTTTGAGTAAGTACACTTAGCTCTTTGTAACTAAGCACTTGACTAACAAAATACCCACAATAGTGCATACTTAGACGTTCCATTCCACCTAACACGTCTAAAATCGCTCAGACAGCAAAACGTCGCGTCGCGTCACCGCGTTGACGCGGGACATAATTCCGTTCAATTGATTTACTCGCGACGCGACGCAACAACGCACTAATATTGCACACTCATGGATACTGTGACTTATGGACAGCTTGCATTCGCGTATGATTTGTGACCTAAGTTGGTAATGGGACTAATTTGATTGTAAATTAGATTTATCAGCCTAGCCTTTCTTGCAACTATGTTGCGCCGACTTCTAGTCTTTCCAAAAAAAAAAATAACATAATTCTCTCTCTTTCTACACAACAACCTTTTAACGCATTTAATAGCAGGTCCAAGACAAAGCGGGACCATATTTCTAGATATATTTTGGAACCTAATCACATATATTCATGTACATGTTAAAATAACATTCACTATACATTTCCTAAAGCATAAACGTCATATAATTTCTCTCACACATAAAGGACACTCATGCATCATCAGATAGTGAAAGGGCTCACAACTGCACCGCTTGAAGCGATACCGGCCGGACGGCTTTATGTGACCTCGTACCACGATATCCGCGCAATTACGATAACGACCGAGTAAGTTACGCGTTGTCATGGCAACTGCGACAGTTGATGATATTGGAGGAACGTTTATTGTTACGTGGTACCTATTTACTAAGAGAGCAAGGATGTATTTATGTTTAAATATTTTTTTAATAATATAATTTATTGTGACTATTACAGCCGTTTTAATTTATTAATTCTTAGAATTTTAGCTATTAATCTGCAAAATTTTATCACAATAAGTTTCGTAGACAAATAAACTGACATTCACACATGAAAAACCATTTTAGATGTACAAATTATGATAAAAATATATTATAAATATAGTACTATGCCCGACCCGAAAAACAAACGTCACATTCATAAATCACATCCAACACTCCAAATTCCTTACTTAACATGCCAAGGACATTCAAACAACAACAATTCTAGACAGTAGCACTTGAAAACATAAACGTGCTAGTTTCGCTATGATTTATTCATTATTTTCTTGATTTACACAAGCAATACTGTATGAAACGTGTACAAACTTTACTGAGTGTTACATTACATATTATACGCGTTTCGAATCTCATTGGTAACTACAATATGTTAGCTTTCACCCCCTCCCTCGGCTTAGTTACCCCCGTTCCGCCTTATTTTCCTCCACGAATAATACTCGCAGTATATATGTTACAAGTCAATCAACGCTGTATAAATCACACGATATTTAGGGTCGCTCCCCAACTAGTTCGTATGAAACAAATTGCTTGCAAGGAGCATTTGAAATCGGCAAGCAATCTGTCTTTAATCTCTTTTTCAATTTCCAAGTACTGTCAAAATGTCAGATAAAAATTCATTCTAAAAATGTTGCAATGAAAAAAGCCACCAGACAGATTAATCTCTCAAATTTGGACTACGTACAATGTATTGTATACGCAGTGCCCTCTCCGAATAAAATTACAATCAATCCGATAGCCGGTCCGAATACATTCTAAAACAAACGAGCGAAACATGCAATAACTCATTGCTTATCCACAAGACTCGCAATGTTCCATTACAGGAAATGAACACACATCCCAAATAAAACAGCATTCAATTAAAAAGGGCGGGTGCAGACGCGCGGCCGCGGTTCAGACCGCGATAACGCGCGTCAAACTCGCCCATTGTTCACTTTTATCTCGAGAGGCTTTGTTTCATTTGAGGCCTTTTATTGGTTGTTGGGGTGTAAAAATGCGGATAGAAATTCGCCGCGGTCCCGTCCGATGCTATCCACGTCCGGCCCAGATAATGAGGTGCCCGAAAAGCCTATCCAGGGCTGCCGTGCCAGAATTACGGACATGTTAAATTCAAAGAACGCCAACAACCTTGACCGCAAACAAAGCCGCAATTTCAAAAATCAGAGATAATTTTAAGGTTACAATTGGGTCGGCTCTTGAGAATATACCCAAAAATTTGGCCACAGTTAGGGTCGCAATCCTCGTGTGGTTCGTCTGAGCGTATAATGGTGTAGGTGGCAGCCCTGGTTGCGTCGGCCGCACTATTGTACATTCAATCTACGCCAATTTAGGGGCGCTGCGCGTTACGGCCCTTTCATTCCTCCATACACGTTTACACCGGCCCCAAGTGTTGATTTGAAAACGTGCGCCGCTCGTCAACTCGTCTCGTTTGTATTACTTATTGGATCGCCCTTGAAAGTAAAGCCTTCCAGAATGTTCTAGATAATTCCAGATTATTCCCGCATTGTCCGAAACTTGCTTTATTTGGTTATGGAACTCTTCAATCAAAGTTTTTCCGATATACAGTTGGAGCAGTGAGCTGGCTCGTGGTGCGGGTAATGGTCCCGACCTTGTTCTCAATGTCTGTGAAGTACGTAAGTACTACGTGTATGTAGATGTAGATAACTTGTTCCATTATTATGATAATTCGCTTAAATTTTTGCTTGCTGAGCGTAATGGAGTTTCTTGGTTAACATAACCGATAATAACATTTTGTAAGCTCGTGTTCAAGTGTTAAACAAGAAAGATAACATACTTCAAGTGCAAGATTTGTTTGATGTTTTTTACTCGAAACATTATGCTCATAATATTCTAGATCGCAACATAAAAGAGTGCCACAAGTAGCGCGAGTCTGCACAGTCGGTACTATCGAGTCCTCAGTTAGACATTTAAAATGTACTACAAAAAATGTTTCTATGGCAAATATTATACAGCTAGTCGGTTGCCGGTAGTCGATAATGGCAGAGAATTGCGGTAAAGTTCTTATTCATTAAAATATCATTGTACATTAATGTAGTTTCATCAGAAGCGATCAATTAATTTTAATAATAAAAATTCGTGTGAAATAATTCTCATACGCTCTTCAAAAGTAACTTTGCTTGCACATTTTATCCTAGCGGTATGTGGGTGCACTTGACTTAAACTTGTAAGTAAAAATGATAAAAAGCATCGTCTGTTCAGAAAGGGAGCAGTGAAAGCGCAGTCATCAATCAAACATGCTCACACGAGACTCACTTGTGACTGCAAAGCCAACTACACTCTAGTTCACACTAAAGGAGTCTATACTTCATAGCCATTTTATAGCTTTAAGAAAGTATTCAACTTTAACACCTATAATTGTAACATATTTTATAATTATTATAATAAATTCGTCCTCATATTGCTATTATACTTGCTAAAGCGCAATGCGCAGTGGGAGTTAATTAACTAAGACACAAACAATATTTTTGAAGTAGATAAATTGACTTTTAATTATTTAGTATTACTAGCTGACCCGCGCAACTTCGCTTGCGTCACATAAGAGAATCATAATTTTCCCCGTTTTTGTAACATTTTTCACTGGTACTCTGCTCCTATTGGTCGTAGCGTGATGATATATAATCTATGGCCTTCCTCGATAAATGGGCTATCTAACACTGAAATATTTTTTCAAATCGGACCAGTAGTTCCTGAGATTAGCGCGTTCAAACAAACAAACAAATAAACTCTTCAGCTTTATAATATTAGTATGGATATAATCCAATATTTTATTTGTCGAACTTAAGTCTCCTTATACTATCCTGAAGATAATAAAGCTTTACGTACATAATATCACGTTATAATACACGTAAATAGCAAAACGTAGGTGTATTTCAAACACCTATCTATACCTTCGGGTAGAATAAGCGTGATATTTTATATGTATCTATGTCATTGTGTACTTATTCACTAAACCACTTTCAAATACTTGTAAAAAAATATAAAATAAAATATTTTTTGAGTCTGAATTGGAATCAACTGTACTCAGACTTAATTATAATTGTAAAACATCTAGTGTCATCAATCTTGGGATTTCGTTTACTTTAATATGATTCATATTATTATATCAATGACAGAGCAATAGAATTGATGAATATAATTCAGTTTTTTTGATTGATCATGTATTACAGTACAGTAATATCATTTTTTATTATAAAAAGGCTTTATGCTTTGAGCACAGTTGAAAAGTACACTATAGGTCATTGTGGGGTGAATTAAATCTTTAAAATTTGATTATAATTGTAGTCATAATATAATATATTGTTACCCGTCGTAATGTGGACCATAATATTCTCGGATACCCAAGAACAAAAAAATTTGGCTCTTAGTCGACGTAGGACATCTCTGGTAAGAATTTTCATATTATGAGAGTAATTTACTAAAATCTGCTATTTACGCTATGATAAATACTCGTCAAATTTCATCTAATAACCAATCTGGTACTTATCCAGTAGTAGCCAAACCTTAGAACTTGTAAACTTCATCATTTCAAACGTTAACATCACTTCAAAACTTGCCTCAATTTTCTTAAACACCGAATATCATGGTCAGTGGTTCCCAAACGGTCACTTCTATTCAGCCAACATTATTCGTGCAAATTTAACAAGATCAGTGGCTTCAAGCGTAGCATTATCATAATATTACGAGGGAATAGCTACTGGTGATATTTGGAGCGGAAAGTGTCCTGTGTGGTCGTACAGCTAAGTGCCCGTAATTTGTGTCGCATCGTAACCAACTTGATGAAACGTCACAACTGTACTTTCAGAGGGCTGATTTCCTACTAATATCGACAACTGGCTAGCAACTTTTGTATGAAAACCTGTTTAATGCCCCTTTGACATTTAATTATTTTAAAAAGGATATCTTGCATATTGATATATTGCCTGATTGTCAACTACTATTGAGAATCGGTTCAGCGCCTCCAGCGGGCGGCGTAGAAAATATTTTAGCAGTACATTTTATATGTTATACTCTCGATACTCGATGGTTCCAATTGTAGAAAATCATGCTACTGAATGCTTTAGGATCGCTAATTATAAATTTATCAACAGCCAGCTGTGGATCGTTGATAGTGACCGAAGATTTGCGAGGTTCACTCGCAAAAAAAATAAGAAGAGTAAAATATATCCAAACATAAATTAGAAAAGACATGCCACTTCCAGTCACTCAGACCACAGGCATTCTAACAAACAAACAACACATCTGCCCTATTTTTGCCCCATTTCGTCCTAATTCTGTCTCTGGTCCCATACTAAGACAAGGCTTGATACAAGAAAATTGATCTATACAAAGGTGACATTGAGAGGTGATAAGGGTTACTGATAACGTGTTTATCTACGTCACTTCACTGTCACCTGTCAACTCACTGATATTGATGGATACAGCCCTTTTTCTAACGAAATAATAAAATGTTGTTCATAAGTAAAAGAATCTCTAGAGAAATTATATTTCAATTAGATAGTAAATATCCAGGAAAAACTAGACGAAGGATTTTTTTAGTTTCTGTTCGCACTGGGAATGGATTTTTCAAAATGTGTAATGTTAACGACCTCAAAAAGATAGTTGAAAGATTTTAACACTTCCCAAGGTCATTTCAAATCAAACAAGTAATTTCGTAAAATACAATTTAACTCTTTCTATAAAAGCCAAACAAACTCCCAAAAATAGGGTAAAAGGAAAATAGAAATAAGTTTCACAATACCGTCACTCGAGGCGCCACTAAACACTAACAACTTAAATAGCTATCTCATTTAAAATTCTTAATTAATTCATAGTGAGAAATTTCACTTAATTTGTGATATAATGATATTTTAGACGATGGTTATCATTAAGGAGAGAGAGCCTTATGATTGATGACACTGCTCACAAAACACTGAATCACTGTTGTCTGCCAGTTTCACTTACACCCTTTTCACATTTTGAAAGGGTTCACCGTTTTTTTAGGTTAAAACATGACGTTATTTTACATCGTCATATCTCGCTCACTAATTTTTGTAGACGTTTTATTTTTCAGGTAGCTGAATGAATACTCATTATGTAAAAGGAAATGGGGAAAAAATCTTCTTGTGTGTCCTTTTTTGGGGAGATCCTGTTAGGGGTTAAATTCAACCACGTTGCATTATGAAGAGAGTGGGACTTTTGCATTACTATGTTATTTATGTAACTCTCATTTCTTAATAAGAATTTATTAAACGAAAATGCTTTTAAAAGTTCTCTAGTGTTGTTTATGTTTTCATAAAACTGATATAATTCGATTTTATAAGCATTTAAGACGGTCTACAAACATTTGATAGCTCGATACAGCACCAAATGTAATTCCCTAGCAAAAAAGTTAAATTATATTAAAGATCTTTCAAACGAAAGAACATCTTCAAAAGCGCAAAACGTATGTAATAGAACATAATTAGAACCATTAGTAAGTATCTATTACGACTGAAGGCATCAAAGCTGCTCTAATAGGGTCCGAAACTTGAAATATCTGTCGTATTCCCTCTTCATCAAAGTCCACTGGTAACGAGATTAGGTCGGAGTGTATCTCGCCATCGAGAATCATTACAACTTTCAAATTATCTTCAACAAGTTCGCTTGACAGTTTGAGAGTGACCGCCTCTAGTTACTAGGGAATTTTAGTGGAATAATTATCATGTTATATTGTAAAGTAATTTGTTAAAATTATGAATGAATGATTGAAATGAAGTCAAACTGTAACGTATGACTATTTGGAAAAGTGTCAATAACTTTTGTAATGGATGACCGATGCAATGAAAAGATAAACAGTTTTTAATTTTCATATTTTTTTAATCAATAAAATATCTTGCGGAACTTTAATTGGTTAGAGGTAATTTAATCTGTTAGTATTCAATTAATCCTGATTAAATTATTAGAATCGGTTAAAATAATGTTTTTCAAAATCATTCAGTTATAATATTTCTTCGTATAGAATCCTATAATTTTCATTTCCCGTTAAAATTGGATGATCAATTTCGTTTATTTCATAAAACTGCGAATCCGTATTAATTGCTTTTAAGTTATCCGCTTAATCACCGACACGTTTTACTTTTAATTAAAACAAAGATACTGCAAAAGCATTTCCAAAATTTAATTTATTTTATGTGAAAGTTTTTCCCTGTATCGCCATTTTACTATTTACACGGCAGAGCGAGAGGTCCGAGAGAAAGAGAGACGAAAAAAATAATGTCCCAGTCATGTCATGTATGTTTGTGTTTTAAATTAAAATCATTAATATCTGTAAGATTCTCGGAAGTTTACGCTTTTAATTGGTCGAGTTAAGTTTTACAAACAAATGGACTGCAATTTCAAATTACTTCCAATTATGAAGGGAATAAATTATTTATTTTTGTAGTTTAAACAACAATAATATGAGTATATTTTCAGTTCACACGGCACACTGAGTTATTTGTTTGTACAAAAATGAAACCCATATAACCAAACCAACAGTGGACTGAACCGCTTCTAAGATTATAAAAATATAGCCTAATTTTATGACATTTAAAAAATGTTTTCGCTTATTGAAATAATTGTTAGTAGAAAAACTTTTAATTTTAGTAAAAATTATAATGTCAATAAGCAGGCCACTTGGCTAGACGTGAAGATGGAAGATGCACCAAAGAAGTAACATTCGCCCATGGAATGGGCGAAAGTCACAAGGAAGGCTCCCAACTAAATGTGTAGGACTGCAATCGATAAGACAAGTGCAGGAGCGTATCAAGTAGCTGCCTAGGCCATATACTTATAAGTGGGTAGATACATCCGTAATATAAATAGAATATTATAATTACTTCCTTTTCCGCTTAGTTACTAGTATATAGGCAGGATCATCTCTGCCTTTTTCAGAAACAAATCATTGTTCTTTCAACTATAATTACTCATACGAATTGGGTTCATATTGAAAGCTGAACACAAATATATTTAGAGCATTGAATAATGAATGGTGTGTTCTTATCCGTGTGTTCGGCACCGTCTGGCTGATAGGTGACAGATTTATTACCGGCGACGTCCAATGTGCGCTCGTTCGTGTCAGCCAAGTCTGCGGCCAGTCGCGTTGTCGCTTCTATTGATTGAATGTCTTTGGTTATTTGTGGTTATGTAGCGAAAATCTATGTAATTAGGACATGAGATCTCATTCAAGATTTGTGTTTGATAAAGAAATTCTCAGAATTTAATATGATTGGTAAATGGTTATTGACTCTGGAGATTATGTTGAAACAATAAAGCTTATTAAAACATTTTATGGTTTCAAATATCTTTGTCAAGTCGTTAAAATGTTGCTAGCATAACCACTACGAAAATAAAAATATTAGGTACCACTACGTAAAGACTACGTACGACGTACTACGTAAATGTCTTTTCTAAAACACAAAGTTCAAAGTTGTCTGTAACAATTGACTCCAAAAATAAATGAAACAATATCACATCACCTCAAGCAGCCGTCAACTTAACTTCAAATTCCCAGAAAGATATGAATAAAGCGAAATAATCGCTTGAAATATTAACCAACCGACCCGGACCGAAAAACTGTCCTTTACGAAACTCGCAAGAAATTGAATTATAACAGGAGCTTCGTAATAGAATAACGTTCGGAGATAAAAGCATTTTCTTAGAAAACTTCCGTACAATGTATAAATCATACTGATAGAACTAATGTTTGCGTAAACACTTCAACTTTTCCATTAAAACAATTACGCGGTATAAATTTAGCGCGAGTTAGGGAATAGAAATAACTGGTTTGTGTCGCAAAAATAGATGAAGACTATTTTCTCTTTAGACTAGAAATAGCGGGACTAGAAATATTTATCTGCTTGGTCGACTTTTCTGGCATTTTACAGATTTGTTACTACAATTTCTTACCAAAAAAGACGTACGCCAAACGAACTTAATGTTTAATTTTGTCAGACAAGTAGTATGACGATTTACTTATCGACTTTATATAGTCTGTCTACTTGTTATTCCACACACAAAAACTAAAGATTATTTTTAATAAAAATGGACTTTAACGCAAACATGACAACATCGATGACATATTTTAATGTAAGAATCATCAAAATTTATACACCCAGTAAAAAGCTATGCGGTAACAAACACAAAAAGAAGGACCATAATGAGAAGTTCCTCTTAATTGAAGTCGGGTAAAAGCAACAACATACAGAAAAACATAGCACATTCATATGAAAACTAATTTCAATATCAACTAACATACCGTTGCTCAACCCTGTCAATATTCCTCTTACATATTCCAGGAAGCGACGTCATAACGATCGTTCGCAGTATCAAGTGTGTTCGTGACGAATTCGTGAAACTAATCACCCGGGGCGTTTCTTTGTAAATGTTACTCTTTATTAACACTGGGATAGTAGCTAGTTTTAAAACAATGGATATTGGATACTTTTTCCTAAGTTAAATATAAAATATGTTTTTAGTTCTAAGAAACTGTAGAATTCTAGGCGTTATGAAATGTTATTCAATTATGAGTACGACAGTGTCCAGGATAATTTACTTGTATCTTTCTTATCGGCATCATCATTATGACCAGCCTAACCTTTCTTCCAACTATGTTAGAGTCGGCTCCCAGTCTCACTTAATGCAGCTGGATACCAGTATTTTACATAGAGCGACTGCCTCCACAAACCGATTACTTGAACTATAACACGATACCTTTCGGTAAGACTGGTTGACATTCAATCATCTGACAAAATATGTTGTATAATAAAAATAAATGTCAAGTTTCAGCTAAAAACTAGTGTATGTCAAAATGATAGTAACTTCGCAGTACATCGCTGCTTTAACGTAACGAATGAATTATCACTACTTTAGGGAAACAGCAATGCACAGCATGGTGGCTCTCAAATAGTTGTCAACTGAGATACAAAATGGCCTATCTGATCTACAACAAAATGTTTTCTTTTATTTTTTTTTGTTCTTATACAGGTCAGTGACCTAATTGTTTATTTATAACCTGAAGGAGTCTGAAAGCAATATAATTATAATAATTGCAAGTTATTACGCAGTGAAATTCATGCAAACTTGACGTTTTAATCTCAAGCGATAACAATGTAAATTACTATGGTTATGGGAAAGTGGTTTTTAATTAAAACTTAAATTAACACGTAATTTCTAGAACGTAATATTTTTATTGACGAAATAGAAGATGGAATTATTTCAAATTAAATTATTAGGAATGTCACACAGTCATATTTATTGCATTGCTTGCAGGCACTGATCAATTACAAGTAACTAGGTGCTATGCCCAAGGTTTTCTAAAAAAAAACGTTATTTAAGGCTCAGACGATGCAAAAAAAATTACAATAGACTCGTTTTGCAGTTACTTGATTATTTGAAATTCTGTTATAACTATATGATCTGAAAGTTGCGTTTCAATCAAGAATAAGTTTCAAAACCATTAAATTTACTTAGATTTGTAATATCGAAACATAAACACTTATAATTAACACGAAACTCCAATTAACAGTTAAATGAGAGTCACAATATCAATGCATATTACCTGACAGTAAACGTTAAAAGTCAACATAGAAATACAAACATACAAACATCGCAAACAAACACACTAGCGGGATTGAATCTGGAACCTTCGCGAGATACCAAACACAAACTTTGGTGGGTAAACAGTCATAAGATACTTTTGGGACTGTGTATATGAGTACGTATACTTTATATGCTAACGATATATAGGGTGGAATCATATACCCATGGAGGATAACTATCCTAAATATTGAGTATATCTTAATTCACTGAAAGAACTGAAGAAACTGAATCATGGAGTTAATTATGAAAAAATTCAAAACTGCATCCAAAAATTTTTGAACTATTTTTGTTCCTGTGTTGAAGGAAATTGTCTGACTGCCTCTGTGGCGCGGTAAGTAGTGTATGCGACTGCCGCGCAAAAGGTCTCGGGTTCGAGCCCCGAGTCGGGCCAAAAAGATTTTTCTAAGTTTCCTGCAAAAAATATATTTTAATTAATGACTATTGATTGGCAAAATAAAATAGAGAGTTGTATTTTTTTTTCATTTTTGGAAGTTCGATTTACGGTTTACGAAAGCATTTATCAAAACTCTTTGAATGTTAGTTTATGTTTTTTGTCTCTTTTTTAAAAGCATGCTTCCTCTCAGTGAATTCAGGTATTTTCAATATTTAGGGAAGTTGTCATCCATGGCACATAATTATGTTCCACCCTGTATAATAACTGGATATGTGACGTGTGAAGAAGGAAAATAAGTAGGTCAATATATTGTGAATGAAATTAGAACGAGAGGTCTCCCGAATGGTAAATAGGCAATCGCTGATCTTGGTATGTCTTGTTTACTGTTGAACAAAGCTTAGAATTCTCATCGGCCTATATTAGACTTTGTACAAGAATTTCATCAAATGAAAATATTATATCATTGAAAAATTTCGTGACTATTAATTACCGGTTAATTTTTATGTTTATTAATCACAAAATGGAATTTAATCATAATCCAAGGGCATTATGAAATAAACTAACACACTTTCTAGTTACAACGTAACGTTGTCATAGCTACGAGTATTTGTGTGTATCTAGATGATATAGTTATTTACACATGAAATTTTCACAAGCATTCATAATATCATCTGCTACAAAATCTATACTAATATTATAAAGCTGAAGAGTTTGTTTGTTTGTTTGTTTGTTTGTTTGTTTGAACGCGCTAATCTCAGGAACTACTGGTCCGATTTGAAAAATTCTTTCAGTGTTAGATAGTCCATTTATCGAGGAAGGTTATAGGCTATATATCATCACGCTACTACCAATAGGAGCAGAATACCAGTGAAAAATGTTACAAAAACGGGGAAATTTTTTAACTTACGTAACGCAAGCGAAGTTGCGCGGGTCAGCTAGTTCTAAATAAATTCTACAGCAAAAACTGACAAATACGAACGCTATAGGTTTAATGAAAACACAATAAATATTAAACGAGCATCTTCTAAATGGCGACGAATCTGATATTTCCATTGCAAAGATTTGGAGGCATTCAATTTGTCCCGTCTACGTTTGTTTTGTCACGTGATACACACGTCAACATCTACGAAATCAGGTCATATATTCTAAGACGCTCAATTATAAATACAACTGAGCTCTTAACTGTTATAGTTAATATTGATTTGTTTATGTTTGTAGCTAATAACATTTGGTGGTAGTAGGATAATCTTAATTTCATGCGATGAGCATTGAATTTTTTTGTTATTCGGTCAGTTAGTTATTGGAAAAAATCTTGTTATGACTTGTTATAGACTATGGATACATTACGCCTTAATGAAAAACCATCTAAAAAATATATTTCATTGTTTTTAAGTACTTGCTGTTTCGTTGTAACACAAATACATCATCTGTGAATATTTCAACTATCCAACTATTACATTTAATGAAATAAAGCTTGGTGACAGACCGACGGAAAGCGAACAGGTAACAGAACCCTAAAAAGACGTGATTTTATGTATGTTTAGTGGTCAGTACCTCACATGTTTGCATGTGTGCCAACTTTTACTTAACCAAAAAATCTTTGCTTTAGTTATTTCTGTATGAATAAAAATAACATTATTTTCAATATTTCCCGGAGCATTGATGCTTTAATTTTTCTATCTATACCGTCAAAAGCAAACTGAAAACTGTTTTTGAAATCGGTTCGGTGGTTGCAGACTTCTAAAGTTACGGGAATTCGTGCGTGGAACGGAAACGCCGCGGGGCAGAGCGCCCAATGTACCGGCTATGACGCTTTCTTTTATATTTGTGCGGTTTTACAATTTTTATGTAACGGATTTTTGAATTCTGTTTTTGTTTGCAAAAGCTATTTTGAATTACTGAAAAGGTATTGTTTAGTTATAACCAATTTTACACTTAAATAATCAATATTTTCCTAAAACTGTTTTGAGTTGATTTTGTCTCGCATAGCTACAATAATTGTAAACATTTTCCCGTCGATAAATTATAACCAAATGAATATTAAAAATATGTTATTAACCACTCTTAAAATCTAAATTATACATAAAATTACAACACAGCTCTGATTTCAAAAATGTAAATGAGAACAGAAATACGAATGCTTTAGATTGATCACGTACAAAATAAAAAGATATTCGAAAGCTAAGCGCTGTGAAATACCTAGTACATTACTAATATGAAGCTCTCAATAGCGTGCAATCGTGCTGTTGATACGACGAATATTAAATAGCAAATAGAAGCCTTGCTTGAAGCACATGTACTATATGAAAAACGGGCAAATATACATTTTGATGCAGTTTGAGCAATAATGCAAGTAAAAATAATAATACAAGGTTTCAGTGCAATAATTCTGGAAGAATTTAGGTATAATAATCATCTGTAAAATATATAGCCCTAGTACTAGAGTTATGAATTACACAAAGTATGGCAAGGCTAGTTTGTTTGCAGGTTCCACAGATGATTGTGGGAGTGTGATCCATGTGGGAATTGAATCTATGACCCACACTTTTAGACGTAGCTCTCGAGCAAAAACCACTTAGTCTTATACAATATACACATATTATATAGGTAACTGAATCAACTTAGCTAATTTAATTAAAAACCTAAAAGTACTAAGCGATAAACAAAAAACTATAACAATGACCATTCAGTTCCAATTCCATCGCACTGGCAATAACAATAAAAACAAGGAGGACATCAGAATCAATGGGGTCCCTCTCAACTGCGTGTAAAACAATATCTTTTCAAACTACCCTCACGAGTAGAGCTACCGGATTACCAACTACGTTAAAAATTTAAAGAAATTGACTATTACTTGTCAGTATCATCCATCAGGCAGGCAATACAAATTCACTATAAGTACTGGGGTACAAATATGTACGTCTTTTTTCTGAACGGTGAGCACAGATTGAATACCACCGGTTTAGACAACTATTTGCGTATTTATCCAAATTGTAGCAGAAACTGGATGATCTTTTAATTAAAATATACATTATTTGGGTAGTGACTGGCTATAGGACACACTTTTTCCTACTTGAACTTCAACAATATTTAATATTGGATACCGCATATTAAAACAAACATAGCTAGTCATCAAAACATAATTTTCATGTCAAAATATTTAGGCACTGGAAATGACCACACAACTATTAAACTGTGTATTAACCATTTTTCGGATTTAAACCGAGACAATCCGCAAACCATACCCTCGGTCCAAGAGTGTGTATTTAAGTAGTGAAACATAACTGGTCAGCTGGCCCCGAGGTATTGGAAACTGGCCAGCCCCCGCCAGGATCGATAGCCCCCGCCCTTAGGAGGCTCTATCGCTGAATTATCGCCTCTCCTTCGTTCACACGAGGCCGAATTGCCTCTTTTCTAAACTTTATGTGCAGATTATAATGTATGTTCGGAGGTAAGTCTTTCAAGATATGTTGTTATGGACTTACTGTGGGTAAAGACTAGGTCAATATAAGAATCATATGAATATATATGTTTCTGTTGAAAGTTTGACTCATAATAAAACGTTTGTAGAAGCTTTTAAAAATTATTGTTGGATATAGAAGATTATTCAAAATATTTTGAATGTACTTATTGAGACGTAAGGATATCTATCATATCAGGTTTGTTATGTGATATCTGACGTTGAAATTATCATACAATGAAAATATGAATTAAAGACGTTTATTAACATGTAAACAAAATTCTTTTGAAAAGCGAAGATTAACAGTATTATTTAATTGTTGCAATGTCAAAGAACCCAGAAGTTTGTTCTAAGCCTCACCTTACTAAGTTTAATTAGTCATAATTATCATAACTGATGAAGATACTGCACTAAGATTCATTCTTCAAATAAAAACTATATTTTCGAACATTAAAATTAGCATTATAAAACTATATAAAAACTTATCAACTTGCAGTTTTTGACATTAAACAGAAACTAGAACGCACAGGTACAGTAAATACATAAATATTTATCAAACAAAAGCAAGGCTAGTTGGTATCTGTTCTCGCAAGTATAAAGTCGTAAAGTCAAGTTTTACGGCACTTTGTGAACAAAACAACGTGCTGTGCTATTTATTTATGTTAAAAGGATCAATGGATGAGGTGTCTTGTGGCCTGATCGAAGTTATACATATATGATGGTACTTATATACTTTAGTTTAGACTTAGACTCTGATCTCTCTGTTTACCCCTATGGAAAGAAAGCGTGGTTTTATGTATGTATATTGTATGTGGACTTAAATGTTTATTTAAGTTAATAATTGGCCATTTAACCATGGCCAAGAACAATAAGTTTACCTTACTTAACCCAAAACATAAAACAGGTCGAAAAATATCTGATTTTATATCTTATACGGTTTTTGCAGCTTTTGTAATAAGTACTTGTAGGTAGCCTTTGTTTTAAATATCTTTGACCAAGGTCTAGGCTGGCTTAGTATTACCACAACCCTAACTATAAACTAAGCCCACACGAGCCCATCAGACAGTCGGTCACGCGGCAAATTCTACCAAATTAAACCGGGTTCATCTTGCCCACCAGATGTTTGATAAAGCCAAGCCAATGTAAATTCCGCGCCAAGAATGTAGCCCTAAATAAGTGCTCCTCAAAGTCCGTGAGAGCCTTTTCCGGGTTACAAAGGGCCAATTACATAATACCCACCCCCCTTTTGGTTAATGACGTGATTATGTTCAGAGAAAAATTACCCCTCTTTCTTTGTGGTGTCTACGAGTTAGTAGATAGAGGAAAACGTGCGTAATACATAATTTATTTTGTTAACAATATGCTAGGCGCCTTGCAACGTGTTTCATGGAAGCTAACATGTGGACTATGGGTCGATATTCGGTAGGAGAGATAAAGGAAACTTATTTTTAAAGCATGAAGTTATCATAGAATTTAACGACATTGAAGAGATGCCTTATGACAAGAGCCCCTAATTAGACAACAAAGTTTCTGTAGCCTATCCCCCAGCAACTATCACGCTTGAGAACAATATTTTTTTGTTATTTTGTAAGGCTGTTGTTTATATGCGCATGCATACAATTTGGTTTATCATTTTTTGTAGACGCAGACTTTAAAACTGCATTTTCTTTTAGATTATTAATGTTAAAGTTTATCATTCGTTCATAATATAATTCATAAAAAATAATAAATATACATAGATTCAAAACATTCAAACTACGCCTCGATAGATATTTTACCGTGTCGGCTTTTACTCAAAATACGCCTTTACGTATCAAATATTAAAATAATATCTAACTTATTTTACTTATCGACGTTTCCAAGTAATCATTAAACCGAACATCAAACTATGATCAAATTTTCAAAGCAGTTTAGCGAAAATATATCTGAAAACGAATTCTAAAGTTTAAGCGAAGGTAAATGCTGTTTAAGTGCGAATGATTTTATAATATTTAGGTGGAAAACGCTGAGATTTCTTGGAAAATGTAATATAATTTTATTTCTATAAACTAATCAGCTTTCCTTTCCTAGGTGTTTAAGTACGAGTATATTTCTCTAAGCTTTTTTTCAGTCACTGGTTTTAAGCAGTGAGAGTTTTCTTTATTAGATTATGTATATTTTAAAGTGGGTATGAAAATAAATAACATTTTTGTTGATATGGTTGAAAAGGAAGTAAATCTATAATGGAGGAAACAAAACTACAAAACTGCCCTTAGCTACGTTTATACCTATGTGTTGCGGTACTCACAACGAGCTTAGAGATTGGCCACTAGGATGATTTTTGCTGCCATGCGTATGAAATTTCACTATTTGAAAGCTTGTGATGTTGATTAAAAGACACTGCCTTTTGATTTTAATAACCCGTTGAAACGCAGCCTGTACTTTTGAAAAAACAACGAACTACACAAAAAGCCCTGTACCAGAATCGAACCATCCTGTTCTTCCTCTAGTAAAAGTACTATAACAATTGCGCCACAACCACATCCATAAAATACAAACTAAAATACTTTCTCATAAATACATCTCTTGTTGTTTTGTTATGTAAGTGGGCAGCTTTGTTGGCTTAACGCAAACCGCCGCGTTCGCGGTTAGTTTGAACGTGTACGCGCGCGTTCTCGTCCGGCATCCGAACAAGGGCCTTTGATCTCAAGCCATTAAACCAGGCTTAGGGTACATAAGTTTATATGTGATACACTACAATTAAGCCTTATTAGTTAGCCCTGTTTTCAAATAAAGGTTGGAAGTCAAGTAGTTGGCCTATTTTAGTCGGCAATTTATATTAGAACAAGAATTAACGCCTAGCCGAATGTTTTTTTTTTTATGAAACAGTATCTTTTGTTATTTTAAAGATGAATATCACCTTCCTAGTTCCATACTATAGGTACCAATATTACTATACGAAAGTCTGTCTGTCTGTTTTGTTACACTCTCACGGTTAAACCAACAAGAAAGTGATAAAAATTTGCAGGAGAAAGTCTAAAGCCCGGTACCTACCTACAGGGTCCAATTATGAGTTAAAACATTGGTTTTTTAAAGTTCCGACTTTTAGAAGCAAAATGTCTTAAGATCAACTTACACCGTCTTCACTCCATGATAAATTGTCTGGCCTTGTTTCGATACAAAACCAGTAGTGAATCGACAAACCAACAATAAACTAAACTTCAAAGAACAAACTAATTCAGAAGGTATAGCAGCGAGTTTCTATTGTTGAATACAACAACTGAAACTAGTACTTGTGTTAGAGTGACTGAATAATATCGAGAGAGATACTGAGCTGTACTATGCTGTGATTTACTGATTTAATTCGTTTCTATAGGCATCTCTATAGATGATCATAAATAGAAAGACGTGTAAGTAATAAAATGCGGTTGACATGACACTACCATTATGTCAAGAGATCATGGGTGCAATTCCCATGTGAAACAAATTTTAATTTCTACAGCTCCCCCGAAGCTTTGTACAAAACCTTTAGAATAGAACAGAAGGCTAGTTTATTGCTAAATACCAGGCACGTATCAAAAGCAAACATTTATCAAAAGCACTAAGTACGAACAGGAAATCGTAAAAACAAAAACAAAAAAATCTGATGACAGGTTTATTTTTGCCACATCGACATTTTAGTCGTACTTCTGTCTTCCACGCTCACATAACTTAAATCTGTTTATTAGAATACCAAAGACTAGGAAGCTAACTTACTTAACACAGCACGGTACAGCTTAGTGCTTATTTCGCCCTCAGACCTTCAATACAATTGGCATTCTACTGCCATCTATTGTCCACTAATTGTAACTACGTGATTAATACTCGTAGAATACGCACAGAGAACACATTAATAACATACATTTAATATATTTCGCTGTTTCCTTTCATAAATCACCAGTTCTTGGATATCATACCTTTTCGCAGAGACAGGTACCGAAAGGTATTTTCATATACACTATTTGAACACATGGCTTATGTAGTAATATAGATGGAAACTGTGAGACTTTTACAGGACACAATAAAAGCTTCATAGATAGATGTTACTGGCTTATATGTAATATTTCTGAATTGTAAACTACCAACAGATTTCGATAAGAATTAAAATAAACTACTTTTAAATTACGACTTTGTACCTAATCAGTAGCACGATTTGCTACAATAGAAACTTACACATACATATTGTGTCAAAATGTCAACAAAAAGTTCTCCCAGAAGGAATTATAGGCACTTATCAAACTTTCCATATAAAAATTCTACATGGCTAATACTAAGTGTTGATAGGAAATTGCCTCTAAGATCAACATGATCATTAGCACATCAATCAGGTTAGTCTATTACTTTTTTAATGATTTTTCTGCCATAGATCATACAGCACCTAATAGAAATATAGCCAGCCTTTGAGTCTAGGTCAAATACTTAGCTCGAAATGACTTTAGTACTGAGCACCTCACAATCGTAATTCCTACACCTTACCAATTATTTCACCGCCGCTTATAAACCATTAATAACGTCCATTTCATATATTTCGCCATTTCCTCGGATAATAAATCACAATTTCTATATAATTCTTCGGCATAAGGTCATAATTATATTATTCAGATGGCGTTTCCCTCAAGGCGTGTAATTAACCAGCGTATAAATTAATTTGGCTACGTTTCGCTATGAATTATTCAGTTTCTATGGCGTCCATAGAAAAGTGGCAGGTTTTAGATAAAATATCGACGATTCGTGATTAATTCGAATATTGCGTGACAACACCTGCTACAATTGAATTATTGTAATTTAATCATATTAATGTAAACGCTTGTGGTTAATTTTAGCTATATGCTGACTCGCAGTTTAGTTATAGTTACGCGATTATGCTATGTGGTATCAGGCTTGATTCCTCGATTGCGTAAGACATAACTCACTGAATCGATAAATCGGGACAAAACAACAAAATTACTTATAATTATTAACTTCACAAATTTCAAAACAATGAGGCTAGTTAAAGGTACGAAATTTTTGCTTATCCTTTATCATATTACATTCACAATGATACATAATTGCCGTGAAATAAACCCAGTGTTTAAAACCATACTTATTTAAATACTCTACCCAACTGGCAACAGCACAGCCACAGAAATATCGAACATTCTTTAACCCGTATACATATTTCAATGAAATATATATATTTCGCCGGGGACAATAAATTAACATGACAAGCGACAATTTGCCAGTATTCAATCAAATATCAAAAAGGGTGATTTTATTTTACGCGTTTCGCCAACTCTCAATAAATATATTTTGCAAAATATCGGTGTTGGATTCTGACCTTTGACTGACATTGAGTGAATTATGTGACGTGTGAGTCAACAAAGCTTTGCTTATAAACTGCGGGATTAGGTCACAAAAGATTTGCTGTTTGATGACAGTCGTTTTTATTGTATAAAGTTTTGCAATTGATTTTACTGCAGTCGATTGAAACTTTAAAAGTGCGAGAAACTTAATTAAAGTCTTTAATGAAAATTCTCTACTAATTATCTTTTATTCTGTTTTGTAGTTCACAAAATTCCGCCTGTCATTTTAATTAGATCTCAAACAGGTTATTGTATCCCTGGTTTTTAATTATTTTTATTCTTCAAACAAGATATATTTTGGTACAGACTTTCGCATTCCCGGTCTATCAATAATCCTTATACAGGATTAATCTATTTTTAAAATACTTCCACTGATGGAAATTTCATTATTTGCCACTGCTATAGCTTTCTAAGTATTTCACGGGATTTTAGTAACGTACTAACAAAAAGCTGTCGTTGTTAATGATCACTAAACTATGCATGTATTTTGCAAGGCTAACGACGCCTAAGATGCATCCCTTTGATATGTTAATGGAGAGAATTAATTGAGGACTAAACTCTTCATTCTTTTTATAATAGGGGAATATAACCTTGGACGATATTCAGAGATATTTTTTTCATATAGTAAGTGGCACACAAACAATTTTTTAGATTGCTTATTCTTTTATTTTCATTCTGCTTATTATTTGCCGCAAAGTATGTCAGATTGAATGAATGAAACCTAATTTCAGTCAAAAAGTGGCAATCATAATAATATTTTAATATCAGACAAAAAATAGGCTTTATCAATGGTGAAATCGATGAAATTTGAAATTGTGTGAACTTGTAACCAGACGCAATACATAGAATTTTGTATTCTGCAATACATACGGACAAACTCGCAGTGAACAGTGGCTTTATAGAAATAAGACGAATTTTACATAAAACAGTAATAATAGCTTTCCCATTAAAATCACAATTCACATACTTACTACAAAAAAAACTGTACCAATTTCTAACATCTAGCAGCAAAATTTTCTCTCCCTTTTATCAGATCTCAAGAAAGACTCATAAAAAATAGTATTAGTTCGTAATATCGTATTGGTATCACAGTTTTTTGCTATCTCAGTTAGCAAATAGGATTGTTTACCTTCAGATTGTTATCGGTTATGGCGTGGTTTTGTTATTGGGAGCGGATCACGGCCAAGGTTCATCTGATTTGTACGTAAATGAACGAGATTACATGTTTTTCCTTATGAGGTTACAACGGATTGGTAGGAACTGTATTTTTTCTTTGTTACTAAGATTGGGACGGAATTGTTAGTCTAGTCTCTGCGTGTGGCTTTGTCTTCTTATAAAAATAATTTAATACAAGGGCATGGTTATTTTTAGGATGGAGCGTTACATAATTAACAATATTTTCATTTTCTGGCAATAATAGAGATTGAGTTCGAATTCCACTTTTATTTTGCCTTCAACAAATTGTCTGGAACTGTTATGTAGAAAAGTATCTAATTTTTATATTTGTTACAAGATTTACCATTAAAGCGAACGTTACGTTGAAAAAAATCATAATTATAATCGTTAGTCAAAACTACTTAAAATTTTTCGAAAACTTTCATCAAGATTCACTATCTTAGTTATAACAGATTGCAGTCTGCAAACTAATTAGTGAAGTGGTTCTAATATAGATTGGTCTAGTGTAACTACATTTAAACCATCCCTACACTGCTGACAGTTGGGATCCTGACCGTTGAAGCCCTAAGGGATGATGGTGGATGACGTGAGACGACTGACATGTTATTGATTGATATAGTTAGGTATTTTGAACCGTAGTTGTATAAATGGATCGTAGTCAAATGTTCTTGTCAGGATATAATACAATCTTTCTTCCCTACATAGATTTTAGGTACTAAAAAAGTGAGGGCCCGTTTTACAGTCTTTAAATAAACATAAAAAAGTGCTATATTATCTTTAAAAAAAAGATGAAATGACAGTAAAAGTATGAGGACAACTATTGCGAAATTTCATTTGATTAGCTTTTTGATAATTTAGAGACGGTGAAACATAGTCTCAATAACTATAAGATTTGACGGTATTTGAGGACGTTGAAACGTCATGAAAACCCAAGTACACGATTCGAGAAATGGAACCAAAATTTGTACCTAATCAGTCAATTTTTTTGAATAAAATTGTACGACGACTGTAAAGAGTACTAGAAAATTTTCGAGAGCTATTATTATTTATTTATTATTATTTTCAGATACTTACAAAAGGCTCATCTCCAATCACAAATACAATATATTATTCATAAACAAACTTCAATACAAATACATAGAACAGCAAATTTGATATAATTCTGAGAAAAAAGGCGAATTCCCCTGTTAGGCAGATATATTAATTGAGTGTCAGTTTATGGCACAGGGAAATATGCTAAGTTACCTCTGAATAATTCAACGTATGGGACTTGTGATGTCAAAACAACTATCTAATAACATGAGAGAAAGGAAAATAGGTTTAGCTCCTATTTTGTATGTTTTTATAACAAAATACTTCATACATCCAAGTGATAGGCAGAAATATGACTTCCAATTTGTCGAGTCTTCAACAAAGTCTTCCAGTTACGTTTCGTCATAATCGATTGAGTGGTTTAACAGTGAAAGCGTAACAAACGGACAAACAGACATTTCCGTACGTAATATTAGCTTACATTAGTTAAGTAGTATAGAATACTTAACTCAGGAATCTAACCCGGAACTTATGTGATTGACAGTTATTTTATTGCTCAGTAATTATATTGGACCTAAAATTAGAGCAATATTTATTTCAAAATGTAACTATTCATATTAAAGCCAGTCATTTCGTACACTCATGCTTCAAAACCACTGAAATACGTCTACACAATTTTACAAATGTTACCAATAACATTTGAAAATTTGCACCAAACCGCCCATCTGACGTAGCACGCACAATATATACAGAGCCGATAATCCTCACCATCCCTCGTAATCCCTGAGGGTCGGCAGGCCTCGCTGATACCCAGACAAATGTGCAAACCTCTTTATGTGAAGACTGATGTATACCAGATAAACCCCACCAACACATTCTGTTCAAAATCTATGGGCAATAAGGCCAACATTTGAACAAATGTTTGGACAAACGTTTGATCAAATGTTTGTCCAAATGTCAGGGTAAATAATGTTTGTATCAGGATTAAGTGGAAATATTGGTGTCTTGAAGAGATATATGGTTGTTGGCCAGATTGATAGGTGTTTGTCGTGGTCACGCGTTAGTTTACGAACATAAAATATACGACTCTATTACATTGAAGGGTAGGCAAGGTTGTTTGGTATATGTTTTACAACCATGTTATGTAGGGCTTGTGATTTAATAGGCCTGAATTTCAGACTTCCATTTGAAGGTTCCTATCAGCTTCGACATTATTAAGATTAATTTTGCAGATAGACTTATTAGCCAGTTTCTTGTAACTGCCGAGTTTAAAAACGTATTCAATTCTCTGGAAAACTGGAAAAATAGACGATGTAGACACAATGGCCATAAGTTGTCGCCTAATTCACAGAAATCCATTGAGCGAGATTGACACGGGCTCGTAGAGGAAATACATCGTCAGCAGCAGAATTGGCCTGATTAGATAGACGGCATGGCATTCAAATTTGGGTTACAATCCGGGAACGAGGTTTTCGCATCCGCTTATCAAAAAGCTCTCGCCCTAAGGGTGACTTTCCTGTTTATCGCCGCCTAAAAATTAACGCACCCCCAGTCGAATTTCAATTATAATGGTTCGTTTTACTTTATGACTGTTTGTTTGCACCCCCGGGGGTTGATAATTTGCGCTCCAAAACTTTAATTTGCATAACTCTGGGGGTTGATTTAGCTTTGTGATATTTTCTTTAATGTTACCTTATAAATTGAAATGGTTTACGAGTGGAAATTATTTCGTTTTATGGGGATGATAATAAAATAAAATTTGCCTTTAGCTACTTTGGACCCGCAGTTTGATCAAATTGGTTGCCGCTTCCTCTGTTCATGTTCATAAAATAATAATAAAATTTTATAGTCAATATGTCATACATTGTAATTTTAATGTTATGTGAATATCTTATGTAAGATAACTAAAAGCCGTGTATACTCGCAAAAGCTCCATTATGTATGTAACAACCAATTTGTTATACTATGTGTATAATCTTTGAAACCGTTCGAAAGACCTCTAGGACTTATATGATGGTCGGTCTGGGTTAGGCAAGGGCAGAGATAGGTGGAAGATTTGAAAAGAGACCTGTGGGACATATACACTTAACAATGGGACAGCATAGGTTGATAAAAAATCCTTAAAACACCATTAAAATTAATCATTAAACTCCATTGCTAAAGCAGTAAAAAAGCAAGCCAAAATCAGATTTCCGTCACTAATCTAATGTTCACGTATTCACAATGTTGTTCAGTTCATACAAAAGAATATGTATATTTAGCAGATCATAAAGTGTGCGACTGTCTACGACTGTACGTGTCACATGCTAAATAACTGACTGTTTTATTATTGTTTGTTTCGAATGAAGCTGTCTTATATCAGCTAGTTGGTAGGGCAAAGGCCTTGAGGGTTCAAAGACATATAAGTCGAATATGCCAGATGTAGTGACGAAATATCCTGAAATGCCTATCCCTACGGAAAGAACGAGTGGTAATAGCTGATTTCTTAATAGCTACTCAGTTGATGATAGTCGAATATGGTAAAAAATCTCCACACAGCTCTGAGTGTATCTTGAAATCGATTTTATTCATTAAGTTTGAGGCTGTTGTATGAAGACTGAGTAACGACACTAGTTACGTGCTGAAATGCATGATACAATTTGTTTTTTATGAGAGTTGTTTTGTATTTAAAAGAAATTTTATACAATTTGTAATATAAGGGAAAAAATGTCGAGCACAAAGTATAAACAAAGTAACACTATCTCGCTACGGATACAGTTTTGATGCGAAAAGCTTTTTATTTTACTCTTTACATTGTTCATTTGTTGTCTCTTTTACTTTACAAGCCGGCAAATAATCAGCTGCTAACAAAAAGTAGTTTACTTAGTAATAAACCTCTCCTACCTTTTGTCACAGGGAATTTTAAAATCCTTTCGAAAGGACGTTTTTTACAAATAAAGTAACAATTAAATGACCTTTTCTTTGAGATGAACATTTGAACAGAAGACTTTCCTGACAAAGTGTTCTGGAACATTTGAGTCCACTTCCAATTTCCTCTCGGCACAAAAAGGTGGCAGTTCTTGAGCACTAAGTGATCATCTAAAACGGGCACGTCATTATCTAGACGATAAAAATCTATTGTTAGTAAGTTTGAGAATATTATGGAAAACGATTACTGATATTGATGATGAAATTCTATTTAAGATTACGTTTGCGGAATGTTAAAAGATTTCATATTCTTGGCTTTTTTTCACGTTTTTCGCGTAAATGGCAATTGAAATGAAGATCTTTAATTTATCCTTGATTACAATGACCCTAACCAGTTCTAAAAAACCTAACTAAAATAGTTTTACACGCTATCAACATCAAATATGAAACATAATATATGCTATGTCTAACACATTTTCCCTTTTTCCAGTCACTTCGCTGCATTAATTAAAAACTGCAAATATAAAAATTCAACAATCCAAAAACCACGATTCAGCAAATCACCCCCTAAAGACGTCATAAACACTATAATAATTAACCCTCCCTTAGGAATATTTTTCACGACTCCATACTTACCCCCTATGGGGTGGAAGAAGGGGGTCAGAAACCAGTAACAGGATGTAAAAGTGTATTTGTGTATGATAATGAGGCTGTTGAATATTCAGCCGAAGCGTGGAAGTACCAGGGCCCCATACAATGTGAAGAGGTGGTGTAATTGTATGGACCGCATTAATTTCGTTACGTTTATTATTGTACTGATTATATTAAAGCGTATGGTTGTGTTGGAGTGGAAAATTTTAGATTTTTGTAGGAGTTTGGTTTAAATGTATTAATGAGATATCCTAAGTGCTAGTATGACTGTACGTATTATGCATTTAATCACGAAAAAAATGAGATATTGCTCAACAGATTTTTGGTACGAATTTCTAACTAAAAAAATGTTTTGTGTTTAGCCATTCTTTGATTTGTTATTAGGATTCCTAGAGTATGGCAAAATATATCGTAATAAACCTTAAATGTTATATAATGATGTTTTTAAATAACCCAAATCATAAAAAGAAAGATTTATGAAGCTAACATGTAGTGACTAAAATTACTTACTCTAAAAGTCTTATATCAAATAATATAGTTTCTTAATTAACACATCTACATTCTACATATTCTAAATATAACACGAAAACCTATGTACTAGTTAGAAAGTACCTCTATGTACGTTACATGTCTGAAGCGCTCTCCACTGATGTGTTGTTAAATGAGAAGGTATTTCAGAACTATGCTCAACTATTTTACATAGTAAATACACATTAGAGCTTTTACTTTAACTTTTGAACATGAAAATGACTATGTTATACTATGTAATGTTAAGACCAGTATCCACTGCGTTTGTAGAATATTTATTGTAATTTCTTAATTACATAACCCACTTTTATGTACTGCAAAAATAGTTCAGATGACGCCCGCTAGAGGCGCTGATCCAATTTACTAATATCTTTTTTCGAAAGCTAGCCGGTTGTCGATAGTCGATAGTAGTAAAACTAAAATATATGTTTCGCGTGGAAAACGAATCTTTAGCTTCCGTATGAAGTAGCTTCTGCTCACAACCTTAACCACTATGTATACTAAATCTCGTATAAAAGTTTCGTAAATTTCTGGTTGCAAAAGCCAACACAATGATTTCCAGTGCATCAATCATTTTTTACTTTCCTTTTCATTTTTAACTAGATTCCGCCCGGGACTTTGTCCGCATGAAAAGGTTCCCGTAGTAAAATAAAATCATATGTGTGAATCTTGGTTAATTTCAGTTGAATCAGTCGAAAATTTAAGAGTATAATCAAAAGTTAAGCATTAATTCAACATTATATTCGTCTTTCTGTAGCTCAATTCTCTACTACTATCGACTACCGACAACCGACTTGTCATCGAGAAATTTTGTATGAAAATCTGATGAGCGCCCCTGACGGGTGTCGTAGGAAATATTTTGGCATTACATTCTAAATGTCAAAATTTCGATACTCGACAGTACTGACTGTACAGAATCGCGCTACTGTTATTACAAGTCTAGTGTGTATTCAAGTTTAACTTGTAGTATTTCGAAGCTCAGTTTCACATTAGTTGTTGAAATGTTCCAGCTTAGTTGCTAGTAATTTGGTAGGGCTGCGGTCAAGGGCAGCTCTGACAGGCCTCGTTATGCCACCAAAGAGTAATTGTGTTATATTTAAATGTGCCACGTGCGAAGCAGGGGAATAGTAATTAGGTATTACGATTTTAGACTTGATTTATTATTGATTGTAGGTTTTTTATGAAATATTGTAGAAGAATAGAATATAGGTCCGATAATATAAGGGTTATTGAACTGTGCGTTCCTATTGTTGTTCTAGAACTTAATTTAAACATAATGTGTAGAAAAATTCCTATCATATTATTGTTCATTTGTTCTTACACGTCTGACTAAAAAACAAGGCTTTAATTGGTGAAGTAATTCATGAGATTTTCATATTTCAGTTGTCGGTGAAAAAGCAAAATTAACTCGATTTGAAATTGCACTACGAGTCAGTAATTAAGAAAATAACTACTAAACGACATAGTTAAAAGTCTAAACGTTTGACCAACTTTAATTTCAGAATAGGTATTACGCCAGCTAAAAACTACTTTTCTAAAACATTATCACGAAACCGCAAAATAGGTAGGTACGAACGAAAACTAAAACGCTAAACATTTATAGAAATAAAACGAAATTGCCAAAATAATGTAAGAAAGATGTTATAATTCATTACAGAAGCGGCAAGGAGCCGGCGTAAATTATCATTTTGACAAATTAAAAAGTCGAGCCCTAGATATTTGTAAATAAATTCGCGCTTTACTAATTAACGTTTATTAGTTACGCTCCAATGTTTACAGAATATCACTAAACAACTTGAATATTTTAGCTTTTACAATATTTTCTGAAGAATTGTCGAGACTTTGATGATATTTGCTGCGACTAATTTTCTCTTTCAGACCACTAGAATTAGTTTTCTCTGGAATATGGGAACCGTCGTAAAATATCTGGGATGCTAGACAAAAGGAATACGGCAAGTTAGACAGTAAACTAGAAATATACATCTTGAATGAATAATTCACCCCCAAATGTGAACACAGAAAATTATTAAATCCTTCTAAATTTATTTCACTATATCCATCGCCTAATAAATGCTAAGGCATGTGATGCAAAAGTCAGCCGATAAGGTTTCAACATTCTATAGTATATGAACATCCACAAATATTGGTTTTGTACCAAACTGTACTTTAAATCTATACTAGTATGTTCCTTAAAAGTCCGCGCGACACAAAATTTTAATAGATGCAAGAATAGCCTCTAAAATAATTTTGAATCGCTAATATTAAGGCCTGAAAACGTTGAAATGCAGAGAAATACGAACCTCATTTCGCTCATACTCGCAATAATTTCACCGACGAGCCATCTAAACGTATAAAACATATATCTAAGCCGTGGAGCTGGGCACAAACGCATCCTTTCTTACATTCCACAGCGGGGCGGAAGCGACTACCGACGGGAAGCGACCACGCAATTATCGCGACCAATTAGTCGCAGACGTCGCGTCGCAGTCGCAGTCGCTAAATGCTCGTAATTGCGATGGTATATGCAAATATTTGAGGGAAGGGTTACGCATTGATCTTGCTGTAAGGCGTGGGGTTGATCAAAAATGATATTACGTGAGTTTCGTAGAAATTCGTAAATTAAATTTTACTTGGCAAATTAAAACGTGTGTTATATTAATATTAAAGTATGCGATTGAGTAAGGCTTTTGATTACCGTAAGCTTTATTACTTAAGCTTTTTTAAAATTGCTGTATTTATTGAGCACAAAATCTGATTTAGGTTTTGCATCGTGCTTTTTTTCGATTTGCATGATGAAAGGTAGGTACAATTATTATCTTGTTTACGTATATTATTTTTAAAATATAAATGTTATGAGTAAAGACAATTTATTAATTTGAATAAGTAAAATCCGATTAGATGGTACAAAAGAAATGTTATGGACCAAAAGAACCAATCGATAAAGATACCCAGGTAACTAACCTATATAATCATATGTAAAAATGTCACACGATTGTTTTCAAATCATTTCCTTCAAAAACTCACCGTGAAACTAAAAATAGCGTCACATTTTCCTTCTAAAATTGTCACAATAACACAAATATAAATGGAATATTTGGTAAGAAAAGAAACGTATCGTATTTGAAGCAACTCGTGTACAAACGGAAATAGCGCTCGTGAATTTTTTGAACTTTTACTATTTGCATTTGAAACTTTAATGGGAAACTTTAAAAATATGAAAGTTATTCGCATACATTCTTATGAATACATACTTTTGTTTGTATAAATGCTCTTTGTAAATAGCCTAAAGGTACTTATGAGATAAAACTGTACTAGTTAAAAAACTTTGTAATATTATCCTGACTAACTTCAACTAGTAGATAGTAGTCAGTAAATTCAACCGAGAATCCATGTGAACGATATTTATGATGACATATTTCGTTAAAGCTCTAAAGAAGGTCAATATAATGGCATAGAAGACACAACAAGAATGGCTGAGTATTCAAGTTGACTACGAAGAAGAATCCCACATTTCACGAGGAGAGAAGAGGAGAGGCTGTAGAGAGAGATCACCTTCTGCATCGTTGTAGAGCATATTACCATGTAGTTAACACAGCAAATAACCGCTTCCATTGTAAAAATAATATTTGTGCTCACAACCCTTTGTAGTGAAGTGCCTTTGAAGAAGAAAAAACATCCTTCTTTGATACAGAACATCAGTAGCGCGATTCTTTATCACTATCGACTATCTTGAATTGTGTATGTAAATCTGATCAGCGCCTCTAGCGGGCGTAGCGGGAACTATTTTGTAGCACCGATTAAACGTCAAACTCTCGATACTCTATAGTACAGCATCGCGCTATATTATAATCAAAAGGCGCTCACCGTTCTATTGCCAAGGTTGCGCACCCGGCAGCTGAGGTAGGCGGACTTGCCGACGAGGGCGGTGACGTTGCGCGGGGTGGCCGCGTCGAAGGAGGGCGCTAGTCGTGCGCCCGCGCCGCTCGGCAGCGCGTTCACTGACCCCGCCCCGCCTGCCACGTCGCATACACCTGGGAAAAAGACTAGATTTAGAATAATGCCTTTGGAACTAGTTAATTATATGAATGTTCAATGAAAATTGTGCAAGAGTTTTTATAATATTTCCTGTTGTCCCCTCTTACACTGTCACCCCGGGGTGACAACTAGGAATATACTGATCTTTTTACACCAACTTCTCTTTTACTTGGTGTTTTGTACTGATTCAGTAATATTACTTTTAATGAGGGAAAAGGGGACGTTGTGGTCGAACAACAAAATACAATATGAGTTTGACTGATATTAAATATCAGTTATTAAAGACTTTTCGAAAGACATTGCGCAGTGGCGGTCTTTAAACAGAAATGTTTGTACTGTATGTCTCCCCAACAGTATTTTTTTTCGATGTAGCTCTGGTAGCGTTCTCAACTACCTAATAAATCTATTTATATTCTCACTACAATACCTAACATTAAAAATTCTTCTAGTCATAAAATCATAAAGTAAATTGGCAAAACAAATAAAACACGGTGTAGTGTAGTCAAAGTAGAGATTACATAAAGACAAAGGACAGTCGCGTTCATTGTGAGAAGATTTAATTAAATTATATAAAGAGGATATCGCTTTATAAATACACCTCGCACTTGAACGTCGCTTTGTTTGAGAGCTTCTTGAATTATGACGTTGTTTTAATTCTTTTTGTTTTGGAACACTCTTTTTAAGGAGATTTATTTATTACTTTAATGTGAATGACTAGAGAAATCTCCTGCATGTCTTAATATCTTGATTTGAATTCTGAATAAACTAATAAGCTGCTACTCAGTCATTCAGCATCAGAAACAACTAAGAGCTCGACTGCAAGCTTTGTGAAATAAAGAGCACACTTGGCAAAAAAAATTAGGAACCACTCATAAACACTACTTTTTCTTCGTAATGTTGTGTTTCTGTACCGATTCTCATGCCATTTTGTGAGCATATTGAATAGGTGTAAGAATCGGCCAACATCTATTTTTCATACCCCTAATAGACACTACTTTATTGTTTAATTTATATGTCAAAACAACTATTGCCGGGTCACCTAGTATACGATAAATACATTCATAAAATCATGCCACCAGAGGGAGACAAAGTCCACAGAACGCTACTTGCAACTAAAAACTTTTGCTACACTCACATTCAATACAATTGCTTGCAAACTCGAACAAACAATAAGAAGTAGTTGCACCACAAAAACTAATTAATAAGCACTTAAAACAAGTCTAATAAAGACATTCATGCAACGCAAGCGGAACTGAGGCGGAACCGCAACGGAAATCATTCCGCTCGACGCTACACCACTTTAATGCTTGATTGATGTTCGAGTTCAACTACAGTTATTGCGTTATGGAACTCTGCGGCAGATCCGCTCTAGAACCGCGTTAGTTCCGCGCTAGATCCGCGCTAGTTCCGGATTTGTTCCGCGCGGAGTTTACTGATTGCAATGATTGATATGCGTTTTAATTATATTATGATTGATTAATTTTGATGTTTGATTTTAATATATGTGTCTTATTGATATTGCCTTCAGATTTCAATTAGAACATTATCTAATGATGTAATAGGCTATAATAATAATATACTTTTTGATTAAGACACGTTGTCTTCAAGCAACTTATCCTCAATGTGCTGGTGATTTGTAAAGAATTTAATAGAGAAATTAAGAAAGCGAGCTTTCGAGATGTTGATATTTTGATTCAAAACGATTGCTTCGACTTTAGGCTAGATAAGGCTTAAATCCAATTTCAAAGTTATCTCGTATGAAAATAACTTTGTAATCGTAAACGTTTACATTTTATTATTGCTTGAATGATAAAAGCATAGGGTGCATATTTTTCAACACTGTATTTTCAGGAGTATTGATACCAATTCACTATTTTATCAATTAAAAAAACAGTATCATCCGCATGAATATGCAAGCCACACCGTAGTTCAGAATAAATAAATATTAATTAATAGCTTTTTTCAATGGCCACTAGCGAACCAATCAATCTCAGGCTTTGGCCAAAAAATGACGGAACACGAACTTAATCAATGAACCATCAATGCCCGCATGATGGATGTACCCTTAATTAAGCAACACAGAATAGATAACACCACCAACCACTTAACACAGAAAAATGCACCTTATCCCATCGTAATACGGCCTATAGCAGACGAAAAACAAACTTTGTATTACCAACAAGCAAGTGGATATATTTCGTATTTAGAGCAAAGAATTTTCGACTTTGTTTTCGAGTGGATAAGGTAGTTTGTTGCGGTAAAATAGTTGGGTCAATTTGCGAACAGATTGTGGCCGCAGACGAGGCAATGAGAATGATAAAGCGACCACTAGACCGGACAACGCCAGTGTCAATATTGGGCTAAACAATAGAAACTAATTTGCACCTGTTACTGGACTATTACGAACATTCGTTTTACAGTCTAACTGATAGAACTGGCATCCGATTGCTTAATTAATACGAGGTATCCGTTACTAAATTGGAAAAATTGTTCTGGATTTTTTTGAAAGGAACAATGGGTTTGTGTCAGTTGTACGATATGCATATGACAGGCCTCTATGAAAACCAGCAGGAATTTTGAAATGAAATGTGTAGAATTTCACTTATAAAAAATGAAAAGCAAAAGCATAGTAAAATATTATTTAATTTTAAACTTATTAATACCAGTCTAGACGACTCCACTAATAGCCACATAGCCAGGTAAAATCACACTTTTAGAAAAACAAACCATATGAAAAAAATATTTACCCTACTGAAACAGTTGATAATACTGTTCTCCCATACACAAAATCAAGTAAATAATTACAAAACCAAAATTAATTTGATCAAAGTTCAGTAACCTTTATCAGATCACAAAACATAGAAATTAGTCGGCACACTGTACCGGAGCAGCATTCTCTCTCTAAACAATAGCTAGACCGGCGGGTCCCGGTTATTGGCACATTCCACGTTCAGCGCCACTATTTGCCTTGTGACTAGCTCTTTGAGTTCGCATTCGGAACAAGTATTAGCTTCTAGCCTTTGCTAGTACGTCTCGTTTCTGTGATTGCCCCAATTTCTTGTGTTATGACGTCACTTTAGAGTACGTTGTTTTCTAAGCTCCTTGGAGTATTCTGGTCTTGTAGTTCCGCTTAAAGTATTTTGGGGATTTATTTCAACAATACGGAACATAAAATAAGCTGTATTACTTCCGCTTTCTAAGGTACATTTAGCGGTAGTTTATCTATGTAATAGAATACTCATATAAAAAAACAGTTCCAATAGATAAACTACCGCTAAAGGTGCCCCAGCAACCGGGCATTAATATTGCAAAATGGAAGAGTGAGCAACTAAAAATCAGGTCTCAGGTAAAATTTTCGAGTCGGATAAAGTTTTAATAGGGTTTCTATAAAGAACATTTAATTTTGTAGGTTAAATAAATGAGTGCCATAAAGGACATCGGTTTTCTTGACTGTATTGTACCTATAGTTAGTTTTAAAATGCTTTTCACCACTAAGCAACATTAATAACAAAATTATACGCCTAAATGTTTCAAAATAATATCTCAAATACGATGACCGAATAATTATTTTTCACGAAACGTTTTAATTATAATTCCTTCCGGAGTATAACTCAGATAAAATTCGTAGCATCACTGATATTTTCTTTACAATGCCAGTTAGGTATTTGACAAAAAATTGCTTCCGAGAAACGAACGAGCAACGTACCTACTCAATTAAAACCTATCGCTTGGGAACAAAAGATCCAATAAAATGAGCGAGAGTATTACGTAACTTATAATTAATAAAAATATCGCAGAAATAATATTTTTATTCTATGCCATTTTATGAAGACAAAAACTGGCGTTTCAGGAGCTAAATAACCCAGGTTTTGTATGCTTTGAACATAATTTTAAGTTATTTATTGAAACCTGTTATATACTTCATCAATCGTAAAGGTATAACCATGAATAGATAATGATTGTAAAAGGATTTCATTTTACTCAATCGATTGTTTAGTCCAAGATTAAAATAAACGTACAATAATTGTTCAAATTAGTTCAGTAGTTTAAATTTCGTGTGATTTGGGTTTGTTTTTAATATTAAGCACAGAAGAACGATTATAAAATATTTTACTTATTACTTAAAGGTGCTCATCCACTCGACAACAAAGCAACTCTTGCAAATTCGTGACCGCTAATACAAAATCTATTTACCCACTTTTATTCACAACACATGAAAGTCTGTACATATATCCCACTAACTTTGTAGTTGATTATTATAACAGAATAAAACAAAACAAGCTATAACTTCATAATTGTATTTCTAATCAACACTTGGAACGCTTGAAGCAACTGAAAGTTTTGTATCAAATTGAATATCTTAGGCACGAGTATGCGTGATATTGTGTTGTACGCGTACACAACAATATAAGCTAATAGTGAAACAATATTAGCATAAGTAATGAGAACTTTAAAGGTAACGATACTTTATTTGCTACCCGACGTTTCGACCGACTAACATTGGTTCTCGTCGCGGGTGGACTAATGTGGCTGCTAACTGTCGTCTTCGTATAGCGCGAAATAGCATATAGCTAAAAATATGTCAAAACTAGCTAACTTTTCAGCAACACTTAACTTAACTTCTAACAATTTTTTCCCAACTTATTTATTTCTCATTAAATAAAAACTAATATACTCTCCTAAATTCTTCTCAAGTTAACTTATATCTGAACCCATTACACTCTAGTCAGCACAAACCTTTACCCTCTAAACTATAAAGCTGTCTACATTACTAAGAGCACGCACGTTACGCGACGATTTATTTATATGCCGCCATGACACCAGTCGATAAATAAATAGTTTGTGTCGTTATGCAATTGTAGTTCTTATGAGTGTTGCACTCTAGTGACAGTAAAGGTTAACAGTATCTCTTGTTAAAGTTAGGTTATTGAGAACGGCCGATAATAGTGGCCTGAGCTTGAAGCCATGGACATTTAAAAGCATTGTTGTTATTTTGTGTTTGGTTCAGTATAATGGTTACCGGTAAAATAACGTTTGTATGACAACTATTTACTAAAATCTATGACAAGTTTATGTAGCGCTATTCGCTTCGGACATTACTTTTGCGTTAGCTAGAGTCTGATATTTCAAATTCCTCAAATTACTATGCCTTAATCACTATGGCAAATAGTTATTGCGGCAGAGGCAAAGGGCGCTGATAATTTTTCAGACAAAATTTATCGATAGCTATCCGGTTGTCCATAGTTTCGGCTGTAGAAAATCGTGCTGCTGAACAACATATTTTTTCAATGTTATAAGTATCACGATAATAATACGACTCAGTCACCGAAAATATACTAATTTTTAATAGTAACATTTTCTTACTGAACTAAGCTCATTGTGGTGGAAAACTTTTGTGATAAGTACAATTTTCAATGACGCGGAATTCCCGATATTACATCAACTGACTCTTTGCGAGTGTATTCGTTTGACGGGGTGAGCAGCCCCTAACGGAAGCAACCCCTAGGGACTAACCCGGAAAGATAAACACTCGATTCATTCTACGTTTTTTTCGCTCCAATATTTGTAGTTTTTGATAACCGTTTTGATGTTTTTTTGCGCATTTTATTGCTTTTTTGTACAAATATTTTTGTAATTTTATTTTTTAATTTATTTTATATGTTATACCAATAGCTACACATTGAATTGACACTTGTAATCATCAACGAATAGGATACACGTAAACAAGCATTGGATCATAACACAAAAAAACTAATTCATGCTTCAAGCAAATATTGGTAACACATATTGCGGGATTTGCCTTTTGAGTTGCTGGTAAAAATATAAATGAAATAGTTCAAAAGCACGTTTGTTTGATTTTTCATGTCAAAACTACTAAATTGATTTTGATAAAAAGTAAGATTGAAATTTAAAAAATACCAAAATTCTACCCCTTTTTTTCTCCGCGAATGAAAGAACATGATAAATATTAGCAGCTATTAACCATTTTAATTTCTCTAAAATCACCACTAACAAAAAAAAAGAAAAGACCAACTTAAGATTTGTCTTCCAAACAAATCACTATTTAACTAATCATCTAACATCAGTCGGCACTCGAACCCCACATGCTGATGTGATAATGACGAATGCAGGACTCCTCCACCCTCTGATATTTTTAACTTAAAGCTGTTTACATCAAGACACTTAGTCGCGTCTGTGTTTTGTCTTAACACATTTAGTTAAGAAATAGTACGTGTTATGTGATTGGATGACAGAGTTATTTGGTTGCGTTATTTTTGTACTTTGAACTTTTATTATTTATCATTTCGTATTGTCGCTTTGAGAGGTTACTCCTTATCATTAATCCGGGCAAGGGAGTGTTACATACCTTTTTTCAAAGCGCTTCGTCTTATTTTTGAATCTTTTTTTTTTTTCTTCTTAAATTAGGTTAAGATTACACCAGATAAATTACTATCATTAAGATATATAGTTAGTTTGTATGCAAAGCGGTAAAGGTGATCATCACGTCATTGCCTTACGCGCCGAGGTCGTTGGTTTGATTCCCAAACGATCCAAAGACTCATTGTGATCCACTTTTTTTGCACGAAGGTAAGACCGATATTGTTTTATTTTTATTCTCAACACATGATATTAATTTTTATTGCATTAACTATTCTTTAATCATTAAAAGCCAAATATCTAAACATTATTTCAAAAGATAAAGTAGCGATAAGGTTCAAAAACTAACTATGTAACATAATTTAAAGCGTTAAATCAAATCAATAAAAAATCTCCAAACTTAAAGTTTATAACATATTCGGTCGCAGTGTTGCCAGCGTACGGTCCGTTACAGTTTGTGTTGCCAACTTCTAACAGTTTGTAAGTTAAAACTTCGTTATTTGTTGTTTTGGGAGTGATTTATATTAGGTTCTGACCCCAGGCGAGGCACACGTGATATTTTTGTTAACCGTTTATCTGTTCACCAGCCGTAAATGTGTTTAGCGACTACTTAGTCTAATAGGGGTTGAATGAGTTTGAAAACAAATGTTTTGTTAAGTTAAATTTTGTTTACAAAACAATATTGTTTTGTTTTTAGTTGTGCGAAATAATAATTAAAGTAATTGGTGGATCTGTTTGTTTATTAACTTTGAATTCAGAATAAACTATTAACACAGTTTTTGGAACATTGATTGAGCGATAGAAATAACTAATTATTTTGTTTATCTAAACGTATTTCTAAAATTCACTGAAGCTAATTTTTACATTACTTATCTCCTTTTACCTGTAACACCACACTTAGTTTACCTACTTAGAACTAAGTAGGTATAATAAGTGTGGTGTCCAGAAGGTCTAGGATAAGATGTATAGAATACACCCACGTTTCGCTATTAACAATATTAGCTAATATTAGCTAAGTATCTATTACCATATATCGGGCACGTTACCAAACTAAACATTGTAACAACTATTAATTGTTTTGCCATTTAAATGTATAATTAGTAACATGTTAGTTAATAAACCGCATCAATTCAAAAACAACTTCATTCAAAATTAAATAAAACGGACCTCTAATTCTCTACAACTTTTTAATTACACCCCAAAACCACTTTACACCTTTCAACCCCAAATTAAACAAATCGTTTCATCAATCAGTTTTACCTCCTCGCGTCATTAGCTCACACAACGTGTGTCTGTTGCGCAACATAAAAAACATAGCGCAACATTGAACAACATCCATCATTGTCAGCGATGCTTCGATTTGTTGCTGTGTTTGAAGCCGTGAGTACGAGTGCACAATCTGTGGTTTATTTTATAAAATTGTTTAATTACTCGTGTCTGTTAAAACTCGAGAATTTATGAACGAGTGAAAATTTAAAAATTTTTGCCCATATTCAAATTTGAAAGGCTGTTTGTAACGCTTTCAGAGGAAAACCATTAAATATTCCACTATATTAATTTAAAAATGCATCAACATAACTGACGACTACGCTAATATTTTCAAAAAAATCTGATTTGTGTACTATATATTATAATGAAGGATGTTTTTTTTTCAAAAGAATTCATTTATTTTAAGTTTTACTAAAAGCTCTCGATAACTTACAGTCATAATACGCTGTATAAAATCGATTCTAAAACAGTTTCTTACACTTAATTTTAGTTATAGTTCGCAGCGTTTCCAAAATCGTTTAAAACAACAGCAATAAAAGTATTTCACAGTTTCAGGTAAATATTGCTTATAATATAATAAACGTCGCCGACGACCACAGCCTCGGTTTAATATCTTGCTATGTGCAGACGATTCTCTCTGATACTACTGGAGTACAATCACCTGCAATAATATGTGCACTTTGTGTAGTTACCTGCATTTTACAATTAAGTTTGACTTTAATTTAAAAGAGGTTCCCAAAAAATATATACCGAAACCTGAAAGTCATATGTCCTCGTGTAGTTTAAGCAAATTTAGCAAAAAATAAGCAACTAGTATTACTCCCTTGTCACCTCTAGGCCATTTATGGACAGGACAGTATAAAAAAGCAGTAAGAAATAAACTCTTTTCAGTACCAACAGATATGTTTTGATAATCACAGTCAAAAAGGCCATCTAGTAACGTATACGTAGAGCTTCTTCTTTTCATGTTATCTGCTTTTGATGATTTAGAAGTTAACGATTTTAAATATTAATTTTCAAATTTGCTTTTTAAATGCCAAATCATTAGTAAGTATAATACAAAGCTTTATATAACAGACATACAATATACAAGAAATAAAACCAATATTCCCAATTCAGTTCAACTACCTATCAACAATCTCTGCTCATGACAGTAGCTCCTTTATCCGCAGCAGTAGTGCAATCCCCGAATAGTTGCCGTGAGAGGAATGCCGGCTAGTGTCGCTCGGTATGTGCCGTTCGGTTATTTTGATTCTCTCTAATGTCACTGAATATTGCACCGATACTGCCTTTTGTTTGAGACTTTCAGTTTTGGAGAGAATGTTATCAGTAGCGTTATTGCATATATTGTTTTGTGTAAACTGTAGGATAATATTGTTTATTTTGTAGAAGTTTGTGTGCGTGTTATTATAAGAGTAAGTATGTGTACGTGTTAGTATAAGATAACAAAAGTAAAATACCCACTTGCTTTACCGGGTGTTGATACAAATAAATTAAAATCTGGCTTTAATGGTTAAAGGTGTTTTTCTGAAATCAAAGAAGAGTGATTTTGGCCACAAAAAGTCGATTCCTTAGTTCTTTCGACTATCGAGAAATTTGGAAAATCTCATCAGCGCCCCTAACAGGTACCGTAGGAAGTAATTGTACAAATGTCTAATTTTTATTATTCGTTAACACCGTCTATAAAAAATCGCTCTACAGCACGGCGGCCAAGTATACAAGAAGTACAATATAGAAATAGATTTTATTAATCATTATTTCCACTAAAATACTCATAAATATAAAACTACAGCATGTTATTTTATGAAAGCCGCTGTGAGTTTAAGAATCAGTAAATATTTTCTCAGTTAAGCTAATGTTACTGTTAGCTCGTAAACTAAGGATCAAGGGTTCGATAGCTGAGCTGCACAAACACAGACGTCTAGCCAACTTTAATCTGTCAAACACTCACGTTTCTATGTACTTTTTGTTTGTATGTTTGTTAAATTGGTTTTCATAAGCTTGTGGATGTTTGAGCGTGTTTTGACGGTAATTTGACAAATGATAACCCTTTTCATATGTTTTGTATCCTTAACACCAGTTATGCACGAAGGTGTTGACAGAATCATATTAAAATTCACATTTTTATTCATAGTTTTACTTTAATTTAATACAATTTAAGCTAATTGCCACACTCACCACGTTACGTAATTTTAAGATAATAATATGTTTTCTTAAACCTTGATAAAACTACACGAATTGGAACCAAACACGACTTTTTATTGAAGACAGCCAAACGCAACATCACTTAATTACAAAGGCAGTTTAACACAAAATAATGTAATTAGAAATAATATTGTCACCTAAAAAGCGAAAAATAATAAAAAATAAATAATCACTCCACAACAGACCACATTTTCAATTTGTATTAAACAAACAGCGCGAAGACAAAATCGAATTAAATTCTAAACATTAACAAAGCGAGAAACAAAAGTAATTAAGAACAAAAAACACAACGATTCTGCCAAGAGTTTGTTTTACGCAAATTAATACAAAAACGCCACTGATTTGTGACGTCATCGAAGTTTATTCTGAAAGAAGGAGAAAACAATTTCAACAAACATTTCTCTTCTCTTAAGTCTAGTTTCATCTTAAAAATAAACACGTTTGAGAAGTGATATTTTTTAAAGATTTTTTTTCAAACTTTATCGTCGCTGCACTTGGTTTTTATATGGACCTAGTTTATAGTCTGTAATTTGACATGTCTTTTTTTGGTTCCTTTATTTTTTTTTAATATCTTTTACCACTCTGACATTAGATTGACAGTTGTCATTGACAGGCTGTCAACATAATGTCAAAGTTGTTAAAGTTAACTTCGTAATTTACACTCATAATGATATTTACACCCGACTGTTTGCGACTAATGCAACTGATTTATGACGAGCCCTGAGTTATGACGTCATCACTTAATTCAAAGAGAGAAAGAGACAAAAAATCAAGACATTCTCCAGATACGGTAATTGACAGAACGCAGTGGTTCGTTGAGCGTTTATTTGTAACTAATTGGTAACAAGTTTGTGTTGCCGTGACGCCATCTGGCGGGGGAGATGGGAAGTTATAGCTTTTTTATTGGTGGTTTTAATTTTGGCTGGTTAAGGTAAATCTTGATTTGGTTTTGGGTTTTTTAAGTCCTTTATTGTGAATTTCATTTGATCTTTTAAGTTAATTTAATAATTATATAGCAGAATGATACTGTTGATTACGGGGATATATATAAGGGAAAACCTGATTCTACAGCTGTTTATGTTTACTATAAATTATACCTACACTTTAAAATCTATACTAATATTATAAAGCTGAAGACTTTGTTTGTTTGTTTGAACGCGCTAATCTCAGGAACTACCGGTCCGATTTGAAAAATTTCGACCCATTCTCTCTTATGTAACGCAAGCGAAGTTGCCCGAGACAGCTAGTAACCTTATATGTTGATAAATCGCACTGATATTCATTGCAATGAATTCCTAATCCCAACTAATGTCCGCCTTAAACAAATTATTTAACAGAAAATGAATAACTTCAACAATCTTTTGCTTGTATTCCTCATAAACACCCACCCATATTTGTCCTCGCACTACCCCATTAAGAATCCCACGGATGGGACGAGCTCGGTGCATATTTTACAGTAGTTCGCCCCACGGTTATCGGGTGTTCCCAATTAGGTCGTTATTGATGGGGCAAGTTGTTCAACTTGGTCCCAATCAGATCGATACGATGTACTTGTACCGTAGTGTTTATGACCTCGTGCTTCGTACTACTATCTTATACATACCGAGTTCCTCCATGTTTCGGAAGACACGTTAAATTGTGGATCTCAGCTGTCATTTTCGAAAATCTTTGACAGTCGTTAACAGTAACTCGATTCTCTACTACTACCGACTATCGACTACCGACAACCGGCTTGTCGTCGAGAAATTTTGTAGGAAAATCTGATCAGCGCCTGTGACGGGCGTCGTTGAAACTATTTCAGCAGTAGGTACATTCTAAATGTCAAACTCTCGATACTCGACATTACCGACTGTAGAGAATCGCGCTACAACAGTCCAAAGCTTGAAAGTCGTAGTCGCAGTCGTACAAAAGGGTATCGTGTTATAACCCGGTAACTGTGTTGTGGAGGTCTGACAGGCAGTCGCTCCATGTAAAATACTGGTATCCAGCTTCATCTGGTGAGACTGGAAGCTGACTCCATCTTAGTTGGAAGAAAAGCTAGGCTGATACATATCAATAGTTCGGTACTATTCATATTCGATTCTAGAGCACAAAATTGGTGGGACATTAACATGTTTGGTGGGAAACTCTTCATCTGACTCATCTGGTTTTGAACAAAGCAAATCTAATTCGAAGACTGAATAAATACCTTAACATCGTCATAAAAAATTAAGTAAATAGAGTTCATCCGTGAAGATACTTGTGCCCAACATATCAACATTTTTTCAGCCTGGAATTCGACTTGTTCTCTTTTATCATAAGCTTGTTTTTAAAAAGGAAAACGCGTATTTGTAGTTTGTTTGTTTTATTATTTATGTTACTTACGAGTACACATACGAGAAGAAACAAATATACGAAAAAATATTATATACCTTTAACGATTTTACACTCTAATACATAGAGAGAGTAGGTATAAAATAAATACCTACCTATATTCTATCAGAAAACAAACCTGTTGCTCAAAATTACAAGACCTTCAAGTAGCCTTTCGAAATAGCCTGAAGCGACTATTTCAGACGTACAGCCTTCCAGCTATTTGTGTTTATCAACTTACAATAACACTCAATTTAGCCTGCATTCGCTTTGAAAGCTGACCTAGAACTGCGAATAGGAGCACTAAATATAGACGATACGTGGAAATTATTAAGAAACTCAAATCGGATGGGTGGAACACGTGGAAACCTAGTTAGAGTGTAAATTGTTCAAGGCTGCGTTTGCCTAAATTTGAAGACTAGTTCTCACAGTGTGTATGAGTCCGAAGTACGAAGTACGAAGTATAACCGTCAATTTCCATCAAGCACCTAAACGTTGCCTTTCACTGCGTTAACACGAATTAGATAAGTACTTTCTGGTTATTTTCTAGGCTAGATGGTTGTATAACGAGCATTAACACTAGTTAAGTCCAGGAGCTTGACAAAATGCAATGTGAACAGGAATCAAATTCGTAATCCTTTACGCGGGGGGTTCGATTTACACGCTGAACACTAATAATATTTTTTTAACGTTTCAAATCAGAGTTCTTTTGGGTTTCTTAACGTACTTTGTGTATGTAAAAGTCTCCGTGATACCTGAATTCATAATACAAGAGTTATCTCTACAAATCTAAGTCATTAAACAGTGGTTTACCCGCAAAATGAACATGAGTATACCACAAAATAACTCAACTAAAAACAATTTACATCAAACGGCAATAGAACCTGTAACGACAACATAGTTGGAGAGTTGGCTAATTAATTTACAGTGACAAAGAGCGGGCACAAACTTAAAGACAAAGGGTAGTTTGAACAATTGACTGTATCATGTTGCCGATTGGTATCGCATTCCTACCCATTCCTACCCACTACGTAAGGAATGTGAGGATATAAACTATTTAGCTAAGATACTTGTAATCTTCGGTAAGGATGCTGTGTAACGCTTTCATTGTTTGGTCGCTTTTGAGATTGTAACTAGATTGTGTTTAAAAGATAGTCATCTGTATACTTTCGTGTAAATCTAATTGGTCAAGCCTTTAGCTATGATAGAGTAACGGTCTGTGGGCTCATCACGTATCTCAGTTGACAACTAGTGTACGTCAAGTTGATGGTTATATTCAGTACATTGGTGCTTAAACGTAAAGTATTAATCACTCTTATGTAAGCGAGAAAACAATATACAGCATAGTGACTTTCAAATCGTTGTCAACTGAAACACGTGATAGCCCATTCCCTACTGATCTATATTTGTTCTTTTGGAATTTTAATAGTTAAGTAAATCAAGTCATATCATTAAATTTGGTAGGGAAGTGATCTACGGTACTTAACGTATTAAGGCTTATGACTATTTATGCGTAACTAGCCGACCCGCGCAACTTCGCTTGCGTCACATAAAAGACAATGGGTCAAAATTTTCCCCGTCTTTGTAACATTTTTCACTGGTACTTTGTTCCTTTTGGTCGTAGCGTGATGATCTACAGCCTAAAACCTTCCTCGATAAATGAACTATCCAACACAAAAATAATTTTTCAAATCGGACCCGTAGTTCCTGAGATTAGCGCGTTCAAACAAACAAACAAACTCTTCAGCTTTTTTAATATTATATTAGTATATATATTAGTATAGATTTAATAATGGTTTGCGATTAGCCACGGGTTTATTTGACGTGCCAAACTAAGACTGAATGAGTAGTAGGAATTTTTCAACAGTGTTTAAAACTAGTATTAAGCAACTTAAGTGGTTTTTACGATTCGTGCCGTTTAATCTTCATGTCTTATCATATCTAACAAAAAGGCTAACCAAAATGACTGCTATTATAAAAATAATTCTTTCAAAGAAACGTAAGATCGATTTAAGTGTCAGTGTTTGTCAGTGGCGGCGGTAGCTCGCGTGACGAGTGAAAGGTACGCGATTCGAGCCCCGGCTCGTGACAGCTGAATACCTAACACCGAGTTTAGAATACTATTTTATAGGACTTGAAACTATGCCAAATGGAGCAGAAGGAATAATTTTTAGACCTGTATGAGTTACCAAGGAAATCTATTTTTAGACTTTTTTGCGTTTAAAGGTCACGATAACTAGGTCCCTTAAATGTCTACTTTCATGAAAAATGCTTAACAAATTTTTACAGTATTTGGTAAAAAGTTATTCAAGCCGAATAACAGAAAACCGCGCTTCTGTAGACTAAGCAAGAGCATTAAGCAACCGTTAATAATGTTAGTCTAAATTATAAAACATATTGATTCAAGTTCTCTGGTCTCTGCCTACCGTTATGGGAAAAATGCGTGATTTTACATATGTATCTGTGTATATATATAGAATGTGAAGAGGTTTTCAACATAGTTAATAGGACTATAGAAGCAATTCGTTAATACTATTGTTGAATTTTATAATACTAGTAGTCGAAGTACAAAACAAAATAGTCCCACGACCGCGAAACAACTGCCGTCCGCCAGGTGCTTGCCGATCAATAAATGCAATTAGATACATTTATATCGTAATACCTTGACAATGCATTATTCACGATCGAACACTGAAACATCACTTATATACGTACTCCTCGTCAGTTGCAATTTAAGGTCGATAAACGGTTTAAAAACGTTCTCACCGTACATTCTTTGGATAGATGGATGACCACTAAGTGGTATTGAAACAGAGCTATCTTACTTACGCCTTAGTCTTTGCCTTGCAACTTTTAACATCGTTCTGTAACGCAAATTCTCTACCACTATTGACCAATGCCAACCAGCTAGCTATTAACCAGAAAAAATTGTATACAAATCCACAGCTCTAGCGGTCACCGTAGGAATTATTTTCGCAATACATTTTAAATGTCAAACTCTCGATACTTGATTGTACTGACTGTAAAGAATCGCAGTAGGAATAAATAACAGCCACGGCAATTCAACCAATTACTACCGATTTATTTGGTGGTCTAAGATCTAGCCATAGCCCAACACTCATCTTTTACCCATCACGCAGAAGATGACGCATACTTAAAACTTTCTTCCAAAATGTATAAATATAGCTATATTCAGATATGATATTTCATAGAATTGTCCTCACAAAACCATCAATTCCCCGTACTCCGTAAGTATTCCTCGTCGACTTAACGCCAGTTGACATTGGCGCGCGTGCGAGTGAATCGCGCGGAACATTTTATAACGCGCTCATGAATTATTCACCGCAACCCACTGTATATAAACATCTTTATTCTTTCAAGTAAATACACATAAAACTACAAGACTATAGCAGAATCTATAATGCTGGGGATGACGTCTTTACAATACTATAGGAGAAGGAAATAAAAGGATTCTTCTTTAAAAATCTATTTATAATATCGACGATATAGCTTCACAATAGACGGACACAAAAGAACCAATGGTGGGTAAGTATTTATAAAAAATATAATTGGTAACAAAATTTTGTCTGTGTTATTATAATTCGGAACACTTAGTTGATCTCCGAAACAGCTTTACAGATAGCGATATGGTGTAGTGTAATTGGAATTGATATCGGTCAGTAGTTTTTACTACACCAATGTGTTATTTGATTAAAAGTCGAAGTCAATAAATGGAATCAATCAATTTACAAACAAATGTTGTTTTTAAAAAGTATACCATTGATTTACAGTTCTCTAAATTTCGTTTGAAACAAAAACGGAAAGAAAAAGCAAGCGTTTATTCACAATAATATAAATCATTCTTGTTCAACTTAACACAGTATAAAACGATTTATTTCATTTTTATTGTGAAGGGAACAGTCGAAGGATGACTCACAATGTACTCTAAAACAACAGGATGTGTTACACTCGGTTTTATTGCTCTATACTTAGATCTACAAAAATGGTACCAGCATTTGCTTAAACACCGGCACTAAACGCTCAAATACCTTCTTCGTCTCATCGAAAAATCCACCTTAAATTCATAGCAGTAAGGTTTAAAGTGTAATGTATAAAAAATGTTATTTCTTAAGTCTTAAAACATGAAGTGTTAGAGAAAATGCGCAGGAATTTTAAAGTAAAAGCAATATTCGTGAGGATTTCTTAAAGGCATGAGTGTTTAAAATTCTTTTGAATGTTCTCCAAATATTATTTTACTTGGAATTACTGAAGTCTGGTTTTTGACAACACTTTTGTTTTTGAGAAAATAATTCATTAAAGACTTCGGGCACATTCGATGCATAAATATGATTTTCAACTATTGGACAATATTTACAGATACAATAATATACAGTTATGATGATATTACCGTAGCTAAAAGCCTTAGTTTTAAAATGCCTCTTTTGTATGACTTTTATTTACATGTGTTGAAACCCTTTTTTCTAATTACCATTTATTCCACATTTCCATATTATTGCAAAAAGTTTTCCAAAACTTTATTACCAACATTTACCATCAATCATCACTCGGACACTACCATTCAGTTCTAAATGAACATACGAAACTACCTAACTCGTTCATACAAAATCTAAATAAAGTTCCACAAGCAAACTATTTCCACTTCGCTATTTCAAGGAACATATGAAAGAACAATGAATGATGTGTGAGGAACTATAATTGTTCCGTTGTGGGAAAGAGACGGCGAATATCTCCCTCCTACTCTCGGCTTGACTGCTTTAATAATTCATAGTACGACCCTGTTTTAAAATAACTCGGGGTGAAGGAATTTTTGAAATAACTTCAATGTTTATGTATACAGCTTAGTCACTTGGTACATTTTTATGTGTTTCTATGATGTATTTGGACGCTTTTTGAACTGTTATTTTGTATGGATTGCTCTTTTAGTTTTGCTCGTATTGGACATTTTTAAATTAACTTTATTTTACGAATGATTTATAAAATATTTATTTGGTGTTTCGAATAAGATTGCTAATTTTAATGGCTTGTTTGTTTTTGTGGGCAAAACGATGTTGGATGTATTTCGTATTGCGCTCCATTGTACCTTTTCTAGTATTCCAGTAAATTGCTGGCAAACAATAATTCAATAGCATGACTCCTCTTATGAAGGAACTGAAACATACTTCACAACACAAGCATCCCTCTATTCGCACCTTATAGACAATATTTTTCGTTTCACCGACGTGATATTTTACAAAAAATATCTACGATCCACTAGTGGTTTCTTTTGTCCATTTACGCGTACTATAAACGACATTTTTAATAAAACGCATCGCAACCAATAGCAGATAGCAATAAATAACAGTAATAGCAGTTAATAGCATAACAAAATAGCAGGCACGTAGCACACGTGTGTTATAAGCGCACGTGTACACCTGAGGCAAAAAAAACAGCTTTTTAAACATTACTTTTAATGGAATAAGGCCCTTTTATTTTGGTAAAAAGCCATAAAAAGCCGTTATACTTGAGTTTTACCTATAGGGAAAATTACAAAGGAAAATACACCTTTTGTACAAATAACAGTTATATACATTTAGGTTTCAAGATTCCATAAAACTTTGTGTGCAATTTGAAAAGTAAGAGAGCAACTAAATTATTTTTGGTTATTATATTACCCTGGAAAATGTCTCAACATTTTGTTGCATTATTATTGTTGCACACATAACTTCACAGCATAATACACGAAGGTGTAAATAGAGGAGTATGAAACACCCGCGTTTTACCATTAACAATTAATATCCTCACATATAATAGGAACCTATTGCAATGAGCCTGGGCACGTCACCAAAATCAGCACTACTATTGAGAATAATCTATACTAATATTATAAAGCTGAGGAGTTTGTTTGTTTGTTTGAACGCGCTAATCTTAGGAACTACTGGCCCGGTTTGACAAATTCAGTGTTAGATAGCCCATTTATCGAGGAAGGCTATAGGCTATATATCATCACGCTACGACCAATACCAAAAAATTACAAAATGGGGTAAATTTATGACTCATTCTCTCTTATGTGACGCAAGCGAAGTTACGCTGGTCAGCTAGTCTAATATAAATTAGTAAAAGACCAATACTTTATCCCATCCGGTCGAAGCCGGGAACTCGAGGTCGGCAGTCAGATACACTACCGAATCTACCGATCATGCCACAGATGCAATAATTATTATGTTTAATATTATTATACATCACTATGATTCTAAGCAACCATTAATTATTATTTAACTGTGACAAGTCACCTTTCTATATTATTGTACGCTAAAAAGAATTAAACAATTTATTTAAAATAAGCTTTTACTATTAAAAACGGATATATCAAAATACTAAAAACTAGTTTTTACACTAAATATAAATTAAACCATTATTTCTAGTCTATTAACCGAGTAAATATAATAAAAATAATTCGTACATAAATAACTTAGCATTAAAATCAATTAAATGAAACAAACATTTAGTATCGGAGCGATTAACAAGCGTTTTTTGTTAAATTTATTGTGAACAAGCCCATTAGGCTGCTGGAGTCGTTTTACATTGAAACCATACAAATTAATAACCCCTTTTAATGGTTCAATGTAAAAAACGTCCAGGTACCTACTTGGGTTGGGAAATAACCAAATATATTTTTCGAATAATGTCTATAATAACTTAAAATTTCAACCAGCAACTAAAATATATAAGTATGTATTGTATGAAAAGCGAAAAAACCTATTCTGTAACGTAACTCTAGGTCTTGAATCCTTTTTATTAGCGCGATTCTCTACTACTATTGACTATCGACAACCGGCTATTTACAAATGTTTGAATATCTGAACAGCGCCTCTTGCGGGCGCCGTAGGAACTATTTTTACAGTACACTTTAAATGTCTAACGCTAGATACTCGATAGTACCGTCTGTAGAGAATTGCGCTACGGAACTTACGATAATTATTACAAAAATAAAATGCAGTAAAGTAAACGAACACTTTAATTTATTCATGAAATTTCGATTTGAAGAACGAGACATACAGGGAAAAATGCCTTGTTTCAAAAAAGTTACTAGATCCAGCTCGTGACTTAGTCCGCGTGAAAAAAGGTCCCGGGATAAAGAAATCTCCTAGGTGTCAGTCAGCGTTACAAGCTTTCAGCGTGCGTTATTTCATCAAAATCCGTCCAGTAGTTTTTCATGTAAGAGCTACATACATATACGTCAATCTATAGTTTCTCATTTGTAATATTAGTAGTAATTCACGAAATTTTGTTTCGAAGAACGAGAGTAGTACTTATTGGAAAAAAATACCCAGTTTTATGAAAGTAATTAAAACGAATTTTCCGCGAAGTGGATCGGATAGTTGATAGAGTTTGTACAATTTTGTATGAATTTACTCGATCGGTTGTTACATTGCGATGGACGTTCGACTGTACAACCGTTATAATACGAGTACTACAATCTGGAACGGGAATATTCCACCAATGTTTGCTGTTCCAATGAATTGTGTTCCCAAATGTAATACGGGGATAGCATAACATGTATTTAAGATGCAATGCATCTATACAAAATTTAAAGTTTCAGGATTACTGGCATTGATGCTTTGCGAGACAATTATTCTATCAGAACTTGTCACAAAAAATGTCCCCCCCCGGTTATAATTTATTACCATGTCAAATTTTAACTGAGCTTCAGCAATTTTACCTCTATAAACAAAAGACAGAACTACTTTGGTTTAGTGTAGAACCGCGTTAGACCTAAGTTTCTTAAAGAACTCCATAGAAAAAAGATCCCAGAATAATAAGTAGGTATCCTATGCAATACTATGCAGTAATCCAGGTGATAAGCTATCAGTGTACCAAATTTAATCCGTAATAATAAAATCCGTTCAGTAGTTTTTAATACATACATATACCCACATCTACAAACGTTCGTATTTACTACATTTCTAGAATAGAATATTCGGTGCATTTTTTCTACAGAAAGAAGAAAATACTTGCAATTTAGGGGCGGGGTCGGCATCATATACTTGATTGAAGAAAATGATTTAAAGAGGTCTTGAAGTTTCGGGACACAAGTGTACCCTGGAGTACAATATCGTCTAGTGAACGTTGCATATTCCTTTGACGAGGCGAAGAAAGGACACCCCAAACTGTTGAAGTGACCCATCGAGAACGTTCAAATGTATAGTACACCCTAGAGGGAGGTTTCGTTTTAAATTGTATTCGCTATTGATGGGAGTTGGAGTCAAAGTTTTTGAAATGCTGAGATTGGTAGTACTTTGTGCAGTTTGCATACGTACAAATGTTTGTATTTTAAATAACACGTCTTTTTTGTTTTAAGCTCTGTTATCAATTTGTATATTGGTAATAAGAGATGTGCCTATGAACGTCGTTTAGTGTATAGTGTTATGGCGAATTATGGAATTCTATTTTTTTTAACTACAGCATGGTCATAATTTGGGCTGAATTTTGTGTAATATTTTCAATGCTAATATAATCTATTCTCAATAAACAAATTAGTGATCGAAGTTTGTTAAATTGGCGGCGTAAATGGGGCAGTGAATAAAGTCATTGCGCGGACTCTTGGGTTAATTTTCCACAAAATAATATTAGTTTGATCATAATAAGGCTAATATCATTAACTGGCCATAGTCCAGACTGTCTATATTACATTTTCTCCCGATAGTACACACCTAGCGCGATTTTCTACAATCAGTAGCCCTACCATGAGTTGGCGTAGTTAAAAACTAGAGTAGTTAACGTGAGAACGCAACTACAACAGTGGGCTCAAATAGGGAAAGAATGAACGACAAAGCCAATCTACATTCACTGTTGTTTAATTTAACTACACGTTATTAAATATGGCGACCCATGATAGCAATTTTGGTACCTTAACTATCCGCTAGAGGCGCTGTTCGAGTTTTACGAGTACTACAGTGTCTCCAGGAGACTATAGTTACCAACTCATGGTAGCGCTACAGTACTGTCGAGTATCGAGAGTTTGACACTTAAAATGTAAAATAGTTCCTACGACACCCGTTAGAGGCGCTGATCAGATTGAACGCTGAACATATCATATTTCTCGGTAGCTATCCGGTTCTCGATAGTTGACAGTAGTAGAGAATCGAGCTACTGAGTGCAACAGAGTATTTCAAATGCTTATTATTTATTAAGACTCCTAATAAGTACAAATGATCGAAGCTTGCCTTGTTCGACCCTAATGATATGTTATGTTTGTTTTACTCTAATGCCCTCGTAACGTTGTTTACGAAGGGGTGGCTTTTAGGGGAGGAAATATTTACGAGAAAAAAGTTATAAGAAGCTTTTGAATATAAATTGTTTATTTTATAAGCATGCTGTGTTGTCATTATTTTGTGATGTAATGTTTAGGGGGTAATGAGGGGTAGGGTTGTAGGGAAACTTTTTGAAAAGTATTCTTTTGACTTTCACATATTAAACAATCACGCCATATTAACATTAGAGTTTAGAGAGACAAAAGCAGTTACAACTAGTCTTGTTACTTCATTTACATTCAAACTTTAAACTCAATTTTTTTACACACCTATATTGCTAATCGAGAACAGTTAAGAATACCTCACGTAAAAATAGAAACCCATTATCTTATGATCCGTTTAGGATACATAAATTGAGTGAATATGTTGGACAAAAATAACGACAACCCTTTTTAAACCCTTTCTAAAAGAGTTTTATGGAATTTGATGTGAATTTAGCGGGTCTATGGCATGGGCATCTAGTTTTATAGCTGACTAGATCGAGTTGAATTAACAGTTACAATTTATAAGCTATAGAATATTTTAATGAAATTTAAGTAATTTTATATTTGACTAGCGGATCCGACAGACGTTGTCCTGCCTAATAAATTAAAAAATAATTAAAAAAACATTGTCCAGCGGACCAAATTGTGAATCTAAACCATTCTCAGATCCCCTTGAACACACACAAAAAATTTCATCAAAATCGGTCCAGTCGTTTAAGAGAAGTTCAGTGACATACACACTTACAGAAGAATTATATATATAAAGATTAGAAATAAATTAATAAAAACTTATACTTAAACAAATCATAAACCAAGTCTATAGTCACCCGGTTTGTGGTTAATTATAATATATAACGTTACAAGGAATCCTTGCTAAATTTGCACCATCGTTTCAGCAGTCTAACCATAAAAGCGAAACAGACTGATAGACTTCCACATTCATTATTTAGTAGGAAATATAGATTTAATTAGAATGACTATAATATGACAAAAATAATATCCAGCTCAGTGGACCATATGCCACTAGTAATTAGTGTGCAGTAATCAAAGGCTGTCGCGGCTATTATTAGCTAATTGCAATTCAATTTATCAATGAGTGTCTAATCAGGGCCTTGGCTGGACATTACTGATGGTAATTAACACACGTATTTAGCGATACTAGTAATAAACTCATCAGTGTCATTGTAAATATATGACATGCGAAAATTGTGGAATTAAAAATTTGTTTTATGTTAGGTTTGGTTTACTAAAGGATGGCATTATGCAGGTTATAAGTTGGTTTCCTTACAATGAGTTATCAGCACAAAACCTTAGTTTAGCTTAGCCTAGTTATAATAATTGTGTCATCAACGCAGAAAAACCTTGAGTGAAGAAATATAGAGACGTGTTCGTTGGTCTGTATTCGCGGCTTAGATTAAACTTTTGAAATTAAGTAATTTTTATCATGATTTCATTAGGTTTAGGTCTTAAATTTTCAGAATTCGTGGGCTGATATGACAATGGTACTTTTGATTTGTGCAAATGGCACCTTTCTTAAAAGTCTAAAGGAGATGATCAGTGAAGTTTAAAATACACTCTATTTCAGAAAACCAGCAAAACTCGGTGACTAATTTTATAATTTAGAGAAAGTATTCAGTAAAATCGTTAATGCATACACACGACAGTTCTCTACGATCAGTAGATTTTTATGGAGTGCTACTAAGAAAGATAGATGTAAAACTCCATCTAGCTTTTGACATCATCTATACAGTCTTACAACTAATACAATAAAGCTACTAATTGCTTGTCACTTGATCACCATGTATAATTCAAACAGCATCTGTATCACCGCGCTATCAGTGACGTATCAATCTCTATTACATGAGTAATTGCCGTGATCACTCATCATTCTGCTCATTTGCTAATTATTCTAGCCGTGGGATTAAGTGCAGGTCAGCCGGTAATCAAATCTCAGAGGACATGATACAGCTAGTCAGAAATTATAGCTCTTAAGTCTAGGCACAGAATTTTGGGCTAAACTCCGCGATTGTTTAACGATCTGTGGGTTAAGCAAACCTTGGCATGATCATTCGATAGATGGGTGACCGCATAGTGGTATTTGAACTGGGCGTCTCCGTGCTTCGGAGGGCACGTAAAAAGTCTGCCCGGCTGTTGTCTACTACCAGTCGTAAAGCCATGTCAAAGGCCTCTCGAGCGGCTTGAAGAACTAGGTTGACCACTAACCAAACGATAAGAACATAAGAAGAAGACTCTATACTATTGCCTATAAACATATTTACTGATTCAGTTAAAGGCATGAAAAGATCATCAATAATGTCAAAGGTTGTGTTAATCATATTTGCTTGGCCCCGCAGTTACACAAACATTTATGACGGTTACTCATTTCTATGACTCTGGATCCGAATTATGTAAAAAAAAGTTATAATACGACTCCGTTAATACTTTAAAAAAAATCTTATATGTATATAAGAATATGGGACTTATTCTAAATTAATTTCTAAAGTAAAAGGCATCTTCGCGTTGATTCCCGTATTCTAATATAATAATAAACATGCAACGCAAAAGTTCAGAAGTAACGAAAACAATTCTGATTGATAATAGAAATAAATCGATCTTACACCTTAGTCCTTCAAACAGTCATTGAATGTTTCAGAAACCTGACAACCTATTATTTAATCAATTAACAAATATTCTATTTCTAAATTTAATTCACAACGTACTTGTTTACCCACAACGATATTTGGAAAAGGTCTCACAATTTTCAATCACTAATTATGAAAGGTTCGTAACGTTATATTGTAGAACTAAAGTTTTAAAACAACTTTACGTTGAAAAGGTCTAATATACGATAAATTTTAATTGATTTTATGAACACTAATTAATGTAATTACTTTTGGTATAAACGCCTTTGCTTTGAGTGCTTTAAGACTTGGGTTTAATAAAGCGTTGTTAATTTTATAAGTTAATATTAAGAGTTATATACAATACTAGCTGACCCGCGCAACTTCGCTTGCGTCACTGAAGAGAATGGGTCAAAGTTTTCCCCGTTTTCGTAACATTTTCGTTGCTACTCCGCTCCTAATGACCGTAGTGTGATGTTATATAGCCTATAGCCTTCCTCGATAAAAAGCTATCTAACACTGAAAGAATTTTTCAAATCGAACCAGTAGTTCCTGAGATTAGCGCGTTCTAACAAACAAACAAACAAACAAACAAACTCTTCAGCTTTATAATATTAGTATAGATAATAGTTCTAATTTTGTTTCACTGGTTATCTATATGGATGAAATCTGTGAAAAATCTTAAATCTTTCTTCATTGGTCAGTTGATCAATAATTAGATCATATCCACAAGAAGGGAAATCGATATCGCGATGACATCATAAACTTGTAAAGCACTAATTAACAGAGGAGTAGTTTTGTTCCCACAAGCAAGTTGTAACTTCTATAAATAAATTATACAGTTAACTACACAGGCGTACTAAAAAATCTAGTATTTTTCAATGAACAATTAGCTTTATTTAATGGTTACATGATAGTATCATCTTTTTATCGGTTCTTGATCAAATACTTATCTATTCTTGAAACAAATTTAATTTCAGAGCAATGTGAAATACTATTGAAATTCTACAAACCTAAGGTTTTTTATACCTGACAAACTATGTACGGTCATTACACATGCTACACAAATATACAGAAATTAACATATTATAAAACTAAATTGCAGTGAAACCACAAAACAATCAATACATTCATATAAACCACTCCAAACGGCCCCAAGAGGTTTGAAATTCAACCAATTCTACAATCAATGGGTAAACTTTCCAACAGATATTTATATAGAGCTGAAACTACGTCGTACATATAATCTGGTCTCGGTTCAATTTCCGGGATCGAACACGGCCACTTAACATAAATCATAGAATTGTATTAACTGCTCTAGAGAATTACAATGGCGGCAGTTAATTTCTGTGGACTATTTCTCTTATGTTTGTGGGTATTTACTTAAGTGTCTTTGTGGTTAAGATGTACTAGTAAATATTAAAAATATTGGTTTCAACTTTATAAAAGGTTTTTCATTCAAATATCTTATATTTTACCGGCGGTCTTGCATGACAAGATATATGAATGTGAATGAAGCAAAGGAAGTTTGTAAGGATCGTACAAAATCAAATCAAATCAAATCATTTATTCATTTAGGTCAAATATTGACACTTATGATAGTCGTTACAATTACTGAATCTACCACTAGCTCGGAAAGGGGGTTCCAAGTGGCGTTCTGTGGTCTCAGCCTACTCTTATGGGAAAAGGTACGATTTTATGATGAATTAATTATATATGTCGGCGTTGCGGGTTCATATGATATGATAATATGACGGAGGGGTGTGGGTTCCCTGGGTTTTCTTCCTCCATCATCATAGGTACTCATTGTGATAAACCTATTCATCGACTGTGGGCGTCGTGGGTAGTGTCAGATAGATAATAAGTCACACTCGTACAATTGAACACGTTATATTTACAAGTAGGTACAGTAAACAAAAGTTATAACGTAATTATTCGTAATACAGAATGCGCGATGGTTCAGTGTCGTCCACGCGCCATTCCCGTCCAAATAGAAGAGAGTCATATCTGTCATATTCGAACAACGCGCGCCACTAACTCCATCGAACGCCATTAGATGACGTTGGCTTCCTGCATACGACCTCATTCCGACCAAAGAGTCGTAATACTCTTTCAATATTCCGACATATATATAAAATTCTATAAAACTTTGATTATAATAATCAATTAAACAAGTAATTTGTTACATTTTTAATAAAAGAAAAAAACAGTTTTGTTTAATAAAAGAATTTCAAAAATTGTTTTTATAACGCACAAAATGGGTTTTTTTTATAATAAATAATGTTATTTTCTGATCGAAAATTTATACGTAAAAATATGTAATTTCAGATAAGTAAATATTAAAGTTCAATGGATATTTTGAAAAGCAAATAAAAATACAGTTTTAAAAGTGTTATTTGGTTTTCATGATGAGAAATACAGTAGCGCAATTTTGTATAGTCAGTAAGTACTGTCAAGTATCGCATATATTTAACTATACTTACGTAACATGTGAACGTATTTTTAACTTTTAAAATATAGGTATACATAAGATATACTTCCGGTGCTGATCAGGTTTTTTAATAAAACATTTGATAGCCATTTGTTGATAGTCATTAGCAGAAAGGAATCGCCCCCTAGTGAAAGTAATCAGTCAAATACCTCTCTTATTCCGACTAGAAGTAGATATATGCAGCTGCAACTCAAGGGGTTTTAGGTTCAGGTTTTGAGTTGTTTTCAATTCCTGTTGGAATATTTTAAAAAACATTCTGTGTTTGGTATCGAGGTCCAATATGTGGGAACAGTCATTCGCCTATGAATTGTGGATGTCTATTCAGTTCTGTAGCTTTCTGTAGCTGTTGATTCTCTACTACTATCGACTACTGACAACCGACCTGTCATCGAGAATTTTTTTATGAAAATGTGATCAGCGCCTCGTTTCGCTCGCCTCGCCTCGCGATCAGTGTGTCGTAGGAAATCTTTGACAGTACGTTCTAAATGTCAAAATGTCGATACTCGACAGTACCGACTGTCCAGAATCGCGCTATACGTAATTGAGTGAAATGACAAACAAACGAAATGTCATTTAAAATGAAACAAGAATGCCATATTTCCACAAAACGACAAATAAACCAATAATTACAACATATCGTAACAACATAAACACAGTGACATGAGACAGGACCCCAATCAACAAACAAAATACCTGTCACCGTCGGGACTCGAACCCCCGCCCGTGTAGCACATAGCGATAGATTTAACGTCCACCCTACTCTGAAAGGCTAATGACCGTTTCAGTTTGTCAGTTCAGGGTACCATTGTGATAGTATTAGTTTTATTACTTGTTTGATATTGGCTTAATTTGTGGTTTCATGTTATTTTAGTAGGATTTTTATAAATGTTGGTTCTGAAATATTGTACCATGAATTCATGTTACGGCCATATGCCATATAATACATGCCATTCATGATTACGGTTACCGAATTAAAACCAATCTCTTGGTAAATTTAAACTGAGAGCTCTACAATTTTACGATTGTATTAAAATTGTGAACTATGAAATAAATTACTCTTTCTAAATTAAGAATTGCTTGATATTATAGCTTCAAAATTAAAGGCATTATAACAGAAAACCTTGCTTAGCTTAGCTAGTGTAAAGTAAGGTAGTTAAAAACAAATAGTTATGCTGTCTTCCAAGTCACACCGTGCCAAAGAAATCCTAGAAATATTAATTTAGCAACTTATTCATAGTCATAAAACCTTATGCTATACCTAAAATCACATTATAACAATAATCTCATATACTTATACTAAAACTAAATGAACGCTCGACACTTGAGCTCTATATAGTTTTCCAATCAGAGTAAGTCTCAGACGATCCTCTAAGATTGTTATGTAAGACTTTTAGCCCAATTATACCTATAAGGTTTGGAATATGATCTGATTATAATAAACGTAATTTTAGTAGTAATCATTAACAATCTGTAGTATTATAAACTCGTGAAAGAATTATTATGTACTAGCGGCAAGCCCCAACTTTACTTAGATAGCCTTGAATAATTATAGACTTAAACCTTCCTCAAGAATTACGGTATCCCGTAGCTACTATGTGAGATAGATTTTGTGTTAACACTAAAAAAACCAGATTGGTGCGATGAGGTGACTATTTACTGACATGGAATGATCAGTACTTCAATCCTAACCTCTCCGCCAAATTCGGGAGACGATTTACGCCCCTCAAGGAGACATTAATGGGTTAAGCGAAGTGATGAGAACTAGCAAGAGAAACAATGTTGAATTATGTGCAGACTTATGGAAATATTGTGTTTAATTAGTTAAACTGTACAATCAGATCCAGTATATTATGACATTTTAACAAATATTAATTCTTTTGTAGATCATCTTTACAGATATGGGACATCATCAAACAAACTGAGGCGCCCATAGCCAGTTGCGCTCACCGGTCTGACATAGATCTGTAGGTGAAACAACCGTTGGCGCGGTCATTCTATGGATGGGTGACCGCATAGTGGTATTTGAGCTGGGCGTCTCCGTGCTTCGGAGGGCACGTAAAAAGTCGGTCCCGGTTGTTGTCTACTAAGATAACAGTCGTCAAGCCATGTCAAAGGCCTTACGGGCGGCTTGAACAACTTTGACACTAGGTTGACCACTAACCATACGATATGAATGAATATGAATGAATGAATCAAACAAAAATATCAGATCAAAATTCAAATCTAAAACAAACAATCAAACTATAGATACTCGTACATAAGTATCAGCGTGCACAAAAGAGCGGTGCGCGGTGCATCAAAGAGATTTGAGTCAGAAAGTGGCGCGAGCAGGCTCTGGCGTGACGTCATGACACGCATGCGCACACGCGCGCCGGTAAACAACAGCTTTGTGACCGTAGATTGGACTACTGGATATATTGTGGTATATGTTATAGATAAAAAGCGATCATTATTGTACTATAAAAAAAACTGCAAAATAAAAAAGGTAGTAAAATGACCCCATTTTACTACCTTTTCTTAGTGGACCTTAAACCATGAGGACTGAAGTAGTGAATACAAAGAGCCAAGTTCGGTATCGTAGTGGAGTCGTACAGTAAAGTTTTCGTATTAGAATTTGCTCTACATATAAATAAACAAATAATGGGAGCTAAAAAGCAAACTGCAATGAATAAACGGCTTTATACTCGTCAGTACAGAGACAGTACAGTTAAAAGTATAAGTTTAAAGCAAATTGTATTGTTTTCCAAAAAATCGTACGTTACTTTAAGAAAAATGTGATATTCAGATACAATTTTCTAATTAATATGACATTTCTCTACGATTATTTCCCACAATCGCTACTGCTTGTCACTTAAACCTTTACTGCAATAACTCAAAACAGTATTTGTTAGAAAAGTCGGCGACCGAGACAAGTGAACCGATTTCGTAGTACAGCCATTTATTCCTAAGATTTATAGACAAAGATCTTTTTATTTGAGAATAACTTTAACTTTATTTTCCACTTGTTTTCTTACGTGTGCATCGAATACGTTTGTTTGTCTGAAGTTCGGGTCAAAGGGCACTTGATTTATCTGACCGTATCTATCTATCTCTGGTGAAGATTTTTTTTTTCATTTATAGTAGTACATTATAGTTCAATAATTTAGGAGATAGCCTTGTACAAAGGTACGCGGCCGGCGGACGAATATAAAGGTAAGAATTAAGAATATCAATGACGCAAAGGGTTTATGCAGCTAACAGTGCTCTGATTGATACAGGTTCTTTATTTAGGAAATAAACAGAGTTATTATTTGTAGTATAGAAAAATAGTGCACGCCAAGGATCTCCACAAAGCTACCGAAAACTTATCTGACATTATTGCCGATTGAAATAAATTGGCTTTCTTGTAATTTCCTCATATTTCGACGCAAATCTTTCACGCACCCTGCAAAATACTTTTTGCTGATTAATAACAAATCTAAAGTTGCAAATTCAAGACTAAAAAATCAGCATTCTGATATACATATTATCTAGGTCACGCCCTTAAATAGTCCTGTATTCACCAGTAATCAACACCATTACTTCCATAAAAACAAAACACACATCTTAATAACCACCAAAATGTCCCTAATGGGCCACACAGCTCAATACCTGGACAAAATTCTGTTTGAAGAATTAAAACATTAGACATAATGCGTGTGCTCATCAGCGCGACACTCGCGTCGTTTGTGCGAGTGTAGGCAAATAACGTGTCATTTGAACAAACACGTCGCCGTGATTACTTACTAATTGGGAGCGTGACCTTCAGACTGTTTGGTAGTTCTTAATGACTGTCACAGATATGAGGAAGGACGATTTTATTACGGAAATGTTGATGTTTTCTGTCTAATTAAAAGTTATTTGGATGACAATTGTAATTTACTTTTCCTTCTTATCCTATGTTATATGTTTACTCCTGGTAAGGCGACTTGGTTCAGAGTTATCACACAAAAAATACTTTAAAAGCGCTTTAGGTACATGATGAACTATCAGCAAAGCTGATACGACTCTTGAAGAATCCATACTCACATGTATCGTCAATACGGATTTCAATCTAAGCAGTTAAAACCCTAGAGCAAATTCAAGCCAAAACTAGAAAATCCATTCCCAATAGCCAACAAAAAGCTGAAATCCTTCAATTTAAAATCCTATTGCTAACTAACCCTAAATCTTTGGGCGGAACGTGCAAAACCTGACAAATCTGTGGGAAAAAACCGCCTTTTACTGCAGCAGTGTGTATTATAACCGCTAAACCCAATTTGATTGGGTTTCCCTCGGTCGGATAAACGGAGAACCGCCAGAGGTTTTGCTAGCATGTTTTTTTGTCCAGGTTTTTGCGCTAACGCCGCAGTGGGTGCGTTTTAATTGAACGCTGGGATGACCGATGTGATGGCGGTGACGTGTGCCGATTAGATTTGTTTTTTTAGTTTAATTTGAAGTATATATATGATTTTTTTGTATTGCAATTTAAGAATAAAAAAGAAAACACGAATATTTTTTCCAGTCCATTGCTAACCATTGATTTTTAATGTTCTCAGGTTCGTTTTAAGGGTTATTTTAAGTATACTTAAGTAATACATCCTAAAGATTTTTGCCTATTTTCTCCTACTTTAAATAACTTGAATAAAACAAATAGGTATTTTTATTACTTAATACTTTCAATTAAAACGGATGTTTAATGTCGTCTTTAGAAAGTCAAAACAATAACAACAGTACAAATTGACCTTTAAATGTAAAGTGAAACCGAAACTGACGGTTTTCTCTACTTAAGGTTAATTTTGACATCCCACAGATAAAGGTTAACAAGTATTTCTTTGCAAAATAACCTCTATCACGTAAACAATTCTAAAACATACATTTTTTGTACAAACATACAAACAAAGAAATGTCCCACCTTAAACAAGTTTTTTTTTTTTTTCCATTGTACTACTTAAGTCAGAGGCAAATATTTTATAGAGTAACACATCTCTCTAACCAATCACAAATCTCCATACATTGTATTAATAAACATACAAACAAACAAATCTACAGAATGAAATATGTTTTTTACATTTCAGTAAAAAAGTCAGGCCAACAAACATTTTCATTGAATATCACCTCTCTCTAACCAATTACAAAACCCCATACATCGTACAAACATACAAACAAACAAACAGACAAATCTGTAAGCACTACATAAAACAGAGTGTATAAAGCAAAAGATAAAAACACCCTCGTCACAGCCATTAATATCACTTTATTACTGTGCAAAACAAAGTTCACGCACACCAATAAAGTGTTTTTGTAACGACAAGTAATTGCTTGAGGTGGGTCCTCAGTGAGAGCGAGTAGAAATCGCTGTTATAAAAGTAAGATGCAGTTATCTAGCTGCTATTCTTAGAAAGGTATTACTACAAAGTCTGGTTTTGCCCCTAAGTGGGATGCAATTATTTTATAAAAATCAAATAACAAAACCATTTTTTGGTTATATTTACTGCAGGCATGATTTCCCTAATCTATTAGTCTCTTAGTCTCTTAGAAAAGATGCAATTTTAACTCGGTGAATTTTGCTGACTCGGGAATAGAACTTCAAGTCTTGTAGCTGCATATTTCTCTTTGATCTAATCGAAAACATCAGACATGAAAATGCAACGGTAATTTTATAGCTATTTAGCTAAAATTACTATAGCATCTTTATGCGAAAAACTAATTTTATGACTAAGCATTAAAGTTTATTTCGCATAATTTCAAAATTGAATATTTTACGCAGACATTTGGATTATCATCAAAAAAAGCAAAGAAAAATAAATAAAATAACACGATATTAAAAATGCAAAGATGCATAAATCTACATTCTGCAAGTAATGGTAGCATTTTTATATTTAAAATAAATAAATAACGACTTTAAACTTTGTATTTTCATCGTGAATAACATTTCTAGTAATATTATGTTATTCATTACTTTTAACTTGACGCCTGTTATCTTCAAAAGGGTATGAAGCAATGTATCAATACACTTGCAATTTTCTTTTGAAATTTCGTGTAAGTTTTTAAGAAATCTTATTAATATTTGGTAAATATTTCAGACAGTTTTCGCTTCAATAAACAAGGGAGCTTTTTCGAAAAAAAACCTAATCATTGAATAACTAGCCCATATTGCATGCTACCCAGCAATTTTTTAGTTTTAAGTGATATTCAACTTGTAAAATTAACTGTCAAATTGAAATTATCCTAATTTATTTAACCTTCGTACGAAACTTCAAAAACTTCTTATTGATAGTAATTTTACCGCGGATTCAAATCTAAGAGAATATCAATGCTGTAGTCTTTCTGAGATTAATGCATTTTAACACACAAAACCTTTCTCACTTTATTAAAACTTATAAATTCTTACCTAAATATCATCTATTCAAATAACAAATAAACATACTATATTATACTTCGAAATACATGTTTGTTTCTCTCTCTCTCACTCTCTTACTAAAATACATACTTGTAAAGACACATTAACAAACAGGTTCAGAATAGATACTCATGCTCATCACACAAACATTTTCTCCGGAAGGGATCCAAACCCACCAAAAACATTCCTATGCCAATAAACAGCTTTTGAATAATACCTAAATTTTCCTAAAATAAAGTGTCGAGTGTAAGAGCGTATTTAATATGTAACCCATAAAGGTTAGCACCCAACCCGACATTATCGAAAAAATGTTCAACAGCAAAATTGTAGGGCCTTATTGAGCGTTACTTTTTGCGATAAGAACCTTTTTTAATTTATTACACACTGAAAAAAGGCTATAATTTATATCTGTCGTTACAATTCTATTGGACAGCCACACATTACTTGTGTGTTCAACATTTGGTAGATAACTTTTATTAACAGAATGTAGCATCAGATAACATGTTACAAATAGTCAAAGCTGCCGCAATTGCTTTCATTGCATTTGTAAACTATCTTCATTTTCAAATGAAAGTATTGTCCTATCAAAATATTATAGTGTAAGATAATGTTATCGTGTTATATAACATGATATTTGTTATGTATCACCATAATAAATGTGTGAACCATTTCCGACCTATTTCGCAGCCTCCCCAGCTCTCATTAAGGAGGTTTTATTCTCGTTGCCAGATGTTAATATTTCTGTTTATTTTACTTTCCCGTGTTTACGAGAGTTTTTAAAGGGTTAAAGTTGAAGAGAGGGGGGTCGGGAGGTGCGAGGAGGGGGAGGGAAGGTATAGAGCGTTAATTAACGAGTTTTTTTTTGTTGTTTGTTGCCCACGGGGATGGAAATAAGACCCCCAGGGCTTGAACGACCCGTTTTCCATTCAGCCTTAACCTGATTGTGCATTCCGTTTTACGGTTTGCCAACATTATAAATAAACCATGACCGCGCAATGTTCAAGGTCCAGTTTTAATTACCGTCGGTTGTAAAACAGGATCGCAATAAAATGTCACACTCTCTTATGTATGGTACAATCGTAAATTGGATTTGCTATCAATATTGTATCAGCGTGCTCCTGCGTGCTCGTAAACCCGTTTGTATTAAAAATTACTTCTTGCTGATGTTGTCAGTGTACGACTGTGCGTCCCTCGCGGCCTCGGGGTAACTACGTTACACGGTTACACGTGCCCACGAACCTCTAGGTCTAGAATGAATATTGCCTGATTTAGGCTTTGTTCAGGCCAACTTGTCATTTACTGCCTCAGAATATTCTAATACATTGACCCAAAATTACTTCTCAGCTAAAAACAAATTGAGTAAAATACACAAAGCGTTACAAAACGATTAATTTCGTAATCTGCCTCCTTAAAGCATAACTCACGCCACCGTGAAGTTCTCAACAAATAATTTAAATCAACCTAATTATATTTACAACGTAACGCGAGTCCAATCTCGTGTACACAGCTCAGAGACGCGAACAAACAGCCGACGAAAAATCTCTTTAATTAGACCCCCCTTTACCCCCTACGGTCAAAACCGGCAGATATTCAAACAAACAGAGACTCGACTTAGCACTAAGATGGAACTTTGGCAGAGTTTTTCTTCGTAAACTTATTTCAATTTCAAGTTGGCAGCATTAGGGTGGTGCAATTAACTTGCTAATTAAATCGGTAATTCATTCTCTCTACTTTACGAATTATGGTGAAAGGGAACACGACGGAAGTTTGTTTGTTTGAAGCTGGCTTGTTTGACTATTGATCTTGACGAAACAACGTTGCGAGAGGATTACAGGCGGACTGATGAGGAAAATTGGTGACTCATAAGTTGCTTGACTGTCGACGTCGACGATACTTCTCAACAACTGTGTGTATTTACATAACATTCTTAATTATATACGGGCTTATAATGATCTCGGATTGTGTATTTATGTGTTTACTTCAAGACTCAGCTTGAAAGTTGATCGCCAATTATCGTGACTCTATAAAAACCCAAATAAAATGCTTTATGAACATTGGAATAGGCTATAATCTGTAGCGAGATTCTCAAACACTATAGACTAACGACAACTGGCTATCTATCGAAAAAATTGACACGAAAATTTTATCAGCGCCTCTAGCGAGCTCCGTTGGAACTATTTTTGTAGTAGATTTTAATTGTCAAACACTCGTTAGATGAAAGGAAAGTCCCAACTGAAGAAAATCACGCAACTGATCGTAAAATGGTTTGTGCAATATTATTTATGATTAACACAAATCACTTTGCCACGGTAAAAAGCGTCAAAATATAGATTGTAATCATGTATTCTAAACAGGGCACTAAATATCTTGTTTCTGAAGTCAAAGTGATATTAAATGTTTAGGTACTACAGCGGCACTAACGGTACTAACGCCACTGGCGGCAGTAGTGGCACTAGCGGCCATGTAAATCTAGATAATAACTTTATGAAATAGTTTCACGAGGTCAGCGCAAACTAACTGCAAATAGAGGCTGTGACCAAAGGCATTCTAGCGCTGGAATGCGTCTGTCTACCCACTGCACGTTACGCGGTTTTATAAACTATTATTATATAGAGCTTTTGTTTGTAGAGAATAATTTTAAACTGACTTGGTAGCTCGAGAGATTGAATAATCTGTACTGCGGAGAGAGGAGTAAAGAGATTTTCTACCGCTATTGACTATGAACGGACGTGACATAGTAACATATTTTTACAGTCAGCACTTTCGGGTTTTGAGATAATAACATTTAAAATATTAGTTCCTACGGCGTTGATCTGGTTATAACGCAAAATTTGTCGATAGCTAGGTGGCTGTCCATAGGTAATAGTGATAGACAATCCTGCTTCTGATCCTAGCATTTTCTCAAAGAACAATTTTCGACAATATAAATGAAAATAATGTTTTTTGCATATAGTAGGAGCGAGCTGTTAGCGTATTTACAAGCATAATATATGACAATAAACTCAGCGAGTGAAATAATCGAATTATTCGATTCGGGAATGCAACACGCCACTATTGATCAGCAGTTGTATACACTATCACTCAAACATATACACAGAACGCTACAGTCAAGGCCAGTACAATTTAGAACCAATATAAAAAAAGGTAGGATATCCCATGTTTATTTTACCTACATCGTGTCAGGTCCAAGACAAAAGAATTAACTATTTAGGTCAATAGCGATGTCTCCGTGAAGGAACAGTCCTTTCTAGTTGAATTAGAAACTTACAATACCCCTGGGAATAATAAAGCTAAAACGAAAAAGACTCAGATCTTGAATATCTGTCCTTTTCTAAAGGGGTGAGATAGAAAGAGATGCATCATTATAGGCGGCTAGATTTCCTGACTTTAGAATACACGTTATACCGGCAGTTTTACATGATAGAGAGACTGACAAAGTTGTGGCAGAGGTGTATTAAAATATATAGCCACGATTATCCAAAACGATCTATGTATATTTGTTAAGCTCTAAAGACTATTACACATTTTTTTTATCTTAGAACGATAGACGAAAAATGCTTTAGATAGCTCAAAGTTAAAACAGACTTAAAACACTACTCTACACTAGAAAAATCGTTAAAAATTATTTCTAATCCATTGTTCATAAAAATATAATTAAAATTTCATAAAGCACACCCACACTCCACAATTTACACAAAAGTCTATCAAACAGTAAAAGCGAAAAACTAAATTTTAACTTCACTACAAAGCACAAAAGCCTTCAAAAACTTAATCACCGTTTGACATTTGACAAAATAATAATTCTTTCTAGATTGATTAGTTTGAAAGTGACACGTCACTAACGTAGTAACCTCGTGACGTCATGACGTGAAACCTTTTGTTAACTAAGCGTGACTCGTGACTCGTTAACTGTAGTTAACTGTCATGGTGTCAGCGACCTGTGTTTTGATACAAATCATTTTTGTTTGTATGACAATAGCTCTGGTTTTGTGAATTAATGAATGGTGTTGCTTTTCATAATGGTTCTTGGAAATATTTGTAAAATACTGCTTTAATAATTAACAATTAATAATGTGTGCGTGCGTGACTGTTTTTGAATGGTGATTATAATTTTGATTCACATTAAAATTAAATGTATACGATTTTCAGAAAACTTTATTTACTATACTGAAATCAATTTTGAAAATGTTTAACTATAGCAAGGAGTATTATTTAAACATGCAGGGCAACAACCCATTGAAGGTGTAATTTTGATTCACATTAAAATTACACGATTTCAGAAAACTATATTTAATATATCTAAATATCGTAACCAATTTTAAAAATATCAAACCATAGTTAGGAGTATTATTTAAACATGCATGCGGCAACAGCCTATTAGAAGTATTTATCAAAACTGCAAATCAACAAAATTTGAGGTGCTTTCGGAATTTTTACATAAATATCATTTAAATTCATCAAAACATTGTTTAACACGTACAGCTTACAACATTCACACAAGTCCACAAGAGCAAAACAAACAGAAACAATCTATCAAAAGCGGCTAATTCAAACGGTCGCTACATTCACTCGAAACACTCAATAACACAATCAGTCAACACAAACGACTCGATGGATCCTCACAGGACACCAAAGGGCTTGGGAGGGCACGGAGGGCACGAGGGCCGCAAGCCGGCGGAGGGCTAAGCCGCCGTGGTACGGTAAAGCAAGGTATTGTGTGTTTGTCCCGTGGGCACGCACTTGAGTGCTTTTGTGCGTGGCTGAGAGGCTTCGAATTTTTCACAGGATACTTTTTGTATTTCCACCGACACGCAAGGGATAAGTGTTTTTCGAGTTTTTTTAAAGGTTTTTTTGTGTAAGCCGTTTGTAAGTGTTGTCCAGAAGATGGGAGGAACATCAAAAACAATGCGGCTCTGCTATTAAGTTATACATAACATAACAATGTTATTCATCTTAAAATATATAAATATCGTGATTGCTCGGTAATCTCGGTATATAAAACGCAAAATCGTAAATGTTTTCCAATTTTTGCTCTCAAAACATAAAAAAATCCTGCAAACATGTAATAGACAGAATGAAATCAACAAGTTCTCCAAAAATCGTTTAAAAATCTCTATTAATTAAACACCGGACAATGAGCCTCAAGTAGCACAATGGCCAAATGTGACCGACTGATGACCGAAAGGTGACCAATAAAAAGTAAAAGATCGTTGAAGGACGCCCGGTGTAGGACGCCCGATGTCCAACATCGGGTTAATGAGATTAAATTATAATTAGGTAAGAATATAATAGGCTTTTGCTTATTAAAATCCGTTGTAAAGTCCATTACGGGATACTTGAGGAGGCTTTACTTTCATGAAATTCTTGTTGAATAAAATCAGGGTCTTTTTGTACCATTACTTAATCTACCTATTATATTTTGTATTAATCTAACTAATAACCTATGTAATAGAGTCAAAACGTAAAAAGCTTTTTCACTAATGAAGATTAATATAATTTAAAAAGACATATCGCTCCTTGAATACAAAAGGGCCACAAATCGAAATCTATAAATTTTACAGGAGAGCCAAAACAAATTTTTGAAACTGTTTTTTTATAACATTTCATATATTTATTTATTAAATATAAGATGTTAATATATCATTAGATGCGTATTTTTTTGCTCTATCTATCTACAAAATAAACTTTGTAATAGCTGTAACCTATTAAGAGAAAAAAGCATATAAGTCCCTTTTGCATTCAAAATTTGAATCAATATTATGAGAAATATGTCAAAAATTAAACACAGTTTTACAAATAAAAATGGTTAATTGTACTTTTTTGGTAAAAAAACCGTATCAAAAAGTTTAATAATAATTACTAAGTAGAACCATAACTGAATAGACCAGGAAAACATTGTATGAAACAATCTAAATGAAAAAATCTTAACTTTTTATTAAGTAAGTAAAATTATTGAGATCAACTTTGTGCGTAACTTTCATTATTTAGTAAAATTAAACATCAATCATCATCACCAATCAATGGGTAACGTGACGAGTAGACTGAGTGCAGCAGGAGTATTAAAGAAATAAGATAATAGAAAAGGTTTTTGAGTTTTATAAGCCTTTATATTTAGCATTCGTGGATTATTCCAAAGCTTTTGACAGCGTTACTCATTCCGCCATAGAATCATCACTCCATCCAAGTCATACTTAAAGATACTATGTAGAATCGAACCTTCATACATCAAACTCATCAAAGCAATAGACAACAATATCATTCCAAATCCAAAGAAACGTGAAACAGGGAGACCCGCTATCTCCCAAATTATTTACCAGCACCCTCAGATAAATTTTCAGGAGCCTGGCGGTGTTATGGCAATCAAAAGCATAGTTGTAAGTGGTAAACAGTTAACAAACCATTGTTTTGTAGATGACATAGTCCTCTTCTCTTTTTCGGCATCGGAACTCGAATCAATGCTCAAAGATCTGAGCACGGCAAACCTTCAGATTGGACTGAGTAAGAACCGTACAAAAACCCAGGTTATGACCAACAACACAAAACGTAGGGTCGAGGTAGACGGGCACGTCATAGACTATGTCGACGAGTACACTTGCTAGGGCCAGATAACCTCTTTTAACAACCGACGGGACAAAGAGTTGGACAAACGTGTCACAAGTGCCTGAAAGAGATCCTGGTCCAGGAAAGAGCTAATGAAGGGTAACCTTCCACTGTCACTGAAGTGAAAGCTCGTCGACATCTTTATACCTACTACCCGTCCTTACTTACGCTGCCCAAGCATGGTCCCTTACGGAAAACCAGAAAGAGCCAGAGAGCGATGGAGCATAGTATATTATGCATCAAAAGAACAGATCACGTCCGAAATTCTATACTGCGCTCCCAAACTCGCATAGCCGATGTAAGGGAGAAGACCGCCTGGCTGAAATGGAACTGAGCCGGCCACATTATCCATATGCATTCGGAAAGGTGGACCCGCATATCTACCAACTGGATGCCAGAAGATGGTCATAGCAGACGCGGGAGACTTAAATGGAGATGGCGGGATGACCTAGACGCATTTGAAAATGACTGGTCGGATCTTGCCCCTGAAAGAGGAATTTGAAAGGAAAGGGTGCCTCTTGCCTTTGCCTGCATCAAAATGTATTATTTTATTTTTAAAATTGTAACGAAAACTAAAATTATTATCATACCAAACGGTCATAATTTCTGGCCTTCCCATTCTAGCACGCTAAAAATGATTATTTATTCCACAATAATTTAATGCAAAAGGGACGTATTTCAAAATATGCTACTGTTATATTACAAAATATAATAACAAATACTAGTGTTTGAATGCAAAACGGTCGTTTTCAGAAATATGGCACTTCTGTATTACAAAATATGGTAACAAATACTATAGTTAGAATGCAAAAAGGACGTTTTCCAAAATATGGCAGTTTTGTATTGTAAAATATAATCACATTAACTTGAAATTTTGCACCCAACACAGACATATTTTGGATTGTGGCACTTTTTCATGCAACTGACGAGCATTTGCGTTGAATCTCCGGGCGCAACTCAAAGAGTGGCTGTTTTGCACTGACATTACCTGTCAAAGTGAGCTAATGCAAAAAGGGCAGTAAGTCAGTGCAGCCATAATATAAGCAAAAATGATGGGGGTTTTTTTTTTACTATAAAATATAGTCGGTTCAGGTGTCATTTTTGCAATAAAACGATTTTCATTTTTTTTTGAGTTGTGGCCCTTTTGCATTGAAGGAGCGATATTTGAACGAGTATATTTTTTTCAATGTGGGAATAAAGTTTATAATATACCTTATGCCGGCCCTAGACGTTCAATTGCACGATTCAGCGTTCTATATTTTTTTTGTTTATGTTGTGCAATCTTTGACAGTTTCTAATCAAAGTCATGTTCAATTCTATTGTGGAATAGAACCTTAAAAATAGTATTTAGCTTATTTCATACTTAATTATTTCTCAAACTAATACTAAATTGAAATCCTGAAATTGTTATATTTACAAAATATACAAAGAGATGTTTCTCCTTACTACTATCGACCGGTAACGAACACCATATCTGTGCATCTTATTCCGCAAAGTCTAGGAATACCTTTAATTATTTACTTTCAAAGCATAACTAGCTAATAAACCAGTCATTATTTATTATCTAGACATAAACGCGACATACTAACGATAGGCAAATTAACAGAAATCAGAACCATGATCAAATAAATTCTACCCAGTGAGACTGAACAAACGTAATCAATAACACCAGTTGATTAAACAGTCTTTTCTCCTGTCATATCAATCTAGACTCGATGTTGTGATGTCGTTGTGATGTTGTTGGGATGTCTCGCTGCTATCTCGTGTCACGGTGTCGCCGGGAAATCGACCCGGGATCTATTGTGTAATGTAAAGGCGACTTCTTATAGGTCAACGCTTACTTTCTTTTGCTTAAGACTGACACTTTCTCATTGCCATCCCTTTAATCTGCAATCGGTTTGGTAACAAATATGCGAATATTAGGTTATCATCAAATGCTCTGTTGATCAAAATATAAATGTCATATCGCATTACAAACCAAAGCAATTTCATCGGTGGATATGAAATAACGTGTTTTACTATGCACTATAGCACACTTTTTATATTGATGATATCCAGATACATTTCCCACCCTTCCTACAACAACAATCAATAATCCCAATTAAAAATACCTCACAGATACACAATGACATTTCATCACATGTGTCTACATCCTTACGGTCAAGGTTCCCATCCCTTTCCCCGTCAAATAATGGCGACAGGACAGGTATTCGTATACCGGGGCTCGCGGTTTGTCTGTAAGCGGATTTCACCTTATTATGCTCTTTCATGTACGTGCCTGCCTATTTTAAACGCCATTCAAAAATACACATTCGTTGAAATGACAATTGTTAAATTTTATGTTGCCCTTGATAAAAATATTTGGGATTTACTGTTATTTTCGGACACCTAAACAGTAGCGCGATTCTCTACTACTAACAAAAATTGACAATCAGATAGCTATCGCGAGATCATCATCTAAATAGTGCCTCTAACGGGCACCGCAGGAACTATTTTTGTAGTACATTTTAAATTACAGAATCTCTATACTCGAAAGTACCGACTGTAGAGAATCGCATTACATGAAAATAAAAGGAATAAATGTTTCTCATGTGTAAATTATTGCCTTTACTCTATGGATGATTTTACTTAAATTGTTCACTCGTCTGTGTCATTGAGTGAAAATCATCTAAAAACATTCAACAGATGACACGGCACTTCTTTGCATACAGTATTGATTTAAATCATTTGTTCACATTTTAACACAAATTATGTCAATAATAAATTATTCCCACCAGTTATTTAATTAACTATCAAAGCAAGATATAATTTCACAAATCCTTCACCGCATTGTCTTCCTCCAGTCCGCCGCAGCATTTCAATATATCTTAACATTTAATAAATAATCGGACCATCTCGTTCATTCGCTTATTTTTGTTTTCCCCTACATTTGAAGTGCTGTCGAGTTTTTAATTAAACTGGAAACAAAATGGTCGGTTATTAATTAAGCCGAGTTCACGGATAATATACTTTGGTGCTTATCTTTAATAATGTTTTATAATTTAGAAGGACACGTAATTAAGTAGTGTTTATTAATAAACACGTTGTACTAGGGAGTTATTTATAGAAGATATAAATAAGTTTGGATAAATCACTTTATCTTCGGCTTTAGTTATTTTTAGCACGGCAGGCAGTCGTTTGCTAATAATATAGTTTCTGCTTTTATACGGAATGGATACTTTAAGCTGTGTATTGAGTTAGATTATCTATTTTATATTTATGATTTGAACATGTTGTATTTAGTGTCTTACAGGAAAATATGTATGAATGTGTAGCACTGACAACTGACAACTGCCAACTAGGTATAAATAACAGTGACATTCAGAAAATCAGGAATGTTATTACGTAACATTACTTGAAACTTTTGTTTTCTGTACAATTTTTGGGCTGCAGTCCTCTACGGAATCCCACATTATATGCATTCTAATAATCAGATGTGTTTTCAATTTTAAAATTTTTCTATCTAAAAATACAATTATTTGATCTTGTATAGAATATTTGAACAAACGACTATGAAAAACCATTATAATGTAGAGTGTTTCGCTCCGGTACATTACTGCGTTGTTATGTTCGTTTAAACCAAGCTGGAGGATCTTGATAAATGATGACTAACAACCTTTGTAAGGATGACAAATTAGTTCGTAGGTGTTGCATTTTTGTACCCTGAGATAGTGCGGGAGTTGTACGACGATTGTTACATTTGTATTCAAGGATTTTTACAATATAGCAATAAGTGTGGCGAGGTTATCGAAAAAATATATAATTCGAATCCTATGGTGTGTATATGTGTTTTCCCAATATTCCCTATCGAAAATTATTAGTGCTAAATTTTAAACGTACTCGTCTTTTTGTAGCACTACACGTCATTGCGTTAATTATAAAAAATACAAAAAAATAAGCTTAGAACATCTCATAATTAACCTAAAGATACTTTACGTCTTCTTAAGCTCAAAAGTATTAAATCGATACAAATGCCTGAAAAATCAATCATAAATGTGATATCGTAATATGCACTCTTATATCATGAGTAAACTGTGACCCCATGAGTGTGCGTTCCGTGTCATTTACTCGCTCTGCGCACGTGGCAAGTGCACTAACGTTACTTTTTGTAAAATAAAATGTACAACTTTCAATAGCAAGAAGTTAATTTTGTTGTTAGTAAAATGTAGTTACTGACGGTTTGTATGCATTGAGCAACAATCAACAACTATAAACAATTAAAAAAGCTATAAAATGTTATCGTATTGATTTTCGTTGCTTTAGAATCAAACATTTTTCGTAACCAAATTATATTCTCTACTCATAATATGAAGTTTGTTTTATGTTAAGAGTCTGTGTGCTTGTTTGGATGCTCCAATCTCAAAAACTGCTGGTTCTAATTGTAAAATTCTGATTATGTCATATAGCTGAAGGCTGGTTCGAATTGAATAAAATCTTGTGTTGAATAGTCTATTTACTGAGGAATACTATAGGATCATGCTTGAGCTAAAAGGAGCGGAGCTGAAAACGAAATTCCAGGCCGACAAAATCACGAGCAGCTTCTGGTAAAAAATAACGATCACATTACAACCAGTATTCAAAATTAGGAAATTGACTTTCCAACAACCAAAAGGTAGAAAAATATTTCCAGTAATTGTCACGTAATACGTCACACAATGGAAGAATGAAGTGAGTTCGAGGAAACTCATCGTCTTGGCGACATGACACCACGTGTATGACTTCTTAAGGATTCAGTCTTTCCCTGTGGACGAGAGAAACCTTAGCTGTTTGCTCATTACTAGTGACCTTGAAAGGTCATAGCTGTCAGTTGTCGTTCAAGGCATGTTCGCTGTGAAGAATCGAGGTTGTCACTTAGCGGAAAATTTTTGATTGTGATGTAGAAATATATGTTGTTATGTTATGTGTTAGCGGGTGGATGCTAATTAATAAGTAATGATAGTCATTACGTAGATTTATTAAAAAATACTGTGATTTTGTCATATAATAGCAAAATGACTACTTTAATTTGCGCCACTGATATCGCCAATATAGGTACATAATAACTATCCATACAATACTGATGACTTTAAAACTGTTATCTATAGGAAAAAAAAGCTAGCAGATTCGAAGAAATACTATTTATATACACCAAAAACATAGTACTTACAAAGTAACGCCAGTGACAATAACACTAAAACTATCCACAAATCGATAAAAATCCTTAATTGTGTACCAAAACACATACGGTTTAAATAGCCCCCAATAACAATATGACAGGCTTTGCTTAATTACAGCTATTACGAGCCTTCAAACCGTTCGATACCGCTAGTTTAACTACTAGATAACCTTCGAATAACTTTCCACGACCAGCTCTTGGTTATCTACCTAAAGTATAAACTAATTTTACAGCCTTTTACTTCACTTTCGACAACCGGCTAGTTATCAACAAATTTTGCATGAAAATCTGATCAGCGCCTCTAGCGGATGCCATAGGAACTAAATTTAAAAGTACGTTTTACTGTAGAAAGTCTCAGTTTTGTGATTAAAAAGTGTATGCGACTGCTATTAAGTTCTTTCAATTTTTGTTGGAATATTCTTAATAGTAGTCTGGAATTTGGTAACCCGTCTTATATGGCAAAACGCTCGTTCCCTATTACATGGGAATATTATACTTCTCTGCCCAAACCTTCGGGTACCAAGGGTAATGTTTTAAGAAAAACCAAAATAATGAGTAATGAATCGTTAGTGGTTCCATTTTAAAAGGACGAAATGATTCATAATGAATTTAATTACTTGAAGAGATTATGAAATAATTAGAGGTTATCAAATTAGATTGTTGGTAATCTAATTAATTTCGAGTAATGGCTGCTCTAACGGAAGATAAAAAAAACTGCTTAGATATTTAATTTTTAGGTACTTATTATAAACTACTAGCTGACTCGCGCGACTCTGCTTGCGTGTATGAGAACTACATATTATTATATTAGAGTCGGCTGCCAGTCTCACCGAATGTAGCTGAATAACAATATCTTACATGGAGCGTCTGCTTATCAGACCTCCACTATATAGTTGTATTACCTAGACTTTTGAAAACCGGTAAGCTATGTTTAAACTATCTATCTATCCATCATACAAAATTTCATAATAGTAAGAGATTCATAGGCCATAGTAGATGCACGAAACTCTATCCATAAAAACAAAGAATAAAGTTCTAACATTTCTTTAAGTCAAAACTATCAGTAAGCAAATGCTAAGGGTCACAGCATACTCCCATAAACGCGGTCTTCGTTCGTGTTCCCCATACTTTGGCAGTCGCAAAACTTTTCCCATTAATAAACAAGCGGCGCAGTTTCATGTTGTGACGTTTGATGGGATTCTGCATCATTAAAACCCTCATAACTTTCCAACTGGCAAGGCTTTACACTAACTTCCCTATAACTTATTTATTAGAATCCTACATCGGATTGATCAACATTGCCGGACATTGCCGAACGTGCTCCATGACACATCGAAGTTATGCTAGTAATAAGGATTTTTAGCTGTTTACTGCTTTTCGCTTCGTCGCGTTGGTCTAAACAGCTACATCATTGCCAAAAGAATAGTTGTTGGGCTTAGTCCTTATGAGTAAGGCTAGAAATTGCTTTCAAATTACCCATCACCGAAGCTAAGGCATGAAGCGTATATCATAATGAATTCTGTATTGGTACATGGAAGGGGTGCGTTTTTACACGTAGCGTGGTATGGTGATACATTATTAGATTACAAGTCACACCTCGAAGTGAGTACCCATTTTGCGATTTAATACTAAAATGATATCCGCCAAAGTTCGCTATAACGAATTTTGCCGATGTAATCAGTTGAATTTTATTGTCCCCAGTTTGGTAGTAAGCGACACGGCGCGGCGGCCCGCCCCGGGGCTCTGCCGTATCTAAGGTCCGCGTCCCCAACTTTTTACGATTAGGTAAATTTTATCGAGTTTATTCATAGAGCGAGCCCTGAGCGGCCCACTACCAAACGCTTTTCAATTTCAACAAGGATCGCCCTTTCTATCGGCGCGGTGAGGAAAGTTTGGAGATAAAACAATTTTTGGCCGGTTGAGCATCAATTCCGCGTTTTATTGGCCATTTTAGAGCCGTGCTCGGCGAAATTTCAACATGAAACCCTTATCGCTCGAGTGTTTTGTCGTTACGACAAATAAAACCGGTGAATATGAAAAAACTGACTCATATTTTTTGGCCTTTTATTATTCTAGATATTCATGTGTGATGACGTAAAGGACACTCTGTACAGCTGGCAGATAATAAATCGCTTGCCACAATGCTACTGTACACATAACGTGACGCACACAATACACAGCACACACAATACATACTGTACAGACACACACACACAACATACACACTTACAGTAATAAAGTAATATGATATGTAGCGGGTTTTCGTAATTTTGTAAACAGAGCGTGTTTCTTTTTTGTCGGAAAATTATTTTTTCTAAGGAAAAACATGCTTAGAAAACGAACAAGGAAGATATTTGAAAACTGACAAGCACGAATTATAAAGGACCCCAGAATATCGCGGGAATATAAAAGCAACCTCCGATGTAAACAGGAAATATTTCTGATGAAAAATAATACTTTTTTTCAGTAGAAATCGTAGTGCGTGTAAAAGAAACAACACCCTGAGTTTTGTAAAAACATAATCTAAGTTTATTTTTTAAAGGAAACTATTTGACTCATATTCTTTTCTCCGATTATATAACAAAGAGTTCCACGAACACTTCATAGCTTATCGTACCAGACTTAGATACTGCATTTGTGAACACTTATGTAAAAAAGTGTTTATCTAATTTTTATTCGTACGTTGCTATCAAAAATAAAACATTTAAGGTCTAAAAATATTTAGAGCATTTAGCTTTACACCTGTAAAGTTGATAACAAAAAAGTAAAGGTGTGTGCACACATACCTGGCGGCGGGAGATGCGCGAGCGCCAGCAGGGCGAGGTGCGCGGCGGCGAGTCGAGCGCGCATGGCGTTAGCGGGGCGGGCCCCGCGCGCGCCGACCAACGCGCATGCCACGACGACCGCACACAACACGCAACACACACTCACACGCGAATCACATATACCACCGCGCCACCTGGAAATAATAGCTGTAGTTAGTATGATCATCATCATCTTGTCATCACAAAATTTCTATACACGGCCACTAAAACTAGTTACAAATCTGTGAGCATATGCTAACTGCATCCGTCAAACTGCAGTTTTTAAATGCCATTTATCTCGAGCATATAAATTGTATACATGATCATGAGGCCTCAGGGCCTCAGTGACCATTCGCTATTCGCTTCTGTTCCAGACAATCTCGTATCTTTGTGTCATTCCACTAACAGTAAATGTGGACAATCAGCTTTAGAAAACATACCAAAAATACTCCTTAACCTTAAAACTAAGACCTTAAAAACTATGTGTGAGAATTGCCATCGTCTTAAACTAGGGTATATTACTAACAATAAAATTGCTTAAATATCATAAGTATCAAATATCCGTGGTCCCTACGACAGGGTGTCGGGGTTGAAGGATTATATCGGCGCGTAACACTTTATAGCCGTATTTCTTTGCAGTCGTTTGTCGTCGCACTATCTAGAAAATTCATGTCCATTGATGGATATTTATAGTGTATGCGAAGGTTTTTAGTTATAGGTTGCGTCAGACGTTGTAGCTTTGAAAAGATTTTGAAAATACTTTTACGTAATTTTGCAATGTTAATCCCCTGTAATATATTATTAGCTTCTTCGGCCACTACCGAGTATATTTTAAAAATATATAAAAACAGATAGTTCCTTGAATGACCTGGAAATCGAGCTTAAGACGTCGCGATCCGCCACTATGCGATATTTTGAAAAACTTTTGAGTTCGGCGATTAAAGATAGATGTTAAACAATAAATTAGGGCTGGTCTACTTTATGGAAATCACACCCTGTAGCGGGACGTCAGTGTCTCGACAGTTTAGAAAAAAATATCCTGATATTTCTTCAGCAAATACAAAATTATAAAGAATATATTTCCCAATCAGTTATTCTCTGTATTCAGAACAAAGTTGTGCCACCTGACATTGTTTTCAATAACTCTCACGGCCTGAGCACCGGTGACAGACTTACCAACTACTTGCTAAGTCTTAGTGAATATTTGACGTTTGTACAACTGACAGGTTTTAGTTTAAGTTGTTCAAACTAAGATTCTTTTATAAGTTACTAGCTGACCCGCGCAACTTCGCTTGCGTCACATAAGAGAATCATAAGTTTCCCCGTTTTTGTAACATTTTTCACTGGTACTCTGCTCCTATTGGTCGTAGCGTGATGATATATAGCCTATAGCCTTCCTCGATAAATGGGCTATCTAACACTGAAAGAATTTTTCAAATCGGACCAATAGTTCTCGAGATTACCGCGTTCAAACAAACAAACAAACAAACTCTTCAGCTTTATAATATTAAGTATAGATTGTGGATTTTTATACAAGCCAAGTCTGGTAGGTATATTTTTTAAACTTTTTAGTGGTATCAACGGAATAAATGATAGCTTTGCAAATATAAAAACCTAAATGAATGAAAAATTAAGTCCCCCGCGTTGTGTTTACATGCCTGTCTGTTAATCTAAGCATCTTTTCAATAGCTATTGATTTTCAAAACACGTGTTTTGAAAATCAATAGCTATTGAAAAGTATACTTACTAAGTTTTTCTTGTGGGTACTCAGACAAACAATAAAAGCAAAATACAATAAGGCCCGAAATCACAATTTCTATATCGAACAATCGTTCGGGTGGAGACCTCTGCCCAGCTGAGGGTTAGCTATGATGGGTTAAAAAAATCAAAATCCTTTTTTTTGCATGGAACAACCATAGCTACGACCATTTGACCCAGTAGTAGTGGCGAATATATTAGACTGACTCGATACATGCATGGAAGCAGTTAGTAGGCAGTCAGCAACTATCAAGTAAGCCTAATAATTCTAAATCTATCAAACGTTTTATAGAATAGCCTACATACTACACGACCTTATATATAAAATTGAATGTATGAATAATCATAAAAGAGCCCCATTTCTTCAATGAGAAGTACTTACGATACAAACGCTGGCTATATATCATAAAACTGATGGATGTTAGACCGAAGGCATTTCTAATAATCTAGACATATTTGTACATCCTATAGGCTTCGTATCTGGCAATAATCCAGTCATATATTATTAAAAGTGTTGCTTTTATTAGTTTATTTAAAGACGATGGAGTACCTACTTGTTATTATTTATTGCTTTTAGAACTGAAAAGGAATCCTATGTACACAAGTACGTATAATTTTTTTTTATTGATATATAGGGGTGTTGTTCAATTTTGGCGTCGAAAAAAATATTATTTTCAGTAGTCATTATAGCAAATTATATTATGTATAGAATTCTTTATAAATCAAGTAAGACGTATTCTACCTTAACGTTTCCACACTGTATAGTTACGAAATTTTTAATGCCGTGATGCTATTCGAATAATTATATAGTGGTACAGCAACTAATCTGTACTTTAAAGACGGAAATATACTGCCTTATAATAAAACTAAAGATATAATAAAGGTAATAAAATAAATATTCAAAATCAAATAAATATTCAAAACTATACTTTCACACAAAATATATATTTCCATTCACAAAAGTCAAGAAAGGCACTTCAGCACTTTAAAAAAACATCAGAAAAACAAACAAACTTAGTCCAAAATACCCAATTTTAGACTCAATTTGTAGAGTCTGAGTCCAGTGATCTATTATGAGGGTATTCGTAGTCGAAGGTGTGACCCATCACCATTGAGAGTCGTTCAGAGGGATCAGGTCGATGTTGCAACGTTGCTCAAATGTTAGCTTTGTTTTGGAAACGTTTTTTAGAATGTATTTTGGGTAATGTGTAGTTTGATAGTCATTTAGTATAAAGATATCGGATGTAAACATTTTGATTATTGACAATTTCTCGGGATATACGTGTAGCATTTTTTCTGCTCTAGCAATTTAGCTTAAATTACATATAAAAACTGTTTTTTAAAATAGCACATGATAGAGAGGTTTGAAGCCAAGGAGCCTTTTACTGAACAGTGAAATAAGCAAGAACTTGGAAAACTTTATTTATAATTTATTAATATTAATAATACCTACGAAGACGCATAGCGAGACTGTGCATAAGGTCTAATATTGTGTATTTTAGTATTATGTGTACAAGCAGCGAAAGTTTAAATACTCAACGTATTTAAACTTTCTAATATTTATAAATCTTTTGTTATGATAAAAGTTATATAAATGAAATCCAATCATAAAGATCAATCACACAATTCCTACACACATTCTCTTTAGAACACCAACCAGTGGCGTACTAACTAACCCGTCAATAGCTTTACTCTACGCACTCAATTTCCATCAAGTGTTCACAGGACCAGTTGTTGCAAGCTCCTTGGAGCTCGGTAAGTTTGGACGTGTACAAATGGCTTGCATCGCGCCAACTATCCTGTCCGCTCGATTGTGCTCCACAACTGTTTGCTAACAACACTTGCCTATTAGTTTGTAAGACCTTTTGCATATCGGGTAGGGATTTTTGTTCGTCGCCTACTAGTAATGTTTTTAATTTGGTGTATGATTAAGTTTAGGATAGTTAATATTATATGGTCTTAGGTAGGTCTTCTTCTGAGAAAAAGTAGTTTGCTAAATTTTCACGGAAAAATCTCCCCTATAATTTGGTTTAATCATTAAGCCGTGAACTAATTAATGACATTATTTTCTTTTACAAGTATGAAAGATTATATCTGTGGACGAGAAGGAAGTCCAAAATAGAGCAAAGTCTGGTACAAAATAAAAATTATACAAATTTTAAACGGCCTTACACAATCCTTTAGAATTCTCATAAATCTCCAAATTACTTCCAATTAACTGTATCTTACTACAACAGAAAAAATATACAAGATACAAGGCCGAATAAATTGGAGAGTGATCTTCTGAATAGAAAACTATCGCGAAACGATAAACTTGTACCAAACTTGTAAGTACAAGATATTGGGAAGAAATAGACGTAAAGGTGTAACGCTAAATGATAATTGTTATTACTAAGATTTGATGACAATTAGAGACTTTTGTATTGTCTGATGTTAATGCGCCCATAGCCAGTTGCGCTCACCGGTCGGTAAACGATCTGTGGGTTAAGTAACCCTTGGCGCAGTCATTCCATAGATGGGTGACCGCATTTGACCGGTATTTGAGCTGGGCGCCTCCGTGCTTCGGAGGGCACGTAAAAAGTCGGTCCCGGTTGTTGTCTGCTATGATAACAGTCGTTAAGCCATGTCAAAGGCCTTTCGGCCGGCTTGAACAACTTTGACACTAGGTTGACCACTAACCATACGACAATCAACAAACACAATGCTAAAACACCTAATGTAATCTACTACTGTCAGTTGAGTTTAGGAGGCTTTAAGTATGTTAAAGGCGGATTTAGAGGCGCTATAGCTTCGTAGACGCATTTAGTTACTAAGCAATAACTGAACGGTTATTTTGCTGTATTAAAATTCTGAAACATTTTCACTTTAAGGATATTCTCTATATTTACTTAAATAATCACACATCTACCTATATTTTAGGCTGTAATAACATTACAGCACGTATTAAAACTAATAATATTGGACCCAAGTTCTAAAATAAAAAATAAGAACCGGAGCACTTTTAGTCATAAAGCACATGACACTACGACACACATTTCATGATGTATAGCCTTTTTGCCTCGGAGGCTATGTTACGTTAGCCGAAATTTTCATTCTCCCATTCCATTCCGATGAGAATGTATTGTAATAAAGGTTTTTTTGAATCTAATATTTAGTGATAGTACTATTAAACTACTATTCAAACATTCACGCTGTATATTTTGTAATACTTCGTAGGTACTTTAATATGTGCCTTTCGTGATTTGCAGGGACCGTTATTTTGTTGCCGGTTACCATTTAGGTTTAAAGTCGCTAAGCACTGAAAAAAGTATTTGGACAGCTGGAGTATATTTGACACTAACCATATGAACTTGTAAAAGAATATTTTTTGCTTAATCTAGTTACTTAATTAAATATTAAAATACCAAAATGAAGGCATATCAAAATTATCTGCAAAAAAAATATTGAATAGTTTAACAATAGAGTGAAAAGCTTTGAAAATGTGTTAAAATTTTCTGGAATCTCTCACTAATTAGGTTTAAAAAATCCAACATGATTCTACAAAAAACATATTTTCTTAAAAAAGTAATAAAAAATTAAAAAGTTGATAAAATAGTATATTAACGACTCTTAATTATGAACTAAAAGCGTTCAATGCTCTTTCACTAAATACTTTAATTTCATATTCATTTGAACAAAGGAGCTCGTGGCTTAGTTAACGACAGCCGCGCCGATCGATCTCTGAGGTTAAGCTACGCTTGCCGAGAGCGTTCTGTGGATGGGTGACCATCCACAGAACGTATCGAGTTCCTCCGTGTTTCGGAAGGCACGTTAAATTGTGGGTCCCGGCTGTCATTTTCAAAGATCATTGACAGTCGTTAACAGTAGTCAGAAACTTGAAAGTCTGACAACCAGTCTTACCGAAGGGTATCGTGTTAAATCCCAGGTAACTGGGTTGTGGAGGTCAGATAGGCAGTCGCTCCATGTAAAACACTGGTATTCAGCTGCATCCGGTGAGATTGGAAGCCGACTCCAACATAGTTTGGAAAAAGGTTTGATGATTCATTTGAACAAACGCTTGTAAACTTGCGCTGCTTTTTTACACGTAGTAGAAAGCCACACTAGGGCAACGCGGTTTATGTCTGCAATGAGCGGGAAAGATTAATTAAAGTAGTGTACAGCACTTGGCGAGCTAAGCCCTTCTTGTTTCAGAGAAGGCCCTTGCCCACTAGCGAGACAACAATGGGTCAAAAGAAAAAACAATTTTATGATTCAATATTTCATGCTTTAGAGTAGCTCGAAAGCTGCATCAATACAGTGTATTGATGCAGCTTGCAATGAAACTCCGAAAAGACTGCAAAGTGTATGGCGTAGATAGTGCTATATTAGCGCAGCCTTGACTAGGAAGACAAATGACCATATTCACGCGTTTAATGAATTTCCTCGCGCGAAATAGTCACCCCCGCTAACCGCAGTCGCCCTATCGTGGCTATAGCCTTACACACCAATTCAAGAAAACATTTTTAATTTACATTTAAAAATTGGAAAATCGTGAATTAGCTATTAAATCCCTCTTAATGGACTTTCTTTTACAACTTGGCCGTTATTTTTCTGCTTTTGGAAAAGATCTTAATGTGAAAAATGTGTTTGTAATAAGATTAGTTTGATTTAATCCTAATTACAATTTATATTTATTTTTATAACTTTATTACTATCATAAGTTTAAGAGTTAAATTATAGCACATATTTACATAATTATAATAAGACCCGCTTATTTAAAACACACAAAATAAATTCTGAATTAAAAGTACTGAACTAAAAGGTGAAATAAAAGCTTTTAATTATTTTTATTACTTTTCTGAATTAACCGGTTTTTTACAATAAATATTTGTATAAAACCGAAAAACACCCACTTTCTGCCGTTCCTATTGTCAACTTAATAGAAGGTGTGTTTTTTATCATTTTCCTTATCCGTAACTAAACAAGACTACCATTCAAAATATCCCAACAAAGTATAAAAAAACTAAATTACTATTCCAAACTCGGGTAAAGAACCTGGGACTAAGTTATCAGCAGTCAAATCCACGATAGCACTCAAACCACAGGCGCAGTCGTTCATTTCAAACAACATACCAATAAGCAACACAAGTGAAACTAGCTTCAGTACAGTCAAACACAGCGAACAGAAACACAGTTGATTTACTTTTAATCCTCTACTCTGTGTCCGGTACAGTCAGACACAAAATTCATCGCATATAATTTTTTTATTTATAGATAGTTTTAGTGAGAAGCTCGTGGATTAGTTGACAACGACGTGGATCGATCTCTGAGGTTAAGCTACGCTTGCCGAGATTGTTCTGTGAATGGGTGACCATCTTATACATGTCGATTTTTTCTGTGTTTCGGAAGGTACGTTAAATTGTCCCGGCTTTCATTTTCAAAGATCTTTATTGTTAACAGTAGTCAGAAGCTTGAAAGTCTAAGAACCAGTCTTACCGACGGGTATCGTGTTATAACACAGCTAAATTGGTAGTGAAGGTCCGATAGGCAGTCGCTCCATGTAAAATATTGGGATCCAGCTGCTTCCGGTGAGACTGGAAGCCAACTCCAATATAGTTTGGAAGAAAGGCTAGGCTGATGATGAGATAAAGTTTTAAAAATAGCAATAGGATTGTGTGAATACTGTAAAAAAGTGAAAAGTACATTTTTGTAACAATTGTTGTATGCTATTTACGATCACGAACATTTGTACATGTATTGTATGTGATAGCATTGTGTGAATTGTAAAAGACCGAAAACTACAATTATTTGTATTATAATTTTCGTATACTACTTTTTTACGACCAAAAACATAACTATATATAAATTGCACGTGTACGTATGTTAGTTATTGCTATACTGTTTTTGTGGAATTAACATAAAAGTAACTGATTATTTAAATGTACCTCTACAAACACCAGTAAGGATTTTAATAAAAAAATCAATATTTGGAAATTACTTCACTATAAATTTTAATCTGAGCTTTCTGACACAAAATTTCCTCGTATGTAAATATATTTCTACAGTATGATCAAGAAAATAACAATACTCAGTTTGGACAGCAGCTTAGAATATTTGTGAGAATATTCGTGTTTCACAATTGCTTCCGACTGTACCTCTACATGCACAATCATACATTTCCTTTTATCCTCAAAACGGGAGCTTTGACTAAACAATTTCGTTGCGCTCCCGAAATAAAGTTTTTAATCTTTGGATGTACAGGATATGACGTCACAACGGATCGGGGCTAAACAAAGAGTGGTTTAATTTTTACCGGAACGTGCAGTTAAGGATCTGATGTGGATGTGGGTGGCGTAGTTTTGTACGCATACGAATATATTCAGCGTATGATGAACGAACCTTTAAAAAACTCTTTATTAATTATTTGAAACGGATTTCTCATTATTGAATTACAGTGTGGTTTGGTTACTCACGGTTACATAATTTCGTAATTATTGGGTGTCTATTGACTATTATTTTATATGGTGAATTAATGGACGCCTCATCATCGACGTTCTATTATTTTAAGTAAGTTTCCATGTTCTCCATACAGAAAATCACATGATAGTATCGAAAGTCCTTAATCACCTTGATGATAATTTTCATACACCACTCTTGATGATTAATGTCATAACATTGATATCGAAACATAGAATTAACAAAACAAGATAGATTAAAACTAAAACCTCGTTACTTCAGGAGCAGAACTTGCAAAGACCAACACAACCTGATAAATGTAACTGGCAAACTCCGAGACATAAACTTTGACAAAAACCAGGTGTTCCACTTTCAGAGATAACGATTTTTTTACCAAAAACTTCCCAAAGAAGACTGCTATTAAGAATTTTATTCCCACGATTTATCATTGGCGAGATAGGCTGGAAATTCGCTGATAAGTGGCAAGGCATTACTTTATCTCCGGTTTTGGAGATATCTTTCATAAATCGTCAATTAAACTTGTAGAAAGAGTCATCTATCACAGCATCTTGGTATTACGCTTCTGGACGCGGAGTTAGTGGGGGGTCCCCAGGGGAGGGGGAATTATGTATTTTGATGTGATATCCTGCTGAGTGGACAGGTATGTACTTGCAGATGAATGATATTAATGTATGAAGGTGGATGAAACTGAAAAATGAGTGGCAGTTTGAAGGTAATGTGATTTTAAGATTAGGTTAAAATTGAGTCGCGATTGTTTTCAACATAAACAGTGCAGTGACCGTAGTGGTTAAGCGTGAGAGATATGTCGTAATTTCCTACACTGGGTACTTCCGTATTTTTGTTGTTTCAAGAATTTGTGAATGGAATAAATTACTTCTCATTTTTTACAGAATATACGATATAGATAATAGAAGACCGCGCTGATCGATTTGTCATATGAAAGTTCTGATTAACTATTTAATAGCTGGTCGACAGAAAGGTGATTATCTCCTTCTGGCTTGACTTAATCATCACAGAGGAGAAAGCAGCAACCCCGAAAATCTTAAAGCCTTCAATTACAAAACCACCCCTACCAGTGGGACAAACAAAACAGATTAACTTCCCATCCCCTCCATACATTCTGATATTACCTTGAAAATTTCACAATCTTTGCATTTTATTGCCCACATTACCAGTGGTGCAGAACTTTGCTCTCACAAAAACCCCTGAAGCCTCCCCTTGGAGGGCAAATGTTTGAACCAACCCCCAACATAAGGGGAAGTATGTGTAAACACCCCACTGAAACTTTGTACCATCTTTAATGGACAGTATTGAACCCAATGAGTATGCGTTAGAGGATTTCGTTACAATAAAATGTTTGACAAATGCTTGCATTTACGTTTGAAATGAATTTGGTCGTTAATTTATCTGTATAAGTAGTCTTATCAGTTATTTGGTTACCATAGTACAAGCTCTGGAGCCAGTGCCACCTCCATTCTAGTACTCATATAATAATTTTATTTCGAAACTTTATTTGCATAATTAACCAAAAAAATAAGATAAATAATAGCACATGCTATTTAATAAAACATTTTTTTGTTGATTTTCCTTTGTACACACATGTCATAGTAGTTATACAACATTGAATTTTCATTAAAAAAAAAAAAACAACTACAACAACTTCTGGTATTGACTGTACACAAACCTACCTACTGAAATGTAGTAACCATTCGTGTAAAAATACAAGGCTTTAAACTTTCTGAAATTCAAACATTCAACGTTAATTACCAATACGCTTGTACAAATAAATTACTATTACAATTTTAATACAAACTTTATGAAATTCTGACTTGAAATGCCTTTGTTATTTGGTTTAATTTACGAGAGAACAAAACGTGGTTGAGACTTTTTAAATTAGGCTTCGAGATAGGGCCAGAGATAAAGCGAAAAATATGAAATATTGTACCTGTTATGTCCCCTCTAGTGCTACAAAAGGTTTCTAAACAAAGACTTGTACTTTGTATTTTGATCAGGAATTAAATAGGGCTTTAAATTAAACAGCTGAATATTTGCCTGTTGATATAATATTTAAAATGTATTTTAACTAATTATTACTGTAGTCACTAGGCAATTTTCCCTGCTCGGTACTAGGTTTTGACATTCAAAAATAGTTCTTGCGCTGTACGGTAGGGGCGCTGATCCGTTTTTCATACAAGAGTTTTCAATAGCCACTCGTATGGTAGTAGAAAATCGCTATTAAACTATTTTGGTAGCACATTTTAGATGTCAAACTTTCGAAAATCGACAGTACCAACTGTAGAGAATCGCGCTATTGGTCTGGCAAACGAGTATAATAACAAACCACTTAATGGTTTGTTAATCGAAACCCTCTCAATGTAACATGCAGTGAGCCCGTAATTTACGGCGCTGAATCGAACCAGAACGATATCGCGCCCACGACGATCATTTTTAAAAGTTTCACCCCAATGTCCTTGCGACGACGGTCGCATCACTAAATTGCTTTAGGCTGGTTTTATATTTAGGCTTAGAATACACACGCGTGTGAGACATCGCGCGGTTTTGTGACAAGATTTTTGTAGGGCTGCGAGCGGGTCTCGCAACCAATGACGAGGAAGAGAAAGTGTAGCTCAAAAATACTCTAAAGAATTGTTTCAGTGGTAGATGTTGTTCAACAGCTTTCTGTAATTGTGTAAGTTTAATAGCATACTAACTGTTGCCTGCGGTTTGTACCCGCAAGATTTTTTACCGAAAAAGCAAGCATGTGTCCTTTTCCACAACCTATTACTCTGTCAAATTTTATCTAATCGGTTCAACCCTTTTGACATGCAAGAAGGGCTACAATAAACCCGCTTTCATTGTCAGGTGAGTACGAAAACTGTTTCGCGCATTGTTACAGTTGCGGACACAAAAAGTGGCGCCCACGCGCGAACTGTCAGTCCTAACGACAATACATCGTTTATTGATAGCACGAGTGACGTCACAATAAAGTATGAAACCAGCCTTACGCATACAGCAATGAATCCTTGTCCGAGTTCCGACAGTCGATAGAAAAACTTTGTCTTTTGAACACTCATAAAAGATAATGATTAATTACTGAATGTCTTCAGACTAAAATGAGTGGCGGAGACTCGAGCCGAGAGCCGAGAGCCGAGAGCGGCGAGATAACACGCGTACTAGTGATAAAGCCTCGAATCTAGATGCCTGAGGAGATAGCGAGGGCTTGCGTCACAAAATAAAGGCTTCCAAACTAAAATTGGCATCCGTAAAACCAAGGGCAGAGCCTTAAAAGCCTGAAGCCGAGTTAAGCCGAACAGTTTTGCTCTGATTTGTATTCTTTATCAAAGTTAAATGAGAAGAAGAACGTAGATATATCTCGAACTATCGATAGAATTAATTTAGTTTCGTGACTGGAGCGATATTCGTTTACCGCGAACCTGCTGTGCTCCAAGCGATGAATATAGAGAGGATTCATAAAAAATCAACTAGTACATTTTGTGAGCGAAATTTCCTGGAAAAATGTAGTTCGTTACTTTTAAGGCCGCGTGTGAATTATATTTTCGACGAGCTTTTACAGTTTCATACCATACAGAGTGAGTAGAGTTCATGCTTTAATTTTTTCAAGCATTTTCATAGGTGGAATCTGTATAATCCTTAATATTCTTTTAATATTTCGTATAAAGGATCGTATGAGCAGCTTTCAGAAATAAGTTACGAGTTTAAATCATCATAAATTTTATAAATCATTCATCCTACTGATATGAATGTTCTATTATTGGGTTGTAATGAACCGATTTTTAATTAAGTTTGACTCTGTATTATATTACCTCTATATCCCGAGAAACGACTAAGGCTACTCTTTACAGTAAAATATACGCAGGAAGGGTGTTGGCATAAGCTAGTATAACCGTCAACCCGACCTTGCCTATCAAATGCCCTCAATTCCTTTTGAGCCTAACTCAAGTAGTACAATGTGGCTCTATCGATATACCTCAGGCTTGATTTGATTACTAATTGGGGAAAGACATCAATCGTGGGACCAAATCAAAGGCCGTCACTAACTAGAACATTTTGATAAAAGGTTAACCACTAACCACGGTAAAGGAAAATGGTGAAAGTATTATTTTAAAACAAATATTTTCAATTAAACTTTTCAATGTACAGGGCAGTTGAAATGGCTGTTATAAAGTGAAAATATTTATTTATTATTGAAAAATATTCTTTGAAATATGTTTTGTAATAATAATCTTGTGACAGAACATCCGCTGTGATATACTGATGTGTCAAGGGTTGTTCGGGTATAGTTGCACGTTATGCCCGTTGTTTGTCTGATTATAATTAAATAGTCCCCACAAAAAGGGTAAGTGCAGGAGTTCCTCTTGGAAAAATATGGCATAATACTTTACAGTCGTACAGGTGCACGAATTTTCTACAATTGTTACTATCGACTATCCAACATTTAATAATTACTTAAAAAATAGTTCCTTCAGCATACGCTAGAGACCCTGACCGGTTTTTCAAATAGTTAATAGTAATAAGAATTCTTCCCACAGTTCACGCCATATAAAATCTCAAATGTACACCCACCTTAAGATAAATGATTATAAAAACAAGACTTCTGTTTCGTTTCAAAAGCCCCTAATATCCCGGAAATGGTTCGTAATAAAAGTATTAATTTATAATCGGGAGTGGGTCATTAATCTCCCAGTCAATCAACCTCCTTGCTGCTTCATATTTTATAAGCACTGCAGTGTAAACGCGTATAACAGTGCTATAAACTGTGTAATGTGTTTTTTAGATACACTTGAGTGCTTTAGTGTTTGGCCAGTTTGGTTTTATTGGGGAGATGTTTGTTTATGTGCTTAGATTTTATTGCATTTTTTAATATTTTTTGGAGATATAATAACTGGTGTTTTGATTACTAATGTTGGTGGCTTCCGTTGCGCAATGATACACGTTGCCATGATGCAGTCATTGACACCGTGGATAATCGAGAATCGGGCTACAGTTATATAATGTTAAAAACTGAATCATAACATTTGTTTTAAAATTTTATTAGAATTGTTTGGATATCGTGTTACTCAATGATGTATAACGTAATGTAACTGCTGTGCGGGAGCACCTTTAGAAAAGCGTCCATTTTAAATGATAAACTTCATCGTGAAAGTCAATGTTGAAAAATTACCAGCAATACAAATACAAAAGTAATTCACTTACATAATTTCCTATTTAAACCTTTACTCTAACATAATCAATAACTCCCTACAATATCCACTCGCTCTATAAATAAACTTGATGAACAAACTAACCGAAAGTACTTGAAATAAAACTAGTTATACAACCCGGAAGCGTTCAACTTGACCACGCCTTCCGTTACCGGGAATATTAAACTTTGAATATGTTTGTATAAACCGTTTTAATTCGTAGCAACTCTTCATCTAATTATAACCTTTCAAATTCATAAAGCAGTAGAATTTTTAGCTTATATTCAGTGAGCAGAACATTTTTTTTTACTTGTTTCTGTCATAATGCTGGGCAAGGGGTCTCCTCCCGTGCAAGGAAGAGATAGAGTCTTGAGTCCACCACGCTGGCCTTATGCAGGTAACGAACTTTATCTCTACGAAATTGTATTTATTGTGACGTGACTTATGTATACATTTTGTAAAGATAAACTTTGCGTGTACTATGTTGATCACCCATTTTATTAAATGATCATACTAACCTTCCTTGAATTCACCATAATAATTATACTCTATCATTCTAAATCACTAATCACTATTAAACCTAATCTCCTTATCAAGCAAAACTCTTAAACGAACAATTTTTATCAACAAAAGAAGTTTTAATTCAGAATTTACATAAACACTAAAGCATTTTAATTAGGAGAGGCGGCAGAGAGGGCCGGGAGGGTACAGAGGGCCGGGACTCACGGCTATCTGATCTTGAGAGATAACTTAGAGGAATGAACAACAAACTTATTTCAGTTTACATTTGAATTTAAAATCTTAGCAGTAATTTGTGACTGAATACATAATGTTTATTAAAGTAACTGAATTGTTAATTTATACATTGTTTTGTAGGCTTTTCTGGATAGTTATTTAACTTATTTTTAACCCGTTACAAAGAATTTGTAGCTTATTAAGAGAGATAGATACGGTCACAATGCACTATGCGACAATTTGCACATTGAAAGAATCCTACCCCATCAATAACTATAGAAATAAATGCATTCACATAATTTTGATAGATTGCCAACAACTTGAATTTCTCACGTCTGTTATATCCGAAAGGGAGGACAGATTATAAATGTTTATTGCATATGAAACCAAAATTTAACATTAATTTCTTCATTATAACTTTCGTAACTTTTTAAAAAATAAGTTTATTGATCCTTTGATTCTAATATGATATTATGTACTTGGTACTACTAGTCAACTTTAAAATCATTTATTTCAAACTACATTCATAAAGATATAAAAAAGTTGTCAAACTAAGCAATTATTATAGTGTACTTTGATGTGATTGAAATCTACCAATCACATCAAAGTACCTACATCAATCAAAATTTCATCACACAATTCTAATTTAAACGTATATTATATTTGACATAAAAGCTCATTATTATATACAAATATTGTTCTAAACATGTAACTGAAACGTTACATTAAATAGACCGTAAAATGTGTTTATTCGGTGTAAATATCCAACAAAACATACATTTTGTTGTACAACAATAAACTGTAATATAATGCAGTAATTTAAATAGACTAGTAAGCAATTATGTATAAAATTTTACTAAACTATGTAAATCAATTTGGCCCATTGATGTCCCACTGCTGAGCAAGGGTCTCTCATTGAACAAGAGACAAGTAAGGTCCTAAGGGGGCTGGAAACTCAGGGGAGAGGCCTTTCCTCAGCAGTGGGACATAGAAACAGGCTCATTAAGAAAAAAAAAGAAGGTCTTGAATCAACCATGCTCGCAAATACGGGTTGGGGAGTTTAAAGAACTATGTTAAAAGCGTACATGGTTTCTTTATGATTATTTTTAATTCACCGATAAATTCAAAACGTCATAGGATTGTTGCTTTGCTCTTGAACGTTCGTTCACTGCTTTAGTGGCGAACAATACATACATAAAATGACGACTTTATCCCATAGGGTTAAAGACCACACAGAAAATTTGGGAATTAGGTAAACACGTTGGTCTCATTCAGTATAAAGTCAAATTCGCAAGGAAAGTATGTGCCGTATAAATTCCCTTTGACAAATAGTGACAAATAAAAAGGTTGGCATTAAACAAATTATTACCAACTAACAAATTATTGAAACAGTCCCACTGAGACACATTCACTTTATAATTGAATCATACAAAAACTGTTCTAAATAATTTGTTAGGTTTGTTTGATCGTGCTTTCTAGGAAACGGCAAACATGACTTGGAAAAACTTCCCAAGTAGAAAGTTACATTTTCCGCAAGAACAGTTCCGTATATAAAAAATCGCGAGCGAACCCACTGAAGTGGAGTAGTATGAAATACTTTTTTACTCGAATTTTACCGACAAACATTATCCAATTATGTAAAAACCACATTTCGCATAAAACCAAGCTCAATTTCCTTTATTTCTTAGAATAATTTCAGACATTCATATTATGTGTAATAATATTTGATTGTAATCCAAAGATTCGTTGGAATTATTCCATTGATCGCTGTTTATTTATGGAATTGGGCTGGTATTATTCATGATGTATGTTGCGAAGTAAATTATAGTTGTTCCTATATGTTATTGACTTAGTTTTGATATATAAACACAATTAAACTGATACGCTTTGATATATGAATATTTGTGGGGGTTGGCCGGATTGTGTATGATAGTGAAGTTAAGTTTAGTTCATCAAGGTCAAGGGCTAGATGGGCGATTGATAGTTAGATAAGAAAACGCAAAAACTCTTTGTGTTACACAAATGTCCACTTTAGATTTTAGGTACTAGAATGCTACCTTCTTATCGAAAATTCACGAATTCGATACCAGTATATTAAACATAATAATATGTACGGTTCTCAACTGTCGCATATGATAAAACCTATATACTTGGAAGTATTTCAAACGGTAGCGCGATTTACTAGATATACATAAATAATATGTACATACAGACATATCTCTTGAATTAGTCACAATTTAAATATATACTAATGATTTAACTAGCCATAACTACCATTACTCGCATAGTCCTGAAATATTTTCAAACAACACTTTCTAATGCAATAGAAGATCATATAAGAAAATCCAAATATTATGCCTGCATATTGCATAATCATTTAAGCACAGTTATAATTGAACAGCAGTAGGTACAACAGTCATTAAATATCTTATAATTATAGAAACATGAATGCAATATCAAATTAATACAGCAGTTGCCTTGAAGCGTTATTATTACTATTGATCGTTGATTATTATAATTATGCAGACCGACTGTTACCGCGCATTGTTGCTGCTAATTACATTATCTGTGTTAGCTGTTTAGCATAATGAAGACAAGTAGAGTGTCTTAGTGTTACGACACACATGCGAAGCGACCGTTCGGTAAGAAACGCTTGCTGTGTTGTTTAAATCGTCTATGACTTATCTGCCGAAATTACGTCGCGTTCAGGGTAACGTAGCACCTTATGTCGTTGAACGGTTGACAGGTGTGTCGTCGCACTTAAGTTTTTAGGTAAATTATTTTTATTTCGTCACTCCTCTTTTATGAAATGCTTGCGTTGAGATTATCATCTGCTTTCTGAACACGTTTACAAATTCTATACTAGTTTCAGTTTGCCAATGATAACAAAATACCCAATGATACTACTCCGAGCTAAGAATCGGACCTTGTGATGAACCGTTACAACAAGTTTAACCTCTAAGAATATCTGAAAATAGCTAAAATAGTAATCATATCTATTTCAGACTTTCTAATAAACTAAAAATCTAAATATAACCCACTACAAAGATAGACTTCCATTAACTAACTAAGTTAAACAAACACACACATTTTATATGAACATAGAAAAAACTGTAGGAACGCAGGCTCGCTACTCAGCTTAATTAATTATTATTGTATTCATGAACGCACATAAAGTATATTATATGTTACACTGGCTCTCAAACTTTCTAGTTTATTTTCCCGGAAACAGATAAAAAAGTGATAAGTGACTTTTATCATATGGATGTGGCCAAATCAAACATTTTCGTAGGAGACAAAACTTTGATTGAACATTATTTTGAAAAATAATATGATTAAACACTTAACTTATATAATTTGCAATATTAATACACTATATTTATGGAGACAGTCCAGTGCAGTTTTATGTATCGTTTGATAACGTTATTGCAAAGCGTTCTTAAAGTAGGCTAGGCTAAAAATATCGTTATCTGTCTTAAATATTCTTTTTTATATGCTCGAAAAAAAAAACTTTTCAAAACAATTGCTGAAAAGTCCAAATGTAGATTCCTTTTAGATGATCTAAAAAATAATAATACAATAATATTTTTCAATTGACACATGAATTTCACAAAACACGCATATCCCTCCCATTTTCCTCTACAATAAATCTCCTCACTATTCACCCCAAACTTTGAGCACCGCTGCAACACTTAACATACGTGGGCTCGTGCCCTCTCAATTGGCAGTTTAGCCACTCGGATTTACACCTGCTTTTGTGAAGCCCGCCTTAATTAAACGTTATAGTGGCCTACAAATATTTGTATAGTACTCACTAAAGATTAAACGAATACACCGTTAAGTCAATGGGCTATTTTTAGATGAATTGAAATGTTTTGAAAATTGTATTTTTGGGTTGAGAGACATTGGATTACGTTCGATAATGATAGTATTTAATAGGCAGTAGTGTTATTTACCCTACATTTGAAAATAAATTATAATTGACTCTGTAACGACTGTATATATGTACGTCTGCTGGTCACGAAGACCTAGGTTCACTTCCCAGGCATGCATTGCATTAAATTGTTTTTAATAGTAGCCCGGTGTTTAATAACGTGCCCGATTTATGGCTATAAGCTCGCACCTTATTAAAAAATACAAACATTGTTGACGGCAAAACGCGGGTGTATTTGTCTGTATGTATGTAGTAGTAGTATGTAGTGGCACGAATGTATTTGTTGTTTAGTCTAAAAGATTTAAGGACTTTTATTTTGTTGTACAGTGGTAAATCAATATATGTATGTATGTGTTATTTTTGGAGAATTGAAACGTTTTTGTGTGTTAAATCCCTTTTATTGACGGTTTTTGGGTAAAGTATTTTTGTATTTGGTATTTTCGGTTTAAAGGACAGGATTGCGTACGATAATGCGGTTATTTTTAGTAAGAATTTCACACAGTACTTATATTATTAAGCCGTTAAACTTATTTTGCATTGGTCAAGCTTTTCCCAATGTTAGCTTAGTAATTTACTTCTTCAACTTAATTTAATTATTTTTAGTATTAACTGGAAAAACAAGACACAGTCCATTTTTAGGACAGTAAAGTAGAGTTCATTTAAAACAATTCCAAAATATCCTTTAATTGATAAAAAAAACCTTATTTTTTTATCAAACTATAGTGTAACATTCAAAATCAAAATCAAATCATTTATTCATTTAGGTCAAATGTTGACACTTATGATAGACGTTACAATTACTGATTCTACCACTAGCTCGGAAAGGGTGTAGAGCTTTATGGGGGGTTTGTCATTATTTTTTTAATCTAGACTGTCCAATTAAAAAAAGATCACCACCTTGGCTCGATCGTCGTCTATTTCCTACCAACCATTGATACTATTAAAACATGCTTAAAATTTAAAATAAAAGCACCGTAGTTAAAATAATAAACTAAAATGCTGTACATTACATAATATAGATGATAGCAGTATAATGAGTGAGTAATTAGAGCGACAATTAGCAACAAAGTGAGCACGACCGCTGACCGCAGTACCGCGGACATGACGGATTTTATACCACCCTGTATCTATGAATAGTATTATTAAATACACTATTATTTTGATAATAGATTATTGTATACGTGTTATACTAATACCAGAAATTAAAATTATCTGTTTTGACAATTATTGCTTGAATTTTAGGCTTACTATACACTTTTTAGGCATTTTTTATCAAATAACAAAACCAACTCGAGGTAATTACTGTACTTTTTTCTAACCCATTACTTTCCCTCTTCAGGGCACGGGTCTCCTCACAAACAAGGGGGGAGAAGTTAGGCCTTGAGTCCACCACGCTGGCCAAGTGCAGGTTTCCAAACTCCGAGGAGATTTTCCAAACCCCGAACTACTATTGAGAAACCTCCTAATATAAATCAGAAAAGACCAATAGGAATATACCCCACCCGGGCATCAACCCTAGACTTCAAGTTAAACAGTCGGACGTCCGTACTCTACTAACTGCGTCACAGAGGTAGTAAAACTCACAAATGAACTAAAAAACCGGGCTTAAAGCTAAAATGAAATTCTGAACGGTTTTCATTCTCGTTGGAATTCACTCAAGGCCTTCATTACTAATCGAAATAACTTAGCATTAGTGTAATAAACTCTATTGGGCCAATAACCATCAGTTTTATGAGAGAGTTCTAATTTTATTAACATCTACATCGCTTTGCATCGACTACGTTCTAACTAATGGATATTTGTGAAATATACTTTGGGTTATATTTCTAATAACGCTTTTTGGGTTTGTTATTAGTATTAAATATATCCAGCTATGTTTTAAAGAAGGTTGATAACTTCGTAAGGGGTTGTAAGTTCGAATCCCACTGGACACAAATACTTGCGAATGTTCTCAGTCTAGTCTATTAAATAGATCTTTCATTGGTTACTATAGAATAAGGTCTGCTTAGTTTAAAATCAAGTAACCATATGATTTGTCCAAAGATATTTTACTCAACTATTTAGGTTTGCACAAATCAATATTTGATCGTAAACTTTCATTAACACATAGTTCTTAATGGTAATCGAACCTGCAATACCAAAAGTGATCATATTAGCCACTGGTCCCACAATTTCTGGATTTACAATCAACTGAAACATATTTATAGCCACGTCACTGAAGTCGCCGCACTATAAATAACTTCACTTAACTTCATGCACTTTAGATTAGCGAGGATTAGCAGCAAGACATTCGTGACAACAATATATTACTACAATTAAGTCTAATACACATTAGAGCTCTTGTTATGTATCGCTTTGCTGAATGCTCGAGAGCTGTGGATTTCATTACAGGAATGCATTTATTATAAACCTAGTTGGTTGGTCCTTAATCATCTGCAGTAGGTATATTAAATACTATTTTTTACTAATTAATTTATTACAAGCTAGATTGTATCGTGATTATGCACTAATATTAATGAATTTATTTCAACTCAGATGTAATAGTAACTATTGCTGTAGTTCTATATCCACGTTTATGCTCCCTGTTTTTTTGTCTTGGCTCGCATACGACCTTGACGCAAGACGAATAAAATCCACAAGTAAAACAAAAATGTAAGACGAATTTTAGAACCAAACCCACTAACAAACGCAAAAAGGGAATGAAAGAAGAGATTCATAAAAGGCTTTCCACAAGAAAATCCGTAAGAATACTTACGAAACCGCTTTTTTTAACCATAAATAAAAAAAAACACCTAGAATACCATTACAACCAAACACAACACTCCAATTTTCAAAAAGTGACATACACATTAGAGCCCAAACATTACAAGTGTAAACTCCAACCTGCATTCACCCCAAGAAGCCACAACGAGCAATTCTCCTCGTATTTTAATTGCGCCAACGTTCTGCGTTGTGCTCCGGTATTTCCTACAATTTCTGTGAATTCCACCGATCACGTCACGTGATAGGAATTTTCGAGTGCACAATGGAAATGTGTTTGTGGTTGTATGTGATATTATTTTATTTTAGTGTCTTAGTTCCAGTGTGTGACTTTATGAACATGTAAAGGGCTGATTCTGTGTTGACGTAAGTTATTGCTTCGACGAAGTTTAGAATAATTTTAGAGTTTTAAAGCTTTAAAAATAATAAATTTAATGAGATTGAAGCTTGAATCGCTTTTTTACGTTTTTTATTGCCAGCCTCATTGTTTCTGTTAGTAGTACCCTAAGTTAGAAAAAAAATCCCTATATGAAGTTGGTCTTGTTAATAACGAAATAATCCTATCTATACTAATATTATAAAGCTGAAGAGTTTGTTTGTTTGATTGTTTGTTTGTTTGTTTGTTTGTTTGTTTGTTTGAACGCGTTAATCTCGGGAACTACTGGTCCGATTTGAAAAAGTCTTTTAGTGTTAGATAGCCCATTTATCGAGGAAGGCTATAGGCTATATATCATCACGCTACGACCAATAGGAGCAGAGTAACAGTGAAAAATGTTACAAAAACGGGGAAAATTATGATTATCTTAAGTGACGCAAGCGAAGTTGCGCGGGTCAGCTAGTTATTATATAAAGCCCTATTTTGTCACTAAAATCAGAATCATCAATGAAAACATTCTTCAATAACATGTAACACTTAGCCTTACAGCACAAAATATCCGTAGTCGTATACACTACAAACTACATAAACTTTATTTCCAAAAACCTAATCAAGATATTATGACAACTGCTATTACCAACTCACATAAAAGTGACTTATTTATAAACTGTATCCACTTAATTAGGCAATGTACAGTCGTAAAACTAATCTATCCGTGATGTTTTTTCAAGGAATTCCCGAGAGCGCGGCAACAAGACAAACACACAGTAATTAGGTACATAAATCAGTTGTGTGACGGACGGACTGAAATACACGCCAAGATTAATATAACGTTAACTAGTGAGTTATAGAGATAGTTACACACTTGAATCACGGAACTTGCGGTAGGAAATATATTTCAAATTGTTTTAATATAACTGACGTATAATTCTTACCATATTATTATTGATTGTTTTAACAACGTATAATATTTGAAAAAATAGTAACGTTTTTAGATATTTATACCTTTTGTTACCATTAAATTATTCGTCAAGTCTTTAATCTTATCCGAAAAGTATGATAATGTTTGAAAATAGTTATAATATTTAAAACGATGTTATTATGACCTATTTAATAAAAAAAAATAACATTTTATTTATCAATCAGAGGAACCTTATTTTTAAGAACAGTTTGGATCGTTTTTTAATAATACAACATAAAATTCTCTCAATATATCCCTACCTTAAATAAAAGTTATTAAATCTATTTTAGTTACAAAACATTTCTACGAAAGCCTCCAAAAATAGACTCAATTGCGGAACAATAATATATTTTATTGTACAAAGTTAAGTAGTAATGAATCATGAGAATTGGCGTTAGCGCCTCTATTAAAATGAGCGAGGTGCGCATAGATCAATGGGAACATTCATGAAGAATTATTGCGCTGGATAACTCATTACGCAAATGAATTGGTCCGTAAGTGAGTGCAACTGGAATATGTACAAATTAACGCGACAGAATATTATATTACAAAATTAATGAGAATATTTAGAACGATTAATATATTTGAAGAATAAGTGTCAATAAGCTGGTGGTGGAATTTAGGCAATTTTATTTTTTGTTATTTGTGTTTTTTTTTTCGTTTACATAGTGTCAAAGCTTTTCAAGCCGCCCGAAAGGCCTTTACTAACTGTTGTCTTAATTGACAACAACCGGCGCCGGCTTTTTACCAGCTCTCCGAAGCACAGTGACACTTAGCTCAAACAAGAACACCCATCTGTAGAATGACTGCACTAAGAGTTGCTAAACGCACCAATTGGCAATTATCTGTTCACTTAGTCCATCAAATCGTTTTTAAAACACTTATTTTGAAGCCTGTTATAGATAAGTATCAAATAGACTATCTTGTAAATAAAATAACGGTAATAGTAAAATAATCGTTATGCGATTCTCAATAGTTCCAATATCGTACAAAACTGTTTATAACACTTCGATTTGAAATCGTGCCAAACAAAAAGTAGAACTTAGTTTTATAAAATTGAATAAAGTCAACATAACACTTACATAATAATATATTTAAACCATTTTATAAAATAAAGGACATACTAGTATGAAATTAATATACATACATTATCACGCCTGATATAATTGAAGGTGTAAGCAGAGATGTATGAAATGCACCAACGTTTCGCTATTGTTAGTCTCATGTACCAAAATATTGAGGTTACCAATGAGAAATTTTCTATCACAAATATGAAAATACTAATAGTAATTTGCGCGATCCTTGAATCGAACTTGAGAACCCATGATCAGCAGTCAAATACACTACCGACTGCACCACAGAGGCACACATTATGAAATAAACTTCTAAATAATTTCGTCAAATTACATCAGATACCGTACATTTAAAATAACAAGACAATTTTCATAAATTTTCCTTTTATTTCTAACACAGTTATCAGTACAATCATATTTGTAAAGTTAAAACGCTATTTGTATTCTCTGCCCAACCCCCCGGGGCGTCAGTATGAAGATAAAAGTATTATCTAGAACCAAATGGTCGTATCGCGTGTAAATGTGAATCATATTACGGCATTTTTAATTATAATAATGTTTTAGTTTGTTGAATATGCAACATGTGAATGTATCGTTATGTTTTCATTTAATCAGCTATAGCACAGTAGTTAAAATGTAGAGACGTGTGATTATAGGGCTGTGATTCGAATTCAACATTTTCTCGAGCTAGTAACAAGTTTACAGTTCCTATTAGTAGAGGCTTTCTTATCACTATCGACAACCGAGTAGCTAACGACAATCTTTATAGCAAAAAACACGATCGCGCCCTTATTGTATTTTGTCAGAACTATTTTTTCAATTTCATATAAATGTCAAACGGTTAAAATTTGATAGGACCAACCATAGAAAATCGCGCTGCTTTTGCTATGTCGTGCTAAGCCCTTCAGGTGGTTTAGATAATTAATTACTAGACTTGCGTTTTTCGTATTACAATCAAAAACCATTTCAAACGTATCTCAGAGATTTCCCGGAGTTAGCAAGTTGAGGTCGTAAACCTCCGTGCCTCGCAGAGCACGTAAAGCCGTCGGTCCTGCGCCTGACCTCTCTCTGGTCGTGTCAGTTTAGCCGTCCCACCAAACTATGAGAGTAAAGGAACAGAGAGTGTACCTGTGTATTGTGCACACACTTGGCCACTATAAACAAAGTCCTGCACAGTTAGCTGGTCTCAATGAAACTGGCCGCCGCAGCCGAAATCGGCCAGGACATTTCTTATTATTTCATCATTAATATTTTATTTATTAATTAGTTAAATATTACAATTAAATTTATTAATATTAAAATGTAAAACGGTCAAATATTGAGCGTTATTTCAGACCGCATCCTTTGTTCAGTACTTTGCTTAAAACACTGCAATAAAAGGTTTATTTTACTATTAATAATATTTAATATTAACCAGTGCAAATGACAGTATTTACAATACTGGTTACAAAAAAATAAATAAAGTCAATTATTTAATAAATTGCCTGCTATGTGGTCGCATTCTCGCATTTTTTTATATTTACACATACATAAGCTAACTATTATAACACTTCTGCCCACAACATTTTTCCCGTGAAATAATACCCCGGGTAAAAAAAATCTTTAAAATTAAAATCCGTCTGGTGGTTTTTACGTTAAAGATTAACAAAGATACATACACCCTCAACAACTTTCGCATTTATAATATAAAAAGGATATATTATAATGCCTACAAATAGCTTCTATTGTCTTGACTACTTATTGTCTCTGCTACTTTATAATATTATACCTAACCTTTATACTAAACTATTTCCACCAGCGAAAGCTCAAAATAACCGGCGATTAAGCGCACTCACGCGGTCGTTCCGCGCAATCACTTCATTTAGTCGCACGCGCAGATAATTGCTCTGTAAATAACACACACACACACATTTGTGTAAGATATTGTGTGTGTGAGTATGTGTGTATTTTCAATGACTGTCACTGAAAGTTTTAAATTAGGATTTATATGCGTTTGTTATGTTTTAGTGAAAGCTAAAGTTAAGACAATGTGTTTGTCCCTACTATTAATTGTTTGTACAATAAAAAATATTTTTTTTTTACTCATGAATTAAAATTATCGTGTGTCGCAGGGACTTACAAACATATTATAAACCACAGACACAAAGAACGGCCAGACCTGCAACTATTCGTGGATCGCACAAATATTTGTTTCGTATGGGAATCAAACCCACGAAAGATGAACGCAGTAGTTATGACATGGCGGCGATTTGAACTAATGAACCAAGGTGGCCGTAAAACTTGTGCGCAAATCTTCAATAATAATAATATCCGTAGAATTCGGTAATAAAGGTACTCGATAAAAGACAATATATCCTCGCTTTCTATTACATATTAAATACTAAAAATATATAACCAGGAAAATACCTGTGTAACAAAGAATCAGTAAATTTCGAGTTACAGGAAAAGTAGCTTTATTGAGGAAAAATAATAAGCGAGAAACATACATGTATTATCTGAATATTTCTAAGAAACTGATACCTTATTAACACAATTATTATATTCATTGATACAAAAATAACATTCCGGTGAATAACACTTGGATAGTCATTAGAAACAGGACTCTGAGAGAAAATTGTATGTTTAAAAAAATATTATTTTTGATATCTTTTGTAAAGTACATTAACCAATGGTTATGTGTTGCAGCAAAATATATTTCACTAATCTCTGATCGTGGGCATTTGATACTTTTGCATCGAGAAGGTGTAGTCTAAATGTCAAGTAGTGTGTTTGGATGTGTAAAAAATGTTTTTTGTTGTACCTATTATCAAAAAGTCTGTGGTTGTATGTACTCTGAAATATACAGAGTGCAGAGAAAAAAAAACACCTTGAAATATGACACCAATTTATTTCGCGTAAATACAATATTCACATTAAAAACGTTGGCAACCTTTACGCTATCATAATTTACATGAAACTTGGCAAAAATGAGGATATATTAGTAATATTTCTCGATGTTTCGACTTGAGGAAAATACGATATTTTCCTGTTTTCCCTCAAATTTTAGGGTTTCGATAATTTTCCGTGAAATAAACACAATGTTGAAATTAGATTAATTCGCTTGAACAAAGTTTGGTGCTGTTGACGCACAAATATGTTAAAAATTTAAGGTCCCCTGAGGAAAAATATATCAAATTAAACGTGTAATTTTTTTGTTGAAACGAACCTTATTACAAAGTTGGTGATCGAGGTATTTATTTAGGTATATGGCAGAGGGTTGCTGAGGTAAATTCCACCCTAACACTCGTTTATTGGCAGCCTCGCGTAGCAACAATGTAAGCCTCTTAATTTACAAGGTTGAAATAATATTCTATCGCTGCCTGTCAGACTACGCGCTATTTCAATTTGGTAGAATTATGTTTAAAAAAATCTCTTAAAAGTCGGGGGTTGAACACTTGTAAGGTGTTTTGGCTCAAATGTATAACCTATACCGCAATTTTCTATAGCCGGTACTATTAAATATCGAGAGTTTAACACATATAATGCACCTTTTCGAACGCTAGCCGATTGTCGATAGTTATAGAAAATCACAGTACTAGCTTACTTAAAAGCACATCTAGCCTACCAATATTATGAAAGCGAGCAGCTCTGAACTATCCACATAAATAATAAACACCGAAAACAATATAAAATCATCATTCAACGCCGAGTTCAGAAGTCCCATTTATTCAACGGCCTACTCGACACCAGAACCTTCCCAACTCACTATATTGTAGGCTGTGGCGCTTCAGAACATACGTATGCAATAACCGATGCGCTGCAGCCGCTGCAAGCGTCATCACTGTCCTCATTAGCTACATATTAACCTCTCGACCTTATTCCTTCAGCAATAAAGGCGGTTTTTCAACACAACCACAGTGTAATTAAGTATCTTTGTATTGAGTACAATCGTGGTTTAAGCTTTTGTTTTACAAATTGAGTTTTCGAGTATTTTCGAATGTGGTTCGTATGTCGCTTTGTTGGTGTTATTTTGGTATTCTTTGAAACAAACTTGTTGTTCTTGTTAAAGTGGGTCAACAGAAGGCGAGGTCTCAGGTTCTATTTTGATGTGGTGTTATTGTTTTTGGAGTAGTTAATAGCGCATTGAAACGCAAGCGGTTGATATTCAAATTTGCGCCGACCTTGCTTCATGCGAAATTACTGTTAAATGTAGGCAAATATGTATTCCACAGCTATATTTTGCTAAGTATACTGTACTTTTTGTGCAATACTTAATGCTATTTTCTATACATCTATTAAACAACAATACTTTATGAACATAATTTTCTTTCTTTAATTTCGGTTGAAACACTTACGCAGCACATTCGTTTTTAATGTTTTTATATTAACTTCGCATATTTTAAACTACCTGTTAATTTATTTTTTATTTAAAAAGGCACATTATTGAATAACATTTTCATTAAGGATACACTGTATATTATCATAAAGTGTTGCTAATAGATTTATCCCCTGTAGTACACGAGATTATCTCATTTTTACTACAAATTGACACTAGCGAGCTTCAATGGGCCGTTTAAAGGAATTATCGCTGTATTTACTTGTGCGAGTAAAATGCAGGAGTTATAGGGAATACCTATCACATAAATATTTGAAGACTTTAATACAATAATTGTGAAATTAAAGTCTATAAAGATATTCTAAATCCGTAAATCTGTCTGCCTATTTGTTACGATTTACGACTAAACTGCAGTGTTTTTTTTAAATTTTTGCAATGAATTACTTACTTGGAAATAATAACCATATTACAGCTAAAATAAGGGGTAAAACTTGCAATGCAAGCAAAGCTGCACGGTTCAGCTAGTCATTCAGAAATATATAGAGAAAAATATAGAACTTCCTCTTTTTTAACGACCGACGGTAGTAAATAAAAACTCATCTCAGAAATTGTGAAACTTACAAAATCTTTATCAACTACCTCATTTCATTACCTTATTTCAGGAACTTTTAGTTTCACAAAAAAGCTTACAGTTCGCAAATAAAGTTGAAACTTGTGTATAACATTAGTATTAAGTAGGGGGCATTAAAAGGCAGCAATACTCCCCGCTTCTCCCCAGTTTAGGGGAGTTTACCCTGATATTGCAACACTGAATCATTGTTATGACCCGTGTGCACCTCGTTACGTTTTATGTATGAATACAGTGCACTCGTTTGCATTTTTACATATACTAAAGTAACCGAGTGGAAATCCTGACTACATATTTTTTGGTTGTATAGACAAAGTCAAGGCTTCGTTTCTTCTCTGTAGGCAAAGTCATACATCGTTCATTCGTCGTATCGTTAGTGGGCAACCTAATGTCAAAGTTGTTCAAGCCGCCCGAAGGCATTTGACATGGCTAAACGACTGTTATCTTAATTGACAACCACCGGGACCAACTTTTAACGTGCCCTCCAAAGCACGGAGACGACCAGCTCAGTCACTATGCGGTCAACCATCAATAGAATGACTGCGCCAACGGCTGCTTAACCTACGGGTAGTTTACTGACCGGTGAGCACAACTGTCTATGAGCGCCTCTATCTATCACTAATTCTATTTATTACTATCTAGTCGATAGAAACTACACAACTTAGAGTAAGTACATCCCTTTCCTAAAGACTTAAATGAGTGATCATTCATTTAGGAATGAGCAAATTTTCCATGAGTTTCTGCTTGTAACTTACTGACATTCATGAAAAAAATATTACATTGTGTCATACATTGTAAAAACTCATATAAACATAACTGTGTCAGTTTTTTCGTGTAATATACTCATATGTACAGTCGTCGGCAAGTTTTTAATGCGTCTCGTTACGAAGTTTGATTGTGGTGACAATGTTGACGCAATCTGTGTGAAACTGAAGCATTGTGGAGTTTATTACTTGACGAATAACTGCTTTTATTACTAGCTGTAAGGATATTTAGAAAAGTAGAGCGTACAAAAAACTTACTTAGAGTATTTAGTATGATCTAAAACACCGGCCAAATGCGAGTCGGACTCGCGCACGAAGAGTTCCGTACCAAAAAATACGAAAAAGAACACGCTTATTGGACTCGTTATACCTTAAACCTTAGTATGTGTCGTTATAGTAGCAAGACAAATATACAATTTGTGAAACTTTCAGCTTCCTAGCTATTACGGTTCATGAAACACAGCCCGATGACAGACGGACAGACAGCGGAGGCTTAGTAATAGGGTTTCATTTTTACCCTTTGGTTACAAAACCTTAAAAAAAACACAATCTAAAAATACGTGATTGTTTTTATTCTTATTCAATGTCATACACCCAGAAATCATGAATCGCGAACGTTTAATATTAAATAACTATACGTATGTTCCCTTTAGTCGTTTAAATGTCATAGAAAATAATTATACCTTCCTTCTTAACTAGCAAACAACTTACACAAATAACTAGCCTTTATTCTATCTATGATGGAGGCACAAAAAAAATCAAATGTGCAAGAATTCGTTCATACAAACTACCATTCACATCTTGGAAACGTTCAGCATACTCATACAGTAAATATTTACCAAAACACTTTCATTTCTGATATCCAAATACGGGAGAGTACACACAAAAATCTCTCACACACACAAAGTTGCACATTAATATAATATAAGGATAATACATAACAACCTTGAGCCTGCACGTAGGGCTGGCGGACTCATATAGTATTCATTGCCGCTCGCCGGAACAAAACAGCCGCTTTCGCAATTTATAACTGGGACGTTGTAACCCTAGCTCTTTTAGCTGCTAGATTGATTGAACTTTAATGGTAATATTTTTGAGAAATGAATACCTGTGGTACGAATAGTGCAGTCATAGGCTTGCTATTGTGTGAGTTTGATTCTCAAAGAAAGTTGCCTTAAACATTGAGGTGCTTTGATCTCATTCTTGGTTGGTATAAAATTGCGGTTAAGCTTGCCACCAGGCACCATTGCCTCACGAGGTCGTGAGTTCCATTCCTACAAGGAACAACGGGAGTTGTCTTTTTAAAAATAATGTATCGAATAACATTTGACAGCTGTGTCTACACTATAGTATATAGTCAGTATCTAAATAACATTCACGAACTAAAACTGTAAAATTCGTTATATTAAAAAAAAAATTAAGCATTCTTGAATGACGTGTCAACGCCCAAATTCAAGGTAAAGTTCTATAAAAATGTATTACATGAAGACATCAAACGACATTCCGACCTGTCAGTTTATTTGTGTACTAATTTATATATGTCGCGGAACTGTCACGGTCTACTGACACTTTACATTTCAATATAAAAACTATTTTAAAGAGAATTTTGTATGAATTACATACTAAGATTGTAAATAATATATGTAGGCATGTGTATAGTCGAGAATTTGAAATAAATAACTATGCGTAACGGTCATCATTACACTATCATCACATTTTTCCAACTATGTTCCTTCCAGTCTCACCGGATGCAGCTGAATACCATCATGGAGAACTGCCTATCGGACTTCCGCAACCCAGTTACCTGGGTTCTAATACGAAACGCTTTGGTAAGACTGGTTATCGGACTCTCAAGGTTTTGCCTGCTGATAACGACTGTCAAAGATTTATGAAAATAAAGATTTTTTTGTATCGCAATTCTATTTAGTCGCTGCCAACTGTCGAGTATAGAGTGTTTGTACATTTAAAATGTACTGCCAAAATAGTTTCTACGACACCCGCTAGAGGCGCTGAACCGATTGTCGTACTAAATTTTCCGATGGCTAGCCGGTTGTCCTCGATCGAGACTCTACTGGACCGATAATTATAATTTAACGTGCCTTCTGAATCTTAAAGAAGAATGAGTTACGTCACATTATTTGCACGATACCGATGGTCAGGAACAAACCCTAGTTAAATATAAAACAAAACAATTACCCCGACAGTAACCCAGAGTTATGTAGTAATGCGTGCGGGGTGAACGAACTGTAATGCGCTGTAACTCGTACGCAATAAATAATAGAACAATGGAAACGCGCCAACATTGGAAACGAACATCACTTCCTATACCAACGTGGAATGGTTACTATACATTATATGTTACTGATTCTAGATTTATTCTAATATTTTGAACATACTGTCGAAATTTAAACAGTAGACTGTGTCGCCCTTACAGTACAGTCATGAGCATGAATCTGTTTCATTTTCATAAAGGAGGAGCTCGTGGCTTAGTTAACAACAGCCGCGCGGATCGATCTCTGAGGTTAAGCCATGCTTGCCGAGGTTGAATTGTGGATGGGTGACCAGCTTATACATATCGAGTTTCTCCGTGTTTCGGAAGGCACGTTAAATTGTGGGTCCCGGCTGTCATTTTCGAAGATCTTTGACAGTCGTTAACATTAGTCAGAAGCCTGAAAGTCTGACAACCAGTCTTACCGAAGGGTATCGTGTTATCCCAGGTAACTGGGTTGCGGAGGTCAGATAGGCAGTCGCTCCACGTAAAGTACTGGTATTCAGCTGCGTCCGGTGAGACTGGAAGCCGACTCCAACATAGCTTGGAAGAAAGGCTAAGCTGATATATAATGCACGAACAGAATATGAAACGATGCAATAATCAAAGTGATGATGATAACTAGAACTGATGTATAAAGTCACCTACCATTTATAGAGCGTCCACGGCTAAGGTTGCGTAACCCATAGAACGACGAGCACAGCATGCTATGTCTACACTAGAAGATTCATCTTTACCTAAGACAAAGCAAATACATTTCAAATCACGAGATAGCATTAAAAACTTTAAACTTTCTCAACTTCAACACTTCTACCACCTAGCAATCGAAACGTCTTCCCAGCAACAGAGACAGTTTATCCAATATACCAGTCTGAAACAAAAGACCTCAATTGAAAAACTCTCATACAAAACGAACAGGGAAGCCTGCCCCTCCCTTAACAGCCACAAAGAATAGGGGGTGCTTGGGTGCTTTAGAGGACCCCTTATGCCCCCTTCTGATAAAATTCGAGTGTGCACGCAATATTTACCTGAGAAGCCTCTCAGGGCCTCATATTGGAATTCTCTCGCGTTTTGTGTCACCGACATGTGATCTATACAGCCTTAATGGAAATAGTATTTGTGAGGAGTGTTCTTTTGTATATTAACTGGTTTTTGTGTTTTATGACTGTTTGTGAGCAAATAGTGTTAAACTTATTTTGATAAACATGTTTTTCGTCTCGGATAAGAGGACTTCTTGGTAGGAAACCTAAAAACGTGCTGTTTGATATATCAAACAGCACGTTTTTAACCTTGAACCTTACAACTCAATGATTGGTAATCATATAAACTATCTTTTGACTACGAAGACTGATATGAATTAATTGGATACCAACCTATAACGTATGTTACTACTTTTCAGAGGGAAAAATAAAGACTGCTCTATGTTCAACATCTAAAGTATTCTAAAGATGTCGCTATGAAGATCTTAAAACTAAAAATAATTATAAAAAGCCACAATTTTTTCATTATTAGAGCATGGATCTGGTCCTAAAATTTAGGCCGAATGAGGCCTTAAGTCCACCACGTCGGCTAAATATAAACGTTCAAACATTTTTACCCACAAATACTTACGTCACCTCTCTTGTCCCCTCACAAAGCCATCACTCACCAAACCCCAGGTACATACGTCACACTCATCATCCCTCCATGATTACATAACACCATGCAGATAGCACGAGACTTATGACGTCATTTGTTCCCAACTCACTCTTCTAGAGAACACGGCCGTTCATCAAACATCGTCATGCAATTTGACACTTATAACTTGAATATAGAGTTGAATTTACAATGATAAGGATCTGTCACGTGTATTTGTTTAAAAGGTTTCATTCCTTTTAGACAGAAATTGGATTTTTTGTAGATAAAAATATATTTCTTATTTTGGTGTAATATAACAATTTTTGTTGTTCAGGGTCAATAACCTGGCTCGAGGCAATAACAGAGGTCGTAAAAAACTAATATTATTTCATTATAATAATTAAAAATTAAACATGAATCAACTACAATAACTTCTTTATGAACAAATCGAATTACACACAATCTGAACAATAAAAATACAAGTTTTAAGAAATTAAAAGTCACTTATTAAATTTTGAGAAAAACTTGTAAAATTAAGTCGTTTAAGTAAAGCGTTGAAACGCAACCGAACTTAGAACTAAAGAGTAAAAAGGGATTTTAGAGAAAATTTCTAAATTTTCAAACCGTTTACAATCGTATTAAAGTTTAGATTGAATTCGTACAAAAACTAAATTGCAGTGTAAATGCTTCAATTCTAAAAGCCATCTTCAAAGGCAAAGATTAATTATTTTTTGCCTTAATTTCTAGAATTAGATAAAGACTTTTTGTCATGTGTTTCAGAACGCAATTAGAAAACTAATATCTACTTGAAATCATTGAAACGTGTTAAGAAATGTGAATGAACTTATCGGATCCATCTCATTCTTAAGATACAAGTATGAACTTTAGTATATTATTATGGATTTTACAAAGAAAAAAAAAACTAAATTTCAAGATCATAACCAGATTGGCAGTCGCATACACAGCCGAAAACGCCACAGTAGCAGTTAATTAAATTGCACTTCACTTTTCCACACCAAAACCCGTTCTCGGCAGCGAGACAGTGTAATACCTAACATGAATTGTATGTAAAACAAAAGCTTAAAACACTGAACGAAGCTATTGTCACGCTGTTGGCTCAAGCAAGCGCCTTCACGCTCCCTACTATCTAATTATGTAGAATCGCAAACTGTCCCATGTGTAACGTCGTGACCTGTTTGCCAAACACGGTAACACGCTGCCCGGGCTATGTGACCGTGAAAACGACGATTTTTTACTAATTTCATTTTTTATATTTCCCGTCCCGCGCGCGTGACCGATTCACGCGTTCGAGCCGCGTGGGACTTTGTGTAATTGTGTGTATTTTAGGGCTGCTACACGTTAGAATATTTATATTTTGGTATGAGCTATGTTGGCAGAAATATTCGGGTCTTATTTCTGTATTTACCTGTTAGTTTTTGAAGCGTTTTGGTTTCCGGCTTGTTTGATTTTAAGTATTCATGTTTTTGTTCTATAAAATGATACATTTTTTTATAGCAACACAATAGTTAAGTTCTTTAGCATATCTTGAAGGAATGCAAAGTCCCTAACCCGCACTTGACCAGCGTGGTGAACTCAAGGCCTAACCCCTCCCTCGTTCGGGAGGAGACACTTGCCCAGCAGTGGGAAAGCAATAGCTAAAGAAATATCAAACAAACGCAGTTGGATGTTTATCACTTGTAAATGCTTTCTGAAAGCCTTTAGAACGTGTAATTTAGACATATTTCATAAAAATATGTTCGTAACTGCTTTGTTCGTATGTTCGTAATTAATTTGTTTTAAACAATTCGGAATATAATTCGTAACGTTAATTTATTTCCCTGAAGACTTTAACAGCGTGAAGGCAAAGGTCACAGCTACATTTTTACCGTTTTTGCGTCATTTCTGTACTGTACACACAGTTCATTGTTAATTTTGATTGATTATTTTGTTAAATTTATAAATAGTAATTCAATAGACCCCTTTTTTAGATCCGTAGCCAGGGTAATCACTTCGCTTCTTTCTTTACCTTAAGAAATAATGAGTTGTTTTTTATTCACACGTAAAAATAAATGTTTATAACCGGTTGTTCTTTCTTTTTGTCACAAAAATAAACAATTGCTTGACTTTTAATATTACTTATCGTATCTATAATACGATATGATCTAATTAAGCATATTTTAACAAAACACGAGACACAGAGTCTATCCCGCTATGAAAGGTCCAGCGAGCGTGACAAATCCGCCTCAACTCTCGCATCACGCTCGACAAGTCGTCAGTCGTTGCTAGTCTCACAGGTGCGTAATCACGCTGTGTGGGCAAACAATACGATATTATGATCATTGAAGCGTACATACTATTGAAATGAATAAGTATGATAATTTATGTATTAAGAAAACTTTAAGACTGTAGATGGATAGGCTTTTGTAGAATTTTTGCTGTGTGTCGACATTACTTAGATGGAGGGTTGGTAAAGAAGGAGTTTTAGTTAATAATTTTTGAAACGACAGATTGTTTTAGAGTCTTAAACCGGGTAAACATTAACTTTAAGAAATATTATTTTAAAATAATTTTTGCACAGTGCAATTTAGAATCTATGAATCATTGCCGCCTATTTTTTACAACTTCATTCGAAAAGCGCAATTTCATAAAACGTTACTTTTATTAAACAACATGTCACCGATTATTCAATCACGATAACAAACTACAGTATAATACTACAACGTGTATATTTCTTTAACAAAACGCTATCACGCTGGCCACTTCACGAAATATTTATTTCCACGGAAAAAAACACGTTCTTGTAATTATAATAACTTTTATTATCCATAATTATAGGGAAAATAAAAAATAATGTTATTTAAGAATTATTACACGAACACGTTTTCAAATTTCAAGGAATTTCAGGTGACGTTACTATCGATATTACGTTTGAAGAAATCTTTGTTCAAATAAATAAGAGGAGTTTCAAGAAATACGTTTTCTTTGTAAAACAATATTAAACTAAACTGTTCATTATTCATAAATGCCAAGTTGAGTTACTTTTCAGTCATAAAATAAATCTCAAATAGTAAACGAATACAAAAAAAAATCAAAGTAAATTTCCAGTTGGTACCTGGAATACAGTCTTTAGCATTCAGCAGAAGGTTTCATTATGAGTGACTACACTGATAACTCCCACGTGAACAGTCCTTACCCGTCCGCGCTCGAGTATTGACCCACAGTGCCTCGCCGTGCCCACATATTGGCATCCAATACCAACACTCCCTGCGATCACTCACACTCCAAATAATCAAATATATTCCGCGTATTCTCCATCGTTTCACCGATTCAATACAATCTATCCGCCACTCTCGCTCCACACTCATCCACACTAAACTTTTCTAATAAGCGTACCGTCTTTTGTTTAAGTTTTTTAAAACTTCAGCCACTCGAGCATAAAGAAGTTCAGCCTTGAATTCAACTACAAGACGTTTAACAGAAGGTATTCAGGCTTTACACTCGTTTTATCACCTCCTTTGTTTAAAATTTTGACAAAAACAATAGAAAAAGATTTAATTTCCTGTCTCCGTCATAAAATATTATTTTAATCCGGCACAGCGATGCTGAATATTCAATGAATGCGGACCGGCCATATTTTATTTGAGAGTTTTTATGCAAAATAATAGGGATCCGAAGCGAGGCTGCAGACCGGATATTTTTTAATCAACCCTCGACGGTTCAACGTGAACCGGTACTCGGCCACTCGGACATGCTCCACGAGTGCCTACTCACTTTACCTCATACCTCTGCCTCACTCGCTCCACATACGCAATATACACGTACGAGTCAGTAAACTACAAGCAAGGAAAGCATCTTATTGTGAGGTCAACCTATAGATGGATAACTGTAGCAGGATTCTCTACGATTGGAACCATTGAGTATCAAGGTTTTGATATTTAAAATGTACTGGCAAAAAAGTTTCTACGACGCCCGCTAGAGTCGCTGAACCGAATTTCATAATTTTTTTTTCGATAGCTGGCCGGTTGTCGGTAGTCGATAGTGGTAAAGAATTGCGGTACTGCTCAGTGGTACTTACGCTTCTGATGGCACATAAAAAAGTCGACCTTCCTCATTGTCAATTACGATAGTAGGCGTTGAGCCAACTGATATCATTCGGACGACTTGACAATGTGTCACAAGGTCGATAACTGACCCAAACATAATAATAATAAGAAATATTTTATCATTACGTCACGCATGATTTCTCCGAAACTAAAGGACCTGAATTTCACTACACAGTTCTGCGTAAAACATCGCTCCAATTGCCATTTGCCGGACACTTGTCGAAACTTTCGTTCACTTCTGAGAAGGTTCGATACATTCAAACAAAAAAACTCAATAACAGAATCAAACGTAAGACCGCAGAGGCACTTATTAACATTTTTATGATGTATTAATATATTCATTGGTATTGAATTTGCATCGAGGTCGGCGATACGAGCGATGAACTCGGCTTACAGATCACTTGTTATGTCATTGAAGGAAGCGGGTCAATGGGACAACCTTGTGTCTAATGTGTGAGAGTATTCTTACAAGTTTGTTTGTTGAGGATACGGTCTAGTGGACTAATGCATTATTTACGATATTTAACATACAGATAAACGAGTGTAGAGTTATCAAGATTATTGCTGCGATCAACTATCACTCGGCTATCGTATATTTTGCAAATGTCACCCTGCACTTGCAAGTTCGCCTATTCATGCATATGTATGGTATCATTGTGCTTAACATCTGCTATTAATTAGTAGCAAACAACAATGTTACAGCCTTTCAACTAACTTAATAGTATTAAGTCTGTTATTACTCTTACTTCTCACGAAGTATTTTAACACTCTTAACACACTTCGTGAAATGTTGATATATTGCCAAGCACATATCTTCGGGAAAACATACGTAATGTTGTGTAAGCAGTGTCTAAAATATATAACGTACTTTATATATTCAGTAAAACGTCCCACAATGAACGTGACTAAACAAAATTTACTTTTAGCAAAACCGCGCTCACCAAATCCACCGCCGATCGTTTCTAAAAGCGCAAACACACCACAAATACACCAGGATTTTTACATTTTTTTATACGAATCAAGCTGAAAAATAAACAGGAAATATAACCTTAAAAGCGTCACTGAAACAGATTTATATAGGGAGATTATCGACGCAATAAGTTGCTGTTAGGCGGGCCTTTACAAAAAGTTAAATCAAAAACGTGAGGCGGCGACAAACAAGTGAAGGGGTGGAATAGGGGGTGAGTGGGGGGGGGGTTGGAAGGGGGTAGAAAAAGTGTCCGCACAAAGATTTATCGCGGCCGCAACGTTTCGTCGCGAGGAGCGTGCCAACACCCGCAGCTCGGGGTCAGTGGGACCAGGCTGGAGAGAGGGTTACATGAGCGCTCAGAGCTGCACTCACCGGTGAGTAAACCTCTCCTCTAAGGTAAGCTATTCTTTTGAGACTGATATGAGACTAGCTTCGATACTACGAGGACACTGGCTCGCTCCAATATTAAAGATAAACAGATAAAACGTAGTCGCTGTGAACTAACCATTATATCGTACTAGATGTAGCCTAACACTGCCTAGAAAAATATTTTTTATATCGTTAGTAATAAAAATGTTATAGTTAAATTTCTAAACTATCTCTAACAAAGGCTATACTTTATTCACTGAACATATTTTGTGCTTAAGCGCCATTTTTATACTCTTTCAAGTCATATTCAAACATTTATGGTTGGCTTTTTGCAAGTAAAACTGCGGTAAAAAAATGTTTACCCAAAATACACGTTTAAAAAATACCACGATAAAGTCTCGTATATTAGAGGCACGAATATTTTATATTTGAGGAATTACCTTTATTTTTTTATCATGTTTTGATAAAGACCGTGCGTAGACACGTAGCAGCTACGCCGTAGATATAGCCTACAAACAGTGCTACGTGTTCTACGTAGAAACAACCTACGCGTGCTACGGCGTAGTCTATGAATGTTCTACAGAAATAACAAAATGACGCTATTCTGTTAACTTACTCATTTATATTTTTCTATAAGTTATCTTTACTGCAATACTGCCAATAGTTCACAAGAAAGCAATTATTTATTTCAGAAAATATTATTATTGTAAGTTTTCTACTAAATTAATGAATCAATATCATAATCTCTACGTATAACATCATTGAAGTATTTCTTTGTGCGGTCAGAAAATTTATGGGTGATCATTAATTGGTATGAAGCAAAGTTTTCTAAAACCAAACCAAATTTTTAAACTTATCACGATTAAAGTAATTTATTTCCGAAAATAATATATCATAAACATATCATAAACACAAAATAACTAAATATTTTTGCATTTGCTGAAACTAAAGTTATTTCTAGTATCCAAGTGGAAAACTGTTTTACAACATGCGAGACGAACAAACAGACTAAATAAAACATATTATATTGACACGGTGCCAACATTTTACAAATATTTTAACTCAATAGTGTTTCATAACGCTATGCACTGAATTTATTGTGATAGCTTTACGAATTTTGAGGGTAGTGGGTTCGATATCTGTTAGTGAAATATATTTATATGGTAAATGTACAATTTTTACTGCATCTTTGTCGGTGATACTAAATGCGTCTAAAGACAACTCACGCATTTAGAATTGCTCTTGTGTCGCGGAGACTTTTACAAATATACTAACATCTAAAACATAGTCCGACCACACCAGAAACCACTATTAGAGGATAATTGTTCCGTGTTGTAATCGAACCCACGAACCACTGTGCCTCGAAGGCAGTCTTATACTCGTATTACAATAATTGGTCATGTAAGACTATCAGAACTACCATTTCAAATTATCATATAACACATATTCGCATCTCTCAAATACTGGCTGCTCCATCAAGTAAATCACTTAAATTAAAACTCATGTTGGTTCAACATTCGATTCAACGTGTCCACCAATAACGACTCCCAAAAGCCTTGTCCAAAATATATACGACTATATGACAAGCGAACGAAAGCTCTAAAAAACTGGACAAGCGCGAGACAGACTCGCACACAATGGGTCCCGTACTGTTTATAAAAATGACTAAAAATCATTAACGATTTTTTAACCTTTTACAAATAATACTAGCTGACCTAGGACACGTTGTTTAGCCATATAAATTAAAAAAAGTAGTGACACTTAGGAGTATGTAAAATAGGTGTTGGACGATTCTCAGGCCTCCTCAATGTGGTAACAAAATTTCATGAGAATCGGTCAAGCCGGAGGAGTCAGGTATATGTATAATGTAACGGATCTTAAACGTAAGGGTAAACTAATAAGGTATCCTAACAAAAAATCATGTCTGTCATATGCGAGCTCTATATTAAGCAGTAGTTTTAGTTTTTTTTTTTTATAGGTTGTACTGGCACTATAGATACTTACATCGTAAAAATTACTATCTACTCTAGTGGTCACAATCCATGAGATACAGCCTGATGACAAGTAGATAGACTCTTAGTAACACTGTTCCGTTTTGAGCCTTTCTGTACGGGACCCTAAAAACTCCAATTAATTGTTATTCAGGTCTTTGTGTAGGTAAGGCCTGAAACTCAATATCTGAAGGATGACGTTGTTCATGGAAATTAGTGCTTTTGCGAGAGCTAGGTATATTGATATTACGATTATAATGATGTTTATTTCTCTTTGGCATATTGTTGTTTGACTAAGGTATATATACTTTCGTGTTAATTAAAAACTCGTTTTTTGTCTAGATAGTTTACATATAGGCAATTATAACTAGTAAATAAAATTTATGTTACATTAAGCTTAGTTTTGGAATACATAGAACTCTCCCTGTTTCCCTTTGAAAGAGATACTCCCACTGCACTGCTAGAATTGGACTTTACAAATCAATCGTTAAACAATTTACAAAAATCAGCAACTGATAAATATTTACATTTTTGGTAGATAAATTTCAATAGGCTAACTATACTATTGACAAATTTCGTATTAAAATTTTAGGAACTTAATTTTGCAGTATCTTTCGATGCTCAGTAGAGTGTACTACTGTAGAGATTCGCGCTACAGTAGCTCGACTATTACTATCGACTATAGAAAACCCGTTTGTCATCGAGAAATTTTGTATGAAAATCTGATTAGCGCCTCTAGTGAGCGTCGTAGGAACTATTCTAGCAGTACATTTTAAATGTCAAGCTCTCGATACTCGATAGTACCGACTGTATAGTACCGCACAAGTCACATTAAGTTTTCGCTGACCCTGTTAGGTATCTTGTATTTTTCTAAAGTTGAGGACAAGCCGTAACTCATAATATATTGACGCGGGTAGCCGAGTGTAGCCGGGTGTCCTACAAGTAAATTATGCAAGCCTTCGTCCTACCTTATTACAAGCAGGTAGCTACTACCTTCAATATCGTTCAACGAAAAATTGCATATTTTATCAAAATCTTTGGGACGTGCGTCTCAAGTGATATGGTATGTGTATGTATTAAGGTTGATTGGATTCCTAGGCTTTGATAACTTAGTTATACTTTCAATATAGAAGAATTCAAAATAGTTAATTAAATATTCTACCGTTTTGAAACTGAAAATAGCCATAATGGCTTATTTATTTAAATATTATGTGGGGACGAAAGATATACATGGTCTAATTTCTGTTTTTTTTTTATTTGTTAAAATGCTTCACTATATTTACAATCTCTATATGCTCGTAAATAAACAAAATCTTGCCTAAACTCTTATCGTGTACGCTGCAAAATCTCAAAATTCGACTACTATTAAACAAAATAACCAAATATAAATACTATTTTCGTTTACATTATTCGCATATTTCTAAGAACACCTCCAAAAATGCAAGATAATAGAATTACTCCATTATAATAGTTATTTAAAAACTAAATTACATTTACATGATTATAATATCTAATCTGTGATGTCAGTTTAAAATATGTTCTTATATTTATGACAATACTTTATAAAAAGAGTTTTCTATAAAGTCATTAACAATTAGTTTTCTATAATATCATAAAGCCGCATCTGTGGCACGGTCCGTAGTGCATCAGACTGCTAGTCATGGGGTCTCGAGTTTGATTCCTGGACAAAGTGCTACTTGTCTTTTCTAATTTAGGTATATCAGAATATTTATCAATAGTAAGTAGTAACCTAGAGTTTGGTAAAGAGCATGTTATGTAGCAATACTTATTTATTAGTATAAGTTTATGTCTTATTACACCGTACTAACAACGTAAATGGCGAAACACAGGTGTATTTCATACACTTCTGCCTACAGCTTCGGGTATAACAGGAGTGATATTATGCATTAATATATTTATGATAATACGATATAATGGAGTATTCTAATATTACATTATACATTAATTAATTTTAATATTACATTATACAAGTGAACGAGTTTAAAGGACTTTTATAAATGAATATACATTATTTTTTTTGAGGTTCGAGTACAATAATATTCTTTAGCTTAGTTTTTCTAGGTTCTCGCTTTCTTTTATATCGGTCATTCACATGTACAAATACACGACCTAGCAAGTGTGGGACGATGTATTTAAGTATAGTTGTACAAATCTAACGAACTAAAAAAGATGGGTGTGTACTTTTTTGGACTGCAACGCCATCTGTTGAACGTGTTGGAACTAATAACACAAAATGTTGTATTTTTTCATTAGACTATTATTTTTTCCCATTCTATATCTAAAATACCTTTATGATTTTGACACGCCAAATAAAAGTCATATTTACCAATGAGGTAGGGTACGATAAATAATGTAGCTAACGTAGATATAGACAATTAATACAATATTATATGTGATACTACTGTCGATAGAAAACAGTAAAAAGTTGATCAGATATGCAAATAAAACCCAAAAAATTACCAATCTATGTACAAAGGTTACGTATAAAGTTTTGACTAACATGTGTAATTTCTTTCTCAAAAATAACTTGCAGAAAAAAACTCACTTAAATTTCCACGTAGATCCATACATCTCATTATCAAACTCATTCAAAGCCTTCCATTCACTCACAAGAGTTACACGTAATAATAATTATATTCACAAACACAACCTTTGATCTCGCTTCGAGTTCTAACTTCCTAGAAATCATGGCAGGATCTTGTAAATAGTGTAAGGCTTGATACACACATATTCGGTTCGACATTAATCGGTGTATGTGTATACAAACCCGATCGGCATAAGCCGAACAATTGAGTCGAGTCGGTTTCGTAGTTCGATATACATATATTGCCGAACTGAACGTCATCATAAGCCTAGCCTCTCTGCCAAGTATGGTGGTGTCGGTCACCAGTCTCTCCGGATGCAGCTGGATACCAGTATTTTACATGGAGATACTGCCAATCGGATCTCATGCTCATAACACGATACTTCTTCTTCTTGTTGTATGGTTGGTGGTCAACCTAGTGTCAATGTTGTTCAAGTCGCCCGAAAGCCTTTGACGTGGCTTAACGACTGTTATCTTAATTAATTGACAACAACCGGGACCGACCTTTTACGTGCTTTCCGAAGCACGGAGACGCTCTGTTACCACTATGCGGTCACCCATCTATGTAATGACCGCGCCAAGGATTGCTTAGCCCACATATCGTTTACCGACCGGTGAGCGCAACTGTCTACGGGCGCCTCAAACAGGCTGGTTGTCAGACTTTCAAGCTTCTGACGACTGTAAAAGATCTTTGAAAACGACAGCCGGGACCTACAATCTATCGTGCGTTCTGAAGCGAACCGAATATGTGTGTTGCAAGCCTTATACCACGGTACATCATTGTAAATCCCGTAATAATCTTATGTAAGTAGTGTTTCACCGTAGCAGTTCGTTAGCAGTGTCATTGACACGTGAAGTAGAAACTAGATGTAATTTATTGAGATGTAAGCCTTGATTTACAGGAAGTCTTGTTAGACACTATTCAGAAGTTCTAGATACTCTTGCAGTAGTTGATAAGGTATATTATTGCTAACTAACTTTGTTTCGCAGTCGCACGTGATAATATATTTCATATATAAATACAAGAAATATAAATGTTTTTTTTTTATGTGAAATGTAGCCTATGCAGTGTACAGTATTCTATTTTACAATTAAATACTTTTTAAAATCCATTTCAAAATCCGTAAAAAAGAAAAACAATAAATGTGGTTTATGTCGTATATTATGTAAAATATAATTTTTAAACTCTTATTGTATACTACAGGAATTAATGTGAAGACGCATTTTACCTTGGAATACCCGACGTTTAGGCGCAGGTTACACGGGTGTATCTGCGTTAAATCCCTTACCGCATGTAGAAAACAATATCTATACTAATATTATAAAGCTGAAGAGTTTGTTTGTTTGCTTGTTTGAACGCGCTAATCTCAGGAACTACTGGTCCGATTTGAAAAATTCTTTCAGTGTTAGATAGCCCATTTGTTGAGGAAGGCTATAGGCTATATATCATCACGCTACGATCAATAGGAGCAGAGTACCAGTAAGAAATGTTACAATAACGGGGAAAAATTCACCCTTTCTCTCTTATGTGACGCAAGCGAAGTTGCGCGGGTCAGCTAGTAAATTGAATATCATTTGTATACACATTATTATAAGTATTGTTAAAAATAACAAAGGCCTTTTTATAAGCTTTATTTCCTATTTATATACTATTTACTTTTTGAACTACATAATAAGGATACGTCGATCTCAATATAAATTATACATTTCTCAAGTTAGCTCTCGTCCCACGTATCTCGTAAAACTTTGAAGGAAAAAGCTCCTTCCTATTATTCTCAAGGTGAGACAATAGATTGACGAACTGACTTTGTATATGTAAAGAAGTTAGTTACTTATAGGTTAATAATACTTTTTATTGTTTTAAGATTTTATGCATTACCACTAACAAAGTATCTACCTTATAATATAATTTTCTGGCCTCTGCCTAACCCTATGGGAAAAAGGCGTAAATCATGATGTATATAAAATCATTCATAAAACTCTTCCTTTACTGACTGACTGATGGACAATGTAGAAAGTAGAAATTTGGTGTGAAGATTCCTTAAGAAATGCAGAAGAACAATAAGAGAGGATTTTTGAAATTTCACCGCAAAGGGAGTGAAATCCTTCGCGGGCAAAGTCGTGGGTAGAATTCTGTTATGTTTCTATAAACTAATTTATTTCTAATTATTCTTATTCGCATGAAATTGTTTTGTTTTAGTGTACGAAAGAAGATATAATAAAGGATCTATATTCTTCAGACTATTTGGAACTTCACGTATGACGAATATTGTTGCCATAAACTAATGTGTCTCTGACATTTAATTAAAACCATATCATACATTGATTATAATCGAAATATAATAACTCAGTGATAGCTCGCTTATTATTTATTCATAGTTGCACATTTGATTCAAACCATAGTTATATATCAATCGTCATTATTGTCTCAAAATCACACATTAAATTTAACACCATGAATCATAAGCAAACAGTCACTTTATTTTCATAATGATAAAGTCTTTTATACACAAATGAACAAACAGGTTGATGTGTTACTATACTCGTTGATTGGATATTTGTCGTTCGATACAAGCTCTTCAAATAAATTGCTGTTTCACAGCTGACAAATTGTTATACATTTAAAAAGAAAATGTTGAGGACAGATACTTAAGTATCTGACTACGATATAAATGTTATTTGTACACCGTACCCGCGGTTTCAGCTGCAAAAAGGGATAATAGTTCATGTCCATCGCGTTCTAATGACCATTTCCACAGTAAAATAACATACATACATAAAATCACGTCTTCTTCCCAAAGAGGTAGGCAGAGCCCAGAGAACGCCATTTAGTACAAACGCCTCCGTGCTTCGAAGAACAGTTAAAAACGTATCCCGATTGTTGTCAAGTCCGTTAAGGTATGTCAAAAGACCTTTCGGGCGGCTTGAATAGCTTTGACATTGGCTTGACCAACAACCATACAATAAAAAAAAACTCAATTAGCTAGTTTTTTACAAGCATATTGATAAGGACTGATTATCTTTAAAAGCTTTCTATGTCTAGAGTTTGATAATAAGCCCAGTAAATGGCAATAGTCAAGCATAAAGCGTGATTCTCAATGCTTGAAATTAACAAGTATAGTATAAAAAATATGTACACCAAGTAGAAAAACTAATCTTTACTCAAGAAACAGTTTTGCGAAACTAAACGTTATCTTAAAACAGGTTATACCTAGTTGGTAACTGTTATTAAGTTTGGCAAAGGCCTGAGGCGAAGGCAAGCAACCTTCAAATATAGCTTCACTCAGCCAACTTTGAGATGGGAGAACAAAATAATACTTGTTGGATGTAGTTATTAAATTTAAGGTATAACCTATGAAAATGGAGAATGGATTTTTCTTTGAAAATACGTTGTTAGGCCATGGTTTGGTAATTGGCAATAACACTTGTCTTATCACGGGATTACTCAATAGGACTAGAGATATGGTCCTCGTTTTCCTATTACAAGCAAAGAAAGTAACAGTTACATATTTTTCGAATACTTATTAATAGCTTAGTTTTCATATTTTTCGAGGCTTTAAACTATTCAGTATATATCGGACTACATATACTCGTATCGTATTATAAATGCAAAGGTCTTGATGTTTGTTACTCAATCACGCCCAAACTACTGATGTGATTTTGATAATGATACACAGATAGTTTATAACTTGAACTGACACAGAATACTTTTTACCCCGGAAAATCGTTCGACGACAAAATCGCGGGCAGAATCTAGCTCATTCATTAAACCTATACCTTCCTGCGTTAAATTTTAGCCGTGAAATAAACAATCAAAGATGTTTCATTAAACAGTCTAAAAACGTATAAAACAAATTCACTGGAAAGTGAATATTGATGAACCTTTGCTTATCACTTCGCGAACAATCGTTGTTTGGAAAGGAACACAAAGTGAAACTGTGGAGCTGTCGGCGTTATTAGTAAAGTTCATTTATTTGTGCCTCATGGGATTGTTGAGATACGTCTCCTTGTCGACAGTTTAAGATTACAATGGCTGTTTATTACTGACCGAGATAAAGATGGGACTTTCTTAGACTTATTGACAAAGGTATTGATCTCTATGTAATCTAAGACTAATCTATCTATCTATCTATCGTATGGTTAGCGGTCAACCTAATTGAAAAGTTGTTCAAGCCGCCTGAAAGGCCTTTGACATGGCTTAACGACTGTTATCTTAATCGACAGAAACCGGGACCAACTTTTTACGTGCCGTCCGAAGCACGGAGACGATCACTTCAAATACCACTAAGCGGTCACCCATCTACAGAATGACTGCGCCAACGGTTGCTTAACCCACAGATTGATTACTGACCGGTGAGTTCAACTGGCTATGAGCGCCTCAAATCTAATGATACAAGTAATATGATAAAAGCAATATTCCCGAATATACTGATGTATTAAAAGTGGCCATGATCTTTTTGTATGACAGTCAGTCGCAGGTCGCCGCAACTTACTGTCATACCAAAAACATTGAGATATTATGACATGTATTCTAATAGCTTTTGGAGCAATATCACAACATAACGTTTAGTACTTGCCTACCCCTAAAAGCCGAGGGAAAGCCGAGAAATAGATTCTCAACATCTTCGGTAAAATTTGTACTAACTATGCTTTAAGTACAGTTCACGAAAGCATTAGAAAATTAAACACAGCTACTGCGGTAAAATTACATTTCAAAATTAATTAAATAGTAACAAAATTAAATTGCAATTTAAATTAACATAAGATTGCGGTTTTCCTCATAACTCAAAATAAACGTTGTGATGATGCTTTCAAATCAGGACGTCGCTAAAACAAATTAAATTTACCGGTCACTCAACGAGACCGCTGTGACATCCAGTCGTTCACTTTACTGTACTGAATAATTAATATCATTTACTTATTACTTGATTATTTATTTATGCTTTTATTGTAGAATGAGTAGGGCTGTTTGTTAGATAGGCGGTATTATAATTTTATTACCTAAAATAGATACATTCTGACTCTATTGTTAAGTCACGTTTCTATCGCATCATATAATTATAATTATTATAATTATAATTATATTATAACTAATACTTGAAATGCCCGTATTTTGTTATTCTTCGATTAGACTTCCCTGTATCTTTCTAATTCGAAAGGGGATCTATCTCAAGCAGTTAGACAGGAACCGGTTACCCATCATACAATTATACAATCATTCAGTTTGTCTCAACTAGTCAATATAAGTCATTTGGCTGGAATAATAGATCACCCAAAATATACCAAGTCAATTCCAGATATTGTGGAGTGTCTACAAGTATATAAAAAGCTGAGCAAAAAAATATAAAGTTAACTTCAAAACTCTTTCAAATTACTATGAAGTGTCCATCAGTTGTGAAGGTTGTGACTAACAAACCGCTTGATTAGCGTCGAATGAGTGACGGTGGAACAGATGGCTCTACCCCTTGTTGGATTACTATGAATTGTTCTAGGAACGATGGTATAGACCTGAATATTGCTTAGTAATGTCACGAGAGACGTTCTAAAGTAGTAGAAGTGTATCGACAGTTGACGATAAATGATGTATTAAGAACTACGCATAAATTAGCAAGTCCTTGAAATGCCTTATAACTTTGTATGCAATAGTAATTTCACCATTTTCATTGATAAAAATGCTTTGAAAATGTGACGGTGTGTACATATTTCTGACGCTGACTGTATTGAAAGCAGCACTGACAATTTTTCAGTGCTGTGGATATTAAGCTTTTTTATCATTATTATACATAACTAGCTGACCCGCGCAACTTCGCTTGCGTCACATAAGAAAGAATGGGTCAAAATTTTACCCGTTTTAGTTACATTTTTTATTGCTACTCTGCTCCTATTGGTCGTAGCGTGATGATATATAGCCTATAGCCTTCCTCGATAAATGGACTATCTAACACTGAAAGAATTTTTCAAATCGGACCAGTAGTTCCTGAGATTAGCGCGTTCAAACAAACAAACAAACAAACAAACAATCAAACAAACAAACTCTTCAGCTTTATAATATTATATTATATATTATTAGTATAGATATATCTCCAATCGACAGAACTCTATATAGATAATTTCTTAATAGGGTATATTTATCTATAGATCATTAGCAAAAAGGTTAATCAAAATGCTTCAATTTCCACTTCTTGAGCATTCGAACACAGAGCAATAATTATTCTATCAAAATATTGAATACCAAGATCGTTTCCAAACTGCAAAGCAGCACAGCTTTCAATTCACAGAAACAGTTAGTAAATAGTTACTAAACAATACGCTATCGGAGTGTAGTATTGGTAGCATAACCGCGTGGACCACCAACAGTAGGTATTTGAGCTGAACAATCGTTTGTTAACTGTCGTATTGTGTGGGAGCAGGCAAGTGTACCCAGGCCAGGCCGTGCCACTCACCACCAGCCACTGGGCCACTAATTCTTCCTGAACCTAATAAACCTTTGAACCAGGGTTGGCAGTGCGTATATTTGCGGATATTCGGATATTTGCTTTTGTAAAATGTGTTTTTTTAACAATTGTTTAATATTTTTTAAGAATTAAAGGTTGTACTGTGGTGTGATTTTATTTTACGTATCATTCGGATATTTTTATACAAATTAAGGTAAAGTTATATAAATATGAAAATGTTTAAATAAACATAGCTAACCTGACAGCCGAAAATACTTTCAAGGAAACAGTTTTTGATATCCTTTGTAAACGTATAAACATAAAGGTAATATTATAATTACCATAATATTCGCGTAGTATATGTTCATTTTCCATCAAGATAAACATGAATAATATTTCATAAATACATTAAACAATTACAACAGTTACTCCAGCGAGCTAAGGAAATGTGATCCATGTTTAATAACATGCCACGAGTCAGCTTTTATCCTTCAAAAGGAAACTCACAAAGGCAAAGCCTATATTATTAAAGAAGTCTTACATTCTAATGTGATCGGCTTCACGCTCAACACTCGAGCTCGCTCACTAAACCCCGTATTACGCCAATACCAAGATCGTATCTAAGGACGATACCTTAACTGTCAAATCAATTTTTCAATGACCATTGTATAAGAATTCAAGCATTCACTCGAGCTTCGAGTAAAGTAATTTCAATATTCGATCAGATTCTTATGTACGAGTCGTGTTCACTAATGACCGACAATAATTCCAATTATCGCAGCCTTATTGTTCCTCACGTTCTCTCACCGGGACAACCCTAACCACCGAACTCAAATATATTTCTTAAGGACGTTAATTGGTTTCTAAATCACGCGAACGCAACGTAAATCTGCGTTGTTATTTACAATAATATTTATTGCTTCATAACTAGTAATCACGAATGGCTTAAACATACGACTTACAACCTGCGGGTACTACTCATCCTTTATGAGCACAAATTAGCACTGATGGCAATTCTCACACTCACACACACATATTAATAGTGTAGCACAAACACGCGGCGTACGTACGGCTCGAACGGATGTGGACGCCGCGAGGAGTAGCTGTAAGGGCAGGTGCACACACGCGCTGTCGCGGCGGACGGCACTCGCTCACTGCCGGAGACGGCGCCCTGAGCGACGCCCCCCTCCCGCGCTACACCCTCCCCCCGCGCCCGCCCCGCACCCCGCGCCCAGAAAATCCCTTTCAGGCGCGAGTTTCGCTGAATTCGCCGTGTAATAAATTAAAAATGATGTTAGAAGTACACTCTAAAATTAATCAATGGCTATTACTACCTGAGGCTAAATTGGTCTGTTTTTTGCTCTGTTTAATTTTGTTTTAGCCGCTACTTGCGAGTTAACTCTCATTTATATAATCGGTGATTATGATATCGTACTGAATGTTTTGCTTTTAAATTAACGTTGTGGTTTGTTTGGAATCATTTCTTTTTCCGTAAGGTTTGTGGTCAAGTGTCACCGTAGTTCAAGCCAAGCTTTCGACTTGACTTAACGACTGTTATCTTGACAGCAACAGGAACCAACAGTTTGCACAACATATTTGTAGAATGATTTCAGTCCTCTTGCTCGGAAAGCTTTTCAAAGTATCGATAGGTCTTCGGAATTATAAAACACTTTATAATACTTGAATAACAGAATTTCGAGAACTTCTCTTTCTCGAACTAAGTACTTGAAAATACTTAGAACGCTAAAAGATGTTCTAAGCCGCAGACTATAAAAATTCAATAGCCTTTTAACCAACTGAATTAATAAGTAAATGAAATATCTACTTCTTATGAAAATCTCGATCGGCATTACTTTTAAATCCGAACCTCGGTAGTTATTTTGTGAGGTCACAATTCTTTAATTTTTCTGCACGAACTGATACTTGTATATGTATTAAGGTACGTTTTGATAATATATCAGTACGTAAGAATGTACGAATTAGTTTAACTAGAACATCGGCTTAAACCCTGCCATGATTGACTTGCCTTTCGAATAAACATCGTGTAAGCTCTGATTAAACACAGTGTTATGAAACTTCCCATCAATTTTGAAACTATGTATGAATGAAAAAGCAAAGCACTAGGTTACACAATGTTTATTAATAAGATAATTAAGGTTCTATCTACATATATGTCTTCGTTTCAATGACGTTTGAATGGATAATAATCCATTTAAAATGAGCTTTCAAACAACAAAAATATAATCATATCCATGCTCTCATTGCGTTAACTGCAGTTCAAGTTATACTCCTCAGTGAGACCCTTACTCAATGATTTCACTGCCACTAGTTCTAATACTGTCATTATAACTTCAAACTTAACTAAGTTCAGTTCAGTTAACTTAACGAAGATGGGTTTTATAAACTGACAACGACTTAAACAAGCAGTCAATTTTAAATGATCACGAAAGTTGTGAAGTTAGGGACATCTGTTGCCGCCTGTACATAGATGGGTGGTCACTTTATCACACTAAAGCTCTGTTTTGACCTTTCAGTGTTTTAGAGGGAAGGTAATAAGGTGTATGAGCGGTACCTACTAATAACTTTGATATTACAGATGTAATATAAGGATTACTCCAATGATATAAAATGTAAAATTCTATAAACCATGTCATTTATATACTGCGTAAAATTTAATCATTGTAGACATGACAACAGTTTTCTGCACCAAAAAAATCTTTTTTTTTTCTTAATGACGACTCCCGTACTACGAATCTTGGGTTACATTTATGGAATGCACAAATAATTGTCCCCAGTGGGAATCGAAACCAAGACCTCACGTAGCAATGACAGTAGCGTGGCAACCATCCTAACCACTGCACCACTGAGGCCGTCTATCTAACACAAGTCTTCTATTAGCAGTCGCTTTTAGTACCGCTCTACCATCAAGATATTCGCAGTAGGTATCGATACAGTATTGCTTACCCTATAACGAACTACAAGCGTGCTACAATACTTGTAATACTCCACATTACAACTTGAAACTTAACTGTAAGGTCTAAGTTGTGTGAGGTTTCACCTAAGTTTAGCGACAAAGCTAAAATCCTAGGTAAAGGAAAGTGGTTCGCTGACCTGTGGGCTACTTTACAAACAATACTAGGAATTTACTTCGAAATAGAAGGAATTTAAGCGGCGCTCGTAGCCTGTTACGCTCACCGGTCGTTAAACGATCTCTGGGTTAAGCAACTCTTGACGCTGTCGTTCAATAGACGGGTTGCTTAGTGGTATTTAGCGAAGCCTTTTTTAAACTGAGCGCGGAGACGCTTCGGAGGGCACGTTAAAAATCGGTCCCGGTGGTGGTCAAACAAAATAACAGTCAATAAACCATGTCAAAGACCTTTGAGCCTCTTGAACCAATTTGACACTGGATTGACCAACCAACCATACGATAAAATTAAAAAAATGTTATAATATATTTTTACGCTGAAGAAATTAGGAAAAGCTACACATAGTTGGTATAGTTCTGTTTGTTTTTGTGTATCCATTATAAAGGAGAATGCTCAAAATGTATGGGAAAAAAACCCAGGCCGTACACAAACGGTGTGTAGCTCAGAATTTTAGTGATACTGAGTGATTCAATTCCAGATATTCGCCTCTATCAAATTCGATGGCTAAATACTATTTTTGCTATTATCTACTATTTAAAAGGTGAATTTAAAAAATAAATATTTTTCAAACATTCATCACAATGATTATTTTTTGAATAATATAATTGTATAAGTAAATATCTAATACTAATAAATAATTAATTTTAATGGAACTGTGATTTTTAAAAAATAATTAACAATAAAATAATTATATTCTATCACTACATAGTACATAGAAGGTGCCAGCTGCATTTCTTCCCGTGCATACTGCAAAAGTCAGTAGAGGGATGGGTGCTTTGGTGCTTCATAGGCTATAGGCTAGCAATCTACCACCATGACAACACTTTTCTACCTTATAATAGCCCTCCAATTGTCTGCCAACCCGCATTAGACCAGTGTGGTGGACTAAGGCCTGATCTTTGTTAAGAGGGGAGGCTCGTGCCCCTCGGTGGGGACATATATGACCTGGTGATGATGACTCATTTTTCAAAAATATATTTTTTAATATTTTTAATTTGTAACTCAGTTACATACCTATATTAAAAATGTGTGACTCAAAAAAGATTAAACATTTATATAGGAAACTTATTTAAAAAATATAAAAATATATTGAAAACCCCTACTGGAAAGTTATAGCAAAATAGTATGTTCAGCCATCGAATTTGATAGAGGTAAACATTGGGAATTCAATTACACAGTATAACTAATTTTTTGAGTTACATAACTTTTGTGTACAGCCTGGGTTTTTTTTGAGCATTCTCCTTACATGCAAACTATCCTTATTCGATTTAAAATTATGTTTTCTTGAGAAAACGCGCTCACTTATATTATCTAGTTACTACTTTTTCCCTTGACTTTGAAAGTATTGTGAGATTCTTCGGAAGCTGCCCACTATTTCCTTTGTTAATAACTATGTTCAATTCATTCAATTCAAGTAAAGCTTCTTAGTAAAGAAAATTTCAATTTCAGTGAAATCTGTTTTTATAATATTATTATAGATTCATAATAAACAATAAGTAAAGTAATCCTTTCTCGACGCAACCTACTTAGAATTATTCATAGTAAACTCCCGCACTAAGAATTGCTCTTGTGTCGTGGGAACTTTTACAAACATACAAACAACGGACAAAGCACAACCAGACACGAAACAATACTTTGTTGATCGCACAAATAATTGCTCCGTGTGGGAATCGAACGCATGACCTCCCGACGCAATGGTTTCGGCGTGGCGACCTAAACCACTGCGCCAAGGAGGTGTCGATACTGAAAGATATAATGACGATTTTGATTCTTTTTATATTTAGCAACGTTACGGCCAACTAACTGGGGTCAGGCATAGACTCTACCTGAAATTGAACCTGAGTGGAACCATGTGTTTAACATACTTTATATTTTAAACCAAATTGGTAGCTTAAGAGGATAGGGGTAGTAGGTTTTTGAAATTAAATCGAAAATGTTTATTTTTCACTTACCCAATCTGTATAAAAAGTTTAGTAAAAAATTAAGTATTTGCTCAGGGTATTAAAAGTTTATAAAACTGTTTACTTAGATTTTAAAGGGTACCATTTATAAACTTATTTAGCTAAAAAATAAATATTTTTAATAGTTTAATAGTAAACTCGGTAGAATGTTTTTAAATACCGCATTAACTATTTTTTTCAAGTAATTTTTAATTTCTTACTCGAGACTACCGGGTGTAAGAGTCTATTTTACAGGACTAGTCTAGTATCCTATTTTTTCTGTAGAATCCTTAAGTTCTTGCATCTTTAAAATTCTTAATTCTAATTAATCTATTATAATCTTCATTCACATTTATTTATCATCATCATATGTACATATCAACATAAAATCACGCCTTTGCGAGGCAACAGAAGTTTGTAAGGATCACACCAAGTGGCGTTCTTTGATCTCTGCCCACCCCTATGGGAAAAAGGCGTAATTTTGTTTTATTTATCATCACATTGTCATGACTACTATAATATAAAAGTGTCTTTTGTGAATCTTGATGTAAATTTATCCATATAATTATGTATTTATAAGAACATAAGTATAATAAACAGTTACCCAATTACTTTACCACGACCTCTAATTAATTCGCAATTAGACAGCTATATATGCCGTCTCAAATTACTATATTATGTCACATTGTCTAGTCAAGAATAGTCAATGTTTTGTTATCCGTTATGTAACACGATATTAAACCATGTAGGTGTGTTACATAGCAACAAACTAAAATACTGTGGGTGTATTTATACCCTGGCGTACCCTTTGGCAGTGTTCGTCATAACATATAAGTGATAATAAGCTATTATGTAGCTACTTGAATAGGATCAGGTTACAAAACAAATGTGAGAAGGAACTATTGAGATAAAATTTATGTTTTTATATAATTAGCTTGTCTTGTATAAACCTCATATCCAATTGGCTTCTGGATCTACTGGATCTGAGTGCAATTGCACTCACCGGTCGGTCAGTAGTAGATCAAAAACTTAGCACTCCTAGCAACTGCTTAAACCCTGATCACTACTGAATCAGGGCGAAAAACTATGTTAGTGTTTGTTGATGTTAAGATGCTAAGTCGTTTAGAAGCGGCATTCTGAATTACTGAAAACTGATACTACTAATTATTTTAAAAAGCACAGTTGAAATTTTAGTAATGGTTCATATCTGACGGAACATATGTCGCGTATTATCGGTCGCGCATCGCCAGAACAGACAAATGTATAGAAAAACACTCGACCGATGATGCGTCGGTGCGAAGCCCATACAAATTAAATTACGCCCAACGCATCTCCCGTCTGATGATTCACCTTTCCTTATAAAAGAGCCATCTAAGTTTTCGATTAGTTAAAAATGGATCAATGTTTTAACAGTACTGCAACGCAAGCATTTAAAATGACCATAAGATACTCAAGAGCTAAAAACTACATAAAATGTCTTACTTTTTATATCATAACTATGTTTCATAGTAGTAACAAGGCTCTGTTTGAGCAGACAGTGTGCCCGACTAGTTGTAACCAGGGGACCTACAAATTAACATATGCGGCATATTCAACATATGCCGTCCAAAACACCAAGGAACTCGATATGCATAAGATGGTCTCCCATCCCCAGAACAACCTCGGCAAGCGTAGCTTATCCTCGAAGGTCGATATGCGCGGCTTTTGTTTAAGCCACGAGTTCCTCAAAATATGTCATATAAAATAACTTACTCTAATATAACTGTGTTTTATAGTACCTAGTAACAAGGCTCTGTTTGAGCAGACAGTGTGCCTGACTAGTTGTAACGTGCTCTAAGCCTTGTAACGCCGGGGAACACTCGAGACTACTCCAGATGTGTCCCTGCAATGTAGCTGCTGTTTTTATATAGTGAAATAACAAATATTATAGTGTTAAGTAATGTACTGGTCGTTTATTTTACTTTTTACTAGAGAAACACATATCAAATTTATTAATTTTCTCGAAGAAATCCTAAAAAACAAAAGTAAGTATCGTATATTGCCAGACTTGAGAGTCGAACCGGGCATTGGAGAACGATACACTACCGCACACACCATACACGCTATTTCCATATCGTAAGAGATTTATTATATTATTATGATCAAACCTCAATACTATTTATAGATTTATAACTCATATTCGCAAATTTTATTGCAATATGGGCACATTGCATACCAAAAATTGTTAACTTATCATATTTTAAAATAACGTAGACATTTTTTAAATAAGTTTTCGAAGTTGTACGCTACACGTCATTCATAATTTATGCAAGAATTGTATATTAAAAATGAAGCCAAAACTTTAATGTTAACATAAGTAACAATAAAACTTTATTCTCGCAATAAATATAAAAGTTTCTAAACCTAATAAACACGTAACTAATCAACTGTCAGAATAATTTCAAATTTATTTAAGTACAAGTTAAAATGCGTAAAAACATTTTATCGTTAAACAAATAGTGGCGAAGGATCATATATCAGACTAATACGAAACCATATTGAAATAAATTAATGAAATTAAGTTAAAGTCACCACGAATAATATTAATGAAAGCAAAGAAACGCGAAACCTTCAGAGTTCAACCCGAAGGTCAGTGTTAATGAGAGAAAAAAACCTCATTAAGAATGCACAGAAATTATTGAAAAAGAACCTTTACGCTATCTGTCAAAGCCAGTTTAAAGACGAGTATTTTCTTAATCTATACTGATATTCTGTAACCATATTCCTCTCTTTATAAAAATGTGTACTTTTTGGTTGTTTGTTCTACTATCTGATAAAAGGTATTAGATATTAAGGTTGTTCTTTATCGTAATGTGTCGTAGAACCATCTAAAATGTTACGTATTTTAACAATTTCTGTAACTTCAACTGACTGCGGAAAAGGAGGAGGTTTACAATACGTCACGTTTTTTAATTTGCATTCACTTTTACTATAAAATTCGTTTACTACAATTTTTTTCTCTGTGAGTCTTACTACGTATACCATAAAAACCCCGTCAAATTAGGGCTCTTTCAATAAATTTATCCTCTCGATGGCTACGGGAGTTTTCTAAAGAACCGAAAAAGTGTTGTCACTCGGCCCATGGGACACCTGACACTATCACGTCTACGAACGGACTGTGTGGGGATAGCCAGAGGAAAGAAACAAAAATCCTAATGCGATAGATGCGCTCAAAGCCTTCACTGGAGGGTAATGCGGGGTAAGCAACCTTAGCACTGATCCTTTTTAGATGGGTGACCGCATAGTGTTATTTGAGGCGTGCATTTCCGTGCTTCGAATGGCACGTTAAAAGTCGGTCTCATTGTTGTCCATTAAGAAATCTGTCGTTAAGCCACTTTCAGGTGGGTTAAGCAACTTTGATCACTATCTGAATGAAAGAATGACGATTAGAAATGTTATTAAAGTGCTCTATTACTTTTTCTCATAAACTCAAACATACTTTTTATTTTAACTCCTTATTGTCCCACTGCTGGGCAAGGGTCTCCTCCCAAGGAAGGGTGGGATTAGACCTTGGTCCACCACATACCTTAACACAGTATATTGAACGGAAAATTTAAAGCGTTTAGAAATGCTAGTTTAAATTTTTCATCGTCAAATGTAAATTGAAAATGTAGTAAATTTATGCGTCCAATAAAAGTGTATGATGGCCTGTCTATCATTTTATGTTCGTATGAATTATTGGTGCTATATGTTTTATTTTTTAATATTGTATTCACTGTACATAATTATGAATATTCTATTGGAAAATGAATCTATATATATAAAAATTAAACCCGTTTTCCTTGGTCACGGCATCACGCGTGAATGGCTGGACCGATTTTACTAATTATTTTTGTGTTGTATTTGTTACTAAATTTTCCCCGTTTTTGTAACACTTTTCATTGCTACTCCGCTCCTAATGACCGTAGCGTGATGTTATATAGCCTAAAGCCTTCCTCGATAAATGGGCTATCTAACATTGAAAGAATTTTTCAAATCGGACCAGTAGTTTCTGAGATTAGCGCGTTCAAACAAACAAACAAACAATCAAACAAACAAACTCTTCAGCTTTATAATATTAAAATATAGTATGGATTATTAGGAGAAGGTTCTTACGGAAAAAAATATTATGAAAATCTCTCAGAAATATTGAAAAACAGACATTTAATTTTGCATATTTTAGGCGGTACGAAGTTCGCCGGGTCAGCTAGTTGTGATATAATTGCTAACAAAAGGTTGATGATTCAGAAAATTTTCGGCTACACTCTTACGCTGGTGACTAGTTGCACTTACTTGTCGCTGAACGATCGGCGGGTTAAGCTTTTGCTGGAGAAATTATGGCGAACTATTTATATGTAGCAACTTTGTGCTTCAGATGATGCGTTGAGAGCCGGCACGATATTGACAACTTAGACAATCGTTAACTTAAATCAAAGGTGGTTAGAAAAACTTATATATTTTGGTTCTCAAGTAACCACACGTAGGTAAAGTTATTTCACTGTGATTTGAATAATAAAGTAAACAATTTTTATTTCTATGTACTTTTTTAAAAAATCAATCGATATTACAGCTTATAAGATTTACAAATAATACTACTTTAATTTAATTCATTATATTGGTAATAAATAAATGATAGTACTTCTACAACAAAGTATGTAGCAACATGTTTAATCTTCAAACAGGGCCATAATCACATACCGATATATCCTTTTTTAACATATTTGTTGTACATAATAGAACGGAATGTCTTTGTCATTGGATATTTCTTCACATAACCTTTTACCCTTTGCCTTTCAATCTGTTTAGCGAGCATTAGAACATTTTGCTTTGAGCTTATCTTGTGCGTTACTTGTATTAAACGAACTTTGACCACGACCTTTGGCTATCATTCGCGTGGAATAAGATTAAAAAAAAGCCTATTTTTGACCTTTATTAGGGTCCTTAACATGCAACCTAGCCCGTATTTGACCCTAGTCTTTAACGATATCATTGCGAAATTTCATCGAAATCGCTTCAGCTATTAAGAGTGGAAACGCAACAAACAGATTTTTGAATCAAAATGATTGTAGGGAAAGATTTCATGGATAGATTTGCTTATTTTCAGCTGAATTTTGACAGTTCTTTCCCTATTTAAATAGGACTAACATTGCTAGCGGCAACACGTGAGTGTATTCCATACACCTCTGCCTAAACCTTCGGGCAAAAAAGCGTGAAATTATTATGTATGTATCTACAAACTATAGTAAAAACAATACTATAATATTGAAATACTAAGTTCTAAAAGGGTCGTTAAAAAGCATTTGAAGCTATTTAAAAGAATTTTACTTAAAATCACTAATGGAAATTCCAGTTTGAATAAAAATGGTAAGTGTAACTGTTATGGGGTATTGAGCCGGCCCCTATAAGCGTTATCAAATGCGATACTATAAATACATAGCTTTGTTTCTGTACCATTCGGGAACTGAACTGTGTGTACTAAGGATAGATACATTTGCGTCTTAAAAAAACATTGTTTTGTCAAGATGTAAAAAGTTTCAACCTAGATTTTCCGGCAAAAGTGATTTAAGACATCGTCTTTAACTAATTTTAAAAGGACAGAAGATATGTTTGTTAATTCAACATGATCTACTCTGTATCTTACTAACGTTTAAAATGTCAAAGTTTGGATGTCTGGATGGATGTCAAAACTGCTGAACGTAGACAAGAACTAGTTATTCTCTAATAATGTAATCTCAATCAAATAATTTTCACTACTTACTTTCCCTCCTTTCTTTTTAAACACAGACCTACTTCATTTCATCTCTGTATCACCATCAAGGTAGAATGAAAAAAATTGCTTCTGGCATTAAGTACGCCTGTATATCTTCTTTAAATACTTTTTTTTATAATGTTTCAAATAAATATGGAAATGTTTCCTTTTACTGAATTTCAGTGCATAGTTTTACTTCTCTACCCAGTTCTCACTACAAACCCATGCCATTACTAACTCAAAAATCCCCAAACACCATAGCACGAGTAATCCCGGCTTAAAGCAAACTTACATCGTTACTTAGATTAACTTGAGACTTGTTCTGAACTCCACCGCGCAATTAGCCGCGGTGACGTCACGCGGCGGCCATGACACCTCCCTTGTACGCTCAATTGTTCATATGCTGGGGCTACATTAGCGAGCGAAGATTCGTATGGTGTTGGCGCGACAAAAACATCGTGTTCGGGTATGGGCGATGTTCTTGTCTACATTAAGGCGGGCGAAGATTCGTGTCGAGTTGACGCGATGCATCGTGCCTTGTGCTGTTCAGTTTGTTGTGCGGAGACGTGAGCGGTAAATTAAAAATGTTACTCCACTCCATAGTGTAAAAAATTAAATGCACGTCCGTCTCGCTTCAAAGTCTGGACGACACTGAATTGACGTAGATGTAGCCACCTAAGCGAATATTGGCGCGACAAATCCCTTTGATTCGCGCCAGTTTACCGACAGCTCCTCGATACTACATCGTCTTCGCCCGAATACTACACGATGACACGATGAACCCGGCCACATTCATCGCGTTAACACGAATATTCGCCATAGCCCGCTAATGTAGCCCCAGCAATACGAGTGATTTGTACGACTACAGTTGCCAGATTATGAATATTATTTACACTATTCTGATTTATTTTATGGAAAATGTAATTTGATTCTTAATGGGACGCAGTTTAAATTATTGCAATATGTATTTATTTTGAAGATGTATGAGAATGGAAAAACTAAAAAGCAATTTACACTCTGTCTGCCTACCCCTATGGTAATAACCCGTGATTTGATTTACACTGTGCTTCTTTTAATTGAGATTATGATAGTTATTTTAGGGTATTTTTCATTTTGTATGCCTCTATAAATACAATATTATGTAAATTCAGTCCATTTAATATTTTTTATTTAAGTACTTATGTCATTTAATGTTCAATTTAGTATGATATTTTCAGATGACATCATCTACGTTTTGCAAGGCAGTTATTCTCTACATTCTAAGTGAAAAAGAAATGTGCAATTCTGTCATATATTTGACAGTCCGTCATATATTTGAAAAGTAATAAATAATATGAAGTAACAAAAAAATAAATATTAACCTATAATTTTATTGTTTCCCGTTTTTATATTGAGGCTAATAGGTCAGCTATATCTTAACAAAACCGCTAAAAGTAATCAAAACAAAAAAAATAACAAAATAGAAAATTTGCATTTAAATTAAATGTTGATACAAGTTAAATTAAAGCCGAACCGGATTTATTAATATTCATCCATTCTAAGTATAAAAGAAATGGTAATCCAAATTAATTAAAGTACCCGTAAACAGGGAAGATTTTGAGGAATGGCAACATCGGTTACCATGGTAACGCGTAGGTTGTTGTTTTCAATGATGTAGTTCTTTAGGGGCTTGAATTATACATAGTTAATATCTTATAATAAGATCATATTACGGCTATCTAATAGAGACCTATCTATTTAGAAAAGCAATGTGTAATGTAAGGAGAAGGAAAATATCATAAGGAAACTACTAGGTGGTTTCCTTACGATGATTTCCTTGGAGAACTGTTAATCATCGTTCTATGGGTCAATGACCTCATCTCCTTAGTCGAATGTAAAGGTAAGTATAATATATTATTGTATACTATACCTATTTTTACTATCGTGATAAACTGTTTGCTCCCCTAACCTGCCTCTGTGGTAAAATCAGTAGTATATGCGACTGCCGCGCAAAGCTCACGGGTTCGAATCTTGGGTCGAGCCAAAAAGTATTTTCTGAGTTTTCTCTTAAGAAATACCTCACAGTTTGCACGGAGTTAGAAAATTTTGGCTAATCACTTTTCGTCCTAGGATATACATAAATCTAGCCACATGAACGTTTCGGGCACAAACTAATCAAAAGTAATTGAAGAGTCTCAAATGTATGTCAATAAATCTTGCTCTTATTAAAAGCCTCTTGATACGGCGTCTACCAGTCGCACAATTAACTCAACGTTACATACCTATAATTACTTACACTAATTGTCAATTTGCTTGTTTATTTGCGTTGTTAAGGCCCACAGGGTGTCATCTTCCCTTCTTTGAATCCGAGCCGAGATGCTTACAAAGTGATCGGTGAATTCATTATTATCGATGAGTTCAATGACCGAGCTCTTCAAGGAGTGTTTAAGAAATAGAAAGCGTTTATTTTTAGTAACGTAGTTGTTATGTTGAAAGTACTGAATGATTTTACTGATTTCAAAAGTTGTGTTAATCTGTCTGTTACGCTCCTAGGTACAGGAACGCTGAAGCGATTTTAATATAAATAGCCTGGAAATAACGGTAAACGCGGAATTAAATGAGTTTTTATAGATTTTGATAAGAAAAACGAACATACAAATGTGATTCTTTTACACTAAAACTACTGAATGTATTTTCATAAAATTTTATACATTCTTCTTAACAAGTACTTCTTAACGTTGAGGTTGAAATGAAATGAAATTGAAGTATGTAATTTAGTTTTTAAGCCCGTGAAATATTGCCATATGAACGAAGTCACAGGCAAAGTTTAGTTCATAACAAGACTACACGTTCATGGGATAGTATAGTTACTCACTATACTAGTGTGAGAGTAGTGAGTGAAACTAAGCTGTAACCAGTAGCACGATCAGTAATCGGCAAACGAACAAAGCCTTTGATGTGGTCGGCCGGTAAGTGAGTGCCCGCTAATTGCTATTTGAACTACGCGTCTCTGTATTGAACTGGCTTCATGTGAAAATTACTTGATTTGTAAATGTTACAGTTTTTTAACTCTTCGCGGTAAACATGCGTAAGTTCTGCATACTTGTTTCTTAGCTACCATCTATAAAATTATATTCAAGCGTATGTGTTCCTTAAAAAGTAGTTTTTGTAAAGCAAGAATTTTAAGTCGTAATTCCCAAACTGCACTTCGAAGTAGACTTAAGGCTTAACCCGTCATTCATGTGAGAAAAAGACCATTTACAGCAGTGAGGCAGTAATGGTTTGATATCATATATACTATACAGCGTCATAATTCGGCTTAGACCACAGGCAAAGTATATTTATATCCCAATGAAATTCACCTAACAAAATAAATCCAAAACTTTTTTGCGGCTATCACTACTTAATCCAAAACTAGCTTAGTCAATATACTAAAACACTAACAGTAAGTTTACTCCAGAATACCAAAATACCAACACAGTATTATCATCACTACTCCCAAATCAAATTCAATCACACTTAACAAGGATTCGAAGGCACGACCTCAGTATAATAATTTTTCACGTAACACAAACTTTTATTCTGTAGGCCACAATCTTCTTGGATGTTTTTCGTCCCAAGGAAGGTTCCAGTAATTAGATCACGTATATCCGACACTAAATTATTACGTTTACCTACCTGTTTGCAAGAAAATACGTATTGGGATCCTCTATACGGGATTGGTGAAAACATTGTTTAATATCATGGCGCTTTCTTAACATGGTTAGGAATTAGATTGGCTTTTAGCTGATTTTCTGTAATGGGTTTTTGTGGCTAAGCTAATTTTTTGAAAGACATTTTACGAGGCAAAATTGAGATTTTTTTCTAGGAACCTAACTATTGGAATCAATTCTATTACAGGTGTCTGAATAGTGCACTGATTTCTTAATATCTCTGTAACCTTGATGTGTATCGTAGCAACCAAATCTCTGTTCAAAACCGGTTGAAATAAAGAGCTTTAGTATAGTACTTATTTAGGCCGAGAGGCTCTCCATTGTAATACCTAAGTTTGTACTGTAAGTTGCTAACCTCACTTTCAATTGAGATACGTCTTTTGTGAAACGTTTAACACTCAATATTTTAATATCTATGAAGTATTTTTTGCGAAGAATATAACTAACAGTTAGTTTACCTGTACCACACGATCATCTACAGTCAGTACCATCGAGTATCGATAAATCTTCCTTTGAAATGTACTTAAAAATTAGTTCCTGCTAAGGACACTGATCAGTTATTCATACGAAATTTGTCGATAAATAACCGGTTATCGATAGTCGAATAGTATAATGTTCTCGAGTATAATTATTATTAAGTGCAACTGGCTAATAGCGTCCTAACAATATTGGGTGAAGGTCAGAGTAGCTAGACTAAAGAGATTAAATCCTTAGTTTTTCAGAGACTTTTCAAAGACGTTCTTAATAGTAAATTGAGTACTAACCGTATTTAATTTGTGTCTCAACTTTTAAGTGGGACACCAAATTACTATTTATATTTAGTGGTTGCGCTACTTAGAGAGAGCGTTAGAATTCTCTGAAAGATCTTTGACATTTTCGACTATTCGGGTACTGAGAAATAAACTATATTTGATTGTGTTGTATTGTTTTGCTCTACATAAAAAGGGAATTTTACATATTTATTTGATTGCCAAATAAAATGCGGTATTGCCTTTATATAGCGAACACTTTGAACAAATATTTAAACAACCGACAAAGGTAAAATTCAAATCAAACGACATATAGAAAACCACAGTTTCACATACGCACAAGTAAGCACATACACAATATATTAGATAACTAGCTTACCAGACTAACAATTTTCAAAATAAATCTATTTTGACAACTTACACATAGTGAATGCAATCCCGATCTCGCGGGATCCCGATCTCGCGAGATCCCGTGTATTTTTTCGGGATCAATCCCGAAGCATAATATGACGAGATCCCGTTCGGGATTGTCGGAGAGGGCATTTTCAGCAGCTGGGTACATTGCAATAGACTTAAGATGCCGATTAGAAGATCATACTATTGATACACTTTGTTTATTAAGAGGCTACTTTCAAAATGCCATGTGATTACTTTTTATTTTGATCTCCTGGAGCTACACCAACTTTTTTGATTATGGTCATGTTATTACACCTGTTAATTATGTTACGTTGTTAGTAATATTCAAAAATAAAGGCTTTTATTTTCTTTCAAATAAGTATTTATTATTTTATTATTGTTTATTGCATTCACCACACTATCACACACATATTACATTAAACAAGCCGTATTAATCGTATTATTTTTTCTAACTAGACGAGATCCCGAAAATCTCGGGATCCCGCGGGATTGATATTTCTGATCGCGAGGGATCTCGAGTTGACGATCTCGAGTCGGGATTGCATTCCCTACTTACACATCATCATTTTACTCTAAACCTGTACTGCTGTAATCAGACAACTTATAAACTTATACACTTCTAATTACATAGCTATATAGATGCGTTTACAATCAGGCTCATAACAGATAACAGGGCTCATCACACAAACATTTGTCCCGGGTAGGATACAACCGTTATATTATATAGTTTACGATACTACTCTCAAAAACAAGCAAAGTCAATTTCTATACAATACTAGCTGACCCGCGCAACTTCGCTTGCGTCACCTAAGCGAATGGGTCAAAATTTTCCCCGTTTTTGTAACATTTTTCGTTGCTACTCCGCTCCTTATGACCGTAGCGTGATGTTATATATCCTATAGCCTTCCTCGATAAATGGGCTATCTAACACTGAAAGAATTTTTCAAATCGGACCAGTAGTTCCTGAGATTAGCGCGTTCAAACAAACAAACAAACAAACAATCAAACAAACAAACAAACTCTTCAGCTTTATTATATTAGTATAGATTAATTATGGTGAAGTTTTTTATAAAGACCTGACCTTGAACCAAGGGTGTATTTTCCCATAGAAAGTTGAACAATCGATACAGATGATAATTTATCATGTCACCATGTCGGTCGGTCAAGTTCAACACAAACTCGAGCTGTAATTACTTAAGTTTAGCTATGATTGATTTATCAAAAGAGAAGGATATTTTTTTATATTGATTTTTATAAAAATAAGTTAGTGAAGATAATGTTGATAAGAACAATCGTAAACAATAGCGCAGTATTTTTTTGCTTAGGATACCTTTTTAAACATTATGATGTGCCAATTATAGTTTCTACGGCTTGAATATTACTTTGATATTTTTTTTTAAATACTAACAGTCCCCAACCCGCTCTAATTGGCCAGCTTGATGAAATCACAGCCTAACCCCATCCTCAATTCGAGAAGAGATCCTTGCAGCGAGACAGCAATGGGTTTTAAAAAGCCATTGACGGTTTCGTAGTACCATTTATATGTAGTGTTTAAAGTAGGTTCAAGATTGTAACCTAGTAGCAGGAATTGCAACGATCTCATGATCTTATATCCAATGCCATAATTCTCAGTAAAAAGTAACAATGTTCATAATCATTAAAATTTAGAAACAACTTTTAAAAAATACATTAAATTCACTTTAAAAACCTTTCCTAAACATTTCACTCTGCTATGCTAATCCCTTTTCCTTCGGAGTTGTGCCCAAATTGATTTCCTTTTTACAATTATTTGGTACTTATCAATAACGAGGGAACGATTTCACTTGAAACATTGGATTTCAGGCTGTTTAATTACTTTTCCGTTTAAATAGATGATTGATTGCCGTTATCGTAATACCTAATACCTATAGGCTACTCAGTTGCGATTCAATAGCGACTCACTGACGGCTAGCGAAATAATATGAATTGAGTATGAAAGTTAGTATTTGTGGTCAGAGCAGCACCTATTGTAAAGGATTGCCGATGATGGGGTCTTCGGTTGGATTCCCGAGTGCGGCAAAATGCTATCCGTCTTTAATTTGTGTTAGAATATTCTTAATAGCAAACTGAACTCGGTACCGTATAATAGAATACGGGAATTAACGCGAACACGCATTTTACCTTAAAATGCCTAACGTTTCGGTGCAGGTTGCACTCGCCGTGTCACTCAGTCAGCCTGGGACCACGGCCACGCCGAAACGTTAGGCATTTTAGGGTAAAATGCGTGTTCGCGTTAATTCCCGTATTCTATTATACATTAAACATGCAACGCGAAAGTTTAAAAGTTATGAACTCGGTACCATTTCAAATTTTAATGCTGGTTTTGCGTTAATTCCCGTATCCATATTATGAAATGTCTACAGTGAGCTGTATAGTGACGTGCCCACTTTATAGCAATAGACTCCCTCCTATTACATGAGACTAACATGTAAATGGCTAAAAGTGAGTATTTTTCATACGCCTCTAGGCAGAGTATAGTACCTAGGTACCCACTTTTAGCCACTAGTTTAGGCACACCTTTGAGTATAACGAACTTGATCTTACAAATAAAAAATACCAATATCTCCTCCTATTCGTTTAATATACCGTACCAATTAGTTGACGACTGCGCCATCTCGCGGCGCTCACGTGTAAACCCCTTTGATCTTTTTATTTATAATCGTGTATCCGTTAACGACGGTTATTGGGTTATGAGGACACACGGTTATAACCGGGTGTCTTTATTTAACTGTGGTTTATTCATTGTTAGGATGTTTATGAGTGATACTGAGAAGTATTGTTTAGATAATCTTTGGTTAGCTTTGAAGATTACAAAGATTATTCGAACATTTATTATTAGATTAAGTTTTAAAAAATGTGGTATTATTTTGTGCAATACTTTTGAGGCATCGATTTTACTTTTTTAACTGACTTCAAAAAGGAGGGGGTTCTCAATTTGGTATATATATTTTTATAATGCGGAATGGTTTCGAATGCTCCTATAAAAATTAGATTTAGGATTTTGGGATTTTTTCTTGTTCAGCATTTTTTATTTACTTATTTTTGTTGCTATATGTATATAATAGGAGATAGATTTACATTTTAATCTACCAAGCTAGTGTTTAATAAATCTGAAAGTATATAATTACTTAATAATTAATAAACAACGATAATGAGCTACGTACTGTATGATACAGCTTCAAAGGTAGTTGTTAAATTATAACATACTCATTACTATTTTTGACATAAAATAATTTATTATTAAATACTAAAGTACATTTAATATATCACAATTAAAATGGTAAGCTTTATTTTAATGACGGAATAATTCGTTAGTTTTGCCTCTTTAAACCGGCAGTGTAATTATTACTCTCTTATTATGATTATACTTTATATGAAATACCCGGCAAACTTTGTTTTGCCATATACGTTTAAAAAAAAAGATAAGCAACCCTTATCACATAGGGGTATGAAAAATAGATGTTGGCCGATTCTCAGACCTACTCAATATGCTCACAACATTTCATAAGAATCGGTCGAGCCGTTTCGGAGTAGTACGAACCAACATTGTGACACGAGAATTTTATATATACCTAGTCAGGTCATAAGTTCTGTCACACAATAAAAACTTTTCAATTATGGAATTTTGGCCACAAAAATGTTTCTTAATTTAGAATTTAGAATCTTTTGCGAAAATAAGAATGTGTATTTTTCATATTTGGCGTATTTTTAAATATGGAGTGGACGCTTAAAGAACTGACTGTGTTGCGGTTATCGCGCTACATCGATGTGGTTACGCGCCAACTCAGATTTTTGATATACTAAAAAAATTGAATTTAACCAAAAGATTCATTTATCGTACCATCAAACGTTATAATGAGGACTCAAGTTTGGAAGATAAAAAAAGAAGTGGTCGCCCTCGCTCTGTTAGGACGCCAGCAGTGATAATAGCTGTGAAGGCGCGAATCCAAAGAAATCCCATACGCAAGCAGAAACTGTTGGCCCTTCAAATGGGGTTAAGCAAAACCACGGTCAAAAGGGTGTTGAATGAAGACCTAGGGCTACGAGCCTATCGGAGAAAAACAGGACATCGCTTAGATGCGCGTCTAATGGACATGAGACTGAAGAGATCCCGCGTTTTGTTGAAGCGGTACGCGGGAAAAAAGCATCGTCAAATTCTCTTTTCGGACGAATAAAATTTTACCGTGGAGGAGAGCTACAATATACAAAATGATAAGTTGTACACCCACAGCAGTGGAGAGGCCAGCAAGCGTATTCCGCGTTTCCAGCGAGGACATTTTCCACCCTCACTCATGGTTTGGCTAGGAATCTCATATTTGGGCTTAACTGAGGTACATTTTTGTGAGAAAGGCGTAAAAATAAACGCGATTGTGTATCAAAATACAGTCCTAGCAAACCTTGTGGAACCAGTTTCTCATACAATGTTCAATAACAGACCCTGGGTATTCCAGCAAGATTCTGCACCAGCTCATAGAGCGAAACGCACGCAAGACTGGCTAGCGGCGCGCGAAATTGACTTCATCCGGCACGAAGACTGGCCCACCTCCAGTCCAGACTTAAATCCGTTGGATTTCAAAATATGGCAACACTTAGAGGAAAAGACCTGCTCAACACGCCATCCTAATGTGGAGTCACTCAAGGCACCCTTGATCAAAGCAGCCGCCGATATTGACATGGACCTCGTGCGTGCTGCTGTAGACGACTGGCCGCGCAGGTTGAAGGCTTGTGTACAAAATCGCGGAGCTCATTTTGAATAATAGTAATTAAAATAAGAATCCATGTTTTATTACGTTTCTTTTGATATATAAATGATTATTCTAAAAACAAACATGTCTCAATTATTTCACAATAAAAATGTGACAGAACTTACGACCCGACTAGGTAAGACTAGATGACGCACGTGGTTTCGCTCGCGTCTTATGGGTCATCTTGTCATCATCATCTATCATTAACAAACGATGTATTGTATTTTAAAAAACCAAGAAAATGTAACAAACAAACTGATTTTCGCTTTTGGATTGCTGTTATAGATAACATATGAGTATTTCTGCTCCCTTTTAAAATACTATGTTCTTCCTAGAAATCCTTTTAGTTAACATTATTATATTAGAAGTGTAGACTCGTATGAAAAGCTGATAATTTTATTATTCTTAGAATTTTTCCAATCTGTTTGCGTTTAAAGCCCGTTATAATGTTTTAAATAACATATTATTCGTAAAAGTAAATATATTATTTATTTACCTTCAGTTTTAAAAAATGTATACGATTTTTGAGTTTTTCTAAGTTCCCACGGTACGTGTGCGAAGTTGTATACGATTTCAAGTAAAGAATTGTATAATTATATTATTTGTGTTCGATGCGTACGGTTCCGATAAGCCACCCGGCCACCATCGCACGGTTGTACTGGGCGTCAAATCTATGAGAACTTTGACAACTTTTCAGTGGTCAATTATTTATTGACCAATAATTGGACAAGAAACCACTAAACTTGAACCACTAAAGACGCGAAAAGCAAATAAAACCTAGCTTGAAACTTAAATACCAATACAATAGAGCATGTTATGTATTACTTGAAGGCTTCTACCGAATGCTTCTCAAGGCTGTTAAAGGAGTTTTATGCGGAGTCATTCGCGCTATAATATTAATAATTCCGACGTGTGTTCTGACTCCAATGAGTTTTACACTCAAACAATCGGCGTGCTCTCTGTTTATGACTTTGTGATTCGTTTTGTTTCTTTGAATAACAGTCACTAAATATTTTATCAATCGCACCTTAACTTTATATTTGGTTAAGTTTATTATTGGTTAAATATGTTAATCGACGATTTGATTTTAATCAAGAAATATTGCGTCAGCGATCATGATCGCTTTAAGTCTTTTCTATTAGCATGCTTGCAATTGTAACGTGTTTCAGGCCGAACGCATCAAACAAGCGTTAAGCCGTTTCTTTGATGGATGAAAAAAGTGAGATAAAACCTTGTCTTGTCTGATAGTGTATTATTGTGATGAAAAACTTGCGTTATTGAAAATTTTGATTACTTACTAAAAACGTACTATAAAAATCAGCTGAACTCTAAGCCGTATTTCTTTCTCATTACGTCGGAGAATTCCTAGCAATAGAATAGTAAAAGTGTATATTTATATATTTTAGTAAAATGCTTGTTTAAAATGTAGTTGTAACAAGTGAAGCGTACTGCTGGTAATTAATGTAGCATATACCGTGGGGGCCGCAACAACGCGACTAAGTAGTTCGCTATTCATGGAGCGACTAATTATCGCTGACGCCCGCGACTCGCGACACTTTATCGTGTAAATGCGACTGTGGTTGCTAGTTGCTGTAATATGCGATGCCAATTTTAAACGTCTTATTTGCCTAGTTAGTGACAAGTATTATAAATACACACTAAACTGTTTTGTCATTATCATCGTATTACCTATCCTAAATATCCTACGCCAATCAACTAACTGTATGATCTATAATTAGAACTATTCAGAACCATACAAAGAATGTTAAGATCAGTGTATTCCCAATATTGTTATGTCAAATTCTTCTTACATCAAAACAAATCGACAATGCGAAAATCAATTTACAGATTCAAATTTCAGTAGTTAGAATTACGTCTAAAAAGCAATTTCTCCCGATAAATCAATTAACTATTTACACAAAACGTAAGAGAAATACAAAAGAAACCGTGCAGTTGCATAATTGCCAACTCCACAATCCTAATTAATTACTTAATCAGTTTTAGAACAGCAACGAAACTACAAAGTCTTAAAGCAACAAATTAACAACACACTCGCAGCACATATTAACAATTCAACAACTACAGTCGCTGGGTATATTTAAAAATGCACTTGTTTTCCACTCGTTCTAATACTTTATTTGTAGTGAACGACTTAGATTGCTACAAGCTACGTTCATTTATGTTTCAAAGTGCAGTGAAGCCCGTAATGTTTGAAACGATCAGAAGCTCCAGTTTATCTTTCTGGTTAGATTAGATTGCAATTGATTTTGCAATTCATTTCAATTGTATCTTTGTTTGAAATTGTATGATTGTCTTAGAGATAAAGAGAGATTGTAGGAGTATTAAGATTTGGTCCAAGCATACAGTTTTGTAAAACTGTTTGCTTGGACTCCTACTTTTAGATTTGCATTCCATACGACACACACCAACTACCTATTTACAGGTCCTTATGAAATGTGAGATGTTCTTGGCGCCTCTAATTAGTACGTTTATACAGTTGACCAAGACATAACCATAGCCAATTTATTGCGGTCAAAAATTTTTATTTTCCCTCTTCCTAAATACCACAATTACCTTATTAAATGGAGACTAGACACTTTATCTAAGAAATAGCTTATCGGGAACTTAAGTCTAAGCCGTAAAACCAACCCTAGAATATAAAAATCGGTAAGAAAATGTTAGCAATAGTTGTGCAACAGTCGCCTTATCATTATACATGATAAGGTGGTGTAACTCCCCACGTCGTTACTGATTTATTGTTAATTTAACTACACGCAATTGGAAACGAATTTTGACATGCTTTGATGCTAAATATTTACGTCATTGTTAATTCATTACTAACACACATATCGCTTTGGGCAGACTAAATACCTATCTATAATACGATAGACATGTTTTTGTAATTAATATGTTATTGAGAAAGTATATAGTACCGATTGGAGATATATATACCTATAGTTTATGCTATCGAGTATAGATATATCAATAAAATCTTTTTTTTAATAAGTTAACGACAATTGATAGCACTGGCAAAACAAGGTGGCGTGCGAATTACGCAGATTGGCAAAATAGCTATTTTCATGATATTCTAACAAAAACTAATTGCATACTATTAACTAATTGCATACTATTAATACTTTTGTATTTTGATGTGAGTGTAAAAACAAAATTATTTATATTGATACTAAGTACAATCATTCTGACTTCAAGATATTTAAACCACTGGGCCTGTTATCTATCTTTAAATTCAAAAGCCAGTTTAAAAAGGCACTAGAATGAAACCTAAATAAACAAATTATATACTAGTTACAATCACCAAGAACAACATATTGACACAATACAATAAACATTGTTAATACTTCTCGTATATTCTCAACGTTTAATACAAAACGATCACAAATAATTGGACAACTGTATTCTCATGTTACAATTACTATTTCTAAGAAATCTGTGTTTTATTCTTATTCTAGCGATGGTACTAATCTTTTTTATAGGACCTTAGCAATAAAAAAGGATAAACCAAATAAGTACAATATAAATGTATTGTATAATGAAGACTATCCATGATTGCCTCTGTTGCGCGGTCGGTAATGTATACCACTGCTGAACTTAAGGTCTCCAGTTCGATTCCCGGATTTTTGTGTTTGTGTATGTATAACTTAGGTTGCTTGTATGGATACCACTCAGTAGCGCAATTCTCTACAGTCGATACTGTCAAGTATCGAGCGCTTGACATATAAAATGTACTACCAAAATAGTTCTTACGGAGCCCAGTAGAGGCCCTAAACAGATTTTCGTGTAAAATTTATCGATTGATAGCCGGTTGTCGGTAGTTAATAGTAAAGAATCGAGCTACGGGTGTGGTAAGGGCTTATAACTCGGTCGGTCAGTGCTATCACGTTTTTTCCTTTTCTATGGTACTGTTTTCGCTATTGCTATTAGCCACCTTCACACACACACACTCTATCAAAATAACAATCGCGCGTGAAAAAGCGCGTGTGTAAAGCGTGTGCAAGGAGAAAGGAAAGACCACGCACTGCGCTCATCAGTCAATCCTGCGAAGAAAATCGCGAGCGAATGGCTATTGACTGATAAAATTGCGAAACTTTGGAACACAGTATTTAACACATCTTTGAGTTCAAAACGAGTGATTGTAGAAAATAGAACTAAATATTATCTTCACCCTTATGATCTTAGTTGGTTCATGTTCGTTCATAGTATTAGCGGTCTCGCAAAAGTCAAACTTATTCAAGTCACCCACAGGCATACTTGCTACATAAAAACAAATATCGAGCAATGAGACTTACAAAAGTTAAAATATAAAAATCCAGCTGTTTATTTAAGTCGCGACATTTTCTTGGAACAGTTTAGCATTTAACAGCAAAGTTTCCACGGCGCTAGGCACGATTGTAATTATAGACTTAATTTGATGACGTCGCCTACACTGAATTTATTTAAACTGTACTCTTTATCTTAGACTTTATAAATAGGTTTCTTTTAGAAAATTCTGTTTTGATTTGTAGGCAGAAGTGAGTGGTGCACAGCCGTTTTCTCAGGCATGTTTTCCATTTATGAGCCAAAGCCTACTGATTTGAGATCCTGTTTGTAATTATAATTATTTTAATGACAATTCGTGACGACATACATACAAAGTCCCCAACCTGCATTTTACCAGCGTGATAGACTCAAGACCTAACTCTTTCCTCGGGAGACTCCCTCCATGACCAGCAGTGGGACAGTTAGGGGCTAATAAATGTCTATAGAGTTTCCTACACATTTATACGCTTATACATACAGTAAGCCGCTGCTTACAAAGGAGTAAAGATTTTGATGTATTGAAGAAGTTGAAATAAAACTAGAAACTTTATTACGTAGCAGACTATTTAGCTGCAGTGTTGATGAGATCAAGGTACTGAGATGTAACACTTAAATACACAAAACAAACCTGAAATCAACAAATCAATAAGAGGAATATACTTCCAATACCGCAACCTTCACGTACGGTATAATATCGATATAAAACTACAACAAAACAATAAAACATTGTTCTTTCACGTTTTATTACACCAATGGCGCCCTCTACCACCGACTACTGCCCTCTAGTGGAGTGTAAGCGCACCTCATTAAGTATTAAAGTATGAAGCAAAGTCACTTAGTGTCCGTCACTATGTCTGTATGTATGTATACTAACATCTTTCAAACTACGCAACGGATTTTGATGCGGTGTTTTAATTAGATAAGTTATTCAAGAGGACGGTTTATGGGTAAAGTTGTAAAGGTTTTTTTATAAAATAACTGTGACAACCAGGCGAAGCCGGAGCGGGCCGCTAGTTAAGTATTAATTGTCTCGATAAATCCGCGCCAAGGTCAACGACCTCGCACCCCGGATAAATCTTCGCTTACAATTTCAGAGAAAAACTGTAAATATACAAGTTTTTTGTTCTCATTAAGTGCTCGGTTTGGAGTTCCGTTTTTTTCGGTTTGTACAAAAGATTTGTATGCTTTTTTCTTTATTGAAACTGTAAAAGTTGCGAAGTTTTACTTTCGTATTACTTTCATAATCAAATAAGAAATTCTCGTTTTATTATTTACCGATTATCTAATGAAATTATTATGTATAGACCAAATAAAAATAGGTGGATATTGGTCCCTTTCTATTAACATTTCGCAAAGAGTTTGTCCAGTATCATGTAAATAATAAAAGCTACATGCCTATTGACAATTATATTAAAATACATTATTATTTAGTGAGTACGCTGCATCTAGCTATAATTTTTGGAAAATAAAATTAACTTCGTAACATATAAGTCAACACTAAGTAGTGAGTAAGATTTTGGTGGTATTACTTAGAACTTGAAATATGTCAAATAGTAATAATCTCAAAAGAAAGTTACTATACCATATTAAAGAGTGATATTATACGTGTTCCAGAGAACTAGTTAATTACTAGACTACGAAAGAAAGTACAATACATATATTAAAGTAGCAATCTTAATAAATTCATAAAGTAAGAACTAAACCACACATGTCTTCAAATACATGTCAAAGTTACTCAAACGCTTGTAATCAAATTACAAAGTCTTACTAAACATTAAAATTTATTAAATTTTTAATTGACTTTCGTCGCAGTTTGTTCGTGACAGCTTTCAGACGACCGCCGATATTACTCACTATGTTACGATTATATTAAATAGAACTACTTAGGCCTTAAATAAATTTATTTAATCTATTAGTGTCCTACTGCTGGGCAAGGCTCTCCGTCCCGGTTGAGCCTTGAATCCATCACACTGGCCATGTACATTCCTTTAAGAACTGTTCTAAAGAACTCTCAGGTGTGCAAGGTTGCATCAATATATTTTCCTTCACCGTTGGAACAAGTGATACTTATTTTAATACACACACAACATTGAAAAGTCATTAGTTGCCATAGGTTCGTACCGTCAACCACTTGCGTGGGAGGTACAAATTATATCACTCGGCTATCACTGCTCTTCCATAAATAAATAAATTTAACCCATTACTGTCGCACTGCTGGGCAAGGGTCTTCTCCCGTAATGAGGGAGGGGTTTTGAGTCCAACACGCTGGCCAAGTGCGGGTTTGACTTTGCATGCCCTCAATAAATGTATCTGCTCTTCCATAGTCGATTTTATTCCAAAAACTAAAACATTTTCAGACTCAAGTCTAATAAATAAGTATAGAAGTAGTATGTTGAAGACATAAGTATAGTATTTCCTGTGATTCCGTGCCAGTGCACTATGAGCATGAATCACAGTGTGCGCGGTGTTCAAGCGCCCACTCATTTATCCACATCTGTCCACGCCTACTGCACTAAATCTTATTTACTTATCCACACTTCACTGATATTACTGTGTTGTATGTTCACTAACAAAATGCTTTAAAACACGATATTATTTAAATATCATTTTTCTTACCGTATGGTTAGTGGTCAACCTAGTGTTAAAGTTGTTCAAGCCGCCCGAAGGCCTTTAACGTGGCTTAGCAACTGTTATCTTTATTGAGAACAAGCGGGACCGACTTTTTACTTGCCCCCCGAAGCGCGGAGACGCCCAGTTCAAATACCACTACGCTGTCATCCATCTATGGATTGACTGTGCCAAGGTTTGTTTAACCCACAAACCGTTTACCGACTGGGGAGCAGAACTGACTATGGGCGCCTCTAAATGTCATTACGAAAATTATTAAATAGCCGCACGGATCGATCTCTGAGTTAAGCTACGCTTGCCGAGGGTGATCTGCGGATGGGTGACCATCTTATGCACATCGAGTGTCTTTGTATGTCGAAAGGCACGTTATATTGTGGGTCCCGGCTGTTATTTTCGAAGATCTCTGACGGTAGTGGTATTCAGCTACATCCGACAAGACTGGAAGCCGACTCTATAATAATTGGAGGAATTACTAGAAACAACGCTTTTGCACCACTTCTATAAAATATATTGACTATATCACAATCTCAAGCTGTTGCGGTTGGAAGTGTATACGATTACTGATTATGGTCTAGATTCCTGGGTCGAGCAAAATTCTGTTAATAATCTTTTCTCATTCATGTAAGAATATTTAACGATTAATAAACCTTAATTCACTAACGTAAAAATTCAAACTGGGACCTCATGCCCAGCAGTGGGATAGTAACTGGCTAAACATTTCTTACTATATGATTCGTTCCACAGAATCGTTCCAAATATGATTAGACCGCACTCAATGTCAATATTATGATTCATTAAGTGGATGTTGATAAAAATGTACAATCCACTTAAAATAACTTTGTGTTGAACTACTGATTACAGTGTAACGTCAACAGAGTTACATCTCTATGTCGTTACAATAACGACCTAATTACGATGCAGTGCGCCGTGCACGCGTCGACACTATTCTTGTGTTGAGTTACACAACGGGGACTCCCCTGATATAGCGCGCTGCTATTGGTTAACACGAATATCGAATTTAAAATCTATTTTTCCCAAATATCTTTAAAATACTAAATTAAACAATAACAAACTAATGTGAGAGTTGATATAATGAACAATTCTTCACAGACTAACACAAATATAACTTAATAAAGTGTTGTTATTTAAGCACAATCACGTATTTATATTGGAGGTGCTGAATCGCGCTATTAAAGTTCTCCGCGCTACTCTGTATATATACGAGCTCCACGGTTATACAGTCGGTCTTCCCCTGGGCTTCTTCATCGACCGACCCGCAGTCGCGGCCTGTCACCTGGGTTGTCGATCCTTACTGGCCTCAGATGCCATGTATGTACTTATCCTACGAAGAGTACATAAAATGCGGCTAAAATATATAATATCAATCCTCCTCATAGGGTATAGTAAGGCGTCTGAGGCGCTTTGAGGTCACTCTCTCAGAGAGGGCGGCTATAGCGATTGCCGGGGGCTTCGTGCCAGCTGACGACGTCAGAGACCCGTGAGCCTCACCACGGGCGAGCGTGTCTCTCGTCGCAGTGTTGGAAGACGGAGATGCCCAGGGGAGGGATCCGCTGTTGCAATCAGCGTTAACAAGTTGTAACCTTAGATTCTACTAAACAAAAACACAAACCAAACCAACCTTTTGTTTTTTTAATATTTTTTTTATCTATTTGCTAATTCTTAGAGCGATAGTTTTTTATAGTTATAAAAAATACAATTAGAATTGTATTTTTGATAATGTGCGGGCATTACTATGCTATATATAAATAACCTATATTAGTATAGATAAAACAAACAAGTATGTAGAGTGTATGGATACTATCTCATTCATACTTATTATAACGGAACATGTAATACTATCCTGTCGTGTTCGTGACCAAAACCAGCAAAAATCCTACTTACTATCCTAGTAATATTATAAATGCGAAAGTTTGTGAGAAGGTATGTATGTATGGATGTTTGTTACTCTTCCACGCAAATACTACTTAACCGATTACGATGAAATTTGGTATATAGGTAGCTGAAGACCCAGAATAACATAAGCTAGAGCCCAGAATAGCACTTTTTTCCCGGAGTTCTCGAGGAATCGGGATTTACACGGGAAGGGTTTCCACGCGGACGTAGTCGCGGGCAGCCTCTACTGTTATGTACATTAGGATTCATCAATTTAAAAGATAATTTATCAACTGATAATTTTGTTATTATTTTTTATATTCAATTTTACTTGCTTATTATTTTGTAATTAATTTATTTATTTGAATGCTGTGACCTCCTGTAATTGAGAATACACAAATATTAACTTGCTAATGTTATTCTGACTATAAAGTGTATGAAAGTAACTATGTGTGGGTCTTTCTTTTTGGAGATTTATAATAAATAAATACGGTGTGAAATTATTTTAATATGAGTCCAACCACTTTCGTTTCAGATTGTACCCATAATCACTATAATTATACCTTGAAGCGCTTGTACCCACTTGTTTCGACCAATAAACTACAGGCACGATAAAAACGCCTAAAACAGCGACCCAGTACCAAAAATCAATTTGTAAAATGTTCAGAATAGCTCAAAAATTAATTGCCCCATTTCTAAATGATAAATGAAATAACAACTTCAAAATTAATATCATTGTAATTGAACGATAACTCTTAAATAAATCGATTGTAAAACTCGTTTCGTTTATTTCGAAATAGTTTATTGTTTTGAGTGTAATTGAATTATGTTATCATATAGTTATTAAATATTTCTGTAATTCATTTTTACGAAAGTTATGATAAATAAAACAGATTAATTAATTGGTGATTGGCTCACAGGTTACTGTTAATAATGATTAATATTTATAATTGCTATTAACTGACCCGCGCAGCTCCGCTCACAAATTATCTTTATTTTTCTGTTTTATTCTCTACTTAAAACGCTTTCCCGTATCTTAAAGACCATTTTACAAAACAATAACTCCAATTAGTTGAGCCGTTCTTAAGTTTTAGCTTAGCTACACACATGACGACATTCTTTTGCTGACCCAGCGAACTTGGTACCGCCTAAAAGTCGATTATTGATTATTTTATCTTTTTTTATTTATTGTTTTCCTCCGTAAAAACCATCCTTGTACTACAAGGAACAATATAAAAAAAGAATTAGCAGCATCTTCAACACCAGCTCTCGAGATTTAAGCTTATCTATACTAATATTATAAAGCTGAAGAGTTTGTTTGTTTGTTTGTTTGAACGCGCTAATCTCAGGAACTACTGGTCCGATTTGAAAACTTCTTTCAGTGTTAGATAGCCCAGTTATCGAGGAAGGCTATAGGCTATATAACATCACGCTACAGTAATTAGGAGCGGAGTAGCAACGAAAAATGTTACAAAAACGGGGAAAATTTTTGACTTATTCTCTTAAGTGAGGCAAGCGAAGTTGCGCGGGTCAGCTAGTCATACATACATATTATACATTTAGCAATTAATTTTCATATTAAAGATTACTAGGGGACCCGACAGACGTTGTCCTGTCTAATAAATTAAAAATTAATTAAAAAAACATTGTCCAGCGGACAAAATTGTGAATCTAAACCACTCTCAGATCCCCTTGAACAAACACAAAAAAAATCATCAAAATCGGTCCAGTCGTTTAAGAGAAGTTCAGTGACATACACACTTACAGAAGAATTATATATATAAAGATATAATTCATATCTGCCTACACTTTAAAAAAAACAGTTGCAATAATATTTTAGTATCTTCAATTTGAATTCGAAGATGTATAATTCAATTATTTGATGTAGAGGTGCGAGATAAGCTCATAATCTACAAACGTTCACATATATAACGTCAGTCTGTAAGCTATGGGTCTTACCTAGATAATGAGATGGCAGTCAATTTTACTCTATGCCTAAAACGATTACCAATTGATCGAGTAACTAAGTCTTTATAAGACTAGTCGGTAATATAGGTACGTTTGTATATTATATCATTATTGGAGAGCTTGTGGTTAAGTATAAACAGCCGCGTGGCTCGATCTCACAGGTTAAACTACGCTTGCCGAGGTTTGTCTGTGGATAGGTGACCATATTAGACCTACTGAACATTGCGTACGTGAAATTGTGGAACCTAGAGTGTCATTTTCAAAAAGATAAAGTATATTTATAAAATTTCGACCCGAAACGTTCTAATACAAAATTGTCAACGAATTCGCGTCAAACCACTAGTTCAAATGAAATAAGAAAAGGCTTGAAAATAAATTGAATCCTTTGAAATAATCAGATTATATACAATTCGAGTGCGGTTGACGACTTTCGATTGAAACGCATAAAATACTCACTTCGCTTCTCTAAATTCAAGATTTTTTTATTATTTTTGACAAAGTGCGTTACCCTCGGGTTAACCGACCGCGACGGGATGAAAGGGGGTAATGAATATTGGAAATTTTGTTTCCAAAGCGAAATTATGATGAATGGTGTTGAATGGACAATGTTTTACAAATGTGTAGCTATCTATGTGTGCACAGAACTCGAGAGATGTGTGAACAAAAATTTATTGATGAAAAAGAAAAATAGAAATCCCAATTAATCATAGAATGCTTGATGCTATTCGCTTTACTTTAATCACAATTATTTACGTCCTTGCCTGTAATAAATTGTAACATCAAATCTAGTAATTCACAGAAGTATTTTTCAAGCATGATTCGCATTTGATAAACCAACCAACCAATTCACACTATTATGGTTATATAGTCATTACCGATTAGATGTCAGACCATAATTAAAATCGTTTATCTCTAAATATATATAAATCAAAGGTGACTGACTGACATAGTGATCTATCAACGCACAGCCCAAACCACTGGACGGATCGAGCTGAAATTTGGCATGCAGGTAGATGTTATGACGTAGGCATCTGCTGACAAGGGATTTTGAGCAATTCTAATCCTAAGGAGATAAAATAGGGGACGAAAGTTTGTATAGAAATTCTGCCCTAAGTCACAAACCACGCGAACGAAGTCGCAGACAAAAGCTACTAAAACATAAACATTTAAACAATACTAACTAGAAGTAGTTCAAATGAGTGAGTGAATGAGTGAGTGAGTGAGTGGTACAAACGTAATCCATCACAGGGGCTTCCAATATTTACTCGCACGTCGACTGATAAGCTCACAACTAACTCTGTTATCTCACTACGAATAGGGTTAGAACACACTCGGTGAACTAAATACAGCTATTTTATAGTCTTTGAAATATCGTCTGTGTCAGTTCACTCTTGACCACGGTTGATGAAATTTGATCGAAACGTCCATATTATAAGCAAAGAATGTATTGTAAGCTTTATTTTCAATCGCAAGAGTTTAAAGTTTAAAAAAATATTTATTTGTTTGAATACCTAGATAATCAAACAAATAAATAATTTCAAAGATAAGTAACTCATCAAATTTTTAAACTATCGCTTGTACACGTAATAATAAAGAGAACAGAGAATTGTATAGTTATGATGATACTGTAATGAGTTAAAATAATACTTTAAACGATTTAAGTTATTTCAAATGTACGTTACAGGTTTTTAATCAAAAACAAATAAATTTAACACAATTTAATTTTGAATATCGTAAAGCACAAATCGATTTAAAATGTGGAAATACTCAAGAACTTAACTGTTTTTTCCTGAAGACTTCAACTTTTTATCTGTGACTATAAGGATTAGTGTTGATTTATATAATGTTTTCAATACAAGCCTTTACTTGGAAATTTCCGAAGAAAGTCTTCGATATTTATGTATAGATGTATATCTTCACCTCAAAAGCCCAGTAGAATGCAAATGTGTCTATCTGTATGCAAACATCCAGGACTCCAGCTTCCATAGCTCAATCAATTGCTACAAGTACATCTGTGAGGACTTATTCCTACATACTGTTTACTTTGAGCTCTCACTTGTGCCTTACTCGTACTACTTTTAGTGATATTATTGTACAAAAACCTTGTAAGTGCTACCATTAAGTCAGGTAGAGTACGAAAGTAATCTTAGTAATATTTATAGAAAAGCAGAAGTTCAAGCAAATAAATGATAATACCAATAACATCGAACTTATTTACTACTTTTCTACTACTATCACAATAAGTTAATCTAAAAATAACAATCTTTTTAATCTTAGAACTGAATCGCTTCAATAATGAATTACCGAAAAATGTATAGTTTGAAAGTTATAGTTTATATCCAAACATTTTATTAAATTCTTCGCAGTAAAGTACATAATTTTTGGACACGAAATACCAAGTTCGAGATCCGTGTCGTGAATTTTGTTTCAAAATTCTTAGAAGCAGGGTTTAGAAATTAACTGAGTGAATAAAAGCTTACCCTGCGTTACTCGGAAATGGTACAAATTATAAATTATGATTGTACCCGCATTTCTACGTAAACCAAAGGCCAAGCTTTAAACCGTCACGTAGTTATGTAAATCCGTAAAAGTCCCTTAAACTAATTTGTTATCACCAAAGCCGCGGTTGCCTAGCAACCATGCGTATGCCTTAATGTTACTCGAGTAACTAACGCAATTCTCTACAGTCCGTACTGTCGAGTATCGATAATTTGACATTTAAAATATACTGCAAAAATAGTTTTTACGACGCCCGTTAAAGGTGCTGAACCGATTGTCATACAAAATTTCTCTATAGCTAGCCCGTTGTCGGTAGTCGATAGTAGTAGATAATCGAGCTACAAAGGTAGCTACCAGTTAATAAAAATAACTGTTTTTAAAAGTCGCTTACAAGAGTCATCACTCAAAAAATAACGCTCAATTAAATATATTTTAAAAGAGCAATTGAAACGATCATACATTATTTCAGGTTCAGTTGTAAAAAGTGTCTGAAAATTGATTTATATGTATGAAATATATAGCGCAGTCGATTCTAGACGACAGCCTTCATTTGTTATAGAGCATTTAGGTCAAAAGGCATGTAGGGCACAGGATTTAGGTTTCAGTAAGTAGGTTTAACCACTAAACTTAATAGGGCTCTTAGAAGTTACAGCTGCAGAATAAATTATATTACACTAGAATATTTCTTAGAAAGATAGGCACTGGATTTCTTTCTGTGAACTTATAATGGATCGTAGGTATTCTTAAGGAGAGTTCACGTCAGGTAGGCGACTGGTTGTACAAACATCAGCATAATCTCTTTCACAGCATATTTTTTTGAGAAAGTATATGCCATAAGAACCAGAAAGGTAGAAGAGAAGAATGGATCATAGGTTAGTAAGTAGTAGGACTAAGGTAGTGCTACCAATCATCGCACACAATGATAACTTCATAATAACCGACTTGAACAATGTCAAACACTAACTATACTTTTAAAACGCTTCTATATTTTTGCAGTTGCAAAGTCTCTCGAGGGCTTTACACGAATTTGACACTACGTTAACTACTAACCACTGGTAAAAAACTAACACAAATCTGTAATAGTTGAAACGGAACGTTTGTTATTTAAAACTAGAATGAAACGCCAACTGTTATCCATCACTGAAACTAACGTTTAAAAACGTTCTATCAGAAGCGTAGTGCGTGTCTAACACGACACGACGCGATGCGGTACGATGCGGTAAATGTTGCTATTATGTAACTGCATGTGAAAATGCGAACATAATTAAATTACTTACTAATAATGTCATAATGCAATGGGTTATAACACGATTGGAAATTAAAGGTTAGGATACCTTAATTGTTTACCTGACGTTTCGATCGAATTACATCGACCATGGTTACGGACTGACTTACTTATTATGATCTTTTTTTTTTAAATTATTTTGTACATATATTATTAAAATTAGTGTTCATTTCAAGTAAACTCCCCAAACTTTGACATTTGATGACGAGAAGCGCACTTTTAAAATATATCAAAAAACGATACTCTTATAATAGACATTCATGCATAAAATCACGCCATGTCCCCATCGGGGTTGGCAGAAGCTACAAAACGGCAATTGGTACGGATTTTACAAACTTTCCTTGCTTCATTCACATCTATATATCTTGTTATACAGGACTACCGGTTACGAGTACTACGCACCTGACCTTTTTGAAAGACAATACAAGATTTAGCGTGAACACGAATTTTACCTAAGCATGTCCGATATTTCAGCCTGTGCACACGTAACTTGCACAGAAACGTCAGGCATTCCAAAGTAAAATGCGTATTTTTTAAGCAGTTTTTGAAAGAGTACAAGTTCTTCTAACTGCACTTGGAATGCGTAGTAAGCTTCGAAAATAATGCGTGCCTAGTTTTCAGGTCTACCCATCGACATCGAATAGCAGATGAAGTCTATATAATAACACCACCAAACTCCTTAGACTAACATAATATAACCACTGTATATTCTAGAATTAATTAGTTAATTCAATCAAGTAGTAGTATCAGTAATTGGTAAGCAAATATAAGGTTAATTAGATACAGCATTGATCTGCTTACGCCGCAGAGGAAGTGGGACAACTGTGCAAGCTAATTAGTATTGTTGACCGGTGGAGTGTGACGTATTGAGGGGATAAAGGCTGAGCTACATCTGCGGTGCGAAGGTAAGAAAAACGTCATCTTGTCACAAGAAGCGCCGCGATCGTCACTTGTTTGCGAAAGCAAATTACTACAGTAGCACAATTCTGTAAAATCTGTCGAGTATCGAGAATTTGACATTTAGAATGTACTGCCAAAATAGTTCCTACGACGCCCGTTAGAGGCGCAAGATTTTTCATACAAAATTTCTCGATGACAGGCCAGTTGTCGGTAGTCGATAGTAATAGAGAATCGAGCTACTGAGAATTTTAGCGACTTTAGCGAAATAGAATCTCCACTGACAGCCCATATAATTACACATTAGGAAATGAAGTATTTTTCTTATAACATTACGCTTTATATACTAATGGTGTGGGTAGTAGGTGAAGAATGAGAAGCACGGATAGAAAAGAATGAGAGAAACAAACTCCGGGTGACGGCGACAGAGACTTTATTTCAACACAAATTGAAAAAATACTAACAGTAGTGCAATTCTCGAGACGACATTATTGAGTATTGAGCGTTTGACATTGCTTATTAGATTTCCATGCAAAGTTTCTCGATAAGTAGCCGGTTAACGATAGTCTAATGTAGCACTCTGATTTGTCAGACCCACAAATAGACCCTCGGACCTCATAGTTATATGCCTAGGTTACCCTAGAACCAGTCTCAAACAGAAAACTAATTTAAAAATATTACCACCGTCAAATTCAAGCCACGAACCTACCAAAGTACACACGCTTAAACTTAAACAATACAGGTGCGTATAACTTTGTACAAACTACGCGACAAAATAATTTACGAGTATTACAAAAGCCATGATTAAATCACGTATGTGGGCCCACAAGTGGGCAAACCTCGGTCGTAAAGTGCGTTATGATTTTAGTAGCGAAGTGATTAAAACATGGTGGTTGGCGCGTGAGCTGAGTATACAACACTTCTAATGAGTTTCGCTAGCGGTGTAGGTTATTGCGTTGGTTAAGTGGTGGTTAAATGTAAAAATTAGATAGATAGATGGAGTTTTGATCATATCAGTTGTAATATATTTTTAAACTAGTACATAAATAATGCGACTTATTGGGAAAGGTAAACTAAATCGATAATTTTTGCTGGTGGATTTCGTGTTTACGCACGTTTAGAACGTGGTGCAATGGTCACTGTTACCATAAATCAGTATCGTAGTGCCATGAATATAAAGGCCCGAAACTCATTGCACAAAAATCTAAATATATATAACTGACTGACATAGTGATCTATCAACCAAACCACTAAACGAATCGGGTTGAAATTTGGCATGCAGGTAGATGTTATGACGTAGGCATCCGCTTAGAAAAAATTTTGATCAATTCTACCCCCAGGAGGATTAAATAGGAGATGAAAGTTTGTATGAAAATTAAGTCCAAAGTCACAAAACACGTGAACGAAGACGCGGGCAAAAACTAGTCTTGACATAAGAATGTTCAGATAGACAGGTATCTCGCCATGTCATATCGCAACAATGCCAATGGTTTGGTATATTTATACAAAAATACGAATCCGAAAAACTCATTCTAGAAAAATCTTCTTTAGAAATAACGCTATACAAACTCGAGTAAAACGCGGAAAAGTCAAAAGATTTGATGAAACAAAGTTAAATTTGAACATGTTCTGCATCAAGCTCAACAAAAGGTGCAAGGTGTTACCAAGTTTAAATTACAAGCTCCCAACAATCGGCATCATCGCAACTTACTGACGGTAACAGATAATTACGTAAAGTTATGTTTCAAACCGTCTTGTTTATCAAACTTACTGCTTCTTTATAATTCCGTATTGTTTCGGATTTCAATTGTATTACAAAAGTTTGAAATTAATTTAATTTTAGATCACGAGTTATTAGAACAGCCGTTTATTAAGAAAATGTCGGTGTAACATCAAAATTTAGAGCAGTCTCAAGGCTACATTTAATATTTTACTGTGTAAAGTTGTACACATATTCCAAAGGTACACATATCGAATAAGTAATGAAATCTTCTAAATTACTTTTAAAGAACAAATAAGTATTCGATGAACGAAAACTGAATATTCAATATACCTATATATCTTTTAACTTCTGGTAAACATGCGACGTACCCGGTACTAGTTAAAGCGACTAAACTTAGTGACGAAATGCATAGGTGGCTTACAGTTAACAATTTCTGGCAATTTGTACACATAATTTTATAATTGGTTTAAACGTAAAAATTGAAAATTAAAAGTATGGAAACTTATTTGTTTACTCGACGTCAACAAACACATGAAAACGTGAGCTTAACCAATAAGGTATCATAAACTCACACTATATAAGGCTATTATAATAAAACCCTTTCAATATAATGAAGCAACGAAAACGCTATCAAGTTGGCTCGGTACAGTATTGGAAGTTAGTGAGTGACTACCAAGCAAGCTAGCAAGCTAGCAAGGTACCAAGCTATGCAGGCGGCGTGCCAAGTATGCAGCGTGTGCCTGTTTCGATACTCAATGGTTAGACAGGCATTTCGAGATGACCTCTTCAAGTCTAACTCAAATTCCTTTAGGCTAGCTTTGTGTGTAGAAAGTAGGTGTTAGACTGAAAGTTTTAGTATAATAAAATGTGTGGTCTTTTTTGAATAACTAACTTTGAAGGAGTTAACTCGGGAAGCAAAAAGCGGCGACATATTTAAAATTCAGTAGTTATAAATTCCGGTAATTAATATACGGCTAACCGTTTTGTATAAATAAATAAAACTAATCTCATAATTACCGAAACATAGAACATCTATCCTTTTTTCAGTGAAAATGAGCGTGACGTCAAAGGTGAATACTTGGCACAACACAGCGCGGAGCCGAGGCTCAAGGTTAAGCCTACTATCGCATTACCTCCACCTAAAAAACTAACAAAACATCGAACACTGTACGTGATCTAATTAAAAATTTCCCCTCGTGAGTCCACAAAGTAACCTTTTTAGCTGAAAAGAAAACTTGTAGAAAGATAACAGGAAAGTTACGTGATGTTCGGTAAACGTCGGGCCGGCGCGCACCGCCCACGGCCCGGCGGCCGCCCCGGCCGGCGCCTATCGGCCGCACATCGGCGCGCTAACGCAATCGGCGCAGGAACGCCCACGCCGATGCGCCGATACACCACGCTTCATTGTTTAACGTTTCCACTCGTTTAGAACGCTGAAACCTTTTAAATTAGATTCGCTCGTTAATCAGAGGTAATGTTTAGTTTATACAATCGCTGTTCTTGTGTTACTTGTGCACAACCTAGTTTTATTTTCAACATAAATCTTGTTTGTAAGAGAATGTTTAAAATAATGAATTTTGGCAGAGATGCATCCGAAATAAATGGGACACGGTGATGACATACGAGCTCGTTTAAGCGGCACGACAGTCGAACAAAACTTGGCTGCGTACAGTTTCAGTTCACAATGTAAGTCTCGATATTTATTCCGTATTCGGCAACGATGTTTACAATCTATTTGACTTGCGGAATGAAACTTTTAAATGAGGTTTTAGAAACTAGTTAACGTTAGGTTATTTACTTTATATTGTCATTCGCCATATGTCACCTTTATTTCTCGTGTCAATGTATTTTTAGTTAACCATTGTTTATGTGATATTGGTACTCTCATAAAACATTGCGATATAGTTTTACTAGAGCCTTTGCACTATAAAAACGTTTATTATTAAAAAAAATGTATTTTCGGAAAACCATAATTTTGCGTAGTTTGGATAATGAAGGCACAGGTATAATTTAATGTAGTGTGTATATTATGTTAATTAGTACGATTGATAATACGTGGTCATAAATAAACGATGAGCCGTCACAATATGTTCGGTACTCCGGGGACATTGACCTCACGTCACATGAGAGTAATATGTCATCTAGTTGATTGGTAGTTGTATAATACACAAGTACTACAAAACGTGCGCAATTAAATATTAGGTCTGGGAAAATGTCTTTTCGCATTATAGAATGTAAGAACTTGTAATAAAATCTCTTTGGCTTCAAGAATCACAAATGAGTATACGGTACATTAGGTGAGTTCTTCTTTCAGTGAGCTCGTGGGGTACCCAAATATCGAGCCTTTTTGTGTAGAGAAAAGATTTTATTACAAGTTCATACATACTATAATGCGAAAAGACTTTTTCCCCGACTTAATAAATCACATCAAATAGGGAGCGGTGCAAATCTTTACGGGGATTGCTCGGTATACCTGGTGAGTTGATACTGTGCCAATAATCGCAATTATTATAATATATAATTTTACTTTTAAATAATGATATGTATATTTATGGATAAGCTTTTTCGTCCTTTGTTTCTCAACATACGGGATACCTGTAACTCGATTCTCTACTACTACCGATTACAACAACCGTCTAGCTATCAATAATTTACACGAAAATCGGTTTAGCGCCTCTAGCAGGCTCCGTAAGAACTATTATGGCAGTATATTTTAAACTAGCTGACCCGCGCAACTTCGCTTGCGTCACATAAGAAAGAATGCGTCAAAATTTTCCCCGTTTTTATAACATTTTTGCTCGTACTCTGCGCCTATTGGTCGTAGCGTGATGATATATAGCCTATATAGCCTTCCTCGATAAATGGGCTATCTAACACTGAACGGCTTCAAATCGGACCAGTAGTTCCTGAGATAAGCGCGTTCAAACAAACAAACAAACAATCAAACAAACAAACTATTCAGCTGTATAATATTAGTATAGATGTTGAACTCTAGTAACTTGACAGTACTGACTACACAGAATTGCGCTGTAGTACTATATTTTTTTCTACAATAAAACCAGTTGGACGTACCATAAACGACCATAGAGATAAGACAAAACTTTAGAAAAAGATAGTCCTTAAATGTAGTCTATTATCGAGTCGCGAGACTCAGTTTGAAACAAAAATCTATATCCAGACTTACTATAAAAATTTACGACGATAAAACTTTAAAGAAAAATACTTTATTGATTGATATCTTTATTGGAAACTTCAGATTGAAGATACTCTCGAAGTTATTATCAAGATAAGTGATATTGTTAATAAAATGTGCCGAGACAGTCTCGAGGCGCCGGTACATCGCACTAAATGAGTAAGAATTTTGAAGACAATTGCAAATCGAGAGCTGATTAGAAAATCTTACAATATTGAGATTGTAATTTGATTTTTGTGCCTTAAAATTAAATGATTTTACTGGGTTTTTTTTCTTCTTTTTTTATTGTTATCTTTTTAATTGGAGATACATAACTATACAAACTAAAACGATTTTGAAACAGTTAGTTATAGTACTTAACTAATAAGTGTATTGCTTATCCCTTTTTCACGTTAAAGGGTCTTTGTCAAGGGTACTAAACTACTTTTGTGATAAATTACAATAATCGATGTCACGGCGAAAGACTACTAATTTCAATACGTAAACAACGCAGGCAGAGAACTCAACCTAGTGTTAAAACAAAGTTCAAAGTATTTATTCACACAATAAGCAGCGTCTATTTCCATACGGGTGTCACGGCGACCTTCACGCCGCGCCGTCGAGGGGCCGGCAGAGAGGCTCTATTTGTGCCAACTGGCGCAACGGGTCAGGGGTAAATAAATCATGTTGTTTGTTAACATTTATTTACGAGGCTCGGTTAGAATATAAATTTGATTGAAATTATTGGGGAGAGATTTGAGAAGAATATGATAGTTTTAAGATAATGATAGTGTGCTTTTGCGACGCTTACATAGTGAGTGTAACTTAAGCAAAGAGATTTCAGATTTGAATCCTAGATCTGTTCAGTAAAAAGGTGTGATTAAGTAAAAAATATAATTCAAACTTTCACTTTTCTAACATCAGCTTCGGCCTCCGACTTCATTCACGTTTAAAGAATTTCAGGGATAAAAAGTATCTTGACTGTGAATCCATGATATAAACTATAAATGTGCCAAATTTCATCAAAATCTAGTAAGCAGTTATTGCGTGACAGAGCAACAAACATCCAAACTTTTGTAAACAATGTAAATAAGATAAAAAATAAATCTTCGAGAACGCCGGAACATGATTGGTTAAAGACAATTAAACGCAATTTCCACACGTACGATAACAATCAAGTTAAATGAAAGACGCCTTAATAATTAGGGTTGCGCACACCGAGGTGAGGCGGAAATGAGTCGGAACTCTCATTTCCGAACGTAAACACCTCTCTATTGGCGCACTCATTATTGAGTACAGATCCTGGAGGGAATACAACTCACTCATGTGTTTAGGTTTACACGATTTGTACAAATATATGGACATATATTATGTATGTAATGCACAGATTTACTGAATTTTTGATGAACTTTTACTATTTTTTATATTATGACAACTTTTTTTGTATGTTATGCAAAAGGTCAGGTGCGTAGTACTCGTAGCCTCGCTCCTATGTGACAAGATATATGGTTGTGAATAAAGCAAAAGAAGTTTATCAGTCATTTAGAAGTCATTTTATATGTATGTATTTATGCGTTTATGCGTTTGTCATTCATAAGGCTAAAACGGCTGAACGGATTTGGATGTCATAGAGATAATTCGCAGCGTTTGATCGTCATAATTGTTGGCTTTGTTTAAAAATGTACAGTAATTTTCCACCAGATATTTCGGGTAAAAAATTACTGTCAATTTTGTAATCTAAAATATATCTGTTTTGTAATATTCAATATACACTCAGCAATTCAAATATTTTAATGTTAATTACTTTAATTAATAATCATGTCAATAGCAAAACGTGACTGTATTTCAAACATACATCTACGAGTATAACAAACGTGATATTATGTAAACATGTAGTTTTAATTAAGAACTGCAAATAACACTAGCAAAAGCAAATGAAACTAAACAGAGTTTTCAATTAAGTTGCTGAAAAACTACTTATTTAAAATGTTTACTTGCAAGCCGAATAATTAAGACTCTACAGTTTACACAATCTACGGAAAGATAAGTTTTTAATTTTATATAAAAAAGTAAATGAGATTTCCTCTCCTTAAGGCGGGCTCCACGTCTCTCTCATTAAGGAGTCAGCAAAAAATGTCCGGGTTCGATTCCCGGCGAGGTGCTTGGGAATTTCTAGAAAGCAATAAGGAACGTTGTTAAGTATAAAGCCTTTTTAATTATAGGCTTGTAATAGACGAGGGTTTATTAATACAACTTCATTAGGGGAATTAGGATCCAAGCTTTATTCACTGAACACTTTAGAAATCTGTAGAGTAGTACTAGAGTTTGTACATACATTAATCCACTACATTGATAATTCTGTATGTGTATCCTTACAGTATGAATATGTTTAGGCCTAACACAAGTATTCGCATGGACCCAACACTATAAAGGACACTCACCTCATTGTAAGTGCAATAACCTATGAAGCCTCGTTAATTTGCATTTTTTATTAATTTATTTTATCGCATGGTTAATGGTCAACCTAGTGTCAAAGTTATTCAAGCCACCCGAAAGGCATTTGTCATGGCTTATCAACTGTTATCTTAATGACAACAACCGGAACCGACTTTTTACGTAAACTCCGAAGCACGGAGGCGCTCAGTTCCAATACCACTATGCGACCAGCCATCTATGGAATGTCCGTGCCAAGGTTGCTTTACCCACTGATCGTTTACCGACCGATGAGTGCAACTATCCACGAGCGCCTTAAAGCATGGACATGTTTAGTTCTAATACAACTATTTGCTTGGACCTGTCGCTACAAAAGACCCTCACTCACTGTGTGTGCAATGACCTATGAAACCTCTTTAATTTGCATTGAATGATTACTTTTCTATGTTAATAATCGTCATATTTTAGGCCTACACATCTTGGACATTGGAATATTCAGCACTATTAAAAACATTTTACGTAAACATATTATTAACAATAAATTGATGGTGTCAGTACTAATAAATAAGTATTATAAATCCTTGTTCAATGTATGACAAATTGTTATAATTGCAGACATGGGTGTATGTGTCTTAGTTAGCGATTTTGTAAGTTAAAATTAGTTTTGATAGCAACATTAACCGATTCAGGCATAAATCTTAAAATATATAAATTAAGCAATAAAATAAAACGAAATGCACCTCTATTTATTGCTGGGAGCTGGGAACAAATATAATGCTTGAATGACATGGAATTACCGTAAGAACAGCCCAGTGAAGCACTTTAATTAACAAGACAAAATCCACAACTTATCAAAATCGATTCAGCAGTTTTACAAAAAAAACATTCCGACTTTCAAACAAAGATAGTTTTCCATTTGTCTAACTATACATTATATTAAAACACATTAAACAAGGTACCATAATATAATTTATTATAACATTTCAGAGAAGGTCTTAAGTTCACTGGACAATTAACGCGAAGTGAAAATGAATTGAACTAAATTGTTTAGTCAGAGGCACACGAGTACCTTTTGTAATACTCTATCTTTCTTACAAGTAGCTTATTTTATGTATTACGTTTATGTTGACAGTTATAGACTTAATAAGCATCATGTAAATTGTTGAAATACTATATTAGGTCCCAATATAAAAAAAGTAATATCAAAATGTGCCTTAATTATTTTTTTCAAATATAAATATGAACAAATACTGTTCATTAATGACATAAATAAAGGACATAATAATATCATATTAAAAAGAAATGAAAGTACTTAATAATAATGTTAAAATAATAAAATGTTTAAAGTATAATATCGCATTGAAGGTAATATAATTGCGTAGCACAAAGCTACGTAGTCTCGTAGCGCTGCTACGACAACATTCAACGTGTTGCTACACTCGCGAACCCGTAAATCGTTACGTCTCTTATGCCTATGAAAACTAAGAATACACGTTTCCAAGTAAATACAACATGTTTAATAATAACGTTGTACTTTTTTCTGTAACTGTAGACATGGTGTAAAAAGAGAATTTGACTGATGACTGACATCTACTCTCCTTGGTAATCATACTGTTTTGTTGCGATACTATTGACCACTGATACCTTACACCTACAAATATGATAATAAATCCATAGACTAATAGGACACCCGTACTTAAAATAACAAGCTACTTAGCTAGTAAGTTAAATAAAATAATGAATATGTTAGCAAAGAAACTGAATATACTCGTAAAAGCTAATATGAATAATCGTGGTCGGAACAGGTGCAATACTTTACAGCACAGTTATAATTCTTTCCTGCCACCCATTCACCAGATAGACGGTATAAATTGTCTAGTTTCACAAAATTAATTTTCAGCCCATTACAGGTGAGCTTCAGTGGAGCGGGACATGATAGCGAAAAATTAACATTTTGAAGTAAAAACTAAGAGGAAAGTGGTTTAACTGCGGTCAGGATTGAGGGAGAAGGGCTAACAAAGGTTTGAGATAAACGGCAATAATATAATCCGGATTGATTAATTACTGTCATAATAATTTCGGGTGCAAGAAATCTATGTAATATTTATACTTATGAAAAGTTTAGAATGTGTTAAAATCATTTTTGTACGTCCGGATTTCAAAGATAAAATGTTGGTTTAGACATTTTGTCGAATGTAGTACGAATGTAGAAGTAAAAGGGTGAAATTGCAATTATAAAATATATGACATTGCACAAAAAAATTGTTCCTTTTGGAAATCAAACTTACGGTAACTGGTATTACAATTTACAAGCGCAATACAGAACGAATGAATGTGTACGAATACCGAAAGTTCTTTAAGGGAATTGAAATGGACGTTTGCCGCTTTCCGCCCTAGTATTTAAAAAAAACCATTCAAAATCCACCGCCCTTAAAATGGGCATCACATAATAACCAAACAATTTATTCCACAAAATCACTTTGACCACAAAATATTTTCTCATATCACTATCCAAGTTGTTACACGAAGGTGTCCCCCGGCGCGGCCACTCGGACGAGCCCCGAACTAATTCATTACGTATTTATTTGTGCCTTTAACACTAGCCCCCGAGGGCTGGACTTTAGTTATGAATTTACAACGAAGATTAACGATACTGACGGTGGAAACACCAAGTTTGTGAGCCGAGGACCGAGGTACGTTACGTTAATAACATATTACACGTGATGAGTACACGCATTCAGCGAACTTATTTATGTAGATTTTGAAGAATTTATACTGTTATATGAAAGTTATATATGAAAGGATTATTGATTGTATTGACGAAATCACGTTTCCTTGTTTATATAATTCCGTTTGGTCATTGCCTTAAAAGCTCTAAGCTGAACGGATGTAAAATATTGCTACATGAGCTTGTCGCTTCAATACCCATCAGGTTTGCCCCTGGGTAGCGTCTCACAATAAACGCATTGAAGGTACGTATGCTTCTCCTAAAGTAATATTTATTTTGCAATCACATTAATACCACCAATGCAAATGTTTAAATTACATATACCTAATTAAAATACAAAGTTAATAAAATATTCCTTGATATCAAACCCTAGATTTCAACAGACTTTTACTCAAGATTTAACATACTAAACAGAATATCGACTTTCATCAATCTAGGCCTACTAATCCCGCAGCTCAATATAACATCATCACTAAGAACATGTAAAGCATGTAACAATACATGAAGGTGATAATATATGCAGAAGCATGCAAGTGTGAGTCGTAAGCACCGCTATTACCCGGGACAAGCCAGCCTCGCCCGAAAACAAACCGGTTATAATAAGCTAAGGGGACTTATACATTGGCGTAATACGCGAATTTGGTAGACTACACCGTACACTGTTGAGTAAGTAAAAATTGATTTTAAAGACTCTATGAGAAGTACTGAGTGTTCAATGGTGATCGTGAAATCTCTTATTCGAACACCAGAGGTATCGTTTTAGTGTTATGAAGATGAAGCTCATAGGTATTTGATTTATCTCAGAGTATTGCGTTCATTTTGCACTGTATACATGATACTTGGCTCACATTTGGCGATTTTGCACAGGGGTCTAAACTTTATTGACCACGTGGTTACCTAATCAAACAGGCGTGATATTTTTCATCATCATCATTGGCCTGTGTTCATCAATTGCACATGATTCAGGAGTATATTACGTATGTTAAGGCTGTAAAAACTACCCTATATATCTCGCTCAATTTCTTGTTATTACTCAGCGTGTCATCACGTATTCGCCAATGTATACTTACCTCAACAAAGAGCTACCATTAACATAAAATTTAATATGAACGCAAACGTTGGGTCCAATATGATTATATGTAACTATCGAGTGACAATGTTTGAATACCGTAATGTGCGTAACACTGAGTTTGATGACCAGCCCTTTAGAAAATATCGCGTTATGGACCCTCACACGAGGATAACCTTTGTTTCTTGAATAAGGGAACTGAGCTGTTGTTTGTATTTAAACTTATACTTTGTACAGTAAAAGAAAGTCATTGATAGTGTTCTAAATAAAATATAGCACAATATAATGATCCTGTATGACACGAAGTTTGTAAGTATCGCGGCGTTCTCTGGTCTCTGTCTAACCTTATGGGAATAAGACGTGATTTTATGTATGGTATGTATGTATCTCTCCCTTGATATTAAACTAACCAGTTGCGTAAAGTTGGCTTATATTGTTGGTCAAGTGCCTTTGGTTTTGTCCAGGTAAAACACGAGAAAAAGAAGCGTAATTCACTACTACTACCGAGTATGATCTACCGACTAGCTATCGAGAAATTTTGTATGAAAATCTGATCAGCGCCTCTACATTTTTTATGTCAAACTTTATACTTGATGTAAATACAGCCTTGGCCAAAAGTATTAGGCACCCTATAAATTACTGCATATTTAAGGATTACAGAGAAATAAAACGAATTGTAATGTTTAAAGTACTTTATTTCCATTAGAACATTATAAAAACACCAATACTTTGTTGAGTCACCCTTTGATTTTATGACAGCAGCATCTCTGTGGTCATACTACGTACAAGTTTCGTACAATCCTCTGTTGAAAATGCATCCCATTTTTGCACTAACGCGTTTTTTGAAGCAGTTTTTGATGTTTTCGAGTGTTCTGTTATTTTTTCTTCTTAAAATACATCACAAATGATTAATAGGGCTTAGGTCCAGGGACTGGACAAGCCAATCCAATGGATCAATACAATTATCAGTAAACCAGCGCAATGTGGTGGCTGACTTGTGACACAAAGCAATGCCTTGATGGAATTTCACCATTTAGGTTAGTGTCACAAAAAAAAACACGAAAACGAAGGTACGGGAGCAGTTTCCAGCACATGAATGTACTTTTCACTTTTTATGCGAGTTTTGCAATTGAACATTTGGCCGACTCCATCAGCAGCCATTCAACCCCAAAGCATTACACTATCTGCGCCGTGTTTTATGCGTGGGACTACGCAATCTAGGTGATAATATTCACCTCTGCGTCGCCTCACGAACGCCACACCTGGTATTTAAAATACCTGTAAATTACAAAAAAATCACATATTACAAACTCTTATAACATTTAAGATTGCAGACTAGCATTACATTGATCGTTATTATTGTGTTATAGACTGAATTAGTAAAACTAACCTCAAGTTGGAATTCATCACACCACAGCACATTAGACCAATCCTCCTCCGTGAAATGTTGGTGTCTCAGAGTCCACTCGAGTCGTTTTCTTTTGTCGCCTCCTGAAAGCCACGGCTGCTTCCTGGCTTTGCAACCTTTTAAGCCTTCTTTTACCAGCCTCTGTCTTGCAGTTCGAGTGCTTATTGGGTTTCCAATCTCTTCAGTTAAAGCGGCAGCGAGCTTCAAAGAAGTTTTTTTTCTGTATTTTACAGACCCACAGATAAGTTTCCTATTCTGACGGCTAGTAGGCACTCGTTCTCTGCCTTTTCTTGGTTTATTTGTGTGAATGCTAGTCTCAGCGAATCGTTTAATAGCTGATTGCACTGAACACCACGAACATTTCACCAACTGCGCGATATCTCTCTGAATCTTACCTTGCTCATGGTAAAGGTCGAAATTAACACGATTTTTAAAACTAATTTCGTTTGTTTTTGGCATTTTCAAATAGATTTCTTCTCGCTTTAATCACAAAACCACAAATGTTCTAGCTTTAAGCTTAGACTTTCAAATGCAGACTGACAAAACATCAAAAACAAAGTTGTAAGAAATTATGATATTTGGTCATTGTTGCACCAGTTGTTAATCGACCACAAAAATTTGCCACTCATTGTTTTTAATAGAGATTTAAGACATCAAGATCAATTTTCAATAGAATATTTATTCATTATTCAAATAGCACAAGTGTGTAGTAACTTTATTGGGGGTGCCTAATACTTCTGGCCAAGGCTGTAGGTGTGTGATTCGTGAACAAATTGTTTACGCTCTAACTACAAGTAATGATTATAAATGCCGGTCCGCCAACTTGTTTCTCTGACAAGTAATTGTTGAATTTTCATCGGCTTATAGAAAGTTGACGATAACAAACTTATGTGTTTTCTTATTAATTTCTTAGTAACAATAACAATTTAGTCTAGACTATCTCACCTAGATATTAGCGAGTATTTCTGCCTAATTATGTATGTATGACTTATAGTATAATTACTGAACAAACTTCGATAAAACATGACGCCTAGTACTAGGAGGGCATGAAATACCAGGAGGTCGTTTCTAATCCTCTTCAACGAAGCTTAGTATTCCCTAACTGTTACCAACTTGGTAAATTAGTCTTTATAGGTAGGCGTTCACGTGTCCGTATTAAATGGATCACACAGATTCAAGAGCCTTTCAGTGACCGTTTTCTAAAAATAATACGAATATTATGCACGATATTAATGTGTATCTTCCAGCGTGGTGGTGGATTTTCGTTTTCCTTCCTTTAAAGACTAATAGAAAATAGCAGAAATTACCTAACTACAGGTATACCTATATACTCTACTAGCTGACCCGCGCAACTTCGCTTGCGTCCAATAAGAGAGAATGGGTGACATTTTTCCCCGTTTTTGTAACATTAATTACTGGTACTCTGCTCCTTTTGGTCGTAGCGTGATGATATATAGCCTATGTCCTCTCTCGGGTATAAAAATATCTCCATACCAAATTTCATGCAAATTGGTTCAGTAGTTTAGGCGTGATTGAGTAGCAGACAGACAGACAGACAGACAGACAGAGTTACTTGCGCATTTATAATATTAGTATGGATTTCCTGTTAAGAAGTTCGCTACAATCTAAAAAAGACATGAGTATTTAGACACATTGTCCAACGAATACATCTAATTCTGAGTTTCTTTCCTTCATACTAGTAACCAGCTTTTCCGAAACGGTGGATATAATTAAGTAAACAATAAAACACCTATCAAAATATTATTAAATTCAGTATATTTTTAATTTGAAAGACAAAGCTTTCGAAATCATATTTTTTCCATGGCAAGGAATACTAACAAATATGATAAGTAGAAACATCCTCATACAAAGTAGACATTTAGACGCTCTTCTTCATCTTAGAAAACCCTGACCATACTTCTAATTCAATTGATACCATAATGGTTAGTTTAGCGCGAATACAAAAATATCGGCCGTATCGCCTCCATTACTTGTACCTAATGATGTGATTCAAGATAACTAATACCTGCGTGGGATGTTATTATAGGTCTAGTTCGTACTACATACTGTATGAATGGAATAATAAACGATATTCTTATATTCATATAACTATTGAGTAGTTTTGATATTAGCAGTCATTTTGCCTTTAATTAAGTTTGTAATAGCCTGTGGAGGTAGCCAATTTTTCTGAAATCACCTTCAATTTACAGAGTAGGCAAAGCGGTACTATGGTAACCAGACAACTGATTTACTTCTAAATATATTAAAATATACATAGTGTTCTCAAGACCTTGGACAGGTACTCAACCTTTTGTAGAACATTTGCCACTTGAAATCAAACCCGTGACTTATCGATGGCTATGCTGTTCCTACCATCTTAACCGCGCTTTCGACGTAGTCTTCTCGTCTATAATATATTAACGTAATAGATTCTCTTATATTAGCTTTTTAAGGTTTTCTATTTAATAATGTAGCTACCTTCATAAACCTAGAAGTTTATTTGGTAATTATTGGTATATTTGGGCAAAAGCGTAATTATAGATAGTGCCGCAATTCTAGAAAAAATATTGATAATTGCTCAGCTGTTATGACCCATAGCCTTGCTCATTAAAGTGACTGTCAAAATTAAAACATTCTAATTGAATCTGACGAATAGTTTCAGAGATTACCACGAACAAACAAACAAGCTTTAGCTTTATTATATAAGTATAGAACATAGTAACAGGATTAATTATAAAGTTAATGGAACTCAAAAATAACATACTGTGTTGAACAGTGAACGTCCACTGAAAACGGACAATTGTTTTATTTTACTTTTAATCAATATTGTACTGTTCACAATACGACCAGAAATAATTGCTTCGCTTCAGATACGAGCGGTCCGTTTATTTACATTTTTCATATCAATAAAAGGCGCTTTTAAATTAAATATTTGATATAAAGATAAACGGTGTAAGCTATAAGCCTGAACGATGAAAACTCCGTAGTTTGAATGTTATGTGTGGTTGGTATTGAAAAACAAATTTTGTTATAAGGGGTTTCTGTGTGTTAGCTCAAAACTAGAAGGTTGTTATTTATCTATTTTATATAATTACTCTTTGACAGTGCAAGCTATATGGTCTTGTCTTGGTAACATTTAACATGACAATGTTTTTTTGGATCTATCTTTCTATAAAGATACTAGCTGACCCGCGCAACTTCGCCTGCGTCACATAAGAGAGAATGGGTCAGAATTTTCCACGTTTTTGTTACACTTTTTACTGTTACTCTGTTCCTATTGGTCGTAGCGTGATGATATAAAATATGTTTTTATTTCACGAAAAATATTCTCAAAATTATTTATATCTCTTAATATAACGAAGTCGCGCTAAGGCATATCCGCCATTAAAACAGTTGCCATGACAACGGAATTTTGTTATTTCAATGTCATTATAATATTGATTATTCGCGACTTCGATCGCCACTTGAATTTCCCGGGAAATGCGTCATTTTCCCGGGGTAAAAAGTCCTTTCTCGGGTATCAAAATATCTCCATACCAAATTTCATGCAAATTGGTTCAGTAGTTTAGGCGTGATTGAGTAGCAGACAGACAGACAGACAGAGTTACTTTCGCATTCAAAATCAAAATCAATCAAAATCAAATCATTTATTCATATAGGTCAAATGTTGACACTTATGATAGTCAATGATACAGAGAGTGAATTTACCGCCAGTTCGGAAGGTAGGGCCAATGAGAAGAGCTGGCAAGAAACTCCAGGCCACTCTTTTTAATCGCCAATTAATTTTAACAATCTTTCTATTAGGTATAAATTTTTGATGATGTAAGGAGCTGCTACCAACACTACCGAACACACATAGGTATAATATAAATAAATTAAATCAATATAAAGGTGCTAATAACATAACAAGTGTATTGGAAGCATGATGGGAGCATCTACCTAGATCATGATAGGTAGATGCTCCCATCATGCTTCCAGTACACTTTCCAATACATTTATAATATTAGTATGGATAACAGGTAAATATATCTGTTAGAAATTCGTAACAGAAATTACATTTATTTGATGACTAAAGTAATTGCTGTTGATTGTTTGAATCAAACTAATATTATAATTAAAATTATGATCTAAATCGGTACTTAAATAGTATGCTTATAGAAACAACACACAGGAAACTTAAAATATTTTGAAGGAAAATAATAAAGACATTCAAACACCATAATCTAAAATTGGGCCCAAAAAATATTTAAATACAGACAAAATTAAAGCAAGTAATATAACGCCGATTATATCAGAATTTGGATAACATAATTTCTAAAAGACAATAGGCCTGATTTGCGTGGTCCATGGCGTCAATTTATCGAGCCACGGTGGCCGGGTATGGGTATAATTACCATGATAACGGCTATAGTATCCACATGGTGTATTGTTTCAAACCTCGTATGTTTCACCATAACTGAATTAATGAAAAGGTGATTTAGGAAAGCAGGTTATTTTATTATGTCAACAGATTCTAAACGTCTGTCAAGAAGTTTTCGTCTGAAATAAAATCAAGAATATTTTGCAAGAAAAATTAGAGTCTTTTAATTTTTCTTGCAAAATATTCTTGGCCGTCGACAGCAAGGGACCAAGAAGTGTGGAAGTCTATCATAGTATCTTTTACCCAACAGTGGAGTAAGATAAAGGGAACGTAAAACAAAAAATAACTTATAATTAAATTGCTGTGCAACTACTGTATAATTAAATACCAACAACCAGTTTAATAAAAAATCTCAGGATAGGGCGAAATTAAGTAGCTTAAGGAAGGCTATTGACCCCTACTACCATATGGGACGAATAGCCAGAGTTAAGGCATACAGTGATTTAAATATACATACTTTTAAATATACCTAGTATTTATGACACATATAAAATGTGTACTAAATATACACAAAACACATCTGCGACACGTGTAAAGCATGGCACGTGTGTGTCGTGAACATAAACTATCATTACTGAACGAAAACCGGCTGCGATATTTTTCACACAGATTTTATAACGCTAATAAAATTTAAAAATATTGATTATAAATAAGAACAAAGTAAACCTAGAACTAAATAATCTATTAAGTATCCACTGTTCACTTTCCTTTAAAAATATGCTAGTCTTGTAATTTACCAAGCACAATATCTGTATTGTTGACGAAGAACATACAGAAATAAAAAAATCTCCGCAATTTGAAATGTATAATAGTCAGAGGAACACAATAACAAATAGTCGAATGTAAACTTCGAATATTAAATGTATTGCTTCGTGTACTCACAAATTTATAAATCAACAATTGTAGTCCTACTTAAAACCTAGTCACGTTTAAATGCAAAACTAAAGATTCCTCACAAAAGTCCCTCATGCAGCATCCCTTTCCACAGCGTGTACCAGCATCAGATATTAAAATAAAGTCGGGGCCGGTTCCTCCCTCGTAAATAATAAGGGGTGATAAATAAAAATCACTTTGATACGTTGTTCCGTGCCGTTAAATATAAAACGCACTGATTCTACCCTGTAAATTTGGTGTGTATGTAGCTGAAGACCCAAACCACTGGCTTGTCATCGAGAAATTTTGTATGAAAATCTGATCAGCGCCTCAGACGGGCATCGTAGAAACTGTTTTGGCAGTACATTCTAAATGTCAAATTTTCGATACTCGACAGTACCGACTGTACAGAGTCGCGCTAATGAGAGTGCTTTAAAAAGGTCTAAAAGCAATGCAAGGTGGCGTGGCGAAGTCTAGACCTAACTCAACTTTTCTCTTATTCTGATAAACCCAACAATGGGACAGTAATAGATTATATACTACATCATCAAAACTAAACACAGCTCTATGTGAACAAAAGCGGAATAAGTCCACAAAGTTATTGAAAGCTATTAAACACTTCATTTAGTCCAGTGGTTGTTGCGACGTAAAAATTAAGCTGAGAGCTCTCCACCCAGGACCTTTGTTTTAGAGTTATCTACGACTTGAATTTATAGTGTGTGGGGTTAATGGACGATTGTATTGCTTTATCTTCTCATTATTTGGTGTTTAATTTAAAAACTAGTGTCCAGTATATAATCGACTTACTGCAATAATTAGGCCGTGCTTACGATGATTTGCAGAATGCTTAACAAACATACCAACAATAGAAACGCACAGTAAGGTGTACTGTAGACATAAATAATCTATACAACCACGCCAGAATCAACAGGGTTTTTGTGGAGCACAGAACAGTTTGTTTCGTAAGGTGATTGAATGCACAAACTCGAATCCTCAAAGATATAGCGACTAGTAACCGTAACCGTTGCGTTATAAAAACTATATTGAGAAAAAAAGCAAAATGAATCTTATGGTAAATTATAATTATCGGTTGTTAAATGCAAAGCAAACCGCCTGGTGATTTTCACGTTAAAAACTTAAAAAACTATACGCAAGTTCAGTTCACAAAGTATAAACTATCAAGTGAACAAGTCACACATTATCGTCAACTTATTGTTTTAATCCAATTGTTGTAATTGGATTTCTTTTGTTCAAAGTAATCACCATCAATGTAACACACCGTTTGGTCAACTGTTTATTACCGCTGTGGATAGTTAGGTTACTTTTTGCAAGAATAGTTCTTACTATAGTATACTTAACTTAAACTTATGATAAATGTAGATCAATAACTGAATTTTAGCAATGTTTATTCTCTTTAGCCCGGGTGGTAGTTTATTCGACGACAGATCACGAATTCACTTCAAAATTTTAGTTTTTTTGTTTACTAACTGCAACTGCGGTGTATACTGGAATATAAACACCTCCTATCGCAGCAACATAAACACCTCTTCACACAGCGTCCTGCGTGTACCAGCAATAGCCGGTACTAAATAAATGTTTCATTAAACTTATTATATTCACTGCTAACACCTTATAAATACATCCCTATATATCTTTACTAACTTACTTCCAGAGAGTACTAAACCAATCTTATCTCAGTTGCAAGGCTGCTGTGCTGATTACAGAGCCTGTACATCAGTTCACAGACAGACCTAGTCTAGCTAGTCTAGTTCAATCAGCTGAACCTTATCACTACAATATTACAGCCAATGGAGGCTACGGCGCTAATGACATTTATTTACAAGGATTCGTTTTGAATAGTTTCAATCGGAAAGAATTTCTTCAGAACTGAACGAACTCGCTTTTTTAGTTTTGCTAGTAATCATTTTGAAATTAACTTGCAGCTCAGTTGAAAGGACTCAATAGAATTGCAAGAAACTATATAATTTTAACTTTATTTTCGCCCTTTAATGGAGAGTATATAGAAATTAATTAAGTAAAATATAAATATACTGTAAAATCACGGTAGCACTCGTTACCGGAGGTCCTGTGTAGCAAGATCTATGGATGCGAATGAAGCAAGGGAAGTTGCAAGGATCGTACCAAGTGGCGTCCTTTGGTCTCTGCTTACCACTTTGGGAAAAGGTTATTATGTATTTATGTTATACATTCAGCCTTCATATATTGTGGATAGGATCATTAAAATCGGTTGAGTAGTTTTAGAGATACTCGCAAACATCCACACACACATGGGTAAATAACCTTCCTTTTGTTTAGTTGATTAAAAGTACTCGATTCTGTGCTTAATTCGCTTCTAATATAAAGTTATAACAATAGACATAACAAAGCGAGATCTTTTACTAACAAGAAGGCAATTAGCGTAAAATTACCATTAGTACTAACTATCAGAATATCTGTAAGAAAATATGCTAAGTGCCGCTGCGCTCAACGATCAAAGTTCCACCACGTTCGGTACGTTTGTAATAGTCCATATTATTATAACACTACGAATTAATATACACTTGCTGATATTGAAACTGGAGGGATTTTTTTTTCTATTTGCAAATTATAGAGAGCTGTCCTCTCGATAGATTGTTAAGAATTTAATGTTATTAGATTAGTTATACTTTACCTACTTATAAATTAAAAGAAGTAATGTACTAATGACCAAGCAACTGAATAAAATTGAATTTATTGTGTTAGTTATTTTGGTTTATAGGTAGCGAATACATTGTATTAAGTAAAACTGGTCTTGATTTTGTGGCATTATCAATAAAAGGTATTCATTTTGAACACAAATTTCTTTTGAAAGAAGAGTTTTAAATGTAGATGAATACTTTACCCCTATACAGTACAAAAAATAATAATCGTAATTTTCAACTTAAATAAACATTCTGATTTGTTATAGTAGCACGCCCTCTATTGAGGATTATGTAAGTTGTTGAAACATGTAGTAGTCCTTCATCTCTAAAACTACTGTCTTGTTATGCTAGATGGCGCTGAATTAATGGTCTAATTTTAGAAAATCTAATTAATAATTTATAGAAAACTACATTTAATCAAAATAACCAAAAAATTGTGTGTTCTTTTCGACATAAATTTTTTGATTGTGTCTGATTCATTACATATTATCTGTAATAATCCGGAAATAAAACAGTTGCATACATTTTATAAAATAAATTTATTGTGCCAAAATTAATCGAATTAATTAATTACTAAGTATATATAATAACTAAAACATAAAACTATCAGTCTCACAAAACAAGCTACCAAGTAAAAAGAAAGTTAACACATAATTTACGACTTCTTTGGGTCCGGGTCCTTCTCTCCGCTAGATTTTTCTTGGATAGGGATTGTGCGTTCGTTCAAAGGTTCAGATCTGAATGCCACGAGGACAAGCTTGCCTTTGTCGAGATGACACTCCACACGTTCCGGCGGGAACCCTTCAGGCAGCAGGAACCGTCTCTCAAAGTGACTCCTGGTCCATCCATCTTCCTTCTTAATTTCCTTTTTCCCTTCAACCATAATTTCGTTGCCAACGGTCTTCACATTGATCTGGTCCGGTGTGAAGTTTTGCACATCAAGGTGGACTTCGACCTTCTTCCCGTCAACCTTGACTTCGGAGTCGGAGTACACGCCTTCCACATGGTCGATGGGTGATGAAATCGACTTGATGTATTTCAACGGGTCCCTGAAGAAAGGATCTCTTGAGAACACCGCGAAGGGATCTTCAAAAGCCCTGATGATGGGGTCCCGCGTCGCCACATTCCTCAAATGACGAATCCAGTACGGCACCAAAGACATCTTGCAATAGTTTTGTTTGGTTTCGCTTTGTTTACAATCTCGCTTCGTTCGTTGTCAAACTTCAAATGATGCCCGCTTTGCGCGCGCTGCCCCTTTTATACTAACGCTATCTAGCTTCGAGTAGTCGAACGAACACTCCGGAAATTTCGAGCAAGAGCGAGACACTCACAGTGTAGACTTGTGTCATGTGAAAGTCAGCGACATCTAGTAGCGAATAGCAGAACCATCTAGTATGTTGCGCGACGTGCAAACTATCAGATAATATTATTTTATAAAACTGAAGTAATAAAATAAAAACTTTTATCCTAAGGTCATTTAATAGCAAGAACTACAATTTATGACCCAAATGATAAATCCTATTCTTTGTTTCCGACAAACTGATACCGCGAGAAGTATCGAGTTCATCTACTTGACAATAGATGGCGGTACTAGTTTTTAATCTGGTTAGTATTAGCGCCCTCTTGATGCTGTCTAGAAAATTCAGGACTGAGATAGAAATATCAACAACCCTATGAAAATCCAAATGTTATTGTGCAATAGATGATGAAATATTGTAATGTTTTCATCATGCAGGTCTATTTTAGACATGTGAACTCTAGTAAATTTAGGTTCTATTCTTAATTTCACCGTGTTTAACGTCGTAAGATCTTAAAATCTGCTTTAAAATTCTCTACTTGAAACTCGTTTTAATTAGTTAATTGATGATAAAATTTCTATCCATCTTATGGCTTATGCCCAGTTTCCGAGACAAATTTTTTTTTTTTTAATAGTTAATCTACCGCTACATGTACATCAGAAACCGGGGGTTAAACACCTGGGTATACCGTGACCACTGGCCACCACTCGCAATCACAGTAGATTACCAGTTACTCATTAACTAGTTAGATGTTGAACCCGTGTTACATTGTTCGATCCAAGACATTTACCTAGGCAAACTAGGCAAATCTCAAGGGAAAATAAACATGCCGTGGCGTGCCTATAAGGGTGGTTAATCTTGTAACCTATTTGACTAAAGGATACCTAAGTCTTTGATAACTGTGTATGAATTATAAAAAAAACATATTACGTATTTTATTGTAATGTCTATTTACGCCATTATTATCTGATTATCGCGATTCCTCAGTCCACACAGTTTACGTCATTGTCACTTAACGGATATTTCACAAAATCATCCGAAATCGTCATACTAGTTATTAATATATAGAGTAAGATCCCAGAGCTGCCAGACCTACGTCATTTTAGCAAAGCTGAAACTTTGAGGATTGTTAGTATAAAGGGTCTGTTAAGAGGTATGCACATCCACTACCTTGAAAGCGGGGCCGTTTCTGAGGTAGCGCGGAGTGAAGGTGCGTAAAAAACGACCCAACCCACGTTATAGTAGCAAAGTTGGTTTTCAGATATGTTATTAATGATATTATGTAGAATTAAAATTGACTATTGCCAGACCGTTTCCCGGGGCCATTACTTCTGCCAGACGCCTTAAATGTCATAAAAAAATGAGGTCAACTACGTCATAGTAGCAAGCCTAAATTTTATATATGTTATTAAAGGTACAATTTTAAGACCCCCTGTATGCGGACAGACCATTCCGCGGGGCCCTTCGTCCCCTAGACGCCATTAAACTTTCCCTATGAGTGCGAGAGTAAGAGCATTATTCATACGCATAAATGAAAAACAATTGAATTAAAAAAATAAAAATTGAAAAATTATTGAATACTAACTGACCCGCGCATCTTTGCTTGCGTCACTTAAGAGAAATAGGTCAAAATGTTACATAAACGGGTTATGTAACATTTTTCACTGGTACTCTGCTCCTATTGGTCGTAGCGTGATGATATATAGCTTATAGCTTTTCTCAATAAATAGGCTATCCAACAGTAAAATATTTTTTTATTCGCACCAGTAGTTCCTGAGATTAGCGCGTTCACACAAACAAACAAACTTCTCAGCTTTATAAAATTAGTATAGATTAAAAGTACTTGGAATGTTTAGGAAGATAAGTAACATTATTTCAATTATTAATATTATATTATATATTATATTATTATATTATTTTATTTCATTATTTTATTATTTCAATATACCTACTTGTAACTGTTTTCAACATCATTACCTACATTTTTTTTACAGAGAATTCAAGTAACAATGAAGACGATGGTGGAGATGATTTAAATATTCAATTTGATGAGGGAAGTAAGAGCTCAGATAATGATGATGATGATGAATGACTACAATTTTTTTTTCATAATTTTTGTGAATAGTGTAAACCATATCTATTTTTAAAATAATTCCCAAAATAATGTTACTTATCTTCCTAAACATTCCAAGTACTTTTAATCTATACTAATTTTATAAAGCTGAGAAGTTTGTTTGTTTGTGTGAACGCGCTAATCTCAGGAACTACTGGTGCGAATAAAAAAATATTTTACTGTTGGATAGCCTATTTATTGAGAAAAGCTATAAGCTATATATCATCACGCTACGACCAATAGGAGCAGAGTACCGGTGAAAAATGTTACATAACCCGTTTATGTAACATTTTGACCTATTTCTCTTAAGTGACGCAAGCAAAGATGCGCGGGTCAGTTAGTATTCAATAATTTTTCAATTTTTATTTTTTTAATTCAATTGTTTTTCATTTATGCGTATGAATAATGCTCTTACTCTCGCACTCATAGGGAAAGTTTAATGGCGTCTAGGGGACGAAGGGCCCCGCGGAATGGTCTGTCCGCATACAGGGGGTCTTAAAATTGTACCTTTAATAACATATATAAAATTTAGGCTTGCTACTATGACGTAGTTGACCTCATTTTTTTATAACATTTAAGGCGTCTGGCAGAAGTAATGGCCCCGGGAAACGGTCTGGCAATAGTCAATTTTAATTCTACATAATATCATTAATAACATATCTGAAAACCAACTTTGCTACTATAACGTGGGTTGGGTCGTTTTTTACGCACCTTCACTCCGCGCTACTTCAGAAACGGCCCCGCGTTCAAGGTAGTGGATGTGCATACCTCTTAACAGACCCTTTATACTAACAATCCTCAAAGTTTCAGCTTTGCTAAAATGACGTAGGTCCGGCAGCTCTGGGATCTTGGTCCAATAGCTTTCGCTGAGTGATTCCTCACGATTTTCGTTCCTATCCGGTTATGAACTGTCACATGGTGGAAATAATCGTCATTCCAACGTCACATTCATTTATGACGTTTGTGATTAATGGTGATTTTTAGAAATTCACCGATAAATTATATTATCAACATTGCCTTACCTACCTAAAATAAAATTAATAGTTTCTAATGTAAGTATATAGGAATACATTTCTAATCGAAATTTATAATTTTAGTTTGGAAAAACATAGATAGGAAGGTACATAACGCGATAAGATCTGAAAACTGTGTGAAAGTTTAATATACTATCTTATAACGAGCCTAGTCAGCTTAAGTAAAGGTTTGGCCGGTAGGGAACTCTTCTTATGCTCCATCGGCCTGTGCGCCCTCACCTTGTATCTTTAAAATATTATTTTAACCGTCATCTTTTATCACAGATAATAGTGGGAAGAGCACGTGAAAAGAACGTAGCTTAGTAGCGTAGCGTAGTAAGTAGCGTTACCATTGCTATACTTATAGGAAACGAACCTTATTAGGTATAGTAGACTATAGAGGTATATCGGGGGGGCTTTGAATGAAATGTTGCTCTATTGTTGGAACGTTTTTTAATCTCAAAAAAAAAGGAGAAAATCGCGGGTATAGAATTTGTACAGTGGTTAATAAAAGACTTATATGGTCATATATCATGCACGTTAAGTACGTCAGCGTTACTGGATCAAACCAGTAGCGTTTGTACAAACAATTAGCACATCTCGTATCTGTATTCTCTGAGTAAATAAAGCTCATTGTTTAAGCAAACCTTGTTTGTATGCGTTACAGTTGAAGATATTTCAGTAATTGTTTGATATAAGAATGGGAGTTGCTAATAAATCATTTCTGAGGGGTTTGTTTTGATCTGTCAACATGCTTATGCAAAAAAGACTTTTATGTCCAAATTATATCGTGCAGGGTCTCTTCCTGTGAGTAAAGAAAGCTAGGCCTGAAAGCACCATGCTATCTTACGGGCTCCCACACACCGTGCCGGCGGCATACGGGTGGCAGTGCCGCCGGCATGTGTGTAGAAGCCATAAGACGTGTTTGGTTTTTACCTAAAAGGATTATTTATATACAACTCACAAAAGACCCGAAGACTACACTAAATTTTTGCGGTACCTTCGGTACCTAAGTTTGTAATACCTTAGTTTAGCCTCATAGCAAACACATCTTCGGTTTTTTATGCTTAGCCTCAGCTAGCAATAGCCTGCCTCTAATACTCTGGTGTCAAATTAAAGGTGCCTTGCAAACATGACTTGCAATATTTAAATGAAATTAGAATGTCACAATTGTTGTCCACTTTACGTCAACACACACACGGATAGATTAATGTTTGAATGATTATGTGAAAAAGTGTTCGTAACTCTGGAATATTTCGTCCCGGAAGTTTGAAGTTCATTCCATAATAACAAATCTTTTAGCGCCTACCAATATTTGTAACGAAAATATAACTGTTAATACTAAATATAACAATTTGTTTGTATTATTTGTTTGAAACAGATTCTCAAACAGTTACGATAAACAAAAAGCACGTTTCGGTTGCGTGATTTTCACTGCAATTGAATATAATTTTTAGACAAAACATTCAACATTAGGCACTTGGAAATTGAAAGACTAAAATATAGAAACTGTCCTGTTTTATTGACTTTAAAACCTTCGCGTTGCCTGTTTGTTCTAAGTACCTATACCTAATAGAATACGGGAATTAAAGCGAACACGTATTTTACCTTGCGGCTTGCAAATTGCAATGCCTGACGTTTCGGCGCAGGTTACTCTGGCTGTGGTTGCAGGTTGCCTGCAAAGTAAAATGCGTGTTTGAGATAATTCTTATATCCTACTAGGTACATAGTACCTATTTCTGTCTTTATAAAAATAGGCATTAATGATACATAAGTATTTCTCGCAACAGTATTTTTGCTCACGTGTACTGTAGTGTGCATAAGTTCAAATTACCATACAACAGCGGTTTGCCTTAAATGTATGCATCACGGAAGCAAAGTACGAGGTCCAGACAAACTTCTCGCAAAGTCGTGATTCTACAATTATTTAATTATCTAGAAAGACAATAGTAAACGTACTCACTGCACTCCCCAGGTCCCGCATGACAATATCAATGTTCTATAATAGCACTTCCACGTAAAAGCAAACACAGTGTTATAAATGTCTTTCTCAAAATAAACCCTTAAAAACCTTTGAGGTTATAACAACATTTTGTTAATGGCACCTTATAATAGTTATTAAACTAAAATTATTTGAATTAAGAACAGTATACAAAAAAAAAAGAATAGTGTTGCAATGTAAAAATGGTAGTGTGTTCTTTCGGCGTTACATTGACACCGCTTTTAATACGATATCTATAAGATTCTTTTTTTAACTATTTATCTATTTTTTTTTTATACACCAGTCAATCAAAACCATGTGCAAAGAATAGATACGTTTTAAACTTAAATAAGTATTATATCGGTAGGTACCTACGACCCAAGCTCAAAAGTATTTATCTGTAAAAATGGTCAACTAACTGCTGGTGTCAGTTATTTACAGGACATCCCGCTGACTAATATATAATTACAATTGAATATTGCACCATTGATACAGAGATAGGTAAAGATAATTTTTCTGCGGGGCATTGTAATTTCTTCTTGATATGATCCTATGGGAATAAGCGACCACAATCAAATACCTACTTAAAGAAACAGTGTTTTAGACCACATCCGTTTCACCTGTATTTCAAATTCAACAATCGATCTTTTTCATTTACAATTTCTCTCACAAAGAACCCTAGTATATTGGATCAAGCAATTTGCTCTATTTAACACGAGAATAATATAATATTGATACATATGATTATGGCCGATTCACGTCATATTTCCATCAATTATTGTGCAAATAATATAATCCTTTATAAAGTGTGTGGAACTCTGAATTTTTGTCAGAAGGAAACCACAGCTCCTAAAAGTCTTTCTGAGACTTGAGCTTAGGAAAAGGTATTATTTTATTAAAAATGCAGTGTGTGACGATCGTATTGTTGGGCTTAGTGTGTATGGGGAGCTGCTTGCCTTTGGAAGAAGTTAGTAGTGTTAGCGGTACGTATTTTTTTATTCCTTTTCATATTTTTTTGATAGTATTTATAAATTGTGATGCTCTCACCCCTAGTTTTGCGTATACACTTAAACGACTGTTCTTTTTTTAAATTTCCATATTTTAGTGTTATCTTAAGAAACTACGGCTTTGAAGCCAGCCTTTTTTAAACGAATTTGACTGGATGAGACTTCTCCTTTTAGGCACTATATTTTTTGTATGTATGAACACAGATAACACTAAGATTTCTGATCAGATCGTGTAGTTTAGCTCAGTAGTTTTTTTTATATTTTCACTAACCTAAACAATGCACTTTTAAAAGAACCTGTTCGAACCAAATACAAGCAAGCAAAGAGCTGTGCTATTAATAAAAACGATGTCAGCCCGGACCTTATTATACCACGAATTATACATGAAATTAGCACAATTTCCACTTCTTTCAGTTTCTTTATACCATAGGCGCCCATAGCCAGTTACGCTCACCGGTCGGTAAACGATCTGTGGGTGAAGCAACCGTTGGCGCGGTCATTCCATAGATGGGTGACCGCATAGTGGTATTTGAACTGGGCGTCTCCGTGCTTCGGAGGGCACGTAAAAAGTCGGTCCCGGTTGTTGTCGATTAAGATAACAGTCGTTAAGTCACGTCAAAGGCCTTCGGGCGGCTTGAACAACTTTGACACTAGGTTGACCACTAACCATACGATAAGAAGAAGAAGTTTCTTTGTACTCCCATTAGTATTAATCTTATAACTAATACAAATGATCGTATTTTGCAAGTCATTCTAAATTATTCATAACTGTACGAAGATATTTTTAAACTTATTTTAGCCTTTTTAAATTTGATGATCTTGCAATTTTCTCACGTGATTTCGACCAGCGTGCATTCCTGTCCTGTTTATTTGTAAAAATACGTCATAATTTTACTTGAGGGAAGTTCACTTGGCCAAATGAACAGACTTTTGTGGTTTTTGGAGATTTTTATTCTCAAAAACCGACATTTATATGAGTGAAATAAATCGTACATAGGTATATTTTTACTAAATTTCGTGTTCAATTGTTGCAGATGTAGAACAAAAAGAAGCGCCATCTCACAGCATACAAAAGAGATTCGTGAACCCAATGTTCGCGCTGGGGGGATCGTCTGATGGAGGCTTCAGGAAAATGAGGACTAAGAGAGGGTAAGTTGAAGCGTCGATTTCTTTAGTAAACGTGAAGAAATCTAGTAGTTTATCTGTATTTTGTCTTTCTCGCTAACATACTTTTAAACTTGATTGACGAAGAAAAAATATGGATTAACCAGTAAGAGTGTACCTACTTCACATGGAAATAATAATATGGTCGCCCATGTAGTAGATACATGAGACCAACATTGTAAAGTTAAACGGCGAAACGCGGATAGATATATTTCATACACCTCTGCCTACACCTTCGGGTGTAACAGGCGTGTTCTTATGTATATTATAGATTATTTGACGTTCATAAATAATTTAAGGCAGTAAATCATCCTGATAATAGTTGAGTTTTTGGGATAAAGGAACTAGTTGATAGAAGTGCAAAAGTTATAAGTACTTATTTTGTATTAATTGTAACAGAACGGAGGAGGAATGTGAAAAACTGAATCTTTGCAAACTACACGCGAGATCACGGCAAAACTTCTTCGCTGCGTTTGAACTATACTTCGTGAAGTAAGTACCTTTAAGTAGATTTTCCCAAGCATATTTGTCAAGCAGAACCCCTGATTTACAAATCAGCCTATTGTTAACAAGTTCCGACTCCGACCAGTCATTCCAAATAGATTTATGTGGTTTTTTAGTAATGTCGACCACCAAGTGGCTGTCGAATGACTTTATATTAAACACTGATCAATGAGCCCAAAGTACTTCGACGGTAGGTACAGATTCCTAGTAGTAAATGTTTTCTGGAAAATGGTCACTAATTTTCATATTTTTCTTTTAGCAAAGAGAACGCGAGGCTATGGGACCACCACGCGAGATCTATCGCCGACTGCGTGAATCGCTACGGAGACTGCTACGATAAGTAGAAACACAAAAAAAACTACAGCCTCAAAGTATTACCTACTACAAACAGAAGTAAACATCAGCTTTTAAAATATACTTACTTCTTATTGAGTTCTTATAGTCAGCTACAAAAGTGGCTCAACCACTTAATATTCTAATATGAGCCTGAAAAAATTAATGTATAATGAGTTGGAATTAAAGCCTTTAGTCAATTACTATTGTTTTTCGATAGACTAATAGGCATGCCCTAGAACAAGGAATATGTTCAGCGACTTATGGAGCTAACTGTACCTTCGATCTATCGCATTTTTTATCAGTATTATATTCCTACGTAGATTATGTTAGTGGCTTTTCAGAAAACATTTTTGTTGATAAAATGATTAACAATAAAAAATTAGTAAGAAGCAGTTTAAAAAGCCACGAATTAAAATGTTTTCTTATTAAATATTATATCAGGATCAGAAAGAGTGAAGCTTGTTTCTTTTTATATTTATAACTGGCAAGAATCTTACTGTTAGTGTGACCAAAGTATCTTAAATTCAGTATTGTGTTGCCAACATTAGTGTTTAGTAGTTGCCTAATTTTAGTTTTTAGATATGCTCTCATTATTTATAAGTAGTAATATATTGTTATAAATAAAATACATATTAAACAAACAATCCATTTTATTTGACCCACACAGAACTCATCACATAAATGCAATTTTAAATAAATTGACAACAAAACAAATTCACTGAACCTTAACCAAGAAGCTTATAAATAAAATGATAGTTTTTGGTGGGTAGGTGTCATAATAAGTGGACACAAAGAAATTGCTCTCCCTAATTTTATTTTTATTTAATTAATATAATAGTTTATTTTAAATTTTATTCATCCAATATAATCATTTAAGTACTCACAATTATTAGTTTATATTATATGTAGTGATACTGTATCACTATACACCACCTGCCAGCTCAACACAAACCACAAAATTTGCAAGTCACTGTCACTAGTTGTTAGACAATATGTCTCAGCTTAGTGAAATACTATTAACTCAGACGAAGCTTGAAGAGACCTTCAGCAAGAGGATGGCTGAACTGGAGGCCCAACTGCAGACGGGTGCTGCGAAGGACACAGTGGCGAAGGTGGCGGAGGAGTTCCGGACTTTCCGTGAGCTCATTTTTGGTGTCCTCAGTTTGCTCCGACAACAAGTTGCTGAATGTGCACGGATGGTGGACTCCATAGAGACGAGGCATCGGAGGAAGGATCTCCTCTTCCTTGGAATTCCGGAGACTGAGAACATAGACCGGCAAAGTATGGCCTCCAGCATTCTCCATGCCAAGTTGGGCTTGACCACCGTCACTGCTGCTTCCATCAGGGTATGTCACAGGATTGGCACCCCCGGAGGTAAGCACCATCGACCAATTCTAGTGCGCTTCTCGGATGCAGAGGTCCGGTCATCTGTCTGGCGAGCCAAGGCGAAACTGCGCGGGACGTCAATATCGGTCCGGGAGTTCCTGACGAGGACCCGCCAAACTGTATTTGCGAGGGCCCGGCAGCATTTTGGGTTGAAGGACTGTTGGACTCAGGACGGCATCATCGTCGTCAAAACTATGGATCAACGACATAAGATCGTCACCTTGGAAGAGCTGAAGTCGTTAACTGCCCTGCATCCAAAGGTGGCCACTGCAGTCCCATCCCGGCCGAGGCACGGAGCGGCGAACACAGGATCATCTGCGGCGGGATCTGCTAAACCGCGTAAGATCTAAGTAAGTGTACTTGATCGTATCCTGAAGCGTGTGTTTATGCATTTTAGTGGCACTGCACAGTCCGGTACGCGCGGCCATCAATTTGTTCATTATTTTATTTATTTAGCAATCACCCTCGTATTGTATTTATTTTATTGTCTTAAATGTTATTTTCACACTCACTGGGTCGCAGTGTTGTCACTTGTCAGCTGTCAAACTGACAGATGACACCATTGTGACTTTGGGAGTTACGTTCAGTAACGTTCGGTGTTGCGTTTTGTTATGTCTTTAATTTTAATTTTTTGTTTCAATTCACTTACCGTTTTTATTTTTAAGTTTTTCTAGTATGATGCTTTTATGTTATGTTTTTTTTATTTTTACTTGTGTGTGTTAGCTGGCGGGTGGTGCAGAGAGCAATTTGCACCGTTATATATTTTGTTTTTTTTTTATACCTATTTGTTATAATTATTATATTTATATATATTTATTTGTTATATTATGTATAGCAGCGATGATGCTTCTTTCGCATCAGCTGACAATTTCAGCTCTTCTTCAAGTGACAGCTTTTGTTCCACAGAGGGTACGCTCGGTGATTTTGTACGGCAAACTTTTGTAGGCTCAAATAAAAATATATTTAATGTGTGTCACCTTAATGCACAAAGCATTCCGAGCCACTACGCTGACCTACAAGAAGCATTCGTTGATGCTGACGTTCATGCCATCCTGATTTCAGAGTCTTGGCTCAAACCTCACCTACCATCTTCTTCCTACTCTCTCTCTGGTTTCTCTTTAATACGCAACGACCGCATAGATAAGAGAGGTGGTGGCGTCGCTATCTACCTTAGGAGTGACTTCCCTTATCTAATTCTTAATTCCTCTTGTCCTAATTACTCTGCATCAGCCGAATTTATTTTTCTCGAGGTTTGTGTCAAAGGAGTCAAAGTCCTTCTCGGCGTTGTATATTGTCCCCCTTCCATTGACTACTTCTCCAGCATCGAGTCCGTGCTGGAATCTACAGGGTCTAGTTACACACATCAAATCATCATGGGCGATTTCAACACCGATCTCCTTTCTACCCGCTCACCTCGTTCCTGTAAACTCCTTGAGATCGTCGAGTCCACCAGCCTTCACGTTCTACCCCTACATCCCACTCACCACAACACTGAAGGTGAAGATACCTGGCTGGACTTAATCCTCACGTCTGCTCCCTCCCTTGTCTCATCCTCTGGCCAATACCCAGCTCCTGGTTTCTCTCATCACGACTTAATCTTCATGTCCTATACCCTAAAGCCTCCTAAATCCCGCCCAAAGGTTCTGTACAAGCGCTGTTTCGGCCGTATGAATGTCGACAAATTAGGTGCGGATGCCGCTAATCTTAACTGGGAGCAGCTAACAACAGCTTCAAACATTGACGACAAGATTTGTATTTTCAATAAAGCTGTTGTTGGGCTGTTCGATGTCCACGCGCCCGTTAGGAAAGTTAGGCTCAAACGTCCACCCGCTCCCTGGATGTCCGAAGGCGTTCGTATGGCCATGAGACGAAGGGACAGGGCCTTTGCCAGGTTTCGCCGAGACCGCTGCGACGAAAATTGGGTTAGGTTTAAAGCTGCAAGAAACCGATGCAATCAGATGGTACGCAATGCTAAACGCCGACATTTTCTCAATAATCTTTCCTCCTCCTCCCCTGTCGATATCTGGAGGTTTCTCGGGACCCTGGGTATTGGCAGACATCAGAGTAATGACTTACATTGCACTGTTGGTTTGGATGATATAAATCGTCATTTCACTTCCACTACACCTATCGATCACCAAACCAAGTGCAATACTGTCCGTTCCATTTTAGATTTACCCCGCCCAAATCTTGAATCCTTCTCCTTTTCTCCAGTAACGCCGGAGGATATAAAGAAGATAATCCTGTCCATTAAGTCGAATGCAGTAGGCGCCGATGACGTCAGTCGTCGGATGATTGTCTCTGTTTTGGATCACTTGCTCCCAGCTATTTCCCATATCATTAATTTCTCCCTTACCGTCGGTTCCTTCCCTTCTCTGTGGCGCAAAGCCTACATTATCCCTTTACCTAAAATTCCAAATCCGTCGCTTCCAGCTCACTTCCGACCCATTTCCATTCTCCCTTTTCTTTCCAAAGTGCTCGAGGCCTGTGTGCACAAACAGTTAACACAGTTTGTGTTCAACAATAACCTCCTTAGTCCATTTCAATCCGGGTTCAGACCAGGCCACAGCACTACTTCGGCACTCCTTAAAGTGACTGGCGATATTAGGGCGGGGATGGAGGATACAAAAGTCACTGTGATGGCTCTGGTAGACTTCTCAAACGCCTTCAATACCGTCAGTCATGATATCCTCCTCTCTATCCTTTCTCATCTGAATATATCTTCCGGTGCAATAAAATGGTTTTCCTCATATCTTCAAGGACGCCAGCAATCAGTTCACTTCGGTGAATCCTCATCGAGCTGGCGTGAACTTGATTCTGGCGTCCCGCAAGGCGGCATTCTTTCTCCATTATTGTTTTCTTTCTTTATTAATCTGGTTACCCAAAATCTTCAAGGAGCGTATCATCTGTACGCTGATGACTTGCAGCTTTATTCGCAAGGAACTGTGGACTCCATATCCACAGCGGTTGATGTCGTGAACGGCGACCTCGAACATATCAAGTCCTGGTCCGAGAAGTTCGGCTTAGCCGTTAACCCTACCAAATGTCAGGCTATACTGGTAGGCAGTCACCGTAACATCTGCAGGCTTGGTCACGTTCACGTTCCACCTATAGTTTTTAATGGCTCGACTATTGAAACGACGTCTGCTGTGCGAGATTTAGGGCTATACATTGACTCAACTTTAAGCTGGAAAACCCAAATAGCCAATGTTTGTCGCAGAGTCACTAGCATATTGCGGGCTCTATATCGCCTCAAAAACATGTTGCCATCTAAGACGAAAGCGATGCTTGTACAGACTTTAATTTTCCCTCTCATCGACTATGGTGACGTGTGTTACTTTGACTTGAATGCAGATCTCCTCAACAAACTCGACCGTCTTCTTAACAACTGCATTCGATTTATATTCAATCTTCGCAAGTATGATCATGTATCTACTTATCGCTCTCAACTTAGGTGGCTACCAATCCGTGAGCGCCGTAATTTACGCGCTCTCACGACACTCTTCTCTTTCCTCACTTCTTCTTCTCCCCCAGCCTACCTAACTCCCTACTTTCAATACTTGTGTGATAACCACAACCGTAATCTCCGCTCTTCAAGCAATCTCACTCTTCTCTGTCCATCCCACACTACTGGGTTTATCAACTCTTCTTTCCCTGTCCAGTCAGTTCTGTTATGGAATGCGCTCCCTCTTGAAATCAGGATGTCCACTAACCGTCTTACGTTCAAGAACAAAGTGCGGGATCTTTTGTTGAACAAAGTTGCAGAATCGTCACAATTATCTTAGTGTATATTTATATTTATTTATTATTGTATATATCTCATATTTTATAGTATCTATATTTATTTTTTATATATCATAAGTAATATTTATTATGTTTATGTACATATTATTTATGTTTATGTATTTACACTCATATCGCTTATTTATATTATTATTTATTTGTACACTCTTTCTTAACTCACTTTCCTTCCTCTTTTAAACACCTTCGTAATAATCTCTGCATCACCCTAAGGTAGACTGGCAGAAAATGCCCCTGGCATTAAGTCCGCCTTTATACAAATTTGTATATTAAGTTTAAATAAATAAAAATAAATATTTCAACGGAATCAGAGGTTTTCTGACGGCTAGACACATTCTGGCCTTAGTAATGAGCCCACAAATAGACATTAAAATTTATTCCCTAACATTAGGATAAAAGAAAATGATTTTTTGTTCTGGTAAAACTATAACGAAATTTTGAAATAAATAAATATTTAACTTTATTAACAAAATGAATATATTAACTTATTTTAATACTGATTTCCGAAACATAATTTGTGAGAGAATAAATCAGTATTTTAATGGAAAGTTTTTTTGTCTTTATAACTTAATTAAAATAATAAATTATAACTTGTAACTCTTATTATGATTATCATTGATTAATTCGGAATCTATAAAAGGTTACATCCCTTATAAGTTTTTAGATTTCAATAATTTTTTTGGACGTGGGTAGTCAGAAGGGTTGGTCACAAATAATTAGCTCCACAAAGTTTTATTTAATTTAAATAAATATCACAGTTTATTTACAAAGTTTATGTCCCCAATTATCAACTGAACACTCTACCTGCCGGTTACAATAATCTCCTGTCCTTAATCTCCACTGTGCACAAAATGGACACCATGCAGGCTACACTTGATGAGATGAACATCAGCATTCATAGTAGAATGGCAGAATTTGAAGCTCAACTGCTGAAGTCTTCCCCTACAACTGTCTCCAGCTTAACAACTGACTTCACAGCATATCGTGCCTTTGTCACCCAGGCTCTGAAACTGCTACAGTCCCAAATTGACACATTGGCACGCACAGTTGATGTCATGGAAATGCAGAGGCGAAAGAAGATTTTGTTGCTTCACGGTGTGGCAGAGAGTGAGCAGAGGGTCGAGGATGTGCAGCAGACCATCACTAAATTGGTCACCAACCAGTTAGGCGTTGGTGACTTCACTCATCACTGCATCAAGCGCTGCCAACGACTTGGCAAGAAACACTCTCCTAAGCGGCCTAGACCAATTCTTGTGAAGCTGGTGGACTCTGACGTTCGTGACAAGATCTGGTTCTCAAAAACAAAGCTGAAGGGCACAGGCATCACAGTGTCGGAGTTCCTCACGAAGACTAGGCACGACGTGTTTATGGCCGCACGGGAGAAGTTTGGTGTCGCCAAATGCTGGACTCGTGAGGGTACAGTCTTCATAAAAGGCCCGGATGACACGCGGTATCGGGTCACCTCCTTGGTAGAGCTGAGCAGGATTGGCGAACTCGTGCCAAAGTCGACCTCAGCCCCTAAGAAGCCCGAGGTACCAGTTGCTGTGAAGTCCAAACGCACAGTTGCCAAGAAATAATGGAAAACTCCTGCTTTTTGTAACTAGTTCAGGTACACATATATTTTTCTTAAATTTTCTTCCTAACTTCCTAATACCTTCAATTAAGCTAATATTATTAACACAAATCTGCACTTCATGGTGTGTGACAATGACAAGACATTAAATGTCAAACGTCATCTGTCACTGCCCTTCCTTCCGTTTAACGTTTCGTTTCTCCTCTTATCTTCATTTATGTAATTATGCTATTATTTTTAAACTATTCCTAAATATTTATTTATTTCCTTTTAATTTCCTTTTATGTAGTTTTATTTGATTTCAAATCTCTGTGCCTGAACTAGCTATTTTATCTTTTATTCATTATTACTTTAATTTTTTTTTTCTCATCTTGCGTTTGTATGATTTGCTACGTTTAGTTTCCACAACCGGCAGATGGAACAATGAACGTTTTGTTATACTTTTTTTTTTATTTTTTTATTTAACACATAATTATTTTTGTTTTATTTATTTTATTTAGTTTTTTACAGCTATTATATTTATTATTTTACTTTAAAATTTACACATATATTATTATTATACATTCACATTGTTATTATGTCGCTACACGACAACAGTGTCGATAGTGATGATTTTTTTTCAGCTGACAGTGATTCCAGTTATGCTAGTGTTCCTTCTCTCGCTGAAACAATATCATCTCATTTCTCTGATGCTCTTAGAAATCTTAATGTTGTCCATATAAATGCCCAGAGTATTCCGGCTCATTATCCAGACATGCTGACTAGTTTTGACTGTACAAACCTGCACGCCATATTGGTCTCTGAGTCATGGCTTAAACCATGTTTAGCATCCTCTGCATACTCACTCCCTGGTTATCAGCTCATTCGAAATGATCGGGCTACGGGAGGTGGGGGTGGCGTTGCCATATACTTAAAAAATAACATCCCCTATTCTATTATTAGTTCGTCATCACATAATGATGTTGGCGAACACCTTTTTCTTGAGATTGTACTTCTCCACTCTAAAATACTGCTCGGTGTATTTTACTGCCCCTCTTCTCGCATCGATTATTTCTCATCTTTTGAGATTCTTTTAGAAAACTTTACTCCAATGTACAGTCAAACCATAATCATGGGTGATTTTAACACTTGTCTCCTGAAAAACGATTCCCGCTCCACCACACTCCAGTCTATAGTTCAATCCAATAACCTGTCTATCCTTCCTCTCAGTGCCACTCACCACTTTCCCAACTGCACTCCCTCCTTACTTGACCTCATTCTTGTCTCCTCTTCAAATCGTGTCTCCAAACATGGTCAGTGTCCAGCTGATACTTTCTCCTACCACGATTTACTTTTCCTATCCTACCGAATCCGACCACCTAAACCCAAACCGAAAATCCTTGTGCATCGTAATTTTCGTGACATGGATGTCGTTAAGCTTTGCGAGGATGCCGGAAATGTTGATTGGAGCTCACTCTTTGAATCTGATTGCGTCGATGACAAGGTGCGTATACTGACAGTGAAATTAATCGAGCTTTACGACACTCACGCACCCTTCCGTCAAATTAAAGTGAAACAGCTTCCGTCGCCTTGGCTTACTGACGACATCAAATCTCTGCTCCACAAAAAAGCCACAGCCAAATCGAAGTACAGATGTCGTCCCTCAGAGGCTAATAGAGAAAAATATGTAGCCATACGTAATCACTGCAGCAAGGTGTGTAGGAATGCACAACGCCGACACATTCATGAATCCGTTGAAAATGGAGATCCAGCCAAGGTCTGGACATTTCTCAAGTCGCTGGGGGTCGGCAAACCACAACACAACCCTGTCCCCAATAGTATTAATATTAACCTCCTAAACCAACACTTCTCTGCATCATCAAAGTTAGATAATACCACGAAATGTAATACACTTAGTTATCTCTCATCTTGTTCGACTCCTGACTGTTCCCCATTTGTCTTTAGTCAATTCACTGCTTGTGATGTTAAGAGGAGCATATTGTCGATCACATCGAATGCGCAGGGTACTGATTGTGTCAGCCGTAATATGATCCTCCCTGTCCTGGATGTAATACTCCCTATCCTATGTCATATCCTTAATTTTTCCATCACTAGCGGCATCTTTCCGTCCACATGGAAGGATGCCCAGATTGTCCCTATACCAAAAAAGCGTAACCCATCTTCCTTTTCAGAATATCGTCCCATATCCATTCTCCCGTTCCTATCGAAAGTACTTGAACGCCTGGTCCATATGCAACTTAGCACCTATCTTTCCTCTAACCTACTCCTAAATCCTTTCCAATCGGGTTTCCGTCCTGGTCATAGTACTACTACGAGCCTGGTTCATATTACGGAGGACATCAGATCAGGTATGGAAGATGGCCAGCTTACGACCCTAGTATTGCTAGACTTCAGCAATGCTTTTAATTGTGTAGATTTCGATGTTCTACTGGGTATATTGTGTTCTCTTAACATATCTCCATCGGTGGTTGACTGGTTTCGTAGTTACCTGTATGGGCGCCGGCAACGTATTAACATTGAAAACAATGTCTCTGAATGGAGTGCATTATCCGCTGGCGTACCGCAGGGCGGCGTTTTATCTCCTTTACTTTTCGCTGTTTTTATCAATACAATTTCCAATAACATAACTTCTTCCTACCACCTCTATGCAGATGACTTACAAATTTATTATTGTGCTCCCCCGGACAGGTTGACGGAAGCTGTGGAAACAATTAATAGCGATCTGGTTCGCATTTGTGAATGGAGTAGAATGTATGGACTTGACGTCAATCCTAACAAAACTCAAGCCATTACCATCGGTAGCCCCAGGATGATCTCGAGAGTGGATTGGTCACTAGTACCCAACGTGATCTTTGATGGCACTGCCATCCCTTTTGGTGACAAAATCAAAAACCTGGGGCTATGGTTTGATAAGACTTTGTCCTGGAGTCCTCAACTCCAGGAACTCAGCCGTAAAACATTTTCTTCGGCGGGGTCCTTGCGCAGGCTACGCAATTTTCTCCCCATCAACACTAAAATTGCGCTTGTACAATCCCTTCTCTTCCCCATTCTTGATTATGCCGATGTCAGCTATCCCGATTTAACCGAGAACCAACTTAATAAGCTTGAGCGCCTTCAAAACTTCTTTATCAGGTTCATATTTGGATTACGCAAATATGACCATGTCTCCGAGTATCGAAACAAGCTCAAGTGGTTACCTATACGTTCACGCCGGAATGCTCACATTCTCTATCTTCTGTACAATATCTTGTTTAATCCCTCGACTCCCTTCTATCTCAAACAACGTTTTGTTTTTCTACATGACACGCATTCAAGGTTTTTACGATCATCAGAAAACTTGAGACTTAAGATGCCTGTGCACTCCAGTAAGTTTTTAGACCACTCGTTTACTGTGCAAGCTGTGCGGTTATGGAATGCGCTGCCGCTATCCATTAGGCAAGTGCAAAGCTTGCCAATTTTCAAAAATCGGGTTAAGGAGCACTATCTATCACTGCAAAACACCTTGCCTTGAATATCTCCTTGTAACTTTTTTCTTTTCCAATGACTGTCTAAACTCCTCTTGCTATCTCTGTATGAATATAAATATATATATATATATATATATATATATATATATATATATGTATTTATTTATATATTATGTCTATTTTATTTATACAATTTCTATAAATTCTCTATTTATGTAATAATCAGTGTATGTTATAATGACCTGCCTTTATTTATGTTACTCATGTATTTAGTTTATGTTACTTGTACACAATTCTACCCTTTTCTACATCTACACTTCTCTCTCCATCCCATGGTTGCCTGGAAGAGATTGCCTTGTGCGATAAGGCCGCCGATTGTTCATCAGTATCTTATTTATATTTAAGGTTTCTCTATTTTTATTTAATGTATTTTTATTGTGGACAATAAAGAGTTTATATTATTATTATATTATTATTAACCTACCATCAATAAAGGATGGGTCTACTAGAGTTTATAAACTCGATCGTTATGACATTTATGTGTATTTATTTATTTTTTATTTATCTGTCGGTTAGGTACCCAAAAGATAAGTGTCGACGAATTCTCCCTTTTGGGTTATTCTATATTTTTTTGTTAAACTTAGTTATCGGACGCTAGTTAGCTCGCTTATCCTGAACTGACGGTAGGTTATTGAAATACTAAGTAGTAGGTAAATTGTATAAGTAAATACTTATATTACTTCAGTACATATGATGAAGAGGCGTCCATAGCCAGTTGCGCTCACCGGTCTGTAAACGATCTGTGGGTTAAGCAACCATTGGCGCGGTCATTCCATAGATGGGTGACCGCATAGTGGTATTTGAACTGGGCGTTTCCGTGCTTCGGAGGGCACGTAAAAAGTCGGTCCCGGCTGTTGTCTACTAAGATAACAGTCGTTAAGCCACGTCAAAGGCCTCTCAAGCGGCTTGAACAACTTTGACACTATGTTGACCACTAACCATAACCATATGACAAACAAACAACAGTACATATGAAGATTATTGCTGTAGTAAATGTACACATTATTATGTACAGCACGTGTTCACTTATTTATGTATGTAATTTGTATACACTTAGCATTCTTTGTGTATATTTTTGGAAATGTATATGACGTATTTTAACACGTACTGTTTATAAATGATGATACATAGTATAAAAGTGGATATTTATGATACTTATTTTATAAGATGTGGAAATCGTGAACCTTGATTATATGAAGATCTTAATGTTATGTAGATATGATTATGTAGATTTACTTTGAATTCTATATTTTGAGAATTATAAATATGTACTACAGTTATTAAAAATTCACTACTATTGTTGACGACTTCGGTAATTCTGATGTTAATTAATTTGATGTGTAAATTGTTCAAGAGACAATATGATTACGCGTCATCATCTACATCTCCAATTAAATAATTTGTATTACCACTGATCATTTTTATTAGGCTTTACTTTCATCATGCGCTGACATTGGTGAGGTACCGTACGTTAGACTCATGTACACGATGTTTTATCGAATACTACATAGTGACGCTTACATGTTCGACACCTTGTTCTGCTTAATAAACTGTCGACTGTCCGCGAGATCCACGTACATAAACAAATTGTTGTAAATAATGTTGAAATAGTAATTTTAACAGATTGAAACATTTTAGTAGACTCATTTAATACCAACACAAATTGACGTCACTACGTCGTCTTTTTATACTAAAATGTGTTTTTGACATTTCATAAAGAGTCGCTGATTTGACTGGTAGGCAACTACCCTATTCAGCGTAGGAGGAAATCAAGCCTAAGCACTTCACATCACACTAGTTCACTAGAGTCTTATATGAGCTTGGCCTTCTTGACAGTTCTCTTGGGTGGCGGCGACAGAGAAGCGACAATGTTGTCGATGTCAGCGTGTGGCCGCTCGGCGCGGGCTGTGTTCCGTGCGGGCCGGGGCCGCGCGCCGCTCGCGGATAGTGCCGAGGATAGTGTGGCGTGAAGACGGTCACGTTGTGTGTAGGCCAGTGCTAGCAGGCCGAGTAGTGGGATAATGAGGAGGGACGATTGACGGACCTCTTGTTCACTGGATTTTACCTGTACAAAAGATGAATGCAAATAAATATAGTGTGGAATAAAATTAGACATTTGTTAGGAGGTATTTAGATTTTAAGTGTTTGTGTGTAAAACACCATCAATCACGTTTTAATACTGCATTTTAAAGTCGGTCAAGTTTTCCTGATAGCAATTTTGACATTGATACTACTAACATAATTTAAAATTTACAATATTAATACAATAACAAGCTATGATGCAACAATCAATGCTTTAATATTTAATTTCATGAATATGTTGTTCAGCTAAAGCCAATTCATTTCTGCATTGCTGATATTTCCTCAACTTAAACATCCAAATCACAAGTAAAAAGAAACGAGAAAATCAACTCACCTTAGGCAAAAACTCAATAGTAAAATGCTTGAAATATCCATCAGAATTGAAATAATGAACCTCCTCTCCATACACATGCGTTGCTTTACTCAAAGTGGACTCTAACTGTACCACATAAGTCTTATTATCGGCCGGCAGTCGCGGCAGGATGTACACCAGTCCCGGGTTCATATTCTGGTTGAAGCCGGCCGCGTCGAGTTTGGTGGAGTATATGGGGGTGTGTGGGGTGTTTTCTAGTGCGAGGGTGAGGCGTAGTGTTTTGTAATGGTCGATGTTGGGGGTGTATACGAGCACGTTCGTGTCCGTGATTTGTGTCGGCTGGATGGCTATGAGACGCACGTTTTCTATGTCTTTGTTGTCTTTCACCTGTTGAAAAATATAATACAGTTAGTAAGTTTATTATTTAATTGTATTATTACACTTTTTTCCATAATAAAGTCCAATCTTCATGTTTTGCAATGCATTTGATTCTCAATTACTTTACTAACATAAATCAACTTCTTATTCAAAATATCTTCGAATTCGAACATAGAACTTTATTATTCAGAATTTATGAGTATACGATGCTAGACTCGAATATCAATAGAATAGTTCAGACATTACATTTACATGGTTACTTTACATCAATACTAATATTATAAAGCTGAAGAGTTTGTTTGTTTGATTGATTGATTGTTTGTTTGTTTGAACGCGCTAATCTCAGGAACTACTGGTCCGATTTGAAAAATTCTTTCAGTGTTGGATAGTCCATTCATCGAGGCAGGCTTTAGGCTATATATCATCACGATACGACCAATAGGAGCAGAGTACCAGTGAAAAATGTTACAAAAACGGGGAAAATTTTGACCCATTCTCTCCTATGTGACGCAAGCGAAGTTGCGTGGGTCAGCTAATCTATACTAATATTATAAAGCTGAAGAGTTTGTTTGTTTGATTGTTTGTTTGTTTGAACGCGCTAATCTCAGAAACTACTGGTCCGATTTGAAAAATTATTTCAGTGTTAGATAGACCATTTATCGAGGAAGGCTTTAGGCTATATAACATCACGCTACGGTCATTAAGAGCGGAGTAGCAACGAAAAATGTTACAAAAACGGGGAAAATTATGACCCATTCTCTCTTATGTGACGCAAGCGAAGTTGCGCGGGTCGGCTAGTTTCTAAATAAAAACCAAACTTTACACAGTCAAATAGTTACAGAATTTTTTATTGCACAGCTACAAAAAACATGATAATAAATGAACCAGATCGTCATACTAACCTCCAACTTAGGTGGTGCCTTAGCCAACTTAAGTCCAGCCAGTTCAGGAGTGCTCGAATCCTTGAGCTGTATAGTGTAGACGCAGTTGGGCAGCAGTCCCCTGATCCTGAAGGCTCCACTGGGCTCCGTGCTGGCCTCCTCCGTGGCGCAGTGCGCGGCCGACTGCGGCGCGGGCACGGCCAGCACCACGGCGCCCGACCAGCCCACGCCGCCCAGGGAGACTAGCGCTCCTACACACGACCAGGCCACGCGGACTCCCCTGTTAAAGATAAAAAAAAAAATAAAATAAAAATGTAATAAAAGATAAATGGGTTATTTATAGAATTTTTTAGATATAGACGATCGTTTGAAATTACAAATTAATTCGTTACTATTTAAAGTGATTTAGTCAACTTTTCACTACAATATGTGGCAAGGATCTCCTAATTCGGCAGAAGACAGAGAACTTTGGCTAAACACAAATTTACTTTGTTAATCTTCAAGAATCGTTTCGAAGAGATCTCATTACACAGATTTCATAACAATGTTTTCTTTCGCTGTTAAAACACGTAAACCAATACGATAAACAGCCTTTAAGAAAAAGGAACCGCGATCTCTATATGGAAGACGAATTAATAAATTAATTGTATGACAACGATACATACTTAAGCTCGACATGGTGCGTGAGTCCCTCGGCGAGCGGCACGATGTGGTGCGGCGGCTGGAAGCGGTACTCCTTCATGTTGGGCTTGACGTAGTACTGCGCCGGCGACAGCGACGGGAAGCGCAGCCGGCCCTCCGCGCCGCTCACCACGTTGCGCCGGTACGTGCCGCCGCTCACCGACACCAGCGCGCCCTGGAGACAAAAAATAAGTTGTGTAAATAAAGAAAACTTAAATAGAAAATCTAATATATACAACACAATATACATAATGTTCACACAAAGCGATGAAAAGAAACAGTCAACATTCGATTGCTGCTCGGCCCCGTCGGTACACGTACTCTTCTCGGCCGAACGTACACCGAGCGCTGCTCGCTCTACCAATGGGTTTTTACATTACGTCATTCCACGTTTATCTCTTTTAATTAAATCCATTAATGTCCCATAGTTGGGCACGGATGATCTTTCATCAGAGATCGGGCCCGTTAAAAAAATATTTAGTTTAATTTTAATCGTTATTTTGAATTAATTAATTGATTAATCAAACGGCCCACTTATGTGGAATACGTATAATTTTTTCACTTATCAATTAAAAATGTTTTGTGCTAATTACCTGCAGCGGGCTACCATCGGTGGCATCAGTCAACAACACGGTGATCTCGGCGAGCTTGTGCGCGGCGATCAGTCCGTCAGCGTCGGGCGCGCTGAACACGTAGGACTCCTTGTCCGCCACCACGGTGTAGCTCTTGGACGCGTCCAGCGGACCGAAGCGGTACGTGCCGTCCGCGCCCGTCACTTGCGTTAGCTTCACGTCGTCTGGGAATAGAAGTAAGAATATTAAATAGTGTATTGGTTATTATAATTGTGCTTCACAGTTTCTATGATAGTTCTGCTCCCGTATACTACAAATCTGTTCGACAAATCAGACAAACAAGTGAAAATCATCTTAAGCTATGATACTCGGCTTCTACTGAGATACATTTAATGTAGTTATTAAATGTACCACATACGACACTTAACGTCAACGTCGTTCAAATTAATTACACCAAAACACGGGTGAGAATCGCCGCCCTTACTCAGTCTCTTATCAAATCAAACCGTAACATTGCATTTACTATAATATTGTTAGCACTATACATATTACTAACCGGCAGTAAGAGTAATAGTGACGTCAGCAACGGCCGGTACAAGCTTTCCCGCGAGCGTGAGTGCCTTGCGAGCTCTCAACACGAGCGCTTCAGACTGGCACTGCGCGCCGCCCACCACCTGCCCGCGCACCGGCCACACTAGGAGAGATTGCGATGTTGCCGATACCCACGATACTTCACCCTGGGGGAAAAAAAAGAGATTATTAGGATTACTTTTGGAAAATACTGAATTTCTCAAAAATATGTTAGCGAAAGTCGAATGATAGTACCTATTTACGATTACGTTTTAGAGTAGCAACGTGCTAGGTAAACTTTGAGAGCTGTAGCTCAAAACAAACTTGAAATAAAACTATCTTCAGAGTTTATGTTTTAATTTAGAGACTTGTAGGTGCCCGTGCCCGTCCGAGCTCACGTGCAGGACCAGGTCCGACACGGTACCAGTGACGTCACACGCATACTCACGTCGGCCATGTACAGCGTGTGCTCGAACAGCACGCCCCCCTGCGGCTGCTGCAGCGGCACGAGCGGGCCCACGTCCCGCGCGCCGTGCCCGTCCGAGCTCACGTGCAGGACCAGGTCCGGGACTGTACCAGTGACGTCACACGTATACTCACGTCGGCCATGTACAGCGTGTGCTCGAACAGCACGCCCCCCTGCGGCTGCTGCAGCGGCACGAGCGGGCCCACGTCCCGCGCGCCGTGCCCGTCCGAGCTCACGTGCAGGACCAGGTCCGGGACTGTACCAGTGACGTCACACGTATACTCACGTCGGCCATGTACAGCGTGTGCTCGAACAGCACGCCCCCCTGCGGCTGCTGCAGCGGCACGAGCGGGCCCACGTCCCGCGCGCCGTGCCCGTCCGAGCTCACGTGCAGGACCAGGTCCGGGACTGTACCAGTGACGTCACACGTATACTCACGTCGGCCATGTACAGCGTGTGCTCGAACAGCACGCCCCCCTGCGGCTGCTGCAGCGGCACGAGCGGGCCCACGTCCCGCGCGCCGTGCCCGTCCGAGCTCACGTGCAGGACCAGGTCCGGGACTGTACCAGTGACGTCACACGTATACTCACGTCGGCCATGTACAGCGTGTGCTCGAACAGCACGCCCCCCTGCGGCTGCTGCAGCGGCACGAGCGGGCCCACGTCCCGCGCGCCGTGCCCGTCCGAGCTCACGTGCAGGACCAGGTCCGGGACTGTACCAGTGACGTCACACGTATACTCACGTCGGCCATGTACAGCGTGTGCTCGAACAGCACGCCCCCCTGCGGCTGCTGCAGCGGCACGAGCGGGCCCACGTCCCGCGCGCCGTGCCCGTCCGAGCTCACGTGCAGGACCAGGTCCGGGACTGTACCAGTGACGTCACACGTATACTCACGTCGGCCATGTACAGCGTGTGCTCGAACAGCACGCCCCCCTGCGGCTGCTGCAGCGGCACGAGCGGGCCCACGTCCCGCGCGCCGTGCCCGTCCGAGCTCACGTGCAGGACCAGGTCCGGGACTGTACCAGTGACGTCACACGTATACTCACGTCGGCCATGTACAGCGTGTGCTCGAACAGCACGCCCCCCTGCGGCTGCTGCAGCGGCACGAGCGGGCCCACGTCCCGCGCGCCGTGCCCGTCCGAGCTCACGTGCAGGACCAGGTCCGGGACTGTACCAGTGACGTCACACGTATACTCACGTCGGCCATGTACAGCGTGTGCTCGAACAGCACGCCCCCCTGCGGCTGCTGCAGCGGCACGAGCGGGCCCACGTCCCGCGCGCCGTGCCCGTCCGAGCTCACGTGCAGGACCAGGTCCGACACGGTACCAGTGACGTCACACGTATACTCACGTCGGCCATGTACAGCGTGTGCTCGAACAGCACGCCCCCCTGCGGCTGCTGCAGCGGCACGAGCGGGCCCACGTCCCGCGCGCCGTGCCCGTCCGAGCTCACGTGCAGGACCAGGTCCGGGACCGCTTCCGGAGATGTCACCTTGATCACCACCGCGTGGGCCGTGGCCACGAAGTAAACCGTCTGAAACAACAGCGCAAATTAAATTTCGTGTTGTTATACTTTAGTTTTAACTCGAAATCAATATAATATTGAGGATTAACACAATAGACACCGTATAATACACTGCGTCTCACCCTGATCCCTATTTCAATACACAAGTCAAAAGCCAAATGAAGGAATGTAAAGCACAGTTATGGAACACGCAGCGTCAAACCGCCTCGTGCACGCGACGACGGCGGGGCGCGCGTGACGTCACACGCGGCACGTAACGTCACGAACATGGACAAGTTACACACTGCACTCGTAACGGCTCCTACACACAGTGCCGGGCATGGCCGCCGGGGTGTGCTTACGGGGCTAGCCGGCCTCAGTTCGTTCCTAGCTTTCACCGCTACGCGCGGCTTTTGTGTATTGGCCTTAATGGAGATTTACATTATATTAAACAACAACTCAAACATAATCAAAATGAGACCACCCAAATTAAAAACTTACTTTTTAAAACTAATGGAAGATTCGGTAACGTATTCGCAGCATTTTTTATAACATGACTGTATCTGTCGAGTATACTTACATTCTGCGCCTCATTGGTGATATCAGCCTCAGCCTGTTCTGGCTGGAAGCGGTGACATCCGCGCGGCGTCAGTACATACTTCTCAGCGTTGGGCACGCACTGTTGACTCACGCCCGTAGACACCGACAACATGCCTTGAGATGTCGCGCTTTTGAACTCCACCTGTATAAGAACATGTAATATCCATTAACAAAAATAAAAATGGCTTGTTTAAAGAACTTAGCTAAATTCGATATCACTCTGTAAAATTGTTATAAACATCAATTATGTCCGTAAAGTCAAACCTCATATAAACTGAAAACGGTGGACCCATTGACTGTAACCACTTAACAAGTTACATACTATGCATGGCAGCTAAACGCAGGATGGTGAGTGGTAAAATAGCTTGAAGCCCGCCACAGAGAGACATCTTTGAAATCTCAGTCATAAGATGCGTACGACGCGAGATGACTGCAGTGAAACCGATGTGTGAGTATCGTGCAAGCGTCCACTTCAATTATACAGCTACTACTCTATGTAGTGTACGTAAAACACTTACATCAACTTCATGTGAGGAGTGTATCTTGAGCACGTATCCGGTGTGCTCGAACGTGGGCACGTTGGCGTGGTCCTGCGTCACGGCCACGTTGTGCCTCGCCTCGGCCCAGCACAGGCGGTCGCTCTCCACTGAGATCTCCACGCTACCGGGAAGGACTTCCTCGAACGTGTACTTGCCGTCTAAAGGATCAAAGATTCGATTTAGATCTCACTGTGATAAGGTTGTTTTTGGCTTACGTTACACACATTACACTTCACATTTTTTTATATATCTACTAGCTGACCCGCGCAACTTCGCTTGCGTCACATAAGAGAGAATGGGGCAGAATTTTCCACGTTTTTGTAACACTTTTTACTGTTACTCTGCTCCTGTTGGTCGTAGCGTGATGATATAAAATATGCTTTTTTTTCACGAAAAATATTCTAAAAATTATTTATATCTCTTAATATAACGAAATCGCGCTAAGGCATATCCGCCATTAAAACAGTTGCCATGACAACGGAATTTTGTTAATTCTGTTTCATTATAATATTGAATATTCGCGACTTCGTTCGCCACCTGAATTTTCCCGGGAAATGCGTCATTTTCCCGGGGTAAAAAGTAGCCTATGTCCTTTCTCGGGTATCAAAATATCTCCATACCAAATTTCATGCAAATTGGTTCAGTAGTTTAGGCGTGATTGAGTAGCAGACAGACAGACAGACAGACAGACAGACAGAGTTACTTTCGCATTTATAATATTAGTATGGATAAGCTGTTTGCTTTCCTAATAATAAACAAATAAATTACTGCTTTAACGAGGGTCCAAGGGTCGTAATTTTAACAAGTTTATAAAGCGCGTACAATAGTAACGTATGCAACGTACACGTTAAAACGCACGTATACGAACTCAAACACACTGCAGGTAAAATACATAGCACCACAGATGCATCATAACCACACAAAATAGAAAAACAGACTAATAGAAAAAATATACACATTCTTAATATTTAGGTATGTATCATAACAACTGTCAATATTCGGACATTGATCATAATAGTGATCTGAAAACTGTGGAACTAATTTCAACCTTATTGTAGCTACTAAAAGTTTAAAATAAGTAACTTACCAACAGCAACGGTAGACACAGGCTGTCCCACATACCCTCCATCAGCGGAGAGTGGTCTCAAAGTGACTGGTAAGTTAGCACAGGCCGCCTTGTCTTTACACTGAATACGACCGCTCAGCTTGCCCTTCAGCTGAGAGAAGGTGATGCCGTCCACTGGAGCATTGCCTACTGTCACCTTTTGAGTTAGTGGGTAGAATCTGTCAAAGAAAAAATGTGTTATTTTAGATAATTGTATGGTGATAATTTAGCTTAGTCTTAAGAGGTACTGATGTTATATATTTAAAGACACAAATAAAATTATCCAATTATCAATCGAATGTAATTCTAACTATCATTCGCTTTCGAAATTGATTGGTCAATTTGACAATACGCTAATTTAATAGAAATAAACTTGATCAGTACATAAACCACAAAAGAAATTGTTGAAGAAGATGTTACTATAAACAACATATCAACATCGCAAAACGAAAGTTTCTTGAAAAAGTTGAATTAGCTTCCTCTTTTAAAAGAATCGCAAACTTTATACATCAAACAAGCCAGTCAAATACTCACTGTAATCCATCTCTCTGCTCATTTTCAGTAACATGTACTTTAGCGGTATACACGCCCGGCGCGAGGTACGTGCACCAGGCCCCGGCGTCGCCCGCGGTCTGCACGGACAGTGGCGCTCCGGTCCCGGCGGACAGCAGCACGGAGCGACCCGTGGCCGGCGTCACCGCGCCGCACACGCGCCAACGAGCCGCGCGACCACTCACAGACGAGCGAGGACCCGTCGTGCTGATCACTAGTTGAGTGTCGTCGAATTGACATTGCTCTGTGGGGAAAAAGATTTAATATGTTTATTTGTCTTGCTAGGTGGATTGTACAGCGTAGTGCACAGATGGATTGCTTAAACAGTAAGGTTGTTAGAAACTGTGCAACTGCAATTTACTAAAATGTAACTTCTGTAATTTTTGTTACTGACAATCGGATTTACAACGTGCGACATTGCTTGTGCTTTTAATATCCTGAAGTTAACTTCTATGTTTCTGTTTGATAAAAATATTCAGATGATAATTGGAAATTAAAAATGAAACCTAACAATGATTATGATGAATCTGAAAAATGCCTTGCAATGTTTTATAAGTTGACAATAAAATAAGTATAGTTCATACTAAACTTACCATGTTGGAAACCAAGAGTGTACGTCGCAGGCTGTAGATTGGGCAGTGTGAACTTGCCGGTCGCGTCTGTGTTGCCAATAGGCTCTCCGTCTAGTAATACGCGTGCGCCCGACATGCCCGGCCCGCCTAGTGAGCTGACCACTGAGCCTACTACTGTGAATCCTGTAACCTGTATAATACAACATAATATTATGCAAATTGATATTTCATACAAAACGGAAATGAAATAGAGACAAAGAATTAGTTTATAAACTCGTTTTAAAATAAAGGTGTTCTCATAAAAGCTTGAGTATATATTGCACTTATGCTACTACAGTTGTGTCTAAATCAATCTTATATGATTGTTATGCAAATTTTTGTAATGCCCTTTAATTTCTGATTTAATTTATCAAAGTATTCTAGGCAATACTTGGCATAAAAACTTAAAGAGAGTCTTCAACTTACCTCAAAAGCATGTTTAATAAACAGACTGTCATGACGGACAGTGAATGGCACTGCATCTGGCCTCACATTGTAGCTCACAGCCACTTGACCAGGAGGTGTAGACAGTGCTATGAGCTTGTACTCTCCGGCCGGTACCAGGCCAAAGCTGAACTCTCCATTAGCGTCAGTGATGGAGTGACAGATTGGAGCATCTGGGACACCTTGCAGTAATGCTGTCTTACATCCTTCTACACGGAATTTAGGACTTTCCTTCAAAATAACATAAACAGTATTTATATATATGACAAATTAGAACATATTTTGACGAATTTTTTTCTTTTTTGAGTGATTTGAACCATGTTTTATTATATGATTGGTCCAGACCTTGCCTGTGTAATATGACACGGATTTAAGACTTTTTCTAATAGTACCTTAAGATAAACAAACAAAATAAAAACAATCAAATTGTTAATCATTCAAGTTCCTTAGTTTAATTTTGTGACAGGAAAAATGACAATGGAATAGACATTGTATTGTAAAACTTATCTTACCGTTTAGGAAATCATATATTTCAGAACATCAATTAGTTAGTTAAACAGAATACTCACCTCTTTAGAGTACAACAGCACATACAGTCCACTGATAGCACTGCCGAACGAGGTAACAGATCCAGTGACATCATAACCCTTCACTGCTAACACACCTACAGGCAAGGCAGTGTTGCCTTCCTTCACTTGGACTACTGCTTGAGATGGCTCTAGCTTCCATCTGTTGGGATAAACATTTTGCTAGATACTGGTGGATAGATTTACTTTGAAATAAATTAGCTAGTGGGGTTAATAGGATTGCTAATTGTAATTAGTTTGTAAGAATATGATGAGAAGTCTTAAGTGAAAAAAGGTTGAGAGTTTAGTAATGTTAAAAATGTCTCACTATGCAATTCACAAACACTTTACATTGTAAGAAATAATTATCACTTAGTGAAATGAATAGTCTATTTACTAATGGAATTAAGGAAATTTCATAACACAACAGTACTTATTCCTCATAATGATTATAAGAACTTAAGTAAACAGGCTTATCAAATCAAATCTAGGTCAAGGAAAATTCTTATTAGAACCTTACAAGACTTTTTGTGCCACCGAACAATGAATGTTAATCTCACCTTGGATGTGACGCCTTCACGGTATATTTCCCTGGTATCACTGGCGTGAAATGAAAGTCTCCACCAACTGTGGTCACAGTATTCCTGACCTCTCCCTTATCATTAACTAGCTGAATGTTGATACCCGCAGGACCTTGCTTCTGGCCAGCCGTGATCACTTTACCAGTGATACCGAACCCGTTGAAGGCGAAATTTATATCTTGGCCGGAAGAACATTGGTCAGTGGTCCCGTCAACTGATAGCTCCACTTGCGAAGGCTCGAAGCTCCAGCCCGCCGGTGGATGGACCTTCAGAACGTATTCCCCCTTCTCGTACAACGGGAGGAAGTAATAGCCGTTTGTTGGAGCGCATTCTGTTTTTTCCTTAAGACTACCTTCTTTGGTATACCTGGAAGAGGATAATCATCAATGAAAGGATACTTTAAAAACCACCGGAATTATTACTAATAGACTTAAGCTCAACGTAAGCTCATTGAGAACCCGTTAGTACTGAATATAATGGGATTTAATTACCAAAATTAAATTAGTAGGTACAAAAGTAAGGTTAACTTACAATCCAATCTCTATCTTAGAAAAGTCCAAACTAACATGACTTTTGACGAAGCCGCCACATCCTAGGATATCGTTAGCATTACATTTTGTACTTAATAATACTAAAATTAATGGAAATAGTATTTTTTCGATGTAAGCAATCATCGCCATTTTTGAATAGTGATGTGCCTGTCAAATGAATGATGTGTCACATGTGTCATTCCATTGATAACAATGACATGGCAGTGATAACAATTTAGTCGAATATTAGTGTAGTAGATTAGATTGAAAATTAGACGAAAACTTATAAGTACAAAAATCTATAGTTATACAGTAATTTGTTCGTACACTAATATATGAAAAAGCAATAATTATTCTATAATTAACGAGAACATTCGTTTTTTTTTAGTTGAACAACGAATTCAATTCAGTATCTCAAAGATATTATCCATATTATCTAAAAATCAGCAAAGGGAAATAATATAACAATCAAGCTTATGTATCACATTGCATCTTTTAGGCTGGGCCTATACAATCCTTTCAATAAATTGGACAGCAACTAGGTACATGCCCCACGGGGTGAGCTTCACAAGTCAATATAATAAAATATGTACAAAGTGTAAGTTGTTTAGTCGATATTAATGTGAATTTAATAAGCTACCTATAAAAAGAATCCAGGTACTCTTCCTTATGTTGTGGTGTATGGAAATAACTATCTGTATTACATAAAAACAGAAATACATACTGTTGGGGTGTAATTGTTTATTTTTCACAAAACAGTACATTCATATAAAACAGGGGGTGTAAAGAATTGTACACAACAATATGTAAAACAAAGGAATAAACTTATAAATATGTTTACTTCATAACTAAGGAATTTTATGTAGCTACAGCAGTTTTGGTCTTGTTCTGTATTGGAAGGAACAGTTTGAATTCTGCTGGTAATTCATCTTCTGAATACAATCTATCTGAGAAGTAAACTCTTCTAATCCTACAGTTGGCATGTATTTGTACTCGGAGAGTTTCTACATAATTAGTTCCATAGGCTCTTCTGGTGAAGTCGGCTAAGTTGAACTGAATTTGATTCCACCCCTCATCAAGTCTCATAGGCATCGTACAAATGAAAGGCTTCACGCGGGTCGTTGACTGGTAATTACTCGCTCGAAACCTTCTCCGTACATTCTTATCGTCCAAAACCTGAAAAATAAACAGTTGAGGTTAGAATCATCAAAGTTTTTCTAACCTAAAACTAATAGTTTCAACTTCCGTAAAAGTAGTTCAATCAATAAGTATGGTAGAATACATTATACTCACTTGAACTTCAAAGGTGAAATACTTTTTGAGATTTTTTATTATCATAACCAGGAAGGGTAACTTGATGCCAAGGGTCTTCTTTGGATCGGCGGGACATGTAATATACGTGGTGCTGACATTAGTGCCAACTATTTCTAGCACTAAGCTTTGAATATCATTGTCCGTGATCCTCTTTATGTGCCCATTTCGAACCTTCTTGTCCCAAATTTGCAAGGGCTTACTCCCTATGCTGTAAAGAATTGACAGGAAGCCGGATTGAAAGGTGTTCTTGAACATGTCGCTCAAGTTCGTCCGCAGCACTCAATGTGTTCTTACATTTAACAAGAGGCTAACAAACAAACGTTTGATCAATAAATAACCCACATTCGTGGATGCATTAAAACTTTGACAGAATGACAGTAAATACAAGAATTTTGAAAACGGCCATTGATTGGTCATGAGTTTGTTATCAACAGGATTACCATAGCAACGCTGTAATGAAACGTTCCATTACACGGCAATCTGTTTTTACCGGAAAACTTAAAAATATGACCGTGCTATAAAAATATCTTGAATATATTCATAAGAACTTTTCTCGTAAATAAAGAAATTAGTATTCTATTTTTAATTTTATACTAACACTTTTCTTTTTCTCGCTGATATAACATTTATTGGATTTTTAACATAGTTCCACTTATGGTGTAAGACGGAGTGCATTTCTGAAATTGACAACTATACAGATATTTAATCTGTGCTTGTCGCAGTAAAAAAATTCAAGCGGTGCATGTGCAGTGCTTCGTATTATTTCCACACAATTTATTCTATAATTGCGGCCGTGTGTTCAAACGTTGTATAGAAAATGTGCTAATATACTCTTTTTTGTGCTAATAAAAGTATAATGAACCTTTTTCTTTGTGTATCTGATATTTGATTTGAAAAAGTGATAAAGCAAAAATGACGGAAATGTCGTCGAAGAGGTAAGATTACTAATTCTTTGCAATGAGGTTGTTGTCCGTTCCTTACACCAAATTGTTATATTTATTGATTACCTGCTTGTATTGAGGGAATTATGTAACAGGTAAACCTGTGTCGCCTGAGTTGTCCCTAAAATCCTTTCTTGACTAGTTGAACATTGGTGGAAACTATTATTGTCAGTCAATTTACACGGCCTCTTCTATAATATAATTATAGCGTCTATAGCTCCATCAATAATTTAATAAATGTTTATCTGCAGTTGCACAAACAAATAAGTACATGAGACTTGTTTACTGCTGTGGTGATGACAACTGTCAATGTTTTAAATAGAGAATTGTTTCCATGTGTTGTTATTTTTAAACCAAAGACAAATTCTGTAGGAATGTGACAGAGGAATATTTAAACTTCCTAATATGGCATTTCTGAAGCTTATCTTTTGTCTCATGATCTACTTATTATGCTTAAATGTTACTTGTAACAAATTTTATTTACCTGAGTCCTGTACTGGATAGACTTTTTATGGACAGTAATTATTATTTATTGTTTCATAACTGGTAGATGGTACAATATACTTTGAAATAGTATAAACTCATTACTGGATGCTCACATGCTTTTGTTGTAGCCTGTTTTATTAAAGAGAGGCTCAGTGGCATTTTAATTATAAACTATTCTAGCATTCTGAGTTACCTACACTCATTTACCATGCCCTAAAAGTAATTTGGGTAGTAAGCAGTGAGATCAGTCACAAGGCTGATCTATTATTATAATAGAGTCTCATTATTATCTACATGGCTGGAGCGGGTATTGTCCTACTACAACTGTACTATCTGCACTTTGGTTGTCTATTCTAACTTGTTTGGCATAGCAATATGGGCATTGTTATGTCAAGCATGATGCTCCTAAGTAACTGACTCCGAGTAAAACACAGATGATTGTAGACTATTTTCATTATTATCAAATATTTGCATTCTAATAGGGAGTGAGAGTCTCCATTTACTTTCTTATATTTGCGTTTATCACTTAGTAGCACGAATCTTCGGGTGCCGCAAAATCGGATCGCCGAATCGGCACTACTTTTAGTAGCAAGAGTATCAACGCAAGACTGACGTATTAAATAAGTATTGTTTTACCCACGACTAAAAAAGGCAGGCAGTTGTTTATCGCATACATACACTTCCGGCGATAGTATGGGTCCCGTCGTACTATCAAGCTTCAAGTCGTACCTACGTGATTTCAAAGCCCTACATCACAACCTTTTTGCGCTAAACGGTAAAATCTATCGTTGAGGTATATCCCGTGTATTACATATTTTCCTAATTACGTCATATGATTTAAAAATAACATGTGTTATAGTAGTTAGTTTCCTTATTACTAAGTGAATTAGGACAATCACGCGATGTATACTATTTAGTCGCTAATCACGTAAGTTTACAATGCCTGCGGAATTTTTATAAGGATAACTGATGGTTAAAATAATTTGCCAATAGACCATATTGGTATCCTGAAACAAGTAACGGGAAATCTTTTTGCGCAAACCACGGCCGGTGGCTAGTACTGTATAAGCGTATATCCAGTGGGTGTATTACGGTATACGCACTCCTACATACCGACAACTGGTCGCAAGAAATCGACCTACAAAATCAAATGAACTACAGATACCGATAGCCGCACAGTGATATTTGAGCTCCTTTGAAACTTGAGTAAAAGGTGTCCTTATTGTCGTCCTGGTACGCCTCCAGCAGTTTTGGAGAAAAAACAAAAGAAACTCTTGCTTTTTTCTGCAATATCGGCTGTGATCTTCGTCATCAATTGACAAATGAGAACTCGTTATTTATGTACCTAGCCAGTATAAACTTAAGTATAAACTATAGCTACCAAGGCGCAGGATAAGTTACCTGTGTCTGCTCATGTAAATCGCATCGTATCAATATTATGTCTCGAATATCAAGTACATAAACGGCAGAAGTAAAACAGTTGGTTTATTTATTTCTTCCTCGGTCCCGGCCGGTTTTTCATTCGTAATTGAGTCGTAAGCGCCGGAATGCGTCCGCGCTATAAAAGGACACAATCGCAATGATTACTCCACTGTCATCGGTCTAATATGCAAAAAGATCTTTGGTGGACCGTCTTTTGTGTAGCTTTAAACGCGTCTTTTGTCAGTTAATGGTTGTTGAAATTCTTAACGTGGTGTATGTTGTGTATGTATATGCAATATTTGAATATACTTTTATCGTTCTCCTAAAGACACTTCGTTGAGAAATATAAACATCTTCGTCTTCCGTATTTACTTATTATGAAAATAGTATCATAAATAATCGAGCTATCCGCCAACTGCTATTAACGGATTTTAAATAGTTTAGCAAGCAAAAGTTGTTTATATCCTATCCGTAACCAGCCGCTAGCCGCTCCTCCTGCTTAAAATGCTCATTTCGAAACCATGGAAAAACATAAGGTGCAAAAACAATTAAGCGCAAACTTTGAAGACGAGCATTAAAATGCAACTGCACTTTGCAAGTTAAGCAGCTAAGTTCTGGATAATGAGTTACTTTCTCTGTTGGCGACCAGTTCTTTGCAATAACAATAAATATGGAGTTTTATACGGCCGTTTTGTGTTTCATATTTTTTATTTTGTCCCGATGAATGAGTCGAAAAGGCTCCGCTTCGATTTTGCGGAGAGGTCACTCAACCCGGTCGGATGCTTGGAGGATTATTCTATTCAGCCTTTTTCGATGAATAAAGGATTTATGTGCTACATTTTCTTTGCTTGCAAAATGGTAATCGGTTTAGCGACTGTATTAAGAACTACTATTTAGTCTTTATCTTCATACAGCTTTTTTCTTTTGTTTTGTGCAGTTTTCAAGCTAAAAACAGCAAATTACTCGCTCAATCCGCTCTTAGCAAAATGCTATACATAATAACTAAATACAGCCCTTTCCGTTTAAGATCATAAGTAAAAGTTACTTATGATCTTAGATAGATGTGTAGATTCAATAAAATGGTACGTACGTTTGTATAGTGTCAATATACTATCGTTATCGCTCTAACTCAATATTATAACTAGCTGCAATAATCAAACAATGGAGATAACGTCAAAAGCAAGCTCTAATTTGTCATTTGAATCTTGAAGTTTACACCCAAGCAGTGCGATATTCAAATCGAGACTCGAGAGCTAAATGAATTAAACCCAGGCAAACGAGCGTTAATTCGTGTAATGATATTATCCCCAGTTAAACTAGCTCGTTAGCAACTGAATGTTAAAATAAATTCTTTGATTTCCACTAAAAAGGAAAGGTCTAGTTGCAGACTGAAATTTGCTAATTTGCAGCCAATGGCTTTGAATTCCGTTTTGCTTCTTATTAAAGGGTTATCTTGTGAGAAATCGGTATAAGGCATGTACAATCAAATTGCTACTGAGTGCTACTGCTACTACTACTGGTAATTGTCTGGTTTAGTTCCTCGACTTGAGTAGTTCTAATCTGTTTGTTTGTATTGTCCTTATTCAACAGGCAAATATTAAGTCTATAAAAGATATTAATCGTACTCTCATATTTGGATATCGATTTATTAAATTGGTATAACAAAACCACTTTATATCATCTCGGGTAATGGTTTCTGCTGTATGAAGTAGATAAATATCGCAAGTTTACTTTTCATTCTTCCTTCTTTTCTTTTTCTTAGAAAACCTTACTACATTTTTATCCGACAGCGGCATAGAAAAGCCATTGTTCCCTCACAGTAGCATTTTTGCTTCTTTTTCAGAATAAGGCTGTAGAATTTCCGCGCGGGAAACCTGCGTATCATCGCTATTGTTCTCCGGTTTTTGTGCACGAACTATAATTTAGATTAAAAATGAACTCCGTTCCTCCTAATTTGAATAGTAGTGTTTTGTGGTTTCCCAAAGTTCGTTGAACTGCCTAATATGGAGTGATGGTAATTAATTATCTCTGGGCCCGATCTCACGAAGATTAAACGATTAATATTAAATTTTATGCTTTACGAATCAAAGTAAACACTAAACACAGACATGGTCAAAATATACATTTGCATTTCGTGGTAAATAAGCTCCGAATTTCGACTGATAAGGTTTTTTTGCAAGTTTAGCTACACAGTAGATTCCTTATTGATTTTAGCGGTACATACGATAAAAATATAAATGAAACTCAAAAGATGGGCTGAACAAGCTTCATACTTTTTATTGACGCAATGTCATTCAAGGAATTCTTATAAAAAATCGATATGAGTAATTAGCACGTTGCTTCGTTCAAGTCGTATTGCGCACAGGTATTTGGTATTCTGCATTATTTATGGTGTTGCGTATTGTTATCGATGATAGGCTGTATGCGGTGAGTCAGTGGCACGGTGGCTCGGACATCGTTGTCTTTGCCACCGTAGCCTACTTACGCGGCCATTGTATAGCTTGATTCAATTTAACGTGTTTCTAGGTTAAAGGTTGCCACTTTAATTCGATTATATCACTCTGCTTGGGTATTTTTGATTACTCATTCAATTATTTTTTTATAGAAAAGCAGCGGTAGTTTTGTTAGGTATCCTCCTAGACTGATTAAAATAAGCGTGTTGCATAGAGCAGGCTCGACTGCATTTTTAAGAAAACTACCGAACTGAGAATGCTTCTCAAACACAACACAAGTCACAAATTACCTTACAAACATTCAAATCACGGTCATAAGTTCACAACATTATGATCAGAAGTCAACAATTTTATCTAAATGCTCTATATCTGGAACTAGTTACACTAACGCACAAAACGAAGCTAACCAACTAAAAAGATCAGCCAAGCATAAACAATGACGTCGAAGGTCCTCTATTCGTTCTTAAATAAATATTTTCGGAAACGCTAAATAGGTACCCATCTACCAAAATTTTATTATTATGAAGCAGGTAGGCAAAACAATGGTTTACTCGTAATATTTTTAGGGCACGTGAATAAAATTCCACCAAATCACACAAGAGACCTTTATTCCTTTCTTATTATAGAACGGATCTAGTTTTCAATGTAAATAGAACGCAGTCCTAAATAGTTCGCTATTAAGTACCGTATCAAAATAAATCCGGAACGAAACTTATTAATAGAAAAAAAAATTGTAGGGTATTATAAAATAAAAAATGGCGACTGTGGCCACAAACTAGGAACTTAAACCACAATGACGTTGGTTTATACGAAAATTTCAGGAAAATTCAGACGAGAAACTGAATGCTAATTACTTACTCGGTATTATATTTATAAATCGTTATACCAACCTAGCTTTAAAGTATAATAAATTGTTCCTATTTTCCTTTCGAGTTATAAAGTGATTCCTCAACAACTGTTTCTCCTTATCAGCGCTCCCACAATTATAAAGCTTGTTATAGTAAATTTACCTTTATGAAGGGTACCATCGATTGAAAGTCGATTTTGTTACTGGACAAACGTCCATGTCAAATTACCATGTTACTGTGGCTAACGTCAATTTGCTCTACAATAAATAAATAAATATAATTGGACAACTCACACACGGCCATTTAATTCCACAATAAGCAGAGCTTGTACTATGGTCACCAAGTACCTGATAAACATACTTATATACTTATAAACTCATGTAGATAAATTAACATCCGTACAGTTAGAAAATTTTCGAGAAGCAAGTTTGACCGTTTAAGGCATAGTTTTAGCATTAACTTGCTCGGGTTTCTTAGAAGATTACTCATTTATCTGAACCTGAATGGCTTAAGACGATAAGTAAGTTAATGCGCATGTTGCATCCGTAAGCCGGATGTCAAATACAAGACATGTGTGGGCCATAAATTGCCCATACTATATCCAAGTAAAATCAAGAAAGCTTCATGAAACTACTCTAGAAACAATAATTTGGAAAGACTTTCAAAAGCAAGTGAACGCATACCAGAAGTCAGCACTCGAGTTGAGTCCATTGTATTGGCAAACCATTCATCAAATGCATTAAAACGTTTATTTTACTGGTGCTGGCGAAACTGGTTCACGTGCGAATAGTTTGCAAAACGAAATGCGTGGGGGTATATCGAAAAGCGGGATTATGAACCGCTTTATTTGTTCGCTTTCTGGGTCGTCGGTCTCGGCTGACCCGTCTCGCCTCAACGAGAAAGTGACTATTCGCTTTTTCATATGCTTGTCGATGCCATTTCAATGATCGGTTATTATTTATAGCCACCGACTTCCTTCGCAATCATTTAATAGCAGTTTTATTGGTTATAGGCAATTACATTAATAAAAACTCACGGCCGATAGACCATTACGGATAATTGAGCCTATATCGACAGACAGTCTGTCTTCGTCCAGTTCATTGTACGGGCAATGTCGCAGAAATATCATAAACGGAAACTGAAATGTGTCAAACAAACGGTATGCGGTGACATCTTGGCACAAATATAAATAAACACGTACGGACACTAATTAGAACATTGAAAACTTTACGTGCCACCTTCCGCAGATTCATCTTTCCGCGTTCGTTCAAAAGACGCTTCTGACATTCATGCTGGCATTCAGAGAGCCACACAATAAGGTCTTTTAAATAGTTTCACGGTCCAACTCGAGCGTCGCACATGTCAGGAAGTAGCAGATGAAATATCAAAAGAACAAACGAAAACACAAGAACTTAGTAAATATAAATCCCATCATGAGACAACGACGCGATGTGGGATTCTATTACCATAGTCCACAATGCATCGTGTTAAGGAGGAGGGAGAATGGGAATTGCTGTAATAATAATAGCAGAAGGCGCTTATTACAGTAATTCTGACTAATGAACGTTGACTGTATACCAATAAAAAGGTCACATGTCGATGTAACGAGCTGGATATGTGTATTATTTATAGACGGACCAACACGCGGTTTTATTTATCTAGAGCCGCCCACCCGGCCGAGTCGGTGCCCGCGACACACATCATCTCAAAAAACTTAATGTTGCCACGTGATTTATGTGTTTTCCTCATAGTTTATTAAATACCAAAACTAATTCAATGTTACTACGTTTTATTACCATTGTAATGAATCACTCCAAATGCATTTAAGGATAAACAAAGAACCACCCAATTTAATACAATTTTTTCGTCTGTCTGTTAACTCAATTCTAATAGGTTGCTAATGAAACGTTTGGTAGTAAATAAACAAACACTTCGTCGTTAAATGACCTTAATTTTTTGCTTACATATCAGATCTTTTGTTCGCGCGGCTAACTGTTTCGATGCCGGCTGAATTCCTGCAACATCCAGATTAGTGCATGGTGTCCTGGGTGACCGCTCGGTGCGAGATCACTTGAACTTGGAGCGCGCTTGTTGTGAACATCAAAAGCAGTCACGTAAAAGCTGTCGCGGAGGACAGACGCGCTGTCGCCGCCTCCTGCCCCCTTTTAGCCTGAAAGGATACGTGCGTTTATTTCGGGATCGACACTTCTTCCTTTTTGAATTATTGTGAACTTCGTTACGTAAATTGTGGGAAGTGCATCTGTTATTCCTCGGCTCGAGATTCGAAAGCTCAAGTTTAATATACTATTTATATTTTAGAGACTACTAAAGTTCGGGGTGTAAACGATCCGTTTCAAAAGATAACTTTATCTAGTGTACACCACATGGATCGTAACCCCATTTTATAGATAGAAACGTGGTGACTGTTTACATGATAAACAAAGTTCGTTGGTATTTGTGTATCGATGTTTTATATTGAAAGAGTGCTGTCTACGTCAGGATTCTGTGAATATTGTGTGTAATACTACGTATCTACACATTTTCCTGTTTCGCCGCCGCAATTAGCTACATCTAGGTGTATTTAATGAAACTGGAACAAGATTTGTTTACTGAAAGTGTTGGTAATGTTTGGGACATGGTGAAAATGGGAGCCCCTCATGGATAGTGAGGGCAGGCTGGTGTTTTGGAAGAGCGGTGTGTGGGAGGGGGGAGCCCCCACCCTCAGTTGTAACACCTGTAAGAAACGGCGCGCCGACAGAATGAGCGCCAATGAACGCCCCCAGGGGTGAGTTTGGAAGTTTTTTAGACTTTTCATGCGGAAAATAAAGTAAATAAAACACTGTTTTTGCTCCCTATTCAGCCTGTAGTAACTCGTAGACTCACGAGCTCCCTGATGCTAAATAAGTCTCAATATATTCTAAGAAAACGCTATTTCTGACTTAATGCATGCTACAGTGTTGCATTGCAGATGTACTGTAGGGCTATTTATTCGACGTGAAGATTCATAATGATTGATTTCTCTTCACCTTTGCGGTATTATTCCTAAATCACTATTGCAAGAGTTATACCTTGTATCGATTCTTAAAATTTCGGGTCTGGAAGTAAATCGATTAATAGTGAAGGTACAGTTTTTGTTCCTCAAATCTTTTACAGTCTGTTAAGCATTCACAGCAAAATCGGTGAAGCGATTATCATTATACGTTGTTGCTTATTCCAGGAAAATTTGCAATTTTGGTTGCTTAATTTACTGTTAAGTGTATTGTTTTAAATCTAGCCAATCAAAGTTACGCCCAGAAACAAATCCTAGTTATCTTATTAATATTATAAACACGATAGTGATAAAATATGAGATCAAAAGGGAGTGTGTGAGGATGGATGTTTATATCTATGGTTGTTTGTTTGTTGGTTTGTTACTTTACGTTTGTATTATAAATATTGAATTTTGTGAGGATGTTGCTTTCGCGTGAAAAAGTACACCTGCTGGATAAACTTTTATGAAATGAGGCACGCAGGTAGTTTATACCCTGGATAACACGTAGAATACTAACAATTCCGAGTCTTTCAATGCAGACGAAGTCACAGTCAGAAGCATCTCCACAAACAATAAATTGTCTAATAAAACAGCATACAAATAGGTGAGTCATTGATGAATGTTCGCAACAAATGGACAGCACCACACAGTCTACGAGACGTTGCTTGTTATTATTGGAATCAGAAAATAAACAAGCATACTACGTCCCTATACAATAACATTCCTGCAACCGACTCGGTCGCCAGATGCATTATATTTTAGCTGCAGTAAAATATACTAGGAATTTTCAGAATTTTACAACTGCTATAATATTTTTGGAGGTCAATTCTGCCATTTAGGAAAGAAAAACGAATGTCATTATTTAATGGTAGTAGCAATAAAGTCTATTATGGTGATCCGAATCCAAATTTGTTTTTGTATCTCGGAAAATGGAGTAGATGTAGCGACCTAGTAGGTCTATCTTTAAAATTGTGTCAATGATTTGAGGAACAATACGCTATTTTTTTACCGTTCAGTAGATTTTGTTATCAGCACTAAGTTTTTGTGCCCACATTTACAGGATTCGTTATACACCTACTTAGTCTTGGCCATTCTAGTGCCACTGACAAAGATTTAGGGGTTCTGTAGTACAGTGAAGGAAGATGCCCTGACCTGTTCTTCACGGTACTGCTGCTTATCGATTGGCTTTAAGCATTCAGGTCTGTTCCAGATAATCTCGACTAATCTAAATTAACGTTACTGAGGAAGGACTAAACAGGTCTACCAAACCTGTTAGCATCTCACTACTTTGTAATGGGACAATGTTTGCTCCTAGATATCAAAGGCTTAATATAAATCCAATCTTGAGTCTCTGCAATGTAAAGTTCCAAATCGCTAAGATTACTCTGTCAATTAAACCGCGTTCCTCTAAATACCTCGAGTGCCAGCACTCTGTACGCAAATAGACAGTTATTTTGAACCATTTGAACAAATCCACTGCATTGTGTACTTATTTTCGCCTTGTTGCTTAAGGGTAAAATAATATTTGCATGATTCACACGTTCCTGTATAGGTCGGAACACTCGGAACCTGTTTTCCTTGTCCGTAGTCGCTACAATTTTTAATATGGAAGCCATTGGACGTGTTCACTACGATATTTGTGTATTATTGTTAATGAAACAATGGAACAAAGAGTCGAATTATTGTTTTTATCTCCCTTTGTATGTGATGTACTTAGTTGTAATGGTCCCGTTTGTATGTTGCATCACAGATTGAATGGATCTACGTAACTTGTAATATGATTCAAAATAAAATTAAAATCAGGACGGTATTTTTTGGTTTACTAGCTGACCCGCGCACATTCTCTTGCGTCACATAAGAATTGGTCATACTTTTCCCCGTTTTTGTAACATTTTTCATTGCTCCTCCGCTCCTAATGATCGCAGTGTTATATAGCCTTCCTCAATAAGTACTAATAAGTAGGCTATCCAACAGTAAAATATTTTTTCACTTCGCACCAGTAGTTCTTGAGATTAGCGCGTTAAACCAAACAAACAAATTATATAGTTTTGTCGACTATTATTCGAATGTAATGCCATATTGAACAGATATTGTAGACACATGTGTTCATAATCATAAATAAAAACTATTTTCAGTGGCTTTGCCAAACCGAAAGTAGATTTTGTAATCTCCAAAATCATGTCAGTTAAATCTACATGATTGAGCGATTCAATTTCACATGGTCGATTAAGCAGCTATTACATCATTAATGTAGATAATCCGGTGACTAAGTTGATCGATGAATGATTAGGACTTACTGCAATCAGGATTTTATACGCTAAAATATACACCATGATTGATTTTCTTGAAGACTTCTTTACAAAAATACTGCAGAAACTGGAGTTTGTTGACAAAAAGCACTATGTTTTTCAACAGTGTCCTGACCTTACCCCTCACTAGGTTCCGCAAAGAAAACATGTTGTTTTCTTTTTCCATTTTTCTCAACCAATCTTCATAATTTTCTTAAGCTGGAAACGATTGTATCGGACGGAAAAATAGTCTTCTTAGATAAAATCCATCCGTTTTTTTTCGATCTTATTTTCCAGATTACATTTAGCTAATCCAGAAAATTGTTTCACAATTCACGGCTATAAGTATGTAGTTTATGCTTATTCCTCCAGAGGCCATTTCTCGTAAGAGGGTCCTTATTTATTGTTACAAGTAATACCGTTACAGAATATACGAATACAATTAAGTTAAAAGCCTTAGAGATACAAGTCTGAGTCTTGTGACCTTTTTCAAATTAAAGATGGATGGATATTACCTATTTTGTTTATCGTTTTGTCGTATGAGTTATGAGAACGGTTTCAAATATGTACTAAGGATTTTTTTGTGTGGAGGCGTAGACGAAAAATTTGATCAATTTTTGATCTACCTTCTTTTTTCCTTCATGTTTTGGTTCGATTTACTTATCTTTTTTCTCAACATTTTTCAATAGTTATCTTTTGGAAGACGAAGTTTTTAGAAGATTGCGGATTAAAAGTCGTTGTATATTACGATGTTACTTGATTTAGAACAGTTATATTAGTGCAATGAATCCGGATGTAATTAAATGAATCATGGAGTACTGTAGTTTTCTAACTTTCCAATATATTCGAAAGGCAAATAACCCAATGATTCACTAATGAATGGTACCTAAATATTCTGTCAAAAATATTACGCAATTCTTTTACAAGGACACGAGAAAAGTAGACATATAAAGACGATAAAAGCGAAGATAAACTTAGGTACTCAAAGTAAAAAGCTAAGTAATCGTCTTCGGAAAGACTACCACTGTATAAAGATCTAGGTATGTATTTAATACAATGAAGACTCACATACCATATGTTAGAACATGTGCGGTGTATTTAACCCATAAATGTCAACTATTGCACACGTGTGCGCCCGGCACATGTTTACTTACAAAGAATTTATCTGCGCGACACATTCACATATTCCTTTTGTGGCTGCTCTAGATTCTCTTTTTCAGTTTATTAAAGTGCTTTGAAATAGCTACGAGGATAATCAACCGCAATGTCTTTGCTTAGATTTGAAAACTAGATTTGGTATGAAATTTTCTATTTCCATTCAGGACTTTATTCTGAAAGAAAGTATACATAGGTAGGTACTTTCTTAAACTTTTCTTTAGCCCATTACTGGCCCACTGCTGGGCAAGCCTCCCATGGGAGAGAGGGATTAGGCCTTGAGTCAATCACCCTGGCCAAGTACGGGTTGGGGACTTTGTTTCCTTTTTGTTTACTTAAAGTTTCATCACGATTTTCCTTCACCGTCAGAGCAAGTAAGATTCATGAGATTCGATATAATTAGATTCAGTAGTTTAGATGTTGAAATATCACAGACATACAGGATCGTTATGAAAGAGTGTTAGGGATTTAAACAAAAGCATACCAAACATGCAGAGGTATCATAAACTAGTACTAAGGATAACAAACTGAAGTTAAGTTATAGAGAACCAGATACATTACATAAGTGACAGTCGCGATTGGCCTATTTCTTACAACATTCACAAGTTGGGATTGCATCAGCAAACTTTAGTAAGAGGTGTTGTTATCGAAAGTTGTCCCTATGAACAAGAAAGGGGATCTCTTAGTGGATCTAATGTGATTGATGCTGGGAAAGTTCCAGAACTATTTTGGAGAGCATTCATAACTCGACTCTCAGAAGTAATTTTTTGTCGATTGATTGCCGATTCGACTTGTTTTTTAGCTATAGATATAGCTAGAGGTTCCAACAACAGTTTTTTAAAGTCTCGTTTAAAATAAGTAACTTTTTTGTATGTTTCGATCTCGTAACTTGGTTTTTATTTATTTTTCTTTCTTTATGCGCAATGTGCGTTTAAATGTGCATGGCACCCATAAAATTATATTTTTCAAACGACCTTTAGTTTCCGTGTCACAAGCTAACGACACTGTAAGCAGACATGACAGCTATAAACCTTTATTTTTTACTGCAAGTACCTTTAAATATCACAAAACGGTACATAGTAATGCCATGAGAAATCAAATTATTTGTTAATATAGGTCAAATTTTGACAATTAAGATAGTAATTACTGAATTTACCACTAGTCCCGAAAGCCTTTATGTCTTTGGAGTCATAGCATTACCCTGTCCCACACCAGGCATTTTGGCAACGCTCATTCTGTTTGGGTGCATTATATTAAGATTTTCTTCATACTGATGGCAGTTCAATATCTTAATAGACCATGCTTGCAGGCTCTTGATCCTAATGAATATGTAATTAACAATCTAGTACTCACTATTGCTATGACCAGAGAATGTGGGACTAATAATTGAATGATCAATCATAATATTATGTTTATACATCTGTACTAATATTGACATAACAATGTGATTATTATCGATGAGAGTCAACTCAAAACTAAGTTTGAATTAACCCTTGTTTCGTGTTAGGAGTTTTGACCGGAATTGATTTATTCGGGTTTAAAAACTTCTTTGTTGTGATTGTCCATCCGCCCGTAAAGGGTCTTCAATTTTGTATAAACGGAACAGTGAAAATATTCTTGCCGATGTTTCCAATTTTATATGGAAAACTCGAGCTTGGCTTTGGAATGTACCTTTTGTACCTTTTTGCGTTTAATTAATCAACTACCTAGCTAAAATCGAAGCACATTTGCTTGGTCTGGAGATGTTTCATCATAAATACATTGAAACCGTTTACTATACTCTTCTACGAAATAGATCTGTTTTCTGTCGTTTAAGAGCAGTTTATATAACTTACTCCCTTTTCCTGGTGAACAAATCACTTTTAAATGTAGAGGTGTGTCGGTATTTGTATAGTATGATAGTCAGTATCTCAAACCAGTAGCATATAAATACAGGTCCGCGACCACTTTCTCAATTAATCTGTCATTCTACGTAACCTGCCTTTGATTTTGATACAAGAATTCAAGAAATACCATAAATAAAATCAAAATCATGATATAACGACTATCATGTTCACACATGATAGTCGTTACAATAACTCAACATACCACTAGCTCGAAATGGAGATACAACCTTATGAGAAGAGCTAGCAGTCAACTTACGGCCACACTTTTCAGTCGTCAAAAGATATACAATTTGGTTGATACCATAATTATCCAAATTCCTATTGTAAATACCATGTCACCAATCCTTATTTCTGTAATTTTAAAGTCACTATACGTATCCAGGTGTTGGCAAGTATTCTCGTAAAGCAACCGAGCTGCCAACGGGACGTAAACACAGAAGTATCGTCGTAAATCATCGGCACGTTATAATTAGCGACCGTCGCCCCACCTCGGTGTAATTGCTATCAACACTTTTACCTTTTGTTATTCCCTTATACACTCGCGAAATTATTGCTAGTAAAAGTTTACCTGTCTTTGTGCTTCTTGAATAATTTTGACGAGGAATTGTCTACTGACCACACGCAATGTGATTACGATGAGGCTTGCTTTGGGTAAAATATGGCAATAGGAGTTTTTTTTTAAAGGCAACTCTCGCACTGTTAATTGCGCTTGTGTCGCAGGGAATTTATCAAACATAAAAAACAACGTTTGCACAAATTACAACCAGAAACGGAACAATTATTTTTGGATCATAATTAATTGTTCCATGTGTGAATCGAACCCACCTCGCTAGATGCTTTCAATTTTGAAGACCGCATCTGTTTCCTTAGTTTGATAAGTGGACATCACTGGTCATTGTTTTAAGGGACGCTTCTAAGGCTTTGGCAACTGTAACTTATAATAGGGTCTCAGGTTATTATGCTGGTGGTATTTCAATCCACATAAGCCTATGAGAGAAGTACTTCGTAACATGAATATTTAGCAAATCTTAGCATTGCTTCGGTCAAAAGCCATGGATACTTAAGAGGAAAAACCATCTGTATTTAGCAAACGTCTAGAATAACCAAAATAAATGTAACAAAACAGTCCATGGTTTGTATTCTTCACGCTCAAATGTTTTCAATGACGCAAGTGATTAGAATTGTTAATTTATTTGCATGTTTCTTGCTCCCCACTGAGAAAAAAAATATTCGTGCCTAAGTACGATGTCTACATATTTTAATAGCAGATCAGTTTGGAGATATAGAACGAATAACTTTGATTATCAGGTTAGTTTGTATATTACGTGCTGTTTGTAAATTTCTAAGGATAAATATTTGGTCATATACTTACAGTTACCCACCAGAATGGGCAGAAAATGTTGGTGGGACTGACTGATAAATTTGAACCTGCCAGATTTTTTACTAAGTCTTGTAGACCGAACAGATTTTGAACTGCCATATTAGCAGTGTCATCCTAATACAAGCAAGATAACTGATCTCTGTCAAAAAGTCTGAACAACGGATTTCCCCTCCATTACTTTTGAAGTGTAACTAATTAGTCACAGAATAAATGAAATAATTTAGTCACGATTTAACAAGATTTAAATGGACTTGAAACTTATTTGAAGCACATAATTCGTTGGAATGCGGCCTCCAGGAAATAGTATGGAAATATATATTTATGCTTCGAAGAATAAATTTTACGATATGTATGAAGTGGCACTGAGTTTTAGAATAATTTATTACTATGACTGACCTGTGCCAACATGCTTTACAGCGTCTTAATGATAGTAAATTCCTGAAATCGCATTCGCTACGTAACTAAAATAAATTCCTTTGGCTTTAAATACTAGTATGCAGTTTCCTAGACTTTCCACCATCAGCCTTGTTTACGATTACTAAGATATTTCTAAGGTATTAACTGGTGGTCAGGGCCACAATTTTTCTTCTAGTATTATTAACTTTTAACCAGGGTAGTGTTATTTTGCTTCTGTTTTCACAGAACAGATAGTAATTGTTCCCATATTTCAATTCAATGAATAAAAAAATATTGTATAGAAGTTGTTTTTGGTGATACTACCCTCTTAAAGTTATTGGTGTTTGACTTCTCGGGTAAATGAGAACGGTGAAGTGTAAATTGATCAAATAACGATCAAATTTCTCGGAAGAGGGGTGGGGAGTGTATTGCATCCCTCTTTAATTTACCAATTATGTTATATCAAATGTTACAGAAAGGGGACAGTTTGTCTTTCACCAGTTAAATTCCTTACCTTCCGGAATGCTTTTGAATAATCTCTTGTAGTAAACTGAAGGATATTCTATGAATACCTCCATTTCTTAATTATTAATGGGGCGACCAATGGTCTGGGTAAATTATTCTGTACTGAATCTAAAGAGTATTTGTATCTAGTAATCAGGTAGTAGCAATCAGCTCGCTAGCAAATTATAAGATATATCTCTAGCATTGATAAGCGAGTCGTCTCAGAATGCACTCAGTGCATTCTACGCAAGTATTATTACTCTATATCTTTGTTAATAATCAGAAATCTACATTTGTATGTCCATGTGTCCTCAGTTATATCAGAAAAATGCTTTCAGATAGTTTTTTCAGAACAAACTTATCGCACAAGTGCGTGGGAGGGGTCACACGCTCTCGTATCGATAAAAGGTCGTTGACACCGTCACAGTGCTTGTTTTTTCTCTGACATAATATTATGAAGTATCGTTGGTACGGATGAGTAATCACTGTGATTTGTCCATATTGTTTTAAAGTGCACTTTGAACTGCGATAACTGTTTGTGTTATTACATTTCGATTCGGTGATGTAATGTTTTGTTTGGTACTTTGGTCACGGATATAACTATTGTATAACCCTCTTATTTATAAAAATATATGAAGTTATGAAAGGCTTATAAAGAGTTCATTCACTCCTTAGCGAAATGAAAAAGAGAATCCATATTATAGTAGTCTTTTAATTAAAATAGGTTTATAGTGTGTTTATGAATAAGAGGGATATGATTTAATTCTATTTATAACATAGAGCAGAACTTGGAGTATTTATCAAAGCTATAATCTTTTACATGAAAGTTTGTAAAGCTTTTTAACACAGTATTTGGCAGTATCGTATTCGAAGTAATACTCCAAACAAAACCGGAGCGTGTAAGCCGACTAACCGATGTTTTTTCTAGTTGCTTAGTACCTAATTGAATCTTGATCTGAGTTATAATTTCTAGAATTTACTTATGTAACACAGAAAAGGAATAAAACTCGAATATCTATAAAAAACGACGTTGAACCGTAATAGCACAGAAGAATTTCATTCACAGCCTTTTATGACATTGAGGAGAATTAATAGCCCGTATTCTTTAGACTAGACAGGCTGCAAAAATACGTGTATTTTTCAAAAACTATTACATAAATGAACATCCGTTGCTGGCATTCCAAACCCGTGTTTAAACCACACGCCTACCGACTGGTAATTGTACGTTCAAATAGATTTTGTTACCCAAAACAGTTACAAACAAAACTAATTAGGGACCAACCATTAATTACCTACTACTTTCCGTAAAGTAGTTCGGTACACTAATTAGTATTTACTAAAGATCCACACGGTTAACTTAGAAAGCTGCTGCGCGGCTTGGAAAAATAACCTTTTTTAACCTTGAAGAAATAGGCAACTATTATTTGGAAGGACTAGTTTTTTACATAGACTAAAAGTTTTCGTCTAGAAAATAAGAATATTATGTCAAGGATCATGAAATTTTCGATACAAAGATTTCTGGGATAAATGTCTTAACGCTGACCCGTGAAGTAACTTTAATCTAGGTTTATAGGTACTTCATAGCAGGTCCATAAAGACTAAATAAAACTAGCTAGGTTCATAAGTGCGTAGTTACATAAGATTTTCTTAGTCTACAGACCTAAAACGTATCTTGTTCTACGATAAAGGGCGAATATAGAATTTAGTACCGACAAAAATAGGGGTAGGCTACAACACGGCTTTGCGTGGCATCGAAAAAGTGTCGATAGATAGACAGCATTACAAAATCCTAAGACAAGCATCGTAAAATAATGTGAGCATATTTTTGTCGTTACTAAATTCTAAGTAGGGTAGTTCGTAAAATAATTAATCAATTTGGAGGAAGAACTCGTACGCTATTCTTCCGTGTGTGGGCTTTATATTATGGTGTTCATATTCTTCTTTTGTCTCTTCCAGTGAGCTGAAAAAGCTCTCAGAAGAGAGCTTAACGCGGCAACCAGAGGAGGTGTTTGATATAATATGTAAGCTCGGCGAAGGTTCATATGGAAGCGTTTATAAGGTTCGTACATCAGTTCGTTCTATGTCAAGACATTTAGACTAATCTAGATCATGTAGTGCACCTGTGCCGTAAACGACACAATCTAAATGTATTATTGGATGATACTAAATGATTTTTCTCCCGACTTTTTACTGACCTAGCTATCTTTAAGTCCTCAAGATACTTGACTACGATAAGTAATAAGTTAAAACCTATCTCGGTTTTTTACTGTACAGTTCAATCAGACAATTCCATATTCCGTATTAGCTAAATAAAAACTACAGAAAAATTAATAGTTCGTTCTCGTACTACGAAACCATTACCATAAACATTCAGGGCGTTTAGCTACACAGCTGACATTGGACTTCCAGGCATTACACAAAGAGAGCGGGCAGGTCCTCGCGATCAAGCAGGTGCCAGTGGACACGGACCTGCAGGAGATCATCAAGGAGATCTCCATCATGCAGCAGTGCGACAGCCCCTACGTCGTCAAGTACTACGGCAGTTACTTCAAGAATACTGACCTGTGGGTGAGTCGAAGACACTGGAAACGTCTTTTATACGTAGAACTACGTAGTTCCTAGATACTGGGGTATCTTGAGAGCCTTTTTTTGTACATCTACTTCAGTTCTATTGATTGGCACAAGATTTATCTTTTTATCTATTACAAGAAGATAACGTCGTCTATATTACTACGTTACCTAATTTAAGTCTTGGTAGATTCTTGCTTGACAGAACAAAGCATAGTTTCATTTACTTATTATAAAATCTCGCCTAAAAATAATATTAGTTAAGTAAAGTTACTAAATAGCTCTTTTTATTAAACTTAACTGAGCTTCACAATGTAAAATTAAACACTACAATTAATCCAGCTTAATAATAATTTTGCCTACACTTGAACGACGTAGCCAAGAAATATATGAACGGCACATCAGTGGCGAAGGGTCAGTTTTTACAAAAGGTAAGCCGGAGCTATTAGTCATTGTCTAGGTATAATACCTACATATTATGTACATCGTAAGAATATCGACGTAAAATTCTGCATAATAACAATATGAGAGTATTATCTACATTCGACTACAGTCTCTTATTTCTCTCTCTACAGTCTAATAATACATAGGTACCTACTTACAGTACTTACCATGCTACCTAATCATGCTTGTTTTGCATTAAGTTACTCTGTCTTCAGTAGTAACACGTAGGTAACACAACAGCACATATTTAAGATAACGTATATCGAACGATTGATGATTGTCTCGCACTGGTTGTTTTATAACATATTATACAAGCAATTTAGAATGTATTCATCAACAATAAAATATCAAACACATTATGGATAAACGCAGAACACTTTAATAGAAATGAGTTTAACCTATAAATCTGACAAAATGAAAATTTACTCGAATAGAAACATGCAAAACAATTACTCTTTAATACACTGATACGTTCACAGTTATGCACAAACATTTAATAAGGAATAATGTTGTAATAAACACAAATATTCTAATTTGTTATAGAGCGCGCGAAAAAACAGTAAACAAACATAACCTAATGTCAATCTCAGTCAAACTGGTGAACAATGTTCGCCATCTCGCTCTTGCACGCGGCTCGCGCCGCGACAGAAACATGCGTAAGATCATGCGTCCGCCGCGGCGCGGCGGCGCGAGCGCTGTAGCGCGAGGCAACCCGCTCTTCCTCCGGCTTGCTCGCCACTATGCAGCGCGGTGTAAAGCGCGATCCAAAAGGACGTAAGCGACATCGCCGCCATAGTTTTTATTGTACACGATTCCCGATCAGCGCCTACGGTTTATTTCATTATTATTACTTCACGTTGCGTTTTTAGCGGAGCGTAATTTTTGAAGGGTAGGCGTTTTCGTACTGTTTCGATTAGATTATTGATTCTAGTTAAAGATTTCGCTTTAAATATTGTTTATTATTAATTAATTGTGTATTATTAGGCAAAAGTAAACAATTAATTTAACACTAATATTAAGTCTTTCCAGAAAGGGAAGCCGGTAGGAATCGAGTTGTATGGAGCCTTCGCCACTGCGGCACATCACTCCAAGACTTAGAAAATTAGCAAAACTTTTTCAATAAATTAAGGAAAAGAGTAGTCTCCAGTAGCATTCAAGTCGTCTTCTATAACAAACTTAAATACTTGCAAACTTCTATTTCTTATAACTCAATCAACAAATTAAATATTCTCACTATCGTCAAAGACTTGTTAATGGAACTAACACACGACAGACAGACGGACGTAGCGTTTAATTGGAGCACCTTCACGAGGCCAGTAGATCGATACTCGTTAAGTCTGGATCCCTTTGAGCTGGGTCTCGGTGTTTATTACAATGTGCAATGGTCTAGACTTCATAACTAACCTGGATTACTTTATTTACATAATGTAGTTTTAGTTGTGAATTATACGATTTTAATTACGTTGTTGAGAATTATAAACATGTGTCTACTAATAGGCCTTTGTGTATAATAAATTGAAAGGAACAAATCGTTCAAAAGACATGCATGGATGATGGTGCCGAAAGCCTATAATTTCTTATATCAAAAAAATTAAATTATATTCTTTAAAATATTCTATACGTACCTATAAAGTTATAGGAAATAGAAAAGTTCTGAAATCGATTCTTTGAGCTCAGTTTTGAGATGTATCGGTAACTTTGAGTAACTCATTTTTAATACATTAATGTCCATCGGACTGAAATAAGTAGATCCACAATAATCTACATATAAGACACCATTATACCATTTTATTCATCATATTTAGCAAAAATGTTTTCTGTCATGAGCCCACTTATTAATATAGTTTTAATTATTTATTACAGTCCGTTCCTACTCGTAAATGATACAAGTTCCTATTGCCAGTATTTTAAACTAAACAATTCTTCGTGCTACAACTGTTTCGTTGTTCCTTCCAGATAGTAATGGAGTACTGCGGCGCGGGCTCCGTGTCGGACATCATGAGGCTGCGCAAGAAGACGCTATCGGAGGACGAGATCGCGACCATCCTGTGCGACACGCTCAAGGGGCTGGAGTATCTGCACCGCCGCCGCAAGATACACAGGGACATCAAGGCGGGGAACATACTGCTCAATACTGAGGGACATGCTAAACTTGCTGATTTTGGTGTCGCGGGACAACTTACTGTGAGTGCCTAATTTTCAAGTTTGAAAGAGATCTGCTTCTTTTATTCATTGGCAGTGAAGTGTTCTATTTCAGGTGAAAGAAACAGCATTTTAATTGCGACGGGGTTTTAATTAAATTGAACATCACATATCTGGCGCAGTGGTTAAGGTGGTCGCCCCGCTACTAGAATTGCGTCGGGAAGGCGTGAGTTCGATTCCCACACGGAAAAAATGTTTGTGCGATCCACAATTGTTTCGGGTTTGGTTGGACTCTGTGTCCGTTGTATGTTTGTAAAAATACCCACGACACAAAAGTAATCCTCAGTGCGGGAGAATTGTTGTGTGATTTTAGAGTAATATTTTCTGTGTTAACATTGGTCTTTGTGACAATTCAGCTGCTTTGACAGAATATTACATGGCAATTGTAATCCACAGATTGCGTTCCCTGCCTTGGTCACTGATTGGTAGTTATAATATATTAAACAGGGAAAAGAGCACATATTACTTAACCTGCAATATTATCCTATTCAAGTACACATAACATACACACATTATATCTGTTATATCCTATTAAAGTACTACTACTGAGTAATATTTAATTGTAATTTATTTAAAACCACACAAGTAAACTTTTGAAAACGTAGGGAGAGACCAAAAAACGCCTTCTGGCATGATCCTTACAAACTTCCTTCGCTTCATTCATCTCCATACATCCTGTCATACAAGACATCACCGATTTGTTGCTTTTATGTCTTGCGTATACACTAATATTGCAAAAGTAAAGATTTTCCCCGCGATACAAGAGCAATTCTTAATGCGGAAGTTGTTTTCTTAAAACAAAAAAATATATAGGATTTTATCCTCACCTAGCAAAACTAACCAACAGAAAATATTATTTTTTTTAGGACACAATGGCGAAACGCAACACAGTAATAGGCACTCCGTTCTGGATGGCGCCGGAAGTGATCCAAGAGATCGGCTACGACTGCGTGGCCGACATCTGGTCGCTCGGCATCACGGCGCTGGAGATGGCCGAGGGCAAGCCGCCCTATGGAGACATACACCCCATGAGAGCTATATTTATGATACCTACTAAACCACCGCCCTCGTTTAGGTGAGTTTAATAATTTTTGAGAGAACTATGAAGGCTAGATCCACTTCATATAGGGTACGGACGTACGTCAGTCTAGGAATTTTAATACATAGCATATGCCTGATGACTTGGCCATATTTGAGAAGGACTTCTCTGAGTTTGCCCCCGACAGGGTGATCTGAAAGGAAAGAGGAGGGGAGGCCTTTCTTAGTCTGTTTGAGTGGGAAAGTGTTTAATAACCATTCCAGTTCCTCGCTGTATACATTTTCACGATGTGGCCGTTGATGATTTCATATTTTATCTGCTCGCCTATCATTTGATTTGCCTTTAAGATGGCATCACTCTTAATGATAAATGTTAAAATGTGTTTCAATAATAATCTATAAGTTTAATAATAATTATTTAAATTGCATGTTTTATATGATTGCAGAGAGCCGGATCAATGGTCGCCAGAGTTCATAGACTTCGTCAGTCAGTGCCTCGTCAAGAACCCCGATGAGAGAGCGACGGCTGAATATTTATTAACACATGAGTTCATAGGTAAATATTACTATATAAATACATACATATACTCAAGTACATAGAAAAGTAAAAACATTTAAGTTAAAACTATGCTAACTATGACACAAAACATTTAATATAAGAGTTGTAAAAATGGATAGAGTTTTTGAGTTTGTAGTAAGGTTCTGGAAACTGTATAGACTAAAGTGGACTTGTAGTGAATGGTTTTGGTATTAAGTCTGCCTTGACACAACTTTTGTACATAGAGTTTATAAATGTTTTAAAAATTGCTAATGTTCCTATGCTTGTGTTGTATGCAGGTAACGCGAAGCACCCCAGTATCCTGAGCACGATGATCGCGGACGCGCGAGAGATCCGTGAGACGCAAGCCTTCCGGAATGCACATGTTACTAATAACGCTAAGACGTTCAATGCGGTAAATATAATTATACTTAAGTTTTATCAATGTTCTGCATTTAAAATCAAAATCAAAATCAAATCATTTATTCATTTAGGTCAAATATTGACACTTATGATAGTCGTTACAATTACTGAATCTACCACTAGCTCGGAAAGGGGGTAGAGCCTTATGAGAAGAGCTAGCGAGAAACTCACGGCCACTCTTTTCAATCGCCAAAAAGTTTTACAATGTGGTTGATACAATAATTGATCATGCGAAGAGCTGCCAACAATCAGCGATATAGACTAAACGTCAATTAAGTTAAATGAACATAGCTAGGTTATTTATTAGTCTCTGATCATACCGTATGTTGGGAGCACCTACTAGCATGTGATAATAAGAATATGGGCAGCAAGTGAGCACTCTGGTTGTGAACATTATAAAAGAAAAAAGTGACAGTTTTATGAATAACATCAAATTGTACGTAACATCACCTATTTGCATCATTAATTGCCCATATTTTACAATATTTAGACCTACTGCTACTGAGTTTATACAATTTATAGCAAAGTTCCCTAATTTCAAAGAATCCTAATCAAGCGAGCGACTAATCCCAAGAGCTATTGTCGTTTAGATACTCATCAATTCTGTAATAAGCTTTCCTAACGAGATGTTCCTTAACAGCAACTTTGAATTTTGGCAGGGGTAAATCCATGATGTGCTTTGGAAGCTTGTTGAAGAAACGAATGCCGAGACCTACAAACGAATTGTGCACCTTGTGTAAACGATGATGGGGACCTACTAATTTGTGTCTGTTTCTAGTGTTGTAATTGTGTCTATCGCTATTTGTTGCGAAAGTCCCTAAATTTTGTTTTATATACAACAAGTTTGCAAGCACATACTGTGATGACACCGTCAGTATCCCTATCTGCCCAAAAAGCTCTCTCAAGGAGTCTCGCGCTCCTAAACTATAAATTGCACGGATAGCTCTTTTTTGAAGGACAAAAATAACATCTATATCAGCAGCCTTACCCCACAGTAATATACCGTAAGACATGACGCTGTGAAAATAACTAAAGTAAACCAGTCTTGCCGCATCCACACCAGCAAACTGTCTTACTTTTCTGATTGCGTACGCGGCGGAGCTGAGTCTCCCCGAGAGATGCGCTATTTGAGTGCCCCATTGGAGCTTGCTATCCAGACTGATACCTAAAAAAGTTGCCGAATCTACCAAATCGATAGTTTGCCCATTTACGACTATGTTAGTACCTAAATTCCTCGCGTTGGGCATAGTGAACCTAATGCACTTAGTTTTGTCAGAATTTAATAACAGATTATTACAAGTGAACCAGTTGTGGACCTGTTCAAGAATACTATTGATATCAATAAAACAAGACTTCGAACGATCTACTTTAAAAATGAGTGAAGTGTCATCTGCAAATAATATAATATCACATAAGTCCTGCACCTGAAAGGGGAGATCGTTTATATATACGAGAAAAAGAAACGGACCGAGTATCGAACCCTGAGGCACGCCGAGAGAAACAGCTGAACCTGAAGACCTTACACCATTGATATCTACTCGTTGAATCCTATTACTCAAATATGACGCAAGTAAATCGAGCGCTGTATCCCTAATTCCATAGTGGTTTAGTTTCCTAAGGAGCGTATTATGTTGGACACAGTCAAATGCTTTGGAGAGATCGCAGAACACCCCAATGGCGTCCTGGGATGTCTCCCAAGCATCATAGATATGCTTGACGAGCGAAATACCTGCATCGATCGTTGACCTACCCTTTGTGAAACCATACTGTTTACCATGAAATAGCTGATTCGAGTTAAAGTGACTTTCGAGCTGCTCTAATATGACCTTTTCGAAGATTTTGCTAACCGCAGGCAAGATGGAAATGGGCCTGAAATTGCTGGGCTCACTCTTAGATCCCTTCTTAAAGAGTGGTACTACTTTACTGTGTTTCATTAAGTCCGGAAACACACCAGCATCTACGCACCTATTAAATATTAAAGCCAAATGGGAGGCTATTTCCAGGATGATACTTTCTACTAATTTAACAGAGATGCCCCAGAGGTCAGGTGTTTTTTTGGAGTTGAGCGACCTAAAAGCCTTAACTACATCATTAGAGTTGATATGTTTGAAGAAAAAAACACTACCACACTCTTCTACACTATTTCGAAGTAAACATTCTGCCTTGGCAGGACAGGAATTCAAGGAGCTAGTTGTAGCTGTGGGAATATCAGCGAAGAAAGTATTGAACGTCTGAGCAACCTCTAAGTTGTTGGTGATAATCGTGTCATTTACTTTCAGTTCAAAATTATTTTCGCGCTGGATAGCACGACCTGTTTCGTTGTTAATGATATTCCATGTGGTTTTGATCGTATTGTCTGAGCTTTTAATTTTGTTGCTTAAGTGTAAGGATTTAGCAGCAACACAAGTTCTCTTAAAAATTTTTGAATAGTTCCTAACGTATTCAAGAAATTTAGGATTAAAATTGAACTGTTTCATGGAATAAAGCTCATACAACCTAGCTCTACTTTTATAAATACCTGCTGTCGCCCAATCGCAAAATTTGAGTTTCCTATTGTTATCTAGTATGGTTTTCTCTTTGAAGATAGTTTTGAACTTGGATTCAATAATGTTGAATAACGATGTGTAAAGGTTATCCGGGTGTTCTTCGGTGTCGTCTAACTTCGTCATAGCACTAGCTATCTCACTATTAAATAATACTAAACGATCCCTAGTAATAGGCCTACAAGTAATTTTCTTTAACCTATTTTCTACCCTAACAGGAAATATAGCCTTCTGTCCACAATGGTCCGATGTTAATTCACTTAAGATTTCCCTACCTAAACATTCGCAGTTGCAGAATATATTGTCCAAGCATGTAGCAGAATGTGCAGTGATTCTAGTGGGCTAAAAATCATGTTATTAGTTTGTTACTATATAATTAAAGTAGTTTCTTGAGAGGGATAAGTAAACATTTATATAATGTTGGTATACATACTTTTTACGTGCTAAATCAATAAAAAGTCCTGTTATATGTGTGTGTCCTGTGTATATTTTGGTTATTACTTTCATATTGTTGGTTTTTTGAGCGACACAAAGTGCTAGTGCAAAGTGCAAGTGGAACTCGCGGGCGCGGTGGCGGTCGCGAGCGCGGGGACGTGGCGATTTGTGTTCACGTTGGCCGCCAGGCGGGCGTTTGGCTCAAACTGGCTCAAACTGGTTGAACTTACTTGACGTCGCGAGTGAATCGCGCCCGCCACCGCTAGTTCGACGTGAACACACGAACATCTTCACGCGTTTGATATTGCCGCGAGCGCGCCTAACCCGCCTAACGCGTACGGTTTGTACGTGAACACTTGGGAACTACGCCATATGTTTGATATTTCGTAAACGCGCCCGCCACCGCGCCCGCGAGTCAACGTGAATGGCACAAAATGTAAATTTGATTCCAGTCCAAACTTAGATGATAAAAAAAATCTAACCAAGTTTATAATCTAACCATATTTATCGTAATTAATAAGAATGTATTGTTTTGCTGCAGGGTGACGGCGGCTACGAGGAGGCGACGATGAAGCAGCGCGGAGACGGCACGTTAGTCCCGGCGCGGGACGGCACGGCCGAGCTGCTGCCCGACCTGGGCACCATGGTCATCAACGAGCCCGACGCGGACCTCGCCACCATGAAGCGTTAGCACACACTTATAACTACCTAGGCTACCTATAGACTACCTACCCTACCTATAGATCCTAGAACCGAATGTTCGCGTGAACTCTTCCATAGAAATACAATTGCCACTGACCGTCTGATTGATCCTACAACAAATCTATTCCGCTAGAATAACCTTACTTTAGTAGAAGACAACTAGCTTTTATTAAAAAAATATGATAATAATTGCATTCAAACTAACTGAACCTAATCCGCGAAGTACCTTAAGTCACACAATCACATCAAATTTTATCCTAAAAAGTTAAAATAAAATCAAAAAGTTATTGTTATAACGAAAAATGTCGTATATCTGTAGGTCACGACACCGACCCGATGGACACGAACAGGCCCAAGTACCGGCCGCTGTTCCTGGAGCACTTCGAGAAGAAGGAGGTGAACCACCTCAACATCGGCGCCGCCACCAACGGCACGCTCACCTCGCACATCCGCCTGCCCGGGGATGATACTGTCAGGTAACAAATATTACATACACTACTATACATTTTAACTGCCATAGCAGCTGTAAATACGAATGCTGTGGAATACAAATCTTGGGTCGGGCTAAAAGGGGTTCTTTTTAAGTTATTTGACTCCAGGAGTAACCCCCTCTTCGAAAGGAAAACTATGCCCGACAGTGGGACAGTATATACATACAAAAAATCACGCTTTCTCCCCAAAGGGGTAGGCAGAAACCAGAAAACACTGCCGGTACAATCCTTACAAATTTCCTTTGCTTCATTCACATCCATAAATCTTGTCATACATGACCGCTGGTTACGAGTACCTTTCTGTCATGCAAATGATGAGATCACTGATATGATCTGTGATCTAGGACAGTAATAGGTCATTCATTGTATTTATTTGAGTAAGCGGCTGTGAAAGAATCAAAATTTATTGAAATGTGTGTGCTGCTATTATTTAGTTCTTGTCTATAAACATGTTCGTTACTTGTTGTAGTGTGGAGGGGTCGGCGGAGGGCGAGTCGAACCCGTCCCTCGCGCTGCACCGTGCCTTCGTGGAGGAGGGCAACTTCGAATTCGTAAGTCAACTGCACGTCGTCACGCTACTGGCGCTCGCCGGTACACGCTCGCGTAAGACTACCGGACAACCCGCATTATACATTTATTATATTATATATCTACCTCCTAGCTTCCCCTGTCATATTATGTACTAAATAAAGCGTTGCTTCCCTACTAAAAAGGAGGTAGTTGAGTGAGTTGAATTAAAAATGTGAGGTTTGCTGTGGCTTGTTGTCGCTAAGTTCTAGTGAAGCTGATCGTAAGTCTAGTAATCCTGGCGTAAAAAAAAATTGGTCCAAATTTAGTAACATGTTACTGCGCAGACGTTATGGTCCTTGACTATGTCTATTATATTTGTTTAACGCTTTTTGCGGTAGCTTGTTGCTATATTATACATATACTTAATTAATCTATGCGTTCATAAACTTAACAATACGTTTATGACGAACTATGTCTTTGTAAATATTCAGTGAGCTCGTTGCAATACAGCGCTTGTATGTATTAGGCGTGCATGTGTATATGTATAACTATATGTATACAATAATATAACGCTTACCTCTTGAGGGTGTCCGGTAAATAAACGAAACTGATGAATGTTATTGTAACTTTTGTTGAAGGTGAATGGAGCGTAGTTTACCGTTGAATTTAACAATGTGTGTAAAACTATAAGGCATGTTATTTTATGATTGTTTTGATTTACTGATTATATTGTACAAATAAATTTGAAGCTCTATATTTCTTGAAGTTAAAATCTTTAAGTTTAAGCTAAACCATGAGGTTCGAATCCTTTAGTTGGGTATTAACTATGAGGTTCGAGTCCTTCTAACATGATTAGGAATTTTAATGATTATTTCCTATGCCTTAAGTGTAGTAAGATAGCTATAGTCAAGTTAAACACTAAAGGCTCTTTCTGGTGACTTGAACAATGCTTTGAAAAAGCACTAATTTATTTGAAGAAGAATTTTCTGTTGATCGACTTCGATTATAGAGTCATTAAGTAGTCATTAACTGCACGTTTGGCGCAGTGGTTTAAGCGGTCACCTCGCCGCAACAACCGTAGCGCCGCGTGTGGTGGGTTCGAATCCTACCCAGGACAAATCTTTGTGTGATGAGCACGAGTATTTGTTCTGAGCCTGGTTGTTAATTTATCTATATAAGTATATATTTAGAAGTATATAAGTATGTTTATCAGTTATTTGGTTACCATAGTACAAGCTCTGCTTAGTTTGGAATCAAATGACCGTGTGTGAGTTGTCCATTAATATTTATTTATTATTATTTATTATTATGTGTGTGTTGTGCAGCTGGCGTACCTGCCGGTGTCGGAGCTGGAGGCGCGCATGGCGCGGCTGGACGCGGAGATGGAGGCCGACATCGAGCAGCTGCGCGCGCGCTACACGCGCAAGCGCCAGCCCATCCTCGACGCCATACAGCTCAAGCGCAAGCGACAGCAGAACTTCTAGCGCCCGCGCCATAGCTCCTGCACCTGGCTGCGTCGCGCCGTCTACCGGCGGCCTGGCGAACTAGTTCACAACGACATCTATCTACACATAGTAACAACTCTATTGTTACGTTATCTGTTGACAAGTGGAAGCCCTGTGCCATCTGTCGTCGAGTAGATATGACTGTTGGCTAATCTCTTGTAAAAGTTAGAAAGTTGAACAATTAATTAGTATTTTGAAATCTTAAATGAGAGTAATTGTTAAGTTCCAGAATGTTACTTATTTAATGATCATTTTGAATGTTAAATTTGTAATATTTTGGCACTTTACAAATGATTGTTGCAACGATTATCATGAAATTATTCGTCGAAATGTTCCCCAAAAATTACGCGTTAGTGGCTGTCCGTATTGCTTTAGGAATGAATAAGTAAACGAAATGTGAGATTGTTAGAATTATGTAACAAATTGTAACATCGGTGTATGTACAATAATATGAGTGTGGCAGAGAATTAGATAGAAAAACGAATGAATAGAAGAGAGGTGTGAAATATCTTCTTTATCGTACAAATTGTACTAATAATGCGTCCACGATGTCATTAGTCATGTTGTTTTATTGCTAGGCGAACATAATACACAGTAAAGTATTAACACTTAAGGCCCTTTGAAAACCACGTTAAATGTTAGTTACTTTAGCTCATGTTAAATTTATTGTATACAAGACTTTTTAAATTGTCCTAGTTGTACCAGTTTGTGCATGAAACATAATATCCAACAATATCATACAACTAATTTTATCCAGAGTGCAAACATTTTTGAATGACACTATAATTTTTAAATAGGTATTTACCTTAACTAATACTTTACTGTGTTAAAATCGCCTTGCAATTTAACATTTAAAGTCATTTCATCAAAATCTTATCGCTCATTTGAACATAATCAAATTAGGTGCTTTTCCTTAGCGATGGTGCCAAATAATTTCACATACGACTGTAGAGTAATGTTCCTAAACTCTCAAGCATTTTACATTAAATTTTACATCAATTTGGCCTATTTTTGAAATTTTTCTCTTAAACTCTTTTCGGCCAAGTATCGTGCCATTTGATGAAATTTTGACGTCATGTGCTCACTGTTTTAAACGATTTGGGAGATAGAAGTTATATTATTATACTGGCATTTAAAAGCTATTATTTTTACCATCTGAAAAGCCTTCGGTATTGCTTTTGGTGGCAATCAAAGATTTTAATATCTCACGGGGATTGTAAATGCGAATCGGCTTTTCATCTTAGTATGATTGTCGTTTTCGTATCTGACTGTTATTTCATTTGGACAGTAATTATTAAGGCTTTAGGTTCAAACAAAATAGAAATCTATTGATGCCAAAAAAATATATAATTTCTGTTTCCCAAATCGCTGTGTCACAACGAAATAAATAATAAAGATAATGCGGGCGCAGTCGCGTCGTAGTATTAGTGTAGCCTGTTAATATAGATTGTTACGTAGTGTAGTGTGACTCGGACGTAAGGAGGCCTCGCGTCACGTCACGAGGGGTCGCTGAGACATATCCCTGCGGCGACAGGTGGCGCCGCTGTCGCGGGACATGTGGCGCCACACACCACGTGTGTTTTCTTTCTTTTACAAAAAATCTTAAACAAAATGTTTTTTTTTTAAATGATCATGCAAGAGTACATTTCAGTTGTTTTAGCAGTTAATTTGAACTGTCAAGCAATTACATGCTTGGTCGTATTTTTTTTTAGAGGAACGACGTTTAATTGTTCAAGCGAATTAGAAAAGGTTATAAGAATATGGATCTCATCCGAAAAGGTATTTAAAACGGCCAAAGAATAAAACTTAAGTTTGGATTTCAAAAACTAGTATAAAATGAATCGTCACTATAATCTTTACTATATTCGCTATGAACATAACAATGTGTTTATTCCTTAGAATCAAAAAATAGTTGGTGTACTTTTAGACAGTCCATAAGTGAAGGTAATATGTATAAAATCCAAGTTTTGTACACCCTAAAAGAAAGAAAACACAGCCGCCTTGTAGAATACTGTATTAAAAACGTCATGACAATATTATTTGTAGATATAACTAGCGAATGTAACAAATATCATTGAAACGTGAACATTAAGTTGTGTTTGGTGTATTCAGTTAACAACATGTCTGTCTGTATGTTCCTTAAGTTGTAGATCTCAGATTTATCTCGCATACTTGTATTATATGTACGTATATATTGTAATTAGATATTATTCACTCAATTTGTACATTTACGACTTTGTAGTGGGTTGTGAGATGAATTTAATGAAAATAATTATACAAATACATTATGAATTTTTCAATAGATCGCTGTGTGGGCACGTGCTAAGTGTGGGCGTGTACGATCAATTTGCGTAGCTGTACATGATAATGATGCATTTGATATTTGATAGAATGTAATAATTGAAGTTAATTATATCGAAGACCAAATGTGACGAACAAATTATCGACTGATATTTGATTTCATGAGCCAAGAGAAATGAATTCTAAGTCTTACTTAGCACGTGTTCACATTTAGCTAATTATATCAAGTATACTATCAAGCGTTTTGGGTTCGGATCCCATATATTTTGTGTGTGCCGTCTGATTCAATAAGATTCGTAGCGACTAAATCCTCTAAGGAAACTCACTTTATTCTCACGAGATTTTATGCATTTCTACATTGTAATAATGTAAAATAACTAGCAAATATTATTAATATAGCGTTAACGTGTGATTATTGAGCTGAAAAAATAGCGTTTTCATGTAAAAATGTCTCTTCTGCCATATATAGAGTATTTTGCGAACATCATCGATTTATGAAATTAAAAAATACAAAATATTAGAAGTGCCATTAAATATATGAAGAAATCATAGTATTTTCGTACTCCAAGCAATAGTTATAAATTAGAAATGTATATGTTTTCTGTAAAGAATCGGCGATATATTTTTTGTGCCATTGTCGTGATCAGGATGTGCTTAGAGTGATTGTATGGTAAATGTATTCGGGTGATGTGAGCTTTCAGACATATTGTTTCTACTATTTGATTGTGACGCACTGGAGCACTCATTTGTAAAGCAATTTTTTGATCAACTAAATGCTTATGACTTGTAATTCTTTCTGGGAAAATCCAGTGTTTTTTCGATAGTTAAAAGTAACACAACTTTTGCAAATATAAGGGCTTAAGAAATACAGAGAAACATGTATTTAAAGTACTTTTACAAATGAGTGTTCATGCAATTTTTAGTGCAATATGTCGTTTTATGTAGAAATGATAATTTCGCTTTAAGTCTGAAAGCGGTCAAGCTTTTCGCATCTTTTTGAAAATTGTAATAAAAGTTTACCACTATTTTGTAAAACATTTGCAATGGAAATTTTAAAACACATTATTTCAATAATTGGTAATACGAGTTGGCAAGTATTTTGTATACAACAAGAAGGTATTTTTGTTATTTTTACAATATGAATTAGAAATTTATTATTTTCTAGAATAATTTTATGTATTACAAATACTATAAAGCTGTATTGATCGGGTTATTTAAGATTATTTTGTTAATCAACTTGCCGACTCATCAAAACAGCCGGCCTATAAATATTGGGATGAAAATTCGTCTATATGAAGTGTACAGGGTAAAATTATATGCATTAATGACTAAATTCGCTTACCGCAATGCTTCATTTATTCCGTTCTTTTATATTTATCGATTTTTACTCGGAAATTTGAAACAAAATATGTATCTAATCATACTAATTTTTGAAGAAGTTATTATATATTTAATTTTAAGTACTGTAACTACAAATTTAGGTTAGGTATAGGAGTGACAGAGATAGCGGATATATGTTTGTCTTTATTTACGAGACCATATAGCTATTGTTGACATTCGAGGGTAAACGGTATCTAATTGATGATGTTCACAACGCTTTGTAGCGAATTTTTAGCTTGTTTGGTTCTTAAGTAAACTGTATTTGTCAAATCATGGTGACTTGTCACGATAATTAGAATATCGTGATATTTTTATTTCATGTAATTTTTCAATTGAGGCATTGGTGTTTTTGTTGTATACGTAAAGGAAAACTGGTATTTGTTTATGTTTAATTTTCGATATTTTTTAGTCTGGGTAATTTAGGATTAGACAAGACGAGTCGTAATTTATTTCTTTTTCATTTTACTAGCGACATCTATCGTCACGAATATTAAACTGTCACCCGCTGCAAGATACAAAAGGTCACAAGTACAGTTTACTTTCAAACTAATTGGAACGTTGTGAACATTGCCAATAGGGTTCATAATCGAACAAACAAGTATAGTTGTTGCGGAGTTACGTTGAGCGTTCGTCCCTGGTTTGTTGTTGGACGGACACGGCGCTTCGGTACGTTGATCGTGTGTTTTTGTATAAAGATATTGGTTTAGCACTCTATTGTATGAAAACTTGTATTTATTTTATTGTTACTGAAGTGTTTCTCAAGTTTAAAACCCGTAAACAACACAGTTGGGGACATAATATCTAGCTATATTGCGCAACGAATGTATAAAGTGACTAGGAAGCGTAGCATATTGAGTGAAGCCGGGCAACGTCGCCCCATTTCATCTAACGTTGTTCGCGATACGTGTCGCAGGACAAAATTAGTATAGTGTATTCTTATCGTCCATGCAATACACGTCATAGTTAAAAAGATATGAGATTTAAATGTTAATCCTTTACTGTCCCACTGCTGAGCCACAGTCATTCTCTAAAGTGGGAAGCTTTGGAGTGTTACTTAAGGTTGAGAAACGTTTCAGTATTCCGCCTGAAGTGTGTTTCTACAAAAGTATACTGTAATCGTGTGTTAAATAGTTAGTTTACTGAAGGTCAGTTTAAACAACTTTCTCGTAAGTAACAGCAGGCTCATTTAATTTAAATTGCGAAGTTAAGTTCGAATGGAACTGCACTCTTTATTCAGTATTTTTTGTAAAAGTACACTTATCCTACAATATTTTCCGCAATAGATATCTAAGTGATGTTTGCTAAGATTGTGCTAATTTTAAACATTCAGTATTCGTGTGTTAGGCTTGCTGCACACATATTCAGCCTAGCCTAGCGGCCAAACCGATTATGTGTAGATGAAAATAAACGTCGCCGATTCGGTTTTGTTGTTCGATAAATACTGCCGAACCGAACGTGCGGCTCGGATATGTGTGTATCAAGCTTTACGTGTTTGAAATGCAGTCACGCTAATGTATCTTAAGGTTTTTAAGAATAGATCAAGGTGAAGCCTTTTTAAAAATGATTTTACAAATATTTGTAAGTGCTAAAGTCCGGTTTTGGTTATAGCGCTAATTTATGTAATAATAGTGTTACAGTCACTAGCAAAAATATGTATACTAAGTCATTTTAATGATAATTTCAAATAACAGGTATAATTTAAGTGATATATAATTTTGAATTCACCAATCTGTAATTTAACATGTAAAAGGATACGGAAAAGTTATGTATTTTAAACATTTGTTTAAAAAAAGTGAACACGCATTTTTGCTCTACAAAAATTAAAATTATTTTTACAATGACTGACTGAAATCTTTAATGACGTAGCATTAAAGATTTTTAAGATTAGCACGTCTAAGCCATCACTATTCAGTCAATTAATTATAACAATCCATGTATGTATGTATGTGTATACAGTAGGGTGCTAAACAATGAGTCGCCTTGTATAATAAGTTTGTTGTAGATTACGACGAAGTGCACTTTGAAATTCAGTAGCCTGTTAAAGTGTTATAGCATACGCATTATATTTTTGGACTACAACACACTCAAATAAAAGAATTAATTCATTATAAAAACATGTTTTATTTATACTTCTCGTTTAACGAAATACAGCGTTTGTATTTATACAATATACAGTTTTTACACGATAATTTTCACTCCAAAAAGTAACAATTTGACTAGTAGGTACCTGTAGAAGGGGGTTACTTTAAAACGGAAAGAAATAGGCATGTTTAAGGTCAATTACACTATTTGAAATGCTACTATTTCATTCGTAGCGATACTTTGTACCAAGAATCGGAAAACTGAACTCGTCGCTAGCTTTTTATGCGAGCTATTTACTTATTTCTATTATCAAATTAACCTCATTTTTTTCAAACTAACCCCATTCTACGGTACTCTATATTTTCATAGACCATAGACCAATACTTTCTCGTAAAATTAAACAACCAAAAATCACAGTAACACAAGATTTTAAATAATAAAATATTGTAAAATTAATTCTTGTGACATCGTGTTCAAAACTTATTACTCAAACTTCGGCGGGAAGACCTTGTTAAGGCGATTACGTAAATCTAAGAGGTAAAATGATGCTTAATTGATAAAAATACTTATTACGAATGTAAAAATTAAAAGGAACATGATTTGATTAACACAAATGATTTTAAAAGAGATTTGTCTACTCCGTATATACTCCACAACAACAAAAAATTGAAAATAATTTAAATAAATTACGAATGTTTCCTCTCGCACTAGCGGTTAGCCTCTCCAGCTGTCTCTTTCAATTTTTTAGGCAGTTAATAGCTAGTGCGAAAGGTGGCCTACTCTCAAAATATATGAAACTGTGTATCAGGCAGTTAAATCAAAAATAATATCTTCTCTCTCTAAATTACTGTTGAACACAAATCTTTGAGAGGTAAGGCGCAAGTTCAAAGATAACTAAATGCAGACTTAGACTTACTTGCAGAGCTAATCTCAGAAACTACTGGTGCGAATTGAAAAATATTTTAGTGTTGGATAGTCTATTTATTAACGTAGGCTGAATAACATCACGCTACGACTAATAGGAGCATAGTACCAGTAAAAAATGGTACAAAAATGAGAAAAATTATAACCTATTCTCTCTTATGTGACGCAAACGAAGTAGCGCGGGTCAGCTACTTAAAAAATATAAATTAATAGTTTATAGTACTTTTTTCCTCTTGCTTATAGAATATTATTGAAAGAATGTAGTTATTCATAACCTATTAATTTTTCCAGGTAAGTCTGCATTTTATTATCCTCGAGTAAATGACATCGACTATGACCTAATTCAGGCTTAATTTATATAATACTAGTCCGCAGTACGCTTACACCTAGTTTTTACAGATCAACAGAAATATACGATTTATTACAAGGCAATATTTGTGATTGAAATGTATAACAACTTCTAATATCTCTCTCTCGCTTGCACAAGTGGTAAAACGTAAGGATAAAAGCGAGATGAAGAAAAAGCATAGTTCCTTTCACAATTTTTATAGAGATTTGGTACCAATTCTAGAAATACTTTATGGTATATTTTTTAGTATTGAGAAGCCTAACAGGCAATTTTTTGCAGCCGTTTGCATAAAAATACAAGGGAAGATGAGTATGTATATTAATCTAAATAATTAAAATTTTGTAAAAAGTGAGATCAAATTAATACATAGTGTCTTTATATTGCATTAAAATTCTTAGGCATTTGTTGTTTTAAAAGGTGATTCGCGATGCAAGGTTTGTGACCATTCTCTTTTCTAATATTATACTGAGACTAACTAGGCTTTATAATTTGTTTATTAGTGAAAATTAAAATTGCGATTATATCTACCTGTATAAAAATACGTATTTGTTATTCTATACTTGCATCGAGAACCATCTTCAAACATTAAATCGAGATTTTTTTGTTAATTTAGTAACACAATAAACAGCTTTATTTCGTTACATATAATCACAGCTATATGGAATATTCATAAAAAATAACACAAGTAAAAGTTAGCATTATCTGCACTTCCAATCTGGCAAGACTGACAATTGTTGCCATATAAACAAAAAAAAAAAACCTTACAATAATAAAATAAAATTAACCCATTTATATCCCACTGCTGGGCAAGGGTCTCCTCATGCATTTGAGGAGGGGTTAGGCCTTGAGTCCACCACGCTGACCAAGTGCAGGTTAGGAACTTGTAACATCAAATGAAAAATAAATACCTACCAAGAAAAAAAACCTATTTTAACAAATAGGTATAACATAATATCATAACGTAAAGAAACCTTTTTCTTCAAACAATGCTAACTTCAACACAAAAATGAGTTTCACAGAGGAAGATATATCTTACTCATAAATGCACGAAATAACTAACAGAATAGGAAAGGGCAAGTCATACTACATATTTAATTGAAGATAGTTATCGCCAAACTCAGCCGATGACATTTAATGAACAGGAATAAACGACTATTACAAATTAAAATGACCAGCCATATTTCAATGACATTAGAGTCGTATTTTGCACTAATACTTTGTGATCTATGTCGAAATACTACCTTTTGGTGCCATATCTTAGGTTATTACTAGGGTAGGTATAGCTACACATACTTCATATGGTACGGTCGCCACGTCCACTTGCTCCTTCCTGTTGTGTTAGTTATTCCGTGCTTAAATGCATATAATCTTTGAACAAGATTAATAAATTCTCTTGGAATGAATAAATACTTTGTTCAGCCTGTATGGGACGCCATCCTAGGGATGTATCACTACTTGGTGATGTGCAGTGTGTACTAGTGTCTGAGTATCATTTGACAGTAGAGAAAACTGTCTAGCACTGGAAAAAAAACAAATAATATTAAAAATCTTCAAAGAGTAGCTGCTGAAAGAAAATGGTTGGAATTATATTTTGTGAGTTACATAAACAGACCTAAAGGTGCATCACTCAGCTCACAAAATGTTCCCTTTTGAAGCTAAACCATTACAATGAATATAATAGGCACATAGATATAGTTTATAACCAGGATATAGGTATATTTTTAATCCAAGGCAGTTTCCACGCAAACAAAGTCGAGCTACTGGCCTGCCGTATTTAAAATGTCCGCATCTGCGTCTACTTTCGTTTGTATGAAAAATAAAGTGTATTTCATATTAGGGATACCCAGCTGATAATAAACTCTTTTATCTTATATCAATGGTTTTCAGTCACGATGATACCGTTATAACCTTGACCCATTAGCAAATAGTTGACATTTGTGTGCGACGCAATCTTTAGCGTCGAAGGTCGTGACCTCGGGGGGTGCTAAACAAACGGCTATCAAGCAAACGAGGGGCCGCGGCTGCTCGCGGATCATCTTACCACGTGTTATGTTGCCTTACACTCAGGTTAATACGTTCCTATAGCATTCCTTAAGTAGATTACATGGTTTTATAGCTTTTAGCATGATATTTTAGATAAACTAGCGATTGGCGAGAGAAAGATGAATAAGAAGTGGATTCAAGGAACAATGTCCATTTTTTTTACGTTGTATATCAACACTCGAAAACTTATCTTCACGCAAGTCTCAAAGTACGACAGTGTGGATGCACCATGATTTGTCGAAAGGGAAACATCTTATTTAAAAATCCACAAAGAGAATGATGAATAAGCGAATCCGTGACTTTAGCACGTGCCAAATAAACATCCTAATTGCTTTGATCATAGCACCTTAATATACCTCAGATCATCCCCAATTCGCAATGAAATACTCACAAATACTATAAAAAATTCAACAGCCAATAAAACAATACTCACGGTACTGCGCAGCGCTGATCAACAGCTCATAAACTTGCACCTGCCCCTTCCCTTTGAGCACAATCTCGCACACGAACACGTATATCACTCTAGTGGTCTCGAACAATGAGTCTAGGAGCAACCACGTGGTGATGTTGCGGCCTGTGTTCTGACTCGCACTTCTGTTCATCACTACCACGCTGTTGAGGAAGCCTATACCACTTGTCATTATCATTAGACCCGATATGAAGTAGTGGATACCTGGGGATGAACAAAAACATTAACTGCTTCTGAGGTATATTCAGCGGTAGTTTATCTATTCAATAGAGTTTAAGTTCATATAAAAATGACAGTTTGAATAGATCTACCGCTAAATGTACCTCAGACACCGGGCGTAAGTATTACGGATTCTTTAGTTCATTAAATTTAAATATAATTTTTCGTAAGACAAAAGGTTTAAGCGATACACCTGCGCAACATTCGGCACTAAAATTTCCGTTAAACACGCTCGCTGTGTTATTTAGTCATTTACGGCATTTGCCGAAATAAAGTAGCTTTCAGCGTAGCGTCGAAAGTTCGGCAGATGTGTATCTATACTAAACTAGAGTATAATCATGTTGACTGAATTATCTTAATAGGTACCTAAATTCGAAACTTATTCATAGTGAATCAATGTAAGTACAATAAAAGTGCATGCCCAGTCTTAATATTAAAATAATAGCTCATAGACAATGATTTTATCTTCTATTTAGTGTCTAGTTCTATTGTCTGGTAGGAAAATCTATAATTAGTTTGCTCCATGTTAAATAAACATTGTTATTGCTATCGTGATAATGAAAACAACTGTTACTAATTCACAATCAATATTTTAATTTAGTAGTTGTAGCGATTATCGGTAACTATTGTATCAAGCATTTTCTACATGGTTAGGCATGGTATCTTAGAGAATAAGATATTGGAGCCAGCGGGAATAACTTGTCAGGAACTCAAATCCCTTTTTCATAATCACATCCTTCTTTTACTGTTATGGCAATAGGCTCACCTCCTATTACAACTGGGCTCGGACTGATATTATAAATGGTTAAACAGGTATCAATTTCATTTAACCTCTGGCATATAACAGGTGTGATGAATGTAAAGCTTAGAATGGCTTAGAGTTATTGAAGTAGGTTCCTTAAACAGGGTTCTGTTATACTGTAGTCTAAAACACCTACTGTAGGTGTAATAATTGTAAAGAATCTTACCTAAATCACTGCCTTCTAATATGTCTAGGTAAAATAGCTCTGGATTCAACAGACGAAGCATGGCCAGGACAAATGCTGTGGCTGATGAGATCTGTGAAACAAAGACACAACCTTATATATGTATAATCACACAAGTTTTTTTTTTATTCATGTAAAAGATTTCAACAATGTCTTTAGGTAGTGTAAACTGGGTTAAAATGTCAACTATCCCTGTCACTTTAAATAATGTACAGACACAAATGATTTTTTATGAACCAGCTGTAAAGGATAATAGACTTCCTTAATTATTATTCTGTTAATTTAAATTGTAACATAAATATGATATGCATAGTTCTTAATATCTCATTTTCATTTAGAACTCCAATAAGAATTGTATTGGCGAGTATTGCCTGAGGATGTTAATGATTCTTGATTTTTTTACAGTGCAGACATAATTAAAAATATTTAAACTCTGTCTAAATTCTATATTTAGAGCTAATTGATAAGTAATTTTGTATATATTACAAAGCAGTGCTAGATAACAAATATACTTATTTATCTCATGTAATTATGCTTACAACATAATAACTAACAAGTAATTAACTCAAACAAAGATGCTACTGCACCATTGTTACAGTAATCTTAAGTAAACAAATAATAATAAGTAGTGTATAGACAATACTGATAATGACAAAAACAAATCACTATTACAAGTGATTTAACGCAACTTTCTATGTATTTTGTAGTCAGACAAGACAATAAAGCAATTAACTATAAATTCGTGCAAAGATCAGATTTCTACTGTTTAAAATCGGATGATTCGTGCAATTTTTCGCATTTTTATTCATGAGGGTACCAGCGAGTTTTCTTTCTTTCATACATAAAAAGTATATTATTTGACTGGATATGCAGTTATTAATGTAATAAATATTTTTAAATAGTATAAAAACAATACAAGCGCTATTTACTTACTGAAAACACCGCAGCGACGACTCGTATATAAACCTTTAAGTCCAACATTGGCATTGTTTTAGACTGCGTTGACATCTAGACTTACAACCAACTGTTATTAAATTAATCAAACCGCATTGATTAATACTACACCAGCTTTTATTGTAAAATCAATAATTTATTGCAACAAAACCGTATTTCCGCGCTCGACTGTACGGTAGGCTGAACGAGTTTGATACCAAAATAAAATTAAACGAAATGTCATTGACTATGTCATTAGTGACAGAAGCGTTTAGTTTCGCGATTTGACAATTTTTACAAGTTGTAACAACAAAATTATGTTTATTGTTTATAAAAGAAAAGGATTTCTCATTGTTTTTATTCTTTTTATATGAAATTGAACAAAAATCACATTTTTTTCTTTAATTAACTTATTGTTGAAATATTTATACGTACTCTGACCTATGCAGCGCCCTCTATCAAAACGATCTTAGACTAAAAGTTTTATTCAACTGGACTAGATGGCGTTAAAAGCAAGTTTATTTGATTTTTTCCAGCTGCATCCGGTATGACTGGAAGCCTACAACTTAATTGGAAGAAAGGCTAGACTAATAATTATTTTTACTTGCTTGTCAAGTTCTTTATATCGTTTTATTAGAGGTAAAATAAATCTTATTACCTATTTTGCGACATTAAAACGAACAATATTTTTATGACGCTTTCGTTTATGTACACATTAATTAGGAGACTGCTGTTGCTAAATGATAATAGATCACAATACTTACGAGTAAAAGCATCGCGTAGAATCATAAAACCTTTATTAATAATTAAAATTAAAACACAAAATAAAAATTTCTACCTGCCTCACATAGGTAAAGACAACATTATTAAAAAGGAATGCCGTTAATGGGATCGGATACATATGTACTGTACCTATATATCCTTAGTAAATAGGTAATTAGTATATAAAAAAAAACATTGCACTTTGAATAGAAGCATGCATAAACATAAAAATAAAATTCTTTACCGCATTGCATTTAATATCTATTTGTCATAGATGTCAGCACTCGTCATTCGTTAAAATAAAATGAAAGCAATTAAAATTCACTTGTAAGTTGAATGCGTTTTCACGCTTGTCAACATTCGTACATGACGGACGTCGAAATGCAAGGGGTAGTAAATTAATATTAATGAATGCATAAAATAAATTAATGGTATGATTTCAAAAATAAATATTAACCAACAAAGTAATTTTTATACAACTTTTAAAACTTTCTTTAAGCATGGATTACGCATTATAATTCAATACATATGTAAAAATTTAATTATAAACTTAACAATGGTTTAGGTATTATTTTGTAGAAAAAAATATTTTATACAAGCATATAATTTTAATTTTAATTTAGATTGGCAACCACGAAAACAAAATTAAATTTTTTGAAATTAGAACAGTAGTGAGGGGCTGTCATTCGCATAAATTCTGGACGCACGGTCCATCATTAGCTTCCATTCATCGAATAACCGCCTGATTCGATTATACGTATCCAATTCCAATTAATGCAATTATAAATTTACGACTTGTTGATTGTTATAAATTTCACTGATTCCACCATCGCATATTTTGTTTAATATTAAAACTGATTTACGGTTTGGTTACATCTGGTATATTTACGAGTACAGTTATGATTATTGCATTTCATCAATTTGCCATATGAAAGTTTACTTACTTTTATTACTCGACTGCGCGACGCAATGGAGGGAAACGTTTATTTAAATTTATCGGTAGCAAATAAGCTGAAAGATAGAATAATGGGGAAACTGTAATAGTGTGTACTTTTCCTCCTTGTCATCTGAGTAAATAAATATTATACACTGTCATAGCTTTTATTTATTAGTGCCAAATTGACAATGTTTATTCAAGACTGACCACCAAATTAAACGTTATGCTTAATTAAATTTGGTCCCAATGTATTTATTACGCAAGAGACATCAGAGCACTTTGATCGTTATCTACATTATTCGTCAGTGTTTTCTCTGACCACTTGTCAGAGCAAAAGGTCAGCGTGGTCATTCTTTTTGTTGGCTCACATTTAAATTACAGAACAAATTGAACTTTATGCCATGGTAATAAGGGTTGTGTTTATAAGGATGTATCAATAAAGCCGCCCTGTCCGGGCAGCTAATTGTTAAGCAATAAAACGGTATGGTCAGTAAGAGTATCATGACAGGGGACGATGCAATCTACTTTATTAAATAATAATGGCAGCTACATTGTTAATTGTGAAAGGTTCGAATGGTTTTGGTTATTGTGTCATGTTTTTATTGTGAGTTGGGTCGAAGAAAAACGCATACAAACTTGTTTGACTCTTTATAATTACTGTTACGTTTAATGTAAGTTTCGTTCTGTAAAGGTCTATACACTATTTAATACTTGCTGTAGCCTGTCACCATCACAATAAAAGCATTACTAATATAAGCTTTTTGGTATGAGCTGGTACTATTATTTCTTTTGCGGTATTAGGCACTTATCATATAACAAAACTAGATATTACTTAAACGACAAGCGGTATGTCTGTAATAACATTGAAATCTGTAATCCTTTCAGACAAACAAAAGTATTAAAACCCGAGCGAAAATCCCACCAATTCGTAAAACAAAACGCAAACTTTTGATCGTACAGACCGGTATGCAAATGAACAGTATCATAACTATTCGGTCGCAGTTTGTTATTCAAAGTCCGAGTGTCGGCCGCCGCAGATATGTCAATATGAGATGAATAATAAAGCTATAACGTGCTATAACGTTCATGTTGTATTCAAAATGTTTGCGAACATAATTCATGAGCTCAATGTGGCGTGCGACGACAGAAGCGCAAATGTCAATAGAATGATAAACATTTATGTGTACTACATTATGAGATAAACGCTTCAGTTTGTTTTGTTATTCCGATGAGGTATTATATTAAAATGTCCCGAGAACTAAGGTGTACCTATTGCGCAACACGATTATACATAATGCTTTTTATTTTTAAAGGCGTAGGTAGATCCTTATCCCTATCATAATCTTTTCTGTGACATCTCTAGACAGTTTTGCACATATTAAAAAAACAGACTAGGTATTCATTAGTTACCTACGTATGATTTTGATTTAACAATAAATCCTATTTAATAATGTAACTTTTTCAATGACAAAGCAATAATTCACGATTCCATGTGGTAATAATAAAATTAAAATAAAATAATAACTTTGTACTTTGCACATGTTCGCCTCTTCCTATTAAATTATAACTGTCATTATTCGATGATCGATTATAATCGATTGTCAACTGATCGAATTGATTGGTATAATTCAATTTTATGTCATCGGTCACGCACTAGTTTAAAATTATTTTTCAAAATGGTGGTTTGTTGGCTTTGTGACAAAAAATAATTGGCAAAGGAAGATTCAATTCAATGATCGTTACGCGAATGATAATAATAATATGCCTCGGCATGACAAAAACCAAAAAACGTAATTAGATATACAACAGGTACGTATTTTAGGTAACTGTACCTACTTATTCCATTAATCTGGTATGGTATAGGTACAAAGAGAAACTTACGTTTTTCGAGATGCGTTATCGTACTTTTTGTAATAAGTTTAACGCCCAGTCTTATGTTTCTTCATACTTTGCATAAAAAGTAAAAATCGTTAACAAATCACCAGTAAGTTACTCATTTGTTGATTAAATTAAAATACATGATAACAAATTATCATAAAAGCAAATGAACGTAAATTTCGCGCTTGTTATCAACGGTTCCATGGTGTAATGGTTAGCACTCTGGACTCTGAATCCAGCGATCCGAGTTCAAATCTCGGTGGAACCTGTTCTTTTTGTCACTTGAAATTTACTGTACAATTAAAATCAAGCATTATTAGCACTTGTGCTAGTTTTTATCCTAAGATATTTTGTCTAGATTTTTTTTCTTTGCAATCTAAAAAATAATCTACGAAAAACGTCTGAAAACTTTATCTATGCATTCTAAGACCTACTTCGCTGAGCAAATTGGTAAATAAAACCAGAAGTAGGTAACTAGGGAGTTATATTTTGAAAAAAATCCATAATCCATAAAGGCATGATTCACTCAGTCGTGTTGAGCCGCGCGCCGGCCACGTGCAACGCGCGCTCGCCACGCGTCAGACGCGCGCACGATTATTTATTTTTTGTTTAATAAGCAAAAATATTTAATTGTTCTTTGAAGCTTTTGTTCGCAAAAAAGTAATCTGCCTGAGTGTTTGTTAAACAAGGATGAATATTGACATTGGTCTTAGTTTTGTTTAAGTTTTTAATTACATCGTGAGGTTACGTTTCCTGTTACTGTTTATGATGATTACAATGTCTACGTACTCACCCTTTAATAAAAAATGCCTAATAAAAACTGGATCCGTTGATAAGTATTTGTAATCTTAAGAAAAAGTATTAAGTACCTATATAAAGTTCTTTGGAATACTCACACGTATAGTACCTACGAAGAACTTTGGCAACCAGATAACTCATAAGCCTGCCTCCTTATGAATATCCCAATCAATCAGTCTCAAAATAATTATTAAATTATTATAGTAAGACCTTACTTTATATTTTTTCACTATGAATAAGCTTTATAAAATTAATCTCAAGTTAAAAAGTGTTTTAACCACTCTAAATTAACGCAAAGATTACAAGGGCACTTAGCAAAAACAATACCTAGTGTACAAACGATTACCCAAAAAAAAGCTTTTAACCAAAAAATACCTTCTAAAGTTTATAAAATGTGAAATAAAAGCCTCCTTAGAATAATGAACGTCTGAAGCGCAGTTTCTCTGAATAGACCTGTCACGGTTGTCAGTGTTGTTGACAGTTGATCTCGTGTTGTTGACCTAAATAATGATTATATCTAATTTTACCAGAGTTTAAAGGAGCTGTTATGTATCTGACATTCTTTGTTTCTAGGCGAGGTATTAAGATGTTTTGAAGAATAAATTGGGCTTATGACTAATGTTATTGCGTTAGTTTATTACAGGAGAACTTGTTCTGTACCTTAGTATAAAAGTGTACAATAAATGCCCCTGTAATGCGTACCTATAGTATCTATCTATAGTAAAATTTTGCTTGGGTGTCGCAATTGTATGTTACGCTACGCTTTTTGATAGGGCTGCTGTTCTATTATCCTATTGTCTACCTAGTTGACAAGTTCAGATTTTCAGGTAAAAGGGCTTGAAACCTTTTTGTATTTTAAAAAATAGGATCCAATTTCTAGGATTTAGTTTTGAATATAATAACAAAAAACTGAAAACTAGGGACATTTCAATTTAAAAAAAACATTAACCTAAGGAATAATTTATTTAACATTTTTGTCCTTTAAGGAGCTTTTTTCGAAGTCATTTCCAACGAATTCTTTACGCAACTCTAGAATCCTCCACTACTACCCTTAGCTCATCTTCACTGTCGTCTCCATCGCAACAAGCCAGCCTCATAAACCACAGTAAACATAAACAAACAACAAACAAAACAACATCCAACAACAGCCAACAACCTTGACGCACTTACAGTTGTAGCGCTTCTATTGCCTACACGATGTTTGCCTTACTTGTTACTGTATAGCTAACAGCTTCGGGCTACTTCGACCAACTTCGGGTGGTGAAAGCAAAAATTAAATGTTTGATTTCGTTCTTGTGTACTTTTTGTAGGTTTTTGTAAGGTTCCTGTGCCAATTAATGTTTGTATGGAGTAAGGAAATGTTAGTAAAACAGGTCGACAGGTCGACTTTTTCTAAGGTTTTCCGCGGGGATTTGACACTGCGATAGACTTAGTGCTTACATGAAATTGCTTTAAAAACGTCTTAGTTTTTCTTGTCAAAATACTTATTGAGTTCCATCGCGTATCGTGAGTACCATCTGCAGGAAAGCTCTCTAAAGATTTGAAAAACATTGTTTTAATAAAAAAATGTGTACTTGAAAATCTTGAAAATGTTAAAGTTCATACAAAACAAGAAAATTAACAACATCTTTCAAGATTGCCATTTAAAATAAAAACGCAAAGACCTGCAATCTTTATTTATGTGTTGTCAGAACTATACTATATTTTATAAGCTATGAAGGTATCTACCCACGTTTTTTAAGAGCAAGAGCCTTTGAGCGAAGATAAAAAACTTCTATTATAAAGTTTAATTAGAATGTTATACGGGCACAAGATATCATCATATTATGGAGGTCTTATTTAACTTTATGTAGAACGCAGTTCTGTGAAACGAGAGAAAAATACATTCTTGGCATTGAAATAGCGAGATACATTTCCTGAAAGGAAAAATGAATTTCTAGGAATTAATGAATTGGTTTATTAACTTTCATTTTAAAGTACTCTGCTTTTTATACACTAATTAGAAAATATTCATTTTTGTAAACAAAAAACTTTAGTTTTCGGTGAAAGTAAAAAGACCTTGTTTGCTTGGTTGTATACATTCGGCATGTTTTCTCTATTTCTCATATACTATCAATCAGATGAGACAAAACAGCCTTATTTCACTACTCACAATAACATACAACATTTTACGATAAAGTATAGTATTTTAAGCAATTTTAATTAGTAAGTAATAAAAAAAGGACACAAAAGTCAAAACCATTTTTGTTTTACGACTACGACGATAAGTCTTACTCAATACAAATACACCAAATATAAAAATCAATACCACAGTTGATTAATTCAACCATCAATACAAACAAAATATATTTACAAAGGAAAATGTAGATTTCCCTCGCAAACATAAGTAGGTACCTACGTGGGAATGAGCGCGCGCGCCGATCTCACGCGGGGGTGTCGCGTGCCTACAATCACATAATAATACCACTATTATATATACACCCTTATCACAAAACCATACAATTGAAAATAAACCATAAACTTAAGTTACTAAGGTTAATTTTCCTATGAGAGATATGCCTGTATTTCCGATTGTTGTAATATGAACTTTATCGTGTTGTATTAAGGTTGCTTTTGCCCTGTTTTGTAGTGATTTTTATTTACAGGGGTAAGTATCAGGTTGCGGTTTATAAAATCAAATGGTTATCGACGATCAAAGTGATTAAATGATCCGATGCGTGCCCCATATAGATATGAGGTTTGTAATGATGAAATCTTTGAGTAGGTAGGTACATTCTTTATTGCGTCAAATTAATATTGAGTTTGGAATATTACAAATTTTAAAGCAATCATGTACTTCGCTTATTAAAATAGCCTTTAGCTGTAACTTTCTGAAAAAGACAGGAGATAGTTTACCACCCTGAATATTTTTTTTCAGTGAGAGAAGGATGAACCAACAACCAAATTTACACATTTATAGAGAGTTTTCTTTAATAAGACGGGGAACCTGCATTCATTTTCATCATTTCAAACATGAATATAAATACAGAATTCTTAATATGTACTAACTACTGACACAAAACTATTATCTTTCACAAAGCTCATTTCATACTATTATATTTATTCATTGCACAATTCATATTGCTCATAACAATAATACGAGTAGCATAGGGGTGGTCGTTATCTATGCACGCAGTATTTGCTCCACACAAGACGGAATAGGGGGTGAGATGTTGGTATCAATTGATGGATTGTATTGATTGTATCGGTGCATTGTTAGTGCATTGATTGAAACTGATTTCAAATTAAATTGTGAGAAGTATTTAAGCTTATTACTATTATAAACGCGAGCGCTTAAAATACTTGAGTATGTAGTTATTATGTCATACAAAAATGACCGAATGGATTTAGACTAAATGAGGCATACATAATATATACAGAGCTTTAATAACCTGAATTAACATATAGGGATACTTTTAACCCGAGGAACGTTTTCATGCAGACAAAGTCATGTTTTTAGGTAAAGTGAGAAGAGAGAGACTGAATTCAATGTAGAATAACTTTGCGGACTTGAATGAAAACGTTAAAAGGAGACGCCCTCGTAAGTTATACACAAACCATATCAGCGATGTCTTGCAAAAGGGTCTGGCGCGTAGTTAGTCCTCGTCCCAGGATGGGCCTGTAGGACAAGATGTATGGATGGGAATGAGGCAAGGGAAGTTTGTAAGGATCGTACCAAGTGGCGTTTTTTGGAACCCCTATGGAAAAAAAGCGTAATTTTATGTTTGTAAATTCTCAAAAAACACTTTCAAAATTTATTCAGCATATTTTAGTACTTATGTTTCAAAGTGGGTGTAGCAGGATTATCTATTTTCAACACTATCTTCTAAAGAGGGTATAATAATATGGTACCTAATATCATCGTTACTACATTTGCGCTACGTGTCTTGCATTTAATGTTGAGACAGTGCATTGTGGGAATTTTGAGAGACAGAACAAATGTGGGACGAAAACTATGAGTGAATGATGATGTATGAAGGAGATTTAATGGGAAATAGGAATGTGTGAGAAAACAAAAGAAGAACAGAAGAAACAATTGGACGAAGTTTCAAAGAATGAGTTTGAGGTTTTAAAACAGGAAATATATCAAGTTTAAGGTAATCTAATGCCGCAGACTTAAAGTTTTTCTATCTTCCAAATAAATTTGTTAATTTGTTTGTATAAAATTGACCCTAAATTGGTAACTTCAACTATATTGATACATGATTGATACATATAATAAATCTGTATAGAGGTCAATTTTGTATATTGGCAATATTTGTAAAAAAACAGCTAAGTAATGGATACTGATACCGAAAATGCAATTTATTTTTATGTATATAATATTCGTATCTTCTCGTCTCATGAATGTGGTTCGAAGAATAATATGTATGAAAAATAAATATTGTGTATTTAATTTCACGCATCGCAGTGTTCGTACAACGGGATTGTATCGTGCGTCACGACGTCATCCGTTTATATGAAACAAGTTGAAACAACGTACACGAGATTAGATCTCATTCACGTGTTCAAAACGGATCAAGTGATGGATTTTATGAGATCATAATAATATATTGAACAAAATCATATCACATCAATACGTATTTTTTCTCTTTATTAAAAGCTTGTAGCTAATATCATTTATCAGAGGTATAGAAATAGAAAAATGGATGTTTACCTTGCACTGCGTACAGCAGTTAAATGGATGCAACCTCTCGTTTCCGTTTGGTAATTTTAGTTGATAAGCATTGCTTGTCATGTTAAAGTTTTGAAATGTGCTTAAAATATGCAAATAGACGTGCATTTGCGTATATTATTTATGGTACAAACCAAATTTTGACTACAAAAAAGCGTTTTACATATTTGTATTTTTGCGTTTACCTATTTATATTGCTCTTATTTCCAAATGGTAACAAATATCGTATATAATTTCTTACAGTATTTCAGTTTTGGGACGTTACTATTTAGCCCAAATAAATACAAAATATTTCGTGCTTTGTATTATAAAATACTTCAAAGTGACCAAACACGTATTAATATTTCGTAAACCTCAACAAGATTGATGTTTAAAGTCCAAAATAAACCATCCTAATCACCTATTATCCTCAACGATATTCAAAATACTTTAAAATTGAAGCAAAGTATTCAAAACATGAAAGCGAGGTTAACGACCTATGAAACTTTTCAAATAGGCTTGAAGTTTGTCAAGTCGTTCACAGATTAACATCCAAGTTGAAATGTATTTCATTTAACTGTCAGGTGTCACGCTTGTTTACGATTTGATTAAAAATACTTGCGATTTGGCAAAAGAAATCTTGAGTTTTTGTGTAGTATAAATGATGTATACAAGCTTGTAAAAATGGTGAATGAGTGTTCAAAAAATTAAACTTAGTTTAAACTCACTTTTGAGTGTAGTTGACAAGTTATTTACAATTAAAAGGCATTTACTTATCGTATCGATCGTAGGTATTAAAGAACATAACTTGCTACGATCTTAACGAAGATATTCTGCTTCGTTCTCATTCATAATATTTATGTGTATATCTTGTTATTTCTACTAGTTACAAGTACCTAACCTAACCTTTTTGAAGAAGAGCACTGATATGATCTTTGTATGTAGATGACATAAGCTTGGGTTGATGCAAGTTGAAGAATCTACTTTTATGCATAAGCAACAAATACCAACAGTACGGATTAGGAGTATGAAGCGTCATTAGCTAACAATTATAATGTGAGCCATCATTACCTTTTTATCTATCTTATATTAGTTTTCGTGACGTAAGAGTATTTTGGCAATCTCCGGAGAGATAAAGAAAATGAATTAAAATGCTACGAAGTCGAGATACATCAGTAACCAAAAAGGAAAAGCTTCAGTTTATACTACAGTCCTAATTCTACCTTATTCCGAGGAAAACCTAACAAATTAGGAATCCAATCACATTCCGGGTGGAGCAGGAATCCAATTGTGTTCGAGCGAGTGAGGCTGGAGCTATTCCGATAATAGTTAGTACGAGATCATTAAGACACAGGTGTGTTTACCGAGTGTATTTACTCACACACTCTGGTATACAGCTATAAAAGGCTAAAACAAGACTATAAAAAACTTAGCTTCTGGAACAAGTTTTCTACATTTTTCAAAGACCTTTAATAATATTCAATTATTCGCTGATATTTATCGTTTATTATCAATCTACCCATTGAAATAATATATTCATATATTATATATTTTTGTAATTGTAACGATCATTTTATGTGTCAATATTTGACCCACACAACATGATTTGATTTTTACTTTACATGTTTAGAAGCCGTAATCATCTATTTATTCAAGGTGTAATTAAGAAACAAAGATAGATGAGAATAGGCGAACTTATAACCTTAAAACGATTTATCTTTAATTAATAGATCACCTAGTTCATAATAAACACCGAAAGGTGATCTAAGCATAGAAAAATGTATCAGTTAACTAGAAATGTTAATGAACAAAGCAAATGATTCAGAGCTGCAGTTGAAGTGAGTTGAAGTGACCTGGTTACGATGTCCTTCGCTGACGTCTCCACTTCAAATAAAGAAATGTATAATATTTACACAGATAACGGAAAAATTACAACTATTTACTAGATGAGTCAGGGAACATGGAAATATTCTATGGGGACTTATAAAATCTATTTTACTAATGGTTCTTATAACTATAATAGCATGCCAACTTCCTAGATAGTGTTTACCCTAGGCAGTTATCACATTGTGCGCTTTTGTAACCGTCTTTTAATTGCAATTTGTTTTCGTAATTAAAATATCAACTAGTATAATAACTATTTATGGGTCATACGCTCTAGATCTAGCTATCTGTCAGAATTCCACACATAAATATATTAACGTGTGTACAATCAAAATAAAACTGACACCTGTCGAACGTTTTTCGACACATAATTGGACCGGAATCGGCCGTTATTTCGGACGTCCTTTAATGCGAGAACTGACATTCTGTATCGATCTCTGTAAATACTGAAACCGTTTACTATAGCTAGAAAAAACTATATTTTTTTGCTAACCCTTCCGCAGGTAGTTCATCCGTGTTCTAGCCCACACGGGGCAGGCAGCGTGCTCGGTGTCTCCTTACATTTCTTTCTTATCTCCGGCGCGGCACGTGGTCCTCCCGGCTGTTAGATTACGACCACAACTATGATGGACTGTCTACAACATCACTCATATAAATAGTGCTTAAAAGGTTATTTTTATTTAGTCCCGTTGCTTACCACTTGTTTAAAACGTGAGGGGAACACGCGTTTGTAAATATTTTTTATTGAAATGACGTAAGGAAGCTAGTGGTAGACGTTCAATACGTTTTAATAGAAATCTGAAATATCACCACTTTTTTTCTTATGAATTTCAAATGACGTTTGATTTGAAAATTTGGACTTTAAAAAATTACTAAGAATAGACTCAAAATATACTTGACACAATTGTCTGCCTAAGAGAAATCGAAGGCGTGACACTGCAGTTCCGAGATGATCCTTGTAATCTTTTCTAAAAGGTTTATGACGGCTTTATACTTTGAAATAAACTTAAGTTCACCTTATTACGTTCCTTGCGTCAATACTCAATTTCGAAATATCTAAAGCTAAAAGTAATCCAATTTACCTTACGACCTATTTATAGCGAGACATATTTCGCCTTCAAAACTCAATCCATCAATCCATAAAGTTATTGGTTTCTTTACGTCACTCACAAATCAGAGATTACGGTGACGTAGCAATAACGTAGCGGTGCTACGGCGCTACGCACGTGCGTAACGGCATGACGCTACGAGTGCTACGGTTATGGTTGTTGCCATCGATTTATGAACCGAGTGAAAGTTATGGTGTAATGAGTTTTTTGTATACGTCAGTATTCTTCAAGGTTTTTCATAGTCTTGTATGGCTTGATGCTTCTTGTTACTTGGTTGCTTAGCAATCGCTTGCCTAATAAGGATTACTCTGCCTCATAATGCTAGTCAAATTCAAAACAGCCACATTTTCAACTTTTGTGGTCGGTCAAATCGAGAGTTTCTTCTCATATTATATTACTAACGTTTATTTAATTCACACGGGTTTTTTTTTAATTAGACTAATAATAAAATTATCACAAGATTTATGGATGTGAATGAGGCAAGGGAAGTTTGTTAGGATCGTACCAAGTGGCGTTTTTTGGTCTCTGCCTACCTTTATAGAAAATGGATAGATATCGATATTACGCATGTATGTAGGTATGTATCATATTATCACACCATGCCCGTTAGCAAGTTACTTGAAGACTAAAAAAACAGTCTTCTTATTCAATTTATTTTAATAAAATAAAGCTGTAAATTACTGAAACTTAGGTCCACTTTTACCTAGAGGTCAACAAAATGTAGACCTAATCTATTGTGTTACATTCATCATTAACTTAGATCTAAGTAGATTTAGAAAGAATCCATTCTCTCAGTTTGTTGCCTCTAGGACAATAGATAATTGTACCTTTAACCTTTCACGACCCTTCAATGTTAGTAAGAAATAAGAGTAGGTACGCATTGTCGACAGTCGCCACGCAACATAATCTCTAAGCGAATACAGTACGTGAGTCGTCTAAGCAACGGTCAACGACATTTATAAGCTAGATACATAATTAAACAGATAAAAATGTACAGTCGGAATCAACTGGTGCCCTGCGACATTCCTGCGATTGCGTGTTGTAAAGTATGTATTTGCTCTTACAGGCCGTAAAAGGTTAAAGTTGCAGTTATCTTTTGTCCTAAAATTACTTCGGAATTCGGATAAACGCATATTATACCGTTCCTCAGATGGTAGGGCCAATGAGAAGAGCTGGCAAGAAACTCCTGGCCACTCTTTAATCGCTAAATTGTTTTAAAAATATTTTATACATCATTGATGATTAATTAAATCAATGTATTAAGGTGCTAATGAATAAGATATGTAATAGTGTTGAAAGCATAATAGAAGCAACTACTTACATAATATGACTATTGAAATCATAAGAGGCATCTCAAGAGCATACTATCTAACAATAAAAAAATGAATACTATACCATATATCAAGAATCTCGTATGTACCTTACTTAAGACAAAGGCTTAGTTGCCACCTGACCAGTATCTCGTTATATCAAAGATCTGTCCCACATAGATACCGCGTGTCATAGTTACGAGTCGCACCTCGCACGTGACGTATCACGGCGACTTCATTATTTATTGACATGGCCGGTTTGATGGCCCAATTTGTTGAGAGTATTTTTTGTTGAATCTAGGTTAGTTGATAGTCTAGAGTTAAGTCTATGTCTAAGCAACTGTCTACTTTGGTGTTGAAACTATAAAATCTGGCCTTTCTTTCAACTATGTTGGAGTCGGCTTCCAGTCTCACCGGATACAGCTGAATACCAGTATTTTACATGGAACGATTGCCTATAAGACCCCCATAACCCAGTTAAATAGGTAATAACACGATACCTCTCGCTGAGACTGGTTGTCAGGCTTTCAAGCTTCCAATTACTGGTAACGACTGTTAAAGATCTTTGAAAATGACAGTTTGACATTTAAACTAACTCTGCAAAAGTAACTTTATCTGTCCGTCAGTTTCGTCTTCGTGCCACAATCACTGAACCGATCTGTATGAAATTTAGTACAGCGATAGTTTGAGACACGTTTAAAGGCAATTTTGTAGATATTTTCCCGGAAATCTCAATGGGAAAGGAGCTATGTGGGCGATAAGCCAAAAACTATAGACGGACGGAGTCGCAGCCAAGCTGGTGGTATGATTTAATAACGATGCATGATTGCTTTGCACTACTAATGCGTTTACTACTCCATAGAAGGTGTTACATAATTGCGTTAATCTATGGGCAGGTCGTCGTTCATCATCATTGTCTCGACAAGACAATGACTGTAATTACATAAGATAATAAGTAATTGGCAATCAGTTTATGTCATAATCATGCATTACTTACCTACATTATCTCGAATTAAATCTGTTTATAAGGTGGAAATCGAAACGAACATATTATGCAGAAATTACTTGGATCGTTACTCGATTTATCATCAGTTTAACAGTTTCGCAGCAGTGTCGGATAACCTATCAGCTAAATAAAATTACAGCAAATACATGAAAACAACTATCAAAATTCCGTCTGGTAAATGTATAGTCACAAAATATTCGCATTTATCAAATCAGTCTACGCGTTCCCGGGTTATCGGGGAACATACATAAGAAAATTTGCTACAAATTGACAACCTTCTCCATTTGTTTAAGTCTTAAAAAACCAAGTCCGTTTGTAATATATCGTACAATAATTTGTTTATCACGGAAACACCCAAATAATTGTATTACTATTGAACAATTTACATTATTTTTATGACATAATTATTCGAATGCATTACGATGACGTTCTGCGGTCAGTGGCGGTCACTCCACTCGTTCAGTACCGCTGCTCCGGACAGAAATGACAGCTGACCTAATTATTATAATAATATTACATTTTATTCAATGTTTTATTTGCTTGTCTTGTACGTATAAAGTTTATGAGTTTATGAGATATAAGCCTAGAGACAAACAGACACAGCGAAGTCTCAGTTATAGGGTCCCGTTTTACCCTTTGGGTACGGAACCCTAAAAATGAACCGTCAAATGTGCAATCTCGACAATTACGACATAAGAACAATCGATCGAGGGATCTGGAAATCTGGAAGAAGGAAAACACCTTCCCCTTCGAACAGTGGGACACTGATGCAGTTTTTGCAATAAGAAAAGGCGAGTGTGCCGTTAAAGATAAACTGCACAACGTAAAAAACGTTATCTAGGTAAGTGTAGTCTAAAGTTAAAATTCTTGCTAATCTGTACCGCCACTTTCCTACGTTATAAAATACTAACTTCTCTCCGCGACTTCGTTCACGTGAAAAAAAGATTTACCGGGGTTAACGGTATTTTATGTATTAATGCAGGTTGTAAGCTATCAGTGTACTAAAGGAGATTGGGAGCTTTACCATGGGAAAAATCCCCATGGCGGACAAAGATGAAACGTACTTTATTTCAAAGACCTGTAAATATGTTTACTTAAGTGTTGTGACTAATAGGAATTCATTAAAATTCGTCCAGTAACTTTTACCTGAAAAAGTAACAAAAATACATATCTACATACATCCATCTATACTTACAAACTTTCGCATTTATAATACTAGTAGGAAGATAGCCCGTGTGGTATTTAACTACTTACTTTTATCGAAATTCGTTCAGTAATTATGGAAGTATGACTAACTAAGGTATATGCAGGGTTCGTTACCCCTTTGCCACAGTGCTAATTAGTAATATTAATATTATTGTTATTTAACACACATTATAACCGCAGTAAATGAGTCATGTTTGTATGTATGTTCATGTAAATAACATCTACAAGGAGAGGGGAAAAGCATTTTACATTTATTTGTTATGTATTGTACATCTTAGCTATGTTTTGTTGGTTTGTAAATACCCGATACAATTATAATTTAGTAGCGCTTAAGACTACAAAATAATGAATGAATTAGTAATTATATAAGTCTGGACTCAACAGAATACTTATTTTATGTACGACTAGCGGCCGCATGCGACTTCGGCTCGTGGACTTTAGTTTCCAGCTCCACTCTTATTAGTCACATTGTGATATATAGCTAAGCCTACTTTCTTTAATAAATGGACTATTCAACACAAAATATTTGTTTTAATTCAAAGTAGTTCTTGAGATTGAGGGCGTTCAAACAAACAAACAGCCACTATTTAAGTGTAGATCTAGTAGCTTGTTTTTCAAAACAGTTCTGCATCTTTTACCATAAAAACGCAAACATAACCGCGCGCAGAAACTAGTTTTTAACAGACTTTTTATTTAATCTCCCATTAAGATAACCAAAGCACAATCATCACGACAAACTCAACTTTCTTCAAAATTGAACTATATTTCCGTTCTTCACATCAAGCAAGGAACATAGCAAGCCTTTATATAGCGAAGTAGGTCGTAAGCCTCGACAGATTTAAAGGATGTTGGACACTTTTGTCAAGAATGGAAGGCAAATATATTTTTAGAATATTCACGTTTTTTTCTGTTATTTTCCATCAAGCTCTGAGTAAAATAAAACGTATTTCTTTCAAAGGTTTCTGAAGACTGTAAAGTGGAGTATGAATGTACAATTGGTGGTATATATTCGAAGGTATACCTTACCGTTCTTGACTTAATTGTGAAGTTGATTAAAATGTTTTGAATGTTCTGATTTTTTTATTTGGTATCATTTACATTTTAACTTTATCAACTGCGTTTTGTCCTAAAATCGTTTGCTAAGTGCGGTAAATAAGGTACCCGCGGGTATTAAGGCCTAGCTAAGGGAGATTTGTAATAAAATGAAGAATATCCAATATAATCAACCAGTTTTTATAATAATCAGTCATGTACTTATATTACTACCGAGTTTAAACAAAAAATAGCTTCTAAAGCTTAAAACTAAAACATTATATCACTTTTAAAAAAACGCTGTCTTTAGGCCTTATTATAATAGGGTAGGGTAAAAGGGCCTATACTATAAACTATTCAAAAATCAACTTAAACTAAGTAAATTAGTATTCTTGACATCAATAATCATTAACATAAGGCAATAGAAAGCATAGTAGTCTTAATAAATTAAAAAAATGTCCTTATTTGCATCCATCAGGACATTGAAAATCATCAGTATATTCTGCAGTCAAACCGACACATTCTTCGTGGTACCACTTAGAGCATCGCGAACATTGCCTCATAGCATCATCCATTCTATCTTATTTGCAAGCATGACAGTACCGATCATTTTTTTTTTGTGATTTATTTTTGTCAGATCGCCTTCTGACCACAATGCTCGGTTGGGAGGCATCGTGACTGTAAGCACTAAAAACAATAATATATAAATTGAAAATATAAACTACGTATATACTACCACTGAAAAACATTTTAAAAACACGCTCCTACTTATATAGCAGTTAAAAAAATAGGAGTATAATAAGGCCTATTGTAAAATTTTATAGGCCTTAATATCCGCCAACCACCTATTTACAGAAAAGAATAATAATATAATTTTTATAACTACAAGTCTCTTAAAACGGTAATTTACGGACAAGCATACATTAATTAATAAGCGGACAGTCAATACAGGTTTGTAAATATGATATTTTCTAAACAACTTACGTTTTACTAGAGTCAATTTTTATAATTCGTGCTGCTGAACCGCACTTCTGAATGATTTCGACGATATTTGCGGGAGGAGAAGTGCTAGAGTGCGTCCGCCACTTTGCAGCGACTTGTATACGCTCTGAGCTTGTGTGACAGTAATCTTGATCGTCAACTACTGTATTTCGTACGTTTTTTGTGATTTAGGCCTTATTACCCGACAGGCCTTAATACCCGCAGGTACCTTACATAAATATGTAAAAGCCACTCACACGTGGTCATTTGATTCCAAACTAAGCAAGCTTACTTCTAAATACATAAGTTTGCAGTGAGGTGCAGAACAGATCACGCAATATTGGTCCCAGGTCGAATTCATACCCATCACAAGAAGTTATTGCGGCGAGGTGATCACGTTATCCAATGCGCTAATTTAATGTCACTCAAAAACTATTACCCTGCTAATGGAAATTGGTTATTATTAATTTAAAGTAATTCAAACTAGACACTAATTGCGTACTAAATACACTTTTTACCTTTAGAAACACCGTCTGAACAAGATTTTTAAAACCAGAATCCCATCTCCAGATTTCGTCCTAAGTATTACCAAAAACATCGATTTCATCTCCTTTAGTTCAACAGTTACATAACATCTAAAATGCCTTGGCTAGTCTCACGTGGGGCCCATATTCCAAGTGTCATTGAGAGTCGGTTCATGTGATAGCCAAGTGGAGACAAACTCGGCCAAGGACACCGTCCAAGCGTCCTCCACTGACCGACACGTCATAATATTATAATAAACCATATCAGATGCTGATTAAACTACAACTAGGCCACTTGATACTTTCATATTTATAAGCAAAAGTAATTCAATATGGTGAGTATTTTTTGTTCGCTTTTGATGAAAATTCCATTATATTAACTATAGAGTGTTTGATATATAAAATTACTTGTACAAATAACTTCATTACAGTCTTGAGTTCTGCAGCGCAGTTCTTTATAGTCAGTACTACGGGTTGACATTTAAACTGTACTTCATAAATAGTTCCTACAGCGCCCGCAGGAGGCGCTGATTGGATTTTCATATAACATTCATTGATAGCTGGTAGTTGATTGTAGAGAAAATTACTCCTGTGGTTTTTACATCGAACTAACTTTGTATCACAAGTTCTTAGCCTTCCCTGGAGACTGCTACGTATGATATTTTATCCTGCATGTTTATAATAATATATGCTTCATTGATTTAACTTGTAAACAGAGTTCCTTTAGCCGTAATTTATTAGGTACTAACTTTTGCATCCGCCTGGAACTTGTATAGGTTTGGATACATCACCCGAATTCTACGCATTTGGCTTTTTTAAACGCAAAAATTGGACACAGGCGTTGTACGTAGCTTATTCATTAAAAGTTGTAAGGTTTTTAATTGATCAGTGGGTGTCGTATCATTTCAGCCGCGTGCGATGAACACTTGAATTGTTATCTTGAATCACGTGACGAGTTATTTTAAATTAAAACGAATTTTCTACATTCGAACAGCGATACAGTTTACTGTTGCATCGATAAATGGTTTATTGGCTTACTTTTTTAAATATTATTAAGATTGATATATCCGAAGGTGTAAGCAGAGGTGTATGCAATGCATACGTTTTCATGACTATTTATTACTACGTTAAGTTTAAGCACAATCAGTGAACTCGCCTGGAACAGACAGAACGTATTTTATTTCCAATAAATATAAAAATTATACGTACACGCGGGCCATCACATAAATCATTAAACTAGCTATTACTAAATAAGATAACTACAATATACTTAGAAGAGTCCAGAATTATTAAAACCAACTAGGAAATCGAAATTGGGACCAGACGCGTACAGAAACGACTGTACATTAGAGACAAGTCGGTGAGATAGACTGTCTTATATGTGTTATGTATCGATATTTGTTGTTTACACTACAGAACAGATATCGTAGTGCACACGGGCTATGAGAGCTGTGACGTTCCTCTTACTGAATAGGTACACGAGTGAGTAACGTGCGAGACTCGCCAGCTTTACGCACGTATAAGCGACATAACCGCAAATGTCACGTGCTGGTCTTTATTGACGGGTATTGTGTTGTTTGTTCAATAGTAATAATGATACGACTGCAGCTTTACACGAGGAAAGTAAGCTCAAATGAATTGTAAACTAACTGTACAAGTTATACAAGTTTTAACAGTACTTAAATGATACTTATTGTTATGTATATTTTTGGAAGGAACTTAGGCCTTAAGAGCCGAATGGTTGATACAGATCATTCTTAAATGAAGCCCTGACTATGGTAATGTGAACGCTACGAGTTAAGTAAAGTGAGTAAAGGTAAAGTCTCCCTGCCTATTTAATGGGACTCTTATATAAAACGATGAAACGTGAATATATTTGAAAACAGAATTGCCTGCGCTTTAGGGTATAACAGGCGAAGATAAGAATGTAAAACTCCCTGCACTAAAATCGAACCCTGAAATTTCCATTTCAGCACTTGCACATCTCTTGTATCTCGCAATAATGTTATCAACACTGGTTTATGACCGACCTAGAATCTCTGACATTGTACTAATTGCACACCCACTACAATCATCTCTACAAATATTATCTCAAACGCGGAAGAAACGGTGTCAGTAATAAATGCCTCTAAGAGAGAAAATCTCCTAAATTATAAATATATTACTGACATATTAACTTCCTTTTACGTCAAAACCTTCAACTGAAATACATAATAAAGTATGATGTAATGTTTAACTGATAAAATATAATAAATACGTTTTCAGTTAGCTGACTCGCGCAGTTTAATGCCCTAATTCAGCTGCTTATTAGATAGATAGATTAAAAACAATTTACTTATCTCTTCCGGGAATGAAATACGTCGAATATTTCGACATTTCCTGTTGAAGCACGTGTCAATTATATAATTGTTATAATAATACACACGAAATATTTATTTAATACAACAATGCAGTGATAAGCCAGTTATAACATCCATTTATGAATGAATAGATACAGAAACAATAAAACTAAGTAAATAGGTAGAGAAATGAGGATAAACGTGAATGAGTTAGTTTTGCGTACACACGAGTCATTGGCTCACTGATTATAGAAAGAAACATACTTATTCCTTATTGACTCATCATATATGAGTTTCCTTCTGTGGGCTTACACTTAAACGTCTCAAATGTGCATTTATGCATTTATACAATCAATACTGTTTTATAATACAACTAGCTTTTCCGCCCTCAGCTTTGCTCGCGTAGAATTTCACTCCCGTCGGGGGAGGGAGGGACTTTCCAAAAATCCTTGAATAACTTATGTTTTAAAACAGGCAACTGTTTTTAAAAAAATAAACCTTATGAGGCAGTACATTAAAAAAATATACGTGATGTTTTAAGTTCTCGCCTATTGCATTCAGGCTTGCTGCTATATTCAAACGCTCAAAGTGAAACAAGTGGCGCCTGTCAAACCTTAGTGTTACACGCGTTTTAGACAACTTAGTAGTCTTTATACATGTAGTGTGTTACCCGACTTTTGCCAAAGGGAAAATTTCACAACATTCATTGACCATGAATGACTATTTTTCAGTAAATAATCCATGCTGTTTATTAAATTTTCCCCGTGTTATTTTAGTGGCTGTTATTATTGACAGTTCAATGACATAATGTGGTTTTTGTATACACAATTCCGATTATGACATCAATGGCGTTGGTTTACCATTATTAGGGAAAGTACATGGTAAGTGAAAACATCAATAAGGACACTTTCATTAAATTACTATTCTTGACTTCAAACATCCATTTAAACTGTATTTGAAATAAAAGATTAACGGTCACATTACTGAACAAAAGGCTTTTGAATAAACATTATATTTAAGTTGGAGCAATAGTTGAGATAAACATACAACCTAATTTTTTCTGGGTCTTAGGCAAAAGATTACGTACTTATCTTGCATTTTATTCGAAAGTGTCACCAGAATAACCTTATAAATGCGAAAGTTTATGAGAATGGATCTATGTTTGTTACTATTCCACGCAAAACCCATAAGACGGATTTGGATGAAATTTTGTACATAGCAGTTTATAAGCCGGATTAACACATAAGATATCTATTACTCCGGAAAACATTTTAACGCAGACGAAGTTGCTTGCACAAGCTAGTGATCTATAATGGCAAGTATACTTGACAATGAACAGAAGGCACGTTAAATTTTGGGTCCCGGCTGTCATTTTCTAAGATCTTTGACAGTCGTTAACAGTAGTCAGAAGCCTGAAAGTCTGACAACTAGTCTTACCAAAGAGTATCGTGAAATAACCCAAGTAACTGGGTTGTGGAGGTCAGATAGGCAATCGCTTAATGTAAAACACTGGTACTCAGCTGCATCCGGTGAGACTGGAAGCCGACTCCAACATAGTTTGGAAGAAAGGCTAAGCTGATATAAATATATTATATACTTGACAATGAACCTGAGTGACCCATAATCACGCTACTGTTTTGACCACAAAGCTACTCTAATGTTTGTAGAATATTATCTATTCATACTTCTGAAAGGAGATACAAATTATGATAAGAATATGCTGCGAACTAACGATCGTGACCTTTACAAATATTCGGTACATTACATTAGCATGTTTAACTCCGGGTCATTTCCCTTTAACTACTTAATGTTTGAATTATTATGATCAGCGCCTATTTACATTTATATTAAATACAATTATATCATAGGGATAATATGGGACGATGTGATAATTATTATTGTTTGTTTTATTAAAGTGTTTTGAAAAATTGCTAAGTTAGTAATTAATTTTATTTTACAAATGTGTCAAAGCTTTGTTAAAGATAAACTCTATATTTTTGGAAATGACACAGAAACCATCTTTAAATTACTGAATAATTCTAATACGATGATTTTTCGGTTATCAGGCTTAACTTAAGTTTTTATTTCGAAAGAATCCTGTAGCTGTATGTCTGTTAAGCAGTAATAAAAACATACTTCTGGATGATTTGTCTATACTGCTATTGTAGAGAAAATAAAAAACATTGCCTAAATACAAAATAACTCGTAATTCTTAATCACTAAAAACTATTTCTGGTCTTATTAACCCACGCTAACTACCGACCGGCATACTTAATCTGCCAGTACTAAACAATATCAGTATGCACAGTACCTGAGCACTTCATCACGTTTCAAAAAGGTTTGCCGGTCTGTACAGTGGGTAGTGGGTAGTAAAGGTTAAAGGTCATTTGTCGCGAATAACAATAGGCTAATGGATTATAGTTTGTTTTTGATAATGGCACTAAAATTAGAATAGATAGTTTAGGATCAATGTTAGTCTTAGGGTGAGAGATCTACGACCTAAGGCATCCTAAGCGCTATATAATACAATACGTTATTAATTAATAGCATGTTTGGCACAGTGATTAACGTGGTTGTATCGCCTGTAGTGTACCGTACCAAAGCGCCACGTGTGGTGGGTTCGAATCCAACTCATTATAAATATTTATTTGATGAGCACGAGTATTTGTTTAGAGACAGAACAGTGAATTTATGTATGTATTAAAAGAATATAAATATGAAAATCTGCTGCTTGGTTGCTATAGTACAAGTTGTTCTCTAGCTGTGCTTAGTTTGTAATCAAATGACCGTGTGTGAGTTTATTTATTTATCTAATAACATACGGGAATTAACGCGCACGTGCATTTTTCCTTACGTTTTGGCGCAGGATGTACTGTCGTCGGTTCAAGCTAGATCAATCCAGATCGGCTTCACTCCTTTTTATGTGACCTCAGTCACGAATCATAGAAGGAAATATATAACTATGCATAATTTTGTGGTGAATGCATTGAACAAGCATCAGCAAAGGAAAACCCATCAGACACCAGGAAAAGTGAATTGACGTCAAACGGACATTATGAAGGATAAGTAAAATGGGGTGATTTTGAGTAAGTGTAGGTATTCTGTTTAATCGGTCTATCTTTTAAACCTTCCATGTAGCCCGTCGTTAGTCAAGCGATTTTGAATGTGATCCTACTAATATTATAAATGCGAAAGTTTGTGAGAATGTATGTATGTATGGATGTTTGTTACTCTTTCACGCAAATACTACTGAACCGATTACGATGAAATTTGGTATATAATATAGGTAGCGGAAGACCCAGAATAAAACATAGGCTACTTTTTATCTCGGAGTTTTCGAGGGATCGGGATTTACACGGGAAGGGTTTTCACGCAGACGAAGTGGCGGGCAGCCTCTAGTTCATAATCAATCTACAGACATCTATCTGCCTCAACTCAAGTGTTCAGTTGCAATGCTACAGTTAACTTCTTATCGTTATATATCTAATGGTTAACACCAATCACTAATTAACAAAACACTAACATATTTAATTATCAATATCTGTTCGACAGTTCTACAAGTTATCGCGAAAATTCAGCCAGTCGCGGGTCCTTGAAATTACACACTCGTTTTATCATTAACAATGTTTTTTCCCATGGATAGAGGACTAACATATAGCCATTATATACCAGACACGCTACGAAATTATGAGCTAGTTTTAAGAACACTTTAATACAAGCTAGAAACACCTAAAAGCAAAGACCACACTAATTTCCCCCTTAACAATGTTAGTCTCATATAACAGGGGCGAGCTTATTACCATATCCAGGGCAAGCTATCAACTTCCAGGCTACTTTTTTGAACATTATAGGTAATACAAAATAAAAAAGTCTACAAAGCCCGAACGGGGAATCGAATCCTTGACATCATGATCAGCAGGCCGAAAATACCAAAAATGTTCGAAAAAGCCTTGTACAAATACATTAATACGCGTGCTAATAAACGGGTATACGAGTACAGCCTTCACAAGCCCCTAGGGCCTGGTCCCGCAGTATTTGGGTCAAGGGACCACCTTGTCTCGTGGAACCGCGGCGGTCTATCAAATTATTTGTTATTTACCGTTATGGGAATGTTTTACAATGACCTTGAATGGACGGAGCAAGGGTTATGGGGAATTGTTAAATGGTTTATTGCGAGGTTGAGATGATGGCTGAAACAGCCTTCGTGGAAAACTGTTTTACTGGAATAGTAGTCATTCTTTTTAAGTTTTTATAGGTTTGCATGCAGCTTTAGTTTCTTATTTAGTTAGCAATATATAGTTCATAAATAAATTATCGGGTTTTTTAACGATAAAACCGATTCTAAAGATATATTCTGCTGCGGTAAGGGACAGGACAAACAGTTGGTGGTATTTTAAAAGCAATTAAATCAATTAACAAGATCTATCTAGTTTAGTTAGCTATCAACAAAATAGTTTTGATTAGAAAAAAAATCTTAAAGTCCTTTGACATTTTTATTTTGGATCAAAGTTTCAAGCAACGGTAAATATTGCTAAGATGACTTATGTTACATCGAATCACGTTTTTCTCAAAGAGGTAGGCAGAGACCAAAAATACGTGGTACGATCCTTACAAACTCCCCTCACCTCATTCACATCCATACATCTTGTCATACAGGACCGTCGGTAAAATTATGTCTAGTGAAGCACACATTGTGTTCTCAAGGAAAATCTTACAAGGAATTAAGTGGCAACGTTAAGGAAAACGTTTTGTTATTTATTAATATAGAAATTATACGTGTTACGTGTATGTGACGTATTTTTGTAAATACCGTACAAAATTGGGATTATACATTTGTAACGCTCATCATTTTGCCATCGAGGTCATTGTTGTACATATAATGTTCTAAGTTATACGATTTCTTTATTAATCTATATTGCAAAAAGGTTATCATGCAATTAATCAATCAAATTAATTAGCAATATTTGTTTTTTGTATTAGAACCCAAACCATGGACCTAATGTTATCAATGCACGTACTGGTTTTTACCTTTGATACAATTTATAATTGTGGATCGCACAAATAATAATTGTCCCGTGTGGGAATCGAATCCACGACCTCCCGACGCAATGGTAGCGGCGTGGTGATACAAACCACTGCGCCACGGAGACAGTCAAAATCAAATAGCCTTACGATTTACGATTTGCGACTATAGCAAGGCGAAATTTTTTCGCCATACCATTACGCAGACATACACTGACAACAAATACAGCAGAGGAATCCTAAGGTATGCTGAGACTTGCTAGAGAATTCATTGCAACAGCCTGATCCTCAAGTTTGGGCAACGTAACTAGCGAGATAATATATAGTGAGGTATCCTTTTGCCTGCCCTCCATTGCCAAAGAATTTCGAATAATACTCGTCTTCAGGTATGCCTTAAGGTAGCGAAACCTACGTAAGCGTCCTTACAAGCTGCGATAGTCTTGACTAGTCGTATAGTGCCAATGATAAGCATTTTGCCTTGCTTTGCTCTATATTAATCTTATTCCTAATCGATAGGTTTAGGTACAGCCGAAAATATCCTCCAATTTTTCATGCCTAAGTATAACTTAGTTTCAAAATATAGTAACTTAGGCACTCAACAACAATGATACAATACTCGCTATCTGACAACTGTTATCGCTAATGCAACGGACGTACGCCGCAGCTATTTTTATATATATTTATCAATTCAACACACACTCTATATGATTGTGATTATTAGAATGTTGCGTATTACTCCTCACTACTTGTTTTGTAATATAATAATAAATTTAACCCATTAATGTCCCACTGTTGGGCAAGAATCTCCTCTCGTAATGAGGAAGAGGTTAGGTCTCGAGACGCTAGCCAAGTGCAGATTGGAGACATCGCATACCTTCAAGAACTGTATTGAAGGTATAACAGTAATGAAACTACAAATAAATACAGAGTATATCCCCGCACAGACTAAGGACACCTAATTGCCTGGATCGCGAATCGAATCTACGACCTTGCAATCAGCAGTCTTTTACGGGATGGAAGCAGTTGATAAAGTAATACACGTATTGATAAAGTAATACACGTATTGATATAAAGCTCATACTCTATGGCAATCTAAACTATAAAATTTAGCAAAAATGTGTGTCTATGTGCTTATGTAATTGATTCTTCAAAACCAGTTAAGAAGTTTTTGCGTGAAATATGACATACACACATTGCCATTAATAGTATTATTTACTAAACTACAGTTAGCTGAACCCCTAAAAAGACGCATTGAACATAATAAACATTGGTGCTTATCCCTATAGCCTCAAAAAGCTCCATAAAGAAGTGTAACCTAAATAAACAATAGTGTAAATTATTAATATTAATAGTGTTTTGATCCGATATTGAGTTAGGATTATAACGTGACAAACAAACTGACTTAAAGGCGAATATTTTACTTTTAGGTCGCCACGCCGATACCACTGCGTCGGGAGGTCGTGGGTTCGATTCCCATACGGAGCAATTATTTGTGCGATCCATAAATAGTTGTTTCGGGTTGTGCTTTGTGTCCGTTGTTTGTATGTTTGTAGAAGTCCTCGCGACACAAGAGCAATTCTTAGTGCGGGAGTTGTCTTTAAAAAAAAAAGACAAAGGGATCCTAGTTTGGTTCTAATATACTCAACAGATGCTGGCACTCTGACTCTTTCACTGTTCTTAGAACTGTTTTCAGAAGACTCGGCGACTGCAAGGTTTATCACGATGTTTTCCTTTACAGTTAAAACTAGAGATAATCATTTCTAAAAGAAACGTAATTTAAATCAAAGCATCTCACGTTCGTAATTTTTGGGTGATTTAAAAACGCAGAAACTGTTCTAGCCCCTCCAAACTTACTTATCAGTAACTTTTTATGTAAATAAGTGATTCGGAAATACGGTAATAGCTATAAGCATTAGTTTTACTTAACAGGATATATTTCTCAAACGTAAATACAGTCTTAAAGCATGGTGACAAACAAAAGCCTTTGGACACGATTAACATTGTGATCAAAACAAGTTTCGCGTAAAGTTTTGAGGTCAATGACCGCACTAGATACGAATTAAGTACTAGGAATAAATGAGTTATTGTGGAAAGAGCCTCTTTCATTTAGTTGAATCATTTGTATACTTTCGTCAGAATTTAAAGTTTTGTGTCAACGTGAATTTTATTCTAAACTAGCTGACCCGCGCAACTTCGCTTGCGTCACATAAGAGAATGGGTCAACATTTTCCCCGTTTTTGTAACATTTTTTACTGGTATTCTGCTCCTATTGGTCGTAGCGTGATAGGTCCTTTCTCGATAAATTGACTATCTAACACTGAAATATTTTTTTAAATCGGTCCAGTAGTTCCTGAGATTAGCGCGTTCAAACAAACAAACAAACTCTTCAGCTTTAGAATATTAGTATAGATTTTTATAACTAACCTTAAATCTATTATCACCATGAAGTTAGGGGCTCAGAACCACCATTTATGTTTTCCACTCTTCTTAATACTCGCACCTAAAAAGAAATTTCAGTTTGCATAACTTCTACAAACATACAAATAACGGGCGCTAAGTACAAGACAACTATTAATTTGTAGATCGTTAACATTTATAAAGATATAAACGTGACTCTTTATAAAATGGAATTTGGTTACCAGTCAAATATCCAATCGCTATTTTTTTAAACCCATAGTATGTTAAATGCATTTTCTCTGCAGACTTTTCCTACTGAAAGTATAAATAGACATGATATTTGGCAGTGCACCGGCATGAGCAGAGTGGCGCAGTGGAAGCGTGCTGGGCCCATAACCCAGAGGTCCGTGGATCGAAACCACGCTCTGCTATGAGGACATTTCCCCTCCTTTTTTAAAATATTTTATAGATTAAGCGAAAATCTTGAACATAATTATGACTATGATTTCAAAGACAGACATATGTTTAACAAAAATATAATATTTTTACAATTCTATATCGCTTACCCCCGGTTTCTGAGGTATATTAAGCGGTAGTTTATCTATTCAAGGGCGTTAAAACTCATATAAACGAAACGCAATTGAATAGATAAACTACCGCTAAATGTACTCAGAAACCGGGGGTTAGGAATTCTAATATACATACTTATCTGAAAAGCCCTTATAAACGCTGTGTTTATTTCCTCAAATTCATATCTTACATTATATAATTAATCTCAGATTGAATCCAGTAGTAAAGTATTTAGGAAATTTTAGTTCAACCATTGCACAAAAAAGGTATAACATGTTCAAAAAGGTGTACACTGTACAAAAGTTTAACGTCTGTAGTAGTTAGGAACTAGTTTGTAACAGAATAGCCATTGTTTCAACTGTGTTGTACAACTTTACCGATATTCATGAAAAATAGATTGGTTATATCGAGGTCACTCGTCTGACGCTAGGATGTTAGCGCCTTTGCACATTGGCGAATGCCATACGATTTTTTTCTGTTAAATTCTCTTTCAATTTATCTATCCTTGAAAATATTCCTACTTTTAATCATTGTTTTGTAGATTATTCGCGTTCTTAAATTCAAGTTTTTAATAATACTACTTGACTTCTAAACTTCCTCGTTTTTGATTGAAGGGATATGTGCATTTATCTAATCTAGTGCAATTTGGCCGAAACGTCAGGCAAATCAAAGTTAATATTAGGTAATTCAACTATTTTAGTAATTTCTTTGTATTGCAGTGTCTCATAAAACGTAGGCACAATAAACAAATTTGTTGTATTATCGTATAAAAGGCTTTGCATTCAAACGTACATATCTTAAGTTAAGGATTGCACTTACTTTACGATTCCTACGTGAGATGCGTAAAAAGCATCCTTAGTACATTGAACCTTTTATTTACTACGTCTTTAAAGCGAGTACATAAAGTTGAACCTACATAAATACTATCGGATATTTATTTATCTTGTAAATTTATATCAAACCGCTGGCAAGATGACTTGTATAATTGTTATCATATTAGCAGTTATTAATTTTTTTTATAGAAAACCCTGACTAGTTGTAATTCATAATACACATTTTACCTCGAAATTACGCTCTTTTGTTCATATCCTTTAAAAAAAGTCAACTCTTTTAAATTGCTCTTGTGTCGCGGGGACTTTTACAAACATACAAACAAAGGAAACAAAGTACTACCAAATTCAAATCCAAAATATCCTTTATTTGGTAAACTTTTTACAAAGTATTTGAAATTTGGGAATCGAACCCACGACTTCTCGACGCACTGGTAGTGGCGTAGTGTGCATGACCACCTTAACCACTGCGCCACGGAGGCCGCGCATAAAAATATTACAAGCAATTTTTGAGCTTATCGCGAACAAATAGACGAACGCGTTGAAGGACATATTTTCGTATACGTAGTGATACGCACATGTAGACATACACTTTAACACCAAAACAAACAATTTAATTGTTTTAAACGTAACCATCAACAACTATTGAGCACAATTGACTTGTTTACTTCGGTTTTTTAAAAACAACTTTATAACGTACAAGGTACCTAAAAAGCTGTGATAGCCGAGTGGTTTAAGTTGGCACCTCCCATGCAAGTGGTCCCAAGTTCAAACCCGCAACACACCAATGACTTTTCGAAATGTTATGTGTGCATACGGTGAATGAAAACGTCATGATGAAATTCGAATGCCTTATCTTTGCTTAAGTTCCTACGCTGGCCAAATTCTGGTTTAGGGACTTTAGGAACGCAAGGATTCAAGGTCAGGATATTTTCTCGACGAATTAAAGGCTCGCCGATCTGCTGCCATTGTGTCTATTTATATTTGTGGTAAACTCACATACCCACACTGCACAGTTCTCTGCTAAATTTGGCTATATGAGCCATCGTGCGCATCAGCGCCAATTTGATTAGAGGTCGAAGTGGTCGCCATGGCCGAAATCGGTCGGATAGATCATCATCATCATTATTTTCCTTTACCGTACTGGGTTTTGTATTTATAATAATATGGACCTGCGTGTCTGATTTAAAGAAATATATAAAATAAAAATTTTACTCGACTGAAAATAAGAAAATTTTTTGACCTGTTGCAACGCCACATTATAATATTGTGTGTACAAGTCGCAAAAAATGGTTAAGTGATAATCATAATCTTGAAAAGTTAATTTGAGCCCTTGGCTGCATGGAAAGTAAATGCGTATATGTATATGATTCAGCTAACTAGCTATTGTTAACTACACCATGCAGTATAATGTATTATTTTCCTGAAATCATTACGTAAATAGAAACCACAGTTACATTTTCCAATACGCGATAACTGCTTTTTATCTTTATTTATAAATTCCCTATGTAATTTCACTTTCGACGCAGTTTTTTGTGTCCGTTGTTTGTATGTTTGTTAAGACAGGATTACATATTTATTTATATTTTATATTCAACACTAATTAATACAATTAGCTCAACAGATGTAATTTTGATTATTGTTTTCAAAAATTAGTTGTGTATGAACAGAAAAAACTCATAAATATATTTTTGCCCCGACATTGCGTGGCATTAGCATACACAGAAGCGGTCATGTTTGATAGTAGTAATATGACGAATGCACTAAATACCTAGTACATATGTTTGTCTTGTGGTTAATACATACCTACGTCAGTTATATTCCCTTGAACTGAGACTTGTCATCTCCTAAGTTTAGTGTTTACATTTATTTATTACTTGAAATCATGGAATTTATGCTTAAATTATAAATTCGTGTTATGAATGGATGATGACGGAAATATGCGATAGGAAAATTTAATTGTAAATATGTAATACCAAAGAACAAGTACTATTGCTATGACGTAATGGCCTAGTGGTTAAAGTGTTTATCGTGCTACCGATGTAAGCGTTGATTTGGCGGGTTAATTTTTAATGATACGTCAAACGATTTTGGTAAAAATTTAGCATGGGAGCTGAAGACTCAGGATGAACCTAGGGTACTTAATCTTTGGATATCCAAGCGAACGGAATCGCCAATCAGTTAATAAGTCAATATGTTTTAAAGATGATTTAAAATTTAAGAACAATGGATTTTTAATTGAGACATGTGTGGAACACTTCAATTAAATGTATTTATAACATTATTGTTGTATAAAACATATTGTTTCTCTTTATAAAAATAAGAAATTGACACCTTGGTGAGTAACAGTCGGTACTTTGACAAAGGCATTAATTTAAAGACTTTATCCCTAATGTGTGTATTTTCTCTAATGAAAAATTATAAAATAATTCAAAAGAGGACTGGGTGTGTGGTATACAGAAATATTTATTACGAGTAAGAATCAAACCAAAACTATGGAACTTTCACTATTATATCTTATAATTATTATTGAACATTAATTTAATAATTCAGACTGACATTGTAAAAATAATTAATCTAAAAATATCTCAAAAAAAAACACACACATTTTACCCGCGACCCTTAAAAACCGAATCAATTTATAACAATTTTGTTCCTACTAATTGCGTTACACCGACAGTTAAAAAAACCAACCCTTCATCCTTTAGGTGATTGTATTTTTTATATTTCGTAATTTGATTATTGAGCAATCAAGTGCAGACGTCCCTTATGTGGTGGACTATAGAAAAAGCCATGGCAATAGAGGGTATGAGGTGAGGGGGAGGTCTGTCGTGTGGGAGCGTTCGGCACTCCCGGCGACGCGAGTAAAGCGAGTGAAGCGACATTCCCTCAGTGAGTGCCACAGCAAGCGCACGCTTGTTTCCCGAGCCAAGTCGACTCACACGCGATCGTGATATAAACATATTTGCTTGTTTTGTGGTGAATTCATTTGCTAAATAAAATGGTGCTTTCCGATTTTTTGACGGAGACTCGAAGGCGATGGCTTAAGGTGAGAATAGTTTGATATATTTTATTGTGTTTTAGTTTGTTTTGTGAGTTTAATTGTGTTATCAACCGAAATTGCTTGTTTTTGGTTTTGGTGCATGTGTTTTGAATACAATTCTAAGGTTATTTTTGTGTACTTCAACTATTATCGAGTAAAATTTGGTGTGTTTTGTAATTTTTTTGTGTAATCTAAAGCAGTCTAATAGGATTCTTTTTACAATATACCGTCATATGAAAGGTCAACAATAAAAATAAAACAATAACGTAGAAACTTCTATTATAACGTACTCTTGACCCTGAATTTAACAAGTAAAAGAAAATAGCAAGTAGGTATAAAAGAAAATTTTGTAAAGAAATTTGCATACCTTATCGATCTTTAAATAATTTTTAAAAGTGGTTTGTTTAACTACGTTGTGGAAACTGTAGTCCAATATAATTTAGACTAGTAGTTTAGACTAATGGTCTCGCTATTTAGACTAGTTTAGTGTCTATTTGTGTAATTAATTAATCGTTCCATTAGAGGTAGACGTTCGCATGTTTGTTAAAAGTTTTTGAACATATTTTGATGTAATTTGGCACACAAACTGTCTGGACTTTACACTTTACAAATTTTTATCCCTATTTTTTTCCACACGGATAAATTAGCGGGCAAAAGTGAAGTAAAAAGTTACATCTACGTTTTAAATTAACCTAATTCGACTGTAATAGTCCAATTGTTTTGCAATGTTGAATATTTCAGTCGTTTATCGACCTCTATACTTATGTAGCATTCAAATACAATTGTAGTCGATAAAAATGCTGGTTAATATACTATTCTTGACGTAACCACACCGTCATACGTTACAAGAATTAACATATATTATGTGCTGACGTATATAACGTTATCTTAAGTCATTATTTCTAAATTTTCGGTTGTAATGTTATAAATATTTATTAGTATTTATCAACAGGAAATCTAAAGAAGCCTCTTCTAATACCTATTTGTTTAGACACGCAACTTGACGTCATTGAATATGCATAATTTATTAGGTAACGTCTAGAAAAGTAGGTAACTAATCAAATTACTAGACTTAAGTAATTTTCTTCTTAATATGCTGTAATTACCTTTGGATCTTTGTATGTATGTATATTCGTAACGGAAACTTAAACGTGATTTCAATCAACTTTGAAATGTAGAATTGATTAGAATTTTCGCATATACCTATTTTTATAGAGCATTTTTCTTGTAGCCTAATGTACCGGCCGGTAAAACGACTAGTAAAGTGACAACGCTGTGCCTAATTTAAACGCACAACCTCGGGTCTTTTAAAATATTTATCGCTTCATGTTACAATTCAGAAGAATTAAGTCTCTCCCAAATTATGCGGAAGTACGGGGGATGCTGATTGTCACTAATTTTAATATAAATTCTCATTCTTGTAAGTAAACAATTTGGCTTTCTTGACATCGTATTCCTGCGATGTGTGCTGTCAAGCCCCTAGCAGCTGGCATAAAAGTTTAAAGCAGGTTAACTATTGCAAACTACCTCACAAGTGAGAGACCCCAAGTTTAGAATATCTCACCATATTCTAAGCATTAAGTCAAAACTTCCCTTAAACTTTGTAGTTATGTAGATCATTGTAAAATTTCGAAATTTTGTTGTCTTCTACATCAGGTAAATAGTAGTATCTTTGGTATTGGCGCCACACGTACGTTGTGTTAGTAAACATCATTAGTATCGAGATAGTGTCCGGACATGCTAATGACCGAACACATCTGCATTTCCGAGGTAGCAAGAGTTTAGTGCGCGGTGGTTCACGGGCCAAGTTCATTTGAGTTTTGTTTTGAGTAGCCTAGGTCATGTTTTTAATGTTGTTTAGGATTAAACTAATTAGTCGTTTCTAGTTTTTTATGTAGTTTTTTATTTGTCTATCTTTATATGTATATATAATTCTTCTGTAAGTGTGTATGTCACTGAACTTCTCTTAAACGACTGGACCGATTTTGATGAAATTTTTTGTGTATGTTCAATGGGATCTGAGAATGGTTTAGATTATTAAAAAAAGTTAAAAATTTTCAAATTAAAGACGTGTAGAGTGTAGACAGGACAACGTCTGTCGGGTCCGCTATATTTTTTAATAATCTTAGATTATTTCGGCAGAAAATATAGATGATTAAGGTTCAAGAATTATATTATGATGAAAATTTACTCCAAATGTATGAAATCAAATTCAGTTTTTTTATCGTAATATTACTAAAATCCCATTACAAACATATTTCCAGTAAAAACCAATTACATTTTTGGGGAAAAGACCGTGAAACTCAGTCATACAGAAAGCGAGTAATATGATAAAATTTCACAATAAAAATATAGGTAATGTCTTTCTGAGAATTGAAATAATAGCTTGCTTATCTTATTTACGATATCATTTACATAAAAAAATCAAACAAACACATACTTCGCAAGTTCAGAACACATTTTTTTTGGATAAAACGATTAGGTAGGTACCCTAAATTCATTTCGAAGTTTCATGCATTCCCACTTCTTATGTTTGATAATTCATTAAAATTGGTACAGAGGTTTTGGCGTGAGACCATAACAGACAGACATGCAGAATTACTTTCAGTGGATATCATTTCTTAGTATCATACGAAAGGGTCAGGCAGTCTGCAATTTCTCCTATACATATATAATATATTTAAGTTCAATAGTTGAGTGGGCAACCTGATTAAATAATGTTCGTATCGCAATGATTTATATTACTCACTGCTATGTACTGTGTTATGTAGGCAAAGTTAATGTACTCTGAGCAAACAATAGTCGCGATAATGGTGGCTACTGTTTGTTCCGTAGGAATCTGCCAGTTGTAAATTAATTTGTTTAATTAGTTTATTGGTTATTTTCGTGCTTCGGGTGCACGATTTTGGTTCGTTTTCTTTAGTAAATTGAGTTTTTTTGGTAGTTAATTAGTTAGAGGCATAATTTAGATTTCGAACATGCAAGTAATTGCGTTATACGGTTGTTACCTATCTATTCTAAATTCTAAATATAATAAAACAGGGAACAACGTGTCGGCACATAATGATTAAAAATTAATCATTGAAAGTTGTTGTTTAATAGTTTTTATGATTGTGTTAATTTCCATGTTTAAATTGTAGCTGTACTTAAGTTACTTCCTTTAATATTAATTATTTCGATTACAAATAAAAATATGTTTTCTTTTTTTACTTCATACAACTATTTCATAAATAGTTCCTGATATGTTTTTGACAGTATATTTGTCATGAAAGTATTTTTCCTTAACCTGTTCCCGAAATGACTATTTTCTTACAAAGAAAATAAATATAGTCAATCTAAAAAATATCTATAAACATTTTTACGAATTCCTTCACAACACATTCGTTACAAACATACATACATACATACAAATCTTTCGTCTTTATTACATATGTATAGAAGTATTTTACACGTGCCAAACGAAATGTTTAACAGAAAGATCTTCAACGCATCTTAAACGGAGAATTCCGAGTACGTATCCTTACATTAATTTCTAACATTTCTGAGAAAATATCCTGAAAAAATAACACTCATTTCGCATGAGTTTTTTTACAGGAAAACGATTTAGGATATAAAGTCCTTCTGGCACGTGGAAAGGATATTTTTATTTCCGTTAAACATTGTTCTTATCGTAAACGGTTAAGCTTTTGAATTATTTATTGAAATTGTTACCTTTTCGATCATTTGTACATAGTACTCGTAACCTGCGGTCCTATATGACAAGATGTATGGATGTGAATGAAGCATAGGAAGTTTGTAATGGTCATACCAAGTGGTGTTCTCTGGTCTCTGCCTATGGGAAGAAGGCGTGATTTTATGTATGTATTTGTAGCGATATTTTTTGTACGTTTGTATGTTACTTTGATCGTTTATCCAGCTATTGTGGGTCTGTCTGTCCTTTACAAATATTTTAAAAGCCTCCCACAATTTAAGTGCCTAACATTATATATCTACTAAAAACTTTGATATAGAATTTAATATTCGTAAAAAAATATTCAGAATAATAAAATTACAAGCACTAAGAAATTACTTTCAATTGGATTTGGACCTATAGAAACACTTCAAGTAGTTTTATTAGAAATTTTATTTACGAAGAAAATTTTATTATGATTTCTTGTGAGCAGAAGCTTTTAAAGGAATTAAAACGTTTCTTTGACCTTTTTCCTCGCCCACATTCTTGTAACAAATAGTATTTTATATTTTAAAGTAGTACTGTGGGAGTGATGATTGTGTTAGTGGAAGTGCTGACGACAATGCGGTTTTGGCTTAGCCTATTGTAAAGCAGCTTAAGGATAAAGTAGGGTATAAAAAATGTAGACAGCCTAGCTTAGTTATTTTAAAACAAATGCAGACTAGGTATTATTTTGAACTGGTAACTTTATGAACTAATTTTGTTAATTTTGTTATTTACAATGACATGCTGTTCTTGTGAATAAGTAATATAAATACCGTTGCAATTACGTATTTAAGGTTTGTTTTAGAAAATTCTCGATAAAAGAAACATAATTTTGAATACATACATAGACAATATTTTCCCCGAGAGGTACCTAGGAAGAGACCAAAGAACGTCATTGCCTGAACTTATCTCAAAATTACATTCATTAATTTCGAATACCTTAACATTTCACGAGTAAGGATTTTGTTACAAATGTGGTTCGGAAATGTCCTTTATTTTCTTTTCCCTAATTAGTAGACAAACAATATTTTTTACAACGCATACCCCAAAATTACCCAAACTTCGTGTCAAAGGCGTTTGTACCCCAATTGTGGTTTTTGTGATAATTTCCACGCGACTGCTTGCGGTTTTACAACACCCTAACGATGTAAATTTGAACAATTACTAAAGATTACTAATTGCAACGAATAACGAAGTATTTTGATTACAAAGAACTGTTTATAATTGATTGTTTACGGATATTATGATTTGTTGCAGTGATAAGGTTAGAATAATAAGTTTGTAGTAAATAGTATTTATATAATTATTGATATACATTCTTGTATTTATTTTGATTAAGTACTAGTAAAATGTTGATCTAAAAGTGATCTAAAGATAAAATTACGACATTTGACTTGATCGATTTGCTACTGCGCTCGATTATTATTATAATATTGTGAAAAATGCTGAAAACTTAACAATTTCCGATGTGAAAAAAATTATATGCATATTTTATGTTTAGATTTTAAATGTCATTTACCTAAAACACATTCTAATAAAAATGCTTCAGCAATCAGTTAAATACTTCGTTATTACGACATAATATATTTAACTAGGTCCCTGACCTTTCAATAAAAGACATCAAAAATATCTCCCCTACATTAAAACCTAACGTTTTAATGCAAAACACTACGCTACATCGGTACTACGTTACTACAAGCCGCGTTATGTGGGCAGGTGCGCGTGCGCCGGCCCTTCGTTCCCACGCACGACAGTACGAACACGTGCTCACTCGGATGAGACTTTACTGTTTTGTTCGTGTGGACGAATGTTATGATATAATTGATCTTTTTAGGGGAGTATAGCGGTGTTTCACTGTTCGATATGTTGGCTTTTGTATAATGTTAATCTAAGTTTTTTCTGCAACGAGATATAGGAAGTCGGTTTACAGGTAAAAGTTATTGATCAAGATGGCTTTTGGCCGTTAAGTGTCAGTATCTATTATTGTTAGTAAATCTTTGAACCTGCAATGTGCTTTACATATCAGAGGGCTAACCAAAAAGACGAAACTACAAATAACTATTTGTGAACGAATCATATGACCTATTTTTCCTTGCATATATTGAAATATTAATCCCAACATTGATATAGTTACTAGAACTATTCTCCATTCCAACTGTCACTGGTTTAGCAAACCTTTTCTTACAACTAACATAAAACTTATGCATAATTACGTACAGTACAGTACTTTCAAGCCCACGCATTAGCAACTAGCAACAAAAGGAACATACTTTAACGAGCAAAGTTATGTTACAACTGTAGATATGCAAAGTGCGAATAACAGTAGGGAGTCAGCAGGGCAGGTGCGCACACGCCGCCCACCCTACGTTCCCACGCCAAACACCATATCTATGGGGTAGTTCTATACATGTGTGTGTGTATGTGTGTGTGTGTGCATGTGTGAGCATGTGTGTGTGTGCATGTGTGAGCATGTGTGTATGTGTGTGTGTGTGTGTGTGCAAATGTACCGTGCCTGTGGTGACTTTTGACTGCTAATTGACTGTCCCTGCTCCACCCCATGGGAATATACCGTGATGGTAATTGTTTTGATATTATTGAATTTTATTTAGCGTGTGTGACGTCTGCTATACCCCCTTGGGTAAACTCGTCATGTTGATAATTGATTAGTCTGTACTTATAGTGTTTCGAATTAAAAATTATGTCTCATGTTATGTTTGTCTTTTCGCAATAGCTAGAAAACTTTTGAATGAATTTTGGTGATTTTTTTACTGTTACTCTTTCCGTATTGTGTATACTTTAGTTAATTATATAAAGGTTTCTACACATTATCGACAGTCTACTTAATGTTTTGGCGACATAAATAATAAATAGTTCTGCTTATTATTTTTGTCGCCAAATAATTTGTAATACTGCTTTTGTACAGGAAGAATAAAATTGCCATGTGTAAAGCACGTTTAGTGAGCAATTTCTCAGAAAAAGCTGTGACATAGAACAGTGTTCAGTAGATGTCATTTACCTATAACATTTGACCCAATGACTAAGGCCGGGACTCCACCAAAGCAGAGATGTGTGCGGTGTGCTGTGTGCTGTGCGAGAAGAGATGTTTTTCAGCTCGCGGGACTCCACCAAAGCGGAGATGTGTGATCTCTCGTCTCCACTGCGCGTCGTCCGCGCACAGCTCACATCTCCGCTTCCATCGCGACATACAAATATTACACATCTCCGCACAGCGATCTCCACTGAAGCTGAGCGGAGAGGAGACGTGTCAATAACTCAATTCTATTGGTTGTTTAAAAAACATCTCCTCTCCGCTCGTCTCGTCTCCGCTTTGGTGGAGTCCCGGCCTTACTAAAGTGTCATACACCTCCAATTATTAGGAAAATATAAACAAATATAATTAACCTCGTTTTAAGGAAAACGAGCGATTTATAAAATTATGAATTAACGAGTAATTTATACGATTTATTAGGAAAATGTAGTTTTAATGAGGAAGCGTTTCTTAAAAGGATATATTTCGCAAATAAAATTGTAAAAAATCCTTTTGCTTACGTGCAAACTAAAAGGATATTTGCAACTATTAAATTTTTACCAATTGCGTATTTGCCATTTGCGCATCATTTACCTCTACAATATATTATTGTTTTGGGGAAATTACATATAAAGTAAATTAACCCATTACTGTCCCACTGCTGGGCATTGGTTTTCTCTGAAATGAAAAAGGAATTTTGATTCTACAACGCACGTTTGTTTATGTGGAATGGGGACTGTACAATTTCAATTCTTTCTTCGAAATATGTTGGATAGTATTGGTAGCTACTTACATAATCAATGGATTCTAGTAGAAAAATAAATAAGAAAAACGTATGCCGATTTAAAGAGTGGCCAGGAGTTTCTTGCCAGCTCTTCTCATTGGCTCTCCCTTCCAAACTGGCAGTGAACTCTTCCACTGTATTGAACCATCATTAGTATCTGTACTTGACCTAAATTAATAAATGTTTCGAATTTTAAAAATCCTCTCAGGCAAGTTTTTCCCGCGACATTCTCTTGACAAATATTTCTGATGTTATTTGTTTTACCCTAGGATCGAACCCTGGACAAGACCTTCGATTGTTATAAGCATCTGACAGTTTATGGCTCGCGGCCATCACAGCGCCTAATATTTTTTTAATTACAAAGGATAGGTACTTAGGTAGGCCTTTTCCACAGCTACAGAATAATATTTTTCATTAAATTTCGCAGAACACATATGTTTTTCATATGAACCGTGTGTTTGTTAAAATGGCGAGTATTAGTTGTACAAACGTGAGATAACGGTGGATCTCGTAATTAGGGTCAAGGTGTTCTTATCTACAATAATAGGCTCTTTCAACAACAACACGTGAAAATTAAACGCGAAAACATTTTTGAGAACAGATCTTGAAGTAGAATATTTGTGTCGCGGATTTATAAGTGTGGGTCTTGGACACAAGATACAAACAGAACCGATGATGTAAATGTGTTCTTCCAAATTACTTGTTTCATATGGGAATTAAACCTACTATATCCTGGATAGTAACAGTGCTGTAACTCTCATGTTAGCCTTTAAGCAACGCACAAAGCTTGCATATTTTTTAAATAGTAAGTGTCGTAATGACTACCTTCGCCTTTGGTTTTTTCATAAAACTGGTATTTTTAGAAAACTTTTAATTATCTACAAAGAAATATTAAGTGGCATGTCCAAATTCATAGTAACATTAAGTATATTTTCCATCCCATAAATAAAAATTAACGCTACCAAAATTTCCTAATCTACAACTCAAAAATTATCTCAAAAGACAAACCAACCTACTCCACATAGGACTCGAACCCATAGCCACACAATGAAGGTCAAGGAGACGTTATCTGAAACATTAACATGAAACAGTCGTGACGTCATCATATTGTTACATGCCCTACTTCCGTCACAATAGTTGTGTTTCGTAAAATGCGTTAGGCTTGCAACATACATATTCGGTTCGGCATTAATCGGCCCAGCCGGGCGGCAAAACCGCATATGTGTATAAATCTAAAATCAAAATCAAATTATTTATTAATTTAGGTCAAATGCTGACTTGGATAGACAATACTACAGACTGACTGCAGCTACATAGTCAATGATAAAGAGAGTGAATTTACCGCCAGTTCCCAAGGTAGAGCCAATGAAAAGAGCCTGCAAGAACTCCTGATCACTCTTTTTAATCGCCAAATGGTTTTAACAATATTTCTGTTAGGTGTAAATCATTAATGTTGAAACCGATCGGCACAAGCCAAAGAAGTAAATCGAGTCGGGTTTGTTGTTCGATATATTATTATATTGCCGAACCGAACGTGCCGAACCGAATATGTGTGCAGCAAGCCTAAGAGATCGTTGTAAGCAGATATTTTAATATGAACACACTTGGTATGTCCTGTATGAAGGAATGGGCACGAATGGGGACAAATTGTGAACGTATTGGGAACGGTATGGGAAGATCTTATCGTTATTATAAAGGTAGAAGGGACGGGTATAGATAAGGAAGAATGTGGTATGTTTTGAATGATGATGTCCGCGGCGTAGGTAAGTTGGTCACAAAGCTATTCTACGCGCGATGTTTCAGATTCTAACAAAACAAGATTTCAGATTTTAATACGTTTTGTATGAACGTTTGGTTTGGTTATATATTGGTGGTTTGTACGTTATTTACCTTTGAATTACTTATGAAATTTTCTGTTTTACTTTTGCATACATAATAATGGTTAGGCTTAGCTGATATTAACTGTGTAAAATACTAAAAGTAAGGGTTGTTAATAAAAAAACTTCGCATTTGTAATATTATCCTACGATGGAATAGCAACGTAAGTGATGAGTGATCAGCGTGACGCCGGGAAGTGAGTTCTATTCTCGTTCAAGAACGTTAGACATCCGTATAAGGTTAACATAATTAATCATCCAATTAGTGATTACTTCCGATGTTTTCTTCAGAGATAACGCATTAGTTTAGTTCATTACGGATAAGTACCTATATTTTACTATCTAACGTAAATAGGCTATTTAAAATGCATGTATTTTTGCTTGATGTTTCGGCAAATGACGCAGTTTGAGATCGCTTACTGTTTTAAGTAATGAGACTGTCCGCACTTAAAATAAATTAAATTTGTAGATCTTTGTTGTTCCTTTTAAAAGAATATGAATACGAAATACTGGAGAAATTGTGGATCAACGCAGAAATTATGGAACATCTTACAATATGTACGTTTTTATCACGCTGTTTAGTATATTTACTTATCTTTTACATAAAATAAATCAATGCCAAATGTGTTGCTAAAGGCAAAATTCAAGAACGGCTCTATCTATTTTAATTATTGTGCTTGTTGAATTGTCTTCATGACACGAGAAAAGGTTTTAAGGAAAAAATGCAAAGAAAATTCGTGAGCGGAGCTGCGCCGGTCAGCTAGTAGAATGACAAAATTGCACGTTATAAACTACAGAACCGTACTTGCCCGACTCACACTTGATCGTTTTTAATAGGACTATTTGTCTGGTTTTGGTCGCGTGCTGATAGTATCCTTATCTTAATCTTATGTGTGGTTCGACTGGAAAATTTTAGAAGTAGGTATCTGTTCAAATACACTAAAATTATAGTGTAATGATGACTGCTGTAAAACTGTTTAAAAACATTAGGATTTTACAAAATACGTTTGTAACAGTCAAGATCTTAAAAAAACATTGCTGCAATTTTAAAAAAATGGCAGAAGCACGGAGACGTTCAGTTTAAATACCACTAGGCGGACACCCGTCTATCGAATGACCGCGCTAAGGTTTGCTTAACCCACAGCACATTGAAACCGAATACAACTCTAATCAAAAGTATTTTTTGTTATTTTTCTCTTAGTTAAATCAGTCCATTTTAAAAATGCCGTGTTCACCCCACGTTATAACTTAAATCATGTTTTATACTTATCAAAACAAATGCTAAAACATTCCTAATAAGTTATTCACATAACAGATTGTCCTAATTTCCCTATCTGTTTGTCTATTAATAATTACTGATGTGAACTGAATTAATTAATTTTACGAGCGCACTAAATACTTGCGAACATCGTATCTAAGTAATTGCACATTATTGAACCTGCTGACCAAAACTTTTAGGTTAGTAGACTATATAGCTATAGGTATAAATTTATGCACTTACTTTTACTTTGGATCGTACTATTAATATAGTACTTAGGTACATACATAAAATCACGCATTTTGCCCATTGGTGTAAGAAGAGACAAAAGAATGCCATTTGGTACGATCCTTACAAACTTCCCTTGCTTTATTCATATACATCTTGTTACATATAGGTATAACTTGTCTTTAGATATACTATAATAGTTATAATATAGTTTATTATTTTGCCAAATTATACCTCAATTGGTTCAGTTTTAGTTCAGTTTGATCATGAAAGAGAAATGGGCTGAAAAAGTAATTATTATGTATGCTGATAGACTAGTCTAAAAAGCATCCGTATTAATCAATAATCATGATTAAATAGCCTTTCTTTATTAGATATTTAGATTTTTGTTTTAGTAGTTCCATAAATCACAATGTACAAACAACCATCTCAAATCTATCTTGGCTTAATTACCAAACATAAAATAAATTAACGTATAAATAACATAAATTAAGGTACATTTTATAACCTAAAAGTTAGTATTATCAGCTATACTCTAGTCAGCTTTTAGTGTTCAAAATGACCTAAAATACTACACTAATAATGGTAATATAAGCTTAATTACTCATTAGAGTTGTCCCTTGTCTTGTTCATATAAAACAAAAGTGAAATGGGTCAGAATAAACAGATTAAATGCTTAAATAATGCTTAAATACCGCTTAAAAGTAATTAATAGGGTTGTTAGAATCACATTATAAGGCCTTAGCAAACAGACATTTGAGAATTCCTCTTCGTACATTTATTTAATACTTACATATTTTCCACTTCTCAAAGTATTTCTCTTGGGACCGATTTATTCCGTCGTAAGATATTTTGAGGTAAAACTTTGACGTTTTGATAGATCTCTCATACATTACCTGTCAAATCTTAGAGTTATTCATAAAACAAAATTACTTGGCAATATAAATGTATATAAATTGTTTTTGTGCTTTAAAGAACTTAACGCCTTCTACTAAATCATTAACTTTGACATTAGACAAATTAGTAGTAATTAGTAACTCTACATAACAAACAAAACATAGAACAGAGTATAAATTACAATCCACTTCTTAAAGCAGTATCAAGCGCCCCTTGCGTCATTGTAAAGAACTAATTTTTAAAGTAATATCAAATGTCAAATGCTACGAGACACGTAATCGCGCTACCAATACCCATAACTACTCGATAGTCATCGAATAATTGCATAGTGAGTGCATTTATACGTTACAAAGTCAAGGGTAGCCATTATATCATGGTTTTATGTTCAAGGTCAAACCGTGACGTCGAACAATGCCATTACAATATATTTGAACGGAAATAGAAAACTTTGTCAAAAGAAACTTAGTCATGCAATTATAGTTTCCACGAATTACTTTTTGTTTATACAAGAAACCGATTTTCACGATGTGGCTTTGTATAATTTTGTATTAAGTTGTGCAATAGAGAACTAAACTATTTCATTTAAGAGTAAGCAAAGAATGTTATAAGGATATCAAGTTAATTATCCGGGTTATTTATTGGTATCGAACTTACTCGTATTTAATTGAAGGAGGTCTGTAAAAGTCGGTACCATTGAATAATAACTCCGGACTACTATTAAAATTACTTTTTACACTTTTTTGTAGCATCAACTGGAAGACAAAGTGGAAAGCTTTTTAAATACATAATATCAGTCTTGTTATACCTGAAGGTGCACCCGTATTTCGCAATTATAAATGAAAGTCTTATGAAATACGGGGCGAGCCTATTGCCATTTACCGGGCACATTACCAGAACTTCGGCTACATTGAGGTAAATCTAACATAATTAGAGTTTAGATTAGAAAAGAAAAGCACTTGGTCCGACCTAGGAATCGACCGCGCCACAAATCTTTAAATATATATAATTCTTCTGTAAGTGTGTATGTCACTGAACTTCTCTTAAACGACTGGACCGATTTTGATGAAATTTTTTGTGTGTGTTCAAGGGGATCTGAGAATGGTTTAGATTCACAATTTTGTCCGCTGGACAATGTTTTTATAATTAATTTTTAATTTATTAGACAGGACAACGTCTGTCGGGTCCGCTAATATACAAGATAATTCTTACACGTGAATACTATAATAATATAGCATATATACACGTGTAAGCATATATAACACAATTCATTAATCAACGATAGTCCAACCCTTACATCACATAGTTACCGGTAATTTAGCTCATTGGTCAGTAGTGGCACGTGTACACCACAATACTCATAATCTACTAAATATAGTAATATACACAAGTTTCGGTAATAATTTACTATTATTATATGTTATTACTATTATATATAGACTATAGAATAGGCTATAGCTATTTACTTTTATAGACTTTTTGTTGCTGTTTCGTTAATAGATTTAGAGAGTTTTGAACAGAAAGAATCAAGATAATAGAATAATCTTAGTACAAACTAGCTGCTGTCTTTGATTAAGTTCGCTTGGAAAGATTTTTTAAACAGCATCCTTAGGGTTTAGGTTCTTAACTGCCTTTGTAGTTAATTTTAACGATGTACACGATGTTTTAACTCGAAAAAGTAACAAGCATACCACTTCACATACTCATTAACTTTTAATGTAGGGGGGATAGGTATTTGATTTTTATAATTCTTCATTAATTTTTTTAAAAAATGACCCTTTTTTAGAATTTTGTATTAAATTCATAATTTTTTATATTTATTCACATTTAAACCGCTTGTTGTCAGCAAAATACATACACTGAACACACATACATTATGCCTTCTTCCCATAGAGTAAGGTAGGGACCAGACAAATATTGTAAATTAATTACAAATCCAGTTTCCTAAAATATAATAATTCCCGGAATTGAGAACACACATATTTTGCTACAGAATAGTGTTTAATTCTGACAATGATTACAACGGGAAAATCCCCCATAATAACATATACAAGTTAATACGAAATACTACGTCATCGGTTACGTGGGTTAACGATGGGACGGTCAAATTACTGCCAATATACAGATACTAGTTATAACGGCACTTATTAGTTTTGGACAATGAACCGTGCGATATAGTGACGTACATTACGTCAGAAATTGACGGGAAAATGTGCTTTTTTCCTGAAGTACGTTCTTTTAAGTGTTAGGCAAGTCTTTCTGCATTAGATTCTTGATTTTGTTATGTATTGGTTTTTATAACCAAGCTTGTTTATTTTTCATAGAGATACACTGTTAAGTATGGTATTAGTACCATGAAGGGAAGCGTGGTCGTATTTCAGGCGCTATTATAATCTCCAGACCAATATAAATAAAAATAATACACTTTACTCTACCAGGGAATAAAATTAATTTTTTTTTAGACTTGCAGTTGAAGAGTAGTTGTTATTTCCAGTGTGTAACATCAATCTTGATATTGTCATATTTTATTATTGTTCGTGCCATTATTTTGCATATTTGCTAGAAGAATAAGTTGACAATTGAACCTTGAAATTTCTCCCAAATGAGGACTATAAATTACTCATACATATAATAAATAAATATAGATACTACAGTGCACGCATAGGTCATTGTCATGTGTGCCATGTCCACACTATTACAGTGTAGTCATTGTTTTTATTTTATGGCGTCCATAATTTTGTTAATGGCTGATACGCTGATATTTTAGCTAGCTGGCTAGATGTGTGCTTAGTATTTTAATTATTGTGTTAATATTATGTGTTTTCGTTTTACGAGTGTGTAGGAGGTGACAGATATTAATATATGTTTTTAGTATGTACAGCCGTATGTTATATTAGAAGTATAAAGGTTTATGAACTTGAAGACTAGAGGAATTAATTTGACTTTGTATCAAAATGTTTTAGCAAACATTTTCATGCTTCTTGTTTTAATATATAAACAATTTATTTGTGTTTCAGGAAAAATAAATACAAGTAATAATTGCTCCAAATAGAGTTTGTTGTTCTAAATCGTAAACAACCCACATCATTATGATATGACCCAATTTATTAATGATCTCCATATTTGTTTCACAAAACATTTTTGAAGTCTAATTTATTTACCAGTCTATAATATACGCTCGAGGGCGTCGGATTACACACAAAATCGAGCATAACCTTTGCCCTTTATATATTTAAAACCGTTTTATTTTGTCCCCAGGCCTTCAAACTGTTCAAGCGGAACAAGAGCCGAAAGAACACCAGAAACCGCATCTCTCCTGAACTGTCCCGTTCTCCATCTTACAGCGGAACAGTCGACGCAAGTAGCGACATAGACATACAACGTTTTTGCGCTTGCCGTACTTCACTACCTCCGTTAAACATCAACGATACATACGAAAATAACTCTTATTATGACAGTTACAACAGCTATAATAGCTCGAGGATTGATAGTCTTGAAAGCTATGGGACCAATGAATCAAATCGTTCCGATTCTGCGTACGATTCGGCCCGCTCGAGTCCAGCTAATGCGAGGGTATGTTACGCTACGGTAACTTACTTCAATGTGAATGACAGTGAAGATAGTAGCAGCATCAGGACGGAGTACACACTGCTCGATGACGCTGAAGCTGAACAGGACCTCGATGACTTAGATGAAGATGAAAGAACACAGAACATGATTAACGAGAGCATCGAACTCGTTAGCACTTTATGAACTGATTAAGTTTAATATTTTGTACATAAGGAACGTGTATGTCTTTTTCTTTTCAAGTATGAAGGATAGAGATAGCATAACTTTAGTTAAGTATGTATAGGCTTTACAATTTACGAATGTGTGCGTCCTATGTCTGTATATGTATGTATTATCATTATGTCTATGTGTGAGTGACATTTGTAACGTTTCTATGACTGTCCTTTCACACATATGCATGTATATTAGCCCGATTTTCTACTACTATCGAGAATCGACAACCGGCTAACCGTCGTAAAAAACTGTATGACGCCGCTAGCGGGCGTTGCAGAAACATTTTTTTGGCAGTACATTCTAAATGTCAAACTCGATAGTTCCAATTGTAGAGAATCGTGCTATATGTATGGATATATAACGCACACATATGTATGTTGTAGTAATTACTTTAAATTAAGTAGGCTAGTTTTAAATATAACGTTTATTCCCGAGTTTGGACGCGTGTGTGATATTCGGTGCATGGTTCCAGTCTGAGTATATTAGTGTTTGATTCTAGCCTCCCTTTGCAGCTTTATATCTAGATAATGTATATTTTATAACGTTAATTAAGATAAGCTACGTTTAATAAGCATTTAACACAAATAATAACAGCTATAAATTATTTAACCCTTCAGTTACTAAACTGCTTTTTAAATATCGTCTTGCATCTGGCTACCGAAGATTGTGTTTAAATTTGAAATTATAGCAATTTAAAACGTCTCGGTATTGAAAATTAAAGGTTAGGATACCTTAGGTCAGCCCGTGACCACGGTCGAAGCAGTTTGATAGAAACCAGTCTATCAGCTATCTCAGTTGACAACTAATTGAAAGCCACTATGCTGTACATTGCTTTTTCCCTTAGATTATAGTGATTAACACGTTACATCAATGCAGCAGTGTACTGAACAGTGATCATTAATTTGACATACACTAGTTGTCAACTGAGATACGAGATAAGCCCGCAGATATACAAATAAAATTTTCAATCGCGTTTAAGACCCGTTACATTATAATATTATGTGTACAATCGTTGATTTGAAACGTGTACTCAATTAAACTATAAACAAGAGTTTTCAAGAAAAACTGGCTTTAAAAGAAAACGCTTAATTGGTTTCGTTTTCACAGCATTGGATAGACGTAATTGACCAATCAGCGTTGAAAGCTCTCGTTCTAAATCAGTTAGAAGCTGTCTTCAATAAACTCGACTTTATTGCTTTTAAACAGTGATTTTATTGCACCCTGAACTATATTGGAGATGTAGAATGATAGGAAAGAAACTCTATCTTATTTTCTTATATACTTCAGTTTCATATTACGCACACTCAAGCTATTTCGAGCTCATGCAATAAGTTAAAGTATTGATGCAGTGAAAAAAAAGTTCACTTATTAATATTGCTAAATAATACTAAGGGTAATTTTCATTGTTCCTTGATAAGTGTTGGATAACCTATCCAAAAGTCAAAGTTGTAGGCAAAGCAGCAGGCGAAAAGCTAGTTATAATATAATTCTTCAATAAAGCTTCAAATTAAGTTTGTAGTCAAGCCATGTGTGAATTTACTTCTGAAAGCTTAATACCAAGAGAAACTTGAATTAATTTGTTCCTAAGACTCATTGTTTGAGCCCGGATTTCTGAGATAATCGTCTCTTATTATCTTCAAAATAAAACTTTTGAGTCTCAAGCTGAAATCGCGAAGATTCACTGATTTAAACTTATTAATTAATTCGGGAGTTGGAATGTATATCTGTATTATATTTGTAACCAAATTGTAGGATAAGATTCGGAAGACTATTGGAACAACTTTGAATATTAAATTAGGCGTCCATTTGTATTCTTCTTACGTATTTTGTTGTAACAGTAAAACTTGTGTTTTAAGTCTGAATTGTTTGGACTTAGTCGTGAATTGCCATTCTATTCTTGTCAGGTCGAAATATTATCTTCAAGTGGTTTATTTTCTTTAGTGGGATTTTGGGAAAATGTATCTATGTTTCTTTACCGCGTTAGCGACTGAATTTCATCTAAATTAGGTCAGCATTTTAGCCATGATAGTATAACAGACTGAGCCAGTCTTTGCATGTTTTAGAGGCAATAGCAGCACTAAATGTATTAATAGGTTTTGCTTACATACATATTATACATGTTTGAAGTATATAAGTCAACAATAAAGCATTGTTCTTAATTGAGTTTTGCGACTTCTAAAATATGTTCAGAAATACTAAATAATATACAAAATCATTATTAAAGCAAGAATAGCCAATTAGCGTTTAAAATTGTACTAATTACTCGCATATTTGAAGCAATAACGAGTTGTTAAATAGAATATTAACATGTTATTCGTGTACTGCTAATTAGCGTTTGCAAAAAATAACGTTATTTATTTTTCGTTATGTAATGAACATTGTCCATTATTACAATACCTATTTATATTATGTTATCCAAATTCATTCTTATATATTATATGTAATAGCTAACTCAGTCTGTTTGAGAGATCTAAGGCAATTAAGTTGGGTGTCTCTGTGCTTTTCAGCGCGCGAGAAAAGTTGGGTTGTTCGCTAAGTCTTGTCAAAGGTCTCTAAGCGGTTTGAACAAGTTTAACATTAGGCTTACCACTAACCGTATGGCAAAATGGCCGTAGATTTAGATGAAATTTTGTTTATTGTGTTTACAATTCAAGCTTCAAATTAATTTTCTATTATCTACGAAAATACCGGCTATGATATTTATCATAGAAAGTTTACAAGTCAGGCTCCTTTTCAAATTGATATTATCAACCAAAACGCTATTAAACTATCTATAGCAAAACCAAAGAAATAAATCAACATTGTCAGTTCTAAGGGTGCCTAACTTCGTATCAAAGTTGTTTCGTCTTCCCACGAGTTTACCAAAGTTAATGTGATACTATAAGTCTATTTATACTAAGATATTAGATTTATTTACCTGTTACAACTTCACTGAGAGCTTTTAGTCTCGTTATTTGAGATTGGACTTAATTTAATTGTGTTATCACTTGTAGTGCGATTCTCTACAGTATGTATCGAGTATCAAGAATTATACGTTTAAAATGTACTCAAAAATAATTCTTACGGCACCCGCTAGGGGCGCTGATCAGATTCTTGATTCTGTCGAGTATCGAAAGTTTGACAGTTAAAATGTACTTAAGAATTAGTACCTACGGCTCCCGTTAGGGGCGCTGATCAGGATTTCATACAAAATTTTTCGATAGTCTATAGTAGTAGAAAATCGCATTACTATTTATATTGTATTGCACCAAAACTTTGTGTGTCTTAAAACGAAAACCCAATGACTGGGTCATGTCTTTCCATCACTGGCACAAACACAAATACTTTTAAGTAACGCTTTTCAAGTTATGTATAGTCCAAACATTGTCATAAGCGCTGTGCGTTTAACAAAAAATGTATTGATAAAGAAATCTTTCGTGCTGTGCGCGAATTGATTCGATATTGTATTATAACGAGACAAAAGTTTACTCTTTCTATTGTAATTTAAGGCAGTTGATCTCAATGTATAATTATAATAAGCTAGTTTTGTAATTACGCTTAAGAACTGCACGGGTGGTAAGCGCGCAAGCGGTTTTAAGCGAAGACTAGTAAGTCTGTTACGCTGTGATGCTACGGTAAACTAAAGATGGGTCTACGGTTGACGAGCCGGGAATGACTGAAGCACAAAAAAAGCATAACTTCGTGTGGTGTGAACTAACTTACATGCCTCAAACGAGCGCGCTTCTATAAGACATTAGTGCTTACTCAATGCTCGGTTCCTTTTACGTAGACCTTTGATGCTTAAACTTCGCTTACCGCCCGCGCGATTTTTAAGCATAAATATAAAGTTAGTTTTTTGTGTAAATGGCACGTGCATTCGTTAATTAAAATCTTTTAACACATTTTAACTGCCATTGACGCACGAACATTGTAATTGTATTCATAAATTACAAATAAACATTGAGTTTTTATATAAATTGTTGTTTTTTTAACCTCTAATTGGAAATTGTTGGAATCGCTTTACGCTACGTGGGCATGAATTTGGTAGGTATTTGGCATAATGCAGTTGCGAAATTGTAGCCTTAATATTGAATTTCCATAATTTGATAGAAAAACCACAAAGCAACAATAAATCAAATCTTTTACTGGCCTAATGCTGGGCACAGGTCCACTCCGTAATGAGATTGAAGAAAGGTTAGGTTAGGCCTTCAGAAGCTCTCTCTACCACTTTCTTCTACCGACAACCGACTAGCTATCGAGAATTTTAACACGAAAATCTGTGTAGCGCCTCTACCGGGCTCCGTAAGAACTAACTCGGCAGTACATTTTAAATGTCAAACTCTCGATACTCGATGGATCCAATTGTAAAGAATCGTGCTACTTTCAACCACACTAGCGCAGAGTTTACATACACTCAAGAACTGAAAGAACTGCCATACATACAAGGCTTTTTCATAATATTTGCCTGTACTTTAAAAAGTAAGTGATAATGGACTGAACATAAAAATCAAAGCAACTAACACAAATACATTATTACTACAAACGAAATTGAGGCGCCCATAGCCAGTTGCGCTCACCGGTCGGTAAACGATCTGTGGGTTAAGCAACCCTTGGCGCCGTCATTCCATAGATGGGTGACCGCATAGTGGTATTTGAGCTGGGCGTCTCCGTGCTTCGGAGGGCACGTAAAAAGTTGGTCCCGGTTGTTGTCTGCTAAGATAACAGTCGTTAAGCGTGGCTTAAAGGCCTCTCGGGCGGCTTGAACAACTTTGACACTAGGTTGACCACTAACCATACGACAAACAAACAACAACGAAATTGTAATAATGAGTTGGTTCCTTTCACACTGAACAATGAATATAGAGTGATTGTCAACAAGTTTGTCTCAACTATAAACACAATACAACTGAGGGTCTACGAAAGACCTAAATAATAGATATGAAACAGGTTCTGAATATTGTTTTTTGGGACATTTTTTATTAGAAAAGCCGAGATTCAGTACCAATAAAGCGCCATAGCGTATACTTTTCAAGTCCACCTTAGTAGACTTCCGAATGGGTGCCTATTACTTTTAGTTATTTCAAGTTTTAATTAAAATGACTATTATTATAATTTATTAGTGTTGCTTAAAAGCTTAAAAAAATAGAGCTTTGTATAACGTTAGAATTAAATTGTCATGTGTAACTTTTAGCTACAGTTGACCAACTAATAAAGGACTTTCTACGGAAATAAGTACTTACGGTCCAAATCTTTGTGTTAGCAACAAACTCAATACAATGGACGGCTTCAGGTCGACATAATGGACATGAAACAGGTTCTGGACATTGTCCGCGTATAGGATAATAAGAAACGAAGGGGTTGGGAAGAAATAACTACAGAATTAGAAAATAATTTGTAAAATATTGCGAAATACTCGTAACAAGTAGGAAGGTTCGAGTGCCAAAATAACGTAGGTATTAATCTTAATTATGGATACAAACATGATAGCTATATCTAATTTCTTTTTTCAATTTTAAAGGAAAACTTTATTAAAAATGAAATAACTATATTTAATTATATGAATTGCACTTCTAGGAATTGTATCTACCAAGAATTTCATTACATTACAGTTACATCTCGGAAGCTTTAATAAATAATATTATATTACTTTTAGAAAATGGTTCTAAGAAATTAATAACTGAAAGAGGTACTGCTGGCACTAATATTTTTTTTATTAATAAAAGATAACTCCCGCACTAAATCCTCTTGTCCGTGTGGGAATCGAACCCACGACCTCCCGACGCAATGGTATAAATTTTGATTGACTGCCTGCGTGGCGACCTAAACCACTGCGCCACGGAGGCAGTCAATCAAAATGTATCCACAGTTACGTCTTACAATGCATATTATTATCTAAACGTTGTTTTATAAGAGAACTCTTAGTATTACCTCAAAAACAAACAATACAGAGTTTTGAAACTTTTGTAACCAAATTCTAAACAATACATTAAAGCGTGAAATCGCATAACAATCGCCACGTAACGCGAAAAAATACTAATTAGAAACCAGTTTACTTATTTCCTTACTTTACTGGTAAACAAACAGTTTGCACAATTACCGGTATTTACTGGTAAAATACAGTTATTGTCCAAATATAATCCGCCATTTTTCATTGTCTGGATAACTTGAAATTCCAGTTTTTGGATTTAACTCGTTTGCAGTTTTCACAGGGATTATTGGTTACCCTTGCTTGTATTTAGTTTGAACATAATAATGTCGTCCAGTTTCATTGAAACCAGCCAACTTTGGACATTGTTTATAGTGGCCAAGTGTGTGCACAATACACAGGTACACTGTCTATTCCTTTACTATCGTAGTCTGGTGGGAGGGCTAAACTGACATGACCGGGCCGACGGCTTTACGTGCTCTACGTCCTCAACTTTCTAACTCCGGGCAATATCTGAGATTTTTTTACAGAAAACAGCCGATCCGGGATTAAAACCCGAGACCTCTTGCGCGGTAGTCGCATACACTGCCGACCGCGCCACAGAGAAGTAGTTATAGGCAAAATTAAGACACTTTTTCAAAGTAATAAGAAATACGAAAAATGTGTTATGAAAGGTTTGGAAGCCATAACAATGTAGGTATATTCGAAAGGTCTTTAGTTAAGACCCGTAACCTCTGACATTTAGCAATCGGGGTCGTAGTTTGCGGTAAAAAGAAATTGCAACGTTAAATATTATATTAAAAGAGTATTTTCTTTATACAAGTTATTCTAGGAACTGCGTGGTCCGCTATTTGATCGTTAGTGGGTGTATGTTGTATGCAACTTTTGCTGCTGCTGACATTCCAATACTCGGCTTACGCAAGGTCTGCGCTTTTCTATATGAAAATGTAGTACGAATCAATATTGTCTGCAAAACAGAATTGCCTTTTAAATCTTGTAACATTAGAAGAGAACATAACATTAGAGAAAAGTCTATACTTATAAGGAAATATGAATTATGACTGTTATATAGTTTAGTATGTGTATGTACTCGTATAACAAATGTAGTCGCTTATAATGTTAGCTATTTATGTCCAGTTTCTGAGGTACAGTGAGCGTTAGTTTATCTACTCGAACTGTCATTTTTATATGAGCTTAAACGCTATTGAATATATAAAATTCCGCCAAATATACCTCAGAAACCGGGGGCCTAGTCCAGTAAAGTTGTTAACATTTTACAGATAATCCTGTATATGTATTTTTTAAAAATATAACTACAAATATTGCATGACTAGAACTCAAACAAACAGTTTACAAACAAACTACAAACCGTAACTTTGTTTGGTTGTCACAAATGTTTGTTCAATGCAGTGGTTGAGCTTACCACCCCCGATAACACCCACGTACATTAGTTACCACGTGGCCAATTAACAACCACGCAACTTTTTCCGGACCTTTAAAAGTGACTGCCTACCTGGCGCAGTGGTTTAGTTCGCCACGCCGATACCATTGCTTCGGCAGGTCGTGGGTTCGATTCCCACGCGGAACAATTATTTGTGCGATCCACAAATAATTGTTTTGGGTCTGGTTGTGCTATGTGTCCGTTGTTTGTATGTTTGTAAAAGTCCCCTCGACACAAGAGTAAGTCTTAGTGCGGGAGTTGTGTATAAAAAAATGTTTTATACAATACGAGAATTAACGCGAACACGCATTTTACCTTAGAATGCCTAACGTTACGGCGCACGTTACACCGGCCGTCGTCTCTGGTTAGAGCCCACACAAAAACGTTACGGCGAAAATTATATTAAACTTTACATGAAAACGTCAATATTTTCATGTCACCGTCCTAATAATGACTTCACAATAACAAAAGAGCATTTCAACAAACATCTCCCTCCCACTTGACACTGAGTTCCTTATCCCTCTCACTCCGAGAGCACTCGCCCTCACTTCAAAGAAAAACGAGACAATACAAAAGAACCTGACCTTTCCCGTAAATATATCTAATTAATATAGATGAAGAGTAATTAGATAAAGTGTGCGAGGTAGTTGTGTTAATTAATAAGAATATTATGTTGATTGATATTAATTGAATGATGGGAAGGAAAGCCTGTGGTTTAGAACTTACTTACTTAGAATATTAGGTATCTAATCTACAGGAAATATGAGAATAAAACTTCATTCTTATATTATAAGTGTGAAAGTATATCTCTAGTAAACAGTATATAGTAATGTAGTGTCTGTTGCTTTATCTCGACTAAATTACATACCCAATTTTGAACAGCGTTTGAAGAAAACCGAATCAAAAAAATCGTTTTTTTTTTCAAATTACCCCTGACCCCTTAGCTGCAGAAAAATTATATCGAACATTGTGTCAGTATAAAGCAAATTCGTTAAGCTTAATGCTTGGCTTCAAAAGAAAGAGGACCAAGTAACTTATTAGTCCTAGCCATTGCTAAATCGAGTCGTACGTCCAAAACGTTAGATAAAAATGCCCTAAAGGACACGGAACAAAAAGGACAATTAAGTAACCGTGTGCCACTTGCCTATATTTAAATAAGGCTTTATATTTAAGATACTTTTTGCTTATAGAAACTGTCGATCAAAATTGGAGCACTTCACAATCGATATAGATTTATAAAACCCACGCATTTGATCAACAGAGTTTCCCTTGTGTTAAATAAAACACTGTCTATTGAGGACAATGTCTTATTGTGCCATTTATACAAGACATTTGTCGATCTTACTTTATATTTAGGACAGTGAAGTATAAATGTAATGGACTTGTTTTAAAAGAACACCCACACGCTTTTTGACGAACACTGTCGAATTGTATCAATCGCGGGTAATATTAAATACGACATTTTTGTGTAATAGATATTAAATAATGCCAAGTCCCACATTGGGAGAACTTTATTTTAACCTCAAATATATTGTTAACTTTCCTAAACTTGTACGTTTATTTTAGTTCTTTTGCAGTGTATAAGATTACAATTTGTACAATCGCAGATTGAGTGAAATGTGTGATGTCCAAATAAATCCAATATTGACTAATTACAGAGAGGTCACGAAAAGCTTAACTCGATGTCTTTAGTTAGCGTGATAAAGGTTTTTGAAAGAGACCTTATCTCAAAAGGGGACAATATCGGATAATAATAAAAGACTTGAATATAAAATATTGAAATGTACCTATGTATAAATTCTGTCAAAAGTATTAACCATTATAATAAAATCATCATTTTACTATAAGCCCCAATTCCATTAATATTCAGAACTAACGTTATGTGAGGCAAGTAACTAGCCCTCAAAATAAAAAAGTACTTAAATAAATGGATATTCTAAACCTAATTCCATCGAACAAAAGGCTCTCATTCAATTACTCCCAATAATTCAAAAAGGTACAATACTAACATTTCGTACAGGCATCTTAAAATAGACGTAATTTCATTCCCGTAGTCTCGATACCCTTACAATTCTTTGTAATTGGTCGGGACGTAAGATGTACTATATACTTACTGGATCCCTCCCGTATTAAATATCGTAGGTATGTAGGTAAGAGGATTTTCTGTCTAATAGCTTTTTGATAAGGTACGCTTTTCTTATTGTAGTCTCGGCAGAGTTAGGTAGTGAGGTTTGTGATTGTGATGTTTAATGTTCTGTAACTTTTTACTTACGTGATATATTTCGTGATTTCGCGTTTATGAATTTACCCAAAGAATTTAACAGAACAACATAAATATACGTAATAATGATGTTTTTATTTCGTTCTACTTTATTTCTATTAGTCCTGTATATCGACCATTCTTGGAACAAAACTGTGTTTATTAAGGAGCGATAGAGGTTTGACGAACGTCTATGTACCTAATGGTTTAAATTTCTGTTTGGATTTTCACAATCATAGCTGTTGCTAAATTCCCGGTATTTGACATTAAAATCGCTTATTAATACATAAACATAAGAACAAGAATATTAACGGCAAAATCTACAAATACACCATTGCCAACACTTTAGCTTTAAACGATTTGCAAAATTGTTGAAGTCTTCCTGCAATAAGCTCATGCCTCGACTCTCGTGACAATTATCTCACAATACATGTAAGTTGTCACGTATCGGTTATCATCTGAATATATCAGTGACAGCTCGCCTGTGATACGAGCCTTCATTAACTAATAGCCGCTAATAGTCGTAGATAACTCTGTTTACTACACTCTCTCCACGATGGTTACTATGTACGTGGTTCGTGTGCACGTAGTGATGGAACTGACCTAATCTTACTGCTTAGGACCTTGTCCAGAAGATGCGAACTCGTCTCGATTCTTTCACCCGTATTTCGCTCTAACGTATGCCACAAGGAGTGTGAACTTCGTGCGTATATTGATGTCGTGAATCTGGACACGGTCTAACCTCCGGTTTCTGAGGTACATGAAGCAGTAGTTTATCAATTCAATTGCTTTTAAGCTCATATAAACACGTCTGTGTCTACCAAAGAGGTTTTATGTTCGAATTCCAAGTTGGGTCTTCTTTGATTTACTGACAGACTTCCGTGAATCTGAGAGAAGGTATGCTAAAGAGTCACTGCCTCATTAGGATAAGAGAGTGATGGAAAGGTGTTTCTGTGTATTATGTATGCCACACGTGCACACTTGGCTCTCTGAAACCAACTCATGAAAATTTGGTTGGTTTTAATGAAACTGGGAGCTTGCACTGTGGCCATATATAGGCTATGTTTCGGGATTCGCATGAATACAGTTATTGTGATTTTAATGTAGACAATTGCTTTGATAAAAAATAGTCAGATATTTAAAAAAATGAGTTTTTAACGAACAATTACCAACATTTGTCTTGCCTGAGGTTACATCCACATACTAAACCTTACATGTATAAAAACCTTTCTGTAATAAGATATCAATAATAGTAGAAAAACATATTCTGTATAATATTTATTTTCATACAACACCAGTCTTTGATCTTGTTATTTAAAAATACTACAATATTGCTACGAAAAAACATTTTTCTATCATACGAATATTTGAAATATGTATAAAGGAGACCTAAAATGAGACGGCGGGATGACCTGGACGCATTTGAAAACGGCTGGTCGGATCTTGCCGCCGCGCCGATAGGGGGATTTGGAAGGGAAGGGGGAGGCCTTTGCCCAGCAGTGGGACTATTAAATAGGCTAAGGAAAAAAATATGTTGAAACAATTAAAAAGAGCGTGGTTTCAATCCACGGACCTCTGGGTTATGGGCCCAGCACGCTTCCACTGCGCCACTCTGCTCATGAGAATATACTTCTAAAAATTACTTTTATATACCCTTACTGTCTTTAAACACTGATATTTTATACAGTGTTTTATCTTTTTACTCATATACAGTTTTAAATACCCTAATAAAGACATACACAGCTTATATCGGTGACGTCTTGCAAAAAGGTCAGGTGCGTAGTACTCGTAACCGGCGATCATGTATGACAAGGTGTATGGATGTGGCTGAAGAAGGAAGTTTGTGAGGATAGAACCAAATGGCGTTCTCTGATCTCTGCCTACCCATATGGGAAGATGGCATGTGTGTATACAGTTGAAAAATTGATTGAAAGTGAAGAAACACCGTACAACTAATAAGAACTTACCTCTACCCGACATTTATACAATAAAATAATGGAATAGAATAGTAGGACAGTATGAGCGTATCCTCTAACCATTGCCTAAGGAAAAATAATACAACTAAAACACTATAAAAAGCCGTGCTTACGCAACCTGTGCCTGCCCTACCTGCCCACTGCACATGCCTTCACTACACTGATAAAATGCGGGTTGGGGACTTCACATCTTCAAGAACTGCTTTATAGAACACTTAGGCATGCTAGATTTTAGCACTAAATTGTAAATTATATATTATTATTAAAACATGGATATTAACGCGAACACGTATTTTACCTGGCGCCTGACGTTGCGGCGCAGGTCACACTAACCGTAACCGAGACTGAAGGATTTACGAAGCGAATTTACATCCACCCACATATTTAGATTTTTCCAACTACCCTCACACACAATTGAGTGATAAAAAAATAAACATGCAAAGTTTATAGGTTATGATTTCATTGTAAATATCTTATGCTAAAAGTTATAGTACCATCAGTTTAAAAAAATACCAAGCCCAGTAATTTTACGCATAGGTATCACATACTTAAATCTTGGGCTCAATTTTACTTATGTTCTATTTTCAGAAAACTATTAGGTACCCTCTAATATGTTTCCTCCAATTTCTTTCTAGAAGCAAACGATCCGTACATTTAATATTTTTTCTCTTTTGTCAAATGATTCGTACAAATATTTTTGTCAATTGATATAAGTAATAGGTTTCGCCATATTTGAAATTATTTTTGCTCGATATTTTTGGGTACTCGTGGTATATACGATTGGAAAAAGCTTTTAAAAGTGTGAGTAGTTGTGTAACAATTATTCGTTCCTGAGTTTTCCAGCTTTAGGGCAACATTATCGCCGGTCAGAACTTTATACAACAGATATTTTTTTACGTTAGATTCCGAAAGATATCTTTGCATTACTTTACTTTCTGTATTGTTCAGACGAGAGTTAAAATAACAATAGCAATATTCATACATAACTATTGCCTAGTAGATACTACTAGGCTCGTCATAACGTATGTCGTATTACTTATTTACTTTTACAGATAGACTATCTAATGGACAGGAAGACGGAATATTGTCAAGGGCCGGTTTCCTGATTTAGAAATAATTGTTTGATAACCTATCTGCTAGATAAAATGACAACAAATGTATGAAAACAACTGTCAAAATTCCATCATAAAAACTATCTGTTGGTTATCCAGAAGTGATGGCATCGGGCCTAAATCTCTAAACTGTGTTTACCGCTAACTGACACTTATTTGATGTCTTGGAAATTGATCCGCTAGTATTATTAATTTTATCTCTTTAATAAGATAGATACATTATTTAAAAAAAAACATTATAAAGTTGCCAGTCCAATTCGGAAAAAGTGGCAACCTTTCAAAAGTATGGACCGTATTTCTAATAAATTTTTCACCGCTATTGGTAAACATTTGCATGTAAACAGTCGGTTATATAACAATCTGTATATCAATTACTATAATAGTGACTACATAATAGATTCCCTGAATATACTTGCCTTTGAAGTGTTATGAAATTCATCCATTACTAATTAGATTGCATTGGCTTGTCAGTGTTTCTTAAAGTTATAATCGTCTTTCTATTAATTACTCAATTATAGGTTCGTTCGCGTAAGACGTAGTTTGAGGTCATTAACCTTAACCCCGAGTTAATATTCTACATTATCAAAAATTATTATTTTTCGAGTGACTCAATTGCACATATGCGCACCCATTTCTTAAGAGAAATACTCAAATTATTTCACTGATAGCACTTTATACGATTTGGGAAAGGAAACAGGTCCTTGTTAACAGAAACCTTATTTACCTTATAGACCATATAAATAATTAATAGGATCTTTTGATCGACCTCCTCTTGTTATACAAAACTAACAACACTACAAATTTAGTTTGGTTCGGGATTTCGTTATTTATATGAAAATTTAATCTTGATTCCAGCACGGCGATAACAGTTTGAAAACCTCTAGTTACGTTATGGAATTGATTTGAACTCACTATTGTCTCTTAGTTAATTAATTAATCGAATCAGTTGTTGATTTAGGCTCGCCGGGTGTATAAACATCTTTTGTACAGAATTCAAACATAGCCTAGTCGCACAACCAGACCCGTATTCTAACAGAAAAATCTATATATAATGAAACTCAAAGGTGACTGACTGACATAGTGATCTATCAACACACAGCCCAAACGACTGGATGGATCGAGCTGAAATAGGGCATGCAGGTAGATGTTATTACGTAGGGATCCGCTAAGAAAGGATTTCGATCTATTCTTGGTGGCCCAAGGGGATAAAATAGGGGATGAAAATTAGTACGAAAATTCGCGAGCAAAAGCTATTATAATATAATATCAATCCCGTATTCTAAGAAACGTACTTATATCTAGTTTCCAATCAATGCATTTTATTAAATTATTCTAGCTAGGATTTAATAGTTTATTAACAACTTTGTTTTGAAGAATTTTCCAAATATTCTATTTGACGAAATGGTTCTTGAGAACGACTATAATTCTTTGCAAAATATAGTAACGCAATTATAAAGTTTCGTTATTGACTAAGTGTCGTCTCCGCATTGAGTGTTCGACATAACTTACGTGAACAAATTAGTTCACCTAACTTACGCTAGAGGCGCTGGTAGAGTAAATGTCGAAGTTCGTGCCTTTGTGTGAGAGTTACTAACTGATGATGCAATGCAATTTAAAATGAAATTACTATGTGTAGTGGATGGTAAAGTAGTAATTTAGTTTCTTACTAAAGTAAACTAAAACTAAGTGTACTGTTTTACTGCAAAAATTCTGGAGCAGGGAATTGTTTTAATTTTATGTAAAACGTTAGCTTTCGTTTTTTTGCATTATAAAAAAAAACACTTATATATTAGCCCCAATCTCTGACTTAAAACTGAGACTAACGCAATAAATCCCCATAAAAAAATCAACCCTTGAGAAGTTGAGAATCAAGGAAATAAATTACAAACCAATAAAAAGAGCAAAAAAACTGAATCTTGAACTCATCAATGCACACACCTACTTCCTAAAAAATGCCGACACACGGCACACACACGCACTCAAAAAAACCACCACGTTTTTGCACCCCGGCCTTACTACGGAAGTAGTGAGGAAAGAAAGAGATAGCAACACTTATTGTACGAGTGTAAGTGAGACAGAACGCGTGGGAACCGCAGGGGTAGCGATATCCCAGCGCATTGAAGTGGGACATTATTGAATGTTGACCGACGGACATATGCTGACGCTAGCGACACCTGTGTCGTGTTTATGCTAATATAGTATACTGACCACCTGTTTTTTTAATTAGTTTTTAGTAGATTAGTGTGATAAAAAGCTGTTATAACGAACTTTAACCTGCAACAAAGGTCATTTAATTTAGTTAATCAATTTACGTTGAACTAATTTCTCAAAAAAATTTTTGGTCCAAATAGATATTAAGTGGGAAGTACTTAAATGGAAATACAAGTCTTTGAGTAACTTCTATTCAATTAACGCTACGAAGAAACAAAACCAATCGAATTGTCCGTGACGTCATTTGCGTCATTTTTATGACCTTTCAAAGGAAATTTCTGGGCCGTTCCAATGAATTGTTATTTTTGGAAGGTTTGCTAATTCGCTTTAGTATTTTCGAGAATTTTCTAGGATACTTAAATTAGGAAAAACTACCGTAAACCGCACTTAGCCAGCGTGGTGGCCTTAAGGCCTAACCCTTCCCTCTCTTTTTGAAGGAGAATTTTGCCCAGCAGTGGGACATAGTGAATAAAACAAGTAAATATAGAAAAAAATAATTTAATTTTCTTTCGTTTCAAGCTCTTATTTACAAATATATACAAATAGTGACGTACCAAAATAACTATCGATATCGATAGATTGTATAATTCGTTTACATTTTACACACAATGTGAAAATAGTTAGTGTTCAAATAAAGCAAGACAAACATGTATTCGAAGGTTCTTTTGTCACAATTGTCGTATTTGGAAAGGTTTGACGCCTACGCAAGGATACACAATACAATGTAAAGCGGAACACACACCAGAGTAGCCGACGTGTTGTAAACTCATCGCCAACCCGGCGGCATGTCGGCGGGTAACGTCTACAAGTGCTAGTTAACTAACTAAGCCACCGACAAAAAGATGCTGACATAGGTCAGCGGAGTAGTGACTTTGGTGTGTATCGTGCTTAATATAGGATTACAACAAATATTAAATTTGCGGACATAAAGTAAAGAATCAAAACAATTATTTGAACAGCTTTTGAGATTTAGTTGTTAGGGTAACGTTTTCTAAATGATATTTTATTTTGCTTCATTGTTGTTTTTTTAGATCCGCATTTATGTGTTGCTATGGCAACTGTTTATACTTAAGAACTCCTGGCGAATCAGCGGCTACGAGAAACACACGTGACTTTATTGCCCTTTGTCATTTGAAATCACCCCTCGAGAAGCCGTTTCTATTGTTGTTACTTATAAAGAAACATTTAATTTTGTCTTCCCCTATCGCAAATATTACATTAATTTTGTATAAAAAATGTTGAATCAGGAAAGTTAATATCTGTTTCATTGACCAGTTTGTTAACTTATTTGAAACACTAACCTCAATGATATAATATGATACATTTGTACCAACAACACAGTAAATTATTGATAAATTCACAACCTTATTTCATCATTTTGTACAATCATTTATTTGACAAGATCAAATACATTTTCACTGTACTTCTCTTTTTCCTTTCACACATTACAGACTTATTTCGACATATTAAAGCTTATTTTTTGGTCCCAATATACATAAAACACCCATAAATGCTTATAACGTTACCTTTTGAATTATTCCCTCCTTTTCATTTCAAATAGAAAAGAAAAGGACGAAAATTCAATGGTTTCAAACGCTCTTACAAATAGGGTTGTAAAGTGTCGATAAACTTATACGATATAATATATAATTATCACACAACTTATAATATATTTGATATAATAACTATTTAATACAACAGTGGGTTTTATAATTTAGATTTGTTTAAACTCTGAGATCTTTGACAACAGTGTCTTGTAAGTGGGAACTACGTAGAAAAGTGCCATTACTTGCTTTGAAAAAATACTTTTAAAAGTACCCTCATCGTAAAAAGCTTCAAAGCAACACCAAAAATAGATGAATCAAACAAGATTCTTATTGGTTACCAAGTTTACATAATTGAGTTTAATAATTTTCTATATATATTTCATTCAGAATACAGTTATTTAATTAAACTTTGCAAAATGCTCTGAAATCCGATCAAAATATGCAATAATATATTATGACACTTATCGACATAATTCCTTTCCAAGACAAAATAACTTCACTAGTCTAATACGCAAGTTCCGCACCCCACGGCCGGTAAGGTTTCGAACTGTTCTGTGAGTACTGATGATGAGGTGGATGGTGAGGGTATGGAGTAGGGTAGTGAGGTGCTGGGGGCGCTGGGTGAGGGCCGGGAGGACCTGGTGGCGCTGGTGGGGCGGGGGGGTAGTGGGGATAGCTTGGGGCAGCAGTAAGAGGAGCAGCTATTGCTGTTGGAGCTGCTACTGTAGTTGTAGCTGCAGTCACTGGGACATCCTGTCTTGGTATATCAGTATAGCCATGCTGTTGAGCTACTGGCGTGGCTGGATATTGAGGGTACCCCCAATTGGCAGACTTAGCAGCTAACTCCCTTTGTGCAGCAAAGCATTGAAGGTGGCTCATGAGTCGTAACCGCAGTGGGTCTTGGATGTCGAGGCCCTCGCAGCTGACCAAGTACCTGGCTACTTCAGCTGCACATTCTCTGAAGCCGATGCTGTGGTAGTCCATCGCGTATCGTTGTGGGTCGTACGCGAATGTGTCTAGACCTGGAAAGATAGAAAGTGAGGTTTAGAATGATTGTTTTAAGAATAATCATGAGTTTTCTTACAATTATAAATCTCTATAAATATCCATATTTACTTAGATATAAACTATTATATTTAATTCCATATAAACTATTATAAATATCCATATTTATATTAAAAGACAGCTTGCACGTATTTTAACTTAAGGGTATATGAAAGACTATTTAAATACATGTGAAAATGAAATAAAAAAGTAAGTAATAGTTAAGCGAAGTTAAAAGGTTTCAGGCAGTTTTAGAACTCTGGCAACAGGTTGACTTCATCATACGAGAGAGATTTATTATACTCAATGTAAAATTTACAAACTTGGGTTCACATGTTTCTAAAATGTAAAGCAGTTACAGTAAATTCAGGTTGGCGGCGACAATTTAGATTAAAAATGAACGCGAACTCTCGGGGGCTTTGCTTTGCGCTACGTTTGTTGTCGAATAATTAACGGTACAAAGTTTTATACGACCTTTAACACACGTAGGAACTAGGTTTATTTAATTTATGTTAATGCTTCGCTGGTCAAAGCGTTGTGTAGGTAATTGGTAATCAGGCCACCGGTGAAGGAATATTTTATTAATATTTGCTGCTAAAATTTACAGCAATTTTATCGTTTAGTTTTTTCTATAACAATTACTTCCGCACTAAAAACTGAGCTTGTGCTATGGCTTTTACAAACATACGAATGACTATTTTGCATCACAAAGTTATTGATTCCGGGTGCAAATCGAATACTTGCACACCAAGTTATCCACTGTACTTTATTGTCTTGAGCCAGAACCCGTTTAGCAAAAAGTATGGTACAAAATAGGGTATATTGAAAGAAAAAATACAGTGAAAAAGAACGATTTCTCTTCACTCAACCAAATAAGTGATATCGGAGTCTGCAGATGTTATTTTGCGTTAAGTAGACAATGAAACGAAATCAAGTCAACAAAAAGTGCCCCAATTCATAACAACCCTCGTCTCTCCCCTAAGAACAAGTAAAATAAGACAGCTATAGTTTTTAAACTAGTTAGACAAGGAGGAAAGATAACGGGATCCCCAAGTTTCCGGCCGTCTTCCGACTGAGAGCGGAGACAAGTATAAGATGAGCTCTGGGTTTCGAGGGCACTTTTGAGATTTGTTCTGTGATGTGATGTTTCATTGATGAGTGGTGGGTCAAGTTAAAGTGGTCGAGTCAGTGTGCCAACGGGCCAAGGGTGCAAGGAAACTGTAAGGACCAGTACATCAAGTTTGTAAAACGGGTTTAATTTATTCGTGAAAGTTTTTTGTTAATTTTTTGTTGGTTCTTTTATTTGAGTACAAAACTCGTCTTTTTTACATTTTGAAAGAAATAATGGATGTCTTTTTAATGGACAGTGATGTCACAAGGGTTCGGGTTCGACACCTGGTTATAAAGTCTAGACTCTTTTTGTAAAAACGGAGACGTAGACAGTATTTTACGGAAAACCAGCAATAACTGTTCACTTAGGGCCTTTCACGATTCGTGAATTTATTGAATTCTTTGATTTTTTTACACATTACATGACTTTTTTTCAACAAAACACAAGGCAGTATTAACCCATAATTAAACATCGTAAAAAACATTTAAATAATATTTTCCCCTCATTACTTCAAACAAAGGACACGTCTTGCCGCCAGCATTCCGTCATCGCCTACGACCCATATAATTGGCTTCAGTTACGTAAATAACATAAAAAGTTTTTTTCATGAAAATGTTTTTCATTTTGATCTTTTCTCTACGTCAAACCTTTTAAAATGTGATAAACAATGTTTAGTAAGAATTAAATAAATTAAGTAACTTTTGTTTACTGAAAACGTGAAAATATTTTTGGTTTTTTATTTACGCATTTTCGTTTTTTTTTGTTTTCGCATCGCTTGCTTAATTTGATTGTGTGACATTTCGGTATATAATTATATACTATTCCGGTCTTCAAATTTTTAATGCAGAAGTTGTTTCAAATTGACAAAAATACGACGTCTCGATTGATTTTACATACATGCATCAAATCACGCATTCTCCGGCCTCCGCCGGTTACGGCCTACTCTTATGGGATAAGAGTAGGCCGGAGCCAGAGATCAATCTTATCTCCAAAATAAAGCTGACTATTGAGTAACAGAGTTAAAAGTGCTCACTGTAGACATTATTTTTTAAAATTTTGAACATTTAATTTAAATAGGTGCAGAAAAGATACCGATAAGTTCCAATATTCAACCACCATAATTTATTTCTTAGCCGCCTATATTTCAACCCCCATAATTTCTTTACAAACTAAAACTCCTAAACCTCTAACCCTCTAAAAATCATTAAAAAGACTGACATAACACACAATACGCTTCCTTCCTAATGTTTTTATAAGTTGTATGCAGGTGGTGCAACCCTTTGCGTTAGATCGCTTCCGCTTGTCGCTCACTATGTCACAATACACGCGTGTTTCGAGGCCTCGGCCAAAGATTTTAGTTTTTATGTCGGTTAGATTTTTTGATGTAATTATTGGTTGTGTGATAGAGAATTTTTGAGAAAGGTCTGGCGTTTTAAATATTTTTCGGTGATAGGATTTCCGGGTGCTTAGGTGTCTTGTGTATTATTTTATTACTATCTTATTTAACTAGGCAAATTGCGGCCGAAATTCTGAATAAGTGATTGAGCAAATCGTAGCTTGTGCCGTACTTTTGGTGGGTAAAATTCAATAATGTAATTTGGTATTGAAAAAATTAGCGTTAAAACTGTGAGTACTTTTTTGTAAACTATAATTCTGCGTATAAATGATTAAAAATACACTAAAGCTTTCTACATTTACGTGTTTTATAAACCGTGTGAAACTGTATCACAATGCAAATCCGATCAAATTCCCAATAATCACCATTTAACCATTTATACGAGTGAGGGCACGTTAGCTACAATTAATTCCCTGCAGAGGGTAGCATCCCTCTTGCAAGGGAGGGTGGGAGCGAGCCCACTTACTGTTCCCACGGCTGGGACAGTGCGATGTGGGATTGATTTATCTCTGCTAATATGGTTCGTACGTGAGTTAATGCAAGTCAGAGTGGTTAAGTTAAGATACCTTTTAGCGTAAAAAAAGTGGATTAGTACCTACTCTAAAGAATATTTTTAACTTGAAATTCACTTTCTTTGTAGAAAGGTAAATTTTAATAGTTTATGAAAAATAAGTTGATAAGTGTATTTTTAGCGATAGTGCATTTATTTATTTCGATAGTATTTCTGAGTAAACCATTGTCATAGCCATGAACATGAAACTGAAACATTAAACACCATTACATTTACGGTATGATTTGCAACATCAGTAAAAGCTAGAAGGAAATCAACATCAGTAAAAGAAAAACATTTGCTCATTTCTACAAAATCTTTCACACACCAAATGTATCCAAACACCCATTTCAATAAGCGATCAAAATCACATAATCTCAACAAAAAGCCAAGACAAATTAAATAACCATAACAGCCCACAATGGACCGGCTGACCACCGCCGCAGTGTGCGTACACATATTACTTCACAATCTTACACCTGGCGCTAACAAAAACTCAGGAAGTTGATAACTGCACACTGGTCCACTTTTTGTCCCACTCACACTTACAAGATTAGAGAAAGATGGAGATAATAACAGTGTGGTAAAATCTTGGTGAGAATTTTGTCTCGCTTACACGTTTGAGAATAGAATGAGAGAGAATTATGTGTGTGTTTGTTGTTGTAAAATTTTATATGATTTTAATAAAGTTATCCAAAGTTATGGTTTATCAAAATCTTGTGGGATGCTTGCTTGTTCGATAGTATTAATTTTAATATACGCCCACTAGCTTTCTTACATTGTCAACATGTTTGTTTTGGTCTAAGATTTGATCCTTATAATGAAATTTATTAAAAGTTGAAGTATTTATGAAATTACGAAACCTTAATAGACACACTGAAAGTATTGATCGGTGAATTTTGGACATCCCACGCACGGTCATCTGATCCAAACTAAGCAGGCATGTACCTAATACATTTAAAGATAAATTAACAACCAAGCTTAGAACAGACACTCAAGCACACACACAAATATTTGTATCGGGTGAAATTCGAAGTCACCAAGCGCGGCGCTACGATTATTGCGACGAGGTGTCAGCGTTAACCACTGTGTCAAACGTGCTGTTAAATACAAAAACAATAATTAAATATATACTAATTTAAACCGAATTCCTTCAACAAAGGAAACGAGAACCGCAAAAGAACAAAACAACACACTTTTTTCTTACACAACATATCCATTTCCGGCCATTACTTCCGACCGCAGTAGCCTACGTCTGAAGGAACTTCGCAACACTGACCCGGCGTAAATAGCCGATGGGTGGCGGAAACACCCGAGGATGCGGTTTGTATGCAGTATTGATAGTTTGTAAAGTTCAAGCTTTGACCACTAATATAATTGATTTGATGTTACCGCATTTTAGGACCCTCCCGGAACAATGTTGGTTTTGAAAACGTTATTGTGATTTAATTTAGCGGAATGTGGTTTCAAATTACGTTTTTGATACGTTTTCTAACACACACGCACTCATAAGATACTTTTTAAATGCAAAAAATGTGAATGACAATTTTTAATTGACTTTTCTTGCGAGTGTGTTAATTCACACTTATCAATATATACCTAACATTCTATTCGAAGCGATCAAGCTTTTAACGAAAGCTACGCTTCATTTATTTGGTTTATTTATCTCTAAGCAATACGACCAAGGTTAATTACATTGTTTACTACATTAACTCTGATTCATAAGTATATATCTATAAATAACATATCCCATTTAGTATGATAATAAAATATTATCTTTACCGCAACTAATAAAATTGTAACAGCAAAGACAATATTTGCTGGACAGCCAAATAATAAGATAGATAGAGAAAAGGTTAGGTGCATACTTGCGTAGGTACTCGTAACCTGTGGTCCAGTATGACAAGATGTATGGATGTGAATGAGGCAAGGGAAAATTGTAAGGATTGTACCAAGTGGCGTTTGTACTTCCATGGGAAAAAGGCTATGATATTATGTATGTTTGTATAGCCATCGTAACATAACGCAGCATTTAAAACTAACAGAAACTAGCCACTCATTAGAACAAACTTTGAAATACAATTAAGGCTTTAAACCCTTCATCCTATTACCATTCAAACAGCCTAAAACACACATTACTCTTAAAACTTTGTTCAAACTGCCCGTAGATCTCATGGTATCATTTACAGGGTACAAAAAGTTTAAATGGTCACCACCTGTCTGTCCCGGACCCGGAAACTGACGCGTGGGAACATGGAAGGACGATTGATAAGAGATGGTGGTGATAAGAATGATTTAGATGTATGGTTTTGATGTATTTGGTTGGTGTTTGTCGGTGTTTAAATGTTGTTCACGTGATAATGTCTGAGATGTGATTCTAGATTCAATTTATTTCTGAAATAAATGTCATTTAATATGAGTCAGATGTCAGAGTGTATGACAAAATATTTTGGTTTATTTTCGTAAGAGTAGTTTTTCAAAAAACTGTTTTTTTTTGTTGTCAATGTTTGAATTTTCTGCATATAAAGAAATCGATCGTTACCTTGTCTTCATCATACGGTTCAGCGACTAACTCTCGAGCTTTTATAGTGCGTAAGATTCTATCTGTGTAAGGCACTTAATTTCATCCGCTACTAAGTAAACAAATATTGAATTACATAATAATTACGCTGTAGTCATAACATGAAGGATTTACTAATTAGCCCTGAAACTAACAACCTTGTACACAAACTTATGTACGATTTGCACAAGTTTTAATTAACAACATATTACATTAAGTTTTGTTTACTAATGTGACATTATATATTGAAGCTATTGCGCGTAACTTTAAACACTTGTTGTGAAATAAAATTATTTAAAAGAATAAACCCTTCTCTGTTTCAGAACAACAGACCATAAGAAATCTCCTAGGAAGTAAAAAAATAATAATTAATTTATATCCCTTTGAAGTCAGTGTCAGTGAAAACTAACAACTACTTCTTCAGAGTCCATTTTTTAACAAGTTGCCTGCACTTATGTCTGTACCCTGTTCAATAGTTGGGTCTCACGTGTTATAAGCTGTAAATGCCGTCCAAATAGAAGTAAGAGTTTACGAGAAATCGTAAAAAAACATTTTAAACTTTCGCTTGCGTATTATAGGTAAGGATTATTATCTTTACAATTTGAAGAAGTAGAGAGCCTTCCTGTCTCAAATCATAAAAGGATCGTACAATTTCTAAAAAAGTTTACAAAAGTATAACAGTAAAATAATCGCGATTTTTTCGAAGTTCCAAAAAACCTGTTTCAACAATGAACAGGAAAAGCGAATCGAATAGCGAAACTTTTGCTTTTTAATGTTATTTTACGTTTCACCGTTACGGTTTAAAGGAAACGGAAATGAAACAGGTTCGTGAAGAATTAATTGCTAACGGACACGACGCGAGTGAATTTTGTATTGAAACTTGAAAGATGTATGAATGCACGTGGCACTGTCTACTCGTGTGACATCCGGTGCGAAAATGCACCGGTTTGGGTAAACTAGTATTTGTACATTTAATATTTCGGGTAAACTTGTATTAGTTGTATTTGGGTAACTTTCAAAGCATTGGTAAAAAAATGTAAGTACTTCGTCTTTAAAGCTTAGCTTATTTTAATGTGATACGTGTTATAATGAAATAATTGACCATGTGAACCGAGGTACTGTATTGCCGAGGTATATACCGAGAAGGTCTTGTGTTCGATTCAGAGTCGGGTAAATTGTTGTGTAGATTTTTCGACTGGTATTGGTATGTTCTTAATAATATAGCATGGAGGAGTGTCAGAGAGTTATAGCCGGAAAAAGCTAACACTTTTCCGAGTAATACCAAGATAATTTTTATGTTAGTAAACAGCGAATAATAAAGCATTAAAATTTTCCTTATAGTAGTTAGTTTTCGGAAGTTTTATATACTTTTAAGCGTTATTTACCAAGTTACGTAGTATTTCGTCATCAAAACAAAGCTATGGGAGACCTTGGCCGACATAACTTGAAAGTTATAGTGTTATGTTTGAAGGACATGGCATTGAAAACATTGCGGAATTTCTGCTCAAAACTTGTAATGTGAAGGTGGCCCTTGAAAGTAGGCGAGTTATTTAGAAGAAATGTCACACAAAAAAGTCCTTGGAAAAAGGAAAGTAGGAAAAAGGGGTGACGCTTCATCATGTACGGCAGTCAGTTTTTTTTGCAGGGAGAATAAAGTTTACTATTTCCAGCTTCAGTGTGTTTAAAAGATAATCTAAACTCTAAGTTGCTTAAGACTTTATTTAACATATTTTTTTAGGACCACCAGGGCAATTTACGAAAACCTTACCAACTTCTAACACGCCCTCGCAATTCTTCGCTAAAATATCACTAAAAGGCAACAGGCCATACAATTAAGATATTGTTTACAAACAGAGATAGTTTAGAGCCTATCCGAATATACTCTTTTCTGATCTTTTACCAACAATTAAGAGTAGTAAGTTTCTTTAATGTGACATTAAACCTACCTTTAGCATGCAACATCTTCAAGTGATCAACAGTCAGCTGCAGTATCTCTGCTTTCTCCAGTTTGGCACTGCCCTGTTTCTCGCAGGCGGCCGGTACGAGTCGCTTCAGTTCTGTCAGGGAGGTGTTGATGCGGTCTCGCCGCTTCTTCTCTATCACTCCTCGACGCCTCTTGCGAGTCATCAGCTGGCACGAGTCGCCGCCTGGAGACCTGGAAAGAAACGGTATGATTTAGGTTGGTAGAATCTTTTAGCCCGTGAAATGGGGAATAGAACGTTACCGTTGTACTGTATGCGCTATATAACGTGTGTGTATGTAACACGCCGCTGCGAGGAAGGCAAAGGTAAGTATAGAAAAGGAGTAAAGAACATTAGTGGTAAAGAAATAAAACTTTAGTTAAAGTGAATAAACAATAATTTTGTTTTAACACACGACTTTGTATGGTAGTATATTTAACTTTTAATATTACTGTAACATTTTATCGCAACTGTAAAGAGATTGTTTCATCTAAAACGTTTTTAAGTGTATTCAATTTATGCGTAGTGACAATAAAATATCGGTGCGAAAGTATACTAAGCCCCCTTACGCACTAGCGGTTAACCGCGGAAGCGGCTAGCCGCGCGGTTAGCCGCTTTTCCAGTTTAATATGCAACCGCTTATGATTGTACGCACTAAACCGCCACAAAATTTCAACCGCGGCGGTTGAATGGAGTGTCGCGGCCCGCTTCGCGGCCCGCTTCGCGGCTAGCCGCCATCTTGTGTATACGCACTGGCGGTTAGTTTGCGGCGAGCCGCCGGTGAAGTATGCACGTATTTTCAGTTGCGCAGCCATGAACTTCGACACAGAGAAATTCATTGTTGAAATTCAACAACGAGAAGCTATTTAGAATTGTGAAGGAGCAGTTTATAAGAATAGAGATTTAAATTTAAATTTCTCTTCGGGTTGGATACAGTCACGAAATTTAGTAACTTGTCCTTTGATGCTGTCATATAAAACTGTTAGTAGTTCTTCAAATGACGAAACACTCATTCTAACATAGCCGAAAAATTTATCTTGGTGCTTCTTCAGTTCTTGAAAACAAAACGTTGCGTGTTTCTAGTAAAGGATGAATCCAGTATCTTTTTTTATTTTTCTTTCGTTGTTTTCGGGAGTAAATATAAATAGCACAATCTCGACGGCGTCCATTTAGTTTATGAGCCACGCGCCTTCGAGCGGTCCAACCGCTTAACGCGGTTTCATCGCGGCTGACCGCTATGGCGGCTAACCGCGACGAAACCGCGTTAAGCGGTTGGACCGCTCGAGTCTAACCGCCTAGCGGCCAACCGCTAGTGCGTAAGGTCCCTTAAAGAAACAATGGATTACGATGTGTATAATGTGTATGTTTTTATAATTTTAATTGGAATGAGTATGCTGTGGACAACTCTCTTAAAGAATCAAAGATCATTAAATTTTAAATTTTTTCATTTACCAAATTGATTACTTTTGAGCATCAATTAAAGTTTTTTATCATGAAATAATCAGAAGATTATATACTTTCTAAAGAGTACTGTGTATATCAACAAATCACTTACGTGTTGTTTATATTTCAGTATCGGCCATGACAGTTAGTTTTTGTCTATGTTTATCTCTCACCGACCTTGCGGAGAGATTTATTTGCTTGTGTACATCTCTGGACAAATATCAAGTTAAATAACTGAAGTAAATATCTTATGTAATAGTATAAAGTACACGTTGTAATAATGTTTACACTTGTTTTTCTTGTTTACAGTGGAAATAAATGTGTAGTAACTTAGTAGAGAGAGTTGAAAGTTTATTTACTTAGCATTAGTTATAAAATTTTTAGTGTCTTAAAAAGAAAAGGGTCTTTGAAATACGGGTCATATATGAGTTTCGTTGGCTAATTGAGTAGATTATTTGATTAAAGTCTGCATTTTTTTAAATTTACGGCATAGACTTATAGTAAAATATCTTTACGATAAGTGAAGAGTGTATTTCAAGTCAATAGTTTGTATGTTTGAACTCAATCACAACAAAACTTCAAAATTGATTTTTACTAACCGACGAAGCCGCGGGCAAAAACTATTTATTACATAAAAAAATGTAAATTACTAGTTTTCCCTTAATATTTCCTTTTATATGTATACAAGATGAATGTAATATAACAGACACATATCGTCCAATTACACTACACACTCTACATGAAATTGAGCACTTAATTAAACTTTATTAACTGCGTAGCGCCGGCTACGAGCGTAGCGTCCGGTTACGAGTTATGACTCACGCTACGAACTGCGTAGCGCTTTGATTGGATTTTTTAAACGAGTGATCAAAGCTTATTAATATTTTTTCGTACACCTGCTTTGTACCCAAAAGGGTTTTATTTGTATATTTTTAACTAACACGAGATAAACATTTTTCATAAATTTTATTATTTTTTCAAAATACAAGTATTAGCAAATGCCTTGTAATTAAGGATAACATATTAATAATATTCGAGAATATATAGAACATATTCTATCATTCTAATAAGAATCTTATTAGCCAACATTATAATCAAGCTCCATTTTAAAAACAGACCCACAAAAATAAATGAAAATATCTATTTGACTAAATTTTTTTCACATTATATATTACTTATTATTATTTTATAATTATTTTTTCGCATTACTTTTTTCACATTTCTACAACGCTGACTAGTAACATTCAACATGAATATTCAGCAACTATCACATAGAAAGTTAAACTCAAAAACATAGGGGCCTAACAACTGAATACCATGTAACTGTGCCTAGTTCATACATGTATGTGTATGAAAGTGTATGGATTTCACTTGTTAATGAGAACTATGCTCCAATTAGTGTCTGTACCGAAATGTGTTAGTAGTATTGTGAAGTACTAGTAACATAGGACGGGTTTGTTTCAGAATTTATTAAAAATTTACCTTATAGTATTCAAAAATAAAATTACAAAATTATTATATTATCCTATTACAAAATGTGTTTTTAATGAGTATTTTCATTTTAAATTTCGAAAAAATATAATTTGCTAAGCCCGAAGTTTTCCAATTTACTATACTCTAAATTAACTTAAAAAATGTAAGACTGGTTTGATATTATTCAAATAAATCACTACTTTGAACTTCGACCTAAGTATTAGGCTTAAAGGACGAACAAAAATTTTCTATTTTAATTCACTAAAGGTTTTAAACTCTACTTACTGCGCATCCTTCGAGCTTTCTTCCGAGAAAGCATCGTCTTCGCTTTCCGAATGTGTCCTCTTATTGCGCTGCGCAGGCGCAGGTGGAGCCGGCGCTGGAGCTGGTGGGCCCCAGCCGTACCCCCACTGAGGACCCTGGCTCTGGAGACCAGGGCCTGGCTGTTCCATATGCCTATGATGGTACTCCATTATCAAAATTTTGTAAAATTCTCACTAAGTTTTTCCACTAATTACACAAAACTGTTAGTTTTCGTCACTAATGAATAAGTTTTCACGTTTTTGTTGTCGCGTTATCAATGTCCGGGTAGTCCGCGGAGCACACGTGCGCACGCGTCGACGGCTGCCGCGGAGTGTGGCCGCGTGCCGCCTCGTGTGCCGCCGCCCTAACACACGCTGGGCCCTATCACAACCCCGGGTTATACATCACTTACTTAACTATCCACCAACATGTACAATTTTCAGCCTTAAGACTGCAATAATAGAGGTGATATGAAGTGCATGTGTGTCTGGTAATTTTTTTCGCACGACCATTTTGCAATTGCAGTTCTAAAGAACGAATTTGAACTTTATTTGTGAATTGCTAAGGATGTTTCGTATGTATTTGCAATACACATAGCGATATTAAAATTCATAAAGTTGAGTGTCATGTTACTGTTTTGCGAAAATAGACTTTGAATATTAAAGCTATAGTTGAATTTTCTTTGCAGATTTTCGTTAGGGTGCATTACATAGTTGACGGCCGGCCGCGTGGCCGACGCACGGTGGGAAACTATAGACAATTAGGTAACGCAATTTATTCGGGAATATTGGTGTGAATTCGAAGGGGAAGTCCGGGGTTCGAGCGTGGGACGATGCAAGGATTAACTGCGGACTGTTGGTAGTTAAGTGCAGGATTATAGGGGGAAATATGTATTTGAGTTGGCAATTTAAATTTTCATTTTAGTAGGGAGCATTGTTTGAGTTTTTCGCGTGGGATATGAGATGAGTGGGTGGCAAGTGAACTTTAAAGATTGCTTTAAACGATGCATCCTATCTACTTTGTATTCAATTTTGTGAAGCTTAGTTATTCGCATTTGATATCTTTGCAATTTTGTTGACATTTTCTACGAATTTTCTATAAGAGGAAATGCTGCTGAAAATAATAGAGTGATACTACTATATACAGAGTACATAAAATATATGTTCCAAGCTTCATCTTTGTAGAAGAAATTATTTATTAGTGTCTTGTTTAATTGATTTAACACTACTACTAGTTCATACGAAAGCTCGCATGTCTATCATAAGCTTCAACGAGCTTTAACAAAGCTGTACTAATAGTGATATAATGAGTGGTTTCCTACAAGCGCGTGCGCGGCAGACGGCGGCCCGCGGCGGACACGCGCGACACACGCCGGACCGACGCCGGACGAATGCCGGACAACCGTCAGCTAGTTACTATGACGTGTTTATTAATTGATAAAGCAGTATTCTTTTGTAAATATTGAAAATTGAAACTTGTGATTGTTTCAATAGTTAAGATGTCTTCCGTAGCTTTAGACATTAGATTGGCTTTTTGTATGTTCGAATTTAAAGTTCCTAGAGTACCTTGCACCCGCCTTCTCTCGTTCCTACCTTTGCCACAAAAGCATGTTACGCTTGTAATTATTTAGAAAGTAGTAAGAAAAATAAGCGGCTTTTCATCACCTACGCGTAAAAAACGTACAACTGGTTTTAAAAAAGACTGAATTAAGTTTACCAGTAGCGCAATTCTGTATAGTCTGTTCTGTCGAGTATCGAGAGTTTGATATTTAAAATGTACTGCCAAAATAGTTCTTACGGAGCCCGGTGGAGACGCTAAACAGATTATCGTGGTAACTATCTCGATAGCTAGTCGGGTGTCAGTAGTCGACAGTAGTAGAGAAGCGAGCTACAATAAATATGCACGCAGATATACAAGTAGACTTATCAAAACGTTATATCATTATACTCTATCTCTACAAAAATCTAGCACACATAATATAAATAAACACACGCTTAAATCCCAGTGACCTTGTCGCGGCGTCGTTACGAGATCGTCGCACCTACGCCACGTCCTGCAAAGGTTACCGGTTGAAGGTTCAGTTATGTCACACGTCGCGTTATCAGTTACAAAGATATCATCCATCATGTGGGGCTGTGGGGTCAACGATCGATTTGCGATTAGCGATAGTTTCTTAAGCTATTCGCATATTTGGTAGGAGTTTTGTATTGTTTGTTACTAAATACGGAATTTGGTAGAGTATGTAATGTGATTACAAAATGTCTCAAGTTTGATTCGGGATTGGACAATAATGATTATGGAATATGACTAAAAACATTAAATACATTGAAAATAAAATATTACTCGAAAATTAAACCCTTGCTCCCTTAATTTGCAGTCGCTTACACTACGCTTCAGACTGAAGGGACAGGAACACAATAATGCTAAACAAGTTAAAAAAAGAAAAATAATAAAAACTTTTCTGAATTTGATTTTGTCGGAATCCGCATTCGATAATAATATGTGCTAACTAACATAGGCTTAGCCGTAATCTACATTCTCATAAAAACCTAAGAAGTAATCTAGCTTAGTAACTGAACTCATTAGTAACTATTTTAGTAACAAGTTGTATAACAAGACATAATTACTATTACTTCAATACTATGAAACTCGCTCCTCACGTGCCGAACTTAGCGAACTTACTCAATCGAGCGTCACATTACCTATAACTGTACAATGTACATTATATACTAACTTTGTGTAAACTATCGGTTATCTATGTGCTTGACTGTCTGTGATTGAGTTTAGAAGTGATTATACGATAGTTAGTAGTTTGATATCTATAAATCTAGAAATCGTTGGAACAAATTCTAACTATTGCAAAGTTATGTAACCTCATACTAAAGAGCAGTTTCATTTCTTAGAGAGCCTGTAGAGGTCAATGTCACAAAGTCGGTTTTTAAGAAAATATCGTATTAATTCTGGCCAATATAATATGAGCCAAAACATCAAGCATTACAAGGTAAAATGCATATTTGCAGTAATTCTAAATAAAAACTCTAAATAATAAATTATGATAAACATGCAAGGTTAAAGTTTAAAAGTTATGATTACATATACCTAGTTAAAAATCATGTTATATAACGCCCAAGTTGAAGTCAGTTTTGCAGAAGCTGTAACAATCAAGAAATGTATTAGTATTTTTTATAAATTCATTGTAATTTTGCTTGTTTTGTCAACTACTTTCATTATTAGTGAAACTAACACCTAGCTACAGAACAGTCTATAAGAGTTTACGTTCTTTTGCTTACAAAACGGATCGTTTACCGGCGAACGCAACTGGATACCTAATCAGGTACTTGAAATCTTGTAATCCTTTCAGAGCATCTCGTGTGAGTATCTAAAGATAATATAAGGCTTAATTCTTCAGAGCGTAACTCTGTGAAATGTACCCATAGACTTTTGTAATGTTTTTTATCATTGTTGAACAACAATGGTTTCGTGTCGCCATCTTAAATCTCATCAGATTTATTTCAAACTCTATGGTATTGTTGCCATAATCCGTTTAACGATTTTAAACTTATTTTGTCAAAAACTTTTGAGTTGGCTTTGAGAAGCTCTCGACTGTGAAATCAATGTTTGGTGTTGACTAAACTTGATGAAGCGTTAAAAATATACATATTTTTTTTAGACTAAGTAATTATATTTAGGCATAGTCTGCTTATATTTAGGTATATTTTTATGAGTAAATAATTAGATAAACAAAATTTCGTATTTAAAGTTTTGGAGGTCGATATTTGAGAAAGGTTAATTTGCCCTAAGTGATCTTTTTTACAACCTATTTCACCGCCTCAGGGCTTGTTTCTTTTTTAAAATATCGGAGGTTTATTTTCTTTTGTAAAGTTCCATTGATCTATAAATTAATTTTCGTGAAATTCAGTTCAGTGGTTTAGCAGTAAAAATGTTATTTATAAAAACGTTTTTCTCGTACATTTGGGTAAAAATAGAAGGTGCTTAAAATAGCACGAGTAAATTATGTATATTTCTGTATATGAAAGTTAAAGAAAAACGTGTAAAGTGTAACGTTCCGTGAAATTTGTTCAGTGAGAGGTTATTGAACCTTCTAGTTGACTAACAACTGCCTAAAAGTTGACACTGTTGACTACTTAATTAATTGCAAAAAGTAAAACAATTTGGATATCTGACCATCAATACAATAGTAAAACATCAAAAATAATGATGTGAATGCGATACTGCATAGGTTTTTTGTACTTTCAATGCGAAACCTTATCTAAGTTTAGTATGTAGATAGTTGAGTTTTTACGATAATCAACTAAACATTTTAGAGAGATACTTCACTTGCAGTCTAACTAGTGCTCATTTGAATTTGAAAATACCAATGGCTTTAATTAATACATTGTGAAATACGATAGAGGAACCCAACTTTCATATAAACTTGATAGCTACGCGATTCTCGTTTGTCGATAGTGGTAGAAAATCACTTCTATCATTAAGGTATCGTTTTCACAAGATCTAGGTACACAGTGTGCTTTTTGGAATTGGGTAGTTGACTCGATTAACGAAAAATTATTAAACTTGTACTCATATATTGTAAAAAGGCCCTCTAAAATGCTCAGGCTATGTCATTTTTTCGTAAATAATGTTGAAATTGTAATCATTACAAAATTTTATTAGGCACTAATTTGATACAAACGAAAATACGAAACTATGACGTCACTACACCGTATTTTTGTACTAAAATGTGTTTTAGACATTTTATAAAGAGTAGCTGTGCGTTGTCAAGTACCCAATTGCCTTAGCCCTAGAATAGTCTAGAATTCCAGTACAAAAGTTGTTGATGACATTAGTATCGATCTCCACGTTCGCCGTCGCTAACCGTATTTAAACCGCCCAAATTACCTTGTTACCAACCTTAAAACGATACAGAGTATGGAAATAAGGCTCTACGGCACTACGTCACTCCTGACGCAATAGCCACCTTTAACAAAAACTTAATTAAAGAAAAAAACTACTTTTTTTTATTACTTTGATGAAGTCTGAAACGCTTTCAGCCTTGGTAAGGTTTAGCTTAACGTGAAACGTGATTGAAGATTTAAGCAATTAAAAACGTTTTTAAAAGCTAATATCCTTTGATGGTCACAAAAGGCGTTTTAATTAAATAAGCCGTATTTTTTTTGTGTTAAAATATGGTTGAAAGTAATTGTTTATAACTACATACTTTTGTTCGTGTGCCCGTCGAACTCAAAATAAAGTATTATTATCTAAACTCGATAATATCTTGACTTATTTACATTACATATTAAACGATAAATAATAGTATTTTCAGTTATTTCTAGTAAAAACAGTAATCGTAAGAACTTACGTATAACTTATGACATCAGATTGTTTTAAAAACAGTTACGGTAACATTCAGAAACAATATTATGACAAGGGTTATGTCGACTAAGTCAACAGTGATTATCGACGTTATAAAAGGCGTATTTTTGCAAGTTCTATCTTTATTACGCTAGATCGCTAGACAAACGCTAATATCACGCCTTTTACACCCGAAGGTGTAAACAGAGGTGAATAATCTACCCACGTTTTGGTATTTATAAATTTAGTTCCACGTAATAGAGGGCAAGCCTATGGCCACATTGTTGCAATTACGGTCACGTTACGAAACTCCGGTCTACTACTGAGCATGCTCTAATTTAAATAAAAAAGCTCAAAACACTATTCGCAAACCGGTATAACACTATCACATAGATGACTAAAGCAGTCTTAAAATTCTATCTTTCTATCGTATGGTTAGTGGTCAACCTAGTGTCAAAGTTGTTGAAGCCGCCCGAAAGTCCTTTGACATGGCTTAACGACTGTTATCTTAATTAACAACAACCGCCGCGGGACCGACTTTTTACGTGCCCTCCGAAGCACGGAGACGCTCAATTCAAGTACCACTATGCCGTCACCCATCTATAGAATGACCGCGCCAACAGTTGCTTAACTCGTTTACCGACCGGTGAGCATTACTGGCTATCGTCTCGATGAATTGATAGAAAAAAATTAAATCTTTGAAAAGTGTATATTTGTGTGGTATATAAATTTACATTTCATATTTTACAGTTGGACAATGCCCGATGGTTAAATGCCTTACTGTTCCATATTGTAGTGACGTAGTTTCTTAGAACACGAGTATTTATGACTACAAATAATATTACATATTCATACAAGTTGCTGACGTATTTTTTTGTAAGTGATTGACTGACGATTAGTGAGAACATTTTCTTGAGTCAAAAATAGAACGAAATGCTTTTTACATATGGGCTTGAAAAGGTTAACTGTATTGTTGTTTTATAATTTAACCCCGAATATTCTCTAAGTGCTAATTTTATCTCGTTTTTTTCTTTTTAATCCATGAAATATTGCCATAGTATTATGTCATACTATGCCATCTTTAAGTGGCTAATAAGGATATTCCCATAAAGCCTATTTACACTGCCCAAAACGGAAATCAAACCCGGAACTTCGTGAGTCGTGACCATCAATCGTAGAGATTCTAGTTCGGTGCATAGAGTAAGGCCACATAAATATAAGATTTATATTTATTTGTTATAAAAAAAGACAACATATGTTTTATGGAAGTAATATCTTTAACACTCTAAGTACAAAAATTATATATATTTTTTGGAGACTACATCTATTTACCGCTAACTTGCATACAACCAACAACAGCAAGATTATTCCCAAACCAAAAAAGTATAGAATCAAGTGCACCTTCAATAGTTTATACTTACCTGATCAAAAGTCGATCATATCCCACAACTTCTATTGTAACAATTCAAAAAATTGCAGCAAAAACTGTGAGAGAAACGTTTTTTTGACTTATAAAATAACCCGGTCTTTTTGTAGGCGTGGGACTTTCGAGACAGGTGGTTAGAGCTATTGTTGCCCACTGTATGAATGGTTTAATACCAGCTATGGGTCTTTGATGAACAAATGTATGTTCTTTACTCTGTCGTGTTCTTGCAGTATTTCTGTCGAACTAATAAACGTGGTGTAAGCTGTTATGCTTTGAATATTGAATAGTGGTCCAGAATAACTTTCTTCTCATTGGCTCTACCTTGCTAACTGGTATTATACTAGCGATAAAAAGAGTAGTAATTAGCCGTGCCGTCCGAACTGGTCGGTAAATTCGCTCCCTGTATCATTGACTATCATTATCATAAGCGTCAGTACTTGACCTAAATGAATAATTGATTTGATTTTTATATTGGTAAGTTTCAATGATCAAACTAAATAAAAATTATTTAATTTTTAATTGGAATCGCTTCCATTTCATAAAAGCTTTATTGCCTGTTTAATGTGTCGTGCCGACAGAAAATACTTTTGAGTGCTACTTATTTACTTATTATGGTATACTACATCCATACATACTCCAAAAGTAAACATGTGTTTGTTTGTTTGTACTTCTTTCACGTCAAAACGTCTGAACCGATTTGAATGATAATTCGCTGAGTGATAGATTATATCCTGCCGCAGGACATAGGCTACTCTATCAACAAAAAGCGAGCGTAACCGCGAGCGTCAGCTAGTTCTTTATGACAATGTTTACTCAGGACTTCCTAGAGTATTTTTCGATATTTATTTTTATACTTATGAAGCTTTTTATTGGTCGTTTGTTTATTATTTCTGCGGTCGTTAAATGGAAGGCTTTTTACAAGCTTTAGTGATGTTTAGCAATTATTTTCGTATTTGTTATGAATGGATGTTGAATGAGTCTGTTTTGATTGTCCTTTGTAGTGAATGTTTTGGCTGTTTTTTTTTTCTTGTGTTGACTGTCTTTTTATTGTTGACAGCTTACAACCTGGGAATGTTTTTCAAGGCACGGTGCTTTCTGCAATGGTGAAGTTTTAACGCAAAATAACTGTTGTACAACAAACAAGTAAAGTTATTAAATAGTCTTCTAATATTATAAATGTGAAAGTTTGTTTGTATGTAGGTATATGTTTGTTACTCTTTCACGTAAAAATACCGATTTTAATGAAATTTGTTAAGCAGATAGTTTATAACAACAAATACTCAAAACCAGAACATAATAGATATTTAAAGAGACAAAATATTGGTACGGAAGCTTTCGTGCGCGAGTTCTACTCGCACTTGGCCGGTTTTTCTATTCTATGGCAAATAATATTACGTATTAAGCTACATTATAAATTAGAAGCTTACTGCTAGCTATTAGCTGCTAACTAGCTATTTCTGCATTTATAGTTGGCAGTAATCTATAATTATAATCTATGAATATAAAGTTTCATAGTTAGCGTTCTACAATTGTTTTAATAAGCTCTTTGTGTAATTACATATTTTTGCACTCATAGTTACATGCGATCCTTTCGTGTGCCTTTAGTTTATTAAACTTAGTTACCTAAGTACTTAAGTACATGCACTTTTATAAATGTTTACCTAAATCATTATTCTTTTTTACAAAGATTCGTATTATTATCTTCGAAGCCTTGGAAAATTACCACACGTGGGATTATATTTGAATGTCTTTTAGTATCATAACATGTTTTTATTTCATTTTATTTGTACCTTCAGGCCTTCCCAATGGTATTCACTCTTTACAGCTCAAGGTATAAGCAGAGGTAAGCAAGAGGTGTATTCGATAAGAACATTTGAACATGAATTTGAAGTAATAACACTTGTCTTTGTTCGGGAATGGAAATAGAACTCGAGACATTTTCAGTCAAAAATCGAAACAAGTTAAAACCAGATTAATTAACATCTACCCTTAATAAAAGTTGCAAAATTATATTTAAATATTGAGTTAATTTTTATAATTGTGCGTCATTTACATCCATCACTTGTATAGATAAATAAACCTCGCGTCAAAACAGTTTCTTAGAAAACCGACGAAAACAACCACAAAAATAACTATCGGACACACCTTAACGATTTACCATAGCTTACTGTTTACCATCATGTTTATACATTGTTCCAAACGGTATTCATACTTTTATACTAATGTTAAAACTATATAACCCTGTTTGTTTTTACCACGTACAATACAAAACTAAAAAATCTGCTAAGTCTTTTTCAGTGATAAGGAAATTTGTATTCCGGGGAAGGATGGCTGTCATATTTTCATTTAAAATGTTCGCGGATGGCAAGACTTTTCTAGGAGGCCTAAGTAACCTAGATCATAAGGTAATTGACTACATTTTTCGCTTTGATTAGTTTTATTAACTTGAAGTAACTTTATAGTGAAATTAATCTGCATTCCGCAGTATATGACTTTCAAACATCACGTTGTGCAAATCGAGCTTTACGTTTACCGATGATGAAAATATAACAACCATGCCAAATCCGTAAATCGAACCTAGTTATTCTCACTTATAAACCTTTACAGTACCTCTAGCGCAACATTTGACCTTAAAAAAGCCTATTTTATCATAAAAACATCGCGGTCAATCACAAACAGAAACCAATGAACAAACATCTACAAAAAGCCACTATTTACTATACAATATCAAATCACCCCCTCACTTATTAACCACCTTAACATCTTAACAATAAGGGCTAATTTTCCTTGTAACAAAGTACAGTATTAAGTTTAATGTAGATCGTTCCCGTGTGAATGGAGTAAGGGTTGTTTAGCACTCACCGAGGGAGTACTGTGTAGTGAGTGATCAAATATGAGTGCGACTGTTAATTGAGTACGTGTCGCTAATTCCTTTGAGATCTGACAGTTTTGAGAGTGGACTGAGAGCAGGCTTTAAAGATGTGTATTTAGTCTTCTTATCTTATCTTTCAAATTCAAAATATCATAAGACTGCCTTCGTTGCGCAATGGTTTAGTTCGCCACGCCGCTATCAAAGCGTCGGGAGGCCGTGGGTTCGAATTCCACACTGAATAATTATTTGTGCGATCCACAAATAATTGTTTCGGGCCTGGTTGTACTTTGCATCCGTTGTATATTTGTAAAAGTCTCCGCGACACAAAAGCAATTTTTAAAGAGGGAGTTGTCTTTATAAAAAAAAACAAACAAAACATAAACTTCGTACAAAGTATTCGATCTTTGACAATTTCGGAAAAGCTGATTGCTCGAGAGAAGACACGGCAAGAAAGGGTTTGCTCTTTTTTAATGTCAATAGATTCATCTTATCTTAGATGTGGGGTTGCCGGGCAGTAGCTGTCACTTCGGCCACTGTTCATCTTTTGTGTCACCGCTTTCTTTGCTACTTTAAATACTTTGTGATTAGTCAGTTATACCCGAAAGTATGTATAAGCAGAAGTGTTTATAAGCCTATAAAAGTTACGTTTTAGTTTCTTAGCCTAATCAATCAAATCAAATAAAAAAGTTACAGCGCAAAACACGTGACTTTAAAGTGAAAAATTGAATTTTCGCACGTTTTATGAATAAGCTACGTAGAAGGGTATTGTTCATTCGTCACGTGATGTTTTTAATAACTTTTTACACCCCTTCCCTTATATTGATGTTTTAATAGGTTTTTGACTCCATATAAAAATCACGTGCATAATATATTAGGTATAAGTAACTATTTTTATTCGAAAGCTTTAGTGACAAGTTTATTTCAGACGGCACATTTAGGTATCAAAGTCGCGCTGCCTGAAAATGCAACAAAAATTTTATATACGGGATATCTCACTACATTCTCGTCCCCAATCTTTTTTGTTAGTGCATTTTTTGCCACATTTGTTTTAGCCGTGTTTCGGAAGGCACGTTAAATTGTGGGCCCCGGCTGTCATTTTCGAAGATCTTTGACAGTCGTTAACAGTAGTCAGAAGCTTGAAAGTCTGACAACCAGTCTTAACGAAGAGTATCGTGTTATAACCCAGGTAACTGGGTTGTGGAGGTCAGATAGACAGTCGCTCCATGTAAAACACTGGTATTCAGCTGCATCCGGTGAGACTGGAAGCCGACTCCAAAATAGTTTGGAAAAAAGGCTAAGCCATGATGATCCACATTTGTTTTAACTTGATTGACTTTCTAACTAAGACCGTAGATGACTAGAAAGTTAAATATAAAGTTCATGTTACTGGTTTAAAACATGTGATATCAATAAAATCTGAAAAGTAGAAAACCACTTAAAGACAATCGCTTCAAATATTCCCCACTTGTTTACATAAGTATCACCTACTGACCTGAGCGTGGGGGAGCGCGGCGCGTGCGAGAGTGCGCGCGCGGCGGGTCGCACGCGCACCGCGCGCCTGTTCCGGAGGGGAGCTGACTATTGACAGATATTGATGAGTTTGATGACTATCAATGTCATGCGTCAATGGTTTCATTGTAGATTGGCATTGTTGACCAGTGTGGATGATTTTATTTTTTGTGTTATTAAACATTATGATTTTTTGGCGCCGTGATAACTTGTAATTTTCTCAGGATTTACCATTTTCTGAGTAATGTTTCAGTTCAGAAAAAAAAGGAAAGTATAGTTCGGGCTTTTCTCTGAAAATTCGGGACGAATGGCGACTTATTAAAATAGGTACAAAAACGGACCATAGTACTTGGAACGTATACTTTTAAAATATCAAAGACAGTTTATGTCAAGAAGTTATTCGGTTTCACTTTTCAGCGAGTTGAATCGGCCACAATTTAAGAAACAGGCTCATATCTAATGGCAATTACAATTCGTTTATTTTCGTAATTCGTTTTTCAGTTTAATTAAATATTTTCTTGCATTTTATTGTTCTTTTGTCTTCCTTAATTCAATCTTTTATTCTCCGTAATTAACTCTTGGCGAACGTGCAACGCCATCTAGTTTAAAACTATCGTATTATTAAATTAACATTGTAAGTAGCGCCCTCTTAAGACGTTTTACAAACTACGATTACCATAAGAACAGTTCTCGTACTTTTATTCATTAATAGATGGCGCTGTTCTCAAATTAATTTTGTCGTGGTAGAACTACCAGCCGAAGTATGGACATTTACCACGTTATCTTATTTTCTAATCTCGTAGTGAAAATAAATCAAAAAAGATATACGTTAATCATAATCATACTTTATTTCTCATCTTACATTTGTAACAGCTTATAATTATAACATAAAGCACCATTTATTAAGTTCACTTGTCATGGCTGGAGCGGGAATCAGGGTCGGAGACCATGTCGCGTGGCTCGTGCATCTCCATCTCAAAGTCGTCAACCGCCATCGGGGTATCTATACATAAAATAGTATTTTTAACAAATATTCTTGTGTGTTAAATATTTTTTACTGGTGGAAGGCTATTTATTGCTATAGGTACTTATCTCTTGGGATTGTTTTCTTCAAATAGTATATTCTTATAGTCTAAGATCCGACCGCGTGATTTATACGTTCACATGTTTGATTAATAAAATATAATTTTTATCGATATTTATAACTAAACCAATGCAGATCCGCAAAGGTGGCCATCCAAATTTGGCCGCAATTAATTTTAATTAAAATGTATTTAATTATTTATTGTTGAACAATTACGTTCACTTGTTTTTGTTAAAAAATATATTTCATTAGAAAGAAATATACCTGAGATACCGAGAAAGTTCAAGGTGCCATCCCTCACTTGGCCGCAACCTAATGTCAGCCAGGTGTAAACAGGTATAATTTCGTTAAATATATACGTTCATAATGTATTATCATGTTATACATACCAAATTGAAGATTAATTCTTTCCCTACATGATGAGATATAGGTGCCTATGCAAAAATGCCCGCAAATAGTGACTGCCAACGATTAAAGATAAATAAAAGCGAGAGAAACTTAAGCTTGAACTTAAACTTTTTAATTCAGTTCTTTAATCAAGGATTCAAGGAAAATAAACGAAACTTTATATTGATGAAAATAAAAATAAGAAAAACATTTGTGTATAAAGATAAATTTTAATGTAGATTCAAATTAAGGTCTTAGGCACTTGTCCCACCGCCGACGATGAACGAGTAACGAGTTGGCGTGCCGCGGGGAGCGAGTGCTCTAAACTTCTAATCATTGAAGAATTAGTACTAACTGGAAGGATCACTAACAATTATAACATTTTCAAGATACAAACTGTCCTTAGTGTGCATCAAGAGTAATAAATAATGTGTAAACTACTTTTGATTGTTTTTATACCAAAATTCTGTTTAATGAAACAACAATTACCGAATTTAAATTCAGTAATAATCTTAAAATTACCACCATAAGTTACAAACATTATACAGTGGAAACTGTTAGAGAGGGACAAAGGCCCTTAAAAGTAAGTCTCACTGGAGTCTGTTTTTCGAACAGACATTAAAACTAAACAAAAGTAAACTCTATTAACGAGCAGTAAAGTATGAATTTATTTGATATATTTTTCTTAGTGATTCTTCCAGTTATTTTTATTACTTCGTGGTCCTAATCGTTGGGCGAGTCCATTTTTGACAGCTTGTCGCTTAGCAACAAAACTAGTAAAGCGAGGGCTACTTGCCATTTGGTAAAGTTTTTTTCTTTTTGATGGTCGAGATTTTGTCTTAAGACTTTCAAACTTTTAAACACTTCAACATTAATTTCACACCGACTGTACCGTACAAAAATAACAATACTAACATAGTTTACTAAATAGGATTAAATGTATGAAGTAACGAAATGTTTACCAAACGCACCTTTTTAGTAGGTATAATTTGAGGTTTACCAAATGGGAAGTTTACCAAATGGGAAGTCGCCAAAGCGAGTCGTCGCCGGCAGTGTGAACAGTCAGCGATTAACTATTTGTTATGCATCTCTTTTATTTACACGGAATGTTATATCTATTGTGCGTTTCTTGAGCGAGAAAATGGTCGATAGTTAATCGTTTACTCGCTGTTGGTGGGACAAGTGCCTTACAGTTCAAAGTTATTGTTTGAGTTGGATATAATTAAAAAAAAATTAAAAACACTGGTTTGGATAGTAATTTTTATGACATTTTTTATGAAGACCGAAAATAATCGAAACTTAATATTGTTGAAAATTGTAATAAAACAAAAATTTATTTAAAAGATAAATTTTATATTTAAAATGACGTTTCACAGTTAAAAAATATTGTTTTAGTTGAATATAATTAAAAAATATTGAAAACACTAGTTTGGTAAATTAATTATTATGACATATTATTTTTACTGCTTAATTTTTGGAGTATTTTAAACTCCAAGCAAATACGCGCGCTACTAGTTGAGCACCTTTTCTATGGACGCATGCGCAGTAGCATGAAAACGACAAGCAGCTGGCATGCTCTATCTTTATTCGACATGCGGTGTTTATCTTAAGTTTCTCTCGCTTTTATTTATCTTTAATCGTTGGCAGTCACTATTTGCGGGCATTTTTGCATAGGCACCTATATCTCATCATGTAGGGAAAGAATTAATCTTCAATTTGGTATGTATAACATGATAATACATTATGAACGTATATATTTAACGAAATTATACCTGTTTACACCTGGCTGACATTAGGTTGCGGCCAAGTGAGGGATGGCACCTTGAACTTTCTCGGTATCTCAGGTATATTTCTTTCTAATGAAATATATTTTTTAACAAAAACAAGTGAACGTAATTGTTCAACAATAAATAATTAATTACATTTTAATTAAAATTAATTGCGGCCAAATTTGGATGGCCACCTTTGCGGATCTGCATTGGTTTAGTTATAAATATCGATAAAAATTATATTTTATTAATCAAACATGTGAATGTATAAATCACGCGGTCGGATCTCGTACTATTATATATTCTTTCTTTTTTTAAATCTTGGACTATATAGTTAATTTGCGTTAGATACGTATATTCTTCATTGTGCTATTTTGATTGGTACTTCGAGCATTATAGAACGACGGCGAAGCTTCAATTTAATTTATATTGTAAAAAAATATTTTCAAAATATTGTAACGGTTTTTAACAAAATATTAAAAAGGTCATCATGTTTAGTAGGCAATCTAGTAGTCGATATTTGAGAGTCAAAAATAATAACTTATTAGAAAATGAATGGAAATTAGCAGGTTTCTGAAAGTAATTAGTTATCTGAGTCCTCAAACATAAAATAGTGTGTTACCTAGATGATCCAGCGTGACGCCCATGGCCCTCCGTATAGCGTGCACGGGCGCCACGTGCCTGGGCGGCACGCGCGCCAGCATGCCGCGCAGGCAGGACGTGACGAGGCGCGCCAGCTCGCGCTCCGTGGCGCCCGCGCGCCCCGCCAGCGACAGGTGCCACGGCGGCGGCGCCGACAGACTGCGGCCATACGACAATGTGGCAAATATTACGTTTGTAAACATGTATACGACTAAATATTGACTTACAGAGCCCATAAAGTGTAGATAAAATATATATCATGGAAAAAGTATTGAATGTATAATGGTTAAGACCGCTGCAAATTATCCACGAGTCGTCAACCAAAAATATATAGTGTGATAACGCATTTATCATTTGTTTTTAAATTCATTATTTTTAACGGCAACCAATATACCTTTTTTGCTACAAAAATAAACTTGTAATATGTTAATCATATTAAAACATTATTGAATCTCCCTCTAACCTCATAATAAAAAGGCGTTACTTCATATGTATAGTTTTTACCGACTTATATCTCATTGAACAATAAATCCAATCTAATACAAACCGACAACCTAGCAAATAGTCTATATTAAATTTACCTCACCGTGCATCAAAAAGTACTCATAATTATATTCCCTCACCGTTCGTTCTGTTCCTTCTCGAGCTTGGTGATAAGTTCGCTGGTGTGCTTGAGCGCGGCGCCGATGCCGTAGTCGTGCTGCGACGCGGCCACGTCGTCCTCGATGTCGTGCAGGAACTCCACGTCGATGCCCAGCTCCGACAGCGTGCGCAGCTGGTCTATGTCCACGCGGACCTTTGATAAATCCTGAGAAAAAATAAGATAACGATTATCAAATATGTTTTAATGGGCATATATTGCTAGAGTAAGAATTTTACGTATTGCCTAGCTTAACTCTTCTCCAATTCAAAAATAATTCCTAGAAAACAATGACAAAAAAGTTGTTAAGATTTTCTGCAGCCAACTGACATGTCTTATTCGCATAGTATAACGCTTTTCCTCAAAGATAAAGAGAGAGATAAGATTACGTTAATAAGGATAATATAGGGTTGCTAACGCTCAGTCCCAATAATTTGTCGCTAGAATGCATACTATTTCCTACCTAGCTAGCTAGTAGCATAATCTCTAACACTATTACATTACTAATGTACTAGTAATTTGACTTACTTGTTCCTCCTTAACCTGCGATTGTTCTTGTTGTTGTTTCTTGTCGGGGAACAGTGTCTCCATGTCGTATATCACCGCCCACGGAGAGTCCGGAGCAAAACGAAGCATCTCTTCGTTACCTTGACCGGTCTCTGCGGCTGTGGGGAAAATAATAGTAATTAACGTTACGATTTTACATTTCGGACTTAAGTTAAATTAAATATTTTTATCAGAAAAATAATTTACATTTATTTTAGAGATTCTCGAGACTTTTTTCGTCAGACGCAAATTCATATTCAAATGAAAGTCGTTTGACAAAAAATGTGTATTTATTTGCTTTTTTTTTGTATATTTCTCACTTACCTACTTTAAATATTATTATTTGAGCATCGTTAAGACTTGACTAATAATTTATTTTAAAAGTAACGTAAAGTAAGACTTAGGTGTAATATTATTGCCAATGTGATTTAAAAAGAAACATGGTAATATTATTTAAAAAAATCTGTCTTTTCATGTCATTTAAATATGATTATAAAATTAGTTTATTACTTACGCAACGTATGATATAGTAGATGAGATTCTTCTTTAGTAAGGGTAGCGAAGGTTCCGTCGTAAGATGGCGCGTATGAACTGAACGGACCGTAGTTCAATGGTTTCACACCTTTGGCCACGTTGCGACGGTCCTCGCGGGGTGCTGTGAAGGTAAAGAAGAAATATAGTAAAACTTCAGAATATATCGCTAGAAAAATAACCTCATCGGTTGACCAATGTTTTAAAATTCACCTTAAATTACAAAGTATGATTTTTATAAGAACATGAATTATGCTCAAATGCAAAGGAGGTAGCATACAGTATTCAATTTTGTAAAAAACTAATTTTGTTTGTGTTATGAGTCTGCCACGAAAAGTGTCGCCACATGATCATAAAGTGCAATAAAGACATTAAGCAGTAGAAGGAAAATCACAAACAATTTGGTTCATAAATTACTAATGCACTGACGTGTTAAACATATTGCTTACTATGTAAAGTGCCAGTGCCCTGTGTCAGCTTGCCGATGTATCGTCCAAGAGTTAAAGGCTTGTCTTCACCGGAGCCTTCCACCGTGTTCGTCACCAAGCATAGTGTGGTCTTGCCCTCAGAGTCCATGCGAGGGAATGCTAAAACATAATAGATAAAAGTTAATTTTATTTGTGACATAATTTTGCTTTTAAGCATGGGGATTTTTTTTATAATTAACTGTCAAAAAATATTTTATATAAAAGCTATCTTACAATGAACACTTCGGCACAACTTTATTATCCTGAATAACAGTATATAAGTTATATACAAATTTTTGAGATATATACCTTTCTTTAGATCTGCATTGTATTTCATAAACCGGGTAACAGTAAGCAAGAGTACCATTGTTCATATTTTTGGTACCAAGTAATATCAGGCTACAGTTGCATATTTGAAGATAGAATTTAAAAAATCGAAACCACTTTGGTTTCAATACCTTTCGCCTGACAAAAGTAACAACAACAAGTGAATTTATTAAATTATTCACAAAAGATCTGTTAGGATATTAACATCAATACAAAAATTACTTTTATGACAAGATGTGAATGAGGCAAGGGAAATTTGTAAGGACACGATCCTTGAAAACTTTCCTTACACCATACATGTGGCATTCTTTGGTCTTTGCCTACCACTATGGGAAAAAGGTGTGATATACATACAAACGTATAATAATAACTTTTATAAAGTCATACCTTTCTTGGCGAGCCTCCTGCGGTGCTGCTCGCGTGCCTGCTCCATGTGCAGCTTGACGGCGTCCCCGAGCGGCTCGGCGCCGCCGTCCGACGCCGCCTCCGCCTCCGAGCCGCCGCTCTTGAGCGGGCTGCTGCGCTTCAGTACCTTGTGCTGCGGGACCGACCACCGACCTCATGTACCACGGTTTACCACCCACTAGTGCGTATGTGCGATGATACACGTTACGGAACAATATTTGGCTTTAGTAGGCAATTTTTTGAGGTATTAACTTGATTTGTAGCCAGTTTTTTAAGTGTAGATTTATGTGATGCATGTTCATAATGCATCTCCAGATTATATAATGATTTTTAATGGCAAACTGGATTATAAAAATCTGTCATTCCGTTTTGTATTGACTGTTCTGTGTATAAGAATCAGCATTAAAATTATCAAAAAAATTTGTCTTACACATAATAATATATCGAAATCATTATCTAAATAACAACATAATATGTACTCACATTAGTCATATTGGTCCAGAACGTGAATCAAACGCACACGTAATACAAATGTCATGCAGCTCTTTATAATCCTATCGCCACGAGCACAATACAAAACAACGCGGGTTTCCGACACAAGCAAAAACTGAAAATATCGCTAAACCACTAATTTTACACTTCTAAATCCTATTATATCTATTAATATGGTCAAAGTGTCACCTTTTTGCCGTATGTCCTAAGTGGCTGCGATGCAAAAAGTCATTTTATGAACATGTTTAGTTTAGCACTTGAAAATAAAAAAGAAACAAATGTAGGTAGATCTTTACTCAAAGGTTGTTAGAACATTGATTTTATTTTTGTCTTGTGGCATGACGAGATTCTTGTATCTAATTACTACTCTACTAATTTAAGCAAGGTAAGTAAGCTTTATAATTTGCTTATATAATATACTTTTGTCCTACAAGTTGCTTGAATACAATACATAATACATTTTAGTTGAAGATGCAGTGTATTTTGCATATTATCAATCTAAGATATATATTTTAAGCAAGCTGCCTTTCACTGAGTATTTAGTCAATCTACTTTAACTGTAATATAGGAAACCAAGATTCACTTATTAATATAACTCTTAAATGATTGGCTGTATCTTTTTTTTTTCTTTTACCAAAATTCATGCATTCTTTAATGTTTCAATCACAGTTTAATGTAGTTGGTCTTCAGATAAAATATTATTCAAGTTTCTTAGGTAACTGATTCAAATTAACAATGCACTGATTGCATAGACAACCAACAGCTACACCAATCAATATTTGTCCATTATCTCAAAATAGACAGCCAGGCAGAATTGGAATGATTTCAGTGATTTATTACCCACATGTTTTATGGGTAGAATTAATATAAAATATTCTCAAAATTATATTTATTTTTCCCCTTTCATAAGTCCAATATATTGTCTACCTACGCCTACCTCTCATACTACTCAAGACAAGCTATCAATTAACTACAAATCAAATGTCAGTCTCAAATGTTAAATTTAATTTTCAAATAAAATTACACTCACCACATCCATCTTCCCGATGTCAAAGCCCAGCTCCTTGATGGGTATCTCGTACATGTATGTTAGCATGTTGCCTAGTGGACGTAGTTTCTGCGGTGTGAGTTGTTTCAGCCCCTGGTGGAGGAGACGACGAGCTGCCTTGTGGTAGACTGTACCAGGCTTGTTGTACTTCATTGCGTTGTTGCACATTAGCTTGAAGTCACTCTGTTGGAGAGAAAGATTGTATTAGTTTTGACTAATTTTAAAGACAATGACTAATAAAGGTGACGTTTTAATTGTTGAAATGGTTGTGAGATTTCTTTGGTTTGGTTAATTTGATAATAAGCAAGTAATATTGCCATTTTAAAGGAAAGAGCTCATGGTATTTTATAAATACACCTATATTGGACTTTTCTTAGAGAGAGAGACACTTTGTATGACTCGGCTTTAGTTCTCAGTTCTACACTTAGAAGTCATAGACTGATGTTATAGAGCTGATAGCCTTTCTTCTATAGAGAAATGCAAGACTATTTTGAATTCTAACTCTAACTTTATATCCTTAGTCTAGCTATTATACTTACAATAAAACAATTGAGAGACTTGTACTCATTGTCATCTATCTTCTGTTTCATAGTAGAAAAGTCCATAGGTCTTCTGATTATGTCTGAGTATCCCGGTGCAAAGTTGTCATTTACCGGCCATGCAAAGAACTGGTTGGGGTCCCGCTTCTCTAGGTTACGGAGTAGCTGCTCTAGGAGGCGGGAGAGTGGGCGACGCTTCTGGCTGGCCTGATGGGGAAAAGATATTTTGTGGTTAAAACAGGTATGATATACCTATTGTTCTGATTTGTGCTATTGGTTTTGACACTCTGCATTTCTGACTACTGCGGGGAAGTCATGAATGTTGATTCCCAAATTGGCCAATTTAATTATCTTAGGATTTTCTGTAATATTTTTTTGTGATTGTGCTCTACTTGGCCAAATATTGGTCATAGTGACATGATTACATTGATGTCACATGAATTCATATGTGTCTTATTTGAAAATTTTATTTGAAGATCAAGAATGCAAGTAGTTTTCGTTTCCACACATTAATAGGGATGAATCTACAAATTAACTACTCAAGTAAGAAGTGCTATGTTCGGACATGGACAATACCTTCAACACACAAGTGCGAGGTTCCCTATGAGATGCAGGTGAATTAGGTCCAGGACTGAGCCGCCGGAGCAGCTTCTTGGCCAACCCCTCATCATCCGTGTCGTCTTCATCCGATAACTTTATCTGAAACACGCAGTTTCAAGGAAATTCAGACATCACACGATCGATAATACAACGCTACGTTTCTACAACTACATAACTAAAATACTACCTAAAAACCTGATTTACGATATTTAGAACTCAAATATAACGTTAAAACTGAGTTTAACGGGGAGTAACCCCAAAATTGTAGCTCTTAGATTATTGATTGGAAAGTCAAACCATATCCACCTCGCGGCGTCTCCGCTTGCGTTTAGATTTACTTGATAGCTTCTCTTCCAGCTCCTTGATGTCATCATTGGCTGAATGGTCAACATCACTAGCCTCCAACTCTTCCTCTGAAAGATTTGACCAAAATGTAAACAAATATCGAAGCCATTACGCTCAACCATTTTGAAGTTGTTATACTCACTGCAACTCAATTTTTCTATGTCATCCATTATTGATTTATGGGTCTTATTTCACTAGTATTGTTCTAATTCATAACAAACGTTATTTACAAGCAGTTTGACTTTATAACTTGAAATAAAATTAGCATTTACAAATCTACAATGTCCAATTGTCCAAGCGTCACTTATACCGACTGACAGTGACAGGTAGTAATGAGAATGACAGAGACAGCAGATGCAAACTCAGCGTTCCAACCACATTAGTATCTTGTAGTAAAGCATTTGTGAAAGAGATAGAAGATTTATATTTTGTTTGTGATAAAAAAAGAAAGCCACACATTACAACTAGAACTCGCACTTATTTATATGACGCTGCTCTGTATAAAACTTTTCTTTATGTACCTAATTGAAAATTATAAAAAATTAAGTATTAGAATTAAAGTAATTGAATATTATATTAAATTATTATTATGATGTTTATTGTGTTTTTATATCAGACATCATAATAAAAGGTGACCTATGAGATTCAAGTTTAATAAAGAGAAAAAAAAAACAATCATTAAGGTGTGAAAAGTAAGGAGGTACCTAAAAAAAAAAAATTACTGTTTGTAGCACGCGATAACAATTCTTAGATGTTTAATAAAAGTATAGTGATATATTTTCTATTTATCGTTAAATTTTTTTTTTTTTTTTGATAGGGAGAAGAAACGCTTTGAACTGAGTTGTAGTTCGTGCTACGTGCTACAATGATTTTGTTACAATCTTGTTAAGATTACGTTTTTAATCCCCGACAAACTAATTTTACACAATTTTATTACGCTATAACAGTAAACCTAAACACGGAAAGTTGGAATCTTGCTTCGCTCCAAATCCGTCGCCCATGCATGAAAATAAAATGCTACTGGCATAAAATACTTATTATTGAGTTTGTTGCCGGCACTAGTTAGCATTTAGAACATATTTTACATGTTCACAACTTCACACACTTTTTTTTTCTAATCGCTGCATTATATTGCATGTTTTCTGCAATCAGAAAGTAGCTACATTGCCTTATATGTATAACGGAAAGACAAATGCTGCAGATTCAGTTCCCTTGTGGAACAAGAACTGTAGAAATCACAATATATCTATCCCCAGACTGGTTCGTTGACAGAGTAGGTACAGTTTTGTTCTTTTAGGTCTGTTTTGTTCACGCACAGCAGACCAAGTAAGGCTGATGGTTGCTGAATAAGAATTGGTTAATGATTGTGACGATGGTTACCTTTTTCTTATTCGAATCAAATTACTAACGTTTAGGTTAACCGTTGTTCAATTATGAAAATACTTTCCTAACGATGTGATCATTGTTTAAGCCAAAGGTCGTTGCAACGAAGAAAATTTAATTCCCAGTTTTTGAGCTACGTTAACCGTTAGTTTATCTATTCAATATATAGCGTTTAAGCTATAAACATGACAGTTCGAATAGATAAACTACCGCTAAATGTGACTCAAAAACCGGGCATAAGTCCGTCTTTTGAATCGCATTTAGTCATGTTTAATATTTACAAAAGTAAACAAAAACCAATATTTAGTGACAAAATACTCACAAATATGTGAAGAGAAAGTGCGAAACCTATTACATGAGTGTGAGCTTCACAAGAACATTTATTAATAGGAAATAATGTAATATATTCGATAAGTACATACTAATTAGCCTTTCACTTTTATTGCTTTTGCTGTGAGCCTCTATTCGACTTCAATGGCTAATAACTACCTATGTAACTTTTGTTAGTTATAACTTAAGTTACTTAAATACTTCGTTTCTTACTTTTGCGTGAAGATTTCCGTATAGCATACAAAGGCATTTTTTAAAATCCTAGGTATTAAAACCAAATAATACATGCTACTGCCTAATGCACAATAAAATATTATATCTACTTAACGCATAACTAATTGAATAAATAAATGATTTGATTTAATTAAAGATGCAGTCAACAATAATACCGAGATTTTCAGTCCCTAGGTGGTTACAGTTTCCATTTAAAAAAAACGTTATATTAAAATGCGAGTTGATAGTTCCAATAATGATTTGTCCAACTTTGTAAAATGTGATTCAATATAAACGATACAACTAGATCGAAAGTTAGTAATTTTTTTAGACTTGGGTTATGACGTCAGTCATTACGCTATTTGCAAAAATCAAGTAGGTATTTTACGTAAAGATATTCAAGCTTAGGTCATGTTAGTTGTCGTATGAGACCTCATATCATTGTGCACATAGAAAGCGAATACTCATTGTATGCTTACAATCATACATTGCGAAATTACCTGCTCTTCGGAACTGCAATGTTTAGGGTTGACATACAATCAGGAAGACTCTATGGATGAAAAAGAAAGTCAATTTTGTAAGGGACATACCTGGAACGAGTACTTATCTGTTAAAAAAGCCGTGTTAAAGTGCGGGTTGGACTTTGCATGCCCTCAATAAATAAAAATAGTAAAATTATAAAGACTGTGGTTGGTAGCCCTAAGAATATTATAGCTATCACCGTTTTGTTTTAATCTATACTAATATTATAAAGCTGAAGAGTTTGTTTGTTTGTTTGTTTGTTTGAACGCGCTAATCTCAGGAACTACTGATTCGATTTGGAAAATTCTTTCAGTGCTAGACAGCCTATTTATCGAGGAAGGTTATAGGCTATATATCATCACGCTACGACTAAAAGGAGCAGAGTACCAGTAAAAAATGTTATAAAAACGGGGAAAAATTTCACCCATTCTCTCTTGTGTGACGCAAGCGAAGTTGCGCGGGTCAGCTAGTATAATATATGCAGCAGTATTGAGTATTGAGTAATGTTTGTACTATAAAGCCGGAACATAACCGCACTTCCTAATTAAATAACTATTTACTTATGTAACATTCAAGTGATTGTTTTAGATGTTCCATAGATCTCTCACTAGGACTATTATTTAGTAATTAAAAGGGTTTGAGGTTACCTTTCTAATAGACTTTTAATATGGTTAATTTAAGATTGAAATGTATTTATGTAATAGTGAAATGTTGCTTTTTAAATGAAGATGTTTCGTAATTGCATTTTCTTAATGAGTTAAGATTAATTGATGGAAGTAATTAACGCCGATAGGTACTGTTTGCAAACACAAACTCTCCCTTAGAACATGTTCAGGCTAGATCTGATCTTACAATTTAAAAATATTAGTTCTGTACGCTATTGTTTCAGAAATATTTTCGCCATGTTTTCTGTGCTTGTAAACAGTTAAACACCCTTCATAAAAGATTAAATCATCACACCCGGCAACGTAGAATCCTCAACATTCTACAATTAAAGAACAGTACGATCAGATAAACCTCTTATCCCATTTTCTTCGCAACTAAATAACAGAAAAAAGATATCTAAACAATTTCTATTACCTACAAAACGAACATTAATTTATATGAATCGTGAATGTAGTGTAGTAAGTGTTAAGGCGCAGTGGGCCGCGTAGGTACTCCTGCTCAGGCCGGGCTGGCCGGACTGGCCGGGCTGGCCGGGCTGGCCGCGCTGCACGAACGATGATCGATAGGAAACAGATATCGCTTTCGGCGCGCGCGCACGCCCGCCGCGGACCACAGACAATTAATTTAGAAGTGCATTTGTTGTCGATAACACACTGTAATGCTGGGTTGTTTGTTAGAAATAGGGGATGGACACATTGATTGTATTGTATGAGGTTTTATGTAGATGAAGCAAAAGAGCGATGCGGAGATCGAAGTAAGCGCCTAGCTTTCTGTAGTTTCTACACATGTTTACAGGAAATAAAGTGAGGTAACGCATGGAAGTCACCGGTCAAAGACTAGAACTAACTATTAACCACGTAATCTGGGAGCATATGTGCCCGAAATCAAATTGTATATTTTGTAGCATCTTTAAATAGTCAGCTTGCATGTTTGCATTCGCATGGCAAGGCTGTCAAAGCACAGCGCTAGCTGAATTTCTACAAACTTAACGATTCATATCCATCCAAATACTATAACAAGTTCCTATTTCCTCATTCATTCTAAACAGCCCCTAAGCAAAAAGTTGAATGTGTACAATTGCATCCTTCCGTGTGATCGGCTAATTAAATTGGCCGCAGCTGGCTAGCTAATGGAAAATCGCAAGCCATAACTCTTTTGTGTTGAAATCCACCCACCGCGGTACAAGTTGTTGTGTGTTGCCGGTAGATGGCAGCACTGCACCGCTGCGCTGGCGTGCGCGTGTGCGCTATCTCTATGAACAGATATCTGCAATAGTTTCCGACTTGCCTCTTGAACAGATAAATTGATTGTCAGATTGTTATTGTTTATCGGTGTTTGATTTATTTATTTTTGCTTTTGTTGTTTCTTTATGATGTATGGGATGTTGATTGTTGATATTGAATTGGGCATGAAATGTTGCTCGTAGGTCATCCGGTAGAGTTTTTGTTTTTACTTAATATATTCTACTACTAGGTACCTTGCACAGGTGCGTATTAGAAAATACTTAAAACCTTGAACTACCCAATTTGGCAGGCAATTACTCAAAAAAAATGTGCTACTAATTGTATGATTAAACTATATCCGTTTGATTCAAGAAATTATCATTTCAACGTTTAACAAAATTATCCTGAGGAAATCGCATCAGGAAATTCTGAATTTGCTGAAAATCCATCCTGTACTTATATTAAACGGTTAATTAGTCGCAAACGTGGGTCTGATTAGTTACAAATTTATAAGTTATTCGTCTTTTCAAGGCTAGATTACCTATTCACTCATAAAGTAAGAGGAAGCATTCAGAAATGCATAAGTAGAGATTAAATCTTACATGTTTAGTAAATACAAACATTGTATCAACGGCCTTTGAAACCTCTATAACAGTAAACAAAATCTAACGAAACAAAAAAGAGCTGACTATGTAAAAAATCCGATTGGCCCCGTGGTGCCAATTAGTAGGTGCGATGAAATGTGTGATGTTGTGACGAACAATGAGCATCTTCGACACTTGCACAGATCGCCGATAATGGCGGCCGCTGCGCATGCGCGGTAACTTAGCGCGCCCGAGCAACGCGCATGCGCGCAAGGAATTTCACCTTTCATTAACGTTTGCGCATTCAACGCTATTGAAAGACCTCATTTACACCCTTTATTGTAACAAATATTCTATACAAATGTATAAAAACTACTGAAGTGTTAAATGACAATGTTTAATTCACACTTCTTTGTCATTTTTTTTACAAAAATGAAGAAAAATGAAACTTCGTAACACTCAATGAAGAGTGCTAATAATGCAAGCGTAGACTTAATCTAACACCTTCGGTGCGAAAATCGTAAAAATCTTTGAATAAGAACATAAATCGTGTATTTCGTAATAATTGTAGAGCAACATCTGTTCGGAATATCTTGATCTTGCTAATTCACTGTTTTGTAAGTCATTAGCTAAAACACTGACATAATAGATTTGTTCTACTGATACATATCTTGTGAAAGCTTGCTGTGTGAATATGTCGGCGGGAATTGAACCTGACACCTCGCGTGATATAATATTCTTAGCACTAACGAGCCGCATTTGCATTTAATTAACGGCCGATGAATTTTTAAAATGTAGGGTAGTTGGACAACTGTCATTAGGCGATTTACGTTTCTAGTTATTGTGAGTGATTTTACCATAAAACGGTGTTTTTTTAAGGAAAGTAAAATCTGTTGCTCATAATTTTGAGTTCTGGAGCGTTTTATTACAATTGGTACTATCGTGTCGAGTAACGAGAGTTTGACATTGGCAAAAATAGTTTCATTGGCCCCTGTTAGAGGCGCTACTCAGGTTTTCATACAAAGTTTGTCGATAGCCAGCAGGTTGTCGATAGTCGATGGTAGCACGGAATCGCGCCTCCAATCACGGGGTATTTTAAGGAATTTTCGAAAAAGTTTTTTGAAACTTATATTAAAATCAAGATACATGAAATTTTCATCAAACTGATCCTTGCCAGTTCAATTAGACATACATATTATTATGTAGGTAGTGAAGTCGTTTTATTTTCCCCACCTAGATTGCGGACTTTAATTTATTTATTAAAAGGCTGGTAAACTTCTTGGTAAGGGACGTAAAAAAATCAAAATAAATGGTGTGTTTATGGAAAGTGGAAATGTTGAATTTTAAGGTCACAGTTGTTGCGAAATAATTTATTAATATTCCGGTTTCGTGTTTTAGAAATTATTGAATGAAATGGTTTCTATCACGATGACTAATATTATCTATATTTTGCGTGTGTCAATACATATTAAAATACGCAGTTTGTATCGTGATTATGTATTTATATTCCTAGTGGGTAGCGTTACATTCACGGTCAGATATTGCGTAAAAAGTGGCCTGGTTGAAAGGTCTTTAGGGACCATGAAGCAAGATTTTAAGGTCTTTTGAAGTGCTATGGAGAGAGTTAATAACCCCTGAGGATATTTGAGACATGATGGAAAGATACACACAAATCGTTGCTCTATATGGTACTTAAATATAAGAAGTCTTCTCGAATGTAAAGGCACTGACTGTATTTGCCCATGTCGACCAATAAACAAACAAAGTCAAGCATCCTTTGGCGCGGTAAGGTCATAAAATAGTTCATAGACCCAACGTACAATAACTAGAAAAGAAATGGATATAACCTACCATCGAAAACAAAAGACGTATTCCGTTTCCACTGGATAGAACCGTAGTAATCCAAATATAATCTTAGTAGAAATAATTGTGTTTTTCGAAATATTTGCTGCACTTTTCTATTAATTTAGCGTCTAATCTACCATTCTAATCCCGAGTGCATCACCTCCGATGGGCACATAGTTCCCCAACGCGCTGCATTCCTGCCATACCGCGGAGCCCTAACTATTTAATTCGGTCGTTTTCTAAGATAATCTACCCTTTGTTCCCGGTGTTTCATAAACATAATTGTGCTGGCATCCCGAGTTATGGATGCTGTGGAAAAATTCTGGCTTCATACAACCTTGGTTAAGGAATTCCTGTGTTTTGTTACCGGATGAAGAGGCTGAGGGTGTTTTAATAAGTTGTACAACTATTTAGTGCTAAGCAAAATATCCGAAAATCGGCATTCTGTTATTAGTGCAAAATAATCTTTGATGTTTTAAAAGATTTCGTTATAATCATTTCTTGGTTGATTTTTGGCGCAAATTATGCCAAAACTAGGGCTTGTATTTTTTACAGCAACTAAGCCAGAGCTGAATTATTTTAATCAGTCTGTACTATCGCATCGCCTTGTAAACATCGAGTCATTATCTAAAAGTTCTCTCATAGTAGGGAGTTTGAAGATTTTTCGTATCAATTTGTCTGATGACTACTACAGAAAGGTTTGAGGCTCCTGTAGCCAGCACCGCTCACCGGTCGGTAAGCGATCTGTGGGTTAAGCAACCTTTGGCGCGGTTATTCCATAGATGGGTGACACTGGGTTGACCACTAACCAAAAAACAAGTAGACAGAAAGATCCGCACGTTCTTCTTAAAAAAAATCAGAGAAAAATACTTAAACAGTTTAAAGTATATTGGAACAGAGTGTAACGGACGGAATATCAATGATATTACGTTATATACGAGTAATGTACCTACAATGTAACGCGTTACAAGATGTTGCATCAAAGGTATCGTTTGTGTAACGTGGTACTGGATTACATGGCGTGTGATGCGTGTGATTGATTCCGTTGCTTACATTATGCGCCGGATTATGAGACCTACCTTTATTACAAAACGTGTTACAATGGAGTGATGACACCAGTTTGAAAAGAACTTTATGTGTATCACGTATTACAGTTGACAAAGTGTACGTCAAATTGATTGTCACTATTCAGTACATTGCTTTGCCTACGGGCGGCTTAAACAACTTTGACACTTGGTTGACCACTAACCATACGATAAGAAGAAGTACATTGCTACTTTGACGTAACGCGTAACTATAATCTCAAGGAGAAAACACTGTAAAGCATAGTGACTTTTATAATATAGTTGTTAACTGAGATACGTGATAGCCTATCTGAAGTCCAATACTTGTAATTGATCGTACCAATTTAGCACCGGCCTCGTCTTAATCCCGAAAAGATTACAAAAATACGTATCAGTATCAATTAGGCACATTTTTAGAAAACTAAGACAGTTGATTCTCCAATCAATTGCAAAGTTTTGGTCTCTGAATCTTTGAAGTTGTCTGTTTTACAACAAAACTGAACATGATTTTAATAATTATAGCTTTCGATTGTGTAATTAAAAAATGTCTCTAAAGCTATCACTATTAGTACCTACCCATCTTCTAATTGCAGCAGAACTATTCCACATCTTTACCCTTTATACAGACAGGCAATCTTCTATTTATAATCTAAATATGGATAATAATGATATTGTTAGTCAAAATAATGTGATCAAGTTCCAACCGTCACGTGTTATGACTACAATGTTGCAAACATTACAACCGACTACCAAGAAAAGACAGTTTTATCGTTATTGTTACAGTAATTTCAGAGTTGTGACATAGTGGTAGTAATATTGGTAATAGTGCCACTGGTTTAATAGGAGATAGATAAGTTTGACTTTGTAGGAAATTTGATTGCGTTTGCTCCATTTATGTTCGTAGCGATCGCGTACTATTTCGACAGTGTAAGAAAAACATTGATTGTGGTTTTGTGACTAAATATTTTTAGGAAATACATATAATGCAAAATGTGTTACTTCTAAATTGAACGCTATGAATTAAGAAAGAGCCCAAAATTTAAGCGTTTAATAGATTGGTTAAAAAACCTTTCGAACCAGCGAGTCCGATTTCCGGGACATACTTTTTGCGAAAATCTTGAATGCATGCAATGAATGCAATTATTTTCATTGAATTTATTAAAAACGTGTTTTCCTTCACTAAACTAAGATATCTGCAATGAATAATGATTAAACAGTTTTTCCTCCAAAGCCTAAACTTTTTCTTACCCTTCTCTACACGAGTTACCGAAAAATTGTCCTTCCTGACCAATCACTAACTGTAATTTTATACAAATCCACCTTGTTGTCTTATCCACACAGTTTTATAACAATATTTATATTGTCATGATTGTAGCGGTGCCGAACACCTCCGTATTAGGCATGGGACCACGTCGGACACGTGGGCGTCAACTGTCACACTCAGGGCTGCCGGGGAGGTGACCTTACAAGGTAGCTTAGCTGGTATTGAACTTTGATCGAAGTTTGTGGTTTAAAATATACCTATGTACATATTTTACATTAATGCTATGGACAGAATCTATTTAATATTTACTATGAACAATGAAAAAATCCAGTATTTAGGTACCACAAGCCTGCACATAAGATTCGATAGACATTTTCTTGGAACCTAAGATCGAATAAACGTTTGCAGCTCCATGGTTCAACAGTAAGAAGTATTGAAAGATTAATTTCAATTATTTTGTAATGTGATCGAGTAACTATTACAAATGGATCTGTGGATTGGCAGGTTTAGGTTTTAACTAAAGATGAACCCGTATATTCAATTTGATTCAACCTGAAGACCTGACTTGTTTACGCTGCACGTTGGTAAAGCTCAAAGGTTAAGCAGGCTTGAGCCCCATAATACTAAATCCTGGATCAGCCATTGAATTGAATATGGGTAAAAAACGTACTCTACTATACTCTAGAGACGTAAATTGTTGGATTAAGTGAAATGCGGATGATGTCAAAAGCTAAAAGTATTGTAATATTTTATTGTTTTATCACAATCTTGCTAGGCAGACAGCCCTACAGTTAGCATATCTTACGGAAACGATGCGATGACGTAATCGACTCCTGCGCCGGTTTTATAATAACGATAACTTGGGACCAATTAGTGGCACGAAATGTGACACTTGAGGCTCCAGCTATACAGGAGATGTACCTCGGAAATGTGGATGATTGTCACTATGAAGACAGGAAGATAAGAGTTTAGATTACCCGAGATATTGAAGTTTGAAGTGTTGAGAGTTTGAAGTGATTTTGGAGAAGTGTGATGATGAAGATCTTTTTTTTAACCTGTTACGGTCCCACTGCTGGACAAGGGTGTCCTCCCGAATAAGGGAGGGTTTAGGCCTTGAGTCCACTACGCTGGCCAAGTGCGGTTTAGGGACTTTGCATGCCCTTAAGAAAATTATTAAAAAAAAATTAAACATACAAGGTTTCATCTCGATGTTTTCCTTCACCTTAAGAGCAAGTGATAATTATTTCTAATAGATAATCTACTAATAATTTTTAAACATAGATATATTTTCTACTTTCTCTACCGATAATATTTATCTTCAGTTTAAATTACCAATAAGAATGTATCGTGTAATAAATAAAAGATATGGCTCCGATGATACGAGATTTCATAATCCGATTACGGCATAAATGAAAATACCTCAGGATGAAGTAAGCGAGTCCGACCCGGGCACTGAACGTCGACCCACGCACTCCCTAAATATCATTATCGTTACTTTGTATTTACTTTATTAGTGTTAACTACTAGTCGTTGTCTGCGGCTTTACCTGCTTTGTTTTTTTATTTTTGAATATACTGTCTCTCTTATGTGTGTTTGTTAATTAAACACGCTAAAATTATTGAACAGATTTTGAACCAATCTTCAGTTTGTTGTTGCCTATGTATTAGAATAACACATAGCTAGCTTTTGCACGTTTTGGTATCGTCCAAGACATAAGCCATATATCTATAATCCACGCAGACGAAGTCGCGGAGCAGAGCTAGTGAGTAACAAATTGTAGTCCCAAATGTTATGTTACAAAATTGGTTCAACATTTAGTTGTGACAATCAAGCAGACAGAATGATATTATTTATAAACAATTTACTTCCGTACTGAAACAATGTGTGTAAACAAATAAACATACAAAGTTTCAACCATAACATCTGTTTGATGATCTTAAGAGCGAAGACAAATATAGGCTACCAATACCTTTTAATTTTCCGACCTTTTGGCTATATGACACAAGATCCCAGGTCGTTGGCAAATTAATGTGAACGAAACATATTTGTTTTGGTGTATTTTAGTAGGATCTCGCTTAAATATAACCTATGTTACATATTACCTACTAATATGCACATATCATCAAAAAGCTATTGGTGTCCTGCCAAGGGTTCGAAATATCGACCAAAGCTTTTAATTAAATTAAGTTTGAATAAAATATAATTGTTTTTCTGTGTAATTGTATGTAGGTATGTACATTTTATTTCGGAAGAGAACGTTTATAATTAGATTAAAAACACATAGTTGTAACTAATTGTAAAAAGCTGGCAAAAGTTACTGAGTAACTTTTAGTCCGACAACTTAGTAGAGAGCCTTGGCATGCACGATTGATTTTGATTATAATAAAGGATTGTGTGTATTCCCAAAATAAAGTAGCTGAATCAAACACCTTCAGCTGCATAGGCCTGAAGGACACTGATATTCTAAATTTTATACTATAGGTAGGTACGGTAGTACAGTAGGTACTATAGGCCACAAACTTTACAAGACTTTACTAAGTTGTGGGACTATAGTACCTATAAACTATTATTGGTACAACACTGCCACCTAGTTATCATAATGTGATGCAAATGTTTATTTGTAAGACTATAAGTTGATAACGAGTAGTAAGTGATGGCGCTGAGGTAATCTTGCACTGCCTTGTTTGATAACGTTAGCTTAGAATTGCGATGGCCGACGACTTAACGATTGTGGCCTTTTCTGCGTTTTACGAGAGGTTTCCGTCATTTTATTGTTAAATATGTTTAGTTGATTATGAGAGTAAAATACGTAAGTACCGCGCTTGTGGTACCCGTAGCTGTGTCTGAAGTACACCCGAGTTTTGCCATTACAATGTTATTCCCATGATGACATGATGTCAGTCAGTCAATCATTGATTGACTGGTGGACAATGCACAGCTGAGACTACTTAGTTGAAATTTGGGAATTGATTTGATATCCGTAGGAAGTGCAGAAGAGCAATAAGTAAAGATTTTTGGAAATTCTACGTGGGCAAAGCCACGGAAACCTAGATCTAATAACAATTTGAAAAGACCGATAGTACTTTGCCCGACCCACTGCTGCTCAAAAGTCTCCTACTGAAATGAGGCATTGTTTAAGACTTGAGTCCACCAAGTGCGATCCCTGCAATGCAACGTTTTAAACGAGTTTAAGGCATGCATCGTTTCATTTCGTTGTTTTCCTTTACAGTTACAACTTAAAAATAATAAAAGAGTAAATAATGTAGCCGTTGATTTCCGTCACGATTGCGTGCGTGCATCTAATAAATAGATCTAGATCTATCGGTCCGATGCTCAATGCTCCAATAACGGTAACAATAAAAACTGTATCTACCCGCAATTTATTTAACTACGCGTGAACAATTACACTTTTTATTATGTTCGACTAATTATATTAAGTAAATTGATGTTTACTGATAATTACTAAGTTTGTCATTCCCTTAACATATGGTATTTTTGTATACACATATTATATATCTGTAACTCAATAAGCAATAAATGATTTGATTCAATTTTTTCCCAAGAAAGTTGGCTAGGAGGGTTGACTTTAGGTAGCATGCCGGTTGTAAAAATAAAGCGAAGTCCCTTTTCTATTTAAGTATCTACTCATATAATCAGCCTGTTTCCACCCACTGTTGAGTATAGACCACTCCCTCAATACGCCACTTGATACGGTCCGGCGCGTATCTCATCCATGGCTGCCCTACACCTTAAACGATGTCCGACCATCTAGTCGGGGGCCTTCCTTGTGACCTTCGCCTATTCCAAGGCTGCCATTTAATTAGTGCTTTCGTCTACCTTCCTTCTTCTCGTCTAGCCAAATGTCCTACCTTCTAATGCCTTCTATAGCCCGGAGCCGTAAAAAAACCCCATAATCCCCCGTAAACCGTAATTGACAACTTGATAAGGTTATGGTTAAATTAGTATAGATATTAACTTTAAGTATCACTTATGTAAAACTATCTTTTGAATACTATGTACCTAGTTCCTAATAAAGTTCTTCAACATATTATTATCTTGCCAAATCGAAAGTACAAACTTCACTATGACACATCAACTCTAGCTCAACAAACGAAACACTCACCTCACTTGGAGCCACATCAAAAACAATCAAGAAAACTTTCTTTACTTTTACTGAGAACATCAGATAAATCTCATACATATCCTGATGAGCATTTCTCTTGATTTCCCCTGGCCTTGATCCTCGCACGTGTTCAGGATCTTACCTTCCACTTGGTATGCTGGCCGTTCAAGGTTGAACCGCGTTCTGCATAAAGATGAGACATTTGCATGCCGTGTGGGTGATTTGTGCCACGAAGTAGGCTGATGGGATGCTAATAGATGGTATAGTGTGTTTATGGGATGGTTTTTGATGGAATGAATTGGGGTGATGAATTGAAAGTGTCATTATATTTTGCGTAATTGACGTATGGTATTGTAATTTTTGCTCTCAAAAGGTGAAATGAAAATATATTCTGCGTGATAATTAACTTTTCATTGAAGAACTTTAGCGTTTATTAAACGACGTCTATTATCAAACAACTTAGTAGGTACAAAGCCTTGTAAAGCCTGAAGAACATAAATCATTCACCATTGATCATCAGCTGACGGTGACATGTTTGGTACCAACAACTACTTTATTTTTTTTAAATAATTATTCAATAGATTCTTGATAAATCGTGCAGGCCAACTAAGTTTGTCGGATTATAAACTTTTTTCATTGCCTACATTGCTTGTTACAATTCGCCAGGTTGCTAGGACCGTGATCCAGATTAACCCGGATTACAGAATGAACTTTACTCCTGTAGTTCTAGAAGTCAATCTTTCTTTAATATCCTCTTACAAGACCGTCTTATATTTTTTTTATATCGCCTATTTATTATACCTACTCGATGGTGTAGCCGTTTCGCCATTAATATGGTTGGTCCCATTAAATTATATTTTCGATACCATTACTATTTATAACACAATCACAAGTGAGCAAAATTCCTTCGTGAAATAGGAAAGGAATGCGAAAGGCGTGTGCGACCTTTTAAAACTAAAACCGGGACAATTACACACTGGTACACTGAACTGTTACAGTATATGATTGCTGGTGAATACTTATAATGACCGGCTAATGTGAGCTATTTGTGGTACATACTTAGTAAATATATTGTTTATTCATTTGCCGTGTAAAGTGACAGATTTAATATAAAATTAGTTTTTTTTAAGTTAATCGTACGGTTACTGAACAATTTATTGTCAAAGTTGGTCAAATCGCTCGTAATGTTTTGGCTTGGCGAATCTTAATTAACAACCGGGACCGACGCTTTACGTTCCCTGTAAGGCATTGAAACGCTCAGTTCAAGATAAAAATGTTTCTTAATTTGCTTGCACTTTTGTGGGATTTTTTAATGAACCACAACCGCAGTAAGTATTTACAATGTTAGTACCATGTAATAGTGGTCGATTGTAATGCCATATACCGGGCACGTTACTGGTATCCTCCGGGTTATTATTGAGAATATTCAAGAAAATAAAAATTAGAAAAGCATTTTTCCCGATAACAAAACCCGGGACCTCAAGTACAGCATTCACATACATTATAATTAAAAGTTTAACATACTTAATAATATACTCAGCAATAGGTAGAAATTAACTGAACAGTAAGACAGATAGATTAATATCAAAAGTAAAATTATATCCTAAAATCTGCGCATAGGTACAATCTTATCTCAATTCATTACCGCATCTGCTTCATTGGTCAGGCGCAGCCCGGCGAGTCTGGGCGCGGGCGTCGCGGGCATGCGTCAACCATAACCTAGGGTCCCTGCGTGCGCCGCATCCACTTTCCCCCGGGCCCGATCGACGGCTCCCAGATAACATCGACCATCTTCATTGATAACTGGCCGAGCATAGACTAGTTATACAGACACGGTAGTAGGTAGGAAACTTGAAATTTGTGTAGAGGTAAATTATCTTGCGGTTTGTTAAGTGTGATTTGAATGTTTTTGGCGTTTATTTTGTTATTTGGTAATTTAATTTGTTTTTTTTAAAGTGTATGTTTGTTTACAATTTGTTACTTTTTCGACGGTTTATAGGTAACCAAATATTATTGAATAGGTATGAAAGAAATTAAACTAGCAACGAATTTTGTAAAGAAATATGGCATATTCTCATTCTTGACCTTAAAGTTACGCTTATGAAATATAATGTCGAATGCACAGTAGTTAAAGCCGGTGAACCGAACTACCATTAAACCACAAAGATCCATTAAATCTTTGTCTCGATTTGCTTTTGATTCCGAAACTGAAATTGAGGTCAATAGCCGGAGACTTAACCACTGCATTATTTGTGTCATTAACCCGCCTTCATGGTGTGCAGCGATTATAACTAAGACGAACCAAATCAAAACCCAACGACAATTCAATGCGATTTATTAAAATACCGTTAATTAATCAACTCAAATATTACTTTTTGGCGACACAATGGGATAAAAATTGAATAGTTTATAACTCCAAACATCCGCAAACAGATATTTAATAAGGTTTTTTTACCATCTGCAGATTAATGAATAATCTTTGCGCGTGAAACAGCGACCGCTTTCCACGGTGCGCTTGCGCTGGGGCCGACATAACGGCGCGACGGCCGGCGACGCGCGCACGACTCACGCCAGCTCCGCGTTACTGCTGCGCACGCGACGCGAGTGACACAACGCGAGTGAACCACGATACTGTGACTGTGCAAGTGCTTTATCCCAACTATTTACAACAAATATCTTACTCCCTTGGTTGTTTTACTGCGTGTGTGGTTGCCGTGGTTGCTAATCTTGCCATCATCTCGACAGGTAAGCTATTTGCGTTAGATTCGGCCTCTTTGAAGGAATTGTTCCGCGGAATGTTATTATGTATTATTGACTTTCTAATTGTGTTTAAATATGTTGATTTATACATTTTCTGAATTATTCACGTCGTATTTGCATAGCCCCGTTCTGTTTTCTACTTTTGTTTCCAGCCTATCTGATTAGTGAAGAGATTTTGTGATTAATAGCGATTTAAATGAGTTCTTAATCAGCAAAGTTCATTCGTTAAGGTTAGTTTTACAATTTAAATGTTGTGTATCATTAAAATTTGGCAATTTGTTAATTTGCCGTCTGTTTACCCACATTACAATATTCGCAAGGTCGGCTAATTTCATTGGTAAAAGTTGTTTTATTTTTTGCGACTAACTTTAGGTGCGTATTCCGTAACTGTCTAATTTGTATCAAATATTATTATTAATTAGGTCATACAAGGTTCTGTGATGGTTAATTTAAACTGACGTAGCAATACAAGGTTCGTAAAGGCCGTATAAAGAGACGAACAAGCGAGAAACTCACGGCCATTGATTCAAATCGCCAGATTGTTGTAATTCAACACATTTACATGAAAAACATAGGTACTTATAAGTAGAAAAGTAAGTCATATTAATGTTAAAACTGTGAATGTAAAAGTTTTAAAATGGTTGAGATGTTTCGTTTGCGAAGAGGAGTCTGAGTGGAATTGTTTTCGCTCCGTTTCACTGAGCTCAAACTTGGTGTGCGTTCAACACCCGTTTTCTAAACTCATCTCGCTGACTGAACAAGGAAAGCAAGCTAACATTTCGTTTTAGACATTTGTAATTCTGCGTTTTACTTGTTATTTATGTGTAAAATCTAACTAACGTTGTTTTTAAAGAAAGATGGGACGCTAAATCGTTTCGAAATTTGAATGTTTACGAAAAAAACTCATTCATCCTTTTTTTTTTAGTCGTCCTCTGAGTCCCACTTCGGGGCAAAGGCGTTTCGCTTTTTCATCCTAATGATTACAAATTAGTGCCTATAAAATTAGGGAAGCGTAAATTAAACGTTTTATTTTAATTACCTACCTACTAACTACTCGGTACATAAGTCATATTTCATTAAAATCAAGATTGGCTAACAAAAAAAAATGTTCTCGAAGCTAATCTGTAATACCTACCTACCTACCTACCTACCTAAATTATGTTTCAACAACTTTAATGTGTGTAATAGCGATTTCATTGAAAAATTTGCTGGGTAGACCTACATTTATAATATCTTGATTTAGTGTTCTTTTGTTATATTCTGCTAAAACAAAATTTAATACTTAGGCAGGTTTTTTCGAGACTAAAATAATACTTAGGTACCTACCTACTTACCTGTAAAAAACAAAATATCTATAGATATATTCTGCTAACAACTCGATAATAATGCGTACATTGGCTAAGACTTTGACTGACCGAAAAAGGTGCATTTGTGTCCATTTCCTCCTCAGCTTTTGCATAATCTGTAACAAGAAGAATGCTTCAATATTTCGAAAACATAAACTCTACATTCCGTAAATTCACTATTGGATAAGTAAGACCAGATGTCTTTATTTGAGACTTAATTAAATTCTATTTGCGACAATTTTGACATGAATAAATGGACAAGCAATATGTACATCGCCGGCCAAAATCTTTGAAATAAAGTTAAGGGTTCAACCAAAATGTGCAGCATGCGAACACAATCAAAGTAAATAGTGCCGAAACAACAGGCATTCGGAGCAAAAGGCGCTACAATAATAAATGAACCTCAAATTTTAGTCGTAGTCCTACGTGGTGTGAAAATCTGTAACAATATTTGTAATAGCATCGAGTGGAGATCGAACCGCCACCAACTGTGTACACACGCGATGTAGGCTAATGTCTGTCACTTACTCGCTAGCCGTTTTATTGTTAAGTACGTTTTACGATCGTTTTGTTTAAAAGGTAATTTTACTTGTTACGATATGAGAATTTAATGTGAGGAAAATTAACATCCGAATTTCATATACTTAATACGGTGGTGATCATTGATGGATCGATGGGATTGTTTCACCATACTTCTCTATGAAAGACAAGTCTTAAACTAATAAGTACACTAAATATTGATAGATGCAAATCACAGAAATAAAGTCTTTAATAATAATGGTAGCTACCTAGTATCTAAAATAAGTATTCGCTTGATTATTTTCCTTTAATTATTTCCTCCGCAAGATTACGTTTGTCTTGTCACGCACCTTCGACTTTATTTCATTTGTTAAATTTAAAAAAACATTTCAGTTTTATTGTCTTCTACTCTATTTCAAATTAGCGACAAAATGCCACGAGTATGTCATAAGTGTGCTCTTTAAGCTCATATCTGAACCAAACCAATTTATCCAATACGTTTCTACAATTCTACCTAGAATTTAAATCCATGGGAAATAAGCACAACACAAGTAAGCAGTAATTATGTACTAGAAAGCGAAACAAATCGATGATGTTATGTTAAACATATGTGGATGTAGCACGTGATAAAGTAATGCCTTGAAACGATAATCCGCTTAGGTTTATTTTATTGAGATATTCTCTCAACAGCGGACTGGCAGATTATGTTAATTTAAGAGAAAATAGAGATAGAATAAGTAAGAAAGTTTAAGGCTTGTTTTAACACTGGCTGATAAGTATTGATTAGTTCGTCCTGGTTTACTAGAACTTTGTACGATGTAGTAAGGTACTTAACTGAAGTAATATACCTACTTCGGTTAAAATTAAGTAATTAAATCAGTTGTATTATTTAGCTTGCTTGTCGTTTCGGCGCTAGCTTGTCTGATTGTGGTCGCAAACTGCTCATTGGTTTGGTTGGACACTTAAATTTATTAGAAAAATTTTGTTCGGGCAATGTAATGTTCATGTTTAGCGCATGGTTATGTCAAAGTTGTCAAACGTTCGCTGATGTTTCTCAAATAAGACATCTGACGATGCAATGGAGACATGGTCTTAATCATCCAAAGGTAATCTTCGTGTGTCATGAATATGTTTAAAGTTCTACACATTTGACTCCTTACATAAAACGGAAGCCTATAAAACCACTTAGAATAGTTGCTTAGAACTTAAAAACATTGTAACAAATGACAATGTTGTCCAACATGTTCGGTTATAATTGTTACACGCTAATGAACCGCCGGTAACCACTAGTAACCTCTGGTAACCGCTACTTATACAGGGTCCACAGGTTTACGGAAGTAAACGTGCTAAGTGGATGAACAGTTTTACATGTTATTTCTGTGAGCTGGGAACAGGTGTGTTTTGGACAGGTTTAGAATATATTTTTGTTTGTTTGGTTAACGGTTGAGAGGTTTTTGATGGCTGTATTAATTAGTAGGGTTCAAACCAATGCATCTTTAGTAATTTGATTCTACGTTGACCACAAAAAACACGAAAAGAAGAAACTAGGCACCTTATTTGTTTTATTCCTATGTTGGCCACTGACGCCACGAAAAAACGCTGCGATCAATCTGAAATTCTACGTAGGTAATTCGAATGAAAACTTGAAAGACTAATTGTTGCGTGTTTTGTGGAAGATACGCCTATTGCCTATTTGTAATTGTGTTCACACCTATCTTCAGATATTTTCAAATCCCCAGAATAGCTCCTCCTATTAGTAACTTCGTATTTTTACAAGCTTTGTTTTAGTTTTTAATTGATAAAATTAGAATATAGGTAGGTACGTCTTGTAAAAAGCATTTGCTTTTCTTCAGACTTGAAATAAATTGCCAGAAATAAAGCTTAGCCCTTCTAAACTAATAAATTCAGATCATAACTTCATAAAATTAGAACGGAATTGCCTTCTAAGTTTAGTTTGGTCACCCGGCTGCGGCTGACAAGCGTCGAAAGGAACCAGAATATTTGTCGCAATCAACGATATTTCGTCGCAACTGCGCTATGAAAGTGTAGAAATTATGCGCATGTAGTACATACTATGTTACGTTGTGAAACTGTATAGATTATGTGTACATGCGTACGTATATAGTTCGATAGATTTATTGAAAGAGTGATGGAAATATGTTAGATTTAGTACCTAGTTTTTGTAACGGTAAATAAATAGCTACATTTTAGTAATGATCAGGCTCACGGAAAAGTCAATTAGGATCACAATTATATTATTATAAACAAATTATGGCTGATAAGTATTTTGTAAACTTAAAATTACGATGTGATTTTCGACACATTAACCGCATAAGTTTATTAATTTATCTTATCTTTTAGATTGTGAATTTTAATAGTGCTAATGAAACAATAAATTTAGTAGAGCCATTTTGTACCTTAATTCACTTTACAGTAACATTAAGGCGTAATGTTAATTCAAGAAGGTAAATAAATCGTTTTAAAGCTTTACTTTTTCATGGATGCTGAAATTTTGTTACAGCTTATAAGAGGTTTCTAAGACTATGTGACTAGGACAACAGGGTTGAAAAGTATTTTGGACTTTTCTATTAGAAAATTTTAAGCTGCCTAAGTTTCTTGTCGAAGTTTTAACTAGTGATAAGACATAAATGGCCCGTCTAATTTTATGAAATTTTACAGATTTGCGCAAAACTTGTGTTGGTTTTATAATAACTATGGTGTTAAACTAACTAAGCGGTCAAAACATAATTTCTATACTAGTAATCGTTATAGACATCCCTAAATTACAATTCGCTTATTTTGCGAGCGAAACGGCGTGTGTCAGCTAGTCTACCAACATTCTCGCTTTACAATAGCCGGCCAATAATTCCTAACAAAAAATCGCATAATTCAGTATACTAAATACGTATGTAATGTTGAACAACAATAGATTTCATACATACTTTATCTATGGTTTCTCGCTAACAATGACACGGCGCCATGTTGAGCCATAGACAATACTCCTGCACTTGTTGCACTCGTTTTTGTTGTCTATTGATAGCTTTACGAGGGAATTTGATTGTAATAGCGTGTTATATATGAAAAAGATAAATAGTATACATACATATTATATAGGTAATTTGTCCTAGAAAAGTTTTATTGTAAGTAAAGCAATGTCATACTTATATTCTACTTGATACTTTTTCATTCAGTTTTTCTTTCTTAAACTGAGACTGCCCCCGTGGTGCAGTGGTTAAGGTCACCACGCCTTCGCCATTGCGTCGAGAGGTCGTGGGTTGGATTCCCACACGAAACATTTGTGCGATCCACTAATAATTGTTTCGGGTCTGGTTGTACTTTTTGTCCGTTGTTTGTATGTAAAGTCCCAGCGACACAAGAGCAATTCTTAATGCGGGAGTTGTCTTTTAAAGATTTTAAAGCTGCCATCTTCAGCCCTTCTAGTCCCCAATTTGGTCTATTCTCTCGACCTACATATTGAAACAAGAACGATCAATCCGTAACATCATTTTGCAATGGAAAGTTCTTTAAAATCGTTGTATTAACTAAAATAACTTAAAATCGACCGCCGTGAGAAATGTACTATTATATTTTTTAATTCGCGTCTAATAGCTTTTCTTAGGTTTTTTTTTTGTTCAAAATTTGTTGTATCTTGTGTTCTAGATTGGTTTTATTCTTAAAGATGTAAGTTGGTCTTTGTAATTGTAAACTTTTACTGTTTTCTTTTGCGAATTCTGTTACGTATTGATTATGAAAGAATGATAAAAAATGTGTTGTTTGTATTAAAAAGTAATTAAACTTGCTTTTTTAATTTTAATTGTAAAAATCTTTCGTCGCCTATTTTCACGCTTATTTCAGTACTCAATATAATGTTAATATTTTTTAATTTTTTTACGAGAACATATTTTTAGCATTTCACCTTAGTGCTTTAGAGATGTTCAAAATAGGAAACAATATACCTAAAAACAATATGAGCGAGAATTGTAAAGCCTAGCATAAGTATTTTTTTATCTTCCTTAAATTCCTTCATTGCCTACCCTTTACAAATTTAAACGACATAAAAATACAAAAAACTATTATTTAACCACTCTGGTATCGGTGTGGCAACATTGCGTCATAGGCCGGCTGCACACTGTCGACAAAAAGTCGCAGTTGGGCAACTGTTCTCAGTACTGTGTCGTGTGTACATTATTGTACATACCGTAGTAATTACAGCTTGCGTTTACGTGATTGTTATTACCGATATCTGTGGAGAATTGAGTAAAAATGTCGTATGAAACGACGTTCCGAATCTTGTTGAGGAATTTGGTGAAGCTAATTTATTTATAAAATTTTTGTGGTGCTTTATTGGTTATTTTTGGTTTCTGACACCAGTTATACAGAACTTTTCACCTTGTGTACAAAAATCCAGTATAGTTAAAATTGAAAATTTCAAACCATACCTTTCCTAAATTTTGTTTCACCAATCTCTGTTTAACTAGTTTTCTGCATATACAATACAAATAACTAGATAACCTGTTTAACTAAAATAAATAAATTGGAATTTGAAGACTTTAAACTTCAGTTATCATTAGGGAAAGGTTTATATCATTTTTATTGTAATTTAACAGCACATTTCTTCATAGTTTAAACTGAAAAGTAGTACCTATAAATTACTTTTGATAGATACTAACTCGCATTTATACAACGTGTCCCAAAACTCAACGTCAAAACGAAAACCTGAGCTAGGCCGAGTTGTGTAGGCTCTCAAAAAATAATTTAAAAAAATCTATCTCGTGTAGTTTAAAAATGACAACCATTTTTGTAAAATTGCCACCCTCTGATGAGTTTAGTCTACTGTGGCAACAAATGACTTCTTTTCTAGTTCTTTTTTCAAGTGGAGTGTTCTTAAGTAACGCTCCTACAAAATTCAATTCATTATTTGCACACAACTTCATTGGAATATCAGAAAATATCCCTTTTATGGCGAATTATGCCGTGAACATAATATCATCACTCAACTTTGACAGTCTGTCCTGAAAAATATTTGTACTACGCTTTTTCGGCATGTACTTTCAAAAGTTGGCGCATTTAATGAGCTTTCGAAAATGGTATAACACTACCTATACTATTTCATAGACGATGAGAAAATAAAAAAAATCTTAAGATAGTCGGTATTTAACGTATTATTAGTTCGTCATAAAACTTTCTCAAAATTATTCTAATGTCATCTAAGCGTTCTGTCATGATGTTGTCCTGGTAGATTTCGGATACGGCGGTCAGTTTCATTGAAACCAGCCAACAGTGCAGGTTTTTGTTTATAGTGGCCAAGTGTGTGCACAATACACAGGTACACTCTCATAGTCTGGTGGGACGGCAAAACCGTCACGACCAGAGAGAGGTCAGGCGCAGGACCGACGGCTTTACGTGCTCTCCGAGGCACAGAGGTCCCTTACCTCAACTTCCTACCTGCGGGCAATCTCTGAGAATTTTTTTAACAGAAAATCTCTAAAATTACTTTTTGGCTCGACCCAAGATTCGAACCCGAGACCTCTTGGGCGGCAGTCGCATAAAGCGACGAAGAAATTTAAGAGTGGGACGGATAGTGACGCTACATTCATGGTGTTAGTGACATTTATTGTATTTGGGATTGTTTAAATAAAGATCAATAATTATTAAAAATCTAATGATCATTTAAATGAACCTTTTCTTAATCGTCAATAATTAAACATTACTTCTCTTTAATTACACCTCACAGAACGCCTAGATGACATTAGAATAGTTTTGAGAAAGTTTTATGACGAACTAATAATACGTTAAATACCGACTATCTTAAGATTTTTTTTATTTTCTCATCGTCTATGAAATAGTATAGGAAGTGTTATACCATTTTCGAAAGCTCATTAAATGCGCCAACTTTTGAAAGTACATGCCGAAAAAGCGTAGTACAAATATTTTTCAGGACAGACTGTCAAAGTTGAGTGATGATATTTTGTTCACGGCATAATTCGCCATAAAAGGGATATTTTCTGATATTCCAATGAAGTTGTGTGCAAATAATGAATTGAATTTTGTAGGAGCGTTACTTAAGAACACTCCACATGAAAAAAGAACTAGAAAAGAAGTCATTTGTTGCCACAGTAGACTAAACTCATCAGAGGGTGGCAATTTTACAAAAATGGTTGTCATTTTTAAACTACACGAGATAGATTTTTTTAAATTATTTTTTGAGAGCCTACACAACTCGGCCTAGCTCAGGTTTTCGTTTTGACGTTGAGTTTTGGGACACGTTGTATATTGGACAGCGAAAAGTAATATGTATTTATGTTCTAAAATGAACGTGCTTTGTTAATTCCATTCAAACAAAGTAGTTAATATTGTTATGTTGATTGTAAACTCATATTTCCGTCGGCACCATACTTATATACATGTATAATGTAAACATACTTAAGGTTGTATTTTAATTAGTTATACGTATATTATAGGAAATACTTTATAACGTATAACCCGGTAATATTATGTAGAATTATAATTATTACAGTGCATATACTCGTAATGGAATAAATGTTAAAATAACTGTTTGAGTAGTAACAAAAGTAAGTTATGTTACGGAAAATGAATGAATGAAATGAAGTTTGTAAGGATATTGCATAGTGACGTTCTTTGATCTCTGCCTCCACCTGTAAAAGAAGAAGTGATTTGATGTTATTGTTTATGTATATTACGGTATTTTTTCTGAAAATGCATTTTTATTCAAATCGTTGGACGTGGAGCCAACTGAATAAACATTCAGCCTTGTAAAGGCCAAATTAAAATGACTAAAGACCTGCAGCGCGATTCTCGATAATCGGAACCATCGAATATCGACAGTTTGACATTTAAAATGTACTGCAATTTTAGTTTCTGCGACGTCTGATAGAGGCGCTGATCAGATTTTCATACAATTTATTTCGAGAGCTAGTCGGTTGTCGGTAGTCGGTTAACAGATTATATGGAATGTGCTTTCAATCGCAAATTAACATTTTCTTAGCACCACAGACGATAAATAAACCTTATCTATTTCCTCAACATAACTAGAAGTTCTAAAAATATAAATAACTAGTCTTGAGTACTTGAGTCAAAGGAAATATCATAATTAATGTAATTGGTGATTAGGTAAAGTTATTTACATCGGCGCCTGCCTCTCTTTATTAGATTATTACATGAAATTATATCATTAGTTTATTTATCCGGTATTTGAACTGTGTCTGCTTCAATCTGTTTTACTAATTCAATTATTTAGACCACTTTATTATATCGTTTAGCCATGATTAGTTAACGGTCAGTAAAAGATCAGAGACGTCAGCAACCTTTGATCAGAAGATATTTGTCTCTGATCGAACTACAAAAGACACACACTCGTAAAATATTAGTTTCTGCCTCGAATCAGTCATCGTTATTATCTCGGGCTGTGATTAAAGTGATATGCTTAGGTACTGTAAGTTGGTAACAACGAAACTTCGCATAAAATGTCGATTGATTTTTAGTTCGATTTCAATTATTTACGTACTCGTTGAGTGTAATTACAATATTTTAAACCTACTGTATTTCACGAAAGTACAAAACCAATAATCAACCAATTTTTAACACACCATTTTTTTATTGTATTGAATAACCCATATCCTGTGCTAAGTGTCACAGGTCGCAGCGTCTCACGGATACCAAATATTTGTGCTCATAAAAAAGTACGCTTCGGAAAGCCTTTTTACAACCAATGCGCAATGTTACAAAAAATACTGGTAAAGAAAGCAAAACACTTGATTTCAACAGCAAAAGGGATTTTTTCACAAGTGTCTAATGCCTTAAAATGTTAAAAAAAAAGATATATATCGTAGCTATTATGACTGTCCGTTTGTTCAATTCCTAGATTTTCCAGATATACATATAGTTGTATTGGGTCCTTGTATCCATTTGCAGGTTTGTAAAATGCAGTGTAAGAGCTGCATAAGATTGTGCAGATGTCTTTGAAAACAAAATAAAGAATGAACTTGTACGTACTTGTTGAGAAAACACTGGCGTGAAATTACCTTCTGGGAACATCTAGCCGTCATAAAGATTTAGATCTCATTTAGCAATAAGGAACGGATTAACTCGCAATGCAGTTAGTTGTGAATGTGTACACATTACACTTGTACAGTAAGGCTTGCTGCACACATATTCGGATCGGCACTAATCGGCTTAGGCGGGCGGTAAAACCGTATAATATATGTGTAGATGAACGTTCGAGAAAAATGGCGCTCGACATCGCCGCGCCTGATTGCTTAGACTTTGTCCAGAAGAGGTCAATTCAGGTAACGAATTTATTCACTCCTTCTGGACACTGTCTTACCAAATTGTGACGATCGGACCCGAAGAAACTCCCCGATCGGTGTTGTTGAACAAGTGTAGTAATTGCTTTAAGTCGTTTTTGTTGCTCGAGAAACACTGCCGATCCGAATATGTGTGCTGCAAGCCTTAGCCTAGTGATGACGAGATTGTGCTAATCGCTATGAGAATCTTCGCAATACGTTATTACTTATTATAAAACTCAATTAGATATTGCGGTTGGAATCTACTGTTTTGTTAGATAAGGATGGTTTACTGGTTTTGTCATCTTGAAAGTTCAACTGTACTTTTTACGTGGTAAATCCACGTAAAAAGTACAGTTGAACTTTACTGTTCTTGTGTATAAAAGGTTTTTTTGTTTCCTAAATACATATATCGACGTCTGGTGCTTGAGAAGACTTGTGCACTTTCATTGCATGCATTTAATGCTGCGAGGCATTATAAGGAATTGCAGTGCAGTGCCAAAAAAAGGTAGAAGTTCTAACAACTTCTACCTTTTTTTCTTTGACCTTTTGTCACCTGTTTAGTTCGCTAATCATGTGATAGTCCAGCTGAGCTAATTTGATAAATTTATTTGATGAAGTTGTAGTTTTCATTAACATGCAGTAGAAGGACAGTCTTTATTATACAGAAGGCATTTTACTAGAATAACTCAGCCCATATAAGGCAAATCGTACACTTTCCCGTACAACACATCTCCCATGCAACTCCCATTCTAATTAAGAGGTAGCTAGGATCCGCATTCCGTACAATTCACTTGGAAAGGATCCAGTACTGTTGTAAAAGGCAATAAGCCCTATCTAGATACTAAAACTGACTCAATAAAACTGTCTAAAGTTCAAGGCGAACTTAGCACTTTAAGTAGGACGTTCCGATTGTATTACTAGTGTTTAAAACACTTTACCTACTATAGTAACTAGCTTTTCGCCGTGTAATTCCAGCCACTTCTGGGATAATTTCCAAAAATCCTCTCTTAGTAATTCTCTTTTTCCTAAGGAATCTTCATACCCAATTTTAACTTTCTACGCTCAGTTGTTTCGACTGTGTGTTCTCTCCACCAGTCTGTCACTCAGTAACGAAAGAGTTTTATATACATTTAATGGTTGAGGATCTGTAAAAATACGGTGTATAGGTCATAGTTAAATATGTAAGTAATAGAAAATAAGCCAAAAATGGGAATTTTTACGAAGTCCGTAGTGCAGTGGTTGTAGTGGGTACAGTGTCTCCATGTAAATTTATGTCCATTATTTGTCTTAAAATACATCTGCTGTTTGCAACTCGAGATAATTTTCTGACATAAAAAAACTATATAGAACGTCAAAAATTTTGCCAGAGCAAATTATTACCGGATTTCTGAAAAATACACTTTTAACCACGTTTCTATTACCAGTGTGACATAGCAGTTATCTTCGATCTCAATTCAGTTATAATGCAAATCGCACGCGTCCCTTGCATCATACGATGCACACGACTTGTTCATGTATGTGTATGTGTTACAACTACATCTGTGAATGAGACAGTTTGGTGATTGATCTCTTTAGTTTTAAACAATAGACTTCAAGGTTGTGTTGTGCAATGTTTTACAAGTGATACGAAGCTTAGCGCCATGTGTTTGGAACGACTTTGAGCTGTTTCAAAAGCTTTTTTTATTTAGGCTCGTATTTTGCGCGGTAAAAAATCTTTGTGTAGGAACTTTTTCGTGTACCTTTTTCAGTGTAAATTCTCGAGAAAGCAGGGACACAGACCTTACATACAAAAACGTTTGATGTGTATCTATAATATTTATGCTTTAAAGTATTTTTCAGATAAATTAATAAATCATTGATTCGCGATATCATCTTCAGAATAGGGAATATTCATGTATTTCTTTTTTGTCTTAAATCAATAGTTTACTATTTTATAACGTAGAAAAAAATATTAATGGGCTTCAAAATACTCTAGATACTCTCAAAAATGAAATTTAAACTTTTAAAAAAATTTAAGCAGTTCAAACGCCGCCATTTTGCGCGCGCTTTACGTGACGTCACATGATACGTCCAGTGGGTGTTTTCCTTACCGTTTACTGTGGACTTTTCAGTTACTTCGAAATATTTACAGTTTTAATAACTTTAAAACCATGGAACAAGTCAAAAATTATGTTATGAGTATTGTATAGTACCGGAGTGCACAAATACTACTCGAAAAACACCCGACAAAGTGTTTTTTCGGATTTCAAGTGATGCGAAAATACGAAAACAGTGGTGTAAGGTGATGAGAAGGGATAATATATCTCCTAAATCGTGTTTATATTGTTGTGAAGATCATTTTAACGTAAGTGTACTTTATTTATATACAGCTTATTGTGAATTAATAAAAAGTAAGTTTTGCATTAGTTATTGAACATTACAAAATTCGGTTTAAAATTAACCTAACCTATAAGAAAAGTTCAGTACTCAGTTATAAAAACTAACTTCACTACATAGTATAAAACAAAGTCGCCCATTTTGTCTGTAGTCCCTTCGTATGCATAAAACTTTAAAACTACGCAACGGATTTTGATGCGGTTTTCACTAATAGAAAGAGTATTTTCTCCGACAGGTTTTTATATATAATTGAAATACATTGAAACTATATTAGCTGAGTTATAGCGATTTATGTCCAAGAAGTCAGAAAAAAAATCTAATTGAAGATTGCATTTGTGCGTGCGCCGCTTATACCGTTGGATACAAGTAAGAACAATGTATAGCAAAAACATTGGTCTTTATTAGTTCTACAAAAAAGTCCGCGATGACATATATCCAGCTTTTTTATTTAAGTCACAAGAACTACTTTTCTGTATTAAAAAAACATTTAATTCGTTGGGTGATGTTTAACTGTTGATATAACCAATAATACATATATCCTTATCAAAATAAGTAAGTTCCTCATCACGAGCATTTAATTTAGATTATTTTTGCAGTTTACAGTGTGTTATTTAGACATATAGTTTAGGAGATATCACGATATTAGTATTGCGGCACGGTACGGGCCGGCCGCGGCGGCGGGGGCAGGAATATAAAAGATACAAAAAGTACTAAATCAAAAATTAAAATAGATAGTGTACCTACATAAATAAAGTACAATCTAATACATAAAAAAGGTAAAGAAAAAAAAATAAAAAAAATAAAAGGAAAATAAAAAAAATAACATGTATATCTACCTACAGGTAGTTTTTAATTGTAGATAGTCTTTAATTTTAAATATATGGGAAACCTTTCTCAACGTTAAAATGAAAATGTATGTATACCTTATATTATATTTCAAAAAATGAAGACAAAGTTAATCTTCTAAAAATAAATGTACCTAAATAAAAAATAAGTAAAAGTAATAAAATGTAGAATGTACATAATTTAAAAAGTAAACAAGAAAATAATAGTTAGATGTATATAACAAAAGTAGGTAAGTACATAAAAAAAAAACAAAAAATATAAAAAAACGGTACATAAAAAATAAATAATATTAAAAAGTAGGTACCTACTACGACTTTGATCTATACATATAAGACAAAAAAAAATCTGTACATTACTTAAATATTTTTTCCAAAAACTGATAGGGGGGGCGATCAAAGAAGAGTCACAGAAACCAAAAAACATTTTAATATTTTAAACGCGGTTAAGGGAAAGAGAAGTTATTGTGAATTGAAAATTAGTATCCAATATGTGTTGGTGCGTTGACTGTATTTGTCGAAGTAGCGGGATACACGCAAACGAAGTTGCGCGGGTCAGCTAGTTCTATATAAACTACTCTGATCTCTGCGCTCGTAATATCGGGATTTGATGCAAAATATGCTGTCATCATGAAAGCATCTATTTTCGGTGATTGTCCGATTGTGCTTTGACAAAACCAGCTTCAGTTATCGTCCTAGATTCACTACAAATCTTAACTAAACTTCACTACAGTCAGCACAAGAATACAGGTTTAAATTATTTAATGTTTTTCACAAAAACTTGTAAAACAGTATGAGTTTCGACGCTGATGAATACAATGTCGTGTGAGATGACGTCACATTTCGTTCGACCAATGGTGGCACGTTTTGAAAGTTTGAATTTCGCTCCCTTATTTTGCACTTTTTGAATATTATTTTAGGGGTTTAAATAATAAGTAAATAAAAAAAAATCCTTTTCATTATAATATTACGATAATAAGTATTCGAGAAAAAAATATTTTAGGCCATTTCAAATTTTATGCATATTCTCTATTATTATTAAATTAGAAACATATAAATATGTACTAAACAACTACACACCTATTTCCGTTCAACAAAAATCTCCCCAAACTACACAAACTGACTAGTATCACAGTTTAATGTCAAAATGTTGAACATCACATTAGCAGGTGCTTACATTAGGATTACAAGATTCGATTTCGTTTCGCAACACGTGCATTGCGCTCACACGTCGCCCGTCGCGCGGTGCACGGCGCAGCCTGTGTGCACTAACTGCGTTATGATACTGTCACGACGCTAACTGTTCTCATTAAGGGCTGTTTTCCAGTAAATGGAAGATATAGAAAATAGGAAACTGAAAATTGTAAAAGTCGCTACCCCGGTACTATTGCGTCAGGTTCGATTCCCACACAGACAATATTATTTGTGCGATCCACAAATAATTGTTTCGGGTTTGGTTGTACTTCGTGTCCGTTTTTTGTATGTTTGTAAAAGTCTATAAATCTCCTCCCTTTTATTAATCAATTTTTTCGGTGACTTGTAGGGAACTAAGGTAAATGACTAGCTGACCCGCGCAACTTCGCTTGCGTCACATACGAGAAATGGGTCATATTTTTCTCCGTTTTGTAACATTTTTACTACTTCTCTGCTCCTGTTGGTCGTTGCGCGATGTAATATAGCCTATAGCCTTCCTCAATAAACAGGCTATCACACAGTAAAAGATTTTTTCAATTCGCACCAGTAGTTCCTGAGATTAGCGCGTTCAAACAAACACTTCAGCTTTATAATATTAGTATAGATATAAATCCTGGTAGGTATTCGAAAAAGAAAAGCTAGATTAGAAAATTGCAATTATCCGCACCACATCCAGATATCATCAATCCTAATCTTTATAGTTTCTATAGTATATCTTTATAGCTTTAGTCTCTATATTATAGCTTTCTCTGGATACAATTCTGAACTGACACAGTTGAAATGAACGATCGATGCCGTTATTGTTCGGATCTGCGCGGGCGCGGCGATTAAGGCCGTTCGCGACGCGCATGCGCGTGTGATCATGTCCTATCATTCGGTACGACTCTATTAAATGATATGATTGTATATACTCGTATGTAGGTGAAAATTATGAGATTTGTACCGGTGACAGTTGTGCTTAGCGGTCTTTAAACGATCAGTGAGATTTACAGGTTTAGTAGACAGTTCATGGATTGATTTCTTACATCGTAACGTTTGGCAAAATACCAGTCACTATATAATTGTATTCTATGGATATACAGTGGCTTGTATTCTAAGGCTTAAAAATCAGAGTAGAACTTGACTTCTCTCTATGGTTAATAATGACTAATCTAACACAAAACTAAGGGTTAAATCTGCCGAATAAATTAGAATTCTTTGAATAAAACAAATTTAAAAAAATCCTTTAGCGGAAAATTAGGAAAAAGTCTTTCAAAACACCCATTTCAATGGCCCTTTGGTCGTGTTTAAATAACTACAGACAAAATTTTAGATTTACAAAATAGAGTAATTTCTAAAGCCAATAACATCAAAACTACGTCATTACTATATTTCTTCACTCATGTTTGGTAGTGCTACGTGTTGTACGTGTTAAGTCAAAGATCACATTATGATGACCGAGTGTTGTACCGGCCTTGACCGAGCCAAATATTTGCAGGTTAAGTGTAGTTATAGTGATTATGTGCTATTCTTAGACGAAAAGAAAGAGGCTATTTTAAGTGAGGTAATTTTGGTTATTTTTGTTGTTTAAATTTTATGGCTCATTCAAGCCACTATAAGCTATGATTTTGTATTTAAGTATTACAGTACCTAGGTACTATAGTCTATCGGTAAATCTTGTACCCTATATAATTTGTTACCGAAACATAATAATAATTTGAAGACAGTGTGTTGCCATTGTAATAGGTGACGCTATACTGCCTTCTTTCTCTAAAAAAAAAGTGCCGAGTGTGTTAATTCCGGTTATAAAGTATTTGTACAAAAAAATGCATTTAAAGATACTGAATATTTTTTTCATTTAGGAATTACAAACATAGACTTATCTATCTAGACAAACAAACTTTCGCATTTATAATATTAGAAGAAAGAGAATGTAATCAATAAGGAAATGTAAGTATTCTTGTTAGTTACTTGTAAGTTGTGCGACTATTAGCTAATACGAATTGTGCGTTGAAATGCGTGCCTTACGTAAGCAAGGGCTAAGTAGGACAAAAACTAGATCTGCTAATGTAATATTCGTATTTAGGTACAAGTTTTTATGCCATCAGGAAGAATTTATTGGTAACAAATAGATTAAATGTTTTTTGAGAAAAAGAGCCTGTATGACAAGATGTATGGATGTAAATGAAGGAAAAGAAGTTTGTAAGGATCGTGCCAATTGGCGTTCTCTGGACTCTGCCTACCTTTGGGAGGAAGGCGTGATTTTATGTACATATGTACTAGCTGACCCGCGCAACTTCGCTTGCGTCACATAAGAGAGAATGAGTAAAAATATTCCCCGCTTTTGTAATTTTTTTTGCTGCTGCTCTGCTCCTATTGGTCGTAGCGTGATGATATATAGCCTTCCTCGGTAAAAGGGCTATCTAACACTGAAAGAATTTTTCAAATCGGACCAGTAGTTCCAGAGATTAGCGCGTTCAAACAAACAAACGAACTCTTCAGCTGTATAATATTATAGTATAGATGAGACATTTATCCAACGACATAATGTGACTGAGATTTTAACCAATAACCGTAGTGCCTCGTATGGTGGGTGCGAATCACACCCGCGACAAATATTTGTGTAATGAGCACGAGTATATTGTTCTGAGTTTAGTTGTAATTTTTCTACCTGTATAAGTATGTATTTAGAAGTATATAAGTATGTTTATCAGTTATTTGTTTACCATAGTACAAGCTCTGCTTAGGTTGCATTCAAATGACCGTGTGTGAGTTGTCCAATGATATTTATTTATTTTGATAAATTCCGATTGATTTTTGTACAATCCCTGTACATTATTCAATATTCTGTAATGCAGATAGCATTGGCGTTCTTGATTATCAATGCATCGCAACAGACTCGTCGATATTTTGCAATAATTTTATTTTTTTATTTATTATACCTACTTAGTAAAATGCTGACAATGTTTGATATCGAACACCTTTCCCGGAACTTGCTTACTATTATTTTTATTGCATTCCGATATAGACCTTGTTACAATAATGTAAACAAATGCATTTCTACATTCAATAGGTAACATATTAAACAATTCATTTGCAGACAGAAAGATCCCGTAATTTTTTTTTGGGACAACTCACATCTGACGTTTATTGCAGCGAGGTGACCACGTTAAGCAAACGTGCTGTTGGCGCAAAAGTTTTCATAAAACAGATATATACAGATAGACATAATGAAAATCTTAATTCAGGGTTCGATTGATCCGAATTGATTTAAGCAAATTAACTTAAATTTCTAGGCTATCCAACATAATGTAGTTATCGAAGATGCCATTAAACACATCCTACTCGTCCCGATTGTCTATAAAAACGATTCTTTACCAATTAGCTTTAAATTCACTATAACCGACTAATAGTTATGACACAGCTGCCATAACACTTGGTAACAAACTAATGAGTGTATCAGGTGAATGGGCACATATATGTGACATAACACTGCGTTATTGCTTCCTGATGCCTCTTCGGTTCATGTGGGAGCCAGTGAAGCGGCTGACAGACGGATCAGAAATTTCAATCATTATATCAAGAATAGATATTTCAATCTTTATATCAAGAAAGACCATACTTAGATCGCTTAAAATTGTTAATACATATTATCTGTCTTTCTATTTATACATATGTTACAGTCGGTAGGTACTACAGAATCCCGAGAGTTTGACATTTAAAATGTACTTCAAAAATTGTTCCTGTTTTAACCGCTAGAGGCGCTGATCGGGTTTTTTGTACAAAATATTTCGATGGGATTGCTAGTGGTATAGAATTGCGGTAGATTGTTTTGTCACTTTCAATCGATTTTGAAAATGTTTAAGAGTGAAAAAGACTAAACACTATAATCAGAGCTTAGTTAGCGACGTTTATGTAAACCAGTATAAATTCAATGTAATTATGACATCAAGTATCCATATTTGACACCTTGCAGGCTTGTTCTGACTCACAATCCATACACGTAGTAAACACCAAAATGCTAAAATACCAGTTCCGTTTTCGTTGCTAAATCGATCTGTAAATTCAACACAATTTATTTAACACCAGAGTGAAAACTTAGGACTTAGGACGTCTTAATTACTTAATATAATCTATAGGTATATAATGTAGTTTTTATTTGTACACGGTTTTTTTTCAATTGTTGAACCTCATTTGATTGACAAAAGCAATAAATATCAGGAATCTCTCTAAATACTAAATAATCTATCTATCTGCAATGCTCTATCGTGGCTAAGATATTATTGTTTGAAGTTATAATTTTTTTTATATCACGACGTGCCAGACCAAAATCCAAATGCAAAAAACTATCAACATCTAAATTTCCAGCAGCCGGCGCCTGACGTAACGGATAACACCGTAAAAGTAACGGCTGATATGTATGTATGTACGAGTGAGTCTAGATAGTGAGAGAATCTAGATCTGCGTGGCTAAATATCGTGTGAAACTACAACATATGATGACATGAGCCACAATGGCTTCTGCAACTGTCCTGGATACGAAACTTGTTCAACTATTGATCACGAGAATACTTCCTTAGTTCATATTTAGGAGAGTATTATAAAAAGGAAGAAATAGTTACCTGTTTGGATGGATTTAGTACCTATATGTGTAAGAATTGGAGTAAAAGATTCTGATTAAATGAAGTGATTCAGGATTTAATTGAAGTGGTAAAAAGCTTAATAGTTTTAAATGTCATGGGTACCTGGATATGGGTAGCACAATGGCAGCTCATGGGTCAGTAAAACTGAAAAAAAAAAACAAAATACATAATACAGAAAATACGATGCGTAGATCTTTTGTCCAAACAAAACTTACTTAAAAAAGCTTGTAAAACATATGTATGTATATTCTAGCTCATGCTGTAGCTCTGGCACGTATCCATATTTCAAAGATTTCCTGTGAAACGAATTGGCGGTAATTAAACGCTTATCACGTTAGCATCGAAAGTTCGTTATCGAGATCAGCAATCTAAGTTTTTACTCAAATCAATAACCAAGCATTAGCAGTTTTCAATAACCACATCCTTAACACCACGTTACATGCAAATCGTGGGATTCTCATACAAAAACAAGTCAGTTATGAAATAATAGGCGCACGGCTCACACAATGCAGTGCGGCTTTCTAACTATCACATAACATGAGCTAATTAATTGTGTATATAGTGTATATACTTAGCTACAACACTGGGAAGTTCGCAGCCATAGGGAAAATACGACGTTTCTCTTTTTGTCGCCGCTATTCTAATTGATGGCGTTATGTAATGTTGGTAATATGTGACAATTATTGTGTTATGGTTGTCATGGGTGATTAGAAGATAAAAGAGAGAAATAAGACCCTTAAATAGATGTTTGGGGAATCAATGTTTAGGTAAATGTCGTGAAATTTCCTAGGATTGAAAACATCTTGCGTAGGTCCAAGTTGTGTGGGTATGGGGATGCATGTACGATCGTACCAAGTGGCGCTTTTTGGTCTTTGCCTACCTCTATGGGAAAAAGGCATGATATTACGTCTGTATGGAGATCCAAGATTTATATTTATTGTATCAAAAATAACATACATATTTGTCTTTTGTCATGAATGAATGATTTTTGCACTTATTAATTAAATGCCGGCTGGTACTTTACCTGTTTCGTATCTGAACATAAATTTTATCTTCAAACAAAACGTTTCTATTATACAATTCTTAATAGTCCAAAAACGACTTACTGGTAGCTTACAAATGGGCAATAAACCGCACATTACACCATTGAACAGTATCTATTAGAATCGTAAATAAAGCACGCACACAGGCGCAATATTCGGCGGTGGATGGTAGCGAGTAGTGCGCGGGTCCGGCGCTCGACGCGTACCGTATTGTGCGACCGCGCACTTGCGTAAGGTGCTTCTGACTGTACAAGATGTAAGATACTAGCGGATAGTTAAGTATAAAGTAGATTTCAGGCTTGGAGGTGATTTTTTTAACTATATGTATTGAGTTTCTTTGGGGTAGTCACAACAATTTAGGATTTTGTGTGAAGGTGATTACTATTGGTGATATTCTTGATTGTATTTACTTCGAAGCAAGCACAATTATGGCTTACAGCACAGAATCGCTAAGTACACGCAACTGGGTGTAACCATGGGACTTCTTTAGAAAATCTTTTCTCAAAAATATTGCATACACTTAATAATTCTTCGTCCACTCTAACTTCTAACTACAAAGCGTATTTGCAAGGATTAAAAGTTTTTAATGCAATAATTGAAACAATGAACAATCAACATTTATTTTCAGGTCCGCGCCCCAAGCGGGAAAAGGACACCCTATTAGGGCTATTAATCATCGCTGTCTGTCTATTTTCCTTTGTGTTGTTGACGTTGGTATACTTTCAACAGCCTTTGAAGTAAGTGTGACTTCTCGCCAACTCTCATGGTAGTTACCACACGTTTCAAATTCTCCCACGGCGGTAGAAATGTGTGCGTCACCTTGAGCGGGCGCCGCACCAACAATTGCCACAATTAGACGATTGTTTTCGCAACCTGCTCGTTTGTCCTGGGACTACGCTGATTATACCTGATCCAGATGCTTGTAGGGCTGCCGGGGAACACTACAGAAAGGGTAAATTAGTACTAGTTTAGTATAATTAGAAAGAAGTTATAGTTCTTCCAGTCAGAAACTTTCTCTTAAGGTCATGGGTGTGGTGTGATCAAATAAGATATTCGTCCTATAAATGTCCTAAATTTTTCTAACGTTTTAATTGAGTTTGAAAGCTAAGCAAAGATTGAAATATACTGAAGATATCATAATTATCACAATTCCCTTCTTTTTATCAAGAATTTTTTGTACCGTCATTGTATTTTTTACATAACAAAAGGAAGAGAATACGTTTGTTTGTACCAAGTGACCAACAGCTTCCATTCAATTTATGATAAAACAATTAGTACACTACAGTTCTATCTTTTACTTAACACACGACAGAAGTCTTTTTCGCTATTGGCAACCCTACTAGTCATGAGAAACACCCTTGCCAAAAATATGTAACGTATTTAGTGACGTATAATTATGTACTATTGTATACACAAGCTATTGTACTACACGGTCAAATATAAAAGCAGTCGTTTGACCTCAAACGGCCTCCAACACAATGACCTATGGGATTTTGTTGCATTACATTTTGATAATAAGATGTTTTCTGTTGCGTCACGTTATGAGGCTTTAATTACTGGCACTCGTAGTAGTTATACAATGTATTGTTTGAGTAAAAGTGAAATTGTAGTAAGATACTAGTTTTTTATAGTAGCTTGTTCATTATAAAGTAATAAGTACGGAAGAAAAAAGCTGTTGAACCAAATTGCAGGTGGACTTCTAAATACTTCTTCAAATAATCAAGCTTCTTTCAATACTCAATTTAATTTAAAACTAGGTATTTGAACCGCCCGCATACGTAAAATTTCGCCTTTTCCCAGTAGAGGTAGACCGAGGCCAAAAATTACCACTTGGAACGATTCTTACAATCTTTCCTTGATTTATGTATTTTAGCACTATACCTTTTTGTAGCCAATTAATTGTCGACTATTGGGCAAAGGGGTCTCAATTTTTTTTTATAAAGTCTCTCTGTCTTTACCACGATGAAATAACTTACTGTTCATATCTTAGTCAGTTTACTCTTTTAATCGATTACCAACAGTGAGAGCTAGATACAAGCACCTGATTTCATCTAAGCGATGATTAGTTGTTATCATAACACGGTGCGGAGGAGCGTACCTCATTAGATAGAGGAGTGAGGAGTGATCCTCCCGGTGTCTGGGAGTGTCTCGGAGTGTCTCGCTTATCGCCTCATATCGCATAAATATCTACAGACACCGACGCCAATTACATATCTATGTGTTTTAGGGTTGCTACTATGGATAAAACAAATAATAATTATAACTCTTTGTACGGACGGGAAAGGATGAAAGATCATGCCGTACAATCGGCCACTTTGAAGTTCTTACATAAGACTTAACAAAGGCAAAGTTGCGGATTTTTTTTCTATGTAAAAACGGAACTCGGTTCAACCCCCGCGGCTCCGTCACGGTATGTTGAAAGATTAAACTAGCAGGTTTTCACGTTGTTAGCCTTTTAGTAAGGCTTTTAACTAAAAGCTTTAGCTAAAGCTTAGCTTTTGGACAAAAGCAAAGGAAAAGCGTTTTTTTGCTGAAATAAAACATACCACAAGGTTTATGTTCTTCCAGTCTTTAATTTCTTTAAATCATTGTTGTGTGTCAGCCCTGTTGGTAGGGCGTGCACTGCGCCTACGCGTTTTCTCACCCCAGATCGACAGATAATGTCGGTATTAGATATTTTATCAAAGTTTGATCGATTCCTACCGCAGATATAAATAACACACACTCGCGATATTAATAATATAATTGATGGCTTTTATTATAACTTACAAGGTTTCACGCAATGATTTATTTTTAAAATTATCCTGAGTAAGACTTATCTCTTATTATATTAAAGAGTTAATCTTGTATTTCGGCTTATTTCAATTAATGGACATAATGCTAGTGCTAAATGAATTCCTAAGTGGTTCACTAATTTAATATATCATCGTGTAGGAATTATGATTTAACGATATTTAAACAATCCTGGTTCAACGTTTAAAGTTGATTCCCTGTCGCGTAAAATCTTCAGAAAAATATAATATTTAAAAGAGTACCACCTACAATATATTTTAAAGACGAAAAATTAAAAAATAGATGGATCCATTTTCTTTATGAACACTCCAAAGAATATGACTATTTTATTGATAGAAACAAACTGAAAATCATTGTTATTTTAAACACGCGAACTAAGTCGGCAATAAAAGCCAGTATAATGTAAAAGTAGGCACATTTCTCTATCACATTAGCACAGCAATAAGTGCTAATAGTGTGGAAATAACACAACTTGATCATTTGTCTGCGCCTGTCGCTTTGTATTAGAAATCTTACGTTTTCTATTGCAAATGAAACGGAGAGAGTTATTCAGATCGTAAATGTATTTAGTTGTAGTGTTTTATTACTGTTCAATTTAAATTATTTAACATACTTGGCACAATAAACGCTGGTATTAAATTGTTGTAGTACTAGTAGTAGGACGCTGAAATGGAGTTGAAAAGTTAGCAAGGGAATAGAGAGTTATCGCGTCTTTAAACTTTTAAACTTACTATAACCGTCGGTTGTTACATAGATTATAATATAATAATATAGTATTATTGGACAACTCACACACATTTAAATCCAAACTAAGCTTAGATTCCATTATATTAAATGCACAGAAACTTGGATAACATGAATCATATTTGGTTACTTTTATAACGCTACTTTGCCTGCGACCTAATTATATGCAATTTAATTACAGGAGGGAATTCTGGCAAATATGGAGTATTGATATAGAAACAAATACACAATCATCATATCGCGTTCATCAACGTCTAAATAACTAATCGTCGTTTTTAAATCATTTGTTATAAACAAAACCACTGTCTTTTGGTCACAAACCCACGACGCCCAAACCCGTAGTGAGCAATACTACAGGAAATTCAGAACATTTTCCTCACATAACCTGTCTCAAACAGGTACGTACAATTCTCACACATTCGTGGTCACACCCAACCATTATACGTCCAAACATCGGAAGCATTTCTCCAATAAATTAAAAACTTTCTCTAGTAATAACATTAATTATATTTGTTACAATGGCTCTCAAACGTTTGTTATGTAAGTCTAATAAGATGAGATAAGATATTACTTGATATGACCTCTTGACTGTGTTAATGACTTTTGAGATGCGATTTAATCGTGGGTCAATATTTTGAATACTTTTTTTGAGTAGGTGGCAAATTGATGCCATCCTCTCAAATTGTAGATTGTAGATCTTTTATCTTACTGTTCTAATAGACACGGGTCTACTCCCTGAATAAGAGATGGTTTAAACCTTGGCTTTTCAATATTGGATTCGCGGAGGTTTGGGAATTGAGATAACTTTGACATTGGCCGTCTGAAGGGGTACATTACCAATAAATTACCTCGTTTCTACACAATAGGTGTGTCTGCAGGGCGGCAAACAAAAAAATAACATTACAACTTATTCTCTTAACCACATAGCTAGTAAAATAGGTATATTGCTGTCTTAAGTGATAATACACAAAGTGTATATTATCTGTTTTCTATTATCTGTACGCAGTATAAAATAAAATAATTCTATGAATGGATTATAGATATCAAAATATATTTAGTACCTCATCTGTACCCATCAATGAACAGTTTCTTACCGTATAAAAAACTTCACGACATATGAATTAAATATTATTTATTAACCATTGCGTTTATTTTTACGACAGTTCCCATGACTAAAAGTGTACTTAAGAGGCTTTAAGTTGATATTTATTATCGTAATTGGCCATCAAATGCAACTGTTCCGCAACCAAATAAACTGGATATAAAATTATTTTCAATATAATGTTATATCACATGAATCACATGAGTGTGTTGTAGAGACCAAACTTAGAACATACGTGTTTATAAATAAATATTTAACTCATTAATGTCCCACTGCTGGGCAAGTCTCTCCTTACGAAATGAGGAAGGGCCTTGATTCCACCACGCTGGCAAAGTACGTGTTGGGTTAGACCGCTCCTCAAATGTTTATAGGCACTATTTTGGTTCTCTGGAAATAGGGAAATAAATAAAGTTTACCTAGGACGAATTCCAGGAATTGTTATATAAATAACTAGTTATTTTTTCTATTGTCACGTGTATATAATAGAGGCCTTAGTATATAAATACGACAATAGTTTTCTTAGACCTTTTGTCAAGATAGTGGTATTTTTCTTTACATTACATTTCGTTTTTTTTTTCCTAGTAAGTAAGTATATGCAAGTATTTTTTTTAACGTAACACCACAACGGCTCTGTGTATTATACTGGCTTTGTAAGATTTAAACATAATACTAACGTCTATCAAAAAAACCTAATCTGACTCTTTGAATAACCTTAAGTAGTTACATAATAAAATTCAAATATCATAAACATCACACACTACTCACATATCCATAGCACATAAGACTTAAATCGAATTGATTAGTCATTTAGGTGTCAAATTCCGACAATATCGTATGCGATTCATTACGCAACCGCATCGCCTTGTGAATGGCCAGCGTTAATGCCAGTGAAAGCATCAATGTACTGCTGAATGAAAAAAGTGGTTTTTGACTCGCCAGGTCAATGTGGGACCTGTATTTATTACGAAATTTTGTCGAGGAGCAAGAGTTTAATGTCAACATTTTTATTCAGTGATGATTATAAACTCAAGATTTTAATTTATAATGTTTTATTTCGTTATAGCTGGAATGTTTTATTCTGCTGAAGACAAGGAAATCCAATTTTTATACCAACAACAATAGAAAATAAATATGTTAATTAGAGATTTCCGACTATACGATAGTGAAGTCTAATCCCGGATCTGCAAAGATTTTTGACTATAATATATGTAAAAAATCAGCCTGAAAACAGCACTTTCTGCTTAATAAAACGCACTGATAAACATATTACTCTCTTTTGCATCACACAGTCGTATATAAAGTCTTACAACACGAAAAATATCATATTTTAATATAGACAAGTCCACATGTTAAAGCTCTATAATCCATATATATTATAATTCTAACACACCATCAACGCTTATGGTGGTCATTTCCATGAACTTGTAGTGACGCTAATGTCCCGGCGGCAAGCTCAAACAAATTATATAGTGCTACGTGTCATGAACGTTTGCCGGTGACTTGAACTCTTTTGACTTTTAGTTTCAGATTATTTAAACTTTACTAACCAAAATTAATAGGTTTTTTGGCCAAAATTGATGAAATAGAAACTAAATTTTGTGCTTATAGCTACTGATAGCATTCAATTTGTAAAACTTACCCCCGGGTTCTGAGGTACATTTAGCAGCAGTTTATCTATTCAATTATATTTAAACTCATATAAAAGAACGCTATTGAATAGATAAACTACCGCTAAATGTGCTGAGAAACCGGGCAGTAATGAATCTTGGGAACCTAAACCTTAAAAGAAGAATCATTTTATCTGTCAACAAGGTCAAAATGGTTCCTAATATTAATTTAGTTTACTCGCAATAAGAAAATCGGTTCGTATGTATAAATGTTTCCTCTTCTTCAGCACGATCTGAGACAAGAAAAATGTTTTTTTTTTCTTTCATTTGTATAGTATCTTTAGCGTACCTTAGCGTAGTATGTCCGTAAAAAATAAGAGTCCATTTGCCATCGGCAAACTTAGTTGAAACAAGTGATATTAAAGTCGTTCGGTAGCTACATTGTAATAAGGTTAGGAATGTTGTCCCATTTCCGACTTCAAGTCGGTGTTTTGTTGTCATGTTAATCTGATGGATGAAGGAAACATATCATTTGAAATATGTTTTTTAAGAATAAATGGATGTAGATTAGGTTTTGTGGTTAAGAAAGGTTGGTAAGCTTCATGCTTGAATCGGGTTATAGTCCCATTAGGATTAAATAGTTTATTATTATTTGCAAGATTTCTCGATCGCAGAGAATAAAAATCAAAGAATCGAAATTTATTCGTTTAGGTCAATGTAAAAATATAAGTAAAGAAATAAAAATAAAATATGTGTTTTGTCAATTTAAGAGAGTCGGTACAATGATTGAATCTACCACTAGCTCGGAAGGTGTTAGAGCCAAGCAAGGAACTCACGAACTCCAATCGCCTAATGATTTACCATGTACAATAATTAATCTTGCAAAGAAAGGAGCTGCCAACAATCAGCGAAAAGTCACTTCTTGATTTTAGTAGCCAATATTCCGATTTCATTAATTACTATTAGTCTTAAATTCACCGTCAGTTCTTGAAAAATAGTATAAGTATAAACTATGAACAATCTGGGGTATTATTCTGGTCTATCCTAGCCTTTTTATAAACAACATACAGGGTGTATATTTTGATGACAACATCACAAATCTTTTAAGATAATATCGTAATTATTCTCCACACTGTCACACCTGGACAACTTGCTACATATCACACTTTTTACTACACAATAATAAACTTATCTCGCCAATAAATATACTAAATGTGTATTATGACTGTATCAGTGGATCTGATGTAGGATGCGTATGCGCATGTATTTGAACCAGTTTGTCAACGAGTATACGTTAAATAAATGATGTGTTTTGTGTTTTTGTTGTTGTTTATGTTATTTAATGTTGTTTTTTGTTGCAGGTGGTTTCTGTTTGGTGTTGTGAAGTGAATTGTGAGTATTTCTTCTTATTATTTGTTTATTTAGTACCATTTCTTATAGTGTTACATACTATTCAGAATTTAACACCAATTTGAAAAGTTGAGCAATTGGGTATAGATTTTTACATGATACTTTTCTAATCGCCATGTGAGGCTGAAACTGAAAAAAAGGCCCGACCCTCAATTTTTCATATTATTATGCTGATTTATACAGTAAAACTAATTAAAATCATGCCTAAACACATAGCAAAACTGGCATAACTATTGTTATTGATGACATTGCAACATGCGAATTCCTTTTCGCTGTATTATTTTTCTTTGGTAGTTATTCCATAGTTGTATATACAGCAAGTCTTTTGTCTGCCTACTTTAGGGTAAGGCTACTTTTGCCCTCGCAGAAGTATCATTGTTATAAATAATCTACATATGAATATAAAACACAGATGTTTAAAAAGCGTTTTTCTGCGTCCTCAAACTGGAAACTCGCCACAAAAACCCCCATGCAACAAGCCATGAGCGACTTTCCTCTCATTAAGCCATTTCACCCGGATTCTTTACTACAACGGATCTATGTCAATAGTTATACAGATCAGCGACCGCGTGATTAGACGTGCGTATGAGTTGCGACTTTTTTGTCGCGTGTCTGTAGCACAGTGGCTCCAATGAGCCGTATTTAAATTCTGCTAGTATTATTATGCTTTCCGGTTGACTGTTGTGTGTATATGTTACTGTAAAAGCCCGAACGGTGGTAAATCCTAAGATTTTCCGGTATAACCTAAGATTTACCAACTCGCAATGGTAAAAGTCCGAATAATTATTTTATTTCGAACTTTTACCTATATTCACTTGATGATACTGAGTGGTTAAAAAAAAATAACCACGAAAGCTAAGGTGCCTTCTAACCTAACCTACCCATGTCGCTGTGCCTAAAACTGCTTCTTTATAACTATGTCACAGTATATAATTATACCGTGAAATAGTTATAAACATAGTTATGAAGGAGGATTTTTTTATATACCGTAACATAGTTTTTAAACTCCGGCTTGTTCGGACTTTTACCATTGAGAGTTGGTCAATCTTAGGTTTTACCGGAAAATCTTAGGATTTGCCAGAGTTCGGGCTTTTACAGTAACATATATAAGAATATTATTGTAGGAAGTTGATGTGCGAATTGTGTAACTAGTTTTCGGTGTTAGGGAGTAGGTGAGGTGTTTGAAGATTGTTGCATTCACTCTGTATAGAAACAGTGAAGTTATCTTTTAGTGCTGTGAGTGCATAGATGGACTGGGTTATTATGGGTCGTTGTGCCGTCTTTCACTGTTCACCTCATCTATCAAAAAACAACAAAATTATTTGTTGAATAAAGTTACTGACAATTAAATAATTTTTGCAAAGTATTCGGTGATATCGTTAAGGATTGCTTGCTTCTACATACTATAAACTTTTACTAGAATTATCGAGAATACTGTGGATAAGATTACCATGTATGTGAACGTTTATGTACATAATATGTTACTGGCAAAATAGTTCTTGTTTTCATGAGTTAAAACTTTGATTATAAGCACAGGTAATTTCCTTAAAGTTAGTTTTAAGGTAGTTTTCATATTGAAATAATTTCTAATGCGTAAATCAGTAACAGTTGTTTAGTATTCATGTAGTAAGTTTTTTGATTACGATGTATAAAAGTACGTGACATTTAGTCGCTTACGTACGCAATGTGGGAACATAATTGTGTCAATATATTCAAGGTTACATACTATTGCATACTGTTATTAGTTTATTATAACATCTAGTTAGGTATAATAACTAGATCATTCATAAGTATATTTCCAATGCCTTGTTAAATTATGCTAGAAATAATATGGATTTTAACACTGAAACGAGATCGTGCGTGGAGTTGTGACTTGGTTCCCTAATGTAAAAAAACGCTTCGTGTGATCCGAAAATGGTTGTTTTAAGGCTCCCAATCTTTTAAAGACTACCTACAAGTATCTAACGCACCCTACCAACCCTAATAAGCACCCTTTACAAGGTATAAATCCATATGTCAACGAACCTTTTTGCATGATAGATACATTATTATTTTTCAGTTATTGATCATTCGTTTTTGAAGCTATTACCGGGCCCAGGACCTCCAGCGCCTACCAGGAGTATCTCCCAGTTGGGAGCCTCGTCTTATGGAAAATCCTTAAAAATTATAATTCGTTAAACTGCAGTCAATGTCAATGCCATCAAAAACATTCTGTAAAAACCTCAAGTCTCGCCGTAAAAAGTTGTGAGATCTATATAATACCAAGTCGATTAATCTATTTAGTCTCTACTTAAAGGACCTTCTGTCTTAAGTTATTACGTATGTTATTATCATGCCAATTTAAAAAAAAATACCTTTAAAACAAATAGACCGACCTGGCCATCGCATGATCTGATTATTAGTATGTATCACACTACACAGCACGACGAGAAGGTAATGCTCCTGAAATGTTAATGGCGAATTTGTGTTTTCGTGCGATGACCAAGTCGATCTATTTGTTTTAAAGGTATTTTTTTTTAAATTGGCATGATAATAACATACGTAATAACTTAAGACAGAAGGTCCTTTAAGTAGAGACTAAATAGATTAATCGACTTGGTATTATATAGATCTCACAACTTTTTACGGCGAGACTTGAGGTTTTTACAGAATGTTTTTGATGGCATCTCACTTCTTTTTGTAGAGCAAACATAAGTCCAATTTGTATGGAAAGACGTTTTTTTTTCATAATTCAACATATTTTCCTATGGGAATGTTGTTCAGCTTTATGGGATAAACACCCTTACCCACCCTTTACCCCCTCCCGTTATGCCTCATATAGTAGGTACCTATTTACACCAATTTATTTTATTTTCTAAATAATAATTCATTAACTGCAAATGTAACCTTGTAATCTTATACATTTATATGGGATTACAAAGTTATTGTTGCAGTTGGTGTATTTAGAAAACTGGACCGAAATTAGAAAATATTTAATTTTTCCCATGATTAAGACACTAAACCCTATTTGTATTCTAAATTTTAAGCTTCTAAGTCTGCTAGAAGTACCTTAGACTTTTGATGATCGGTGAGTCAGTGAGTCAGTGAATCAGTGAGTGACAAAATTCAAAATTTTAACAAGTTGTCATTCTTAAACTACTGGTTCAAATTGACTGAAATTTTAAACATACCGTGTTTATACAATGACTGATTAGTTGCTGAAAATTCAGGCTTCTTGTTTTATCCGCAACGAAATTATAGGGGTGTCAAAAGTAGCCCGAATTGCTTCGAGAAAAGGATGTTACGGCCGTGCCGCTTTTTTTTGCTCGACTTGCGGGGGCACTTCCGTGCCCCCAGATACTCTTTATAAATACAATTGATCAAATATTGCTTGTATTTTGCATACAAGTTGTATCGGCGACAAGTTTGGACATGCCGCTCTATTGTTATATTTCGTTATCAAGTTCATTGTCACGGTGTTATTATGGTGCCGTGTGTCGAGTTGTAAAGAAAACATTTATTTTGATACAATAATACGACTGAACAACATGTAGGTACCTAGACAAAACGAAAATAAAAGAAAATTTGAGGAAAAGGAAACCCACATTTTTGAATTTGTTTATGGTCTTTTAGCTCCTATAATTTGATGAACTGTTTAGTTTTCAATTAAAATTTACGCATAACAGATGATATCACTGGGTCAATAATGTTACAAAGTTTCTTTTGAATTTTTTTGAATCTTTCAAAATTAATTGACGTTCCTCTGAAGATATTACGTTAGTTATTAGTCAACAAAATCATATTTCCATAAGAACCTACATAAATTGAATCCAAAATTAACATAAACGCGTTAATCTCCAAACTCCTTTAAATTTTCTCCGAGACCAATAGTTTCGCTACCTTCCACAAGATGTCGCTGTAGCGTATCATCAGTAATGGCGGGAAGCGGGCGCTTCCGCTGTCGACACAGATGCCGTTTTAATGGCGACTGCCGTCATGCCGTCATGCCGTCGCTGGCCAACACTCGGAACTCACTGACCATCACTAATACTTGCCACTGCTGGAACTTGCCTCGGGATCGCATTCATTCGCATAGATTGTAATGTCTCAATAAAGTTTGCTACTTCATATTCCTATCTTACGATGGGACAGGACAGTTTAAATCGTTTATTTCTTAAGGTTATGTTCTGAGACTTCAGTTCTGTTAAAGCTGACAAACATATTAGGATATATCCAAAGCAAATTCATTATTAGCTACATTTTACCTGTTTAATATAACATCTGGGGGCACGGAAGTGCCCCCGCAAGTCGAGCAAAAAAAAAGCAGCACGGCCGTAACATCCTTTTCTCGAAGCAATTCGGGCTATTTTTGACACCCCTATAATTTCGTTGCGGATAAAACAAGAAGCCTGGATTTTCAGCAACTAATCAGTCATTGTATAGACACGGTATATTTAAAATTTCAGTAAATTTGAACCAGTAGTTTAAGAATGACAACTTGTTAAAATTTTGAATTTTGTCACTCACTGATTCACTGACTCACTGACTCACCGATCATTAAAAGTCTAAGGTACTTCTAGCAGACTTAGAAGCTTAAAATTTAGAATACAAATAGGGTTTAGTGTCTTTATCATGGGAAAAATTTAATATTTTCTAATTTCGGTCCAGTTTTCTAAATACACCAACTGCAACAATAACTTTGTAATCCCATATAAATGTATAAGATTACAAGGTTACATTTGCAGTTAATGAATTATTATTACTGTAGAAAATAAAATAAATAGGTGTAAATAGGTATCTACTATATGAGGCATAACGGGAGGGGGTAAAGGGTGGGTAAGGGTTTTTAGCCCATGAAACTGAACAACATTCCCATAAGAAAATATTATTAATTATGAAAAAAAAACGTCTTTCCATACAAATTGGACTTATGTTCGCTCTACAAAAAGAAGTGAGATGCCATCAAAAACATTCTGTAAAAACCTCAAGTCTCGCCGTAAAAAGTTGTGAGATCTATATAATACCAAGTCGATTAATCTATTTAGTCTCTACTTAAAGGACCTTCTGTCTTAAGTTATTATGTATGTTATTATCATGCCAATTTAAAAAAAAATACCTTTAAAACAAATAGATCGACTTGGTCATCGCAAGAAAACACAAATTCGCCATTATTAACATTTCAGGAGCATTAACTTCTTGTCGTGCTGTGTAGTGTGATACATACTAATAATCAAATCATGCGATGGCCAGGTCGGTCTATTTGTTTTAAAGGTATTTTTTTTAAATTGGCATGATAATAACATACGGAATAACTTAAGACAGAAGGTCCTTTAAGTAGAGACTAAATAGATTAATCGACTTGGTATTATATATGTTACTGTAAAAGCCCGAACTGTGGTATATCCTAAGATTTTCCGGTATAACCTAAGATTTACCATCTCTCAATGGTAAAAGTCCGAACGTTCTTTTATTTCGAACTTTTACCACCATTTCATTGGCAAATCTTAGGATTTACATAACGACACGGTAAAAGTTGATTATCATGTGTTTGAGCCGTAATATAATGATATTGCTAGGGATATAATTATATGCCGTAATATAGTTATAATGAGAGTTTGAAGATGTCGCCGGAGCCCCGCTTCGCGGGGCTCCTCCTTCTGGGTGGTTTAAAAAAAAATAACCACGAAGGCTGAGGTGGGAGCTTCGCTTCGCTCGCTCCCACCTCAGCCTTCTAACCTAACCTACCCATGTCGGTTTGCCCAAAACTCCTTCTTTATAACTATTAAATTATTTTACATTAGCTACATTTACCTGCCCTTGAGGTATATCCTAAGATTTACCAAGTGAATAGGGGTAAAAGTTCGAAATAAAAGAATTGTTCGGACTTTTACCATTGAGAGTTGGTAAATCTTAGGATATACCGGAAAATCTTAGGATTTACCACAGTCCGGGCTTTTACAGTAACATATAGATCTCACAACTTTTTACGGCGAGACTTGAGGTTTTTACAGAATGTTTTTGATGGCATAACTTTAACACGAGAAAATATTCGGAACTTCCCTAAAAATCTATCTCAAATCGGGACCAAGACGCGCGTAGTTAAAACCTAGCATTTGATAGAATTTGTAATTCTACAGGTATTCAAAATTTAAGGTTTATCTTATTTATTACTATAAAAATATATTTTTACTTGAACTTCAGATTATTCTATAGATATGATGTGTATACGTATTAATACAATAAACAACTGAATGTTATATCTAAAACGATACGTTTATAGTTTGGTTAAAATAACCTTTTATAGTTCGGCCCACTTTACATGATGGTGTCAGAGGTCATAACACATGTGATACTTAACAAAGAAAGCTATACTTGTGGTTTAAGTCTACCATTTACGCATGAACATAAAATGTACCATCTATGGCAATAGGCCAGTGATTTAGAAGACCTCAATACACGTACCTTACTAGATTCATCCAGTAATATGCCCGGGGCCAAAGATCTTCTATTGAATAAAACGAGTGTGTCCATTTTTCCTTAAGAGATAATTTTCCAAAAAATCCCTGGTTGAGGTATCTTTTTGCCCACCTCGTCTTTTTCACCATTTCTAAATATATATTAGTTAGCTTATCAGGTGGAATCTGACAGCAGTTTGGTTTCATTTGATGTCACTTTATCTCTAAGATACATAAGTTATTCAACACTCTTCCAGAAGCCGTGAAACTGGACCATCGTTTTCTTTTAGAAAGGTAAGGGCAAATACATTATCCCCAATATATTATCCTACATTTCTTATTGAATTCAATGCATCTTGTGATTAAGAGTCACATCTTATATTGAAAAGAATTCTAACACAACCGTGACCACGGTCGACTCAATTCGACCAAAACGTAAACAAATATGGTTATCGTAACCTTTAATTTTCGATCGCGTTAAGACCCGTCGCATTATTATACTATGCATTCTAATCTAATCAAAACTTTATCTTGATAATCTATTAGCCTAGCGGTTCCAAAATTTGGTAAAATCTCTCGTTACATTATGCCGTGAAAGCGTAACTAATAAAGAAATGAGCCTACTTTCGTATTTTGCAATATTAAGGATTGATGATGTTGATGACTGTCGTTCTATGAGCTGTTAGAAATTTCGTAAGTTGCCACGATTTAGTGTTAGATCATTAAATGCACATAAATTGCAATCTGGGGTAATGGTGTACTCAGGACATTACACATAGAATGCTTGCTTCTTAAGAATAAGAATCTTCTTATAAAATCAATATCTATTGCATAGTTTTGATTTTTCACAGTTCTTTTTTCCTCTTCAGCTCATCATTGTTTTCATAGTCCACTGCAGCAACAATCTTTGTTATCTCAATACATAGTTTTAATTACCTCTTGTTAACTCACTCCGTCTGCGTGGTTGCTACAAGTTTAATTAAAATCTATTCAGTAATTTTGCCGTAATGCAGAACCAAATCTATACTAATCTATACTAATATTATAAAGCTGAAGAGTTTGTTTGTTTGTTTGTTTGAACGCGCTAATCTCAGGAACTACTGGTCCGATTTGAAAAAATCTTTCAGTGTTAGATAGCCCATTTATCGAGGAAGGCTTTAGGCTATACAGCCTTGCTCATAAGTATTAGGCACCCCCATAAAACACGTGCAACTCATTCAGTATTTAAAAATTGACGAATCCTTTTATTAATATGCTAGGCGGCGTTATCAATAGGAAATTTTAAACAAAGGATTGCGAATTCTAAGGTGTCATAAAACATCTGGTCAACATTTTGTTAATTATGTCATTTTTTCAAATAATTTTATTTTTTGAATCAGTCTTCTTTCATTACTCGTAGTGTCAAGAGGCTATTATTTGCGACTTATTTGTAAATTAGATACAGTCTATTTTACGAAATGCCTAAATTAACTCAAGTGAGTGTGGAAAATCGGATAAAAATTCTAACTCTACATGAACAAGGCAAGTCTCAGATGGAGATTTCCAGAATGGTGAAGTGTTCTCGCTGTGCAGTGCAAACTGCTATCAAAAGGTTTGCTGAGACTGGTTCTCACGCGGACAAACCGAGAACAGGTAGAAACTATAAGACAACAGCGCGACAAGACCGATTACTTATTCGTAATTCCCTCAGAAATCGCAAAAAAACTTCTTCTGAGCTCGCTGCAGATCTTTCAGAGACTATTGGAAGATCAATTAGTGCTCCAACAGTAAGAAGAAGACTTGCGAAAGCTGGTTTAAAAGGCTGCAAAGCGAGGAAGAAGCCATTGCTCTCCGCCAGCAACATAAAGAGCCGCTTAGAATGGGCTCTGAGACACCAACATTTAACTGAAGAAGATTGGTCCAATGTTGTGTGGTCCGATGAATCTAACTTTGAGGTAAGTTTTATATCATTAATGTTAAATATCAACAACCATTTAGCTTTCAACAGTTTAATTTAAGAAAAAATATGACAAATTTTAAATTAAGTTTATTTCGGTAATTTTTCAGATTTTTGGGACGCCTGGTGTAGTTTTTGTGCGGCGGCGTGTCGGTGAAGAATACCACCCAAGTTGTGTGGTACCTACCGTCAAACACGGAGGCGGGAGCATTATGATCTGGGGCTGCATGTCTGCCGATGGAGTGGGCGAAATGTTCGTTTGTGAAGGTCGCATGAACAGCCAAAAGTACATAAATGTACTGGAAAGCGCGTTGATGCCTTCTATGACGCGCATTTTTGGCGACACAAACTTAGACGGTGTCAAATTCCAGCAGGATAATGCTCCCTGTCACACATCGGCAGTCACAATGCGTTGGTTCCGAGAGAACAACATTGACTTACTAGATTGGCCGGCACAGTCTCCAGATCTCAACCCCATTGAGCAACTTTGGGGTATATTAAAGCGCAAGATACGTGAGCACACCATAACATCAAAAGCGGCGTTAAAAAACGCTTTAATGGAAGAGTGGGATGCCATCACTGCAGATGAATGCAAGAAGCTTGTACGAAGCCTGCCTAACAGGATTGCTGCAGTGATCAAAGCAAAGGGCAGACACACAAAATATTAGTATATTTTATAAGTATTTATTAATAAATGAATATTTATTACCAAATTAGTTTCATTTTTCAACCAAATTATTCATAAGACTCAAAATTGTAGGGTGCCTAATACTTATGAGCAAGGCTGTATATCATCACGCTACGACCAATAGGAGCAGAGTAACAGTAAAAAGCGTTACAAAAACGGGGAAAATTCTGATCAATTCTCTCTTATGTGACGCAAGCGAAGTTGCGCGGGTTAGCTAGTATTTCTATAAATTTTAATATTTAAACTTTCATATTTATAATATAACTGTAGATTACATTTGCTACATCTTCGTTAATAGTTGAGCTCGAAACTTTATTTTGATGTGTGACTATTACTTTCAAACAGTCGTATTTTGTGATGAACTTTTGGGCATTTTTTTGTCTTTAGGCTACTTGTTTAACTTGAAATCTTCATGTTTCGCTAATATTGTTTTATGATAAACGTGATTAATTCAATCATGCATTATTGGCATACGTTTGCTTTGCCTCATTTAATTAGTTATTAATTTGTGTTACCATGTCAGCTGACTATCACAGCTATGTCAAGTAAAGTGATAGGTGTAAGTCTGTCCATGAATCCCCTAAAAGGGGCCTTAAAGAGTATAAAATACTAAAATACAATTTCATACACCAATGTTGGTACGAAAACTATAACTTGTAACACACACAGCCAACATCTGCGTCCAATTTAAAGGCATTCCGTTTCAGAAATTGCGTTGAATTATTGTCAATAAATCACATTTTTCCGACAAATTTTCTCAACACTCAGATACTCCGGTGAGAGATACGTCGGGATGCGTGTGCGCATGCGACACGTCAACATGCAGTCACTTGCTTATAGATCGTATCTTCACACGGTACAGCAACCTGAGGAAATTGGACATCTCGTAATGAGAATTCTGACTCATATCTCGTGGTAAAGATTGTTATTTGAAATTGAAACATAACGACGCGGAATCGTAGGTTTAGGTATTGAAATCGAATTAAAATAACATGTATTTATATAAATGTATGCTTGGATAAGGCAGCCAGTGCTTGACCTGTTAATTAAATATGTTTAAGTAGAACTAGGTACTAAAATACACTAGACTAGGTCATTAAAAACCTATGCAATATAAAGGGGAACTAAACCGTTCTCTGCCTTTAAAAGAAATAATAGAAATTTGATAAATTTATAACAATAAAAAACTGCGAACATTATCTTCATCATTCATAGCTTTTTCCCACCCATTGTAGGACATAAATCTATAATTTTCTGCCCTTGTTCCTCTCATACCAGTCTAGAATCATACCAAATACATCACAAACTTTCTTCACAAATCTGCAAACAGCTACAATAAGTATGTCTGCACTAACTACATAGTGAGTACAAAATACCTCAGCGGCCACCCATCCATGGAGCGTGTAAATACCTCGTATAGCATTACGATTTCAACACTAAAATCAACGAAAATCAGACAATAGAAACGTTTAGACGAGATCTGCACTCATATTTGTGCTACATACACTGATACATAACGAGGAAGTGCTAGGGTTGCTAAAAGGCATTATTTTACTGGCATCATTTAACAAAGTAATAGGAAAAATATCTTGATGAGTAAATAGTTACAAAACTTTAATCTCCTTCAACGCTTTGTATTTTAATTTCTGGATATCTGTTTGTATATTTTTATAGGCTTATCCCCTATTATATAGGACAATACATCTTTGTGTATAACGGTAATAAACTCCGCAATTAGCTTCTTGTGTTAAAGCTTTTTTTCTGTTTGTATTCAGATACGTTTGGCTATGAAAGCATTTTTTAACTTCAATTATAGAAGATTTAATCAGACAACCCTGCAATCCAATAAAAAATAGACAATCTTGTCGTAAAGATTATTACTTCTTATTACTTACTTATTACTACTTACTACGTACATACATATATTAACCCAGTATTTTCCTACTGCTGGGAAACGGTCTCCTCCTGAACGAGGGTTAGGCCGTTCACCCTCTGGCAAAATAGAACAAGGGGACCTCTCCCTGGGCATGTCCAATGCGTTGGCAAAATTATTTAGACTAATGAAGAATCAGTGCAAAGACCAGCATATACAGTCATGTGTGTGTGTACCGAGGCGCGTCGGCGCAGCTTCTGCGTCTCGCTCCATTTCTGCGGGCTCGTTGCAACAACGCCAACAGCAGCGGCCGGACAATGGCGCTACCCCACATGCGTTCTGCCGTGAACACTACTTACTACTTACTGCTTGCTACTTGCTGCTCTGTATTGTTTATCACTTCTTACTATGTATTGAGTAGCTAGTTAGGTTAGGATGGTTTTTGAGTTTTTGACAAATGTGTGTTTGTTGGTTGCTTTTCAAGTAATATGTGATATCTAGTTTCAGATATATACAGCTTCCATTTTCTTGTAATAAAACATCACGCCTGATATTCCCAAAGGTGTTGAATGAGTAGTGTGTAGACAGAGGTGTATGTAAAACAGTGTTGATTCCATGGTATAGGGAACAAGTCCACTTACCAATAACCAGGCACGTTGCCGAAATCTAGTCTACTATTGAAGGCATTTCAAGAAGATGTACAAAATTATTATTTTCTTACTTTTTCCGGTCCGGGAATTGAACCAGCAGTCTCGTGATCATTCAGTCACACAGAATACAGACCACAGAGAAGAATCTCTCACAAAAAAGCCAAGCTAATATGCATATCATATGCAAACACACTTCACAATTACCATAGCACAGTCTAATTCTTATAAAATGATTAACGAGCTCGCTTAACCGTTAGTTTGTTAGCATATTCACATCTCATCGGTAGTTTTTACAATTATCGTTGAAATATTAACAACTTTATTAATATGATGTATGATGTTGCGTGATGAACTGTCGCTGAGTAGTCAACTATGTAATTAAGCGTTTAATCCTACTATATCCTATACTATCCTACTAATATTATAAATGCGTTTGTAAGGACGGATGGACGATTGTTACTTTTTCACGCAAAACTACTGGACGGATTTTAATGCAACTTCGTAGGATTCATAGGATTCATAGGATTACTTTTCTTAAGTCGCGGGCAGTAGCTCGTTAATTTATATTGTAAGAAATAGCTAAACACCCGGATTCATAGCCGTGAAATAGAAAAGTTCTTTCTTCAGGGTTTCCAATACATAAGGCATAAGAGAAGGCATAAGGGAATGAAGAAAACAAAAATGTGTAGTCTGTACGAAAAATAAAACCATAAATAATTTAAAACCTGAATTCAGTCTTATACATATTTCTACGCGAAGCAGAAATTGTTAACGATATAAGAAAATTCCTAAGGCTTTTCTAGAATATGTTTTCAAGAATGTCAATGCACTTTACTATGTAACCATAGGTAATTTAACGGTTTTTATTAGGTTTCCAATGCTATACTTCAATCAATTGCTTATAAAATAAGCTCGAAGCAACATAGCGAGCGTTTCTGCAATAGATTGCAGGCCGTTGTTATTTTCATCGCGATATGTCCATGTTACGACTATAAACTGTAACTTGTATTGTAACATTAATATTGAAAAGTGAAACCTGGTTATGATTGGAAGTTTCAATAACAAGGCTTGGCTTTCGTTCTTTATATGGTGATGTTTTCTTGAACTTAATAGGCTTAATAGTTCTTTGCAACAATGTTTTAAACCACAAAATAGTTCAGCTCTTTGATTCGCAAGGTTACAAAGTTTTAACAAAAAAAGGAAAGATTGAAAATGTATTAACTTTTACACTTTATTAACAGACAATAGACATTTACAGACAATTTTTTTAAATTTTTTTTGGAGGTCCATCATGCTGTTAAATGTATATTTAAGAGTTTCCTACTTTAGACCTTTTGAACTATTTTATTTTCGTAGACAAGCAAGGCTGTATAAGACGAACGAGGAGTTCTTGAAATCATATTTTGCAGTTGAGTGTCTTCACCGCAATAAAATAATTGCAAAAGGTGGATTATTTATAATCATCTGATTCTATACATGAGTATAATTAGAAATGATATATCTAACATTAGCTCCTTGCTTGCAGTCAGTATGTTATTTTCTCACGATGTCCAACCTTAAGTTTACCTTACAAGCACCTGTTACAGTTGATTTTTATTAACTTAGAAAGTGAACTTACTTCGAAAGTGGTTTCATGTTATCAAATGGGAGTATGTGGTGCCAATAATGTTTTGCCGTTAGGAAATCGATTGGCGTTCGATAATAGCCTTTATTTATAGGCTATTAAGGTTGTAAGACTAGTTTGGGAGCGGCATTGGGTGTGTGGTTTAATTTCGACGATAGTGACAGTGGTTTGGCCAGTGGGTGGTTCAATGTTGTACCGTTTGTTTTTGTGCGGTAATAGGGATTGACAAAAAGTGCGCAGTGTATGATAGCATAACTTTAAGTATATTTTTTATATTTGTTTGTAGTCGAATTTTAATCGATGGTGATGAAATATTTTTTTCATTTTAATTTAGGAAAGCCAACTCCCAGATAAAAAATTGCTCTCATGTCGCGGGGACTTTTACAAGCATACAAACAACGGACACAAAGCACAACCAGACCCGAATCAATTATTTGTGTAACGCACAAATAATTGCTCCGTGTGGGAATCGAACCCACGACCTCCCGACGCAATGATTTCGACGTGGCGACCTAAACCATTGCGCCACGGAGGCAGTCATAAGTTAGTATTAGTTACAAGATTCCAGGTTCTATTCCCGTTTACTGTTGTGTGATACAGGTATCTATTTAGTTTGGACAGTTGTCTGCTTAACACAGTGTTTATTCTACAGGTCAAGAGCTTAAATATTTACTGACTTTATGTAAAACATTGTTTACTTTAAACATGTTTTAATTCTACTTTTCTGTTTCTGTTTTTCGATATCTAGGTATGAAACAAAGATGCCAGGGTGTCTTTCAATGCGATCTTTACCTAATCAAAACATATTGTTATTCGTACCGTGGGAGTTGTCACATAAAAAAGACCCACTAGTATCGTATTGCAAAACACGTCAACTATAAATCAATCAAAATCACAATATAAATAAGCATAGGTATATCGTGTATCTATCGGCCTTACTTCTCAAACACTCTCGAGATAATGGCGTAAGTAAATAAAGCCTACATTTGTATACGATTTACATATTTATAACGTTGACCCACTAGCGGATAACCTCCATGGTTTTGAAGCATTAAATATGTGTAAATGTATGTGGAATATTATTTAAATAATAATTTAAAGATCAAATTTGCGTTTTAAGTTTTGGTTAGAAATGTGTTTGATAGATAGATGTTTGTTTCATTAGCTCTGGTGGTAGTTATAATTCGTGTAGTAATATACGAAATGATAAGTAACTAAGAAACGAATCCGCACTAGTTATTGGGCTGCATTCGGTGAGACTGGATGCTGACTAAAAAATAGTAGGAAGAAAAACTAGACTGATAATAAGTAACTATAACTTTAACCCACTCTTAGACAGCGTGGTTGCAAGGTTTAAACCACTCTTTAATTGCAAGAACATCGTTGACAGCATGGGGACAGTAAATCTAGTAAGTGTTTAATTTTTTCAAAACAGGTCAATTGTAAAACATTCCGTTTACGTTCAGCTTGCACAATTTATTTTTGCGTTACCAACTCCAGAATTTAAACCAGATAAAAGTTAGTAGAGAGCCTTGGCGTTCATTATTTAACTAGACTATTATTAAAAATTAACGCGACCGTCAGCTGTATATCCCTATTGTAACGGGTTACTGATTTTCTAAATTCAGAATTTAGTTTATCTCCGTCAGCCGCGAACCTAGCATCCAAGACTCTCTACTAAGTTGTTGGACTATAGCTGTCACATATTCCAACATAACAGCAGTCTTTACAAGCCCCACTAATACTCACCACAACACTTTCAACAAACAAACTAACACCCACCCATCATGTCCACACCTCCATTACGAGCGCCGACCACAATGAGCTCATGAAAATCTCCACATACACTCCGCACATAACGACAGGCTATAACTTATAACTTGAAAGTGGTTTTCTCTTTCAGAAAACTAGGTACTAGTCATTGTAATGTTGTAAATATAGCGTTGGTGTAGCTTGTATAATTAGTTATTGATATTGTTAAATTTGTTAATGCTTTATATGCAAAATTAACTTACAAAGTAAATACTAAATGAATCAACATTGATCTCTGTTGGTAAAAATGTTATTTATTTCAATATCGGTTCAGTATTTTTCAAAAATTAAACATTTCTTCTCGTTTTTACTACATTCTTTAATGCTGCTTTAGTCCTATTAGTCATATCGTCATGTTATATAGCCTATAATCTACCACAATAAATAGAGTCTTTAGTACAAAACTATTTTTTTCAATTGGTACTAGTTGTTCCTCAGATTAGCACGATCAAACAAGCAAACGCTTATTTTATATATTTATTCGATTATATGTAGCTGAAATTGGTAAAGGATGTACAGTTAATTTTTAAGATAAACTTAGCCCGAGGATGTTTTTATACAATATTCATGTTCCCGGATATAAACATTTAGAAACCACACAAAGTATTGTCATAGCTACTTAATTATTGCGAAATATTACTTACATTTAGCAAACATACGAAAAATATGTTCAAATTACTTCACTATTATGTAAATCAATACCTATTGTTTACCTACTCAGTACCTCAATAGAGAAATGTATTGATGTTATAAAACATGCGAAAGCACTTCAAATACATCATGTTAGCACAATTTCACTTTCTATTTAAGTAAACAAATTGTGGGCTAACATGGGATTACGATTTCTCTGCTTGTTACACAAACTTAGATGGGATATCGGTCATATTATACATTCACACGGATTCGCTGCCACTATTTGTATAACCTTTGCAAATTTTAAGTTATTTATTTTACCATACTTATTTATGCGGTCGGTAGTGTGTGTATACGATTGCTGCTCACAGGGTCTCAGTGTCGATACTCAGGTCGGGCATAGTGCTTTTGGTTTCTCGTTAGTAACCCGGAGTTTGGTAACGTACCCGGTATATGCCAATAGGCTCGCCCCCTTTTATATGGGACTGACATTGTTAATGGTGAAACGTGGATGTATTTTTATGCCCGCGCCAATATTGCTTACCCCAATTCATCGTTTGTTTACCAGGAGGCGGTATCTGGTATAAAGTACTTTTCTGGCTAAATGATATTGACTGTAAGGCTTATATAAATAATAATAATATATATAATAATATACTGTAAGGCTTACATATTATAATCAGTTCGCAACTTAGCCCTGTTGCAATGGTTTAGTTACTGTTATAGTCACCTCAGTGCATGTCTGGTGGTAAAACGGGCTAAATGTCGTAGTTTATCATAAGTTGAACGCGGCAGGCTTTATTTTTTGCGTCCAGTACTAACATGGCGGTAAATGTGAAGGTTTGGTCAACATTTCACGAAATCGCACCGAAAGCCGCGCCCGCGCATACAACAAGCTGTTTGCGTAGGGCTGACACTTTTAAGTTAACAACTTATTCCGTAAAAAGGTGTGTTATATCTCATGACATAAAATTACCAAGTAGCTGGTTTGGTAAATATACAGGCCAAAATAAGCTGATAGTCGGTTGTTCTAGCTAAGGTTCAACCTGACGTTGTTATACGATATTCTAGTGATAAACTTTTCCAGCCGCTAGACCTAAGTTTAGTGATATTTTTATAATATTAGAAACTTATTCTCTACCAAGGTGGCTTAAAACCCTTTCAATTTCTTAACTTGTAAGTTCTAAATTATAATAGTAGTTTCCGTTGAGTACCAACCCTGTAAAAGTTAATATCGCATAATCGAATATCGAGCCAGTTTATCGATAGTGGTAAGTATTTGAGTGTCAATATACAAACTGTTTGTACAGCGCGTTTGCTTAGGATTTCCAGAAATTATCAACCAGGCGCTTTATTCAAGAAATGTAGCCTTTATCTTTGAAATAATATTAAATATTGATTGATGAATATATGTAGATTTATCGATATGATTTTTAGATAGGAATAAGAGCACTATCTTCTACAAACGTAACTTTTCTTATAAGGCTCTTAATTTTTAAATATTTACAACTTATTATAATAAAAATACATTTAAAAACTAACTGTATTCAGAATAAAAATACTAAAATATAATAACGCATACTTGACTTGTAAGGGATTAAAATTCTGTAATCTCATAAATAACATCTATATTATTTCCCCTATCACTTCCTAAAGCGTGCCTTTTCGTGTATACATATCTACATATAAGAGACACGAAACTTAAAAATAATATCTATTCAGCTTAAAGTTTTCAACGTTTGTATACATTACACATGTTGCACACATAATATAATATATGAACATGTCAGGAAAAGCTAAATTTTCTCTATTTACAACAAGCTACATTGTCGTTTAAGATTTACACCACCTATTCCCATCTGAATGGTGAGTAATAAAAGCTCTCGTGAGTGGTCTCGGGGCCGCCGTGAGACTGGGCGAAAGCACGCAGAGTACGCACCCAAGGCGAGAAAGTGTCGGACACCGTGCCTAAGATCACCTACGCACGATTAATTGTTGCGAGAATTATAATTTGTCTCGTTATGTAATAGTTCTTAGACACTTTTCGATGAGTTGATTGTCTGGGGTATGGTTTTATTTTCTGTGTGACACAGGCTTGAAATATGAGATAATTTTGTATCTACCTGATTTATTCATATTATTATGTTTTAGCTGGTGGTATGTTTTAAACCTCGCTTGCATTCATTTTGTTAAATACTTTTTAGAGCATGCAAAATCCCCAACCTGCATTCAGATAGCGTGGTGGACTCGAGGTCGTCTCTCGTTCGGCAAGAGACCCTTGCCCAGGATTGGGACAGTAAAAGGTTTAAAAAAGAGAAGTATACTTTATATGTAAACTACCTAGTTACAAACGACACCGCAGTGCAAAAAATTGAGTTAAATTTTATCAAAATTAGTGATTCGATTTATAATATTACAGCGAGTAGAGAAAGGATTTCTAGAAAAAAGCCTACGTCTAAATTTATCTTATCCAAAAATGTGTGCACTTAACTTGTTCGATAATTCATCATAAATATCATTAACATACTAGGCCTATAGCCTTAGAATATAAAAGTTATGCAAATAAGCGATACTACGCGATGATTCACGAACACTTTCTCCCATAATACGGATTAGGAGGCGAGATTTATTGCAAAAACACATTTGATTTACGATATTCCCCAGTTTACACCTGTCGCGAGAGATTTTAGTGAAACGATAGTGTGTGAACCGAGGTTTAGAATCAGTTAAGGAGTTCTCTAGGGATTGTTTTGTAGAGGAAAATTGGCGTTTTGTAAGAATGTTGCTTAGTTAGGAAACCTGCCGGATGCTACAGTAAGCGCTATTTAACTTTATGTGTCTCAAATTAATATCGCAACAAGCCTGCCAAACCAGACCATGAAAATAATATAAGCTATGTACGTAAGTAGGTAGAGTAGCAAGAGAGCAGGCAAACCTACGAATTGTTTACTTTTTGTTACTCTTTCACGAAAAAGTACTGGACGGATTTTAATGAAATATGATGCACAGATAGTTTATTACCTATATTAACATAGGATAATAACATTTAGCTACGGGAAATATTTTAACGCGGACGAATTCGCGGATAAGTGCCAATATTTTACCTAAATAAATAAATGATTTGGTTTTAACGAAAACTTGTGGTCTATATTTCGCCTTCTACGCCTCTATTTAATAAAAATAACTTTACATTATTAAATAGCAATACAATAGTTTTTTCTTAAGTAGGTCATAATAAAAATAACTAACCACGAGTACTCGTAAACGACGTCAAATTGTAAGTGAATCATTGATACGTGTCGACAAAAAACGTTACCAATGGATAGTAGCGTAAAACTGTCACGTTTCTGCCGAGGTAGTGTAAAGTTCAAGTCACATTGGGAACGAAGAGAATTGCATGAATAAGATGGACAAAGTTTGCATCAATATCAGAGGTGTCAAATATATTAAAATACTTTTTTGTCCAATCTTACTGATGTTTCCTGCAGTTTTAGCTTTCTTATTGGACAATATTTGGTTATAATTTTAGGTAATTGTAAGTTTGTCAAACTCTTTGGTAGTTTAGAATAATACATATATATATTTGCGAGAGCTGCCTTCAAAAAAGCGTAACAAATAATACATATACCTACATACATATGTATGTACAGTGGTCACCGATTTACTTAAATATTTATTTTATTTTTTCGGGAGACATTATGGCGAACTGATTTATAAAATTTACTTTATTGTAGTGGCAGAGGAGCTCGTGGCTTAGTTTACAACAGCCGCACGGATCGATCTCTGAGGTTAAGCTACGCTTGCCGAGGTTGTTCCGTGGATGGGTGACCATCTTATACATATCGAGTTCCTCCGTGTTTCGGAAGGCACGTTAAATTGTGGGTCCCGGCTGTCATTTTCGAAGATCTTTGACAGTCGTTAACAGTAGACAGAAGCTTGAAAGTCTGACAACCAGTCTTACCGAAGGGTATCGTGTTAATACCCAAGTAACTGGGTTGTGGAGGTCAGATAGGCAGTCGCTCCATGTAAAACACTGGTATCCAGCTGCATCCGGTGAGACTGGAAGCCGACTCCAACATAGTTTGGAACAAAGGCTAAGCGAATATATAATACTTTATTGTAGTGGCAGTGTGGCCAACGCTTAACTAGTTTTTATCAGAGTTATAGTGATGAGGTCAGGGTATCCTTGGGCTCGGGTCAGCTGCCATTGATGACAACCTATTGTTGGGGACGCACCCGACTGTGGTGGACATAGGGCTTTTTTTACATACCTTTGATTATCGTGCTAATATAAGATGGTTTGCGCGTGTATGGAACTATTACTGTAAATCGAATGATTGATTAATTAAGGTCAAAAATGTACAATTGGATTGTTAAAGTTTTAGTTACTGAATTTGTCGCTAGTTTAGAAGTTAGATCCAGTGAGAAATGCTAGGTCCCCACGATCCACAAATATTTTTTTCGGATCTGGTTGTACTTTGTGTCCGTTGTTTGTATGTTTGCAAAAGTCCCCGCGCGCGACACAAGAGCAGTTGTCTTTTAAATTAACAAAATATCTCGTCCACTTTTTCTGATATTTCGACCTTTTCGTCAGAAACATAACTCGCGCAATATGAACCAATCTTGCAGGGCATTAAAATTTGTACAAACATGCATATTCCCCGTGCTTCATACACACTCAAAAATTGATTTGTGATAATTCACTTTCGTTACTGCACTCTTATTACCTAAGTGTATTCGATTAGATTTCTTGATAATAAGTCACACGTTGTTAACTCCAAACTGAAATGTAAATCAATACCATGTCTACTCACTCACTTGCTACATATGTAAGAAAGCGGCCACGTAATTATGAAGTAATCAGATAATTGCTGTGTAATCGTAATATTGCTGTGAAGGATTATCGATCGACATACTTCAGTAAAAACGCGCCATTGTGATACGCCTCGTTTGACAATGATACGTGGTGCGCGCGCTTTTTTGAATATCGAACGAATTGAACGCACTTTTTTTTTCTTTACAGCCATACATAATATGTTTTTTTTTTATATGATACATATATTTAGATAACTTAGAACTTTTAGGATGGTTTGTCATAATAATCAACAAGTTTTAAAACGTATTTCACAATTTACTGTCGTTTACATCTTTATATATATAATTCTTCTGTAAGTGTGTATGTCACTGATCTTCTCTTAAACGACTGGACCGATTTTGATGAAATTTTTTGTGTGTGTTCAAGGGGATCTGAGAATGGTTTAGATTCACAATTTTGTCCGCTGGACAATGTTTTTTTAATTAGTTTTTTTATTTATTAGAAAGGACAACGTCTGTCAGGTCCGCTAGTATTCTATAATAAAGATAAATTCGATTTTTGGATGCTTTGTCATAATAATTACCAATGTTTAAAACGTTGTTCACATTTATTGTCGTTTACATCCACTATAAACTATTTCTCGTTAAGCCAAGATATTCGGATACAATTCAAGTTTCAAAACTGTATATATTTTTTGCTTTTCCATTCGGATCTAAACGCAAAAAGCGTGACAAAGACAATTATTTTAAACTGTGTTAAAACTCCTAATCAACGTTTTATGTTTCTTTTTATACCCTTGAAGACTATTAAAAAGTTATGGTAATGAAACTAGGTGTACGGGTTATTTCGCGTATCTAACTCAGTCATGGTCAAAAGAAATTAATATGGCGGTATTTTATTCAAGTCTGAATTTTATGTTTTATATCTTGTTAAATGTAAAAGTGACGAGTTCCTTGGTCTATAAAGACTTTAAAGTTATCGTCAAATAGTAGGTCTTACAAAGAGAAAAATTATCAGATTTTCTTCTTTGAGAACTATTGAATCAACGAAATTTTACTGCAAAACAAATGACGAGAGACTTTATTTATGGGCCAAAGGATGTCACGGACACCATTTTCAAATCTGCAATGGGTCGAGCAAAAAAAAAACATTGAACAGACTGGCCTAACTACACAAATCAACACTACGAAATTTAAAAACAAAAACAATACGCCAACACCTTTGACAGCTGTCAAAAATTATCTCCGCCGCCATTATGAGGCACAAGTCACAATAGATTACAGCCAGTAGGAAGCATATTTCACAATATTACGTAGTTCGTTTGTAAAAGGACCGTGTGAATGTTGCTACCATTTGCTGCCAGTTTCATTCTCTCATTCATAGATTTTTTTCGTCTTGCAAAACTAGTTTTATCTTAGAGATTTAATGTACTGATTTTTGCTTGTAAGTTTGCATACATACGTAACTTCACCCCTGTTATACCCAAAGATGTAGTTAGAGGTGATTGAAATAAACTTTGACTAACTCTTTCTCTATTAATTTTAACAATGTTAGTTCCATGTAATAGGGGGCGAGCCTAGTGCTATATACTGATTTTGTCCGCCCTGGGAATCAAACCCAGTACCTCGTATTTTACAGTCGGATACACTACCTGTACCTAAGTTTGAGCAGGTATTAAATTTTAACGTTTCATATAGGTTTCATGGCAAAAATATCGGGCAGATATAAGTGGCAGACCAAAGTGCATAAAGCAATTCAAGAAAGGCCCTTTTTTCTATAATTTCCGAAGTGTATAGAGAAGAATCAATGCGTAAATTCTCCTTTATTCCGATATTAGACCCTTGCTCATCAATGTATTAGTAAAGGGTAAATACGTAGTTATGAACATACTTACATACAATCGAACTGACCCTTAGTATTAATATAAAATACCAACGAATGTAAACAATTCCATTTTAAATGTGAACTTGCGCACGTGTACCATTATGCAATGTTTAAAACGTGTAGAGGACTCAAGTCATGAGATATAGCGATTTTGCTTTAAACTTCGACAAATTCTTGTGATCGTTTTTAATGAACAATATAGCAGTTTAATAAAGAAATATAATGTTATATAGTGATAAATGTTATTTACTTGGGTCAAAAGTCGCTCTCCAAAGCCGAAAGATGATCAGCCCAAAAATTAATCAATACTAGCGGTCCGCCCCGGTTCGCGCGGTTTAATGTTCACTAATTAAACGCTAAAATCTTCCTGGAAAAGTCCTAACCCTTATCAATCTGCCAAATGGATTTTGAGTTTAGCGCTAACAGAGAGACAGGCGCGGCAATAGGACTTTATTTTAAAATGTGTAGTGGTTTTGAAAGTTTTAATATCTAGAGTTTGATATTGTTTGAGTCATTGCTTATTTATCGAACCTTTATCTAGGAGTCTATTATGTTGCAAATTCAAACTTTTCAAATTTACTGTTCATAACATTAAAGTCTGTTCCTTGGACCGTAGCTAAAAGCCAGCGCGTAAAGTAGCACGTTATTCGGCGGTGCTACAGTGAAAGGCTATCAAAATATCAACATGTATGTGACCAGTTTACCATTAACTGACCACGCCTACTTCACCCCTGTCGTAATCACAATAACATAACATGAAAAGAATATTGTAATAAGACAGTAGGGTAATAATGGCGGTCCTGTATGACAAGATGTATGGATGAATGAGGCAAGGGAAGTTTGTAAGGATCGTACCAAGTGACGACCTTTGGTCTCTACCTACAAATGCGAGAAAAAGGCGTTATATATGTATGTATACGACGAATAAATGTTACCTTTACCGTATATGTTTTCAAATATTGGAGTCAGGAAAATAAAGGCTTATATACTCTAACTATACTATAACATGACAGCTCTTACGCCTTTTCGAAAATGCGACGTACTCAAATCTGGAACGCATTTTATTATCAGCCAGTAAATTGAATCAACGTGTCAATAATTAAAAACATTTTAATTCGGATATTCATTTATAATGTAGGTCATGACGTATATTAGTTTACGAGTTGATAATTATTTAATTAATTGAGTCAATCGATTTAATATTATGTTATCGATTATTTGGGTAACTTTTTAATTTAAATTCGAAGTGAAGATTTTAATTGATGTTTCTTTTGTATTGATAGGTGTGGCCGGAACATTGGTTTTTCTAATTTATTTTCTAAATGGACCAGATATGGTCTTTAAAACTAAAAATGTATTTAATTATGTAATTTGAATACTGCCTACTGACTGACTACTGTTCAGACACCGACGTAGTAGTTTACTTACCTAATTTTTTTTTTTTTTAGAGTTCATAAAAGCCTTAAAAATTGGTCAATCTTTATTTATAACAGATTCCGTATGCGTTGCCTGATGAAAACTTAAAGATGCGTAACATAATATTCACGATCTGGGAATCGAATCTGGAACCAGCAGGTTTACTTCACAAAAACTATAAAATTCGAGTCTTCAGATCTATATTGAAGTCGCCAAAATTTTCCACCAATTCCTCAATGCTCTATGGTCAGTCTATGGTCGTTGCACCATAGTTCTCCACTATTCCAAGTATTTCAGTGTTAGTTTTTACAACGTCTAGCTGTTTGTATTGTTGTACATCGAGGAGGTTTCCTCGTTAATTGTTTCTTGATCACAACAACATTAGTCGCGGTGCTCATTTGAATTAAATTACAGGAATTTTACGGATTGTTGACTTTAATTCAGCTAAGAGTATTAGTTATACTGAAAAGTTTTATCAATGTTTGTAAGAATTACGCGAAAGGATTATTAATCCACAAAATCTTTTTTTTTACACAACGCTTTGGATACGGGATTTGGATCCATTTTAAAGCTTATAAAACTGATTGATACAATAATAAATGAATTGTATGCAGCCTTTCGGAATTATTTAGATTTTATAACAATTACTAGTCTAAACCTATACAGACAGCAATAACAATTTAGTAGTGCCTTGTAGGCTAGACTCGCGGCTGGCGGAGGTATACGACATTCAGAATCTTGAACATCAGTGATCCGCAGATTTATGCAGTTGACGGTCGCTTGTTTAATACAGGTACTTTATTTGACATAGACAGATTTGTTAATTATAATCTAGATGATTCGTGCATGCCGACGCTCTTCTATAACCTGCAGAAGTTTAAAGTATAATTTGAAATCCGTAAATTCTGTATAATATTTTAAGATTATTTAATGTAAAAACTATGTTTACACTTGAAAAGTAAATCAATCAAATACTCCCAAAGAATCTATTGATCTATTTTTTGGGTGTAAACTTTCACTCTACACTATTTCTATACACTTAAACGTGTCCCATTGTTAATACTACGTGAGGTAGGCAGAGGTTATACTTTATAGTAAACACTCCATAGAAAGTTTGTGAAAGAAATATTATTGATAACTTTTTACATTAGCCGAAAGAAGGTGTTATGTAAAATGTTATTTAAGCCCTTTACTACATAATACATATAAGAAATATAAAGTCTGCCTGTATGTTCGTGATAAATAAATATTTGGGTAAAAGGTTTTGGTTTTGGGTATAGTTTTTATTAATAGTTAGGAAGTTATTTCCGTGGAAGCTTTTAGTGTTAACCCCGAAAGGCGAAGCTGTGTGTAGGTTTATAAAACAAATTGGTAAGAACCTGTATATTGATTGCATTATTCGATACGCGGGTCGTAAGTTTTACTTTTCATCCCCAGAAATTATTAGAACTTCAGGAAAAGTATTTTTTATGTGGTCTCCGTAACTCACTTTACTTTACACAATAATGTTCAAACATTCAATAAACCAAATGCAATGATTATCTCACTTCAAACATATCGATTTAGCAAAACATTTATATGAAACTAATAAAATACGTAACAAGCTATATTCATAACATTAAATATTCAGCGCGCATCACTTTCATTCAGTGGGCGGTCGCGAATAACATCGCAAGTGATAACTTTTTACTTTTATATAAGAGAATACGGGAATTGATGCGAATACGCAAATTCTTGCACAGTATTTTGTCATACAGGACTGCCGATTACTTTCGAGAGTCTTTGGTCTGTGCCTACCCCTACGGGACGAAGGTGTAATCATGTCATCAACACAAAAGATTAAGAGTTTTTTTACTTTTAACTATTATTCATCGGTTCAATCATCAATCATGATTGTCTCAAACTCATGCTAAAACTAGCAGTTATTTATTCTTACACTTGTCGTGATTTAGCAACGCATAATTAAAAGTGCGTGTTTGTAATAGATTAAAATTAAATTCTTCACTTTGTTGTAAACAATTGATAGACGCAATTAATTTTACATGTTTAATTGTTGTCATTACCCTGTGTTATTTATTGTGAAATATTTTTTTCAAGTAATAATACAGGCCCACTAGATGTATTGGAATGTTATTGCATAATTTAATCTCTTCTTAACACTTAAATTTGGTGATAGTAATTAAAAATATGGTATAGTTGTTAATATTAAAGACTGCGTTTTTATTTATAAGCAAGTTGAAATATTTTGCGATGTTTTAAAATATTTACGCATATTCCTAGCAAATAATCCAATAATAATTCTACCGGATGACAATTTATTAGAATATTTTTCTTGCGTATAATTATTTCGGTAATTTCAAATACAATGCATCTTTAGTTGTAATTTAATCGTCTAAATATAATATCAAGGACTATAGAATTAACAATTAAAAAAAAACAAACCAAATAAATCTTACTACATTAGTTATAAATTACAATTTGCGTTGAAATAAACCTACTATTAGCAGTTACATAGTACATAGAACTTGCCTGCAGTATCATCACATTGTAACAGAACGTGTCTCTCCTCTGTATTGTAACAACGAAGTCATACGATGTGTTACTTACACCGTACTAATACGGTGATGTGTGAGGTAGGTCTTTTGTTTAGAAATCATGTTGAACAAGTTTTAATAGTTATTTCAATGGTATTAAGATTTTTTTATCAATTTTGTTTCATTCTTTCCCTTTTGCTGCCAACAACCCAACTGGTGTGTTCAATTTTAATGGATTAACTGATTTGGGCAGTGAAAGGGTTAGCTTTACTTTATTAATTTGTTGCTTATAGTTTTGGTTGTATTTTTCTATTCTACAGGGTTATGACATTTTATAATGTGTCATTTTTGTTTCAGGGTAGTCTTAGAAAACCCATAAGATTAACGGTAAAAATATGTACTTTAAAACAACATACGAATATACCCATCTAAAGTCAAATAGTCTTTAAGCGTATCAACTCATAGTTTTTTCAGTTTGAAAATACTTCTTGTCATCTAACCCAAGATATATCAAGATCAGTTCTTCCACTCGCCTTCTCCATCGAAGCCGGTTTCCCAGCTCCTTATCTGCTATTTTATAACGTATTAATATATTGGCACTTATAAATTGCTTACACGCCTCGATATTAATACATTAGGAGGCGGTGCGAACAAAGTTACTTACAGATTTCAAGTGAGTGGTACTAGCTTTGAGTCTAATGCTTCGATCGAGCATCGAGTATCGAGTCACAGGTACTCCTGTATCAATTGCCTTTCCACGTTCACAATAATCGTATCACGATCTTATTCTCACGAAATATGTTAATAAATTAGTATTATAATGTTACTTGTTAACCTTGGGTGATTTATTGAATGTAATCTGAGATCTCTTGTAAATATTTTTGTTGTTAATTGATTGTTAAATCGTTTTGTGAATGAGAGCTAAGATTGTTATGTAATTTTAATTACTTTTTTTATACTTATATTCGAATATTAAGTCCGTCAATCAATATTAACAGACCAATTTTGAGTTTAATAATCAATTTGTAATATTTTCGATGTTGGATATGGTATTCCAATCATGATTCATGATGAATTCGATTTAACAATACATTAAAGATGTTATGTGTATATCCACTATCAGCCTCAGCTTCTATCTGCCAAAAATGTGTTCGCGGTTGTCACTCCCGCATAAGCCTTTAAAGTCATAAACAAAGATGTTCCGTCGTTACAAATATTCCGTTATCTGACGCTACCTGAATAATCTGAAATAGACGAACACAGGCCAATTATGAAAGATGTTACGAAACACATAATTTCTATTTAATTTCGACTACCTTTGTGGTGCAGTGGCTTAGGTCGCCAAGCCGGTACCAGCATTGGTTCGATTTCCACACGGAAAAAATATTTGTGCGATCCACTAATAATTGTTTCGGGTCTGGTTATACTTTGTGTCCGTTCTTTGTATGTTTGTAAACGTCTCCGCGACACATCACAGTCTCCTTATAACAGATAACTAAGCACCATACAGACTGATATTGGAAGCTGTCAAACATAATAACAAGTACCGTTTCAAGTGGGCGTGGTAACTGACGGGTCATTAGCAGTTCATTACATGTGTCATTGATTGCTCAACAAGAATTAACACTGACCTCTGTTTCGTCATTATAATAACTAATTATATTATGCATGTACGCCCGAGGTCGACGACCGACGCGATCTGAAATTTCACTTTCGATCGCTGCGTCTGGACCGTGTAGCATCGGTAATAGGGTTGACAATGTTAAAAACGAATATTGGCTTTTGACATATTATGATGGAAATAAATAATTCTGTTGTTTTGTTGTTCTTTTATGTAGAACAAATTATCCTAAGTTCTATTTCCATAGATATGCGGATATAGGTTATGTGTGTTTCTTACGTGCATAAATGGAAACCCTTATGTTAAAGTAGATGTCATCTTATTCTTATCACGCCCGCGTAATGCAATTAAAAAAAAAACAATAAGAAGATTTTCTGTCACTTCTCCGTCTTTTTCTTCTGTTAAAATATTTTACATGTAAATTACATAGAATTAAGGTTCTTATTTCTCATCGTGTAAGTAATATGTGCTAAAAAAAATTTTGCTAATTTTATGAGCGTAAGTTAAAATCCAATCGACAGTCACATTTTCTAATTGCTTTCCAATATATGAGGGAGAAGCAGATACGAGACAGCCCTATCAGTCGTATCTAGGAATGTTGTTAATTAATTATCCGAATGTTTGCCATTCGTACTTTCTAAACTCTTCTATTAGATATTAGTTTTGATGTGACAAAATGTATAGGAATTTATCTTTTTAGCAACAATATCATAATTATTTGGAGGTTTTTTAAGAATTTTAAGAGACTGCAGAATGAAATGTCATGTTTTGTAGTGATTTAGCTTAGTTAGCACTTTACAAGCGAATGTTAAATTAGACATAGAGAAGTTTTCTCTGCAATAGGGTTATGGTTTAACTAAAATTAACATATACAGAAAAACCTTGTGCAAATATGTTATCCGAGTTACATGAAAATCTTATTCTATTTTTGATGGTTAATCAAAATAGAGAACTCTTGACTTCATTCACCAAAGAAGATCTTCCAAAACAAACAAATTCGTCTAAGATATAAGGTAGCACATTTCAAACAAACATAAAAATTTAACTTACTACCGAATCTTTACGGCTATCAAACTGTAATCGCTACTCTCATAAAAATAACTTTAAAAGCCTGTCATTTCCCTGGTTCTATGAAATATTACATAAGACAAGGTGCGTTATCGTATGTGCAATTAAACGTTGGGTCGAAAGTGTTGGGCAAAGCGCATGCGCGGGTCAAGTGCTCACTTACGTCACTATGCAGTTGCGCCGTCCATGTTGACTGCAATGTTGTTCTTTTTTAAACGTAATTTGGAATTTAATTGCGTAAAAAAAATAAAACTAACTTTTTTATTTCAGTTTTTTTATTGTTCTTTTTTTAAATTGACATTACAAAATGAGTGCAAGTAAAGTGATTCTGGATTATTCTATTCATTTGATTTTTAGTCTGAAATCAAAGTATAAATAGTATAAATGACCTAATTCGTTTTTCTATAAAAATGAACCGCCAAACGTATATATAAAAAAAAACGTATACATATAAATATATAAAAAAGAAACTAAAAAATGCATAGAAAATTAGCCCACGGCTAGTTCCTAATATAATTACGTTCTTCAGTATTACTTTGGCAATTTAATTTTATACTCACAGTTGCTTAACCAATACAATCTACATTGCTCATAATTTAAACGCTAAAACAAAGTACCTCATACACAATACTCATGGCTGTTCGCAGTGAACTGACGTACAAATATGTTTGTTGCAGTATCGAGTTACGCGCGGTCCACAGTTCGATCCCGACTCCCGCACGTGACCGAACTACGACTTGCTAAGGTAAGCTTTATATTAATTGTTCATTATAACATGTGCCTATTTTGTTTAAGACAGTGGTTTATACATAAGGTACCTGTAAGTAATAGCCACATTATCAGTTGCTGCTCTGATAAGTACATACATTTTTAGCATAAAAAGTTGAACACACCACCTTGTTAAACCTGGGTATCAAACCCAGGACTGTACAATCAGCGGTTGTATATCACCAATACAATATTGCTTGATGTATAGAGGTAGAGTCGCATTACAAAGAAATGCAAACTGCGTTATACCTAGTTAATGCTATGAAATTGGCAAATAAATGGGGAAAGCCATTGCCTAGCAGTGGACCGAAAATTGGTAAAAAAATATATCTTTCGTGCGGCATTTCAGCAAAAAAATACAGCCGTATATTTATACAGGTTTTATAATTGTATGTGACAATATTAAACATTTAATACTTTAGGGTAAAATTAATCAATGAAATTAGGTACCTGTTTTAAAAACGACGGTGTAAATATTTTGGCGCCAAATCTAGATCGATACAATCTATTAGTTAGGAATTTGTTAAATTTAACAAGTTGGCATTGATCAGCACTGTATAAGGTAAACAACATGCCTATAGTTTGGGAGTTAAGCTCGTAAACTTAAAGATTTATAGATCGAGTTACTGGTTGGTAATTAGTTATAAGCCTTCTGGCGGTTAAACTGTTTTGAAACGGATGTTAAAAGTAACTGCGAGATGTAGAGATATTTGTTAAGATAAAAAATATATAAATCTTTAGCTACCTCCATAATATGCATAATATCACGCCTGTTGTAACCAAAGGTTGAGGCAGAGGACTAGAGGAGTATGAAACACATCCACGTTTCACCTCTAACAATTTCAGTCCATGTACCTAATAAGGGAGCGAGTTTACCATTTGGATCATTTATCACAATATCATGATCACCCATCTACAATATAGCCTTCCATGCACGACGACGTTTATCACAGTGACCTTGGTCACCCATCCATAAATTATATTTGCGACAGGTCGCTTAACTTTAACTTTACTTTATATGACGTTAACGCTTATCACAAAGACCACATGGTCACCCATCCATAAGTCATCCTTGCCAAAGGTTGCTTAACGTTAACCAGTACCTAGCATTTATGAGAGCATTTGGTCCACGTTACATATTTCCTCAAGTTACCGTAAGATGGCGCTGCTATCGTAACAGATAATCATACCAACAATGGCGCCTTGCGTTCAGCTCGTGGGACCCTGGAAGCAGGTCAATTTGGAAATCATTGTGGATAATTACCATCGTTACTACAAGCTTACATGGGAAGGGTCACAGGTACTAGTTTACACATAACTGGGAGATAACTATGTGATAATTGTCTTTTGCTATACCATATCAACATTTCATGAAACCAAGTGATTTTATTTCAAATTCCATCGAAGAATAGAATACGGAATGCGAACACGCATTTTACTTTGAAATGCCTGACGTTTCGGCGCAGGTTGCTCTGGCCGTGTTCGTGACTGAATCAGCGATGACAGGACGCCTTGTATATGAGGCGTGGCACCGTCAATATAATATTGAAAACAGTCTCCATGGGTCTCTCGCTAGCTCGTCACTAGCTTAGAAAGTAGTGACGAGCCATTATAAGTGTCAGCATTTGACCGAAATTAATAAACTATTTGACGTCATAAAATTTGAAATATTTAATCACTCGTTTATGCAAGTAAAGTAGATTTTAGCGAGCGCAAGTATTATACATTTAGTTGCTAGCATTAATTTTGAAATGTCGGGGATAGACAAGTCAAAAAATGGAGAATTTTTCTCAACGATAGGATAGTGCAGTATAAGAAAAAAACACATCCTTCTGAAATGGTTATATTTTTAACATGTCATTGTGTGCGACTTGTATAATTTGTCAATGATCTGCCGATGAGGTCAAAAGTTCTATTCCTGACTCGACCTAATTATAATTAGTTACTTCTAAAAGTAAATGTTTGTAGTAAATCAATAACAAGCCATACAACTCGGTTGAAGTCAGGTTAATCTCAAATTTCTTCGGAGCAAAGGTCCCAATTATACATTTGATTTACAACAAGTAAAATGAGCTTAAAGCTCAAATTCGTGAGAGATTGTGTTACGTGTTATTTATGAGCTGATTTTTGACCCGCGTGTTGTTAAGAGGGTATATTCATCCAGAACAAATCCATAGAACATAAGTTACGAATTGATATATTGAGTACCTAAATATAAAAAAATATGGATCTTTATTTTCGATTATTCATACGAAACTACTGTTTCGAGGAGATCGATTAATGCTTAATCTTCCGGACTGTTAGGGAAAAGCTTTACTTAGAAATAGCTTATATCTGTCTCATGTAAAATCAGTCTTATTTCTATAAATCTGGGGGCACGGAAGTGCCCCCGCAAGTCGAGCAAAAAAAAGCGGCACGGCCGTACCATCCTTTTCTCGAAGCAATTCGGGCTATTTTCGACCCCCCTATAATGTCGTTGTGGATAAAACAAGAAGCCTGAATTTTCAGCTACTAATTATTCATTGTATAAACACAGTATATTTAAAATTTCAGTCAATTTAAACCAGTAGTTTAAAAATGACAACTTGTTAAAGTTTTGAATTTTGTCACTCACTGATTCACTGACTCACTGACTCACCGATCATCAAAAGTATAAGGTACTTCTAGCAGACTTAGAAGCTTAAAATTTAGAATACAAATAGGGTTTAGTGTCCTAATCATGGGAAAAATTCAATATTTTCTAATTTCGGTCCAGTTTTCTAAATACACTAACTGCAACATTAACTTTGTAATCCCATATAAATGTATAAGATTACAAGATTACATTTGCAGTTAAGAATCATTATTACTGTAAAAATAATAAATAATAGGTGTAGATAGGTACATACTATATGAGGCATAACGGGAGGGTATATAAGGTGGGTAAGGGTGCTTAGCCCATGAAACTGATAAACATTCCCATAGGAAAATATGTTGAATTATAAGAAAAAACGTCTTTCCATACAAATTGGACTTATGTTCGTTCTACAAAAAGAAGTGAGATGCCACCAAAAACATTCTGTAAAAACCTCAAGTCTCGCAGCTCAGTCTTTCTGGCGTAAAAAGTGGTGAGATCTATATAATACCAAGTCGATTAATCTATTTCGTCTCTACTTAAAGGACCTTCTGTCTTAAGTTATTACATAAGTTATTATCATGTCAATATTAAAAATATTTTACGTTTAAAACAAATAGATCGACTTGGACATCGCATGAAAACACAAATTCGCCATTAAAATTTCAGGAGCATTAACTTCTCGTCGTGCTTTGTAGTGTAATACATACAAATCATGCGATGGCCATGTCGGTCTATTTGTTTTAAACGTAAAATATTTTTAATATTGGCATGATAATAACTTATGTAATAACTTAAGACAGAAGGTCCTTTAAGTAGAGACGAAATAGATTAATCGACTTGGTATTATATAGATCTCACCACTTTTTACGCCAGAAAGACTGAGCTGCGAGACTTGAGGTTTTTACAGAATGTTTTTGGTGGCATAATTATATACTACTGACAAATACAGGAATGTTATCGAATCGTACATCCGTTTAACATATTCTAAGTTAACACCTCCATCTACAAACAAGCAAAAACATTCCCAAGAAATAATTTCATAGAACAACAAAAACGAAGAGCTAATAAGATAACTTGGCTAATACAAACTGGATGTGGCAATAGATAGTGTGCGCACCTGGCCGCCACCGGACCGACGGCAGGGGACGGACGGCAGGGGACGGACGCCGGACAGGTGCGGTGATCAATTAACAAGGATCGATGGCTGAGATTACGCGGTGCGCGTGCGCCGGATCGGACGATTCTGTTGCCACCGGTTTAACTCAATAGCGGTAGCGATTTAAATTAAATATTTTTCGAGAGTTGTTTTAAGGTTAAAATTTTCTTTTATAGAGGTTCATTCCTTCTAGTTATCCTAAATATGTCATACTAAATCATGTTTCTCTTATTTCTAAGAGGATGGCCGATTTCTTTGATTGATAAAGCGTTACAAAAACAACATGATCTTTTGTCTATACATGGGTCGAACTGAAATCTATCAAAATTAGAAGATTCAGTTATAGTAGGTTGACCACAGTCCACCTTTACAGTGTTAAAGCCTGTTATTTCTTGACCGTCAGTTATCCAAATTGCCTTATGTCGTATTCCTTAACTATGTGAACATATAAAATTAACTACTATTACGCACAAAATACTTTGAAAATAACGCTCCAACAAGGAAAACCCGGCCAAAAATACTGATAATGATTCCAAGAGCCAAGACCACGTAATCATCACTAACCTGATGAGAATCGTTAAGCAAAAGTATTGCCATTTATAAATACCGTTGTTTGGCAATGATGATCCATTATATACCATCTCGTTCGTTATATTAGTAGGCGGTTAAATGACCCGCAAATATAATTTAGTAAGAAGGTAGGTTGAGGACCCCATTAATTTTTGTTTTCAGGCCTTTTGTTTTAAGAGTGTTGTGCGAATTTTTTGATGGCGTTCTTGACTGTGTCAACTGATTTATTACGTGAGATGATTGTGTCAACTATACTAATACATACAGAAAATCACGCTTTCATCTTATGGTGAACCGGCAGAAGGGCGACACCAAGTACGATTGATGAAACCATATTTTATCCTTTTACACAAATAGACTATTAGATCTTAATTAGTAAGATAATTTTCACCAGAAAAGTGATTAAATGTTACCTGACTACAGTTCTTTAAAATACATATCATCTGTAAATAATTTTCGTGGTAACATAATCGAATGAACGAAGATGATTCTGTAGCATTTTCGGTATATACCGCCTCTTAAAACACGAAGAAAACATGGACAAAACACATAATTTTATGATGACCATCCTCTTTCTGCTCATGCCTTGCACCATACCCCATGTTACAGATATTCGCGGGCATTCCAATCAGTCGGCAAGCGGTACAGATTGCACTAGCCGATAGCGTTAAAAAGTACAACTGAACTGGTGGGAACTCAATACTACGGCCTATCTGAGCCTATCTGTGTTATTTTGAGAGCGAAATCTAACGTTTAATTAATACACGAACTGGTTCGCAGCTGTGAATGAATTTTCTTAGAAAATTGTCCTGATATGAATGAATGAGTTCGTGGTGAAATTAATCGGATCTAGTTTTAAACGTTGCATGCGTCTGCGTTTGTGCATGCGGTTGTTTGATGTTTCATGAGATTTAACTTTCTTTGCTATTTTTATTTCGCATCAATAAAAATGTATAAAGGACTAGCTGACCCGCGCAACTTCGCTTGCGTCACATAAGAGAGAATGGGTCAGAATTTTCCACGTTTTTATAACACTTTTTACTGTTACTCTGCTCCTATTGGTCGTAGCGTGATGATATAAAATATGCTTTTTTCACAAAAATATTCTCAAAATTATTTATATCTCCTAATATAACGAAGTCGCGCTAAGGCATATCCGTCATTAAAACAGTTGCCATGACAACGGAATTTTGTTGATTCAATTGTCATTATAAATTGATTATTCGCGACTTAGTTCGCCACCTGAATTTTCCGGGAAAATGCGTCATTTTCCCGGGCTAAAAAGTAGCCTATGTCCTTTCTCGGGTATCAAAATATCTCCATACCAAATTTCATGCAAATTGGTTCAGTAGTTTAGGCGTGATTGAGTAGCAGACAGACAGACAGACAGACAGACAGACAGACAGAGTTACTTTCGCATTTATAATATTAGTATGGATTGGTTTAATGACTGTCTTGCCGAAAACATTTAGCCACATTTTTTTTAACTTGTACCAAGAGAAATGTTTAATTTGGGTTTGTTCGTTCATTTTCATACAAAATAGAGAATACAGGGTTAATTTGGTAAACCGACACTCCGAATTAATCTGAATCAATTGAAAAAATATTTTTTCATTAGAAAATACTTTCAAAAAACATTGAACAAACATTAGATACAAACAGTAATTTCACACTATGTGTCACACACCTGCCATTCTAACAACAAAAAAAATCAATACAAAAACGTCAAAACAGTCTTTAAAAACCAAAAAACAGTAAAAAAGAATAGCTCAGTGGGTCGTAAGTGTAAAATAAAAGCATGTAATAGACTGTTGCCTCGGTTGTGTAAGCCACGGGCCACTGGTAGTAGTAACTGTGTAGTGTATAATCTGTGGAAATGCGCGTGCGCATGCGCGTTGCGACAAAACCTTTCCTATGCGCGTACTAGTTATTCCGATGATAGGGTTGGTAGGGAGCTTACTACTAACTTACTACTGTTGGGTATTTCTATGTTTTTTGTCGCTTGCAAACCACAATTGAAAACAGTGTTAATGCACTTTAATAAAAACAGTCCAACTAAAGTTATCCTAATTTTTCTTTCAACTATGTTGGATTCGGCTTCCAGTCTCAACGGATGCCGATCCTGCTGGATACCAGTATGTTACATAGAGCGTCTGCCTATCGGACCTCCACAACCCAGTTACGTACGTCATACCACAACACCTCTGAACCCTAACGGCTGTCAAAGATATCGTGAAATAAGAGCTGAATGTTACTCATGGAACTAACTAGTAAAGCTTTTAAGATATATTCTAGATAGGAAAAATCTATCTCTTTTTACTCCTAAATCACCGGCCTCTTATTCACTTTTCGTGACAACCCTAAGTATAATACAATATATCTTCGTACAATATTAATTGGCATTTAATTGTTCACTTGAGTATAATTGTTATTGAAATTTTCGTGTTTTCTTGTGAGAATACAAGACACGCAACAAGATTTCAAATAGTTAAGTAAAGAAATATGTGCTCTATCGCAACATGACACACACTTATGTACGAAATACATACTTGTTTTGTACATACGCAACACTTACGAAAATTTTGTTTTTTTTGACTGAGTAGCAACATCAGCGCATCTTTTTCTTAGGTTAAGCTGCGCTTGCTAAGGTTGGTCATTGGATGGGTGCCCATATTATACATACCGAGTTCTGCCGTATTTCGAAAGGCGCGATCGATTGTGGGTTCTGGCTGTCTTCTCTTTAGATATTTTTGACAGTCTTAATAACAATTATTCTGACTTAATAATAATTTGTTCTCTGTTGTCAATTGCGCTATGTGCTTCTATTTTACTTGACTTTTCTACATCTGCACCTGTCGGCACCAAAGCACATTCGTATTTAGGTACCAAAATTAATGATGGGTGCCTTTAATCCACTCTCACATATCCACTGAAGGTTGAAATAATATTACCCAATCTTAAGAACCAATTTGTACTCACCTTTACATTCCACACTAACTCATCGTATTAAAACAAAGCTCACTACAAAGTACTGAATAGAAATATAATTACATAATGGTTGAATGCGCCATTAGCTAGTGGCGAACGTTGGCGGAGATGGCCGAAGCACGCCGAAGTGTGGAAAAAGTTCGCTGGCTCGAACAATAGGCGCAACCACGAACAATGCCGTAGCGCCGCGGGGGAACTGCTACAAATGGTCAGGAACGATGGAGATGTTGAATTTAATAGATAGGGGATTAGATGCACTTAAATAACGAATAAATCTAGGTGTTCGGATAGCTCCTAGCTTGATGACAACACTTCTGTTTTTTATCTTGTTCAATGTCAATTAATAGTTGCATGTAATCACGCTATATGTCATGTCAATCATAAACGTACCTAGCTAATATTTTGGAGCCTTCTGAGTCGTATTAAAGCTTTCATTATATTATTCGTTGCAAGTTTCATATGGTTACAGATCTTAAAACCAAATGCTTCGACCTGGTCAATGACACTTATCCAGCAAAGCAAGAAAGGGTGAAGCTTATAGTTTAACTGAAATATTGCAAATACATACTACTCAAGAAAAATCCAGTACTTTCTACATAGTAGTACAGTTTGCCGCATCAAAACATTCTCACATGATGTTCAACTATTAGAGCGTTTGGTAGACAATATGGGAGATGTTAGATTAAGTCCATTGTTCGCTGGCGGCTCCCGCAAAAAGAGCACGCGCATGCGCGAGACCACACCGGCGCCACGCGCTGTGGCCCCAACACGATGTGATACCATTTTCAACATTCCTTAATAACAACATCACTTGGATAGAAAAGAGAGGTTTTAACGCCTGTTTTTCACGATAAGGTAGGCTGTGGTATCAATATTTCCATAATGTTGTGAGTGCGAGTCCGAGGTTACACCACTAGGCCGATTTGAATGTAGCAAGGTGATAACCGAAGGGCCCGGGATCAAATTATGCACACCATTACTTTTTACATCCGAGACTAGTAAGATTTTGATGAAATTTAGTTCTTATATAAATTTTTATAATAACCCGGATTTCCCGGCGTAAAAAATATTCTATGTAACACTATGTAACACATCGAATATTTTTTACGCCGGGAAATCTTTTCAAGCGAACGAATTCACTGGCAGAAGCTGGCTTATAATATAAGCACAATTATTTTCGTTTACTAGAGTTCAATTGTTTCTTCCTTGCTTCCTTTGTTCCTCTCTTTAATAGTATATTTTTCGTATAATTTCTCAGTGTACCATCAGATTGGTAGTAGTTGCAAGGCGGAAGGTAACGCGATAGGTCCGAGGTGAAGGAAGCGTTGTCTAACTCTAGTGTAGAGTTACTTGCGGCTTCAGCGCCGGTGTCGGATTTGTGCCTATTTGGAGTTTAATAAGAATATTAGATAATAAATATTTAGTTTGTATTCTTGTAGATAGCCTCCTAGCCTTTGTTTTATCCAACACCATTTTCGTGGTTTAAGTTTAATTCCGTTTATTTTTTTCATCTAGAACTTTTTAATGAATTTGTTAGCGATGGTTTCTGCTAAGTGATAGCAGAGTGATAAGATCTAATACCTCCCCCGTTTGGTAGTAGACCCATGAAAGTTATTTTTCTAAAGCTCAAACAGTCGCCTGGAGATCCGTTGTAAGGTACCAATTTAAATTATAAAGTTTTGTAGATTAGTCTTTTAAGGCATGCCTTCCAGTAGTTATACAGTTTAGAATCGAGCACTCTAGATTTGTAGGTAAAAGTACCTATGCCACAAGATTACTTTCTTAATGTTTTTTTTGTTCTTATATCAAAGGTACAGGGTTCTGATTGAAAACTTAATCATTAACTCATTGACTATCGTAATTACAAACTTGCAGTAAAAATCGACCACCTCACTTGAGAACATGTTAATTTTCTCCTACACATCACACTATCCATTGTCTGTCATCAGCACATACCACTATAACCAGACCTCTGCACTTCGAACAAGCTTCATACATCACCAACTGCTATGAGAGCTCAACGTAAATTGGTTTATATTCTTTCATCCCCTTTGTGTGGCATTTTTAATCACTGGTACTTGCATAGTCATTTATGCGTTAATTCCATTTGCTACAGTAATTTTAAACTTTATTTTCTAGCACGTATAGTTGAATTTACTTTGAATTCTTTTCACATTTTCATTGACATCACAAGATTAAAGAATGATTTTGAGTTATGTGTGTCTTGGAATAAGGTTGAATTTTCAATGTGTGTGTTTTATCATAATTATTGAATAGTTTCTAAGCATGACTGATCATTTTCAGGCTTTTGTGTGAAGAAATCAGGGATCATTTTAATTATCGATTATGTGGATGATTTTTATCGTGTGAGTTGATTTGAATGGAAAATAATGGGATGGTCGCGTTGCTTTTGATGGTTTTAATAGAGCCTTGAGATTGTGATGGACCACCTTGAACACGGGGGAAATGAGTGACTTGTGTGTTAAAAGTAGATAATTAAAATAGATGCAGCATTTCAAGAGAAATTGCATGTACTAGTAGATGCTTTCGAATATCCTATTTTGGTTATTTCTTATTGAACTACCTTAGTTTTCTACTTGATAATTTCTTATTTATGTAGGTAATGTTCCCAATAGTAATGTTGCCTAACCACTCTCCCGATCGGGGTAATATCCTTGTCCAGCTGTGGGACCGTCCCCATTTTGAAAGGTGTAAAGGTTTCACAAGAATGTTTATGAGTTTTATTTGAATTATTTTATTTATTTTGATAAAGATCCCATCTTTAACATTTAGGAATAGGAAATTTAAATACGAGTACAAAAAAAATATTTATTTCATTTAAAAAAGTGCAAAACATTACATGGTTTGGAGTAGCCATTTAAGAAAAGATATTGCTTGTATTAGGTAAACTCAAAAATAAAGACATGTGCTACATTTACATGCATCAAAATAATTAGCGGAGGAGTTAAAATCACATCAATTTCTCTCCATATTTTAAATACCAGTTAACCAGAGGCCGGTCACATGTGTCCATAATTATTCCATCTCATTAACCTTCTCTTATCAATGATCATAATAGACGTAATTATAGTACAATTTAAACAATGTTCAGAGTGAACTCTCGGCTTATCTTTCAGTTTTTGTTCTTCTGACATTTTACTACATACATACATACCAGCAGCAGATTAAAAATAAATCTTAATACACTTAAAGCTGCCTATACGTTTGAGCAGTCACTCGTAGTGCGAAGCTAAGCGAATAGCCAGCAGTTACTTGTACGGTTATTCCGTGTTTTTCTCATTTTTACTAGTCTTCTATGCGTATTTTGAATATTGATTTCGTTTTTGATAAATTGACATTTAGTTTTTACTGCTGGACTTCCAATTGGTAAAGTAGATATTTGTATCTACTACTTAATTTGATTAACAGTGTTTGCAATATTGCGTTTTTAATATTATTTAACTGGCTAGCTCGGTCGTTTCTACGGTATAACCGAAATGGTGGTCATTATTCAGCCTATCAAATAATGACAATTTCACGTTTTTAAAAGTTGTCTCTAATCTGTACTCTCCTTTAAATTCCCACGAAATAAAGCCTTAATGGCGTACACAAAAGGCTGTCTTTTAAAACGTGACATTTTAAAATAATTGCAGTTTTTTGTCGTCTCGTAGCATTACTATGTAAGTTTAATAACGTGTAGTAATTATATAAAAATAAGTTAAACATTTTCATGTAATGTTGCGTGGAGTTAATTTGAGTTGTAGTGGATTGCCGCCCAAATTACACCGGCTTGCGCCTTGGGGCATGTATTAGGTAATGTTATTGAAATAATTAGGTGGACAAGGCTCCTGTAACCTAGTTTGTTCTGATTGTTTTTTGTGGTTTAACTGGGGTGTATGATGGGTCATACACCCTATAATGCAGTTTTCTGACAGTCTGTAGACATTATGTGTTGACGATCCTACTAACTATACGTAGCTTATAACCTGGAATAACGCATAACATACTTTATGAATCTTTTCACTCGGACCAAGTCGCGGGCAGAAGCTTGTCTATAATAAAAATAAAAACGCAAAATTTCGTTAGGATGGATAAATGTATATTTGTTACCCTTTTACGCAAAACCTATTCAACGGTTTCTCATTAAATTCGGTACACTGATAGTTAATTAATAGATAACATAGGATTTTTACCTCCGAGAAATATTATCAAGCGGATTTGCAAGCAGAAGCTCGTAAACAAATCAATGATATTCTCTTCAAAAACAAAACAAACACAACAAAAAACAAATGGTAGTCGCAACAGCTTTATTATCATAACAGCGTTAATACATCACTGCTGCCGTCCCACTCACTCACATGACGTATGACAGGGACAGACAGACAAATCGCCGTCGCCTTGCAAGGCAAGCGGCTTGTTTGAACGCGACGACTTGCAAATTGCTGCTTAGCTTCTTTGCTTACTTATGTTAGCTTATTCATTCATGAGTTTATTTTACTCTAAAGTCGTAGGCTGAGGAGTGTCTAACATTTCTATTAATTCTTGTCCTGTATGACAAGATGTAAGGATGTGAATGAGGCAAAGGAAGTTTGTCAGGATCGCACCTAGTGGCGTTCTCTGTTCGCTGCCTACCCCTATGGGAAGAAGGCGTGATTTTATGTATGTCTGTATGTATGCACATATAGAGTGAGCCTATTTTGACATTTATGGACACTTTGTTTTATTTTAGTTCGATATGAGAATGTTTCTTATGGAAAATTCCAAATAGGGCTGCTAGATTTGGTTTGGGAAACGATTCTCGAAGCTCTGGAGATAGAAATCTTATGATCCGTAAATCTATATGTTATCATCTCGAGCCCTGGATAATATCGATTACAATATTATGAAGATTAGAATTCTTAGCAAAGGCGAACGGCAGGTTTGTATGAAGAATTCGTACAGCTTATAAAATGTCATGTTTAGGTTTACTTTTTGTTTAAATTGGTAGCTAATATGATAGACAAGCTTATTTTAAAATTATTATATTTTTAAAAGTTGGGAGGTAAAAGTTATGTCCATTTTAAGAAGCCCCGATAGTTCGCTAAATTGCTCAGATGCTGTCAAAACCACAATCCAAAACAACAGCAAATTAGCGGATGCGTAGACGTCAGACTAACAGTGACGACTCATGAGATTTTCTTTTTCTTTAGTTGTCAACAAAATATAAGCCATAGACCAAAAAATATTATTTAAATGAACAAATTAATACTTTCTAATTAATCCGGACTTCTAAAAATAATACTCCCAAATAAAAATAAGTGACTTAGTCCCCTTAATAAGTGGTACAAATTCTGTTACGAAACAACACAAACTTTAAGCTGTACGAAATCTGCCGATCTCCCTTCATACAGTATTTTCATGCGAATTATAAAACTGTGAAAACGTTGTGATTTGAGAAATGCGGATAATTTTTTGTTCTATCTTCGTGAGGATGAAACTGCGTAGTTTCGAAACGTGGGTTTTTAACGCTAAATTGCCATTTAAGTTTAAATATTTAATCCATATTTGACCAGCCAAGGATTCGCTAAAAACTGTGAAGACACACCTCGAAATAACTTGTAAATTAACATTTTATTTGCCAATTACGTATGTTAAACAAAATACCAATTCTGTAGTAATCGTGCTTATCTTTAAGAATACTACAGTCGTTATATAAATACGTTTTTGTTTGTTTACAAGATAAAATTGAAACAAAACCCGATCAGGGGGGCTATCACGTATCTCAGTTGACATTTACTTGAAAGCCACTATGCTGTACATTGTTTTCTCTCTTAGAATATAATGATTAACACGTTCTGTCAAAGCAGCAATGTACTGAATAGTAACCATCAATTTGCCGTACACTAGCTGTCAACTTAGATACGTGATAAGCCCGCAGAAGATATATTCTTTAATCAAAATTCATTGTCTTCGTTTACAGCCTGTTCAAAACTTTTGTTAGTCTGTAAGATGCTATCTCTAAAGCTACTGAATCAATTATCATCCATTCGCTATATCCATTCTTGTTTACATACAAGAAAAAAAATTCGCGGAATATAATTTAACGCGATGCATGTCGCGGTCATAACTTAGTCTTGTATATAAATAGTGTTGAATGCATAATTAATACACGAACACTAATCAATCGACTATAATGAATGTATTTAGTTGCAAATTGTTTAATAGCTGTTTTATATAGGAATGCATATAATTGCAGTTGTTAAGACTGTTGTTATAGAATTAGGTGTCTTAAAATGAGATTTGCATACGGCGTTGACAGCACATATTATGTTTTTTTATGTGACTCATATTTAGATAGTGGTTGTGGATATGGAGTCATGAATCATTTAATTAGAGGCTTAGCGGGCCAAAGGTTCTTTCCGAACCTAGATATTTTGGCTTTTAAAATACGGAAAAGGTTAAAAGAAACGGTGCAGAACTTAGAAAATCAGTGTGGCCTGATTGATCCAGCTACTTTATTTTGCTAATACTCTACTGCGGTTGTTGATAATCTAGATTAATCGTGCATAGCAGGGCTCTCTACTAACTACTAAGACATTGGACTGAAAAATCATCAACCTTTCAATAGCTCAACATGCAAGTTTTAAGTTCAAAAAAGAGTTCTATATCGCTACCATTATTCCCACAGTGTGATATATTGTGTCGCAACTGACGGCCGACCGATGCCTGACCGGTGACCGTCGAGGACCGACGGGGGCGTCTCCAGCGGCGCGGGAATGTGTCGGTCACCGCGCGGTAATGCACGTAATCATCACAATTATATGCGCCCGCGTACTCTCACCGCCGAATTGTAGCGAGATCACTGTTAAGAGGTAGTTCGGTTGTGAATTATGCTGTGGTCTGTTAACTGCCTTGGAAGTCTTAGTTGTATATGTGTGTGATTGATATGAGGTTCGGTTTTTAACTTGAAATAGACGTTGTTTTTTAAAACACTGTTGCAGCTGGGAATTTTACTGCTCTTGGTAAATAAAGTACTTAGTAGAAGTAAACGTTTAACAATTTAAGGCATTGTATTGCATGTAGAGCAATTCTTATATTTAAAGTATCTTGTCCTCAATAAGAATCTCAAGTCTCAAGAAAAAAACGTTTTGTAAATTAAGAGCGTTTACTTGTGTAGGTACCTACTTACTAAGAGCGGCAATATATCCGGCTTCAACAGTGCTTTAAAAAAAAGGTCTTGTCTTGACGAAAATCGAACCTAGGCATTTGTAACTCACAGTAGATATTCAGACATATTCTGGTCTCGAGATCTACAATATTGTAAAATAATTTACTTCATGATTGTGCCAGCTATCAGCATAAACTGTCTGCGCCTTAACATCAAGTGTAGTTTCTCACGCAGTTCAAACGCGCCGCCACACCGCGTCACCGCCTGCGCTCTGTACTTGGAACTATATCACATTTTATTGTTTGAGAACTTACCTACTGATAAAGTATATTAGCATTAAGCTTTTGCTCGCGACTTCGTTCGCATCCACAGATTTTTGGAGTGAACTTTTAGCAGTATCCTTAGTCCAGGTTTTAAATTACATACCTATGTGGCGAATTTTATAACATACAAACATTAAATTTTCTCATTTATAGTAGTAGTAAGAGTACTATATGCGGTTATATTCTCATATTGTATCCCATTACTATTTATCTTGCTTTGCTTGATGTTTCTGTTCCACAAGTCATAGTCAGTTAATCTATATTAATAATGAACAAACAAACTAAATTGGATAATTTTTTTTTTTAAATATAAGTTAGTAACAAGGTTTGTATGGGATCGATGGGACCAAAAATCTTACGGGAATGGAGTAGGAGAATAGGCATAAAACTGTACTTTATACGTACGAAGTGGTGTCAGTCTGCTAGTACTGAATAAATTCAAATATATTACCTTTTTTTTATAATCCAGGTCATACGATCTTAGTTAAAGAATGTCTACCAGTTTACATTGAGCGCAATATAATCAGTCTTGACATGTTATGTAACCAGCTATGTGCCTTATGTGGGCAATTGAGCTTACATGCTGATTGACATCGGCTTTTGATGGCAGTGTGACAATTTCAGATGTCATTAGGTTTTTGTATTTGGTGCGGCGATGGAAGTTAGTCATTTAGATTCCTTATTTGGTAGTAAATGGTGTACTAAATTTTGAAATAAGCTTCGTACTTTATCGGTGTAAACTGTACAATTGGTTTACATATGGTAATATAGCGTATTACTTGCCTAAAAACAAAACTACGAAAGCTGATTGTACCGCGGATTCCGAAAGATATTGTGTCAAGTAAGCAAGAAAATATAATCTGCACACTTGGTCAGTTTGACTCAATACAAAAGCTTAGTGATACACCCTGTAATCCTCCATAAAGTTATTGGCGTTATAGGTATATTGGCCTCATACGTATATACATATAACGAAAATAACGTTATAGACGATTACATAAAAATCCCGCCTTTTTCTCGTAGCGGTAGTACCAAAGAAACATTTATTCTGCAAAATTAAAGTAAATAACAAAAAATTGGCGCTGTCTAGTCTCTGTCGACACCCAAGTGAAAAAGGCATGATTTAATGTATGTACCTCAATGTACAAAAAAACTTTACAAGATAGATTTATCATAAAAAACGGCAAGTATTATTTACTACCTTAAATCATAATCGATTACTTAAAATAAAATGTAACCATTCATCTGTATAAACGGGTTGTTATGAAAGAACGCAATGTGTTCATTGCAGTACATCATTGATTGCTGATCGCCTTGGCCAAAATAAACGAGATACTCGCGAGAACACTCCTTGTAAAACTATGCTAATACTGGTACTTAATTATATTAATGCTGGCAAGTTGGATTTAGTGAATTAGTTTAGTTTGTGAGGGCTTGAGTGATTTTGAAGTCGTGTTTTTGTGTAAGCACTGTCTAGGCGACGATGTTAGAAAATAGTTTTATTTTAGGTAAAATAAAAGATTTTATATCAGTTAGACACGAGTTACTGACACGTAACATATTATTTTTAATAGTTTCTAAACTCAAGCCGGTTATTTACTTGGTTTCTTTTATTTAGTGACAGGAATGCTGGAATCGACCGCAGAAGGGTTACCAGTTTAGGTACCTATCATGGTGTAAGGCGTTCCCCCGTCTCTATGCAGGCAAAAAGGGTAATTTGTAAACCACTAAAAATCCCATATTACTAAAACAAAAGTTGTTGCTTATGATACGAGTAAGTATCTATCTACGCAAGGTTTTTGATGTTTTAAAAATAACCCTGTAAATCTCATGAGTAGTTGACTGTTGTCATCTCAAAATATAGTGCAATTAGTAAATATTTAATGCAATATAAACCAACAGTTGACAGTCAATTATGTGCTGAGCTTGTAATACGGAGCCTAGACGACCTTGCTTCAAGTATGTCGCCGTAAAACAAACAATATAGGTATTATTCAATATTTATACAAAGCCCTCAAGGTTGTACTCACAAAGCCTCTAATAGCAGGTAAATAGGAATTTGGCAAATATTTGATGTACCACTTAATTGCTAGATTTTATTGGAACTTCCTTTAAAAAAATGGGTAGGTACTTAGTTACTTAGGCTTTAGATTCTGCGTTATTTCCGCAGCTCAAAAACGTAAACAGCTATTTTCTATGCGTGTGACTATTGTTTTTCGATGCGATATTGTTCTGTCCCTGTAGTTTGATTGATAAATAACTTTACTACTCAAGTTAACTTACTGTATTTTTCCCACCCTTATATTGAAACTTGACCTTAGGGCGGCACGTAAAAATAAGGCTCTTTAAGTTTAACATCACTTGCTTTAACGGTGAAGGACAACATCATGAAATCTGGCATGACTAAAATTTGTTGAATACATTTATTGCCGGCATGCAAAGTCCCCAACCCGCACTTGGCTTGCGTGGTGGACTAAAGGCCTAACCCCTCTCTCGTTTGGTACGAGATGCATGCCCAGCAGTGGAACAGTAACGGGTTACAAAGAATTCTAATTGCTCAGAAAGATAGACTCGTATTTCCATGTCTGTTACTCAATCACCAAAAAAATAATTTGAACATCGACCTAAGTCAAAAACGAAAGTCATACAATTTCATTGACGTATTGGTATCAAAACAACTACATTACGAATTCCTATGCAAATGTACTCGTATTTGTATCTCAATAACAGGATTGTGGACCGGTTCATTGATTGCGACACGACAAGTGAACAGGTGGACTATGATTTGATTCATTGTGTGCTGCTAGAGATGGAACCGATACATCGAAGATTTACCGAAATATGTCGATTTTAAGCATCAATTTAGACTGTAATACGTTTTTTATTATTATTACAGTAAATCTTATATAGATATTAGAGAGACCACAAAATGTGTGTCTTATTCTCAAAGAGGATTTAACATCCCAATGCTGCTTAAAAAGGGCTCGCAAAATCGCGGTCTCGGTTTTAGTCCATAAGGATAGCAGTCGTCAAGCCATTCCAAATCCAGATGATCCAATCAATAGACCTTTACAGCGCGAGCGGCTTGAACAACTTTGACTTTGAACACGGTAGGCTACTCAATATACGTTCAAATAATAAACATCGATGTTTTGGTTACGATATTTGCATCCCTATTTACTATACACAGTGTGCTAGGTATCATTCATATCATTGTATTACATTCTGATATTATTGAGCACGACTGATATGATAATATTATAATGTGTCAAAACAATATTGTGATTATAAACAACTGTTTGTTGTGATGCACTAAAATTTGTCAGTGATTGGTTTGTTATTGTAATTAAATATGTATTTGCTGTTTGGAATTTGTGTGAACAGTTTTGGAGAATTAAAAAGCATATCGGACTGTTTTTTTTAACCCATTGATGTTCCAGGGGTCTTCTCCCGGAGTGAGAAAGAGATTGGGCCTTGAGCGAACGTAACAGTAAACTCCTCTACTCTTGTTCATTGATTTGAAGGAATGCAGCATTTACCGAACTGATAAAACTACCAAAACAACGTAATGACCTAAATTTTATATTATTAATAAGTATCAGGATACAAAAACCTTTAAAATATCTAGTTAACCAAAATAAAAAAGTCTTTCGTAAAAAGCTTTAAGCGTAAAAGTTACGCATAAATCTGTCAATGGCGAAAGCCTTATCAACAATCGACCACGCCCGACAGATGGCATTACACGTACATATGAAATTCCGTGAGACACAAGTAGGTATAAGTAGGTTTATATTCCGGTATTTATAATAGTTTATCGATACAAAGGGCTTGGCTTTGACGGGAAACGGTTTTGAATTTAGGAAATACTTTTGAGAAAGTCTTTAAGCCGTGTGAAGTGGAAGTGAGAACGTTTTTCAGACGACGGATACTATAGTACACATTAACCTGAATTTCACGTAGCTAACCTTTGGTTACCTGTGCATTATTTTATTCTTATGTAAATTATACTGGTGACTACATTAGCAAATATGCAACGCTTTCTGTCTTAGCGGACCGTAAATAAAATAAAAAATAGTAAATTTCATGCACATTGAAACCTGCATGTACAAATATAGAATTAAAATACCGAATCTTAAAATTGTTGTTATATGTATATGCATATAAACTTTGTAGGAAAAAACTGGGAAACTACCGAAAAAAATTAAGCAAGTTAATGAATACAAGCTCATAATACCTAATATTTGTATTATTTGTTCATCAATGGATATCCGTTGTCACTACTTATCATCATATACTTATACAATACACATGTTGTCGCAGTGAAAAGTCGGCACCTCTGATCTTTTAACGTGGACGAGGCATCAGGTACATATTACATATATTTTACGTAAGCAGTCGTCGGGCGCACCTTCCTCACTTATTGGGGGACTCAAACAATCGCTGACGACAATGATGACTTAACAAGAATTAAACATTACACAATACAACAACTACAAGTTTTTGTCAAGAGAAAATGGTTGAAGAATCAATGGTTGCTTACGTAAACTTAATTGACTGTTGCTGGTATCGTAAAATAAGAATCTTTCCCCAATAAAGACGGGTTGGAAATAAGCTTTTTCTTTATAAGGTGAGTAAAGAACTTCCGCAGGTATACTTGTTGTATCCGTAGTTAAATAAAATACATGCACTTACCTCTTTATGCCTATGTACCTATATGTAGCCCAATTGTCTATAGTCGGTACTGTGGAGTATCGGAACTTTGACATTTGAAATGTAGGTACTGTCAAAATAGTTCCTGCGACTTTCGATAGCTAACTAGTTGTCAGTAGTTGATAGTGGTAGAGAATCGAGGCAACGTATACGTTACCCTATCTACGACCCTTAATTTATGCATACCAAAGTATAAACTTCTATTTAAAAAAAGACTATATCCTGACTACTTCGAAGGACGTCCTCGCGGCTGTGGGCTCTTTCAGGAGTGAATCGGCCGGCGGTCTCGACGGGCTAACGCCCCAACACCTGAAAGACCTTGTGAGTCCGGGCGCCGGTGAGGCCGGTTGCGAACTGCTGAAGGAGCTCACCGCTCTGATTAACTTGATGCTCTCCGGCGGTGTGGCCGGTGCCGTCGTTGACGTTTTGTATGGCGCCAATTTATGCGCCCTGCGAAAGTCGGATGGCGGCATTCGCCCCATCGCCGTCGGGTGTACCTATCGGCGTATGGCAGCAAAAATTGGTTGTAAATTTTATAAAGAACATTTGGCTTCAAAATTCCAGCCCCTTCAACTCGGTTTCGGATCAAAAGGGGGCTGTGAGGCTGCCATACACGCGCTGAGGACGTACCTTCGCTGCAGTGAAGGTGAGGTCATCCTAAAGGTTGACCTAAAGAATGCCTTCAATTCTGTGAATCGGGACACTCTGTTGACACAGGCAAAATTAGAAACACCTAAATTATTTAAATTTCTTTGGCAATGTTATCGGCACCCTTCTAAATTACTCTTTAAGGATAATCTTTTGGAGTCTTCAGTAGGCTGTCAACAGGGTGACCCTCTTGGACCGGTCATTTTTAGCTTGGCTATTAACCCCATTATTCGGCGTCTAAATTCAAAATTTAACGTTTGGTATTTGGATGATGGTACCCTTGGGGGCGATGTAGATACCGTTTTTAATGATTTGGCTTTCCTAAAAAATGAATTCAAACGAATTGGTTTAGAACTTAATTCAAATAAATGCGAAATTTTTTTTAATAACTTACCAGACAAATCTTTGGCTTTTTCTAAATTCACTACTTTGGCTCCTAATTTGAAAATTATGCAACAAAACTCTCTTCGCCTCCTTGGGTCCCCTATTTTAGAAGATGGTTTTGAACCTTTTATAGAGGAAAAAATTCAAAATTTTAATGAAATTTCGGAACGCCTCATCAAAATTAATATTCATTCTGCATTTACTATCATTCGGTTTTGTCTTTTCGTCCCAAAATTTACACATGCCCTTAGAGCTTCGCCTTTTTGGAAAATCTCGGTTCCACTTCTCAAAATTGATGATATCATTAGAAATACACTCACCAAAATTCTCAATGTGGCCTTGGACGACCGTGCATGGCTTCAGGCTTCCTTGCCTATTCGTTTAGGAGGCCTCGGCGTCCGCAAAATTTCAGATGTTAGTTTGCCTGCGTTCCTGTCCTCGGTCCACGGCACGGAAGAATTGACCAGGAAAATTTTAGCTCCTACACTGGTTAATTCTGAAGTGTCGTGTAAGACCGATGCCATGAACGCCTGGAAAATGGCCGCTCCAAACACGGATTTACCTCGAAACTTGTTCTCTCAGAGACAGTGGGACGCGCCGCTCAGCAGTTTGATTAGGAAAATATTTTATTAACATCTTCCACTTCTGCTGAGCGTGCTCGCCTTCTGGCTGTGGGAGAATGGGAATCGGGGCTTTGGCTTCAGGCTCTCCCTTCATTTAACGTAGGTACCATGCTCGATGATACCACGTTCCGCATCGCCACATGTCTTCGTTTAGGAGCCTCGTGTGTTTCTCCGCATCGTTGTCACTGCGGGGAAGCTGTCGGCGAGCTCGGGCACCATGGTCTATCATGTAATAAGAGTGCGGGTCGTTTCCCGCGTCACGCCCACCTAAACGACATAATTCGCCGGTCTCTTGCCACCGCGGGTGTTCCAGCTCTATTAGAACCCAATGGGCTGGCGCGCGACGATGGGAAGAGGCCGGACGGTATGTCGTTGTTGCCTTGGAGTATGGGCAGGCCCTTGGTTTGGGATGCAACCTGTGTCGACACCTTGGCGCCTTCCCATATTCCAGGTACGGTGGGCGTTGCGGGCGCTGCTGCCGCATCAGCAGAAAACCTCAAGCGGCGCAAATATAGTAACATTATTGGTAATTACGTATTTGTGCCGTTTGGGGTTGAAACCTTGGGACCGTGGGGCCCGAGTGCTCGTAGTCTCTACCGAGAGATTGCGAAGCGTCTCGTCGATGCTACGCGTGACCAGAATGCTGGCCTTTACTTTGGTCAAAGAATTAGCATTGCCATCCAACGTGGCAATGCTGCCAGCATTCTGGGTACGTTACCAGTCGACGATGGTGAGGAGAAATTCTACGACGCGTGACGCAGTCCTTTTGTATCCATATTTTATATTGTAAATATATTGTATAATTGTAAGTATGTAAATATTTTGTTTTTTTTAATTATTTCTAGTTTAGTTTAGTTTTTAAAAGTTACTTATAGTTAAGTTTTATTGTAATAAATTTCTGTACTTTAAAAAAAACGAAACTTACTATCTATAACACTTTTAAGACACACAATCAGATGAACCCAAATTAAATTACATTCCCCGGAAGGACATCACCAATGTTTCTTTAAAACCTCTACAAGAGGCACCATAGGTCAAAACCTAAAGTATAATATTCTTTGGCATTCCATTCTTTTATAATTTTGATACACAAATGAAGCGTTAAATGTACATTTCTGTGAACTTTCCGTCATCACACTTATTCGCGCTGCATTCGTTTTTTCCTCACAACGATTATTGTGCGACGAAATAACTCTACATATTTTGGTGTCATCACATACACAAATTATGGTGGAATGACACCTTAAACAGAGCTGTGCTCCAGTTTTTATAGTGATAAGTGTACCTCAATTATTTGTAAGAAAATGTCAAGTTTATCCTTATATTATTGTGTTATTGTTGAAGACATGATTGTATTTTAGTAGGCTGTTTCTTAAAAACGTGCTTTAAATTATATTGAAGCAGATTTTTGGATCTTTTAAAGCAATAAATTTTCAGAACACATGCTGCTTCTTTTTTACGTTGTTTTAAACTTTCAACATTTTATCCGCATGATTCGTGGTTCATCCAAATTTTCCATCCAACGACGTTTGTAGTTTACATGAAAGAAATGCTGTGTGCAATGCATTTTGAATACCGACATTTATATTTACCTAACTAAATAAAATTCCTCGTTAATTCACCCCAACACGAAAATAAACCAACATTTTAATTTACCCGTGTTTAAATTACATCCTATTTTATCTTTTTTCCCTCATCTCCGCGAGACAATAATATAGTAAATTCTCATCTTACTATCATTAGTTTACTTGCTCTATTTGCGCCGCGGTTTTGCTCGCAATAAACGCTTTTATCTTGTCGAGTTGTAGTGATTTTTACACATTTTTCCTGCTGTTTTAAGACTTAATTAAGTTAATTAATATAGTTCAAGTTGATCTTTGTGTGCGTTTAATTACGTGTGTTGAATGGTCTCCAGGTAAAGAATGTTGCTTTAAAAATAAATGCACTTTTACTGGGTATGCAAATAGTTTAAACATGTCTGGTATGAGATACTTTTTTAGGAAATTGGTTACCACATTCATAGCAGGAAAACCTATGTTAATTCTTTTTATAACGCCAAGAACTTTTTTGAGAATAAATACTGCTTACAAACATCAATAAATAAAATAACAAAATGTTTTTTTTTTAATTTGACGGCACCGTAGCGCCATGGTTGAGGTGGTCGCCACGCCACTGCCAATGCGTCGGGAAATCGTGGGTTCGATTCCCACAGGAAATAAATATTGTGCGATCGACAAATAATTGTTTCAGGTCTGCTTGTACTTTATGTCCGTTGTTTGTAGGTTTGCTAAAGTCCCCGCGACACAAGCATTATTCTTATTGCGGGTAGTTGTATTTAAAAAAAAACTTTCAATCATCATAAAGTTTGCCAACCCCTGATTTACACGATAAAGGACATTAAGCTCACTCATTGACTTGCAATCTGACTAATACGTACTACATAAAGCTTTCATCAATCAAGTGAGTCTCCCACGGCATATCTCACGATCGCACGCCCGCACCTGCGCCCGCGCCGGCCAACCTTTAACAATGGCCGCCATATCGTAACCGCTTGATTATATAGATTTACTTGACGCCTGTTTAATTGATAGTAATTCTTATGACTGACCTGTAGTTATTTGCAAGGTTGGATACAAAGGTCATTGATGGGATTGGTTGAAGGTTTGAATGGTGAGTGTTCTACGTTTAGCTTCTTTGTGCTTGATAGAGCTTTGTATAAGATGTTATTGTGCCGCCTGAATGTTTTAAAATAAAGCTATCACATCCATTGCCGTAGCATTTACGATGTAAAACGGAACTGTAACTTCTTTAAATTACACAAGTAGAATGCAAAATAAATCTCACTTTTGCGAGTCTATTAACTAACTATTAACTAACTCACTAGAATCCTGGAGCTTTGTAGTACCGACACAAAAATAAGAAAATCTAAGTCTGTGTATCTCAAGTAACTTCCCCAAATTGATAACAAATAAAAAATTCATCCATTCTTACTAAATATATTCGCTACAAACATGATATATCTTCTATGTAGGTCATACGAAAGCGAAATGAACCGGTTAGAACCGTGTTTATGACATTAGTATCGGAAATCATTACTTACAGCTGAATGCTAATGTTACGCCTACGTTCACAACCTGCTGTTAATTGATTCGTAACATTGTATTACATGGATACAAGTGTAATTGAGAAATTAATTCAGGCGCTCGATGTCTAGAAGACAAAAACTAATGCCATCAAAAACATTCTGTAAAAACCTCAAGTCTCGCCGTAAAAAGTTGTGAGATCTATATAATACCAAGTCGATTAATCTATTTAGTCTCTACTTAAACGACTTTCTGTCTTAAGTTATTACGTATGTTATTATCATGCCAATTTAAAAAAAATACCTTTAAAACAAATAGACCGACCTGGCCATCGCATGATTTAATTATTAGTATGTATCACACTACACAGCACGACGAGAAGTTAATGCTCCTGGAATTTTAATGGCGAATTTGTGTTTTCTTGCGATGACCAAGTCGATCTATTTGTTTTAAAGGTTTTTTTTTTAAATTGGCATAATAATAACATACGTAATAACTTAAGACAGAAAGTCGTTTAAGTAGAGACTAAATAGATTAATCGACTTGGTATTATATAGATCTCACAACTTTTTACGGCGAGACTTGAGGTTTTTACAGAATGTTTTTGATGGCATCTCACTTCTTTTTGTAGAGCGAACATAAGTCCAATTTGTATGGAAAGACGTTTTTTTTTTCATAATTCAACATATTTTCCTATGGGAATGTTGTTCAGTTTCATGGGCTAAACACCCTTACCCACCCTATACCCCCACCCGTTATGCCTTATATAGTAGGTACCTATTTACACCTATTTATTTTTATTTTATTTTCTACAGTAATAATAATTCATTAACTGCAAATGTAACCTTGTAATCTTATACATTTATATAGGATTACAAAGTTATTGTTGCAGTTCGTGTATTTAGAAAACTGGACCGAAATTAGAAAATATTGAATTTTTCCCATGATTAAGACACTAAACCCTATTTGTATTCTAAATTTTAAACTCCTAAGTCTGCTAGAAGTACCTTAGACTTTTGATGATCGGTGAGTCAGTGAGTCAGTGAATCAGTGAGTGACAAAATTCAAAATTTTAACAAGTTGTCATTCTTAAACTACTGGTTCAAATTGACTGAAATTTTAAATATATCGTGTTTATACAATGACTAATTAGTTGCTGAAAATCCAGGCTTCTTGTTTTATCCACAACGAAATTATAGGGGTGTCAAAAATAGCCCGAATTGCTTCGAGAAAAGGATGTTACGGCCGTGCCGCTTTTTTTTTGCTCGACTTGCGGGGGCACTTCCGTGCCCCCAGATGTTATAAGTTGTGTGTGTCGTTCTGTGTCATTGTAGGTTCTAAAATAATCTTATTCTTATTATGATTTTTATGAGATCATGAGGTTTACGATTCCCAGGTCTGGCAAAGTACTGTTGGTCTTCTTAATTCATATTAAAATATTCAATAGTAGCTTGGAGTTTGGTAGCCTGCCACCAGCAATACGGGACTAACATAATTAATTGGTAATGTGCCCGGTACATAGGACTATCATTGGTAATGACGAAACATAGATGTAATTCATACACCTTTATCTAAACCTTCGAGTAGAACAGACGCGATGCTTATTTATCCAAGATTCGGTTACAATTTATCCAAGGTATTTACTTATAAGAACTGAGAAACCCAGTCAGAATAGACTTCTTCCTAAATAAGTTACATAGGTAACGTGCGGTCAATTTTGCGACATCTTAATACTAAGAAATATTCAAGACCTGGATGTTTTACCGCCATTACTAAACGACTTCCAGCGGATGTTGCGTAAACTAACAACTACGTCTATGTAATTTGAGCTTCTTAAGTCTTCGTTTAGACACTATTAATTACAACTAAAGTGTATAATCGGAGACTGTTTTGAATGAAAAAGAGATGCAGCTTACTCTCTAATCTACAACCTCACTAATGACTAATAAAATGACTTACTATAGGGCATAGTGAGTCATTAGAGCTTAATTTTTCTTAATAACGTTTATCTTGGATTTTTCATCTTATCCTAAATGTAGACGATTTTGGAGCCCAACATAGGTTCCTTTCAAATGGGACTAACATGGTTAATGTCGAAACTTGGGTATATTTCATACATATTATATTTGTCTACACCTTCGGATATAACACGCGCCTACGGGCGCCTTGAAAAACTTTGACACTAAGTTGACAAAGATTAACCCCCGGTTTCTGCGGTATATTTAGCAGCAGTTATCTGTTCAATAGCGTTTAAACTCGTATAAAAAAACCTTATTGATTAGATTAACTACGGGTAAAAAATGTTCTCAGAAACCGGGCATAACTGATTCATAACTATCATTTATTCGTAACATTTAAGCTGTATTTGCTCATGTTATAAAGGAAGTAAATTCTGCACTAGTCACTCTTTCCGATACCAATAGAAAACAAACAGTTCGACTCAAGGAAATCAATCGTGTAGAGCTGGAATGTGGTTGTAAAGTTCACGCCGCGGCTCTAAATCATCATTAATGTGTCAGGAGTTGCACCACAAGCTTGTGACCAGTGCTAGTACTGTGACCAACTAGCCGTGGTGAACGGTAAAGATAAATGCACGTAAGTGTATTGATACACCTGCCCAACCTTATCTTATCTTACCTTAGGGGTGGGGGTGCCAGATGACACTTAGACCACTATTGATCCTTCGTATCATCCCCTCCTTTGCTACTTTAGATGTTGGGGGGCAGAGCTAAACTTATCGGTTATGTTATGCCCAGCCTTGCGGTGCAACATAATGTCGATTGATGTGTCATACATAGGTGACTTAAATAACACTGTTGTGTCTCTGACAGATACCTATTAGCGAACTTTTTCATGCACATTTTTCTATTAGTGCTTGTGGAGTTTGTGGAGCTCGTGGCTGAGTTAACAACAGCCGCGCGGATCGATCTCTGAAGTTAAGCTACGCTTGCCGAGGTTGTTATAAAGATGGTTGACCATCTTATACATATCGAGTTCGTCCGTGTTTCGGTAGGCACGTAAAATTTTAGGTCCCGGCGGTAATTTTTTAAGATATTTGACAGTCGTTAACGGTAGTCAGAAGCTTGAAAGTAACAAATAGGGCCTGAAATATCCCGTGCATTTCCTTGAGGGCTTAACACGTATCCAATGTGTAAAGATCCTAAGCGTAGGCGCGGCTAACTAGCCTTTCAGTTCCACTGATACGTACTTACAAGTAATGACATATATTTACCGTCGACTTACTGCTGACTGGTTAAATAACTGGTATTAAACGTTACGGTTGTCGATTAAAACGCGATTCAGGTATTTAAACCTAGTTAACTAGTTGACAGATTGTTCTGTGTCTAACGGCCTATACCGCGATTCTCTACCACTATGGACTACCGACAATCGGCTAGCTATCGAAAAATGTTGAGTGAGAAGCCGTTCAGTGTTTCTAGCGTGTGTCGTAGAAACTATTTTGCAGCATATCTTAAATGTCAAACTCTCGATACTCGAAAGTACAAACTGAACAGCATCTTAGGAAAGTTTGGGTCAAACATCTTATTGTTGATGATCCAGTCTTAATATGTCTCATTCTTGATTTAAGTTGAAAAAGATCAAAGTGCTACCAGTCCAATGCTCATGTCTGATGAATTAGAAGTCTTTACGGAAACGACTTTAGAATATGAACCCTAGAAAACTTGAAATATGAGCCAAAAACATTACCGAATTCCAACGATACACACATACACACTGCCAAACTGATAACACCCCTTTTTTAAATCGGATAACAGAATGTAGTACTTACTTGCAAACCAACTCAATAGTGTCTTAAATCTCAAATTGTATCACAAATTCCGCAATTCCGGAAACTAAAACGTCCATATTAGCGGTGCAAGTGCCACAGCGTGCAGGGAGAGGTGGGCGTGCCGGCGCATGCGCAAGGCCGTTCGACTCACGCGCACTCCGCGCACTCGCGCACTTGTCCCGCGGTTCCCACACGCCGCGCTCGCCCACTGACCTATCTACCGACCTCTGTTCTATCACAATGGACATAGTATTTGGCTATTGTAGTTTAAAGCTTTGAGAATGTTTTGATGATTTTATTTTGAGTTTGAATTGTTTTTTTTGGGCTTGGATGTTTGATATTAGTGCTTGTATTAACATTATGACGGTATGGGTTATTAAGGGAAAGCTTAAGAAGAAGAAAAAGCCCATTACAACGTGAAAGCCTAAAGAAAAGTAAAAGCCAATGTCATTAGCTGCTATATGAATTTAGTGCCTCAGGAAACTATAAAACCAAAAATGTTATACAAAAAGACTTAAAATCAATTGTGTAGTTCATAGCAGTTGCAAATGACTATACAAAATACAAATAATTGAGACACGCTTGACAAAAAATATTTCATCAACAGATTTTTTAATGTATTCAGGCAGTCTTAAATTACTTATAGAGAAAATTACATCTTTAAGTATATATTACTATATTTACCACAAGTAGGCAGATAAGTATTGTGACAGGTGATATATTTCCTCTTACAATGTAGATTGTAGAGCAATAGAATATCGTGAATAATGAATGTTTATCAATGAACATGGTTCCGTTATTTCAATATCTACACTATTGTGCAACGGCGATAGATCTTAAAACATGTTGCTTTAGAAGTTATTATCAATTAAGTACAGTTGTAAACGCAATTGTGACTTTGTATGATCAAAAAACCGAATCCAGGAACTTAGAGGTGATTCCCTTCCACTATTGAATAACTTATCACAAAAAATGCGGCTGCGATTGTCACGCCCGCATAGGAATTCTTAGCCAATAAAGAAATTTCTTCGCTTAATGTATCCCTGTGTATGACGCCACCTGAATCATCTACAATAACTAACAATAATAATAATGAGTATAGTACTAATTGCAGGAAACCATACTAATGACTTCTATCAATATCATTTAAATCCTTTACAGATAAAATCAAACAAAAAACCAAGCTCCCATAAGTTCAAACCCCGGTAGAAGCATATAATGAGATAGATCACAGCTAAGCTGATTACAGCACAATGCGTTACCAAGTACTCCACAATGATAATGTCACGGCCATCGGAGAGAAACACCAACTACACAAATACCTCGGTGTTTACGTGACGATGAAATTGGACTAATATCATATATAGTATCTAAGTGATGAGAATGGATGAGACAAGCGCAGGACTGTATTCGCTTACTGAGGCCTCATCAGCGGTAGAAATGAGTTGAATCGAAAGTTAGACAAATGAAGCAAAGTATATACTAAAGTACCAGGTTAGCAGTAGCAGTAACTAGTAGTATGTATCTAAATCTATATATATAAAACTCAAAGGTGACTGACTGACATATCGATTTATCAACGCACAGCCCAAACCACTAGACGGATCGGCCTGATATTAGGCATGCTGGTTTTATGATGAAGGCACCCGCTAAGAAAGGATTTAGATCAATTCTACCACCAAGGGGGTGAAAGTTTGTATGAAAAATCTGTCTTAAGTCACAAACCACGCCGTCGAAGTCCAAAACTAACTTCCACTATATTTTCCGTAGGAGATTGGCACATAGTAAAGTGGAATGTGACTTAAACAATGAGAGGCCTCTCATTTTGTACTCAACAATGGTAAGAATGTTGAATTAACTGATGATGAAAAACTGATCGCATTATTTAAAACTAGCCGACCCGCGCAACTTCGCTTGCGTCACATTAGAGAGAATGGGTGAAATTTTTCCCCGTTTTTGTAACATTTTTTACTGGTACTCTGCTCCCATTGGCCGTAGCGTGATGATATATAGCCTATAGCCTTCCTCGATAAATGGGCTATCTAACACTGAAAGAATTTTTCAAATCGAACCAGTAGATCCTGAGATTAGCGCGTTCAAACAAACAAACAAACAAACAAACAATCAAACAAACAAACTCTTCAGCTTTATAATATTAGTATAGATTGTTTCGACCTTGCATGTGCTTATATTGATAAATAGGATCTGTGCCACTTGTATCTCCGAGTTTTCCCATATTAAAGTTAGTATGAATGTTGGCTTTAAGAAAAATAGATTCAGTAGTTATGATATCACCAAATCTTGAAAGAATTATATATAATGTTAAATCACAGAAATTCCGATCTTACCGGTCGAGTTCTGTCTGTCAAATCTAATTTTACAAAGAAATTGCTCTACATGTAGAAAATTGTTCAACAATGATTGATGTGTGTTTGTATTGTTTCAGGTGGGTGGTCTTTTATCAGTATCATCAGTAGTGAGTGACTCACGGTTCATTTACGTTTTTAATTACCAAACATAATAGCTGCTTAATTACTCTGTCACTGTTAATGTTACGATGTGTTGACCTGCTTCGGAAGCTTTAAGTTTTACAATTATTTTTTATTATCTATCTGTTTTGAATTTGTTAAGCTTTTATTTTTTTTTCTTTATTTATTTTTCAACTACAAATCCTTTAAAAGAATTAATAGAGTGAATTATGTAAGCAACGTTTTGTCATTTCAAACCTGATGATTAGTTCGATATTTCATAGTTTTTTATGTAGAATTAAATATTTTTTTTATTTGGCTTTACATCATAAAGCTTACCTCATGTTCTTTAATTCAAGTTGTCACATATTTTGTTGAATATCAAGCAATATTTGAATCGGCCCTTTTGTCTAATTCAATTAAATGCATTTCTTCATAAGTACTTTAAAATTATCCTCGTCATATTTTTTTTCTTCAAGCCTACCAGGCATAATTTAAAAGAGTTTAGAAATGACGCTACTTATCCCAAACTCCAGACAAACAACCTGTTATCGCGTGTTCACGAAATTGAATTAATTGTATATACCCCTAAAGCCTACAAGAGGCTGTGGCACGCGATACAAATGTTATACATTCCAAAGGCTTTGCTGGCGGCGTGAATACAATACCTACGTAGTATCTATTATATAAAAGGTTTATTGTTAGGGACAAAAATAGTGTTTTCAAATATGCGTGATGCAGTTGAAAGCTTATGTAGGAGTGAAATTTTTGGTCTTCTTCAGGGATGAGGACTTGGTCCATGATACAGTATTTTGTATGTTCGTATTCAAACGATAGTAGCTTAAACTGTTGAAATTAGTAGCCTTTATTGGATCTCGAACTGTCTCCATGCTGAATTTTATGAAAAGCGTTTAAGTGGTTTTGCTGTGAAGCAGACGTACCGACTTTTGCATTTGTAATGCTGTGGTTTCGGGAGAAATTCTTTAAATTACATTATTAAAGATACACTTTATTTTTTTTAGAGGGTATCTCGTACAGTTAGAATTGCCAACAAATTACTAATCTCCCTCATAAGAAATAGTCGTATGATTAACAACTTACGCTGTGTCTTATTATATAGTCTCATATAAAACTAACTGTGCTTCGTCTTACAAATACGAAAACTAATAGAAATAAATACATAGTTATTTATCAAGTAGTACAAAGCTTCAGGGTATGTTGTAATAAGTAATCGCTAGTAAGAAGCTGATCCATCTGGCCTCAGGTAACGCGCTTATTGAACGATTAGTCTTTTGGAAATTAAATAATGTAGTAGTTAAGTTAGGCAGTTATAACCGTGTGTAAGCATTTGTTTCCCACGCTATTGTCAGACAACTTAGTAAAAAGCTTTGACATGGACGGCTTAGCTATATTAAAATTAAGCATATATTTTTAGAATGGACGCCACCGTCAACTGCATAAGCCTACAGGACACTGATGTTCTTAATACTGAAGAAAAAGACAATTGGACAGAAAAATGTGTGCCTGGTGCTCTAGATCACTTCTTTTAAGAAAGTGAAATAAGTCTTCAAAGTAGAAAACGATCTTGAGGAAAGTTTGAATTTCAGAGAGCTCTTTAAACCAATTCTTGAAAGAACGCGAAGTCCCTACCATGCACTTGTCTAGGGTAAACTCAAGGCTCCTGCGTAGTAGCATTATTTTCTTTATTCGTTATAGCTATAGTAATAATTAAGAGAAATATAGACCGTTATCTTAATAAATGTAATATCTGGAACAAATTTGAACTTCAGAAAGGTACCTTTGATACGTGTTGCATAATATGGATCTTGGAATAAAGAAAGATGGATAAGAAGGGAAACTTACTGATGGATTTATTTGTAATACATATTGTATCGTTGGGACTTTTACATACATAAATTCAGCTAGTACAAAGTACCATTAGATCCGAAATAGCTATTTGCGAATTAAACATATTCGTTTCCTGTGGATAGTATAAAAAAATTGTTACTTTGGAAATTGAATTCACGCCCTCCCAACACATTAGTATTGACGTAGCGACCGTCTTACCTATTTTACCTTAAACACGATCAGAATTCTTTATATACAATACTATTTATTATTTATCTAAGCCTTGTTCTCCTATTGTTATAACACGGATATGTAAAATTCGCATGTAACGCTAACTCTTCTGACCCCTACAATGTGTACAAAATGAGTGACCTTATCTCTGTAGACAAATCAAGGCAATATGTAATGGACAATAAGTATAGTTATTAGTGCCTTTGGGATAATTACTACGCAAATATTTCTAGGACGGTTTTTAAGATCAGCAATAGTGTATTTCAAAAGTTCCCCCGGAAATGGAATGGTTGTAAATCTTATCCTCTCGTGTTTCCCCTTATTGTGATAAAAAGTAAATACGAAAGGTTCATATTATTAGGTATTTTTTGAATATTTACAACATTCAAATTAAGCGTAATCTGTTCTATATAGGTATACAAATAGATAAAAAAAAAACAAAATGTCATAATAATAAAGATGGGAAGCGTGCTACGTCGTAGTACACCTCCACAACACTGCAATACATTCAACATTTATAGATAATAAATAACTAAATATGTTCAGGGTAAATATATACACTTGTGAGGGGTTATGTAAAAGAAATGTCGCTGCATGGAAAACATAATTTTAATTCAAAATCTACGTGTTTAATTAAACATCACCATTTATTTTTCGATCTCATAACAATTTGACTTCCCTCTATTTTCTGTGTTAAGTTAACTAAGCACAGTAACTGGTCTTTCAAAAGAATATGTACCATATCCAAAGTCTCTTTTATCATTGTCATCCAGTTTTCTTTCTCCCCATCAAGTTCGTGTGCCTCCAATCTTATTCATTCATTTATAATAACTCGTATTACGCAACTTGACATAACTGTAATTAGTTTGTTTGTCCCGAGGCGTCGGAGCTGGCGTGATGATAATTGGATACATTTGGTTATTGGGATAACACTGTCGATATTATTTTTGTAGAGAGTTGTTTTGGAGATAGTTAGAGCGGTAGAATAGTTAGAGCTGTTGCTAGTTTATTAAACGACCGAGCTATAAGAAAAATAAGCTTTGCTTAGTTTGGAATCAAATGACCGTTGAGTTGTTCAATTCTATTTATTTCTATTAGTACTTTGATTTTAGTCATATAATGTGTTGATTTAAATACTTGGCGCTAAATAAAATAAAACGCCGGCAAACCAAAATCAACTTGACTTAAATGTCGCCAAAGAGCAATTGTAAGCGCATAATAAATGCTGCAAAGACGGACAGTAGCTTGGTAGTAATCATCAACAATATGTTTGATAAAACTAATTAAAATTTATTTGCTGTCTATTCGTCTCTTTTCGCACAACTGGTTAACAATCAATTAATTCAGATCAAGTAATACATCAAACATCTTTTCAATTGAAGGATGTTGCTTTCTGTTTTCACCGCGGCGGGCATGTTTCCATTCATCGCAGTCTTCACAAGAAAACTTCTTAATTAGTTTTAATTACCTCGATATAGGCTACGTTTGGCGACTTTCTATAGTATAGAAACTGTGCCTGCACGAGAATTCTTTAAGAGAATCAAAGGAAATTCCTGTTAACCGATTTGGGTTCGTTTCCGATGATTAACATAGTATGTATCTAAGAATCGGATACGCAACAAACAATTAATTTAAAGCCTACAATTAGCAATTGGCACAATCTCGCTTTTATCTTAAAAGAGTAAAGTTAACTTAGTAATTAAATTGGCAGCGTATAGTTTACGCTAACAAAACTCAACAATTTTTTTTGAGAACTGGCCAGCTGTTGAAAAATTTTGTATAAAAATTTGATCACCACCTCTAGCGGACGTCGTAAGAACTATTTGACAGTACATTTTCAATGTCAAACTTTCGATAGTCGAAGATTCGAATTGCCAAAATTCTGACTCTTAGTTATCTTAATAAGGTTAATAAGTTTTACTACTAAATTTTATATAGTTCTATCAATTACTTTCTAGTACTAAAGTATGTGATGCTTTAGAAGCTTGTTTAGCTAAAAAGGAGATAGAAGCATATAATCCACGAGGTCAGCACTTAAGCACCATAACTTCACTACACAGTACACGGATATTTCCACACCTGTGAGTATAAAACGCATTGATAGGGAAATAAAAAGCCATTTGTCCGCCTCTAAGAGGTGTCTAATACGAGTTATTGCGTAAATCACTGAACATTTGCAGCTAACAGGCAGAGTCAACAGCTGACTGTGTCACCGGGACGTAGGGCTGTACGACTGCATACACAATTATGAGCAATAGTGATTAAGGTGCCACACGCTATTTACTGTTAGGCCTCAATTTTACACGAAATTTTGTTAGGTTTGTGGTTTTTTTGTAGTTTTTAGGCTCTGTAGGGTAGAAACGGGACTTTAACTGTCACTAGGCTGTGTTCTGTGTTTCTACTGCATTTTTTGGTTCTTGAAATTTAGTCTGAAGTGTCGGATGAGACCCTGAAGTAAGAAAAAAGTGCTTTTGTATTTCTGTTGAAATGTACTAATTTGAATCCCGGAGTATGTTTCATGTCCGTTGTTTGGCAAAACGCTCGCTCCCTTTACTTACATATGTACTCGATGAAGCTAGGGTCATTGGCTTCTGCGTATCTACGTGGGAAAAAGGCAAGATTTTATGTTTGTACCTATTCGACAATTACCTAATCGACTTAACTAATCAGCTGCTTAAAATATACCTAATGATTCATAGTACTCACTTGATAGATTATAAATAAAAAGAAAGTGATATTTTAACCACACATTAGAATAACATTCAACACAAAATTTCTCTCAAAGCCTATCCCTGCATCAACATATTTGACCCGAAATTTCTCCTAAACTGGTTTACATGAATCTTTAGCATACAAACATTAGCACGGCCCTAGCTGTGGCATACATACAAAACTAACGGGTTTCCAAGTAAATAGAATTATCAGTTATATAGCTTTAAAATATATAAGTTTAATTTTATTGTGTATGGATATAACATGCACATGAATTGTAAAATGTCCCTGTGTTTTACTGTAAAGTGATATGGGCTTGGTAGTCACTTTGAATAGTTGCGAAAGAATATTTTCGGATTTTTTTTTACTGTGTGAACAGGCACAGTTAATGGTTTTACTTATTAATGCTTGTAGAAGAAAAATTATGGCTTTATAACAAAGTGACAGGTACAGTTTCTGATGGTTCTTTTAAATACACTTGCTGAATACAAATGAGAATGTGGGTTCCATCTCGTCTTATCATAATCACACATTATTTCGGGTTTCGACGCACCTGTTTCTTTATTTATAAAAGTCTCCTAGTAACACAAAGAAAACAGGACTTGAAACACAGTTTTGTGTTAAAAAATATAATTCCAAAAACAAACCCGGAACTTTTTAATTTCTCTTTAAAGTGTCAAAGAGTGAAAGTAACATATCATAAATACGATCTAATTAATAGAATTACATTCAGTGAACGAGTGAGTGAATGAAAAGTGACGAATGTTGTACGTACGCTCTGATTGGCGCGTGCGAACCGAGCCAGATGCATAGATATAGTGTATTTGGGTCACTGTGGAGTTGGGACAGTAGGTTAGTTTGAAACTTTAATAATGGACTGTAGAATTGTGTTTGAAAAAACATATGCGTTAAATTGCGTATTTGTTTAACCCATCAATATCCCACTGCTGTGCAAAGGCTCCTTCCCTGCGAGTGAAGGGCTAGGCATTGAGTCCACCACGCCTGGCTAGGTGCGAGTTAGGGACTATGTATGCCCTATGAATTAATCGAATTTTACGTATGCAAGATTTTATTACGATGGTTTTCTTTACCCTAAAATAATTGTTTATTATTTGTACTACATATATCATATAATCAGAAAATCTGCACTAAAACAAACAAAATCAGTCGTATACCACAGAAAAACAACTAATATAGGTCTCACAATTTGCACAATATTGTTGGTTACAAACCACGACAAGGTAAGAAAGAATGCTGACCGCTAGACAGTTAGTACGACGATTTATGTTCAGTACGCACGTACTCAGTATCTGATCCGTACTGCTCCACTGAGTGTTACGGATGCGCAGCCACTGAATACCTAACTGTTTGTAAGAACTGACTTTATAGAAAAATACCTGACTATTTAATTAAGGAAATGTAAGCATGAATTAGTTTATCTATGTTGTTGATGAGGCAAAAAAAAAACGACTCTAACTTGAGCTTCTGCAACTTTTTTTGTAAGCCTGTTAGGAATTAGTGATGTTTAAGATAGCGAAGCTTTCAGTCATATTGTCTATCTGGGTTAGTTAGTAGTACTACAATTCAAACCGATACATAGTGGGCCAATTTCCTACCACGATCTACTATTAACAACCGGCTTGTTATTGACAAATTTTGAATGAAAATCTGACAGGAGCCGTTAGCGAGTGCGTTGATAACAAATTTTTGAGAATGAGTATATTTATGGAGTTAACCTCTCGATATTCATTACTAGTTTAGTACCGACTGTAGAAAATCGCATTATTGGTCAGTGTTACACCCTAACTCAACTTATAAAAAACTCCTAATAGAGGTTATAGCATTAAAACAGTACAGGAACGGAACATTATAACAACAATAATCACAAAACTAATTATTTCATATTATTATCTTGTTCAAAGCGTGTACATTTTACACTACTGCGTGTTATCTGTGTCGTGATCGTAGGACAGGTGCGCACGCGCATGCTGCACTTGTCTCTTATTGTGCCGTTTGAGTGTTTGCATGATTGCTTGTGTGGAAAGTAAAAGAGATATATTATGTGCTGTATTTTATAGTGTAGTATAGGACCAGTGTGGAGGTAGGTTGCACAATATAGGGAATTTTGGAAGGTAGAAGGGGAGCCAAGGGGAAGTTTTCCCTGCAGTTTGACACAAGAGGGCCCAAATATTGTCCGCATATTATTTGTACCTGAAATTTGTTGATGAGCTTTTTATTTTGTCATGTGTAGGAAGTTTGGTTTCAATTTGTTTGTATGATGTAATGTTTCGTTAACATTATAAGGTAAACTATCATAATATCTAAAAACACACAAGACTTCTCAAAAACCCCCAAAACATTTAAAAAAAAAACATTAACAAGTCCATACAGAAGCAATTAAAATATCATATCCAAAATATTAACCTTAAATCCCAATGAACATAGTTTAAAGTCCAATCAGCAAGCAATGATAGTCATTAACCGCTCAACAGCATGTATAATTAGTGCGGCTAACGAACCGGCAATCGATCCCAAACACCGTGCTCTCTCCGTTCAATCACCCACCGATGTCGTTCACGATCACTGACTGTGAACTGTAGCTCGATTCTCTACTACTATCGACTAGAACTACAGTACCGACTGTACAGTAGCTCGATTTTGTACAGTCAGTACTACCTATACTGCCAAAATAGTTCCTACGACGCCTGTCAGAGGCGCTGACCAGATTTTCATACAAAATTTCTTGATGACGAGCCGGTAGTCGGTAGCCGATAGTAGTAGAGAATTGAGCTACCGAATCACGCTACTGTAGCTCGATTCTCTACTACTATCGACTACCGACAACCGGCCAGCTATTGGGGAATTTTGGCCGAAAATCTGTAGCACGATTCTTTATAATTCGAACCATCGAGTACAAAAACAAAGCACATTTAAGAAGGTTCTGTAGTATGATAGCTCAATCGTGGTAGCTACCATCAACGATCAGTCGACCACCACGATCAGTCAGTCCTGCAGCACATTTGAAATGTCAATCTCTCGACAGCACAGACTTTGGGAGAATTGCACTAGTGACCTCTTCTGTATGTTCTTTGATGGTAACTAACATTATTGATCTATCATACTATGAAAGACGACTGAATTATGCTTTGTATTTGTACGCGCATAATATTGTATTGTAAATAAGCTATTTTGTTTAGCTTTACATGACCGCGAAAAGACTTATTATGTTAAAAGACTTGTGATAATAAAAAGTGGTGAAAATTCGCGCTATTTCAAATGTGCTAATAGAAAGGTACTTTAAACCCTCATAAATTTGGAAACTACTTGACTACGATCTCAACACATAATTTCTAATTCGCATATACTTATATTTAAGCATAATTGCTGATAATAGGTACCATTTTACATCTTATTCCTTCGGAAGTATCTCGGAAAACAGGATTTGTTCTCCCTAGCAATACAAGTGATAGTGGATGGTAGTGACCACCGATAGCAGTCGATGAACCGTCGCGAGCGGCGTGTGGCGACGCGCCGTCTGCCGGGTTCGCCTCTACTAGCTCGCACTTTTTACTGCCATCGTATAATTACACACTTTTTGTGATCAACTGTCGCATGTCACAAACAACATGATTTACCGTAATTATATGTGTGTTAGTTGTAATTAAGTAATTGAAAGTAATCCAATTATCGTGCGTGTACAATTGATGTTATTGAATAAATCTAGTCTAATTTCTATTCGCCTGCACAAGCCCTAATTTTTACGACATTTAGATAGTTAAAAACCTAGGAAAAAATAATGACTATTTATTTTTCTTTTCTACTTAAAACAGACTTTGAATCCAGTGAAATTGGGAAAAACACTTCGTATACAAGCGGAGCCTTTCAGGGAGGATTTTGTGTGGCCACTATGTAATGTTTAGCAAAATGAAGTTTTTCTTAAATAATCATGATTGTGTTATTTCGAAGCAGGAATGTGCTGGTTAGTGGTTATAAATTTGACGTCATATTTATATTCGTCAACTGAGTAACACAATAAGCACAATAGCTAGTTATAGAGATATAATATATTATTCCCCTTATAGTTAGCACATCAACAACATACCACACAACAAAAGCACACATTAGCCTACTGTAATCATAATTACAACATGAACAAATCGCGACAGTCGACACAAGCAAGTGGCGCATGAGAGCGTCTCAGCTCGGAGGCGATCTTCACGAGAACATCTGCTGGCACATCTGCGCGGAAGCAAGCGAATAATTTTCCGCGTCCGTGCTCCCGCGACTAACTGTGAACGGTAATCGCAGTGCTTAGCTCCTACAGTTGTTGTTATTGTTAATTGTTCTTGTACTTATTTGTAAGATACTGTGCAATGGTTTTTGATTAATTGATTCAAGTCTGGCTTCTGAGGGACTTTGAGCGGTGGTTTATCTTTTTATACTGTCATGTTCATATGATCTTAGAGGCTATACAAGAGATAAACTGCCGCTAAATGTACCTCAGAAACCGGGGGTTAGTGATTATTCCCCTGTTGTGGTTACACACCTTCTTCCCATAGGGGTAGGCAGAGACCAGAGAACGCCACTTGGTACGATCCTTGAATACTAATGTTATGGCTAGTATAATTATCTTTAAAAGATAGCAGTGTTTTTTTTGCGTGAGTGGTAATTATGGTGTCAAAGTTGTAGATCTGATGTGTAAAGATTTTGTGGTCTTCGCAATCTGTTAACCTGCATGTTTAAGATAATTGAGTGATGGTTTGCATTAACAAACAAATTAGTAAAAAAGTAAGTGTAGTTTCCTGATAAAACATCCAAGAAAAAAATATTGTTGTACGTAGCATGTAAAGTATACGTCTAGGTTGATAATTATTGCATTTATTTCTCACTCAGTTACACATTAAACAGGAATAACAACTGTAACTAACGAACTAGTAGCGTAAACAGTAAAGTTTATTGTACAATAAGATACAAGTTCAATATAAACAGTGTAATTACCAGTACTTAGCTTAATAGGTACATATCTTATTGGAATCTGAACATGGTAATTAGTATTTACTGTCATTTAGCAAAGTGCTGCTACAATATAGTATAGCTTTCTTATCAAACTAAAATTACTATTGTAATTTTGGCTTATTGTAAAGAAAAAAATATATTTTCCCCGAAAATAATCTCTAATACAGATGACTATTTGGAATCGTTTTGTAGACTTTTAAAAATCAAGAGCTTTAGCTATTCAATGGTAGTTCAAACCCTGTTTCCGTGTCTAGGTAAAACTATGTAAATACAGTGTTCCTTTTACTGTACGCATTTTTCGTTTAATTAAATATAATGACAGGTATCGTTCAAACAGAATGCACTACAAAGCAGTTCATCGAACCGCGACGAAAGACACACATACACAGATATTTTACCTAAATGCCCAAATACAGAAACCGGAATAACGATTGCACTATCAGCATATTTCATAAGAATTGTAAACAAAAGAGTAGGAAGCGATTAGTTCATCAGACAGCCGACAGATGGCGCGACCCATTGTTCAAATCTTCCGACAAAATTATTTTGCAGTGAAACGATTATAATTTTTCTAAATAATTACGTACACATAATTTTACCTTTGTTTTGTTTGTCACACGATTTTCTCTCGCATGACAACCCCACGGGTTCAGATGCATGGGAAATTGAGAAAAGCGTGTACTCAATGGAGTTTTAATTTTGATGATATATTAATATTTGTATGGTAGGTAGTGAAAATTAAACTGTTTTGATAATAGCTTCCGACTTAGATGAGGAATAAAACTATTGTTTTCTTGTTGACATAACTTTTAAATGTATGAAATCGTACGATTACGTTAACTTTATTTGTAACAGTCAGTAATACATTAAATAAGATTTTATTCAGAACTTTGATGTGAATTACGCTCAATTACATCTACATTTCCTAAAAATATTCCTTATATTGTAATCTAGTATCAACCCCTAAATGGCTAATAAGATCACCTACCAGCGAATTACTTCTCTACAAATTGATATTACATACATAATAGCTATCACGCCTTGTTCCAATACGGGAAGACAAAGACCAAAGAACGCCACTTGATACGATCCTCAGAAACTTTAAATTAATTGTTTAATAGCTCTACTAAGCATCGATTAAAAAGCTCCTCTCCTGCTTAGAATTTTGAATGTTGATCTTCTCTATCTTAGATCTCTTCCCCAACATATGAACAATCTAAAAACTATTAAAAAGCGTTAGAACCAGTAGACAAGAGGCAAGAGGCAAGTAACGGCAAGGCCGCTGCGTGCGGCGGAGTAACAATAAATAACAGCGACCGCCGATATCGGCCCATTAATACTTATTTATGGCATTCCGGACCTCTGCCGGCTCGCTACTAAATCATACTAGATAATTGTCCTCTGATACAACGATTATATGCGTGCAGATAACACACAGATGCGGTTTATATGCGTTTTATACCTATTGGGAGAGAAACTAAGGACATTATGCGTAGAAAGTTTAGGGTGAGATCTTAAGGCTCATTCCTCGGAGATTTGCATAGTTTTGTATTCGTTGTAAATCTATTTAAGGATGACACACACATATCTATCCCTAAGATTGTATATGCCACAGTTACAACTCATGTTAGACGACCAGTCTCAATAACATAATAATAATATATCTTCAGACAGGGATAAGGGTAGCGATGGTTGGTATATTCTATTCGATACAGGCTGTCTATCAATGGGTCCTTTAAAAAAAATCGCTGGAAATTTCTTCGAGTGTAATTTTATAATACTGGCTGGCTTTTGAAATTTTCTTTAAGTATGAAAATCCGATCAGCGCCTCTAGCGGGTGCTATAGGAACTATGTTTGCAGTACATTTTACTAGGTGAATTCTACCGAATTCGTGCCTATAGGTAAAAACCTGTCTCAAAAGGCCCTAATGAAATGATCTTACTCTATGTTAAAGTGTAGGGGATCATTTACTATACTAGGTACTAATCGCGCTGTAAACGGATCGTTCTAAGGAGCCTATTGCTTAATAATTTTCTATCCAAGTGCACTGGTTATTACTGTTACGGTTATATAAAGACTGCTATAGTAATTAATATGAGTTCTAGTAGAGTATAGAGAACTTAACAATTTGGTTTTACTGGATATTAAATCCATCTACGCAGTTTTTTTTTGCGCAGGTATAAGTATTAATCCCAGATTGAAAAAAAAATTGAAACACTAACCCTGCGTAGCAATTGCTTATAACGTAGACAAAACTTCCAGAATTTTCATATAAACTTTCATCCCCTATTTTATCCCCTTGGAGGTAGAATTGGTCAAAATCCTTTCTTAACGGTCGGCTACGACATAACATCTTCCTGTATGCTAAATTTCAGCCCGATTCCTTTAGTGGTTTGGGCTATGGGTTTAAAGATCACTATCAATCAGTCAGTCACCTTTGAGTTATTGTATCTTTAGATGTGATCTGCACCTAAACAGTATAAAAATCTTCACCTGTCACATTTCAATTCTGTTCACGAGTGATTCAGTTGTGTATTGTATGCGCGGGCGCAGTGATTATCATAAAGAAAGTGGGGCCGCGCGCGCCGCATCCGCAACCGTTCCCGCGAGAAAACCAACCGCTTCTCGCACTTTTGCCTTCGATGAGCAGGCCTACCTTGTGATATTATTGATTGATATATCAGATAAATTAAGGCTCGTTGGACCAAGAAACTAATGAGAAATAAAGCTAGCTTTTTAATGCGGGCCTTTGATGTAGCTAATTTGCTGAAAACGTTGCATATCGTATACAACTTAAACAGCTTATGCGTTTTAAAGTACATAATAAATATTTTGCAATTTAACGTAGTATGTTACAAAAAAAAAAATATCTGGGTAATTAATGAAATCTTTGTTTTTACCCAAATTTTAATGTGTAAAAAATTTTAGTCATTATTCACGCGGTGATTGTAGATTAAATGCAATATGCTTTTTGTGTCCCGACTCCCAAAGTTTACAGTCTAACTAGCAACTGTCCTAATTAATTAAGCACTTAAAATTATAATAAAACTTCAAATGACAATTAATTACTAAACAATACACCATAATCTTAGTACATGAGACACGGATGCAACAAGCGCAAGCATTCGCAACAATGTCACGTTGTATTCAAACTATTTACATATTCATAGCGTTTGTCTAATTGTTTGTTTATTGTAATCCAAGCTGTTTCTATTAATGTTCTGTTTTTTAACTAGATACAATAAAGATAACGGACTTGCCGACCTTAATGACTGGTGTCGTGAGAAAACTGTTGTCCATATTATGTAGATATCGTATCGGACATTGGCCACTTTTGATAGTACTTAATGCACTTAAAGTTTTGGTTAAAATAAATATATATGCAATAATATGCATATGATATAGTGTTTAACTAACCCTTAAAACTACTTAAGATTTCCGTATTTGTATAGAAACAGGAGTATTATTTTCGCAAAGGGTTTCGGGTACCATGGCAATATTTTATGGGCTGTGTGATCACGAATTAAAACGAATCATAAAAATTGACCATCATTATCCATCCTCAAAAATAAATAAATGTTACATTTTTGTTAATTTTTGATAACATATAACACAATAACATGAACACAAATGAATTACAGGATTGAAGGCATCGTACCACGTCGAATTATTTAGTTTCTATCCAGTTTATAACAACAATGCGTGATTTTAAGTATTCATATAACGTGTCGGCATCAACTCTGTAATAAATACTAACATTCACACCTCAACATACATAAAGTTCATTTATTCAAAGACATCAGATATCTAATCAATGCACAATTTCTCCAGAGGTCTTCAGCGCGAGACCTGCTTGCGCGATCACTCTCGCATTAATAAGAAAGTCTGTTCTAGGAAAAATATCTTATTTGCCTACATAGGCTTTACTATTTAGTATAATAACGTTTTCTATTTGTTAGTCATAACTTTATTGTATGATTTCACCACCTCGCGTAGTAATATTCTCAACTCTCGAGTATCACGTTATACCTCTATTATATACCTACATACATTTTGACAGGTTTCGTTTAAGTTATTTTATCTACCAATAGACTATTTAAAATCGACATTCAATGTACGCAACTATACACGGGACAGCTATCTGTGGATCATACAAGCATTTGTTTGATGTAAAAATTACCGACGAATTAAGGAGGCCTGCTCTCGTTCTTCTTTTCTATTCTAAATGGTATTTTAGAGGCTAATGACATTGTAGACCCTTCTTTAGTAGTGGTGGTTGGTGGTTATCGTATATGCGTAGAGATAGGCACTACTGTATTATGAAAACTTTGCATCTAATGGAATTGCAGTAAGAAGTTAACAAAATTAATTAAATATTAATTTTTCATTTACTCCTTGTAACAACAGTTTAGTTTTAAATAATAACTTAAAACCAACTTATATGCAAGAGTACCTCTTAAATCCCTCATTAGAAGGGCTGACAGCTTCCCTATCCCATAAATATTAAAATAGAGGTATAAATTACCTTCCTAAATTGTCGGCGAACGCCTCGAGACGAATCGGCCCTAAGATATGGAACCCTCGGGTGTCGGGAGTTAACGGGAACCCGGGGTACGTAATAGATCAGGATTATTATAAGGCGAATGGAGAATTATTTTTTATGTATTATGTTAGAAAGTTGACCTACTTTTTGAGAAAAGATAATCTAGAAGAACAAATATTTTAATGTATTTTGGTAATTTCATATCGAATAGTTATATTGAAAATTGAAGATTGAGTGTAACTTTCAGTTAAAGATGAATTTTCAATGAAACGAAAGTCTCTTTTTGATGTCTGTCCCGGATTTTGATGCGATTTTTTTAATAGATAGAGTGATTCAAAAGTATGGTGGTGTAAACATTGTAAAATAACTCTTAAACTGGATGAATCCGGGGTGGGCCGCTTGTAATTATGAAAGGAGCACTTACAAAAAGAAAGTAAATATCTATTCTAAATACTTCGATAATTTTCTAAATGTCGACATAAAGATACGACCACTATTCATCTGTTTGTTTCTTAACCAATTGATTTCCATAGGGATAAATCCCCTTCGGCCGCGTATGATACCAGAGTTTGGTAACCAGTATCATACGAAGAAAAAATGATCGTTGTAGGATACTGGTATCCAAGTGATAGGATTTATTATTTTTCTGATACCCTTTATTATGTTTGGTAACCAGTATCCAGTAAGTAATATAACATTCTGCCTATGAAACCAACTCGGCAAAACTGTGATAAGCAAATAGGTAGTTTCCCAACTCAATACTGAGATGAAAACCCTATCTGGTTATTCAAAATCAAATTCAAATTATTATTATTCGCAAAAAATATGGTGTCAGTATGTCATTATCCACTTCTGGTTATATTATTGTCCTCTTTCATCCGAGTAAAAGCCATCGGGTCGCATTCTGTACCGACGCTTGTTGTAAACTCTCGCTTTATTGAAAACATACAAGGAAACAAGGAGTTTTGATTTACGACTTCATTTTTAACATTTAGATTGACACTCACTGTACATCTATAATTAATATTGTGGCAAAGCCAAAATGTAGATTCGTTTGAGTAAGGCTTTTTCCTGCGGTACTTGCGACCATCACTCAATAGTGCTCTTCCTCCTCTCTTCATAGTGATAAATTCAGTATCTTTACTCATTTTGGACTAAGTACAGGCAACGCGGAAATATATCAATGCACGTGACATCATCAGTTGCATACGAGGAGATTTTAATTATTCACTTGTAATTATTTGATATTTTCCTGAGCTGATACTGGGTTACATAAAACGAAAAATTCCTATTACTTGGATACCAGTATCCTACAACGATCATTTTTTCTTCGTATGATACTGGTTACCAAACTCTGGTATCATACGCGGCCGAAGCCGATAAATCAATGATTTATCTACGTTCAATCGAGTGGCGGCATCATAATCGATCGAATGCTTTCAACGAACGATATTAATAACAATTTACTACAGTTTAAAGTTATTCGAGCTTACACAAACTTATAATTAGAGAAAGTTAAGTTCAAACAAATTGCTTTCCCAAAGGATTTGTTTGAATTACTGTTATAGGCTCAGGACACGATATTATTTATTTATTGACAATTAGCCGTGAGAGAAAATATCGGATTTCCGATTTATGGGTGAGGCTGAATAATTTGTTGGGGTCAGAGCCCATTCGTCCCCTAGTATAAAAGTTGTAGATTCGGCCCCTACATAGGTGCCCATTGGTCTCCTGGTAGGGGACCAATTAATATTTTAATAAAATATATTATTTTTAAGGTACCCATTCGTCCCCTCTAATATATATACAATATAAGTTAAAGATTCGGCGCCTATTCAGGTGCCTATTTGTCCCCTGAGATAAAGTTAGCTATAATTTACATAAGAAACGGTTAACATAATACACTTGTGAACAGTTTATTAACGGAATTCATTTGAATCGTAAAATTAATGGTAGACATAAACCAAATATTTTGCAATGTTTAGACACTCTACATAAAGAAGCGAATTTATCAAAAAATAAAATGGATCAGGTGCAAAGGGGTGTCCAAACAAATAATCGGACTCCTGAAAAACTGGGCCACTGCATGGAAAAGCTATGCTAGCTGTAATTTAAAATGAAAAAACAAATATAAGATTAGTTTTGTTCTAAAATAATGTTGATTTGTTTAATCTTCAATAATTATTGTGATTTTAGTCATTTTTTGTTATTGTAGTTACAATTTATTAGATTTAAGTTATTACGATTTTGCATGTAGTTGGTTAATATACAAAAAAAATATATGTTGATTTATCTAGTCTTCAATAATTACTGTGATTTTAGTTTTTTTTTTGTACTGTTATATTTTTTTAGATTTAAGCTATTATGATTTTGCATGTATGTAGTTGGTAAATATACAAAAAAATAAGAAGTAAGTTATTATTTACTGTTGATATGCGTTCTATTTTTTTCTGCATATTTTATATTTAATGTTGATTTATATGATGGTCAATCGAGACTGATTTTTGTAAAAGAGTTGTATTTGGTTAGTTTCTAGGACATTGTGATTTTGTATGTGTTAATCTTATTTGAAATAAACATGATATCTACCGAAATACTATATTTTTTATTATAGCCTTTCCTGCGCGACTGTACCAGGACTACCAAGGTGCAGTATACACATATACATGTACTTATATTAGAAGAATGAATAAAAATAAATATTCTTCAGGGGACGAATGGGCCCCTCAAAAGTTCCAGGGGACGAGTGGGCACAGGGTGCGAATCTTAGGGGACGAATGGGCTCTGACCCATTTGTTGTCATTGCTTCATTGGTAATTACGACTTATGTCATAAAAAAAAACTTTTTCCTGCCTATTACCTACATATAATTGTACGTACTCGAGCCTAATATTAGTCAGCAAGTTTTTTTTTATTAAGGAAGGAAGTTTGATTTTACGTTTAACGTCAAGCATCTGTCAAAATGATAAAAAGGCGGGAAATATGACAGGTTTATGTTATATAATTACTTTCACAGTTTTATTAGCGTACATAAAAGTAAAATCGGCGAATGTGTAATAAATTACATATGAATTATGATGAATAGCAATTATTGCGTGTATAATATATCATTAAGATATTATTGTCTGCATTGATACCGATCTTGTACGTAATTAACGGGTGTATGTTATATTTACCATTTCATTTCAAACTAGTTATTATATCTTTTACTTCAGTAATATTTTTTCGAGGAGCTCGTGGCTTAGTTTACAACAGCCGCACGGATCGATCTCTGAGGTTAAGCTACGCTTGCCGAGGTTGTTCCGTGGATGGGTGACCATCTTATACATATCGAGTTCCTCCGTGTTTCGGAAGGCACGTTAAATTGTGGGTCCCGGCTGTCATTTTCGAAGATCTTTGACAGTCGTTAACAGTAGTCAGAAGCTTGAAAGTCTGACAACCAGTCTTACCGAAGGGTATCGTGTTAATACCCAAGTAACTGGGTTGTGGAGGTCAGATAGGCAGTCGCTCCATGTAAAACACTGGTATCCAGCTGCATCCGGTGAGACTGGAAGCCGACTCCAACATAGTTTGTAACAAAGGCTAAGCGAATATATAATATTTTTGCCAGCTACTGGTGTTTAATATTTCCTGAGATTTTTGGGACGTAGGTATTTTAAGTTACTTCGAAGTCCAAAACCAGAAATCAACTTAGATTTCACCATTAATTGACAATCAGACATACTTGTTTACAACGAAAACGGATGAATGGAAAATTTATTAAGGGAATTAAAACGCAATGATCTTTCAATTTCTGATTGGAAACAAACAAAAATGTTTTGTAAGATCTTGGCTCTAAAAATCTTATAACTATCATCCGCAATGAGCCATCTTCCTTTCTTTATATACGACCCTTTCTATCTCCAACTAGGCTACGTCTCCACTTTGTAATCAATAGTTAACGTGTACATTCCTTGTTTCCAGATGGTAGTGTCAACCCAGTGTTGCGTGTAGCTCGCTCGCATGGGGCAGGCGGGCAGCCACGCGCCGGCGCCGCAGCGCGGCCGCCGCGCGCACACGCTCCCGCACGACCCGCCGAGACTCGCGCCCAAGGTACACCTGCTAATTATCTTCATAATATCTTATCTGTTACTTCCTTGTGCCTTTCTTTATCTGTCTTTCTTTCCTCTTTGTACGTCCTATGTTGAGTTACTCAATTCGTTACATAATGGTCATAGATTTGCTTTGACATAAGTCTTACTCAAAAAATATTTTAAAATTTCCTTTTCCTCCATCATCAAAAAAATCGCTAATAATATTTATGTATTTATGCGGATTGACATTGGTAACAATGGTGACAGTATTGACCATAGATTATCCAGCTTCGTCTACTTTCTACAGTGGACCAGACACAGACATAATAGTTCGTTAGTGGTCACATCCATAAGAAGTGAGTCTAAAGAACTGTTTTACGATTTGTATCGTTATTTTCTCCAGGTGCTACCACCATTGTGCGAGTCGCCGCGGCTGCGCAGTACGGACAACGGCGCCATCTTACACTCTGGCGGCACCATCAGCGGGAGACGACCCACCACCGGACACGATCATGTACCACATGGACATGTGGTAAGGCATCATAACGTAATCTACTAGTTAAAGCCTCTATGCTGAGTAGTTTCCTTGCTTGACCTTGAGTCCTCCTTACAAACTTATATTTCGGCTGCGTGACCTTTCAAGATCTAGCTTTATAATTCCCCAGTCCACCGGCTAGTTTTAATCGGGTGGTTTAGTGCCGGCGGAAAAACCTGGTTTCTTAAACACCCTTGTTTGCCTTTAAATATGCAAGGTTTTCTTACAACGTGACGATTTTTTCCATTTATTCCTGTGGCTAGGAGACAGCAATTTCGTAGTTTATACGCCTAATAAACTCTGTAGATGTCTAAACACTTTGGTTGGTCTGTTTCAGCATGCCAACGTATACCGGTCGCGTTCAGCAGGAACATCCAGTGATGAAGCGAGGGCGCGGGAACGAGACCCGCTGCATCGCTCTCACACCAACTTAGATCTTAGACATAGTGACAGTAAGTAACACATGCTATTAAAACCTTTATCTTTATAATGTCGGTCGAAAGAAAACTGTGCTATAGGCCTCCGTCATAGAAATGCTCATTTAGAATAAGACCGTGTAGATTCAGAAGCTTGGCTCTACACGAGATCTGTTTTCTTTTTCACAGGGCAAACCTTATTTGGTTGACTTGGCAATATTTTGCAAAAAATGTTTTTGGTGGCATAAAAATATCTATAATTAACTTTGTTATCTTCAGGCAGTAATAGTATAAACAAACGTTTTGGATCGGAACCGGATCTGAGGATAGAAGAGGAACAGAAAACTAAGAGTGGAAACAGACACTTCAGGAAAAAGTACAGAGCACCGCCTCCTCCTACACATGATGTAAGTTACACTAGCCTTACCTAAGTTGCTGCTTTAAAATAAGCTGAAAGGCCCCGAATATAATCCTCCCATTTCAATTGATCACCTTATCAATCTTTTCATGTTCATTCATGTTTCTTTCCAGAATTTCGAGGGTTCATCGCCAGATTCCAGCGAAGGGAACGCGAGAGCTGAACCGCAGAGGAAACTAAGACTCTTCAAAACGAGAAACGAAACCAAAAAACTGAACGGACAAGAGAACTTGCAGTTCAGAAACTCTTACCACGAATACAAGTCTCTCGACATGAACGACAACCAGTTCGAGAGGCGATACAGATCACCGTGCAAGGACAAGGAGCCACACTTCAAGTACCCTGACAACAACGACATGATACAGAGCACAGCCTCACTCAAGAGAGAAGAAAGACTACTACAGACGAGAGACTACAGGAAGACGAGGATCGACAGAATGAGCGGGTGTCGCGCCAAGACATCCAAGAACGAACACAGCGAAGCGTGGAAAACACCACTACTGAACAGAAACTTCAGGTACTCTGAAAGATTCAAGAAAGAAGACAGCGAAGTGCCCGCGCTCAGGAGAGAGAAGACTTTCGACGAGACCCTTCTCCCGAGCGAGAGGGACGGGGACTCCTCGCGGGCCGTGCACGAGCACAGGATGAAGGCCATCGGCGAACAGCTTAAGAGTAACAAGCTGAGCCCGCTGGCGGAGACCGGCAAGCCGTTGAGAAAATCTCTTCCTTCACTATTATCCAAAAATAATGAAGAAAAAGATGAATTTCAAGCAGAATTGAAGAAGGCTACGAGTAGAATTAGAAACCAAATAGGCAGTAAAGTTAATGATAGTGAAACCAAAACTAGTCAAGAGAAATCGAATGATGTGAGGAGCCCAACGAAAATACCGAGCAAAGTCAAGAAGTCTAGTCCAACGAACAACGCGAGCAAAGCTGAGAGCAAGGCGGCGGGGAGCAGGCGACCACTAAGTCGAGCCAACGAAGACAAAGCTAGACTGACCAGCGTGAACTCTAACCCTAAGGTGCTGGACCACAAGCAGAGGTTCAACAGCAAGGAGAACGGCAGGCGACTGCCGGACAGAGGGCAGGCGTCAGGGAAGGAGTCCACGCCTGAACATTCACCAACGAGAAAGCTTGATAGTTTAATAAATCAAGCAGCACAAGAGAAGTAAGTACCTACGGTTTTTATGGAAGTGAATAAGAAGAGTGGCTAGCTATATCCAAATGGAAATGGCGGTCAGATAAGTCATATTTGTTTTAGTTGCTTTGCAACGGGGATTCCCTTTAAGGTTACAAACATCACTATTTGTTCAACCATCAACTTTATTGTAATATTTTTTCTTTTCCAGACAAAAACAGCAGCCACCATCAAAACAATTCTACTTCGGCATGATCGAGAGCAAGCAGGCGGACAGTAAAGACCACCTGAAGGACTTCCCCGGGCTGGGCAGTCCCATCATCGAGGAGATCTCCAACTTCCACCTCATTGAACAGAAGCTACTCAACTACCAGGAGGACCTAGATGAAGATGCCGAGTTCGAGAAGTTCAATGCGAAAATGAAGGAAGAGTGCAAAATTAAGAACTGTGAGTTGGTGTTGAAGATATTGACGTATTTTTTAGATTTTCGGATTCGATTCCCGCTTCGGTTTATGGGCTTTTCTTTATTGGGTAGATGAATGGATTGACGATAAATTATTAAACTCGTGTATTTAATTTACCTTCGCTTACATCTTTGGGTATAACAGGCATGATTTTTATGTGTAGGTATTTATATTCTCGTTAGCTAGTTTTTGGTACGTGTAAATGATAGAATTCTAGCACTTATTGCGGGATTGTTTATGGGATACAGTAACGAAACGTTGATGTGTTTCATATTGCTTTCTACTTTTATAGTCTTAAGAACAATAGTAGTTAATACCAATGACTAAAGTTACTTCTTTCCCCCTCAGTATCGTCGGAGTCAGCGCTGTCGTCGGGCGGGTCGGAGGGCTCGTGGTCGGCGCGGGGCATCGCGCTCCGCCTGCGGCCCACGCTGCCCAAGAAACAGCGCGCCGCGCCGCGCTTCTCGCCCGCCGCCGCCTGGCGCCAGCTCGCCAGCCTCGACCACCTGCTCGACACGACCCAGGACCTCGCTGCCGGTGAGCGACTACCATTACACTACTATATTATATATACCTATATAATAGTACTATGATTGCATGCAAAGGATATAAATATGTGCAACTAACGTTCGGTATGCTAACGAAAAGTGGAAAGTAGTTGACGGTTAGATCTAGTGAGGTAGCCGTGATCCAATATCATATTTGCACTTATTTGCCTCAGCACGGCTAATGCAAACTGCGCCAAAACATCAAGATAAATATGACCACAACTACATTCATAGCCATTCATATATTAGCAGCTTCATCGGTATATTAAAGGCCTTTAATATTGCTTACACGATTATTTTCTGTTTTAGAAACCCAACCTTTAGCAGTAGAGACAAAGATGTCGGGCGACATATCAGCGGAATCGTCCCCGCGGTCAGACCAGTCGGCCGACAAGTCAGGCGACTCCGGTATTTCTGGCGACCACGCGCATTCCGACCATCGGATAGACTCGCCTAGGCATGTGAGTAACACGTCAAAATTAATTTGAAAACAAAAAATAATTAAGACTATTTTACATATGGCAAGAAACGAATGCCCATTTACATTGGTGCATTGATTAATTATTCTCATAGCAACATATCGCCTTGTTGATGTATTATGTTGTTGCTATTACACTGACCGAAAATAAAACCTGTTTTAAAGAATTGTAGGTATATAAGTGCTCATTACATTTTCAATTTTTTAAATCTACAAGGCGAGAATACACTGACTAGTACCCAAACACTAGCTTTGAAAAAACTATCCTCTAGAAGTCTAATAGCAAGCAGCATAATTACAAATATTTGACAATATTTCTATTAACAAATGATACAGGTGCAAGAATCAGGTCCAGCCACCTGGACTCCTCAACAAGACCTGGGCGACAGTAGCTCGGAAGGCGCGGGCGCTGGCCTCACGCTCCACACGTCGCACCCTTCAGGCAACGTGGCCACGTACAGCCCGGCGGCGCAGCCCTTCAGCCTGTCACTGCCCCGGGACGGACACGAGAGAGTGAGTACAACGAGGTGTACCGCGGGAAGTTAGGCAGTTTGTGTGCTGGAAGAAATTATAGTAACTGTCTAATATTGTATGAGGGTTAATTTGATTATGCATACCCATTATGCATTATTGATATTTGGTTTTGCTTGTAGTGCGATTAACGTATGTTAATACTATTGATTGATCTACTATTTAAAGAAGTAAAAATTGTTTAACACAAGTCAAAAATTCGTCAATTGGCTCAATTTGTTATTGAGAACAATTTTATTAATATTTATCCATAGGATCAGGCGTGGTTTGAAACTGCCTATCCCAGCGAGTGTACAACTAGACAATCATGCGGGTTAGGGGTATGACCATCATAAAAAAAACACCAATCAAACTATTATAAACTAGAATAATTGCCATAAAAAATGCCATAAAATGTCGTTGAATAGTATGAGTCCTAAAACAAGTAGCAAGCTGTTATGGCCAGTGCAACCTGGTCTGAGTCAAAAGCAAACCAAGTTTAAGATAATGTATAGTCGTGTTAATCCTCATGTAATATTAGATAATAGTATAGATAGATGATGCAGTGGTGATGGGTCGGTGTGGTTGGCACTACTGGGCGGTGACTAATGATTATGTTTCTGTATTACAGCTGCCAATCGCGGGGATATTTAATGACGCCGTCTACTTGTGGGAAACTTATTTAGCAAAATAATAACATAGTTGCATACCTTTTTTAGTTCATTTTTGGCTATTTTAGATAAAAAATGTTTTAACGTATACTGAAAAGTCGTATAATATTTTTTGGGTATTATAGATATTAATTTCCAATCTAATTTTGAGGGTATATAGAAACTTCGTATGGCAAAATAATAGCTGTCTTAATTTTGTAGTGAACAAAATTGAGTCGCTAGGATAAAGATTAGATATCCACGTATATATTGTAGTGAACTTTGAAATAACTAATCATTTAAATAGTAGAGTAGAGTAAATATTAAGTTAAATAAACTCGCTTGTAGTCATTTGGTTATAGAGCTTTATATTTAAGAATAACATATTTTAATCAGTCCTAATACGTAAAAATACGTGTTATACCCATCGCAACTCATCATCTAGGCATCTACTAAAAACATTATTGTCAATAACAATTAACAAAGTGACTAACCTACTAATATTTGACAATCTGACCTAACCTCCCGCGTCAGCTGACGAGGAATAAAGGTACTTGATACTATAATAGGTGAAGGATGCTTTAACACTCTAATATTACGCTAATTACGTAGTTATATATTAATATTGGGATATTATATATATATTATGTACTGTTTTAAGGTGTATTTGTATGTATATGTTTCGCATGTCTACCTTTTATAGAAGGGAAATGGTAGTTAAATAATGAAATGAATTCAAATTATATTTGTAATCTATGTATCTATATTTATTTGGACAGTACTATCTTTTCAAAGACATTTACCAAAATCTTAGCCTTATATTTTCCAATTTTTAACTTTTTTTGTATTGTTTACTTATTTATAGCGTTCAAACGCAAAATCGCGATACAAGACGAATTACCAACCCCACTTAGTCGCTATTCAACATACCGTTTTCTGTGATCCTTTTATAGCATTTCTTAAAGCTGCAATCTTTTATCGCGACTTTGAGTTTGGCTTAGTATTCTTGTTTCCCCTTTTTATTCTACTTTCCTTTTACAATTTCTATGACTCATTCAGTTACCTTTAATCCTCATCAGCCAAAAAGAAAAGTACCAACAAACTTCCCATAGTTTAAAGCGATGTCGTGCTTCTACGAATGCTTCCAGGGCAAGCAAATACAGCAAGGATTCAACAGTTTGCAAAAACTCCGGAAATCTGTGTCGGGAGCTTTGGGAGCTGCTCTTGGGTCCCGAAGGTTTGACATCGAACATGAGCCCATGTTGCAAGAGCCGGAGCAAAACTGGTTCCTTACGAAGTCAGCTCCCAATTCTTTGAGCAATCACTTGATGTTCCAACAGCCGGCCAGAGCTAAGGGCTCTGATGAAGATGTTATTAAAGAGGAGGAGTCTCCACCCTCGGAGAAGGTGAGTGCCGGGAGTTTTATTATGATTGTTACTTTTGTACTTAAGTTACCATGTTTAGTTGTAATTTAGATGTGATTATAAAATCCACAAAGGCAATTTGGTACTGACTAAAAATGTCTATAGAAAGGTCATGAGCAATCTCTTTAAGAGTTCGGTAAGTAAATAAAAAAATCACTAACTAGTTTGAATCATTCCATAAATATGCCGTATATTCTTACAGAATTCTTAATAGAACAGGTGCCCTGCGTAGTTTTACTTGTATGTGTGTAAGTGTAACTTAGTAATTTGCTGTTGTGGCAGGAGGAGCCATGTTCCTGGCGGCCAGGCACATCTTACCTGTCGTGGGGTGGTCACGTGATGTATCTACCACCTGCAGCCGACCAGCCGCTCTCCATGATGGGAGCCATCGAGAGACCTGTCAGGTTTGTACCACTTGTAATACGAATAACTATGTTGACTTTGTTATAACTTGTTTTTCTATGCTATTTTAATTAAGTTAGAATTTACTTAGTGCTATTTGATTATTGTTGAAACTAAAAATAATGTTTTATTAAAATTACAAGGTTTTATGAAAAGAGTTTTTAATTTTATGAAGCTTTAGATTTATGTGATCTATAGGTTTGTTTAAGATTCATTGTATGAAAATACAAGAAGTGTGCCCGACTGACATGTTTATCTCCGTCCTTAAGATGTTATTTAGACAAAGTAGTTTGTTACGGTTTATGTTTTAATGTTTAAACATGCTGCACTATCGCTACTTTTTAACTGTGAAAGATCAAAGCCTAGTTTTAACTGGTACCTACCTGTCCCCCAGGAGTAAATCCAGTGGTTGCCTGGAGGCGAGCGCGCGCGCGGCGCGGGCGGCGCTGGGCGCGGAGATGCGCGAGCGGGAGCGCTCGGCGTCGCCCGGCCTGGCGCGGGCGCTGCCGGCCGCCGTGCTGCCCGCCAGTGGGGTGAGTACACTACAATAAGATGATTTAAAAGTTTCTAGCAATCATTATGGGACGTGAAATGTGATGTTTTCGACGCATTGATATTTCTCCTTGTAGGTCATTGTTTTGGTAACTTTTATAAGAGTGTTTATTCATGATGATTTCAAGCAATAATTGGAATTTGGTTTAAAATACTAAAATACAACTTTGAAGCGTATTTCTTTATGAAAACGCCATGATAATATCAGCCTAAAGTGGCGTAATGATGTTGGTTAAATAATTCATTAAGACATAATCCTACTTAAAGTATTTAGCGACAACCAACTATGCTATCAGTTATCAGGTTAACTATACTTAATTTGTGCGAGTCAACTTTGACAAGGCAAAACGCTTTTTCATGTCACATTAAGTAGATACACAAGATATTTCACGAAATGATGTAGGTAGGTACACAGGATGTGCGATAACGAACATCATTTGGCTATCAATATTGCTATAAACTTTCTACAAAACTGAATAGGTATGTATTATGATAATATTTTTAACGTGAACTTGTAAAAATATTTTACTGCTCGTCCGTTTAGGCGAAAAAATATAATTGATATTATTGTATTATATTGTCATTAAACCCTTAAGAAATCAGAAAATTTTAAATAAGACACGTTCATAGAAACTAATCTCAGATAAAATAAAACACTATTTACAACCAAGTAGCTATTCGTGAATTTTATATAGAGGACTGTTAGTGCTTCTAGTTTTTTCCAAAAGAACTACTTTTTACAAGTAACATTTTGTCAAACGAAATTGCGCTACATATGGCAAAGTCGAGTACAATATACCATCACAACTTCGTACTTAATATTGTATACCACGAACTTAACATTTAATAGGCTTAAAACACACGAAGGCCTTAAAAACGGAAATATTCAATAAACGGTACATTATTTAATATATTTCTCACTTAGTTATGGAATTACTGAGTATCTCACGCCATGGACAATCGATTTATTTCAATTAAAACTCAACCTTGTTTTGAATGGCTGATAGCAAATGCGTACACACGATCGTATTTGTATTGCATCATTGAATCATTGTAATATCGTTTATGGTCTTTATAAGTATATGGATTTTATGGCTACTGTTAATTGATAATTAATGTCCCTTTGTGCGTCTAGGTCGTAGGGATCGTCGCAAAGTAGATAGATAAAAGATGAACAAGTTTTTCATATTTTCCTGTTTATTGCAACTAGTAGGTAATTAATAAAAGATAATAAACTTAAGCCATGATTGTCCCACTGCTGGGCAAAGGTCTCTTCCCGTACTAGATGGTTTAGGCCTTGAGTCATCAACGCTGGCCAAAGACGGGTTGGAGACTTTGCATGAAATGACAAGACCTTCAAGATATGTTGTATAGAACTCTCAGGCATGCAAGGTAGCATCACGATGTTTTCTTTCACCGATGGAACAAGTGATCATTATTTCTTTTACACACATAACTTGGAAAAGTCATTGGTGTGTTGCCACGGGTTCGAACCTGCGACTACTTCCGTGGGAGGTACCAATTTAAACCAGTCGGCTATCACTGCTATCAACTCAAGTTTCAACTGGTAATACTATTCTATAATAATAATATTTTTTATCAATCATGGTTATAAAGGTATCAAGATTTTATTCGCGGTTTCATACATGAAAAGTAGCAAGCATACATACAGCGACATGATGTAATATCAAAAGAGACAAAAATTTAATTAACTCGAGTTTGAAGATGTCGCCGGAGCCCCGCTTCAAAAGTATTATTGTCTAAAGCATAGGATCAAAAGTACTTTTCACTGGTAAAGTATTTTGACAGTAACAAAATAATGTTGAAGGTAAATCCAAAAATATTAGGTCGGTAAAAAAATCTTTTCGCATTAAAGTATGTATGAACTTGTAATAAAATCTCTTTGGTTTCAAGAATCACAAATGAGTACCTACACGGTTCATTAGGTTTCTTTCAGTGAGCTCGTGAGGTACCCAAATATCGAGCTTTTTTGTGTCGAGAAAAGGTTTTATTACAAGTTTATACATACTATAATGCGAAAAGACTTTTTTCCCGACCTAATATTAAAAAACGGTTTCTTAAACTTTATGCACTGTTTCACTTCAATGTCCCATTCAACTCATACATTTGTAAAAGTGCTCTACATTCAGAAGTATGTTAATCTAATCAGAAACACATTATCTTTTCACCAAACCATTACTATACATTTAACTGACACAGTTTCTCTATAGTACAGACAGGCAAGTTGTTCTCATTTATCTATTCAACACTTTTCTTATAATAAAAATATCCAGACAATAGTATAGATTTAAAAACCATTCTGTCTGTATGTTTGTACGTCTATATGCAACAGTTTTATTGTTGTTGAACAAAATCTTAAATAGGGACCTATATTTTTATTTTCACGAAGAATAGTCTGGTAAGAAATTCAAATTCCTTTTGATTATAAAAAAAATATTTAAGTCTTCTTTGAAAACTCGATAGAATGTTTTTTTTTATAAAGAAAGCGATATTGAATATGTTAGATTTACGACCCTTACAGTAAGGAAATTATACATGAAGATGATAAAAAACATATAAGAATCACAGTAGCACTTTAGTTCCAAGAGGAACCCTGGTTACCAGATGCTTTAACGATCAAGACATCAATATGAAATAAATTATTCGAATATACGACCAAAACCACAGGGCAACGCTAGTCATACATATACAAAAATTAGTTTAAATTCTAACCGAGATAAAGCTTCTATTGTGTTATCGTCTCGCGGCGCAGTTCCCACGCGCGGCCGCGTACCCGCGCGTTTCCGCGTCTGACGAGAAGATTAATATCGTTATGACGCGGCCTTGCTCGTTCCGTAATGTTTTGGGAATACGGTTGATCATTTAATTGTTTTACACTATGTAATATGACAGTAACAATGCGTAATTGATGAAATATGCAATACGTTTGATAATGTTTTTAATTAATTTCTCACAGCTCACACGCTCTCACCCGTAGGTCTCATTTTGTACAAGCCACATACACGATGTCTTCCTTTAGTGTTTATGGTGTCCATAGGCTAAGCACAGCTTTTCAAATTTCTTTAGAAACTGATAAAAGAACCACCGCAAAGCTTGAAAAGAAAAAAATGTACAATCGAGTCATAATTAATTGAGATGAATTCGAAAAGTGTCTCTTTATCACTTAGATTTCTGCTCAAAACAGTAGGCGTCTAGCACGTAGCTCAAAAATTTCAACAGATTTCTGTTAATTAGCAAATTCCCGAATCTCCACAAAACTTGTCTAGTTCGAAAATCTAAAGTACCTACATATTCAAAATTCAAAGTTTATTGATCTACAATCTATCTATCAACACAATACTACCACGAGATTGTATGTAAATGTCTCAATGTTTAAAACAGTTAGTATGCGCGTGCGCACGTGTGTAGCGTGTTGTACATGCGCACTGTCATGGACTGCTCCTGTTTGTGTCGTGAGCGTGAGGTCCATTACACTTGTGATGACGTCATTGGTACGAATGTGACGATATCCAAAAATCTTAATGTGGTCCTTTCAAGCCTTCATTTCTTAATTATATTTTTACTAGAGGCCGCCCGTGACTTCGTTCGCGTGGAAAACCTTTCCATGTAAATCCAAATCACTCGGGAACTCCAGGATAAAACGTAGCCTGTGTTATTCTGGGTCTTCAACTACCTGAAGCTACATACAAAATTTCATCGAAATTAATTCAGTAGTGTTTGCGTGAAAGAGTAACAAACATCCATACATACATACATACTCACAAACTTTCGCATTCATAATATAAGTAGGATTTGCAATAAAATAAAAGTTATGGTTGCAAATATTAAAGGGATAGACTGATTAAGTAAACGTGTGTGCTGGGTCTGGCAAGCAGCCTAGATATGAATTGTAGATGAGGTGTTTAACAGGCGCCAAATGTGTCAGATGGTCACGATTATCTGTCCGTATCCGTGATCATTCAAGTACTTATACTTGGCAATGCTCTATCCTTTATGCGGAATAAGGTCTGACTAAACGAAAATACCAATTTTCCTCTAATTATACATTGTGAGTGGTTCAAAACTGTCTTTTTTTATTACCTCGTGTTAAGAGCTTTTACTAATATGCGGCTGCGCATCGTTTGATGATAATTCCTTACATTGAATTTACAGATTGAGTTTATTAAGCCTGTGTTTTCATTATCCTAAGTTGATCACTCACTGTACAATATTGTCGTAAAAAAAGAGTTTATAGTCAATTAGAGGTTAGTTAATCCGACTATTCGCTACGACTATTTTTGGTATTAACGCCCTACATTTACATTATACAATGATCAACCTAACTCATACAAAGTTTTTCAACTGGCAAAAACAATTGGCTATGAGTATATCACAAGAATTTTACATAACCACCATGGACGTCTTCACAATATATGAATAGAGCATGTTCACAAAATATTTGTGTGACAAACCAACAACAATGTAAACAATATAAATATTATGTATTGAGAGCCATTGTTGTCTATGGCGCGCAAATTCCATCGTTTGGTATTCACCATAGACACGTGAGTCAAGGGAATTGCTAGGATCCGTTCATTTTCAACGGTATTACGGAGTGCAAAGGTGTTGATGTGGAAATTAAGCATTTGATTTATATGCAGTGCACGTGGGCTTTACCTTAGGGTTATTAGACTATTAGCTTCTGCTCGCGAATGCGCTCGCGTGATAAGATTTTCCGGGATAAAGAGTATTCTATGTGGTAACCTGGATAATAGATAATATGTGTACAGTCAGCTCCAAAAGTAGCTGATCATACTCAATGTTTTGAAACCCTATTTACTGAAGTGTGCACATTATTCCACTGTAACTCATTCTACCTGCTTTTGATCAGTTATTTATTAAAGTTACGTAACATAGAGGTTATGAAAATATGAAGTCATTTAAATGTCAACAACGACACAAAGGAAAGACGAAATAGTACTCTCAAAACTGAATATCCCTATTTAGTTCCTATAAATAAAAACTATTATAGAAGAAGTTTAAAAAGTCCTTGAAATAATATTATTTTATTTACTTAAAATATACGAAAATTTCATAAAATGATACGCGTATTTATTTTTTGTATGTCTTTGAAACCAGTAGAACGAGTAAAAAGCAGTAGGACTGGCTAGTTTGGTGACAAAATTAAATATTGTTATGTTTTTTAATACAATTAAAACATAATAGAAACAGGACTGAAAGCTTGGCCATTTCAACTTAATTTTGAATAACAAACATATCATTTTAATTGAATACAGACGCTTTTTTATAACAAAATACTTTTATAGGACGACTTTTAACACACATTGTTAAAATTATTGCTACTTTATAGAATTATTTTTCTTATCAGCCAGTGCTATCCCATAAAAACACAGAAGTCTTTTTCGTTTTTTGAACTCTGGATACCGCTATAAGAAAATGCGTGGTTTGATGATGTATGGTCTCCCACATACTTCACCAATGATTTCTATTCTCTATTCTTTCCACAAAGATCAACTATTTTCTTTTACAACCTAAATATATCTTTAAGTTAATCGTAAATAGGAAATAATGAAGACTCAAGCAAACATCAACTGAATAACTCGAATTGTTTATAAGTGGTTCTAAATATAAGCATTATTTTACCAGAATATTTTAGGACTGTTTTGTATGTTAAATATGTAAATAAGAGAACTCTGACCCATATAATTATGTTGTCAGTTTAGTACTAGTTACTAGTAAATACTCGACCCGTATTGCTTTATCATCTATTTACTAAACGTACCCGTAATATTGGTGTAATTTAATACAAGATTTTTGTAAGGTTATCTTTTAAACTATTTAATAGTATTTACGCATATAAGAAATCCCCTTCTTATATGCGTAAATGCTATTAAATAGTTTATAGAGTATATAACGATATAATAATAATACGAATTCTTTGTTCTCTGTCTACCGTTGGGAAAAAGGCGTGATTTCATGTATGTATATTAGGAAAGCTTTGTTACTGCCCGGTTTCTGAGGTACATTTAGCGGTAGTTAATCTATTCAATAGCGTTTAAACTCATATACAAATGTCAGTTTGAATAGATAAACTACCTCTAAATGTACTTCAGAAACTGGGTATTAGTCAGTTATTATTATCAATATTGGAAGATTCCTGCGTTCTGCCGGCTTGACATGAAAGTAAGTCTGTATAATAAACGGAACATTATGCTTTCTGTAAAAGTATTTTCAAAATCAACTCGTTTTTAGTTTGGTACAGGCAAATAAATTTATTCAGAAACAATTGTACAGCTAAACATTGAAACGGCTCATTAAATCTTACGGAGATTTTTTGCTCTATTCATACAAGACATCGAATATAATGCAATTAACATAAACATGTCAGTCCAATCATAAATATCTCTAAGTGGGTCAATATGAACACGTTATAATACGTATAAATATACATAAAAAATGAATAAATTAAATATGTACTTATACAACTGCCGTTGCGGTAATGTATACTACTGCTGATCGCGAGGTCTCGGGTCTTATTCCCTGGTCGAACAAAGCGCTGTTTAGCTTTTCTATTTTATATTAGAATCTTAAGAGTATTTAGGTTATTAGCCCGGAGCTTGGTATCGTTAAAAGCGGAAAGTATAATCTATAGGTAACAATATTATACATTGTAGAGTTTGTTTGTTTGCTTGGATGCGCTAATATTAAAAAAATATTTTAAAATAGCCTGTTTATTGAGGAAGGCTTTAGACTATAATGATATAACATTACGCTGCGACCATTAGCAGCGAAGTGGCGAAAAATTTTAACGGGGAAAATTATGGCCCATTCTCTCTTATTTAAGCAAGCGAAGTTGCGCGGGTCAGCTAATATAATCATACACTTTAATCTTCATTTTACATTTTCGGGGTATACACAAACCTTCTGTTATGTATTTAAGTATACATGCAACAGTCCCAATTACGTAGCACGTGTATGACGCGCGGCGGTGCGCGGTGGGAGTGATGTGAGGATGCGCTCGCGCCGGCCCGTCTGCGCATGCGCACTCGCGCGCACGTGGGATGCGCGCACACACCTGTCGCACTGCCTTCGCGGATATAAGCGTGTTGTACTCAGTTTGACGTGTTTTGTTGTGAACAACGGTTGATAAGGTTGGTGTTTTTCTTTAATTGGTTTGTTTTGATTTTTCTTTAATAAATGCTGTTAGATTTAAATAAAAATGTGTAGTTGATAGTTTACCATTTGGTAGTGATTAAAATTATATCGGTTAATAAAAATAATTTATATTGGGTTAAAAAATATCTTATTTATTACTTCGGTCTATTGCTTTGTTATTTTTTCTTGGAAAAAGAATTGAACATTTATTTTAATAATTCATCTCAGGGCTTTTTTATATTTTTATAATCACATTAATTTTGGATATCGGCAATATTAAATAATTCCTCAAATTTAATCAAAATGTTACTTAATTAAACTACAATTACACTACTCACAAACGAATTAAAATCAAAACAAAAACAAAGTGAGAGTTGAGCATACATAAACATTCATAATATAATCCAAGTACATAGATAACTCACAAACTAATATTATAACACAGTCGGATGCACATGACGGCTCTCGGAAGACAATCGCACACAAAATTTCCGCGCAATTATGCACAAGACAGGCGCATGCGAGGATCATGCACAGATCTTATGCGGATCTTGCGCGGATCTTGCGCGGATCTTGCGCGGTTCGTGCGCGGATCATGCGCATTTGCATAGCGAAAGCGTTGTAGATGATAATCTTGGACATGCGCTTTCTTAAGTGTGGCTAATTGGCTTCCTTACCATTGTTTAATTGAAGGCCCTTTGAATGTTAATGAGTGTTTTCTAATTGTGCTGTTTTTATAGACATTGTAAGTGATTAGCACGTCGTTATTTTAAAAGGTGTGATAATCTTTTTCTTAGCGCTTTTTGATTGGTGATAGGCTAGTATAAAAATCTTTATCAATTTAAATGCTAAACTGTAGGTACACTGATTATGCTTAGTACCTACTGATTATGCAGGTGATACACAAAACTATAAGTTGTAAGTCGTTTTACGTGGTATTAGTAGAGCTAGGGTGTATCTGTCCATGGGATGGCCCCGATATATATCATGATACCTTTTTTGTTTACCCGACGCGACGTGTCGATCGAATTGTATCGAAAGGAGTCATGGGCCGACTGATGTCTGAGACTCCCTTAATTTTTAATCACGTTTATGACCCGTGTCATTATAGTTTGGGTCAGTAGGCTTTCATAACCAGTACCGCTCACTTACCTAATTTAAGTATTTAAATATAGGAAAACACTAACCGGTTTATACAATATTGTACATATAATGTTATATGTTTATATATATTTAATAAGCCTGTTTCCATCCGCTTCTGTGTATTTGGTACCTTTAAATTATGCCATTAATCCGGTCCCATTATCTTAAAAAAATATTGAAAAATAACTTTATAAATATTAGTAACTTATTTTTATATACTTTGAAGGTTATCTTAACCGATCGCGATCTATGTATTAAGATAATTTTGTATTGTTTTTCTGTATTTCGGTTAAAGTATTATGTTTTAATTGATTGAGTACTCTAACGCCAGTTATCCAATTTGATAGGGCCACCAATCAGAATATTTATTTTGTTTTTAAACAAGAAGAAGAAAGGCGTAACGATACAAAGGCAATTCGGAATTGCAGTACTGAAAAACTTTTATTTTAACAACATGTTGGAAGTCCTGAATTAGCAACACATCACATTGTTACATGTAAAAGTTCCAGTTCATTTAGCATTCATATACATATAAAACATAATATCACGCCTAATTCCTGCTCCCTCGTCTCTAAGTCTCTACCAAATAATACATATCTATACTTACATTAAAAATACGATATAGATATAGAGATAGAAACCAAAACATATTGCCATACACCGGAAGCCATAAAAACCACACAGCTACAACAATTAATTCTCAATTCATATCCATTCACAAGCTAACGAGTGACACTATTCACTCTGTATATTTGCACTGTGAGATATAAATCAAATTACTTAATGAATACCATGTCCTTGTCATATATATCACTATGTGATGTCATCTGCTGCACTGAGTACATACCAGCTTAATATTATATATGATAATGTATGGCTGTATGTTTGTTTGTTTGCGTCACACAAGAACTGCCGATAGGCTTTTGATATACTGTGGCACACGGTTATGTGAACGGGTTTACATAGGATACTTCTAATTCCTTTCAGAAACTATCTAGTAAGAGTCGTGTGTATAAGCTAGTTGTAATAATTGCAAATGTTGGTTTCAATGTTTTGTTACCACTTTACGCTAAAACGAATAAATGGATTTTGATGAAACTGGGCGTCTAGATATTTTATAATATGGATTAACTAGCATCTGTCCCCGACTTCATCTTTAAAAATCCTAAATGTTAATCTAGGTTTTAAGCTATCAGTGTTCCAAATTTTATTGAAATCCGTCTATCATGAAAAGTAACTCAGTACAATCTTTCTCATTTATAATATGAATAGGATAATTAAGTTTTTTTTAAAGTAATATTCAAATGCGGATAAAATCGCGAGCAGTAGCTAGTTATTTATTTGTTAGTATAGCGCGTGGGCGAAAGTATGTTGTAATAATAAAATACATATTATATGTTCATCCGTTATAACTTGATTTTTACATGTTCGAATGTGATTTACGCTTTCCGTATCACATTTATTGTTGAGTTTGTTTAGATGTGGAATTATTTCATAATTATGCTTATATAAATAACCTTTTATAAAGAAATGGACTAATAATACAAATATATTAACACGTTTGACCACGGACATTTCAAAATATTCTTTTGAAAATATAATATAAAATAAAATAGAAAATATTACAATACTTACTTACGTACATAATATCACGCCTGTTGTAACCGTAGGAGTAGGCAGGGATGTATAGAGGTAGAATACACCCATGTTTCGCGATACAACCTTATACATTTACCAAACATTTAATTTTAGGTTGTTTAAGCTCAATTTCTACCTAGAGAAGTTCCTTGTGCCAATAGCCTAATACCTAATAAGAAAAATAATAAAATATTATTCATTTTTGCCGACTCTTAACCTAAAAGAGGCGTGACATTCAAAATGAGTTCTATCTCAAACATGCGATTAAGCACTTAATCAAGGTATTAAGCAACAGATTAACAAAACTATAAAAAACAGATAAATTCTTAGAACATTAATATAATGTGATCAAAACAAACTCAGTGATTAATAGTATCGTGTGATTTGTCAAGTTTTTGTCCAAACGTTCATTTGTTAAGCTACTTTTTGTGTTAAACGTCATTTTTCACAAGTTACTCGACATTTGTGACTTGACAAGGTAAAGAGTTCGTTCCTCTGATATTTTGGTAATCATATTTTGTGTTGATTATTGTTTTAAATTCCTTTGTATTATATTCAACCATTATATGGTATTAGTACGATTTTTTTAGGATTAAATTTTTTTTAATTATAATTTCTTTCGTCAAATCCTATTAAATTTAAATTCAAATATAAAACCTACAATATTGTACGGCCAAAACATGAACATACCTCGTGACTTGACGCATTCCTAATATTTCTAGATAATATAACTTAGTATTTTTTTACCGAAATATATTTAGAATCAACACGACGCGTTTCGCCTAACAAGTTGATAAACATATTCAATTAAAATTTAAGTGAGATAAGAGACATAGAAAAGTCTAATATTTATTAAAATTGTTGTTGAAATTTATAATAACGTTGATTTAGAAAACTGACTGTAGAACGCAAGGGACTTTCTATCCGTGGTTGGCATAACAGTTACTAAGTTCTCCTGCGAGGAATTTGTAAATACCCAGGGGTTCAGTAGCCTGGTGAAGAAACTGTAATGTCTCTATTATTATTATGAGACAAAACTTCATACGTGAGTGAATTTTCCCCTTACCCATAGGTAAAACTGTATATTTGAAAATGTCAACTATTCTACCAAAATCGAAACTAAATCTTTTCCTAATTTATGTCAAATGCCTATGATTGTTAAACATACAGTAAGTTAATTTATAATGTATTTGTGTCCTGACATTATTTGGCAAATCTTAGACTTCAAAGACATTGTTATACTTATCTGAAACTGATCATCCGGCCAAAGTCGTAAAAACATTTCATTAAATTTCACATAAGACAGAAACCTTTTAATAACATTACGTAGGAAGTTGCCCAACGAATAAACTAGTACAAGCTGTCCAACTAGTTGGATGAGGTAAAATGTTATAATACACATTTAAATTAATTAAATACCTATCTGCGTATATTATTTACATATTTTCCACGCCATTAACACAAGGAGGTTTACGAATACGAGTTTTCTTTTTTAATCTGTGCCGATATTGTAGGTTTATTTTTTAATGGCATGTTTTTGTGGAATTAAAGTTGATATTAAGTGTTTGTTATTGAATTAAAAGTTGTAAAAATAACATTTTGTTTTGATCTAGCTATCTAAGAGAATATACTAGAATAGTTGTTCGTTGTTCGTAATAGATACGAAGAAAATTGAAAAACATTATGTTTGTAGAGATTGTTGTAGAACGTTTTGTTACTTCTTTTCATTTGACGCTTTACCTGTAGGGAAATATATTATACAATACTAGTTATTTTATTTATTTCGTGATAAATTAAATTAGTTATTTAGTAGTCAAAAGTGCTCTACCTTATATAAAGGTACTCCATACCTTCTTAAACTCTGCTCTAACTAATTTAAGGCATTTCATAGGTTCTTATACTCAGTGGTTCACGGACCTCGTTATGATGATACCATACCAATAATATCATGTCATAATGAAATCCTTGAAATGTGGCATTACTTGAAAATATATGTATTTAAAAGCAGCTAGTCTTTTGTATTTTTATAATACAGTTTAAGCTTTGGAATCTCACTCTATTGCACTCTAACCTATAAACCTACCACAGTTTTATGTAAAATATATAAAAATAACCCCTTTATAAAAAAAATCAGTGGTCCACCATGCAATAATATCGCAAGTCACCAAGAAGCGTGACGGTTCACAATAAACTAGTCGTTATGATATCGCAACACAGCAGCTATGTGCGGTCTGCCACACGACGCCGCAACCACGCACCTTACACAATACCTATATATATCATGTGCTACTTATTTACTACATAATTATAAATACTAGTTGTAAAGTGCTATTAATATTATTTCAAGTGAATTATGTCGATGAAGATTTTGATATGACTGCTAATGCTGAGTTTTAATCGAATAACTCGTTCATCGTGAATTTTCACAATGTTACTTTTTTGTACGATATTACCTCGCTCGGTTGTGAAAAAATGAAGACTTATACATGTGCTTTTATATTCCTACTATTTAAACATACTGCTACCTATTATACTATTTAAAAATTATCTTAATAAACATATAATTCATTTCCGAATTGACGAAAAATTAACTAGAGAGTCAATCTAAGTTACGATTATTAAAAATATATTTATCTGTAAAAAACATTTCGTTTATTGATTTTATTTATTTAACTCAGGCAACAAACAGTTATATTTGCAAGTGTTAACATACGTAACGTAACACATTAATCAATAATATAATTAAAGAAAATACAGTTTTCACACACCACAATATATCTTGTTATTATATAAATGTACAAGATTCCTATTGACAGTCGCTACCTATAATTTAACCTACCAAATCATTTTCCAAGTTTCTAAAGGGTTACAAAACTCTCACGACTCCATACTTAAGACACAGCATAAGAGTAGCGAGATGACACCCAAACACACTTAGTATCGATTAACACAGAACTCAACAAGTTTGTTTACTCACAGACACGTGTTATATGACTTCATCGCTTATTTATAAACAAACTGACCAGCGCATTACGTACTTTAACATTTATAGTTTAAATACACACCCTGAAATATGGAAATTATAATATGTCTTTAAGATAGAATTTGCTTTGATAATTATTAAATACTAATATGTAGGCTAAGTATAAAAAAACCTTTTCAAAGTCGCTTATTAATACGATTAGTACAGTATGACTTATATCCCGAGGGACCCGATGCTGTAACGTTGAGTTTCCTAACCTGTACCTCGATTCTCTACCACTATCTACTACTGACAACCGGCTAGCTATCGAAATTTTGACATTTAGAATGTACTGCCAAAATGTTTCCTACGACACCCGCCAGAGGCGCTGATCAGATTTTCATACAAAATTTCTCGATGACAGATCGGTTGTCGGTAGTCGATAGTAGTAGAGAATCGAGGCACTAAGGTCCGCGGACGCACGTTGTTGAGCGTTTCATAGATAACGAAGTGAAACCGCGCGGCGTAATCAATCATCGCATATAATTTAAAATAATTTATGTAAGTAAAATGTATCTATGGATTTATAATGCCGTATGTGACCGATTTTCTTTGTATTATTTATAGGGGTCCACTACTCATAATAAAGGGAAACTGCACTAGAAAAAGGTTGTGAAATCGTGCTGTAACGCCACGACAACCTTAATCATCATTGCTTAGCGATAACATTTATAAATAAAATCAATAAATAAATATGTAATATATGCAACCGTGAGTCACTTGTACAATTTACATTTGAGGAAATTCTACACAACATAGAGAATGCGATTAGTTACAGATGACAATAATAAAATGTCAAATAAAAACAACTATTACGTCACTACAACTAATATTATAACAAGTGACATTTCAACATTTACATTTAAACAAAAAGCGTTGAAGTTAATCCGTCCCTTATACAATCCAGTCAGGAATGTTGTAAACCGTTACATCACCGAAATTTAACAAAACTGTATGGTAAACTTAAACATACGTATCTCGGACCGTAAACCTTACGATTTACTATAACTCTATGAATAAAAACATTATAAAGTGCAACGCGTATGGGAAAAAATATTATAAAGGAGCTAAGTTATGTTTCGTGATTTTTTTCAATTAATATAACTCAAATATATATATGTTTCCTAATATATACCTCAAGTGGCAGTGGGCAGGGCACATAGCTCGCAGAACTGACGGCCGTTGGGGCAGAAAGGTTCTGGAGTGGCGACCACGAACCGGGAAACGTAGTGTTGGCAGGCCCCCCACAAGATGGACCGACGTCCTGGTAAGGGTTGCCGGAGTCCGATGGATGAGGGCGGCCCAGGACCGGTCCTATTGGCGCTCGATGGGGGATGGGATGGTCTTTGTCCAGCAGTGGACGATTCCCGGCTGAGATGATGATGATGATGATATATTATATGACTGGTCACTTATGTTTTACTTAATTATTGTTTATTTTCTTGTTAAAACGAAAAAATATTTGTTAAAAAAAGGATTTATTTGCGGTTGTATTCTTAAATATAGTATGAACGTAAAAAAAAAACACAAAATGCAGTTTCAAAAATCTTAATTACTAAAATCTGTAAATACATTCCATACTGAAAAACACATCTTTTTAACTTAACTATCTGGCTATCTAGCTAAAGTAAGTACAAAATATACTCGATAACGAAGAAAAAGGTAGCTACTTTTATTTGTCAAATTGTCCCAAAGGCCAAGTTACCTTAACTCCATAACACCATACACTATATTAACATTCATATCAGGTAGTTTGTCATTCACACTCCATTGCTAAATACCTCCTCATATTTGGTCAGGCCTATAATGAAACACAACACGATATTTATGACCCATTGGACCAATTGATGTATACCTGTTCTGATTGTTGATTGTTTGTTAGTAAATTGACCTTAATTATGTTATGATTTTTAACAGAATATTTGGAAATATGAGTATGATCAAGGGTCTATAGTCGGACAACTGAGTAGAGACATGACATGCACGATTTATTTTAAGTTTCGTTAATAATTGTAAGTTGTGTAAATGTGTTTCTCGAAAATAAAGTATCTGTATCAAACATGCCACCGTCAGCTGCAATAAGTCAGTGAGTCACTGATGTTCAAAATTTTGAATGTTATGTAAAATTTGCAAGCGAGGCTCTCTATTAAGTTATTGATTACAATAGTGGTCTGATATACAAGCAATAACTAAGAATATATTTAAGTTACGATCCATCAGACACAATATGTTTCTAAAAATAAAGTCTTAGTGCAAAACTTTATTTAATTTTAAACTAATTTCATACGTTATTTACAAAATATACCACACCACACGCAAATTAAACAGTAAAAAATATCTTTATGTTCATTCTAATATGTAATTACAACGCATTTAATTTATTACAAAATTTACGCGGCAAATTCAGCAACATCCGTCATTGCAAAAAAAAAAACATTCGACAACAAACAACACAACCAGCCTATAACTTTTTAAATTGTAACAGTTATAACAATTAGCAGATAGCGTTAAACGTTTAATAACAGTTATGTGCTATCGCGAGTGTTATTGCTATGTGATTCGTTTGCAAGATTACTTGAGAGCACATGACAACCGTTTTTTTTAACGGTCACTGATTCAACCTCGTTGTGACATGCGTACGTTATAATAGACTGTGAATAGATAAGTAATATTTAATGGGAAATAAAGCTTGTGAAGTATGGGTCAATGATGTACCGAAAAATTTGGTATGGTGACATAAAAGTTCAGAATTGCGTATCGTTATTGTCCGTGGAAGATTCTTTAGAGATCTTGGAAATGTCAAAATCGAATCATTTGATTTTAGGTTACTATGTTGACACTAAAGACAGTCGTTGCACTAATTGTATCTTTTTATATAATTTTAGTCCCATGTAATAGGAGGCGAGCCATTTACCGGGCACGTTACCAAACTCCAGACTACTATTGAGAAACATCCTAAAATAAATTAGAAAATACCAAAAACACTTCGTTTGCCCTGAGAATTGAACCAGGAACCTCGTTGTCAGCAGTCGCATAAACTACCGACCGCGCTACAGGAGCAGTTAACATAAATATTATTATATAACACATAAAAATCAAAAACTTTGAATTGAGTTCTTTGTGTAAATTGTAGGTTTAATATGTCCTGCAACACAAGGATATTTTTAGTACCTACTACAGCGATCGTTAAAAGAGTACTTAACTGGAGTATAATTGTTTTTCTTCTAGTTTATACCATTATTCTGATAAGGAGGACATCTGCACTTTGCACAAGATTTATTATCACTTCCTTACTTAAAGGTTAATGCTTATTGAATGCATTTTACGACATCGACTTTGAATTTTATTATCACTGAGATGACTTGTCCACAAAGAATTTTTGAGATTTGTAGCGCAATTTTATAATCTGTGTACTGCATATATAATCGATGACGCAGTTGACATTTTTGAAATTTAAAACCAGTCACATCAGGGAATTTTACAATAAGTGATAATCGAAGAAGCTTTTTAAAAGTAACTCGCAGTTATTAGATTCTTTTCTAAAAGTCTTTTCAAATATACGAAACGATATCCACTATTTCGGTAAATACACATTGAACATTCAAAAGCAACCGAAAAACATCGATGATGGTGTACATTTCGACACAGTATCGTCAACTCAGAAGGCACACCTGTTCAAGCAAACAGTCTCACATACAGACAATATTTACATACGTACATAATATATGTACTGATGAACCGTGACACCACCGACTAAAGCTAGTTTTACATATTTTTAGTAAATTGTTCTTCTTGTCAAAGTTGATCAATCCGCCCGATTGCCTTTCACGTGGCTTACCGACTGTTATCTTATTGACAACAACCGGGACCGACTTTTCATGTGCCCTCCGAAGCACGGAGACGCCCTGTTCAACTACCACTACGCGGTCACCCATCTATGGAATGACCGCGCCAAGGTTTGCTTAACCCACAGATCGTTTACCGACCGGTGAGCGCAACTGGCTACGGGCGCCTCTTTTTTTAGTAAATATGGGTTAGCGAAGTCTACTATAGTCTATTTTCTGCTTAAAAGAAGGCTCCAATCACAATATTATTGTATGAATATTGTTAACGATACAAACAACCTTTATATTTTTGTATTCGATGCGGTATATCGGTTCGGCAACATATACCGAACAACAAAACCGACTCAACTCACTTGTTCGGCTTGTGGCGATCGAGTTCATCTGTTCTCATATTCGGTTTTTCCGCCCGGCTAGGCAGAATAATTCCGAACCGAATACCTATGTGTGTAGCAAGCCTTACCGAAGAATACCACTCTTGGGAAATACAAGTGTTCTCAAGGAAAATATTAAACAAAGTTGCTGTAAAAACTTTGGTATTCTCTTTGTGGGATTTTGGAGGGGAATTTACGTTAATAAGTTATGCTTTTTCCTTGGGGAAATGTGATGAGATATTTGTTTAGTTTTGTGGGAATTTTGCTTGGAAAATATTAAAAAGTTAGTCTTTCCTTAAGGAAATTTTAATAAGAATACTAAATTATGCTTGCAAAAAATTTAACACAAATCATTTTAAGTTCCAGATTGTAACTGCGCTGTAAAATATTCGCTTCACAGCTAGAACGTCTTACTAGTGACTTTTAACACCCTTGGAGTATTTTCTATAAGAAAATAGGTACATACAATAAATCACGCATTTTTCCCGTAGCGTTACGCAGATACCAAATCACGAAGAACTAAATTTTTTTACTTAGATTTAATTTAAGACCCTTGCCCAGCAGTGGGACAGCAATGGGTTAAAAAAATTAATAACTTTTAATTATAAAACAGAAACAGTGGCTACTCTTTCATATTTCTACACTGAACTATAAACAACTAGATCAGATACCAACAGTTCTTTGTCCCACTTTCCTGGAAGCGCCAAGCGTGGTATCAAATATTTCCACCACAGCCTTATAAAGGCTGTACCACGGACTGTCCATTGTTGACACATAAAGGAGTGACCTTCACTTGTCCTCTACAGCCACATTATGAATTATAATGTTTCGTTATGGATACAACGTGACAGTGATTGTTTTCCTTTAAGATTTTTTAAAGATATATTTTAAATCATAAATGAAACGAAACTGCTGCGGTTTTTAAAATTAGGTGGACACGTATGTCCCTTTGCAATCGTAATTAACAAATGATTAGGTATATAATATAATAACTTATTAAAAAAATATATTAACCAGTCCTAACCATGTAAGGAGAAAGAAAAAGAATTATAAATAGTTGTGAGTGTTCAAAATAATGTTGTATCGGTCAATTTCTTATAAAGATTCTTTTGTATAAGATTAGGTACTATTGCAATATTGTCCCTATATGCTTGATAAATCAATTAAACTATATAATTACAAAGATATAATCAAAATTTAACGGGCATTTAAACCTTGTTTATTATCTAGTTAGATCTAGGCTAACAGTATAATTGCTGACAATAACATCCTCTACGATTATTTTGTTATTTGTATTCTACATCTGTTTAACAAAACCTTGATCATTGTAAATTTAGAACAAGTATTTAGTCTAAGACTATTTTTCAACGATGAACTGCGTAGTAATTAAATTAGTTTTGTTGTGACTAACTTAAGCGGTGATTTTGGTTACACAAACAGTTTAAGAATATAAACGAATTCCAGTTAATTCAATATATGACCTCTGGTCAATAGTTCAAGAAGAAAGTTTCGCATGATATTTCTTTTTTGGACGACTGAGGATAATGGAAACATACTTGATTAAAATAAACTTGTTCCTCAATGGCTATCCATTAGTTAAGTTGTCTGCTAATATTTTCAAGTATTCCATACAAGCATTGTGTAAACAAACCTTCAGTTGACAGTTGTTTTAAAACCAATGTAACTAGACCTCTTCATTCTTTAGTCAATGTTTGAAGGTAGATGCGACGACGGCTCTACGTATGTTGGACGTTGCATCTTACATTGTTTGTCATATTACCGCATGTAATGGTGGATATGTATAAGAGCATTTGCTTGTTTCATACTTATATCATCGAATAGAATGTTGATTATAACGCTAGCCGTTGTAATATATGAATTAATAATAACAAGTAGTAAGAAGCGGACCTATTACTGTTTGCGATTATCATAAAGAAATGTTACAATGTAATTAAAGTAACCTTTCTCGGTTATTAACTTAGATTCTTGACGGAAAAATTACGAAAATATCATACAAATTCCTAAAAATATATGTAAAGATGAGAATAGTCTAGATTTCTGGGCAACAATTATAAAAATTAAAATACAATTCTTGACAGCAGTTCCCATTCGCTATATTTTTTACATGGCAAGAATTTAATATACCAATCTCCCAAGTCATTAAATTTCTTAGTCAATTTTTTCCAAATAAGTGATAACTCTAATGTATACTCAACTTAAGAGCAAATGTTTCTCAACGCATTACTTAAGTGGCCCACTTAATATTGAGCAGGGACTAGGCATTGTCCTCTAAGTGAATCTATGAGTGTTACATAATATACTTCATACACTATTGTTTACATTTTTGAAACATTTGTAATACATATTACATTGTTTTTGTTTCCCTGAGATTGTATTAAAAAGGTTAATGTGTCCATATTTATATTTGAGATGATGAAGTTACCAGCTGCATTGTTTCAATTAAAGAGCAATTCACATAAGTTACTACATACAAATAAATACAGTAAGACGTCTTTATTTTTTAAATGAATTGGTATGAAATATAAAACAAGCAGTTCGGTATAAGAAAATGAAGAAAATATGCTTACTTATTAGTTATTTATCATGATATTATTAAGGCAAGTGGCGTTCTTTGGTCTCTGCCTACATCTATGAGAAAAAGACGTGATAACTATTATATATATTATGTACCTATATAATTATGTTTATATGTATGTACGTAAGTAAGTGTGTATTATAAGGCAAGTCAATGACATTCAACGCGTACATAAACCACGCAATTCTACATCACAACAGAAATAAGAATAACAAAATAAACCTCAAGTTATAAAACAAACGAAAGATAATCAAAAAGTGTACCTTGTCAAGTAACTCACTCGCCCTACAGGGCCATCAAAAGGTTTCATGTCTTCATAGACGTTTTGCGTGCACTATCTTGATCGCCGTGATGATATTTACTCGCATGATTTCACTCAAAAGCCTTAAGATTACATCGTGGATTTGAAGGTCTCTGTTATAGCAGCCACACGTTTTCAATTTATGTTCTGTACGAATTTTTTGGATAAATGTACGTTTAACAAACTTGGTTTGTTGGTTTAATTGTCCGTTGTTACTATAAATAAGATAAATAGCTTGATTAGGACAGATATAAGGCATCTCGTAACGTATATGTGAACTGAACAAAATATTTGGTTTGTGTGATAGATAAACCTTTATAGTTTGTGTAATGTTACAGACAAGACGTTTAATTTGTATATTCATAGCAAAACTTTCAAATCATTTTGTGATGTTTATTTATTTTCTTATTTAATTTACAAAGTTGCTAAACCTAAGCTCAAAATCAGGCTTAAACTAACAAAACATCTTGAAACTTTAACATCACGTCGTGTTTCACATCTCGCGTAGACAAAGTGTGCAAGTTGCCATTTTTCATACATTTATAGACATTCGTCTATTTTTAAGACCTAAATAAATTTAAAAGAAGGCTCTAAAACTGTGTATACAAGAGTTTCGAAAGCTATCACCAAACACACAAGTCATTGGCAATCTAACCGCAAGCAGATCGTTTATTCAGCTTCGTTCAATATTTGTTCCACAAATACTTCGAAATGGGGACAATATCGCAATTAGTTTTAGTTTTCAAACGCTAATATTTAACTAGAATATTTATTAGTTTGCTGTACGCATTTTAGAGTTCATTTGCTTACAATGTAGGATTGTTTATCTACATGTTCAACTAAGTACGGGCTTAGGTACGTATTCCATCGCAATTCATATAAACATATCTACCGTTTTCTCGCTTTAAAAACACAGACTTGTTGTAAACTCACAAATTAAAAGAAAATCATTGACTGGTCACACCCCTAATAAAAGTGGCCATAAGTTTATCACTTAAACGAGCTATCAAAAATATAGATAGTAGTACGATATTTGCTTAGCTGTTAGAACACTCGCTGGGACACCAACTAGCGGGAATTCTACCCAAAAGTACACATTTTTACAATAAGAGTAAATGAAAAGACCTCCATGCTCTTCTGACGGTTAAAGACATGACATCAAACAAAACAAAAATCGATTAAAATTACATGTTGTCTTCTCGCTTGTATATAGTTTCTATCGCTTCTCTTACGGAACAAATGCCTTATAATATTCAGGCTTATCTCCAAGAAATCCATTACAAATTTAGCACAAAGAATGTAGAATTACAAGCTAGACACGTGTCTTCGTTTATTTGTTTACCGTCATGACTTCTCGTGATGTTGATAACAATGTAATGACGTTTTTTTTATTTCAGTTGCTTTATTTCAATGGCCTGTGACGTAAATACTAAGTTCTATTATTATACTTTTTGAATCTAGATCCTTTTTTTAAAGTGCTGGTTACAACAATTTAAAGTTGCTTTGTGAATTTAAAATATAAAATATATAAAAATTTAAAAACCAGATTGAAAAAAGGCCCTATCCTGCCCAGGACTCGCATGGTGCGTGGCGGACTTTAAGCCTAACAACTATCGCATTTTGACACTTGCCCAATAAGTAGTATAAAACTAACGGTTTAAAAAAATATTATGTTACTTAATTCCAGGAACTAAACTGGTAGACGCAATATAATCTAGTAGATACATAACGATACGATACTTTTTACGACGTTTTGAACACGAACTCCTATGTAATACTAGCTGACCCGCGCAACTTCGCTTGCGTCACATAAGAGAGAATAGGTCAGAATTTTTCACGTTTTTGTAGCGTGATGATATAAAATATGCTTTCTTTTCACGAAAAATATTCTCAAATTTATTCTCTTAATATAACGAAGTTGCGCTAAGGCATATCCGCCATATAAACAGTTGCCATGACAACGGAATTTTGTTATTTCAATGTCATTACAATATTGATTATTCGCGACTTCGTTCACCAATTGAATTTTCCCGGGAAAAGCGTCATTTTCCCGGGGTAAAAAGTAGCCTATGTCCTTTCTCAGATATCAAAATATCTCCATGCCAAATTTCATGCAAATTGGTTCAGTAGTTTAGGCGTGATTGAGTAGCAGACAGACAGACAGACAGACAGACAGAGTTACTTTCGCATTTATAATATTAGTATGGACTACAAAATTCACATGAACATCAAAGACACACCTATTGTATAAAATCAGATCATAATTTTCCACTGAACGTTACACAAATGAGTAAATGTAACAAAGGTCGGTTGCGCAAGCGCAGAGGATACACTGATCGATAGAGATCTTTGAATTAACGCATCATACGCATCCTCTAACATGACGTTCACTTCCATATTATCTGTAACACCATCGAATTTGCAGTACATTTGCACCATGAATTAGCTACTCTATGATTTACAAGGCTATTCAAAATATATTTACTCTTTTGTCATAGAAAAACTACATTAAAGCGGCAAGCTGCCTGACTCCGTAAGAAATTCTTGATTTCGGGCTATTAGCAGTTGTAAAAAAAACCTGAAGTTTTTTAGCTTTGCTTAAATTATTAATTTTTTTGGGTCTTACATATTCTCATCCAGACAGTTTCTGTAAATAACAAAGAGACATATACAAATGCGTCTAAAAATAGCCATTTCAATGCACTGTATCTAATTTAACCGCCGCCATCTATTATTCAATCTCAACAAAACCTGAAATTAGCATTCAAGTACCGCACTATCACAACTAATTACAAAACACATTAACACAAACCTATTCTAAATAGTTCCTAAAGCGGAATTCTCACGCTCCAAATATTATTCAGTTGGCACAATAGCTATAAAACTAATGTTGGCACCTCTTACTTTCGTTCGTAATCACCGGTTGGCAACAATGCTAACTGACGTTTGACGCCATGATGCTTTTGTTGCGCGGGAAAATCTGCAATTGATTTCCAAAATCACATTAAGATTTAGATCTTCAAATTATTACCTATTCATTGTGCGATGGCTGTTTAAGATAGTCTAGAAATCTAGTTATTTAAAAATGTATGTATTATTCTATTAAGATTGAATAGTCCAAAATATTTTTTGTAAAAAGGTGCGGCTGTAAGTAGGATAGCTACTGCTCCCGCTATCTAGATTAGTTCATAGATTAAAGATAGTATGGCCGGGTCGCGCATACACGGTTTAACATAATGAGCAACTGTGAACGTATTACGTGAATACGGTTTCGTTAAATTTAATGAAATGCCAGCTATTTGGTTTGTAGTTTTTAGTATACTGAATGAGGAGTTAATCAAAGTAACGCCTTACACTTTCTTTAGAATGTAAGATTATTTTAATTGATGATTTTATATGAAGAACATTTTAGAAAGTAAAGATATTACTTAGTTACACAACTTCCTATATTATTTATTCGCGGTAGCTTGCATCGATTACGTTATTGTTTACATAGGCTTTAAAATTTTTTTATTAGGTACTTAAGTTAGTCAAATACGGCTTTTTAGTGTCTATTTTCTTCCACACATAAGCAATATGTTCCTAACAAGACGTTTTCTTCCACAGCGTTCATCAAGTACCAACGCAGTGGGACGCGGTAAAAGATTCACCTTCCAGTCTACCGTCAGACAACTGGAGAGAAGACGACTCGCTGAGAAGCTGTCCAAGGAGGCTGACCTCAAGGAACAACAGAGAAGAACCGAGCTGGAGGCCATGAGAAGGTACATACATTTATTATACAGTTGCAGTTTTATAGCTGGCTTCAATTCTGAACTCATTAATTTAAAAGGAAAAGACGTTTTTATTGGATCAATTCGCTAATAAAAAGCTAGATAGCACCTATATCATCAAAGGCATCGCTTACTTATTATAGACGTTTAATTTTGTGTGAAGAGAGAAAGCTATCTGATGGACCTGATATCATACTACTGGAATAATATTTATTTATTTATTATAATCACCAAATAATTCGCACCTATGCTTTTTTTCAAGCTGCTACTGCATTTTGGTGCCATACCAACACCACATCGGTACGGGGATCACGAAAGCTGGCTGATAATAATTAATTTAATACATGGTACTTAAAGTTATTTTGTAAATAGCGAGATAATTTTTTACTTGACCAGAGTTGAGGAAGAGTTCCAGCGCAAACGAGCGAGGGAGAAGGCGAATATTAGGCAACAACTACGTCTGGTGAGCAGTGGAGCTGCCAGCATGCCTGCTTCTACCACACATCATAAGGTAAGCGGCGAAAACGCGATGAAATTAAACAAATTCTGTCCGTTGCATTAAACTTATGTTTGATGTGTAATAGTCAGGGGCGTCAAAGGGAGAACGCTCATACTAAGCACTAGGTGAAGATTATGGTCATCAATCACAATGCAAAACATCTATATTTAGATCTTGGAGCGTAACTATCTCATAATATATAATCTAAACTTTTTATCAAAGTTTAGTTTTCCTTATAATCAGATCGAATACTTCTTCAAAGATTGTACTTTAGCAGTTCCGTGCATGATGGGTTAAATTGTAATGTTATGTGCTATAATTAAACACCCTTACAAAAGTCAAGGCACTTAATAAATCGAGTGTATTTTTATTTAGTCATGCAGCACAAGTATTAATGAACTACACGCCAGCCACATTTAACATTTACGAGTACTGTATAAATTGAAATAAAACTATTTTTACTGGTTTTATCGCGGCCCTGAACGTCGTGAAGGGTTCAAAACAACGAATGTGAAGGGTCAAGGCACCTCACTACTATAACTGGCCGTCTGTAAAGATTTTCAGTGGTAGATAAAAAAAAGTCAGTTTGTCAGAAAAGTAAAGAACGGGAATTGTGATAAGAATAATCATCTTTTGTCTGTTTTGTTTAAATTAACTTAGTTTTAGTTATATTATAAATATTTAAGTTAAAGCTTCGAGTTATAGATTATTTAAGCATTTTAAATTTGCTAGGACTAGCTCCAAGCTCATAAAAAAATGATACTAGGAATAGAGAGATGAAAATACTTTTTTGACGCTTCGTACCTAAGTTTATGTTGCTTTCGATATCAAGTGGTTATGCAAATAAGACAATACGGACAGATGGAGAAAAAATGGGGAAGACTTTGCCCAGCAGTACGATAATGGCTCAAGAAAATAATCATACTCCTATATTCGCGAGCTGAATGAGCTACAGCAAAAGTTAGAAGATGCTCCTAATAAAAATATACTTAGTCAAACACAAACACCTAACGACTATAACAAAAACCAAACAGCAGACATTTAAAGTTAGTTTTTCCCCATAGTCCACCTTGAACCGCACAAGGTGACATTACTCGTAAGACAATCCCACAAGAAACAATATAAATCACGATATAATTACCTTTGTAATATACATGTGAATTCCTTATACGGTCACCTTGATTACAAGATAATTGTAGTCTCAATTATAACTCAAATTATGGCTGACATGGTCACAAAAAAATATATAAAGGGGACATTGTACAGATTTTTATAAGTTTTCTAGAGAAACAGTTTTCATTTGTTTAGTTCTTTGTCCCAAAGGAATATATTCAAGTGCTAGTAATCTTTGTGAAAAAAACAATTGCCGTTTACAGGAAACACTAATCCAAGATAATGCTACATTTCCATATTATTTGTTTTTCTTTAAAATTCATAATAGAATCAAACACATCACCAGATACATTTAAAGTTTGGATCAAAAACAACTTATGACACTAAAACTTATTTTATAATCATGTCTATGACCGTGCTATGTGATCTATGTTTGTAACCTTCATATTAACTCTTATTGTCTTTATTTCTTCAACATAATCTTTGTATTAAAAGATGAAATACGACTTGTTTATCCGAGTAATGTTATAATGACTACAACATACACGTTGTTTTGATGAGGATTACAAATAGTTGATTATAATCTTGTTTGTGTTAATAAATGCGTTGTTGATGATAATTTATAGCATTTATTAAGAAGGAGAAAAACATTGCAGGTCGAACATTCGTCTTTAAGGACGAGTAAGAATATTCGGTACAACGGTAACGAGGTCTCTAACATTCCAAAGTCATATTTTTCCTTACATTTTATTTACTAACTTCTGCCCGGAACTTCGTCCGCGTGAAATTTCATGAAAACTCGTTCTGTAATTTTTGTGTGAAAGAGAAATGAACACACATCAAAATTTACTGTACACTAAAGGTATCAATTGCTTCTCAATTATCATGACCATTTAGGTACGACGACAAAAATAAACATATATTTTTAAGGAACATTCAATTTTGTATCTCCTGATGGGAAATAGCCGTAGCCTGTTTGTGTGACACCAGAGTTTGCCGCGTTTTTTGCACACCTTGAGGGCCTTTAATAATACCTACCCTTACAGTATACTTAATTTTACTGTAACAATAATACATTTTGGTACAGATGCGAGACGAGCCAGACGGCTCATGTCGGGACTCCCCAGCGCCGGAGCGTGCGAGAGAGAACAGACAACGACACAGCAACGCCTCCTCAGAGATCAGTGGCAGGAGTAAGAGTACCACACCCGTGAGTATACCACATCATTTTATCTATACTAATATTATAAAGCTGAAGACTTTGTTTGTTTGATTGTTTGTTTGTTTGAACGCGCTAATCTCAGGAACTACTGTCCGATTTGAAAAATTCTTTCAGTGTTAGTTAGCCCATTTATCGAGGAAGGTTATAGGCTATATATATCATCACGCTACGACTAATAGGAGCAGAGTACCAGTAAAAAATTTTACAAAACCGGGGAAAATTTTGACTCATTCTCTCTTATGTGACGCAATCGAAGTTGCGCGGGTCAGCTAGTCACCTATAAAACATTTTAGGATCCATTCAATGATATATAGCCCCTGTTTCGCTGGGTCTATCCCACTAGTCCCGTTGAGTTGTCCCGTGACGGGACAACTGGCACTATTTTGTCCCAGTTGTCCCGTGGCGGGACAAGTGACACTGTTTTGGTGCCATTTGTCCCGTTGCAGATAAATCACGGGACTAATGGGACAGACGGAAGGGTCAAAACAACTGGTTCCATTGATAATTACTTTGGTAAGATAGCAGATGATGAATTGTATTTGTACGCTACTCTATGTAAACTTTAAATTCACAAGAAGTTTTTTTTACCATTTGGGCTTTTCACTTTATAATTAAATTGACAAGAGTAGAATGTAAAATGTTTATCCGAAATTACCTACTTGAAAAAACATAATGTAAGGAAACTAAAAATATATTGTTAACAGGCCCCTGGAGCAGCTTAAACACTCAAGTCAATTCAACATGTACCTAATGTAATTTGTTTTATTGTTTTATTTGTTTTATCCTAAAAAAGACAACTCCCGCACTAAGAATTGCTCTTGTGTCGCGGGGACTTTTACAAACATACAAACAACGGACACAAAGCACAACCAGACCCGAAACAATTATTTGTGGATCGCACAAATAATTGTCCCGTGTGGGAATCGAACCCACGACCTCCCGTTGCAGTGGTATCGGCGTGGCGACCTAAACCACTGCGCCACGGAGGCAGTCAGATTTTCAACTTAACTACCAGAAATTAAATAAAAATGTACTGCAACACAACGTATAACGTCTGCTATCTTATCAAAGTACCAAGTACTTGTTCTCACACAACAACTCAATGGAACCAGTTGTTTTGACCCTTCCGTCTGTCCCATTAGTCCCGTGATTTTTCTGCAACGGGACAACTGGCACCAAAACAGTGTCACTTGTCCCGCCACGGGACAACTGGGACAAAATAGTGCCAGCTGTCCCGTCACGGGACAACTCAACGGGACTAGTGGGATAGACCCGTTTCGCTCGTATTACTAAATAGTCCATCAGGTTGATGAAACTTAAAGACAGATATCTTAAAGAAATTGCTTTACGGATTTTTTTTTGTTGCTATTCACACTTCTTAAATGATTGTGCAAGGTTAAATATTTTGCTTAAACTACAGACTTATGTTTTAATAGCAGTTAAACATTACTACATGACCCTTTTATATGTACAAATATATCTTAATGTTGTTTACACAGATTCGTAGCGTGGAGTTATCAGAATGGCGTACGTCGAGCCCGGCGCGCGTGTACCGCGACTGGGCGTCTGCGCACGCGCACCCACCCGCCTGCGCCAGGATGCCTATTGCTTCACATGCAATATACAACGGTATGAAACAAATATCCATTTTTATAAAAAAAAACATACGAAATTCTGCACTAAATCAGGTTTTCCCGATCGCCTAAAGCTACGTGTCCACTGGGTCAGGATCACTTGCATCCCGTGAGACTGGATCCGACTCCCACCTACATAGTTGGAAGAAAGACTAGGCTAATTGATTAAGCATGCAAAACGGTTTTAAAGCGCCATATATTGTCAATAGCAACAACCGCTTAAGACTTCTTAAGTGCGATTAAAAAAACTTGTAAAACACTTGACTTTTGATCGCGGATCCTCTTGTGAAAACAATTATGTATCTAATCATAGTAATCATCTATTAAACGTTTGTTTATGTAGATATGTGTAAGAATCATCACATTATTATGCGGCTTTGACGATTATTACAACCGGTTTTACTACCCTTGTGTAAGTGTCGATTGTCTTTATAAATTTACTATTTTTTTATTAAACGTATTCTTTCAAATGTGCATACATATTATAACGCCTGTTGTACTCGAAGGTGTAGGTAAAGGTGTTTGAAATACCCTCTCGTTTCGCCATTAATTTTAGTCCCATGTAATGTATAGTGATCCTTTTGCCATTTACAGGCCACTTCCGCGTAACTATTAATGAATTTCCTTATATAAATTAGAAAATGCCAATAGTCCTTTGTCCGACCCGGGATACGAACCCGAGACCTCATGATCAGCAATCAGATACACTAACGACTGCGTCAAACAGGCAGTCACTAATAAAGAATCATAAACATCTCATAAAGGCATATTTAACCCACTTTGCTTAACGTTTCGGCCTGATTTCACTAGTTTTAGTAAGACAAGTCTTCTGCCCACCTAACCTAACCTTCGGGCGGCTTGAACAACTCTGACACTAAGTTCAGCACTAACCATACGATAAGAAGACTAGCTTTAATCGCAATTTAACTGTTTCTTCTTCATTACTCTTAAAAGAAAAACTCCCACTATCTTCTCAATAATTAATGTAACACATAATCTTATCTAACGCTTACACGTGACCGTTACACATTGCATACGTGGCGTACGTGGCGTTCGTGACATATGGCACATTCGTATGTTAATGCGAGCTCGTCCCCTATGCATTGAGATCTGGCACACGGTCGCCATGAGTGCAGTGGCCTCTGTGGCCTCAGGACTCTATGTGGTCAGTGGTCACTATCAATAAGTACAATGTAGCTTTGTTGAGATGGTCGTTCAACTTTGATTGAGTTTATACTGGTCTGTTAAGTATAGATATTTAATTTATAAATGACTAGAGGTCGTCCGCGTGGAAACCCTTCCCGTGTACATTCTGATCCTTCGGGAACTTCGGGATAAAAAGTTTTATTCTGGGTCTTCAGCTATCTACATACCAATTTTTTCTTAATCGGTTCAGTATTATTTGTAGTGAAGAGTACACATACTCACAAACTTTCGCATTTATTATAATAGTAGGATTTTTAAGTAGGTTTATATTGCTTTTTGTCGTTTTGATCTCTGAATTAGGTCTAACCCCTCCCTCGTTCGGGACAAAACCATTGGGACAGCCACGGGTTAAAAAAATACTGATGTTTACCAGCAAACTACTCCATATTTATCAAAACTGATACGCCCCCTGTTTATAAAGGTTATGTATTATTAGCGGTTAAATTATCTAGAAGATGTCTTAATGAACACCTATTCAACCTTCAGAAATCAATAAACAATTCAATTTTAATACAATCGATAGTGGCAATGACAATGTCGAAGTTACTATGAATAATACAAAAGATCACCCAGTTTGGAGCCATAAAACGCTGTTGAGCCCACCGGTCGGTAAACAATCAGTGACTTACCCGCTGATCGGTTCTTAAACTTTTTGCTGATAAATATTTATTGATGAGATTGATAATTCAGAGAAAAATGAATTCAGCTGAATGTCTCTGTTCTTCGAAAGACGCGTTAAAGGTTGGTCTTGGCTGTTGTCAATTAAGATATTGGTCTTTAAACCGTGTAAAAGGCCTTTGGGCGGTTTGAACAACTTTGACATTAGGTTGACCACTAACCGTACTGTAAGGTTGAAGGTATTTAGGGAGAGAAATCATAGTATCGACTGTCCAAATAATACTCTCTTTATTTAACACATATAAGCTAACACAACATACACACTACATTACGAAAAATGAAAATGTAACAATGTGTAGGAGTCTAGAAGAGCTCCCTAGTTTTATGGAGTCATGTGTATATTATGAACGGAAAAACCCATGTAAATTGTTGCAAAGTTATTATGTGGCTACTCGTATTTACAAAGAGGTTGGCAGTTAGTTGTGTGTGTCAGTAGGTCGTCCTACCGCCGTGGCCACTCCTTGTGGAAGCTAATGTAACTTCCGTTCGGCTCACCCTGACCTGCCCGGAGTGCCCGGCTCGCTTACACGTAAACATTAACTTATGTGTTGCTTAATAGTGTGTACTTTGTGTTGCGTAGTGATTTCGGATATTTAAATTGTGGGTTAGTGACAGGTTATGCGGGTAGATCAAAAAGTGCTGTTAAGTCACTGGTAGTTGTTAAAGAGATGATCCACTAAAAATGTAAGCCTAATCTTAACTACCTTAATGTTACTGTTACTGTATGCGTTTCGAATTTTTAAATGCTTACAGCGATGGCAGTTCGCTGGTTTAAAATGATTTATTCATGAAGACTTCATAAGAGTCGGTGATACTCTATCCCGAGTTTAAATTCCAGATAACAAACCTACAAATCTCTGATTAGAACTGCTATTAAATCTGGTTTAGGCATTTTCTCTTCTTCATCAATAGAGTTATTGAATCAACAATAATCAACATTATAAAAAAATTACGGATCAATCAATGATGTTGGACATTATTCTAGAGTATGTTCCATGTTGCAGGCGGTGGCGAGGCGGAGGCGTTCAGCGGCAGCCCGCGCTCGGACAACTACCGGCTGGAGTTCGCGCGCGGACGCACGTCGTCGCCGCGCACGCCGCGCGCGCCGCGCCTGCTGGCCGCCGCGCGCGAGCCCTCCAGCTCCGGCTCCGACATGTCCATACGACAACCTATCAAGATCAGGTAACTACATGCTTCCATACTAACTACTAGATGACTAGTTGTAGTTTAGTACCGAAAAAAATAGTTGTAGAAAAGTATAAAATGTATTATTATTCGTTTACTGTTATCGAATAATTATAAATGTAATAATTATGTGGTTATCCCCAACCCACAATTGGCCAGCGTGGTGTACTCAAGGTCCCTTGCTGATTACGGGAGGAGACCCTTGCCCAGCAGTGGGGCATTAATGGGTTAAATTTATTTTATCAAACTTTTCTTGATATGGTTTTTGTTTCATCATTATTTAGTTTTATTACGACTTGTTAATGACAGGTTCGATACCTGTAGGAACCATTTTTATCAAATTTTGAATCATTTAATGATTTTAAACTGTACTGCTGTTTCTGAGGTGTACACTATGTCACCTGACTGTAGAATTGTTTAAGAAATGAAACATGTCCTTGACTGTATGCTAGTGTATAATAGTTCCCATCTAATTAACAAACAGCCCTCCTAATACATTGCATGACAAACCCTGACGTGTACAAAGCATGTGATATGAAGTGCTTTTAACTGACTGATTAAATTATAACCCTCCCGCCTACCTTTTATAATTTTTTTTTCTTTTTCTTTTTAAAAAGACAACTCCCGCACTAAGAATTTCTCTTGTGCCGCGGGGACTTTTACAAACATACAAACAACGGACACAAAGTACAACCAGACCCGAAGCAATTATTTGTGGATCGCACAAATAATTGCTCCGTGTGGGAATCGAACCCACGACCTCCCGTTGCAGTGGTATCGGCGTGGCGACCTAAACCACTGCGCCACGGAGGCAGTCAAGTAGTAATAATATACCTAGTACAATATTTAACTATTTTTTAATGTTCGTTCGTAGTAATACCCATTTTATTTACTGTCCTGCTATAAGACAATTTTTATGTAATAAGCTTCTACTAGTAAAGAAGTATAAGTCTAACATTTTAATCGACAGCGACCTGTTCCTCTATACTGCTTTAAATTTGTATTAGTTATGTAGAATCTATTCAGCATATTGTTAAGTTAACCGCTAGTGTATAGAGGCAAGAGATGGAGTATTAGAAAAAAAAAAGTACGTTTTGAACTGACAATCCAATGAGTTCGAATCTCGCCCTCAAAATCAAATAAAGCAGAGCTACTGATGAAAACTTATTACAATAACATGATACTTTGAATTTTAATACTTAAGAGTCCGTTCTGTGTGCTTGTATAAGCAAGATGCATGCGTAAGGAGCTAATAAAATATGACCAACATGGTACCTATGGTAAATAAAAATCTAGGATAACGAAATGAAAAAGTTTTAGTTCTCCCATGCTACACGTCTAACCCCCGGTTATGAGTACTTATAACGGTAGTTTATCTATTCAATAGCGTTTTTTAATATAAGTTTAATCGTAATTGAATAGATAAACTACCGCTAAATGTACGTCAGAAATCGGGGGTAAATAGAGTACCAGCATAATTATAAGTAGTGAGCTAATTAATATTTAATGAGTTGATTGGTGTTTCCCGAAGGTGGTGATGTGTCGGTGTAGAGCTAATAACACTAACTGCATTGCGTCCGCGCAAACAAGGTGAGTGCTTGCTTACATCCTTACAAATACCTACCAATAAAAACCCCCCCTTGCATCATTTACAACCCTTGAAAACCCCTTTTTGGATTGATTTAGTGGTACAAAACGTAGTGGTAATTTACCCTCATAATTTGGTTAGATTTGGCTTTAAAGTAGATGCATGTAGGCTTTAAAATGAATGAATCTGTAATGCTTTGAAATAACTTTAGATTGAACGCAGACTTATGTCAAAACTGACTCAAAATATACTTGTCTTACAAAATATAGTCTATTTTTTTGTAATTCAAACCATTTTGTCTAGTCAAGACTGATTTAAAACAGACTTTGTTTAGTTAAGATTGTCTTCTTGTAATATAAACAGTTTCTAGTACAGTAGTCTATGAGACTTGAAGTTTGAAGTATAATCTTAATACAAAGTCTGTCTTACGTCGGTCCGACTATGGCTCTCGTTCAGTCTTAAGAACAAATTGTATAACTTGTACTAAGTCCTGCGTCCACGCATATACAGTGAACCAACGAAGGAGGATGAGGAAGAGCCCGCCATAGTGCCGATGTTACGGCCCGCGCCCGCGCCCTCCCGCCCCGCGCTGCTCACACACTGATCAGTTACTACCGACCTCTAACTCGGAGCGGACGTCTCAACCACTTTCAAATAGACCTGCCTCGCTAGGACGCCATGAATACATATCCAAGTATATTGAAGTGTATGTCACCTAAGCCCCGGTTTCGGAGGTACTTTGGAGCAGTTAATATTGAAATGTTACGTTGCCACGTAGCGTTTTTTTTCTCATATGAGTTTAAACGCTATTGAATAGATAAACTACCGCTAAATGTACTCAGAAACTGGGCATAACTCACGTGGCGACGGTGTGGCAACGTAACATTTCAATACTAACTGCTTGGATACGTAGCCAGCGACGCCGCCTTGGCGTCCCGGTGAGACAGGGCTCTAAGACTAATCATAGTTTTGTACGTACTTGTAATCTATGTAAACTTCTATTTATTTCACATCGTGTAGGAGTTTGTTACCTGATATATGTATGATTGGTATTGCCTTTGTATAAATTAAAATTAAATCCGACTTCCAAAAACGTGCCTTAATATTTTTATCTAAAAATTCTAATTGAGATACGGATAGTTGGATTTTTAAGAAGTAGTTTCGTGAAAATCATTTATAAAATTAGTTTTTTTGAAGTAGTATTGTGTGAGAAGCACCGGAATAGGAGTGTAGCTAACGATCTGGATGTAGGTGCGTCACGCGAGCCACCGGCCTTATTTGGGTCGACACCATGTATTTATGGCGCCATTCCATTCGCCAAGCCTTTTTCTGTTACGAAAGCTTTTAAAAGGTTAATTGTCATTTTTATTGTTTTTTTGAGACGGCAATATGACAAGCGAAGCTAGATGGAATTGTTGGACGATTCTCTAAAAATATTGTTGATCTTTAGGTAAACGAAGTAAATCTTATTAATATAAATGCAATTTGTTGATTTTGCACGAAGTTACTGAAACAATATTTATTTACCTAAAGATCAAACAACTCAAATAAGCGTGGTTTAAGACATTTTATTTTAAATACTATATATTCCGCGCCTACCCTAGACGTTAGCAAGAATTAAACATTTAAAACTTATACGTAAGTAACGTATTCTTAGTTGATAAGATTGACTCCGACGAGTGCTTTAAAACGCGATTTGTTACTTAAATCATTAATAAAGTTTATTTTATACGAATTAAAAATTAATTTACAATAATCAAACTGTTTTCGCCTGGCTACACTTTAAAAAGTAATTAATACCGGCCATTTTGAATTACATGTGTCAAAATATGTGGTCATAGTGAAAACAGTTTTTTTTTTTAATTAAGTAAATAGTTTGTATATGCAATAGCTGTCGTCTTCCATTGTAAGCTAAACTGGAGCTTTAATATAGACTTAATTGTAGACTTATTTTAGCGGTGCTATTCTTAGGCCTAATGTCGAAATGTCTCTACAATGTCAGCGGCATTTTCTGACATTTGGCATTTTTTGTATTTAACCCTCTGGTGCTACAAATATTATATTTATAAAATGTTTGATTATGTGAGCTTTTTATCATTATTGTTACACTATTACCTTTTCAAAAATGAGCTACATATTTAAGGTAAACTTTCATTTTAAGAAAAACTTCCCATGATATGACCCTTCCCGTCTACGAGTTTTCTGATATTTCAGCTTTCAAGTTACCACGGCTTGATATTCCTACACACTTTTCAAAAACAAAACAAAAATAACCTCAAAATGTCTATACTAATTGACTTACACGCAACTGACACTTAAACATCTTCATAGCACCCTCAATTAATAACATCCCCCGACATTTAGTGTCCATCAATCATAACACAAAGGTCTACCAGGCCGGGGTGCGCCGTGACCGGGTTAGCCAGTAGTCATGTAACCACGGATAATGGTCGCTCGCTGATCGATTGTCGCAATACTTAGGACATTATGAGCTGAAAATTACAGGGCGTGGTATTATTAGTGTTCGTAATTGGGTGTTTAATACGTTTTAATAGTGAAAGGAAGTTGTTAAAGCGAGTTATGGGTACTTTAAAAGGCGTACGACGCGACATGTTAAAAGTAGCGCAGTACGCTTACAATTTAAATCTTCTTAAAATTTCAGTTAATATTGCCTTTTCATCAAAAATATCGATTAGTTAGGCTATTTATCACTCAGCTGTAAATTTTAAAAGTTAAACCGCCATGATTAATGATTTTTCTTGAAAGATTTTTCCCAACTGTCATTATAAGTTTTTCGATTTTTGTAATAAAAAATTATAACTTTCAGTTCTTGTAATGAAAATATTGTAACGATATGAAAAACCTCACATTATGAAACAAGTTTATTTACTTTTATTTTTATTATACACTATGTAAACATATTGAATATCTAAATATATTTTAATATACAATAATGCATACAAAGTATATTTACATTAAAATATTATAAATACATATGATAAATGTAATATTATACCTTAAATATAATATAAAACGGTTCAATTGTATAAAAATATATTGTAAGCATAATATTCGTTATTTTTATTATCTGTATTCAGAGAGTACCATAGGCAAGTGTAGACTTGTAACATTTACTTGCAAGCGTAAAAATTTAAATATCAGAAAATTAATTAATTAATAATGTTAATCTGAAACTTAATGAATATCTTTAATAAATAGTAATCTGAATTTCTTTTCACCAATTTCTTTGGAAAATGTGATTTATTTTGCTAAATCCATAAATTAAATTTTCTAGTAACCATATTGGTAAATCAGATGTTTATGAAAAGTGTGGTGCAAGCGAATGTTTATAAAATTGTCATCTATAATTAAAGTATTGTAATAAAGTAACATAGATGTATGTGTATATAACATAAGCTAATGTACGGTGCATGTATATAATGTAGAATAAGAACGTTTATATTGCAAGTAATAAATATTTGTATAACGATTTTAGTTTTGTAGTTTCATTTACTTGTGCATGAAGTAGACGTCATCATCAGGCTCACATTAGATGTGACGGAACTTGGTATATAATATGGTCAGTGTCACCAATCCACAAACCAACCTCGGCGAGCGTAGCTTGACCTGAGAAATTGGTCCGATATTACAGTTTTAATTCGCCGCCAACTTGAAAGATACGAGTCGATCAGATAAACTAAAAAAAACTTGTAGTTGGTATAGTCATCCTAGTTTTAAAATTCATCGTAAATGTCACAGCTATTTCTAAACAACAGGGCTCTTGAGACACATTACTTCGCACCCTATATTTTAAAATGTCTCCCAATAAATGCAAGTACATTGTTTTAAAACGCGATTCGTTTGAAAATGTCAGCTATTTAAATATCAACGTAACATTATAAAGCTCAACTCGACGGACATGATAGACGAATAGCACGCTATTACGGACAATGGCCATTTTTATATCATAGAAAGGGTATAGGTACTTAAGCCGTTTTTCTTCAACTGGACAGTTAGGTATATCAATAATATTAATCATCAGATATAGAAGAGATTCGTTTGGGCTACCCAAAGAAGTAAAAGAGATAAGAAAATTATGACATAAATGATAATTTGTGTTACATTATGTTATTAGTTATGAGTACATTACTATGCAGTGGTTGTGATTAAATAGACAACTAGTTAGATATTTATTATAGTTTAACAGTAGTTTGTAACCTAGTCTCTAAATAATTAATGGGAATATTTTTCTAATTTTTGAGTGTCAGGATGTCACATAATCTATTGAACACGTCTTTTTCAGACAAAGTACCCCTCTGAACATTAAACTTTAACTCGTAAACAATCGCCTGACTGACCGCTATTACTCTTCGATACACCGAACCACTTCCCATCATGATTAGTATTAAAAATATATGACATGTGGTAACATGCTCCTACAGCCAATTACCGGTCAAAGGCCTCTCGAACCACCTGAAAAATAAACAGCAAGAAAAAACATAAAAATCGAGCCTTAATTCTCATACACATACATTGCAGTTTTTGGTCTAGTTGGCGTAACAAGTAGTGGTAGAAAGTCGTCAATGGATAGTATGTGTTTTGTTTTCGTAGAGTTGTACGGACATGCGCAAAGCTTGTCACGAGTTGCTTTGTGAAAAGTTTTTCAGTTTCAGAGCGCGCTTTGAGTGTTGTGTACACTTATCGGAAAAAATATAGTATTCGATTCGAAAAATCGCTAAGAATTTTTAGTTATCCCTTCATGTAAGGTGGATTATAAATATTTAAAGAACTTTTAGTACATAAAGAAAGTGTTTTCAATAAACTTTGACCAGTTAGTATCCGTAATCAAGTTAATGCATCGCGTTAATTACTTCGAGCTATTGTTTAGATAAGATACGATTGACAATACCAATCCATTATAATCAAAGTACGTCAAAGCAAAAACTAGAAAACAGCACAAGATTCACATAAAATATAGATTTACCTACTATTTTTCAAAGATAAATCTATCAAAATTGAGAAATACTTCAAACGTAACAAAACAGCCGACAACAATTATAACAACGAGTCTCCGCGGCGTTGCTTACGTCTGATTCTGACAGACCCTGATCCTTCTACGGTGGCCTTTGAAGACGTTCCTCTGGGGTCTGGCGGCGCCGCCGTCCCCCGGGCGTCCACCCGCCAGTGTTTAGCCTGCAACCACCGAGCCAAACTGTTGCCAGACATCCCAGAACCGACATCGGCCCCGCCGGTGTTGGTTCCCACACCGGTCCACGTGAACCAGTCGCCGGTCCGGACTGAACCGCGCCGGAATATGACGGCCAAGCCGGAAACTGTGCATGAAGCTCTCGAGGACAGGGATCCTAATAATTTGAATCAACATGTACAGGTTAGTTTGTAAAGAAATTATTTCTATAGGTTATTATAGGTTTCGATGAGGTAATGGTATCTGTTATATGAGAGTTCATTTCACTTGCTAGACTTGCTATAGTTATTTTATACATCAAAATTAGATAAAGGAGCATCGTTACTAACTATTTACTTCAACACGTCTAATTGCCAAATGGGTAAGTAGAGAACAAATAACAGTAGCATCAAGTCAATAATAAAACAACAACGGAATTAATCAGCAGAAAATAAGAACAATAGATCTTTGATTTGTTGGAAATCGAACTACGTAACTCGCGCTTAGTCACAGTACCGCTTTAGCTACTGAGCTTTCTGAAGAATATTAAGTAATTTTATAATTTCAACCTTCTATACAAGGGCAAGAATTTAGCAGTGAATTTTTAAACGGTATTACTTATTGAATAGTTGTTACATTTTTAAGTAAACAATCGATATTTAACAATAGTATTGTATGGGAGTGACCTTCGTCGTAGACCTGTGTGGTTCAAAAGAAAAAATACACGGATTACTTAATTGAATGGATTTTATATTGATTGAAAGAAATATATAATACTAGCTGACCCGCGCCACTTCTCTTGCGTCCAATAAGAGAGAATGAATGAAAAATACCAAATTTCATGCAAATTGGTTCAGTAGTTTAGGCGTGATTGAGTAGCAGACAGACAGACAGACAGACAGAGTTACTTTCGCATTTATAATATTAGTATGGATAGTATGGATAAAATGTATGAAAGTAGAGCCAATTCCTTTCAGAGTAATTGCTAGTTACAGCAATAGTATCCTTCTGAAGAGTAATGGATCTCTTGAAAAACTCTTATTTGTTAATAATGCAATAGTTATTTCTGCGTATTACTTATCTTATTATTACGAGTAAAATATTCAAATTTAACCCTTTGTCAGTACCTACGTTTTCACGAACGGAAGTCAATTTACATATCCTCCTTTTAAAGGCTTTTAGGGTGTTTCTAATTGAATAATTAGTGAAGCTTGGGTATAAAGAAACAATTTACTGTCTTGAAAGGTTAAGCAAGTAGCGCTATTTAGTATTTTATCATTCACTAGCTGACCCGCGCAACTTCACTTGCGTCACATAAGAGAGAATGGGTCAAATTTTTCCCCGTTTTTGTTACATTTTTCACTGGTACTCCGTTCCTATTGGTAGTAGCGCGATGATAGGTATATAGCCTATAACCTTCCTCAATAAATGGACTATCTAACACTGAAAGAATTTTTCAAATCGGACCAGTAGTTCCTGAGATTAGCGCGTTCAAACAAACAAACAGACTCTTCATCTTTATAATATTAGTATAGATTGGTTAATGCCATTGAAAATATTTGTCATCTTTTGTATTACGGCTAGTAAACCAGGCTAGTCAAATTGATGGTCACATTTGAGTACATTGCTGCTTTGACATAACGTATTAATCACTATAATCTAAGGGAGTAAACAATATACGGCATAGTGGGTTTTTAAAATATCATAACTTTTGAACTCTCGCTAAACGCTATTGAATAGATAAACTACCGCTAAATCTACTCAGAAACCGGGGGTAAGCCTCTCATTCCCAAACCTGTGATCGTTCTATCAATAGTGGAAATTTGCCCCTTATATCTGAAAGTTTCGAGCTTTCACTTGATGACCTTTATATATGGGTTATATAAAGAAGTCACAAACATTGTTGAAGAGCTTGTTGAGTTATATGCAGCGGAACCTCGTGTGAGACATGCAAATTGTTATACCATATCGTAATGACGTCAACATTTACATACCTTATTTAAATTGTACTTTTTGTACCTAGGTCTGGCCTTGAATATTGTAGCAGTAGAAATTAACTGAGTCTTTTAATAAAAGGTTTAGTTAGACAAAGGAGAATGCCCAAAAAATTATAGACCAAAAACTCAGAGTCGATTTAAATCATTTATGTTTGGCAAGGCATAGGGATCATATTCCAAATTTAATAATAGTTTTCGACAGAACTATGTCAAAATATTAAAATAATTCGTAACTTAGCTCATCATCGTCAGCTTAGCCTTTCTACTAACTATGTTGGAGTTGGCTACTATTCTCACCAGATGCAGCTGAATACCAGTATTTTACACGGAGCGACTGCATATTGGACCTCCACAACTCAGTTACCTGGGTTATAACACAAATACCGTCGGTAAGACTGGTTGCCAGCCTTTAAAGCTTCTGACTACTGATAACGACTGTCAAAAATCTTCGAAATTACATTAAGGGCCTTCCGTACACGTACGGAAACACAATTCTTCGACTTCCATGTATTTTTATTTAGTTAGCTATGAAAGTCGAAGAATTGTGTTTGAAGAGGAAAAACGTAGTCTGCGTTGATTTAGGTATTGCTGAGCAAATCGAGTAGGTAATGTATCCATTAATATTTTTATCTATAACAATGTCAAGCAAAGTTAATCAAGCAATGATAACAGACATTGTAGGTAAAAGCTACATCATAATGTAAATAATAAAGTAGATACTTATTGGATCAATCACAATCACGGTCGTTTGATGTGTGTTCTACAAACTACAAACCAATTTACTTTTTATACGTAATTTTACAGATTAATGTTGTTGGAATGCTTTGGTAGTTAGACCTTTGTTTACTGAACTAACTATTTTATTATACAATAATATAGGCACATAGTACGTTCACCAAGAAATTATTCGTTAGTTATGTATTTTCACAGCCCCCGATTTCTTCCTTGTGAAAAGGTTATCCGGATAATAAGCTAGAAAATGTCTCTATTCCGATCATTTATAAATGGTACCGGTCGGTAGTTTGGCATGATTAAGAAACAAAATTCAGTCCAAACCTCCATACCTTCGCATTTATAATAATAAAAAAGTATACTTACGTGAAAAATAACACCAAAGCTCACGAGTTTGTGCCACAAAACAATTAAACTCAAACAAAAAACTTATAAAAATAGGTTAAGTTAACATCGTTCTTTATCAGTTCAATCTAGTACAGCCCTTGATTATAGTTCGTTTCTGAACTATAAATAATTGCGGGTAAAAACTCTACATTAATAATATAGGCATACATACAAACGTTTGTTTCATTTCGTGCGTCTAAATTAGACGTGTTTTATTTAGTGGTATAAAGTGATTAATTGATTAATTAAAAAGTAATGTGTGAATAGAATAATCTAACCGTCATAAACCTCAATTTTGTTGGTAGTTATGATAACTTAACATTTAGGTTAAGAATGGTGGTGGTTTAGTGGTTTAGTATATCTGTCTACGTTTTGTCACTGTCACCTAAGTGCACTTAAAAGTTACTCAATTTTAGCATTATCGTCTTACATAGGTCACACAAACTACACAATCACACATTAAATACAGATTATTAAATTAATGAATGTTATTTGCTTCGATCCCTTATGTTCTTAATTCCTTTTATTCTCTATCCATCAAAATTCCTTTATCATGTCATACACCTGACCTTCTTGAACATGACCTTTATACCTATCTCTCTAGGGAGTATCTATTGGCAGTTATCGGAAGTCTCCACTATAACCTACGTGAACTTTAAGAAAACGGAAAGGTCATGCCAAGAGTTCGTGAAGCTAAAACAAAGTGCAAAAAATCTCATAAAGTCGCAACACATAAAACATTGGTGATATAATTTTCACTTTTTTTCTTACACAGTTGACAATGTCCAGACGGTTGCGTGACCACAGTCCACCACGGCCGACCACGGGTCACTCCCCTGCCGCTGTGTGCACTAATTATACCTACGAGCTTTCACCTTTTAACTTAAGAAACCTCTTAACAGTTAGCCTTATGTAAATTTACTACTATCTAGATTTTTTATATTTCACAAGTACCTACGGATAAAAGCTGAAACGCTTTGTTTGCACTGTAATATGTTATGCATTTATTTGTACTCAAGTGATGAGGCGCTCATAGTCAGTAGCGCTCACAAGTCGGTAAACAATCTGTGGGTTAAGCAACCCTAGACGCGGTGATTCTATAGATGGGTGTCTCCTAGCTTATGTGGGTACGTTAAAAGTCGGTCCCGGCTATTGTCAATTTAGATAATAGTCGTTAAGCCGTTGGTCTTTCGGTCGGCCTGAACAACTTCGACCCAAGGTTGACCACTAAAGTAAAATAAAATAAAAATAAACTCCAGTGATCACTCATCCCTCTTGATTGGGCTGGGAGTTATTTATAGATTTGCAATGAACTACGCTAAGCCGTTGAAAAAGTTACCTACGATGTGCCGATTTATAAAAAATACGAAAGCTAATTTCAGTGCACGCTACCGATTTTTTTTTTTTTTTTTTTAGATCTTTATTTATTGAGGGCTTTTAACTCTATGAGTTTAAGTCAGCCCCATCGCAACAAAAACAAAAATATCGACACAGTTACAATTATTTTCCGTTTCTCTAAACAATAATGTCTCAAAATCAACTAATTTAGGCCTTAAACTTTGTGAGTTTTACTATAAAATATCTAACTTATCCATTAAAAAGATTAAACAACTGTCCAACGACCTCTCCACTGTTAAACATACTCCTAAGAAAATATTTACATTCGTCACAAATAACTCTAAATGCCAACTGAATCTTTTCGTCTACGGTTTTTTCCGATATAAAAATATTCTTTAAATTCCAAATTAAATTCAGTAAGTCAAATTTTTTCTGTTTAGTACTACTAGGTTGTTCGCCAGTCATTTTCTCAAATTGTTCAGATTGTACAAAGCTGGGAATGGACTCAAACGAATCCACATTTTCACTCCGACTGCTTTTTGTCCTTGTGCTCTTTTCTTTTCGTTTAACGCTGTATTTATGTGGTAATATCGGGGAAGAAGAATTCATGTCTTGCTGGCCATCTGAAGAACTATGCACCACAACATTTGCTTGAACAACACTGCTGTATGTCCTATTTCCACTTGGCAAAACGTTGCTCAAGTCAATAGGTTTCTTTTTAACCATACTCTGACGTACCGACTTCTCACCTTTATTTTTCAAATACATTTCGAAAGCTTTTTTATAAGTGATGCTCTGGTCACTCATAATAAAACGAATCTTCTTCTCTTGCACAAATCGAGGGCAACATTTGTCTAGAGCCATGTGCGATCCCTTACAATTAGGACACTTAAATACAGCAATATCACAGTTAACGTGATCCAAGCCACATTTGGGGCAAACTATTTTACTCGACGAACAATATTTCTTTATATGCCCAAACTTCCAACACGCGGAGCACTGTGTAACTGGAAATACATATTTCTCGACAGTAAAATTACACCCGTATGCGTAAATAGACACGGGAGGATGTTTACTCTTGAAAGATAACCTCAAAGTTTCGCTGTCAACCCATTCATGAGCTCCGTTCAATCTCTTCAATCTTTTCACAGACAGAATGTCACATGACGCCAAAATATTTTCTAGTAATTCTTTCTCGTCAATATCCAGATCAACCCCTCTAATAATACCATAAGACAAATTAATATCATCAATGAACTGAGCTCGTATTTTCTTTTCAATTAATTTACGCTACCGATTTAAACAACACATTAATGATAGAGACTTATGACATTGACACACTGACATACAGACACAAAGGGCTCGCCGAAACTATGCCGCCACCACAATGGTTACTCGGTTCGATTCCGCTATTGTGATTACTGATTGAATGTATTTATTTGTAGGACTATTGATTTTTGTGATATAGTATTGCGTTCGTTAAAAGTCTATACAAAGAAGCAATTCATGAAACAAACCATCTACTGATCTCAAAAAAAAATCATCTCGATCATGGCAAACTCCAATAAAAAAAGGACCAATTATAATCTAATAAAGTTCAGAGCCCCTCACATGATCAATTATTGTATCAACCACATTGTAAATCTTTTGGCGATTGAAAAGAGTGGCCGTGAGTTTCTTGCTAGATCTTCTCATAAGAACTAGATCTACCCTTTTTTCAAGCTAGTGAGAGATTCAGTAATTGTAACATCAACAAATATTTGTTCCGGGTGTAATTCGAACCCACCACACGTAGCGCTACGTTTATTGCGACGAGGTGATGCGTTAACCACTGCGCGTTCAAATTTACAACTTCCCTCTTTCTACATCAAGGGCTAAAAAATCTTAAATGTTATTTACCTACAGATAGTATGGGACGACATAATCGGCGAGCCTGAAGGCGCGCGGAGCCCGGAGTGCGCGTGGCGACTGTCACACATCTGCTTCCGTCACGCTCGGAACTGGTGCTACACCGTCCTGGCTGTGCTGCTAGCCCCGCCCTGCGCACTGCTGCTGGGCTGCGGGTTCGCCTGCCTTGCCTTCGAGGTGAGCTACTGTCAGACACTTGTCAATTATTGTTTTTTATAGTTCAATGAGTTCAAGAGCAAATAGCTCTTGGGTGCAATATATGGTGGTGTTGTTACGACGTCATCTTCCGTCTAGGAATCGTAAAGTTATTAGAGTTGTTAAAAGCTATAAGTTTCGTTTACTTATAATAAAAAGTTCAACTTTTTTTTTAAGTTGAGTTAGTATGTGCTAGTACTTAGATCAGGGTGGAAAAATGAATACCCGATAAGACTACAAAGTGAAATTCCCTATTGTTTTAACACTCTTTATTAAAGATTTTTCATTACCCAACAAAACACAAATATATTTTATAAGTACTAATATCTTTCCTAGACTTTTTGTCTAAGCTTTATCGTTTCTTTTTTCCAGCAAATCTGGTGCACAGCTCCTTGCTTGCGCTGCGTGAAGATCTACTTCGCGTCTCTTCGCACGATGGTGCAGTCTTGTATGGCGGCCACCGTGGTCCCAGCGGCGGACGCCATCGGACATGTGTGCAGACATATCAGGGTTAACTATAGGAAGGATGCTCCCGAAGACAAAGACCTGCTGGTTATTTAAGATGTTTATTTAGTACTAAAGAATTGTAGCTCGGTTCTCTACCACTATCGACTACCGACAACCGGCTAGCCATCGAGAAATCTTGTATAATCATTTGATCAGCGCCTCTAACGGGCGTCATAGAAACTATTTTGACAGTACATTTTAAATGTCAAACTCTATATACTCGAAAATACCGAATGTATAGAATCGCGCTACTGATTTAAGAATGGTACCAATGGTATAGAAAGGTTTTTTAATTGATGGATTGTATAAAAGTACGCAGAATTTACTTTTTTTTAAATAACTATAAATTAATAATTGCCATAAGTGCCTTTTGTAAAATAGTTTTCGGTTATATAAATCTAACTTTTCACTATAAATATCGGTGTGTTAGATACTTGCATTAGATAAAATTTAATAAATAATAACTTATATAAGTAAATATATTCTTAATAATATAGATCTATAGTATCTTACTAACTAAGCTATTTAAACTAAGCTAAATTATAATTTATTTTAAATCAAAGTTAAATTAATGTAACTAAATAATATTAAGAATTTATTATAAAAGTAACATAATTTAATAAATTAAATATTTGATATAGTCGATATTTAGTTTTATTCTGCAAACATTCAGTAAAACCGAATCATATAAATTTTACAGACCTATTGCCGTTTTTTGATTCGAGTGAGCCCAAACAGCAGGGGCGAGTGGCCTAATAATGTCATAACACTCATAACAAGCCGCCACAGTGTCGAATGTGTGCCCAACACGCAATGTTTCAATAAGTTCCGTGTATTTACTACATATTTCATGAAAATAAAGCTATCAGAAAATCTAAGTAGAGCGATGTAGACTTTTTATTTGTGTAATGTTAGGATTTATGTAAAATACTTTTGAGTGCTTTTGCCTGTGTATTTTATTTGATTGGACTCAAAGATAAATAAACTTTTTGGTCCTGTAGGTACTCCTAGTCAACCAACATTAAAGCTCATTGATACCTACGCAGTTGAAAATTAATTAAAAAAAAAAGTATTTTTTCATTGTTTGATAGATAAGAACCTCATAAAGAACATTAAAAAAAGAGATCGCCATTCAGAGTCTATGGAAATTAGATGTAATTTACATTATGGTATTTTATATTATTACTGCTGCCATTGTTATAAAATAATACAATTATAATAAAAGTAATTATATTATATTAAAATATCAAATGAATATTTTGTAAGTTCCTTATATTACTGAATCATACTGGCTGAATAATGTAGTATACTGGTCTGCTTAAAAAAAAATACAGGGACGCCGAGATATTGGCGGCAAAATAGTTGTCATTTGTTACACGTCACAACGTTTTAAATAATTTGAGGATTGTTTTGTGTTAAATATGGAAACTACATCATCGGATGGACCTTCAACTTCGGCGCAACGGCAACCTTCAGGCAGTGATTTAAACTCTAACCAAACTGATAATCATTTTGTTATTGCAAAATGTCGTAGGTAAGTGAAAGTTTTCTAGGATATTAATTAAATGATGCAATGAACTTGAATTATGAAATGAGCACTTAAAAAGGTTTTATATAAATATATCAAACCACAAAAGCCCCTTTACAAAATATATCTGCAAGAAATCATTCTAAAGAGATTTTATAAATAAGAGTGGTGGCACGCTGTAAAGTTGTTATAAACATAATCAAATGCAAGAAACAATTAAAATTAAAACTACATGACCCTTTACGGTGTCTCGATAAAGTAAAAGATTATAATTCTTGGGATTTAAAAAGTTTTATTTGTTTTTAAGGAACACAGATGTAACAGTTAATCCAAATAACAACGATCAACAAGAAACAAGTGAAGAATCTGAAACTGAAGAGGTAAGTAATCCCTGCGAATAACTAATTTGTATTAAGTAACTTATTAAAGCCAATGCATACTGCGGTATGGTGATCATACCATCGAACAATAGAACAAGAGGGTTCTCGTAATTTAGCAAGCAAGACCCTTGTGTTCCTACCCTATTAAACGTGAAATAACTATATTTTTTCTTTTTAATCGGACGGTATTTTTTTCGCTAGAACAAAGTAATGTTTTTAGCATTTAATATGACCGAAGAGGCGATAACACATTTTTTTACTTTTCGTTTAACAATAATAATATGGAACATCAGCGTTGTGTTTTATTATAAATTTTTTATCAAAACACCGTCCGGTGAGTCACGTATCGTTAATCACTATTAATTATTTACTAAACTATCTACAAAGGGACTAGATACTTAACTAATTAATTAATGTAATCTAGAGGGTATTGGTGGTGTACTGTCGTGCGGGGAGGCTGGGAGCGGCCTACTGCACCCTGCAGTCCGGCGAGGTGGGTCCATTTTATGAGCTATTTAATGTGGTTTATGTAAGTCGAGTTATGTGCAATTTGGTATATGATAAGCCACGTCAAAGGCCTTCGGGCGGCTTGAACAACTTTGACACTAGGTTGACCACTAACCATACGATAAGAAGAAGAAGGTATAATGATATGCGGGTATTTTAAGCAGTAAACATTTATAGATTTGCTGTTAAAGTACTAATTACTAAAGTATTGAGTACGTGCCGTAGTCATTAGGAGGCACTTTATTGAAGGGACTGCTACCCATGATATTTCTAAAGCTTTTTTATAGTGAAGGGATTTTAGAGTATATATAATGTACTTTCAGGGATAACTTGACCCTTTCAACTTTTTTGAGATACACCGGGATTAACAAATTATACACTAGAGTCTTCTTCGCCAATCGTTATACTCGTATATATTGGTAAAGTCATAAAAATCCGTTCTGTAGATTTTAAATTTATTACAAACAGACTGCTAGGGAACTTTATTTTCTAATATAGGTGTTGAGTAGATTACATTACATTCACAGAGCTTTTTCTACCATTACTCTTGTATTCTCCAGCTGTTTATTCTGGAGGAGATAGTAGACCGTCCGCCAGGGTACCAGATATTCGCGAGTCTGTTCCGCCAAGTGGAGCCGGTGTGCATTCTGCTGGAAGGCAAGAACCAGGGCGGCTTCGTACAGACTGTGAAAAAGACCGTGTTCGATACAGACGCTAATGATGATGCACGCTGTAAACTTGTATTTTTATCTTCGAAGGAGTATAGTGAGTATACATACATTTAATAAATGAGTTTTTAGTGTTAGGAACTCATTTGTTTTGTCACACATACATAAGTGTGTCTATAGACAAAGTGTTTGAAGATATACTTAAACTTTAAGTTTATCTCCTTACCTTTACTTTTGAATATTGAAATCTTGAAATTTCGTCTACGTGCTAAATAAAAATTTGAAAAAAATGTCAAACATTAAAAAAAATCTCTAGTTTGTTAAAACTATGATTACTCTTTTTTATATCAATGGGCTTGAATCACACTCGAGTGCGAAAAATAACGTTAACCAATCTACAATCCCATTTTGACAATACAAAATATCTCCTAGGTTTCGAAGCTTGCAAACGCCGGATAGCCTCCCTATCCCTTCCATCAGAACCTCCCAACTGCTCGAAAGAGGAACGTTCTCTGTTCCTCCGTACAGTGCTAGACTTCAGTCAAACTCAGAGCATTCATGCCCTAGGTGCTTTACTTAGGTACTTAGATCTCAATTGGGCTAAACTTAGCATGGAACTGCATGGAAAACCAAGTTTTATAAGTTTGAGAATCATTTCACTGTAAGTATTAGTTGTTTTTTTACCCTAAAGTAGGTAGATACATGGTCAACAAGAAGGTTAAAAATTCCCATAGTAATAATTAAGTTTTGTTCCGATTGACCTATCAAAATTGTTTAAAAAATCAAAATCAAATCAATCTATCAAATGACACTTGTGAAATTGATATTTACTAAGTACGTTTTTGCCTAAACCTAAAGAATTTAATGGATATTTCTCAAATTAGAGTTACCAGTAGGTCACTTTTAAGTCCTTTTTTTCGTACTTGTGGGTACATTTTAGTTTTGATCTCAACTATCCAACAAACACCTTTCGTCATTAATGTTGAAGTCTTACTTTAGTAGCATCTTATTGTATTTTGGCATAACTTCATTCCGAGAGGAGATCTTTACAACAGTGAGATATTTATCATGTGTATTCGATCAGCGCGGACATAGTGTCGGTGGACGAGGACACGTACCGCGGGCTGCAGGTGTTCTCTGCGCTGGCGCACCCCAGCGCCTTCAAGCGCGGCGCGCGCGGCTCGTCCCGCGAGGGGCTCAGCCTCTACCAGCTGTTCAGCAAGTGCAGCTCCAAGCTCGGACAGACCTACATGAGGTTCACTTATTTAATTGCTATACGAACTTGTACCATTACAATAATAATCAGGGTAGATTTCTATCTACCGATAAACATTATTTTCGAAACAGCTAGGTTTGTATAGGACTCGGGCACCTAATTCAGAACAGGGTAGGTGTTGAAGTAAATGTAGGTTAGTCGTGAATTTTTGAAAAAAGTAGCCTAATAATGAACTCGTTCACAAAATTCCTGCAAAATCAGCGTTTTAGCCGTAAAAGTGTAACAACGGACAAAAAATACTTAGTACATTTTTCTAATAATAATTGAGTATAGAAAATATTGCGGTTAGAGTCCTACTGCAACACCCGACATGTGACGTGGAGACTCTGAAGCGTCGTCAGGATGTGGTGGCGTTCTTCACCCGGCCGCAGAACGAAGCGCTCATGAGGAACATATGCTCTTCCTTGAGGTTCATTAAGAATGTTCACGTGAGTCAGCTTTTTTATCTTTACCTTTTCACTCGCCGTATTTGTTTGTCTAAAGAACTTATTACAATTAAGGTAGAGCACGCAAAGCCGTCGGTCCTGCGCCTGAACATTTCACTAGTGACTGTTCGTATCGGTTATGCGTCTCACCGGGCCATGAGAGCGAGGGAGTATAGAATATCCCCGTAAATTTGCGCATTTATAACTATCTCTATACTCTACACTACATATTTGTTTATTTAATCCATATTGTGTAGGTTGTAATGTCTTCCAGATTCCAGTGTATAAATAACTCCAAAATGTTACGTACAATCAAGGAAACTGTCTAGACTATAGTCTGTCGTTTATTCAAGATTCTCTAGTTATTCCATGTTACTAAGGATAGTAAGTGCCAATTCTCATTTTCTAAATTAGTCTCAGATAACATAACTGTTTATAAAGCGACAGCAAATGAATAAATACAACTATCAAAATTCTATCTGCCTGTTGTTGTACATTACCGAACATAAGTATATGACACAAACAAACAGACGACTGACAAAAAAAAATCTAAAAAACAAAAGGTTGGTTTGGTTTGTGTTTTTGTTTGAATATCTAAGGTTACAACTTGTTAACGCTGATTGCAACAGCGGATCCCTCCCCTGGGCACCTCCGTCTTCCAACACTGCGACCAGAGACACGCTCGCCCGTGGTGAGGCTCACGGGTCTCTGACGTCATCAGCTGGCACGAAGCCCCCGGCAATCGCTATAGCCGCCCTCTCTGAGAGAGTGACCTCAAAGCGCCTCAGACGCCTAACTATACCCTATGAGGAGGATTGATATTAATTATTTATTTAAATAGATTGTAGTCGCTTTTACTCATCATAGGATAAGTATTTTCACGGCATCTGAGGCCAGTAAGGATCGACAACCCAGGTGACAGGCCGCGACTGCGGGTCGGTCGATGAAGAAGCCCAGGGGAAGACCGACTGTATAACCGTGGAGCTCGTATATATACAGAGTAGCGCGGAGAACTTTAATAGCGCGATTCAGCACCTCAAATATAAATACGTGATTGTGCTTAAATAACAACGTTTTATTAAGTTATATTTGTGTTAGTCTGTGAAGAATTGTTCATTATATCAACTTTTACATTTGTTTGTTATTGTTCAATTTAGTATTTAAAAGATATTTGGGAAAAATAGATTTTAAATTCGAGATTCGTGTTAACCAATAGCAGCGCGCTATATCAGGGGAGTCCCCGTTGTGGAACTCAACACAAGAATAGTGTCGACGCGTGCACAGCGCACTGCATCGTAATTAGGTCGTTATTGCAACGACATAGAGATGTAACTCTGTTGACGCTACACTGTGAACAGTAGTTGACCACAAAGTTATTTTAAGTTGATTGTTTTGTTTATCAACATCCGTTTATTGAATCATAACATTGACATTGAGTTGGGTCTGCGCAAACCTATAAATACTCTGTGGACCGATTTTTTCGTAAACTTTAACATATACCTAACTGTCCCACTACTAGGCATTGGTTTCTAGTATTCCACCACGCTGACCATGCAAAGGGACTGTGACTTCTCCAAGAATTATTCATTGTAGGTACTTTCAGGAATATATTATGTATTAATATTATGATTTCCTTAGTCACGTTTTCTTTTAAAGTCATTATTTCTTACTTCGAAAATTCAATGCGTGACAGTTTAGTTATAAGATCTAGAGTAAGTAATACTCAATTGTTTCTTTCTCAGGGTATATTAACAAAAATAAAAGCGTTATCAGCTAAAGCGTATCAATGGAAATCATTGTACAACGTAAGTATGAAGTTTAATATTATTATGCTCTTGTTAGAGTTAGAAAAAACTTCAATAATCACTTTGTTCTATTTCCTTTTTGTACTTTTGGGACAATAGGAAAAATATTTAAAATGTTTTTTTCCTAATTAACACAAAAAAAGCGTAAAGGTGCTGCACACTGCTATTGAAAGTATTAACAAACATTTGTTAAAAAGTATTAATCACAATTTTATATAATACTTTTGTTGTTGTACTTGTACATGTTAGTAAATAAAAAAATAAATAGGAAACATTTTTGAATAAGGTTTTAGGAGTGCATATTTAACAACTCCTTACAGAATGTAACCATTCCATATATTTGTTAAGTTAAATGAAAATTCACATGACGTCACAGCAAATTTGAGTCACGTGAAACAATAATGCTAAATAACTACATATTTAAATAAGTCTATAAGTCATATTTAAGGAAATACGTATATCAAAATTAAATGTACTTAATTAATATGTACTGTTATAATTGTGGACAATTAAATATTTAGTTCGTTTCAGACGTTGTACAACGCGGTGTTGATATGCGAGATGTGTGAGAGCGCGGGCAAGCATAGCGAGTTCTTGAACAATCTAGCTTGCTTTGACAATAACAAACTTTATGAGGTAAGGTACTACGAATAGTAATAAAAAACAAGTAAAATAATAAATATTGAGGTGCCTTAGACACGGTGGCGCTGTCTTAGCAAGCATGCCTGCTGTAGAAGTGTCAGGTTTGATTCCAAATTATTGACCACAAGATTTTTTTACAATAAGATCTGATTCCCCAATATTAGGGTCATATGAGGGTCTTCACAATAAAATTAAATACGTATCTTAAGACGAACTTATAAAAAACTCGTTTTAGTTTACGTCCTTTGTTCACAGATGGCGTTATACATGAACAGAATAATAGACTTTGATCTGTCTAAAACTGAGGGCAAGTTCACTGTGAAGGCTGGGGTTGATCCTGAACTTGACATGAGTACGATTATCTCTTTAATCCTCTACTATTAATATTTTCCGTTGGCCTTTTGTAATGAAAATAACTGCTACATTCTTAACTTGAATAAGTCCGAAATATACATAGATTATTCGACATTCACTGAAATTTTCATACTAAGTATCTATCGTCCAACATTCTCATATTACCCCTCTTTTATGCAATAAGTAACTTGTGCAGAAATTAGCTAGCTATCGACCATTTAAGTATGAAACGTATGGTACTGCAGGAATTTGCTTTTAGTACATTTTTAATGTCAAACTTGTACAATTTCACTACATCATAATGAACGATTTATAAGTACGTTTAAATAGAATTGAAGTACGAGAGGAGGGTTATTTCTATCGCTTGATTGGTAGATCAGTCAACTGAGAGTTATCTGGTCTTAAGGAAGGTTCATATCTGATGGAACATAGTATACGTTGCGTGTTATCGGTCGCGTAACGCCAGAACAAACAAAGGTATAGAACAACACTTGACCATTCACACTTAACCGATGATGCTTCGTTGCGAATCCCATACTATTTAGGCTACGTCCGACGCATCTTCCGTCAGCTGTGAACCGTTCCTTAGTCTGAGTTTAGTTTGCAGTCTCAAACATCTACTTGTGTTTCAAATGTTTGATGATACCTATAGCGATTGTAGAAAATAACGTTGCAGTAGGTATAACATAGGTCCATTTATAGAGAAACAAACGATGGCGAGCCTCCAAGGTCTGATGTCTGAGACAGCTAAGGTGGAACTGGAGCGTCTACCATCATACGTGCAAGAGTGCAGCATGTTGTACATGCCCCACCTCGGGTACCTGCTGGGCGTCAAGGTGTGGGCCGACAACCTGACGGCTGAGGAGAAACAACTGCCTGATATGAAGTTTTTGGTGAATTACACATTTTAGTCGTTACCACTACATAATTATTAATGCGTACTACCTATAGTTGCGAAAGTAAAGTAAACGTAAAGAGGACCGAAGTACCTACTCTTTTTTTCCTTAATATTGTTATGCAACGGATCTTAATCGCGATTGAACACTAAAATGATACATCTTATTTTTTTACCCGGCTTTTCGACCGAGTTACTTACACCCATCGTGGTCACGGGCTGACTCTGTATTTTTTTAGATTTTTTTTAACTTGAGTAACATAAGCGCTTTTTATTTCAGTTTCAAAACAACGATAACATTCATTACAAGAGCAAGGGATGCGAAGGTAAGCTCTTTTAATACATTATCAAAAAAAAAAATAAGTAGTTCTTGCAATGCCACATTTATTATCTGGTCGTGTACGGGTGGTGTCTTTCCCCAGAGCTGGACGTGGTGATCGGCGACACGTACCCGGAGATAGTGTCGCACGAGACCCGCATCATGATGCGGCTCACCGCGCACATGCTGCAACACCTGCAGACCCTCGCCACCGTCGTCAATACGTGCGCTGAACTCGATTGGTAATATTTATTTTAAACTTTATGTACAAAATACAGAGCTATATAATATACCACTCTTATGAAATTCCATCTGTTTGTCTAAGTTTTTACAACAAAATCACTGAACCAATTTTGGTAAAATGTTGTACACAAAAGTAGTTGAAAATACGGTATCAAACACGTGCTACTTTTTTTTCAAGAATCAATGTGTGTTTAAGATCTGAACTGAAGATTTGAAATGTGGGGCAGTAGTTTTGAATTACCGTCTAACAATTTTTTTAAGAATCTTCCCCTTGTCGTGATGCCCAACAAATTGTAATATAAGCATTATTTTTGTTCTAAAAAACACTAACATAATTTCCCAAACATTCTTCAGCCTAATAGCGATCTCAAAGGTGTGCAAGGAGTTCAACTACGTCCGTCCTACTCTAACACTGGACAAAGTGATCAGCATCAGACAAGGCAAGCATCCTCTATACATGATGACGTGTGATAACTTTGTACCCAATGATGTGGAGTCCAGCCAAGACGCTGGCTGTGTTAAGATACTGATTGGACCTAACTCTAGTGGGAAGTCTGTTTATATGAAGCAAATTGGTAAGTAGGTAATAGTGCAGTTTTACGACATAAAGTCATTTTCATGTTCTGACAAAGATGCAGGTAGACTGATATTTTAGATTATTACGTCAAAATGTTTTATCATAAACGATTTCAGTAGGAATAGCCAACGGCAGGTATTAGCAATTCCTTTTGAAATCAGCAGTAATTAATGGATTGAAGAAAGCGAAGCAAAATAAAATGATAGATAGTTAGGTTAGAGGACTTTGGTATGTGATCCGGAGATAGATCGGTTTTTGAGAACAGCTGACAACAGCTGATTAGATAGATACAGTAACATCATAATGCTTGAAAACTTCTGTCAATATTCCATTTGTTAAGTAACCGATAGGTAACTTATACAGATGTGGTGAAACTGGCCATTAAAGTTGTAAATGCAATGTCCATCTATCTCTTTTACGATGGTGGTTAATCATTATGGTTCCAAACTTCCAAACTAACGTTGTTCTCGCGTATTCCAGGTTTGATAGTATATCTGGCACATGTCGGTAGCTTCGTACCGGCTGAATCAGCGACAATAGGAATTGTTCGTCACATACACACTCGTATACAAAGTACCGAGTGCGTCGCAGCGCACATGTCTGCCTTCCTCATTGATCTGCGACAGGTAAATACTTATTTCTGAAAAAGATCTTAAGTACTAACTTTTTTTTATCTATATGCAAAAGTATTACATTTTTTCTCAAAATCTATCTGCCATTAAATTACAGTAGTTTTTTTTATGTCGACAGCACTTGTGCTTTAACATTTTTTTAACCCATTATGTCCCATTACTGGGTCTCCACCTAAGTGAAGGAAAGGTTATGTTAATTATCAAAAAATAATTTTATTGGTGTCATTACAGCTGATTCTGCACTAAAGAAAATTGTCAAAAATTGTTATTTTTGTTCTTTTGCTTCTTTAATACGTAATACAAATTTTTTAATGTTTTCCCTCATCCTAAAATTCTCAATAACTCCCCATACTATCCAAAAAAACACGTTTTAAATACATTCTAGATGGCGCTAGCTCTTCAAGAGTCTACATCGAACTCCCTACTCTTAATAGACGAGTTCGGTAAAGGCACGTCGGCAACAGACGGCATGTGTCTGCTGGCGGCGTGTCTCAACACTCTGCTGTTCAGAGACAACTGCCCGCATGTCGTCGTCGCCACGCACTACCTCAATATCAAGGAGTATGTCGTTAATTCACCTATGTTGAGGTACTTGGTGAGTAATACTACTATTATTTTATACTTCGCTTGGGTCACAAAAGAGAGAATGTCATAATTTTCCCCGTTTTTGAAACATTTTTCGTTGCTACTCCGCTCCTAAAGTTTGTAGCGTAATGTTAGCCTATAGCCTTCCTCAATAAATAGGCTATCCAACAGTAAAATAATGTTTGAATTCGCAACAGCAGTTCCTGAGATTGGCGCGTTCAAACAAACAAACTCTACAATTTTATATTATTAGTATAGATTAAGCTAGCTAATTTTGGCTTAACCTTTCTCTCACGGAACATGTAACTAAAACATTTGTGTGTTGAGCACGAGTATCTGATTCTGTTCTGAGATTGGTTGTAAATGTATATATATAAATATGTGCTTACAAGTATATAAGTAATTTTATCAATTGTCTGGTTACCATAGTTCAAGCTCTGGTTAATTTGGACTCAGATGACCGTGTGTGAATTGTCTAATGATATTTATTTATTTATTTCTATGACAGAACCTGTACCAAACATTGCTTTAAATACCCAATGCTATATGAATATAAATCTATGCCCATAGCACTTCGAGTATGTGATCGAGGAGGGTGAACCAGTATTTCTGTTCCGTGTGAGTGAAGGTGCCGCGACTTCTAGTTATGCGCTACAAGTGGCTGCTGCTACTGGACTCAAGACTACCACTGTTAGTCGCGCTAACGAAGTCTTAAATGCTGTCATGGTAAATAACCTTATTTTAGTTACATTTTCTACCTATTCGTGGACAGACTGTGGACATCAGTTTTGTAAACCATGCTCCCTATGCTGTGTTTATTTTTTCTACCCATTTTTTTGTTAATAAAAGTTGGTTTAAGCTTTCACATACATACATGCCTATTGTTTAGACAGCTTATATCTTAGCACATATTTCATTTATTATTATCTTACATACCTTTTAAGTTCTCTATAATTTATAGTCTCTCATTTATTTCAGAACAACACCCTCCCGCCAGCAAACAAACGCATCACATCCAAACAGAACGCGTGCATCGAAGCAATAAAAACAAAACTACTCACAGACGATATTTAATTATTTAATTTATAATAACATTTGTTACAATATAATGATATCCACTTAGCAGCGCGCTAACAACAATATGTATAAAATTTAAAACATATCAAAAAAATAATTTAACTACCACTTACGCTATATCATTGATTCTTATATATCTTTATTTAAGCTGTAGGCCGAGCTATAGATAATTAGACTAGGCAAGCAATTATACACGCATTTTTCAAAAATAAATGCATTTACGATATAATTTCGATGTCTACATCACATGTAAATAAAATGCATAACTTAACTTCAGTGCGACATTTGATGATAGCACTCTTTGCATCTCACTCTTATTAACGACTTAATATAAAGCTAGAAAGAGATAGAAATACTTTGCCTAGTCAAATTATCTGTAGCTAAAGGCTGGAATGCATTGTCATGAAGCTTCCCAATACATTTCTTTACACAAGCGATCGATTATACTTCGAATAAAGTGCGACTTTTAATCCTTGCCCATTTTATCTCTTTTGACATTCACAAGCATATCATTTAGCCGACTTAGGGTCTCAGCACACATATGGGATCGGAAAGGGATCGTCACCGTATCGCCTCGAGCCGTTCAGAATGGTTTGTATTAAACTCCCTACTGCAACGCACACTAATCGGAATAATAACGTAATCGCCTCGCCTCGGAACAGGCTCCGAACTTGAATTCCCGCGCTTACGGCTCGTCGTCCCCGCGCTTACGTTTCTCCGTCCCCGCGCTTACGTCTCTCCGTACCCGAGCTCACATCTCTTCGTCTACCCTTTCCCCTTTCCCCTCCCGCGACTTGCCTGCTAAAGACGCCGCCATTCGCAAGGAGTATTTCATTCGTGTTGCGCGTATGTTTTATTTAAAATTTTAAGTTCGATTCAAACACAAAATAACGATGCAAAGGGAGAAACTTATTGAAGAAGTGAGAAAATATCCATAAGCGAGGCGTAAGCGCGGTGTCGCCTAGCCGTAGCCGAGTTGACGTACAGGCGCTGCTGATACGCTTTCGTTACGTGCATACGGTAGGTTGACGCCTGGTTGACAGCGAGGCGAAAGGCGTTACGGTTACGATCCCTTTCCGATCCCATATGTGTGCTGAGACCCTTACACGTGAGAGAACCGAATTTGAAATCGGTTGAATCAGATTCGAAGTTACGTCAAATTTAAGTCATAAATTCCAAATTAACGCATGATTAAACACTGGTTTGAAGTGAAACTAATTGAATAACTTGATCAGGATTATCATTTTAAGTCAGTATTTGATCACGCGTTAATTTGAAATTTTAAATTACAGTTTGACATGATATCCTCGAATCTGATTCAGTCGAATTCGATTCTATCGAAAGTAAGTATAGATAGGTTTTCATATACCTACATATAGAATAATTAACATTATGTTAGTAACAAAGCACGTCAATATTCAGTTTTCAACTAAAATCCCTGACAATTTATCAATCGAACTAAATAATTTAAAGTTACTTTTCCTATATCCACTAGCATATAAATATGAAAAATATGGGCCATTACTACTATTAAAATAACATTATTTGAGCTTAGGATAAACAACATAATTTTGAGAAACAAATATTTTGTCAAATATAAAATTTAATTTTGAGTAATTTTATGTTTTCTATATTTTGTGTCACCCAGTCTTTTTAACCTGATATATTACGCCTATGACCTATTTACATGACCATAAATACGAAAGCATAACTTTAAATCTTTTGTTTAATGTTGGCAATGGACAGAAAATTATTCTCACTCATTATTTCACTCTAGCAACACATTGATAAATGATATGGAATACAGTAGGCTGTAGCCTCATTTTGCACATTAAAAGCAATGGCCTGGCTATATATTACAGTAGCGCGATTTTCTACCAATATCGACAATCGGTTAGAAATCGCGAAATGCTGCATGAAAATCTGAACATCGCCTCTAGCGTGCGCCGTAGGTACTATTTTTGCAGTACAATTTAAGTATCAAACTCGTACCCTATAGTACACATTGACACCCTGGTATCGACTGTAGAGAGCGCTACTGTTCTATAATTTAAGTGTGTTGGTCAGTAACGCTTACACGGCTTATCTACTAAGCCCATAGAAATATAATGTTATTAGCGCAATCCATAATTCCGTATAAAAAGGACTCAATGATAATCATTTTAGATGCGCTATTTTCAATACAATACAACACGTGGCAATTAAAACAAGTGCCGTACATTGTTTAGGCCAAGCCATTGCTAATAATATGCCGATGCCCAGCAGTGGAACAGCCAAACTATTACGAGACATTCATTGCATACATATTATATTAGTATGGCTTTACATAGACTTCATCTGCTGCATCAACTCTTCGAGAGATAGTTCGGAAGCTGCGACGGCTCCACCTGTGCTTGACTCCGGTGTGCTGTTGTCTACTGCTACAGGTACGCTGTACGCCACCTGAGGACAACAAATACGTTTTTGAAACAATAAAGTATGACCAATATTATTATAATATAATGTTAAATAAACTTTCAAATTTTATATTACCACATCAATTGGAAGTATTTAGATCTTAATTAAATTATAATCTGTTATTTAAGTTATAAATCTCCAATTTTATACAGTACAATACCTAACGAGATTTCAATTTATTTAATCGCTGTTCAATATGAGAGCACTTTAGCAAGGTTTTGAAATAATGTACACGACTAAGAAAGCTAGGCATATTCATGTTAATTTGTTAATTACCTGAACTCCGTCAACTAACTTAAGGTTAGATGTATCTTCCTCTTCTGGGGCGTTTTCATCTACAAGACTGATTCCTGTAAAAACAAATATAAGGTAAGAATTCAAAAAAATACAAGCCGGAGAAGCAAAGAACCTATTGTGTAAGAGAAAAAAGAACTGATAACATGAATTCTTTAAAAACAAACATACAACATAAAAATAATAAACGTGTTTTTTTTAACGCGTTGTTGGGGCTGGAAGAAAAATATTTACGACAATACTATTACGCTACGACTAAACGCGAAGGCAGTGTCAGTAAAATCAAGTAGTGCAGTTTATAACTTACCCCATTCGTTATCAGCATGTATGGGTGTGAGGTCTTCAGTGACCTCAGTAGCGAGCTCCACCACGGCCGGCTTGGCTTTGAACTCAGCCTGTCTCTCGCGACAGAAACTGTCGTCGCATTGTGGGTTAGGCTGAAATGTAATAGTTAACTTTAAGTCTCGAAATACTAAACAAAAAATACTAATGCCGTGTGCTACACATTGCACATATAAGAAATCTAATCAATTATTCATGCCCAATTAAGGAGTAAATATTTTACGCCCAGATGTTGCAATTTTGTGACTACAAACGCTTATAGGCAACTATTGGGTGGAGAGTGCCTTAGTTAAGCAATATTCACTTACCTTTAATCCCATCGTAGGGAAGAAGTCTGTTAGTGCACTATATCCTAAATAATGGCTGACAGTTCCGAATTCTAATAAGTACTTCAATGAGTTTTGTACTGAAACAAAAAAATTACAATGTTAAAAATGCAAACCAAAACAAAATCTTTTAAAGGAACTATAGAGATCTCTAGTAAACGACAATAAAATATGATATTGGTTTACCTAAAAATCCTGCAACTATACCCATAGTGGTAGGTAGACTGGCCGCACACACTCCTTCCCTCTTCAAAGTCTTCTCGTCTATTTTGGACGCAACTACTAGTGGCGGGGCACACTAGAATGAATAAAAAGAACTTATAGACCAGCAACCACTTTTTTCTTGGGAATATTAAATTCGATAGTGTTGTTCTACGAAATCTAAGTTAGATAATAAGTTAAGTAAGGTTTATCACAGAAGCAAAGGCATTAATGATAAAACCATTAGTTGTACTCCTATTATAAGGCAGCTGTTCACTAATAGACATCATTAAGTCATTCCTTACACACAATTTAATATTATTATGTAACAAGAAGTAATAATGTCCTAGCCGATATACGACTACGGCGGTCAGTTTCATTGAAACTGGCCATCTGTGCTGGACTTTGTTTATAGTGTCCAACTGTGTGCACAATACACAAGTACATTCTCTATTCCATTACTCTTAAGTCTGGTGGGACAGATAACCGACACGACCAGTGAGAGGTCAGGCGCAGGACCGACGGCTTTACGTGCTCTCCGAGGCACGGAGGTCTTCGACTTCAACTTCCCAACTCCGAAGAAGTAATATCGTACTAGTTGATATTCGGCTACCAACTGTACAGGAGTTCTTATAATCCTTGTACAACAAAGAAATCTCCACTCTATCACCCTCATAGTCTGTTGGGATGGCAAACCGACACAATAGTTGGGACATCATGTGAAGGTCCGATGACTTAACATGCTCTCGGTAGCAAATAGGCCGACCTATAATAGCCGTAAATTCATATTTTTTTTCTAATCGATATCGTTATTTCAACCACCGACGACAGGTGATAAAAAGTATGACTCACAGCAAAACACGCAGTTTCTCCAGGAATGATAAACTGTATATGTCCAGACACTGCGTTCTCACTGACGCCAGACTCGAACCACTTCTGATTGAGCTCGTTACATGCTGTGTTGATCGCCATACGCGCTTCGAAGTTGTCCACACATGACAGAACCAGGTCCACTGGGCCACCTGTCAGACTGCCCGTTCTGAAAATGTTCGTAAGTAATAAGTTACGAATACTGTGACCTCGGCAAATGAGGCAAGGTTATTATTTGCAAGGTTAAAAAGAACTCATATGGAACAGCCTAGCAAGACGTGTTAATAAGAAAACAAACACAACAGAAAACCCACTTTTTTCTATAAGTCGGCTCATATCTGACGGTCTAGTACCGTCGGATCAGACAAATGTATAGAAAAACAACCGTTCACACTCAATCCATCATGCGTCAGTGCAAAGCCCATACTAATTAAGCTAAGCCTGACGCATCTTACCAACTAACCCCTAATGTTTTAATTATTAAAACCACATAACACTAGCAGATCTAAAGGGGCTAGGAGACCATCCCTCCCCTATCTGAATACCTGAAATCTTCAGCTTGCAACATCCCAGTGAGATAAATGAGGCAGAGTAAAACTTCTACTCATCTTAAGGTGAAACTAAAACAACTAAAGGAAGAGATAAGAATTCACATGCCTCATGAAAGAAAGTCATCTTACCTTATCGTATCACAGAACTTTTGAAAATTGTCAACAGTAGTGATATTGTAGTTGTAAGCATCAATAGCAACATCAGGGTTGATGTTCTGAAGAGTAGAAGCAGCAGCATCCACCTTGCTGAGACCTGCCTGGTGCGGTTGGAAGAATAACCGGTTCATGTTCGCTAGCTCTACTTTGTCATAGTCAAACAGGATCAACTGTAAAAAATATATTTTAAAACTTCACAATATAGTCCATTGAAATGTAATTTTTTTAAGGTGCAACTCATGGAAATTAAGGTTCTAATGACCCACTCTACTACAAGATTTAATTGCATCCTTTGAAAAATCGAACCCTAATGATAACTTTTCAATAATATAATATAAGTATTTTAACTATCTAAGGTAATTCAGGAAATATTTTAACAAGTATAAAATGAATACAATTTACATAATATGATCTCAACTAAGTTGAAATAACAGACAGGGCTTCTGAACTAAGATTGAGGCTTTTTCACATTTGGTAACTACCCTTTCATAATAGTTGCAAACATTCTCTTCTAAGCCTCAGATGTAACAAATTATGTTTTTGCAGGTTAAATTGTCTTTACCCAAAATAGGGAAATTTTCAGAAGGTACTAAAAAATGTAAAATAAGATTACCTTGCCGATTCCACATCTCGTAAGCATCTCAGCAGTGACACTGCCAACACCTCCCACGCCCACCACAGCCACTGACATCTCTCTGATCTTCTCATAGTTGTTTACTATGCCCATCCGCTTCAGAGCCATTAGACGACTGAAAATAAATTTAGTGTAACTAGCAAGCTCTTATTAATCCTGATTCTTTCTACTTTCTACTTTACTCTGAATGTAGGACACATGCATCCACTTCTTTAAAACAATAGGGTCTGTTAAGAAAGATGCAGACTAACTAGAACTTAGGAGTGACTTTAAGGGTTCGTGAAAACAGTCTTTAATAGTGTCATCAAATTAATGGAAAACAAAATAGCAACATATTGTGTCTGTTTTTACAGTGTTCTGCACAACTAACTACTTGCTTTTCTGATAAATTATGTTCATGGGCATTTAAACTATTGCTGAAAATTTATTCTGAATGTAATTTATGTATTACTGAGAGTAAAAGTGGCCAAATACCTGTATGGATTAGAGTCTACAACTTCGGAAGACATAACATCGATTTTCTGTCGAACCGGACCTCCAGTTCCTTGAATAGCGGCCAGCTGAGCCTCAAGCTCTTTTACCTTCTTCTGTAGTTCTCCGACGGAAGACATTTTCGTTGAGTTTCTTAGAAAATCTATTAAAAATCGAGACACTACACGGGCTGTTTCGCAAAATTCCACTAAGTTAAACGTCAAATCTTGAACGTCAAGGTGACGTTTATTGCCACGGTGTATATCACGTTTAGTTTCCTACAATCAAACCGAAAAATAATTAATAGTTTCTTATTGACATTATTTCGTAATGTAGTATTCCTTCTTAAAGACACTTTTAGTGATATTATTTTGTAGTATAAATAATTAATTTATATAAAAAACTTGAAGGATGTATAGTAGTAAACTGTAAGTGCCTACGTATTTTTATACTGCAACCTGCTGCATTACTTCACTGTAAATTAGAATAGAATTAGATAAATCTAATTTTATGGCTGTTGTCCTACAATAACGGGCGAAAGTAGATTTAAATCTACTTTCGGCATAAAATTACACTGATTGCTCATTTACTGGCCTTCAAGAACGAAAATGGAATTATATCGGCAATGGTTTATTTTGTTTCGTATAGATTTCGTATTGAATGAAAATATGTATTGAGAATTACAAATCAAAGTCTCTGTTTTTAGTACGAACCAACGCAAAGGTTCGCCTATAATCATGATAAATACATTTTCCTCATATTGATATTTATAAGCTTTAGAACAGATCCTATAATTAGAAATCATCTTAATTAATTACACAGACGCGGTATTGTTTTATACGCAAATTTACACATTAGCGATTTTTACGATCGCTTCTGTTTAATTGTTAGCTTAATTTTATGAACTAATCACAGTTTTATTGATTTTTAAATGCTAATCAAAATCTTTAAGGAAATAGTAATAGGACTTAAGGTGCTATTATTTACTGCTTCTGGAGAATAGATTTATTTACTGAATAGATCTCATAAACTGCAACGTAATTTGATGACTTTTTCCATGTTTATAAAAATGCTTTAGATGGGAACTAAGAAAAGCTTTGAGCAGCGAAAACCTCAAATTAAAATTCAACAACATTTATTTACGCTTTTGCCGCAGAACTCCTGCGCAAAATATCAAATTAGTTTATAGATTTTTATTGAAAACGCTTCTAAACAAAGAATTCCACCTAATTAATTACAAATCTTCCAATTATCAATTGATTTACAAAGAATATTTATGACCCTAATAAATGGCTGTTAAAAATAATTGGCGCGTATGCCTACATCTATACTAATACGTGGGCCACTACTTATATTTTGAGCCTAACTATGAAAAACGGTAAATATGTGAGTGAAAACTACTTTATCGTGTTCTCGGGTATTCTTATGCACGATCTAGATAGATTTTGATCCGACCGAAATATTTTTTTAATATTTTTTTTTCTTTCCAGAAGACCCCTTAAAAACAGGGTGTTTAAAAGCATAACCTGTTACTTGAGCCGATGAAAAAATAATATTTACGGTATTTATTGTTGGCGTTTTTGATTAAAATAAAGTCATTTGATGTCAAACTGTAACGGTATGGCGAGAAACTCATTCATTCGATTTTTTCGTGCACATAGTAGCCGGTTGTTTAACAAGATGCGTTAAGGATGACATTGTTTTTATGGAACTCGACCTGTAGGATTTTGTGGTTTTTCCGTATTTTAAACAAGACTTTGGGCAAACTTTTGGTTGTAAATCAATAAAAATTAACCATTCTAAATTTTTCTGAAGGCACTTTGTGCAGTGATAAAGTTTTTATAAAAAATCAAGGGACAGTTTGATTCGAAATGCTTCGAGCGTGAATAACTTTTTCTGGATTTGGTTCATCTTAAAGCACCTATAAAGTCGACTGGTGTTTATTTTTCGGCTCATGCGCATAGATCCTAGATCCGTGTTCTATCACAATTTGATACATGTATTTTGAAGCAAAACGATAGATTTTTCAAGCATTTATTTACGCTAATCGGCTCGAGGACCTTATCTAATTGTTGTGAAAAAAAAATTGGTTCATTTAGAAAAAATATTCTAATCGGAAATGTTGTTACCTAATATTTTATATCTAAGAGTGGAAATAATGTTTAAGATTGTGTCATTCTTTTCATGTATCAGGAAACTAAAATGCATTATTAATTTTCGCACAGCATCAATTTTTCCGGAGACAACTCGTGACCTTGGACGACCTTCAGGAATTTCATTGGTGATGGAAAAATAATCATGATAGAACTCTATTTATCGGCGTTTTAAATTTTCAAAGGATCAGACTTTATCACCGAAATAATAAATAAGTCGATATAGACACGACTGTTTCTATATGTCACGTCGAAAGTCGTAAAAAATATTTGCACGAAAATGTTGACATCCTAATGTCATTTTCCCGCACACTTACAATTTTCGATCGACGATATTGAAAATATTTTCAGCGCAGATTTCAAAACTTTCTTAGGAATGTAGTAGTCAAAAAGATCAAACTTTACGATAAAAACGCCACATGGGGTCTAAAACAATCAGATTCGTCAAGGCTCAAAATATAAGTAGTGACCTAAGTATTATAAAGCTGTAGAGTTTGTTTGTTTGAACGCGCTAATCTCAGGAACTACTGGTCCGATTAAAAAAAATCTTTCAGTGTTAGATAGACCATTTAACGAGGAAGGCTATAGGCTATATAACATCACGGTACGGTCATTAGGAGCGGAGAAGCAACGAAAAATGTTACAAAAACGAGGAAAATTTTGACTCATTCTCTTAGGTGACGCAAGCGAAGATGCGCGGGTCAGCTAGTAGATAATATAGGTATTAAATATGCGAAAACCTTCAAATGATAACGTAATAATCCGACAAAATTGAAAAGCTGTCAAACTTTGGTGTAGAGTAAAGTGATAATATGATAGCATGAATCTACAAGAGCTCTGCTGAACAAGTAAGTTTATTATGTTACAGACAAGCCTATCGGCTGGACGCAGACTGACCGGTGCGCGCGAAACACGATCGGTTCAAAAAAAAAAACAACAGTTCCTTTGTTTTTTTTACAGTCTAGTGCATGATTGTTACGGCACTCATTGAATGAGAATACAATAATTATTAATTACCAAAAAAAAGCTATGTGGTGAAGTTAATGTGCTTTAAATTAGCTTAGAAAAGGAACGGAAAAGTGAAAAGTAAGTTTATTTTTTTAATAAAATGCGAATGTTAATAATTTTTGTTCACCCCTTCCGTTTATAGACTTTCTTTCCATGAAAAAAATATATCCACGTATTGTCCAAAAGAATATCCATATTAGAAAATTATGTGTTCACAATTTCATAAAATTACTATAATTGTAACATATTAAGGGAAAATTTTCATGTGATACAATGTGCGTACATTCTAAAATTGGAAATTACATACTTATGTAGCGTGTGCATAAGTCTAGGACTTTTTCTTTTAAACCTGTATACCAAGGGCAAAAGGACCACCTTTCTGCTTACAAATTATTCAGAATTCATAGATCTATAACAATGCACAAACGACTTGTAAAATGCTTCATTAAAATTCAAGCATGCAAATCAATTACATGTATCAACTTACTCTAATTTTCCGACTCAATTTGCTAAATAGTAGATATACACAATATAGTAGGATATAATGTCGAACAAACTAAGGTACAAATTACAAAACGTGATTACTATAATTACCAATATGAGGAAATAATCAAATAATACGAAAGCTTAAAAGAAAAATATGAGTAGGTAGAAATAAATTTTATGGAATGTTGAATCTTCTCAAATGACATCGGAAAATTTTCAACCCACCATGACAACACAGTCCACATGTTATATTTTTTTACATAATGACCATGGTAGTAAGTATGTAGGTAGTTATGTTCTTGGTCCTACGAAGGTCGAGGTTTTTTATGTCATTTATTCAATAATTATTTGTTTCAAACTCGTTATAGTAACGTTATATGGCGTGTTATGTATTTAAATTAGATTATTTAAGGGCCGATATTAGAATTGGGCCTCCATTCATTGTTAAAATTCAACTTTGTCACCCTTTGATAGCAATAACTGTAAGTACACATATTTAAATAACTACCTGTTTTACTAGCCGTAGAAATCTTAAAGAACGCTAAATTTTTCGTCGAATTTGTCGTTAGAAAAGTGGAAATTTTAAGGCACCTATGCTATATCCAAATGTATATTGTACTTTTTTTGGAAATACTTTGCCCGCTAGTTCTTACTTTCGTAATGCGTCCGCAATACTTAGTTATCGACAGAAGGGAATATTGCTCGTGGAAACGAAATTTGGTACAATTTTGATGGTGTTTGTTTATGACCTTTCTCTATTCTATTATGAGACAAAATAGGCAATATATAATGAGCATGCGTTATATTCTGCTACCATAGTTCGACCGACATTATACAACTGTGAACTGATAGACTTGTGATAATCAACAAACGATTTTTTAAAGAATATTGCTTTCGACTTAGCTATTTCCAGTTCTTTAAAATACTCCCACATACCATTAAATCTAGCTATCACTCACATCCACGCCCTAGTTTTTTATTAGAAGTTAAGATAAAATTTAACTCCAGTCCAATTAACTCTGTCTTATGTAAAAAAATATATTTAATTTTCTCAAATCGTCATATGAAAAGAGTTTAAAACCGTCGCATAAAGATCGTGCTCATTAGTGTTTTTCTTACCTTAGGCTCACACATTTTTCACTTTTTACTAAAATACATTAAGGCTTTAAGTAAATGACTGCGTGTACTAGTATGAAGAGATTTTCCAGTAGTTTCAGTAAAGCTAAAGCTTTTAGATAATTTTGATATGTCATATGGGGTCGTTACACCATATGAGATATCAAAACTTTTAAACTTGCATTTGCATGTTTACTAGGTATCTAAAATATTCTCTAGATAGTAAATAGCAATACCAGAGTTTCTTTGGACAGTATCTGATGGTTGGTACAGCGTGGTTTTAATCGGTAAGAATCCGACGAAGATAACTAGACCCTCAACCCCAAGATAGTTGGGAATATTATGGAAGATTCTCCCCTCGGAAAAAAAATCTATCTAAAATTTTACGGAAGTCAACGAGTTTAACCTTTTATTGCTTGACGCTCACGTGCATAGTTACTTTTAAAATAAACTTTGGTTTAAACTATTTTTCGCTTTTTGCATAAAAACGCTTGTTTAATACTGCGCGATTGTTTTAGGAATAGGTGTTTTTGTAGTAAAAAAGACGTTACCACTCTCCCTTTCAGTAATTTGAAGTTCCAATGTCATAACATCAGCTTCAGATAGAGATCAAAATAATTATTGTTTTTACGTCCTGTAAGGTTTCCGCACTGTAACAAGGAACTTTTATAAAAAATACCAGTCCATCAGTCCGTCACTTTACCTGCGTCATACAAATCATAGAACAGTTCCTAGTTTTTGAACCGAAATGAGTGCTATTTACATAAACACAAAAACCAAAACTTCTATCAAACGTTCTGACTTCAGGTAAATTATATTAAAGACTTTGTAAAATGTGACTTTCTATTCAAGAAAGTTACATTTTCTTTTAGTATTATTATTAGAAATTAACTTACTTTCCAGTAAAAAATTTAATGCCTATGCAAAAAAAAGAAGACAGAATGAATGAAAGAAGGTATTCATTAAATTTTACATTACATCGCGGATTAAACATTTCCCTAGGGAAGATTCAATTAGGTACCTGCATATTGTTGTTAAGTATTTGTATTGTGTAGGTCTTTTTGAAAAAATATTATAAATTTTGAATGGGTGATTTTACGGTTTTAGTAATTTAATCTTTGAATAGACGGGAGGATAGACGACAATCTCGCAATGAACGACTTTCATTATACCCGTGATACTATTGAAAACGGTCTAATTTTACAGTCCCGAGCCCTATGGAACGGCAAGATTATGACAAAAGAAGGCATTTTTCGTACTGAATACACATAGTTACTTAGGGAAAATGTCTCGTAAAATAATATTATTACAAGAATATATTTGCACGTTTAGTATTCAATTCTCAAAAAAAAACATCCAAAACAGAATCATAAAACAAGTAATTAAAAAATCAAAATTCACTCAACAAGTTTATTTTTAAACGTGGCTATGTCACAAAAATCTATAAATAACTTGGAGCGTATGTAAATGTATTCATTTCCTAGTGTAAGATTACATTAGAATGAATTATTTAATTAAAACAGCATCACTGGACGTACACGTAGATCATATAATTATAATTATTAGCTAGTAACTCTTTCGTCATACGATGTATTACTATTCAATGAATACGTTTAACTTCAATATTAAGTTTTCATTATTTATTTCCGGTTTTTCGGAATGTCATTTACTCTCATAAGTATCAAATCGACTGCAGCTATTTATAGTATCGTAAAAGTGAACTTAACTGTAGATACGATTAAAGTGAAAAACTTGATAAATTTTGTTATGAAAAATACGGCAATAAAACTCGTCATTTTGCATATTTCTTCATGATATTTTTATGACATATAAAACAACATATTTTACGTAAATTGTACATAGTCGTATTATGTTACTTAACGTTAATGCCATGCAATGAGAGTTGAAAGACATTTTTTATTTTTATTTTAAACTTATTACTGTCCTACTGCTGGGCAAGGATCTCCTCCCGAACGAGGGATTAGGCTTAAAAACGCAATTGTAAAAACGTAGAGCTGAATGAAAAAAAATAGAAAGTTTAAGCTTTAATATATTATCCACACATCATAACCTATTTTAAACTGATGAAATATTTCAGAAAGTTAACATGAATCTTAAACCAAGCCTTCACAGATTACAATTTATACGGATTCCTAAGCAACTTAGCAAGATAATAAGCTCATGCGCATACATTTAGAAGTCTACGAACTTTGCTAATCAGTTGTTAAGCTTATCGGCCCGGAAAGAGGGGCGATAAGCAGTTGTAAGGTATCACCATTGATATAGACTTTAGTACCGTAACGTACAATGTAATGCACTTGAATACTAAACTGTACTAAGTAATATTTAGTACTTAAGGACTCCCTAAGTTCACCTCGACGATACCTTGAAAAGAGGTTAGGTGTGTAGAACACGTAACCGGCGGTCTTGTATGACAAGATGTGCCTATTGATGTGAATAAGGGAAGTTTGTAAGGATCGTACCAAATGGCGTTCTTCGGTCTCTGCCTATCCCTATAGGAAAAAATGCGATATTGTGAATGTATTATCCTTAACATAAGTTTGTATAAGGGAGAAGTGAAAGAACTGCTTTACATAATATGATCAATTGATTTTGACCCCGAAACTGTGACTTAATGAAAAAGATAAAGAATGCCCCAAACATCTCTCGTTTTCAAAACGAAATTATGACGAATTCTCTGATATCTCTGATTCATTGTCTAACAAGCATTTTTCTTGCTTGAAATAGATTCTTCTAGTTAAAAAACTGATGGTTAATGATAATAACAAACAATTAAGGTTTAAGGTAATTGAACTAATTACTTTCACGACTGATATTCGTGATCATCATACTTCGTAATTACAAGTTTTTATATCACGTAGGATAATTTGCAAAATGATATTCTCTCTCATTTAATAAGTTTTAAGAAAATTGTGTTGGGTAAAGGTAATGATATCACCCTATCAGATTGAGAGTTTTGCTAGTAGTGTTATATGCTCTCTTAAAGAGTAAATACGATGATTATTTGAGACAGAGAGACATCTAGAAATATAACAGTATTATCCCATAATTGCATAATTTCCATGAATCATGCGAAATTATGTATCATTGTGTAATATCAGTAATGAGATTTTTAATAGGCGACAGCATGGATGTTCTAATCGTTATTTAATGACTTAAATAAAAAGTAGGAACAAACACAAAATATAACATTAGTTATAAAAGTGACGGTCTCTGTGTAACACTTAAATTCAGTGAAAAGAAAATTAGTAAGTAGAGATTTTTTTGTAGATGAAGTTTGAAGTGTAGAAATATTTTTACGTAGGTGCTAGGTTTTAAAGTGATGTGATAATATTCAAACGATACGGAATTTTATTATTTTTAATACGTCGAATACTTACGAATTCAAAACGTTTTCAACTTATGTAAACAATAGTGAAAGAAAACATCGTGATAAAGCATTAAGTGTCAAATTGGACTTTAAACTACCATACAAACATATTTAATTCACCATTCAAGGTTCTATGCCACAGCGGACCAATAAAATATTACATTTCTTTCTAGATACTTATTTGATTAAGTATATTATCTTTCATCAATAGCAGTCGAGAAAATGTATAGCAATATTTTTACCAGGGATGAATACGGAAACCAATTAATCTAAATAAATAACGAAAGCTCCATAGATTCGATATTTTTCCTCAAACGAAAGAGAAACCCATACCGTATAATAAAATTAGTAATACATACATAGTTCGTGAAACGAATAAACAAATATTTAGTGAATCTGTGAGCTCACAGTGCGACTACCTGCCGAAGCACGTGAGTGCATTCGCTATCTTTTTGGTCATTTTGTATGATACCTACATTATTATGTATTTGACCCTCCTTTTTCTTGGCGACAAATATTATCCTCTATTTTGTTACTAAAAATTAATTATTTTTTAGTAACAAAATAGCCGTTCTTCCTTCCACGTACCTATATACGTACATAGTTATTTAAAAAATAATCAAGACAAAATTGCGATTTTTTGCCTGTCTTGAAAGCAATACTTGGCTTAGTATACAATAATGCTGGGGCTACATTAGCGGGCTATGGCGAATATTCGTGTTAACGCGATGAATGTGGCCGGGTTCATCGTGTCATCGCGTAGTATTCGGGCGAAGACGATGTAGTATCGAGGAGCTGTCGGTAAACTGGCGCGAATCAAAGGGATTTGTCGCGCCAATATTCGCTTAGGTGGCTACATCTACGTCAATTCAGTGTCATCCAGACTTTGAAGCGAGACGGACGTGCATTTAATTTTTAAAAATAATGGAAAGCCACTATTTCCTCCATTTTTAATTTACCGCTCACGTCTCCGCACAACAAACTGAACAGCACAAGGCACGATGCATCGCGTCAACTCGACACGAATCTTCGCCCGTTAATGTAGACAAGAACATCGCCCATACCCGAACACGATGTTTTTGTCGCGCCAACACCATACGAATCTTCGCTCGCTAATGTAGCCCCAGCATAAACGTACCTACTAAGTACTTTTGCTTTTCGTAGTACATAACTACATATTTGTCTGGTCTACGCCCACCATAACAACCGAGAACATTTTCATTTCTCCTAGGTTATAAAACCAGTGCCTTTCATTTCTTTACTTACTTCATATTCGAAAGCCTGTTAAGGCTAAGGATACTCTAGCTAGACAATAGAATGAGTATAATACATACATGGCACTACGAAAATCAAATCCACTCGCGTTTAGCCGTTTACAATGTTATTCCCATGTAATAAAGCCTATAGAAAAAGCCTTCAACTATCAAATTTCTAATACAATATTTGTTCCACCAGGTAAACATGCAGGCCGGAGCATCATCAAGCACAGAGCGCACTCCGCTCGTACAGCCGACCTACGTGTTCGAGTCCAGCCTCACGCGACGATACCAGAAGCGTCTCCATCACATGCAATGTGCCATATGTGTGTTTATTATGTAAGTATATCCATAAATTGCTAATGCCCGTTTTCCGAGGCACATTTGGCGGTAGTTTATCTATTTTAACTGTTTTTTATATGAGTTTAAACGATAAACTACCGCTAAATGTAACTCAGAAACCGAGGGTTAGCCATTTTACTTTACCTATCATAGATACTCGTACGTACATAAATTCTAGCCTTTTTCCATAGAGGTACGGTCCCTAAAAACTTGGGTTGCTTCATTCACATCCATACATATTGTCATACAGAAATTACTTGTCTTTATCTATCGGTGTGGTAAAATTCAATTGTGAAGCGAGAAAATCTTGACACGAAATGGTCGTGTGAGCTGTTTTTTAAAGTCTCTGTAACTCGAAGAATGCTCAAGGTTTTCTGGTACCTACTGTTGTAAACAGGTGGCAGCCTACTGCTTCTTTAGGTACTTTCAAATTAGGCTACCTTAATATTTAAGTGCTTAAAGTGCTCTTTTAAAACTTTTCTCATAAACATCTACTTTCTTCGTAACTTCGAACTCTACAAAGACCCTTTTATAAATGGCTACCAAAATATGTAAAGTTTGCTACACACAATATATTCAGTTCTGCATTAATCGCATCAAAACCGGATATGTGAAGATTCATGTTCGGTAAAAATGCCCTGAATGTTTTAACTAAATTGTAAAGATCGGGCCCGGAAGACCTATCCGATCGGCACAAGCCGAACAAGTGCTCGAATTGCTTCAAGTCAGTTTTATTGTACCTACTACCTACGATAAATTTATACTGCCGAATCGAATATCTGTATAGCAAGTCGTTTCACGAATTCAATAAATGTTATGCTTGGAAATAATAAACCTTTTTAAATGCTAAAATATACACTAACCGCTAACTAAGTCCTGACCTACGTAATCCACGAACGACAAAGTCTTCATGTTAATGCTAATTAGGGTTGATGACGTCTTAACTGAATATTATTATTAACTATTACGTAGGAGGATATCGACATGGACATTTGAATATCACGTAAATTCCTTAGCACACCCTCGCACAAGTCTTAATAAGAGCATCAGAAGCTTATAAATATATGTAAATTGAAATCGTAACTAACTAAAGCAGACGGCTATCAACAACTACAATAGCTCTAATAGTAAATACTGGGGGATATCCTAACGCCAAGTGTCTTCAGGTGGAAGCCTATAGGCATGTTACCTTACAACATACAAATCAGCTACTCTTTATGAAATGTCAGAAACACATTTTAGTTAGAAATGTGGTGTAGTGACGTCATAGTTTTGTATTTTCGGTGGTATCAAATGAGTGCTTAATAAAATGTTTTAGTCGGTAAAAATTACAATTTCATCCTTATTTCCGAAAAATATTACATGACCTGAGCATTTGAAACCTCTTACTAATTTGTAATTATTGTTCGTTCACCCAATAAACTACGCAATTAGTGATATTAAAACCTAAAGAAACTTAAGGATAGGTTTTAGGAAAATCTTGCAAGATCAGATACAGATATATTGCAGGTGACGAAAAGAACAGTTTTACATTAGCCAATCTCAAAGTCTCTTGTATTCGCTGCAGATTAAATGCAAACACTGCACTTATTTATCGATCGTGAGAACAATTTAAATAATTTTAATATTCGTCTGAAAAACTTTATAATCGATTGGTTGGAGGAAAATAACTTTATATAATAAAATTTTATTATATCCTAACAGATTATCAGGTGTGTAGGAGATATAGTTTTTACACTTCCGAAATATCCAGTTAATTCTCAAATGGCAGTCTAGATGAAAAGGTGGTACTTACACGTGCACTCTAAAATATCAAAAATATATGCAACGTAGTCAAAACTGGTATATAATTATAGGTTGATGACCAATTACGAACTATTATTGAAAGGTTGTCTCAAAGACAAATTGAAATACTAACGAAATAGATAGACTTTGAACAGACGATGGAAATATGTAGACATAATATTCTTTTCATAAATTTTGTAGAATAACTGATCTTTATGATATTTATTTAAAAATGATATTCAGAATACGTAATCGTTGGTTTACAAAGAAGCGACTATAACATAACATAATTTGATCCATATAGTCCTATTAGCTACCTGTTTATAGATGTATGTTTGTTACTTTATCACATCAAAACTATATAAAATTGGGCACACAGTTAGTTTCATGATGAAATACGATAGTTTGATCACCTATTAGAACATCAAAACATTTAGCCGCGCAGACGAAATCGCGGGCAGTATCAATTAAAATAGTAATTATACTAATTGAGTTCATATTGTCCACAGAGCAATCCTAGTAGTAGCTCTCCTAGTCACAATATCCTACAACCTGAGCTCGGACATCAATGGAGACGACAGTGGATCAGCAGACATTACCCCCACGATGCCCACGGCTATCAACCTCACTCTGCTGCAGCTCTCACCCTGGCAGCGGTCTCCAGGCAATCTGGACCTGAAAGCCATGCCACCGACCTTAATGCCTTTGATGGATAATCAGTGGCCTTTGAAAGGTAAGTTGAGATTAATATAATAATGCAAGTCTGAAATGCGATTGAAAATAACATACCTAATACCTTATTTGCTTACTCGAATTGCATCGACCGTGGTCCGTGGTCATGGGCTAGCGGTGACGGTTACCAGTCAGCCTTTAATTTTCAGTAGCATTTAAGATCCCTTGCATTATTATAATAATGTGTACAAATCGTGAGAGTTTAAGAACATTAAGTTGAAATTGCTAAGTGATTTTCTTACTATGACATATTGCAAGGATTGTCGAGAGTTTCGGTTGGAGTTACGTTCAAGTTGTTTTCCAAAGTTGTATAAATAAGAGTATAGAAGCTCTAAGCCCAACAATGACTCAAAAATAGTGCATATTAAATGCATACGGATCGGGAAAGTTTAATTTATCAGATTTTTGTTCGTTTGCTATTTTAGTAAATGCACTATGTTTTCGAGAAAATAAAATAGGAGATTTCATTTCCTAGAAGACCAAAAAAGATAAAATTCTATTTTGGATACCAATTTACTCATAAAAAAGCACTTAATCTATTATCTACAGTCAATCATGATGCTTATAAATTGTCTGCAAATTAGCATGTGGCACATGTTGCAAATATACAGCTACAGCTGATCTCGCATGGCTCATCTCGATATACCTACTATTGCAATACAATAAACTAGTTTTGTTGTCGTGATCGTACACGGGACTTATCAATGTCCTCTACAGTCACGTGACGTTTCATCTGCCGATTTGGTGCTTAGCTCACAACTGGAATACTTACGGCTGATTTCAAAAGTTTTGTATAGCCAAAGTGTTTCAACTTGGGTGGTAAAGAACATAATTTATTTCCGAGCAATCATAATTATAAGGCAAAGAAAATGTTATACCTCTACGGTATCAAAGAACGAACGTCATAATTTTCTTGCATTTAGTTTCTGAATCAAGTATTGCGATTCTCTACTGATACTGCAAAAATTGTACCTTCTGCGCTGGAGTTGAGAATCAGATTTTCAGACAAAATAGGTATGGATATTTTGATTTGACTGAAAGTCTATCAGAAAAAAATAGAAACAATTCAATTCCTGTTTTCGACTTCTCATTAAAGTAGATTCCATCGTTGCTGAACCGATAGTAACCTTTGTACAGCCAACCTTACAAACTATCAAAATAACAACAGCAAATTATACAAAATACCCTTCAATACTTCCTACCTGGATTTATAGTGTTTATGAGTTTGACGTCATGCATACACATTGACGTCAGAACATCGTGCATGATATTAATTAATCATATCTAGTACTAATAAATGTTAATTCAAATTAACTGTAATATGAGATTGTCCTCCAAACGGTGATTTAACGTGTGTGAAGATTGCAAGGAGATCAAAGGCAGCTTCAACCATGTTATACAGTGGACATCTCTTTCTTCCTATTTAAACTATTTATTAGTTGAACATAGGAGTGTTCCTTGATTTGATAGATTTAGTTAATGTAGTACATAGCCTAATAAATGGTTATAGATCTTCTACTCCATTTACAAAGATCTCATGGCAGAATTCACTCTGTAAAACACCTAATGTAGCCAGATCTAGAGTAAAGGATATCCCGATTCCTAAAGTTCAGATTAAATACCAACACCAAGCTAGGATACCAAGGACGCCTGAACTCGCACCTCAATGGACCATCAAAACCGCCTTTTTTGTCAAAATGCATCTAAAAGAAAGATAATGTCTATAAATAAAAAATCTGGTTTTTGATGAATGAAGGTCAACATTTGAATAACATATTATGACATAATAATAGACATTGCTGATGCTAGGCAAAAAATATTGAATTTTGAATTAATAACGGCACTTTAAACGTATTCAAAAACTATTAGTATCTGTTGCGCTTGCGTTTGTTATGGCCCTGTGGTAGACCCTTGACGAACTCCCATCCTAAGGACCTGCAAGATAAAGATTTACATGCTTATTATTAAAAAATGTATATGATTTTAATGTGTTATAATAATTATTCATAATGTCCATAAATAAATCAAACAATATTTTAAATAAATAAATGTCAGACATATCGTCACTGTAGGACTTTCCTAGATTGGCATAAAAGACTGCCTTGGACGCACCTAGCAAAACATATAATAAGTTTTTAAAAATACTGATTTAAATAAATTACTTATAGCAAACAGCTGGCAAGTTTTAGGAAGCTTAATAACCATTTCATTTAAAATCTTAGGGGCCAGTTTCGTGACTTGGATTTGCGTAATTGTCTAATAATCTAAAGCAGATGTATGATTAAAAAAGACAATATTCTTCTTGCTAAGTTAACCGATACTTATTCGGGAGTGGGATTACTGGCCATTTACATCATAAACGAAAATTATAGGGTGGAAAAGCAGTATTGTCAAAGTGTCAACTAGAAATGCCTACAAACTGAATTTCATTAGATACAAAACCGTTTCCTACCTACTATCAAATAATTTCATGCATATTTAATTTTATCCTGTTTTTGAAAACTTGACGTAAATCGATACTGAATAGATTGTGATTGATATCTTAAATATTCATAACTTCTAGATGATTCTATGGGTATAATTTCGCGGATTTTAATCACTTATTACGACAGAGTGACACGTGTAAAACTACTGATGTTTTTCAACAACGGCCTTCGTAATAATTGTATACTTTATGTACCTATATCATATATAATAGTATAATAAGATGACTCGAACAAAATTAGGGCAAAAACTTGATCGTTTAGGCAGCGTTTCTAAAGCTAAGGTCTGCGGACCACCGGGGGTCAGTGACTCTATGTATGGGGTTGCCGTGCTCACTATTACGGACTACTATTTGTTTCATTAAATGCCAGCTAGTTTCGTAATACTTACGCTTACTTTACCAATATTCACATGAGTTCAAATAACTAATAGCATTTTTAATAAAAAAAAGTACTACTCCAAATTAAATTATATTTTCCTGTGTTATTTAAGGGGTCCTTGAAATCGAGTTGGATCATTTATATATTTGGGTCCGCGACTTTAAAGGTTAAGTAGCGCTGGTTTATGGTGTCAAAGGTATCAATTGTCACATAAAACCACATATTTAAGGGCGTAAAAATAACTGTCTGACAGTTATTGAATTGTTTTGAAGTTTCCTACTGAATTAACATAAGAAATAAAAAATAATTATATCATTGGACAACTCACGCACGGTCGTTTGATTCCAAACTAAGCAGTAGTTTACTATGCTAACCAAATAACTGATAAACATACTTATATTCTTCTAAATACAGACATAAAACAGACTTAGAACGAATAAAGTTGTGTTAATAAGATAATTTGTTATAAAACCATTTAATAAATAAGATTTATGATAGTAAAGGTCGTTTAAAATTCACAATGTCATTTGATCGAATGCCGCTTGCACCGCACGGCATGCGCAGACGCAATTGAATACGTAATTAACGCATACAAATTAAAATGCCTAGAAATCGCAGAAATATGTAAAAATGCCAAACTTACGATTTATTGATTTTCCTAGTATGAAGTTTAGATTTACGTTATAACAAAAGTGTGTTAGGAAGTGTTGGTAGCAACTAGCAACTCTTTACAAACATCAATATTATACCTACCTAATAGAAATATTGTTAAAACCATTTAGCGATTAAAAAATGTGGCCAAAGAGTTTCTTGCTAGCTCTTCTCATTGGCCCTACCTTCCGAACTTGTGGTAAATTGACTCTCTGTATCATTGACTATCATAAGTGTCGGCATTTGACCTAAATTAACAAATGATTTGATTTTGAAGTTATAAGACTAGGAGCTATTGAATACGGCAGTATGATTCAATAGTACAAAAATATGTGTTACCCTTTCCAAGGTTAAATATTAAATTATGGGCCGAATATTTGCACGTGTTATAGGTATTATAACGAGATTAATTATAATAAAAAATAGAAAAAGTTATGAATAAGTACAGCTATCACGTTGTGTTCACTATTTATAAATAGGTATTATTAACTTTTTATTATACTGGTGTGAATAGACAACCATATATGGTGCGATAGTTAAGACGATTTCCATGATATTTGTTTACGGTTATTCGTAGTGTGGTTCCCTAACCGGAACTAAACTATTTCACAAGACTTACGATACTTATGATAAACACAAGCCCAGACAAGAATAACCGGTTTTGATGATAAAAAACTCCTTACAAACGCCTACAAATTTTCTTTAAAGGAAATAGATTCTTGTTCTTGCAGCTTTGCTTCTATTATCACTGTTCTCATAATCCTTCTCTTATTTGTAGACCATGAACCAGAAGGATGGGCAACAGATCCACCAACCAAAGAAGACCTAGCGCTTGCCGTCAAAGATGGGAAGGCAGCTCTCAAAGAACTCATGAGGGTGGAAAGCCTGAGGAAGCCGTTAGCAAAGGACAACCCGGCAGTGAGAGCACAGCGGGCCTCGGCTACTGGACCTGATGTGAAACCCATGGCTAATGCTGCGTATGCTGTGGAAATGGCCACCAGATCACTCATTAATGGGTAAGTTTGAGAAAAAAATACTGTTTAGTGTTATTGATTGCTTCTGTGATCCAAGCGGTAGTGTATGCGACTCCTGATGACTGAGGTTTCGGGCTTGATCACTGTTCAGAAGAAGAGCCTTTGGGTTTTCTAACTTATTTTGGAATACTGAAGAGTTGTAGAGTTTGATAACTTCCCCGGTCCCCATATCACATGGGACAACGACTAACTAAACAAACGGTTTAATGTGTGGTTCATTTTTCGAATTTATTTAGTGCTTTACGGAACTGTATTCCTAAACAATTTAAATGTTAACTGGTTAAAATTAATTACGGTAGTTAAAAATCAAGTTAATTTATTATCAAGCTGTCAGCTATAAAATGTTGTATTATTTTTTAGGTTTGTTAGGGGTCAACCAGTAATGGTACATGGTATTATAAATAACATATTAAGCTAGGTCAGTAAACTTTACTGACTAGACTAGTTAAAAAATAACCAAGCATTATGTATTAATAACAGCTTTTTTATGTCATACTAGTTTTTTCATCTTTATATTCGGAATGAAAAGAAATAGAATAATGTAGGTAGGTAGGGTTATTTCAGACACTCCTCTTTCAGAAACAAATGGTTTTTTTGGACATAAAAAAAACGATTTTACAGCCTAATTTCACGGCTTGCAGTTAAGTGTCGGGTAACCTACCCAGTAGAAAAAGTGATAGAAAAAAAAGTCAATATTTCACCAGGTAAGTTATCCAATACTTACCGGTAGTGAAACCGGGCAACATTAAGACTCATTGTCAACTTATTTTAATACAATTCAAAAAGCTTACCTAATATGAAATTGAATTCATACAGTTTCATTTCATATTCATACATTTATTATCTATCTAGCAGGTAGGCTATCCGACACTTATTCATAAACTTTAAAAAGGTCCGTAAAATAATTTCACTATAGCCAAGACATTGTAGATTACTAAGTACAATAGGAGCATAGATTAGGTCAGAGCTCTATTTATTAGGCTCAGTCTGTCTTCCTGTCGTTCAGATCTCCTCAATTGATGACTGACTAATACTACATACAATAACTGCACTTGATTGAACACTAGCTGACTCGCGCAACTACGCTTGCGGCACATAAGAGAGAATGGGTCAAATTTTTTCCCGTTTTGGTAATTTTTTTACTGGAACTCTTCTCCTTTAGGTCGTAGCGTGATGATATATAGCCTATAGCCTTCCTCGATAAATGAGCTATCTAACACTGAAACCATTTTTCAAATCGAACCTGTAGTTCCTGATTAGCGCATTCATACAAACAAACAATCAAACAAACTCTTCAGCTTTATAATATTAGTCTAGATATAAGAACATACTTTGTTGCATTAAATGTATTAACAAACTAGCGGACTGGACCGACTTCGTCCGGGAACATTTTTATGCCGTTTATTCTATTCCTGTGGGAATTGTGATCCCATCGATCCCACACAAATCTTGTCCTGAAATATATTAAGTATTTCGGCACCGTGGATTATTTTCTTTTGATACAGAAGTGTAAGCAAAGGCCCAAACTCAAACAGCGGTGCATGCAGAGCTTTTTAACGATTTCAAAGACCTAGGCTGTGTCTGAGAAAATCGCCTGGAATCTGGATCATAGAACTAACATTCCGCATCAACCTGCACTATGCCAGCTATACTCCATTACAACCCTAGTGTGTATTTCTCATGGGCTTTGTAATACCATTCGCCTGCTACTAGGTCACTTCCGCAAAATATTTAGGTAATCATAGGATGGAGATAGAAATGCATCCTTAATATACCCAAAAGATTTTGCTAAAAGTAAGAGTTGCAAGATTTTGAAAGTCCTGGTTTTTAAGTAAATAAAAGATCAATTTAAATTATTTCAGCAAAAAAAAAATATTACCGAATAATGTTAATCAGATAGTTAATATAAAACTTTAACTGTTAATTGATACAGCAATTTGACCGTCTTCCTTTAAAATATGAAAATTATACAAAAATCTAGTTTAGAAAACGCATAATTTTACCGTAAATATTGGAAATATTTGTAATATGACGTATTTAGTTAAATTTAAATTGTGTAAGGAAGGCAGATAAGAACTAAACTGCCAGGATAGTGACGCAAAACTATTGAAAACTACACGTAATTTGCGTCACAGTGCATATTTAAATAACTTGAACTAGTACTAATTATTTAATTCTCTCTTTCATTTGCATATAAACTTTACCTACTTTATTTCCTGAAGATGTTTGATTAATGCCTTCATTTTCCACATCAATTATATTATTAGTCTTTTGTCACGTTTTCATAAAATGTCAAGACTTTCAACTTCTTTTTAAATGGAGTATAGTAGTTTATTCCTTATTCATATTGACCGAGAGCAGAAGAAGACTTTGGGACACGAACTGCTATACAGTTGCGGATTAAGGAACTAGTTTAATGAACTTTCCTTCTTCGATGGCTACCTTAGTTGTGTTGTAGAGCTCGATTTATCAGCTAGCCAAGAGCTACCGGGTTTTTCTTATCTTTAAGGGACAATCTACCATCGTAACCTGAAGTCTGGTAGCATACCTAGTATATGGCAATAGAATCGTTTACTTTTAGGACAAAACGTAGGTGTAGTCAATACACATCTACAATCTATCCAACGTCTTCGAATATTATCATTTTCGTTACAAATATATCCTTATCTAGGTCAATTACTTAATCTATCCCACAGTAGACCACATCCCTAACACAATTTGACTCAAACCGCATACTTTCAATTTCATTAGTCCAAGTATCGTGTGTTATAAGAATTGGGACACGCGGATACTGCCCAAAGTAACTGGACACCGGTTATAAAACCACGTAATACAATATTGTCGTTGGTTTGGCTTCGCGACACCTCACTGGACACAGTGGTATACGCTTAAATACTTATTAGTAATACCTATTTGTTTAATTAGTTTACTTGTTGATGATTCAGGGCGTTCAGGATTACAGGTCAATGACTTGAATACCTTATAGATATCGGTCTCAAGTGTGTTGCTATTTTACCTGTTTACTACCAGTCGTAAATATTACTAAAGATAGAAACTTTTTTGTCGGCAATATCTAAAAAGTAGACAATTGTTTGACCACCAAACCTGCCAGCAAGTAATGGAGACACATCACATCTAAAGCATGAATCAGGCAATATAAATATGGACCCATTGTTAATACTTAGAAAATCGAATTCATCTAATTTTAAATTATAATTTCTTTATGGATTATTTTCGAAACTGTTAAGAAAAACTGTTAGTTTAACAAGTACTAAATGATGGTAGGTTTCAAGTATTTGGAAGGTGTCATATCCTCATACCCACAACATATGTCTAAGAAACAATATATTATTAGATAATGTTTTGTAGAAAACTCATACCAACGTTAATAATAAAAGAGCTACCAGCATTAAAACAACTCACGCTTCAGTGCAGTGGGAAGATATCGGCTTCCATATGCAATATTGTCCGAGTATCTAGATTACATCAGACGATAACATAATAAATGAAGCCAATAACATAAATAACATGACGAAAACACTTTATTGATGACGACCGAGGAAGTAGGTATTTGTTTACACGTGTAAAGTCATAGGGAGGACTTCGGAGGGCTCTCGAACATTCCTCCTCTAGAAATAAATATTGAATTCCTGTTATGAAGGGGCATGGACAATTGATAAAGGGATACATACAAATTAGGGAGTGGAGGAAATAATATCATTATAGAACATTTGTCGTAACCTTAACTACAGGATAAATAAACATCAGTTCTTTGAAGAAGATATTTGCACTTTGATCCAAAAAGACTTGTAAAAGAGCCGTTCAAGTCGCTTTTAACCAAATACTTAATTTCTCTGATTCCTTACCGAGTGAAAATAAGATTAGTATACAATATGATACAGACTAAGTCAGAGGCCTTAATGAACGATAATGATTATTCGTTGAAATTTCGTTTTTTTTCTAATCAAAATTCTTTTAGTTACAAATGTGGACTATGGTACAAGAATGTGCTTGTTAAGCGTGCGATAACGCCTACTCCGTCTCAAAATAGAATAGGAAAAGGTCAAAATCAAACATCTTCAACATTTGACAAAGTTATTTCCCACGAACCACTTAGTAGGCTTATTATGTTAAAATAAGCTTGCTTATCTGATTCTTAAGAATCTGATAACAATCATTAAACTTGTTTTCGTTTTCAATCTCGAAGTAAAATTACATCTCTACTATACTCACCTATAATTTTTTTATTATAATGCAACGAGTCAGTTAGCCCGTGACCACGGTCGATGCAATTCGATCGAAACGTCGGGTAAACAAATAAAGTATCCTAACCTTTATTTTCAATCGCGTTTAAGACCCGTTGCATTATAATATTATGTGTACAAGTCGCGAGAGTAAAACGTTAATTATAATTTTTCTTTTATTCCAGTACGGTTTTGCCTCAGCGCACAGGTGGTATAGGACAGGGTCCCCGGCTAAACGGTTCGTTCCCAGAGCCCAGCTACTGCCTGGAGAGTACGACGCCTTGTGAACTGTCCCGGTATCGAACCGTAGACGGAACTTGTAACAACCTCGCTAATCCGTTAAGATGGGGAGTCTCGAAGACACCGTTCAGACGAGTGTTGCCGGCTGAATATGGTGATGGTAAGTAGTTATCACAATTTATATTACTGTACCACTGAAAGATTGATCTAGACTAGAGTAATCAGTACATGAAACCGACATGCTAACCAAGTTGGGATGTATTTTTCAATTAACTCTCAATCATGTAATATTTTCTAAAGAAGTGTTTTATTTTATTGTGACAACCAGGGTACTTATTTATTATTTCTAATTCTACTACTTTCATAACCTGAATGGATCTTGTTTAAGTTTTATGCAACTGCTAGATGTTTTTTGTAATTTTTCGCTAAAACGTTAATTGTAAATCTTCTTTCAGGCATCAGTTCCCCTCGTCGCGGCGTGAACGGAGCTCCGCTGCCGAGCGCCCGTGACGTGAGCGTGACGGTGCACAGGCCGAGCTACGCGCACGACTCGCAGTTCACCGTCATGCTCGCCGTATGGGGACAGTTCGTCGATCATGACATTACTGCCACTGCACTTAATAAAGGTACGATAGAATGTGTTCTATGGCAACAATGTTTTTGGATAAGAAGACTAGGTACTTTTAATAGCTTTGTTTCAGTGCGAAATAACATTATATGAAAAATGTTTCCAATAAGGTTGAAAAAGGACAGTTAAATTTGATTTCTGTCGGCAATTCTATAGTTAATAAATTATTTTGGCGCCTTACATCAGCCGCAATTTCTTTAGCTATTTGCGGCTTATTACAAGGCGCTTCATCAAATAATGACCTATTTATCTACGACCGGTCTGGATCTAGCATGGCATCAATAAGTGAAATATGGAGACCACACACAGACAAACTGACACTTTAAATCAGTCGAGGCTTCTCAAGATAAAATACATTTTGAGATATGCTACTTGAGTGTTATATGAATCTTGTATAATAATCTCCTTATATTATACTCTCAATACTTATCTTTCTTCTCCCTCTAACCTATAACATTTTTCTACCAGGTGCGAACGGCACAGCGCTATCCTGCTGCGATCCGTCTCAGCCGCCTCACCCGGAGTGCTTCCCCGTAGAGCTGGATGTAGAAGACCCCTTCTATCAAGACTACAACATCACTTGTATGGAGTTCGTACGATCTGCTCCGGCTACCACTTGTCATTTTGGTAAGTACGATAAGATAATATTTTTTGGCTCTGTAGTACAGTTTTTTGGTATTTGATTCAATTTTATACTGCGATGCAGATGTGCAGGCTGCGACATTATTTAAGTTATACAAATAGTTGTTTCGGGTCTGGTTGTACTTTGAGACTGTTGTTTGTATTTTTGTAAAAGTCCCCGCGACACAAGAGCACACATAAGTGCGGGAGTTGACTTTTTAAATGAAAGAAGAGAAAAAAAAAAAAGGTTTTGAGGTGTCTGAAATTGTATTGTAGTCAATCACTGACACTTTATTAGCGAGGAAACTAAGCAAAAAGTTTTTGACCTGCGTCGAAACATGGGCAATGCAATTTAGTAACATTTTTATGTCTGTAAAGCTCTTTAATTTCCTCATCAAATGCCTCTTTTCCTCAGGTCCTCGTGAACAGCTGAACCAGGCGACAGCGTTCATCGACGGGTCCACAGTGTACGGGTTCGCGGAGTCTCGGCTGTCCATGCTGCGCTCCGCCAGCGCGGGACTACTGCGCATGCTGAAGATCGGCGCCCGGGAGCTGCTGCCGCCCTCCACTGACCCCAATGACAGCTGCAACACTGTCGAGATGAACGCTAAGGGACGATACTGCTTTGAATCAGGTGAGTTTTGAACAAAATGACTAACCATACCCTGGATTCGGGAAACCCTTGCCCAGCAGTGGGACAGTCATAAGTAGAAAAAAATGTCTGCTGATTGACTGACAGCAAAGAATATAGTAGAGAACATTGGCATTCATTAAATGTAAGTAATTTAAGACTGCCCTTTTTGATTGTAAACTTTAACCTAACCTAATGCGCATCGTTTCAAATCATTTTTGTGTTTCTATTTTTACGAATTGTCTCACCAGTGCCAACGCATCTTGCCTCAATTGGCGGTATACAATTAGAGGAATAATAAAGAAATAATACAGGATTCCAACTTCTCAACAAAAATTCTCAGATTCCAACGTTCTACTAATACCTAAAAAGAGTAAATAAATTCCGAATCCCTAAATTTTTTGTGTATTAAAAATATTATGCATAGCTTAGGTAAATATAATATCAAATATCTTACTTATCAAATATTTCTAGCGAAGAGATCGAGTTTGTTTCACGCGTTATTTCAAGCTAATTACTACCAGTAAGACCAATTTTCACGCGCGTGACATTCGCAGGTGACGACAGAGCGAATGAGAACCTACACTTGACGACGATGCACCTGATCTGGGCGCGCCAGCACAACCGGCTCGCCACGCTCCTGCGCAAGTACAACCCGCTGTGGGATGATGAGACTGTGTTCCAGGAGGCGCGCAAGATACTCGGCGCTCAGATGCAACACATCACCTACTCCGAGTTCTTGCCCAGTATACTCGGTAAGTGTTCTTACAGTTTATTACTAGCGGCCCCGACTTCGCACGGTTTGAAAAGTTATTATACAAAAAAATCTTTGTAATTTTCTTTCCGTTGTAAAGCCGATTCAAAATCCTTTACTTAGTTCTATAGATCTGAGTAGGGACACATAGGAGAAAGCGATTTTATTTTGTACTATGTAGTGTTTTACAAAACTGAAGGTCGGCATAGTTTCATTCTAAATCTAAGATACAAGAGTGTTAATATTTTTAAAAAGGGATGAATCCGGGATTTTCGTTTCATGAGCTTGAGATGCAGGCAAGATACCTGCAATTATTAAGTGGTTAGATTTATAACATGATAACCTTTATATTACGTGCCTAAGGTATTTCTCAATAGTTCACTTCACATTTGACCACAAGTTAGTAGTAGCTGAGCCACTACTAACTTCTATGTCCAAAGTCTATCAATAATAATATCTTAAGTATGTACTATTTTTTTTTCATTTGTCTCCAGGCTCGGACGTGATGTGGGCACTGAACCTGACACTAAAGAGTGACGGCTACTCAGACGTGTACAACCCCACAGTGGATCCTTCTGTAGCCAACCACTTCTCTGCTGCTGTGTTCAGATTCGCACATACACTGCTGCCGGTAAGTACAAACGAACTATTTGTTCTATTAAAAAATTACATTTAGTGTTACGTTTTTTAGAGGACACAATATTTTTATTTTTGATTCTACTCCCCTACACATTGAGAAACAAACTAGCGTCTTCTGAAAAGCGCAAGCTTAGGCTACCAAAATGTTACATTTCAAAGAACTAAAAGGAAATTATAACTTAAAGAAAATCTTTCAAATTCGTTAATACAATGTATTGGCTTCGTTCTCTTTGCTTCTTTCGAGAAATAATGCATCAATGAAAATAAAATAATTCAGTTTTAAGAATTTAAAATTTGATAAAGCATTTTACACCGTCGCTATATCAATATCTGCCTGAAAATGTAGAAAATAAAGTTCAATGTGATTGCCCATGTTAGTTGAAGAATCCTCATACAACATTAGTCGTTTGTTCCAGGGTTTGATCCACAGCACGAACCAGGCGACAGGTACAGTACAGTACGTACACTTACATCAGATGTTGTTCAACCCTTACGCGCTGTACTCGGCGGGGGGGTCGCAGAACGCCATGAAGTCAGCCATGGACACACTCGTACATGCTGTAGACCCACATGTCACTAGCGAGGTAAATATATACCTACACTAACTGACCCGCGCAACTTAACTTGCGCCACAGAGAGAATGGGTGTTTTTCACCGTTTTTGTGACATTTTTTTACTGATACTCTGCTCCTATTGGTCGTGATGATATATAGCCTATAGCCTTCCTCAATAAATAGGCTATCTAACAGTAAAATAATTCTTCAATTCGCACCAGTAGTTCCTGAGATTAGTGCATTCAAACAAACAAACTCTTCAGCTTTATAATATTAGTATAGATTACTTTTATTTTGGCTTTTGTTACTCTAATATCAGGATTATTGTAGCCTAAGGTGCAGGCAGCGGTGTCCATGAATACACACTTTTTTTTGTTATTTGCAACATCTCGCTTGTAATACCCGTAATCGTAGGCAAATATGTATGAAAAATACACCCAATTTGACCATTCATATTGTTGGTAATATAGTACGTAGCCCGGGCGAGCTAATTCCCTATACTAGGGACTTACTACACTGAAGTGCGTCCATTGAAAATAATTTAAGAAGAAAAGAAAACCTCTTTGCCAGGGAATAGAAACACAAATAATGGTAAACGCTATCATTTAGACCACTAATTCAGTCTTCACCATGTTCTTTTTACTAAAACTATTTAGTCACGTGCTCGATACACGTGCACGCATATACACGTGCACGTGTAAATTGCACGTATACTCTTTATTCCATCAGTCGTACAACCAGCCCTGTAGGTCAATGACTTGATAAACAAGCTAGACAGGGACACTGGGTCTTGTCGGTCACTGCCCCACACTAAAGGTGAAACAAGCACTAAGACAAAAACTGCAGGTTTTTTGTCTCCATTCGATAAATAATGCATTGGTATAGGTCGGGTCCGAAACCAGTTCTGCTTATTCTTAAAATCTAAATTAAGTTAGTTATTCATTTAGCTCCAATATTGACACTTATGATAGTCATTATTAAATCTACCACTTCCTCGGAAAGTATAGCTTTATGAAGTGGAAGTTAACTAAATCCACACAACTACTCGTACATACATAAATGTGAAAATTAATTGTTTGTCGTTCTTTTACTTGAAAACGGCTAAACCTAATATAAATAAACATCCAGAGGAAAGTCGATATTCTGAGAACTTAAAAGATACTTTGTGGGTGAGCACTATTCTATCGTGGGTAGAGCCACGAGGAAAACTTAGTAATCAAGTAAAATAGGCGTCATAATGAAATAAAGTAATTAAATACCTTTATTTTTATTTCTAGCTAAGCGACCATCTATTCGAGAACCCAGTAGTAGCAAACACATCATCAGTGAAGAAGCCAGGACCCTGCGGCCTGGACCTGGTGTCTCTGAACATCCAGCGAGGACGTGACCACGGCCTGCCTGCCTACCCCCTGTGGAGGGAGCACTGCGGACTCTCCCGGCCTAGGAACTTTAGCGACCTTAAGAATATCTTCGATGAATCTTCCTTCAGCAGAATATGCACTATTTACAGGTAACATACACTGATTTTTATAACACTTAAGGCATAGATTGCCATCGGGGGCAGTAACAGCCCGTAGTGGATGCTTTTTGTGATGTACTTACGTGTTCAGAGTCAAATAATAAATAGCACTAAAAATATAAAATTGGTATAACTATTACATATGTAGAGGCGGGAGCTAGGTTATTTTTTCCTTGTTAAGGGGGCGGTAGTACATAAAAGGTTGGTAGCGTATAATTTGAGGTCAGTTTTACGGATTATTAATAAGTGACGGGTAACCTACCTGAAAGATAAAGTGGCAAAATATATGTGAAAAATGCTATCAAAATTTCACCTGATAAGCCAGCCGATCCCAAGTCATAAGTGGTACCTAAAAACGAGACAAAAAATTGCATCTTCATAGAATCGTTAAAAAACTTGTACTAAAATTAAACGTTAAATGATCAGTAGTAGTAAACGGTAGAGACAGCTATAAATAATACTACGCGAATAAAGAAATAGGTACTACAACATTGAATGATAATTATACTATACAATCTATGACGACATTCATGACTAATCTACAAATATCAGCTCTACCTTCATTACTATAATGACTCTATTACAATGCGCCGTGAATGAATACCCGTACATACGCGTCGTGAATAAAAATTCAAAGCGGGGATTCCCCTGATAGCGCGCGCTGCTATTGGTCAACTTGATACTTTAATTTGAAAACTTTTCTTGCTATTATTTACTTGATTATAACAGAAATCATGACAAATCTATTAACTGATATAAAATTTATTACTATACTGATAGATTGGTACAAATTTTGCCTCGAAATTGTTTGCTGTTTTTGTGTAATTGCGTATTAAATGTTAAGTGCTGAATCGCGCTATCGAAGTTTTCTTTACAACTGTCTATATAAACAAGAGGCAGTGTTTTACTGTCGGTCTTCCCCTGGGTGTTTTCATCGACCGACCCGTACTCGCAGCCAGTCACGTGGATTGTGATCCTTACTGGCCTCGGACGCCACCAAGTGTTTCAGACTATAAACGTTATCATGTCAGTCTGTATACACGCTATAAATTCCTCCTCTTAGGGTATAGTTAGGCGTCTGAGGCGCTTTGAGGTCACTCTCTCAGAGAGGGCGGCTACAGCGAGTGCCGGGGGCTTCGTGCCAGCTGACGACGTCCAGGGCGCCCGCGTCACACCACGGGCGCGGGTGCCCCAGTCGCAGTGTTGGAAGGCGAAGATACCCAGGGGAGGGACCCGCTGATACAATTAGCGTTACCAAATGTATAATTCCCCCGTGTCAGGTAACTGGCACACCCTTTTGTCAGTTTTTGTCACGTAAACACGACAAAATGTTTAAAAATGTATCTATTTTGTCACAAATAGATCACGGACTTTGCCACTGCATCATTGAATACGGCTGTATAGAGCACAATCTATATAAAAGTCCTAAATGATCGCATGAACGGTCAATGAACGCTCACTAATATTGGGCCAATAACCTACCCACCCAACGACCTACTAAAGTACTAAGTTGCTGAGCATTATAAATATATGTACTTTGTACGAGAAATCTGATGTTCTTATTGGTAGAGCAAATTAACCCCTAAATAAAAATGTATAGCAAATTTGAGTAGAGCAAATGACTAGCTAGTAGCTTTTACTATCTTGACTTCTTATTCTCGAAAAAAAAAATATTTTTGTGTTATTTTTTTCACACCTATAGGTACTGCCTCGTTGTCGGGTAAGGGGCTCCCGCAAACCCCTCTATCGGTCTCTACCCTTAGCCATATCCTGCTGACCAACTAGATAGTTGTCCAAATCGTATCGCTAAAGTATTAGGCTTACCTCGACGTCATATCAATTATATTGAAAAAAAAATAGAATAATGTATTTTGTTTTATTAATGGACCACGCACAGTCAAAAACTACGGCGTAGAAAGATGAAATTTGGTATGAAGATTCATTAGGAACTGTAAAGGAGCACTAAGAGAGGATTTTTGAAAGTTCCATCCCGTAGGGCGTTAATTTTCACGCGGAAAAAGCCGCGGGCGGAAAACCAGTCATTTATAAAGGAATTACGTTTAAATATGAAACAATTTATTATTTCAGTTCTGTAGACGACATTGACTTGTACACGGGTGCGCTGGCCGAGGACCCTAAGGGCCGTCTGTTGGGCCCTACGCTGAGCTGTCTCATCGCTGACCAGTTCTTGAGGCTCAAGGTCGGAGACAGGTTCTGGTACGAGTCTTCAGACCCTACACTCTCGTTCACTCTAGGTAAGGAAGTTACTTTATATGCTTTTTACTTTCAATATGTATGTGTCAGAGCTGATTCAATTACAAGTCTTTTAGGTGTCTATGTAAATGTAGGTAGATAATACATGTTTGCTTTTCTGACTAGCTTATTAATACTTACAACCTAAGTAATATTTATTCTCGGATAACGTTTCCTATTGAGACAACCATCGAGTAATTATTTCGTGCTAGAAAAATCAACCGCTCTTACGTTTTTGAATGATCTTCTTTTGCAAAGTGATTTTAAATGTCAATTACTCGATACCTAAACAATACAACCCATTGTAGAAAATCAAGAAACTGATTACAAATCAAACCAAAATCGAATAATTTATTCATTTAAGTCAAATACTAACACTACCTGCTACGGGACCACTATTTCGGAATGTAGAGCCAATAAGAGGAGCTGGCAAAAGACTCCCACTCTTTGCCAAATAGTTTACAGGCTACGAGCTGTATTGTTTAGAAAAACAACACAGCCCATATAGGCTTATTGAAAATCTTAAATAAAGTTTTATCTCTAAACCATTCCACTTTTAATTACAGAGCAACTAACAGAAATCCGCAAGACTACTCTAGCGGGAGTGATATGTGCTAACGAGGACCTTCTAGACCAGGCCCAGCCCAGGGTCATGGAAGCCGTCAGCCCCACCAACCCCCTCGTGGACTGCAAGGAGCTTCCTCAACCGAGCTTCAAGCCGTGGTACGGCGGCGGCGCCAAGAAACGAACGAACTGAACAACTAGGTACCAAGTGTTACCGTAAATTATATATTGTACCAAATAATGTAGAAAATACATACCATACAATCTTTTAAAAATTATCCTTGCTTTTTGTTGAAGTCAGTAAAAATCACGTCGTATTTAAACGGGAGTAAGCAGTGACCGCAATACGCCATTTGCTACGCAACTTATTTTGCTTCAATCACATCCATACATCTTGTCATATAGGACCGCCGGATACCGATTGTATGTGTGTATGTATAATGTAGAAAAGTTTGAAAGATGATTTTTGGTAAATTATTAGTTGTATGTGTGAAAAAAAATGTAAATGTAGATTTATTCATAAGCGCAATACACACCTAAGTCGGCGACTTGCCGACCTATATCGGCGACATTGTGTCGGCAGGCCAGTTAACTAACTGAGCACTTGTGTACGTGGGCCTCCGACACACCGCCGTTGTGTCGGCGGGCTGTGTCGGCGACTTCGGTGCATATAGCGCTTTAGACCGAACGCATTAGCAACTGACATTATATTTCAGAACTTTTATGTATTGGATGTAGTCATTACTATACTTTTAGTACAAAAAACAGTCGGTCTAGATATAGAATTGGTACGTCGGTAGAATTATTTTGCAATAATAGGCAATAGGCATACTAACTTGTATCTATGCTATCAAATTTAACCAAATTATAGAAAAAAATAGTTTCTAAGTAGGAATTCTTGTAGCCATATTACGAGTAAAATCATTTATAATTTTTTTTTATGTATAGTTACGATATAATACTCAGAATCTTGCCAATATGTTATTATTACATCTAATCTAGTGAATAAGACCATTAGTAATAAGTATTATTAACTAACATAAAGTAAATTAATTAGAATAAGTCATATTATAAAAAGAACCCAAGTTAAAAAGATGCTAAATCAGTGAATAAAACCTTCAACTTAACTGTTCTTTTATATAGTTCTTTAAGTTGAGTTTAATTATAAATCGTAATCTATTATTTGTCTAGCTGTATATTTTAGTTAGATAAGAAATAATAACACTGAACAGAAACACCTAAAACCCAATATTTTTATTTATTGTGCAGTAATACAATGTTTCTTTAAGTTTTATAAGCATTATCTAAAAAAAACACCTTCATAACACATTTAACGCCTGTCAAAAATGTAAGAGCAAGTGGTGTAAAAATGTTAAAAAATATTTGCTCTGACATTTTTGTAAGTGTAACCTAGTGCTTCTATACGAATGTTATTCTTACCTTTTATGGCTGTTTCTCCTGCAAAACATATTAGAATTTTATAATAGTTTGAAATAAACAGAATTAAAATGATGATGTATTTTTTATTTAGTAAAACTAAGTTTCAATACTGTCTGATAAGACAGGTGAGATGATCTTTTGAAAGTCATAATCTATACTAATATTATAAAGCTGAAGAATTTGTTTGTTTGTTTGAACGCGCTAATCTCAGGAACTATGGGTCCGATTTAAAAAAATCTTTCAGTGTTAGATAGTCTATTTATCGAGGTAGGCTATCCATACTTCCATACTAATATTATAAATGCGAAAGTAACTCTGTCTGTCTGTCTGTCTGTCTGTCTGCTACTCATTCACGCCTAAACTACTGAACCAATTTGCATGAAATTTGGTAGGGAGATATTTTGATACCCGAGAAAGGACATAGGCTACTTTTTACCCCGGGAAAATGACGCATTTCCCGGGAAAATTCAAGTGGCCAACTAAGTCGCGAATTTAGTCAATATTATAATGACATTGAAATAACAAAATTCCGTTGTCATGGCAACTGTTTTAATGGCGAATATGCCTTAACGCGACTTCGTTATAAGAGATATAAATAATTTTGAGATATTTTTCGTGAAAAAAAAACATATTTTATATCATCACGCTACGACCAATAGGAGCAGAGTAACAGTAAAAAGTGTTACAAAAACGTGGAAAATTCTGACCCATTCTCTCTTATGTGACGCAAGCAAAGTTGCGCGGGTCAGCTAGTAGGCTATATATTATCACGTTACCACCAATATGGGCAGAGTACCAGTAAAAAATGTTACAAAAACGGGGAAAATTATTACATTAGAGTCAGCTAGTGCTTTAATAAAATTTAGATTGTTATTTTTAAGTTGCAACACCTAACCTGTTAGAGAATTCGAATTAACTAAGTAACTACGTACAAGAAGAATAAATTTTACCCATTAATGTCCCAGTGCTGGGACCTCAAATCCCTCATTCCGGAAGGAGATCCTTTCCTTCTGGAATGAGGGATTTGAGGCCTTGAGTCCACTATGCTGGCCAAGTGCGGGTTGGGGGAATACTGGATACTTTCTTTTAGGTCGGGCAATACGATTATGTTTCTAGTAGGTATTCTAACAAGTAAATAATGTTGTTAAGCTATGTACAAAACACGTGAAAACAATTAATTAAATATTAATTAAACAGTTAGCATGTGCAGACACGTTCGACGATGTCACGTTCAGTCATTGTCTCTACTTTAACTTGACATAAATACATTAGTATATTATAATACATGCCTCTAGTGATTTCCAACAACTATCCTTAAGATTAAGATTATTTTTATGCAGTAAGGCATTTATAAAATCACACAGTGGAACTTCTTGCTCTTGTTATTAATCAGGTGCTAACCTACTATACCAATTAGTCATAGAGTTGCCAGATCCAGGCTGATCATTTCCTGGACATTCCTGGGGCTACGAGCGGAATCAAAGTTTTGGTCTCCGGTCCAAGACTATACCAAGCAATATACAGTAGTAATAGTATAAGTAGGCTAATATAGACGGTCTTCGTGGCGCAGTTGTTAAGGTGGTCGCCTGTAATGTGTCGAGAGGTCGTGAAATCGATACCCACGCGGAACAAATATTTTTGTGATCCACAGATAGTTGTTTCGGATCTGCTTGTAGTTTGTGTCCGTGATTTATATGATTGTAAGGGTCCCCGCGACATAAGAGCAATTCCTAGTGCCGGAGTTGTCTTTAAAAAAGTAGTATGTACAATTGTACATATTATATGGAAAAAACATAACAAAAGTGAATGATCACTTCGAAAATTCGTTATAAGTAAAGAAAAACATAAATATTCCGGTTTCCTAATGGGAATACTTCTACCACCCACTATCACTGCGGTAAAAACTGAACTATGTGAGTACCAACTGTTGCTACCGTGATTAGGTTTAGTGATGTATGTACAATAATATGTACTTTTTATTTATTTTGTATAATGACTACCTGATCTATTCAGCAATCATAATAAACATGTATACCTATTTGACGATATTCTTTACGAACATTTAGTATGTACAATCTGTCACGAAAAAATGTATCTGTAAAAGTTGCAAATTCAGACAGATAATATAGATCCCAAATCTTGTAGAAAGCTAAGACTCATTATGAAATACACATATTATCCCTACATCAATATAGCTCTCGAGGCCAGTTTCTCGACTTATAAATACTCTAATACCCTAACCGTTAGACAAACTGGCCCGACCCAGGATTCGAACCTGAGACCTCTGCGCGGCAGTCGCATACACTACCGAATACGCCACAGAGGCAGTCAAACCGATACGTGTATGCTAACCGAAACCTAAACTGAAGTGCTTGCTACAATGTTACTGAATATTGTAAAACAGGAAAATATTGCACTTACCTTAATACAGGTAGGTAACTAATTTAAACATATGACAAATGGATGCAGTCTCTTAAATTCTAATGATTCTGTAATACGTCACTCAGTTCCTCAGAAAAGCAAGAGACAGACGTGTTGGCTATTTTCCTATTTAGGTCATGGACCACACTATCACCCCATGTTCGTTAATTGGGTCATGACCATGTCGATGTGAATTAGGTCAACACACAGTCCCGTGTGCGGTGATATTTGAGAATTTGATTCCGTCTATTGCTAAAACATTGATTAATTTCATTTTAAGATAATAGGTAAAATCAAATCATTTATTCATGTAGGTCAAATGTTGATACTTATGATATTCGTTACAATTACTGAATCTTATAAATTGACCCAAATTGGGGTCAAAAATAGGGCAATTTAATTGTTATTCTTTTGTTGTTAATGTTTTTGTTACTTTTGTTGGAACTATGGGGGTTACATGTTCAAATTTGAACCATCTCCCTTTAAATAAAGATTAAAAAAAAAAAAAAACTGAATCTACCACTAGCTCGGCGGATAGCTAGCCTTATGAGAAGAGCTAGCAAGAGGCTCACGGGTTCATATTCTATCTATCTAAAACCAAAAGTAAGTGCCAAATTCCTCTTGATTAAGTTCAATAGGAAGAAAGATATCTAATGATACTATTTTAAACTGTTTATGTTTGTATGTACAAGATAATTAAATAACTAACTACAGAACAAACCCAAGGTCTATTTTTGACTTCTGAGTAAGGTGTGAAGTTTTTCTCTTGGGTAATTTTCAGTAGCTGAGGGAATTTACGTTTACAATTGCAGTTAACATGATAGATACTCCTACTGAAATCCGACATTATCAGTTAAGCCTTTTATTTACCTTTTTGCAGAAAACAGCTGATTTTATCTCAAAAAACAAGGTATAAACAATAAAATCCTTGCAATCTCACATCACTACGTAAAAATGAGTCATATACGATTAACATCGTAATATGGGCGACCGTAGGAGGACGGTGGCCTTGCAGAACAAACCAACCTCATATTTGTGCACTAACTTATACATACAAACAAAAATACACTGACAAACGACTATACACCTTAATACAACGACATAAGAGTTACGAAAGTAAAGTTATAAGTAGATATGGTGCGAAGGCCGTCTGAACTCAGGACTTGTTATGTCCTGTACGAATTTCCCAGGGCCTTGACTCCACCTGTCTTTACTACGTAATTGGCTAATATCCAGTAAGTTACTGACCATAATGTGACCATTATTTGACCCGTAAGGAAGCACAAGGTGTCTTAAGTTGACACATTGTCAACTGTTTCCTTTGAGTCTAACTAAAGCCGTGAACTTTTTGTTTTAAAGCTGATTTTGAACGGTTTTTATAACTGTTACTGTAAAAGTCCGGACTGTGGTAAATCCTAAGATTTTCCGGTAAAACCTAAGATTTACCAACTCTCAATGGTAAAAGTCCGAACGTTCTTTTATTTCGAACTTTTACCACCATTTAATTGGCAAATCTTAGGATTTACATAATGACACGGTAAAAGTTGATAAAATCATATTGTAATAAGTTTGAGCCCTAATATAATCAATCAAATCAAATCATTTATTCATTTAGGTCAAATATTGACACTTATGATAGTCGTTACAATTACTGAATCTACCACTAGCTCGGAAAGGGGGTAGAGCCTTATGAGAAGAGCTAGCGAGAAACTCACGGCCACTCTTTTCAATCGCCAAAAAGTTTTACAATGTGGTTGATACAATAATTGATCATGCGAGGAGCTGCCAATAATCAGCGATATAGACTAAACGTCAATTAAGTTAAATGAACATAGCTAGGTTATTTATTAGTCTCTGATCATACCGTATGTTGGGAGCACCTACTAGCATGTGATAATAAGAATATGGGCAGCAAGTGAGCACACTGGTTGTGAACATTATAAAAGAAAAAGTGACAGTTTTATGAATAACATCAAATTGTACGTAACATCACCTATTTGCATCATTAATTGCCCATATTTTACAATATTTAGACCTACTGCTACTGAGTTTATACAATTTATAGCAAAGTTCCCTAATTTCAAAGAATCCTAATCAAGCGAGCGACTAATCCCAAGAGCTATTGTCGTTTAGATACTCATCGATTCTGTAATAAGCTTTCCTAACGAGATGTTCCTTAACAGCAACTTTGAATTTTGGCAGGGGTAAATCCATGATGTGCTTTGGAAGCTTGTTGAAGAAACGAATGCCGAGACCTACAAACGAATTGTGCACCTTGTGTAAACGATGATGGGGACCTACTAATTTGTGTCTGTTTCTAGTGTTGTAATTGTGTCTATCGCTATTTGTTGCGAAAGTCCCTAAATTTTGTTTTATATACAACAAGTTTGCAAGCACATACTGTGATGACACCGTCAGTATCCCTATCTGCCCAAAAAGCTCTCTCAAGGAGTCTCGCGCTCCTAAACTATAAATTGCACGGATAGCTCTTTTTTGAAGGACAAAAATAACATCTATATCAGCAGCCTTACCCCACAGTAATATACCGTAAGACATGACGCTGTGAAAATAACTAAAGTAAACCAGTCTTGCCGCATCCACACCAGCAAACTGTCTTACTTTTCTGATTGCGTACGCGGCGGAGCTGAGTCTCCCCGAGAGATGCGCTATCTGAGTGCCCCATTGGAGCTTGCTATCCAGACTGATACCTAAAAAAGTTGCCGAATCTACCAAATCGATAGTTTGCCTATTTACGACTATGTTAGTACCTAAATTCCTCGCGTTGGGCATAGTGAACCTAATGCACTTAGTTTTGTTAGAATTCAATAACAGATTATTACAATGATATTGCTAGGGATATAATTATATGTAACATAGTTATAATGAGAGTTTGAAGATGTCGCCGGAGCCCCGCTTCGCGGGGCTCCTTCTTCTGGGTGGTTAAAAAAAAAATAACCACGAAGGCTGAGGCCCACCTCAGCCTTCGTGAGCTCTTCTCACCTAACCTACCCATGTCGGTTTACCGAAAATTCCTTCTATATAACTATAAAATTATTTTATATTAGCTACATTTACCTACCCTTGAGGTATATCCTAAGATTTACCAAGTGAATAGGGGTAAAAGTACGAAATAAAAGAATTGTTCGGACTTTTACTATGGAGAGTTGGTAAATCTTAGGTTTTACCGGAAAATCTTAGGATTTACCAGAGTACGGGCTTTTACAGTAACATAACCACTCTTTTAGACGCTCATAGCCAGTTGCGCTCAAAGTTCGTTAAACGATCTGTGGGTCGAGCAAACCTTGGCGCGGTCATTCCATAGATTGGTGACCGCATAGTGGTATTTGAACGAGGCGTCTCCGTGCTTCAAAGGGCACGTAAAATGTCGGTCCCGGTTGATGTCAATTAAGATAACAGTCGTTAAGCCACGTCAAAGGCTTCGGGCGGCTTGAACAACTTTGACACTAGGTTGACCACTAACCATACGATGAGAGAGAGAGACCACTCTTTTAGGAAAACGCAGAAATGTGAGACATAAATCCTTTCTTCCTCTTCACTATAAAGTTAAAGGGGACAAACGTATTCAACTTGATTAGGCCGTTTTGGTACTTCGGTTTTCTACAGAGAGTTTCTTCGAAATACATTAACATTTATCCTCCTTTGGCCCGGGAATTATTGGACAATATAATCAGAAATAATTTACCTGTATTTTCGCATAGCAACCTCAATAAACCAAGCTGTTATATTCTCTTATTATGAAAACCTGAATAACTCGTAACTCGTTTTCCTCATACAATTGTATACCATAACGGTGAACAATTTTGTAAAACCATGGTATTTTCCTCACTGTTTATAGTGCTTAGATTGTACTAGATAGAGAATTACCGTTTAAGAACGTGCCTTGTACTTGGTAATATGGATGACTAAACAGAAGCAAGAACTGTTTATCATAAAATACTGTTACTGATTTATTACTGTTATTTGGTTAACCTTTTATCTGAAGTAGATTTGAAACATATTTTACAACAGCCGCTCGGATCGCACTCTGAGGTTAAGCCATGCTTGCCGAGGTTGTTCTGTGAATGGACCATCTTATTCATATCAAGTTCCTCCGTGTTCCGGAGGGACATTAAACTGTGGGTCTTTGACAGTCGTTAACAGTTGTCAGAAGCTTGAAAGTCTGACAACCATTCATACCGAAGGGTATAGTTTTATAACCCAGAAAACTGGGTTGTGGAGGTCCGATAGGCAGTCGCTCCTCGTATTACCTGCATCTGGTAGGACTGAAAGCCGTCTCCAACAAAGTTGGAAAGAAGGGCTAGGCTAGGCTGATGATCACATACAGTTACATTTTTTCGATAAATGATGAAACTATGTGGAATCTCCTTACAATAACAAGATAAGAAGGAATCGGGAAAGAGTTAAATATAGCAAAATAACTTAACTTTACTTTGTAGTTTGTAATCTAATGTTCTACATAAGACAGTCAACAATATTGCAGCCGTGTAACCGTGAAACACCCACTCTATCTACAAATGTTTGATATGATGTGAATTCGGAACGTGTCAATATTTGCATTACATTATATTCGCCGTTCTCGGAAGATTCGCGTATTTATGTCACTATATAAATAGTTTGATTGAGCTGCACATACTGTTATAAAGACTATGCTACGTGGTTGAATGTTATGGCCTTTGCTTACAACGATAGGAACCTTTTACCATTGATATTCGCTCATCATGTTTTAATCAAAACTCATTTGGGTATTTGACTATTAGTCTTATGACGTCACAAGCTTAGTGTATTGATGATATCAAAAAAGTGATTGATGTTGCTTTTAGGATATATAACTATGCTTTACCCATATAAGTGTCTTATTTCTCCAATCCATAGCTCATCATAATACCGTTTTACAATGAGCAGGCCTTACGGTCACGGGAGAGCCCACTTATAGAAACTACCCACAGAAATGAAAAAACAAAACTATTTTTACTGTCACACTGTCCCATCAAAATCAGTAAAAATATTTCGTCATTAGTGATAAAACCATTCTGTTAATCTAGCTATTTTCTTTTTTTTAAAGACAATTCAGTACTACTTTTCACACTATTTAACATAAATTACTGTAGTAACTTGTTATTAAGTTACGGTAAATTTAATATGGAAGCGACAACATGCGACATCGGAAGCTGTGCGCCCTTGTAACTTTCACAAAAGGTGCCTTTCCCACAAGAGGAAGGAAAACGAAATCACGCAGTAAGTAGATCCTTATCTTATTAATATTATAAAGACCTGTTATACTGTTTGAATTTATAAATTATTATATTTTGGCTACGTATATAAACACGCAACCGGTGGTTCTGTATGGCAAGATGTATGAATGTCTTCATTCACAAAGGAAGTTTGTAAGGATCCTACTATGTGGCGTTGTTGGCTAATAATGGCAAACCACGAACGAAAGTATTATAGATAGATCCTTTCAAAATGCTTGATAACAGGTAAATTTTAAATATTGAAGCACATGAATAAACAACAACATAAGTTTTTTACTTTTTCTACATAGCTTGCATTTCATTTATGTACCGAATTTTGCAGTATTAATATGTATATATTGCCTATATATAGTCTGAACTCTGAATATGTACCTTCACCAACTTTTTTCTAACAGTGGTTTGTAGGTATATTCAGAACCACAAACTTAAATGGCACGTGAACCATCCTTGTTTGCTCAAAAATATTCACAATTAGCTACGGTCTTAACTTCATAGTTCCATATAGAAGTTATTGCATCACGTTATCTAGGTTTCAGTTGACAGACCACAGCTGGATAGATCGTTACTCGGTTAGTGCCTAACATGTGTTCGAATGAGGTCACTTGTGCAACATGTAACTTGTACTTGGACCATTTGGACACTATCTTTGTGTTACAGACTTCTATTATAGGCATACGGTTTTAAGCCATAGATGGTTCACTACTTAGTGCTAACTTTATTTGTGATTTGTGAAAGTCCCCGCGACACAAGAGCAATTCTTAGTGCGGGAGTTGTCTTTGTAGAAAAAAAGAACACAATATTGTATTTTTTTTTTCAGCTTCTTCTAAACGATAATATCACGCCTTTTTCCTATAGGTGTAAGCAAAGACCAAAGAACGCCACTTGGTACGATCCTTACAAACTTAAGGATTATCGTCCATTGTTTTACCTATAAAATGTCATTTCTTAGTAATTCTGAGTCATTGTGTAAGTCTTAGTAGTAATTATAGTTACTATGAAGTTGGAAAAGGCAACATGAAAATTCCAGGCCATCATATGTCTCAATAATGTTGAGATTATAGAGACATATGATGTATGTAAAACATACAACAACAGTCACACTGCGTCGGAAGTTTTGTCAGACATCAACTAAATAACTGTCTTATTAGGATAAAGAAATATATAAACAAGTAAAATCTTGAAGCCTGAATGAAACACAAACTTTTTCCGTATACATGTACTTACAATAGATTCACTATTTGCTTTTCTAGATTTAATACAATGGTGCCTTTATCGTATGTAAGTACGATACATACATTGAATACTACAGAGGATATTCCCGTAGTTACTCTCGACTAAGTAGTCTCAATGAAGATGGACAGATCTATTTGCAAACGCATCTCTGTCAGTTGTTACATGTAATGGAGTAACGGCTCATCTCTGCAGTCAAAACAAACTCGTTTATTATGATTGATTTTAGCTATTAACACAAGTTATATTTTACGGCATGATAATGATGATACAGTACACACCGGGCTTAGAAGATCATAATATCACGCAATTTCCTCCATTTTGTGCTATAATACGACAACTTAGTGGAGAGCCTATGCATGTCAGATATATCTACTTAGATTATAATATACACAGTTCTTTTTTGTATGGACAAACCTGGTGTTCAAAGCTCTACTAAATTATTTGTCTATATAATTTATCAAATCGCTTCCATATCGAGAATTTGATGTTAAAAATTAGCTGAATACAGTAGAAGTGCTGATCAGCCTGGCATAAAATCTAGATTTGTAGTTACTAACCGATGCTCTATTGTATTTAGAAAATGCTTATGGTCAGGTATCTCTCGGATCTCTCATGTTTCAAAACTATTTCAGACGTGGAATATTCGAATGTACACGATCAAGATTCCCATCTTAGTCTTGGAAATAAATTGTAAATATAGAACAAAGTTCCAATTCTACTATTAATTGGCCTGTGAAGACAAAAACTAATAGCATTACCAGTCATTACAGAGGCGCCATCGCTCCATAACAGTCTCCCGCGCATGCATAGTTTTTACATAATACATTGCAATATATTTGGCACATAGCGTCATAGTAAATAGCTCGTTGTATCACTGACGATGGGTCAGGACGCGTTGGACGTGTTGCGTCCTATCGTCGTCTATAAGCGCCTATTTGCGTCTATATGCGTATATATGCGTCTATTTGCGTCTATTTCAGTACACTCGTGGATCACGTGCATCTTTATTTACTTGCGAATTGTAGTTGAAAACCCACTTCTAGTTATTGCTTGTGTACAAATGTTAGTGAGGCTTGCTTCTTGGTTCGGCTTTAATCAGGCTAGCCGGGCGAGAAACCCGAATATGTGAAGATACAACTGGAAGTGTATTATTGTAGTCGTTGTTACTTCTCATAATCCTACTAATATTATAAATGCGAAAGTTTGTGAGAATGCATGTATGGATGTTTGTGACTCTTTCACGCAAATACTACTGAATAGATTACGATGATTTGGTATGTAGGTAGCTGAAGACCCAGAATAACACATAGGCTACTTCTTATTCCGGAGTTCCCTAGGGATCTGGATATACATATACGAGAAGGGGTTCCACGCGAACGAAGTCGGGGACGGCCTTAAGTCTAACATAGTTCCGTAGCCCATGCTCTACGTGTCCTCAAACCAGATAAAATAATTATAATACAATATGACGTATGTATAGACCCAAACATGGCCGGACAATGGACAAGCATCATAAATCCTTGACATTTAGCTGCTCTTGTTAACCCTATTATTACCTCAGTTGCCCATATTGATCGAAAAGCAATCAATAAAGTTAATTAAACACGAGTTTCTCTCTACCTTTAATTTGTAAATAACCTAGCCACCTATAATCTTGTTTTTTTAAGACTTACCCTTATCAGAATACTGCTGTATTATCAAAATACGTACCTATTGTTCGGATATCCATGCCTAAGACATAAAACTTAACATACTATTATTCTGCATTTTATAATTAACGCTGTACCGAATGAGGGCCCAAATAATGAAATGGTTTTGCAAAAAAAATAGTTTAATCGTCACGTTATACTTTGTTTAGAAATAATACGACATCAAAAGTGGATACCATATCGACGGTCCCTACGTACAATAACCTAATTGCAAAAGGCAAATTTTACAGGAGAGCTGTTTGAAGTTTCAAACACTTGTATCTCAAGTTCTATCAATCGCAGAGCTATGAAATTTTGCACGAAGTCTTTATTTGTTGTCTTTTATGAGAAAATAAAATAAAAACGCTAAAATATATTCATTTTATGTACCACTGGTCACAACCGTCGTTTTAGATCGGAAACATTCCGACTAGCATTTACCTAAGTGGTACTTACTGATCTTTACATGGGGGATTGAACAACGATCTAAATTGTAACTGCCTTTTACTAAATTTTACGTTGAGTATAATATTGATTTACGGTGTTTTCATACTGGGAGCCATGAGGTAAGGGCTGATAATAAAATAAAAATAAATATTTTAAAAACTTTTTTTATTAAATTCACAATAGGCAACCCTTTTCTTCATCATAAAGATATAAAATATTACATAGTAATAATATTGAGCAATCATAATTAGGTACTTGTTGAATATGGTTTCTCGAGAAAAATGTTTCAAGTATACATCAACACTTCCAAAGAAGGATGATGAAGCCGAGATCGAGAAGGATCAAGAAGCATACACGTTAATATGCCTTCACTTAGAATCTCATCTGTATCCGTATGTTCAAAATCTTACTTACGCAAAAGAAGTGTGGGATGCATTGACAATAATTTTTGAAGACAAGGCAATAAATAGGCGCATAACTCTGATGAATTGTCTCTTGGATGAGAAGCTGGAAAACCACCGATCTGCTGTCATGAGTCAGGCTCAAAAGCGTAAAGAAATCAATCAAAGTTTCGATCACGATTTGGTTGCCGTGGTACTTTTGCGAGGTATGCCTGATGTTTACCGACCATGACGGATGGCACTAGAGCATTCAGGAATGAAGATTACTTCTCAAAATGTTCGGCAAAAGCTACTACAAGAAGATAGCGCTCAGAGCTCTTCAAATGATTCCTCGTCGAACTCGGCTTTAGTAGTGAAGAAACAACAGTCAGTATTAAGGCTCAAGTGCTTTTAATGTGGAAAGAAAGGTCATAAGAAGTCCGATTGCCCGATGCTGGACATGGATGTGGTGCACGCTTACCAACGGCTTCCTAGAAGTCGAAGAAAGTTGCGTTATGGTGTTCAAGTGTTCACTGTCGGTGCACAAATCCTTCAGCCCCTCGACGTTTTATCTCGATAGTGGAGCCTCGACACACATGAGTTTTCAGAAGCAGTGGTTTAGAGACTTTAAGGTTACTGATAAGAATGTTGTGACGTGTGCAAATGATGATAGAATGTCAAGTGAAGGCAAAGGTGATATTATAGTTAATGTGAAAGGAGTTTTGTTAACTGTAAAAGATTGTTCCTTTGTGCCTGGCTTGAAAGTTAATCTTTTGTCGGTATCTAAGTTGGCACAGAATGGATGGAGAGTTATTTTTGATTCTGATGGCTGTAGGATGTTTCACCAATCGATAAGCGAAATAACGAGTAAACTTGTGGTAACTGCTAGTGAAGTCTCAGGTATCTATAAGTTGGATGATTGTTTTGCTAATGTAGATGGTGCTTTGGCTACGGTTCAAGTTGAAGACTCGTTGGCACTTTGGCATCGTAGATTAGGGCATGTTAACTTGAATGATTTACGGAAGTTGCCTAATATCGAGGTTGGAGGTAAAAGTGTAATGGAACCTTGTGCTGCTTGTATAAGAGGTAAGGCACATAGATTACCTTTTCCAAAGGGTGGAGCAAGGCGAGCGAAAGACAAACTCAGTTTATTACATGCTGATTTGTGTGGTCCCATGTCGGAACGTTCTTATGGTGGAGCTCGTAACATGTTCGTAATAGTAGACGATTTCACTAGTAAATTTCTTTCTCAGGGAGAAGTCTCAAGCTTTGAACTTTTTCAAAGACTTCGTGAGGCATGTGGAGAACGAAACACGTCTGATAGACCCAGACAGTATTGAAGATGCGGAGTAGAGCTCAGACTCAGCATATGTGGATACAGATCCTTGTGTTGAATCTGTCGAGCCTGTGAATTCAAATGAATCTGATGCTGAACATTGTGATACAAGAGTCAGAACAGTAGGTGTGAATATCGAGAAAGAGCCTAGGTATCCTCTGAGGAATAGGCTTCGTAGCGCACAAAGTGGACTATATTGCTACAACAGCACATGCAAGTTAGAGGAAGAACCACGTTCGTACAAAGAAGTCCTTCGAAGACCTGATAGCCATGAGTGGATAGCAGCGATGAAGCAGGAGTTGGAGTCCATGAAGGAACACGATGTTTGGAAGGTGATTGAGAAACCCCCTGGAGCCAAAGAGAAGACGACGGTTGTGGCGATTCCAATATTTCTACTATACTTGAATCTGACAGTATTTTATCACCGAGCAAATTTGAATCTAATGGAGCCGAGGGTGGCGTGGGACTCATTTTTGCATGGATTTGAGCCAGATCTTAGTGTTCATCTTTTGATGCTAGCGAAAATGGACCCGAAAAAAATAACAAAAAACAACGTAAAATAACAGAAATGGTAATTACTTACATTTTTTATTTAATATTCCCGATGTAAAATAACTTAAGTGGCAGTTACTTAAAACAGTAGTATATGTTCTCCCACGTAAGAACACTTATGTAACACTTAAGACTTTTTGATTCAAAACATTCCCAAGTAAAATAACGTAACTACCAAAAGCGACTAATTACGTCGGAATTTAATAAAGCTTGTTTAGATTACCAAAAAAGTAATTTAAGTTGATAATGTAATTAAAAATATACTTTTTACTGATTAATAATTAAATTTAAAAAAGGTACAATAAAATAAAACGTCAAATTCAGCTTACCTGATGATATTTTGATGGTTTTACCTTTATGTTTTACATTTTTCATTTTCTTTTTTGCGCGAGCGCAACAAGCCCGCATGTGGGAGTTACGGGGGAGGCGCACGGGGGTGTTGTTGACTTGCCCATGTAAAATGTCTTAACTCTCACTAGTGACATTTTACATTGGAAGTGTTGTAGTTCTGGGGTTTGTCGAGTGTTGATTTAGGGTAGAATTAAAGCATTTTTACTAATTTTTTTTTAATCAATCGAAAGTGTATGACCACCGGAAGGTCACGGAAACAAAAAAGGCAAATCCCGTAAGTACCACTTGAGGGAATGTACGTAGGGACCGTCGATATACAGGGTGTAAACGACGGTTAACCGAAAACTTCAGTGTTAATTTTGTGACACTAAATGCGCGAAATTTACTTCAACCATTTTTCTCGGAAATGATTGGTTCCCGAGTTAGTCATTTTTGAGCATTCATTGTATAGTGAACAACGCGATATGTCTCCGCGCATGCCTACGAGATTTCTGGCGGCGGCGGCGCGCTGAGCGACGACATGTCGCGACGCGTCGCAGGTATCAAAATCAAAATCAAATCATTTATTCATTTAGGTCAAATGTTGACACTTACGATAGTCGTTACAATTACTGAATCTACCACTAGCTCGGAAAGGGGGTAGAGCCTTATGAGAAGAGCTAGCGAGAAACTCACGGCCACTTTTTTCAATCGCCAAAAGTTTTACAATGTGGTTGATACAATAATTGATCATGCGAGGAGCTGCCAACAATCAGCGGTACGTACGCGTACCACCACGTCTATGCGCTCACTAGTATGCAACGCTATCATTAGATAACAATCTTATGTATCGTTTATGGTAGGTATCGTAAGTACGCTCGTATGTTACAATAGCTCATAGTAAAATTGTAAGTAGGTAGATACCTACTTGACTTACGTGAAATCAAACAATAATAGCAAAATGTAACCAATAATAAGAAAGTGCTAAAACGAATTGTTATCAATGTCTATCAACACGCAATTACCTGGTGTATGGCGAGAGTTTGAGTAGGTACCTTTGGATCCGGACGTACAGGTGCAGAGCACGCCGTGCACATCCACGTGCTTCACCATACATAGCACATCAACATTTCTTCCTATTTACGAACACAACTGCACTTCGAAAACAATAACAACAAAAATAATAACAATAAAAACACTAACAACTCAAAACCGGAACAATAACAAGTAATAATAAACAACAGTTCACACACGACACGACGAATAGGACATAACGAACGACACCGGTGAAGAGCTTCCGTCTTCCGCGAGCGAATTGCTCGAACTATCGATCAAAGAGAGCCGCCGGCGCGGGCGCCTCTCCGCTCACTCGCGCCGCCCCTCGCCCGCGCCACCCGCTCCCTCCGCGCCGTCCGCGCGCGCGCCGCCGATTTGGTGACGAGCGACGAGTTAGGATCCCAGCGAGAGCTTAGATTCAATAAAATATTGATGTGGCATTAGGTACCTACTATTTTTACTTGTCACAGTTGTTACTCGTTGCATTGTAGTTTTATTCAAATACCGAATAACATTACAAACATTATTGATGTAAGTTTAAAATACCTACTTTGATATTTAATAACATAAAATCAGATTAAAGTAAATAAAATAAACACGAAACGTTTATTTAATTAAACCATAAAAAATGTAGGTACATAACAATGATAACAATCAATATCCATTAATATTCTTATCAGAGAAACTAACTTATCATAATTCATTATCCCCGGAGAATTACTTAGCATTCATTTTGTCGCATCCCATCTATGTAACATCCACGCGCGGTCGCGGCGTCACGCGTCAGTACGGCCATCTACTTTTCGAGTCGCACCGCGCTTGTATGAATGAGCGTGTAAATATCGAATAGAATAATAAGTTTGCAAGAACAAATAGAACAAAGCGACAATACTTGTTAAATTGTTTATTAGAGATTTTTATAGCGCTAAAGAATATCAATAGGATTTTTTGTCGTTCTGTATGTATTAAAATTTGTACGTGTAATAATAATAAGATATCACACATTTTAAATCTTATTAATGTGCCTTTTATCGGAGAGCGGGATAATTATGTAATTTTCATTTTTAACATAGAACAAATACTAAGTAACGCTGCATACTAGTGAGAGTGAGGCTGACAGCTGTGTGCGTAATCGTGTCTGTGTGGCGCGCGTAGGTACACGGCGTGACGTCGACCGTCGCGGCCGGCCGCCGCCGGCGCGGTGTCGTTGGCCGCGGACAGCTGATAGCGAATTTATACGTTGTTTTAATCCATTGCTGTTTTTTGTGAAAAACAGTAATATGACGGATTTTTTCTCATATTCATGTTGCACTGTGTAGTATTAACGAAATAATACCGAAAAAAAATAAAAAAAACGCATAAAAAATCGGAAAAATCATGAAAAAAGCGATGAAAATTTTCAACGCCATAAGCACCAGAATCATGTCTAGAATCATTTTTTTTTCGTTTTCGGTAGCCTGTCTGTTACACCCTGTATTATATGGGCACACAAGCGATAGAGCAGGAGTTCCCAACATTTTCTTAGTCCGGGACCACTTTTATATTATTCTTGTAACCATGGACCACTACATAAGTAAATTAAAAATAAAGTGTAATAATCATCCTGAAAACTTAAAATTTTAAAATTATTCGCGCACCATATTTTGTCTTCCACGGACCACTGGTTCGGAACCACTGCGATAGAGGGTTAAAATTAAGTCTAGACCTGTAACTGTAACCTAGAGCGTCTAGAAGCTAACAGGATAAACCATCTCTATGTCACCTTAGGAATAAATCCTTGATCTTTATCATGTTTTCACTTAAATTTTAGCACTATTCTCAATTGCTCTCACAGTCAAGAATAGTCCAACTGAGCTTGATTGATATTGAGGTCATTTCAATAATACGGCGCTTAGCTTAAATAGCAGTTTATAGCTTTGACAAGCATGAAGCATGCTATAAATAGCTGACTGTTGTTTTACATAATAATATCAATTTAATTCGCGTTCTAGATAAATGGATTGTAGTAGAGAATCTGTTTTGCTTATTATTGAAATATTAGTTATGGCTGCTTTAATACCTAAAATAAAACTATGACTAAACTAAGTAGTTAAGTACTTGGGTATTTTACTGATTTCCAGTCTTGTGATTGTTAAAGAGGTTTACCATTCATCTATCATATTTTCTGTGAAGGTTCATGTTTTCCGGAACCCGTTCTGTTTTTTTTCACGAAGAAGCAAACATGGTGTGTTTGTCTTAAATAGGGAATATCTACCAATTATTTAGTTATATTTATTTTGCATCCAATACAGATTTTTTGATATCTATGCTTTCTTACTTGGATGGTGGATAATTTTGATTCCTATACGAAACAACATTTACATATTTTGATTTACTGCCTACACTAATACTTACGTTCAAGCTGTAGGTGGATACCATAAAAAGTGAGAAAGTCACTCAGTTAAAACTTTCAAGGGAGTTAAAGGAGAAAAGTAGTCATTAAATTACGTCCTAATAACTCAACCACATAGCAAAAGAAAACAATGAATTATCTTTATCATTAGCAGATAAAGGAAGCTCATAATATTGGCAGTGGCACTAGACATTATTATGTCATCCTGCCCACACCGTATCTGATGTCTATTATGTTTATTTATAACACCCACTGTGTAGCGTTGTTATTCGAACCACGAGTAAGCAATGCCAAGGACTCTAGCGCCTGATGAAAAACACATAGCAATATTCCGTAGAATACCATATTAGATGACATTTGCTATTTCATTTGATTGTTCTAGAAATTGTAAGATTTTTTATAGTCTTTGTTAATGATTATGATGATGTTACTGAAGATAACTTTTTAATGGTATTTACTTTGACCACAAAAATGATTCATATTTTTTTTGGGTAGCCAAAACATCATGGCTGCTTATTCGAAAAGGAGGTAGCAGATATTTCTATAACCAAATATTGTTAAGAAGAAATATCCGTTCCGCTTATAATATCAGTTCTAAGTATTTTAAACAAAAAAAAGGACTAAGGACCTCATTTATTGGTAAGCATCTAAGCATGTATTTTACTCATCACTACAAATAGCCTTTAAAAACACCTATTGAATCATTATAAAAAGGTTGTATTCATTTGTCACAGGAAATACGATGTGATAATTATTTAATGTTTCGTAAAAGACAGCTTGGCGCGAACATGATTCATACCTTCTTGATAAAAAGTCCCCAGATTGATGAGTCGCTTGGTAAAGTAACCTGAGCGAGATTTTTCATTCAGAATTTAGTTCGAAAGTGTAACTAACCCTCAATGAGTCAACAGTTCAATGTTGTGTAATATGATCGTATTCGTAACTCGGAACTTGGCTCATTTTGAACAGAAATACGACCCGCAAAGTATCAATGTATTATGGGTCCTTCTAATCGTACTTATTTATTCATAAATTGGAACAAAAGATTACAGTACAGACTCATTTAAAAACCAAGTTTGGTAGAAAAGAATGGCTTTTATAATCGCCGCTGACGCAGCTTCTTCACATCCTTCATCATCAAATTGTCTCAGTATTACGAGTATTTTTAATAGGTAGGTACCTACCTACATATTCTTTATTAACATCTAAAATGAGTGCAAACATAACCAACAGCTTCTAATAATAAAGTCGTTAAGAATTGGCGCCAATATTTTGTTTTGATTCCCGACTAGGTATTTACGAACACAATCGATATTAACGCCGAGACAGTTGCGTACGTGTTATTTAAAGCTTTTTATAATCATTGTTATTTGTAAACAGATTGTATAAAAACTTTTTATCTGTAAAATACTCTAGAAAGATGTTGCACGTACTACAGGTGCAATGCAATAGAAAAATCGCCACTTTCCTCATTAATATAAGCACTGATAAGGTTCGATAACTTTGTTTTATCATAAGTAGGTAGGTAGGTAATATTATCAAAAGCAGCGGAATTCTAAATAATTATAGATATAAATCAGTTGCAAATATCAATGAATCATTATTTGTAATAATAATGCACTTTTTTAGGTCAACGACCTCACCAGCCGCGTATGAACGGACGGGATGTTCCGTTCACCCCCGGACTAAATAAAAATGGCCACTGTTGACGTTTAGAAATGTCAAAAGGATGTTCGTAAATGTGGGCGCTAAAATATTTTAATGTGTTGATAATACCGCTACATATGACACTTAATGTTTTTTTAAGTAAGTATATTACGTATTGTTTTTATTTATATAAATCACGTAATCAATATTAAGCTCTAAATAAAAAAATGTACTTATATTGTTTGAACTGTCTCTGTGGTTTTCAGTTTTACAATCGATGAATGAAGTTATAAGTACAACAGCGTACCTTCCTACGTCACACAGCCAGATGAATGGAGATCGATGGATATAATAAACCTTTAGCAAATTAACCTTCATCGCCGCTAAACCATCAATCATGTTTCAAAAACGTAAGTATACAGTACAAGGATGATTCTAGACGATTAATAATTTGTATACAAACTCTGTTATCACCAAATTCACGTGTCTTGTATCAAAAAACAATCGCTTATAAAAACAGGGCTACCTATTTTAATGTAATACGTTTATTAAAATACTAGCTAACCCGCACAGCTTCGCTCATGAATTTTCAATAGAATAAAACCTTTCCTATGTCTTAAAAACAATTTCTCAAAAACAATTAGTCGAATTGGTTCAGCCGTTGTTAAGTTTAGCTCTTAGCAACACGTTTGACGATTCATTTTAATAAAACGATAGCACGGATAAAAAAGTGTTAATAATGGCCCTAATGAGTTACTGTTATAATTATAATGGGTATGTGTAAATATAGTCTACATAAAATAACTATAACTGCACGTTTGGCGCAGTGGTTTAAGCGGTCACCTCGCCGCAACAACCGGAGCGCCGCGTGTGGTGGGTTCGAATCCCACCCGGGACAAATCTTTGTGTGATGAGCACGAGTATTTGTTCTGAGCCTGGATGTTAATGTATCTATATAAGTATGTATTTAGAAGTATATAAGTATGTTTATCAGTTATTTGGTTACCATAGTACAAGCTCTGCTTAGTTTGGAATCAAATGACCGTGTGTGAGTTGTCCAATCATATTTATTTATTTATTTATTTAAAATTATTTCCGTTTATGATAAACAGCAAAACAAATATGGGTTAAATGATAAAGCTAAATAATATGACTATACGTAATGATATGATCTGCAGGTTTGAATACAATAATTTAGGCTTTAATTTTCCCATTTACTAGGTTTTACACACATAATCTGCTCTTGCTGATTACCTTAAGAATACGTACATACGTAAAATCACGCCGTCTTCTCATAGGGGTAGGTATAGACCAGAGAACGCCACTTGGACCTTGGTACTATCCTTACAAACTTCCTTTGCTTCCTTAATTTTCATACATCTTGTCATTTAGGACCACCGGTTACGAGTACTGAACTTTTTACAAGACGTCACCGATAAGATCTGTGTAATAATTAAGAATAATCTAGCAAAATATTAATACGATAGTGAATCTAATTTATGTAGAGAATTATACAGCGTGTGAGTAAACCGGTACATAGATACGAGTACATGATATTAAATACTGCTCCGACGTGATGCGTCGATGGGTGTGTCTTACAGAAATTGCACCAAAACCTATTCCAATTCTCCAAAAGTTATTTAAGCCCGTAATATGCTTTTTTCAATATAGGTATTCTGGTATGGTTTGTGAAATCTCTATCTTTAGACACGCTAGTGGCCTTTATTCACCTTATTATATCAGTTTCCTGAGTCTCTAAGAGTGGAAAGGAATCAAGGTTAAAAAACTACAAAATCTAGTTATAGGAATCCGAAAAACAGCATTATAAAAAGTTATTTTTGCCTTTACTTACACAAATTAACAAAACAATTCGGTTCTCATTTAATTCACAAATTACAATGTACGGTTTAATGAATATAACAATAACATTTAGATTGACGAAAACGAAAAATACCTCGCGCTCACGTGTAGATACACAAGCGTGCGATTACATAACAATGTAGTAATAAAATAAAATGCAGGTTTCAACCAATTTGCCTACATTAAACGTTTCTATTTGCAATATATTTTCCTCCTCGCTTATCTGTAAGTAAATAATAACGTGGAATCTAAACAAAACAAGTTAAAAACACCGTGAAAAAGTAACATTTAATTTGCATATTTTATCAAAATATTAAATCTGAAATTGTTTTAAAAAGTAATGACTCCTTACAATGCAAATCTAGGGTTACTTTATCGTCACCGGGTCTCTTACTATCTTTTTGGTTATAATAAAAGTAATAAATCAAGGAAACTATCGAAAGTGAAAGCCTGATAAAATGTTGTTAACTGTCATTTGATAATGACAAACCCTACCTAAGTAATACCAACATGCACTTTTTTAAAGGCAAAAAGGATTTGTTCATATCAGACCTCGTTTTCTTGTATTCACTCAAAGCCCTTTGTATGGTCCCCTCATTACTCGCCCCCTCACAAAGTCCTATGTTTCCGACCCTATCGCGTCCTTTCACAATGCCAAGTGCATTCTACAACCGCCGACTCGACAGCCCTATTGCACAGCACGTCAACAAATAAATCGTTGATCCAGAAGTTTCGACGGTTATCTCGAAGCACGTGCGTTATTCTGATAGTTAGAATAACAAACTTACTTTAAGCAAATGTGAACTTTAACTGCATAAACATTAAGTTAATTATTTAGTCTGCGTGCGTAAATTATAGTGTCAAAAACTTGGCGGGAGGATGCGTTGCGTTTTGGCACAAATGTCAGCGATGCGTACAACCAATGCGCTAAATGCTTCTAAGCATAAAACTATCGATATTTAATGACTTACTAAGGCAGTCTTCCTAAGGTACAACCGATATTATTAAGGTTTTTTAAATTATGATTGCATTAAAAATACTAAGTTATAATAATAAATAACCTGCCTACCTACCTTGGACTATAAATTGCTTGGAAACAGTCTACGGATAATGCATTTTGGTTAATATGTAGGTAAATATTTTTGTTTCATTAAGTAGTTACCTATAGAATGAGCTAGTAAAATAGTAATCTAGTTTTAAAAGTAGGTAGGTAGGTACTTAACTTACAAATGCATTAAAAAAACCGTTATCAAAATAAGTAATGTATGTAGGTGGCAATTAAAAGCTGTAGGTGTCTAATTGTCTATGTAATGTAAACATGCAATATAACCGGTCATTGTGTGTGGCTGGCGACAGAAGTAAAATAAATAAAAAATATCTGAAATTTTGATAACTTCGATAGGTTCTTTGTATTTATTCTGATAACGTCACGCGATGATACGGCTAAGGACAACGATATTTGGAACACACCCGTGCGTTGTATCTACTTTAGATAATTACAAGATAACCCGGACAAAAATAGAACACATTGTTTGGGAAGATTACGTTCGAAGCGTATGTTATTTTTATTTTGGTCGGGTTACGTGGAGGTTGCCGCGAAAGTACGGTTCGCGTGGCGTCGGCCGCCGGTCACGTTTTGTCGACACGTGACGTTCCAGCGCACGTGTAAGTTTTATTGGTATCTGTGTGGACACTTCTAGACGTTTACTTAATTACGGGGAAATCTCTGTTTCTATAGAGTAGATCCTGCTGTATTAATTAACTAGTTATTTGTGTTAATATTATTAAGATTGTTATGGAGTTTTCCTGAAGATATCTAAAGTAAAGGATGAATCACAGTCATTATGTCAAACAGTCATAAAAAAATAATTTTCTCGAAGTTTTACTTTCGAAAATGAAGAAGTTTCGGATTAAGTCTGATGGACAAGTAGAAATAGTTTCTGCAGAATTTCTCCATAAGGAAACAAAATACCTGCCTCAGTTTAGAAGGCACACGAAAACCATACAACACCACCAATGTCCGTCTTCATAACATTTAAACTTCCAAGTTAAACAACCAGCAGCTTTCATTAACGGTGTCCGGTGGTAACTGAAACAACAAACTGGCAACCCAACCGTCTAGAATGCTCGGCTCAGAGTCGAACCGGTTCGGGTAACTTCGAGCGACTTCGACTGTCTTCGAGTAATCTCGCGTCTTGACTGCCACGAGCGTATACCGTTACAATCCTATAAATTAAAATATTATATACTTACTCCAATTTTATCTCTTGTATATTCGAAAAAAACATACCTACATGTTAAATACATTTATGGAGCTCACGTTTTGATAACGGCAAACGGATAGACAGTCACCATCTCGATGGTTCCATACGGTTTAGAATGGCAGTCTCGATCGTTCCATATTGTTTTATTCTTCTGAAATGCTTTGCGTTGCGTATTTTAGTATAAAGATTTGTATGTTATGTGAAGGAAATTGTAATTTTTATTTATGTAAAACGGTGTTACATTAATCTGTCAAGTGAGAATAGACAAAGGCACTTTGAAATGATGCCTGTGCCTTTATTGAGTGTAGTTCTTGGTACATCTATGCCAATCTCAAAGTTTTATGCTCATTTCATGTTTATAACTCGTTAATTTGTATGCTAAGCACTTAACTGTTATTAAATAATTCAGGTACCTATACCTAAATTTATAGTGTCACATAGAATATAAGTTAATAGGTTTTGGAAACAGGTACAAAATACCTGCCTATGTTCTACGCTATTTAAACTTAGGTTTATTTATAAAACCGAGTTTTGTAATTAGTCTACTGTTACTTTAGAGTTAACTAAATGTATAAATTGTTGCAACTAGTTATCTAATACATTAATTTAAATACAATTAAAAGTCATGTTTATATAAACATGTATAAGTTAATATTGTTTCCAACAATATATTATGAATATTTATCGCTTCATCAAATGACTCATAAATATTCAACAAGTTCATTCTAGAACTTTTACTCTATTCATTTATACGTCACATCATAAGTAACAACAATCATAATTACTTCCTATAAAACTAGCAAGTTCTATGAACTCTAGTAAATAAACATCTTGCTACATTTCTACAATAAGCTAAAAAATCTAGATCAAATATTTATGAGGCAATTTAAGTCAGAAAATAAAATTGGCACACAACTAAATTCTTTTGCGTATTCTACTATACAATCTTTAAAAAGATTAATTCAAAACAATTCGAACTTTTTAGAGTGTCATTCATTAGTTCGCTCTTTTAAAAAGAAAGGTGTTTACTTTATGGAATGAGACAAAGGTAAACGGCTTTTCGCCTTTCATGCAAAGATTTAAAACAAAACCATTGTAATGGTGTGATGACGTCAAACAGTTAAAGGTCACGCGATCGACCCGTCTACCACTCCCATAATAAGAAATGGAGTTAGACGAGACAATTTCACTATTCAGCAGTTATTATTGGAATCATAACTTCCTTGAATCATTAAACATTTTTAACTATTTGTAAGTCGTCAATGATGACTAAACCCCGCATATTACGGTTAACGAAATATTTCTCGTGAATTGTCTGCTGTTCAGAGTTCAGAGTATTGATCGGCAAACACGTGTGGGTAGTGTATGCGGAGAATCTGGTAATAAATACCTCTCACACCTGCATAATAGATAGCTATTCACCTAATTACTACTTATCAGTTATTAATTCAAAAACTTTACAAGAATCTTACACGAGCCGTGTATTTTTAAATTCAATGGTAGAATAGAAAATAAACATTGGTTTGACCTCGAAATTTAAATGTCGAATGTAAACTTCCGGTTCTATATGCTGGATTTTGTAGTGGACTAGACGCCAGACAGGGCAACGGACTATAACTGAAAACTTAAAAGTTTGCGTTTGTACCGTAACTGACTAACGTGTTCATCAATTAGCACTTAGATTTATGTAGGTATTACATTTTTGATGATGTATTTATGTGCCTATAAAATAGCACAAGGTCTAAAAACTGCTAAATTGAAGGTTGAAGTCAGTCAATGTTAATTTTTTACAACATCTGTCTAGCAAGGAAGATTGTCGCTAAGGTGTTGGCTGTATGCCAAGTTTATTATATTTTTTATGTATCAAAAGGTATGCATAGGTAAATAAAGAAACAATTTATATTTTTAAGTTTGTTGCATTTTGCGGTTAATGAGTAAAATGCTTGAGTGCCATTAACCCTTTATGTGTTTTATCGTTTATCTTCGCACGTATTTGTGTTAGTTGTCGATCGTTAACCTTCTTCGTCCGTCAGGTGTTCGCAAACCATGTCAAACTTCATAAATTCAAATCTTTACCCAAAATAAACAAATAGATGACGTGATGACCTCAATGTATTTTTGGATTTTCTTGGCATTGTCATTTTCAGACGTCCAGTTTTCCGTTAAATATTGTTCGAGGAAGTCTACAACTGCATTTCGTTATTTGTATGCCAAATGTTTTGTTTTGAAGATGACGAACGTATTTCTTTGCTTTATTATAAACTGTAACTGTAAAACTACATAAGAACCAATCTTTGAGTAATAATGGTATAACAGAGCGCAATACCCCTAAAAAAAGGCGGAATGAAATGTCAAAGTAAAAGTTTAATTCACTCGAACGACTCCCACGTTATTTCGGCACTTTCTTTTAATTTATTGAATAACGAGTATCAAATAAATCGATACAGAGCCACTTAAATTGGAAATATAAGATCTCTATGTAACGTGATACGTGGCATGTGAAATCTACTTGCCGTATCACGTTTTCCTTGCACAAATGCACGGGATTATACATTTGAAATGCACATGTATTCGTACATAACGCCTTGTTGTTGTGTACATGTGTAGCATGTACTTATGTAACGTCCAACCAGCCTGCTTCATTATACAATCGACTGCAAGCCATTAAAACTAAACACGCAGTTCCTTTAGGATGATCAATATCAAGGCATTATTTTATTGTTCTTTGTTTGATTTTGAACTAAGAATAGAAAATGACAATGTTACAAGACGAAAAATTATAAAAAAAGTTAGGTATTTATGCAACTGCGGGACAAATAACTGTGCATTTTTATCTTTAATTGGGGTTAAAGTTAAAAGTACATAACGCTAATAGTCGATTCACTGGTTGAATCATCTATTCTATCGTATTTTCCTGTCCAGTCCTTGATTATAACTTGTAAAATGTGGACTAACATCCTGGTTATGTCCCTCGTGGGTGTGTCTGTTTAGCATTAAAAATGTATCATCAAATAACCACACATCAATGTCCACAGTGCTCTACATAGTCTATGTTTAAAGTTCAATATCGTCATCCTAGGTAATTGGTATTTTGGGCATAATAAGACAGCAAAACAGATATCTGGACCACTTGCTGACGCTCGTAAATAGATAATTACTAAGTTTTGTTGTCATTCGTAGAGATTTGTTGTTTCGGGATGTGAGTGGGTATTTTATCATAGCTTCCGATGACATTAAAAATTGGCGCAGACTTAACCACCTTTAATAACGTTTTACCGCTTATTAACGTAATTGTTTACAAATCCCTTACGCGTCAACGTGCAGAATCTTATAGGCCTGTCTTCCGGCAGTAAGTTAATGTATTTAATATGTAAATCGCATAAAATCAACTGTAATCACGTTGTGTGCATTTCTCCAGTGGGTGCGGGGGCGGGGTGGGCGCCGCGCGTATTTTTACTCAGTGACGTCAGACATCGCCTCGGCCTCCGCATGAACGTGCGGACATGAAAAGTACTGATGATGTAGCGGAAATTGGCGCGAAAGGGACTCGCTGTCTAATTTATTATTTTATTTATTGAAAAAGAACCTAAATAACGTCTTCATTACATTTATCACAAAATTATTACCTAACAGATGGTTAATTTACGTAACTTTTATCAATTTTCCGGTTCATTTTATTATTGGTCAAAGCAGGAATAGTTTGCCGAAATTTAATTGATCTCCAAACTGAAGGGTACCTAATTTTGTTATTCAATATTCTCATCCTATTTATAATATTACTGGGGAAATTAAGATTTATTTAAAATAAAACTATCTCGCTATTTTCATAGCTCAACTCGCCGTCAAGGTGGCCATGTCCAAAGATTACAAACAGCTGTTAACACAACTAAAGTCCTGCTCAGCGTTCCACTTACACGACCTTCTCATCGATTATTATAGCACTAAAAATATCTTACTGAATTGAACCTAAAATGGTTTTTGGGGCTAAATGAGATGAGATCACTATGCCGCCTGGCCAAGACGGCCGAAAACTGGTCCACTACTGCACAATCACAAATAGTCGTTACGTGCGCTGTCTTTTGTGCTCGTACAATGAATAGTCGTGACTTTCCTTATAGAGTGTTCACTATTTTGGCAAACACTTCTATTGTTGTGCATTGTTACATACGCGTGGCTAATGCCAGACAGATTTGACGAGGAAATAGCCAGGCTCTTCCTCTTGTGACGTCAAGATACTCGGGAATTTCGAGTCATTATCTTATCATTTTATCTCAATATAGATAAAGATGTTTCAATTAGGTATAGGTGTAAATAATTTAGGTGTGTATCAGTAAACAGGGAATCCCCCTCCAGTCGTACGAAAGAACAGAAGGCAGTAATTCTTGGAACAGATGAATGACTGATAGACAAGCTTCTTAGCTAATCCACGTCTAATGTATTCGACGTTATGTATTAGAATGAGTCTCGTAAGTTCTGCGGCTACACGTGATGATCGTTTTGTAAGCATGCCGCACGTGGGCCGTCATAAACTTGACATTTATCTGATTACGTAACGTTCTCGACTACTATTCACACCAGTTCAATGAAACAAAAACTTATGTTTATAGTATTTTGTTTATTAGTCATTTTTAACAGCAATTATAAGTGATAAGTTAAATTGTCACTTTCATGTCACTACACAACTAATACAACACTTGAACTTTCACTGTTCCGAAACATAGTTCGCTATTCACTAATCACAAACTAGATTTCAAGAACACTCAAATCGAAATTGCCAATTCCAAGTTTCCACCGAAACTTAAAACTTACAATAACTGTCCTGGCATATTTACAATACAAAATATTTACAACTTAAATCAGAATTAAATACAAACACATCAGTCTCTCGTAGTGCTCCGTACTAAAACGCATGGAGTCTACCCAATCAAACTAAATTTGGCTAGCCATACACACCGGTATTACAGTCAGTAACGTAATTAGGCAACATAAATGAGTGAGTTCCTACACTAGTAGGAATGTCCCATCACTAGTTTTGAGCATATAAACTAGATGGTACTGACAGATCTTACTGGGAACTTCTACAACTCACACTACCAAAACAAGCTTTTAACATATTTGAGTCTTGGCAATTTAAACATAACTAACATAAATGACTTAGATGCTAATTGAATATAATGCTAGCATCACAGGAGTTTGACAGAGTCATACCAAAGGCCTAATCAGTATGGCTCCATCACACACCTACACTTGAGATCAGACAAGTCCTGTCAGAACCAGCTCTATTATACACTTAAATCTGTACTAATGAGATATCCAGTCTGTTAATTTAGTTGGGTAGAGTGTCCATGAGAATTTCTTTCACATTTGTATTCAAACGGTCAGGGAACTTGATGTCGAATGCAACAAGTAAGTCTCCTTTCCTGGTGGGCTCCTTGGGTAATGGTAGCCCATAGCCTGGGAACCTCTTCACTGTGTGTGGTTTCACCACCTCAGCTTGGAGGTTGACAGTCAGCTTCTCTCCTGACATTGTTGGTACTTCAATAATAGTGCCACAAAGTGCCTGCAACAAAGAAAACACATGGTTAGTTATCATGTCAACATGACTCATCTCAAGAGGGCAACAGAGTCAACTCAAAGGTTACAACCACAATGTATGGTTAAAACAATTTCATAGTGAAAGTGACTAAATATTATTACTAACAAACACCACTGTTCATTTAATAATTTATTTAGGTAGTAATATGTGTGTAAATGAGGACAATGAACTAAGTATGATATCTATGAAGGTTAAGAACACAGCAGATCTAGAACTTCTTAGAGTATTCTAGAACAAGACTTGTGTCACATTTAATTAATAGTTGCTTCAAATATCAACAATTAAATGTAAACATAAACAGTAACTTCAAACAGATGCTTACCTGTTTTAGTGAGACCTTGGCTGTGTATCTGATGTCACTGCCTTCCCTCTTGAAAAGCGAGTGAGGCTTGTCTCTGATGATGAACACGATGTCCGCGGGAATCTTGTTGCGTCCTTGATCACCCTCCTTTTGGAATGTGATCTTCGTGCCAGCCTTCCAGCCAGGCTTCACATGAATTGTCAGCACTTTGTCTTCTTTCTTCGATGTGCCGTCAGGTTGTAACACACGGCGTGAAATCTTCATTTTCTTGACGCAACCGCGGGCGATGTCCTCCAGTGACACGTACAGATCGTGCTCGATGGGCGGGTCCTGAGTTTTTTCTTTCCGGCTGGGGGATCCGTGGAAATTGAAACTGTGGCTGCGGAACGCACCTCCGGGTCCTCCTGGCCTTGCTGTACCCATGCCCATGTTAGCAAACGGATCCATATCGACGTCCATGTCGCGGTCGAAGAACATGTTCGGACCTCCACCTCCGCCATTCAGGTCGAAGAACGCCTGGAATGGGCTTGCCGAGCCGAAGAACTGAGCGAACGTCGCCCTCGGGTCACCATGGAATGTGTACGAGAACGACTGGCCGCCACCTGGACCATTGTGAGATCCCATTCCTCCCTTGAGTCCCTCCTCGCCGTGCGCATCGTAGATCTCACGCTTCTTCTTATCTGACAACACTTCGTACGCTTCAGCTACTTCTTTGAACCTCTCCTCAGCTCCAGGCGCCTTATTTTTGTCCGGGTGGTACTTCAACGCCAGCTTGCGGTACGCTTTCTTTATGTCGTCATCAGACGCGCCTTTAGCTATTCCTAATATTTTATAGTAGTCTTTTCCCATATTGATGACTTATCCTAGAACAAAAAAAATAATTCCCGTTAGCCTTTGCGTCTGACACCATTTTTGGTGATGTAGAGCGATCATCCGCACCACATAAAAATTAAGTTTTCCAATAATTATAGACAGCAAGAAACAAACTAAATACACAGAAATGAAGTACAAATATTAAGGCACACTTACCTAGTCAAAACAAGCTTAAAATATAGTCCAATTTGTAGAAATTAACGAAATTCTTGAATATTCACACACTACACTACTTTACACTTCACAGCAGCACATTCACGTTTGAATGAAACGCAGCGCCTCCGCTGCGGCAAAATATATACATTAAAACGTCTAGAACGTTCTAGGGCCTTCACCCTCTGCTAAAGCGAGACAAAAGCTTGAACGTGCCTAGCACATTCACATTTGTCAGAAAGAGATGAAAATAATTTTCATTGTTCAGAATCGCAGGAAAGTACTAGAGTTCACGTCATTTATCACGTTCCGATTGAGGAGAACAGTTCGTTCTCTACAGCAAGAATCATTATTGACGTTTTTGTTTTTGTTGACACTTATAGGTTTCTGTACGAAATAGGTTAAATACATAAATAATATAATAGTTTTGTTGTGAATCGCGTGAAATACTATTAAGTACTGTAAATACTTTTATTTATTTCACCATTATTCATTTTTATTATTAGTTTCAATAGCTTAAATAAAATTTCGAGTTTTGTTTCTAGAAACATCTTAGTCAGTCAAGAGTCCAGCCCCTATGTCTGTCTTAGAAAATTGCTCGAACTCTTAAAGTTTATACTTTATGTAATACTACACTATGCACTTCACGTAAATGTTAACACAGTTTTATAAGAAATCCCTCGTTTTCGAAAAAAACTTGGCTATCTTGTTTTTTTTTTGCAAATGCAACATTTGTACAGGAATATTACTGCTGGCAACGTAATATTACTTCTATACAATTGATTAGTTTGACACTGAGTACACTGACAGCTGTTGTTAACCAATATCAAATACGGTGGAATGTTTTTTGAAATAAGTTGTAATTTTTGTAACTGTCTAAATAAAAGTCATACAAATTCTAACTGCAGCGTTTATTTATCTTACAAGTCTGAGAAATAGTGCGTGTCGACAACCTTTATATTCTATGTCGTAGTACTTTTCGTAGAAGTCTTGTATGAGTTCCTCGACCTGTGAACAATGTCCAATGATATACTCCAGAGTAAATGTGATTCATGCAGTGAAATAGCACATGAACCGTTTATAGAATGTGTCGAATGCGATGCTAACTTGTGTACAGCATGTTTCGCGTCCGGAAGGGAAGTAAATTCTCACAAAAATGACCACAAGTACGCCGTTAGACGAAACGATTTTCCGCTATTTGACAACTGTAATTGGTCCGCTAAGGAAGAATGCAAATTGCTATCGGCTCTATCGACATATGGTTTCGGCAACTGGGAAGAAATATCCAAAAGTGTACACACACGATCGAAACTCGAATGTCAGGAACACTATAAAAAGTATTACATAGAAAATGTTCAGTACAAAGAATTGAAACTACTTCCTGAAACAGAACAGTCTTTGTTTCCGAAACCAGTCATACCATATTTGTACAACACAGATATATGCACTAACCCACCAAGAAATAACAATTCAGATCAACATCTGGCTGGATACAATGCTTACAGATCTGAATTTGAACTCAGTTATGATCATAATGCAGAGAGCATTTTTAGTATAGAGGACAGTTATTCAGATGATGATGATGACTGTATGGAGTCACTAAAAGTGTCTCTGGTCAGCGCTTTAAACACAAGACTGAGAGAAAGAAGAAGAAGGTATAAAATAATCCAAAATCATGGATTAATAATGCCAAATAAATTAATTTCATGGCTGCAGAAATTTGACTCGACATTAACAAGACAGAAGTCTGAGAGGCTGCTCTCTTTTATGCAGTTTATGACTGGAATGCAATTTGATGCATTTATGGAGTCCATAAGTTTAGAATATGAACTTATGCAGAGGATTTCGAGGTTGTCAGAGTACCGTAAGAATGGTATCCGGACACTTTATGCAGCAAAGTTATACAAGCAGCTGAAGAAGGAAAATGATTTGATAGTTAAGGAGCAGAAATACTCCACAAGTGTAATGTCCAAGAAATTTGACAGTCAGTCACCTGTGAAACATGTACAAATGTTTGGCAAGAACAATCAGTTGTTGAAGTATAAACGCACATCAATGCCGTTGGAAATTGTTGATTTACCAGGGTTCAACCGTCTCACAGAAGCTGAGAAAGTACTCTGTTCTAATTTAAGACTGATACCAGAAAACTACTTAGAGATTAAGCAGCAACTTGTAACACAAAACAGTAAGATGGGCTTCCTCCGCTTGCTTGATGCAAGGAGGATAGTCAAAATAGATGTGAACAAAACTAGGAAGATTTATGATTATTTGTTATATGAAGGCTTTATTAGTAAACCACAGTGAATAAACAACTTTTTTTACAGAATAAGTTGTTATTATTTTACCTGTACTTGTTTTGAGCTTATCTCCAATGGTGGGACTGCACTGGGTTATTTGTAATTGTGTGTGAGCCAAGTTTGCATAGCGAAGTGAGGTCACACCACAATATACTGTAGTAATCATATTAAATAATTACGTCTATAAACATACTATATACTTACTTTGAAACCAAACTTCTGATACAGAAATATGGCAGGGTTTGTTGGTGATACATGTAGAGTTACATCTTGACCTGTGCAAGTCTGAAACAACAAATATTTTAATGTTTGGTCACAACAACCATGCAGACAACAACCAGCAACCATTGTGATAAAACCTAGCATTTATTGAATTTTTTGCGCATTTCTTGCAGAGTTCAAGGTCTCTAACCGCACTCGGCCAGCGTGTTGGATTCAAAGCCTAAACCCTCCCTCAAAACGACCATTGCCCAGCAGTGGGACAGTAAAAAAATGTAAACTGTATAAAAGTCTTTGAATTTCTACAATGTTCGAGCATCAAACAGGTGCTAAGTGTAGTCGCGTGCCGCTTATCATTACTTATGACGACACGTGACGACTGGCGATAATTGCTATCATTTATCAATGAGTAGGTAGACTAGTAAATCACCGCATTATGACTGGTCTTTTTTCTAATCACTACCTACTATTTAGGGCGGGGATCGTGGGTTCGATTTTTACATTTGTTACATTCCAAAATTGTTGTTTTGTGTTGTTGGAATTGACCAAAATAATTTCTTAGCATGTGCATGCTAAATGCATATGTGCTACTTTAGCATGCGCATGTGCATGCTAAATGCATATGTGCTACTTTAGCATGCACATGTGCATGCTAAAGTTCATCACGATCCGTCCAGTGGTTTGGGCTGTGTGTTGAATGATCACTATCAGAGTCAGTCACCTTTGAGAATATATATTTTTTTACAATTCCTGCACTAAGAATTGCTCTTGTGTCGCGGGGATTTTTACTAACATACAAACAACGGACATAAAGTACAACCAGATGAAAACAGATATATTTAGATACCTGTAGCAAGTGGTAGAGCATGAAGGTGGCGATCTTGGCGTTCCTCCACTCGGGCCTGGTGAGCACGAAGGACACGTAGGCGTCGCTGTGCGCGGCGCGCGGCACGAGGAAGGCGCACGCCACCACGAGGCGCCCGTACGTCACCACGCAGCTGAACTCCGGGTACTGCAGCGCTTCCGTCACTAATGAACAAACATCATAATCAGCCTAACCTTTCTTTCAACTAAGTTGGAGTCCGACTCCCAGTCTCATGGGATACACCTGGAGAGTATTTTTCACGGAGCGACTGTCTTTCGGACCTCCACAATGCAGTAACCTGGGTTATAACACTGTACCTGTACTCTTCGATAAGACTGGTTGTCAGACTTTCAAGCTTTTGACTACTGTTAACGACTGTCAAAGATCTTTGAAAATGACAGCTAGGTCTCACAATTTAACGTGCCTTTCGAGACACGTATAAGCTCGATATGTCAACAAAGGCACTGAACAATTTTCTAAGTAGGTTAAGTCTGTATAACTCACAGTCAATCCCAGGCCAGAAGAACTGTGCACACAGGTTGTTGACAGCTGCGATGTGTTGTGGACGTACGTACGAGTAGTCCAGTGTGGCGCGGGGAGGTGGACTGTAGTCTTTTATATGTCTGTGAACGAATATAGACTGTGTAAGGAATTAAAGAGTGCTTCCGTAGTCCAGTAGCGCAATTCTGTATAGTCTGTACTGTCGAGTATCGACAGATCGACCATCAGCCGGTAGTCGGTAGTCGATAGTGGTAGAGAACCGAGCTACAGGTGTATTAGTGTGCTGATCGCGAGGTCTTAGGCTCGGTAGCAATAAATAGTCCAAGTCTAGAGTTCGATTCCTCAGTCGCGAAAAGCAACTTTTAAACCTATTAAGGACAGTGCTTAAGCCTTTCATTTTGGTTAGGGAGTTGGTTTAACATTATTATAAAAAACAAAATGTCTTTTTTATGAAATACAGCCTGGTGACAGACAGACAGACTAGTCTCAGAAATCATTGTACCGGCTTTATTATTTCGGTACGGCACCCTTAAAATTAGAATTTATGGAATTTTGCGTCGTACATAAGCGTGGAAATATCTACTTGAGTTCTTCGATAAGATTCTAAATTACACCTTTTTCAACAATAATAAAGTTTAAAATGTTCAATTTCTTACTTGTTAGTTTTTCTAAGTAGTTCATCCATGAGTTTCAACCAGGTCGGCGTGGACTCTGCGTCTCTCCGTATGTACGGCTTGAGGGTGACGCCCGAGTATGGCGACTGGAAGGGCGTGGGTTCGATGTGCGAGAGAAGTAGCGTGCCATAGTTGGTACTCGCTATTGTGCCGCACAGATTGTCTATTAAATACTGTAGAAAGATGACATATAATTAAAATGTTGATTAATATAATAAATAAAAGTTTCCCTGGTAAAATATACTAAAAATAAATAAAATTTCTTGCGTCGCAAGGACTTTTACAAACATAAAAACAATGGACACGAAGTACAATCCATACTAATATTATAAATGCGAAAGTAACTCTGTCTGTCTGTCTGTCTGTCTGCTACTCAATCACGCCTAAACTACTGAACCAATTTGCATGAAATTTGGTATGGAGATATTTTGATACCCGAGAAAGGACATAGGCTACTTTTTACCCCGGGAAAATGACGCATTTCCCGGGAAAATTCAGGTGGCGAACGAAATCGCGAATATTCAAAATTATAAGGACTTTGAATTAACAAAAGTCTGTTGTCATGGCAACTGTTTTAATGGCGGATATGCCTTAGCGCGACTTCGTTATATTATGAGATATAAATAATTTTGAGAATATTTTTCGTGAAAAATCATCACGCTACGACCAATTGGACCAGAGTAACAGTAAAAAGTGTTACAAAAACGTGGAAAATTCTGACCCATTCTCTCTTATGTGACGCAAGCGAAGTTGCGCGGGTCAGCTAGTCACTAATAAAATAAAGAGTAATACTTACAGATCTTTGGAACCTGTCCAAAACTCTTTCTGAATTTATAACGACTCTTGGATCCTCTGTAATATATCCACCTAGTAATTTTACAGCTCTGAAACAAACAACAAATTAGAAACAATGAAATCACATAATATACTTTAAATACATACATAATATTATGCCTGGTTATACCCATAAGTTTAGGCAAAGGTGTATGAAATATGCTCACTTTTTCGCTGTTAAAAATGTTAGTCCCATGTAATAGGACTTTTATGTAAAATATTCCATGTATTTTTGCACTTACTTTCCGACAGCTAAATGCATAGCCTGTATGATGCATGCACAATGTATCTAAGCCAATCTAGGGTATACAATTAGAAATGCCGTATGTCTCAAATACACTAATGGCCAGTTTCACAAATTGTGAATAAGTCATCATCATCAAATCTAGTTTATCAACTAGATTTTTAACAGTAGTTTTTACGCATTTACTATCATCTATATCACTTTATCTAGCAGATAGTCTGCCTGACAGTTCTCCATAAGCCGTGAAACTCGCACTCAATGTTGTATACCTCCACCTCACCTTGCATACAAGACTGTTTACTAAGTAGGTACTAAAGAACTAACTTACTTATCCAAATCAAATAACGGCAAATGCTTATGCCTCTTCAACCGTCGTAACGCAAGTTTCGCCTTCAATCTACACAAATAAGCTTTTTTATTGGGCTCCTTAACTTTAGGTATCATATTCTCGATCTTTTTTAATAACTGTATTTCTTCATATTGCGACATTTCTATCACATCTGGTTCCGCTTTTGGTAGTACCTCTTCCCAAGGAAGATCTATAGAGTTTAGTTCGTTAGAGAATAGAGACTCGCGTCTTATAGGCTTGTCTTCAACAGGAGGTTTCTTTGGCTTGTCGAAGGTCTTGCGAGGGTCCTGGTCGGTGTCATGGCCGCTCCGAGAGTCTGAATCGTAGTATAACATCGATTGCTGGAAGGAGTGAATACTTGAAGAGTCGCTTTGTTGAAATACTTTGTTTAGTGGAGAACTTTCCGTGTATTCGTCAAGTTGTTGCCCCTGGAAATAAGTTAATATTATATTAGTACCATTAAAATCTTGAACTAGACGAAAAGTATTACTTGTATCATTTTTATTACTTGGTGGGACATTGAACCAACGACTGGCAAGTGCTTTATCTAGGTCTTAGACCCAAATGTCACAATCACTAAGGTATTTGTTGCAGAAAATCTTTTTAGGGTTCGTTACACACAAAGAGTAGAAACACACATGGTGTATATCTATTGCCGATGTAATAACAAATACTAAAAAAAGATATGTTTTTTTTCGTTTTTCAAATAATGGTACGTAACCCTTCGTGAGCGAGTCAAACTTGCACTCAGGCGGTTTTATTTATAATCAATCGAAAATTAGAATAAAATAAATTAAAAAAGAAGTATTTTTTTCCTAATATATAGTTTTAGAATGGGATAAGTACCTGTGAACAAACGCCAGTGTTGTTAGGTGCGAAGTCGAAGCCACGGAACTCCATGTGTGCGTTCCACGAGTACGTGCAGTCCTTCGGCGTCAACATGCTTAGTGACTCCTCTAGAGTACTCTCTGATCCTAAGTCATTCCTGCAAAATAAAAATTCATAATATCACGTTATCATTACATCCCGACGCAACAACAGGTATTGCGTCAGCAGGCACAATTGTATCGCCAGGTTGTGTCTGATTCCCACTCGGAACAAATATTTGTGCGATCCACAACTAGTTGTCTTGGCTCACCGCCACATAAGAGCAAGTTCTAAGTGCCGTTGTTGTCTTTTATGTCTTAAAAAAACTAAATGCTAAGATGTGTATGAACTTTTTTCTAATACAGAACGTCTTTTCTAATATACATTACAAAATACCAATTTATTAGTACTTTGCCTAATCCGGGAAGTGTACCCGTGACATCGTCATCAGCTGTTGTATACACAACCGACCGTGCCACAAGCAGTATTAATAGTATGTATTTTTATGTAATTATTACCTGCTATCAGAGTCCAGCTGGTCATAGTAGGAAGCGCTTGAAATGCCACTGAGCTCATCAGAGTCCACTCGCCTCTTCTTGCACGGGACCGGATCGGAAGAGGTTTGTAATACGTGCGGCGGACTGTTGCATTCATCGGTTATAAGATCTTTGTAACCTGAGAGATAAAAGTTGGTTTTACGTTTCATTGCCAAAGTAATGTTAAGGGGAATCCAATGAAAGATCGGAAAATTGGTCGCCATTTTACGCATGTTTTGTGATAATAATATGCTTTGTCCAAATTTAAACAAAGATAATAAAAAAAATGAAATCAAAACTTTTGTATCTCTAACATTATCCTGGGATTAACAAAGTATGGATTTAATAAAATTCACTGTCATTTTTAACAGAAACGTGTCTATATTTATGATACCTGGTCATGCTCAGCAGCTTCTCGCGTTTAAGAAGATAACTGTGAAAGATCTCAGAATTTTTTCCAAATCAACCTACAAAACTTTCATTGTCTTACTTACCCATTTCAGTAACTTTCATGAGGAAGAGATTCTTGTCTATAGACATTTGGTTGCGCGGCCGCACCTTAGGCTTATCTCGCGCTATTTCTTGTACTGAAAGAAAAAATAGGTCTTAGTAAAATGTGATGAAGCATAATTGAAATTATTTTTGTAAAAAACAAACTAGTATATTAACATATCTCGCTCTTTCTTAAGTTTGGATATTGTATACCTCTGCCAGCTTATTAATTGAATGACTCGCGCAACTTTGCTTGCGTCACATAAGGGAATGGGTCAAAATTTTCCCCGTTCTTATAACATTTTATATTGGTACTCTGCTCCTATTGGTCGTAGCGTGATGATATATAGCCTATAGCCTTTCTAGATAAATAGGCTATCTATCACTGAAATAATTTTTCAAATTGCACCCGTAGTTCCTGAGATTAGCGAGTTCAAACCAACAAACAAACTTTTCAGCTTTATAATATTAGTATAGATTATTATATAAAAATAATCTCATTGATTTATAAATAAATTAGAGTAAATACTCACTAATATGTGCAGCTACAGCAGGTGAGAAGTTATGCAGTAGTTTCCACCAGCCAGTCTCCCCGAGCACCACGGAGCCAGACTGGAAGAACAGCTTGTTGTATACTGATAGCACTCCTGCTATTGTACCCACCCAGTTCTTTTTCTGTTTACTGGAATATGAAAAAAGGAGTCATGATTGTTAAGTGATATAAGTGATTGTGCACAAAAACCAGGGCTAATGCCATAATCAAGATAATCATTATTTGGCTTGACAAATATCATTCCAACCATCATTTCCATTCATCATCATTTCATAGCAGAGACAATTTAAACCTGGAAAGAAAAATTTTAAACCTGGATGGTTTAAATTTGTGGTAGGCAACTTTGTATTGCTATTCTGTAAAAATTAGAGGTCCATTACCTACTTTACTCTTGTAAGAAAGAGGTACCCTCTCAACTTAAAGGTAAAATAAGTTTAATGTTACAGAGTTCCAGAAAGGATGTAATTATGCCAATAAGACCAGATCAATAGTCTCTGCAATGAAACTCCAAGAATAAATATATATTGTCCACATTTAAATCATTATTTTCTTAACTATAATTTAATTATAAACTTACGCTTGTGTCCCGAACAGTGACTGCCAGTTTCTATCAATGAATGCACAAATGTGGGTCTTGTAGTGAAAGTAGCCATGGTTGCTGATGCCATACGAGTGCATGTTCAGGTGGTGTAGAGTCAGGTGGATCACATTTACCCTGGAAGTAGAGACAAACATGTTGGTAATAGATATTCTATTTTTTTTTATTATGGAGTGCCTTTACTATACCAGAGGGCAGAGAGTTACATGTACTTTTTTCTTTTTTTTTTTATAAATACATCTCTGCACTAAGAATTGATATAATACACTGATTTACTTTAAAACCGAAACCTATTATTTTGTTTATGTACTTAATTTTTGCTTGAATTTTGGTTCATTAAATATTATTACATTATTTTAAATGCTGAAGAAATTAAGTAATATAATTATGGTGTTCTGAAGTACCTTCTTTAGTAAAAGCTATATAGATTATACTAAACTGTAATGAAATAACGAATAAAAAATAGTAAACAAATTATTATAGCGTTTATATTTGTTGTTTGACACAGTACTACTGGTTTTTAGTTGTAAGTAAGAGCGTCTTTACTTACCAAGGGAATCTATTCCTAGCAATAGACTCCTTTTTATCAGGAGAGCAGTCTTCGCAAGTAAAATCAAAGAAAACATCGCAGGCAAAGTCACCGGGCGTCCCAGGTCTTCGGAGGCAGGACAGATGTACAAAACAAATACAACTTTCACATATTAACCCCGGCCTGTCCTGTTTGTTCTCCGCTTCGTTGCAATATTTACATGTGGTCGACATAACGCCGATAAGTGATTCTTGTAAACAAACATCGTTTTCGGCCTCCATGGTAACTTTAACCTCAAATTGGAAATGTCATTAATGTCATGGCCAGCTGTCAGATTGACGTTTGTTATCTTTGGTTAGGGTCGTCACTAATCGTTAGGGATGGCACTGAAGGAAACGTAATATTATTGATATTCTATTTTGATTTTATGGAGGATATACCTTTGATTAGTAATGTGTTTATAGTATTTTCTCGAGCAATTAAAGCGCGTGAAAGGCCTGACCTCACCAATATATTGGCCGATTAGCAAGGAAGAGAGAGAGAGTTGGGAAGAATTAGCTAAATGGTTAAATCTATGTTCCCCATAATGGCAGTAACACTACAACAAATAGGGCAGACATTCCATTCCTATTCTAGATTGATACCGGTAAGGTAAAAGAAACAAAACATGAAAAATAAGTCTATTTATTAATTTATTAACGTCATTTATCACAACTCAGAACTTTCGAGTACTAAAATATTGTTCACGGAATTGATTTATCCACCTCGTGATATGCTGCTTGTGGAATTCTCTGGCCATTTTGACTGGTTCTGGGTCACTAGGGTTACTGGGCATTAGGTCGAGGTGATGCGCTGCATCTATTATGACTACTGCTCTCACTGTATCACTCAAGCTGTCTAAGATTCCACCTGGAACAAAAAAAAGTAAAATTATAAGAAGTGAAGAAATTATATCATTTATCACGCTAAAAATACTTAGGTACGCTAATTTTCGCGAATAGGATAGATAGGATTTAAAATATAGCAAGTGAAACCTAAACTTTCACACTTTTCCGCTTTTACTACGAGCTTTTTACCTGACCTGTACCTATCCTTATTTTTGAAGCCAATTACGCGATGACTAGACAGGCTTATAAAGCAGTTCCTTTATTCCTTATTGTGTTCCTAACCAGCCTCTAATATTAAATTATCGATCGATAAAAGCAAAAGTAATAAGACTTAGCAACTAAACGTAGTAAATGTGTATGTGTATTACCTCCCGTCCAAGGATCTCTGAGTCCATTACTGAACACAATGTTAGAGGCCGCCTGGAGCCTGTTCCCTCCGTACTCCAGCCTCGCCATCTCCCCGCGAGGGTACACGTTGTACTTCTTGTGGCAGCCTTCAGCGAACTTGGTGTAGTTCCATGGCATTGGCTCGAACATGTCCGTCTTGCCGTTAGTACACATTGGCATCACCATCTCTGTGCACGCCTGGAAAAGTTAAAAAAGGTTTTATATGCCATTTAAGGATTGCACAACATTTCGACGGTCCCTACGTACATTCCCTCAAGTGGTAGTTACGGGATTTGCCTTTTTTGTTTCCGTGACCTTCCGGTTGTCATATACTTTCGATTGATTAAAGAAAATTTAGTAAAAATGCTTTAATTCTACCCTAAATCAACACTCGACAAACCCCAGAACTACAACACTTCCAATGTAAAATGTCACTAGTGAGAGTTAAGACATTTTACATTGGCAAGTCAACAACACCCCCGCGCGCCTCCCCCGTAACTCCCACATGCGGGCTTGTTGCGCTCGCGCAAAAAAGAAAATGAAAAATGTAAAAGATAAAGGTAAAACCATCAAAATATCATCAGGTAAGTTGAATTTGACGTTTTATTTTATTGTACCTTCTTTAACTTTAATTATTAGTCAGTAAAAAGTTTATTTTTAATTACATTATCAACTTAAATTACTTTTTTGGTTATCTAAACAAGCTTTATTCAATTCCGACGTAATTAGTCGCTTTTGGTAGTGACGTTATTTTACTTGGGAATGTTTTGAATCAAAAAGTCTTAAGTGTTACAAACGTGTTTTTACGTGGGAGAACATATACTACTGTTTTAAGTAACTGCCACTTAAGTTATTTTACATCGGGAATATTTAATTTAAAATGTAAGTAATTACCATTTCTGTTATGTTACGTTGTTTTTTGTTATTTTTTTCGGGTCCATTTTCGCTAGCATCAAAAGATGAACACTAAGATCTGGCTCAAATCCATGCAAAAATGAGTCCTACGCCACCCTCGGCTCCATTAGCTTCAAATTTGCTCGGTGATAAAATACTGTCAGATTCAAGTATAGTAGAAATATTGGAATCGCCACAACCGACGTCTTCTCTTTGGCTCCAGGGGGTTTCTCAATCACCTTCCAAACATCGTGTTCCTTCATGGACTCCAACTCCCACTTCATCGCTGCTATCCTCTCATGGCTATCAGGTCTTCGAAGGACTTCTTTGTACGAACGTGGTTCTTCCTCTAACTTGCATGTACTGTTGTAGCAATATAGTCCACTTTGTACGCTACGAAGCCTATTCCTCAAAGGATACCTAGGCTCTTCCTCGATATTCACACTTACTGTTCTGACTCTTGTATCACAATGTTCAGCATCAGATTCATTTGAATTCACAGGCTCCACAGATTCAACACAAGGATCTGTATCCACATCTGCTGAGTCTGAGCTCTCCTCCGCATCTTCAATACTGTCTGGGTCTGTCAGACGTGTTTCTTTCTCCACATGCCTCACGAAGTCTTTGAAAAAGTTCAAAGCTTGAGACTTCTCCCTAAGAAAGAAATTTACTAGTGAAATCGTCTACTATTACGAACATGTTACGAGCTCCACCATAAGAACGTTCCGACATGGGACCACACAAATCAGCATGTAATAAACTGAGTTTGTCTTTCGCTCGCCTTGCTTCACCCTTTGGAAAAGGTAATCTATGTGCCTTACCTCTTATACAAGCAGCACAAGGTTCCATTACACTTTTACCTCCAACCTCGATGTTAGGCAACTTCCGTAAATCATTCAAGTTAACATGCCCTAATCTACGATGCCAAAGTGCCAACGAGTCTTCAACTTGAACCGTAGCCAAAACACCATCTACAATAGCAAAACAATCATCCAACTTATAGATACCTGAGACTTCACTAGCAGTAACCACAAGTTTACTCGTTATCTCGCTTATCGATTGGTGAAACATCCTACAGCCATTAGAATCAAAAATAACTCTCCATCCATTCTTTACCAACTTAGATACCGACAAAAGATTAACTTCAAGCCAGGCACAAAGGAACAATCTTTTACAGTTAACAAAACTCCTTTCACATTAACTATAATATCACCTTTGCCTTCACTTGACATTCTATCATCATTTGCTCACGTCACAACATTCTTATCAGTAACCTTAAAGTCTCTTAACCACTGCTTCTGAAAACTCATGTGTGTCGAGGCTCCACTATCGAGATAAAACGTCGAGGGGCTGAAGGATGTGTGCACCGACAGTGAACACTTAAACAGCATAACGCAACTTTCTTCGACTTCGAGGAAACCGTTGGTAAGCGTGCACCACATCCTTGTCCAGCATCGGGCAATCGGACTTCTTATGACCTTTCTTTCCACATTAAAAGCAGTTGTTTGTTTTGTTTTGTTTCTTCACTACTAAAGCCGAGTTCGACGAGGATTCATTTGAAGAGGTCTGAGCGCTATCTTCTTGTAGAAGCTTTTGCCGAACATTTTGAGAAGTAATCTTCATTCCTGAATGCTCTAGTGCCATCCGTAATGGTCGGTAAACATCAGGTATACCTCGCAAAAGTACCACGGCAACCAAATCGTCATCGAAACTTTGATTGATTTCTTTACGCTTTTGAGCGTGACTCATGACAGCAGATCGGTGGTTTTCCAGCTTCTCATCCAAGAGACAATTCATCAGAGGTATGCGCCTATTTATTCCCTTGTCTTCAAAAAATATTATCAATGCATCCCACACTTCTTTTGCGTAAGTAAGATTTTGAACATACGGATACAGATGAGATTCTAAGTAAAGGCATATTAACGTGTATGCTTCTTGATCCTTCTCGATCTCCGCTTCATCATCCTTCTTTGGAAGTGTTGATGTATACTTGAAACATTTTTCTCGAGCAACCATATTCAACAAGTACCTAATTATGATTGCTCAATATTATTACTAGGTATGTAATATTTTATATCTTTATGATGAAGAAAAAGGTTGCCTATTGTGAATTTAATAAAAAAAGTTTATAAAATATTTCTTTTTATTTTATTATCAGCCCCTACCTCATGGCTTCCAGTATGAAAACACCGTAATTCAATATTATACTCAACGTAAAATTTAGTAAAAGGCAGTTACAATTTCGATCGTTGTTCAATCCCCCATGTAAAGATCAGTAAGTACCACTTAGGTAAATGCTAGTCGGAATGTTTCCGATCTAAAACGACGGTTGTGACCAATGGAACATAAAATGAATATATTTAAACGTTTTTATTTTATTTTCTCATAAAAGACAACAAATAAAGACTTCGTGCAAAATTTCATAGCTCTGCGATTGAAAGAACTTGAGATACAAGTGTTTGAAACTTCAAACCGCTCTCCTGTAAAATTTGCGTTTTGCAATTAGGTTATTGTACGTAGGGACCGTCGATTTGTTATTTTTAGTGAAAGGAATTATGCATATAGACAGGATTTAAAACACAATTCATAATAATATTTCTGTAAAGAAACGTAAGGAGGTAAAGTTATGTATCTTTTTTGGAAAAAGATCACACCTCGACCTAAAATTACTCATATCATATCTATTTCAAAATGTATTATGAAAGCATAGACCTTTTTAAGCGAGTTTCTAATTAAATAAGTAAACATAGGTACCTATTTAAGTTTTGTTTTAAGGGCTTATGTAAAACTTAATTACCTGATAGTCCCAACCAGACGCGTCCAGGTTGCCGTAGTTGTCTCCTTCTTTGTAGTCAACGCATTTGCTGCTCTTGTCGTAATTTGTAAATACATCTAGAACTTTACCTATACCCTGGAATTAAAGCAAATTAATTACTTAACTAATCACGTATCCATCTTACCAGAATAAATAGAAAAGTTAATAGCCGTATCATATGCCGATTCTCCTATATGCTGTCCATCTAGGTTGATTTTTGAGTTGCTTATTGAGTTAATTTGTGTTTACGGCTGTAAATTGAACCAAAAATCACATGAATAATAATGATCGCAAGTAGTTCTTACCTGTAACAATTGTTCTCCAGTCATTTTCTTATCTAAATACTGGCAGACGACCCGCACGGGTTCGGCTGGCAGCGGCATGAGGAAGTCTGAGGAGAACGGATAGTTCACCATGGCCAGGGTCGAGTACATAGAGCTTAGGAAGTCGAGGAGGACGTCCAGGTCGTCAGCAGTCTTCAGAGGAGAGCATAAGTTCCAGTTTTTGTGCAGCCATTCGGAGCCGTTCGCATTTGCTGCGTAACTCCTGAAATTAGTTATACATTATTTAAATAGTAATTTGAGGAGCTCGTACCTTAGTTAACAACAGCTGCGCGGATCGATCTCTGAGGTTAAGCAACGCTTGCCCAGCATAACTTTTAAACTCTCGCGTTGCATGTATAATGCCTTAGAAGGCATTTTAAGGTAAAATAAAGAATGCGTGTTTGATGTAAACAGCGTGATATTATGTAGCTATGTAGTATGTATCGGGAGTTCATATATTATATTCTTTGACAATACAACATGAAATAATAGCGTAGGCGTTAACTAAGGGTCGTCGAAGCGCGACATTAGCGGTACTTCAACTAGTAGTTGAGTCAACGTGCTGTGACGGCTGACCATGAGCTTGGTTTAGGTCGACGGTTAGGTGTCGGCGAGGTAATAGGTGGAGATATCATGTAGATATGTTGCGAGTTTAAATAAATAAATATCATTGGACGATTCACACACAGTCATTTGATTCCACAACACTAAGCAGAGCTTGTACTATGGTATCCAAATAACTGATAATTCACATACCACACGCGGCGCTACGGTTATTGCGCCAAACGTGCAGTATAATATTTAAAAATAGCTAGTTTAAGTTGCCTATTGAGACTTCAATTCAATGAGCATTTTAGTTTCATCAGTGTGGTCCTTATCTACGGGAGGGAGACCTTTGCCCAAAAGTAGGATCGTAATGGGTAAATTTTTTTACGTGGTATTAACATAGCAACATTCGTGTCCAAAATTGAAATCACCTTATAACGCTCCAAGATTCCCTAATATTGATAGAGCAGTTCTCGTTAGCAGTTCTGAAGTTGGAGGTGACCAGCCTGTTGAAGATGTCGCAGCTCGTCATGCCGGGGTACATGTGCACCGGCGCTGACGCCGCGATCGCGCCGCTCACTATGTGAGGGTACTTCATGCGGAAGTAGGCTGCTAGCATGCCGCCGTATGAGCCTGGAGATTTGAGAGTTGACAGTGATTAAAGGTACTAGTCGCGAGATTCTTAGACACCAGAGCTGTCGTGTACATTTTGCGTTTGCAGTTTTCTGTCTGCTATCTTAGAGCTATAACTTTGTGTTAACATAGAGGTACGCTATTGACGACGGCCGATTAGGAAAGAAATTTCGACGACACAAATATTTGTGAAGTGTTCCCCAACTAATTTTAGTTTTTCCTTCATAAGATCCATGATCCTTTTAATTCTTATATACCTCGTACCTTCAGCTTCGTAATACTTTTCTTACCTTCGGTTTCTGAGGTACATTTAACGGTAGTTTATCTATTAGATCTGCTGTTACTTATCCTATAGTCTAGTCGTCATCGTGGTGAGAGAAATGTTAAACACTTACCACCAAAAGCGATGACAGGATACCTAGGCTTGATGTTGTTTCCTTGCAGATAGTTGATCAGGTCGGCGTAGTCGGCCAGCGCCTGCGCCGATGACAGGTAGCCGATGTGATCGTTGTCCATAGACTTGTTGCCGAACGGCATCGACGCGCCATAGTATCTGGAATAGATAGAGCATTGATTTAATATCTAAATTATTTAAGGTATTCCACACCAGAACCTATTTAGTGATAGCCGACTGTTATAATAATATGCACTCGACTTTCGAGCGACCGCCTTAAGTGATCGAGAGCTCGAAGCCAAGGCAAATCACCAATGACTTCTGGAAATTATATGTGTTTATCAAAAATTACTAACGGTTTATTAATGCCCTGTTTCTGAAGTAGGTACATTAAGCGGTAGTTTATCTATTCAAAGTAGTTTATATATGAGTTTACACGGTATTGAATAGATAAACTACCGGTAAATGTACCTCAGATATTGGGGTTTAATGGTGATCCATGAATTCTAACTAGGTATGATAATTTTGATTGCTTGGAGTATCGGCACTGCAAAGATCTTTGCAAGTTATTATGATCTGAAAATGCTAAATAGACATGTCTAACTTATATGCCTTATATGCTCAAGCCATGTAATGTGGGCTTCATAAAAAATGGGGGATGGTAAATAAAATTGAACTTAAAGTTTTACAAACCTGTGTTCAGCGAATACTATTTTCGCTTTGAACAATGGTGCTATTTCCCAGATAAATCCTGTGTGTTTCGCGAACACCTCGATTTGACCCTGGAATAAAGATAACACTTACTTTAATCACGTATGTATTAGTCCGAGACGTTCGTGCGCAGTTATTTACTGGAGTAAATATTATACACAGGTGTCAATACAAGTAGCAAATAACTTACTCGCGACTCCGGCCACGTGAAAGGATTTTACGAAGGAAAATGTATCTTATGTGTTAATGCAGGATAAAAACTATCCGTGTAACAAATTTCAACGAAATCTATTCCGTATTTTTGTCCTGATTAGGTATCAACGTCGATCCAAATATATAAAACTTTCGTAATACTAATGGGATTTGCCCTTTTGCAGAAAATAATTTCCTCCTTTAACTTGCTACTTCAATTTACTCTCTTTAAGGTTGGCAGGTATTTGCTTTTAATATAAACTATTTGCTAACGTACCCAGTTATATTAAATTTCACCAAAATGCACAAATAACACCGCTTTGAATACCTCAATTATTATCTATCAAAACAAACGTGTGTTCGAAAACTGCACACTCCAATATTTTTATTCGTACCCAAAAATCTATACTAATATTATAAAGCTGAAGAGTTTGTTTGTTTGTTTGTTTGAACGCGCTAATCTCAGGAACTACTGGTCCGATTTGAAAAATTCTTTCAGTGTTAGATAGTCCATTTATCGAGGAAGGTTATAGGCTATATATCATCACGCTACTACCAAAAGGAGCAGAGTACGGGTGAAAAATGTTACAAAAACGGGGAAAATTTTGACCCATTCTCTCTTATGTGACGCAAGCGAAGTTGCGCGGGTCAGCTAGTTATACATATTTCAGCCAATTTCTACAACATTTTTAGTGATAGATGCATTTTAATCATAATGTAATTGTTCGTAACTTGAACTTTGTCTAGTTTGCAAAAAACTAAATGCATTTCTAAGCAAATATCGCAATCTATTGTTTGCAAGTAATTAATTAATTGTTTTAGTAATTAAAGAGGCGTCTCTTGTTACATGTTTATTGCTGACTATTCTTTATTACCTATTATTACCTATGTATCTATAGTCATTACATAGGTATTAAATATAGCATGATTTAATTATAAGCTTCAAGTTGCAATTGTTTACACTACTCGGTACAATTTCACAATTGCTTAGTGATGTTATGATTGTATCGAATTACTGCTGATCTGTGCATAGTACCTACTTTAAAATAAATAGTAATAAGTAATGCCTATTTAGAAAAAAAATAATTAAGAAGCTAGACTGTTAATTGTAGGTATGGTAATTACGTTTATATTAATTACAATATTAGCAAACGATCCGTTAGCGACTAACTTAGCCACGCGGCTTCGTTCACGTACAAACTTTCATCCTATATTCAGCCTTCAGCCCCTCGGGGAAAGTCTTTTCGCGTTATAGTTTGTATGAACTTGTATTAAGATCTTTTCTCTACACAAAAAAGGCTCGATATTTTGGTACCTCACGAGCTCACTGAAAGAAACCTAAGGAATCGTGTTATTCATTTGTGATTCTTAAAGGCAAAGAGATTTTATTACAAGTTCATACATACTAAAATGCGAAAAGACTTTTTCCCCGACCTAATATTATCTGTTGGGCACTATGTTCATGTCGTTTTCCTTCAACGTCACTTAGTTACAAAGTATAACGGTAGCTCAACAATGAACGATTAGACCCGGGCCCGTGGGGACCTGAGACCGATATACCTACCTAAATCATTGTTTACGTCTGATTGTGTACGTTAGGGCAGCCAAGACTCACCAACCGACTTAACGGACTCATTTCTATGTAAGTAAACATTGTGTGATAATGTGACACATTTACATATAGGTACTGTGTCACAAAGAAAGTTAAACAATTTAGAATAAATTTTAATGTGACGCCAAATTGTAGGGTAAAATCTATACTAATATTATAAAGCTGAAGAGTTTGTTTGTTTGTTTGAACGCGCTAATCTCAGGAACTACTGGTCCGATTTGTTGATATTTCAGTGTTAGATAGTCCATTTGTCGAGGAAGGCTATAGGCTATATATAATTACGCTACGAACAATAGGAGCGGAGTAGCAACAAAAAATGTTACAAAAACGGGGAATATTTTGACCCATTCTCTCTTATGTGACGCAAGCGAAGTTGCGCGGGTCAGCTAGTGAGTTCTATGCCGATGAAAAAACAAATATCCTCTTATTAATAAAAATAAGTAAGTATATGAAGTTATGATAGGCTTATAAAGAGTTTTGTTTCTTTCACTCCTTAGCGAAATGAAAAAGAGAAAACATATTATAGTAGTTTTTTTAATTAAATAAGTTTATAGTGTGTTTATGAATAAGAGGGATAGTATTCAGTAGACAAAAATGCCTCGCACAAGCAGTCTATACTTAAGGAAGCTTGTTTATAGGTAATTCGTAACAATAAGTTTTTCAAACAATTATACAAAACTAATAATGGTACATAAATTGATCTAGCTCTATGAATACCTAATTATTTTCAATGATTCATGCAAATTATTACCCATTGTTTATTACAAGTGCATACACACTGACAAGTAAATATACAGCTGTAACATGAAGACTTACGGCATAACATATGAAAATACAATAATCGACAAACATTTGCCCGAAACATCGTCGGCTTGAAAAGATTTTCCGGGGTAAAACGTATCCTATGTGTGAATCCAGGTTATAAGTAACAGCTTGTTATAATCTTTTAGTGTGTCAAATTCATCAAAATCCGGTCAGTACATTTTTCGTGTAAGAGTAACAAACATACAACACAACATACATACATGATACATTCATCTTCAAAAAATTTCGCATTTATAATATTAGTAAAAATGAGAACAGAGAATGCATGCGCGTGCATTGAAATTTCAGAACTCTAGATAATAATATACTGAAACCATTTCTAACAGGAAAATATGTGAAATAATATCCAGTAATCTACATCGTATACAAGTAAAAACAGTCTGATTCGTATCTGACCTGATAGGTTTAATGTTCCAGAAGCAAAAACAACGTGAACGATTGCAGCTAACTGCTGTAAGCTTTGATACAGTTAATGATACATTATAGCTCTTTTAAGGGGTAATAAGATATTATTAGAAATATTGTTAAAACTATTGGCGATTGAAAAGAGTGTCCAGGAGTTTCTTGCCAGCTCTTCTCATTGGCCCTACCATCCGAACTGGCGGTAAATTCACTCTCTGTATCATTGGCTATCATAAGTGTCAGCATTTGACCTATATGAATAAATGATTTGATTTTGATTTTGATTATTTTAGAACTAATAAGTGGTTAAATGCAGATGCACATTGATAATAAATGTCAAAGTCTGTTATTCTTCCACAAAATAAAGACCACTGTACCGATTCCGATGATATTTCGCATATAGATAGTTGAAGACCCGTGATTAAACATGGGCTACGTGTATTTTAAATTTCAACCCCTAAAAGGCTGTATTAAGGGACGAAAGTTGTATGTGAGGAAAAACTGCACGGTTCTGCTAGTTTACAACAAAAGATAATAAACAGCAAATATTAGGTCGGGAAAAAGGGCTTTTCGCATTATAGTATGTAGGTAGGTATTACTAGGTATGAACTATATTGATATTTTTACAAGTTCATACATACTAAGTATAATGCGAAAAGACTTTTTCCCCGACCTAATATATTAAGGTATTCTGATGTGATAACTAGACAGAAAAACCGAAGTGAAATAATAATAATAGGTTAATATATAATGTCTAAGAAGTGTTCAAAAATAAACATAACTTCACTTATTCCACGATAATTTTATCCTTATCCTCTGACCTCGTTAAACCACTATCAATAACTAAAATAAATACATTCTACATTTATCAATGTTGTTTACAATCGCTAACAAAACGCCGGTGATAATAACCGAAGAATTTAAACTACAATAATACTTGTTAAGATTAACGGAACAATAACACAGTTTTAAAACTGTTTTTATTATATTTACATCGCATTTGCATTTATATTTCTACCCACTAACAGTAATTAAACAACGGCAAAATAAAAATCGGCAGACCGAATTTAGCACAAAGCACTTTAAAATCCTCTAAAATACAGAAAAATAGTATTAAAACTATGTAATATTTACCTCATTTCCCGTATAAAAGAAGATAGGTCCGCTCCCCTGATCCCAATAAGATTCATTCACCAAGTACTTGATTTGAAATGTCTCATTCCTTTGGAATCCAAAATGGTCTAAAGGTACTGTGAACCACTTAGTTTCATATTTATATTCCGCACCGACGACCACTAGTAAGGAGATTAGATAGATAATATTGTACATTGTGTATATTGTAATAAATTTCTTGTGAATTATATGCACACGTCCATTCTGTTTGGTTTCCAATGTGATAATGAGTTATGGAGAGCGGTCGGCCGGCCGCTTACGTGCCTTATGCAATGTTATGTACAGTTATGGACATAAGTGCTGCTTTTTTTGCTTTTTTGTTGGATGTAACGGTTAAGTTATTGTTAACTGATATTGGTTTAGCTTCGTAAACGAAGCAGGTATAGAAGTCTAGTTTATATTGTCACATGTAATTGGGTGTAGGTAGGATACAAATATGTATAACATTTTGTAAACGTGATTTTATTACAGCTCAAGGTTCACCAGTTGGGTTTTACTGTCATAGTCTTCAACGAAATTAATAAAGAATCAAATCTTCTTGACGTAGGATAGCTGGAAAATATAACACAATTCATCATGGGTTTCATAGATCTGTTTTATAACCTTATTAGTATATATTAACACCACAAAACAAATATGACCATTTCATCAACGTAGACAAAGTTACGCATTTTAAGCCACAAATACTATTTATCAGATCTTGATCATATTTTAATGGGAACACATGGGATACCTTGATTTTCGAGGTAAAATTTTAATTCAAATATCTTCATCCAATAAAAAGTTATAAGGTATCAAACAAAAAAACAGACGATTCAACTGCATGTTTTGCGCAGTGGTTAACGTGGTCACCTCGCCGCAATTACCGTAGTGTCGTGTGTGGATAGGGTTCAAATCTCACCTAGGGCATACATGTGTGATGAGCACGAGTATTTATTCTGAGCCTGGTTGTAAATTTATCTATCTAAGTATGTATTTAGAAGTATATAAGTATGTTTATCAGGTACTTGCATACTATCGTACAAGCTCTGCTTAGCTTGGTATTAAATGACCATGTGAGTTGTCCCAAAATATTTAACTAATTATTTATTTGGTTACCATAGTACAAGCTCTGCCAAGTTTGGAATCAATTGACCATGTGTGAGTTTTCCAATGATATTTATTTAGAAGTAGGTTAAAAAGCCCACCGGTTCAACAGTAGTGACATAACGCGCAAAGCACTTGTGTCCTCATATATCAGTATCGTTATTATCTCGGCTCATTTGACCCCTGTCTCGGCAGGATGTGTACCTACCTACAACACATGTTCGCGACTACACTCACATTACACACACTATACAATACTTATCAATCACTTATTTACTTATTACTTATCTAAGATAAGAAAATATTGTACTAAATGTACCGAATTGTTTTGATGATGTGCGTTTGTTATAGTTCGTTAACTTCATAGAGAGCTTTGGTATTTACAATTTAATCAATTTATACATACATTTATATCACGCCTTTCTTCCAAATGGGTAGGCAGAGACCAAAGAACGCCACTACGATCCCTACAAACTTCCCTTGCCTCATACATCCAATTACAATTTCCCTAGATTTTAATTATTAATGCTATGTACTTCCAAAATAAGGTGGTTGTGGTCAGCGCCGCCGGGTCAGTTGCATACTTACGCTGCGAGTCACTGATGCACAAAATTTAAATTTTTATTTATCTCTGCCATTGTCAGCCGCAAAACTTGCTACAAGGCTCTTTACTATGTTTTGGTCAGTAAGAATTAGGTCACTGTAAAAAATGTGAAAGAACTGTGCTCAGAAGTAGGACAGCAGCAGGTTAAATTACTTTGTAGTAATCTTATACCAACTAATATTATTGTACGAGGGATATCCAGATTCATAATCTTGGGTTATTCCCCGTTTATCGACATACTTTGCACTTGATGTCTTTAGATCAACAACGTACTTATAAAGTTCAACTTTATCTCAACAGCCTATTGTATTAAAAGCATTGTTATTTAATAACACAAAATTAAAGCTACACTCGAAAAGTTATTTCAGAAGTGGTTTACGTCAATAGGTTCAGTTACTTAGGAACGACCCTCCCTCGCTCGTGAGGAGACCCTTGCCCAGCAGCGGGACAGTAATGGATTAAAAAGAAGGTTGCAACGAAAAACGTTAGTTGTTGAATAAAACAGAAGATAGCAATAACAAAAACCTTTATTAGATAATCATAATAAATATTTAACAATTATATTAAAAGTTATTATTCTAGTTTGAACATGATTATCATTTAATATCGTGTTAGTTGACTAAGTTAGAATATAAACGTGAACGTTTTGGTGTAAATAGGAAACATTTGAAAAACTTCTTATTTTTGTCTACTGTTATAAATAACTAACTAATTTTGGTAGTATTATAGCCGAAAACTCAAACGAGACTCAATTTTAGGTAAGTCTTGCTTCACACATTCGGGAGCATAAATCAGCCCAGCCGGGCGGGAAAACCGAATACGTGTATATGAATGCTCGGGAAATGCCGCTCGACATCTGGCCAGTTCTCCAGCCAGGCTCCGTTCAGCCACGCGCCTGAATAAAAACTGAATAAAATTTCGATGACAGCCGGTTCAGCGCCTCTAGCGGTCGTCGTAGAAACTATTTTGGCAGTACATTTTAAATGCCAAACTGTTGAGAATCGTGCTACCAAATATGCTGCCCGAATATGTATGTAGCAAGCCATGCACTTAAGTCTCAATCCGTCACTCACATTGACGTTTATTGAAGCGATTATTTCAAGCATCACTCAAAACTTAGTGTCGTTTAAGTATTCAGCCGATTGTCTACTATTTGGTACCAGATAAAGACCTACATACAATCATTTAATTTTAAATACGTGTTGACAATGTCATTATGTGAATATGCATCTATTATAATGTGAAATTTTAGGATTTCCCGGTGATTCTTATTGTTAATACATAGGACGGGAAACCTATGTTTATTTGAACACATTATTACCTTTATTCGTGTAAATTTGAACTATTATGACAAACTGGCTTCCGCCTGCGACCTTGTCCGCGAACGAATATTTCCCGTGGTAAATAGTACCCTATGTGTTAAGCTATGTTATAAACTATCTGTGTATTAAATTTTATTAAAATCCGTCCAGCAGTTTTTTTTTTAAGAAAAATCCATCCATTTTAACTCTACATATTTTTCATCGAAAAGTATGCCAACTGGCTACCGTTTCTTTTGAGGTTGCTGGTAAAATCCGGTCTGACATAAGATAGTTTTCATATCTTGTTTTAACTATTAAATAGTTCAAATTCCTTAGTAACAGGTACCTAGACAAATCCTAACAATAATCTACTCTCCTCCTACGAAACAGTTAAAGGAAGATAGCACTAAAACCTCTAAAAAATGACCCGAGAGGTCAAAAGTATAAAAATGACAGAAGTAAGGAGTTATGTTAAACACTGTTGGTGGGCACCCATTTCCTTCGAGCGACTGTTTAAATCGCTAATGTTCGTGGCCTTGCTTCAATCAGTCGCACAGTGACTCCGTGACTCATGGGTTGACTTACAATGTGGCATACGTCATATGAATCCGTATGTGATGATGAGGGGAAAATTTCGGTAAAGAATTTTGCATGGTGGTAATTTCATGATTGCTTTTGTGGTTTGGCAGTATAATGTATCAGATTTCTGATCACAAGGTATTGGCTTCAAGTCAGTCGGGTAAAGTACCATTGGACTTTTCTCAATAGTAGGCTTGAGTTTGATAACATATGTTGTGAATGACAATATACTAGCCCCCCTTTTACATGGGAATGAGGAACTGTCGATGTATTTCGTACACCTTTGCCTACACCTTTATGCATAACAGGTGTGATATTATGAATGATAAATTTATTGTTTCTGAATGTTTCTAACAAATTTCAGAGTATAAAGTTGCCTAAGTGCTTTGTTTCAATGTACATTGTTAGTTCTAAGTGTGGCGACAACATTACATTATTCATATCAAATGTTTTATAACTGCATTCTGCGGTTTTGGCCGAGTCATCGCTCGTCTCGGAATGTAATACATTTTGACGGAGCCGTACGCCATCTAATACATGTTTGTGGTCAAAAAGACAGTTGTCATTATCATGATGTCGTGATTAGGAGCGTGGGAAGAACTATGACAAGGTAGGTCAATGACTTAGTTTGTCGAGGAGATCTGAACACAATGACATGAGAGGATAGGCTTAAGCTTTGCAGTGGCTGAAGAAAAGCTGATGACGATCAATGATGGGTTCAAAGTGGGTTAATGTCAAATAATTCAGGAATAAATAGTTTTGAAACTTCTTGCTTGCCTTTTGATCCCTGAAAACATTCAGCTAAATATTATTACCACTAGGAATATCAAAGTGTCCAGTTAGCATCAAAATTGTCTTCGTTAACACCATTATTTCACCACACACGCCTAAACAATATCCAGAATCACATAACGCACTATATTTCAATATCAAATTGTTCTGTTCAAATATTTCCCATGTTTTTGTTCAAAGACCTGTTGTTTTCACAGTAATGTTTCAGCACAGCTGGTGGTGTGTGTGGACTGCATGGTCTACATCCACCAGTCCAATCACCTCCAGATCCTGCAGGTGTTGTCTTTGGACGCGGTGATGATGGCGTCACCAGCGTACGAGTACGCGCAGGAGAATATCTCGCCCTGGTGGCCGGACAAGACCTGGTAAGGAAACCATTATTAGTAGTCGTAAATAGGGTAAGTTGAAGCAAATTTCTTTAGAACCAAAACCTGCGGAATTTAAAACTAGGGCTTAGCAAATACTTAAAAAATAACTGATTGTGCATAAACAACTAATCCGCCCTTTGCTGGAAATAGTAGCAATGCTTAATCGTTAGTTTCTAAATATCTTCTTGCAATAAATGTTGTATTATAAGGCGATTGTAAATGTTCTTAGTTCCTCGACTTCTATTCAATTACTAGGACTAGGATTTACCTGGATGCAGTTCCCCGTAGCACTATTCCAAACCCTAGCACTTCTGTCAGCTGAAGCAGTAAGTAGACATCCACCGGCAGGGCTGAAGCAAACCTGTTCGAAAACAACTTTACTATCAACTCAAAAAAAATACAGGTTAGCTTCACAACTTATGAATAAATGTCTGATAGCCAATCTACTAAATAAAACGACAGCATACGTTCCAAAACAACTGTCAAAATTCGATTTGATAAGCTATGATATTTATCCAGAAGTAGCAATACAAACGAGGCCTGACAAATAACTTATGATGATAAAGCTATTACAATCCCATCACACCAACGCAATCTTAATGAGAGTTGTTTGTTTTTAAAACTAGGATTAATATATTTCTCTGTTTCTGTGGTACCTTAGATACTTCTTCCCGATGTCCCTTCATGACGGCGAGCTCCTTGAAGTCAGCTCTGACGTCATAGATCCTGGCGGAACAGTCACTGGATGACGTCGCCATGCGCTTGCCTGCCCAGTCGAAGCAGATGTCCAGTACCTGTACGAAAAATGTATTACGAGTAGTGCATGATATACTGGGTATATTGATGCTCATTTTTTTAACCTATTACTGTCTCACTGCAGGGCAAGAGTATCAGTCAAACGAGAGGTTAGGCCTTGAGTCCACCGCGCTAGTCAAGTGCGGGTTGGGGACTTTGCATGCTCTAAATAAATGTATTAAGCAAATTTTAGGCATGCAAGGTTTCATCACTTTTGACTCTCAGTCTCACACATACTTAATATCACACCTGTTATACCCGAAGGTTTAGGCACAGGTGTATGAAATGCATATGGGTTTGGCCATTAGTTTCATGTTATAGAATGCAAGCCAATTTCACTCGTGTGTGTTAATCGTAGCATATTATAGTATCGCATTCATATTCTTGAACTTACTTACATTGTATTTTACATAATCTTGGTTAATTCCCATTTCATATTATTAGTATGAGTGAAAATTATTGTTATCAGTTATTGACACAAGACATCATATTTCGTACATTTTCCGACGCAAAAGATTAGCTTTGATGAGTCCTTTATTCGAAGTGTAACAGTCAATTGAGTAGAACCTAATAAATTGAGTTTGTTATTGATTTGCATTCAAAGTTTCAAGAGTTCTCTTCCTAAGAACTACTTCGACAGCAGCTATTAATACTACGCTAACTCGTAAAACTGAACTTTACAGTAGAACCGTTTAAACCTTTTGTAATGAAAAGAACGTTTAGTTAGTGTTGAATAAGATTTGTAACTTCATTACTTTTGTTTATTTCTTAATGAAATTTTTATGTCATATAAAACAACACATTTTAAGACATAAAGAAACGTTTTTAAACCAAAATTTAAGTTAGCGTAGTATAAATAGTTGTTGTAGACTTACATCTTGAAAGCAGTAAAGCACACTATATTCCTTTCTAAAGAACTTAGAAATAATTAAATGTGTTTACCTCATCAGTATGTCCAGACACGGTGGCAAGGCAGGAGCTCTGCCGTGCGTCCCAGAGCTTGGCGCTGCCGTCCAGAGAGGAGGAGCCCACCAGCGAGCTGTCCCAGTTGTACTGCACGTTCGAGATCTCCCCGTCGTGACCTTGCAGCACTGACACACGGCTACAACACAATTATTTACTTCTCACTCCGGTTTCTGAGGTACATTAAACGGTAGTTTATCTATTCAATAGCGTCAAAAGTCATACAAAAAACGCTATTGAATAGATAAACTACCGTTTAATGTACTCAGAAGCCGGGGGTTAGACAGATTTTTTTAACGACTACTCCCGCACTAAGAATTGCTCTTGTATCGCAGGGACAAGCTTACAAACAACGGACACAAAGTACAACCAAACCCGATATAACTATTTGTGGATAGCACAAATAATTGTTCCGTGAGGGGATCGAACCCAAAACCTCCCGACGCAATGGTACCTGGCGACCTCACCACTGCGCCACGGAGACAAAACATGGGTAGACTCCCGAAAAGGTGGTGCGACGACCTAGTGAAAATCGCGGGAAGCCCTTTGATAAACGCTTAAACAAACATTTTTTATTTTGACCAAAGCAGCAATATGTTTGAAAACGTATTGCTATCATTTTTAAAGTAGGCGTTACGTTGTTGTCACTCTCCATTCACTTTTTAGTAAGTTACGTTTTAAATGTTGGTACATACTCTGGTAGTCTAGTGTCCCATATAGATATGGTGCCGTCGAAGGAGCCGGTGATCATCCTCTGACCTTCGTTGGGGTCAAACTGTAGCGCGATGACCTCAGCCGTGTGACCCGCGTAAGAATGAATCTCTTGTCCTAAAACATACAGGTAAATGAAAATAAATGTAAATAGTTGCACACTTGATATCTTCAGCTTACTTCATTCATTTGAAGTAAGCAGTATTATCGAAAATGCCGATCAAATACAAAAAGTTTTTTAGTTCCCACATAGTGTCATAGATGGCGTTACATTACACTAAGTTCACTTCAAGTAGTTCTACCTTAATGATGAGTACCTCGTACCTCACGAACATTTTCTAAATTAATTATGCAAGAAGTTTACCTAGCAGCAAGCTACATAAAGAGCTATTAAATAAACACACAAAATCTTCACAATGCTCTAAAAAGAATTGGTACTCTTATAAGTTCATAAGGCAATAAACCCTAGCTAGTTATTTATTAATCAAAGACAGTTTGATTGAATTCGAAACAACGGAAGTGCGTGTCTTCTATTTAGAATACGAGCTTGAAACATTATTTATGAGGTCAATGATACGACAGACTCATCAATTCTATATACAGCTATCATTAAATCGCTCTGACATAGAAAGGTGTAATTACATGTATATGTAGATAACTGCGGCTAATGTGGATGTGAATTTTGTAAAGGTTATCTGATATTGAATGATAGGGAACTTAGGTTTCAGGAGGTCAAATTAGCATCCGCTTTTCGATAACTTAAAAAAAGGCACGACGTTGCTTCTACTTCTTTTAAAATGATGACTAGATCTACCTAGATAACTAGATCTATCTTAGGCATTGAGGCAGCGGTAAAGCCGAATTATTTCTGAGTAATGTATGAAGACTTGAATGAAAATCTAAGGCGCGCAATGTAGCAAGCTTAACATTTTTTTTTTCGTTACATAACGTAATCGGTCTGTAGAAATCAATATTAGTAAGTATACTATTTATTTTAAACTGATAGAAAAATGTGAAAATATGATTTAAACAATTTTTTTCTTAGTTAAATTATCATATCCGAGGCATGAAAATAAAACTTATCATGGCACTAAACCAATTTGGCGCCCATAGCCAGTTGCATTCACCGGTCGGTAAATGATCTTCGGGTTAAGCAAACCTGACATGGAAAAGTAATTCCATAGATGGATGACCACATGTAGTGATATTTGTACAGGGTGTCTCCGTGCTTCAGAGGGGACGTAAAAATCGATCCAGGTTGTTGTCAATTAAGATAACAGTCGTTAAGCCACGTCAAACTTTGGCACTAGGATGACCATTTTCCATACGATAAGAAGATGGAGACTAAACTAAATCAGCCGTTTGAATTTCCTTACCAGTGTGAGCATCAAACAGCTTAGCAGTATGATCCATGGAGCCAGTGGCGGCGAGGTCTCCTTTAGCATTGAACTGAGTAGCCACGACCTCTCCGCGGTGACCCCACAGTGTCGACAGGCATTCCCCAGTTTCTGGGTCCCAGATCTTCGCTGATTTGTCGAAGGAACCGGTTAAGACGCGGGTGCTGGAAAGAAATGTGTTTAAAACTATTACTAACCCATTATTTGAGCACGAGACTCCTAAAGAAGCAACCTTAGGCCACTTTTCTTGCCGCATGCTTGATGCTAGTTTTATTAGTTATACTTCTAAAAGAACTTCATGGTTGTACAAAGTTTTCTCAGGAAGGATTCCTCAATCGCAATAACATAAAGAAATATACAAAAATAAGAAGAAAGTAGCAAAGTAAATTTATTTCAGGTGCTATAGCGAGAAAAGAATAACATAAATGAAATAAACGCAAAAACCGATATTTCACTAAAGTCTTGGTTTCGCATATTGTCCATCCATTTGTGACCCATAGATTGTTGTTTCATTGTTTATAAAGTTTCCGCGACAAATCAGACGATTAGAGTAGGTACTTCTAGCAAGAGTTGTGTTACAAAAAAGGAAAAATACTCCTATAATACATAGAAACATTGTCACAACAGGAATTTGAACCCGGTAGATGTCTCACATGGGTAATAGTCCAATGCGTCACATGGGCAGTGCTATTTTCCTCAATTATTATTTAATTTGCCTGTTTTGGAAGGCCATATTGCATACCAAGGACGTTTATAAACATTCATAATACCGACCGGCATTGATCTTGAACAGATAAAAATAATTGCCATCTGAATGACAAAGAACGATTACATTTTCGGACTATCATTTACCTAGAATTTGCAAAAATAATAGTTTAGTACAAATTACAATATGAAAACAATAGTTCGCGATTCAGTATCGTACTAACAAACACTGCGACACAAGATCGTGACAATAATATTTAACGCATAAGTTATGGAATAATTTTATGGCTGTCCCAATGGAATACTTTAACTATTTTTACTTTATTACTGAAGAAGTAAGTTTAAAGTTTCAGTGAAAGAGTAAATCCGAACCTTAAATTACATTGCGATTTTTTTGTGAGACTATTAGCTAATAGAGAAAAAACAAATCGAAAACTATCTGTCCGCCGTTAAAATCAGCTTTGTTTATAAAGTTTGAAATAATTAGCAATACTAACCATGCTGGAAAGTTGAATCCGACGGAGTACACGACGTTCTGATGTCCAGACAACGAGTTCAGCTCCTTGCCTGTCTCCACGTCCCAGATCTTACACGTTCTATCATAGCTTCCTGATAGACATCTGTTACAAAATACTGATTAGTTTTGTGTACCGTATCAGTTTATGAGAAAAACTGATAACTAGTAGGTCTCAGTTGTGTTCAGTTTTTAGAATTTCTGCCTCATACTTATATACGTATCGGAGTTGGTGATTGCGACAGGCTTGCTCTAAATCTTAAAAACCACAGTGATCAAACCATTGAATATTGAAATACCAGATACAACTCAAATCACATTGTTCCTTACACATTTAACATACATTATATTATACATCTATGTATCGTATGGTTAGTGGGTCAACCTAGTGTCAAAGTTGTTCAAACGGCCTGAAAGGCCTTTGACGTGGTAGATAACGACTGTTATCTTGATTGACAATAACCGGGACCGACTTTTTATGTGCCTTCCGAAGCACGGGTACATATGTAACTACATGAAATTATGTATTTATCATATGACCAAAGAATGCCACTTACGATAGCTACAAATTTCTTTTGCTTTCATACAGTTATCATACGTCTCTGCTAATCTAGACCTTAAGGTACAAGCCGCAAAAACAATTTCTTCATAAAATAAGTGTGTCATTTGTACCCTGTGACGCTCACAGGTCCGGATCAACAAACCATGACTCATTTTCACCACTTATTATGACGTTGAAACTCGAGGAAAACCGACCTATCTATCAGTGCACAAGCAACGCCTGACCCAAAAGAACTTAACACAATATAAACAAGTTATTGCTTATATAAATTACATAATAACAATGTCTTATTGGAAATCCCACAAGCATTTGTCATCAACAAACAAGCTTCCTTCAATCACTTACTCAACCAATGTTATTAAAATTTATGCTTTCTGTTAGGAACTGCTATGACAAATTTCCTCCTCACAGATTCATATGATGCGTTGTTAGATAGTGAGTAAGCAGGGTTTTCTTACGATGAGAGCATCATGATAGATAAACCTAGGAGATTCAAATCGTGGGTACAATTATCTCTAAGGACGCATTTTTTAATCATGTTTAAGCTGTTTCTACGCTAGGAAAGCCGAGCATGAGCGGAGCACGAGTCGAGCACAAATTTCTTCTAAAAACACGCTCGTTCGAGGCTCTTAAGTCAGTCCACACTACACAAATTTGTGCTCGGTTCCTCTAGCGTAGACGCAGCTTAACGCTTTCTGTGCCGAAGTCAGTCATCATATTAACATTAAACCAATAAATATGTTAACTGACTTTTGTTGTTGTTTTTGAATTAAGCCATTGTTTTTAGCTCTAAGAAAGAGGCACTGAATCTATAGTTACATCGCAAGAAGGGCGCGAATTACTTGTGTTAGTAAATCCATGATCTTTGTTAATTAAAATGCTTCATAGATGTTATACAAAGAGCTATAACGTTGTAATAAAACAGGTGTGCCATCACACGTTACATGTATTAACCTTACAAGGAGCGAAAACATCCATAATTAGTGTTTAATCGTATTTCATTAACTTACGCGATTTATTCCTCGTAATTCCTTTACTATAGCGGTTACTAGCGACATATTCTGATTTAATTAATGGCTGATCGTTTGTTAGTTTATCGTGCACACGTTCATAGCCAGTTGCCTTCACTGGTTAGTAAACGATCTGTAGGTTAAGCAACCCTTGGCGCCGACATTAGGCAGATGAGTTCAGTTGTATTTGAGATGCGTCACCCTGTTCCAGAGGGCACGATGGTTTGTTTCGAGTGTATATTTGTGATCTAAAACTATATGATAGTCAACGCGGACTCCTGCATTTTACTTTGAGTAGCTTAGCGTTTGGACGAAGTTAATTTCCAAATAGCATTTTTATTAGCCTTCTGTTGCATCCTACTGCTGAGCGATGCTCTACCCTTTATCTCTCCAAAACTCTCGATTCGAAAAAGGTGTTTACCACCAAGCAGATACCGAAAAGAAATCAGATCTCCTTTTGGGCCTTCCCCGTTGCCGCCGTATTATCAAAATAGTATTAGATTATAAGAATACTTACTAAACCTATTTTTAAATCGAAACAACAGTAATAACTTACTTGTTTCCACTTTTATCAAAGGCAACATTAGTGAGAGGCAGAACATGCGTCATGAGCGTCTTGTAGATGTAGAACCGCTTGCCCGTGGGACCTTCATGCTCGATGCGCTTCTTCAACGTCACCAGGCACTGCTCCAGCTGGCCGCGGACCTCGTCCGTGATCAGGACCTCGTTCTTGTACAGGTTTGAGGCTATTTCTTTGGTGTCCGAACTGCGGGCAAAGGATATGGATTATGGAACTTACTTGACGATGGGGCGTATTCCTCAAAAATATTATAACTCTGTTGGGTATATGTCTACATTGTCTAACTAAGGTTGTGTCACTAAACAAATAAAAAAAATTGCTCTTGGTGTATTCATATTTTTTTTTTATAATGATTGATCGGTAAAGAATATACGAGTATGAGGCAATGAGAGTGATTCCCCATCGAATAAGAACATAGGTAAGTACAAAACTCACGCCTCTTCTGACATAGGGAGGCACACATACGATCCTTAGCACCCAATATGTAGTCAATACTTATGCGAATAATGGTAGCCGATGGCCGAAGCCAGAAATGCTAAACAACCAAATCTGCAATTTCCTGCACGACCAAATACGATTCGTATTCACCTACATAACAAAGTGCTAATTTTAATCTATAAATCTTTTTCAAACTTACTCAGCATCCAGATCAAGCAGATCAATTTCTTTATTCTTCACGACACCTTTCTGCAAGTACTCCAGGGTGATGCCGGGAGGATGGTACCTCAGGTGGAACTTCAACAGCTTCATGTTCACCGCTCACGTTGCCATATTTTTACAAGACTTTTTATTTTGCGAGTAAAATTGTTTCCAAAATGTGACAGTATTTTGTCAATAATCACGTTGCCATGGTAACCAGGGTTGTTTATGTGGTTATTGGAGAAACTGTAAGCAGGTCAAGGATATTCTTTGTCGTTTATGGTGAGGGTTCATTTAGAGGGTATTTACAAGGGTATGTTTTTATTAACTTGTAAAAGGGGGTAATTGAAAAGTAAATGACTTGACAATTGTAATAAGTACTTTGTAGCCGTTCTATGCTTTACCTTAAAATACACTTAGGTTGCACTCGCCGTGGTCGCAGTATAATGCGTGTTCGCGTTACTTCCCGTATTCTATTACCTATACAATATGTGTTTAGTAGTTCATGTAATTACACATAACTACTTACTAGGACTTACCTATATTTGAAAAAGGTCATATGCATAGTACCTACTCGTAACCGTCCCGTATGCCAAGGTGTATGGATGTGAAGAACTGTTCTTTGGTTCTGCCTATATTGGAAATAGGTGTGGTTTAATGTAACCTATAATATATGTAAAATATTATTTTAAACGCAAAATTGTTACTGAAATAAGAAAATTGCGATTGTAACATAAGTTTGATAGATTAAACTAATCATAGAATTAACACGTTCCAATGTAACCGGACAAGGCAATAAGCCGCTACATTTCTCATATCCTTCTACATTTCACAACGCTTCAGCGAGTTTCTGAACGTTTTGAAACCGACCGTTGTGCCAACATCCCATATAATACTGTGAAAACTACGAGGATGATGTGTTGAAATATTGCTGTTAATTGCACGTGTTTGAACTCCATTTACACGTGTTAAATTTACTAATTTTGTTTGTTGTTAAGGCTGTGGAGCGCGCTGTGTCCAAAAATTATGATACATGTGTATTTTTATGTGAAACTTATTTATGTAGGTCTTTGTTTAACGAAATTATTCGATTAATAAGATTGCTAAAACATAGGAGAGAGATTCTTTGGGGCATTATTATCTTTTTCTATTCTCAAACAATGAAACGATCGAGCAATAGAATTCCCCTATGAAGGAAAGTATTGGATCGGCATTAAGGTTGCATTACAGTAATAAAAGTTACAGCGTTAATACCGGCTATAGTTTCCCAAAAAAACGCAAGAAAGTCATATAATATAAAAATAAATCGCAAAAAAATAAAATATTAATGGCTATTTTCAATTTTTTCGACATCGAGCAGCTAGCATTTATAGCATCAATAAGGTCTGCATAACATAGCTTTTATATATCTCAGTAGTAGAGATAGAAGTGTGTAAGTCTGTGTGTTGTATTTTTTTTTCATTTTAAGCAATGAAAACGTTTAGTCATTACGTATTTATTTCATCTAATAGCAGGCTCAAATATTTGATTACATCGAAACCGGTTAATTTGTTAGGCCGTGAAAGCGGATTGTAATCTCACTTTTTATTTAAAAGGATTTTGCAACTTGATTTCTAATCTTATTGCATTGTATACAATCGAATAAAGGCAATAGTAATGTAGTCTATCTATTTGAACGATTTATTGGATAAATGACAAAGATCATATTATCATAGGTGACGTCTTAAATGTGCGTTGTACACGTAACCGAAGGTCTTGTATGACAAGATGTATGGATGTGAATGTGGCAATGGAAGTCTGTAAGGGTCGTACAAAGTGGCGTTCTTAGGTCTCTGTTCACCGCTGGGAAAAAGGCCTGAATATATGTATGTATGACACATTCTTGCGAATTATTTTACGAACTAAGAAAGTAAATATGCTACTTTTCTTGCTTATTAATATAATGACGCAAAATGAACCGCGGGTAGAAATTAGTACCACAATTCAATATTTTAATTACACATACTTACCAGGATTGTGTTATTGTTATTCACGGTCAATGATTTCAACTTTAGAATTCAAGAAAGAAAGAAAGAAGAAGATTCAATTTCAAGAATAGCGTAATTGAACAATTAATGTCGTCATTGCTGACAAATGATGACACGAAAGAATATTATGTAGCTTTTTTAATATAAATGTATTAAACTTTTCTAAAAACGAAAACGTCCTCTAAGCAAAACGCATAAAAACAGATCATAGCACATATTATATTTTTATAAAAATTGTGTTACATGGGTATTTTAATTTAGACTTTTTTGGTCTTGTGCACGACATGGTACCTGGCAACTCGGCGCCGGAAAAAAGCCGTTAAAGATTTATTTTTCTAAGATTTATTTTTCATATTATCTGACATTATTGCATTTTTTCCTGATATTCCAGTCGGTATTTATGAATTAATTTTTATCACCGCTTGCAACCTTTGTTTTGATTTAATATTTTCCGCCATAATTCCTTTCAAAAAAAATCGGAAACTGATGTGTTAATCCAGATAAGGATTTTTTTGTATACCGGTAACTTTACCGTCACTGAGTAACAAAAATCGAAAATTTCGTAATTCGTTTATCACCACATCAATTTTCGGGTTCTGATTTCTTTTATTGCTGTGGTCTGTTACTTTCATATAGTCAAAATATTGTAGTAATAAACGAATCTTAGTGAAAACGCGAATCTCGCAGTGATACAGCATGTCATACAAACACACAGGCAAGATATTAGCTGTGGAACAAAAGCCAGGTGGCCCATATACCGGAGACATGATGAAAAGCTGCCAAGAAGGCTTTTATATCCACACATATCTGTGTAAGCCGCGGTCTCGTTTAACACACGAAGCTTTTTGCTTTTACTTGTGAGGATTCAAGTGGGAATATATGGGGATAATTAGTTTTTGCGTAGTTATAAGTGAAATCTTATAGTTTAATTTGAGTACTTGAGTGTAATGAAAATATTGTAAGCAGTTCAGTAGTTTTAAGGAAATTGTGTGTAATTATATCTTTTTTAACATATTTTTTTACATGTGAATATTTTTTTGTAAAATTATGAAAAGATTTTTATTAAAAAAGTTTAAAATAAAACTTTTTTTTTAGTTTTCAAAAAGTTACCTGGTCATATGATGTCAAAAAATTACGAACAGCCGTTAGAGTTTTATTTTTTTGTAACTTTTTCTTTTTACTATTTAGCTGTCTCAAATATTTTTGGCGACATTGCTGCCAGTCTTTCAAGAAACATGAACTATTGTAATGCAACCTCCATGTTGATTTAAAACATTCCCTCATAATTTAATTTAATCTTTAATGACGTTTGTTGTTTGAGATAATAGTAATGATTTATTGCGTTATTGTTTCTGAAGATTAATATTTCTAGGAATACATTCTGTATAATCTTTAAGGAATTATACCTACACAAGACTTAGTATTTGACGACTTACACATATAATATATGTGACGTAAGGCGAGAGGCTTGTTTACTATAAAGACATTTTTGTAGTTTTAAATCTACACATACATACATATACATATAATATCACGCCTTTTTCCTATAGGGATAGGCAGACGCAGACCAAAGAACTGAAACTTGATTTAAAATCTCTCTTGATTTAAGAACTAAATATTTTATTTTACTATTTTAACAGTTAACTATATTAAATTAATGTCAAGTTTATTTCACATGGTATATAACAATGAGCTATACAACAAAAACTCGCGGCTTTTTCTCACACGAGGCTAGGCTTCATTCATTGTTGAGCAATTTCCGCCGACCAACCTGTTTGTACGACTCGGGAATAGAACCGGATCTCGTACGGTGAGCGAACATTCAGTATGAAGTTTAATTCAATGCTTTTTGTACTTTCAAATGATAACATTGTTGTAGTTATATATAAATTTAGTTTTAAGAGTTGTGTAACTGTTTTTTGGCTACAATTATTTTAGTATCCGTAAGACGACAGTGGCTTTTATTTTTAGATTCCGAAACAGTGAGACAAAGTGGATCCATTTTTCAGAGTTGTTGTTATTTTTCAGACAGTGTTTGTGTCATCGAAAACCTTTTTTTTCTTTCACAAATACCTGAAACAATTGCCTTTGATAGTACAACAAGAAAAAAACTAGTTTTATAATACCAGTAGATATAGTACCTTTTTTAAATCCATGACTGTATGTGTAGGCAAGACAATCCTCCGGACTGCGGGGTTAGTCTTTGAATTCATCACGCTGGGCATGTGCGGGACTTTGAAGAAATGTTTTAAAGAACTTTTAGGCATGAAAGGTGACAACTGACAATTATAGTCATAATTAGTTTTTAGTCCCAAATACATATGTCCCAGGTAGGATTCGAACTCGTCACACGCGGCGCTAAGGTTATAATCCGTTTATATTCTTTAAAGTATAGTAGTAGTTCATAGTGATAAGAAGTCAAGTACCAAGTGTGGTACAGTCAGGCTCGGATGCACACACGTAATTGTACCACCATGTGACCACCATCAACCGTGGTGGGCAGAGCGTGAACCATGGCGTGTGGCGACATAGGGTACATAATAATTAATGGCTTTAATTATTATCTTTAAGTTTTAAGTTTGAACCATTAGTTTAAGAAGAAGAGAAACAAATCTATGTATATAATCTATTTTATGCAAAACACTCTGAAGATGCTTCTAAGGCGCAGTCGGTAGTATATCCGACTGCTGACCACGAGATCCCGGATTTTGATTTTGATTCATTAAAATGCCAACTGCTGGGCAAGTGTCTCCTCTCGGAATGAGGGAGGGGTTTGGCCTTTAGTCCAGCTCGCGAGGCGCCAATAGCCAGTTGCGCTCATCGGTCGGTACACGATCTGTGGGTTAAGCAACCCTTGGCGCAGTCATTCCATAGATGGGTGACCACATAGTGGTATTTGAGCTGGGCGTCTCTGTGCTTCGGAGGGCACGTAAAAAGTCAGTCCCGGCTGTTGTCTACTAATATAACAGTCGTTAAGCTATGTCAATGGCCTCTCGGGCGGCTTAAACAACTTTGACACTAGGTTAGCTACTAACCATACGACAAAACAAAAAAGCAGATATTCCAAATGTCGTCATGTAGAAGTATATTTGTAACGAATGAACATCATCTAATCATTCGTGGCTTAAGACATAACGGAACTTCATTTAATTACAAAATTACCCGCAACGAGATTATTAGTGCTCATCTATCTATCTATAAAATCTACTGAGTGAGTGAGTGACTGACTGACTATTACTGAGCGTAAAAAATTGAAATTTGGATTTGGAGAATGTCTATATGAAAGGTACGCAATAAAAAAGTGTTCTGGAAGCGGAAAAACTAAAGAACCTTACGAAGCCACCGGCTTTATATAAAACGGATTATAATATTTATAACTCAGTACAATGTAATCTTCGCAACATAGTCAAGGCTATATGATCCACGGTAGCAACCCTATGCATCCGGTCGGGCAGGTTGCTACGGTCCTTGACCGCAAGCCATACCTGCTTGGGAAACACCATGCTTCTAATCATAGTACCACTTTTGAGGGGAATTCTCCCTTGCGCCGGGGTAATTATTGACCGATGTAATAGACATTTTGTGTTTGTATATGTTTAGGGAATTTTATCCTTCTAGTTTATAAGGATAAAAGTGCGTATTTCCGTCAAATCAATATTTATTTATAGGAAATTAATTTCAAATGTTTTATATAGTAAACGAAGAATACAAAATTAAATCTGAATAAGTTAACACTAAAATGAAAAGGCCTTTGTCTCATACATTTTAACCGTAATAAACTGCAAAAAATTAACGTAACTGCATAGTAAACTGGGGAAGTCAAACCATAAACCATAAAACCATACGCCCTACTTAATAATCACAAATAATCACAATTAATATTTACAACGAGATAATAGGAAACAAATTCAAGGTAAACACACCTGAGAGCTGGTAACACTGCATGCGACCGCGCAGTCTACCGCGCGTCAGGTAAGCGTGCGCACGTTCTAAATTCAAAATTGGCGAATTGCGCGCGCGTATTTACTTTCTTTTTTTTATTATTACGTCACAATCGTGTTACGTTTCGTAATTGCGGCTCGTTTTGACGCAACATAGTGCTTTCTGTGAAGTGAAGTGAATAAAATAAAAGTTTTGTGTTATACATAAAATGGGATTTTGATTTTATCGGAAATTGATTTGAAATAACGTAAGTTGTTATTTTATTCAATTTTTATTAATTAAGTGTGTATTTTATTGTTATTGATATCTCTACTATTGAATATTATATTCTTAAATACAATAACAAAACACCGGTATCAGACAAGGGCACAACAACACTTCGTTTCTTCAACAAATATTGTAAACAATAGAGTTTAACATCTCTACCTGATGTAGAGCTTTACAAGTCATTATTTTTTAACCTGTTAAATGTAACCTTTATAGAGTTGTAACCCAAAAGGTCTTCACGGTTGAATAGTTTGACTCCATGAACATACGAAAAAAATAATTTATTGCTATGCTACTTTAGACATAACTCTCCTGTTTTTTTTAAATAATATATTAGTCTTTTATGTGTTTATGTGTGTAAAGGATTTCTCACAACAAAATAGAATAACTACAGATCTTTTTATATTTCATCATGCCAAATTTTATCTCAAATCATTTAGCCGTGTTCGCGTAATTTGCTAACAAGATAAAATCATTCAAATTCTCAATTTTAGAGGTAGAGTAAAGACACAATGAAGAGTCACTAAACAATTAAAGTTGTACTTGTTAATTTATAGTCAGTAATAAATAGTCGTACTAGACTCTACAATCTAATGGTAGAGTCGTAATCACCACGCTATTAAACAGCCGGGTAACGAACCTGTGTACTTGTGCAGAGTTCATAGTATATTGTAATGAGGTTATTGGTTGAAAGTAAATATAGATAGAGTCGTTTTTGTTTAATAAAAGATAATTTATTTATAGAAATAGTGATGTAGAATAGTAGAATCTTCGTATTAAAATCAATATTTCGCTGGTTTAACTTAAAGAACTCATACTCGAGTTTAAGATTTATAAATGCCTATTGAAAAGACGGCCTCTGTGGCGCATTGGTTAAGGTGGTCGCATCGTTACTACCAGTGCGTCGAAAAATTATGTTAATCTTAATTCACACACGGAACAATTATTTGTGAAATCCACATATACACTTGGTGTATTGTGTTCGTTATTTGTATGTTTGTAAAAGTCCCCGCGGCACAAGAGCTTTTAGTGCGGAATTTAGATTTAAATTCATAGTGCAGGAGTTGTCTTTGAAAAGACAACATGAATTTGGTCAAAATAAAAATGAAGTAAATATTCTTCTTCTTATACAAATAAAAATAACTATATTTTAAACAAATTTAAAATCTTTGCAACTCTACATCACACAAGTAAGTTAAATAAAATTACATTAATATTTAAGAGGTGATAATTACCTAATGTTTACAAATATTTCTTAAACACAGTCTAATAGAGTCGGTTGTCATTATTTACAACTGGTTTTTGCACTCTACAACTAAATTACCTACGTAACATAATTTATTATTCAAATGGAATTTCTAGCTAGAGTTAGTTTTATCTCAATCTTACGTAAAGCGTTTAGTTATGTGTATTTATTTAGGTATTTCGTTTATTGAGTAGAAATAGAAACGACTCTATCTAGATAGAGAAGATTTCTGGTTAAATGTTTAATTGTTTACAATTATTACATCTAATAGAAGTGTATTAGCACTTCTATAAATAAAAATGAGCTTTTATATAGGTACGTAATTTGCAGAAGTGTGTGTGATTGTATGTTCCGATTTTTCGCCAAAACGGTTGAACTGATTTTGAAAATACTACGCGGGGTGTGCCTATTATTCAGGAACACAAACCTATATGGTATGTACTATGCTTTTCCAGGCTGCTACTTCACCACATAGTATAAACAAAGTCGCTTTTCGCTGTCAGTCCGTATGTATGCTTAGATCTTTAAAACAGCGCAACGAATTTTGTGGACCGATTCTTGTAGGTCTGTTTGTAAAAATTTATAAGGCTTTTGTAAAACATTTTTTTAAACCGAGCGATTCCTGATGATGATTTTTGTGAAAAAGTAATAAAATATGTATTTATAGCTAGTATATTATTATTATTATACATTAAATAGCAAAAACAGTCATAAGGTAAAATAAATGTTTGTTTAGTTAATATTTTACCTTTGTTATTATCAAAGTCATACATTGTTATTGAAATGATTCGAGGTTCTATTGCGTAATATAACAACGTTGTTTAATTGAGTGAGTTAAATGAATGAAGGTTTCACTGAATCCGTGTTAAAAATATTTCCCGTTAATATTCTTTTGTTTTCCGGAATTAAACATTATTTTATTACACTCGAAGAATATATAATAATAATCGATGATTTTAAATTATATGTGAAAAAAAGAACTGTCGATATGGTAACCAAATATTATTAGGTAAAATATGTAGGCATATTATTATGTAAAAAAAATAAAGGAATGCGTTTATTTTTGCTAAAATGTATTCGAATTTCTTCGAACGATTTCTTGTTTTAAAAAAATGTGTCAAAGAATATTATTTACACGAAAATAAATAAAAAATACTGAAGTTAAGACCAAAAATACATTTTTGAAATATGAACAGTTGCATATCGCAAGCTATTCCCAAAGCAGATTGGCAAGATGGAGTACAGTTCTATATTTGAAATTGATTTTTATTTCCAACCACAATCTTTGGGGGCCGGCCGGGCCTGCGGATTGCATCCAATATACTGTGATTCTCCCGACACTGTCAGATATCTGTTATGAAACTATTTCGAGATTTAATGTAGTTTATATCAAGCGGTTATTTACAGTCTTTTATGGCTATAATTGTTTAATCAATATATGTATAAAACTCTTCATTACCGAGTTACTGACTGGTGGACAACGCATAGCCGAAACTACTGAGCATAGGTACCTAGTTGATATTTGGTATGAAGATTCCTTACGTAGTGTAGAGGAGCACTAAGAGAGGATTTTTGGAAATTGCACCCCATATAACTACCACGCAGACGAAGCGACAGGCGGACACCTGGTGTATTATAAAGGGCGTATATAGACAGATCTCTTTAACAAATATCTAGATATGCCTAAGAGTTAAGATATGTCTTTCCCCTTAAAATCGAATAGCAGGCGTCTCAATATTCGAAGGGGCTATATCTTTTCGATTTGTCCTTACGGGGTTGTCAAAATGAATTCGCTTGCTATAATCATTAAATACATATTTTTCTTCATTCACATTTACACTTTGTTCCACACATCATAAATATTCGGTAAAAAATAAAAACACGTTTCTTGATACCAGTTAAAAATGCTTCAGCTGTTTTAAAGGTCACATATTTTGCTCATTCATATTATTATGATAAATAACATATAAAATTGAGATTTCACTAGCCTTTGATTAGGTTAATTTTGTTATGTTTCATACACCTCTACCTGATGTACCTACCGATGTTCCTAATGTATGTTTAAACACAAATATTGCCTCCGTGGCACAGTGGTTAAAGTGCCAAGTCGCTATCGCTATCGGGAGTTTCGATTCCCACACGGAACAATTATTTGTGCGTTTCACTTATAGTTGTTTCGGGTCTGGTTGTACTTTGTGTCCGTTGTTTGTATGTATGGAAAAGTCCCCGCGACACAAGAGCTAAGAATTGAGAGAAGAATCTTTTTAGGAAAGAAAATGTTTCTTTTTACCCCCGTTTTCCTCTTAAAGTAGGCATAATATTGCGTAATTAAAACCAATCGCAAGGAGCATTGTGTTTACTACGCGAATGACTCAACGTCCGGCCATTTCGGACTATCTAATAGAAATTGAAATGATGCGTCACGCGGTACGAATATTTATTTAACTTATGTAACGAGTGATAGTGAAATGAGATTATTTTGTTTTTATTCTGTTCTCGTAGTTTGAGGGTTGTTGAAATTGAGAGTCTGTCTCTTTGTATGTAATATAGGTTAGGTGAGTCCGTCATAAAAACGTACATTTTTCTTTGTAAGAAAGTTGTTTGCATCTCAATTTTAGCGTAATATGTAATATTGTATTTTACATATGTCTTTGTATCGTGTATTTAGTACTACTTGAATAAATTGGCAAATTTCTGGAAATAAATCTTTGCAAGCCTAACACTACGAACCCATTTTCACTTAGATAATTTTATTACTTCAAATTCGAGACTGCAATTAAATTTCACCTCAAAAACAGGATTTTTTTTAGGTATTTATGAACTAAGTTTATGCTTAGGGCGGAAGCTTTTGACATTGAGAAACCTAGATGCAGCAAGTTTAAAGTCATATAAGAAATTCCCAAAAGGTAGTATTTTAAATACCTATAAATTAGCGGTGATTTATATAAAGTTTATGTTTATTAAAGGCAGGGTTTTTACGAAGCAGGAAAACACAAGTCCTTCAACTTCTGAAACTCGTTTATATATATTAACATTGTTGTCAGTCCGGATTTTTCGATCTTATGGTTGAAGATTTTAAAATCCCAATTTTCGAAAAAAACCCATACAGAAGAATAAGGTAGATAGGTAATTTATGGGAAATGTAAAGTGAAAAGTAAGTGCACCTATAATTGAGCATATTAATAGTTCAGGCAACACTCTGGACATTATTTTATGAGACAGAGTCCTCTGCACTTCTGTTCAAAATCCCAAAGAACAAATTTTCAAAACTTATTAGAAAACAAAATTCCACGAAAAACATTTTCATGTAAAATGTTGCCATGCCGAGACGAGAGCGAGTGTGTCGTCACTGTCCAAAAGTAATCAGATCTCATGTAGAGCCAAGTTTCCAAGTTACATGCCCAGTCCTAAATCGATAAACTTTAATTTTACACCTAAATTGTGGCTCCATATAACGTGTCGGCCGCACGAATCTGTTTCAAATACTTTGCCGCGACTTGAGTGTAATATTCATATTTATAAAGGATATTTAAAAATCAATAAGATTAGTAGATGATAGGAAGAATTTATAGCTGTATTTTACTACGGGTTTCAAAGTTAGGCTTAGGTATATCTTACACTAGCTTTCCGGTCGCAGCTTTGCCCCGTAGAATTTCACCGCCTTCGGGGCGATAATTTCTCTTAGTGCTTCCCTACACTTCCTAAGGAATCTTTATATCAAAATTCAACTTTTTACGCTAAGTAACTAGTTTCGCCTGACCGTTTTCCTTCAGTCAGTCAGTATTGAAAGATTTTCATTATATATTGATTTAATTATCAGCTGCTGTCCTTTGGTAGTTAGGTACTTTAATCCGGTATATGTAATCTGGTGCAATCGTTGGAAAATCCAGTGTAATTTACCTTAAAGTGATTTAGAACGTTTATAACCTGTATGAATAGGATCAAGGAAAATACCAATCGAGTATCTTTATTGCACCATGTTGTATGATATTGTATTGCGTAATATAATGCGTATGTTTCTAATAAGTCACTTGAAAAAGTTGTAGTTTGGAACAACAAAGCTTAAGTTATGAAAGGTCAAGAATTACCCTGGTAAGTTTCATCGGTCATTTAGCCATTTTTAAGTGTGTCTATTAGAAGGTGACTTTTTTAAAGTTATTAAGAAACCTTAATTATGACTGGCGAATGAAGACCAACATTTTTTGTTTTAATTAAGCTTTAACCTACTGAGCACGTCACATTGAAGAAGGCTTGACAATATGAATACTTGTACAACAGAATTTAATTAAAGGCTCTATAAGTTGTAACATACATACGTAATATCTAGCCTTTTTCCCATAGGCAGAGACCAAAGAACGCTACTTGGAACAACCCTTACAAAATGCCCTTGCTTTATTCACATTTATACATCTTGACAGTACCACCGGTTACGAGTACCACGAAACTGACCTGTTTTCAGGATATCGCCGATATGAGCTGTATAATTACTATTATTAGAAAATATTAACTTCTATCCATAGTTTAATACCACAATTTGTTAGATGTTACTTGCTCGCAAATAGTAACATTTGCCAACAAACCTTCCACAGGCTTCTACATTAGTTTATGTCGATTCACGGAAGCGTTGCAACTGTCTGTCATCACATCCTCGGTCAGTGAGCCTGCACTGAGCCGCACTCAACCTTGATGCACCTTTCCAATACCGGCTACTGACTGCTTAGGTTCAACCGACGCTAGGTGCAAGGTGAATATTGCGAAGAAATTGACCGAACGAAATCGAAGTCAAATTATCTATTAGGGTCGGATATCAACACATTATTGAGTAGTGCATTAGTATATAACAGTATTCTAAACCATTTTAATACGATAAAAAATAATAAACTGGACATATCAAAATGACGTCTTCTCCCGTGCAGATAGACAGATACCAAAAAACGCCACTTGCATTCTTACCTCCTGCTATTCAGGAAAGCATAAAACCCTTATTTAAACCGATTGAATGTTAGGAGTTACTGTTTTCAAGCTACATTGACATAGGCAGATTTAAATTTACGTAATCTATGTAAATCTATGTATGATTAGCTTCAATATGTTATCCAAACAATACTTTGCCGGTACACAGTCTAAATTTATTAAGGAAAATAGTTGATTGTAGGTAAGTACCTGCAATATGTGATCTACATACAATTGCTAAAGGATAGGTTAATTTGTATGATTGTAAGGTTCTAAGCGACTCTAAATTCGATCTAGGCTGGAGATATAATAATGATAGTGCAATACTTTACAGAACAGGAAAATGTTGCTCAGAAATACAAAAGTTTAATGAACTTAGATTGCAGTAATAGTTTCTCAGAATTTGAACCCCGTTAGTATTTCAGCTAAGCTACGCTAAGCACTTAGTTTAATTGTGTTTAGATGCTTGTACCCAGGCACATTTACTAGTTCATAAACGGTTAGTAAGGCAAGCTATCACCGGCAAGGTTTGTCTATAGATGGGTGACCGCGAACCACTTAATGGTATTTAAGAGTGTATATTAAGCAGTGACCGGAATACCCCACCATAACACTTTTTTACCAATTGTAACAAAAATCAGGTGCGTAGTACTCGTAACCGGTCATGTCTGATAAGATGTATGTATATGAATGAAGCAACAGGAGTTTGTAAGGAACATGGCAAATGGCGTTCTCTGGTCTCTGCCCCTATAGGAAAAAGGCGTATTTTTTTATGGGAATGTATGTACATATGTATGAATGAGACAAAGATGACTTTGTATTACATAGGTGATCTTTGCTTTCTTTAAAATAGCCAAAACGTGATAAACATTCGTGCTGAAATAATCTCAATACAATGAATGCACTAAGTATTTTAGAGTGCTATTATGATGCAAGTATCACGTTACTATTGCGATAAAATTCATTTCAAACGTTTTAACTTTGGCAACATTATTGCAGATGGTAATTTGTTTTCTTGTTTATTTCATTTTGTTATTCAACGGAATAAGATTGTCATCTTTGTGTCAGTAAATAATTTATTGTAATTGTTAATCTTCTTTTGTTTTTACATTCAAAGCTGAAGTGCCTTTTTATTGGTTTTTTGATCTTGGTAAATACTCCTTGTACTCCCATAGAGGTAGGCAAAGGCCAAAGAACGCCTCTTGGTACAATCTTTAAAACCTTAAAAAAGTTTGCGAGGATCGTACCAATTGGATTGCTTTGGCATCTATATTATTCTGTATCTTATTCTTTTTATTATAACATCTTCAGAAATACAAGTTAATGACCTACAAAATCAGAATAAGTACCGAAAATACAAAATGCTGTTAAATATAATTTAGAATATGCCTTTTAGATTTTTTATAAAGTAGCTACTACCTGAGGCAAGATAAATAAGACAATGTAAGTTCGTCCTTCTTGGGTCAAAGTTTAACTCAAAGCGCAAGGCCACTTCTAGATATAACAAAAACAGTACAATTCTACGTGATTGAAAGATACATTGTTCATTTATGTTAAATTAATTATTTATTACTTGTATGTATCAACATCAACATTTTAATTCATCGTATAAAGTACAACCAGAAATTCCACTTCAATATTATATTTATTGAGTTCCTTCGTGTTTTGGAAGGCACGTTAAATTGTGGGTCCCGGCTGTCATTTTCAAAGATCTTTGACAGTCGTTAACAATAGTCAGAAGCTTGAAAGTCTGACAACCAGTCTTACCGTGGGGTATCGTGTTATACCCAGGTATTTGTACCCAGGTAACTTGGTTGTAGAGGTCCGATAGGCAGTCGCTCCATGTAAAATACTAGTATTCAGCTGCATCCGATAAGACTGGAAGCCGACTCCAACATAGTTAAAAGAGAGGCTAAGCTGATTGACAAAAACCTATTGTGAAGTTCGTTTTAAAGTTTCATCACAATATTGCACAACTGGGAAATATATTACTTGATTGATTCTAATCTTGCTAAGGCGATGTCAAACAGGATTTGTAATATATTTTCCTTAACCATAAATATGTTGCTCACATGAGTACCTGTTTGTGATGGCGATCAAGTAAATGTTTTTATACCATATAATTATATTAATTATGTTTAGGTATAAGTTGTAAGGTATCTTGAAGTGATGCAACATTGATGAAAGCTTACGGATTGAAGTTCTTTGATAGCAAGTTGTTTCCTTTAAACTTTAGAATCAATTATATATTATTGATGTAATATTAGGTTTTAATGTATTATAGTAGAATACGGGAATTAACGCGAACACGCATTTTACCTTAAAATGCCTAACGTTTCGGCGCAGTTTGCACTCGCCGTGGTCGCAGGCTGACTGCGACCACGGCAAATGCAACCTGCGCCATGCAACATGTAACGCGAGAGTTCAAAAGTTATATTAGGTTTTGTCTTTGAGTTTGCCTTTTTTATAAAGTAAATCAATTTAATTATTGTCATATTGTTGAGCAAAGTTCTTATCTCGAATTGAAAGAAAGCTTCGAGATCATCACTTAACATAAGTGCAGGTTGTACTGTGTCTTTTAAATTAATTATAGATATATAAATTTATTTTCTGATAATATAAACGTATATGTTAAATAAGTATTTAAGAAATAACGTATTCGTAGATGACAAGCTACAAACGTCTCTCGACAATTTCTTTGACCATTCAGCTGGATAACAGTGACAAACAATATTTTTTAAATATGCGACATAAAACACATTTCTCCGCAATATTATACCTAATACAAAAATGCGAATAATTACCATAACATAAGTATAAGCGTAAGTTAAATAACACCTTGTCACAAGGTCTCCGAGGTGAACGACCTCACCAGTAACTGCTGTAATACATACGAGTACAACACTCTTTGTTTCATAAACAGATACATTACACTATGTAACTTTATATGACATAGAAATAACGAAATGGAGATCACTGTTACATCGAAATACGGAAGAATGAACATCGTATAGTAACAATATATATATATCAGCTTAGCCTTTCTTCCAAACTATCTTGGAGTCGGCTTCCAGTCTCACCGGATGCAGCTGAATATCAGTGTTTTACATGGAGCGACTGCCTATCTGACCTCCGCAACCCGGTTACCCGGGATAACACGATACCCTTCGGTAAGACTGGTTGTCAGACTTTCAAGCTTCTGACTACTGTTAACGACTGTCAAAGATCTTCGAAAATGACAGCCGGGACCCACAATTTAACGTGCCTTCCGAAACACGGAGGAACTCGATATATATAAGATGGTCACCCATCCACAAATCAACCTCGGCAAGCATGGCTTAACCTCAGAGATCGATCCGCGCGGCTGTTGTTAACTAAGCCACGAGCTCCTCCGTATAGTAACAATAAAAAGATCTAAATTCGTGCTTTCTAACTTAGATACAATTTTTTTCCAGTTTACAGTGACTGCCCCCGTGGCGCAGTGGTTAAGGTTGCCACGCCAATACTATTGCGTCGGGAGGTCGTGGGTTCGATTCCCAGACGGAGCAATTATATTATTTGTGCTATCCACAAATACTTGTTTCGGGTCAAGTCGTGCTTTGCGTCCGTTGTTAGTATGTTTTTAAAAGTCAAGTCAAGTTAATGCGGGAGTGGTCACTGAAAAAAAAGTAGGAGATTTTTGACAGTCGTTATCAGCAGTCAGAAGCTTGAAAGTTTGACAGTCAGTCACACGATACCCCACGTTGGTATCGTGTTATTACCCAGGCTTGTGGAGGTCCGATAGGCAGTCACTCTAAGTAAAATACTGGTATACAGCTGCATCCGGTGAGACTGGACATCGACTACATAGTTGGAAGAAGGGGGCTAGACTGATAGATAACCAATGTGAAAAGTGGCCAGGAGTTTCTTACTACCTGTTTTCGTAAGGTTCTGCACTTTCCCACCTGGTGGCAAATAAGTAATTGTAATGACTATTTTAAGTGTTAATTTTCGACCAAGCAGAGTAAATGATTTGACTTTTAAAGGCAAGAGATATTTATGTGTCCTGTAAAGTCACAAAAATCTTGCGCAATACCATTGAACTTCTAGAGGAGTATTTAAAAGTTGCACAACGCTTGATCACAAGATTGTCGAATGAGGAAACTTTTCATACATTGTGCAATAATTTAACTTAAAAATAGGTGTCTAGTTTTATTACCTACTACAAAATGACGTATTTTTGGTAAGACTATAGGAATTTTGACGCAAAATTTGAACAAATTTATTTAACACATTTTTTACGTCTTAGTATTATCTTACATTATATTTCATGAATGTTGCCTGACGTAACAATCGAATTACATAGACCGTGGTCACGGGCTGACTGATGTAGTTCCTATAAACAAATAAAGTGAAGCATAAAATCCTCTTCTTCTTAATGAAGCAACTCCCGCACTAAGAATTGCTCTTTTGTCGCGGGGACTTTTACATAGACATACAAACAACGGACACAAAACACAACCAGACCCGAAACATTTATTTGTGGAGCGCGCAAATAATTGTTTCGTGTGGGAATCGAATCGACCTACCGAGGCAATGGTAGCGGTGTGGTGACCTAAATTACTGCGCCACGGAGGCAGTCATAATTGTCATTGCGTTTAAGACCCGTTAAACAATTTACTATTACCATTCATAAACCGAATTATCAAGTTAGTCCTTCGTGCTAGGTCAGTATCAATTTGTCAAAAGTAAATGAATCACTCCACAAACAATGTTATTTGTCTTACAGTGTTGTATGTGTTGATAAACTAATATATGCGTGATTCACTCACGTCACTTGCGTGGCGCGTCCGTTTGAATCCTGAGTCGCAGTTACTGACTATTGTTTATTGTTGTAGGCAGAGATTTATTTAATTTGTACACAGGAACCAAGAAAGATAAGGAAACGACTATAACTGGCCATTTATAACAAATATACAAGATGTTTGGATGTGAATGAAGGAAACGAAAGTTTGTAGGGATCGTCGACGATCGACGAAGTTGCGTTCTTTGATCTACCTCTATAGGACGTAATTTTGTGTATGTATACTAAGCTAAGTAAGCTAATGCATAACGTTGACAAGTAACCATGCGATAAAAAGGACCGTGAATCAAAAAATATTAAAACGTTTAAATTAAACCCTTCTATTGCGATCTCTTACGTTAAAACCTACTTCGTAAAAAGATTTGTCGGAATCGTCTAACAATTGAAAACTTGATACAATCACCTTGCCGCGATCATCAGTTACATTAACTATAATTTACTTGTACATATTGTTTGTTAAACATTTTGCTTATATACCAAGAATATTAAATAGCTGAGAGAAAATAAGAAAACAAATAAATATTCTATGCTTGTGTTATAAAGAATCACGTACGCCACCTAGCGGCGACTTTACCTAGTCATATTGAGTATGAGTTGTTACGCAAGCGCATGTAAAGAGGTATGCACACGCCACTTCACATAAAGACAACAGGTGAATGCTCATGAAACACTTTTGATATCTGATTTAATGCAGTCTAAATTATTGAAGTCGAGAATAATTTTCAGCAGTGAGTTTAGTTTATCATTGTTTTCCACCAGTTTGAAAGATATCTCAAGTCTACAGATCCTAGGCGAGTGAACCTGCGATCATAGGCTTGTAAATAAATAGGACAGCGTAACACAGAAGACTAACAAGTAAAGTTTCTTTCGTCTAGTGTGTAGTCACCTTAAAGCGGAAGAGTAACGTTGAATACTTACGCTATCTTAGACAGGAAATGAATGGAATATTATATCCAGAGACTTTGTACTATTCGCTTGCATTCTATTTTTGCTGAGATAATTTATTATAAGATCGCTAGAGGACTGGCCCGACTTGGTCTAAGTGTAGTACATTTATCCCGTAGATACCATTCCCGTAGGAATTTTGATCCCATCGATCCCATACAAACATTGTTCCGACAGTAACAAACGTTAAAAAAGAAATTTTCAATTTAGTTAAGTTCAAGAGTTATGCACGTACATACATTTGCACATCAGTGATTTATTTTTATTTATTTAGATTAATTTTCTACCTGATAGACTGTCAAAGCATTTAAGGTCTAGAAATAAAGGGTCTAGTGTGTATATTAATTACCATGACAAACAGTTGCGGGTTTTCTTCAAATCAATACTGATAAACGCTGGCACTACATATAAAATAATACAAATATTAGGTCGGGGAAAAGGTCTTTTCGTATTATAGTATGTATGAACTTGTAATAAAATCTTTTCTCTACACAAAAAAGCTCGATATTTGGGTACCTCACGAGCTCACTGAAAGAAACCTAATGAACCGTGTACTCATTTGTGATTCTTGAAGCCAAAGAGATTCTATTACAAGTTCATACACACTATAATGCGAAAAGTTTTTTCCCCGACCTAATATACTACAATCTCAAGGATTTTCAGTATTCAGCAATGGGAAAGCAAGAAGCTATATCTTAAGAAATGGCAGTTGACCACTGTAACGCAGCTTCAACCAGATTTTGCAGCAGAAAGTACGATATAGGTGAAATGATAGATGATCGTATAGTCATTATGTATGTTTATTAGCGTCACCTGTAAACGTGATCTCGGTTCAGATAAAGATATTTACTTAGGCGTATAAAGGTTAGTCTGCACAAATATTGTGGCTCGTGTCTTATCACTGATAAGTATGTCTACCAGGCATATTGTAGACATACTGAAATGTAGAACAAAGACTCTGAAGAACTTAACTATTCCTAATATTATTAATTTATGACTGACATATGAAAAATGTAACTACCAGGGGACCCCACATCCTTTCTATCACGCACTTCTTCATTCAAAAGTGCAACCGCCCGTAGCCAATTGCACTCACCGGTCGGTAAACGATCTGTGGGTTAAGCAAACCTTGGCGCGGTCATGCCATAGATGGGTGACCGCATCGTGGTATTTGAACAGGGCGTCTCCGTGCTTCGGAGGGCACGCAAAGAGTCGGTCCGGTTGTTGTCAATTAAGATAACAGTCGTTAAGCCACGTCAAAGGCCTTCGGTCGGCTTGAACAACTTTGACACTAGGTTGACCACTAACCATACGACAAGAAGAAGACTTCTTCAATTCTTCTGTCAGTGGTAAGACCACATTTGACTTCCATAATTTCTATGTACCTATCCATACTTAATATTATAAATGCGAAAGTAACTCTGTCTGTCTGCTACTCAATCACGCCTAAATTACTGAAACAATTTGCATGAAATTTGGTATGGAGATATTTTGATACCCGAGAAAGGACATAGGCTATATATCATCACGCTACGACCAAAAGGAGCAGAGTACCAGTAATTAATGTTACAAAAACGGGGAAAAATTTTACACATTCTCTCTGTCATTGGACGCAAGCGAAGTTGCGCGGGTCATCTAGTTTCTTATATGTCAATCGGAGTAAATGATAACATACTAACGACACATACTTAACAATTTCCTTACTGCGTCTATCGATACCGGATTTTCCGCTACATATAAAATAACTTCACGTCTATACCATCCTAACCACGGCCAGAACTAATTAGCAAACAGTTAACAAACAGGAGTCGAACCCGTTCACTTATTATGATGTACATTAGCATGCCGAGTTCGTGTGTCATGGATCAACAAGGCTTTTGTTACGTTCAAGGATAAAATATAACTGCATTGTGACTTGTAGACATGAATGCATTTTTGCATAAATATAGGCGTAGTTATGATTATATGTTTATTTGCAAGGAAAGTTAATGTTATAATAAAACTAGCTGGCCGGGCAAACGTTGCTTTGCCATATAAAAAAAAAATTGTGTCACTTAGGTGTATGAAAAATAGATGTTGACCGATTCTCAGACCTAGTCAATATGCTCACAAAATTTCATGAGAATCGGTCAAGCCGTTTCGGAGGAGTATGGCCACGAGTATGTGACGCGAGAATTTTATATATTAGATATACATTACAAATGTTCGGGGATAAAGCATATTACTTTAAAATATAAATCTATTAAGTAGGGCATAAGGTTTATACCTTACGTCTGTTCCATCATCAGTATCCATTATAAGAAGATTTTACAATTTTACCGTTGCGCGATTCTGTAAAGTCGGTATTATCGAGTTTGACATTTTATTTATATATAAAGCCGAGTATCGGTTTAAAAGTCATTCGATAGAATCGGATATAAAACTTCTCCGAACTTATAAAACTAAAATAATACTGTTACACCTTTTTCTAAAGCAGTAAAAGAAACAAATAAGCAGCATTTATGAGAGTGAAAAGTGCAAGCTATTGCATCATGCAGTAACTGGCTGTAAGCTTACATCATATAATTATGTTGCGGGTAAAGCTCACGTTTGTGTTGTAAATCACGAACAGGATGCCATTATTTGTGTGTTTGTGAAACTTTAAGATGTAAGAGAGGTCTAAGCAAGGTTTATGCCGGTGGTCTTGAAGCTTGTTAACTAAATGCTTTGAAATACGACGTATGAATGACTATACCCATATCTGGGCATAAGAACGAATAAACGAAAGAAGTAACTCTTGAAAAGAAATAGCTTTCAGTCCTTCGTATAAGGACTTCGGGACTATAATAATATATAACTTCTAATTCTCTATTTGTATATTTATTACGCAAATACATTGCTTTTTCATTTACAGAGCAAATCGGCTAGAGTCATTTGAGTACATTCAGACACATTTCAATTTGAGATTGTCTTAAAAATAATAACTTAGTATGACGTGTCCTAAAGTCAGTCTAAGTTTACCTGATCTTGAAGGAAATGCAGTTTAACGGTTTATCTTAAATACATCATGGTTCCGTCATTACTCTCTAGTAAACATAGCATGTATGTAAAACATAGATGAGTTTATGCAAAGTCCGCGGTTCGTGTCGGTGTGTGGTGGCGCTACATCGCGGCACCGGCCACAAAGTAATGTATTAAAGTAATTTTTCACGCGGCGTGGCCATGAATATGCAACGTGACACGGACGCATGTAAATGTACCCTGTATGTTGCTTTGAGCCAATTTTCTCTCACACCTTGTGCTTTTTTAAACATTCAAAATACTTTATAAGAGATCGCAAAAGTATTTTTATATGGTAAATACAGCCGATTATCTTCAGCATCAACGTCGGTGACGACTTGTCAATCATTATCGAGGGTCATACCCATTTCTTTTCGTCTTTTCTTGGCCAGAAGTTTCTGCCTGTATAGAGTGGTGTGCAAAAAAAATGCCCCATTTTTCGTATGAGAAAGGCCAATGCTTCCAGCGCCTCATTCTTTCCAGACGCTTTCCAGATGCCACAGAATATCTAGTTTATGAGCAGACTGATACAGTTTTTGAGAAACAGTGTCCATACATGGGCTAGGATCTAAAATTAAAGTAACTGACACTTTTACCTTATTCTTTATCTGTATAGCACCTACTATACCCACGCCACTTAAAAACTACCCAATGCCACAGTGGGACAGTAAAGGGTAAAAAAATGAGTTTGTTAAGCAAAAAGAAATTCGATCCATAAAAGCTTTCCATTCAGTAGTTTTTCAGACTACCTACTCCACAAGATAAACGAAAAAAAATACATTTTACAAAAACAGCGAATATCGTTATCATTAAGCGACAGATCGTGACAGCGTGTGAACTCCCGCGGGAGTTAGTTTATATTGTGCACAGATAGTTTACCGCGATACCGGTAACACCGCGGTTCACGTAACCACGCCTGTGGAAAACGATACCGACGCTTTACTTTACCGTTAAATTACATTACATGCTGGATATTGAAATAGGGTATATTGTAGTTAATATTACATTGTAGAATAACCTCCTTTGAATAGTAAATAAAGGTAGAAAGTTTGTCTAGCCTAGTGTTATAATAATTTGTGGTTCTGCCTGCATGAAATGTAACATAGGTAGGCTCTATTGTTAGGTATCTATACTATACTATTACTATAATATAATAAAGCTGAAGAGTTTGTTTGTTTGATTGTTTGTTTGTTTGTTTGAACGCGCTAATCTCAGGAACTACTGGTCCGATTTGAAAAATACTCAGTGTTAGATAGCCCATTTATCGAGGAAGGCTATAGGCTATATAACATCACGCTACGGTCATAAGGAGCGGAGTAGCAACGAAAAATGTTACAAAAACGGGGAAAATTTTGACCCATTCTCTTAGGTGACGCAAGCGAAGTTGCGCGGGTCAGCTAGTTTGGAATATAAATAATCACCATGTATTTAGCTGCTTATCTTTCAAAGATAGAGCTAACTGAAGGGTGTCTACTGTCTAGTGTCTTGTTTTAAGAATGTGGTACCTAGTCTATCGTTTAAAAATGAAGAAAAAGTACTGTATTTTGCTTCATTTGTGAATGGGATTCTAGACTTGAAATCAGTAGCTTACAATTCAACATTGCTAAGCTTCTTTCTGTTATAGCTTCTTAGATCTTAAATAGTCTGCATTAAATAAGGTAGTATTATTTAATATAGTTCCTAAGATATGCGGTGCTTATGGTTTTGATGAAGGTATCAACGCGGTAACAGGTTTAACCACTGCTTACCTGAATATTATTCTAGATAAAGCAGCATTCGCCAATTTCGTATTTTCGAAGAATAAAGGCTTTTTTTGTGCTTTAGATTATGACGAACGTAGTTTTAATTGTATCGGAACAACGAAAACCAGTCACGTAAATGATCTAGTATCTTGGTAGTATTAGGCATTCCTTAAATGAAAGTGAAAACGTAACGTAATTTAGAATATTAGTCGGTCGGCCCGGCTGAGTTCGGTTTAAATAGCTATTTTACGATCTTGAGTCACTATATATTAAAAAGAACTTCATCAAATCCGTTGCGTAGTTTTAAAGAACTAAGCATTCATAGAGGCAGCGGAAAACGACTTTGTATAAAGTTAAGATGCAAAATAATTGTGACTCAGATTTATAATTTGTTTTGTAGTTAGTTAGTATAAATCAGCTACCTTTTAAAACCCAGAACCATGCACTGCTGTAAAAATATACTAACTACTTAATTTAAAAGATAATGCCTTTATTTCAAACATAACCACAATTATTCCAACTTACTTAAAGACGACTCCCAAATGAAAAAAAAAGAATCACACGCTCATTTTTTCCTCATCATTCATTCTATTTCGCAAGTGACTTTCATTTGTCAAAAGTTAGTAAAGTAGTTAAACAACACATTGGACTTATTTATAGACAACTCCCAAATTGAAAAAAAGGCAATAAACTCGCACCTCTCTTTCTCTCATCATTCGTTCATCGCAAGTGAGTTTCATTTGTCAATATAGTTATACAACACAGGTAAAGACAGGTGCGTTGTGTTTGCTCAGTGACATGGAACCGGATCGATAGTGTCGTGACGTCACACGTAGAAAGGCGCGCGCGGCCGGCGCGTGCGCACCCATACTCGGATGTTTAGGCTGTATTAGGGTTGGTAATGTTGCTTATCTGATATGCCATATTTTTAACGAAAATGTTGATTTAAATAATATAGTTAATCAGAGTGAAGGAGGAGCTGGTGGCTTAGTTAACAACAGCCGCGCGGGTCGATCTCTGAGGTTAAGCAACGCTTGCCGAGGTTGATTTGGGTAACCATCTTATACATAACGAGTTCCTCCGAGTTTCAGACGGCACGTTAAATTGTAAGCCCTGTTGTCATTTTCGAAGATCTTTGACAGTCGTTAACAACAATTCAGTATTCAAAGTTAATGAGACACAACATAAACAACATTCTTTAATTTTAGTTGATTTAGCGATTATAGGCCTTGTTTGCCAACAGCTAGGACTAATTATTCATAGGATAAATCACGTATCCTCTTTGAACTAGCAGCACCCCTGATTGATGCGTTATTTGAGTAAGTTCCCATGTGTAATAGTTGTATTGTATTATTGGTACTAAACGCATAGGAGTGTGCCATGCCGCTATGGGACTGTGGCTCTCATCACTCATGGTATTGTCAGTGTTAATGTAGGCTTGTCACGTAGAGTTGATGGTGGTTACGACAATCATTCGATGAAAATGATATGTTATGGAGATATTTTAGAGGAATTTATTAGATTATGGTTTCTGAAAACCATTTTATGATAGTAGCGTACATCGGACATGTCTGCTTTTAATAAACAGTATAAAGTATCGCATACACCGGAAACGTTACCAAACTCCGGGCTACTATATGATAATTTATTAAATTTAGAAAATAGCAGTTGTATTTTGATGGACCCGGGAATCGTACTCTACGCCTTAAGATGGCACTTCCAACGATGCCACAGAGGCAGTCAGTTCATAATCTAAATTGTGATCTTCGAAACTGCGACTTCTCGATTATACAGGGTAATTGTAGCGCGTTTCTCTACAGTCGGTACTAACGAGTATTGAGAATTAGAATTTGACATTTAAAATAATATACTGACAATTATTTTACGGCACCCATTTAGTTCGCTGATTGCTTTCGCCGTTCGCTTGTGGGTTAAGCAAAACTTGGTGCGGTCACTGCATAGATGCGTGACCGCATCGCATAGTGGTAATTGAACTGGGCGTCACCGAGCTTCAGAGGGCACGTAAAAAGTCGGCGGCCGATTGTCGATGTAGTAGAGAATCGCGGTACTGTTGCCATTTATCTTTCTTTTAAGTATTTATTAACCACGTGTTATGTTTGTCCACAGAGTACAATGTCGTCGCAGGTGTCAGGAGGGTGTGTGAACAAGGCGTTCGAAGGCGCTGACGACGGCTTCCACACAATCGACCTGCGGAATGGCAGGGTTCCTGAAGAGCATCAGACAAGAACACAGGTAAACAACTAAAGACCATTGTTCACGATATTTCAACTTCCTAGCTATTACGGTTTATGGCATACAGCCTGGTGACAGACGGACCGACGGAAAGACAGCGGAGGCCTAGCAATTAAGTTCTGTTTTCACCCTTAAGGTAAGGAACCCTAAAAAACTGGCAGGACCTTTATCCCATGTGGCCAAAAGGAGTTGTAATTATTTTACCACGATATTGACTTATCTCTACCAAAGCCACACACTTTATATAATGAAACCGAATTTACAAGATAACTCTTTCTTAAGCCAAAGCATAAAGCGAAAAATATCATCAAAAATATTTGCACCGCTTTGTAAAACATTCTTCCATCAGAATGTTGTTCTTGAGAGTAATTCCTTAAATATTTAAAACATCGTGCAATACATGAGAGTGGTAATGTTACTGGATGTTGTTTGCGCGGGAGAATGTGTTAAATTCTGTCGTCATATTCGCGGGCACGTACGTCATGGCGATCGATCAATGGTTTAAAAAGGTTTTATTGTGAAATATGGTTGTTTATAGTATTGTCTTTGGCTGTATACTAACAACTTAGTAGAGAGCCTTATATGCTAGATATGTAGCTTGCAGAGGTACCTATATAAGATGCAGAATTGAGAATATCATTGACCCGAACTTGTGTAGCTGAAGGAAGCTTATTTGATTCAGCTACTTGGAAATACATATAATTACTTGTGATGTAGATAATTCGTGCATTCCAGGGCTTTGTACTAAGTTGTCGGACTATAGTTCCTACTGTCGTGATAGATACATGTACTAAGCTTTAGTGCTATGTCGTAATGTTTTCTACAATATCTTGTAACAATATTAGGGGTTTTTAGGCTGGCAACACTGGTGTAGTGACTTGAAATTTTTGCTCTCAGTTTTAAAATTCGATTTTTATTTATTTATTACGTATTTGTCAATAATTGTGTCTAAAAGTTGTAAATAAGTGCAATTAGGTTGTCTTCTGCTAATATAATAGTCAATCAAGATGGAAAAGTGTGATTAAGACAACAATATAATTACGCCAACCAAGTGTCAAGGCGTCAACGTATTTCAAATTCAAACAAGGAATAAGTGTTTGATAAATACAGGGAGTATTTCGTATCGCTTGTTATTATAGACTTCTTAGATTTATCTAAAATCCGCTAGATAAAGTGTAGCATATTCAGGCTCACTACCGCCATACTCTTCAACATTGAATCAACGCAGCACTGATTCAGTGTTATATTCTTCCATTGTAGCTTATTGCCCTTATACCATTCAGTTTAATTAGTATTGTAAAAGTCTAATTGTTAGGTTTCCTACTAACTGCAACGCTATAGTTTTTTTTATTTTATTAATTTTTTTGGTCTAAACCTACCCACTTAAAAAACATTGTGTAATATCATTGTAATTATAGATTATTTAACTGCAAGGTCCAACTAACCCCTTATTATTTATCCCCTATATCTTTATCTGTGTTTTCCTCTTTCTTTTGTTAGTTACTTTGTGTATATTTCTTCTAGAACTATTAACAATACTAACATAGACCATCTCAATAAATACTAACTTTCCCCAACTAATTCTCTCTATATTCTGCTGTATATCTCAACTTCCTTCATAACATTTCAGATCCTTTGTTGTTAATATCAACCATGATGACCAGGAAGGCAACAGCAAAGGATACTGAGAACAAGCTTAAACTTGCTCTGCTCGAGCTCAAGAAGTGCAAAGATGAGAACAGCCTGCTGTTGAGGGAGCGTGTTGACTGTGAAGAAGAGATCAGCGAGGTTAACCACAAGGTTGTATCACTGAAGGGGGAACTTGCTGAGCTCCATATTGAAAATATGGACCTACTGGATCAGCGGGACAGGCTACAACACGAAGTTAGCTCATTTGCCAGCTGTAATGAGACCTATGAGTGGTCTCTGAGCCGCATAAATGAGCTAGAGACAAGCCTGCATGAAGCCCACACTAAGATCATCTCATTGGAACGGTCAATACAATCATTTGACAGTAGTGCAACTCATCATTTGTATTCTGAGCTTATAGGCTGTAAATCTTTGTTAACTAGAGTTAGAAGCAATAAAAAGTTTAGGAAATTCACTAGAATTAGTAAGATAATTAAAAAATTAGAATTAAAACTCAAGAAATTTAACAAACTTAGATTATTGGTTAAATCAAATAAAGATTTGATTGAGGAACGTAGGGAACTAGTTTTAGAAGTCAATAGTTGTAGTGAAGAACTCATCTCCAGTAGGCTAATGTATGACAGGCACACTCTTGACCTTAAGTCACAAATCTCATACCTAGAATCTAAATTAACAAAAATTACCTTAGATTATGAACGTGAAACTCATGATTACATACTAAAATACGATGAGATTGCTAAAGTTGGCAGGGAAAATTTAGAGCGTGTTAGGGCCTTAGCTGATAGCACTCCATGCACTAGGTGTTCTCAGTCTCAGGGACCCCCTTGTGACTTAGAACAGTTAGCACCTTCTCAAATTAGTTTAGGTACTGAGACTTCACTGACCGACTCATCTGACTGTATTCCCTCTTCCTTTATAGATCTTAACACAAAGAACAGAGTAGCTATGTTCTCAGATAAGTTAGGCATTAACTTAGGACCTATAATAAACAACAACTTACATTGTAGTTTTAAAAATAACTGTTACCATAACCTCAAATTAAATCAAATAGTAGATAGAATTAGGAACACTCGCTTAGATATAAATACAACAGTAGTTTTACTGATAGGTGATAGTTTAGGTTTAGATAAAACTGATATTATTGGTAGTATTAGCAGTTTATTGCAATTAGATTTAGGTAAATTAATTATCTGCGCATTCCCGTACTCACAATCTCTTACAGAAAGGGAAAATAGGCGTATACATAGGTTGAATAATCAATTACATTTAATGACATCTTATCATAGTGATAAGTTATTGTTTTTTGACACTAATAAGTTTATTAGTAGTTTTATTTATACTCAAGAAACTATGTTTCTTAATAGTTCGGACAAACGACAAATTGCTACATTGTTAGCTTATAATATTAACACAGTTATAGGTGCTATAACGCAGTTTAGGTTAAGGGACGACCCAGTATTGTGTAGTTATTCTAACAATACTGTAATTAAATGTATAGATAGTGTAGTTAGCGACAAGGTTACGAATAATGTATCCGATTCTTTAAACTGACAGGTAGGACAATGGATAAACAGCTAGGCTCATTAAATTTAGTACATCAAAACATACAAGGTTTATCCAGCAAGGAATTAGAAGTAGAATTGTTTTTACAAAAACATAATGTAGGTATTTTCTGTGTGACTGAGCATTGGCTACACACGGAACAAATAGCAATAAACAATGAGTTTTATACAATTATTAGTGCGTATATTAGGAACAAAGCTAGACATGGTGGTTCACTGATTATGGTAGCTAACAGTATTAAATGTAAAGAACGTAGGGACATAGTTAATTTGTCAATAGAACGCACGGCTGAGGTTTCCTGTGTCGAGTTAGAGCGACACATAGTAGTTTGTATATATAGACCACCAAATAGTGAGTTTACTTTATTTGAGTCGATAATGGAGGACATATTAAAGCGTTTAAGTATAAGCAACAAGTATGTAGTAGTGTGTGGTGATTTTAATGTAAATTTACTTGAGCAATCTTCGACTAGTACGAGACTTAAGTCATTATTTAAATCATTTAATTTAGTTTTTTTATTTAATGAGCCCACTAGAATCACTGCACATTCTGCTACATGCTTGGACAATATATTCTGCAACTGCGAATGCTTAGGTAGGGAAATCTTAAGTGAATTAACATCGGACCATTGTGGACAGAAGGCTATATTTCCTGTTAGGGTAGATAATAGGTTAAAGAAAATTACTTGTAGGCCTATTACTAGGGATCGTTTAGTATTATTTAATAGTGAGATAGCTAGTGCTATGACGAAGTTAGACGACACCGAAGAACACCCGGATAACCTTTACACATCGTTATTCAACATTATTGAATCCAAGTTCAAAACTATCTTCAAAGAGAAAACCATACTAGATAACAATAGGAAACTCAAATTTTGCGATTGGGCGACAGCAGGTATTTATAAAAGTAGAGCTAGGTTGTATGAGCTTTATTCCATGAAACAGTTCAATTTTAATCCTAAATTTCTTGAATACGTTAGGAACTATTCAAAAATTTTTAAGAGAACTTGTGTTGCTGCTAAATCCTTACACTTAAGCAACAAAATTAAAAGCTCAGACAATACGATCAAAACCACATGGAATATCATTAACAACGAAACAGGTCGTGCTATCCAGCGCGAAAATAATTTTGAACTGAAAGTAAATGACATGATTATCACCAACAACTTAGAGGTTGCTCAGACGTTCAATACTTTCTTCGCTGATATTCCCACAGCTACAACTAGCTCCTTGAATTCCTGTCCTGCCAAGGCAGAATGTTTACTTCGAAATAGTGTAGAAGAGTGTGGTAGTGTTTTTGTCTTCAAACATATCAACTCTAATGATGTAGTTAAGGCTTTTAGGTCGCTCAACTCCAAAAAAACACCTGACCTCTGGGGCATCTCTGTTAAATTAGTAGAAAGTATCATCCTGGAAATAGCCCCCCATTTGGCTTTAATATTTAATAGGTGCGTAGATGCTGGTGTGTTTCCGGACTTAATGAAACACAGTAAAGTAGTACCACTCTTTAAGAAGGGATCTAAGAGTGAGCCCAGCAATTTCAGGCCCATTTCCATCTTGCCTGCGGTTAGCAAAATCTTCGAAAAGGTCATATTAGAGCAGCTCGAAAGTCACTTTAACTCGAATCAACTATTTCATGGTAAACAGTATGGTTTCACAAAGGGTAGGTCAACGATCGATGCAGGTATTTCGCTCGTCAAGCATATCTATGATGCTTGGGAGACATCCCAGGACGCCATTGGGGTGTTCTGCGATCTCTCCAAAGCATTTGACTGTGTCCAACATAATACGCTCCTTAGGAAACTAAACCACTATGGAATTAGGGATACAGCGCTCGATTTACTTGCGTCATATTTGAGTAATAGGATTCAACGAGTAGATATCAATGGTGTAAGGTCTTCAGGTTCAGCTGTTTCTCTCGGCGTGCCTCAGGGTTCGATACTCGGTCCGTTTCTTTTTCTCGTATATATAAACGATCTCCCCTTTCAGGTGCAGGACTTATGTGATATTATATTATTTGCAGATGACACTTCACTCATTTTTAAAGTAGATCGTTCGAAGTCTTGTTTTATTGATATCAATAGTATTCTTGAACAGGTCCACAACTGGTTCACTTGTAATAATCTGTTATTAAATTCTAACAAAACTAAGTGCATTAGGTTCACTATGCCCAACGCGAGGAATTCAGGTACTAACATAGTCGTAAATGGGCAAACTATCGATTTGGTAGATTCGGCAACTTTTTTAGGTATCAGTCTGGATAGCAAGCTCCAATGGGGCACTCAGATAGCGCATCTCTCGGGGAGACTCAGCTCCGCCGCGTACGCAATCAGAAAAGTAAGACAGTTTGCTGGTGTGGATGCGGCAAGACTGGTTTACTTTAGTTATTTTCACAGCGTCATGTCTTACGGTATATTACTGTGGGGTAAGGCTGCTGATATAGATGTTATTTTTGTCCTTCAAAAAAGAGCTATCCGTGCAATTTATAGTTTAGGAGCGCGAGACTCCTTGAGAGAGCTTTTTGGGCAGATAGGGATACTGACGGTGTCATCACAGTATGTGCTTGCAAACTTGTTGTATATAAAACAAAATTTAGGGACTTTCGCAACAAATAGCGATAGACACAATTACAACACTAGAAACAGACACAAATTAGTAGGTCCCCATCATCGTTTACACAAGGTGCACAATTCGTTTGTAGGTCTCGGCATTCGTTTCTTCAACAAGCTTCCAAAGCACATCATGGATTTACCCCTGCCAAAATTCAAAGTTGCTGTTAAGGAACATCTCGTTAGGAAAGCTTATTACAGAATTGATGAGTATCTAAACGACAATAGCTCTTGGGATTAGTCGCTCGCTTGATTAGGATTCTTTGAAATTAGGGAACTTTGCTATAAATTGTATAAACTCAGTAGCAGTAGGTCTAAATATTGTAAAATATGGGCAATTAATGATGCAAAAAGGTGATGTTACGTACAATTTGATGTTATTCATAAAACTGTAACTTTTTTCTTTTATAATGTTCACAACCAGTGTGCTCACTTGCTGCCCATATTCTTATTATCACATGCTAGTAGGTGCTCCCAACATACGGTATGATCAGAGACTAATAAATATCCTAGCTATGTTCATTTAACTTAATTGACGTTTAGTCTATATCGCTGATTGTTGGCAGCTCCTCGCATGATCAATTATTGTATCAACCACATTGTAAAACTTTTTGGCGATTGAAAAGAGTGGCCGTGAGTTTCTCGCTAGCTCTTCTCATAAGGCTCTACCCCCTTTCCGAGCTAGTGGTAGATTCAGTAATTGTAACGACTATCATAAGTGTCAATATTTGACCTAAATGAATAAATGATTTGATTTTGATTTTGAATAGTAAATATCCTTCGTTTTGAATAGGTGACTGTTTTTTAGCGACCTTATTATAAAAAAAGTCCTTTTCATAAATCTCTAGCATAAAGATTTGTCCATAATTTGTTGTGATGAATTACCATAAATATGATAGGTTATGGGGTTAGGTTTGTAAACAAAAGTAACTAATCACAACCAATATGAACTTGAAGTTTTAACTAATATGGTTAACTCACTAAATTGAATATAACGGATATTCCCAAGCACAAAGTACCTACTCACTTAATTTGAACTAAGTACTTCAACGTTAAACGTGTAGTAAGTGCCTTCTCGATTTCCCTCCAAAACCCATAAATATGGCGCGAATTTCATTATGTTCCAAATTCAAATTAAAGTCACGTCAAGTTCGCACGTGCGCAGTACAGATTAAAAAGTAGAGTGCTCTCGTGCTCAAGGAGGTTAAACTAATTTATTAGTGTCTATGCTTCCGTTTAAATTAACGGAGAGCCTCGTCCGTGAAAGGGATACTATTGTAATTTGGCATTCTTAATCGATACTTATTTGGACCTTTGCAGGATGATCTTCACAGGATAATTGCTTTCTTTCAGAAACATGCAAGTTAAGTCTAATCTAAATTGTAGAGTATTGTTCCACAATTTCAAAACTCTTCAAAAATATAAGTTTATTTAGGGCCACTTTGAAGTGGTTATTCATAGCTTTATAATATAAACCGTGCTTTAAATTTAGCCAAGAATCAAGAATTGGCAAAAATAAAATCAGTATTTGTTTAATGACGTTATCAATCACTGATACTATCATTTCCATAATTCCGTCGGGAATAAAATCTGATCATATCAACTACTCAGTTCACAAAAATGAGACCGTATTCATTCATTCATCATCTCATTTCCTTCCATATACTACACCATCCCTGTTTATAAACGTAGGTGTTCCCCAAAAGGCGTCAGTAGCGAGCGAGGGCTCGCCCCGACCACCCCGCAGCCCCGTGGCGCCGCGCGCGAACAAACTTTACACGCGACCCACGACACATACCAACTTACACCAAGTTTCACTAGGAATGGTACCTAATTGTTTTTGAATTTAAGAACTTGCTTGACAGTGTGAAAAATGGTAATTACTCTTTTTTTATTTAAAAAGGCAGAGAAGAGAAGTAAATATGTTTTAATTTAATTTAATTTAATTTAACAGTGGTATTCTCTGGTCTCTGCTCACACTTTTGAGAAGATGGCGTGATTTTATGTTTGTATGTATTATAAAAAAAAATTACATAAAGGTAAGATTAGATAAGTCAGAATAAAAATATAGAGAAATTCACAATAATTTATTGTAATTTCATAAATATTTTGAAATCTTAGAGGGAGCTTTAAGATACGCAAGAATAATTTAAAACATTTATTTGTCCGGGTACATATGTATAAGTCATAAAATTGTACTGAAAATTGAAAACACCAGTCATTTTCAAACCGAACTTCCACTAGTTGGAAATTGATAAAAACTCTTCTCTTTAAGTAGATATTTTGCATTTATTTTTTTGGTAATAAAGGAAACCGAATCTAATACCAAATATTTCATTAGAACGCAGTACTCATAAATGTGTCATAACGAAGCATAATATCTGTGTAAAATTAATCAATTTGTGTGTTTAGTTTACTAGTGCAATTAGACTTGACATTAAATACTATTTCTACTGGCAGGTGAAATGATAATTAATTGTTTAATGCTTGAAAATTTACTTCACTAATTAACGTATCAATATACATATTTTCGTGAATGTGTTTCCTATTCGTGTAATCCATACTAGAAAAAGTGACTGTTTGTCTTTGATTCTTGCTTAAAAGGCTATACGGTTTGTCACAAAATATTACGGAGTGATAGATTGTACACTAGAGAGGAGATCTTCAACAGTTTAATAAATTACATAAGTGGTTACTCGCTTCAGGAGTACCTAATTACTTTTTATTTAAAACCAAATTGTATTATTATAACCGACTCGTTATACCGAGAACTTGTAACACAATCTTAACAGCAACTCAAAAAATTAAATATCCTTCATAATTTTTCTATAAAAATGAATTTTATTCGGAGCCGTGTGAATTCAGCTCGCTAGTTTGTATAAAAACTGACCTTTCATATGAAACAAGCTGTAATAGTAGTTTTGTAATAAATTCGCGTGTTCTGTAGAATCGCGTGGCAACACACTACCCCTCAACCTTGAACAAACATCGCTTTTATATCGTACATGTCGATAAGTAACACGACAGACCCACTACTTTATTTTATAAGTATTTAATATCACTAGGGGACAGTGTCATCGAATTTACTATTCTAAAAGATCCAGCGAAAACGTCGTGTTCTATAAAGACATGACAAAGTTCGAAATCATGATTGAAGGAAGAAACACGCAAATCACTATACAATAAAATCGATGGTAAAATCTCTAGCTTTCCCTTGGTCAGCATGACGGACTCAAAGTCCATCCCATAATACATTAAAAAACCCGACAGTGGGATGGTGATGAGTTATTTCTTTTATTACTATTTGAAAGTTTTTCTTCATGACCCACAGACAAGGCAATGATCCAGTTTCCTACTCTGAAAGGTACCTTAAACCCAGCCAAAAATAAAGTCCAACTGAAAAGCATTGAAAGAGGTTATGAACTAGCCTTGGAAACCCACTTTTTAGGATTCCGTGGTCCGTAATTCTTACCTTTATAAATTCTACCTTTTGGTTAGAAATTACACCTGATGATATGAAAATACATTATGATGACATTTCCCCTGATTTTTGCAATATCATAATAAAGATTGTTTGATTTCACATACTTACTTAAATACGGTATAGGCCAACTTTATTTGTGTACGTATGCAGCACTACATATTTCTAAAGTAAAGGCTCTCTAAGTAAACTTACTAATACTTTGTACCCAAAAACTAAGAACACGGGCCTTGTAATCGGCATGACGACTTTCTCGATCCTGAAAAAGTTAATTCTCCCTAATATATAATTATTACAGTTATTATTAATAGTCCAATCTAAATAAAATACAAAACTCTTAGTTTAGTTATATTAATGTGAAGCAACATATATTTAGAACCCCAATTTGTTATCCGACTCGCGCTTGACCGGATTTTCGATCACGATATAATTAGGCTGTCAAATGTGATACGATATTACTTGGTTATAAATATCGGCTTTAATTCGGGCTTGTTAATAAGCCGGCGGCTTGGCTTTAATGATGTATAGAGGAATCATTGAAACTTCGATCATGTGGATATAAAGCTTTATTAAGCTCACTGTATTGGTTAATTAATTGGAAAATTATATTTTATGTTGTTTAAAGGATTAGTTATTGAGTACCGCTGTAAATATTGGATTTTCGCGTAGGTTTAAATACAATTAAATAAGCTCTAATATATTCATTGACTATTTTAATAATTATATAATTAATGGTTCTTTGCTTAGTAATAAGATAATTAAGATAATAGATTGCAAATAATACTGCCTGAGTTGTTTCAACAGTTCTTGCTTGGAGAAGGCTAGTAAGTCACCAATCAGCATATTCTATGATTAACCTAATCATACTTTGGTCACACTCAAAAAATAATTGATAATTAGATATTAAAATTTCTAAACATAACACTTACGATGCTATCACACTCATTTCCGCATAGAATCATAAACCACCATTATCTGCTCACCCATCATTTACTAGTACTTACCAACGACCCTTAACCTTATCAATCTATTCAGCTCTCAACAGGCTATACAAAAGCACTAATTCCCTGGTCTCTCGTCACATCACGTGTTGGCTCAATGAGTCCACAATGGCCTATAGACCGACAAAGAGTCCCACAACGGCTAACATCCTGTGCTTTGTGACTCCACTTAATGACATGAGGGACTATTCTTGAATGCTGAATTGCTACTGCTATTTTGCTGGGTGGCAACAGGGTTGTTAAAGAAACTAAATTATAATCAAATTAGTTATTGTATTATGTACAATTAATACGTTATATTGTAACACATATGGAGTGAGTGAGTAGTGGCGCTCGTGCCTAAGTAACAACAGCCGCGCCGACCGATCTCTGAAGTTAAGCTACCCTTGTCGAGGTTATTCCTTGGATGGGTAACCACATTGTAGGTACCTATCTGATTCCCCATATTTTGGAAGGTACGTTTAATTGTAAGTCCCGGCTGTCATTTTCAAAGATCTTTGACTGTGTTACGAGTAGTCAGAAGCTCGAAAGCCTGAGTACTAGTCTTATCCAGGGGTGTCCAGATTTTTAGGTATCACGATGTAAATAGGCAATGTGAAAATTAGGATAACCTTGCCTGCTTGTCTTTATACAAATTAAAGAATCGATTTTTGTAGATCTTTTTGGAATTACAATAAGGTCTCCATTGTAAGAAGTTGCGCGGGTCAGCTAGTATAATAATATAATGCAGATGTATCTTTTAAAATGACCAAATGTTATAACTGCAAATAATGTTTTTAACATCTATTACTATATACTACTAACTCTTGCATCCTCAAAAAAAAAATTTGTAGAACTTTATTGTTGGGTGACGTTGGAGAGCTACAAAGGTATATAGAACTAAGTTTAAGTTAAAGAGCAGACGATAAATGTAAGCATTTCATTAATAATGATAATGTATGTATTATCTACAGAGGGAAGGAGGGTTCAAGGAAAGTCATCCGCCTTGTCTCGCTCAAGAGTACAAACATAACCTCTCTTCCGTATCCAAGTTCAATAAAAACAAATCAATCACAATAACAAACAAGCTATTAAGCTATCTAAATAATAACATCAATTTTATAAACACACAGTATTGTAGTATTTTTATCGTATGGTTAGTGGTCAGCCTAGTGTCAAAGTTGTTCAAGCCGCCTGCGAAACCGTTTGACATGGCTTTACGACTGCTATCTTAATCGACAACAATGAAGACCGACTTTAAAGGTGCACTTCGAAGCATGGAGACGTTCAGTTTCTATACTAGGTACTAAGCGGTCACCCATCTGTGGAATGACCGCGCCAAGGTTTGCTTAACCCACTGATCGTGTACCGTCCGGTAACTGTAGTAAATACAGTACGTTAAACTCTTACGCCCACTTAGTTCCGTATAATTCACTTTTGTATGACGAATAAAAGGAATGAGATTGAATGAATTAATTCGTGCTGTAAATCTTTATTCAAATGGCTCACGTCAAACATTGAGGGTTCCGGTCACTTGGAGTTATTTCATTTTGTAAGGATTATATTTATAGAGGGCCACGTGGTAGAGATAAGTGGTTAGTGAAATTTTGAGGTAAATAGATTCTTTCTACTAGATAGTTTAACTAGTTTTGAAGATTTTATTTTTGACAATAGTTGCAAATAATTGATTCAGTTGCATCTTTTTGTCAAAATGAAAGAAAACTTTAGCTAATTTCAAAGTATTTTTGTTTTTAACAGACTGTAGTCGCAAAGAAGCAGAATCTATTTAATAATTATCACTTTAATCTTCGATTCTTGTAAGGTTTAAATAAGTAGTCATAGGTATCCTTCTCCGGGGTGACCGCTCTGCCATTTTAAGTAGTTCAACTGTTAGGACGAGGAAGCGTGCGATAAAAATCGATGAAAAACATAATTTCTTTGTCAATGCAGCTGAGATAAAAGTAATCAAAGGCTCGTTTATTAATTGGTTTCATGCTGCCTTAAGAGACACAAATATTACAGGCTGTTAATCACACAAATCATACTGCTTCAACATTCAAGAAATTAAAGCTAATTTTATTAATTTTCCTAGGCGGAACCAGAAACAATGGCTACGTCCCCAAGCCGGGCGTTGGCGGAAGAAGAACAAGCTCTACGTTGCGGCTGGGGCATGTTCCGGCCTACCTGGCTGCAGCGCTTCAGAACTGCCAAGTGGGCGCTCTTCTGGCTGTGTTGGGCAGGAGCTATCCAGGGTAAGTGTATCATTAAGACGGTACTATTCATAGAATGTACTCATCTGTAATGCCTTTGACATTTAAGATAACTTGGAAAAAATATTTCTTAGTAAGTACACTAGGAGCGCAAGCCAAATTTTCTTACCTGCCACTACTGATTTCTCGTATAGCTAAGACGGTTACCTCGTTTTTAATCTATATTTTTTAGCTGTTTACTTGAGCGATTCATCTTCAGCAATCAACACAAAGTTCAGTAACAATCACACCGAAACAGACAAACAAATAAAACAGCATATATCTACAGAGATGTACAAAGCATGCGTGAGCAAGAATTCCACCTATAGGGCCGCCTATGTCAATGAACTGTAGCGACGTTTAACACAGCTAATCGTATTACCCTCGGTTTCTGAGGTACATTTAACGGCAGTTTATCTATTTATTTATATACTCAGAAACCAGGGGTTAGTAGCGTATTTCTTCGCACAGTTTAACTCCAATGCACAACTCCAGTATTAACACAGCTTAAGCAGTACATATTAACAGTTGCTATCTTCATTTAAAAATGCAATCACATTTGCATGCACCGAACAAATTACAACTCAATAAGATTTACATCGTTCTAGTCGATCGCGTTGCTATAAATAACATAACCTCTTCTACTAATTATTCTTTTTAATTGATGCAAATATGAGGAATTATCATAGTCGATGTTCTAGAAGAAAAACTAACGCAATGATCTAGAGCTAGCGGTTGATTAGAAAGGCTCACGCAAACGCAGGAGGCATATGTGTAGCGGTACAACCGTGAGAAGGTGTGTGTGATCATACAACTACTTTCCATATGAAATTGGCTTCCGACATGAAACTGTGTCGGTAAAAAAACTGCGTTAAACGGCTGCATATTTGATTTAGATTGAATAGGTTCCGTAGGATACAAAAATATGGTTGAAAGTTATCCGTCCAGGCTATGTGAGTGAAGGAATGGAGTATGTGCGGTCTATGTACTTTGCAAACACTTGGACTCTATAAACCAAGTCAAGCACAGAAATTAGTCGACGTAGCCGATTATTAGCCAGAAGTACATAATGCCTGTGGAAGATGAAACGAGGAAATACATTCGATATTCCTAGAATTCAAATTCTTAAAAGCCTCGCATATTCAATAAAAAAGTGTACTTAATTATCATCATAGATCCTAAAGTTATATAAAATTATTGTTCTCGCTTTGTATAATCTCAAACGTCCATGGATAGTATTGTATCCAATATTTACGATACAATACTATCCATGGACGTTTGAGAGTCTCATAGTTAACTTGAAATAAAATGGCCATGACGTCAAACAGTACTCTGCTGCACGTTTCTTAATCATAGACAACACGGTATAAGCTAAGTGTGTGCAATAAATTATTATAATGTGCAATATAGGAAATTATAGGTAATCGAGTATGTCATGGGAATCAAGGCCTCACGGACCCAAATTCTATGGTGCAACTAGTGATGTAGTTATATTAAGTTAAACCCAGCATCAATGAGATTCCCTGTAAAATATTATCAGTAACCATTTCAATAACTACTTATTAATTCATTAACATTCACAATTATCTCCCACCATCTATACTTATATTATAAAGCTGAAGAGTTTGTTTGTTTGATTGTTTGTTTGAACGCGCTAATCTCAGGAACTACTGGTCCGATTTGAAGAATTCTTTCAGTGCTAGATTCATTTATCGAGGAAGGCTATAGGCTACATATCACCACGCTATGACTAATAGGAGCAGAGTACCAGTAAAAAATGCAACTAAAACGGGGAAAATTTTGACCCATTCTCTCTTATGTGGCGCGCGAGTCAGGTAGCTAATTCATAAACATTCACAGTTAACTGCCGTCATATAACACAAAAATTGAGAATTAAGTACAATATCGCATTTCCTTTATTCTTATTCTCAATCTATTTTATTTTCTGGTTCTAGATATCATATTGCGTAACCCTAAATGGCAGATATCCGTGTTCTGCATAATCGTTCGCCGACAGTCACGGCAACCTTTGCTACTATTTATATTACTAGTCACACGAAACTAAACGATACCACATTTTTACTATCTCGACACTTTTACTATAGAACAGTTATTTTTAGAATAGACATTTTTAATATTTAGATATATAACTTACTTCTGCCTTTGGCTTCGTCTATAGTTGATTAGTAATCACAGTCATAGATAATTTTGAATCACGCAGTGATGTTTCTTTAAAATGTTTTTTTTCAACCCGTTTCTGTCCTATTGCTCGGCATTGTTCTCCCGAACGAAGAATGGGCTTTATAGTCTCGAAACTTGACTTATGAAACAACCTACTTGATATCTACAAAATATTATAGTAGTAAGTTTAAACTAAAGCTTTCTAGATTTAAACTGCGTATAAAAAAAAACTGTATTACCCCCGGTTTCTGAGGTACATTTAGCGGCAGTTTATCTATTCAATAGCGATAAAACTCATACAAAAAAAAATGCTATTGAATAGATAAACTACCACTAAATGTATTCAGAAACCGGGGGTTAGCTGTTCATAAATTTATCACCGATTAGTTTTAGCAAATTATATGATTATTCATATTTCACAAACAGGTCACTTTTCGTAGTTACCCTTTCGAAAACCTTACTTTAATTGAAACCCAAACAAACCGGTAAATAGTAAATAATATGCATGTATTATTATATAAAAACACCATCTCTAACCACGGGGGAGGATAACTAGATTTATTCGAACGATTCTACAACTAAATTAACTGAGTGGCCCAAGGGAAAACCTTTAGCGGTTTTACCTATAGACAAAAAAATCGTTGAGTTTTAATTTGTAAACTGACTACACTTTTATTTACAGGCACTAAACTTATGGTTATTGTTAAAAACTATATTTTGAAATAGTACAAAGTCTAAAGCAATAGAGTAGCTTATCTAGTTGTTTAAAAACTGTTATGGGCAATTTAAAAATAACTTCTTCCAATTGATTAAAATTTTAGTAATGAGAAAAACTGCAAAGATACTAAGTACTCAAGAATAACATTGTTACTAAGGCCCTTTGTACGCTAGTCTTACTAAAATTGTTAAGTATCGGAGATTTACATAGCTTTGAGTATGAAGGTCCTAAAACACATTTAAATCAACAACTTACCAAACCTAAACACATTTTGCAAATAAACGCAATGTAATTTTGCGCCATTCTATCAAACCCATTATTCTCACATTTACATCCCCTTCATAACATGTTCGTTTCAAACGACACATCATCAACTCAGTCATATCTTCACTCTTATAACTTGAACTCACATTAGCATTGTGAAAATACTCCACAGTCATTTCACGAGAGAAAAGGTTAAAGACCAAACATTACCGGATACTGGAAGCGGTATATTGTTAGAAATTATTATTGTTTACTTTAAATAACTCATTTCGTTGCTTTGTGTGTTTAAGTTCAACATTATTTTAAAACTAAACTAAGTCTTACTACTTAATTAAATTGAGGGAAGCTTTTCTACTCAACTGAACCACTTGAATAATAGTAAGATAAGCTTAAAAACTCATGGAAAATTACGGGTTGTTATAGATTTGATTCTAGTTTCGCCTCTAATATGAATAAATATCGGTTAACTTATCTACCGGATAGGTTAATTGACGCTAGTCCATGTCCATGAAAGCCTTCTTATAGATCGTCTTTAATTCTACTAGAAGTTAGAATTTCTCGATTCCCGAATTAATAGTTAAAAAAGGCTCTATTTTGGTACCTTACCCAAAATTATTTAAATTTTGATATATTTTTGCTAGTGCTAGATAACTTGGCTTTTAACCACTTGCACATGCATATTATGCAATCAATATAATGTAACAACTTCTATCAAAACTCACATACGTAGTTGCAGTTTCATATACAGTACATAATAGCCATTAGATATCTTCCTACACAATTCTAAAAGCTTTTAATAAATCCACTCGGCTTATATTTATAAAACCCGTGTGTTCGCATTAAACAGGCCAGTACGAAAGAGCAACAAAAAGTAGTTGTGAACAACATACATTCGAAAGCCATTAGGTGGCTACCGAGCACTGAACACACCTACAGTTACTGTGTACTGAGACTTGAACAGTCGTGATGTATGGATGCTGGAGTAGGCTTTATAACCTTTTAAAAGTCAACAATATGCTGTATAGTTTATTTTGTCTAATAAAATGAATTATAATTATTGGGCGCTGGACTGGCTGGCATGACATAGTACTTATCATCAGTTGACAACTATTTAAAAGCCACACTGTGCACTGTTGTCTCTCTTAAATTACAGGTGAAAAAGTTTTCATAGAATATAAAGCCACAAATCGATATATAAGTGAAACCGACACAGGGAAATCATAATTTTAGATTAAATATCACAAAAATTCAAGGAGATGGAGATTTGTACTTTTCCTGTTTATTATAGTTTGAGACAGTTACTGTCCAGTTAAAAGATAACTTTAGTTTCTTCTGCGTTATTACCAAAAGTGTTCACCTATCCAATAACTATTTTATTATGTGTTACATCAAATTAATAATACGTTCCGCAGATCGGAAGTTACATAAATTATTCTTATTATTAATTTCATAATCCTAATCATATTTCTTCCCTGTTAATTCTAATTAACTAATAACTATTAAAACGGCGGTAATTGATGCTTTAGTAATGTAGTTCCTGTATTTGTAGAGATATTTCAATACGAACTTATTTAATTGCCTGTAAATCACAGGTTGAAAACACAAAGTAGTTAAACAAAATATGTTTTAATAGACATTTTTAATAATTTCAAAGTTTTTACTACCTATACGTCAGCTTTGCCTAATAATGGGATAGAAAACGTACAAAACATTCTAATATTTTTTCCGTACTCAATGAATAATAACCAGCCTAAATAAAACCTTTGACTTCTTTCTATGTTTAACTCAAAATATTTCTTTCCTGCAATCGCATCCAGCACTCTTAAATCTTTGTCCAAAAACTTAGTTCCATAAATCTGCATTAAGTTTCGCGTGCGGGTGTACACACCGTTCACGAGGAGTTATGGCGCGCCACGGCCGCCAACAGGTGTACACTGGACTTTTTATTATACCGCATAGCGATTTTTGATGGTTTTTCATACATTTGCCGTGGTTTTATTGAAGTAATACGTCATTTTGGCGTGTGACGTTGCATATACGAGCCCGAGGAAGCAGGGAGACAGTCCCAAACCCGTAGCCATGTATGAATGTGTAGGCAAAATATGGATGTAAAGATTTCAGCTAGTAGCGTTCTGTAGTAACTGAAAATATTTAACTTAACTAGTGGTCGCCCAGTAGTCGAAATTCGACTATAATTAATTTAAACTATAAGTTATATAATATAAAAATGTATGACATTCAGTAAGACCTCAGTAAAGTCAGTAAATATATAAAACGGTACTCTATGTTAGTGCTCTATGTATATAGACAATTAAGGTGTGATAGTATTGATATATACAGCGTGTACATACGCTACACATTTTGTGTACCTAAATGTATAGAAAATGGTGTGTCAGTGTGTCGCTTTATTTACAAAGAACCACGGAAGCTTATTGAAAGAGGATAAACACAAAAGGTATATTTACTTATATCATTTATATGTCATTACAATGTTATTTAACAGAGCCGCCAAATATTCTATCTCGTGGAAGGGTCAAATCTCTTGGGAGAGTCCCGGGTTCGGCGCTCGGCTGTGAACGTGTTAATAGGCTTGTTGATTGTAGGCCGATATTTACTGTAGGTCACATATAAACAGTGCCTTAAGTTATTAAGATTCTCATTTCCGTGGGTCATCCCAGAAGTAAGACCCTGGACAAATAATACGGTTTGTTATATGATGCTCATGGGATACCTGAAAAGCAATGAGAAGACACAAAGTCATTATTAAAAAAATAACCCATTTATGTCCTATAGCTAGTCAAGGGTCTCCTCCCGTAATGAGGGAGACGTTAAGCCTTGTGTCCACCGCGGTGGCCAAGTGCGGGCGGTTTGCATATCTTCGAAAACTGTTCTAAAGAACACTCAGACATATATGTCATCTTTTTCATGGGTTTAAGATTTTATTACTTGCGCCTTGTACCTTATTACATTCACGGTAATGTAGCCTAATAAAGGACACCTTACACCAAATTACCTCTCACGTTAGACACCTTGTACTGTGTTATTGTAGCTTCTAATTAACACCATCATGAACGTTGAAAAATACGGAACAAAAATAATGACTAAACCTGTGAATAATATCAAATGAAAATAATACAATTTAGTGAACCAATTTATCTTCCTTAAGAGTCATTTTTATTAATTTTCAGCCGTAAAATAATAGCGAAATTGCGCAAAGTAATCTTATTAAGTGGAAGCTATGAATGTAAATTCTATTCCCCCCGTATATTGGTTAATAAACGTATAATGTGGGTGCTCCCTCGCCGCGCGTTAAATTTTATAAACCGATGATTTGTGGCCCTACCCGTGGGGAGAGATACCTTCTTTTTCTTATGAATTTTGTTAAGCTTTTTTTGCGCAAATGGTTTCTTATTTACGTGTCTGGTGTGAATACTGATTGCGTTTACGTATTGCCAGGTAGGTATGTTGAGGTTTTAGATGGACTTGAGGTTCGATCCGACAATATATTATGTTTGTTGTTACCTTATGTAGCATATGACATTTTGTCGTTTTGCTATTAATTAATAGTTAGTCCCATGCAATAGGTGGCGAGTATATTGCCACTTACCAGTCATGCTACCAAACTACGGCCTACTATTTATTTTTCTAATATAAAATTCGAAAGGACCAAAATACCAACCCGGCTATTGATCCCGAGACCTCATGATCGGCAGTCAGTAGTAACACTACCGACCGCGCCACAAAGGCAGTCAATTGAATCATATTTTGAAAAAAAAATACGATTATGAATAACGTATTATCTTAAAATCAATCACTTATCTATACTAATATTATAAAGCTGAAGAGTTTGTTTGTTTGTTTGTTTGAACGCGCTAATCTCAGGAACTACTGGTCCGATTTCAAAAATTCTTTTAGTGTTAGATAGTCCATTTATCGAGGAAGGTTATAGGCTATATATCTTTACGCTACGACGCTTCAATCTTTACGTTACAATAGGAGCAGAGTACCTGTAAAAAATGTTACAAAAACGGGGAAAATTATGACCTATTCTCTTTTATGTGACGCAAGCGAAGTTGCGCGGGTCAGCTAGTATCCTATAAACTACAAAGTTATCAATAAATTACAAACAAAGTACTTTTAATCAGCGCGGACCATAAATATCGTTTGTTTGTCTATTTGTAGCGCAGGTCTAAGTTTCAAGCAGAAGCAATAAAAGTGTCCCAAGTTAAATGAACCGTGCCCGCACACCTGTTGTCCTCTGGTAACAAGTTCCAACAAGTTTATAGCAACGCTAAGTTTTGTCTAGATCTTTTTTAGAAGATTTTTCTTAAGATCTTTAGAGAATACAATAGTCTGTAGTTGCAAAAACCCCGATATTTTAGTGTTAGTATCAATGTTCTTGGGCGACTAATCATAAAAATTATATTAAGTTACCAAAATAATGCTACGTATCTTTTAGAAATTTTTTCAATATTCATTGCCGGGAAGGGCCGAGATACAATAAAATAAATACAATTTTAAAGGAAAACCTGAAAGGTAATGTTTTTCCGACGTATGTAATCCTAGCATGCATGCTAAATAGTTAATGCCTAGGACTATTGTTTCATTATCTAGTTAATTTTGATTAAAAGAGCCACCACAATTAGCAAATAATTAATAATTAATCTAAAATAAAAAGCAGACAATTTCCGCGCCGTTTCATCCAAACCTGTAAAGTTAAATGATTAATATCTTTAATATTACAGCAATATTTGACACCAATGACTTGCACACATTCCACTGTAGGTTCCTACTACTACCACAGTCTCCCAGCTTGAATAATGTAATAATTAATCAAAACTTTGCCTTCATTTACACCCGTAAATTACATCACACCTCCTTTGCGAATTAATTACAAAGTTACATGACACTTGATGAGTTTGACATTTGCGGCGGCCATGTTTCTTTTTTGTAACGAGATAATCCTGGTTTTAAGATTGGGGTTTCGTTTTACTCTGTGGTTGATCTTTTTTATATTAAAAACTGTCAAGGTTTTGATTTATGGGGTAAGGGAGGTAATCGCTGATAATCTTCTATTTAACTTTTTTGGCTATTTAATTATTGTAAGTGCGCTTTACAAACCCCAATTTTATTACACGATCCTATATTTTTTAAGAGGGACGCCTTTGTAGAAGCAGTATTTGTCAAAATAATGGAAGAGAAAATTGCCTGGTCTAACCCTTACGTGAAACCTTGTTTTCTTGGGTTCTACATAATATTCGTTTCGCTAAAATTATATTTGTGAATTTCATTAGTTTCCTTGCCTTATCTTCCTAGGAAAACCAACCTTGCTTTACCGTATATGACAAAATACTTGGCATAACTTATCACTTTGAAACATGCACTCAATATTGCACTCGAGTTAAGTGCAAGTTTAAGTGAAGCCGAGTAATTTATCAGGCGACAGGTGTTGGCTAATTTAGTGCTTAAACTCAGGCACTAACTTGCGGTAATAAGTTGAAAACTTAGTGTTCACAACTTTGATACTAAGTGGCGTTATGGAATGTTATTTGGTAAGGATACGACGGAGTATGTTTCAGGTAAGTGATATTAAACTGTAGCTTATAGACACCTGCTAACTACCATTTTGTAGTTGTATAATTGAAATTCAACGTAATTGTTACTAAAAAAATCAATGCATTACAGATTTGAATTTCACTTCGAGTGCCCAATAATCAAGATAATATAGAAATGTTCCGAGCTAAATATAATTTAATTAATATTAATAGATAAATAAATATTGTTGAAAATCCTACTAAGTATAATAATTTAATTAATAAATGTAAAATTTGTACCTATGGGTGGGTTAGATATATGTGTATGTATAGTTATTACTCTTACCCAACTACTAGACGAATTTTAATGAAATTTGGTACATTGATAACTTATAATCTGGATTAACGCATACATAGGATACTTTTTGTCCCTAAAAGTCTCATGGGGACAAAGTCGCGAAACGGGGCTACTAAATAACCTATGTATGTAACAAACGCTTTTTATGTATAAAAATATAAATATTGACGTACTTTAAGCAGGCATTGTTTATTTTTGTAACAGATAAACATATTATAATTCACACTTTACTAATTAGTAAATATTATTGAAAGGCTAAAAATAAATGTGCATTGTTAATTCTTATCTACGGTGTCTTATCCAAGTAAAAACAAGTTGTTTTTTTTACTTTAATTACTCCTTCGAGTGAAAACGATACAACTGCGCTGTGTAGTTTTATCAATGAATACCAATTAAGTATCTTATAATTACACATTTTAAATTAATTACATATTATCAAAAGTAAAAGAAAAGTAAAACAGTTGCATATCAAGATAACCTAGTAATAATTATTTCCTAAACTTCCTAAATGTAAAAAATCTGATCTATAGGTGTAGCAGATACTCGAACATTATACCTACAGCCTCAAGTGATGTCAATCAATTTATATCCACTCCATAAACTTATATTTGCCCCATAAAAGACACACTGATTAAAGAAGGTTGATATCAATGCCTGGGATAGTAATTGTATAACTAAATTTTGTTTTCAAAATGTCTTATGTACAAGCAAACTTAGCAAGTGATACGCTTCAGCGCTCTATCTGTCATAAATATTGTTAGACAAAATGTATCTACGATATTTTTAACTCTTTCAATATGGATTTTCCGCAAGTTTATTACTGGCCCTCACACACTATTTAACAAATAACAGGCGATAAAGAGAAAAAAAACGGGTAAGCTAAGCCTCTCTTACGCTAAAAATTCTAGCTACCTTGGCTACATCTTCCTATATAACATAGAGAACATACTTAGGTATAAACTCAGTTTTCTCTAAATGAATAAGTACCTAATATACATATAGCAATTTTCCACGAGACGGTTTCGTTTCCAAACCTTTAAACAAATGAGTTCACTCACGTTCTTTGAGCACCAAACTCAACCTCTCAAAGCATAATAAGAAAAAAACAAACCCCAGGTTACTCTTTAACTCTTTTTACTTTTAATAACATTTCAAAAACAGTTCATATGCGGGGTAAATAGCAAATTATAGCGTAGATCTGAACCGCGGCTCAGCGATATGATGCGGGTCACTGAAGCGTGTGAACGAGAGTTAGGAGTTCGATACCGCGCACATATTTATGTCTAGTATTTAAGGTTCCTTACTGAAAGGGTAAAAACGGCACCCTAATAATAAATCCGTCTGTTTCTTTACCACCAGAACAGCGATTCTTTAAGCTTTCAAGAAATGTTCTATGAAAATCAGATCAGCGTCTCTAACGAGTGGGGTAAGAGCTATTTGAAATGTCAAGCTCTCGATACTCGATAGTACAGGCTATAAAAATTGCGCTACAGGTTGTAGGTAATTTACGACAGCTGGGCAGTTAAATAAACACGGATGATATATTTCTTGCCGCTTTGACAACAAATACTAAAACCAGAAAGAATAAATATTTACGTAGTACTTGGTGCGCGGTGTTTTTGTCAATTTCTGTTGAAGGAAGACTGGTTTATTGCAGTTATCTTGTTTACTAGCTTTGTATGCAAGGGTGATCTTTATTGAGTAAGTATGCTTATAACCTGGACACGGATGAGCGAGGTTTGTTTTTCTGCGGAAGGAAGCTCATGCCCTGCGTCAGTGGTAGAGACCCGAGTGATGATAATGCTCATATTTTAAAACCTCAGGACGTTTTTCCTCCAACCAGGCATTCTGCCTCTTGCTCTTCTTCTTGCCTCTTGGATCGATTTTCAATCGGTGGGTACGGTAAGAAATTAATATGTTTAATTAGGTATCGTATATTTTTCACTCATAATAATTTACCCTATTTAGTCTTCAAGCGCGAAACTGGATAGTACCTATTTCAAATTATGCAGATATCACAGTTTCCATCACAAAAACTACGAAATAATTTTCGCCGTTTGCTTGAAACATCTCTAAATCGATTCGAACAAAAGGCTTGCGAAATAATTGGTTTGTTCAGCAAGTTGTATCGGTGCAGTATAAGAGTGTGTTAGTAATCAAGATCAGTGGAGCGTGCCACGGCGGGGGTGCACTGAGGACCTTGCTGGATCAAGTGCACGGGAAATTAATATTAAGTCGTAACGTTTGAGACTTGTTTGAGTGTGTAATTGCGTGTGTTAGGGAGTAATTTAAAGTTGTAGCTTTATTATACCTCTCATTATGTTATTTTGAGATGTTGCTAACGTTTCATTACTGTTTACACAAATTTCTATGCAATTAAAGCTCCCGGAGACAGGATTGGACTATCGTTGTGTACTTTTCAATCTTTATCTGGCTAATTTTAGCCAATTGATATAAGCTTTTGGACTTGAGTATAATTTCCCATATAGTTCGAAAAAGAGTCCAGTAATATAACTCGCGAGCTTTATTGACAATTATTTTAGAAGCTATTGGGTACTATAGTTTACCTATCTAGTAAGTAGTTCAGAAGGAAGAGCCACTTCTTGTTTACTTTAGAGAATACATACATGCTAAAAGATAAAGCAATCCTTTCGTTCCCATTGTGTCTCCATCTTAACCCTCGGTCCGAGTGTATCGAGTCGCCACAAAACAGTTTAAAGTGTCGTACACACGCGACCGCTACCGTCCACTGCCTACTCCTGCACACTCCTGCCTTCTCCTGCAAACTCCTGCCAGCTAATATCCAGGGATGTTAGGGTGCACCGTAACCGTAACCGAAACTTTCGGATACCCGATATAAAAGTTATCGAATCCGAAAAAAAGTTGATTGAGACACGTTATGACAATTTGTTTTGATCGGTTGGACGGCGGCGAATTGGACAAAATGCGTCCTAAGTCGAGTGTAATTTATTCTAATTTTCAATAATTATCACTTGCTCTAACGGTGAAGGAAAACATGGTGAGGAAACCTTGCATGCCTAAAATTTGTTTAATACATTTATTGAGGGCATGCAAAGTCCCCAACCTGCACTTGAGCAGCGTGGTGGACTCAAGGCCTAACCCCTCTCGTTTGGGAGGAGACCCTTGCCCAGCAGTGGGACAGTAATGGGTAAAAAAAAAATCCGTAACCGGAATTATTCGAAACTAAGGGATAAACCGAAATAATTTCATATCCGTATCCGTATCCGATATAGTAATCATTTTTATATCCGTATCCACTCGGTATCCGAAATTTCATATCCCTTACATCTCTGCTAATATCACAATGTGTACACTGGTAACTGTAACAGGTTTATTTTTGTTACAATATGGATGTTGCGCTGACCACGACAGCTCGGATACATTTTAAAATAGCTTAGTTTTTCTCCGTTATGATAGATCTAGATATCGGAAATGAAGTACCGTATGTTTGGCTGTTTGTTTGAGAATTGTTCGTTTTCTAGTAGGTTTGATATTAAGTTGGCCATTGTCGCCAACAAACTGTTATGCAGTTTGGCGATTTTTGCGAAAATGTATATTTTAATGTTGAACATAGACGCCCATAGCCAGTTGCGCTCACCGATCGGTAAACGATCTGTGGGTTAAGCAACCCTTGGCGCGGTCACTCCATAGATGGGTGACCGCATAGTGGTATTTGTACTGGGCGTCTCCGTGCTTCGGAGGGCACGTTAAAAGTCAGTCCCGATTGATCTACTGATGATATCTACTAAGATAACAGTCGTTAAGCCATGTCAAAGACCTTCGGGCGGCTTGAACAACTTTGACACTAACCATACGATAAGAAGAAGATTGTTGAACTTGAATAAATGACATAAAAAACGAAGCTTTGCTTAACAGTAAATCATTATTAAAATGACAGTCGGCATAATTAGCCTACTTGATTGAACAGTATGGAAGTGCTTGCAACGTGGTTGAATACGACTTAAGACCGCGTTACATCATTATTGATTAAGTCAGGGAATATTAGGGATTGATTTAAAAAGTTGCTCTAGCTAAGTATCAAATTGTCTTTGCATAATGGAATACTTAATTTGGACTTATTTTACGATATAAGAAGCATAGAAGGATAATATTCGACTGCCTCCGTGGCGCAGTGGTTTAGGTCGGGTTCGATTCCCACACTTATTTGTGCGATCCACAAGTAATTGTTTCGGGTCTTGTTGTGCTTCGTGTCCGTTGCTTGTATGTTTGAAAAATCCCGGCGACACAAGACCAATTCTTAGTGCGGGAGTTGTTTTTTATAAAAAACAAAATTCAATATATCCTATCGAAATACACACTTTAAGAATCTTATGGCTCGTCAAATTCCTTTCACAAGTAATTACTTGTACAAAATACCATCACGTCTCAATATTGTCGCATAAGTCACGTCGCTACTAATTAAGGCCATAGAATCAGCGAATTAATATGATACACAATCACGTTCATTTCGCGAGTGACTCGTCGATCTTTTGACGCTAATGATATCTTGTTTACTCGCAATCAACGACGTACTCCTTAGATATACACATGTGCCGTGTGGGGCTACAGAAACAGCGATATTAGACATTATTGGCAGAGCGATTTGTCGGGATTATTGTCGTATTCTTATAGATTGTTTGTGTAATTAATTCTCTTGTTATACGCCATGGATATATTGCTAACGATTGGAGAAGTAATAAAAATGATCTCACATCTTACGTCGATTTTGTGCATTTTCTTACTATGTACCGAGAAGTCTTAAGTCTTTTTAGCTGTATATAATTGTAATATTAAGCTTCCGAAAAACTAAAATTGGGGACAATGTAACTAAGTTTACTATCATACTTTTAAACCATCCGATTTTAAGTTACGTGTACCTTTTACGTGCGTAAAAACGTCCGAACGTCCCTACACTTATTAAAAACACAATAGATAACATCTCCCGCTGCAGTCACAATACTCAACATCTTGCATGTCTAAATTCGAAGTACCGACATAGTTCTTTAAACTACCTACTCTAACGCAGTTTTCAAAGCCTCCACCCAGGTAAATTAGCAACGGTCTAGCATTAATCGTGTCGGAACCTCAGCCTCCTGGAACACATCTACCTCCACTAGGAGCGCGGTACTCCTGTGCACTCACTCGCGAACTAACTAATATCATGTTGCTGATTACTTTTGCTAAGGTATTCGTTTATTACAGGGAGTGATACAAGTTGCCAGTCAAAGTTTGGGACAAGTTATTGATTAAGTAGATCGTGAAATGAGAGGGAATGTCATGGAAAATACAAATAGGCGAGGATAAAATAAGTAACTGTCTCCGTTGGTGTAGTGTAACCAACGGCTGATCATGAGGTCTCGGGTTCGATTTCCGGGCAGGGCAAAATGTTATTGGTCTTTTCTAATTTAAGGTATATTGGAATATTTCTCAATAGTAGCCCGGAGCTTGGTAACGCGCCCGGTATACGGCAATAGCCTAGTCCCCTATTAAATGGGACTAAAATTGTTAATGGTGAAACGTGGTTGTATTTTATTATACACCTAAATCAAGTATCAATTAAGCCTTAATCTTTGAATATACCTGCCGTGATCTATCGTGTCTATACTATAATTATTTTTTTTTTTTAAATCAGATGTTTTTGTTTTTTACTTACTACGCCAGCACTACAGAACGAATTTTGATGATACTTGTCAGTGGTGTAGCCAGAATAACACATAGGGTATAGAAATACTAGCTAAAAACTCACTATAGTCCAAGCGGACGGAGTCGCGGGCATGAGCTACTTGACTACAAGTCGTCGCCACAGACATTCATAGACATTTGTTATGCAAATCTGAGGGTCAGTCTGAAGCCTGAAACCGCTTGATAACTGAGACTCACTGATCGAAATCAATTAATTTCTTAATCAATCATTGTTTACTTTTGGATAATAAATTTGGCTCTATTTTTGCACTAGAAATGTACTACATTATGACTGCAATACAGGAATAGAAAGCAAAGCAAAATTTAATGAATTTGTACAGCCTAAATGAAAGGGTTCCTTATCTTAAGGGTATAAACAGAATCCTAATAATGAGACTTCGTCTGTCTACTTTTCCTTCGACCGTCTGTCTGTTTGCAGACATGTTGTATTTCATGAACCGTGAAAGTTAGACAGTTAAAATTTTTACAGATTATGACAAATTATACTAAAAAGCAGAATACAGCAAATGTGATATTTTTGCCGTCTCGTAAATAATGCAATGTAACCCTTCGCACTTGACCGATTTTTATTTGTATGGTATAAAATATTGTTTGACTAACAAAGTAATTCAAGTAAGCAAAAGCCTTTCTTCCTACCTTCGACACACCCTTCTAACAAATACACAAGAACGACAAAAACTCAAGCAAGTTATATTAAAACCTGAACAACTCTATCATGAAGTACATCATCTCACAAAGTAATTTCAACTCGGCGTTAGTCTTGAATAACAACAACTTGTTTACTTAGAATAACCTGTTAGTAAATATTGAGTTTGTTTAACATTTCAAGTTATTTTCACCTCGCCGCAATAACCGTAACGCTGTTCTCTGTTAACGTGTGGTGGGTTCGAATCCCACTCGGGACAAATCTTTGTGTGATGAGCACGAGTATCTGTTCTGAGCTCAGGTTTTTTTTTATCTTTATAAGTATGTATTCAAAAATATATAAGTAGTAAAGTGCTTTTGGTCTTTTCAAAATTATCCTATTAATATATATGCAGTGATAGCCGAGTGGTTTAAGTTGGCACCTCCCACGCAAGTGGTCGTAGGTTCGAATCCGAGGCAACACACCAATGACTTTTCGAAGTTATGTGTGTATTAGAAACAATTATCACTTGCTCTAACGGTGAAGGAAAACATCGTGAGGAAACCTTGCATGCCTAAAATTTGTTTAATACATTTATTGAGGGCATGCAAAGTCCCCAACCCGCACTTGGCCAGCGTGGTGGACTCAAGGCCTAACCCCTCCCCCTCGTTCGGGAGGAGACCCTTGCCCTGCAGTGGGACAGATACGGGTTATTATAAAAAAAAAAAAAAAAATATTATAAATGCGAAAGTTTGTAAGTATGGATGAATGTTACTTACTCTTTCAAGAAAAATCAACGGGATGAATTTTACTGACATTTGGCAAAACTGAGAGCTTATAACTTACTTATAAAGTTTTTTTTCACTCAGACGAAGTCGCAGGCCTATGTTAGTATAATATTCCTTAACAGCAGCTCAGAGTTTGGTACCGAGCCGGGTATACAGCCCAACTCGCCCCTTATTAAATTGAACTAACAATTTCAAAAGCGAATTCCGTACACCTCTGCTAACTCTTTCGGGTATAATAGGTGTGATATTATATTATGCCTACAAACATTTCACAAAGTAAGTAATTTAAAGTTTACGTCAGCTTGTAAACTTATTCAGAATAACCTGTTAGTAAACATTAACTTCAGGTTATTGTTTGAAAAATTGGTGAAAATTTCGTGAAAATATTTATGTTAAGTTTGGTGAAGGGTTCGTTTTACTTGCTTATTCATTTTTCTCGTATCTTCCCACGTTGAACTTGTTTCTCAATTTTTGTTTATATTTTGTCTAACGGGCGTTCTTTCTTTCACAAAAATTCTTAAAGAAATCGAATAAAACTCTGCTCAAGGAATAACATTATGCATATAACAATATTACCTTTAATAGAGTCAAAAATTCACATTTACTCATCATCGAAATACCTATGTACATTGTACATCTCAGAAAAACATCAAATTGTTATCTCATTTTTAAACTAACTCTAACAATATCAATCATTAGCCATTGTTACGCAAGAATTTAATTTCCGTTTCCTAAAATAGCACCTTAACTTACAATAAAACTGTAAAATGCAGTCACAAATCCGAAGCATCGCGTACATACATCACTAGCCGCCCGGGACGGCCCGGGATCCCGGGACAATGGCGTTTCCCGGGATTTTCTTCGGTCTTAATGTCTCACATTAGTTTGGATTTCAAATGGACATATTGCCGTGCTTTAGGACCTCTCTTTCTAATTCCTGCAGTTAGTATTTATTTATGTTTGTTTTACTCTATAAATGGTGTTCTTTGTTCATGTAATGGGTTGTTTAACAAATGAAAATTATGATTGGAGTCATTATGGTGTTTGCCAACCTTAATTACAAATGCGAAAGTTTGTCTGCTTTTGTCCCGTTCTCGCAACCGTTACCTATTAAACTTGCAGTTACAAACATGAATTAGTTGTAGGATTTTTAAATTATCTTTTGAGTATGAAATCTAGAAGTTTAAAAACACGACACCGTTTTATGCTCGGGACTGTATTTCGCATACAAAGTATCATCACACACACAAACTTAACATCATATAGTTAAGGATATTAATTGTAATATACCAGATACCTATTTTAAAACAAAAATTAAAATAATCAAAAATTCCGTCATCAAAGAGCATAATATGAAACCCTTTCAAAAGTCCATAATTTTCCATTTTCCATGGAGCTTTGTTTCCAATATTTTTGTTAGTGGATGCCATTTAATTTTATAACACATACAGCATTAAATCCTCTCTGTGGCGGTCGCCGTGTAAGCGGATTATGAGATTACTGGCCATTGACAAGATGCATTTTGATATTGAACACTGAATTTTAAAAATACGTTGTGCATTCGACGGCTGTTAAAACGATTGATGGTATAATCTGTTGTACAGAATAACCAGTCGCTTTTAATATTTTAAATATAAATGTACTTTTTAACACGGTGGAACTATATTACAACAAAATTAAGGCACATTTGTCGTAATATAGTTCCAGCTTAAAAAATACATTGCCATTACGATGAAAATAAGAAAATAATATTTTTCACGACATTTTGACTAAGTTACACCGGTCTTTGAAGCGAAACGTAAACTGTGACTATGCAACTAGGTGGTTTATTATTTTCTTCTGTAAATATAGCACTTACAAATATCTAAAACTTATTTAAATTAAAAATACATAAGTATCCTTTATCTCGTGAGTTGTTAACTAGTAAGTTTTTTTTTTTAATTTATTTCATGTGTTCTAAGGACGAAACGAAATAGCTATTTATCGTTTATGAATAAGCGTTTGAAGTAAACATTTTCATAGCTACTCACGAAGTGTGACTTAGCATTTTATAACTAATTAATCATCCCTTGTTGATTCAACGCTTGTTTTATACAACATTAGCGAATATTATAAGGATAATGGCGGCTGTACATTAAATAAGAATAAAAGATTGTGTTAATCATCGTTTGAGTTAATTCAATGCTGTTTTTATACATCATTCACCTCAAGCCGAACTTTTTCAACACATAATTTCGTAAACCTTTTATTGATAAAAGTCTAGGTAAAATGTGTAAGTATTGTTCAATACACACTCTTGAATATAACAATAATTAAAATTATATAGCACGGTAGCAAAATATGCGGAGTAACGGACATCTTAAGAGAAGCTTTGCCCAGTTTTTAAATCTCGGTATCGGAAAAGGAGTGCAAGTGACTGAACAGTAGGAAACCGTTGTCGTTACGTCTCCGTCACGTGCACTCCTTGCTTTCGTCTCTTGTATTGTAGGTATATATTCTGTTGTTTTCCGTCTTTTTTGCAGTGGCTTGGTGCTATATCCAGATACAAAGTTAAAAAGTGCATAGTAAAAAAAGCCTTTGCGAGTCGGAATCACGCACGAAGATTTCTCTACCAAAAATATCTAAATAAAAATAAGTGTATTGTATAGGGACTCCCCCTAATATTTTTATTTTATTTTTAGTATTTGTTATTATAGCGGCAACGGAAATACATAATTCATGAAAATTTCAGCTTCCTAGCTACTACGGTTTATGAGAAGAATACATGACAGAAGGACGGACGGACAGACAGCGGCGGCTTAGTAATAAAAATAGAAAAATCACAAAAATATTTTAATAGCGGGCAATACGGTACAGCTCGTTATAAAACTATTTATTAAAATTCTCTCTTTTATTCAGTTTTTAATAAACCTCTCATAAATTGATAGTCCGAATGCAGTGGCCTGTAAATAAACCTGTATTGGACTACTTAATCGAATTAGATCGCCCGCTATATCTCGGAATAGAGAGAGTGCAAGTCAAAATAGTGCTCATATTGTTTGACCTGGATTAAGTGCTGGGTATCGAGTATGAAGATATTAATAGAGGTACTAGGTAGGCTATGTAATAATAGATTGGTTAATGATCCCAACTCGCACTTGGCCAGAGTGATGAGGACTAGCTAACTGGTAAGCAAGGAGGACTCAAGACCTTACTCCTCCATTCTTTGGGAGGAGAAGGAGACACTTGCCAAGCAGTGGGATAGTAATGGGTTAAAAAAAATTATCTGGGACGACTTTTACGGTTTAAGCAGGAGTATATTACAAAGTCTTGGGTTCGATTGCGGGTGATTGACGTTGAGATTTTTAGTGTAGCTTAGTAAGTGGGTAGCCTTAAGTGTAACAAGAAGTTCATAATACGCTGATGTCTATTTTTGTTGTTGTTTCGTCAGACAATGTGGAAACGTCTTAAATAAATATCTTATTCGTGAGTTGATTAAAAGTGTCGCTGTACAATCGACTTTTAAATATTTTAACAAAATGAAAATATTCTCATCTATCGGCTATTCTTTCGAGAGAAAACTGTTTTGACGGCTCTTACAATAGGACAACTTTTGTCACAGTTTACTTTACAAACATACAAACTAACTTTCACAGAATATATTCACCCATGTCATCTTAGACAGGCCAGTCATTTTAAATTTTGGCCAATATGCAAATATTTAGCATTTTAAAATACTCATTAACATAAGTAGCGGTATTTAAAAACTATTCTATCATCTTAAGATGCCGTTCACCTCAGTCCGCCTTGGAATATGGTATTTCGGTCATTAACATGAAGCATGTATTTATACCCAAAAGTATTCGTAATGGTCTTTGAAATTCAGCCACAACCCCGTTTATAGTTTTGATACCAATGAACGATGAAGGCATATATCTGGAGTTAAACTCTTTCCAAACATTATCAGCCTAGCATTTCTTCCAACTATGTTGGAGGCGGTTACTAGTGTCACCGAATGCAGCTGAATACCAGTATTTTATTTCCACAGCCCTGGGACCTACCTAAGTACACAATAACCAATGGTAAGAGAATATATCGATTTCGTGTTGAAAACTCTTCAACAGGTAATCGAAATCATGTATTTTGATTGACAGACAACCTAAGCAAGTCATAAATAAAACCTGTATTTGATAAGACAAATTGTATTTTCTTTAAAGGAACTCGTAATTATTGACTTAAACGTATTTTTGTTATCAAGTGAAATGTTATCGAAGAAAATTTTATGACTTTGCCATGTGTAAGGAGTAATTGGTTGATAAAGAAAGTAAGAGTCAAACAAATTGAAAACTTAGTATGATTAAAAATTTGCATATATTATACTTGGAGGTAGATTACATTATTAAACAATTGTGTTTCGTTTTACTTTATCGATGTTATACCTATTTATGGTCCATGACAAATTGATAGCTACCGTAACGACGATAAGATTTAAAACTAGTACTTATTAACTTGCATTTAAAAAAAACTTCTGTCTGATTTCCATGACTGCAACAAAACAGTACAATACAGCTGGCCAGGGCTTAAAGAGGAGAAAATGTTACTTAGAAACATACTCGCCTTAACAATAACTTTGGAACGAGTAAAATTTCACAAAAGTAAAAAGAGAAACAAACTTAAAAATTCTCCCAAAAAATCGAAAAATTCACAACTTCGTCTCGTTTACAGGAAAGAATTGTTTGCAGTAAACATTCCCGAAAGTTTCAGAAACTCTCATTTTATATACAGTGTAGTACAAGCCGCCCTAATTTTATATATTCTCGAAGAATGTCCCCCTATATTAAGTAGGCTGAAATTTTAATAATCTTGGGTGTACCGCAGGGCGATATTTTGGGCCAAACGTGACCAGGCATGAGGCAAGCGTCTGAACGAATAGGCCCATTGTTTGTTCTTGCCCTTCGCATAAAATACCGTGATAAATTGTGAGCTGAATATTTTTAGCGGCAATTAGGATGGATGATGAATATATTGCCGGTGATGTGCTTATATGACAGATTGGGTCAGTCATTAGCCGCTGTAGTTTAGAAATTGATAACTTTGGGCTTAGAACCAACTTTTTTTTATCTCTTTTAAGTATGACTATGTTATTATCTATCTGAAGACTTTTATGAAAGTTCATAATATGTGAAATTCCTTAAAACGTTAAAATTACTTTTCGAATAGAATGAAGCTACATATATGCCAATGGAAAAATCGGGAATGAGTTTTGGCTAATATTTGGTTTATTATTCAGTCGGACTCGGGAGTGTCTTCAGTTTTACCGTCCACTCAAAATATTAGACTTTATAATATTTTAATTAACGTCATAAATAAAGTCTTGCACCTGACCTTTCTCAAGGGCGCAATTAACCGTTTAAAAACACTTTCCAATTTTATTATTTTCTTGTAAATTGATTAGAAAATAACGAATATATTTGAACTCTGACATTTACATAGAAGGTAATTCTTAGAAAACGGGTCGGGAACCTTTGAAGCCGAGGGTTTGTACCTACTATTATTATTAAAACACTTAGTACAAGGTGCTGTTGTCCGTTGATTTATTACACTGTTATATTATGTTGCTGTGTAATAAATGTATTACCATATAGCTTGTACTTTCCCCACAAGATATAATAAAAAAGCTTAGAATTGCACAGAACAACAGAAATTCAAAGTTAATGTAATTGTAAAATCATTTATACCAAGTCTACTGATACTTCGGTCTTTTTCTGCTGTAAAGATAAAACAAACAATTGAAGTATACAGCTAGATAAATAAATTTAAAGAACTTAGTTTAAAAAGTACAAAAGTTCAGTAGATGAAATTACTTATCTATCTTTCTTTTCTTTCTCTGCTTATATTACAGTAAAGTTTAGTCATATAAACTGTCTTTATCTTATGAAGATTGATTTAGCATTTAAGCCTTGAAAGCAGATAGAATATCATAAAATATGCATAGAGGCGACATTGTGTGAATATTTCCGTGTTCTATGCCTATGTATGTAATGTATCGATTGTGAACTATGACCCGGTTATAGTAGGTAATCACAGGTTTACAGAAATCTATCAGTATGTAGACTATGTAGTATGAACAGTAAGCACATAGCATTACTAGTTGACCTGTGGTGACGCACGCGAACTTGTGTTTGTCTTTTTTTAAATTCGAATGACATATAAAGAAGACCATCATTAGGGTTCATTAACAATGTATCACTTAGGTACTATGGAATTCCAATCCCGGTCAGAAAAGCACTTTTTATTAATAAATAGCTGACGCTTCTTTACATTTTCTTTTTGTTTTTTTTCTCTGCATAAAAACCTTTCACGTGTCTTATACAAAAACAATAAGTTGTATGTACACTAGGTCTTACATAGCTATAGTAAGTTCTTGCGCTTTGCACAGCAACACAATTGGTGATATTTTTTTATAAATTAAAAGATATTAATTACAATATCGTATTATGGTTGAAAGGACTTTATTATATAATTACTTTTAAAAACTCGTGCTCTTATCTAATTTATCCAAATTACACACACTATTTTCAACTAACAAAGCTTAAAAAAGCCCGATCGAAATGCAAATGGTCAATAATAACTAATTGAGATGGGCACCCGTCTCCTACCATCGACGGTGTCCATCAGGCTCTTCCCGTAACCGGACAGCAGCCGGACATAACCGGACGCAGCCGGATAAAGCCGGGTAACCTGCAACTTTAATAGCTAAAGCCGACCGGCCGACGTTATTTTTGTCCGGACTATTTTTGACAAACGGATAACTCATTGGAAATTGATTTGGTTTTGATATGCGCATATTTGATGCGAAAGTAAATGCAAACGTGATCCGGATTTTGTTTGAAATATGAGTATTGTATTTTGGAGACAAAAAAACCTTTTTAATAAAATTTTGCATTGTGTCATCTACTGATAAATGCAATTTTATATTTCGTTGGTTACTGTTAATACCAGTATCTGTATATTACGGTGTATATGGTTCAAGGGTTAATGCCCTTTGACATTTGAATCTATATAGTAGTACTAAACTTGGCGCATATTACCTCTAGAAGTCATAGTGGGATGGGCGGTTTAAACCTATGGAAGTAATTTAGTTGCATTAGTTGCTTTTTTGTGAAAGATCAACACGTTTACTTTACGCAAAAGCATCGCATTTTCTACAAAACCATTTTTGACAACAATCTTTTTTTAGCTGCTCATAAAATAACTAATTTACCTAGCTGACATCTAGTAAACTATAATCTGCCTCATGACAACTAGTGCACAAATCATTATTGACAATAATGCGTCATGCTCGCAGTTGTCAGGCTCGGTGTGCCGTGACGAGCAGATGATCGGCAGACAAACGAGTGATAGCAATCATTAGCGATTGATCCGGCCGTCATGCAGTCATGCTCGACTGGTGCGAATATAATGAATGACGGAACTATTATCTCGTGTAGGCTACTTCTAACATTACTAATGGCTACTAAAGTTTTTAATTAATGAAGATATACAAGTAATAAATTGTAGAAAATTCGAAGTATTTACTCATTAATGACGAAGGAGACTATGCGTTTCTAGTTGCATGCAAACTAAGATTCAGCTGTTATTTTTTGTGCGATTATGAGATGGATGTATGCATGGTTGTTTTTTGATACCTACTCAAAACTGTAATCTGGCGATGTTTAAGTTTTATATATCAAAATCGACATCATCTACCGCCAAGGTTAATAATATCAGCACCTGTAGAAGGGAAAACTCTCCCTTAGAAACGATTCTATTTTACATCCAAAAATATACGTTAAAATCTCTTGGGCTTGCATCCTAACTTCCATCTCTCGCTAACCGCTGTACCTCATCTGATACTTACCTCAACGATTGTTTACCTGTAATCTTCATAAAGTACGTATCAAGCAATGAACAATCATTTAACAAACTATTTATCAAATTGTTCAAATATTTACGTATTTTGCTCTAAATCATTGCATTAGTAATCGATGTCATTGCATTGAGTTAATTGTGTCGCGGCAGGTAATCGAGTGGAACGCTTCCAGTATTGTCGGAGAAGTAATTCCACGGCGAGCGGAAGTACCCTTCATGCTTGACTTTGTTGAATGAACTGAATTAAACAATCAATGATGATTCGCTTTTCGTTTGTGACACTGATTTCGTGATGCAGTTTACAAATGGAAATGTTTGATTTAGTTAAATGTGATTGCCTGTATCGTTTTCTGTTGAAAACTGGCTTTTGGCTTGTTCAAAAAGATATTACAAAATTATCTAGTATATCGTAAGGCAGACGAGAGGCCACTATTGATTGACTATCCTTAACCATGCAGATAAGACCTTGTCCAGAAGGGGAAATTCTCTCTCTTTACAATACATTTTATATGTAATACTGTCAGTGCTTTAAGCGTACCTTAATGGTATTTTTTGTAATTTTATAATAACTAATATCAAACACTTGCTACTAATAGTGAGTGAAGTGAAGAAAATCACGCTACTGTTTTCTTCGGACGGAGAGAACTCAAATAAAATATTTATATTTGTGCATATCCTAATGTTGTTTGCTCCTGAATGATTGTATTGTATTATAAAACGAATGTTTTGCCTGCAGGTATGGTAGTGAACGGGTTCGTGAACGTGGTGATCACAACTATTGAGAAGAGGTTCGGTCTCCGGTCCATGCAGACTGGTGTCATTGCTGGAGGGTAAGTTGTAGTTGTATAAATCTTAAGTAATATTGCATATCATAGGTCTGTAACTGTTCAAAGACAATAGTCTCTTTGTAATAGGACAATTTAAGGCTAGAGTGGTGGTCTCAACTCCTTTTAGTGTTCAATGTCGACTCGAGAGTCTAATGCGGACTATAACGAAGTTACCTGTATGTATGAATAGATAGAGTTATTGGTTTGATTGCCGTGTTTAACTCTCACTTATAATACAAACTTGTAGGATGTTCAGGTGTAACTTACATACTTTAAATCACGCCTTCTTTTCATAGGAGTAGGCAGTCACCAGAGAATTCAGGTTTAAATGTATTATGAGTCTATTAATTTATAATTAAGCTACTCAGCTTCAAATAATTCAAGCTTAGTCGTAAACAATATCTTCATTCGGTGCATCAAGTGACTTGAAATGTTCTTCCCAGGTACGACATGGCATCCTTCGTATGCCTAGCTCCAGTCACATACCTGGGCGGCCGGGCGGGCGTGTCCAAGCCGCGGTGGCTCGGCCTGGGCGTGATGCTCATGGGCACAGGCTCCCTGCTCTTCGCCCTGCCACACTTCCTCGTGCCCAACTACAAGGTCGCCGGCGACGAGGCCGATGACCTCTGTTCGGTTAATAGAACGGTGAGAAAATACATTTATTTTCGTTTTGTAGGAAGTAATGAATAGGTCTACCCACTTTTATTTGCTCAAGTTCTTTTCTACCGATTTGAGGGGCACCTGGGCAGCTGAAAAGATAATATTAGGCTCTACTTTAGGGGTTAAAATTCTAAATAGACGTTTCTAACTTTAGATATTATGTAGGGCAAAGGTCACTGCGCCGTTCTCAAAATAATTAATTGTAATAGAGAAACAACAAATTAAACTTTAGAATTTTGATCCAGTTGTGAATTATATTATCATTTGTGAACACTCTCTTAACTTCAAAGTAGCAATATCAAATACCAAAAACTAACTACAAAATCCAATACAAAAGTTGAGAACACCACTATATTTCAACAAACAGCTGACCTGTATAAAACGACAATGCAACTAAAAGCAAAAGTTATACAATTCTAACAAAACTGCTAGGCGCATATTAATTTAAACATTAGTCGCGGTTCTAATCAAAAGTTTTGCACTCTCGTTCATTCAATCTGACTAAACCGAGGAAAGTTCTATCCGTTCATTATGATATTTGTTTTAATTGAATTGAACTACTGATGGTCTGGCAATGGGAGTAATAATGACAAAGATCTTTTTGGGGTCGGGAATTCCTAAAATTAATTTGAAATGCTTCTCAAAATTGAGTTTGCTGGGATCTGGCTGTATCTTGTGAAAATATATTATGGATTAATAGTTTTGGTTTATTTCATTAAGACTTAGTAAAAATAAAGTTAAGTTTTTCTCTAGCACCCTTGCAGTTTAGTCCGCCAGTAAGCTGCTTGTCTTTTTGAATAGACCTCTGCTTACCATTCCGAGAAAAGTAAAGGCATTGTGGAAAAATAATGCATTTTCTTTACTTGTATAATAAAATATCACGTCGAGGTGTAATGTCTGCGATGTTTTAATTGCCCATTAAAATAAATTATTTTATATAATGCACTATAAAATTGATGGCATTGCCATATAGCACTGAGTTCTATGGTCTGTGACCTTGATTGGCTTGAATTAGTTTATAATGGCACGTATAATGGGGTATTAGCCTCGTCCTATTGTATGGAACATTTATGTGATGGCACGATTAACCAACCAGATTGGAGATCACAGACTGATTAAATTAAATACAGTACGGTTCCATCCGCTTTGAATTTCTAGAAAAAGAAATTTTCTACCTTACCTACTTAACTTACCTTGGCAATGACCTATCCACAGTAATTTATACTATACGAGTGATACAATTAGTGGCCGAAAGTATGAAAGAAAATGTCTCTCTGAAACTTTTTAGTGTAATATTATAATGCAACGAGTCTTAAACGCGATGGAAAATTAAAAGTTAGGATACCTTGTTTGTTTACCCGACTTTTCGATCGAATTACATCGACCGTAGTCACGGGCAACCCCACCCCGTGAAACCCACAACCTTTAATTTTCAATTACGTTTAAGACCCGTTGCATTACAGTAATATGGATACAAGTCGCTAAAGTTTCAAATCGTTAAACGCTAAAGCTGCTATCAGTACCTCTCTCGTAATAAAAAGTCTTGACGGGAAAAACATTGGTAAACCCTAGCCTTAAACGCTGTTCTCTTGCAGTCTACCTCACACTGTGACGGCACGGTACCGTCTGAAGGTGGCGCGTGGGCCGTCGCCATCTTCGTGTTCGCGCAGCTGCTGCACGGTGCCGGCGCCACTCCACTCTTCACCCTCGGAGTCACGTACATCGATGAGAACGTGTCCAAGAAAATGTCTTCGGTTTATTTAGGTGAGTCCTACTGGTGGTATTATGGCTTTAGGATTAAGGGATTTATGCTATTGCCAGGTCAATTTGTACTTATAAAAGTATTCTGCCGAAAGTCTTGGTTCAGTACCAGAACTTATGTATACAGTTATGCAATACAATTATCTTAATCTTTATCTTTACCCAACTTAATTAAAAATGTATGTTTGTAAAAAGTAGATATCTGCAAGCCAAATTAAAGTACACAAAGCTATTCATATGAGGGTCTCGTAAAAAGAGAAATAAAGTGTCGAATGAAAGTCCAAATGTAAGTCGAGACAGAGCCTAAGAGAAGAAGACTGTATTGACATTGACAAGCAACTGAGAGAAAAACCTTGCTAAAATGAATTTAAAGCAGAGAAGAACGTGTATTACATCGGCCGCAAATAAAAAAAGGCAGGAAAATTTTATGAAACTCACACCCAAAAGACGTTTCACAGAATCCTAACCACGTTGCAGATCATATTCCATTGAATCGAACCAATAAAATACTTCTATATAAGTGTATCCATTTTCACGAGTGGTTTTTCTCGATAGAAACAGAATTTATATCGTTATCCCCATATGTGGTAGGTATCCATAACGATATCAATTTCCCGGTAAAACGGTGTCATTTGATGCCGTTACCATGGTTACTGAACCACTTGAGTATATGAAATGACTATAATTTAGAGGCAAATACGAATAAGATTACTGTTTTATCCGTAACGTAATGTATAATGTTACTAATGCTTTTTCATCCAATACGTGGAACTACTGGCCAAATGCTTTTTAAAATCTTTCATTTTTTAATTCTCTTTACTATTCCACTGCTGGATTAGGATCTGTCATGCAAGGTCTCATCACAATATTTTACTTCACCGGTAGAGCAATTGATATTATTTCTATAACACATAATTTCGAAAAGTTATTGGTATCTTGGCTCGGGTTCAAATTGTCGACCACTTACGTGAAAGGTGCCGACTTATACTACTCGGCTATCACTGCATTTCTCTACCATTGCTTATTTTTACAGAGTTTCGTACCAGTATGAGCGACTTGCAACGTAATATCAAAGATACGAAAATATATTTTTACTATAAAAGATTCCCCCACCGTCTTATTTATAAACAAACATCCAGTCTAAATAAATTACACCTTAAATATTCAACCTATAACCCTCTCAAAACAACAGGTTCCACAAAAACTAAAAAACCTCTCATATTATTAAAAGAGTACAAAAGAAGGAACATTTTACCGTGTGTCCGCGTAGTGAGAGCTTTTCTAAACGCATTCATTGAAAGTTATGAACGCGCCCCCTGGCGGCGCCCGCAATAAACACAAGAAAGCACTCGCCGCTATGACCGCATTATGTCCTAAATTATATGGACCCTACTCTCCATTTAATATAACATTTTAAGTGTGGAAATTGAAAGGATGTTATGGGTTTTAGGGCTCTTGAAATTACCTGTGTTTTGTATTAATATTATCAAACTTTCTGAATTATTTTTTGGCAATTTAAAAAATATATAAGTATGTATACATATTAAATGCAGTTATACCAGTCTTCGTTACTAACATAACGACTCGGCTACCAAATCAGAAATATCTATTTAGTTTTTCCGACAAACTTTACTATACCATTAATATATTTCTACTTGACAAGAGGTCTTAAAAAAATCTCTTTTACATTTCCGTCACACATACTCGTCACTGCACAAATACAACCAAATTACTTTACTATCTATAAACAAATATAGTAATTTACCCGGAAATTATTACAAGAAAGTTTTACCCAGAAGTAAAAAGTTCATCTCGATTACAACCATACATTTCCATAAATGGTTACAGTATTATCATGATTAATTGCTACAAAAACATTAGCTACATCAATCATGAGAAACACCAGTCGTTTATATTAGTAGCACACTCTCATGCTTTCTAACACTCATTCACTCATTCATTCATTCATCATTCACATAAGCCTATTTGAAATACCATTCAACATTTTCCGCCATACATTGTTTCTATAAAAACTGGTTGTAAAAAACTTAAGGAGGAAAGAGGCTAAAGTATTTTTCCCATAAAAAGTTCTTGAAGAGATGAAAATTGCTTTTAACGTGTACTTTGCTAGCGTGGTGGACTATCTTGACCCGTTTAAAATCTGAAACATGGCCTGTGCCTTACAAAGGTATAAATAATTCGTTCAATACATATCCTACTTATCATTAACCGTTATCATCATGATCCTTATTTGGTAAAAGGTTGGAAAGAAGTTAACGGTTTTTTAAATTCAAAAATCCCTTCCTCAGATTTGAAAAAATCTTTTTAAAATTTATTCCTGCTTAATTTGTTGGACAGCTCAATAAACTTCAAGCTTTTCATTTTAAGCAGCTATTAGGGTAACTAGCAGTATATTTAAACACCTACTTACATATGGGTAAGTCGGAAACTTAATGTTACTTGCGGTCTCCCGTAGATTGCACTTAATAACGGTTTGAGTCGGTTTAGCTACTGTTTGATTACTTGTTAGCTTTGCACTAGATGGGACTGCACTTAGCGCAGAATCAACACTAGAAGGTTGTTCATAAAACACTGAGATGAAAAATAATAGCTTTTGCTCGTACTTTTCCTCTTAAGTATAGTGTTATTTATTCCACATTAAATGTTCTTAAAGTTATAGATTCGTAGAAGAAAATGTCCAAGCTTACAAGTCATTGATATGGGACTGCACTTAGCGCAGAATCAACACTAGAAGGTTGTTCATAAAACACTGAGATGAAAAATAATAGCTTTTGCTCGTACTTTTCCTCTTAAGTATAGAGTTATTTATTCCACATTAAATGTTCTTAAAGTTATAGATTCGTAGAAGAAAATGTCCAAGCTTACAAGTCATTGATATGGGACTGCACTTAGCGCAGAATCAACACTAGAAGGTTGTTCATAAAACACTGAGATGAAAAATAATAGCTTTTGCTCGTACTTTTCCTCTTAAGTATAGAGTTATTTATTCCACATTAAATGTTCTTAAAGTTATAGATTCGTAGGAGAAGATGTCCAAGCTTACAAGTCATTGATAGGAAGTGAATTTGACAACAACTTTTTTATAATACTTAGGAAACTTTTCGTACTATATGGTAATCAAACCTAGACTACTCAGTGCTATTTACCACCAGAAACAAATAGAGATACCTTCGTTCAACATTTTCAAGTCGACACTAGAGTTTTATAGAGTTATCTTTCTAAACACAAAATTGATCTACCATCTATCCCTTTGAACACATTAAAAAACCAATCTAAAGTTGGATCTGTAGTAAAAAGCAAACAGAGTGAAGTAGATCGGCTCTCCCTCTCTACGTAGAGTCTCTGAGGACAAGAAACGTATTCAGAGAGCCGTCAACGGCCGTCAGATGGCGCGATGTGTGCCACTGCACGTATCGAGAGAGTTCGTCTCAACTCTACCTAGAGCTATGCTATAAAGATATATTAAGCTATAAAAGTCAGAAGATATTTCAAACTTTTGATAGCTAAGGTTGTCTTCACGTAATGCTAATGTGCCAAAATGTCTTTGTTTCTATCCTCGAAGCGGAATATTATGTCTAAGATCAGGTAAGTAATGCGCAAACGACCAGGACCAAGACTAATGCATGTGCCCAGCGTCATTCCAAACCAAATAGTCATCAGAAAATACAATAATCAAGGTTACCGAATAGTAATACTTCTTCAGAATAACGTCTCGATAAAAATTATTCATGTCCAATAATGTCCATCATTAAAACATCTTCCACGATACAACAATAAATTAGTCAGTCTTAACTTGTCGAAAAGAGAAACCAAATTACTGCGATGCTTAGCAACAAATCGCTATCACTACAGCATTTCCTAACCACTTGTAAGTCGCAGCTTTTAACTGTGAAAACAGGGCCGAGCGTAAGAAACGCGATACTTATACGTGGTGTGGAGTGGCCGCGAGTATTCCAACCTCCTTGTTTGAACGTATAATGTAGGGAGTCTGAGAGCGATCGAGTGCCACCGGTAATAGATTTCTTTTAAAACGGTTTGATTTACTGGGGTTTTGGACGGTTAGGTGGGGTTTCCAATGGGGTTTTTGGGTTATGTTATGGTACAAATAGGTTAAGATTATGAAAACATAAGCTTTTACGGGCTAGTGGGCTAGCTTCTCCTACTGGGCTAGCTAGATTTGCCGATTGTTAATAGGCTAATATTGTCTCCATGTAGACCTCATAAACATCTAAGAAGTGATGACAAACTTCACAACTACTACTTCAATTTATGAAGTTCAAGATTGTTTGGTTTTAGGTGTATATTACACGATGGCGGTGGTTGGTCCAGCGATGGGCTACGTCGTCGGCAGTCAGATGCTCACCATCTACACAGACTTCCTCAGTGTCGACGCAGAAACGTGAGTACAAATGTTCTATACCCATATTACACACAATTACATTCCAAGGAACTCATATAAAAGCACCGTGTTTCGTATCACCTTACAATTTTAATTTAAAAGCTCAGCGATCAAACAAGAACGCAATTGACTATTCCATATTCTTGTGTCAACAACAATAACCTGCATGTTACGTTTCCCGCGCTTTCCAACGCGCGTCTTGTTCACATTTTTTTAATATTTCATCTCGGCAGCGACACGGCTTCATTCAGCCAACTTGGCCTCGCTTTCATCTCATTGTGAACCACGTAGGTTGGCAACTTTTCAGCCAAATTAATTCCACCGTTTTGTATTTTCATGGCTTCCGAAACGAAATATGATTTTCCGCGGCATGAGTTTTGAACAACCTCTTTAACATGGTTTTGCTTTTAATTTTGTGGGTTCCCGTTCACTGATTAAAATAGGCAGAAGGAAGCCATGGATATTGAGCAATAATTTAATTAGCTTCACTGGAACAAGAACCTTTTGTTTGGGTATTTATTCAATAATGGTACTTAATCGTTTATTGGATATTTAGGACGAATTTATTCATACTTCTATTTATTCCGTATTCGAGAGTACAAAACAAAACTAATATTTTCAAAGATCAACGATGCAATTCTCAACAAAAGCTTTTCATGCGACAGACACAAACCAACTTAGATTATTCCACTACATTGTTCCGCTAGCTCCATGTTTTATGACGCCGGACGTTGCAGTTTCATGTCTCATAAGCAGTTTATGTCGGAATATTTTCCAACAAAAATATTTTTAACCTGCTTTTGAATAAACGAGAAACAAGACTTATAATATATGATTTATTTATTTGATGTTTGGTTTCCTCAAAATAAGAGCCTGCTTCTTAAATTATACCTAAGTGTATTTTCTTTGAAGAATTATATATCTCTATTAAGACTTTTTCAGTTTTATTGATTGAAATTATCAAATCTTGGACTGGTCATTCACTAAAATTTTCTAACGACATACATTTACATTTACTTTAAATTATAGCGAAATGTAATTATTGCACTTGTGCTATTATAATTTATAACCCTCATTTGTTGTTCTTGCACTTGTAAACCTCACTTAATCTTAACTGAAATCAATTTTCGTATAATTCAATCAGAGAGGCGTAGTAAGTGCGCTTCTATTATTCTAATTCATTCGGAGAGTAGCATGGCTACTCGAAACCACCCATTGTTTGTAATACAGGGAAGTATTCTAGCGCAATTCTTTACTATATCTATCGACCACCGGCTAGCTATCGAGCGCCATAGAAGTTACTTTGCAGTAGAACGATTTTCTACGATCGGTACTATCGACTTCCCACAGTTTGACATTTAAATTGTACTTAAAAAATTGCTCTTATGGCACCCGCTAGAGGCGTTGATCAGATTATCAATCAGAATAATTCAATAGCTAGCCGATTGTTGGTAGTCGATAGTGGTAGAGAATCGCGGTACAGTACCTACATTTTAAATGTAATATTTTCAATACTTATTAGTTACTACCGACTGCACAGAATCGCACTACTGATACCTATATGTGCTTACAACTGGCCAACCGGTGCAATGTATGTAATTAAGAAGTTTCCATACTAAATGTAGAAAGTTTGTGCACAAAGTTCTAAATTATGATGGTGTTTGTTCAACTCATTTGTGTTGCCTCGAGTGTGATTATGATTTTAACAGGTAATGTGTGAATATTAAGGTTTTGTTGCGAGTTCCTGAATAGTAAATGACTTTATTAAAGTCTGTCTCCGCTTTAAATTAATTTTTGTCTCTTGTTTTTCAGGTCTAATTATCCTTATTCTTTTGATTTGCTTTTTGATACTAATCATTTCCTGTTTTTTATCGCTATCGGAACTAAACGCTTGATGATACTCTATGCAATACTAGTTAATTTAATTCCATCTAATGTTTGAAAATAGCCAAACGCTTACATTCCTCGAAATCCGGCCCTGTCCACCACAATGACCACCGGTGCGAATCGTAGAACAACGCCAGATTGTAGAGTAAACGTCCGATTAGCATAAGAAAACAATCCTGTAACGTAACCTAATAATGTAGGGAGGCATACCTTACATCCCCCTGTGCCCAACGTACCCGATGTACCCACTTCACAGTAGCCCAACCAAATGTGCTGGGAAAATGGACGGGAAATTTTAATAAGAAAAAATTTCTTTGTTTTTATTCTGGCTACTTTGTAGTTAGTGGTTTATTGAGGGGATGGTAGGTACTTTTTCTTACCTCAGCTTAGTAACGTTTTTCATGCAGGGTATCATTTAATTTAAACTATTTAGATATCTAATCTAAAATGAGGTGTAGGTATATTACTATAATATATCACAAATTCGTTTGGACTTTCTCGATATTGTGTATAGCTACCGAGTATGTCCCGGTAGCATTATTTTTGGGCTTATTTGTTTCTGAGGGTAGGTTGTCAAAAAATATTTAATAGATATTTGTAAAACCATTGCTTTTGATGGCGCGTTTGCTTTCTTATTAGTCCGGTACATTAACGTGCGTCATGCCGTATTTACGCGCATGTGCAGCGTGATTTTCTTCGCTAAATTCGGTTTAATTTAAGCTGTTTGTTTTATATTTCAGGTTAGGCATCACACCAGGCAGCTCGGTATGGATCGGCGCGTGGTGGATCGGCTCCATTTTATCCGTGGTGCTTTGTCTCATTGTTGCTCTACCGCTCATGGCGTTCCCATATGAATTACCTGGTGAGTAAGCTGAATACCTAGATATAGTAGTCGACTAAAGCAAACATAATAATAATGAAATGTAGGCCGAAAGCATTGCTGAGAATCGAGGGTAAATTTATCTATTTGTTCTTTACGATACATCTTCTTTACTTAAATTCGATAAAAATAATTCGATACTTTACTTAAAGTAGGTAGTAGTTTTGTTTTTTTCTCATATCTCTAAAGTGCGTATTTATGTAAGTTTTACAAAGTCGTTATGTATAATGTAATGAAAATTAATAGGTAATGCAATCACAATAATTAACAAGAACGTTGCTTTAGGAAATGTATTGGGGCAAGATTTTAAAGTCCTTCATGTAGCCTGTCATCAAATTACGAGCTCAATTGTTTCATTAATGTTATAGGAGCAAAAGAAATCCGAGAAGCGAAAGTGTCAGAAGCTCATGAGTCAGCGTCGAAGTCAGCAGCGTTCAGCGCCCTGCACGAGCTGCCCAAGGCGGCCGGCGCCTTGCTAAGGAATCCCACCTTCATGTTCCTCAACCTGGCCGGAGCTAGCGAGGGCATGCTCATCAGCGGCTTCGCGGCTTTCTTGCCGAAGCTTATTGAGAACCAGTTTGCTGTTAATGCTTCGGAAGCTGCACTGCTGTTAGGTAAGTTAAAGAGAACATAATAAATTGGGTATTTAGGTAGGTATTGAAAAATAGGTCAATTCTTAGTGGCATAGAAATTATTGACCCTAAAAAATTTCAGCAAAAGTTAGGAGGAAACAGGTCACTAGTGGGGACAAAGATAGGTTAGGTAGAGATTTTATGGTTTATCATCATTTGGTATCATTTTAGGTATCATATCATTATCGTATTAGGTAGGTATTCTACGTGTGTCTTTTATGTTACCAATGCTAGTAATAACAATAAAATTAGTGTTTTCATTACTATCATCTTGGTATTACTCACTAAATGATTTCTTTTTGCATTTCCCAGGTGTGATCACAGTACCAGCAGGTGGTGGCGGCACGTTCCTGGGCGGCTGGCTGGTGAAGCGCTGGCGGCTGGCGTGCGCCGGCATCATCAAGCTGTGTGTGGGCGCCACCGTCATCGCCGCCGCATTCACCTTCTGCTTCGTACTGACGTGTGACGACTACCCCTTTGCTGGAGTCACTGTTATGTACAACAGTCCTAGTGTGCCGGGGTAAGTGGACGAGCACCCTCCAGCATACTGCTTATGCTAAATGCGGCATCAGTCTCTTAACAAGTTTACCTGCTTATAATGAACTGACTCAATTTATAGGACTTCGTAGAAATTCACCGATGGTTTATCGTGCTCTTAAGTATCACTTTTTAGAAAAATAAGTGTATAAATCGGTGGGTCGATAGGGATGATCCAATATCATGTTAAAAACATTTCAAGTCTAAAGCAAACTGAGAACTCCATGAACGCCCTCCCAAATACTTCTTAACTCATGAACAATGTTCGTCTTCCAGCGCGGACCGGCTCACAGCGATGTGTAACACAGACTGTGCGTGCGCGCACGCCCCGTACTCGCCGGTGTGCGGCGCGGACGGCGCCGTGTACTACTCGCCGTGCCACGCCGGCTGCACCAGGAAGACGCTAGCGGGCGCTGCACAGCTGTTCCACCAGTGCTCCTGTATCATGACCAGGGAGAACAGCACACTGCCTACTTATGAGATTGAAGGAGGTAAGCTCATAACACATTTCAATTATTTTTCCTTTGTTAAGTCACGTGCACGTGTCCTATCATCCTTTAGTCCCGCCAACGGTTGACAGTAGGTACATACATATATCTACTTTTATAAATCCTTATTCCAAACTATCTGAAGATTGATACCTAGCTAAATCTTAAGAAGGTTTAGCTACCCATTCGAAATGTCGGTAACTTACTAAAACCAGTAGAAAGGTATTTAGGTATTAATCTATTTTATTTTTGTTTCCAGTGGCAAATTCATCAGTGACATACGAAGCCATCAACAGTATTTGTACGACGGACTGTCCATACTTGTGGTTGTTCGTGGTCCTCTCATTCGGAGTGATGCTGTTCACCTTCCTTGCTACGATGCCGGCACTGTCTGCTACGTTGAGGTAAGAATTTATAGTAAGAGGACTAAAATTAAAAGGTGTTTAGAATCCTACGAACTAGGTATTTTAGCTACTAGTACTACTAGTATCTACTACTTCTGCAAACTAAACGTACTTATTGCCCCAATAACCTGTATGTAACTCCATGTCCGGTGACTAAGTGGCTTTGTGTAGTAAACGCAATAAGTGCAATAACTACGTAAAATCCAATTTCCCGCCTTTCACAAATTACTAACATTACATTCATAAACTGTATTTACGTTCGTCAATTTAAAGCTACATAAAAAGTTCGCTTAATAATTTCATCGAAGAAACACTCTTAAAATTGTTTTATTCTGGTAACAGGTGTGTCCGCGAAGACCAGCGTTCATTCGCGCTAGGTATCCAGTGGATCAAGGTCCGTCTCCTGGGCACTATCCCCGCGCCGCTGCTGTTCGGCTTCCTCATGGACCAGTCCTGCTCGCTGTGGTCCACCTCGTGCGACAAGACCGGCGCTTGCTTGCAGTATGATAACTATAATATGAGCAGGTAAGGCCTTTTATGACAGACTACCTATTGTGAATAAATAATGTAAATCTTTGCAGAAGCTGGGTCATTTTATCACAAAATAAAATCCTTATTTTTTGGGTATACTAATGACTTAGGTAAACCTTATTTAGATTTCAAAAGAACGGTAAATGTAGAGAAGAGGACTGATGGTACGTTAAGAGTATTTCGAAGACCAGCTTGATGGTAGATCGTTAGTTTTCTGCCTAGGCCAATTCTTGAAAATACTTATTCATTAGAGCAGGCACTTTTCATCATTCCCATGGACAATAATATCTACTGGACTGAGTTTTAAAAGTAGTTCTCATAATAATGTTTTGTTTCAGGTACATGTTAGGCATCGCTCTAGTCGGCAAGCTATGTTCAGTGCTATTCTTCTTCTTAGCGTGGTGGTTCTACCGTCCACCGGGCAGTAAGAACGGCAACGCAGTAGTTCCTTCAGTAGACCTGGTGTTGAGCTCCGAGAAGACCAACGGGAACATCACTAATGTGGCCAATGGGACCCTGGACAGGTCTGCTAACGGCTACTGCAATGCTGGCCTCGAGTGCAGTGACCATTTGTAAAAGACTTTATTTATATTGTGAATTATTTATAAGGCCGGGGCTGCAAAAAGCTGTTTTAGGATTGTCACATTGAAGGTACGGAAGACTTTTCGGTCGAACGCACCAGTCGTAAAATTTTGAAAAGAAGGTAAATGTATTGCTGTACCGATATCATTATGAGTTCAGCTAGAGAGGGCAAAATGACTTTTTCAGAAGTTTACCTACCTACTAAATGCGACGTAGCATCTTCAACCGAAGCCAGCCAGAATAAAACGTATGCTCACAATGCCTATCTCTTCCAGGGTTTACGTTTGTAACATAATAAATAATAGTTGAATTTATAATTTACATTCCAAAATATATAAATAGTTCTGTTGTAAAATATCTGTGATGTAATAGTTTGTAGATAATGTAAGAAATAACCTCGTGTAAGATCTTCTAGTAACAATCAAGAGGGGTGCAGGGCACACGATCGTTTTAACAGCAACAAACGCAACTACATACCGACCTGTTTCGTATTTTGAAGTATTGTATCGACGTTCTAACAATTTCTGTACATTTGCTTGCATGCATAATTGTATAAGGTTGTTGCGATGTAGGTATGTGGTTACCGCGCTCGACTCTAAATCGCCGATTGTCGTTGTAAAAGTTATCGTGTGTGCCGTAGCCCAAAGTTTTTTAAAGGTTTAAGTAGATTGATACACCTAGGTATTAACAGAAATGTTATATTTATTGCAAAACATAATAAGGACGCGTATTATCATAAAACCACTGGCGTATTACCAGTACGCCGATTAGTCAACGGCAAACTTTTGAATATTTATTTTTGCAATAAATACGATCTGTGTAGTGTGTATTTATCAAAATAGAGTACAATTTGGGAAGGCACAATTTTGAAAATTTTCATTTTTAATTCCACCACGGTACGGTTAAGGTTCGCGTGTAAATATTTTCTAACTTATTTGTTGATAATGCAACATCAATAGTTGTTAAAAGTGTATTTTGGTTGAAGACTGATTGTTTACTAGTAATGTTTAGTAATAATTAAAATATATATTTACTGTGTAAAATTATCCTGTACGTGACTGTGTAAACGTTGAAACATTGTGGGCGAGTATCATTCTAAAAATCTTTATTGAGGCAACTCAAGGCATAGCCCCCTTCCCCATGCCAGGAGGAACACCTTGCCCAGAAGTGGGACAGTAATGGGTAAAATTACATTGTATACATTATTACATTGTATATCAGAAATTTTAACTTTAAAACCGCTCGCAGTGTTTTAATTCAAAATAAACTGTTGACAAGGACTCTATTTAAACAGTCTAGTTAAAAAGAAACGCTCATTTAATTAAATTCGAATACCTGTGTATATCAAACGGTAAAATAAAGAAAATCGTAGCAAATACAACTAGAATATCAAACAGTCAGTGAACAAATTGGCCTATAAGTGTACACGGCTGGTACCAATTTTGTAACTATTCTAGATTTATAGTCACTAGCGGACTGAGGAATGTTAGCGACGTACTCACCTCTACACTGACTAGACAAGACATTGGTCTATCTAAAAGGCGGTAATTCTTTGCTGTTTTTTGACCAAATTCAAGTTGTTCTATAAATAAGTAATGATACTTTTAGTCCGTGTTTTTATGCCATAGACAATAATTCAGACGTCTGCACTGGTCATGATATGCTCATTAATGCAAACTGTAAGTAGATTTTTATAAACACCGTTTGTAAATTTTTTACATGTTTTTCTAACGTAATTGTAAAATAATATGTAGTTACGATTAAGATCAATTTTGAAATTGTACAATTTACACAGATGGATTGGAATAAAAATAATAAACCTGAAGATGAAACTATTTATTGGGTGCACACTACATTGATTGAAATTTGCAGAACAATTTCTATGGATCAAGGAAACGATGTGCTAACATCTATTTCTTTGCTCTCTACTCTATGGGAAATATGGGAATACAATTCAAGGGATTTCTAAAATTTTCAGATCAGAAAACATAATATTAAATTTGATTTAAATACATATCGTATACGTTGACGCATATTACGCTGCTAAGAAGCTTAAAAATAACAAATGCATTAAATAAACGTACAAAATAAGTTTGCCGGTGACCTTGTTCAGGTCGCGCCTCGCGCTCGTCCAAATTGTACTTTAAAAGACTGTGACGTCATAGAGTCATCGGCAAACTCATTCTGTACTGTAACTTATAGTTAAATTAAAATCGTGTACTTATAACATGAGAAACAGAGCTAAAGATCTCAAAGATTTAGAAGAACTTGACGCCTTGGTTGCCGTCGAACTCCATCAGTTCACATTTGCCCTTGGCCTCCAAAGTCTTCAAAGCCTTCACCAGTATGTTCATGTCAAGGAGGTGGAACTCTGGAAAGAGAATCAAATTGATTCAATAAATCAAAAATCATATTATTACTAGCTGGCCTAGCAAGCGTTGATTGGCCATAAAAAAAAACAAAAAGTGTTACTTGGGGGTATGAAAAAAAGATATTGGCCGCTTCTCAGACCTACTCGATATGCTCACAAAATTCATGAGAATCGGTCAAGCCGTTGCGGAGAAGTACGGTAACTAACATTGTGAGACGGAAATGTTATACATAAGATGACAAGTAAAGTCATCTTTCCAAGTCCTTCAACAACTGCAATGTTTCAAAACCTCTCAACAAGAAAAAAAGAAAAAGACGAAAAAGAGAATAATATTTTTCATGTTGTAAATAGGTTTACATAAAGATGTCACATAATCGAATGGAAGGAAATACATTTATATCAATGACAATCCTTTTTTTAATGAAATAATGCGCATATTTCAGAATTAAGGGTTTCGAAAGATAGCATATGTTGAGCAACTTTTGGAGTTGCCTGAACATTAGACAAGTGCATTATTATGAATTTAGGGTAACATTACAGCACAGAATGCTTCAGTATACTGCAGAGTATTCCGTACTTTGCTGTGGTTGTGACGTGTCGCGTTGTTAATTACGCCAGCCATTATAATAATAACAAAATACAACTAATATAAAAATAAATCGCTAAATGTGTTGCTAAGCGCAAATCTCGAGAGCAGCTGAACCGATCTTGCTAATTATGTTTCTATAATATTCTTTGAAATAAAATAATGAGTGTATAGAGAGAAAAATATAAAAATTGCAGAAAAATAATAATTTAAAACATAACACAACACAACAACAGCTTGTCATAAATATTAGATTGTAAGTACATACCTTGATCCATGGTATTATCGCCTTCCCTCAGCTCATACAGGGTACAAACAGAGTTGTTGAGACCATTATTGGAGGCCCAGTTGTACACCATATTGCCCCACTCATCAAGAGAATGCCAATAAATCTCCCACAAGTTCTTGGTCTTATCCACCGGAGCAGCTCGGCCGGTCTTAGCCATATCATCCAGAATCAGGACTATGGCTTCCTGGGTAAGTTGACGGTTTATCTCCGAGTTGGTGAACAAAGGATGGTTTTGTGCCTCCCTCACATCAATACTGGTGGTTTTGGTGGCTCTCAGATAGTCCGTGATGAGCTTTTGCCATGCTTCAAGTTGTTTAGCCCTTGTTTCGATGTGTGGTTGGAGCCTGGAACAAGAGGTCAGCATTCTTATAGCTGAAAGGATAACCAGTTATTTCAGGTGCAGGCATTGATATTTATAAGAACCCAAGATACACAATCAACGTCTCAAAACCGTCCGCATAAAAAGAGCGCGCAATTCTAAATAGTGCGCTCATTTGAAATAGTCTCGCGTCACTCGCGTCAAGCTAAGTACGCTAGTAAAAATTTTTTTAAGCGTTCTTTGAGAAATTGTAAAAAAATTACGTCGAGAACGATATAAAAGCATGGGATATCTTATTTTCGATAAGTTAAAGAATTTATTAATTAGTGTCTGTTGTCTTTATAACTGACTACTAGCTGATTCGCGTAACTTCGCTTGCCTCACATAAGAGAGAATGGGTCAACATTTTCCCCGTTTTTGTAACATTTTACGTTGCTACTCCGCTCCTAATGACCGTAGCGTGATGTTATATAGCCTAAAGCCTTCCTCGATAAATGGTCTATTTAAAACAAACAGATTTTTTCAATTCGAACCAGAAGTTCTTGAGATCAGCGCGTTCAAACAAACAAACAAGTGCGCGAAGTGAAGTTGCGCGGGTCAGCTAGTTAAACTATAATACGGCAAATTTCAAAAACTGTATTTTCAGTGCCAGAATTATGCTATATGCATTTTAGTCCCATATAAAAATGACTGCCCTTTTGTTGATGTTTTATTAAGGTTCCGTACTCAAAGGGTAAAAGACTCTAAGCCTCCGTTGTCTGTCTGTCTCCAGGCTGTGTCTCATAAACCGTGACAAGACTGTTTTTTTCGTATTTTTTTGGTACGGAACCCTTCGTACGCGAGTCTGTAAATATTGCTTTCTAGCACTAAAAACGTCTAAATTTGAAATATGGTTTCCTCGTGCCCTAATACTATGCGGAGAATGGACATCAATCAACAAAAGCGTGAAAATTTTACGAAATAATAATCATAATATCTGATTTATTCATTTCAATACCTTTTGAACCGAAAAAAACGTTGATTTAAAAAAACCTTGAAACTATTTTGCCTGTTGATATTAGCTTCATTCATTTACAAAAAAAAGTACAATTACGTGTTCAAAACACAATTTAACGCAGCTTTATAAAAACAACAAAGTTGCACAGGGATAATTGGTTTGTTGGGGACAGATTCAATTCCCTTCTCTCGTTCGAGGCTGCGCGCGCATCTTGGGTTTTTAAAATCAATGGGTGCAGTACTAGTTATTTATAGTTCAAGTGAATTATTTTGTGAAATTATTACTATTGTTGGTTATTAATCATGCTTCTACCACATAACTAAAGTACAAGACAGTATTTTTACACCCTTTTTTCATCACTGTTATAAATCTATCTTTCTATACTGCTATTAGTATCTAGTAAATCTATTGGTTTCACTCTGAACTCATTTTCTATCTATTTCAAAGGTACTCTGATAAAACTAATTGAAAAATACTCCTTGCCGCTTTATAAATACTCACACTTAAATTCCTATTTTGGTAGTTTCTACATGTTTCTCATAGATCTCAATCATTCTCTGTTCTGTGTACTTCCTTTTGAATAATGTGGCTACTGGCTTAGGCTCTAAGTCTGTCAGAGACACTTTGTAATACACCTTAGTACCTTCTACATCTACATACGGCATGTTTTCAACAAGGTCTGATGTAAAACTTATCATTATCGAACAGTCTTTGGCTATAGCAGATATCAATGCAAGATGTACAGGATTCGCAGTTTTTAAAAATGTCTCTCTATCTTTTACCACATTTAAATCTAAATTTTCTGTTTTAAGTTGATCTAACAACTTAGGTATGTATTCATAATGATGATCTGTTATGTCATTGTTGTCAAATATGGCCGTCTCAGACAGTTTTTGTAGCTGAAGTAAATCATGTAACAAATTGTTTGGTTTTAAATCGCTGCAGTTGTCACACTGTGTCGTGTCGGGAGCTATTGGTGTCTCTTCTGTTTCTTTCAGTATAGTGTTATGTACACTTTTGTCGCATAACAATACTTCAATAAGGAAATCTATAAATAAATTAGTGCATCTAAACTGTGCAACAGACGTGACAAGATCATCAAACAATGACTCAGTACCACTGGCATTGTATAGATAATGTCCGTCTTTGAAGAATTTCAAATTGTTCTGTGGATTCTTTATCAAGTTCCTGAACGCGTTCTTCATTCTCGCTCTATCTCCTGAAAATAAGTCTAAAGGACAGTAGCCACTGGCCTCTTTTATATCTTTATTATGTACTTTCAAATATTGCTTCAAACAATAGTAACATTTAGAGTGCTTCTTCAAACTGGATGATAAAAAGCCTTCCTTAGGTTTGATCTCTATGCAACAGTTTGTGTCACAAGAAGGACTGACAAGAGCCAAGTTAGAGACCTTTATGACAAAAGGACTAAGCTTTGACTTTGTTAATCTGTTCTTCGGACGATATAAGACTAGTCTTTTTGGAAGATCTATCAATTCACGTTCCGACAGAGTTATAATTTCTCCAGGACCGTAATTGTAATTGCGAGACAGTGGCACCATAACTTCATTTACAAACCTTACAAAACCTTCTATTTGATCCACTAACACTGGTTTATTATCTTCTTTGATAAGGCGTAACACATAATCTGTGTCCAACAGACGAATAACGATGTGCGTGTTCCCCTCGTCGATATATTGCCATGATTTACCGAGCAGCTTCATGTCTCCCTGATTAAGTTATGCGCAGTTGTATGTACAAGAAATAAAACTTTACTTACGTAAAAAAGGGAGGGAAGTGATACTGCCAAGGCCACAAGATCTCTCCCATACTGATTCACTATTATTTAGTACAATATTAACGATAGAAAGCAAATAGTCGTTTATCGCCAAAACTGCAACTGCACTCTGCTGCAGCTGGGTGGTGGGCGGTGGCCGACTTGATTTATTGATTCACGACAATTTTGGCGAACCAATGAATGTGTACTACAGAGTAAACAACAACACAAGTAGTAGAAATTAATTATCGTTTTAAAAACTTTAGTTAAAAGAGACAAAATTTTAATAAAATCACAGAGATCTTTTAATAATTAAGAAAATATTGTAAAATCCTATTCTTAGGATTTCTACTATACATTCAATTATGATTTCTGAATGTTCCCCTCAAAAGCCTAATGATCAAGTTTAAGTTACATGCGTGCATTAAAAATTAAAAACACTAGTTGTCACATACATCAATTTTGACAAGCTGAAACGAGATTTGCATTTTGCGTTTGTGCAAAAAATCTTTAATTTATTTTTATCAGTGCTATGTTATAGTTTTTGTCGCGCTAAGTTTTACATAGACTTTAAACAATGATTACGCTTAATAGGAAATTGAAGAAGGAACATACGGAGCCTACTAATGGCTTGACTAGTGAACCAGTGAAAAGAATATCTATCCGGGATAAATTGCTTATTAAAGAGGTCCAGGAGATGAATGAGAACCTGCCTGCAACATGTACTGTTCATTTCGAAGATCCAAATGTGTTAAGTGAGTTTATATTGACTGTTGCGCCAGACGAAGGATACTGGCGAGGAGGGAAGTTTAAATTTAGTGTTCTTGTCACAGAAGAGTATAATATGGCAGTAAGTATCCCACAGAGCTCATCCCTGGTTCATTATTATATCTTGAAAATAAGTTTCGATAAAGGTAATGGTATGTAACTTTTTTGGTAATTTATTTTTAGTCTACAGTATCTTGCAATAACCCATTTTACTTATTTTTGTGTAAACAATGTTCTAGATAAACAATGTACATAAATGAATAAATCCTCATTAAAAGAGAGCTGTGACCTTTGTGGTATTTATTTCAGGAGGTCAGCTATTGTTCTAGTTGATACTGTTATTGTAAATAGATCACCTTCAGATTGTTATTATCATGCAAAAGTGTTTCTACATTAAAATGTCTAGTTTATTCTTTTGTTCGTAAATATAATTGAGTTTATTTATTTGATTGAATTACACTCATGGTATTAAAAGTTCTGACATATTCCTTGTCCCTATTGTTAATGTATTTGTATTTCTGTTTTCGAAATTTAAAATAGTTATGTTCCTGGAATGATTTGCTCACTCAAATATTTGGTGTGTCATACAAACTTCATGGTAATGTGAAGAAGTCTGCGAAATAAATATTACCCTTATTACCTACAGTAGTAGGTTGTTAGTATAATTGTTTCTACTAATTAATTAATGAAGGTTATTGTTAAAGCATATTTGGAAAGTTCAGATTTTAAGTGATGTATAATTGTTACTACAATTACACAATATTTTGTCAAAGGAATTAGTGCTAGACTTATTTCTTTATCATTTCATTTACATCAAGGAGCACGCATCTATTATCTTATGTGGTATAAGATTGTAGTATAATGGGTGGAAAGTATAAGAAGTGCTCTACCACAAGCAAAAATATGTAACAATTAATAATTGAGAACACTTTTATATTATCATGTACAGAAGAAAGACTCTTATTGAACTGTTCCAATAGTTATCAAAATAGGTTTTTATCAACTGTTAATGAACAGATCTACAGTCTTATTGATCAGGAATATTATTTACACACACAGTAGTCTTTTAAAGAGATAAAATTGTACTACCTGATATTATGTTCTAAATGCCTTAAGTGTACCAATCCAAATTTATTCAAAAAATTGCAGGGAGAAGTATTCTAGTATTATACATGCTAAAATGATTTTTCTGTCTTACTTTTTCAGCCTCCAAGAGTGAAATGTCAGACTCGTCTATGGCATCCAAACATCAATGTAGATGGTGATGTGTGCCTGTCTCTCTTACGCCAGACCTCTATTGATGAACACGGCTGGGCACCTACGAGGAGATTGAAGGATGTTGTGTGGGGGCTAAATTCTTTATTTACTGTGAGTATTTTAGGATTGGCTACAAGATAAATTCTTATCTTGTGTGTGCATATAATTCTGCACATTAATTGTTTATTTATAATGAAAATTAACTACTGAAAAATTTTAATGATATTACCTTCATCCAAGTAATTTCGGATAGTGATCACCTGACAGTACAATTCTATAAAGAAGTATTGAAGATGCAGCTATAAAACTGTCTCAAGATTATGCCATGGTATGCAAAACTAATTAATTACATGTCATGATGCACTGACAGCTAACAACAAAACATGCCATGTAAAACAATTTACCTTGAGGTAAACCAAATGTAAGTTCTACAATTCCCAATTTATCTTTTCCAGGATTTACTAAACTTCGAAGATCCACTCAACATAGAAGCAGCTGAGATGTACAACAAGAATAAAACGGAGTTCCAATCGCGAGTGCAAGAGTACATCACTAAGGGGAAGAGATGAAACAGGAGGAAGACTTCTATCAGACACTCATAGGGATAGAATGGTCTTACAAAAGGAGGTCAACTCTACATGGGAATATTTATATAATGCTTGGATTTTTCGTGCTTCCATAGAGATTATAAGGAATACCATATTTTAGTAGACAACATACTGTGTGATACAATGGAGAAATTGTCTTGGTACTTATGTAAAATAACATAAAGTCCCATAAAAATTGCTGGGATTATTGTGCAATGAAAGTAAGCATGATAAGAACAGATACTAATAAATGCTGAAGTAGGTAACTTTTTCAACCAATTAACTGATATTTTATCTTCTTTTATTATCTATATTGGTTTGTCCTAGTGGCACTATTATTTATTGCTAATTGTGTGATCATAAAAGTTATCAAGTTGTCTGTTTGTGCTAAATCTTGAACAGAATGTTTTAAAAGCAATGGTAATCATTGCCTTTTAATTTGAGAAACAATGTAGTAGAGGTAACTAGGTTTCTATTTGTTTTACATGCAGTACCTGATAACATTTCATTGAATCATACAGTATGCATTTGTTATAACAGTAATCCTTTGAAGGATTTGTTTATATGAAGGGTGCGATTTACAAATAGTGTATTAGAAAGCTAGTGAAATTTTAAATAGTAATCGTAAGAAATATATCCTATTGCACTACATAATATGTATTGACATTGACTCTAGAAAATGACACAAATTTTTTAGTGCCTTTTGTGGAAGAGTACTCTCCTAGATATTATATTAAATAATACAGTTACAAGCAATAATATGCGTCCATTAAATAAATATCCACGTATTTTAAAATACAGAAATATTAGAGTTTTATAATCCTTAAAGGTAGTAACATTTTGAACAGAATCATCGCCAATACGAGACAATTAAAATGCTCACTTTAGTAATGTTAAGAGAATGCTGTACCTTCTGTATAAAGAATATAACATGACAAAGTTTGAATAGATATAATTATTATATTCCCATGCCGAGTTGACCGATACTATATACAGTGGAATTTATATTATTATAAAATACTGGTGTGATTTATTAGACAAATTGATAAACTTTAAAGATTTTTAAAAATATTATTTTAGTGGATAACCCGATTGTGGCAATGCTAAGAATTTTACAAATGAATAATACTACATAACAATATTATGTTCTAAAAATATTCATTTGAATACTAATTCAAATAATGACTGGTTTTATTTTTAGTAATTTTTATTTTCATGACACACTTTATGAGCTAGTTTCTGCATGTAAATTTGAACTCTATTTCCTGCATATTAAGTCTGTATTTGAAACAAGGCTGTTCAAATTGACCTTCGCCTCTGAAAATACACTTATATTTTATGATATTATTTAATAGGAATCGTGAAATTTTATGTATATAGCTTTCAGTAATTGCAACAAAACATGAAATGTCTGTCTGTATGCTTGATAACTTCATTTTGTAATTTATTCAAACATTTGAATAAATAATTAAACTAGTAAGACCTGGTTGACTTCAAGATAAGTATCGTAAATCTTAGCAGATGTAATTTTGACAGTTACTAAAAGTTACATCAAACTTTCTTACCACCACGCAAGACAGACATAAATATTTGGCATAGACTAGACAGTAACAGTGACCTTGAATTTTATTACAACTATCGATTTTCATCGTTGCGTGACTTGATTTTACAACATATTTATTTTTATGGATACCTGAATAAAATATTTGTGTTTTAAGTGTTGCGATTTCTTTGTTGCAATGCTCTACAGTTGCTATACCGCAATAAGCACTTACATAGTTGTTGTCATGTAGATGTTTATACCTGCCTCTACAAAATTCTCCAGGTCCACTATGTGCCTATTTATTTTATCATATTCACAGTGAATGGAAATGTATTAGTTTCATATTCATAATGTGTTCTTGCTTTTTATAAATGCTAAATAAGGGTCGGTTCATATCTGACAGAACATACGTCGTGTATAGAAAAATACTCAACCGATGATACCTCGGTGAAAGACCCATACTAATTATTATTAATCTACGCCCAACGCATCTTCCGTCATGTGAACCAACTCTAAAACATTGCATTACTGCAGTATCTCGTTCAGAATATAGTCTTCCTTTGCTGTTAACTATAAAGTTCCAGCTTATGACTGATTTTTTAGCGACTATTTTCTTTTTAATCACACCAGTTGTAACATAAAGCTGCCTGTTTACTGATGCGGAGCGAGACTGTGGTGCGGAGACGCGGAGTAATATTAACCAATCGGATTGAAGTATTGAAGAGGAAGGGAGATTTCCAACTCTCCTATTCGTTGATATATCTCCGTTTCTCTACACAGCCTCGCTCCCTTACAATAGACAAGCAGCATAAACTTGCGCGTCTACTACGTCGGAATCAAACTATCGGCATTTAAGCGCCACAGAAATTAATACAAAATTACAAATCCTTACGACCCGTACGCACCGATTCCGACCCAGTAGAAGCGCAACTTTCAAAGCCAATAAAGGGCGGTTTCCACCGCGAGCGGACCGGACCCATTAATGACTTGTTGGCAAGACTAAATTGGCAAGCGAGAACTGTATACTTGAATTTCCACCAAAATAGAATTCCAAAGTATGCATTTTGCACTTACAAGTTTGGGTCAGGTTTTGCTCGCGATGAAAACCGCACTTAAGAGTTTGTAACGTTGCAATAATTATTGTTATTTATGCATGTATTACTCGGTAACGAGACCTCTACGGTATATAAATAAATCAATTGTATGTGTAAGGTCCATCGTCCTATATTTTATAATGTTTTATTTGAATTTGCATGTATTTGTAATTAGGGATTGGAAGGGTAATTCAGTTAAAATTATTGGTATTGTTAACTGAGATTTGAAGGATAGCATGGAATTTTATTCAGATCTTCCTTGAAGTAAGCCCCCTTCCGCACGACCGGTTACAGTTTTGTATGCATCCGCTATGGCCGTGTGGCGGTTGCACATTGAATTGTTACCGCTCGGTAATCCGCTAAGCGATAAGTGATAGTATTTTTTGATTTACTAATACTCTAAAAATGACAGCTAATTCAACCTTAGTTGTCAAAACCTCGCACTCATTATCCTACCATACCAATTTTTATCTGAATTTATACTTCCATTGAACATTTTGTACCATTTACACAAGAATTCATATAATATACTAGAGATGTTAATAAAACCGCAATAATATCAAATCAATGCTCTTTATTAAGTTCAATTAATACTGGAGCATCAGATATACCAATTAGTATAAATAATAAATAAATAAATAGTAAAAATTTGTATACAATAAATAGCTTAATAGTAACAAAACGATAACATTTTCTTTCCTTTATGACTAGACGTTCGTTGATGTGTAATGTACATGATGTCAATGAGGTAACGCACTGGCTATTACACTTTTATAACCTGACCACTCAAAACTGAGTCCCGTTACTAAGTCATTCATCGCATATCAAAATCTAAGGGACTCAGGTTTCACCGGTGAAGATTATTGTCAAGGTTTTGAAAATATTCTTAGTAGTTGTAATATTATTTATGAAAACTTGATTTACCTATAAATCTTTATGTAAAAAGCAGTTTTTGATTTAAATGGCTGCTTTTAAAAAACAGGCCTTAACTTTATTTGATTCGGCCTTGATAATAATATAGTTTCATTTAAAATTGATTTAAAAACTCTTTATAAAGCAGTTGATTGTTTAATAGTTCCAAACAAAGGCCTATAATTTTATGTTTATTTTTAGCCTTATGTAACTATGGCCTTTGTCCAGTAGTGGGATACTGACAAAGACTAAAAATAACTAGTATAAAGAATGTCTTAAAAAGTCCAATTAAATGTTCAAAATGTACAACATAGTAAGAAATCCTCAAGAAACAAATGATACATTCCCTCGTACAGAGTGTAAGGCTGGTGCGTGTGTAGTGCACGTTCAGTGCGTGGCGAAGGTGGTGAGCAGTTCGTCCTGGATGCTGTTGGAGCGCGTGAGCTGTCGCGCCGACATCTGGCCGAAGGCCGCCGTCACGCTGTCCGCGTGCGACGCCTCGCGGGACTTCTTCTCGTGGTACTCGTCCGAGAAGTCCTGCGGAAATGTACTCATTAGTTGCTTTAATATTATAAACTGTCGACGTAGCAGACATCTGTAGATATTTAAGGCAATATGAAAATACATTCGATGTCTTAAAACATTTCAAATCGTACTTTGCATGCGTACACGCATGCATTGCGTGCATGCGCGTATACGCGGAAACGATAATAATTTAAAAGCGTTTTTTTAAATTTAGTTAGTAAATGAGTGGCTTATTTTTACGTATCAATTCTGCCATGACTATTGTAATCCCAGCTCTATTTATTTTTGATTAAATCAATATTTCTGCTACAGTTATCTTACTGAATTTGTAACAAGTGAATTGTACCTTCAGTCTGTTGCCGAGGAAGACGGCCCTCTCCCTCTTCTTGTTCATGAAGTCACTCTGCGTGAGCCAGCGGTGCTCGTAGCACTCCTCCGCCGACGGCCTCTTCAGCGGCACCTTCTTGAACAGGAACATCAGGAAACGAGTCGCCTCCTGCAATAAAAATGTGATGTGAATATTTGAGATGCACAAGTCTGTTTAAGTTTCTAGTTGACAATAACATTTTTGTACATTACATTTTGCAAATACACGGTTGCAAGATAAACCACACAGAAGGATTTAAACGTGGCGTTATAATGAAGTTTGATGGCAGTAGTACCTACATATTTCGTTTTATTGTACTTCGTTTTACGTTTGACATCGAAAAATTAGGGTAAAAAAATAACACTTGCTCTTGGTCATCAAAGCGCGGTATGTTGTTACCTGAGTGATCTCCTTATAAAGGTGTTCGAAGCGGTATCTGACGAAGGAGATGTTCTGCTTGGTCTCGTGGTCGTCGGCGCCGCGGTACGGCGACACGCCCGACAACATGATGTACGTGAGCACGCCCACCGACCAGATGTCTGTCTGAGGGTACGCTGGCTCGTCGTTGATTATCTCCGGCGCTATAAGACAGACAAAGTAAAGATTAATATGGTACCATTACTGGAAATTATAGTTAAGAAGAAATATCTAAAAATTCCTTACCTTTGTATTCTAATTCTCCGACCTGTGGTACACTGGTGCCTAACTTAGTAACTTTGTGTGCTGAACCGAAATCGATCAGTTTGACCTGGATGGACCTAACTGACGCCATGACGACGTTGTCAGGCTGCAGGTCCAGGTGGCAGTATCCTCGCCAGTGCAGGTACTGTAGACCGTCCAGCATCTGTGTCACTATCGTCGCCACCATCTGTTCCGTGTAGTCGTGGCGACTCGACAGGTATGTGAGGATGTCGGCTCCTTGGAGCTTCTCTAAGATTAACGCGGCTATGGGCGAGCCCGGCGCCTGGTATGCTCCTAATAAGTTAGATATCCTCTCGTGCCTCAACCTCCTCAAGCATTCGAACTCTCTCTGGACTTGCACTTCTGTCTCCGGGCGGTTCTCAAGTATCTTCGATACGATTAAATTGTCGGTCGATCTGTCGGCTCCCTTGACGACGATCGAGAACTTGCCGCGCCATAACTCGGAGATAAAGCTATACCTCTCGGTAAAAGCGGTAGACGTCACCCACTCGATTGGTTTATTCTCTATAGTATAATCCAATTTGGGCCTCTCCTCCTCCAGTACTACTTCTTGTCCAGATTCTGTGAGTTGTTGGAGGTGTTTCATAGCTTTGGTGACTTCGATTTTCGGTGCGCCGGATTCTTTAGTCTTTATGAGGTTCGTGGGGATACCCTTATCGCTCCAGCCGATCCTGTTGCGGGAGGACAGTCTGAACTGGTAGCTGGTGTCGGGCTGCAGGTCGCGCACTACGAAGAACTCGTGGTCGATGTTGTTGGCGACGTCCTTCCACTCCACACTGTCGCCCGCCTTGTACTGCAGGCTGTAGCAGATGACGGGGCTGTTGCCGTCGTACTTGGGTTGCTTCCACCTCAGTAGCACTTCCCTGTCTGAGATGTCGGCGGCGGTGGGACTGTCGGGCGCGTCGGGGTTGGTCGCCTCGACGACTCGCGTCCTGGCGACCGTCTGACCGACCTTGTTCCTGGCGACGACCTTGTAGAAGCCGATGTCGTGATGCATGCACGGGTCGAACTTGAGCGTGGACCTGCCGTCCTCGTCCTCGACGATCTTGATGCGCTGGCCCTCGGCCAGGACCATGTCGTTCTTGAACCACTGGATGCTGGGCTTGGGGTCGCCCACGGCGTAGCAGGAGAGCTGCGCGGGCTCCCCCTCGCGGATGGGGAGCAGCTGGGGCTTCTCGCGGAAGAAGGGCAGCTGGCCGTCCTTCTTGGACTCCATGAAGGCCTGCGCCTCGGCGTAGCTGTCGAGGCGCGTGCCCAGCTCGTGGCGCAGGCGGCGGATGGTGTAGGACTCCGTGCCGTAGTTGTTGATCCTCTCGCGCCGCTCGTCGTCGATCTCCTCGTCCATTATGTCCGTGAAGCGACGACGCTCGCGGATGATTGGCGTCTGCAACACACGACATGTTTAGTTTTTGGTGGATTTTGATCGATTTTATAAAAAAATACGTACAACAAGTACTCATACAGTAGCAGTAAACCATATAATAAAGTCTACGGGTACTTACCCTAGGATCGTAAGAGTCCCTGACACTGAGGTTGTATCCCGGCGAGCGGTCGCAGGCCACCTTCATGTACTCACGCAGTCGCACCGGGAACTGTGTGTCGCGGAGCTGCAGCAAGTATGTGTCCGGACCGTTCTGGTAGCTACAGGACAAGAACAATATTTAAGTGGAATACGATTTCCTAGATTGAAGAATTAACTATTCAATAGATTTGTTCTCAATGAGCTATGTCTGAGCACTTGATCCATGCAAAATGATAAGTAAGAATTAATATTCAATGTGCTACAATATCTCTTATATAACACTTAGGGAGTATAGAGGTGTGAAAATTTGTATGTAAAATAATATAAAGCGTTACTCACTGGCTTTCGGACTTGGCAGAGACCTCCCAGTCGGGATGGTCCCACTGCTTGAAGTTGAGGTCGTACTCGCCGGGCTTGCGGTCGTGGGACGCGCGGTCGCGGTCTGGAGTGCCTGTACAAGGGAACACACAAAATGACCAACATTGTTATTGCCGCATTCTCTATTCCGAATTTTAGGGGTTCAATCTGAAATTCTTTTTGAGCCAAATTTGATTCGTTGATTGATTAATGAGGTAAGCTCGTGAGTCCTGCTCTCTTCACAGGCTTTATAGACATAAAACATAAATTACAACAATACCTTCAGGCGTGTAGATCTCCCCGGGCGGGTACACCATCTTGCTGGGGTGCTCGAAGGCGCCGCTCAGCGGCCGGCGGCGGAACCACGTGCGGCACTGGGCGTTGCTCGTCCAGTCCCTAGGGCACAAACAAAACAGATCAGATTAATATAAAAAAATATTACTTAATGTTTCTTATATATAGACACAAATTGCACTATGTACAAAATGTGTTCGTTTAATAGCACCCAAATTGTTCACCACACAGTTATTTTTATAACTGTTGGCTAGCGAGAGAGTAATTAATATAGACGATGTGCCATATTAATCTTTTACTTTTCCGACGCGACGGCGTCGATAGATTTATTAAAACGAATTATACTATAATTGGCTAATTATATTTTAATGCTCGCCTTGTCGTATAATAAAAAAATACCGTATTCACTTTTGAGCCAACGGAATAAAAAATCATTTAACCTACAAGAATTAGGAACAAGGGGCCGGTACGGTAAGTACCTAAAGGGACATAATCTAAAACTAACAAGTAGATACTTAGGTAAATAGTAAATTACGGTGTTTAAAAAAAATCACGACTCTATCAAAATATTGCTGTCTTCCATCGCCTGCGGCTTCATCCACGAAACAGTCCTTTAAAATTTTTAGTTCCAAAGATGACATTCTTGGTCTCACCTGTACAAGTTGTAGTAGTTCCGGAGCCTGTCGGTGGTGATCTGGTACTCCTCCTGGTAGATCCTGTCGGCGAGGGTCAGCCAGGGGTGCGCCAGCGCCGTGTTGACGTCGATGCGCTCGTGCCAGTTGATCACCAGCAGCTTCGAGATGAAGTCCCGGCTCTCCGTGCTTAGGCGAGACCACCACTCTGGAGGAATAAGAATTTGTTTATTTCTAAAATCCAGAGGCTGCGCTTTTTGTTGAAGTAATATATAATGGCTTTAATGTTGGCTGAAATCTTACAAACCTTTAGGTTTGTCAGATTTCAGCGTTGAAAAAATGAACGCAAAGCTATTAGACTTAACTCTTCATTAACCTATTTGCGTTGAAAAACTATTTTTGGTAAACTGAGACTGGATTCCTAATATTTTCATCACAAAAGGGAGTGCATTGGATGATATCCATTTTTTATCATCAAGAGTAACCTTTTCTTACTATTCTATATTTCATTTAACACAATTTTAATCTATATAACCAGAAATAAATTCATTCCAACTCACCTTCATCGTGCCACTCCCAGCGTCCTTCCTGAATCCTAGTAAGCGTCTCCCTGTCGTTGACCCCCCTGAAGGGCGAGTGTCCACTCAGCAGGATGTACGTGATGATGCCGATGCTCCACATGTCAGCTCCGAACGACACCCCCTCCCCGCGCGCTATCTCCGGCGCCACGAACTCCGGCATGCCGTAGTCTAGTGATGCGTGTTCATTGTAACGGATACGACGAGATAGGCCGAAGTCGCATAGCTTCAGTTCGTCACTGCCGGCGTGGGAGAGAAGCAGTTCACCGATCTAGAGGATAAAAATACGACGTCAATCATGTTTTTAGAATTGTTTGTTATAAATCGCTTATGGTTAGAATGGTTTAGAAATAAAACTTTTTTCAGCCTAGCCTTTCTTCCAACTATAATGGAGTCGGCTTTCGGTCTCATCGGATGCAGCTGGATACCAGTACTTTACATGGAGCGACTGCCTATCGGACCTCCACAAACCCTTCAGTAGGACTGGTTGTTAGACTTTCAAGCCTCTAACGACTCTAATGACTATCAAAGATCTTTGAAAATGACAGCCTGTTTTATTAATTACTGAACAATAGAACTAAATCCATTACCATAAAATTATTTAAGAAAAAAAGTCAACTCACCGTCAATCCCAAATGCGCGACACTATTATCGTGCATATACTTCACACCTCTGAGCACCTGTCTGATGTACCCAGCGATCTCCCTCTCCGTGTAGCCCTGGCTCCTGAGCAGGCGGTCCCTCACCAGCTCCCCCCCACTGGCCAGCTCCAGCACCAGCGCCAGCGTGTGCTCGTGCTCGTACGCGTCGTACAGACGGATCAAGTGACGGTCGTTCAACAAGTTCATGATGTCTAACTCGTTCTTCATGAATGGTTTGAGCGCGGAATGCCCGTGCATGATCTTGGCGGCGTAGTTGCGACCTAGGGGAAATTTGTGGGTTTTAGTTAAAGATCCGGAGTGGACTTCAATATTAGTGTTGTATTTTTTGTCTCTCAGAGGCGATTACATTCGGATCTTGGGCGTTTTTTTTTAAACGTTCTTGGTCGTAAAAATATAGACGTAGATTGGGCAACCGCAGAAACAAAGCAAACATTTGTCGTACTCAAGTAACTAATACATTCAAACAGCATAGATATATGTATGTAATTTGGTGTTGCATCGGTAAATATTTGACTCTCTATAAAATTTTCTACTACAGAATTTCTCGTTACCTATAAACTTTTTTGGTGCAAATACCAATCTTGGTTTGTCTGATATGACTCCTATTCCATTCAGTTATATAGACGTAGTCGTAGTGTAGTAGGTACATACCAGTAAGTCTCTCAGCAGCGTGGTACACGACTCCCTGCACTCCGCGGCCGAGCTCATCTCCCAGGTCGTAGAAGTCACCGAATGGCTTCGTGCTAGGCTTGACGCGCGGTGGGTGCTCGCGGATCCTATACAAAAAAAATAGGTAGCATATAGTAAAAAACACAAAATTCTATGTAACACCAGAAAAAGTCTGTCTTATTAAGTTATTGATTATGGAAGCCAAAATAACTCGAGATTTCGGAGCATTTGGCTTTCTGTTTTGTCAAATAACTACATATAAGAATGCAGTGTTTTGAACGATATACTTCTCTCCAAAAAACCTTAATCCTTGCATCATACTACGTTGTCCTATATCGCCAATTTTACTTAATACTTACGTACTTAAAGAACTTTGATATTACCTACTTATATTAAGAAATCTTACCTATCAGAGTACTCGTGTTCAGACTCCTCAACATGCAGCATGGCGGAAGAGCTGACGGAGCCAGCCACGTTCCTGGCGGAGATGGAGTACAGACCCTCGTCCTTCAAGATCGCGTCGTTTATCACCAGGATGCAGATGTCGGGGTCGATGAACTGGATCTGTCATACAAAATATACAGATTGTTCAATGTTTTAGATGATTTCATTTTGTATGGAGTGCGTCAAGGTAGGATGACTTGACCAATGTTTTCTGTACTTCGTTTTGAATCAGTGGGTATTTAAATATTATTCTGACCTGTCAAAGGGGATTTTGTATCGAGGATTAAGTGACAAGTATAATTAATTGTCAGTTAGCTCCCAAAATATCTTGTGTTGCATGTTGTATATCGTCAAAAGCGCGATTATGCATATTGCTTGAAGCAACTGTACCCGCCAGCAGGAAGTAGTTTTATATGTTACACTAAGTAATGATATTTGAAAATTAATTTTTAATAAGTTGCATTTTTAATAACCACACAAGTTCTTACCTTAGTCCTAGAGCTGGGAGCGAGTGGCTGCCAGTCCTTATACCACTTGATGTCAGGGTAGGGCACCCCGGTGACCCGGGCCTCGATCCTGGCGGTCTTGCGCTGCAGCACCACGGTCTCCTCGGGGCGGCGGATGAACGTGGGGTACTCGGCCACCTCGAGGCGGACGCGCTGGCGCGCCTGGCCGTGCTCGTTCGTGGCTACGGCTTCGTACCAGCCTGCGTCGCGTTCTAACATCCTGCGAGACGAAATGCATTAGAGAGATTAATAGTGTAAATTTGCATTTTCCATTGTATGGAAGGCGGATGAATCTAACTGCCTTTCTATGATACTAAACTCATTTCAAGGTTCTAGGTTCGATTCTTGAAACGTACTAGCAATTATGCTGTTCATTTTTATAATCTGCTCGATTTTGCAACAGAAAATGGGTTCTACATAATTTATCACCTGTCTTATACAGTCTTACTACAATAACGAAATTCATATGCATTAAACTAATTAGATTGTAAATGGTACTCACTTGTTAATAAACAGCGTAGCCTGGCCATTCCTGGTGTAACTCCAATCGTATCTGCCTCCGATATCAATAGGCTCATCGTTGAAGAAGTATGTCATCTTCGGCTTGGGGTAGCCGTACACGAACCAGAACAGGTTCACATTGTGGCCCTTCACACCATACTGGGAGTCATGCTCCTGGCGGAGGAACCTTGGGGCTTGGGCGTAACCATCATGAGGAGGCCTTTCGATATCGAAGTCCTTGGGGAAGTAAGGCGATGTTTCTGGTCTGAAGTCAATACCAGGTTCAAGATAGGGAATGAACTTCGGTGGGTCCGGTTCAAGCTTAGAGCGGTGAGTGATGGCGTAAGGTGAAGGGTCGCTGACTCCGTATTTGTTCTCTACGCGGATGCGGAACTTGTAGTCGCGGAATGGTTCGAGGTTGCGGATGTCGCAGACGCAGGAGCGGAGGCCGGTACGTGCTGTGAACCAGTCACCGTCGGGGACTTCGCACATCTCCACCTAGGGGATTATGAGATGAATATTAATAAAGATAATGATAAAAATATTATCAAGACCCCTTTTTTGGGGAAGGCGCAAGTCATATACGAGTACAATCAAGTGTAAACCGATTATCCTTTTTTTAATTTCTCAAAACTACTTCCGTTTCCCATAGGTTAAATACCTACACAAATCAGGAATACTTCTACCCGTTAGCTAAGTTGTGTCTCACGACAATATTTTTTTTTAACAGACAAGATAAAGACAAATCGCAGTATAATTTATTGGTGAAAGACCTAATTATTGTATACGAAGACAAAAATAAATCGTAAAATTATACTAGCCTGGTAAGTAACAGGGAACCTGGGTCCATGCGGGATGGACGGCTTCCACGACAGCGTGAGATGTCTGTCCGCCATGCGCGAGATGATGGGCTTGTCGGCGAGCGGCATGGGCACGCCCGTCTTCTTCATCTTGTCGAAGTCCGAGTACTGGTCCGAGATGGGACGCTTGCCCGTGTGAGGCTCCAGGGCTAGGGAGATAGAACATAAAAATGTAACCGTAAACTCCTGAATGTCATGCTATCTTTGTCAGACTAGCAAGTACTACAGCGTTGGAAAGATTTCAGAACGTTGTTAAAGTTAAGTGACGGTTCAGTAATTGGCTGTAAAGTTTTTCTATATTAGGAAAAATAAATGAAAATAAGAAGGGAATAATATCAATTTAAATGGATCTTTGTCTAATATTTTCCTCATTCAAAGCATTTTGTTGTTACAAATCCATAAAAAATATCAACTTTTCTCAACCTATTCACAACGGTTTTATTTTCGACCAAAGAACTGTCCAAATCCGATACTTCATACACCAAGAGCTATTCTACCATAATCTTCAATACTCACTATCATAAGTGAGGTTGGCGGTGCAGGTATCTTCTCCGTGCGGGTTGTAGATCCTGCACTTGTAGGTGCCCACGTCGGTGGGGTCCACGCCGCTGAGCGTGAGGCGCAGCAGGCCCGTGGTCTCCTTGTCCATGCGGATGCGTTCACACGGGAATAGCTTCTCGTCGTTGCGGAACCTGGTTATTTACAACAAGTTAGAAAAATCAAGACCAAGTACGTTGCACAGCTACGATAATTTATTGTTTTGAATACAGGAGGTTTTATAGATCTATAAGTCGATTTCAATAACTTATGACATCAAAACGTATTTACGCATTGAACAGTCTTTACACAGTTTAGATTGTCGGAAACCGTGCAATCAACGAAAATGATCGCCAATGTTGGCGCCTAATTCGTCCCTTTACATTTTTACAGCCACCTATATAGAGGATGCGCGTGTCAAAAGCTTAGGATTATCCAGTAAAATTCATTGAAATTGCGATAAAATATAACATTGTTTACTACATATTCATATATTTCACAAAGTCTTACCGTTCAGGCTCGTAAGCGTGTAAACAAAGCAAAAAAACATTTTAAACATTATGTCATTGTAGTATCTGTTTAAGATGTTCTGAAAGATTAGCACCGAGACAGCACACAGAGTACTGCAGGTGTAGTTGCTTACAGTGTTACTGTAGCGTCGTTGCTAACTGGATGAAGCAATGTACACTTCGACCAGCTACTATGGACGCAAATGATCATAAGCGAAGATGAGATGAGTTAGTATGAATATGAGAGGAGAATTGTTCAAAATCAAAATAATGCTAATCTAACGTAGGTTCTTTACAAAGGCTTTAATTATATCAAATAGCATGAGATATTGTCTTTAGAAAAATATTAAATTGGATATTCCTGGGCGTCAATATCACTACTCTACGATCTCGGTTGTCTAATTTAAAAACGTTTTGTGTGAGTTATCCTAAACTTATTATCTGTCGCCTATAAAATCATATCACCAACGTAATAGCTAAAGTAAATCGTCCACATCAAAACTCCTAAAATTCGTATAAGGGTAGAAAGTGTGTACGTACCATTCGACATCTGGGTCTGGAGTGCCGGTGGCGCAGGCGGTGAACTTGGCGCTCATGCCGCGGAACACCTCGATGTCGCCGATCTTCTTCAGGAACGACGGCGGCTCTACCTTCTGCTTGCGAGCGCTATAGGAAGAAGAGATTGTGTCGTAATTCAAAAGGTGTTTGTCTTAACCTTCTTGGATTGTTGATTGCCCAATGAAACCTCAGAAATACAACTAAAACTATGCTTTATATCACTGAGCTGTGTGACGCTAAGAAATTAATTCTTTGATAAATCTTCACTTACGCAATCTAGAACATCTTATCTACACCACTTCTTCTCGATGCCAATAATGTTCTACTTTATTACCTTAAATTTAGTTTCATAGGCACTTCTTTGTTTTTATTTATCTTTGACAAAATCTCATTTTAACGACCAATAATAACTCAACTCACATCTTATCAACGACCTCCAAATTGGCCTCACAGCTGGCCTCTCCCTCCCTATTCTTGGCCAGACACTTGTATACACCAGCGTCACCTGGAGTCAGGTCCCTCACGTACAAACAGCACGCGTCTCCGTCTCTCTTCAGCGTGTACTTGTCACTATGACGTAGTGGAGAACCGTTCTTGTACCACGTGATGTCAGGAGATGGGATGCCGAATACCCGGGCGGGGAACTTCGCGTCGAATGTTGGTAGCTGTTGAGGAAACCAAAGTTTAGTACAACAAAATAAATGGTCGAAATAAAAATCTTACTTTTGTGAACGCAACGCGTGAGTGCACGCATCGGTGTGAATAAGCTTTATATTATTGTTTGTACAAAATTTACTACGCGGCATATATGAGAAAAAACATACGTAGAGTTTGGTATTCGTTAACAAGATACACGATTTTTACAGATTGTTTTTTAGGAAGTATGAATAGGTAAAAATGAAACCACAAAACGGCACTTGATTAGCTAATGAACCTATATAATTATAAAAAAGTTGAAAGTCTAAATAGTCAAGACATTAACAAGCATGATGATGTATGGTGATATATTTGTCCTGAAAGTCTTCACAACACCGTGCGTTAGACATCGGTATTGAAGGGTGACTTTCAGTAATAATATAGCGTCGTGGAATCCGAACGTAGCGATATACACTGCGTCCAGCTAGTATTGACGCATATATATACATAATATTTGTAGCCACGAAAGAAGAAAGAGAAGATGAATAAACAAGAAAGGCTCCCATGAAAAATTTTCGACGCGTATTTGTGTGTTTTTATTCGCTTTTATAGCAATATCTGGCAAGGTTACGTAAAAAGATGAAAAACGTGAAATACGAGTCAAAAATATACTCCATGTAAAATCTCCATTATTAGTTAAATAGATCTCAAACTCCCCATTTTGTCTGAAATCATAAACCTCACGATGTGTGCTTAAGTCATTTTTTTAAAATAATCTCCTTCTAAATTCTAAAGCAATACAGTGCGTTAGGCCGATATAAGAGTGGCTCCTCAAATAAATTTCATTGGAGGAATAAGAATGCGAGTATTTATTCGCTTACCTGCTGCAGGTCGGTGAACTTCTGCGAGAAGGTGGGTGGCTGGAAGACCTTGCGCACGTTGATGTTGGCCTGCGACTGGTCCTCGCCCAGCGGGTTCACCAGCTTCACGCCGTACACGCCCGCGTCCGGGAGCTCCACCGGGTTGATCTCCAGACCCACCTAAGTAACAGAGAAAGTTAACATATCGTTCCTCAATTAGGTTTTGTAAATTCAGTGCTATTGGAATAGAAGTTAAGTTTAACAGGCTGATTAGTTAATGGGACCCGATAAGGTTTATACACTGAAGTTGACAATTAACAGAATCCAAGTGGTCAATTTATTCGACTCCTATAGATATCACCATAATTAGGAAAAGTTAACTTAGTATGACGTAGAGAGACATACTTGTAGACACACAAAGTTATAAACACATAGGCAATTATAAATAAATTACGTAAAATTACACGATAACACCTTTCAAAGGTTAAGAGTCTTTGAAATGGATTTGTTATTATCCTGAAATTTCTCATATTAAACATATGATTTCGGGATTACCATATTTCGGTAGGTATATATTAAAGTAGTATATAATATAGAAGTGTTTACCCTCTTGCCATCGCAAGTGAGCAGTATCTTCTCACTAGGCCTGAGCGGTTGTCCGTCCTTGGTCCAGGACACCTCTGGTATGGGGTTGCCCACGAAGGGCGCGGACACGGCGAGCGGCTGGCCCTCCTCGGCCGTGAGGTCGCGCAGCCCGTGGATGAACTGCGGACGTTCTTGCGGAGACGAGTCGTCCGTGCGGCCTGGGGGAGGGAGATACGTTATAGCGTATTTTAGACTTTAGGTTGGCTGTTGATGACTATTTATAGATACTAATGTAAAAATCATAATCATTTGGAAATCAATCAACACCATTTTTTATGTGTCTTACCATTACCGCTTTTTTATCCTATATCTAATGTAGCTGCGATGATACGGAAGGTCGAAAGGTAGAAACAATTGTTCGGGTCTAAAATACTAGAAAACAGAGTTTCTTCTATTCAACTAACAGGCTAGGGAAGCCGTTTTTTTAATTAACCACCAAATTTTTAATTCAAGTTATATTTTATTCAAAATTTAAATCAAATCATTTATTAATTTAGGTAAAATGCTGCCACTAATGATAGTCAATGGAACTCTAAGTATAATATATACTCACTAGCGACAGTAAGATCGGCAGTGCTGGCGGTCTCGCCCTTGTCGTTGACAGCCACGACCCCGTACTTGCCGGCGTCGGCCGCCGTGGCCTTGTCGATGAGCAGCGCATGGCTGCCGTCCGGCTGGGACACGATGCGGATGCGCTGACCGTCCGGCACTATCTCCTTGCCGTTGTGGGTCCTGGAGACAAGGAGTGACAATTACCTCATTGATTTTTTGTGACATCACGTTTTCATCTGACTGAGGCGTATAAAATCCACCCATGCATCAGCATTTACGCAAAGAAGACGAGTTTATTGCTATGTACAAGGTGCGAATTTCAAACATCAGGTTGCTGGTACAAAAAATCGGAATACCTCATTTTGCTTGAGCTGGATTTCGGATTCAAGACCTCATAATTCACAGTTGCCTTAGTTTCCGAAATAAGCCGAATGCGAATCATGTACCTAACTACATAACTTGTCGCTTAATTTTTGTTCCGAAATAATGCTTCATTAAAAGTGGCCTATAAGTTAGCTTACAAAGTCCTGAAAATCTTATAATAAAGCTGTTTAAAGTGACAATTTGTACTGACCACTTGATGGTAGGTTGTGGGTGTCCCAGGATCTTGACCTCGAGCTTCACAGGGAAGCCCTCGATGACCTTGGAGGGCTGCAGCTCCGCGATGAACGCGGGCTTGCGCTCCTTCTGCGTCACCTCTACCTTCGCCTTCGAGCCCACCTGGTATACACAAGTTACGAATACATATTTTGTAAAAGGTTTTTTTATAGAAATAAAATATATCATACTTACGTTTTTAAGGGGTAAGTACCCATTTCCCTTATAAAATCTGATTAAATTCAGAATATGAACTCGAGAATATTATTTTTGGAGATGCTCGAAAACGTCAATACGTGACTCATTACAAGTTCAGAAAATAGTATGCAAAATTGTGGGTCTGTTTCACGACTAAACAACTGAACCAATTTTTATGAAATTCAGCACGGTGATAAGACCCGAGATCAAACAATAACCTACTATTTGTAATAAACCACGCAGGTCAAGCTGACTGCATAATCTAGTGCTGTTATAATAATTTCTATGACGTACCTCTCCTAGTTTGTTGGTGACAGTGAGAGAGTAGACGCCAGCGTCTTCAGGCTTGCAGCTGTCGATGCTGAGACCGATGATACCGCCCGGCTGGTTGATGAAGTTGATGGCCTGAGATGGACGGACTGGGAGACCTGAGCAAACGGAAGATAATAGTTATAAAACGATAAAAAATACTATTTAAGTGAGTGACTTTACGTCACAATACCATATTTTCGTTGAAATCAAATGAGTGCCTAATAAAATGATCCAGTATGTAATAATTACGATTTCAACATTGTTTAAAAAAATAACGTATTCTAAGCACTTTAGATGAACCTTTTATGAGTGCAAGTTATATAATTTTTCGTTAACCCAGTCAAGTACCCAATTACTATGTGATCGATTTGGCTACGGTAACCGACAACCGTATTAGTTTGGGGTAGTGGTCTTTACCACTACCCCAAACTAATGTAAGCTGTAAGTTTACCACATTTACCTGATTGCCTCTGCAATCAGGTAAATGTGGTAAACTTACAGTTCAGCAGGAGTTGAGGAAGATAATTAGTGAACTACTGTAAAGAAAATGTTTTAGTTTATATTTGTATGCTTACCATCCTTGAACCATTTGACCTCTGGTGCTGGGAAGGCCATGACCTTGGCCTCCAGCTTGAGAGGCTGACCGACCACGGCTTTGACATCTTCCAACTCCTGGCTGAAGGATGGCTTCCTTGGAGTAGCTGCAGAAAAAATAGCATAGTAAAAAAAAAAATATTAATTACATCGTCAATATTACGTCATAAGAGATGACAGTTATTATTCTTCTTTGTTTTTTTTTATTATTTTGAAAGGACATGTAGCAGATTGTTAAAATTAGATGTTGACGAAATTTTTTTAAAAAGTTCTCATTGCATTTTGCTGTTTATAATAGGACCTTTTAGACAGAATTCGTCATTATAAACTATAAAAATTAATGATTTCGTTTCTGTTTCGTAATTCCATTGCGTGTTCACACTAGCGTAGCTTAACCAAATTACTAAGTATTCCTACTGTTTTTTTTTGCAAATAATATAAAGCGGCACATACGGTTAACAGCGACGGCACAGAGCGCGGAGTTCTCTCCATGTGGGTTGCAGATGACGAGCTTGTACGCGCCGCAGTCGGCCGGCGTCACGCGCTCGATGTTGAGCTTCACCGTGCCGTCCGGGAGAGCCGTCTGCACCACGCGGGGGTCGTCCGCCGGGAGCGCCGTGCCGTCCTTGAACCTAGTGACAATGTGATGGATGATTGAATTGAAATCGATTATATTATGAAATAATTAAAGGGTTCTCAGTGATTCTTGATTCTTCGTTCTTCATGATATCTCATTTTCTCTAATCAAAGACTTTGAGACTACATAAACATAGGTGAACCTACAGCATAAGATTTTTAAAATTAATATTTTTCTCGCTATTGCACAAAATGGCCACCACAGCCAAAGGAATATTGGAAAATAGATTATACTATCGAATTTAAAGTGCTCTCCACTGGAGTTTGTCAAATAAATTTTATTGCTTTGACCTTTGTTTTCGTAAATCGTTTTCATTGAAATTCTTGAAAAAGCTACTATTGTTTTTTAAAAAATAGAACGTAGGAACAGCTTAAAAGACTCGTTTTTATCCATTATTGGGGAAATAATTAAAATTATAAAACAGTCAATTTAGTATGGCTTACCATTTGACAGTAGGTAAGGGGCTGCCATCAAGCTTGGCCTTGAGCTCGAGCGGCTCTCCCTCGTCCACGTCCTTCTGTCGCTCCAGCTTGTGAGTGAAGCCGGGTGTCGACGCCGACAGAGTTATAGGTGCTTCGCATATCGCCTCACCAGCCAAACTTACTGCACGTACTTTGTACTAGGGAATAAAAATGAGGATAAGATTCAAGTAAGAGAAATGACTAATCGCGATATGGTTATTAAATGTGTATTACTTATTACATGCTTTATAATTATTACATCAGAATCCAAAACCTAAAGTTACGTACAATTTACAAGACTATTCTAACTTATTATTACCGATCTTTTTCTTAAAAGCTTTTTATTGTATTTATTTGGGAACACTTTTGACACAAAGGTGACTGCTACTCAAACGATAAACAAATGAGGTTTGACTGGAGGACTGGCCGTTAGTAGAATAATGTGTGACAAAAAATCAAAAATAGAGAAACATTACATACTCATTACTTCTCAAGAGAAATATAAAAATTATAAACACTTATACTCACTTTGCCAGCATCACTAGCATTAAACTTCTTGATCTCGAGCTCACTGTCCACTTGTCCCCCGACCTCAGTGGTGACTGTATGCCGTTCATCATTGAGGATCTCTTCTCCATCGCGGTACCAGTGCACTTCAGGCTTGGGCACGCCGTCACAGCGGACCTTGAATGTGACATCGTCGTAGTCCTTCACTGACTGCTTCTGAAGAGGCTTGGTGAATACTGGCTCGCCGGCTGTAGATACAAATTAATGGGTTAAATACATAAAAGGGCACGGCTTTTTCAATACTGGTAGGCAGAGGCTAAAGAACGCTACTTGAAACGAGTTCTATAAGCTTTCCTCGCTTTATTCTCATTCACAGTTTGTCGTACAGGACCGCCGGTTACGACTACTACGCACCTAATCTGTTTGCGAGGCAGCTCCGATATGATCCGAGTAACACTCGTGTATGTCTTTCTAGGGCGTCCCCTCCCAGTGTTTCTATTTACGTCCCGCACAGTAATTTTATTTGGGTTAAATATCTAAGTAATTTATATTTTTGGACTAATCGTTGCTGTAAGATTGACATTATTAAGTACTATAATGAGTATTGAGAGGGGCTTAGTGAACAGTTTTCATTACCCAATAAAATTGAAAAATATTTGTTAAACCTTATGATAAATATTGAAGTAGGTAATACAAAAGGTAGTAGCGGCATACATATCGGGTCGTGACTAAAAAAAATCACTGACATTGGGCATTCACAATGTTATGAACACATAATACAGGGCGAGTTTATACAAAAAAATAAAGTAAAACATATTTTCTTCAAAGTTTAAAGCAATACTCACTATGAACACTAAGCCTAGCTTGCTGCGCGGTTTCTCCCACTTCGTTCTTAGCAGTGACGGTGTAGACGCCGGCGTCATCAACTCCGACCTTCTTGATGACGAGCTGGTAGGTCTCCTTAGCCTGGTCTTCTACGATGTCGTAGCGAGATGACGGCTGGATCGCGTAGCCGTCCTTACTCCTAAAGGGACGATGGAGATTGTTCAGTAGTGAGTGCAATTTGTCGTGTTATTGTGTTGTGTGTGTAGTGGCAGATTCAGTAATTGTAACGACTATCATAAGTGTCAACATTTGATCTGAATGATTTGATTTTGTTGTTATTTTTATTATTCCAAACGATTTAGTGGTTCTTATGAATAGAAATGCAATATACAGGCTTAATTTAATTATGTCATAATGTTAATTTCGAACTTCACTAATCAACTGCCTTAGGAGAACAAAATAAGACTTTTATGAAATCTGTTTTTACATATCACGTCACAAATGCGAAAAGAATCTATTAAAAGGCATTTCTACGGTATGGGCAACCAGTTGAGAAGTCCCTTAGTAACATAACCTTATTTAACCACTATCTATTTGCATGAAAGATTAAACAAATGTTAAAGTCACATACCACTTAACTTCAGCAATAGGGTTGGCCTTAATATTAGCGATGAAGGTGGTCTCCTCGAAGGGCACCGCGTTGACGTCCTTCAGGCCTTCGATCTCAGGTCGCAGCAGAATGTCCAGGCGAGCTGAACACTCGCCGATGCCGTGGTTGTTCTTAGCCTGGATGGTGTATTCACCCGTGTCGGCGTGGCGACCTGAGAGAAAATGGATTAGGTCACATACAAGAAGATGATGTTCATATTGTTCTTAAATACTTCGATGTGAGATCCTGCCAGAGCGCAGAACAAGTAAAATATAGTATAGTTAAGTTTAAAAAATATTAATTTATTTGAAAATAAAACTGACTTTAAAACCATTGACTCTATGAAAGGCGAGAAAAATAAAAACGACAATAAAATGTCGTTAAAAGTAGGAGAAAGAAGGAGCAACTGTGTAAATGTGTACATTTTTTCAGCAATTTGGCGAAAAGTATTCAACTAAAATAAGATTTTCTAAAGATGCTATTAAAATAACTTACCAGTAGGAATATGCAAGGTAAAGGTGCACTCCTTCAATCCATGCTCCAGTTCCTTGGAGTCAGTAGAGGCAACGACTGTCGCGTCAGGTATGAGCAGCTCTCCATTGAGGAGCCACGACACGTGCGGTAAGGGGTCGGCGGTACACACGGCCTGCATGGTGACCGGCTCTCGTTGCATCACGCGCTGGGCTTCGAGTGGGGTGGTGAACTTGGGCTTGCGGAGCTCGGCCTCAGCTGTTGACGAAGATCATATTTGAATAATAGTTGCGGCATAATAAATCAAGCGCAATAGACGACTTTTTATTTCGAAGAAAGACAAAAATCTATTTAGAATGTGAAATGTGATATTGTGATTATCTTACACGAGGGAGTAAATATCAAGAACCAAAACGTAGGATATGTAAAAGATTATAATATGTCTAGAACATCTTATGAGATTTCCATTCTGGCAATAAAAAATAACTCAGAATAAAACAGATGATGGTGATGACAACAACTCAATAACTTACGTGAAACAGACAGTTCAGCCTTCAGCACCTGTTTACCAAGATCATTGCTGATCTCGCACTGCCACGCTCCAGCATCCTTCATCTGAACCGCATCGATTTCCAGCTTGTACAGGTCTCCTTCATTAGTGATATGGACTCTGCCGCAAGGCTTGACCTCCTTGCCGTCATGGAGCCAGCGGACGGTGGGCTTGGGAGCGCCGGCGGCTTGAACCTTGTAGACCAGGGGCAAGGACTCGAACACGTGGCCGTCCTTCATGTTGCTTTCTTTGAGAGAGGGTGGTGCTGTCGATTTGAGAGGTATAGTTAGTGTCTGTGTGAGGTGGTCGCGAGTTCGAGATAGAAATAAGAAAGAAGGTTGAAAAGTTTGTGGATAGAGTTGTTTCGTTTAAAATTCGGTCAGTTTTAATATAGGAATATTTAAGAAGAATAACAACGTGTTAAATATTCTTATTAAGGTATGATTTCAGCAAAAAAATATTTACCTTTTGTTTCATTTTTTAAGTGGTAAATTATTATATGCTAAAATAGATTTAGTATAGGGAAGTATAGCTTAAAATAAAGTATGAATATATGCTATCAATTGCATCATATTGTCTTATAACATTGAAAATCACCATTGCAACCAATTTTCACATTGAAAGGCATAGAATAAGGCAAGTTTTTCGACAATTTGATACGACAGACGGCAATAAAAATATACATAATAATATGTACATAATAATAAAGAAAAAAATCATCGACATCACGTTCTTAAGCTAAGAATAGAAGCCCTTCCAATAAAAAAGTGTATATACATAAAAATAGTTGCTCAATTTATAATAATCGCAATATATACAGCTGCAGTTACGATTTATTTACGTTGAGCATTCAGTATACTTACGCTTGTATTGAAATAGATACAGCAGTATAGTGTGTTGACGTGCGTGGTTCAATACATACCCATATTCGAAGATTCACTTATATATTAAGAGCCTTCGTTCACATAGCATAAGTGTCATGCAAGCGTTGCAACTACTTGAAAGTTTCGCTTACCTTGATGATGTGATGATGTCTGCGAACGATCTAGTACCTCTGTCGCACCGAACTCCAAATATTAGTATGCCAGAAGGGAATGTTATTACGCATGCGTGCTAAAACAAACATACGACAGCATTAGTCAAATGTGGATAGACATTTAGAGGACAATTACATGGATATTTATCTGTCATTTTCTTTGAAAATTATATGAAGAATTAAGACTTTGTATAAATTAGCACGATCACAAACTTTCGGTACAGTCGTACTTGGCAAAAAACTCGATAAAGACCAACACTTTTGAACTTAATAGTTTACGAGTCAATATTTGTTATTGTTATAGTAATTCTCTGTCGATATTTACTCCCAATAGGCTTACAATATGTTCGTGATCGCCCATCGGTTAAGACGTGAAGAAAATGACAGATCGCATGGATTTCAACAGCAATTTCAAATCTGAATTGAAAGCATTCACTTTATTTGTTATCCCCTGACATACACTGCGTAGCGTTACATGATCAATGCCAGCCTCCTTCATCGTATTTCCCGTTTAATACTTTGACTTAACAATTACCTTTTTCGTCTTCCTTATTAAGAATATCATCTAGTATGCTTCTCTGTCTCTGACTTCGTTTTAAAAGAGCTTCCAAGTCGTCATCGTCTTCCTCCAATATTGTTACTTTAGCTTCACTCTTTTTCTTCCTCTCAACAGTCGTTTCAGTAACATCTTTCGTTATATTATCATTATGTTTCATAGGACTTAAAACTAACTCTTCAAATATTCTATTTTTAACTTCATCTATTTTTTTGTCGAGTGATTCCATCTCGTTGTCGAATTCCTTCGATATGTGTATGAGTCTCTCTGTGATGTCGTTCTCGTATACCTTTTGTGATTTCTCCTTTACTATCAACGATTCTTCTTCATCTTCTTCTAAGCAGTAGTCTTCTTTATAAGAAGACTGACGAACATATGAGTCTTTACTGAAGACTTTTCTAGTTTCGTCAATGTCAAATATGGATTTTGATAGATCTTCAATAGATATCTCTCTGGAGAGTGATTCGTTTTGCCAACTCATATCATCTTCCGAGACAGACATGATCGAGATAGTTCGATTACCCTGTCTCCCACATCGTGATCCTTCAGCTTCCGAATCTGTCTGAGGCTCTTCAATAATACCGTAAACACCTCTCCTCACATGATCGGGTATCGTATAATGACCCGTGTCAGTTAAGAAATAACTATGACTAGCTATTTCTTCGACCTCTAAGGAGGTCGTGTGAGGATTGTTCGGCTGTATGATCCTTCTGCCTCCATTAAAATCATCGTCATCATAATAAATTGATTTTGACGTCATTTTGTGCAAAGTGCGTGTTTCGGCCGGACCTACCAGTTAAAATAGTATTATGTTGATTTTAGATAATTTAATTATTTAGATGATGATTATTACATGTGGTGACTAATGCGTGAACATATTAGTTTGAAGTGTTTACAAGCAATATAGTGTTAGTATGAGTTCTAAGTGATCGATGGTGGTTAGAACGTGGGGAGAGATAGGTAGTAAGCGTGGTACTGACCTGTGATAATAGCGCCGTGAGACTTAGTGCTGCTAACTTTAGAGACTATAATAGATCCGTCGCCGCCTGTCTTGAACGTGGTTACTGTTTCGAAAACTCGGCCTAAACATACAAATCACACTTGGGATGTTAAAAACACAGTGTTAAAAGCATGCATTTATTGTGCGCGAAAACGTGAAATTCTCGCATAACTAGAAGCTGTTGGCAATATTGAGGAGAGTAAGCGTCGAAGCGTGTAATGTGTATACCTTCAGTTTCAGCACTTAATGGTTCGTCCACGGACTGTTTTTTAACCGATTTACGTTTAGGCGACTTGATGTCTTCGGCTATGGGTATTTCTTCAACAGTTTCAGGCTTAGTGGCTCCCTTTTCCCCTACTTGTTTCTTAGTAACAACCTCTTCGATGACGGGTTTTTTATTCTGTTCATTATGGTTCTCGTCCCAGAAGGACTTGTCCTCAGCTGTCTCAGGTTCAGAGAATGATTTCTTGCCTCCCTCTGGTGTTGAGTCAATTTCTTCTATGGTTGGTTTCTTAGGCTTAACGTCATCGTTATCATCCCAGAATGACTTTTCTTCGGCCACTTCAGGTGCTGTAGCGGACTTTTTAGCTTTGTTAGGAAGTGGTGTGTCTGGTTCTTCGATAATTGGTTGTTTCGTGCCATCGTCGGCATCATCCCAGAACGACTTCTCTTCGGCCGCTTCTGGCTCAGTGATAGATTTCCTACCCTTAGCAGGTTTGGACTCTACTTCGGATATGGAAGTCTTCTTGGGTTTTTTGCTGTCTTCATCATCATCCCAGAAGGATTTCTCTTCGGCCACTTCAGGTTCTGTCACAGACTTCTTAGCTGCGTCTTTAGGCTTGTCAACTTCATCAACACTAGCTTTCTTAGCTTTGCCGTCATCTTCATCATCCCAAAAAGATTTCTCTTCAACCACTTCCGCTTTAGTTTTATCTTTCTTCCCTTTCTGTTTCTCTGCATTATCCCCATCATCTTCTATAGCTTTTTTAGCTTTATTAACCGCGTCATCGATTTCACTTTCAACAATGTCTTCCTTAGTCAATCTCGAATGAATCTCTCGTGCTATCAAACACAATGAAAAATGTAACAATTATATGGATTATTAAATGGGAACATGTATTATAGACGTCACAAATGGTGGGTAAAGGTTGTGCAGGACAATGTGCGTAGTGACTACGTCAGCATTACAGTCTATTGAATGCTTCGGTGAACAACCATATACTCATGGTGGTATCTATGACACCAAACAAAACTAACGTGCGTATAGTAGTATCTACTTTTACTACTATGTTAATGCAAACTACTTTACCAGTACTTGCAATATCCATCGGAGTGCCAATTCTGTCGGTCGTTGACAGAATGTCCGGGGTCTTACCATGTGCCGGTGTGGAGTGTACATGTGAGAGTGTGTGTGTTGTGTTGTGTGTGATGTGTATGTATAGTGTGTGCTGGAACTCTGACCAGTGATAAATGACAGTCGTTTGTGCTAAACGTGCAGGTTGTTTCAAATTCTCGTGTGTAAAATTTTGCCATATATATTTTTTTGTAGTTATTCTTAAATGATCCCTATCGCTGTCATATAAGGTCGTTTGTCGTGTGTCGAATACTTACTGTGTACGGTCACCGTGCTCTTAGAAGAGACACTACCCATTTCGTTTTCGGCTCTCACTTCGTATTCGCCGCCGTCTTCCTCCTTTACCAATGTTACGGTAAGGTGGTAGTTCTCCAGCCTATAACGGAATTAAGCAATGTCAAATGCTGAGATCAAATAAGCTGTATTTGACAAGCAGTTACATTAGCAGCCTTTTGACTATTAGAATGATAATAACATGAGATCCTATAAACGAAATTGTATGAAACGGAATGAAAATACATGTGTGTATGAAATCACAATACTAAATCTGATTGATTTTAGTAGAGAACATAAGATCCAGTTTAATTCATTATAAATTGCTGGAAAACAAACATTGTTGCTTTACACATCTGCAATCTAATGTAAACCTAGAAAACTTTCACAAAAAATTACTTCAGAAATCCCTAAAAACTAAATATTCAAGTGTTACCTCTTAGTGTCCCTCTCGATCTTAATCCTGGCGTCAGTGGTGACCTCCTTGCCGTCCTTGTACCACTTGACCTTGGGCTCGGGGCAGCCCTCCACCTCCACGTCCAGCTTGAGGGTCTGACCCGCGTCCACCGTCATGTCGATCAGGCTCTTCGTGAAGCGAGGCTTCTCTGAAAAGTTTAAGTAGTATCTATGAGTATTTATCCAGTTAAAAAGTTCTTTTTTTCCGTCTTTCCGACACGTGGGATATTTTAATCCTATCCAAAACTTTTCATACTAAATCTGTTCGTAAAATGTTAAGTTTTTAGTGTCATGTTGTAAAAAATATACTAGACTCAATTTATCATAATTTTCCTACCAATCACGACACTCCACCCGAAACGAAAAAGTATAAACTTATATATTTGTTGTCAAATGACGTTCTATTGCGATTTGTAGAAATTGCATTCCTGCAAAGACATAAAAAAGAACACCGTAAAATAAATGACTAAAACCTAACAGTAATAATATCAGTCTTACTGTTAACAGTGAAGGTAGCGGAGCAGGAGTCGGCGCCCAGGTCGTTGGCCACCTTGCAGGAGTACTGGCCCGACAGCTCGGCCGACACCTCCTTGAGGATCAGCTTGTGCGTGCTGCCGCTGTCCACGCGGGTGTACACCGACTTCTTTTCGGTAATCTCGACGTCACCCAAGTACCTGGAGAACGAAACAGAAAAGTTTAGAGGTATTGAAGAATTTTGTTTGTTAGTTTAGGTACGGGCAATATTTTTGACAGCACTTTTTAATATTAAACTTGTTATACTACAAAATGTAGATGGTAGTGTGTGAAAAATATTTACGTTTCACCGTTTGTATAATGAATCCTATTAATAGAGAGCGAGTCTATGAGTGCTAAAGGACGCCATGATCCCAAATTCCGTGCTACTGACGGATATTCGAAAAGAAATTCGATATACACACTCTGAAAATCTCATGATTGGTACTCACATTTACAACCCTCAAAAGATAATTAATTTTTGCCATATTACAACTAGTACAAATAAATAACTACTGACCACTTAACAGAAGGCTCCGGGTAAGCGTCCACACTGACGGTGAACTCCACGTTAACATCTCCCTCGCTGGCGGTGACGTCACTGAGCTTGTGCGTGAACTGCGGGCCGGTGCGCACGTTCAGCTTGCACGAGTCCGTCGCGCTACCGTGCACGTTGCGGACCTACAGATCATACGCACTTCTTATGTGACTCGGCAAGAATATACGAATACGAAGAAAAAAATTATGCGCAATTTATAAATCCTGGTAAAGTAGAATGAAGGTTTCTTAATTAATTTATGGGCTTAAAAAAATTACCACCAACGAAAAGCAAACATCTATACGGTAGGTCACCTGAATCTATTCATGCAAGAATAAATGGGCCAGCATTTATAGAAAAACTGTATTTAACGTATTATATGACTTACCTCACAAGAGTATTCTGCGGCATCAGCGCGAGCGGCGGATGTGATGACGAGCTGGTGAGCTGCTCCGGATGATGAGATCTTGATGGACGATGATTCAGTGATCTCCGTCTTGTTCTTGAACCTGGGAAACAATCACATTATTGTTATCACAGACTGTTTCAATTTATATCGATTTCTTTCTATTTTCGTAAAAAAAATATTTTAAAGAAGTCTAGGACCACGGTAAGTTAAATTTAAGGCAGACAACAGCGATCTGAATCTGCAAAATATTAAATTGATTTATTTATTCGCGACGCTCATAAAATACAGTTATTTTCGCCCTTACCATTTAACAGTAGGAGCTGGTTCAGATTCAGTCTCGATCTTGAAGGTGACAGTCTCCTTCTCCTCGCAGACCTTGGTCTCACCCAACTTCTTGGTGACCCTGGGTGGTGACGTCACGTGCCATTGCCAGAAGTCGGAGCACTGGTTCACTTCGTTCCTAGAAATAGGGAATTAATGTTCGAATGATAGATTTAGGAAACGATTGTTGGTGTAAATTGGATCTATATGTACATACATTTTCAAATATAGTTTAAAGGGAAATTACAGCCGCAAGGATAATTACAGAAAGTACTTATGTAGTATAGGTGTATACGGTAAATATTAATCTATGTGCCTAAAAGCATAATTATGCCGAAAATCACATTGCAAAAGTAATAGACAGTGACCTATTTCGGTATTCATAAGTAGATAAATAGATTTCCGTTGTTTGATTATGCTTTGGCAAATACATCTCTTTATTTCTTCAATATAGTACGGTTTTATTTTGTTAAACTGTTACAAATAGTAATAAACTTACTTAGCAACAACAGAGTAAGAGCCTGTGTCAGTGAGCTTGGCGTCCTTGATGGTGATCTTGTAGATCTCCTCGGACTCCTTCACGATCTGAATGCGCTCGCTGCTCTTGATCTCCACGCCGTCCTTGTAGAACGACACGTCGGGGGACGGCGTGCCTTCTATCTCGATCGTTACTGTGTGTGATGAGCTCACCTAGAAAAAAATAGTTGTGACTAGAGTGATAGATGCTAAAAAACAATGTAATGATTTCAACAGAGGAGATAAAATACCATGATAAATATTTATATAAATCTGCAGAGGGGAACAAATACTAGAAATGCATTGAGCAAAGTTATGTTTTGGATACGTCATAATATGATATTCAACAATTAAGAAAAGGAGGTGCAGTAAATGTGATAACTAGTTACCAGTATAGGTGATAATTAGTTACCAGTTTTAAAATAATATTTGTAATAAAAAGACCCTAAGTTGCTACCATTTTCTGTTCAACAGATTGAATTTACTTTTAAAGAGCAATATTTTAATGCGTATACTCATATAAAGGGAATGCTGACTGAAAACAATGCGAATATCTTTATTTTGACTAAAGAACACATTATTCTACTATTATATTCATTAAAAACTTAGGTAAGCTCATTACTCACCATGCAAGACTGGTTTTCAATCTTCTTCTTGATCTTGGGCGCGGCCTTGACGACAAGGTGCATGGTGGTGGTGTCTTCTCCCAGCTCGTTGGTGGCTGTGACCTGGTAGTCTCCGGCGTCGGCCTGGGTCGCGTTCTTGATCACTAGGGACATGCTCTCTTCGTCCTCGTACAGGAACCTATAAAAAAATTAAGCATTGAAGATAATATATGAACGCTGTTAGCTGCGATTACTGGGAGTCCGACAAAATTTTATGAAATAAAGCTTTAAAAGCATTTACCTTACATTTTTTGTTCATAGTTCTCAAATAATTATAATCCATAGGCAATGGAGTGTATAGCAGTGGTTTCGACAAAAACTAGATTCATTATAAACCTCTACTCTGAACTGCTCTACTAAAGTGATTAATGATATTTTCTCTGCCATTAACTAATATTGTCTATTTTTTAAATGGAATAAACCATCTTGCGCTCCCAGTCTCCCAAGCTCACCAAATTATAAATCGCGAAATCTGATCATACTTACTTATGCCTAGTATCAGCCTCAATGACTTTACCATCGTGTTTGAACACGATAGTAGGCTTGGGGTATCCCTTGCACTGTAGTTCCAGCATGGCTGAAGCACCAGCCGAGACCAGAGCCTCGCGGTGTTCAATGACAAGTGTCGGCTTCTCTGGCTCACGGTGAAGTTCATTCACAGCACCTAGTTGAAAGAAAATGTTGAAAAATTTGTACTTGTTGTTTGAATAGTGGTTGTTGCTTGAATAGATGAAAGTTTAGTTTTTGCTGCAACAGACATGCCCCAAGAATCTGATAAGAAATATTTTTACCTAAGAACCGTCGCTTTGGTATTTGTGTGAAGACGCTATTTACCTTTTTTTAGCGATATTTGAAAGTATCTAAGTTTCATATGTATATAAAGCAGGTAGATAAATTTGAGGTACATAGAGCTAAAGAGCAATAAATATGTTACTTTTGCAAAAGCATAATATAGGCGTTGAACATTTGTAGAAATTGGCAATAACAGCACCAGTTTTTAGACCCCTTCCAGCCCATATTTTCTTTTGAAGTTTCTTTTATCTTACCTAGATATTGAACCCTAGCGATCATAATATAGCAGACAGACATACACACATGCATACAACAAACATTCATAAAAATTAACGTTCGCGCTATAAATTACCCTCTTTTTGTGCAGTGCGGTAAAAATACGCAGTGCTGGTTGTGTCACAAGCATCTGTCATATCAGAAATAATATCTTTCTAATGAATGCATTGTGCTTCTAAAATATTATGAGAGCGAAAATTAACTATATTTATTTCCTTCACAGAAATGATCTTTAGTTTACCTTTACTACTCATTCATTTTTTAATTACTAGAAACGATAAAATTTATCTTAGAATAAAAAATGTTGGTGCAGATATATAATTGCGTGAAAGTGATTGTGCGCAACTAAACTACGCAAGAGTTTTACAAGCCAATAACAATTTGCTTTACCTTGTACAGTAAGTTCGGCTGAACAGGAGATGTTGCCGGTGCTGGTCTTGGCCACGCAGGTGTAGATGCCGGCGTCTTCTGGCTTCACGTGCTGGAACACCAGCGCCAGGGAGTCTTCGTCATCTCCCAACAGTACCTGTGGCAAGTAGTTACGTTATTTTAAAATCTGGGATCATAGCAGTTGGTGTTCTCTGGTCTTCACCTTTCCCTTTTGGAAAGAGGCATAATTTTATGCTGCACGAAGTCAGTCATAGCCGACTTTGTGGCACAAAAATATAAAGGTGTGAAAAGAGCTGTAAAAATAATAAATGGGTACCTTAAATCTCTCTTCAGGGTCGAAAGGCTGTCCATCGCGCTTCCAAGCGAAGCTTGCCTTCTCTCCCTTGGCCAAAAGACCTTCACCGCCAGGTGGCAGTTCACCGAAGATGTTCTTGTCATCTAAATAAAAAAAACATAATATTGTAAAGTTTTGAGGTTTGTGTAGTCAACAAAAACAGAGAATAAGGATTAGGATTGAGGTGTTATATAATCGAAGAATTTCTGATATAAAAATGAAGCCAAGCCTAACAATTATGGACGACCCCAGAAAGTGCGAAATACATAACAGTGAAACATCTGACAACTACGTTAAGTTTAAGGTTGCAATAGACGACTGATTCAGGACCTAAAAAAGACCTAAGCGGTAAATTCACTCTCTGTATCATTGACTATCATAAGTGTCAGCATTTGACCTATATGAATAAATGATTTGATTTTGATTTTGATTTTTGAAAAAAATGGGTATTTACATAAAAATAAATTCAGTTGCTCTAAATTTGAAGATTTACGCGAGTATTGACGAACCATCTACGGTCATCAAATCAAAAATAGCCACATAGACGTAAGTGTTTGCACATTAGGCACTCCAAAACTATTACAAGTTCAGTCTAATTCTAGTAAACAATATTATTTATAGACAACGTGAACCATAAACAAATACTGGAGGACGTCCAAGCGTCTTTAAAAATATATCATTCTTTTATTTAGATATTGTTGTACTTTTAATGACCCAAATGATGAATGTATTTGGCGAAGACTTTTAGAAACCTTCGAAGTACGAGTGGGACAAGAGCTCGAAAGATAACCTTATCGACAAAAAAGGGCAGAACAATAAAGTTTGTTGTATGGAAACCCCATTTATTTACTTTTGTTTGTTTTGTTGTTGTGTAACAAGCCGTCCATGAGACTGGTTGGAGATACACCCTGATGAAAGACGGACAGCGGAGACTTAATAATAAGTTCTCATTTTTACCTTTGGGGTACGGGACTACTCGTATATCCAAAATGCCATCAAAGACAGATGCTTATGTAATCAAAGCCTTAACATCGTAAAATATAAGCGGTGTTCTATGTGTCTCCTTTTTGTATGTAATTGTGAAATTTCGACTGTACTCTTGAAAGAATTCACGTGTTTACTGATATTATAATTAGAGCATCGTTAATCGCTATTTGTACTGGATTTATTTAGAGCGTGAAGATCCGTGGGCGTATGGCGAATCTCCAGAGAGTTACATAATTTGGTGAATTTTGACGAATGCGAAATAGATTGTGCGAACAGTCTAATATTGTAATACTCTCAATATCGTAAACATAGTTATTGTAAGGTATTTTTTACCTATACAGATCCTTCTTTCAATATATTTTTTTCTTATAGCAGACCTTTTTATAGCACTTATTTTAGGCGATAACTCGAAGTAGCACCAAACAGAAAATTAAATTATTATGTAACCATAAAGAGCATGATTGCTCGGCATTGACCCGGAGATCAAAAATATGCGATTTGCTATACTAACAACTGTTTTATGACATTTTAAGTAATCCCCAATAGTCCATCATCTGCTCAACGAACTGAACTAACAGAAGATGAGATTTAGGTAAAAACAATTCGAAGACATATAAATATACAATGTTATGTTCGAAAGAGTAATCTAGACTTACCAACAACAGACACGGTGGCTTCAGAAGACACCTCTCCATAGATGTTGATAGCCTTGCAGGAGTACACCCCGGCATCGCTGGGCAGCACGTCGGCGATGACGAGCTCGTAGCAGCCACGGTCCGCGCGCGTGCGGATGATGGACACGCGCTCCGACTCCGAGGTCGTGATGATCTCTTTGTCGTCACGGTAGCTGGGGAATAAGTTGACGTAAAGCAGTGTCGAATAAGTATTGTTTCATTGAATTTTATTGTTTGAATGTAGTTTTGCGGAATTGCGACCAAGAAGTAAATTTTTCATTATGAATCACAGAGATAATTACTAAATAATAATATATAAATGCCGTGGTTGCTATTCTAACCAACGCTACCTACTATCTAAGCCAAAATCTACCGTATGCATAATCAACAATGGAATGACTGCCTCCGTGGCGCAGTGGTTTAGGTCGCCACGCCGCTACCATTGCGTCGGGAGGTCGTGGATTCGATTCCCACACCGGTCAATTATTTGTGCCGAACCGATGGGTAGCAACAATATTCAAGCAACGTCTATTTTTGGAGTAAAGAAAGTTCCCGATACTTACAACTTGACCTCAGGGTTGGGGTCGCCCTTGACCTTGACCATGAACCTCAGGTAGGTGTTCTCCAAGATCTCCGTGTCCTTGAGCGCCACCAAGAAGTAGGGCGCCTTGAGAGCGTTCCTCTCTTTCCTTTCTTCGGGAGTCACTATAATTTGTTGATAAAAAATATATGAGTGACCGAAAAATTAAAGATGGGGACATTTGAGGCAATTTTTCCTAAAAATTTGGTAGATACAAGTTCTTTTAACTACGCCTGTTTACAAAGTGACCTTCTATGCTGTTTTTTCATCTTCGGAGATTCAATTTTACTGACGGGAGAGACATACCTATCAACTGCAAGAAAATGTATTAAATTTTTTTGATGTGAACCTTTTTCACCCTTTTCCGCGGCGTTTTCCGTGTGTAAGACATACTGCCTGTAAAACGTTTTGAATATTCTATTTTATAAATAAGTGCGTGAAATGTATATAATTGTTATTTGTAAGTAACTAAATAAGTGTAAAAAATACTCGTTTAAGTGCAAAAATACAGGAAAATTAACCAAGAGTCAACTGAAGATACAAACTACATGTTATAACGCTTCACAATGTCTTAATAAATGATTGCAGATTGCAGTGATGCATGCAATACGCTTATAATATAATAGAAATATCCTTAAGACTAGAAATTTTGACGCGGTTGAGGAAATCAGTGAATTCCGCAGGAAAATATAATAATATCAGTAATCTTTATATAAATGGTACTACTCACGAAAAAAAAATACGGTGTAACAAATTATGAAGTCTAAATTATTTAAATCATTAACCAATGTAAGCAGTCAAAATGTGTTTAAATAATTCTGAAACAAATTTAAAAGTCAACTTCGTCATATTATTTTACTGTCAAATAAAACCAATTTCCCCAAACACAATAAACGAAATAGTCACTTACACTCAACGACGACTAACTGAGCGGTACAATGTGCGTTTCCCTTCAAATTCTCAGCGATGGCGGTGTACACACCAGAGTCGTCTTCCCTGCAGTGTTTCAGCTCCAGTTTGTTCGTACCATCGTTCTCGTAAGAGATGGAGCATCGGTCCATGAGGCGGTCGGTGAGGGGCTTGTTGTCCTTCAGCCACATGATCTTAACATCGCTACTGTCGCGTAGAACACATTCGAAGAGAGCGTTCTCACCGGCTGAGGACATAATCTTGTTAGAAAGAGCTCGTACGTTTTCGTATGGTTTGTTTGGGATAGATGACACGATTTCATTCGTTTTTTACGTCATCTTCAATGAATTTTGAATTTTGTTTTATTGAAGCTGGCAAACCAAAATGTTTCGTCACTTTTTTTGAGATATCAACAATAAATACAATTTTGATTATGTATTTCCAACACTACCAACAAGAATTTCGTTCATTCTTTTTTCAATAACATTTTCTCAATAATTCAATCAGTTTGTAATACGACGAATCTTGACCAAAAGACTTTCTTAAATGCCGACAACAAACAACAAGAAGTTTAGTTTATGACCAAAATTAAAAGACATTTTCCGTGCCATATTTTCGGATTTATTTGAAATAAGCATAAAGCTGCCCAAAGCACTGCCCATTTTAATTAAGTATTTTGAAAATTTTATTATTGTTATCCCAAAAAAATGCCTAACAGAATTTGGTTTGACAACAACAACAATTTTACATTTATGGGCCCTGAACAAGTTTTTAGAAATGACATCTGTATGAAGTTTTAGACCGTACGAGCTCTTAACATAGGAAGAGATAATGTGAAGCATGTTAAATTAATGTGTAGTGTCAGTTAGTCGCCTAGAAGCGTATGTACAAGCACTAATTGTGTGTCTACTGCTACAGGTGTGAAGTGTTCTACGGCTACAGTACTCACGTTCAATCTCCTGGCCTTCCAAGGTCTTCGTGAAGACTGGCTTGCCGTCTTGAGATTCAGACTTAGACACAGACTTGGCTGACTCATAACCAGTGCTGACAGAACCATTAGATACAGTGGTCTTTGAGGCCTTCGATTCGTAAGAAGAACCTCCATTCTTAACGGTTTCGTAGCTACTCTCCGTCTTTGAAGAAATGCCTTCAACTTTTTTGCCGTCAACGCTGGCCTCGATACTGAACTGCCTTGAAGCGTATTTGGCAGCGATGCTGTCGATCTTGCTCGTAGTATCAGATTCAATGCCGTACTTAGAGCTCTCGGTTACACTTTCAAAGTTAGTCTCCTTGCCATATTTGGAGGCAATGCTGTCGATTTTGCTGGCAGTGTCACTCTCAGTGCTGTACTTTGATTCGATTCCATACTTTGACGCTATGCTATCGAGCTTACTCGAGCCGGAGTCGTATTCGATTCCGTATTTGGAGCCTTCAGTTTTGCTCTCATAGCTGGATTCAATGCCATATTTGGATCCTCCTTCAGTCCTCGATGATGAGGAGTACTTAGACTCGTAGCGGGAGGAGGCAGTTCCCTCGATAGCTCCACCGGCCTCGTACTTGGAGGACTCCAAGCGTGATCCACTCTCACGGCGCGAGTAGGACGATGTTAGTCCACTGCCTTCGTAAGTAGATGAGGATTCGTAGCGACCCCCGGTTGATTGCTTACGGCTACTACTGGAGTATTCTATTAGAGAGAGAATTGAATACGTTTTAAATGCTGTTTAATAAGTTAAAGTTAAAATTAATTTTTTTTTACCACTTTTTCACAATTTACGGGTATGTAGTTTTGTTTAAGAAGCCATGATACTAGTGTCTAACATGGTCAACATTAAATTAACTTGGAACAAACTTGACTTTTTAACGTAATACTAGGACAATACCAGTGTGTCAAGGTTACTTACCTCCAGAAAGCCGCGAACTGCGGCTGCTATACCTAGACATCTCGTCTTCAACAACTTCCTCAGCGGTTACAGCTTGACCGTTACCAACACCTTGTGGTTTAGACGTGCCAGTTGTACTGACTTCTTTCTTCTCTTCCACTGACTCTACAGCACTCACTTGCTGTACATTTGACTGGTGTGACGTCACAGACACGACAGACTCCTCGACTTTCACCTCACTTGATACTTGAGTCTGTTCTTTCACACTAGCAACAGTCTCAGTTTTCGCTTGGACGGATTCTTGTACAGATTTCTGTGTTGTAAGTTCTACAGCTGCTGCTGTTGATGATTCAACAGTGGCTGACTTTTGTTCGGTGACAGATTTCTGCGATTCGACAGTTGCTGACTTCTGAACAGATTCTGTTGTTGAAGTAGCCGATTGCTCTACAGTTGCCGACTTCTGAACACTTTCACTAGCTTTCTGTTCACTCACAGATGTTTGAGTTGTTAATGCAGCAGATTGTTCTACAGTTGCCTTCTGAACAGATTCTGTAGCTTTCTGCTCAGATTTCTGTGTCTGTAATTCAGCTTGCTTTGTAGATTCAACTGATGTTACTGATGATTTTTGTTCAACTGCACTTTCTTTGACAGATGACTGTGTTTTTAATTCAACGTTAGATGCTGTTGACTGTTCAACGGCAATTGATTTAGCAGCCTGAGTTGTCGCCTCTACTGAAGCTTGTGACACAGACTGTTCACTCACTGAAGTTGTTTGAACAGTAGCCGAAGCAGCCTGTACTTTGGTTTGCGATTGTTGAACTGTTGCGCTCTGAACGGATGTCTGTACAGATTGTACGGACTCCTTTACTTCAGCAGCTACGACGGTCACCTGACTGGCTTGCGAAGCAGACGCAGTACTCTCGGTAACCTTCGAGCTTTGTGTCACAGACGATTTAGTTTCTAAAGCGCTTGCGACTTGACTTCCACTTACTTCAACAGACTGTACCTCGCTGACTGAAGTTACTTCAGTCACTTCGGTTTTCGATATTTTCTTTGCTCCTTCGGTTTCTAAGGAGGCTTTTCTCTTAGTGTTGAGTTGCTGGGTCTCTTCTGTAGATGATACTTCGGTGACCTGTACTTGTTCTACGCGGGAGCGCTTCTCTTTGGCTTCGACTTCCTCAGCAGCGACCTCTGTATGTTCCCTCTTCTTCTTCTTCTCAGGTTCGGGTTCAGGTTCCGCTACTTCGGGTGGTAGGACTTGAAGGTCGTCGGCTACGTGTTCTGCTAATGCAACTGAAATAAACAAAACAACAAAATTAAGCTACGCTAAAATATATAACTAATATATGCATATTTTCGATATTACGACATCTACGATGTTGAATTGCATATTTTGTTTTTATCAAGACTAAATCCTGAAAAGCATTTAAGGTATGAAGTAATTAGTGTAAAACTTACCAACGTCGCTGGCGTACTTTCTGATCTCAGCTAACCAGTTGGTCTTGACTTGTTCTTTGTGAGCGGCGAGTGTAACGCTGCGTGGTGAGTTCTTCTGACAGAGCTCAAACTTCAACAGCTCACCAGGTGGGTCGTTGACCTCGACGTCTGGTAGCTGAAAATTACGAATAAAAGTTATTTTCGCACTAACGACAATTGCAATAAAGTGAATTCACACTATGCCACACGTGCCAATCAGTACAAAAAATAGAGAAGTAGGCGTTGGTATATATATATATTCGCTTAGCCTTTGTTCCAAACTATGTTGGAGTCGGCTTCCAGTCTCACCGGATGCAGCTGGATACCAGTGTTTTACATGGAGCGACTGCCTATCTGACCTCCACAACCCAGTTACTTAGGTATTAACACGATACCCTTCGGTAAGACTGGTTGTCAGACTTTCAAGCTTCTGACTACTGTTAACGACTGTCAAAGATCTTCGAAAATGACAGCCGGGACCCACAATTTAACGTGCCTTCCGAAACACGGAGGAACTCGATATGTATAAGATGGTCACCCATCCACGGAACAACCTCGGCAAGCGTAGCTTAACCTCAGAGATCTATCCGTGCAGCTGTTGTAAACTAAGCCACGAGCTCCTCAGAAGTAGGCGTTGGTAATATGTTTAAAATAAACTTTAGACACGTGACCCCAATATCAAAAATACTTTTGGAAAATAAAAGCTTTTAGAACACTGCTTCCATCAAATTCTACAAACGAAGCAGAAAATTGAACTATCGAAACTTTGATATTTCGCAATCTTTTTCGAAACATCTCGCTCTAAAATAACGTCATCAAATTTTAACATTTCAATGTCGTTTACTGTTATTTCAATGACACGGTGTCAATGTCTTATAGATACAGCTAAGCCTTTAATCGAAATACCTCACATATGTAGAAAGCTTGTTACGATAAGAAACGGCATACATTCCAGACATAATTTTGGAGTATATCCAAATAGCTATTTTTTGAATTGACCTATTTTTGGAGTTAGATTCAAGATCGTGCGTTGTGTTAATGAATGGGGATAAACATAGAAACGAGTAGGCCGGGTCTGGGAAATGGCGTGTAATGGCAAGTGCGAAACGTTTAGCTAACGACAGGAAGTGGTACAATTACATTGTGCCTTTGAGTTTCTGTAATAGCAGTACATTGTACAAGTTTTAAATGTACTGTCTCTTGTAATTACAAGACGTAATACATTTGAAACTATGTCGTCGTGATATGAATTATGTAACGTTATGCAATTTTGGAATAGCTAAAACCTAGGACTAAATAAGCTCGTTTGATTGACAATTATACCAGTAATCTAAACATCTATCTACCGATACCTTCACATTCTGGTTGGGATTTTTCTATGAAATATATCTCCGAATATTTAAAAATATCGCCAATAAACGACCAGTAAGGATTATTATCTTAAACTTGCAATCAAAAATTAAAACAATTTATGTACATACGAACCTTGATGATATCCTTTAGCTCGAACACAGAGCGGTCGTCAGCGACCCTCTTGACTTTACAGATGAGGATCCTTGCCTTGAAGAGGAACAGGTACCTCTCTCTAGCCTTGCCTTCGGCGTCGGTAACTGTGAACCAGTCGTGGGTGAGCAGACGGCCGAGCTTATAGATGTTCCCACGGTAACCTTCGATGCTAGCGATGAACTTGTTGTCGGTAGCTCTGTTCGGAACCCCTAGGAAGAGTTCCAAAGCTTTTTGAAGGTCAGAGCAGTCTTCGCCGAGACGTTTTGAGTATTTTACTAGTTCCTGGAGAAGGAAAAAGGAGGAATTTAAGGCTGACCTGTAGAGTATTTAGTAGTAGTACTAGTTTTTTACACTAACGGCATGCTTTACTGCTTCCAGATAGCTCTCATTGATTAAGTTTTCTAATTAATATAAAGAGATGACAAGAAATCTGATACTTCAATTAGCCAGAGGCGAAACGAAACTTGATGATAAATTGAATTTTGACATTTTGATGTTTAAATTTTGCCTTGTATGCGACTATTCTCGTAATTATGGTGGTTTAATAACATGACTGACCAAAACTTTTTACATTTTGTTAATTTATATGAAGTTACTTCAAAACCTAAAGCATAATATTTTGGCATTCGTTTTATTTATCACATGCGTGCTAGCAATGCACTCCTAGTGAGATAAGGTGACGTGCCAAGATATGAGAATGTGCATTGACAAATTACCAAGCAATACCCATCACATGTACGCGTCACAAATGATGTATTTTCATTACTTCATGTAATTTTTCTTTCTGTTGGTTAAAAGACAGGTATTGTTTAAGCTTTTGCAGTCCAACTCATGGCAAAGTATTGTTTGGGAATAGTAATCTTGGTTTTCCGAATTTGATCCATTAAATAACTGTGGTGATATAATCAGCATATAAAACATGTTAAGCCTAAGTAATTTCCATATAGCTATGGAAAGAAAGCAAGAGAGAGAGACAAGTGTAATTTGGAAATACGAAGATAAATTATATTATTAAGCCATCTACTTCTAACTTTACTATACTAACCTTTAGTAGTAGTTGGTAATCGTTGATCCTTTGGATTGGAAGCTTCAGATGTTCAGTAATACCCTTATCGTCACCGAGTTTATCTGCTAAGTCCTGCAAAGAAAACAACACGATTATTAAAACATGAAATTGTGTCATAAAAACTAGGGACTTGTCTAAATTCTTTGATGCTATTAGTAGCTACAATATGCTCGCTACGATAGACGAAGACGTAATGAAGACAATAAAAACAGTAAGAGCTCTGCCAAACTGCTGAAAGTGATCAGAAAAAAATAAAATCACATTAAATTACATAACTAATGCTCTGTATTGTATTACTTCTGAAATAATTATTAGCATAGTAACTAGTCACAGTAGAATAGTATCGATGAGAAAATAATCAGCTGAAGGTACTGAAAGAACTAAAGGTAAGGACATTCCTTAGTTTGCCAAGCATCAAAGATTTAGGTATCGAGATTATAATTGATGATGAAGGGGAGCCGACCGAGGACAACATAGATATTAGATTTTGTCATTTTTGAATGACGTTGTATAAAATAAATACCATACCCCTGATACATTAAAATACAATATTTTGAAAGGCTCTACATTAGTCTACATTATACGCAAATATGCCAGAGGCTTAGAACTTTAATATTCGTGTACTAAAGTTTTTACACATGTCAAAACTACAACCACAACGATGTCTCAACTATCCGATCCGTGAATCCCGATGGAACGATAAATCTAAAATAAACAGTTTATTTATAAACGGTCCCACCATTGGCCTTGACAAACGACATCTAATGGACAACATTAATAAAATGTTTGTGGTCGCCGTGGAGAGAAAAATGTTTATCTAGTTTCCAAAAGTTTACGATGTCTATATTAGTTGGGCAATCTTTGATGGAGATATTAATATTGTTTTGAATGTCACACTGAAATTAATTGGAGTCATGACTTTGTTAGAAATTAAGTCGTTAAAGGCTAGAATTAGTTACTTCTAACTAATTATCAAATCATAAACAGACAAAGTAATTATAAAGTAACAACAGTAAATTATGTTTATATTAAATAGAAAGCTTGACATAGAGGGAGAATACACGGTAAACATGCTTAACCTTAGTAACTAGCTAGCTTTTCTTTCTTAGCTAGCTAACGATTTTTTAGGTATTTCGATTTTACATCTAGGTGTTTGATGTGTTTCGAGCAAACTTCTTGCTACTATATTATTGTATCAGATATAGGTACCGTATTGTTAAATTCAAATGTCAAATAGGTACCTGAACTTGATTATATCAAAAGTTTTTAATAGTGCTCCATCCGTAATTTTAATTTCGTTAATAACATAAATACACATCTCAAATATCTATCGTAGTACAAATATCAGCGTTCACTTTCGCCTGTTGAAATCGAACGAACATAATTAATACGACATGCGTGCGACACATTCGTCGAATGTCCGCACTAATTGGTGGACGTTGGCACTTATTCAAGCGATACAGAAGAATATTGACATCGTGTTGCAATTGCTTTTGTCAACTGTCCGTTGCTAAGTTGTAAAACACGAGTGATTCCCCCGAGCGTAGGGTTTTTGTCATTGTTATTGGTTTTTATGCTTCCACGTTACTTTCTCAAGCTTGTTAAAGGAGAAGAAACCTCACAATATTTGAAATTATGATAAAATCCACGACTCAGTTACTATTAGTACTTAAACATCTAACTAGCTGTAATATCCATTAAAACGAAAGCAATTAAAAAAATAGGAATAATTTTAAAACATACACGATATGAATACATAATTATGTTATGTATCCCTGAAATAAATTATAATTTCTTAGAAATTACTTCCTTTTTTTTGATAACAAGTTCGCCTCAGTCTCTACAAAAGATATTTTAATATCAATAGTATATTGATTCAAGATTGTTATTATCGTGTTATCGGTACGATGACCTATCCAATCAGACCTACATACATCCATAATCTAAATACCAACGAGAATAACTGTTAGACAATCATACTCCTGCAAGTGATATGTGGTGCATTCCATTTAAATCCATTGGTGTAAATCATGTGGATTATCACAGTAAGTTTACGAGCCAAAGTCATGCGCTCCAATCAGTGCTTGGTTCGATATTGACCATCTGTTAGCATGACTCACTCTGTTAGAAAGCTTTCACGATATTATTATAATATAAGTATAGATTGCATCTTGTTTTAGACAAGTGTTTTAGTGTAAAATGAAGTTATGATATGCGAAAGGCGGGTTTATAAAAATAACGGAATTCAAAGCTTGCTAGTGTCGTAGTTGTTAAAACCACCGAAAGACTTATGATATGGCTTAATTGACGGGTGTCGCTAGTGTTTGGAAAAATAAACAAAATTCTAGAACATTGAAGTATTCAGAAAATAATGAAGAATTAAAACTAATAATGATAGACAGTGATAGTGATGATAAACTGATACCTATGAAATATGGTATAAAGGAATTGCAACAAGTACCATAAAATGTAAGGAATATATCATGCATCATACAAATAGGTACGGTGAAGGTAAACAGATGGTCTGTTTAAATCAGAATGCAGTGAAATCATGCAACAAACTTAACTAGACCAACATAGAGAGGAAATAGTTGCTCTCAATAAGAGAAATAGAACAAAGGAACTAGAAGCAAGTAGGTCGAGGCTACGATACAGATATTTACAATTACAGGTTCATCATAACAACAGAATTTTGCGGTAATATTGCAAGCAAACGAAAGACGTGGATAATGTTTAGCTTTGATAGATTTTAAACGAAATTATATACATTTCCACGTACTAACTGATTTGCTATTGATTGACAACGAGAAATCAAGTTACAACAATAGTATTCCTCATTGTTCTCGTATCAATGTAGATTTCTTGCTAATATAACCCCAATTATTCTCGATAGCTACATGATTTGATATTAGTATGTCAACAGGGAAATATAAGATTTATAAAAAAAAATGTTTCAGGGATTAAACATACTGAATAACTAAAAAAGAAGACGTAACGAAGACGTGTTTAATCGTGAACGGTTCGTGAACGGTTATTATGGCAAGTTAAAAGATGAAGAGGGTTTGATTCAAAGTAGTTATTCCAAAAACATATGTGTTAACGTAAACAGTACGGTAAAGTTTGACGTCACAATTTAAAGTGAAGATCAACAGATTTGGAGATTCATTGAAAAAGTATTCTGACGTCACCAGGTGGGCTGCAGTTGTACGTATTCACTAAAAATTCATTGAAAGATTTTCATAAAATATACCAGTTTGTTTTTGAATCTCTTTTCCACAGTTTCTGCGAAATATATTATTTGTAGAAAACGTCTAACTAAACGTCATGTAAATAATATTAAGGTGTTTTCATCATTTATTGAACATTCAAAATAAATCTTCAATAATGGCATATCAGGCCAACATTGCCCTTCTGGTTCGGAGAGCCCCACATACCCCAGCGCTCCCCCGGGCGTTGGGGATGCAATTTCATGCATTAACCAAGTAAAAAAAAGGAGATAGAGGATAAAGATAAACTAAGACTTTTTAATGAGTATTACAAAAATAAACGTATCAAGAAACAATTCATCTCTAAAGCTGTCCTGTTTGCAACAAAACCTATACTAATACAATAAATTTTAGAGATGCAAGCACTTTTTGACGCTTTATTCGTCTCAGTCTTAAACTCATGTTGGCTAAAATGTCAATACAACTTGACACGCTGAAGAAAGGACTCGTAATATTGCAATCAACGCATAGACCGTACATTTTAAACATAATTCAAGACAGTAAATCAAATTACTGTAAATACAGAATCAGAAGAGAATATATTTAGGGCACCTTGACATATTGAGTTAGTTGCTTCACTTCGCTAATAGAAAGATGTTTGTGCAATATTTATTACAAGAAAAACAACTAACAGAAGGTATTTTGGGAATGGTATTGGTCGATATGAACGATTTGCAGTATCCTGCAGTTAAATTTATTGGTCTTAAAGCAAATATTGATGTTTGCGTCGAAGAAATGTTTGTCCTTGAGTGCAATTCAATTTGCCTCGATAATCTTTTGCAGAAAGCGAAACTTCAGATATTGGTTGTGAGTTTCCTGTTATTCACAGTGTGCGAAAATTAAGCCAAATAAATGAACGATTTCTGCAATATTTATTTTCAAGTAAAAGCTCATTTAATTTTCTTTGATCTCAGTTTGTTATTTGTATATTTGTTACTAAAGGATGTTTTTCTTTGTTTCTGTATCTGTATCAGGTATTTTTTTTATTGTCTTGTATATTTCTACTTAAATTTTGTAAACAGGTAGAATCATCTCGACACGTGTAATCTTAATTTATTGAGCAAGATTAACGTGAAAAATTGCGATGTCGTAATCAGTAAATAATTAGGGCAATGACTGTATAACATTTACACATGTGTTCATTGATCTTTCAAGCCATAACAGCCTTAATGCTACAGCTATAAAGTTTACTATCCCATAATAAAAAAAGTATTGATATTTGATGGAGTACATCCAAAGATTTAAAGAAAATATTTCAAGTGATTTTTGTTTTTCTTGCTGATAAACGTCGTGGCGACCTCGCTTTGATTTGAGCCATGCTCCATCAGTTAGTGATGTGAAATGAATGATTTGGGGTGTCAGGTGCTAATCATTCCTTCAGGAAATTCTGAAATATGTCGCAAGATAATGTCGTAAAATTGTAGTCAGTTCATGTGGAAAAGAAGAATTGATCATTTCTTATTTACTCAAGCATATTCTGATTCAAAAATATAATGCTTAAGGTCTGGTTTGATTATATTTTACAAGTACAGATTGTGTTTTTTCAATAATTAACAGTAAATTGGAGTTTCCTAATATCAACGACCCAGCTGACGGAACAATAAACGAATAGGCATTCGATCTAAGATTTACGTGTACGCGAATGTTAAGCTTGAGATTTGGCATAGTTACATTTAGGTTTGAATTTATTACGCTTTCAATCTATTAGATTGACGCAAATAACATTAGCGTTAAGCTTTACATTTGTTACGTTCAGAGCTTTTGATGATACTGCTGACAAATTAGTCGTTATGTGCTAAAATTTAGGTTTTACAAGTTGATATTCTGATTAAGATCACATTTTTATCAAATTTTTTGTTATTTAATTATTTTGAATTAACAAATGTGCAAGACAGTAAATACAGGCTTACGTTTTTTGTTACCTATATTGAGACATATGTTGTTAAAATGTCATGTAGAACCAAACAATAACGTCAGCTCCACTTCCATCCCTAAAAACATATGTGAGATTTAGGTCAAGGTCATCGTATTTAGTTTTAGCAGGGAACCTGCGCACGCGCGCGCCGGAGCCGTGCTCACGGCGCGGCGGACAGAAAAATATAACATTGCCGCGAAACTCCTCCCACGCCGCACTAGAAATAAACCAGACGCGTTGCTTGTAACACTACACCCGTAACATTGAAACGAGGGGGAAAAAAAATCACGATATTTTCGCCACAGCCAACAGCCGGTCTAATTATAAAGCGTCCAATGCTAATTGTGATGTTATAGCCGTACCTGAGCGCGGGGCGGTCGGTAAAGGTATCACGAGAACACAATCACAGTCACACACTTCACTCGAGCGAGTGGTCGAAGGTCGAAGATGCGCTGGAGCGAGCGAGGTGGTCGCGTCCGCGGCTTCCAAGCGACTGCTCCTCTCCTGGCCCTGTACACTTCGCCCGCTAAACATAGCACACCCGCACACACGATGATTTTTAGAGGATAACGCCATTTCACCGGTGACGTGTTGTGTTATCTACCGGGGAACTCGGCACAGCTTTCGTCCGGCTCGCAAGGTCGACAAACAAACCTTGAAACATCCTTGATAACATCAGACGCCAGCTCGGAGACGTAGCACCTTCACTGTGAAATGTTCGGTATCTAACATGTCACCACTCATTAGCAGGTAATCTCACTACAAATGAGTTCCGTTCATATAAACGCGGTTGACATGCCAAATCTCGATAAGCGTCTCATCAATATGGTAGCTATTTTGTTTTGGACAACATCACTGGCAGCCTTACGTAGCGAGAGATTTAATACATTTTGCAAATTGTACTCGTACAAACTGTCAACTATCTTTGTAGATAAAATGCTGGTTGATTTATATCGAATTTCCATTATCATGGTGTTCTAAATTGCCAGCAGATTACAATTAGCCATATTGCTAAACACATTAACGAATTCTCCGTTCTGCATTTGCTCTACATCAAAACGCTTGAATGCATGAACATTGAAACAATGAATGGATTTCGAAGATCTACACAGAACTTATATTGCTTTCGAAACATTTATTACACGTTATAAGACAACAATATCTTTAATGTGAATATCACAGATTATAACAATTTGATATTGGTATTGTCATCTTAGCGATTGAGCCAGTAAATAACATAGAATTGTACAATAGTGTAATTTGGATCTAAGCCTAATAGATCTAATAGTTATTTGATAAATAATGTTTCACTTTACTTACTCGTAAAGATTCTATAAGCTTGCATTTTCTCAATGCAATTTGCATATAAACTTGTTTACACAGAACAATTCATGAATCGGGTCAACAAATACCTGTGAAGCTACAGGATTAAAATAGTACAAAGGAAACATCAGACAAGCATATAATGCGACTATAACATTATTTCTGGTCCTGAGTCAGCCGTGACGACTATGAGAGATGCGTAGGTCTTTATACTTCAATATATTGCTCATTTCCAAATAGCTTGGTAAATAGTCATCGAAAAGACTCGGTTCTAGAAGCGTTTAAATAAACTGCCGTTGAAAAGGTGTATCGTGACGTCATTAGCTCCTATAGACACGTGCAGTGACGCTATACGTCAGCATGAAGAGGTGTATTCGATCGTACTTTGTTTGTCATTAGGCAGTACGTATGTCATTAGTTTGTGTCAATGGCGAAGCTCTTTCCGGTCACGCTTAATGGCTATTGGAATCGTTTTGGATCGTCGCGCGATGGACTAATTTGTTGCTTGGATAGAGATTTGTCGATCTATTTATGCTGGTCTTGTAGGTAACTTATCTATAAAACTATTTGATTTTATTATACAAAACGGATATATTTTTCAATTATTCAAAGTTACAAAAAAAGTCTCGCTAGGGGTTACTTAACGTGAAAGGTCTTTGCGCAGTAGTCACGTCAGTGTATATGTTTAAAAACTTATTAAAATTATCTTACCAACATTCAATAATCACGAAAATTTCGTACAGGTATTTGCACAGTATAATTCAACTTATACATATATACTGAAATGCATATTGATGATTATAAGAGAAGACATCGTGACATGTGTAGGACTGCAATGGATGAGACAAACGTAAGATCATAAAAAATGACGTTCTGAAGGGAAGGCCTATACCCCAGTGTGTGGAAATGGGCCGAATAGATAGGTAAGAGAAGGCAAAAGTGTTTCAACACAGTGTTTGTATCAAACTTATAAAATCCTAACTGTTCAGAATTCTGTCCGCGTTATCTACATAACTAAACACATCTCAATTATTGTCATACCACAGCAGCATATAAATGCTCTGAGTACATAAACTAGTCGTCGCATCGGCAATGTCCGTTCATGTCACATTGTTAAAAAGTCAAAGTACATAAGTACAGTAGCACAGTTCCACAGTTGGCATGCCTCCACGCTGTTCCGTTCATGTAAACACAACGTAATGCAGTTACCTCGTTACGTGTTCGTATTTGGCTTCCATAGTTAATTACATATATACGAATGCTACTTTCCTGTTTGTTTTTCAGATTTAAAGGAGACTCTTTTGTTCGTTGAATTCTTTTTGACAATCTAATTAATCATCTTCAAACTTCATACTGAATTTAGATTTTATTTCATTTACACAATGTGTCAATGTAAATTTGAGTTTTTGTTTTGTCCGTATGTCACCTTGATTCATATCTTATGCTCCAGTTTAAGGTTATACTAAGAAGGCAAAAGGACTTAGAGCCCTTAGTTAGAGCACTTAGTATAAACTGGTAATTTTTTCGTCGACTCCATCAAATATATTTTCTAACGAGCTTATGTCTTGAATTTGAAGGGCAGTCGCGGCAGAAAGTTAGTGTGGTATAAAAACGGTATATTGTTTTGTTCAACTTCTCACGGGTGTTACGAGACTCGTAAAATTTAGCATACATATTGAATGGCCAAGTTTATGCGCGGCTGTTATAATAAATTATGCTTGCGGGTGCTTTATTTCCACTTGCATAATAACCTTACTCCTTTTCTTAAAAGAAGGCAGTACATCCTATATTTCAACATTAGTCCTATTACTACTTCATTCTTTGTATTATTAAACAAGAGATAACATAATTAATATTGCTTAGTACGTTGAAATACAGGTTCTAATTCGTGTAGCACTTTTCACACCGGTCGTAGAGCATGTGACCCGACCGTAGACTGTTAACCGTAGACCCTCTACGCGGACCGCATTGTAGCTGTTCGCATGTAAGTAAGGTTTCGTAGCATAAATTGCACACATAATTTTAAACCATTGTAATTTTTTAAAATGTTTATTATCACAAGAACGATGAAACATGAAAACAACACGCAACTATTTCATAACATTAAGCAAGCTTTGTACTAGGAGATATTACTTAACAAAAACAACATTTTATCCCACAAGCCAGACGGTATTTGTTCGTTTCTATTAAAACGATCATCCGAGCAGAATCAATCATCGCCGGCGTACATCAGGGTCGAACGATTCACTGCGAAGCATCTGATTTACATTCCCTCATACCCAACATGTCAGCTGTTGTCGTAAATATTATATTTTAGCCCTGAGTTAGACGCGGTTTTCAGTTCCTTGAGATTTTTATTTTACTGTTAAATATTTAAGTGAGGAGCATTATTATTTATTGCGTGTTGCTATGGGATTTTTTCTAAACTATATTGATTATTTTATTCGGTTACGTAAACGGCGTTGTGGTCATCTGTTGTGAAAAGTATTTTGGCTGTGCATTTGATCAAAAGTCAGAATTTATAGATCATATAAAATCCTTAGGGGTTTGTAAGCGCATTGTGGCTTTGTAAGTTCCACAACTTGAGTTTTCAGGTTAAATAAAAAAAATTAAGATGAGTGATTCGTAGGTATAGTAAAGATCTAATAAATTTAAATAACTAGCTTGTATCAGAACCAAAATTTCATAATGAAATGGCCTTCTTCTATACATTTGAAAAGTCATACAAATAATATAACAACTTGCACAAAATACTACAGTAAGATGAGTATTCGCAGCACAAACGTAGCTGTGAGATAACCCGGATGTAGGTGCCAACTTTGTTTTGCATCTCAATAAAATATTTGCGATTTTAATTATTGTTTTTAACTATTTCAACTAAAATATGTAACAATACAGATTGCTCAAGAGTTGGTTTAAGTTTCGCAGTTTATGCATGTCAGATAATCTACCTGCTAGGTAGAGAAAAGGCAATTTTATGAAAACTATTTTTAAAAATAACATCTGATACATAACCGGAAATTATGAAAACGGGCTCTCAATTTTACTTTAACAGTTACTGAAATAGAATCTCATAATATATTCTAAAGATATATTTTTGTATATGACAAAACAGGACGAACTATTAAATAGATTGAATAAATTACTCTAACCTAACTAAAAGAAAAAAGTAATATGGCGCTCAGAAAACTCTAATTTAAAAAAAAAGCTTGCGCAAAAGTAATCTAGTGGAAGATGGCACCTATTGGCATATGGTATTTGAACTTTTCGAATGAAATTTTGCTAGGTTTATATTGAGTGAATACAACTCGTATTTGTTGATTATTGCACAAATCAATTAACAACTATGACTAATAAAACAGGGTTATAAAATCTGTAACTACCACCGTGACATTTAATAACTTCAATAAAATTACTGTTATAGCATTTTACTGCAATTGATATAACATTTAGCTGAACAGTGGCGCTTATAATGTTCTACTTGACTCAGAGCTTTCCGTTAATTCTGCACGAACATTGTTTAGGTTTCTGTACAAAGAGTTTACCGAAATACCCCAAAAATAAAAAGTAATGTAAGTGTGCGGGAAGGAGAACAAATGAAGTATGTCACTTGCTGGTTCTGCTATCAAAATGACTGGCAACAAACGGGGAACTAAACAGTTATCTAACGTTTAGGATACGCAAAGCGACTACCCTTTAGTACCTACAGCTAACGTGCTCTATATTGTATTGGCATCAGACACGCCAACAAACCTATATAGAATCAGTTCAGCGCCTAGAACTTCATCGATCAAGCCAACTTCCTGGCTAAACCTAATATTAATAATTTACCCATATTATCAAAATACCACTCCACTCTCCAGATGTATCTGGAAGTATTACGCAACAAAGTTCCAGCGCGGTCAGCTGATTTATTCTATCAATTTGTCATACTCGGAGCGAGAATCTTCTAATATCATCGTGTTTATAGGCGAAATAGTGTGATTGCCCCCGATATGAGTGGCCGAATTGACAGCAGTCATGGCCTGAGATGCGGCGGCATCCAAACTATTCTAGTTTTTGGCTGATTGCCTAACGCCCGAGCCTGTCGGCGCCCCGGCTATACTCACGCTTTTAACTGTTATGGGATATACAGATCGATTGTTTGAGAATTCGCGTGAATTCTCTAAAATAACAACTAGCACAAATACTTTACAAGTTACTATTTACGGAATCTATATGAAAGTAAAAAATATTATACTTTCTGGATAATATTGTACTGAACTCTATTCTATTCATAGAAAGACAATTCAATTGTAATAAAAATCGATCATATCAATAAAACTTTTGGCAACATGTTTGATACAAGTAGAGCCATCTATTGGAAGGCTTATAGAAGAACGGTCGGCTGAAACCCAACATTCGTAACATTCATGATCGATCAACGCACATAGTTACAAAGCTCTTAGTAAAGATGGCGTATAAATCGGCGAAGTTAAATTCAGCTGTCACTAGGTGGCGCACTGAAAAACTTTCACAAATTCTTAATAGATGTAACAGATGTCGCTAGTATAGAAACGCTATTTTTACTCAAGTCTGAGATTTTAATTTCAAAAGATGATAATAATTAATAAACTTATAACAAAATTTAAGAGGGCCGTAAAAAGTCTTTGAATGTTAAATACCAGGTATAAATGGCAGTGTATGCCCTAACTCCACTGATTGACTATCTCGCAGGTTATCAAAATTTATAGTCTGTCAGTTTCTGTGGTAATTTCATGAGACTTTAAACTACACTTACCTGGAAATACTTTTTAACAACGGGATCGGTGGCGAGCAGGTGCTGTGCTCTGGGTTCATCACGGCAGTATGCAACGTGCTTGTCAAACTCCCTCTCCATACGAAGTAGCGCTCTACCTAGCATCTTCGGCTCTCCGGCGTAGTACTTTATACCTTCTAGTAGGACCCTGAAAATATGTCTGGGATTAAAATCTGTATAAACAGACTAGCTCCATTTAGGATTGTTTTGAAGTTTTAAGATTTTAATGACAGATTAACTGACAATTACTTTTTGGTATAAATGCTATTGGTGATCTTTTCTATTCGGTTCGTGAAACCTTTTATTACATGAATTTTACCGATAATAAATCAAATTTTGCACCTGATTACTAAATACTATTTGTCTTTTCGGATAAGGGCAGAGAAAAATATAACAAGCGGTATTTAAAGCAAAGCCCCTCTCTATGTACAGAATCTGCCTTTCAACATTTTTATTATTTCATATGACTTAAACTTATTTAGCTTTCAGTCAAATATCAGTATTTCTAAGTGCTAATCAAAATCTTAAACTAAAGACCGTAATTTTTACTAAGAATACCCACGTATTATGAAACTCGCAGATCTGCCTGAAGTTGGAGAACAGCAGCTCTCGGTTGTCGAACACGGGTTTGGGTGTGCTGGCCTTGTCGGTCGGCTTCATATACCGAGATACTACTTGCTGCATGTCTCTGCCGAACTCCTCCTCTGTCTCCACCAGCTCTCTCACGACAGCCCTGCAAAGAAGAGTTGAATAAGTACAAAATAGTAAAGTTCTGGATAATAGATGGCGCTTTAGTTAATGTCACTATTAAGGTAGATCCAGACCACTTTTAGATAGACTGTTGTATAGATATTAATGAGTTAAAAATGATTTGATGGATCATAATTCTTCTACCAAAATTTTAATTTCTTAACGAAATATTTTATTTTAAGCGAAAAATAGTAATAAATCATATAATACTTCGGAAATAATAATTAAAAGCACTTTAAAATATAAAAATAACACTTTGCAAAAAAGAAAACCGTTTCAAAGTTCACTTAATATATGATCCATTAAAGAGTTGATTAATTTACGATAGCCGTGGTGCCACCGAGGGACGATCACATCAAGCCGATACCATCAAGATCAATAGGAAGATATTTCCATCAGCATGGCTCGTGACGTCAGCAGTGTGCCCACGGCCCAGTGATAAACATTATCATAAATCGCGAGTGTTTTCCTAGGCCCTGACTCACAGACAGAACATTCAGGAGCGATGCCAAGAGGTGAGAGCGTGGGGGCATCTATAATAGTGGAGTTCTTGCAAAGTTGAGAAGGTCGCGATTCTGCTGAGTGTCAAGGTGTGGCTATTCTTTGAGCGGCTCTGAACAGAAGACCAATAGTACCTATGGTCTATAATGCAAAAGTCATTACCTTTTTAACCTAGCGATTCAAATTGTCCAAGTAAATCAAGCCACGATGTTTGGTTCAAATAATTACCCAATACGTAATATAATAATAAAAAGATTTATGTTATCTCAAAGGTTTAATCATTATACATGTTTTGGCAAAAAGCTTTAGATAATTTGTAGATTTATATCTTTAGATTAGAAGGAGACAACCTAAACTATTCGAGATGTCGTAAAGATTTATGTAATTATATTATATTATTATTAGTATTTATTACTGTACTAAATAATTATTAATTTAAAGTCGACTCGTACTTTGTATTATCTTCTTTATATTATATAATTATAAGCATTTATTATCGTACGTAATAATAATAATTATTATTATATTGTAGTAGATTCATTCTTTAAATGTTTAAATCCGTCTAAGATGACTCACAGGAATTTATAATCCCTATATCAATAATAGAACATTGGCTGCACTCCACAGAGCTTCAATCATTTTACTAAGCTTTACTATGACAAAGGAGGCAGGTAAAACAGTTCTAAAATTACCTAGACATGACCTGAGTTTTGGCAGTTTTGACTAAAAGTCTTTATTGCTCTGGCATGAGGAACACACGGGGCGGCAAACGAGACGTGCAAGAGTAATTGTACGATGATTTGATTTATCGTTCGTCGTGGACGTGCATTTCCACTGTGAGTTATTCAACGAGCTGCTTATTGCAATTTCTGTGACTACTTGCTAATACTACAACGAGTGAATCATATGCAATGAATGTTTTGAAAAATTGGAGCCGTTGACATCGTTATGAGTTCATAAATGTATGTAATATGACTTTGAATCGGTTGGAAATTCAAAATAATTTCATCTATTCATAAAGGAATGTAGAAAAATAAGTTATGTTTATGATCTATTGCCTATTGTAAGCAATGTAGCCTGTTGTAAACAATGTTAGGGAATCAAATTATCTTGAATGAAGGCAGGTACCAATTTTTCTTACCAAATGGTAATAATTTTACCGTATTTTACTATTTGTTTATCGAGCTTAAATCAATGACTAGAGGAATTTTAATTACATAGGGGTAATAAATTTTCAGAAAAATACCTCTTTCAATAATTTACCTTATTTTCAATTAAGTTGTACAAACACATCCTATATTTATAAACCCTGTCCATGTTGTCAAATAAACTGAAATTGTTGACAATTTGGCGCGGCTCTGTTCGATATTTATTGGAAACATACCTCAGTTGTGTTCGAAGTACAGTTAACATTAATCAGTTATATTAGGCAGAACGTGCATAAGACTGTAGGCAAGAATCCAACAGAATGAATAATGGAAGGGCTTCACGTTGAAATAAATGAATCGATAGGATTGGTATATGACATTGAAATTAGGTGTATAAAGTCTTATGATCTTCTTATTGAAATATTAGTAAAGGTTGGCAATATTTACTCTAATTTATAATAAATAATATTCATGAATAGAAATGGTGTACATTTAGCTGCCTTTCGTACACTAATACCTACAGGTGTCAAAATTAGAAAAATCATAAGAAAGTCTATACAGTTTATTCTTGACAAGTACCAATCCCTTCATTTGACTACATTACGTGGACTTAGTATGGATTTTAAAATTTTACTGAAACAATACTCTTGAAATACAATGTCAATAATAACATTCACACGAAAACAAAGGGCCTGAAAGCGGCAGAATAAAGACAAACAACACAACAAGATGTGAAAATGTAAAAATAAAAGATACACCAAGCCAGGTTATTGACACGGAAGTAACCAGTTAAGGTACTGCTGTTGATAACTTAACATCTTGTCCTGAATTACACACAACTTCAATTATAGGCCTCTAGTGAAAAAAGGTATAAGTCCGATTTTGTAGAAATGAGTTAAGTATACCAAAATGTTCAGAAAAAAATGCTCTATCGATTGATGAAAACAGATATGATTTATCTTTAAAAATGGGAAAAATAGCAATCTGCAAAACACTAAAATATTGCAAAAGCGGGATATAAGTGCATTCTAATTTCTTAACTCTTTTTCGACAGAATCGGACTTATACCCTTTTTCACTACAGGCAGAGAATTTTATTCGAGGGTTTCATAAATTCCTTACGTTTTACACCTTGACGACATATTCATGACATTTGTGTTTATTAAAATTTCTCATTTGAAATATGAGGCTAATGACGGTCTTTGGGTGGCAAATTGTGTGTGACGCAAAATATTAAATTATAACAGATATATTTTCATAACTTTAGCTCCAAAAGGATTTTCGTGTATCCAAATATAATGTTGAAAGTTTATTAAAAAGTTTCAAAAGTTATGAAAATCTTTTTTACTAAAACTAGAAACAAAATTATACTCCTGTAGAACTCCACAAACTCGTAAAGTTAGTACACACTTTCACGGAAAATCTACGAGAACCTGAAATAACTCACAGATAGGTTATCTTAAATCTTAACTTTGTTTACGCCGGAAAAGCTTTTCAAGCTGACGAAGCCGCGTGCAAAAGCTTGTTAGGTGTAGGAAATTATAATTTCCATCACGTGACTACATTATTATGATTGTAACTATCCTATATCCTATTTTTAAATATCGCGTAGGTAGGCGTATCATTACATAAAAGTACAGTCATCAATAAATACGTTAGCACTGCCATTAATATCGTCTTCTGAGTGCATAGTACCGTGGCAATTAAAAGTCACATAATACAAAAGCAATAAACATTTACGTCGTCAGTTCAGCATTTGTCGCTTGCTGAAACGACTAACTGGCTTGTAATAAGAATTCCCTTGTTATGACCGTGAATCGTTACGATACGATCGTAAAGTGTAGGATTTCTTGAAATTGCGAGACTCATGTTACTAAAGCTATTTGCAGATATCTAGTAGTTTATATTGCGGTGAAAACTTTGTATTTAGTTTCAGTGATAATACAGAATTTTTAGAGCAAAATTGCCCTGGCTTGACAAGTTGGGTAAACATCTAATTATCATGCGTTTAAGCAATTTCTAGTCTACCTAGGATCATTTTGGCAATTCGTTTTTATACAAAACATGTAACCAGAAACCTATTAAAATGTATTCAGGGCATAAACTAGCTGATTGCAATATAATTTTTTCATGAAATCAGAGTAAGATATAAGATACCTAATCAGCATAGCAACTCATCACCTTGAACCGGCTCTCACCACGGTAAAACAAACACCATAGCTTACAATGGAGAATGTTACTAGGTATGCCAAATCGCTGGAAATTTTGACTCAGTAAAGCCTGTACATGTACATGAAAACTAGTTTTTGTTTTAGTCAAAAATACCAAGTAGTTTTGATTTTACAAGCATTCAAAGTTTCAAAAAATATCGAGGCCCGCTAACAGCGTGACGTCATAGTACACCATGCCGCGCGGGCCGCGTCCCGCTTAATATCAAGTTTACAGCCGTAGATGTAATAGCTTATGCAGTATTTTGTTGTGTTTTCGTCTGCTTATTACATTTAAAGTGTGATAATAGTAAATATTATTAAAAAAGACTGTGTGAGCCAGACTTAGCGTAATGTACAATGACGTCACACCGACTCGCGCGGTTACAACTTGTTTTACTAATAAATCGGAAACTAATTGACGTATCAAATTAATTCTTTCAATAGTATTTTTTATTTTTAACAGAGAATATGGAGAGCTAATAACCCAAATTTGTTAACATTCTCCATTCCTGTTTTATTTACGCTCAAACATTTACAAATCTAAACACTTCACGTAAATATTACAAGAACGTTCGTGAATATTTCCAACAGGTAATATTCGAAACCAAGTGCAAGGTCGAGTAGAAATTCTGCTGCCTTCTAAAGTGGCCTTTGGAATGTCAGGAGAAAGGACAAGGTCGGTACATAATTGAATAGCGAAAATAAATATGTCATCTCTTTGCGAATATTATCATGAACAATATGAAAACATAAGAATGACTTTCAATATAAACTAGCGAATTGGCCATACTTCGTCCGGGTATAGTACAATTTTAACATATTGATTCCATTTCCGTGGGAATATTGATCCCTTAGATCCCAATAAAAAACCCTGTTCTGACAGTTACGAACATATTAAGAAAAGAATTATCCATATTGGTTTAGTTGTTCCAAACTTATGCGCGTACATATATACATTTCAGTGGTTCATTTTTATTTATATAGATTTGAAATGACTTGTACACAAACTAAACATACGATCAGTATTTTAAATCTGGATGATGATATTCTAGATAGTCACAAAGAATGTAGATAAACTATTGTAGTGTTAAGACACAATGATTTACATGTTCGAGTTCAACGCACAAGATCAGACCATCGTCAGAAAGCTCAACACATCGACATGAAAGTCGTCGATCCGATTTCAGCTGACGAACGGGACAATAAAAACTTGATGTAGATTTCCTTTCAAACGAACCAACGTCTTTGATGGCACAGATGTTGAAACATTTCTGAGTTCAGATCCCGTGTCAATTTGAAACGATTTCAGATTTAGAGATGCCTGAAAAGTATCTGCTAAAGTAAATATTGATGTGAAACGTAATGCGTATGAAAGCTTTAATTTTGGGCTGAAAATAAAAATGTTAATTTGGACCCAAATTACATCTGCTGACGTCAGTGAAGGCAGGCATTTAATTTTGATGTTAAAGATTTAATTTCTTGCATACTAATTACTTTGTGATTTAATTTTAGCTTGAGACTGACAAATCATTTCGTACAGGTTTGACCGAATTTATATTTATTCTGACGAAATGAATATATTCAGAAAGTGTTAGTGTTTTCATATTTGGTTTTTGCTTTTATTTTGACTCTTTATTTTCAGCTTGTAACTATAGTTTTCTGACACCTATCTCTGACTAGATCACATTAACCAACATGCACGGTCCACGGACCACTCTTACAAAGACAATAGAACTATGAGTATATGGCACTTACTGCCTCCTCGCGGCCATAGCATTCTGATCTCTCTCCGCGGTCTGTTTCTCCTGCAGCACGTCTGATGGTACGAAGCCCTGACGCGTCCGCAGTTCCCCGCCCTGCACGTCCTCTATCACACGCACCAACCATCTGGAAACAGAACAATATAATTTAAGGTCAATAGAACATCATTTTTATAGAATTATCAACATCCCTTATATTGTTGCATATTTCAGTGTCTTTCCAATTGCACGTATGGTTATCAGTTATACAGTTCTTGCGTTCAATACAATCGAAGAGCCTATTTCTATCTCGCTCATAAAAATAATAATTGTATGGAAATACTTCAACTATAGAATAATCTTTTTGTCTAATATCATCGAAAGTAACAATGGCGTCTAAATCCCAAAAGATTTACTAAGTTTTCTGTTATTACCACAGTTCATAACCAAAAATATTTTAAAGTATAAAGCTCATCCTCTGTGATCTTAGAGTAGGTATAATAGTTTAGAATATTTATTGAGAGATTTTCACTCATATTATATTAGGTCAGTTTCAGACACGCCGTCCATCACATGCCAAACTAAAAATCAAAATTTTCTCTCAAATTTTAGCGAAAAATTGAATCTTCAAAAATATCCATGATTAGTTGGACTAATTTTTCCGTGTCGTTGTCAATCTCTTTTGCGGAAATGACGTCAGAGGTTAGTGAGGCTAACGAACTAGAGGGGTTCATTCGCCCGGTCTAGCTAGACCGAGATTTGTTGTCTATCTTTTTATAGAGCAATGTATTGATGCGATGATGTGCATCAAAAATGTGACGTTTGATTGACGTGTGACGCAGTTGTGCATGTTTTCAGAACATGAGGTGTGTTGATAGAACCAGTAATGTGTTTATCATGATTTTCCCGTAGTTACGTAGATAGGATTTTACTGCTCATGCTTAGCACCTTTTTTTGAATAATAAGCATAAGAGTACCTACGTGCATAAAAATATACCAAACATAGATAAGTATTCTTGAGGATTATCAATATAAAGAGATGTTCAGACAAAAGTTAACTATTTTGTTGAGATACCTAGGTTTTTCAGCCTATTTTTGATAAGCAAATGATGTGGCACTCGGGCATTTTCTCGCAAATCGCGATCTTTTTCACACATCCAAGCACCAAAAATTAAATAAAACATTGCATAATATTAATGTTTTGACATGTGGACTGCAAAATAAAAAAAATGCTGCTTCATTTTAAACGAAATAACAATTTTACTCAGTATAAAAACATTTAGATATGAGACGAATATACCAACGACAGTTACATCGTGTTTGAGACTATTTTATCACATATTTACAATATGTATAAAATGCTGGCTTTTAATGTATGTTCAGATATATGATAAAGATATGTATTGGTTTATATAGTGAATAAATCTCCGGTAGTGTTATTTCTTGGCTCGATGAAGGGACAATGGGACATCCCTTAAGGCCACATTCTGGCATTGTTTTGGATTTCATTGATATTTATAATATCCCTGGTGAATAAATATTATTCTAAAGATAAATGTGTATAATTAATTTTGACGATTTGGTCGTCCAAGAAATCAAGAAAAGAAGTTTAATAAAGTTTAACGATTAAAACATAGAAATTTTCTGTTGCATAATTGTGTTGACTACAAATATCAAATACATAAAATAATATAAAGAATGATATAATCAAATTCGTTATGCGATTTATAATAAAACGTTTATCCCAGACACTTGTTATTAACTAGATGTTTTGTGGTTTTTGAGGAATATCTTTAATTTACTAGACCGTAAGCATACGTCGTGCGTACTCTCAAAATTTTTTGAAGCTCTAAAAACGCGATTACTCAAGTTTATTAATAACACTTATTAATATTCCAGAGCAATCCATACTTTAAATTATTCGCGAGATTTCTCATTCACGCTCTAAACAAATGGCCGAACTCATTTCGCGGACAAAAAGTGCTTTATCTAAAACGAAATAGGTAACCGTATTCTACGGAACTAATACGAATATGTCGCTTAAATCATATCTTAGGAATCTGTGTCTCATTTGCTGGGATTTGCGAATGTTTATTTTCAAAGATAAATAGACAATTTCTTGGACGGTGTAAAAGCTATTAAGATTACTGCAGGTTAAAAGATTATGGTGTAAAGAGGCGTTTACATCTCGTATTATACCGAGAAATAATCCCCAATATAAAGATTTTACCAATTAAAAATAATTGCTAGTAACCATTAATTACAGTTGAAAACTTGACTTTGTAAAACATACTGACGATGAAAACCTTAATGTTAAATAAAGAGTTAATTTAAAATAATATTATAATGAAAATTAAAGGTTAGGATAACTTATTAAAATTGTTCACCCGACGTTTCGATCGAATTACATCGACCTAGTACCAAGGTATCCTAACCTTTAATTTTCAATCGCCTATAAGACCCGTTGCATTATAATATTATGTGTTCTAGTCGCGAGAGTATAAAAACGTTAATTTAAAATATTTGGTGTTTAGATTTTTTTTAATTTCCGTTTAGTTCCGAATTTTTTTCAGATCCTATTTTTGAACAGAATTTGCATGGCAACCAAATGTATACTAGTTCGGGGAACTATATCTACTGCAACCATAAAATTGTATACTTAAAATCTACACCTGTTGATACAAACAGTTAGTTGTAAAACATGGTTTATAATAAACTAAACTAAATAAGCCAGTAAATTCAATTACTTTATTACGAAAGACACATCCGCAATTTTAATTTTGTCATATTATCACATTCCGCAACTTTAGAACTCATCAAACTGCTATAAAACCTTACATTATGTTTTAGAGATGTGATTTTATATCGCTCGTAAAATGAAAAAAGCCTGGCGTTTAATTTAATATCCCTACATTACGGAAAGTCTCTACTAAATACGAAATCCACAAACAGCACTAAAACAGGCTGATATTAACTTGGTAAATAAAACGAAGCCTAAAGTACACCTATAAATCAAAATATCATAAATATTATATGACACTTTAATATTAACTTTTTTATTGAAATTGTTAAGTCCCTATTATATCACTATACAGTATAAACCAGACTTTACATATTCTTTCCCAGAAACGAAACCCATTACGTGATTCCCCTCAAAAGATATAATAAAAGAGCTTACATTTAATAAAGTACTTCTAATCCATTACTATTTGGAATTATTTCAGAAATTGACCGATTCATCTTGGCTATCGGCCGCGTGGGAAAAAAGCCAAGTCGTTTAATCATTTTTTGTTGGAAAATACAAAATATCTTAATACTTTTGTGGGTCGTTGTTGTAGGAAATTAGATTGACTAAAAGGTGCTTCGCGAATTAAGGCTAGGGTAATAACAATGAGTCCCACGTATGTATTTATTAGAATTACTTTGAAGTATCTTCAAAGAACAATAAATACAAAATGATTTTGTTTCAACTTTGATATTAGCACTTTCAATTTCAGTCAAGCGTCGTTATAGCTTCTCAGTATAATAATTCGTAACCTAAATCTGAGTACTAAAATACTGGAGGTGACGCAGATTTATTATAGGTACAAGTATTGCAATTAATTTAGGTAAGTATCATATTAACAACCTATGTACTTACACGTATTATTAGTGCAATAATGATTCAAGGCCGTATAACTCAGATTTTTGGTATTTGTCTAGGACAATGATTGTATGAGATCAGGTAAATTATTTTTGCAGTAGCGTTAACTTACGGAAATAGCAAGGATAGTCCTCTTACCAGTGATTTAGTGTGCCAAACAATGCAACAATAAGGAAGCTTTAGGTAACGATACTTCTCTAACTGGAAGCATCAAACTAAACAAGTACCACTCAGTCTAATTACCATTCCATACGCTGTAAAACAAGGAGGTTATAGCCAGTTTCAGTCACTTACTGGTCTGCAAACGATAAGTTTACGAAAAACATCTTTCCAAAGAGATGAGGGGTACATAAAAATGCAAGTACTTATTCTAAACTAAGTCCTTCACGTAGTGAGTCCATCGACCCCAGTGCTGACGTCACAAGTTTACTACACACTACAAGAGCGGATGCAATGTTATGATGCAGTAGACGTTGCGCAACGTACGTGTCTGAAGTTGAACGTATTTCTGTACCGTGTTGTAACGATCACAGTACTTTGATGTCTGTGTATTAAAAGTGTATTTAAAGGTCCTACCAATAAATCAATGTATAACGTAGGTATGGTTTCTGTCAGCGAATTGTATGTATAAATTTTCAAGAATAAGAAAAATTGCTGCGCAACATTGACCAAGGTAAAGTTTAAGATATCAGAAAATAAGCTTTTTGCCTTCTGTGTAAAAAAATTCCGAGGTATAAGTATCCTTTGTGTTAATCCAGGACATAAACTATCTCTGAACTATCTGTATATATCCGTTCAGTAGTTTTAGAGTGAAACAGTTAAGAACATACATACTTACGACTTTACATTACTGTATCAATAGAGGAGACTACCGTAAGGTAACTGAGGATCACAAAGAGTCATAAGAAGTCTTTCAGGAAACATAATGAAAAAAAACAATAATATTATTACTTTCAGTGAAACAGTATTACAGGACCCTTCAATTAAAATTTTAAAACAAAGGCATTCAGTATTCATCCCTTGTTCAAGAACTCCCAGTCGTTCAATATGAAGCGACGAAGTATGTATGTGCGCGTACTTATTTTTTATTCGCTCGATGACTGGACAAATGTGGATCGCGACGGTTAATTAGTCGCTGTTGATTGCTCGAACTTGTTTCCAAATTTGAAACTACACAGCTGGAAAACGTTAGTGAAGTCTTTTTTAAGTTTATATTTTCGAATACCTATATCCGTGTGTATGACTGCTCTAAAGGAGTTTGAGGTGACCATTTGTAAAATATTTTTCCTATATGTACGATATTTTAATAAATATTCACGTTGTCTTAAACATAGTAGGTATATTATGAACCTTTGTATTTAATATTTTCTGATTTATTTTCGTGTAAATCATCATTATGAAGCCCTTACCCTACATTATTTTTTGTCGAGCTCTAGAAATACTACAAAAAACATCGTTATACCAATTTTATTGATATAACTGTTATAAATAATGATAAAAACTCAACAGCTGTAGATAAAGCCACTTGATAGTGATGTACACGACAATTTTCACAATTCTACCACGATCCGATATGGTCTAGTGGCTAGGATACCTGGCTCTCACCCAGGAGGCTCGGGTTCGATTCCCGGTATCGGAATATCTTTTTGCATTCAATTTCTTTACAAGCGTACGGAAATCACAAAATTTTGTAAAAACAAACTTATATGCAATTGGCAAAAATCATTAAAAGTAAAACAAAATATGTTTTATATTCTTGTTCGTTCTAAATCAAGAAACGTTCTAAACACACAAAATATTTATATCTGGCATGGTTAATAAAATGTCTGTAACAATAACATAAGCTCTCATACATCACGAAAAAGTGTTGAAATAATCGTAGCCCAGTACGTTAATCCTACAACATGGATTCACTGAGATTTGGGTAAAAAATAGAAACGTTCCTAACTATTTCTTCCATTGTTTCGGAAATGTAGAATACGGCACATTAGATAAGTATAATTTATGAAAGTGTTTTATTTAGTAACTCTACATTCAGACCAGGAATATTTAAGCTAAGTGATTATATGGAAATTAAGAGTGCTTTCACAATGTAATCGAATTAAAACCTCTGATATTCAAGTAAACTGTTTAATGTAGATAAAGAGAAAATGAGAGTAAACCTCATCACAGAAAAAAAATTAAACACATCTTTAGTACCTACCAAAACGTACACATTCTAGACTTTTCTCTAAAATTACCTACTACCTAGCACTAAAATCAAGTGCATGCACTAGTAAAACTATCCGACACCCGGAAGTGTCCGAACTGTCCATCTTGTTTATACTCAACAGACGTTTACATGTCGCGAACAACTTGTTCTTTGGACGTATCCATTATATTAATGTACACTAAATAACATATTTTCTAGAGCTCATCGGCAAATTTTGACGTTTATGACGGGATATTTTGTCCCATTTCTGGTTAACGCACGTGTAATATTCAGTGTACGTGTACCGTAGAGTATTTTGCAGTAAAAACATTCATATTAAACTTAATTTTGAAAATTATAAACAATATCGTTTATTAATGTATAATAGGATACGGGAATTAACGCGAACACGCATTTTACCTTAAAATGCCTAACGTTTCGGCGCAGGTTGCACTCGCCGTGGTCCCAGGCAGACTGTGCCTGAATGTGCTCTGTGAATGTCTATGTCTATAAAGGCATTTTAAGGTAAAATGCGTTTATTCCCGTATTCTATTATACATTAAACATGCAACGCGAGAGTTTAAAAAAAAAAAAAAAAAAATCGTTTATTCATCAACACTTTAAAACGGATAACACCCCGCGGTAACATTTAAATAGTACTAAGTACCACAATTCGCGGACATTGATGTGGTCTCGACTGATCTGTTTTTGTATTAAACGCTGGGTTTTTACACCAGGTAATCTAGAATATTCCTCTGTGCAAAACAATACTAAACTTCCATAGTCATAGCTTAAAAATGCAAACTCAATTTCGATGTTGTTCAAAAATCTATTTCATTCAAAACCAACAAACAGTCAATCAAGTTTTCCTACACAGTTCACGGATCCATCATATTTTCTATAAATACCTCATGTGTCCCACATACATCATCCCACATCGAGTTCATGGCACAGGGTTAAAGAAATAACCTCTATTTCCACATAATGGTCATCAAAAGAAACCAACTATAAATCTTCGAGAACGACCATTTATAATAAGCGGAGACGGAAACATCGTGCTAGTATGCAAGTTTTTAGGTTAGTGATGATCATTGTTTTTATTCACTTGCATTTAATGGATCAAACTTCCGTTGTATTCATTGTGAATTTCAGAACAGTTTCTTTCAATAACATTGGAATTGCTGAAGGTCATTCACACAACAGTGCCTTGAAAAATAGTGAAAGAGAGTTGCGAAATCTTCCTAAGAAAAACTGGAAAGATTAATAAACGAAGTAGAAGCAAAACCAATCTATGGCAGTTGGTAATACAAGACAAAATGGGAAAAATCAAAATTGTGCTGTGCGAACTTTACTTTTTTTGAAAAGACAAATCAGTTCTCAAAAGGCTTAAAAAATCAAAAACTGATCCGTTATATATTAGAAAAATACGCATAATATGAAAGAAATTAAAATATTTCTTAACATTTCAACATATTTAATTGTATAGTAAACAAGAAATACTTGTAAGTTTGGCGGCAACTTACTCCAAGTGGGCGGTTGGCCTCTTGCCCCATTTCTAAAAACTAAACACCTAGTTTGTTCCACTAGTTTCATTATCTCAGTTTTATTGCACCTTAAAAGTTTTCTCCGATATAAAATCTTGGGGTAATGTTGCAAAAATGTATCTTGTTCTGTCTAAACAATGTTAATCTAGATTGATAGCAGCATTTGGATTTTAGTATGCATTCTGCAATAACCTTATTCTAATACTGACTCTTATGAGCTTTAGAGCGCTTTGAAATGTCGAGTAATCTGTACATTAGATAAATAAAAATTAAATATTAATACAGGCAAATTCTATGAGAAGGAAGGGGTTCATATTTTTTGAATACCTGACTACTATCGAAAAACTAAAGTATAAGAGCTTTTGTTGCGACGTACTCAAACAAAGCTGATGCAAGTATTATATTTAATACCAAACAAAAAGTAAACCGACAAGAAACAAACCAAATTCGACCCAATTCTTGAACAACATGAATTAAAGCAAACGTGATGAACATCGTGAGTATTAAAAGAAAACGAAAGTCCCACATGTTCAGTCTCCGGCCACCAGATCTGAGTTTAACAGAACGATAAAAGATAACGATGCCATTATTTTAACGCGCTCTTTTGAAATAACATAAAACGTTATGTGCGATTTAGTAGCGACCACGTTCAAACAGGTGGTACTGGTAACTACACGGATTCTATGAATTAAGAAAATCACTGACGATTTTGGATATTTCCTGTTTCTCCATATAAGGTAACATACGAATATAATGTGATTACCCTAGTTTTATTTTGTTTCTGTGAAATTAAACAAAAACAATTAACTTTATTACCTAACAATTGCAAGAACAACTGTTAAATAAAATAAAATGTTTTAAAAATCACCGCGCCAGACAATTTGAATTTAGTTCAAGATATAAAAACAAACATAATCAAGATGCTTCTCACACATGAAACGCATGGACCTACGATAAATGTGTGAAAAAACAAAACATGAAAAATAAGAAAGTCAAAACAACGTCAAGAAACGACGACTGCATTTAACAGTGAGTCGTAAACATACGTGAAATGGGGCGAGACAACATGTCCAGCAACAACCGCCATGGAACTGCCAATTATAAAAGTAACATTCAAGATGTGGACGCGTCCAAACACTGAAATTAGGGCTTCTCCAGCGCTCCCGAATTAGACGCATAGGTGGACGGTAACTGGGACAGACAATAAGAGAATAGTGAAACTGTATATTACAGAACGTTTTGTCCCACCGAGTGGGTGTGCAAGCCATGTTAATAACGCTAATAATGTACCGTAGATTATTTCGGGAGCGGCATACACGCCAATTTTTGTAACCACTTTACAACGACCCGCGTAGTCTCCTTCAACGTTTTGTAATATTAAAATGTCGAGAGTGATCTCTTAAGAGTTGGCAGGTCTCCTGAAAATGGTAGCAGCTCACGTATCCGCGAAATGATTATGTAGTTAAGATTTTTTTTCTTTAGTGCGGAGGACGTTGACCTGATAATATGAAGCATCGAAATAATGAGATTATTTATGCAATACGAAAATGCATTTCGTGTATCGTAATTTTGTTTGAAGATTTATGGGATCGAAATATTTATGGCACAAGAGTTTTATAAACAGGAGTCATAAGTATTGTTGCGGTCTTTGAGATTTGGAAGAGAAAAAACACCAGGTGGCATTAAGACGAGACTTCTTAAGCATGCCTTAATTAACGATAAGGAATTAAATTATTGATGACAAGCTAAAACATTCCTCCAAAATTTATAAAGTTAACTGCTATTTCATCGGTCATTCTTTGAAAGAAATTATTCGGAAAATGGTTCATTTATATGATGCAAACTATACATGATTTTTAACAAGTAATTTGCCATTGTGAAAGCTATTTATTTTGGTGAGTTGTCCTCATAAGTTAAAACGTCTAGACAAATTATGTGTGGATAATTACTAAGTCACGGAGCAGTCAGTGGACGAAATTGGGCAAATGGAACATTTAGCGGAAAACAGCCGCTGGCGTGATGCCAGCACACCGATATTATATAGACGTTAGAACCAAATTATGAGATGTTGAAGTGAAGCATCCTTATACGTCTTGATTAAAAAGCAAGAAGAATTTAAGATTTCCCTTTTCCATCGTATATTAATAAACTTAACCCATTACTGTCCCACTGCTGGGCAAGGGTCTCCTCCCGTAATGAGGGAGGGGTTAGGCCTTAAGTCCACCACGCTGGCCAAGTGCGGGTTGGGGACTTTGCATGCCCTCAATAAATGTATTAAACAAATTTTAGGCATGCAAGGTTTCCTCACGATGTTTTCCTTCACCGTTGGAGCATGTGATAATTATTTCTAATACACACATAACTTCGAAAAGTCATTGGTGTGTTGCCTCGGATTCGAACCTGCGACCACTGGCGTGGGAGGTGTCAACTTATACCACTCGGCTATCACTGCTCTTTGCCATCGTATATTATGTTTTCTTAATACATTTTTAGGGTAAAATTCCCGAGATCGACGTATTTTCCTTACCTGCCCTACCTCAGGTGACGCATGCTTATTTTTATTGGCCAAACAAAAATCTAATAGGATAATTTGGTTTGAGCATTTGACTGCTCTTCTAAAGTACCTTCTTGTACTGCAGTATACTTCTAAATTTCTACCAAAAATTGGCGTTTTTCAATGCAATAACAACACTTTAGAAAGCAGAAGCAATTCATACACATACAAAAGTATGTAGCCGATTAGACTCCCAATTTTACAGTATGCACATTCGTTTTGTCACGCGTAGAACAGATGAAAGTAATTATATTCGTCTGGAATCGGTATGTTAATTACTTTTATGAATAGAAGCCAACGCACCTGGCGCTTAACTTTCACGAAGCGACGTTCCAACAACAGCGTTAAAAGTTCTATTAGTTAGTGTTTTGTATACGTGGGTAAGAATTGGATCACATCAATAGTTTTTTCTTCTTCGGAAATAGACAGTTTTTACGCTAACCCAACATCAACTCACTAATCGTTTGGCTAATAAAGTTTTATTCAGCGTGGTCGCTAACTTTTAACGTTTGCAACGTTTAGTCACTTGGCATATAAAATCAACACTTCTCTAAGTTTGGGTATACAGTAGGTATAGCAATTAGTATTTCAATTTTATTCGCAATTTTGAAAACATGGGTCATTTTAACAATCAGAGAACACCTTACTAAAAAATGTAATAGCCTCTATCTAATCGAATTCTAGTGAACTCCGATATCTCTTTCGTCATCAGCAATAAATTATTTGACAAGCAGATGGCACTCACTCCACGTTCCCACTACTATCCATAACAATACTATTAGTCACTCGTTCGACTTTAGATTGATTTGATTGCATACTTTCGTTACAAGTGGGACAATGGACGCTAACCTCAGACACTTTATAAAATTTAAAATTATATTTTTCTCTACTTTTCAATATCGTAAAAGAGTTTCCACTTAAACGATTGTAGTACAGTCTCGTCCAATTATTTTCAATGCTTGGCTACTAAGAGTTTCTAGTGTAAAGTGGTTTTATTATTGTACGTATCAAAAGATAAAAAAGTCTATATTACGTACATTTAATTACATAAAATTTCTATAAGCATCACAACTTGTAAGTAAAATTGAAAATAAGATGTTGATTATATCACAATATTTATTGAGAGCGTTGAGTCAAAAGACTGAATATGACATGTTCCCAGTCTCAGTCAGTATCTACTCTTGACCGACATGTGTGAGTACTTACTCGTGTACTAATATTTTTGTGTCAACGGTTCAGAGGAAACCATTACTAGCCTGTCAATGACTACTCACTATGTAGAGTCGTGAGGAGAGATCTGTTTGTACGTAGAACATTTTTTGTGAGGGTTATAAACTTAATATTACTTAAGTGTATTTTTTTATGTGATTTTAACTGATTGATAGAGACCGGAAATAAACAAAATGATTATAGGACCGTTACAAATCGGTTCTTCTTTTAGAAGTATATGCCGAAAAGCCAATATGTAATTTACTTATATATTTCGCTAAAGTCTTGTGTAAAAGCACAGGTTTGTATGAAAAATATTGGGAATTTACAGAAGTACAGAACATTACATTTTCTCGAACTTTTAAATCATAAGCATCGTCAGGGGAGAGATCTAAGCAAAACATTTTTCGCAAATCCGCAATATTTCGTAACACCACGCAATGGGGTCACTTAGCTTTTAACCGTCGCGCCGATACATCATTGTTATGCAATAGCTGGACAGAATTATGTACACAATTACAAAGAAAAAACACACGCCGTAACACGGTCACGAAACATTTAGCTTACGTTATTTTGTCACTGGGATACTCCCCTGGGGAGAGACTGACAGGATTGGTACGAAAAGACGACTCTAATGATGTCATGACAAATATTTACAGGCGGATACACAAAAAAATATAGAATAGAAAAGGAAAAAAGTCTGTGTAACGTGTTTTACGAAATTTGTGTCTTCATGGAATATGTTTGGATATACTATGGGGCGCTATTTTTAGTTTATGGGGCTACGCTATTTACTATGCAACTAATCGAGCAAAGGTCGGGCGCGTAAGGACGAGGATACTAATAATTACTACTGCGACTATAATTTGAAGGACCTTACATTATATGCGACTGGTAGACATAACTATATTTTGTGTGATGACAAGCAATTTGTTTTCTTTCACATCAACTACTTTAGCGTTGATCTGAGGATAACTATTATGCTATCAAGGTTATCATGTCGTAAGAGGACGATCGTGTATCGTTAATGCCATGATTTACCAATAAAATCATTTTGAAGGGTTTGTCCAATGAACTTTTGTAAGTCACTGGTTTGTATTCAGCAGTGACTACACAGTAGATGTACAATATAAGGTCCTCAAATAGTTCAATATAAAAATCCATGGCACTTACCTTCCAGTGGCGTCACTTCTATTCAGTATCCCGACCTGCTTGCTTCGTGGATGTTTCTTCTTGGGTCGGACCTTTATCTTGTGCTTAGCCGCCGACGCGTCGAGCAGTTCTCCCTTGATGTCCAGGCTGGGGTCGTGCCGGGACTTCCTGGGGTAGGGGGCGAAGGTTACTTGGATGATATGGTCGTTAGTCTACGGACTATAGGGTATAAATATGGAAATGTTGTGGAGTTTTGTAGTTTGTGTTTATGTTGTGAAGAAAATATATGTTTTATTGATCTACACTTTATCATTCATGCCACAATTTATATCTTGTTCAATTATTGAAAGCAATATAACCCTCTCATTGGGCATGATAGCAAAAAAGCTTTATTTATAGTAATGAATCAATTTAAATGAAACTCGCTAACTGCTTTTAGGAAAAAGGAATTTTCGGATTCGTGAATCTGGAAATGTATTATAATTACATATGTATGCGTACGTTTGATGTTTACGTGTATAATGTGTAAGTACTTTCTGTAAAGTAATGTTGGCGTTTTATAGGTAATATTATAGAATAAACCTTAGTTTCTCTCGGCACGTAGAATCTCTCGACGAACTTATCACATGGTGTTAAATGGTTGTGGAACCTAAACTACCGTCAGTAAATTTTGCCTAATAATTTTGCATAATATTGCCATGTACTAAGCTTTAGCGACGCAGTTTTACAATAATTATTTTTATTAATGTATTTATACGGGACCTTTTTACACTTATATTCACCTAAACTCACAAATAAATATTTTTTTATTCAAGATCTTTCCTTATCCATCACAATCCGAAAGACTAGTGACTAATTCTTGGAAATTTTTCCTTCCCGTATAAAACTGTCATTTTGGCCAAAAACCAGTGTCTTTCCAAATCATCTCACAATATGTTTCACATCTGATTCACACGACACACGCTCATCAAAATAAGAAAATCTTTACAAACAGTAATTGTTGTGAAAAATTCGGCGCATACGCCAAATGGTTGACAGTAAAATTCTTTTTGTTCAAGTAGCGTGTAGCGAACAAAATAACGCAAGTACTGAAAGGGCATCGAAAAGGTTATTATAAATAAATGCGAATGCATAATATTGTGCACATTAATGTAATTCAGAAAGATCATCAACCTGTAATTTTCATTACCAGACTGTAGGGCATTGACATTTAAATGACCAAAAACGCGATTTATACTTGCATTATGATTGGAAATATTTAAATATTGGTATCGCTTTACTTATAATGTCGTTTTTTTTCACCATAAAATTGTATTGAGATCACTACTGTACTAGGGTGAACCTTTTCTCTATCAATCTACGGATATTCCTCTTTTGCCGATGTTAAATATATGTATGTAATCTTAAAAATATCATTGGGCTTTTCCGAATAACAGAAAACACAAGCGTATTTTATATCGTTCATAATCAACAATCAGTTTCCAACAAACAAAGAAAAATTTAACTGTAGTATCAGCCAACTTTCTACTACACTAACGATCGGTTATAAAATCATGATTAACTACAGCCATTTGACAATATACTGGCTATACATAAATTAAACCATCGTGTGACAAGGTTGTGACGTATCGTCTCGACAATGGCCGCAATGGCCGCTGTTGTAGCTGTTTGTCAACGTGACGTCATGACGTGGTGCTTCACTGTCAAGGCTCGAGTTGCAGCACGTGATGCCTCTTCAGACTTCTAGTGTTTCTTGGCGAGTGTTAAGAATGTTGGGAAGTGTTTTTGGAGTACCTGACAGCTGATAACTTTCTACGTGTTCCTGTTGCCGCACTTTGGCATCTGCGTCGTTGCAAGAGTAGTCATGTGATTGTTTGTTTAGTGGTTATTCTTATTTGATATGGATGTATTATATTTTTTATTAAACTCGACGACTTACTTAAGTTCACAATATTGCGTGTAAAGGAATTGGGGTAAGGAGAGTAGCTTACCTGAATATTACTTGATCAGGTTTTGCAATATTACAAAATTAAATATTTATTACTAGTTCAACCCTTTACTTGTCAAACAGGAAATAACATCGATTTTCTCTTGTAAATAAAGAGGTAGGTAGAATGGACAAGAAAATATCGAGATCGTTTTGGGTCACGTAAAAGCACTCAAAGAAAATTGTCTAGAACATAGAAGGTTTATTAAAATCAGTACGCAATGACATAGTTGAATAAGACGCGTCTTGACGGACATTGATCCGCGTCTATTAATACCGATCTCTTTGAGGGTCATGCTTCTAATGACTTTATTTGTTAATTTTAATTATAAACTCTCTTTCTAGCGCTTTCTATCTTCGTTGTAATTACACGCTCTGAGCAAATCAAAGGCAAATTTATTTTGATAGTAATAGATGTGTTTATCTAAAAGACTAGGTTTGAGTGACATTGTTGATTCTTATGATCTGAGCTTTCTCTTAACTACGTGTTTACTTTCTAGCAATATATTACTGCTTGGGGTAAAATATGTATTGAGGTAAAATTAAATAGAAAATAACGATGTACTGCTCTTTCTTATATTTTTCTGTTACTTCTTATAACTAAGTTCCAAATTATATTTCTTACCGAAATTATATTTCAGTAACCGATAAATTTAACTGATTATGAAAATTATATAGGCTATAAATAATATAGGTTTATGTTTCTATATCTGGCCTCATTACTATTACATTGATCGAAGCGCGCTCATAGCTCAGTTGCCTAATCGATGGATTGCTGACGCAGCTGATGAAAACACAACACACGCTGGGCCCGCAGATGTCAAAATACTTTATTGTGTAAAACTAATGTGAGTGTGAGGTTTATATATGTTGGGGTGTATTTTGAAAATGTATTTGTACATATGTAGTAGCTTGAAAAAATGGCACATATTTTTATCAATATGTCTTCTTAGGTATAAAAAAATGATTTTGTTGAAGTACTAACAAAATTTGTTATGTGTAAAATAATCTTCTATCCTGAAAGAGTTTTAGAATGAAGTAATTGTCAAATGCAATTCAATAAATTATTGTTCTTATTTCCCCAAATTACTCTCTCTCTTTCTCTCCACTTAACCATAGCTTCAACTCCCACTTATCTACTACATACCCCCATTCATTAGCTTTTCCGTTAAAGAATTAGCCATTAACAAGTTCCAGTGGGTAAGCTGGCACGTGCTATTCCTGTCAGTCATGCTGACCCAGAATCGAATGACGTCAATGACATTAAATAATGGGGTTAACGAAACTCTAGGTGTACAACCTGCCCTTAATGTTGAATTTGTTTATTTTAGGGCTACTTTGACAATTGATGAGACGTGAAGGTAAATGAACTTTGTTGACCGGTAGCCATTAAATGGTTTGCTGAAAATCTGATCAGTGTGAGAAATAGTGCGCTGTCTATCTTGTTTGGTATATTAGCGTTCAATGAATTTGTGTTGACAGTTCATTTCATAAGGTTTTCCTCAAAGTCTAACGTAGTGTGATAATATTATTATCAATAAAACTTAAAAGTACTTACAAGCTATCAGTACTTTATTTTACCTCTCAACCACTCAACCGCTATACTTTTTTGGGTATGAAGTCTAACCTATTGCGACTCTAGCATATATTTAATCTAGTTCTTTTTGGCAATAACTACTTAAATCTTTTACTAGCTACGAAGAAAACAATATGTTTCAGAAAACTTCAGGAAGTCGGTAGAATCAACGCCTCCTAAATAGAACTGGAATCACACCTAATAGATCATTCATTAATATAGCTCCTTGTCATCATTAAGAGAAGGAAGTACTAATTGCAAACGAAACTAAATTAGTACGTACATTGGCAATCGTCTCAATACCTTTAGCCACGGGTTTTCACAGTTCATTCATGGATATTAGACCTACATATATGCGAATATAACGTACTTCTAGCAGAACAGCCTTGAAGGCAGGAAGTCTGCTCACGTCTTAGAACAAGGACAAGCTGTGTTTAGGTGTTCTGATTGGGAATTAGGATATTTTATTTCCTGCGGGTTATAGGCTATAGCTCATATTTATTAGGAACCTTTTTATAGATACAACTAACGTATTTCTTATAATTAAAGTGCTTATATCATAACTGGGTTTTTTATTACAAGAAACAATTGCCGCTCTTATAGAAACTAGACGAGAAATCTATAAGATTTGTTTTGCTGCATATACATCTACAAACTGCATTTAGAAATGCAGTTGAAACCTTTTAAATATTCTGTTACAATTTCTTAATTCAAATAACGCTCTTTTATGTTCAAAGCCTAGTCATGAACACTATCCTTTACCATATTCCGCAACTGATGCGATATAAAGTCATAATTTGCTCTTATTCGTCTTATATTTTTGAGTCATCTATTTAATAACTGAAGTAACCATTACATTTTAAACGTAAGTGGTTTGTCGGAGTGTTACCTGGACATGTCTGTTTGGCACTCTGCCAGGGTGCCTACCTCTCTGCCTTATTTCCTACGCTGTGGCTTTGTCTGGGTTTTCCTATTTATTCATAAATATCCTCTCAACTTTAATATTTATCGCTTTATTCCTATCGTTGGAATTTTTGTGTTGAAGAAAAACAGGAAAGTGGGGTTTTATAGGTTTTCAGAATCCGATAAGATCTGCTCTTTGATAGGTTCTGAGAACTTACTATTAACTCTTATCTATAGTATAGTTTAAGACATATATTTAAGTGTGTTATTGGTTTTGCTATCAATATTTTAGGGAGCGAAATTAGTTATAGCTTTTCCGATATGTTTAACATATAATAATAATCTTATTTGTAAGAATCCTTTATTTTACAATTATATGCAAATGTAATCTTAAGGGTGAGAATATCAAGGTAAGTATTAATGTTATAAAACATTTTCATTATGAATTATACAACTAGGAGAAACAGTGAGTCACTTCCAGTGAAACATTCTTAAACACTTGAAAGTCAACCATAAATATTATGAGTAGACGTGGTCATGAGTCTAACGTGTGATTCCACCACATCTAAGAATAAACAATATAATCATCCAAATAAAATGAGATTTATTAAGCAGTTTATCATTAATATTTATTACCTTTATTACGGTCAGTTTAAAACTAAAATATTTATTATTAAAACATGAATAAAAGGTTGTTTAAATGAATTGTAGTACTTATAATAATCTGAAGATTATTGTTATGCACTTTTGCAATCTCGTATAGTTGGAATGTGCGTTTTACTAGAGTTCAATGCCCCAAGACACTAGAGTAAATGCCAAATGCAATTATTAATAAACTACATTATGTTTGACTAGTGATAGCTGGGAGTAGAACAACCATTTACCATCAAGTGAGCGATAATCATAAATTGACATGATTTGATAACATTTCACAAATACGTCAAATAAACCGTCGAGAGATTCGTGTGCAAGATTCATATTATCGTCGATGATGCCAACATTTGGTGAATGAATCAAAAATAAAAATCACTGAAGAATACTGATAAAATACTTTCATGACATTCATAAAAAAATGAAGATAATGAAATAAACATAAATGATGTAGACAATATATACAAACATGAAGCCTACCTGCCCAGTAGAATCTAAATTGAAAAGAAACTCAAAAGAATTTATTACCTTTATTACATAAGTTTCTAAATGATACACAAACTTTCTAATATAATAATATAATGAATGTATAAAGCCGGTGTCGGCATAATGATACAATAGTTATCACAATACAGTTATATGTCGATCACAACATAAAATGATAAGTACGAGTACAACATAAATGACGATAATTTGCAAGCGAGATATGTACAATGTGGCATGAGTCCCCTCTTCTGTCTTCAACTAATGATAGTACATTTTGTAGGTCGGAACGCTAAACACATAGTCCAAAAACGGACCTCTGGTTTTGTAGAAATGATTCTCGTAACAATAAACACGGCCTCTGTACCTGCATCAATAATGTTTTTTTATTACGTAATCAGGCGATGGTTGTGGTTGCAGTGCATTATGATAGATAGTCATGATTTGTGAAAAGGTTTATTGGTGGTCGTTATAGGAGTCACTGAAGTCTTCTAAATGAGTTATGATTTTATATGCTTCCATGCATATGTGTTGAAAACCATTTCAGATTAAGAGAAGAAACTACTTAAAAGCCTATCTTTCCGAAAATTTATTACTAGAAAATATGATAAGATTTATGAAATATTAAAGAAATGGCCAATTAGTATAACAGGCTCCGTGTGCAAGCACCAGTCCTCTTAAATTCTGGAAAGCGTTATACACACGCGGTGAAATGATAATGGTGATTAATGATCAACACAACGTGAGAGATGAAAAAACAAACGTGTAAATTAAGATATATTATAGTGGTGCGTTGCGCAAAGAAGGTGCAACGAACCCGACGCTAAAATTACACAGTATCGAAGTCACAGGGAATGCTGGACGCATCGGAGCTATTAAAATGCATTCTTGACATTTATACTCCTTCCGCCACACATTCCTACCGGCGAATATGATACTGCCACTTCGAGCTGTCAGCCGCGGCTTGTTATGTTGCATGTGCGAAGCTTTCGAGTATTCTGTTACTTGAATGTTACAGCTGTTAATGTTTACATGACTGTATTTTCTGATTTCGATATGTTTATGCAGTTATTGCTGAGTTATTTCATATTTTTGACGCAACTCGGGGAGAAATGCAATGAATGACGTTAAATATGGAATAAAACACTTGATGAGATTATTTAAACGTTAAGTATTAAAACGTGTACAAACACATTTGGATAACAACGGTTTAGTCAGTCTCCACAATAAGGAAGTGTTACGAACGGTATGTTTGCGAGTTATTTTCAGTTGAAAGTATGTTAACTATAAATTAGTGTGTGCAGAAATTATTTTATAAAATATTATTCTGGTAACCGAGTTTAGACGGGATAACGATCAGTTTCACATCGCGCGCATGTCCGTACAGTTTATTTACGAAATACATCAATGAGGGCACAGTTGTGTAAAGCTCATGCCAATAATAAACATGTACTCACTTTGATCCGAGGGCTGTCTTGGTGTCGAGAACCTCCACAATGTCACCAGCCTTAAGGGATACTTCATCGTCAGCAGCAGCTGAATAATCAGCTGATGCTACTACAACGTCTTCTACCTGAAACAATAGAAATAAAATTTAGTCTCTGTTACAACGATAACAAATATTTTGTGTACGCTAATTTATAACGTTAAGTACCTTGGGTGGACTTCTACTACAACTAGATCTCGATCGATCAGAACTCGCTATCGACCGCGTGGAATATCGTTTGTAACTCGGGGTTTGCTCCAAACTACTCATTCGACTTCTTGTGTTCTCTCTCTCTAGTAAGACTCCGCTGTGTCTACGGGACCAACCACCGAACTTAGTGATTCTTTGATTATTACTTATGTTACAGTATCCCGAGAATGATTGCAAGTCTTCATCATCGTCATCAACAATAGGACAACTGTACATTGAGAAACGATGAGCTGTCGGTTGACTTAGGTTTAAAGCTGAGAATACATGCATGGGTTCGAAATGTCTTATTCCATTTTCATCAAGAACTGTGTATGCAACTTCACCAGTTAATACAGAGCGACTAGCTTCGCGTGGAACTACTGCTTGCAAACCCTTTTTCATAATTAACAATGCGCCTTTATGTTTTCTCCTTTGGAATAAGAAGTCTTCCATGGCTAGACTATTTTCTGGGTCTAGCAAATTAAGTGGAACGTCTTCAGAAGTAAGCAACGGAGATTCTTGAGGAACTATCATCAGCGCAGCACTTTCTCGCACTAAATCCCTTAAGTGAGGATCTGTGCGAGCCAGTTCTGGATGTGTTTCTAGCTTGCGTATCGCGGAATGCAAATCAGGTGTTTTGTCAGCAAGTTTGCGCATGACAGTTAGCCTCTTCAAAATGTTTAGACTTGTCGGGTCAGCTGCTATTTTAGTCATACTGTCTTCGTCGTCTATTACGGACATTAAGTTAGCGGCGACATCTCGCATTCCAAGTATCTTAGCCAGACCGACCGATTGAATGATAAGCTCTTTAAGATTTTCTTTTTTATCATTTTGAAGCAACACTTCCAACTCCTTACTGCTAGCCTCTTGAACAGCAGAAACAATGGCTTTTTGCAAAGTTTCAGTAACTTCGCGATCAGTTTTGACAAATGAAATAGAATCTGAAATGCGTCCCAGTACATGTTGAAGAAGATTTGCATCATTCTTGAAAATATTTTTAAATGCTGGACCCAGGACTTCGTTTTCAGTGCTTAAGAAATCGCCAACTTTTTCTATAATGTCTTCTTCGGTAAAGGAATGTTTGTGCAACGAGCTTTTCACAGCAATTTTGATCAACTCTACTTTGGGCTGAGAAGAGTTTTCGAGAATTTCTTCACACAAAACTTCTTTATCCTCTTCTTTTTGTAAAATATCAAACATGGCGGCTACAAAATCTTCATCAATTGCCTTACCTAAAATAGTATCAATAGATTTTAAAATCATTTGATATTTTTCCTTACTGTTATTATTATTAACCTCTTCAAATTGCTCAGCTGTCACTAATGCAGCTAAAACGGCCGCTGCAATAGAATTCTTTACATGTTCTTGATGTGGTGTTTGACCATTACCACCGGTAAAACCAGTTTTTTCTTGGATTTCCATTCGCTTTTTAGCGGCTTTTCCTTTTTTCATCTCGTTTGGAGAACTATTTTCTTTCTGATTTTCACGTATTTCTGTCTTCAAATGAGCACTCATTTCAATGATTGAAGAAATAACATCCATCAATTGATTAGCTACATCATCTTTCAGACCAAATTCTGTGACAAATGCTTTCAAAGATTCTGCATTTCTTGTTTCATTTAATATAACATTGATAGCAGGTAGTTCAGCAGGAACTTGTCTGCCAATGGACATTCCAGCTTCAGACAGTTGACGTAACATATTAGTGTCAATTGTCAATTCTCCTTTAGTAGATGTAGTATCATTGGGGTTCGTTTTAACTTTTAATAGTTTTAATTCTTCCGGAGTAACCACAAAACTTTGAACAGAGAATTCCAGACCTTCTTCACCTTCAGTCAGATCGGGAGCAACAAACTTGAGACCCTCTGGTGTTTGTACAATTTGTCCGGGTACAAATGTAACGCCGTTGTCATCTGTTTCAATGACTCTACCGGGTACAAATCTTGGGCCTTCCTCAGTATCAACTACTTGTCCAGGCACAAATCTAGATCCTTCATCTTCTGTAGATATCACTTGACCAGGTATAAAGGTTGGTCCAGCCTTGGTTTCTATAATCTGTCCGGGTACAAAACGAGGGCCATCAATAGTATGTATCGTTTGGCCGGGAACAAACTTTGGTCCCGACTTCGTATTCACTACCTGTCCGGGGACAAACTTAGGTCCATCAGCTGTGTCAACAACTTGGCCCGGAACAAATTGCTCTCCATTCTCAGTGAAGACTATTTGGCCGGGTACAAAAATACCTTCAACCATCATTCCGGGTACGAAGCGAGACTCGTTTGCTTCATTTTTAACAAGTCTTCCCGGCACGACTTTTGGACATCCCTCCATTTTCGGTACTCTTGGTCCTGGGTAAAATTCAATACCTTTTTCTGTCTGTATCATATGACCAAAAACATACAAGGACTCTTCAGAAAGAGAGCATGTTTTGATATCAATCGGCAATCCCACTGGGGCACTTTCACTAAATGTAATATCGTCAATAGACTTCGCAATTGAAAATTCTACATGACCGTCAGCTTGAACTATTGTTTTTCCAGGCATAAACTTTTCACCGCAATCGGTTTGTACAATTTGACCTTCAATGAACTTAGGACCGTCAACAGTTTCGACTGTGGTTCCAGGAACGAACTCCAATTTATTGTTGCTTGTAGTTTTAGTGATTCCGGGTATGAAGCAAGTTTCACCGTCAATTGCTACCGTTTGTCCAGGTACAAATTTAAGCCCGTTGGGTGTAGCAATAGTAGCTCCAGGTACAAAATGTAGTTCATCATCCTGATGAATAACTTGTCCAGGTACGAATTGCCATTCATTATTAATCTTCGCATTTTGTCCGGGTGTGAATGTTATAGCACCATTTTCTGCCATCGTTTGACCGGGGACAAATTGCACTCCTTCTGGAGTCTGAATAGTTTGACCAGGTACAAAAACTTCTTCAGACCCTGTAGTTATTATTTTACCGGGTATGAATTTAAGACCCTCTTCCGACAACACAGTCTGTCCTTCGGCAAAACGATAAGTATCGTCTTTGTTTTTAATAGTTTGTCCACAAACGAATTCTGCACCGTTTGGTGTTGGTAAAACTTGTCCAGCAAGGAAAAATGGCTCATTAGTATTTTCATTCATTACAATATGACCAGGTATCAATCCTGGACCCGCAGGTGTATTTACACTCAATCCAGGAACAAATACGGGACCGACAGGTGTATCTACTGTTTGTCCAGGTACAAAAACTGGACCTTGAGGGGTATTCACAACTTGACCAGGAATGAATTTCTTGGCTTTGTTTATATCCAATGTAAGTCCAGGAATTTTGGCTACTTTTTCTCTTTTACCTTTCTTAATGTTTTTAACGATTTCAGGTAAATTTTCCATTGTAGGAAGCATGTCAACTTTATCACTCTCAACTAATTTCTCAATAATATCCGCAGTTTCAATTAAACGTTCTTCAGAGATTTCCTTAACGGCACTTAAAACTGTTTCGGTCGGACGTGTTTTGATAGGCTTTAAAGGATTAACACAAGGCACAATATCCAATGGAATAGACACTTCGCTAATGTTGCGATCGGTTTCGTACATTTCCGCTTCGCAGTGGTGCGGAGTTATTTTTACCGGCGTCGGTAGCTTAGTTGCCTTCGGAACAACATGTTCGTCGGTTACATCTTTTTCGTAAGTTTCCCAATCCCAGGTTTCAATAAGGGGGTGCATTTGGTCTCGCCATTCACTGGAACACATAACTATGCTTGACTTTGAGCGCATGTGTTGCACATCAAAATTATTGTAACTAAACGTTTTGACATCATGCTTTTCGTGCCTAGTTTCCTCTAATTTAGCCTTTTTAGCTTTTCGGTCAAGACGATGCTTTTCTTCCTCTAGTTCCTGCACTTCGGCTAATTTTTCCTTTTTTTCAAATATCTTTTTCATAGAAGATAGGCCAGCAGCACGTTTCCTCTTCTTCTTTTTCTCTGCAATTTCTTCAAGTTCCCTCTGTTTCAAGACTTCAGCGTTTGGTCCTTCACCTTCAAACATCTCTACGTCTTCAGTAAAATCCTTAAAGTCCATGGATACGCTACGGCCGTGTTTTGTTTTAATGAGCACTGTATCAGAATCTTTAGCCAACATGACGTCTCTGACGTCACCATCTCGCACTGCTGCTTCCATTTGAGCAGAGAAAACCAAGCTGCATCTTCTCTCTTGAACCGTATATACGTAACGCTTATCTTCGGTAACTTGTTTACCCAATAACATCTCCATAAGAATCTTCTGCGCTTCCGTAGAGCCATCCAAGACAGGGAAAATGTATCTGTAGTCTGGTAAAATTTCGTGTTTTCTGTTGCCATAATTAATCTCAGGTGAGTAGTGGTGCGGTCCAAGTTCGCCGGATACATTCGTTATTTTACATTTTGTCTTCCCAGAACGGGCAGTGAGAAGTACTGGAATGTAGTGGTGTGAAGGCAGCCCGTAAGATTTGCCTGTGATCCTGCAGCATCTTTTCGCGTCAGCCGGCGAGATAGGAGCAAGAAGTGGAAAGTAGTTGGGCTTTGGCAGCCCTCTACTGCGACCAGTAATTCTACAGAACGACATCTTGATGTATTTACGCAAACATATTTGTTTATACAATATTTGGAAACTCAAGCTTATTTTTGTTTAATAATTCGCGATCGTGGCGGCGGGAATAACGCGTGCGCGGTTGGGCGCGTGTGCTCTGTGCGGAGTGTGCAGGGCGACTAAAGCTGCGACGCTTCGTGGTAAAGCTCTAGGCGCCCGCGCATCGATTCGCACCTTCGGCTCAGACGGTGTGCCGTATATTTGTTCCGGTTACAGGTTATTTATAAACAAAAGAAAGATGAATTTATTCTTAAAGCCAAAATATATGACACAGTTCCATGTTGAAAACAACGGAGCGGCAGATTTTGTAGTTTAACATAAAACTGTACGTTGCATTACTGCAGCTTAATTTGGAAGATTAATGGGTGAAGTTTCGGAGTTCGTCCTACGTGTAAACACGTAACAGTTACGTGTGAATGACAGTTGTTGTAGGAGTTACGTGAGTTATATAAAAGTGAGCAGAAGTTCACCTTACATTAGACGTGTCATTCGCACTAGAACCTCAGAGTAAACTAATAAACCGAAGCTCGTTTGGTGTTCGTCTGGTTGTCACGGTTGGCGGTTAACCTCGTCAACGTAACTGTGTATATTTTTAATTTTCCAATCTAAACCGCGGACCTTCGCGGACGACTGCAAGCGGACGCGGTCAAACACATGTTTATTTTCGTTATAGAAATTATTAGAAAGTAGAGCGACAAAGGTGAAGTACAACATGTTAATGGATTTTCTTTAAATAACAGGATGATGATAAATTATAAACTGAACTAGATTCGATATTGATCTATGTTATTATATTAGAAAACTAGTGTAATACTAAAATTTTAATCTGGTATACAAATCAAAAATGGAAACGTCGGATTGTATTCTTGTGTAGCAATTTATTTATAAAAATTTTTTTGATAAACTGAATGGTCACACCTGGAAGAAATTTCATAATTTAATATTGCCGTTAAGTAATCGTCGAAATCAGATCATGACGATGATATATATTAAATCTATTTCTAAAATAGTATTTTTAAACTAAATTTCGCAACATATTATATATTATTTAACCTCACCTTGGCATAATACTAATAACATTTGCTAATATCCTGTTCCCAATAGCTATTGAAAACATACGAACGCTCTCATCAAAGAGCTGAGTTATGAAACAAAACAAACAGTACAAAAATGGCCGCACTTACTTTGAATATTATTTATTTTGTAGTAAACTATCTCGGGAAATATTTTCCTTCATATATTTCACCTGCGAGGTAATTTGGACTATGTAACTCCGTTCAATGGATATTATATTTCCGCCTTGTGTGGTTTAGATTTTTTTCGATTTTGCTTAACTGCAATGAATTAAGCTGCGTTCATACACATGTTATATGCAAAAACTTAATAAATCCGGAGTTACCTTCGGCCAAAAATTAACGTAAATCACCGTGTTTTGTCACTACTGTTACGCACAATGTATGTAAGTAGTTATAATCGGAGCATAATACATCTATAAAAAGGGCGATTAAAAATCTTAAGTGCGTAGGCGAGCAATCCGAACCGTTTATTTAATGGGGTCGCAAAACAATGTTGACAGAAAACTGATTGCTGTACAATCCTATATAATTTCACACTAGAATCGGTGACAGCCGAGACAAATTACACTCGATTTATCAAGGCGATTTAAGATAAAGTGGAGCTCATTGGGTGTTCTCGTTTAATTAAAATTATATTTTTATCGCAGCTTTTCGTTTAACCAGCTAATTGTAGATGTTGCAATTAAACAATTCCCTGACTGATTGCAAAATACTCTACGCAGATCACCTGAACCTGAACTGAAAGTATACACCAATATTTTCATAAACAATCAATATCAGTCAAATATTAAAACTGATAAAGTATCCGAGCGAATACCGAATCTGCTGTGCGTCTAGTAATTGGCAATGACCAAACAAACATAATATGGTGAGTTTACAAATGACCTTTACAGCCTCTTTCAGATCGTGCATTCCCAATAACAACTATAGTTTTATACGTAAATACTCTTAAATGTACTTAAATCGAATACGTCTCAACACAAATGGCCTATATATTACAATGTACCACAATGTTTCGGTACTAACCACCGCACGAACCATGTATTAACCACACCACTTAGCCTGCTTACGTTTGACCTAACTACTGGCGCAGGACCTTGCCTATTTATTTCTAGTGTTTCAGCAAACATTGTAAGAAACTCGGTCAGTTCCGATCGGTTATTGTAGAAAACATTCGATTTTGACGTGAATGTATAACAACTGCGTCACACGTTAACAATATCTGTTCTATTTAAATTCCTAAACGATGACGTTGAAAACTTTCTGAGAGTAAAACCAGAACAAAAATTAATAGCAAAGCTAAAGTTCCATTTCATTTAGATAAAGATGTATTATTTACTTACAAACAATAAATATCTACCATATAATATCTACGTACAATAGTGTCACGCACAAAGTACCTAAGTCATTTTCTTTTGGTAAATGATAAGTGAAAAAATGATCATCATATAGCTAGGCTGCTCATTTGGTGAAATTAAAGCAGTCAACTCATCACTGTCTCCGCTGATAGCATACAAGTTGTTCAAGGATCCCAAAAAGTACTAGACTATTTTTGTTTAGGACACGTTTTTATTTCTCGTGGGTTTAAAGAATCCAACCGCATTTACGTAATCATATAAAACGAAAAAAGCATTAAGCTCCATTTAACCTGTCCATTTAAAATTAACTACTGCGCCTGCTATTCTTAAAGTATTAAAAGCACAAAGACCAGACTTATGTGTGGCTGATTTATTGAAGTAAAATGAATTGGTTCGCGAAAGCTTTCCTGTTGCGAACTCTTTGAAGAAGTCACCTTGGCACGGACACGTGAGGTTGAGACCTTAGCTTGACGGGAACGGAAATAAATTTGTCATCAAGCTGCCATATTGTGATGTATGAGGTAATTTTGGACAGCACGAGGTTTTTAAAAGACAGATGGTTGAATATTTCTATATTTATACACATAATTTATTAAGATTAAAGAATATTTCCTGACATGACAGATAAAAATAGTTTACTAGATACAGAAACTTATCGGCCAATAACAAAAACTATCACTTCTTATTGCCCCGAAACAGAAGACCTACTATGTTTCCTGAATCCAAACTTTCGTTACAATTTCAATATTCAATAACTATTAATTGTCTAAATAGATTAATGGTTTCGTACTTTCGCACATTCATAATAGGTTTAAAAGATTCAAATTTTATTCAAGCCATGAAGCAAAGCTTGAGAATTAATGAAATCATAGCAACAATCAACCGCAACTTTGTGCAACGTTTCATTTTTGTTTAATTGTATTTGACGCCCAGTTTTTGATAACAACGTATCAAACATATCGCTATTATTATTACATTACCAATCAATGCTTGCATTTTCAAAATACAGCAACGATATTCAAAAAGTTAAAGAATCTTTCTTTACTTAAAAGTTTAGACAGAGAACTTAACTACATTACTTTTTAACACTGCATTATTTGAAAAACTCTCAGCAATAAATCTCTACTTACTATTTCTAAGAATATGTTTTGAGTGTTTCTTTACACAAGATTTAACTAGTCGTCCATTGAGAAAGCGGAAACGTAGATCTCGAAGCAGGCGACACCTGCGCCCGCGCAGTTTCCGGCGGACGTCAGGTGACGCGGTAAGAATAGACGGCATTGCTATATGTATCAAGTTCAATCTATTGGAGAAAATTTTGGAGCAATCGGGATAACGAAAAAGGACTCCATGATAAGATTTAGTAAAAAAAAATATGATGATTTGAATCTGGTTATCAGTATCAATCGTATAAAATTTTGACTGCTTCCGTGGCGCAGTGGTTTAGGTCACCACGCCGATACCACTAAATCGGGAGGTCGTGGGTTAATAAATATATAATAAATAATCGTTTCGGGTCTGGTTGTGCTTCGTGTTCGTTGTTTGTATGTTTGTAAAAGTCCCCGCGACACAAGAGCAATTCCTAGAGCGGGAGTTGTTTTAAAAAAAAGAACGAAATGAAATGAGTGACTAAGTCGAATAAACCGAAAATGAAACCAAAAACTTTTGTAACCTTTGAATGTTCTCTCAAAGTATTGGACATATTTCTGTACTTTTGCTGGCAGAGACTATAAAAATGTAATAAAAGAGAAGCAAAGACACTATAGTTACCAAAAGAAATGCAACACTGGAGAAGTTTATACCCGCTTTTGAGCCGGGGAGACGTTTTGGGAATTTGTTAAAGCTTCACTTTACAGGAAAATTATTACAGAGAAACCAGTATTTCCAGTAAAACTTTATGATCACCTAACATTATAATTTTTATGACAAATACTTTTCTATCGTGGACATCATATCATTATCCGTTTCCCTGAATCGGTTTACGATTCACTGCTTCTGAGAAAAATGACAATAATTTTTTGGCAGTACATTATAAAAGTGCGTGATTGAGGTAAAGACCTCTTTTCACTGATTCGAGCCAATTTGTTTACGGAAGATGCTCGGCTATAAAATGTGACATGCTGTCGTTATTATGTCTTTCTGTTGTATATTATTATGATTCTCGGTAATTGTTCTGTTTTTTACATCATTATACTAATAACAAGGTCTAGTTAAAGGTTGTTTTGTGTTTAAAACACAAATATCATTTTAAACTATACAGTTTAAAAAAAATTATAGACTGTTTAAGGTCAATATCCGAACGCAAATAGTTTTGCTGCTTAGACTTTATTAGTACTTGCTATCTTTTTCTCTGGCGTATAATATATATGGCGTATATTTTTACTGTCACACACCAATTCTTTTTATTGTTTTAAGTAAGATGTAAAAGGTCGTTGATCGCATCGTTACTTATTTATAATTGTAATTTTCCGACAGGTGACTAAACCTGGTGTGTACTTTAGTAACCCATTTCCCCACCTTAGTCACGCGATGATACAAGACTTTCTTTGTCAAAACTGAATTACTCATACTGTAACCGACGCGCGTCACCAACTAAAATATTATTTTCCACTTATCGATAAAAAACGTGTCCGTGGAAATGCCCACGCGTGGGCGGGAAAACGGTCCATCTGTTATTTACAATGGGCACAAGAAGTAAATCACACAGCCTATTATTTTAATCAGTTTTAGAACGCTAATAAAATTATCGTTTTTATCAATGAAGTAGATCAAAAGCCAGATGAAAGAGCTCATTAAAAAAAGACATTGTTTCGAGAGTGTAAAATAATAGAGAGAGATTTTGTTCAGTGTATCTTATTGGATGGGAGTCAAGAAGACCTAGTTTTACTGACATATGCAGACAGACACAGATCTAGTGCGTGTATTTAAAGGATTCTCAGAATATACTACCGAGTTTTCGTTGTTTCTAGTGCTTATTTCTAGAACTTATTCGGCGAGACTAGTTATTTTTATGCATTGAACTTTAAAATGCATAGGTGGTCACGAACGTAGAGCTACCTAATACCTATATCGGTTGAGAAAATAAAAAAAGGTTATACATTTCACGCGTTCAAGGTTGAAGATTTTACTTCAAAGAACTTTAGACTAATTTTCCCATTCAGAACTGTAGACTCATAATTAACCTTGAACCCAAACAACCGTTCTTAAAACACCGTAGAAAAGAGTCGTGTAATATACCACCTGTATGCTTTTGAAGTGAAATAAAAACTAACCTTTAAATATATTATCAAACTGAAATATGATGAATTGTTTAGACTACGAGAGTTGATAAGACACGAATTGTAATTTAGATCACGAACTATTAATATTTCTTATAAATTACAGGATGCAGCATGTTTACAACTGTACTGTAAAATCAGTTTTATATTTCACATTTAATATAATTCAGGTCAATCATAATAATATAATGATATATTATTTTGGCAAGTATCATTCCGAGTTGTCGTAAAATTTTAAATCATTACTAGTTATGATATTTGTCTCCGTTTGCGTTATTTGTTTTAACCATTACATGTTTGTCACTCAATCTTCCTAAAGATATAAAAGAAAAGTTAATTATGTTATATGAGTTAATCAGTATATATCATTATAGTATCTAAATAATGTCCATAAAAGGGAATGTACAAGCTGTGGACATAAGAAAACCAATGAAAAACATAAAACTCTAAGAATTAAAATTTCAACAATGTCTAACTCGTCATGTTTTCATTAGAAAAATTGATTCACATACACAACATTTTACATCTTATTTAACGAACACTATTTTCCCAGAATCCGTTATGGGGAAAGTTTACAAAGTAAATATTGCCTAATGTTTTTCCTCGAAGGTAGGTACGCATGGTGTATTTTTAGACCGCTCATGTTAGCCAGACGGGCGCCTTGTAGCACAAACACTTGAACTGTACGTTTGTTGAAGTGGTATATCCCAGAAACAGTTATATGGGACTGATGCCTCATCGACACGGCGAAGATTGGAGGATAATGGAACGGCGAAATCCAAGTGAAAAGAAACTAACTTTAAACTAGTTTTCTGTTACAAAGCTGCTTAAGGTGCTTTGGACATTATTTACAAGGCTCAGTTTTCCGCGTCGTTTACGGAGATATCAGCAAAAATTTAAAAGGAATTACACAACTTCTTCTAATCTTCTGAACTATGCAGATATTCTTACAAAAGCTCTAAAAATAAATTAGCCAAACTGTAAAATTATTCTAAGATGAAAATAAACCATACATCAATCCGACACCGTGCGCAGGAGTAACAAAACTTTCACCGCTCATGACGTAAGAGTCCTCCCGCGTCCCGTCGCTTTGTTGAGACACGAATATGTACGTAATGTACAACGTGTTGACGCCACTACAAAACGCCATTGTTCCACAAGTCACAACAGACTCCAGTGATAAACGAAACAAACCGTGAAGTAAATGTACTGACAGATTTTATTGCGAGATAAACTTTCGTTGAGTGCTCATGTTAGGGATTCGGGGAAATGCTGAATGGATTTGTACTTGAGAGTAAGGTATTTTGGGAAATGGCGTCTGAAAATGGCTACTTAATTGCCTTTATTCTACACAAGACAAATAATATTATCCTGTAAAATGTCGGTAACGGATGAAAGAAAACGAAATAAAAATGAATCCCTATTTCCCTAGGTCACGCCATCATATCATGCGTGAACGGCTGGGCCGATTTCCCTAATTATTTTTTGTTTTCTATTTATTCTTTTTTTACGTATGAGGATGGTTCTTAAGGAGAGAAAAATTTCAAAAGTGCGAAAAAAAATTGATACGACTGTTAGGCGGTACGAAGTTTCCTGTGTCAGCCAGTTATGTATGTTTAACTAATATTTAACAACATCAGCAAGAACAAATATAATATTATTATAACGAATGATAGTTATCTAACAGACAAATTGAAGGTCAATTGACAGTTTCCGGATAACAATAAATGTACTGTTTTCTTATAGGTTTGACCAAACTCCACATAAAAATCATTAATTTAAGTAACTGACTGATAAAACATTAGTCATATTTTTTCTGGAGAAACTGTCAAAGAGAAAATTTCAAAACGGCATGTAGTGACAGGTTCAATCGACTGTTGAGACCTGTGCGATAAAAGACTGTTATTTTCACCCGACACCCACGGAGTAAAAAGGAGGGTAATGTTTATCGCCAAACATAAATATAACTTAGCTATGTTACTGGACGATTTTTTGGAAACGTGGAAAAAACACACGAAGCTTACATATCAGAAAATTCTTCACATAATTCCTGGAGCTTAAAAACTAATTTTTGAAACATATCTATTACTTATAGCCCGCAAGGCAAGACGACATGAACGCTTTTCAGATGATCGATAGATCAGAACTTGTCACCGCAGAAAAAGGTTGTTGTGTAGAGGAAATGTCGAGCTTTTGTTCAGCAGCAGTAGAAGAAAATAGCTTTCAGGATATTTCTTATTTCACGAATTTTATTGCTATTGCACCATTATTACCACAAAGCCTTTGTCACAATCATTTGTGCTCGTAATTACTAGTTAGCTGCTGTAAATCATGCAGATTTAAGACTTTAATACTATAAAGATTTCCACAGACGAATCCTCAGCAAAAAGCTTGGAAGTACGCCCGTCAGGTGTCAAGATGCTTGACCCTGTTATGTAGGAACTTACACAATTTTATTATACTCACAACTCCCTCAGTCCTTCGAATAGAGAGATTTTCCCAGGTAAAAAATAATCCTACGTATTAAAACTAAGTTATAACTAACTCTGTGCCAAATATCATTGATATACCTATATTCAATTGTTTTACGTAAAAGTATCTATACAAACTTTCTGATTTTAAATCTTAGTAGGACTTTTACGAACTGTAACTGTAGTAACAAAGAAGCTAAGGAATTATTCGCAAAACTGTAATTTGCACGGGAACCAAGTCTTTCGGGTGTTGTCAACCCTTGACAATACGCCATAGTGTTGACGTTCCATGTCACGATGTTAATTGTACAGTCTTTGTCTAATTAGCGCTATTAGTACCAACGCAGATATAGTGACATATAGATTTTTGAGTTTAACCAGCATTTCACAACCGACCTACAATTTTGTAAGTGCGAAACAACAAGCACAGTCTTATTATTCTAAGCACAGGACTCGCAATAGATCTCAGGAGTCTATTGACATAACATCAAAAGTATTTTTTTACGTCTGGGTAATCGTTCTTTCACAATTCACTCTACAAATAATGAAGGGCCCCTCAACTATCTATTATCAGAACTTTTTTCCACCGCAATTAATTTTCGCAGACGATTGCATCATCACGTTGTGTAACGCTATTAACAATAACAACTATTCATAGAACAAAGAGAAATAACGTTAATCTACCCTGAAGTAACAAATACACTAGGAAACGTCTTCTTAACAAAAAAACATTAAAATATGATCACGACGAGAGCACTGTCATGAAGCCGATTAGTAAAAAATAAAAAGCAACGGCTATAGCCAAGTTTTTTTTATTTATAACTAGAGTAAGAAGCTAGTTCAGGTTCAAAAGTAACTCAATCCGCTTGTGTTGGCCGATATCCCAGTTTAGATGATTGAGCAAATATTAGAAATTGGTTGCCTTGTAAATTTGAGTGAGCCCGTTCGTTATAACTGGTTTAATAAAACAACATTACAGAGCTATCGAGTTTTATCATTGTTTTCATCAACATGATCATTTTCGCTTAGTTTATATTGTGTGGTTTGTAGACAATTTAGACAGAACCTATCTAATTGTTACAATAGCTATCTCTCTAAGTTTTTTCCAGGAAGGATAAATGAGTGACTCTTTTTGCGAGCAAAAAGAAAAACTTTGACGGAAACCGACCGTCAACCACCGCTAAACAATGCATAAATAATAATGGCATACATGATGCATTCGCCAAAAAAACTTTGCACCGAATTGGGACGCCTCCAAACTAATTATAAGCTCGTAAATTTGTGAGTGCCACCATACTTCATGCACCCTTCGCGATTATGCAGCATTAATTTAAAGTTGGACGTTACAAGGGAAGCCGGGTGACAAATATGTACCAATGTTGTTAATGTGCCGTGTTGTTAGGTAAATGAATTTATGAGCTGGTCTTGTTTGAGGTTCAGGTTTCCGTCAGTTTAATTGCATTTTATTTATAGGAGTCAACATTTCTTTGTTTGTGAGTTTGGTAAAATTTCCTTGAACTTAAAGAAATTGAAATAGAATTTGAATGTTCTAACATAGTAATAAAGCAAAAACCATAGCAAGACGTAGATATTCTAAAAGAAATGTGTTTGTATATGTATAATATTAAGTAAGAAGCAAAACCACAGCTTATTATTTGGTTCGACTCTAACAATTTAGAACTACAAATCCCTTAATTCTATCATGACCATGTCACACGCAATTGGGTATAAGATGGCTGATCCAAAAGACTTAAGCCACATATAATTTACAATCAACTAATTGAATTTATATCCTGAAATATCAATTGTTACTACATCAAACTGTACACAAACCGGGTCGTTTTTTTTCGGATTAACAGTGGGTGTTTTAAGGATATTCTTTATAAAAGATACAAGAAACAATAAAAACGGATGGCGACCAACATTGCATGAATTACCTTTAATCTGACGGATTTATTGCTTACCTCAAATTAACGGGCGTTTATTAAAGCGACACTAAAATATGGACACGATTTTGCGGTAAGATCCTCATTAAACAGGCAATAAATATAATGCAGTCATATGAATATGGAGTTTAATAAGGATATAAAAGTAACTTTATGTTTTGTATATTATATTATACAAAATATTGTGATATGATATATTATGACTATTTGAAATACTTCGTACGAAGTTTACCTTATAAAGGATATTGTAAATTTGAACTGAATCAAAACGTAAGAAGCTAATCTATTAAGTTTAACTTTTGATTTTATGTTATCCCCATTTGTAGATCCCAAAATCAAAAGTACTCGAACTTTTTATCAAAATAAGAGACTGACATTAGTATGGAGAATTATTCTGAAACTAACTCCTTTTTTTTTTACTTTGATGCGCGAGTCAATTTTATTCTCATAAGAGAACTAGGAGCTGATATTAATTAAAGAAGTAACCCTCAGCCGAATCGTAAATCGTTAATCAGTACGTAGATCGATCACAAATAATCTCGTACTATGTAGGTCTCCACTCAGCTAACAGTCTCATTTGTTGTGATATCAACTAGCAAAGCTATTAAGATGTTGATAAATGCGTATCCCTAAGTCGTTTGGCACGGGACGAGCATGCCCGCTTGCGAAATAGACGTTTACCCAATTATTTTATAGCCGGGTTCACGGTTGTTCTCAAACGTTTTTAAACTGATGGGTTCATAATAGTAGACGGTTTGTTGCATTAACTATTCACTTGATACCTTAGAACTAATCACAAACCGTGGAAGATTACAATTACACTGACATTTCTTTGGTGATAAAAAAACCGCAGTCATGGCAAGTCACTCCTAAATTCGTTTAATTTAAAATAATTAAAAGGGAGATGTCTATGTTCAAATACAACTTAAACTTCGAATAACTTATATGTGTAACTTAGCTATCTGAAAGAAAACCTACCTCTAATAGTTATAATTATGATCAAAGACACAATTTATCTTCTTAAATTACGAAACACATTGAACCCTAAGGAAATAAGGAGTACCAAAACATAACCCTATTACTATAGTTCTTTACACATTTTTGTTTGTGTAATCTTTCAGTAATTGGTTACGAAGACTGTTTACACTAAAAGTCATTTTACCTGACCGTGGCGTAGTGGAAATATTATGGCAGCTGCCAGTTATATATGACGAATGCGAGGCATTTTATCGATTGTAGTTACGTCACATAATAATACTATATTTGACTAGATTTCATCTTCAGTTTTTGTAAGACGTAAAAAATTTCAGGCCTTGACGTTACATTATTATTTTTTATTGAGTATTTAACGCAATCGCAAAAACCTTTACTCTGGCTAGTGATGGCCCATGTAACTCTAGCCGTAATTGAAAGAAACTAAGACAAACGTGCAAAATAGTGTTATTTCCCTTGTGACATAATAAACGTAAGGTCGTTTTTTATAGATTAATTGGCAAATGTCTCAAATGTGACACTAAAGAAATATTTTCACTATACGCAATTTTTCATACCATTAAAATATTTTTGTAAATAAGTAATGTCACGTGTCAACATTACATTCAAAACAAACAAACATAATTTAGCACTTATTCCAGTCAGTTTTCCATGACGTAACGTCCACTTTATTCTTATCTGGTTCATGGCCGCGGCAGTTCAACGGTTTAAATCCGTTCTTCTAGGAAACTTCAGTGAAAGAACACTTTGCCAAATGTTGTTGACTCTGAAAGAACATGTCGCTTCTTTGTTTAGTCTCTTTGATGAATGATGCTGAACAACAATATATCACAAAGAATCACGACTACCCTTTTATGATGACAGCTAATTATGTGGATTTTTATTTACGGTTGGTTTTATGTGTATTCTTGACAAGGTTCTGCTTTACTTGGCCAGTTATAAGAGAACCCTATAAGCTAGAGCTTTCAGTCTGTAAAATACAGCTGTAATAAATAATAATCAAAGGAGCTAGCACAAAATGTCTGGATTTGGCAATTAAGTTTACATTCGTATTCATTAGAAAACAAGAAAGAAAATGTGTTTTATTGTTTGCTATTACAATGTATAATTGGGATCACATGAGTCAAGTAGACGCCAAAGATTTTATAATGAATTATAATAACAATTTGTCTATCAATAGGCGACCAACGAAACAATCTATCTGAAACTAAAATAAGATTTCGAAGACTTAGAAATATAAACGCGTATAAATAACCTCAGAAAGCGAAATAATCATTAAATAAACATCCACAATCAAATGATAATCGTTGAGAGAGTAACAAATGACAAGATTATAGCGAACTACTCTCACGGTCACGGCCCCTCGTTCAATAGACACAAGTTATTACTCGTAACACAACGAACATCGGAATGTGGAAGCTTAGGAATAAAACTAAAATAAAATAGCTGATCGCTGAATAGTTTGATAACCACGTGTAAGCGTGCGTGTCACACACACGGGGCTACACATATATAACGTAAATATAAAAGAAGATTACAAAGTCTTTAAATAAATTAAAGATTTTAAATAAAGATTACTAAAGTGATGAGATCTACTCTCGGGATCCACGATTAAAATATAAATACGTATCCTCTCATAGCAACAATTGATATTAGAATACATCTAAAGACAGTCGAAACAAGAACTGACATCCTTCCCTTAGTAAAGTTAATCTCTGGATGTGGTCTTACGAGAAAATAAGGAACACTGTGCCGAGGTGCGAGATTAATACCCGTACAAAAATATTTTGTCACAGGCTAGAGTGTGTTAGGAAAGTAGCCACTGAATTGGAAACCAGACTGTCAGTAGAAAAAACATTAACGAATTCTTTTAGATTTATGATAGAATACATTATCTAACATTTATGTCGAATGTCGTGCTAGTTCTAGTAGCACTAGTTTTACCTGCAAACCAAAACCACAGAAAAAAGAAAAAATCAAATAGACTTCTTTAACATCAAAGAAAAGACCATAAGAAATCCAAAGAACAATAGCAGGTAATTACTTAGACATCTGTCAGCCGTGAGACGCCACAACAATGCATCAGAAATAGCGCGCACTTCAAAATAGAACCCTTGAGAGTGGCGCAAAATATTCACTTCGGCTTAAATATTGGAAAATACTTGTAAATGTGTCTATTACTGTAGTCAATCAATCATTATGAACGCTCACGTGTACCTGTCGGAAAGTACGTATTTTTGTAGGCGGTACTATGCAATTCGCTTCTACAGATCCACAGTTTTCACATACAATGTATGTAATTTTAAAATTGCACGTTTGAAGTTCTAGTTATAATTCTTAGGATTTTTTAACCGATATTTGTATATCAGTGTTTGAGTGCTTTTTGCAAAGGATCAAGTGGTATGGAACTAACTGAAAGTAAATCAAAACTTAGTTTTAATATTATGACAAGTTAATATTTTAACAATAACATTTCGAAATGCTTATTAATATGGTTTGTGTTTGTAGTTGCACAATGATCTCAAGTAAAGTACAAGTTACAACTTGCAAAGCTTAATAATGACCAAGATAAAAAAACAATTCCATAATTGTGTATCCGTAGAGGTAGTATCCTCTACGCCTTCTACGTCGTAGAGGCGTAGGACGCCGTAGCCGTGCTACGGAATGGACCTCGAAAACTATGACCCGGGGTATCTAATAGTTTACTCATCTGCAATTATTTAAAAACTAACAATGAAAGGAATTTTACTTAACTACGTAGCTCTGTATGAAATTTAATTTCAGGTCACAGGAACACAATGTGAAAAGCGCAAACGCAAAGCAGCGAGCGCCATCTCTTAGGTTTTCTTGGTACTACAACATGTTTGTTATTACGAGTTTGTCTAAATCGCGATTCATAACGCTGAAGCTGAACAACGTTAGTAGTACGTGAAAATTTCACTAGATGTCGCTGTTCGAAATAACTTCGCCGCAGGAGTATCATCAACGAATCTGTCCGAGTAGCAATGAGCTACATCTATATTTATTTAATTACTCATACGCTTCAGTGCTTTCCCTTACCATAATTGATCCGATCTTTATCCGTCCACATATAAATAGTGCTAGGGTATAAATAACACTTGCATTGTATCTAACTATTTGGCAAACGTTTGCAACACACGGCGTATATGACTGCATGTGATAAACCGTTATTTACTGCGCATCTTGATGATTTTCTACGATTAATAGCATCGTTGACAGATAAATGTATAGTTAGATAACGGTGGACATTATCACTTGTTATTGTAGTTGCCAAAAACTGTTATTTGGTCGTTAGTTTATTTCATAAACGGTTTTTCATTTATCAAGCACGTTGCTGGTAATATTGAGTATTCAGTGTCATGGTAATATTTATTAGCGGGTGGGTTTGCAATTTATATTAGTCTAGTTTATATTTAAGACAATAAATCCTCGAAGATCATGAAGATCTTTGAAGACAATTACTATGGCAATAATAATCAACGTTGGCTATGCAATCTGCAGGTAGTAATGCCTAAGTAGAGACGATATTTGAAATTATTTAGATTTTAGACGTATGTTTATTGAATTTTTTGATAAATTAGCCTAAAAATGATTTTCTTTTTCTCCACAAATGTATTTTTTAGCAACGCCAGCTTTTTAACTCTACAAACTGTCTAATATAACAACCAGCGAGCTTTCATTTCGAAGCATATAGAAAATTGCAAAGCGAATATTTACAAGAGAAATCATAATAAAACGATTTACGAGCATGTAAAAACATAAGAGTAATAACGTTACACTTTACGTCGATAGTTAAAATGAAATAACAGCTAGGCAAATAGCTGTATTGCTATAACAGCTCTCACATCTCACCACATCATAACGACCGATGGAGGTAAAATAAACATAATGCTTTGCGTGTTGAAATATTCATTTTATTGGGGAAAAGTTTGTTTATCATTGGGCCCTAATTATACAACTGTTTTAGGTAGAAGCAAATTTTTTAACTACTTTTTACAAAGAATATTTAGGGTCTATTTTACAGATTATAAATAAGATGGCAGAAAACCTATCAGCTAGATAAAGTGACATCAAATGTATAAAAACACGCACACGTTGCAGTAGTACATTACATACTTACTAATATTAAGCAATGGTAAAATCGGGATGAAAGTATACATTCTCTATGTGAATGAATGACATATCAAAGTACCTAAATAATTAGTAGATTTTATGTGATCTGACAGGCATTTACGTTTGAATACAATTTTGTAGTTTCTATTAAATTTATCCTGTGCCATTTACTGTCGATTAGTTTTCTAATTAACACAATTCCATTGGTAATCTATCAGACCAGCTGTTTCTGGTTTTACTGCTATAAATAACACAGTATGGTTATTTATTTTTTTACTTCTGTATACCGTTGGCGCCATCTATGCAAATCGATACGTACTACGTAACGGTTTCCTATCGAGTTTGAGTCTAAATTTAGTTTCTCCTAATTAAATTTACTAAGAGCGAGCTATTGGAGTATTCGCGTGAAGAATTCGTGTCGGTCTGGGTTAACTAAAAATATTGTAACATTGACAAAGGTTAAGCGCGGTATTTTGGTCACCATTAACTATTTTGTAGGAGTAAATTGTTCTACTAGTATTTTACATACATTATTACTAGCTAACGAGGGCTGAAATGTGCATTTAAAAACGTGGATTGCTATTCAATCTGTTCCACGTGAGAAGTCGAACCCGTTTCCTTAAGATTGTAAGACCTGTTGTAGTTAGTACGAAGGTTAAACTGTTGAAGAGCTTATAAAAGATACATTATTTCCAATTTATTCAATAACTTGTATAAACTTAACTTCTGTGGTTTTAATTATCAAAACCAATTCAGTACCATTAACAGAGAAAAGGTAGTGTTTTCAAATGTACCCTAACTGCTCTTATCTGACCACCGATACGGAAGTATAAGACAATGTAGGTTGCCCCGTAGACACCACAGACGGTATTAAGTAACGATTCAATCAACAATCGTCGGCGGCGTGAACACGACTATCATAATACAAAATTAGCTAATTACATAACAGAGCACTCTGCATTATCCGACAATGCGTTTCAGTTTCACAAATACCGATGCAATTTGCTTTCTTGCCAACACAATAGACAGTCATGCAAGTCGTAAGTCTGTCTACAACTCGCGAAGTTGATAAACATTGAAGAATATAGGATTTAGTTGTTTCACGATTCATCAGTTCGAATTAGTGTTCCCAGTTGATTTCGGTAGAATATTGTTAAACGCTATATATAATACGATTCGAAGCAAACATAAAATAATATAGAAACTAAAATGTATGTTTTCAGAAAAAGGAAAGTATTTTCTTTCTTAGACAAATGTCGAACCAAATGTTTTACACCATATAAATCAAGCACTAAAAACTAATTAACACTGACACTAAAATTCAACCTCGAAAATCTATCCAAAACTAAATTAAACTTTTTCAAATTAACAAATTACAAGTAGTGTCCACCTTGTATTTTCTCTTAAAGTATCAATCATAAAGGTTTACAAAGTAAGTGAAACAAGTGTATACTCACATCCATGATGAGCCGGATGGTGAGCGCCCTGGCTCGCGACTCGCTGAGCGTGCGTACGCGCACCGCCGGCACTGCGACCCGCGACAACCACTCGCCGAACTCTGTGTAACACCACCACCATCACCATACCGACACCACAGATAAGGAGTTAATGGAAAAGGAACGTTACGTACAAGGTAGGATGTCCAGGCCTGGTAAAGTTTAAGTTAAAAGGGCGTCGTAGCTTGTTGTAGCTGTGTAAGTTAAGAGCTGTCGTAGCAAACTAGATATGCTACGAATATAATTGTCTTAAGTGCTACGGATTCGTTTCAACTAATTGCCAGCGGATTGTATTATCATCATAACGTTAGAGCGTCTGACACAAATATCGAAAAAAAGATAAGACCATAATGTTCAATGAGTATTTGAATTTAAAAGGAATGCATTTAAATTTCCAAATGCATCAATCAACTCTACCAGAAATCTTATCTACAAGCTGGCGCTGTTGATTTATTATTGCAATACGAGATGAATCCTCAATTTAGGTCAATTCATTTGCATAACAGTAGCTAGATTGTACGGAGTTCAATAAACTTTGGTAGTATTTAGGACTCGAACAAATCTACTGGGTTTATTATACATCGATTAAATGAAAGGTGGAAAAATACCAGGCCTAAGACACATAACAAATGTATAGTATGATAAAGATGAAAGTAGCTTGACGAAGTAAAACCAAATAATAAAACACTGTGTTAATACTCAACACAATTAAAAACAATACAAACTGATTTATTACAAAAAAAATCTAAAATACTTTGAAAATATTAAAATAATTGATAATAAAACGCATGCCAGTTATTGATTATGGGGTCGAAAGTTGTCTGTATACAAGTAGGTGTGCATTGAGTACGAAAACGGTTTGTGTTATTCTAAAACTACTCTCAAAAGTGTCAATAGATGGATTGACTAGTTCTACATCAGAGAAAGACTGTTTTAGCTTCGAGTAATATTAACTTTTAGGTTTTTAGAAGAAAGATACTAAGAAGAATAGTGTAAGGATATTAGAGTCGATAAGTTTGTATGTATTGGACAAATATTATTTTGTAAGGGTGTGATGATTCGGGTATAGTTTGAATGAGCCGTCATCACAGGTGTATTATGTAAAGATAATAAATACATATCTATGTTCGAGTATATGGCTATACATATGATTTGGATGATGTCAGAAGATGAGATTTCTGCCGATTGTTATGTAAATGAAAAGATTTAATACGTAATAGTGAAACAATTGTGAAAAGTCAATTTATCTATTAACTGAAAGTTAAGGCTTGTCGCTAGAGCCTTTCGTTAAATTGTGATAAGTATTGAATAAAAACGTCAAGAATATGTGACACCTAAAACGCATCATTAGAAATCTTTAAAAACTTTATATAATTAATTAGGTGTCTCATCATAATTGACGAAATAATACGTAGGATCGAGAAAGGACGGTCAGCGTCAATAAAAATTTGGTAACAAAAAAATGATTCCAAAGTTTTGTAGAAGAACAATGATAATGACAGAAGTAAATGAGAAATCATGAATGTATGTAATGAAATCTAGAAGATATGAAAGAATTTAATTCACAAGGACTATATTATTTTGTGTTTAAACCGATGCAATTTGTGGAACTTACGTCTGACAGAGCAATTTAAAAAGCTTTTACGCGATCATTTATTTCTGTAAGAATGATTTTGTCAGAATGAGTATAAAATGCCTTAAATCATATTTATTTATGACGATTCATATCAAATCAAAATTAGACAATCGTATTTTATTTCATTTTACTGTCGTAGTTATTTTTATTACGAGACATTTAATATTTTAATACTATTTTTACGATCAAACAAAGTTCCACAAAATATTCTACAGTGAGTTCAACTACTTTGTCTACGGCTACTATCATTGTTCGTCTTGCTTCCACTGACCTATCGCTTCCGTGCTCATTATGTCTTGTGTGTCGTATTCCATTGTGTGTGTGTGTGTGTGTATGTGTGGTGTTGTGGGTGTGTTTGTGTATGTGTTTCTTGTATTCACAGCACTGTTACACTGTCACTGACTTTTATTTTGTTAGTCACTTTTTATTCTTTCACTGTTATCCGTTCGTTAGTATGCGTATCGTTAATAGGTTCGTTTTCTTCAAATATTTCTCTAAGCTAAATTTCATTATCCTGCAAAACATATTTTTTGATAGGTGCAACGTATTTATAATTTGTTAGAAGTTAATTTGATTATCCCACGTCAGATTTATTTGCGTACAAATGATTTTATTTTACTTTTATTTTGATCAGGCACATCAACATGACGAAATATCAATTTGTTTAATTTATAGGCGCATCTAAATTTCGTAGACAGAAAACCTTGTCGTCTAACATGTAAATCATAGTTTTTGCACAACCTTGATGTGTTTCGTGACACTTTCAGAGATTAAATTCGGACGCTTATAAAACGTAAGATAGACGCGTGTATTGAACTTGTCCGACGATGTAACAGCTGATTGTCGCCTTAATGTAGCTAATGAAGAGGATCTTATTTTTAAGCGACAGTATCGGCTACTATTAATATATTTTATACAAACAACGTTAGAGACATTATTATAGCCGTAAAAACGATATGAGACTTCCAACAACTAAACCCACCCGAAAATTATATCTATTGTGCTCAAATAAAACATTTAATAGTAAACTTAAAGCGTAATGATTATTTTAATTTACATAACATATTTTTTGCTGTTTAAACAAGCTTAAAGTTCAATCTGAAAATCAGTCCAAGTTTTGATTTTTGAAACTTTAAGAACAGTAACTTTAAATCTATTGAAACTTTCCACAAGTCAAACATCCGCGTCTCCATGAAGAAAAGTGAGTCAAATAGCATTCAATATAGTCATAAGATGCACTTGGCAATAATTCTAGTCAGCCACACCTGCATGTAGTTAATTTCTGAAGGATTATACCTATTGAGCGCGGAGGTGCGCGTGGCGCAAGCTGTCAGCGGTTTGCCAACTCGTTTGCCAAGCACGCTGGCTATGCTTGAACTTGTTGGTTTCATTCTAATACTACGACGATGCAATTTACGGTACGTGCATCCCTAAATAATGCAATATGCTTCGAATCCTTAGACTAAAATACAAGTACCTACGCCTAGCCGTACATAAAATTGTATTTCAGACGGAGCAAATTCTTAAATTATACAGAATTTCGAATGCTATCCAAACTTCACTATAAAGTAGTTATTAATATAATAAATAACTCTTTCACAACATCAGCAGGACTGAATTGATACTCTTAAATGAGTATAAATAGTTCGCACTGCAATTTCAGACATTCACATTTCACGGTATTTATCTAAACAACCTCCCATAATTCACGTAGATCATATCAAGCCACCTAACCGAATGTTTACACACAGGCCTGCCAAATTTCTAAGATATGAAAACCGGATAATCTAAGATGCATTATGTGACCTTTCTGAAATAATTCTCAAGGTTGTATGCACAGATGAAACAGGAGCATCCAATGACGATGGCTACGACATCCGGTTCATCAGATTAATGTCTTGCTGGCATGTGAAACTAATATTAAATTATACATAATATGACAGGAATGTCTGAATAGGATATAGATGAGATCATGATATTTAAAATGTGAAGTAGAAGTCTAGTGTACAAATAATGGCAAATTTTAAGTTGCTACTTTGCTTGTCGATTCAGTTCAATAAAAGTGTTTCCTAACAAAAGCATATTTAAAGTAAGTACAGAAATAAACGCCTCATTTGACTTTAAAAAAAATGCACCAAATAAACAAATACAAATGATGATATCTAAGGAAATTTTCTTCCTTCGTTAGTTACAACTGAAGCAAGAAAACTTGGAAACATTATCTTGGCCTCTGATCAACAAGCACATTCAAACCAAAATAATACAAGATTAAATCGTAAATCAGATCTCATTCATAAATCTATGAATGCAGTATAAGTAGTAGCAGCTATGAGAGAAAATAACATACGTAGATACGTTATAACGAATATTAGCTCGATAGATTGGCAGACATAATAAATGTATGAACTTGAAATAGCTGGGACTATTCTTAGCGCCACCTACGTCGCGTTACAGTAAATATGTGTAAATACTATTACTGACTCACGAAAGTGCCGTGCAACATAATTTGTATCGTGGGAATTAGAGAAAAACGCTTAATTTTCTTGTGATTTAACCTACTACACGCGTTCACATAAAACATTAAATGATCATCATCGAGGTAGTTTAAGAATTCACAAGAAATCTTGAAACTTTCGTCAAGAAAGACGTAGAAAACTGAAAACTTTTACAACAAAAAATCGGTAAACGAATCCAACAAAATTATTTGTTGCAACAAGACATTATTTTATCTTTACAAAACAATTGTAACAAGCAATAATCAGACACTACACAGACGAAAAAGTTTTTATAACGATACATCTAGTTCCTTAACAAATCGCGACACTTTAACAAAAACAAGCAATTATTCTACCTCTATCAAAATTTCGCTGGCAAGAAATTTTTCAACTGACAGTATAAAACCAAATAAAATGGACGAAAGAGAATGACATGGACTAAGCACTTCGATGCACTGTCAGTCGGTTTGTATCGAGCGATACATAACAGTCACTCAGTAGCTCCCAGTGATACACAGCGGGAAATGTCACGCACCAACATTATGCATCACTTACTTTGTCGAAGAATTACCAGGAACTCGAAAATAGATATAAATTCTACTAAAAATTGGTTCTAGATAGGATTAAAAACTGTGTATAGACAGTCATTTACTGCTGATATTTGTTTTGCACATAACGCTCAGTTGCGTTAAAACAGTCATGTTACGTTTAGTGGTCTACCTAGTGCCTAATTTGTACATACCCTAAAGGCCTTTCACCTGGCTTAACGACTGTAATCTTAATTGACAACAACCGGGATCGATGTTTTACGTGCCCTCCGAAGAACGGAGACGCTCTCTCGCAGAGTAAAAGCAAACATTCTTGTGATTTAACCAAATTACTTTTAATAATTATAAAAATAAGGTAAGTAAGAACAGAACTAAACCTAAAGTACCTAGACACATAAAGTTTTAAATAAATTATCAAAACACAGAGAATATCACGGATTGTAGGCCAGGAAGAAGTTCTTTAGTAACCAATGACATTGCTAAACACTCGTAAAATCATGTAATTAGCACGACAACAGAAGTACCAAATATATTAAAGAATATAGGGCAAGGTCTTTGACATTCTATCGAAACTTTTCGACGTATTGTAACCACTTTGGCATTGAAAAAAGAACCGACATTTTGAGAACATTCCTTCTAGCTTCCGGTCACCGATATTTTTTTAATGTCGCGTAGACTGCTATCGAGATGTTCATAAGAAAAAACCCCAAGCACCATGTTTGAAAAAAACAGTGAATGAAAACTTTAAATAGTTTTACGTTGAGTCTTCCAAATACTATTCTTGTACTATGGTATTTCATTCATTGGAGAACACAAAGGTGTAAGTTATGCAACAATATACATGTATATTTATTCTTAAATAACATTACATCTTTTCACTCTACGATATTATCTTAGGGGATCATTTTTTTATCTCTATATTATGAATAATGGTACATAGTCTCTCAGAGGAACTATTATTTTTTGTATTCAAACGTTCTACACACGAAGGTAATTACAATAAGTTGGTTTAACAGTATACAATCTTGTTCAGCTGATAATTTGTCAGGAGTTTAGCAAAAATGCTAACTAAAATACCCAAAATAATACCATCCAGAATGTACGAACATAGTTTCACGAGTGTTACAACACGTTGAATGCAACGAGATGCAATACATTCTTCAATTTATTGCACAATAGTCGCAAAAAGAATGCGACTCGTAAAATAATTCAAGAAATACGATTTTAAATACCTTTAGGAAAATAGTAAGAAAAAGCAAACAAGTACTATTGATTACAGATGATGTCATTCAAACGACAGTTCTAAAAGTTGATACTAAAGCGAAAGAACTGTTCGACGTCCAAATGTCAGTGTACGTCGCGCCAATCGGCTCCGCGTTCCTCTCTGTATACTACTACACAATGTTAACTAGCACTTCCAATCACTCTTAAATCGAAGCAGCAAGACCTACAATCCCTTGATTAATGATACAAAAAGTTTGTCAAAGAAAGAGTCAGCAAATTTAATTTTGCGAAGTTCATAGATCTTACTCCTCGGGAATAAGGTCTGTAATAGATTGTGTGGTGCGAGAAGAAAGTTTGTAGGTGTGATACAGGCCCGGTAGGCCAGTCTAAATGCGTCCGCGTCTTTGGCACGGCACTGGGGCAAGGACGCGAAGCGCCTATGCAGTCGGCAGATTGATTGACCGATTAATCTTAGCAAGACAAGAGTGGTAAAATGAAATATTATCGATTTTGTTACGTTCAGCCTGTATGTGGAGCGGATCTCATTCGCTATTAAGAACGATAAAAGAAAAAAAATATAGCAGAAAAAAACGTTTGGTGAGTTTTATCGTCAAATAAAACGTTACAATCAGAAGCATCAGACAGCAGACTTCTATACGCTGTAGTCTCGAATTTCTGCAAATATTTTAAGCAAAAGTAAAATGTTGAAAAATAATCGGGCGCCCGTACTAAAGCAAGAGTTTACCTAATTAAAAAATAACCAACATTTATTTTTTAGGTTCCATCAATTTAAATAGTAGTATAAGAAATACTACCGCAATCTGTTTAATACATCTGTGAGATCAACATCTGTTTCTTAATAAAATGTTGACTTTATACCAGTAAGATAAAACATGCAATTATTGTGGAATGATACTCGAACAGCTGATCTATATCTACGGTAAATTACACATTGTGTGTCTCTAACTACGCTCATAGATTTAAGACCATTCCTATGTTTAAAGTTTGTGAATCTGTAGATTTCGAAAACAGATTTGGTTCCTATTGTACCTACGGACTAAACGTATTTGAAAAGTATTTAAAAGTCAGTATAATATGTCTGGTACTGGCTATTCTTCGATCACAGATTAAAAATCCGCTTCAATTAAAGTATACGATATCGTTACGAGATTTCAATAGACCACCGTTTACATCAAACGTGATGTCATATTTTTGTTTTGTACGAGCTTTATTTACAAATTCTTGCATACCTATTTTGATGTGCCGATCTTTTACATGTTTTACTCTATAAATATGGTATTTTTGAAAAAAAAACGCGGTTTGTATGAAATACGAATTGTAAAATTAGTACATTTTAACTTTATTTGTTTACTTTTTATTTACAACGAAATTGTAGCTTTAATTTTGTTTGTAACGTTTGTATGTTAAATCCGTGTTTCATGATCATTAATGAACATCACTTCACTGAACACATGGCGGTGTGGGGATGTTATTTACAGTAGACACAGGGTACACAGGGTACAATGGGGTCGATGGGCTATAACAGGAGTATTACGAAACGGTTCGATCGCTACCGATTGGCTGTTCGTGTGCGTTCGCGACCGCGCGTGCGACGCCCGCACTTCCACACCCGTGACTGAGAATATACACGGATTTTGATACGCGACTACGTACGCTTTACTCTAATTGAATTTTCTAGTAATTTATCAAAATTGAATCCCCTTTTACTAAGGTTTATTGTAAAAAGTGATTAAAATTATCGACCTGATCAGAAGCAACAATAGTTATCATTATTTATGTCCCGAAGACCAACATAATTCCAACTGAAAGGAAAAGTTTTGGTTTTAAAACCCAAGACGAATTTACAAGAAATGTGAGACTAAAATTTTAATGACTCTACAGCATGTATTTTGTGGACAAAGCCTGCGATTATAAAGTAGATAGATACTTTGTCTATATTATACCCAACGAAATGTATTTTTTAGAACTTTGGTTACTGGCAGTAATAGCAGTCTTCGGTATCAAAAGATTAAATCAGGAATGTGAGATCCAATCTTACGAATCACAAAATCAGATTTAGCAATTTCATTTCCCTAGTCACGTATTTTACTCGTATATCTAATTTGACTACTAATACCAAGTAAATACTAATAAAATTGTCTAGTATTGTTTGTAGCGCCATTTCGTCATGTTAGGCATGCATTATAGTACAAGGGAACAAGTGCCAAACATTTATTGACACTAAACCGACATATGACTGGCAAACGAGTGCAAATTTCTGTCTGCAAGGAATAGTATTGTCTCAGTACTTAGACGTTAACGATCGTTAGTTAGACATAGGCCATTATTATTGTACCTATTAATGATAATTGGCAGTATTTTGATACACTATAATATTGCTTGTATAACTGCCAATCTAATCAATCCATACTTCCATACTAATATTATAAATGCGAAAGTAACTCTGTCTGTCTGTCTGTCTGTCTGCTACTCAATCACGCCTAAACTACTGAACCAATTTGCATGAAATTTGGTATGGAGATATTTTGATACCCGAGAAAGGACATAGGCTACTTTTTACCCCGGGAAAATGACGCATTTCCCGGGAAATTCATGTGGCGATCGAAGTCGCGAATAATCAATATTATAATGACATTAAAATAACAAAATTCCGTTGTCATGGCAACTGTTTTAATGGCGGATATGTCTTAGCGCGACTTCGTTATATTAAGAGATATAAATAATTTTGAGAATATTTTTCGTGAAAATAAAACATATTTTATATCATCACGCTACGACCAATAAGGAGCAGAGTAACAGTAAAAAGTGTTACAAAAACGTGGAAAATTCTGACCCATTCTCTCTTATGTGACGTAAGCGAAGTTGCGCGGGTCAGCTAGTTTAATATATGGGTGCACATTGTGCACAAGGCACGTCATTTTTTTTTGTCTAGCGCGTAAGTAGAGATAAAGAGAGTAAGGGAGATTTGAGTAGTATTCACGAATTTCTGCTTTCAATGCTCTCGTTTGGTACAAGTGTATCGATTAGTACGCATTAATCTACTTCTAAATATACACATTAAGCTTTTCACATTAATATAATTGCTACACTTCAGATAACGCACAATGCTATTAGGCTGCATTTTCACTGAAACAAGGACGAGTAGGGAGCTACAGTAAAGTATGTACAGTCAAAAAGCGTGTATCTATAATGCCTGCGCATACGCCTCTAAATGTAATACATTACAGCTATTTCACATATTGCGTAACTTCAAAAGTTCTCCACAACAACTGTTTATATATCTTAGTCCATGCCATAGAAAAATGTCCTATTGCCATTCTGGCCGGTCCACGTCAATATATCAACCATATTCTACCTTTCCTGATATTGTTGCGTCTATACTTTAGAGTAAACGACCTTAGGGTTCCTATTGATACACATTAATATAAGCTAGAACATTACTTACCTCCCACTAAAACTCACAGTATTGTAAAACCAAGAATAAAGCTTACTTACCTAATCATAAGGACAATGCACGTTGTGCGGCGAGGTCATCGCCACACACCGCCGCAGCACGTCGAGGCCGTCCACCCTCACGGCCAGCACGCCGCACACGGACGACCCGCCTCGAGCCCTGATGGGGATCACTTCAGTGTACCCCGGGCTGCCTACACTGTACACTAGCAAGTCTCCGAGGTACAGGTATGCGTATCTAGAAAGAGAATGAGGTATTGATGGATTTTATGCTTATGTGGGTAGTTTTATAATAAGTTGTCAGTAAATAGCTTTACGACGAGAAATATAGATTGTGCGATGCTGGCTAAACACGAAACATTACAATTGTGTTACGTGTAACTGTCAGTGCTACATGAAAACAAAAATATTAATTATGAAAAGTGTGTGTATTTCTTCATACACTTTGAGTATAACAAGCAGGACTCTCCCGTAAACTTCCAGATCTATCGAAACGTATCGAAATTTTTCCCACTACAGCTACAGATATAATTGTAGAAGTCAATTTGAATTACCTACCCAATATCTTCACAAGTTTCCAAGCCGAGGGGATCTTCAGGTGGTTCGCTGATGACTGCGAAAACAATGCAGTCTCTAGGACTGGTAGACTGCTTGCTTGCTGCACGGCATCGAGCCATGTGGCCCAGGAGTGGTATGTCGTCGTTCACTACCAAAAATCCTGGAGAAGAAGAAATATTGTATAGCATTAGAAAGAAATGCATAAATAAGTGGCTGCATTTTAATTTGTTGAATATAAAACTATCGGCTTTTTCTAAAGTTTGTAAAAAGCGACATCAACTCTAATTATTGTCTTGAAAACAGAACACAAAACAATCTTATACAAACATATTCCCGCCTCACAAAAATTATAGAAAATACATCGATGATTTGATGAAGCAACAGCATAGACTTACTCTTCTTAAAATTGAAATAACACTTGTCCACATGATGCCTAGGCTTAGGCAGACTTTGCGGAGTCTCTAGTTCAGCCCCTGACCTTCCCAGGAAACTATAAGCTATGTAGATCCTCTGCACGTTGGGGTTCCACATCGCGTCGCATTCCTCGTTCAGAGCCAGCCAGAGAATCGTGATGTTCACTGTCTGGTCTTCATCCTTGTAGGCACTTACGTCGGGTTGGTCCTTAAAAAACAAGCTTTTACAAAGAAAGTATCAAGTTATAGGTAAAAAACATATTAATCAAACTATAGTTTTGCACAAAAAATGCTAAACGGCCAGGGATTAGTAGTGGCTGTTAATGATTTTTAGTCTACATAACTCTAACCCTCTTATTCATAAAAATATTTGAAGTTATGAAAGGCTTATAAAGTGTTTCTTTCTCTCCTTAGCGAAATGAAAAAGAGAAAACATTTATAGTAGCTTTTTAACTGAAATAGGTTTATAGTATGTTTATGAATAAGAAGGTAACTATATCATTATTCTTTTGGATTTACAAAATATGACCCATAAATATTCTGATGGAAGATACATTTTTGAACATCTTTCTAGAATAACAAAATATCTTACCCTTTGTGGTTCCTCCAGCGAATCAGCCCGTGTATTACTTGCATTTATTGTTACGGACTTGGCTTTCTGACCTAGACCCAAAAAGAGCTCAATAAAATAGGAGTAATTTAATAGCAGTATTTTATAGCGTTTTAATTACGAACGTAAATTAATTAATTTATTAAGATATTAAATGTTTGGCGACAAGTATATTCAAATAAATATTACCATACAACTTGTTATCGTTTTTCTTGTATATTTCATAATCACTGTGGTCCTCCGCGGGTAACAACACAGGCAGTTGGAACTCTCTCTCGGCTTTACTCGCTAAAGCAAACATTTATAAATTTTAAAAGTCTATTGATCTAATACATAGCAATGACCATTATATATGTATGAGCATGAAAATAAGCGTCTCCATCGACTATTATCGGTAGACCAAAAAATTAGGTTTTAGCAGGAATTTTAGTTTGTAGCGACATCGACTCTTTCATCTTTGAGTTGGTCATAAAGAGCTAGTATTATACAAACATATTAAGCTTACAAATATTGAAATATTATAAAATATACATTGATGATCAGATGAAATAACAGCATAGAAAATAATTTTCTTACATGGGTGACTCTGATTTGCTCGATCCTTCTGAAAAGAAAAAAATAAGAAAATGTTTGTACTTAGTTAATTTAATCAGTCATTTGATCCATGATTATATACTATACCGACCCGCTGGTTTTCGCATGGATTACATGAATAGTGCAGGATAAGCCATTATACATAATAAGATTTTTTATGTTTAAAGTTGACCAAGCCAGATCTCAGCAGATTAATTTCTTCCAACATAGTAGAATTGTTCCAACTTACCTGTTTGTTCGAAGCTTTTTTGTGTAGACGTGCAAATATGCTCCTCTGTATAAACAAAAAATATTGCAATTTAAATTATAAATAATTGAAATTGTACTCGAAGAAAAATTGCAGTGCAATACTTACAGATGACCCCATACTTGACTGTCCTTGTGAAATAATATCCTATGGAAAAAAAAAACAATAGCTTTAAATGTTGTGTTGGTACTCCCTCCCCGATTCATCAAATTGTATTTTTTGATGAATCGCGTAACACTCACTTCTATGTAAATATTTTAGGGGTATTTCATTAGGAACCGGTCTTAATTTTTTAAATATTATGAGGATAGTGAAAACCGGGAGTTTGAACTACCCTCATAATATTCAAAAAATCTTAGCAATAAAAAACAATGGGGCTATTTGGTAAATGGAATAGGATACAAGAACAAAACAGTACTAAAATGTTTTAGAGTAAGAAAGCTAACCATGAGTAGCGCTGACAGACTGTGTACGATCTTTAGAATCGGGTTTTCGTGCCTGCATACGAAGAGTAGGCAATGGGTAAACTACCCGGACCGGCTCGATAAAAGTAGCCGTCAGGATCCTGAATGGAGTAAAATACCAATGTATGAGGAAAATAGAGGACAGTTTTTTCATTTAGTAAGTCACTTTTTTCAGAAAAGTCAACAAAAATTTGTAAAATTCGTTGCTGTATTCAAATTTTTTACATCTTTAGGGGATTTTTGAATAGCCCTCGAAATGGGACTATTTCGATGTCTCTAGATTCCAATTCCGGGGCACTGAAAAGCTTTCAAAGTAACGATCAGTACGACTCATGAATATGAGGAAAGGTACACAGAGAACCACGAGATAAATGTGATTGAAATCACGGATTACCAAATAGCCCCATTTAGATTTTGCACTATATTACAGCTGTTATTGCTATTCTACTCGAAATTAACAAGTATCGGGGTAAAATAGTACACTAAACAATTATTGTGTTTTAAGGACTTACTTCCTCAATCGCATTCCGGTTGTGTAGACTGGCCCTCTATAAAAAAAATGACAATACGAATTTAAACTAAACTATAAATAGCTTCATTACTTCGTACCAACTGCAACATAACATAGTCGTTAAATGTACAATCTTTTTAATAAGAAACACCGTTAGCCCTGCAATAGAAACAAAAAAAAGGAAAAAGGAAAGGGTCTGGTTCTATTGGTCAGGCTGTTACCGAGCACTCACTCCCGGCCGCTATCCCACTACTGCCCGATACGGGGACTTTTGGCTGCTGGGTTTCCCCCCTGGCCCGGTTCGCCCCTCCTTAGTTAACCTGCATCCCCCGGACTCCTCCGAGGGATCCATATTAATACCGGGCTTAGTGTGGACGTCCAGTCAACATGAGCCACTCGGATACAGAACCCCCGACCTCAAACCATCCTCCAGTCCCGACTTCCGAGTAGCCGGATTACAGGAGACGCCACGCTCCCAGTCGAAAGTTACTGTGAATTGTACCTTCGCCTCCTAATAACTATCGTATCCGTCAAAAACTATAAAATAAGTGACTTACTTATATATTTTTTGACGATTTTTTATTCATATATCACTATTTTTTTTTGTTATTTTTAAGTCCCCTTATATATTTTTAGACAAAACAATAAAAAAAATCTACAGTAGCGACATCTATCAAAAATGTCTTTAACTAACAACGGTGTTTCTATGCTACGTTCATAGTAGATACGTAGCAGGTGAAAGAAAGCGCTACGATCGGTAGTTCTACAAATAGTACGAATATTTCACAACACTCACTTCCAAGGCTTGTTTCATATCGTCCGCTGTTTTTATTTTAGCCACCTGAAATATGAATGATGGAATATATTAAAGAGGGTTTTGTAAAGACTTTATTGCGATAAAAATGAAGCTTTATATTATAATTTTGAAAGCTATACAATATAAATAAAAAATGGCATACATATTTTTTGTTAAAATTCTAATATTGATTTCGCAGCAACCGCAAACTAATTTAAGACTAAAACGTTACTAAAGTTTAGGCTTACCACTTCATTTATTAAAATTGATCCTTGTTGGTCTGGTGGATCCTAAGAAACAGACAGACAGCACATGACACATTAATTATGACTATAAACTTTAAGACATATTCGTAAATTATTTTAAGAATGAGGGTAGTTTTTACTTACTGTTAAACCTGGTAGCATTTCTTTAGTAGGTCGTTTATTTGCGCTATGGCGACACACCCTCGGATACTTGTTTGGCTGAAAAATAACAAGTTACTAAGCCCATACACAAAACAAAGTCGTAAAGCATGCCCTCCCAACCTTTTTGGACTACCGCTCCGTTTGCTATAAATAATAAATTCAGCGCCCCCTTTTTCTCGATATTTATATAAATTTTATGTATTTTTGTTATTTGTCTTTGGGCTCACTACCGCCCCTCACGAAATGATTCAGCGCCCACTATCACCCGCTTTGGAAACCCATGTCTTAAAGCAACAAATATTTAGTAAAATTCATATAAATTACATAAATTATTAAGTTCAAAAACTTACATCATATTGTTCGCTAATATCTGCGCTATTTTTGAGTGGACATGTTGATTGTCTGTGTGTACAGCTCGCCTGTGACTGTGACACTTCATCTAACTGCAACAACAACTTTTTTGCTAGTACCCACGATATTCAGCACACAAACTTCAGGAACTATTGGCACCAATTACGCCGCTCTATGTATCAGATAGCTTATCAGGGTGCTTATTACGTATCTCAGTTGAAGTACACTAGACGTCAACTGAGATATTATGATGAGAGATTAATGGTCACTATTCAGTACATTACTACTTTGACGCAACGTGTTAATTACTATAACCCAAGGGAGAAAACAATGTACAGCATAGTGGCATTCGGATAGTAGAATAAAATAGAATTGTAAATATTCCATCTAAGGGGCAGGTGAAATGTTTACAATTCTATTTTATACATTAGTTTTCTCTTAACCTAGGAGTTAGGTTTTCTAATACTTACCTAGAATCTTTGAAACTAGCCTTAAGTGTAGTAAAAATTTAGATGATTTGTTACTCTTACTACCTGTGGTACCTCCGGCCCAGTGCCTTTGTCTATCGCAATAGTTCCGGGTAGTTTAAATACACCGCTGTCCAAACGATTTGCACGGACCGCACCTCTGGATTTAAAAGCCTGTGGAAAATAGAGCTGTGTATTTGCAAAAGTATTTCTCTTTTTTAAAGGAATAAAAGAAAATTTGAAAATAATTAAATACAAAAATATAAATTAAATCAGAGTCATGAAATGATTTGATTAGCGATATGTTGCAGATCTTGATAAAACGTGTGTACAATGAAAAAAGTAGCATCTATGTAATCTACTAAGCTAATTTCTTTTAGCATTGAAGTAAAGATAAATCTTATTATATTAAGAATTACTTGTTGTACAGCAAGTAATTCTAAATATGACAGATACTAAACGATTTCCGTTTAGTATCTATAAAGTTTCTTAATACTAATGATATTTACCGCTGTTTTTTTATCAATCGTATCTCTTGATGGAACTTGAAGTAAACTGCTGCCCCATAGACGATTCTGATTGGGTTGGTCCTGCAATCACAGAAACATACATTACTCAATATTTGTTTGTTTGAACAGTCCAACCTCTGGAACTGCCTGTCAGATTTGGACTTTTGTACGTGTGAAATGCGTAATAAATAATATAAACTCTTTTTAAATCGATAAGAATACAATGGCAAAACGTCAAATCAGATTGTCAAATGTATATCTATTTCAGGTTTTGATAGAGACGCGACGTCGGAATTGTTAATTAATTTCCTAATTCGTGAGAAATATTGTTCATACGTGAATCTCATGATTATTTGTGCATATATATAACAAAAGCCTACATCTTCAATGTCTATATAAGCGATAAACTCAAAAACTACTGAGTTGTTTTTCATGCAGTTTTCACCAATAGACGGAGTAATTAATGAGTATGAATAATGGTAATGCTGCGAGCGGGTTCCGAATTCGTGCTGAGAAATATCCGTTGGATTCGCTAAAAAAACTGCAGTTTCTTGTTGTCATACCTTTGACGCGAGATAAGTTAGATTGCATGTTGCATAGCATGGATCAGAACAAGTTATCTTCTCATGTAGAAGGAAACAAGTTTGATTAACAAACTACGCTAGTCACCTTTAACTCCAAGCTAGATTTTTGCAGTTCAATCTGTGTTTTAATAAGCGTCATGTCGACATCGGTATATTCATCAGTAGCTTCTTCATTCGGCGCTACTTGTTGCATTATCCGGGAACTGCTGCGAGACATCTGAGTTTTCTTTGTCAAAGATGGCTGAAAAAAACAGGCTCATATCAAAATAAAAAGATATCACATTTCTGTGGGATGAATTTATTTAATTCTGTGTAGATTCTTTACTTAAACATCGTTTGTTTTCCTCAAAGCTTACGAAGTAGATATTGAATCAGATTTCTATCAGCATAGCATTGTAGCTGCAATTTAAAATACATAGCTGACCCGCGCAACTTCACTTCCATCACATAATAGAGAAATGGGTCATAATTTTTCCCGTTTTTGTAACATTTTTTTACTGCTACTCTACTCCTATCGTAGCGTGATAATTTATAAATGGGTTAACTGACACTGAAAGAATTTTTCGACTCGGACCCGTAGTTCCTGAGATTAGCGCGTTCAAACAAACAAACAATCAAACAAGCAAACAAACTCTACAGCTTTATAATATTAGTATAGATAATTATGATTATTATGAAGTCACCAGTACTGTTGAAAACTGCACACAGCGGTTAAAACTTAATAAAAGCTAAATGCAAGTTTGCAAGTTTTTGAATATAAAACAAACGATTCAGGAATTTAAACGGTTCACGACAAATAAAAACAATAATTGATATCACATTTCTCAATCAAAACGGGTACTAAACTCATTCAAAAATTATCTTTACCCTAATACTTTATCGTATTCGATACCTGAGTCTTTGACCGACTTACATCGTCATTAATCGTATCATGAGTAGGTATTAAATAATAGTCAAATTCAAAATTACCCGTGCAATAGCTTTGTTGATCTTCGGTACAAGTTTAGCTTCAGCTCGCAGCATGCACCATAGGTCTAAAACACCCATTTCATCTCCCGCGTCTAACTGATCTGATGCTGCGTTGTTCAAGCTTCTTGCGTACAGCATTTGAGGTCCCGCGACCTAAAGACGTATTAGGCTTGGGTTGGGATATTTAATATCGAGGAGTTGAGATAGCTTTAAACCATTTATTAAGTACGTAATTAAGTATTTGGTAAGGATTTTAAAGCCAGCAGCTGGCAGGATTGTTTATTATATTACGACACCATTTTAAAATGTAATTAATTATTTAATAACTACAATAATATGGAATTACCAGTGCAAGCGACATGTCCGCACGTCTATTGGTATGCAGTAGCGCATCACGAAGAGGCAATGCGCAGCTTGCAAACGGCTCCTTTTGGTGATCCAGCTCGCAAATTACGATCTTCATTTCATCCTTAACATAAGTATTACTATTTAAATTTCTTCATAATTACTTTACTACTACTTGTAAGGGGTTTTTTGAGGTACTTGGCACATGTTTTGTAAAAATTATGTCATACGCAGAATGTAGACCGTGGATTCTTTGATGATGAAATATGTAGTTAGTCACGGGGCAGCGGGCAGGGGTGAGATAGATCGGCGCAAATGGTGTAGTGTGAAGATTAACTTACGTGTTTCATATAATTCAAGAATTCGTCAGTCACATCGATATCATATTCAGTGGAAAAGTCGAACAAGACCACTCTCCCGGCACGCATTCTTGTCATCGCCACATTTTGGTCGTAAAACTGCCACATTAGGACTAGGTTCTTATCGCGGGAGTTTACAACAGCCTGAGTAAAAGAAAACAAAATAGCATGTGTTTTACATTTGAGGTGAAATCAGAGAATGGAAGAAACGTTTTCAAGGTCCCTAAAATCCAATGGTTTCAGATATATTTTTCGCGCTAGTTGCTTATCTGCATGATCTCGAACATAAGGCAAATTAGCCGCACTACTGAGTATAATTTTCTGAGTTACTCGGAATCCCACTAAAATGGCCACAATTTTTTTTTTTTAACCAGTTCCACGACAAAGAAAATAAATTACGAGCATAATATTACTTTCGAAAAACTCACCTCATCTGAAAGTACAACAGTACCAATATGTAGAGTAAACACACACTTAGGCGAATAAATATCACCGATGGTGTGTTTGGCCACTCCTCGCTTCAACGCGTGCTGACCACGGTCCCCGATATTACTTGAATCACTCTGATCGGTTAAATTTGAACGTGTCTGCGGCCACATATCAAAAAAATACCATCAGATATTAAAAAAAGCTTAGAATTAAACTGTTTTACATTTTTTTGGTCAGTACCTCTGCATTCTTTCGACTAAGTAACATTTCTCTACAACGCGCCAATTCTTCAGAAATAGCTTGGAGAGTCTCCTCCATTTTTTGAGTTAACGCAGAATCCGTCGTAAGCATGCTACAATATAACAGATGTACTTAATTTTATAAAAAATAATTATAAAAGTTTCGTATACTGAGCCAGTATTTGCACTTACCTAACGTTTTCTTTCTGGATACCATTATTGTTCAGCCTCGGTGCAGGAGCGACTAAAAAGATGTTATCATCCTATCAATATATCAAAAATGTGAATACAAAATATCAGAAATAAAACGAGTTAATATTACCGGTAGCAGGCACTTCTTTTTCAGCAACAGTGTAATTTGAAATGGGTGTACCAAACGTAGCTGAATTTAAATGTACCAGATTGCCGGGTTCAACTAAAGAGCATGCTGGAGTTCTTGGTACAACTAGAGCTAGAAAAAACTTGGATGTTTACTTTAAATAGTATACGAAACAGATAATACAATGCATTAAAAAATATCCGGTTAAAAAGTAATCCTATAACCTTTTCTTCACTTTGCATCGTGGAAAACTTACGGGTGTCTTGCAGCTCTCCCGTCACATTAATGTTATCGTCTGCTGGCAAATCTGTCATTGAATATTTCTCATTGTCCGCCTGGTTAGGTGAAGTGGCTCGCGTACACTGACTATACAGCGTGGTGCAGGTGCCCTGTTCATAGGTACTAGTGTTCTGACTCTCGTCTTTTGATTGAGTACCTGATGATGCATCAATCAATAAGCCAAGAATACAGAAGGCGATACTTTACTAATAAGCATTAAAATAATTAAGGGTCTAAAGAAACGATCCTAACCTTTATTCCTCCCTCCGCATCGTGATGCCTTGTCGCAAGCACAGTGATGAACGCGCTCTACGGCTGGCGAGGTCTTAAAGCAAAGGGTACCACTCTTTCTTCTAAACATCGTAACTTCTCTTTGCGTACTGTGTGGGGGAATATGATCTTCGCCGGTTTGGTAATCATGACGAGGAGCTAGCGAGCAGTAGACGAAATGAAAATATAAGCAAAATAAAAAAAAGACATTTAATTTTATTTAAATCTAGTCATCAACGGTAAATGAAACGACATAGTTACCTATATTTTCAACTTTTTCCATCTGAGTCTCCTGGTCTTTGGCACTTAAAAAACTTGCGGTTAATCCGTCATGACGTTCATTTATATCTCGCATTGCGATCTTAGTTCCCGGACAATCCATACGATTATTTACTGCTCTTGAACACGTACTCGGACTGTATTCATTCCAAATCGGTACTGTTCCTTTATCAACATTTGGTTCTATGGTAAGAACTTCTTCATCTTTTGTCGAAACAGTAGTCGATTTTTCATCGGTTGAAGTCCACATTTCTTTTTCTTTGAGGTCTTTTGCTTTATCTTTCGATTTATCTGTTTTACCCCATCGTTTGAACAAATGTGCCTTCCATTTACTCTCTGTTGAACTGGGTTCATGTACGGGTAGGGGCCCAGGTATCTGGAGGCTATTGTGACGATCACTTTTTTTACTTCGAATTTTCACGTCTTCTCTCTCATCTTTTTGTTTCCTAAAATATTTAGTAAGATACATTTATATGCAAATCTTTTTTTAAGACTAAACTATAAACATATCTACATATGCGGCATTATAAAAATACATATATCCATAATTTCGTCTCCAAAATAGTTTCTTTTAAGAAAACAAGCAATAATAAAATACTTACTGGGTTGCGTCAAACATATCTATGTTTTCCACAGTCTTCGCTGAAACTTCAGAAAATTGCCTACTCATAATAAAATCTTCTGCGTCCATTAACTTTTCTTCCTCCCGAGTTTCTTCAACGTCTGATGCTTGTTTATCAGATATTGTTAAATCTTTATTGAAATTTGGTTGGTTTATTCCATTGTCATCAAGCTATAAATAAAACATGTTTCTTTTATTCTAAGCGATAAACAGCGATTAAAAATAATCACATAATTAAAAATAAATACCTGAAATAAATTCGAAGGGCCAACTTGCGTCTTATGATCTAACACTCCTTCCAATTCACCATGATTTTTATCTGCGTCTTTAGCTTGAGCTTGAAGCCATTGTTGGTCTAAGATCTCTTGTGTTATAGTTATATTATCATCGACGTCTGACTCCTTTCTATGTACATTTGTATCAAATAAATTTTCTCGTCGATAAATATCAGGTTTACAACTTGTATCATTTTCTGTCAGGCTTTCATTTATAGACAAATCGGGATAATCTTCACTTTTAATAGTATCGTTGAAATTATGTTTACATTTAATGGTTGAAAGATCGAAACTCATAGCGTCCGGTAATACTTGTTTGATATTAATATCAGATTGTTTCATTAGTTCTTTGTTTTGCTCCACAGTGTCGTTAAGTATCACCGAATCTTTATACATTTCGGAAAAATTTGGTAATTTATCAGTCATTTTCTCACTGTTATCAATGGAATTTCGGTACTGTGGTGGACTGGGTATAGATTTTTTAGGAGTGTCAGGAGATCCTTGATCTCTAGATATGGATTCTCGTCTATTGGCTTTTAGAAAAGCTTGATTCCTCATAATTTCGAGACGAGATGGATTCTTTAAGCCACGATAAATATCTTGACCTGTGGTAGCATCGGGAATTCCCAAGTCAGCACTATTTCTTGGTGATTTAGTATCTTCGCGGATTGATTGGGATGATGTGCCTTTTGGCCGGTGAAGTATTGTATGAAGGCCCTGATGAAATGATTATTAGTATTTCAAAATTATTTGACACAATATTGAATGTAAGAGCCCTGTCTCACTAGGACGCCATGGCGGCGTCGCTAGTGAGGCAGTGCTCTTAAAATAATCCGATTTCAAATCGAGTGAGGTTCAAAATAAAGTACACAGAATGAGAATTAAAATTCATACTAATAGGTACTACATTACTAATAAGTATAACATTTGATTGACTATATAAAAACAACCTGAAAGCTTTCCGTTTGACAGCCAGTGCTTTTAGTTTCCTGCTTGGATATTTTAACAGTTTTCAGTTGAGTTACCAAATCCGCCGCCTTCTTCTTCTCATTAGCCAATTCTGCTTTAAGCTGATCTACATGGCAACATTATAAATATCTTTATTACAATCAATAGCAATCATAGAAACAACAATATTTAGTCAGACAACATTTTTTTGACTATTGTCAAACAGCAAAGGTCATTGGTAAAATTTTACCATTCATTTTCAAAAAGAAGGTGCAAGGGAGATTAGTATAAAACTGCAAATAGAAAATTTATTTCACTATACCACTTATTTCATCAGCAGTTTTAAGACTGGCCATCAACCTGGCAATGTTCTGCTCTTGTTGTTGAAGTTCGTGCTGGCTGGCGACGCGTTCAGATCTGGAGCGCAAACCTTCGCTACGACATTTATTCACCTCTATCTCGAGACGAGTTATACGTTCTGAGTATTCATTGTGTGTGTTACAGAGCTCCTGCGCATGAAATAATAATCACTTTATTATTACAACTCCAGTATTTAACCTTTTCGCCGCCTCAGTCGGATTTATCCGACAAAAAAATTCGGGCTTATTCCGCCTGTGTCGGATTTATCCGACACAAAACCCTATGTACGTCAGGCTGGCCCGGCCCCATGGAATTTAATAATGAGATTGTTATCAATCCAATGTACCCGGGTATACTAATATATGTAACACCTTCATTTTCAATGTAACTCTTTTTAAAAGAAATTACGTGCACTTCTTAGTGGCCGGGCCAGCCTGACGTTTTCAGCCCGGCCACCTTGTTTCCCACTAATCTACAAAAAATACTGGCAATATTGTGCTACAGATGAAATGTACCCTATAATTTATGCATATGTAACACAAAATCGAATCCTAAAATGCAATAGCATACGAAATATTAGCGGTTGCAGGTGGCCGGGCTGAAATTATTTCGTTAATATAAAACAGTAAAACTGCAACACCTACCAAAAACTAATACCAGTACATAATGAGATATAGAGATATAGAATACATGTAACGCTTTCATTTTAAATTATAATACATATTTAGAAAGAATAATCACTTGAAATTATATTTCAGCCCGGCCACCTAAAAGCGGTAATATTCCCTAAAATCTTATGCCAATTTGTACAGTAAAACCTGATACAGCTATGAAATGAAAGTTACATTCGTTTCGTTTTAGTCGTATATCTACCTTTAAGCCTTCTGTTTGACTAGATTATCAAAATCTGAGAAACTTGCCGAAGAGTGACTATCATTTATTAACTAATTTCAGGACATTTGGTTTGTTGAGTGAAACAAAATTGGTAATTGTCATATTTTTTTAATAATCATTTTTGAAATTAGTTAGACAACATTTGTACTTATATTAATTAGGTACTATAACAATTGTTAATTATAAATAATGTAAAAAAAGGTTACACATTGATAATAACACAGTTATCAAAAAATTATAGTAATATCAATATTACCTTAACATCGAACATTCATTCATTCAGAATATAGACGTTATTTCGAAGGATTGTGAACACGATTGCCCGGGCACTGTTTTGTCCAGCTATAATGTAAAGAATATTATATCTTTTGATTTAAATGGAACAGATCAAATAATATTGAACGATATACCTTTATCTATCAAAGTTAGAACTAATATTTATGTGATTGTAGGTGCTATTGAATATGTAGTATTGGGGGAAAATCTAGGACATTATAAATGCCATTTATTTAATCAAGATCTGTGGATGTGTTATGACGATTTACAGTCTAGTGTTAAAAAAAGTAATTTGGATTTAATATTTTTACATTCCTCGACGTACATTTTAGCTTGATTAAATAACATAATCAAGTGATTAGTACGTTTTTAACGATTCTAATAAGCAATATATTTAAATTTGAATTAGTCAAAATACTTATAGTACAAATGCCAGATATAGGCTAGCAATGATTATTATATTAGCATACGTTTAATTATACAAGTTAACATTGTGATTTTTAGCTGTGATTTTAATATTATGTTAAATTATATATACTACATAGCTATATTTCCATTAGCTGCCACTGAAAGAACTATGGTTCTCTCTTTATTTAAGAATTGTTGTAATAATTATATTAGCATAATTTTAATTGAAAGTTTTCAAAACTTTAAATTCAAAGTTGATGTAAAAATCATTATGAAAATCTGTGATTTTTTACCAAGATATAATAAGTATTTAACCAAAAATTATCTTCTAATATTCTGAATGAATGAATGTTCGATGTTAAGGTAATATTGATATTACTATAATTTTTTGATAACTGTGTTATTATCAATGTGTAACCTTTTTTTACATTATTTATAATTAACAATTGTTATAGTACCTAATTAATATAAGTACAAATGTTGTCTAACTAATTTCAAAAATGATTATTAAAAAAATATGACAATTACCAATTTTGTTTCACTCAACAAACCAAATGTCCTGAAATTAGTTAATAAATGATAGTCACTCTTCGGCAAGTTTCTCAGATTTTGATAATCTAGTCAAACAGAAGGCTTAAAGGTATACGACTAAAACGAAACGAATGTAACTTTCATTTCATAGCTGTATCAGGTTTTACTGTACAAATTGGCATAAGATTTTAGGGAATATTACCGCTTTTAGGTGGCCGGGCTGAAATATAATTTCAAGTGATTATTCTTTCTAAATATGTATTATAATTTAAAATGAAAGCGTTACATGTATTCTATATCTCTATATCTCATTATGTACTGGTATTAGTTTTTGGTAGGTGTTGCAGTTTTACTGTTTTATATTAACGAAATAATTTCAGCCCGGCCACCTGCAACCGCTAATATTTCGTATGCTATTGCATTTTAGGATTCGATTTTGTGTTACATATGCATAAATTATAGGGTACATTTCATCTGTAGCACAATATTGCCAGTATTTTTTGTAGATTAGTGGGAAACAAGGTGGCCGGGCTGAAAACGTCAGGCTGGCCCGGCCACTAAGAAGTGCACGTAATTTCTTTTAAAAAGAGTTACATTGAAAATGAAGGTGTTACATATATTAGTATACCCGGGTACATTGGATTGATAACAATCTCATTATTAAATTCCATGGGGCCGGGCCAGCCTGACGCACATAAAACCCTGTGCATTATATATCCAATTTCTGAACGTATTACGATGTTTTAGCCTAAAATACATATATTTTTCTAAAGTTTATCTATTCAACCTTTTATTTAGTGTTATAATTCAGATTTACTATATCAAGAAACAAAATAAAATACTATTTCAATTAAGGTAAATTTACTAATATTATCCCGGAGAAAGTGTATTAACTTCGAACGCCTATGTCGTATTTATCCGACAGTAGTGATGAGACATAATGTTAGAATTTATAAGTTATGGAATATGCATAAACAAAAATATTATATTAAATACCAAGTTCATTAAGTAATTGTTATTTAATAACGTGTTATTTTTGTTCTGTGTAAATCTATATTTATGTAAGAAATTAGCGATTTAGTTATTTTTGTAAGTATCGACAACTATGAAGGCGAATTCCCATCCCTTGACTGTGTTCTTTTCGCCTGTATCGTCAGCGCCTGCGTCGGATAAACACGACCGTTCATGACGTCACAACCGAGTTGAGCCGTAGATATGGAATTTTCCATTAGTGTTGTGCGTGTTTTTGTGATATAAGTTATAGCTATACCTATTATTGAAAAATGTTACTTGTACCTAATTGTTAGACTGATTAGGTACTACTGAGAAATGAAAAGGCGAGGTTCATTTGGTATAGTTATAGTTCAGTATAAGAATACTTAATTTAATTAAATACCTACTAATAAATCGATTGATGTTTTATTTGCTTACAAAAAATGTCGGATATGTTCATAGAATATACAGTAGTAGGTAAATATGTACGTAGTTGTTAGTTTTCCAAGCTCGTAACTACAAATATCATTATTATAGCGAAATATCGACATCGAAAAATTTACCTACAACAACCCTATTTGTTGTAGGTATTTATTGTTCGATTCAATGTGCCGGGCGCTGGGAGCACGCCTACTGATAAAAAGTCGGGCGGTTTAAAGGTTAAGGGAAAGGTCTCCTAATACTTATTATGAAAGTTGTTGTAAGTACTGGAAAAGCTTTTACCTCTTGTAAATTGACGATATTCTGTTTCAACTCATCCATAAGAGTTCGACATTTATTTTCGTCACATAGTCGATTCTCATTCCTTGAATAAGAGAACATTTAAAAATACTTATTGACCGTGAACCTAAGTACTTATAAGAAACTAAAAGCATTGTTTAAGTTTAACGCTATTACATACTCAATGCGAAAACATACGGCGAAGTTTAACGTGACGTAATTATGATTAACCTACTACTTATTTAAAAATAAGTATACTTACTTTTCCGGTTCCGTCTGTGTTTCAACGGATCTTGTGATTTTGTTAGTGCTGTAAACAAAAGGGCTAAACTTATCAATATTAAATATTTACTGTTATAAATATAAATGTTTTCTACTCACCTCAAAAGATTTTGACAGGAGACTGCTATCTTCTTCGCTGGTTCGACCACTAAGTTACTTGGCGACCTGTTGCAGTCAGTGTGCTATTTTATAATAAATCCATATTAAAAAGCATGATACACAAACCAATAAAACATGTTTAAGATTCATTTGTTCTCGTAAAATTGGTATTTTGAAGAAAATTTTAACTAATTCTACTACGTACAATACCCTTCAGCTGTCTGGCACAATGATTTACACTAAAATATTGTAAAAATCACTTACTCAAGCGGTCGTCCAGATACAGAAGAATATTTGTGGCCCTTGTGGTTGCATGACGTATGAAACTTATTATTTTGCTTCGCTGAAGACAGCTCTACGTTTAACTTACGAATTCTTTCGGCCATACGTTCATTCGCACGTCTTAAGTTTACTATTCTGTGGCAACCATATAACAAAATTAAGGAAATATTAAATTTCAGCATGCCTGAGAATCATTACGAGAAGAGACTTGCCCAGCAGTGGGACATTAAAGGGTCAAATTGATTTATAATTTTAATGCAATGCAATGTCAAATAAAAAAACGTATATATTTCCTGCATTGAATTGAGGAGCGTTTTTATATAATCTAATGTGTCGCGTAAGTAATAATTAAATCGTACACTATTCCGTATAATGCATCAAGATAATGATACGATAGGTAGGTACTAACGATTCCCTTTGCTGGTTGATCATAAGCTTAGTTGTAGTACAACAGTCCTTCTTCTCATCTATTTCTAGGACTTTCTGAGCAGAGGTCCTCCTTTGCGCATTATTTGACAACGTTTTAATTTTCTCAGCCTGTACACTTATCGTCTTTTTCAAATCTAAATTAGCTTCAAGCAATGTGAAGTAGAGGTCTTCCAGTTCATGTTTGGTCAGTTTTGAAGGGCAAACGCGGAACAGCTCTGCAAATATTATTCTTATAGAGAAAACTACATTTAATAGATATTCGTATTGTTAATCATGAACTAAGCAAGAAATTGGAAGGACGAAGTTATCTGTTACAAAGCAAAGGTATACAAATGTGGAGAAGTTAGACAAGCTGCCAACGAGCGACACAGGAAGATGCTCTGCTCGAATACCTTTATCTATGTACAACTCTTATCAATGGAGTGCATCTGCCTATGACTTCTAAAGTTCAAATAAGTAGGCAGGTAGGTAGGTACAGTCAACTGTGGCATCTTAGCTTTTACATTGTTTAATTGCAAATATGTTTAATTAAGCTTTATGATAAAGTGTTACTAACCCAAGACTTTCGTTATAAAATATGTCGTATGCAGTTATGCATTTACCAAATACAAATACCAGTGAAAATACCTATATTTTTTAGTTGGTAAAGTAAAAATGCCACGGTTGACGGTACTTACCGCGGTCAGATTTAGGCGACTGATTCAAGAGAGTTTCCATTTCATCCTTACTAGGATTCACGGGATCCATAACGATTAAATTTTCTTCCCACAACAAAAATACACATTTATATACAAACACGAATTTACTTCATCTTATTGATAAATTAACATTTGGCAATCACGTCACATAATTTAAAGCCCAAATATCCATGGATATTGGATAGAAATTTAAATTAAAAATTTATTATCAAAAAAGTGCAATGCCGCCATCTGTATGCGCCGAAATGTCAATGAGACATGACAGCGCGAGCGGCTTGGTTTATCAAATCAGCAAAATCAAGAAGCCAGCCAGTAACAAGAAAATAAAGATAAAAATAAACAGCAACATACCGACTGTCACCATGTCGTGAAATGGGTTATGGAAAAACGAGTTGCGTATTTATCCCAACTCGTCTTTCCGTATCCATTTGCCATCGTTCTACCATACAGCTTATCAAGTTAGTGTCGTTGGGCTACGTTGCTTAAGACGACTGCTCGTTTGGCATGATGTCTGAAGTGGTCACCACTGAGGGATTAACACGGCTTTGTCACCATAAGTAGGTACGCGGATTAAACTGTTAGTTGTACTACCTACCTACTTTGTGTCCGCTATTTGTACCTATGCATGTTTGTAAAAGTCCCCGCGTCACAAGAGCAATTCCTAGCGCGGGACAAAAAAAATACCTGGTAAAGACCATCGGGCAAATGCTTCTAAATACCTAAATAGGTTTTTTTGCTAATCAGGTAGGCAAGCTACTACCTATCTATACCTAACTAAGTATTAAATATTTTTCATAAACTTACCATGAAACAGCAAGAATTCTTATCACAAATCAGCAGAATACACAGGGATTATTATTATTTAATTTAAGTTAATTATAAATTATTTAGGTATGTACCTACATCTTTTCTTACTTTTACATTGATTGGAAAGTTCGCGCCAAAACAAAATATAAACCATAGACTAAAACACTAAAAAAATCGACCAGTTTAGTCAAAGCTTGTGATTACATAATTATGAAATTTTAAAATAAATGCTCATTTGCAAAGAGTAATGATTGAATAAAGTGTTAAAAAGCAATAAAAAAACAAATTTATTTATTAACAAATAAAATTAGAACTTTTGTAGAAAAGCTCTGTTTAATTTTTCACGCTAGATGGCGATCAAGGCGCTGTCAACTGCAGCACAAAGCAAACCTTAAATCAATGCAATAGGTTACAGTTTCTCTTGCAGTATTTGTAATCAGCTGGCAGTTGCTGTGTTTCTGTTGTGTTGACATTTCTTTACGAGTTGCTATGGCGGCATTTTCATATTATCGATGAAGTTGAATTTCATATTGAAATGTCGTGTCGTTAATTTTCATTAAATATCCATAGTGTATCGGTTAAAAGCATGTTACGTGTGTTACCTAATCGATTACGAGTGAGTGAGGGCAAGAAGTATCAAATTCTGTAGATGCGGTTAGGGTGAAGAAAATATTTAGTTATTGAGTGAAATTTCTTTGTATTTCATCATGGATAAAGTCGGATGTGATGTGTTATGCAAGAGCCACTCTGCGAGGTCTGACCGAGGTAAATAATACTTTGAAATATTACGATTTACTATAAAAAAATGTATACCTTATTCGTTCTACAAGTTTAGTAGGTATGATGACGTTGACTGTGTCGCATTTTACCGCAACACGTTATTGTTATGTATCTGACTCAGCCGATAACGATCTAGTTTGTCTGGCCCTATGTGACCTAATACATAGAAACAGAACCTATTCCTATTACTCATAGATTTGTTTCAACATAAGGTTGAGGTAACAATGAACTTTCTACACCAATGCTGCATACAATGGTTGATGAACATTGCATGCTAAGTTCATATTAATTATTATCAATTAATATTAATGCCTACCTTTTCCATAAACTGTATTTGTTGGTAAGGAAAACAGTTATTTAGTCTATTGTTTCATAGCCTAGGTATTTTAATAAATTTAGAACAAATAGTAATTAGAACTATGCAGGTACAATTGGTCTACTTCATCTTTTCTACTGCATAGCAACTTTATGAAAATATTTTTATTAGACTCACAAGCCAGTGTCCTCACATCCAGCAGTAAAAAAGTGGTTACAGATTTATTCCTTTTTGTGAAATATTACACTATTATTTAGACCTAATTATGTTCATAATACCTATTTAAAGGACCGTCAGATAATGTCTAAGGCATTAAATTATTACTGTAACTGTTTACTTCTATATGTATGTATAATGTTAATAAATTCAATATATTTCAGACCAGTACCGAATATGTCCGACAAAGCTAACGAAGAGCGAGCTCGAAGATGTGTACTTTGCATTATTGGAAAACAACCTGGAGCTGAAAAAGACCATCAATGGCCAGCAGGACAGGATCAAAGTCTTGTCTACTAAGATGCAGAGGATGACGTCAGCTCAGAAAGTATTTCAAGGTGTAGGGAAGAAAGACTGCTGTGTTGCTAACAAAACGTTTATCAATCAGCAGAAGGAAATGTAAGTTTCATTAAATAAAAATTATATTAATGCTAAACAGAGCAACTGTGTATTCTACTCAAGAAATTATTTAACATGCCGTGCTACATCATCTGGGTACAGCAATAATCATAAAGTTTATCTTTAAAGAAAAATACACTTATTTAAGGAAATTTGATTTTTTTAAATGAAGGAAGTTTTAATAACAAAGTGGATTTTATGTAGAAATTAACATTTGAAAGATATTGTTCTAAATCTCTTATCCTACACAAATCATAATATCATTCAGTTCTTCACATAGTACCATCGGCCTATGTAAGTCTATTGCAGATGATTAAGGTAGTGTCAGGTAGAATTAATGCCTTTTCTTCATATATTATACAAAATAAATAAATAAGTTATAATAAATAATATACATATATCCCAAAAGTATTCATTATGTCATGTATCATTGTAGTATATCAGAGTTGAAACGTTCCAATGAGCGCATGGCAGACAGGATCCGCAAGCTCAACATGAGACTGTGCTCCGCTAAGCAGTTCTGCAAGTCAGCCACTCCTCGATGTCTCCGCTGTTCTTCTTCCACTAGCCCTTATTTAATCAAGTAAGAGATTTTATTACTATAGTATACCTGTGCTGTTTAGACAAGATTCTACATAAATACTACATAAATGATGCACATCTTATATGTTTACCTGATGTCTTGATCGGGGTACAGTGTGTTTGGGACACAACATAAAATAGCTATTACAAGGTTTATTGTGTATTCTTTTTGTTTTATAAATAAAGATTTGACTTATCATTTTGTGGTTGATTGTTCAATAAACAGTTCTACACACTGATACAATAAATACTTATACATTTTTGTATATTTTATGGGTGTAAGAGAAAAGACACTGTCAACACATTTGTGCTATTTAGATTTTATGTACACAAGGAACTGTGACAATTACTCTTTCATAACAGGTCACTAGGTTACTGATGAAGTCCTAAGTACCCAATAATCGTTATTTTATTCTTCTTATAGGAATTCACCCTGTAGCTACAAGCAACAAAGCCAATCTACTATCAAACTTGCTGTCTCTTGCCAAAATCTATCAAGGTATGTATTGAAAAACAATAATGTATTTAATTCTGAACCTTATGTAGTTTATTTTACTTACTATTTTCTTTGCAGAGATACTTTCGTATCAAGATATGTTCAGACTGAAGCTTTTGAAATGTTAATGTAAGTATAATGATTATAACACATCATTTTTCTATCTATATTATATCTATATGTATATTAAATATCTACATATGTACTTATTCATTGGACTATATTATTCTCAGGGATAAAACGCCGAAGGCATGTGATGATAATAAATGTAAATCACTGATAGAGGACTTGAAGCAGAAGATTGAAAATTTGCAGGAGGTAAGTACCTATATAATTTACTATATTTCAAATATAAAAAAATATAACTGCAATAGATATAGATACAGCAGTCGAAATGTAGCTAATTACCTACCACTTTGTCTACAAATTTATTCTGTGTCCGTTTAGAAGTATATGTGTGTGTATTAATTGTCTAGTTACACAGTACACATTCAATTTGGAATTAGTTAATTGTTCAACGATGTTCATTTTTTGATAACAGGAAAGTTTCCATTCATCTTTACAGGAGCTAACCCTCAAACAATCTGAATACTCGTCTCGTATAGAAGTGTTAGAGCGCGACATCCAGCAGGCTCGCGAGCTCGGCACGCGCGCGGCGTGCGAGCGCGGCGCGGCCGAGCACGAGCTGCAACAGACGCACCTCAAGTGTACGCAACTGCTCACCTCGCTTAGAGCCGCCGAGGGACTTAACAGTATGTATAGAGCTTTATACTATAGACCTAAGTCTTAATTTTATTATAATCTGTTAAGTAGTTTAGGCGTGGTTGAATAACAAACATTTATATTATACCTATCCTATCAAACGTAAAAAAGCATTTCAGTCAGGCTTACTACACACACATATTCGATTCGACATTAATCGGTCTAACCAGGCGGCAAAACTGAATAATGTGTAGATGAACCCGATCAGCGCAAGCCGGACAAGTGAGTCGAGTTGGTTTTGTTGTCATGGCAACGATGTGAAGTTGCGGTTTAGTTAACGAGTTGATTGCAGATGGCGCTAGTGTGGTTTGAGTTTTGTCTTATAAGGTTTCAAAATCGTGATTACTCGAGACTAGTGACTATTTACTAAAATAAATTCCTTCCTTTTTGCATTTCATATGTAGTTCTTATTTTTGTCCATGATAATGTTTTCTAAATATGGAATGAGTGTTCTTTGAAAAGCATATTGTTAATTGAATTTTCTTTGTTGATAACTTGCAGCTGAATTGAAGACCCAACTGTCTATAGAAAAACGGAAAGTGGTCGAATTGGAGACTCGGTTGAAAACAGCGACGATGTCTGATCGTGTGTCCAAGACTATTGAAGATACGCTAACTAGTATTCAGGTAAAACTCCTTAGTTGTTCTAATGCAAATATAGTATTTAAAATATTGAGCCACCCACGTTACATGTGTATTATGTAAACCCATTGTTTTACACAGGAGTCTATCAAAGTTCCGCCGGTAGATATCACATACAACTGTTGTTGCTCACCGCGTCACCAAGCTGAACTGAATACACAGGTATTTCTATGTACTTATTACCTTTTTCGCAATAACTTACTTGAGAGCGTTATTGGGTCCGTTCTGCAGATTTACTCCCGACATTATCGAGTCGAAAATGAATTTTTATTGGTTCGAATAATGTGAAATCCTAGTTTTAAATATCAAACTAGCGCATGATTGAACGCTGGTTTAAAGTGACACTAATAGGATTGTTTAATGCAGATTATTTTTATTTTAGACCTTTGTTTGATCACGCGTTAGTTCGAAATATAAAACTACGATTTGATATTTGTTAGAACCAATCGAATTTGATTATTGTCTCGATACTGTTGGGAGAACGCCTGCTGTTGTATTCCCGGTTAGTACATGAATTTTATAAAGTGGAGTTTTGTAATTTCCTTCATAAATGTTTGTTTATAAAGTCACGTTTTGTAATTTCCAGCACATGTGCTCCACATCATCTCAAACCCTGGAGCTACCTGACGAGTCCTTACTTTCCAAGAGCGCGGGAGACTCTGGATACATTGATTCTAGTCAAAACCAAGATATACTTGACGATAAGGTATTTATACTATCATTCATTAATTATTGGGTAATTTTAATGAAAGGGGATATATTATTGTGATTAAATGCCTTATTGTGTTTCAGAGCTTGAATAAAATCATAGAAGATTTGACACAGAGGATTGTCGTTCTACAAGCGCAAGTGGATTACCTTGTTATATCGCCGGTATTGTATCCCTACATTATTTATTTTAATATACTAGCTTAAGTAGCACTTATACCTGTGGCGTATAGTTCTACATGTTCATGTAAAGTACAATGTAATTTTTGCTTTTTATATTGTTTATGTATCTATCGAGTGTGTCAAAGAACAACCTGACCAACAAACTGGGTGCTGATAAAAATCTTTTTTTTTTTACCAAAATCTTGTGCTAACCAATATTTTAGTTAATGTAAGCTTTCATTGTAAGATCAGAGAACAAAAGCTTTATCTATTTATTCACTACAAAATGTATTTTTTATTCACAGCCTGATGCACCAGAAGCAATCATTGATGACCACACATCCGAAGACAATACTAACATACCAATCAAACTAATTGAACATCAACCTAAGACATATGACAATGTTCCAAAAGTCGAAATAGCTCAACCCCAAGACAATAAAGAACCAACAAAAATAATGACTAAAGAAACAAGCCATTCAAAGAACGACAAGCAAGATACTTTACAAGTACCTAGTCGTATACCTGTACCAAAACCTCCAGGTCCAAAAACAAATGTAGATAAAATAACTTCAGAAACTAAAAATATCACACAGCCTGATGAAAAAGTAAGAGAAAATAATGAAAATGCTAAAGAAGATACTAAACCAAATATTATAGAACGAAAACAAAGTGTTGACAAACCTAAAGAAACAGAAAAAGCTAAAGAAACTGCAATAAAACGAAAAGAAAGCATCGATAAAAATAAAATTAATACTGAACAAGTACTAGATACCGGTACTAATAATAAAAATATCGAGATATCTAAAGATACAGTTAATAATTCTGAAAAGCAAGAACTGAAAGAAGCGTCGACGGGTAGTGATGATAAAACTTATGTTGTAGAAAAGCCTAAAAACGTAACAATAGAAAAAGAAATAACTGTTCCTGAAAAAGACAAAAATGTTCTGACTAATATCAAAGATATTATTGCAAAACAAAAATCTGTTGATAAAACTGATAAAAAAATCATTGAGAAGAATAATAATGTACCTATTGATAAAGATTTAGGTAATAAGTGTGATGCTGAGAAACCTATTGGGTTAAAAGATATAAATAGTGCTAAGAAACTGTCTGTAGAAAAGATTCGAAGGGTGTTGAAGACTCAGAAGACTATAAGACAAAAGCCTGAGAAAGAATCTAAGTTTAAGAAGTTAGGTAAGTTGTAGTTTGAAGGTCTTTACAGCTCAGTACCGAGTCCATTTCAAATTGATTGTACGGCAATGAAATGTATGTAAGCTTTATGTCGTGTTCCACAAGAAAGAATTTTTAACAAGACCGTCTCTGTTAATAGTCGAAACAAGTGAACGCGATATAAACACTATTTTTTTTGTTATTTATAACATCCCGCCTGCTCCGAAAGTATAAGCAGAAGTATATTTACAATAGCACTTTGATCCCATCATTGGTTCCGGGTCATGACCAGCATTCATATAAGCAATCCCTACCGTCTAAGAAAAGCAGGCAGTCAAACGAATCACTGTAAACTTCAAAATTCTAATACTATTGCATTGAAAATTAAGTTTTACGAAAGTTAAATTTTAATATGGTCACACTCTAGGCCCATATGTTGTCTTAGATTCCCGCATCATCACATAATAAAAGCTTTTTTATGTAATCAATGTACTGTTTCCAGTGACTCGCGCAGTTATAGAAGCTGGTAGCGTGAGTACGTGCGAAGAGGCGACGTACACCGTAGACGGAGACAGGAGTCGAGATACGTCTCCAGACAACACTGACTTTGAGATCTCTTCTATGACTGACTTACCAGAGGAAAAAGAACGTGAGTGAAACATTATAAAGAATACATATTATTGAACAACTCACACACAGTCATTTCATTCCTAACTGAGCAGAGCTTTTGCTATTGTAATCAAATAACTGATAAATATACTTACATATTGCTAAATACATTATTGTATAAATAATAATTTACATTCAGATTCAGAACAGACGAGTATCTGCTCATCAAACAAATATTTTCTGCGTTCGAACCCACCACGCGCATCGCTACGGTTACTGCGGTCAGGTTACCACGTTGACTGTTCTACTGTCTGTGTATCGACAATTAATTAATACTTAATCTTGCTTATTTTCCAGCTAAAAGTCCACCAAGAGCTCGCTTATCTCCCGGCGAGCGAAAGTATCAAAGCACACCGACGGACACATCTCGCTCCGAGCGAGTTACTACACCTACCTACTACTCTCTCAGTGAAGGAGAAGTGCCTGTTACTACAGGTAATTCGATGTTATTTTTCATTTTTAATGCAATTTTCATAATGTTATAAACACTGTTGATACTTTGTCTGTTCGTCACGCCTTTATGTCTAGTAGCAGTAAGTAGCAGTTTTCTTAATGAAAATGAATTTTAATTAATAATTGCCATAACCTTCTTGTTGCAGTGAGAAGAAAGTCTTATGGAGATAAACCAAGAACAGAGTTTAGGTAAGTGATGCTTAAAACATATATTATAATTATCTAAATAAGTCATGAACTGGTATTGGTGGTACTGGTACTGGCATTCTTCTTTAGCTATTCCATACCCATTTTTATGTATTTCAGTTTCAAAGCATCGGAGCCGAAGATGGACGAGACTCTACAGACTATTACCGCAGAACTAGCGCGATGTGAACACCTGCTACTCAGTCAACGTAGTCACGAACATACTATGCCTACACTCTTATAGATATACACAATATCATATACGAGTATATAAGTTTGGTAATGAATTTGCCAAGCCGATTTCTTCTTGAATACATTGTGGTTTTAACATTGGCAATAATGCTGTACGGATGCGGTTTTACCAAATACCGTAGAATCGAAATCACGTTATATGAGGTGTAGTCATGTTACTGATCAGTGTTATAGTATCGATCGCAATAACTGCAATATGCTTTAATCTAAAGAAGAAAAATAAAGAATTGTTTTTTTTTTCGAGAAAATCAGTATTATTTTGTTAATTAGAAGTAAGAAGTTATTATTTTGTGCAATAATTTAGGTAAGCATATCATAATTATTTTGTTTTACAGCAATTTGGTTTATATCGTATTACTTGAGAAACTTATAATCTCGAATCAAATACAAGAATGCATAGTTATTTTAAGTTAAATCGTTTTCATAAATTTAATATAGCAGGGTGAGTTATGTTATTCGAAGTATGATTATTTTATGTATTGTTTGATATTTTAAGTCGGTATGGGCGTGGTAGTATCATAAACTAAAAGGCAGTATTATCATTTTATTTTGTGTTAGTAGAAAAAGTAAATATTTTTCAAAACAACTCCTTTCTCTTAATCCTCCATATTAAAAAAACTATGGTCAAATTTAGCATTAGGGCTTGGGCCGTAGTCTGCGTAAGTTTATAATGTATGGATATAGAATAAATAAAATAAAACGTGTATGAAATCCATCAACAGATTTTATTGAACAATTAATGTAACATTGTAACACATCGATTACTTACGAACTACTTCTATATCTATGGAATGACAGTAAAACATTGGAAACAAAGCACACTAGACAATATACGTACAGAGATCAAACTTATTATACTCTCAACCATTTTTAAAACTTCGAACAATACATATGCGTGCACGTATACGTTATATTCTTGTAGGTCCTTTAGTAATGTGATGACTTTGTTAATTTTCAGGCATGGTTTGGTCAAAATTTACGATATTGCTTCTTGTATACTCACTTACTAAATTAAATTTTATTGTTTATAAATCGCTTATACGGATGCTCTACATTCCATTGAATCTCTGATTTTCAAATTACTAATGTAATAAATTTCTTTGTTATGATAGTTTGACTTCTGTACGTATATTTCTAGCAACACAGTTTAGGTACCATTGCCTACACGCAATAATGCAACGCTATCCGGACATACAACCAACATCAACCTTATACCAATCGTCCTAAGATAGGTTGTCGCGTAACACATAAACAGAAAACTTGCAAAGGTTTACACATAGTCACATAGCTAACACACAGATATGAAAATATTTCTATTACAAGATACCTGTAGTAATTTTAACATTTTATTTATTGTCATTTATTTTACTAGTTGATCAGACGTAGAATTTTAGAACTACATGTCTAAGGCCGCCCTTAGACAAGCAATAACATTGCAAAATATTATTGACAGTGTAAAGTTCACATACATACATAAAATCACGTCTTTTTTTTCAACAGGCTCTCACCAAACAATGCCATTTAATATTACTTCTATACTTCTAAAAACTGCTTTTGCTTCCATCACATCCATACATCTTGGCATACAGCATTGCTGTCTGCAGGGTACGATTACTTCGCACTAGTCCTTTTCATAAGACTTGGGTTTAAATTGTGTAATAGTTTAGATCGTTTAATATTATTGCTCCTCTCAAGCGCCCGGCCACCGTGTCACGGTTGAATGTGCTACCCCCGTCAAGCGTCCCGCCACCGTGGTACGGCAAAACGATCTTACATTAAAAAAACGTAGAAATTAAATGCTAAAACTATGTATATCCCTTTCAAACATATTTGACATTGAAGCTGATGAAACGAGACGACGATCTAATACACACACTTGAATAAGTGGTTGATATAGGCCAGAGAGCACCTTAAACAACATCTGACCCAACGACATGTTCCTTTATGACCAATATTGTAAATACTTTTTTTAACTAATTTTAAAGATTTGAGTATATTTTACAGTTGGATTTTAATGTCATTATTCATTAACTACACGATAAGACCTTCCGTCATATTATTTTTTATGCCTAAAAATATTTTTTAGACTTTCTTCAAACACATGCCTAAAGCACACAATATTCAGATTAAACCGACTATTGTACCACCACTATCAAATATTATTTGTGGTTTATTTTTTTAATAAATAGCAAATTTTATGTAGATTTCAAATATATAAGGTATGACTAGGGTGTTAGTATTAAAATATGACGGAATCGGCGCTTAAACGCCAACCGCCAATTCAATTTCGCGCGCCATTTTTGGCCTGGACGCTTAACGGTATATTTGAATTTTGACGTTGGGCGCTCGAGAGGTTTAAATAAAATTGTGCAAATATAATGCATTACAAAGGGCGGCCAAAAGGAATGTGAAAATAGCACACCAATTCTAACACTATATTTCTTCGAGACACGAGAATTTCTACTGCCTTTAAAAATATCTTTAGTCTTGCTGTCAATTTGTATCATATTATTATAGAATTCAGATAAAAAAGGTTCATGGGAAACCTTGTAAGATCAATAACAGGTCAATATTATTTAACGCTCTGCGGGATTCTGACAATGACATTCTTTTTGTGCTCAAAACAAAACCGAACTATGTTATAAATAAACAAATGCATTGAATTCGTATCTACAATTATTCCTGAAATAAATTGCCTTGAAATAAACTCCTGTTTGTGAGTGTTTTTCAAGCAATTTGCTTGTGTTTTGACATCATTAAGGTTCTTATAAAACCTTGTTGAACGCACCACAGCCTTTGTCTGTTTAGGAGTTAAGATCAACATAACAAACTCATGACAAATATAATTCGCATTTTTTAATAAATAGGCATTAACAACTTTATTATCAAACTCAGTTTACATAGGTACATAATATAACGTCTGTTATACCCGAAGTTGTAGGCAGAATTGTATGAAATGCACCCACGTTTCACTATAAACTCAGTTTATATACTCGAGCTTTACATACGTGCGAACTACGTCATGCCATTCTATCAGACTCTCGCTCGCACTTACATAATATTGTCCCATTCCTATAATTGTTTTGATAATGACGTAGTTCACGTAGCAGTTAATGGTCCGAGTATAGTAATTATGGTTAGGTATATACAAACGGATCTCAAACGCGATACGAATTAGAAGTAACAATATATTTTTCATTACCCGACATTTCTGCCGAGTTACATAGGCTAGGACGATGTAGCGAATTTTATTGCGTTAATTTAAAATGCAAACGGGTTGTATTATACTATTAAAATGGTTAAATAAGTAAATTTTAGATTTAATTATACATTTCGCGTAAACCAAGTTGGATAATAAAGCCACACTTAATTACAACAATAAAAGCTGCTCTATTAAACTTAGCTTCGTTTTACAGCCATCGATAAACTAAACTTAACTATCTCTATTAATCTTATAAGTAAAATAATTTCACACGTATAAAAGGATAATTTTATGTTACATCTACACAATAAATCTAAATTATTTAATACTGCGTAACTCACAACGTGAACACGTACATGTCTACTACACATTTTTGTTGGCACTCATACAATCTATTTCAGTTTTCAAATGCAAGTAAACTTACTTAACATAATGTTACGTTTTTTTCTATAGGGGTTGGTCTAGACCAAAAAACGCCATTTAATAATTCTTACAAACTACTCTGCGATATAAACGCTTTAAAATATTTTTATATTAATGTATATTGTTGTTTTTTCAGTGTGGTAACACTACATGGTATTACCAGTTAAAAACTTTATTTTTTTTTAAAGTAGGTATAATAAAGAGTAGACAGAGGCCAAAAAACTCATATATGATAATAATTTCGTAGATTCATGCAGTTTCATTATTTGTTTTGGGGTAATTGAACACTTGTGGTAAGTTTACTTGCACCTCAAAACAGTTACTAAACTTCATAATATCACCTATACAATTAATCAAGAGATTACACGATTAAAAAGCTTGAATAAAATCACTAAATCACATAATACCGGGATTTTAAATCCCAAATAAATGAATATTCTCTAGGTTTATAGGCAGAGTTTTAAATTGCCTAGTACATAATGAAATTAAAGTTGTTTTTTCATAGACATGGCCATGAAGATTTAGAAGGGAATAGAAAATTTATTAGTATCATAACTTTAAAAGTCAAATTAAGTTTATAAATAGGTTCCTTTTTGTATGATTTGAATCAGTGTAGTTAGTTTGGCAATTTTTTTTATGAAAAGTGAAAAGTCATGGTCACATCTACACTCTGCCTATAGTACGTATATTAATCAATATATTAATTCTCTAATATTCTAAATGCACAACATATATTTATTAGTAATATATTGCGACCTTTCAGGCCTACGTTTTATTTGTACCAAACAAACAGATGTTGACAATCAGCGCCATCTAGAGGTATACTGGATGAACTAATAAATTAAATTGATAGATGTCGCTACTTGCTGTATAGATAAATATTTAGATAATTTTGCAAAGCAATATTTTTTGTGCATGATAAAATGCTGTCTAACTTAGGCCTTTTTCTAGGCTTATTACATTACAGCGTACATATTTTTCGCTTAATTTTTAAATGCAAAATACTCTAAGCTTTTTAGCTTCTTTACACTAATATTTTTAGGCAAGTAGAGGCTTTATCTAAATGTTTTAAATACATATTTAGGTCAGATTTTCAGGCCTTTGAAAAATATCTATAGGTCCTAAATTTTCCTTTACAAAAACATGTCATAGCGACCGCTGTTTATTACAATATTTTTATTAGATTTGCGATAAATCTTCCAAACTACATAAATTAGGTCAATGTCACATTTGGTATATTCATTCACATCAATTTTATTTTACAAGAACAGTTCAGTCTGACAACTTAGTAGAGTTGTGTAAGTATTTTCAAAATGAAGTAGCCGTGACGAACAGACAATAATTTACTACATAAAACTGTGGATAACTGAAGTTTGTTTGTATATCTCTGCTACGCACATAATATCTTGCCTTAAAAGGTCCCTACTAAGTTGTTAGACTGTATCAAGATTTAAAATTTGACAATCTTAAATAGAAGTCTACTCTACAGATAAAATGTTATTAGATCCGTCCTTCCTTTATAAATATTTTATGTAAATTTTCCTTTCGCAAAGTTGCCTTCTCCTCCGTAAATAGGTACATATCTCTCTACAGGTTTCCATATAAAATATACCATCGAATGTTCTAGTCTAACGTTATGGCAAACACTACCGTATAGTACAGTCACAATTATTGTCGTGATTCCATTACTAGCTCTATATGTTAGTCTAAAAAGGATAAGGTTTTCGTAGCTAAAAATTTGTTAGAGTATGAGAGTTGAAAATGCGTGTTACATCGAAAAATCGGTTATTTTACTGCATCTAAACAAATGTCGTCATTTTTATTCCAATAGATACTCCAACACCACTCAATTGTAACTTATTATTTTTATGCAATGAGTTGTTCCTATGGTTTGTGTTCTTCAACGTACGGGTAGGGCTAGAGGTCTTAGTTATGTGAAATATAACAATTTGTATTCTTATTGATGACTGTATTATTATAGATGACCTTTACAAAAAAAAACCGCAGCCTGTACCCATGTAATCAACATCAGCATTTAGTACATTCACCGACTCGCCAGCGCGGGTTTACGATATTCGAATTTCGAATCAATGAGAAAGAATACTACTGCAAAGAGGCCAATAGGAAAACAGTAAGAAAGCCTCTCTTTCCTAGCGAGTCTGCTATTGGGCGGGCGGCGCACGCGACGCTGCCTCTCTTTGATGTTCTTTGATCCATCCCTTCAGTGCTACGCGAAGCTGTGGCCTTGACACACATCGAAAATTTTCCACGCGTTATAATTTCTAATTTAAGTTAATCTTTCGCAAAATGGCCGCTTATCAATCGTTTTTGTCAAAAAATTGAGTGTCCATAAAACTAACAGTTACTGTTTAGTGTTATAAAGGTGATTTAATTAAGTGTTTACCTACTGCGATAGGGTCGCGATAGTGTTAGTGATGGTTTATCATTATTAACCGCTCGCTTGCCTCGACATTTTTTTGATGGTGTAGGGAGTGTTTGTGTTTTCGTGATGCTTAAAACAGACCGCATACGTGCCTTGATCGTACAAGATCGAGACGCGTCGGCGCTGAGCTCGCAAGGTTGCCTGGCGTCGTCGCCGCTGTTGCTCCAGCGTACCCGTAGGTAAGTAATAATTTCTATAGAGAGAAAGGCGATATGATACGTGTGAATTTGTGCCGAAGGACACTGTTTTAAAATTAGGTGTCGCTAATTTAGTACCTACGTGTAACATTTTAATATTTTCCATTTTCCAACCACGATTTTTTTGTTTGCTTCATGACTATTCAGGTCTAGCCCTACATCAACGTTAATAGAAACAATCCATGGTATCAACTCGTTGTATTTAGATATAACTTTGAGAATTACTTAAAACTGAATAGTTTTTCCGTATTTGGTCGTATCAAAAACCGTAGCCACTGGCTTATCATTATTCAAAGTTCAAACCTGAGTACTGAAATATCAAGCCCTTCAAAAATTTGATAATACATACAACTTTGCCGCCAGCAATCTTATTTCAATTTTCCAAGATAAAAAGGCAAGGCTAAGACTCCAAAAACGCAAATTCAACAATCATTTTATAAATAGTCACAATGTCTTTAAAATACGTCTGAACATTTTTGTTTCTATAGAATTTCCTTTACAAAATTATTTCGATAATATTACAGAATATTATTTTCGTTGCCATAATGGCCTGCTACCGTCATACCCGTACTAAACAGAACTTAGTTCTGCCTTCCCTACCATATTGAAGTTGCTTAGATCGAGGTAGCCTTTTACTTCCAATTTATTAAAATGTGCTTGTTAGTGGAATGTTCTATATAAAGGGTTTTGCGAGGCAGCCTCAAGCGAAGCAACTAAATTACATGTTTTTTTGAAAGTTTGTTCCTTGGCGTTTGCAACATTTTAAAATACTTGCCAAGAATAAAATACTTTTTTATGCACAGCTTCGGAATATACGTAATTTCGAAGCTATTCCTCTAAATTAATAGTTTTGTATTTTTATAAAATTTTTAGTTAGCAGACAAAATTGCCACATACATTTATGCATACCTATGCATTTTGCGTTAATGGTGTTTATAGGTACAAGCAGTTGTCATTAATTATGTTCATATTCATACAAAACCTCATTGTTTGGGGCTGTCTTAATTTGACTACTAAAGCAATACATTCTGTCCAAAGTTATTAAAAGCGTCCACCAGAGGACGCCACTTGTATGTTGTACCTAAAAGTTCTTACACCTTTTTAAAAACAGCCTACTACCGAACTTTATTGCAACTGCACACACAAAATACATTGCGGGTGGCTTATTCTGTCCGATCCTAATTGCATTGTCAATAATACGATAAATAAAATCAATACTACATGTTAACTCGATACAGGGGTGGATTTGTAGTCCTTTACCCCTTGACTCCATTCTGTGCGGCCTGTCGGCGCAGGTCGGAGCGAATGAGCGCCGTGATGGCCGTGCCCACCGCGAGAAGGGCACACAGCGTGAGGTTAGACCAGCGGTCACCGATGGCGCCTAACATCCATTCGTATAGCAGCGTGGTTACAATGCCGAACACCTGAAAGCAGAATTGACATAACATTATTTCGGGAGTCCTCGTTATAAGTCGGCTGTGCTTAGATGAGTAGGTAGATTTTAAACGGCATTTTTTATAATTTCTTCTATTAACAGAAAGGTTTACCTCGAATTTACTGTCAAGTTTATAATTACGAAACAATGTAGGTACCTATCCCTTTTTGCGTAAGGGAAATGCATTGCTACATATCCCACTCCAGGGGGAAGTGGGAAGTGTGGTGCTAAAACTAAAGTTTGAAGAAATCGCAGTTTAGACTTTACCTACCACTATTAGGCGTGTTTTGTGTGTATACAATATTTCTTACCTGTACACAAGCATTCAATATACCAGAGGTAGTTCCCTCAGGCTCAGGATACGTGACCTCAGAAGCAAACTCGAAACCAACAGGCAAGTAACCCGTCATGAAGAATCTGGAAAATTTAACAAGTTATTTATAACAATCTTATTCAAAAGCGACCGTTGATGCTTCTTTGACCTTTATGCAGATGTGTGGAACTGTGTAAAAATATCAAAACAGAAATAGGCAACCTAGAAGTTAGCGGAGTTGTCTGAATGTCGAAAATATATGACCTACATATCCTACAGCTCTCATAGGCGGTCTTGTTAGTCCAATTATGAAAGCAAAACCTATTGTTTCCTCTCAGACACACAGCGAACCCGCTAAGTGTCACGATCACCTTAACCAACAATCATACGAATTATACCACAATTGGGCCCTTCGCGTTCTTTTCGTCCTCAAACAAACAATTATCTAGACAATGCTTCTTCAATGCAATTCGACATGAACATGTTTAGGTGCTTCTACCTACGTGTACCTACCGCTATCATCCTAAAACTCAAGGCCTAATCCCTCCCTCATACAACGAAGAGACGTTTGCTCAACAGCGGGACATTTCACGGATAAAATTAATTTTACGAAATTTTTCTTTTTAAAACTATGGTTCTATTAATATCAGCTGAAAACACTCACCCAAGGAGAATACTGCTCAAATAAACAACGCCGATGTAGCCGCAGTCGAGCGTGAAGGTGAAGATGAGCATGCCCACGACGGAGGCGGCGTACACCGACAGCGTGGTCTCCTTGAACCGATGTGTCTTGTCCAGCACCAGCCCGCATAACACCGAGCCTGCCATACCGGCTACCACGATCACCAGCCCGATTCGGCCTGCGTCTTCGTTCGCGCCCTGAAAGAAAGATAATGGAAGATTAGGAGTTAAAATAAAATTATTCATATACTGTTGAATTAGGGTTTTCAACAGAGAATAAACGAAACATTCATCTTTATCAGCCATTTCGTTACCATTCCAGCTTTGCTCAAACGTCGAGTAAACAAATAAGGTATTCTAACCTTAAATTTTCAAACGCGCTTACCCGTTATATTATTTGGAATCAAATCACCGTGAGTGAGTTGTCCAATGATATTTATTTATTGAAGAAAATAGTGAAGGCATAAAGAACAATGAACAGGTTCCTAAGCATCAGTACTAAACAGGAGAGTTAGTGATCGAATATGCCTCGATTTTCATACTGTTATGATTTTTATACTGCCACCACTCTCGGAATTGAGTTATAAAGTTGTTTCATATAAAATTTCATGGAAAATATCTGAAAATCAACCGGTATAACATGATGGATACGTTAAAAACTCTTCCATCCCAAGGGAAATTAATGTAAAGCGACGCATACAAAAGTTTTGTAGGGTAGCTCTAGCTATGATACACTCGAACATACCCTGTTGCCCTGTTCGTTACATCAGGTCAGATTATTATTCTGTGGGTCAGAATGTATTAAAATACAGATTTACATGTAGCAAATTCAAATTGGTAGGTCTGTACCTATGAATTACATAATAACAGCGGACGACTTTCCTTTAAAGCTTAAACATTTCCACGTTCAAGGTTTCACTATAATACCTGTCGTTTAAAAGTGACGTAGTTCAGATCTTTCCCTTGAAATCAGACTTTTGAGTATTAAGATTACAAAATAAAAATATAAGGGAACTTATTAGATGTGAGATGTGAGTTATTCCATTAATAATTTTGTAGATAAGACTTCGTACGCGTAAAAAGATTTCCCGTGGTACCAAATATCCTATGTAGGTACCTATTCATCTGGGTTATAAACTATCTGTGTCAAATCAATTAGGTACATTGAAAAAGCCATGCTAGTATTTTCATTAAAGAGTACTTAACATACATAGGTACATCCATCCACACAAACTTTTACATTTATAATATTAGATAATATGATAAGAACCTAGGAAATATTATTTTCTATTATAGGGCCTTATACTACTCAATTTACATACCGGATAATAAGTAAGAATGACTTGATTCAGCAGCGTGGATATAGCGTAGAAGGCTCCAACGTTGATGCCGTATGAGATGAGCAGTAACACGTAGTTACGGTTGGTGATCAGCTTCTTGAGCGAGAGGAGGAAGTTCGAGTCCAGGCTGTTGCCGAGGTCAGCTGCTGCTGAGGGTGGGGAAGGGGGTGCTGCTTTGAAGACTGAAAGTAGATGAAAAATGTTATAGAGTATGATATTAATGAATATGATTCATTTTTAAGGTTTGATGTCGTTGTTAGCAAAAGTTAGTTTGTAAAAGCATAACAATAATAAGAAATATGAATACTAAAAATATTATGCGACTAATTTCTAAAATTATTTAACAATATTACAAGTTATATCTTTCTTTCCGAACAATTCATGGTTTGACAAAGAGCAAAAAGTAACGTCTGCCGAAACCCGGGATTGAACCGGGGACCTTTAGATCTTCAGTCTAACGCTCTCCCAACTGAGCTATTTCGGCTGAGTGGGTGAGGTTGAAATTACAGACCAGTATTCATTTTAAAAAAAGTTTTTTTCAAACTAAAAGTAGTTCGAGAAATAAAAGCATATCTAAAGAATTTAAAATAGATGCAACCCGATAAAATTCTAAAGAAAACAAAAAACCATTTATTTGGTGTTGCTCTTTATTAAAAAGTTTCAAGAAACACTTAAACCAGCAAGAAATCTTCGTTCTACTTCAAAAACACATTTATCAGTCCAATGATCTGCTAGAATGGTGCAAAGTCGTAAGTTTATAATAACACACGACTCAGTGCAGTCAGGTAATTGGTTTAGTTAGCGCGAACGATGAACGATCTTGCAAACTGTCACAGTGGCGCCCTCTGCGATACTGTTTAGTACGATTTATTGGCGCGTGGAAATCTAGGCACATAATTACTAGTATAACTTAGATCTTCTGTAAACTAGGGCACTAGTAATTTAAATAAGCCTGAAATATATTTTCACTGTTATTGCGTGGTGGATCAAGGCTTTTTCATTTTGAAAGGGCAGGATATTGGTATTTTTTAGGAATTTTAGACACGACAATTAGGTACATTAAACATACCTACGTCTTATGGATTCCTTATGTTTGTTGTTAGGTAATATATGTATATATTTCCATTCTGTTTGTTTCTTGAATCTACGGGAGCAGACTTGCCCAGCAGTGGGACACTAATGGATTAAATTTAGTTATTAAGTAACATCTAGATTTTAACTCACGGTAAATGATTGGAGTCAAAGAGCGATAAGTAACTATTTTATACTCTTGTAACAATTGCTCCAGTTTCTAATCCCCTTAATATATAGGTCCGGGTAAAAGTCTTTTCCCATTATAGTATGTATGAACTTGTAATAAAATCTTTTCTCTATAAAAAAAAGCTCGATATTTCGGTACCTCACGAGCTCACTGGAAGAAACCTAATGAACCGTGTACTCATTTGTGATTTTTTAAGCAAAAGAGATTTTATTACAAGTTACATATACTTATACTATAATGCGAAAAGACTTTTTCCCCGACCTAATAATTTCCTTCAGTCGTAACACCAAACGGAATATGTCTGATATTCTAGCAGCACGTATTCGAGTTTACTTCCCACTAATATTGTTGGAAAGTTTATAAAGTGTTTCAAGTTTATAAACCATGTATTAAGTGTCTGACATGACGGCAAACTAGCTCGGTTACAAAGCGGGTGTTTGATTTCCTTTATTAAACTAACTTTGATTATATTCTCTGGTTTTGTATGGGGGAAATGCTTATATCTATGTAGGAAAGTTTTAGTATTTTATATTTCCGTTGTTGGGCAATTGTTTCCCTCTTACATCACCACAAGTGTTGGTCCTAGGTAGGTTTCCAAGTCGTTTAGACAAAGATGACTTGACTTTGCTCAGGTAAATAAATATTTTAATTAACTTTCTGGAACACTGAGTCTTAACGTTTTTTCTTTGAATGTACTTCTATTAAGTAAGCAATTTTTAACTCTCGTTGGGTCGCGTTTGGAAGATTCCTATAATAATGTAGTCAAGTACAATTTCATGAAACAAATACGGATAGCGTTAGCTTTTTTGTTAGAAACTGGAAATTACTCTTCAAACATATTATAACGCTACCTAAGCTGCTGCTAATTATACAACCTCAAAGACAGAAAATGGAGACTATTCCTACAAATTAGTATACTAGTTCTAAATACTTACACAAGAGAATAAAGACGAACAGCACGCTGGTGAAGCCGGCGACGAGGTAGAACATGAGCTTGAGGTCGCTCGCGATCTCCGGGATGGTGCCTTGAGCGCGCACCAGCATGGGCGGCAGGAAGAAACCCACCGCTACTCCTAACTGTGGGACAAGAGAAACGAATATTAGTATAGCTTTATGAAGTACAGTAGAATTGGTGTACTGCATTTCGGGTCTATATCTAATATGGAGTTTGGTATAAATAGGTTAGAAAAATATGGGATTTCTTAAATAGGTCAAATTATTTGATTTAATGTTAATGTGTATAGGTTTAATGCTGGCAATATGGAAAATCAGAACTTGCAAAAAATACATAAATATCTTGACTACAAAATTGTATATAAAGTATTTTACATAATTATTAGAGCAATTATAGTTGATAAATACTAAGTAATATTTTGTTGATTTTACATCAACATTCTTTACATAAAAGTAGTAACTGGAAGTACCCTTACTAAGCTGTATTACATCGGATTACACGAACAAAGTTGAGATTATTAAAAACTGTCTGTTACGGAAAAAGCTCTATTTCGGAACTAAATTTCAGCGAAGCCGGTGTAATACAGTTTGAAAACAATGTTATTACGTTGCTGTAGTATAACTTCATCTATGTAAAACAATCTATGAGCTCAACAAAATTTCTTGCTCTGCTCACACCCATGTTGTGTATTTGTACAAATAAGAAATAATGTGCCCTCTTAATATATGATCCAAACCACACACAAACATAATATCACGCCTGTTATACCCGAAGGTGTGGGCAGGAGGTGCATAAAATACACATACGTTTAGCCACCTTTTAGTTTTAAAACTTGGTAAGCAATAAACGATTTAACTTGTTTCGTTTTCATTCATAATGTCAGTCCCATGTAATCTATGCGAAAGATCTTAACTAATTTGTTCCAAATCTGAGTGTAAGCTGAGTTGATTTTTGTATAGGTACCAATTTGTAAGTCCTTAGCGCCAAATTATTTCCTTCTGCAAACGTCGGCATTAAAAAAGAAATCGCTAAAAGTATTTCAGAGGTGGGGTACCGTCGAAAATTGCCAAGTCAAACAAAACTGAAAACAGATTAATGAGTTTGTGAAAGGACTCGCACCTTTCCTAAAGCAATGTTTGAACGAAGTTGCTTTTCACTTTTGTAAGCAGGTATTACGATCGATGACATTGCTTTTGGTAAAAATTTTGGAAGCTATTGATGTATCATATAATGGACCAAGCATTAAAAATTTGGCTAGTTTCATTTATATAAGTTTAGTAATTTAGCTGCGAATGTTTGACATGGATTTCTTTTTTATTTACACCTGAAAGAAGCGGTCGCCCGTGACTTCGTCCGCGTGGAGTTTAGTTTTCACACCTATTAGCCTTAGCGTGATGCTAGATAGCCTTTCCTCATAAATGGTATATTCAACGCAAACAATATTTATTCATTTCGAATCAGCAGTAAGATTAGCGCGATCAAACAAACAATCATTTTAGCTTTACCTACTTATAATATAAATATTTCTGACTTTATTGCGATACTAGGTGAGGTGAACGAAAACCTAATTACAAAGAAGCTTACAAAATCTTTTAATTTGTTTGTATTGTACATATATCTAACATCCCTATTTTATTATTCTTTCAAACTAAGTAATTCCCCTGCGTGCTATTTTTCATGCGTTAAAGGTGACTTATTAGCTATTGATGTCAATCAGCAATCGCAATACAACTCAAGAACAATACTCTGATGACAACAGTACTATAAATATATATTACTAGTACCTATATATTAATATCATGTTTGACAAGATGTATGGATTTAAATGTAGCAAGGGAAGTTTGTAAAGATCTGTCTAGCATAAGCAATAAAGATACTGTAAGAAATGATTCCCAAACATAAACGTCACACTTGTTTTACTAATCTTATCGTGTTTAATCTTATTTACAATTAAACGGACTATGTACTCAAAGATAGTATAAAGACAAAGTAAAATTTATATCTTAACGCTAAGTTAAACAAATCATAATAAAAAAAAGTGGTTTATTCACTTTTATAGACTGTAAAACTCTTTTGTCGTAGTTTGTATGAAATTTAGCTCAAATTGTATTTAATCCTGTATTAAGAATAACATTGTAATCATTTGCTAATAACTCTCCCAAGGTTCCGTGCACAGTTTTACGATTATTACGAGATTTATAATTTCTTTGAAATGCTTAAACATATCCGAGATAATAATATTTGCATACATGATTACAGGAAAATGGAATAACATTTCATCATTTCATTTTTTTAACCCGTTTCTGTTCCACTGCTCGGTAAGGATCTCCTTTCGAACGAGGTAGGGGGTAAGGAGGCCTTGGGTTGGGGACTTTGCATGCCCCCAATATATTAAATGCACGAATCAAATTTTAGGTACGCAAGGTAAAACCTTGCATGCCTAACGATCACGATGTTTTCCTTACTAACTTCTAAAAGTTATTGGTGTCTTGCCTTGGGTTCGAACCGTCGACCACTAATGTGGGAGATGTCAACTTATACCACTCGACTATCACTGCTCTACTAAATCCTTGTGGATTTTTTATAGCAATTTCTAGCGTTCACTGAATTGGGCCTCTCATAAAAATGTTAGCTATTATTTTTAACTCACTATTAAATTTATTCAAATCCCTAAAAAATAATGAGACAGACTATAACCTAAATCGTTAAAACGTGCCTTTTCCATACAAAAAAGAAAAACGTTCAGATTGAGCACATCCTCTTTTAAGTACCTAGTTTGAAAATAAACGGTTAATACACACTTTACGCAAAATAAATCATTTTAAAAGCCAAAAGTTTGCGTAAACCGGTGTCAAAGGTAAATTTTTAATAACGTCAGTTGGCGAGTCACCCGCTCGTTAATCACTGCACTCTGTGTACGTACTCTGTCGGACAAAAGCCTATTATTTGTGATTTATAAGCCGCTATGTCATCGTCCAGTTAACGTAATTGAACATTTTTCATACAAGCGTAGCCTTTTGACGCGTTTAGGTGAAGCCCCTTTCATTACCTGCGTCGTTAGAGGTGGAAAACAGATTTATGTACAGTAGACAATTCTCTGAATCTTCTTCTTTCACGTTAATGACTTATTGCCAGTATTTATTTTATACATATCTTTGAATGGATCACTATTATAGCGGGGTTAATTTCATACCGTCCCTAGAGGTTTTAGGTTTCAGCAAAACTGTACAGTTGGTTTTTATTTTCAAAGATTTGTTTCTTTTCGCAGTGTTTTAATAGGTATTTTGCCTTAAAAATTATTGTCATATACCTATGTATGTTAGATCCATCAATGAACCAACAATAATGATATGCAACATTCTGACCAACACCTATTCTTAAAGTGACAAATATAACACAACAAACAACAACAAACATTCCAGCAAATATTTTGAACTCTAACAAACTTTTTTGTTCTGTGCACAACATAACTACAAATAAAAAAGATTTAAAGCTGGTCAACCTTTAACTATAAATAAAAATGGTCTACCTATGTCTTCAGTAAGGACAGGTGACAGATTTACCGAAGCTCCCGCACCAAAATTCTTTCTGCAAAGACGATTTACATACATTTAAGAATGGAGAATGTTAACAAATTTGGGTTATTAGCTCTCCATATTCTTTGTTAAAAATAAAAAATACTAGTGAAAGAATTACTTTGATACGTCAATTAGTTTCCGATTTATAAGTAAAACAAGTTGTAACAGCGCGAGTCGGTGTGACGTCATTGTACATCACGCTAAGTCTGGCTCACATAGTCATTTTTAATAATATTTACTATTATTACACTTTAAATGTAATAAGCAGACGAAAACACAACAAAATACTGCATAAGCTATTATATGTACGGCTGTAGACTTGATATTAAGCGGGACGCGGCCCGCGCGGCATGGTGTACTATGACGTCACGCTGTTGGCGGGACTCGATATTTTTTGAAACTTTGAATGCTTGTAAAATCAAAACTACTTGGTATTTTTGACTAAAACAAAAACTAGTTTTCATGTACATGTACAGGCTTTACTGAGTCAAAATTTCAAGCGATTTGGCATACCTAGTAACATTCTCCATTTCCACGACCCAAATCTAGGTAAGAAAAGTTCGTGGTACAAATAGACCGTGAAATGAATCCCGCAAGAAGAATCGACTCTATCAATCTTTGCAAATATGATCTAAAGTTTTAAAACCAATTTTGATCGATTAATGACTTTCTGAATATACAAGGGACTGAATTTGAAAAAGAACACTTTTGTGTAAAACTTTTTCTTTTACATACTGATTGCGGCTCGACTTTTTCATTCTCGTTTCCCAATTAAATCAAGTTCTTTTCATTAATCTTCAAAACACTTACAAAATCAAGAAAAATATAACTTCAGTCTATTTTAGTCTTATTTTACAATTACACAAGTGTTACGACATTTAAAGTCAACAGCAAAAAGTAATAAAAGGACACCCTCATCCTCATAAAGACAAAAAAACACGACTACCAAACATTTACAGCCATTGGCAAAACAAAACCTTCTATAATAGCAGTACCTTCGTTCCGTGTAAAAAATGCAAAACATTTACATCGTGAAATAAACTCCGGCCGGATCCCCCGCGTCCGATAAAATGTAGCCTCAATTACAATTGTCGCCGGTGCACGTGCTCACTAACAACTGTCGGGGACATTACTTTTTATTCCAAATGAAATATGTCCTGTTGTCCACTTTTTCAACGAATTTCAAACGAGAATAACGTCAGCAAGCTTTTTAGGGTACTGGACGAATGTTACATTTTTTATACAAATGTCTGAATCCTGATATTATAATGCGAAAGTTTGTAGAGATGGATGTATGTATGCTTCATGCTCTTTCACGAAAAACTTTTTATTTCTAAACCCATCACTGCTGGGCATAAGTCTCCTCCCGAGCGAGGGAGGGGTTAGGTCTTAAGTCCACCACACTAGCAAAGTGAAGGTTGAGGACTTTGCATGCCCTTACGAGAAAAGTAGGTACTGGCAAGATTAAAAAAAAAAATACCTAATATAGTTGATATCCTAGCACATAGCATACCTACTCTTTACCAAGGTAAATCTTTTCACGCAGACGAAGTCATGAGCAAAGGCTAGTTTAAAATAGAACTAGATAAAGGATATAGTACTCTATTATGTTAGCAATAAAGTTGAAACTACGTAATAAACGGATCTAGGTAATACAGTATTACATTATGATGGCTGGCGAGTGTATGATACGGGTATTTAAAGAGTAATAGTTTGTACTAAGCTATTCATTCTGAGCAGAATGTTTTATGTTGTTATTTCTAAGCTTATTTTGGTTTAATTTATACTAACAAAATAAAGCGAAATGCTAGTTTTGTAACAGCTTTGGGAGAATTACTTAGGGGGCAATTTGATATGATAATAGAAAATCATAAATTATATTTTATGATGTCACAAATGCTACATCTAAATTCGAAGTAAGTACTCTTCTTTCAGCATCTATGGTTTGGAGGTCCTTAATTCTCTATAACTTAAGGCACTGAAATCGTAGGTGCTGAAATAGTAAGACACCCAAAATTCAGATTTCACGAGGGTATTAAAACAGTCACTGTTCCTTTTTAAGTGACGACAAGTTTTACCCCCTGCAGAAACATACAATGTGTTCAAAACTACACTGGCCTACCCATCAAAATACCTTCTGCACAAGAATCTAAACATCGCTGAAGCACGTGAAATATTTCAACTACGACTGTTAAGGTAGTGTCGTTCTCGTACACCGTGAATTTCGCCTGAAACCCGTGAGGAACGAGCGCAAATACCTCGTGACATAACTGCGACTAAGTACTGACGATGTAAGTACTTTGACAAGACAAGCATGTATTTTGCTTGAAACCTTAATATGTTCAGGTAAATACTAAGTAGGTTATAGGCCTTTTAACAGAATACCTGCAGTAAATTAATACTTATCAACAGCAATATAAAACGAAAACAGCTGCTTTCATTTTATTTGTAATGTAGAGCTAAGCCCAAGAAAATATTATACTTACCCCTCTTTTTCTTATGGTACAAAATGCAACATTGATATTTTATACTTTAATTAAATGCAGGTTTATCATATTCCGTTCATTATCGTGCTTATCTCATATTTTCCAAGTTTCTTGCCGGTTACCAATTTCCGGATGATTATATTATAAAATACAATTGTGAAAATAAAATCTACTTCAAAGATTAATCATTACAAACGAGGACTTATGTCAACAAGATAGTTAGTGTTAGGAACACACTCTCTCTTTTAAATTACACTGCAAGATATTCTAACTAAAATAAACATAGGTGCTCTACGGAATTGAAAGTTGCATACATTTTCTGTTTGAAAAGGATCGAGTTACGCTAACCCTGCCGTAGTCTTGGAACCGGTAAACGAAACGTGTTCACACAATATTGGTTTATGCATTCGAATCACGACGAAAATGTTTTTACACACGACGGAACAAATTGTATTACGGTGCAAATACAATTTGCTACAGTCAGAGGCGCTTGGTTTATCAAAGCTGATAAATTCAAAAAGCTTTTTTTGCTATATGAAGGATAGAATTAACGTTGCCGTAGACATAATTTTTATACCTGAACTCATGCTTTATATCTGTTCATGATCATTTTAATTCTTCTGTACTTTAGTGGAAAATAAAAGTTTGTAACTGTTTTATCTAAAGATTTGGACGCTACAGTAGGTTTATTACTTAGCGTTTGTCCCATTAAATTGTAAATAAACACGATAAGAAGAAAAAGTTAATAAAATACTGGACTCTAAAAAAAATCTTTGAAAGCTGGATAGTGGATCACTAACCGACTTTGTGCTATTTCCTATTAATCGAAAATACACTTTAAGCGGTAACTTTTTAACTCTTTTGTTGAAACCCGAAAATAACTACCTAAACATAAACCTTTCAGCAATTTCGCAAAACATACTAAAAGGGCTCACCTACCCATTCAATTTCAAATGTAAATTTAAATCCATTATCAATGTGAATCCTAATAAAAACTAACCCTAAGTCCTCTGATCCTAGTTCGTGGAATCTCTATATACATGCACGTACGGAACCGTAAATACCAGTGGATCGCATTGGGTAATAAATAACAGCATTAAAGAGACGTGGGCGAGGCCGACAGAGCGGTGTTAACTAAGTCAGAGCGAGTGAGCTTCAAATAAACTGCGTGCGAATACTCACCAGTTGCATTTGCGATAGGATTTTAGCGATTTAGACTCACTTTATCGCAATAATAATAAGGTTTTGATTTCTAATACTTTTATGTAATAAGCCATAACCAGATTATGAGAGTAAAGGAATAGAGAGTGTATGTATTTTGCACACACTTGGTCACTATAAATAAAGTCCTGCATAGTTGGCTGGTTCGAAATTGGCCAGGACGTCATCATAAATATTCAAGCTTTTTATGGTCAAAACAGAATAAGAACAACTACTGCAACATTAGTTGTAATTAACATAGGTTACACACGATTTTCTGAACAGTGCTAATCTGAAAACAATGTAAAATAGTCCAAAGCAATTATAGAGTACCAAGGAAAGCCTAAGTCCTTCCATATGTTTTATGCATCAGGTAAACAGGATTTGATTTCTAAATTTAGACACTTTCACAAGCAGTAATCGGCTAACACGGTTCAGTCTAGCTCATAAGAAAAATGTAATGTTATTGTCCACAGAAAATAGGATGGTTTAACTGCAATTTAAAGACAATCAAACTAAATTGAGATGCCAGCTAAATGCCGTACAAATTGCTCGTTATTTGTAGCAAACAAACAAACATAGAAGAATTTTCCATGGTACAAAACGTTACATAACCATGCATACAATTGCAGATGTTAGTATCAATTTGACGAATGATAAGCGTCTGGGGGCCAGTGACAATTGGATGATCGCTTCCGAGTGCCGCAATCACACGAGCTGCTCTAAACACGTAGTGCTTTGTAAAACAATTGGACCCTGAGAGTAACCGTGTTGGGAAGCTGTAGGAAGCTGCATTTATGCTGGTTCTTCGTTTATTTGTTTTATATGCGAAGCTGTATGTAAATGTGTAGGATAGTCATTCACTTTTTATAGCAGATTTTGTTAGTTCTATAAAATGGGGTCTAATAATATTGCTATATATTAAGTATGGAAACAAAATTTCAGGCTAGTATTGAAAAATCCCAAAACATGAAAACTTTAATTGCACTTTGTTCGCGTCGGTAATCGAGTCCGAGACTTCGTAATCAGCATTCAGGCTACGATATATACCTACCACAACGTTATTATTTTTTTGATTCATACAGTTTCTAAAAAATCTAAATCAAAATCAAAGTGTATTAGTGCTTCCAGAAAACCTAGTTACTACCAAGACTACCAAGCCAGCGTTATTGGTTTGACGATTGATTTTTTTAATGAAGTAGGTAACAACTACAAATACAATTTCTCTGTTTCAAAATACTTTTTCTTTGAAGTACTTTCTAAAAAGGTAGGGTTTAAGTCATACTAAAATATTAATCGAAATATGAAAGAATTACAGAAACTCAACTATTAACGTAACTGCGTCGATGAGACTGATTTATTTCTAGCCGAGGAAAAAGATTCTAGGAAGCGTAGGACGCAATAGATCACTGGGTGTTACACAACTTAAGATTAACCCTGATAAGTAGGTACTATTCCAACTACTAAGGCTTCCGTACAAATTGATTACAATGCAATGCTTTCCCGTGTCACGCGAATGCTATTAGACAATTATTTATATCACTGCACTGAAGGTTAGAATAATACTGACGATTGAGAGTCGAATTGAGACATTACTGATGATTTAGACCTGCTAAAGGATATTTCTACTTCTTTTTAACCGACTCCAAAAAAGGGAAAAGATTCCGATTCGACTGCATTTTGTCAACCTTTTTTTTTACGTGAGTTATCAGTTATTTAGATAGCTCTGCACTAAAGGTTAGAATAATACTGACGATTGACAGTCGGCTGTGCGACTGAAGGTCTCACTACTGATGATTTAAACCTGCGACCGTATATTTCTACTTCTTTTTTCAATAATTTTCGTTACGTTGCGATGTCATTTACAAAAAAAAAATATAATAATCAAGAAAACAGTACCAAAATTGATGATCCTAGTTTTGTATTTAAAATGTTTTTTATTATTATTTTTAGAATTATAAGCTAGGGAGTCGAAAATTAATAGATGACTTATGACATAAACCTGTAAAAATGGATTGTGCAGCCGTGTAGTTCTTAAACTAACAGCCGAAATTGTCGAGATTGTAACATTATTCCAATCAGTTCAACGATTATAAAAATAAGTCATTTTTGTCCTCGTGTCCTTATCGCTCAAACCAGTGGCGAGAGGAAAATAGATATTAGAAGCATTTATCTCGGAACAAGGCACAGCTGAGGCTACAAGTCTACACGGCCAAGTAGAGACTTTTCGAAAGCGAACGTAAAATAATAATAATGTTTATGTAAGAGCCAGTTAGCTCCTTACACTGTATTTTTGTAGTTGTAGAAGTTGTGATAGCACACAGAAAAGATCACAAGTGCGGTTTCTCATCCTTTGAGCAGTCGACTCAACTGCACAAAACCAATATTGAATTGTTCTCAAAGCGCGGTTTACTTTGTAACATCAGTGCCAACAGCGTGTAAGCCAAGGATCCAATAAGGAAAAACTGTAAAGAGCGATCGGTTACTGACCTCGAACCATAAAGCCAGATGTTACATTCTTTGTGATGTGGGACCCAAGTATAAGGCATAAATTTCACATAGTTGTCATGGGGTAAGCAAAACCTTACTAGTAGAATAATTTGTACGAACTAAGACGTTCTTTTGTGCTTCAATAGGCATACTTGAACCCTTAGCTTCAAATTTGATTCTGATTTTAACTTGAAATCATCTTTAAATACCACGACCTTAATAATCAATAAACAAAATAAATATATTTTGTGATAACTCACACACGGTCATCTGATTCCAGACTAAACAGACTTGTACTATGGTAACCAGATGACTGATAAACATATACTTATATACTTGTAAATACATACAGATTTAAATAGATACATTCACAACCAGGCTCAGAACAAATACTCGTGCTCATCACACAAATATTGGTCCCGGTGGGATTCGAACCCGCCACACGCGGCGCTACGATTATTGCGGCGAGGTGACCACTCTAACTACTGCGCCAAACGTTCAGTTATAAAATTAATGCTGTAAAACCTAGTTTGAACTTGACATTTCTGCCTACTTTATAGAGTTATCGAAGTCATTAAAATTTTAATTGCTAATAAAGTCATTGCAGAACCAGTACCTATGCATTATAGAGTTATAGCTTGATTGCTTTGACAAGCAAGACTATCTGGAATACAAAATCAGAAAAATAATTTCAAATGATAGAAACCAAAATCATAAAACCCAAGTATTTCTGATGTAACGTCACCATTTTTATCGGCGCCATAAATCATTGGATGCTTCTTAAATACGTCTCGGTAATAAAATTTCACTAGGGTCCTCGCTTGTAAAATATTTTGCGCTCTTATCAACCGAGACAGGCTAGAAGAAATTGCCTATCAACTTCATTAGCTGTTAGCACTTATTATAATGTATTAAGGTTCATAATTGAATAACTTTTTTGGGTCAGTCAAGGTCTTGTCCTGAGGGCCTTGCGCGATGATTTTTATTGGTGTTTCCTTCTACTTTATTAGATTCAGTAACGTGTGCTTACTGTTTAATATATGTTGTGTTACCAATGTTATTTCGTGTAATTAAATGTGTTATTTTATTGTACTACTTATTACATTATGCAGATTTGTCTATGTACTTAAATACTATCAACTATAACATTTGCATTACAATTTGCCTGTCGCTATGTTCTATTTAGTTCAATGTTAACACCTGCCTAGGCAAAGCAAGCACGTATAAAATAAAGTGTAGTAAGTAGTAGTATATAAGTATCTACTAGATCAAAAAACCAGACAATAGTAAATTACGTGTAGTCTTAAACAATTCTATCAAGATCATACATCAGTATTACGTCACTGCATACCAGTTTCTCGGGGAAATCCCAGCATCAAAATCGTGCACAGCATTCGGTATTTTTGTGTAACAGTATTTAATTCAAACAAGTTCCTGTTACAAAAATTAACTCTCAATATTCTGAGACTTAAATATAAAATATTTTTCCACCATCGAACGACTGCAGCTTTTAAAACATTACTTATTTTGATGCACCTCGAAGTTCTATTCATAAAAATCCATCTAAGAACATGACTATCTTAGCAAGAGTTTCCAAAATATATAACACAAAGAATCTCTCAACTTTATACGCAAATTTGAAAGCATCTTCAACCCAACAAGTGGCATCAAAACCCTTTTAAACCTATAACCCTATAACCCAGTGTGTACTTGCATCGGAACAACAAAGGGTCGCAACACGGCCCTTGTGTCCGCGAGCCACTCTATTAAAAATTCCATTATCGTTCGATTAGAGAGCTAACAGGACCCATTAACTCGGCCTGAGTGCCTCTTCCGAACCTTGTATTGGATATTGTTTCAAATTCTTGACGGAAGATACAATATTCCAGAGTGGAGAGGGCTAAGAATATCAAGATTTTTGTAAAACTTGTTACTTTCCGTGATATAAAAGTTGTCTTGCAAAGTATCCAGGAAACATAGGATCCCGCTATACTCCGACCTCCACGGTTAATGACTGAAAGATATATAATGTATTCTTTAACCAAGCCAGGTAATAAAAAAAGAAGATAAATAATCATATTCTGGACTGATTTTTTAGACGATACATTCAATTCGCAATATTTTATTTATTGACATATTTTATTTAAAAAAATATATATTTTATCCAATAACCAGTTCGGTGAAGGTCGTTGTATTAGCGGGATCTTAGCTTAAGTATAATTGTTCAAAATTCTATCGAAACACAAATACTACAACTGATACCTTATATTCTACTAATAACGATATAAATCAAATGAGAGCAATGTAATATTGACAATAGTAACAAACAAGTGCTCGTTAATCGTGATCGTTCTGTGATCTCAAGATCTTAACAAATCGTTGAAAGTTAAAGCCATTTATCAGGATATTGCAGACTCTCAACTTTAAAATATCGTTACGCGTTTGCGGAACTTCGATAACAGTCATTTAAAGTTATATTCTTAGGACTAGAAGTCGTTCTTTAAAACTTTAAAAATAATAACGTCACGTTTGGTGCAGTGGTTAAAGTGATCGTTGTCGCAAAAACTGTTTTCCAGTGCCTTGCGGAATCGAACTTCACCCAGGACAATATATTTGTGCCATGGACACAAGTATACGAGTATGTTCTGAGCCTGGTTGTCAATTTATCTATATACGTACGTATGTATTACAAAGTACATAAGTATGTTTATCACTTATTTGATTATGTCATTACAAGTTTTTTTTTAGTTTGGAATCAAATGACCGTGTGCGAGTTGTCCAATGTTATTTATTTATTTTTATAGATATATGGTATAACACACACATGACATAAACATTTTCAACCTAATAAACGTATGTAAAGTTAAAATTATATTCAAACTAGCCACGTCATTGTCATCGTCTATCATACAACAGTTTGTCCGAATGGTCTAATTTTGGAGCCGTTAATCCATTATTTAAACGAGATTGGATCCTTCCCAAAATAGCCTGTACTTGTTCACAACTATCTGATGGTATCTGATGATATTTTTGGAAGTTTAGTGATTGTTTGTACAAAAGGGTTCGATATTAAAATGTCAAAAATAATGTGATGAAGATAAATGTTTTGTAGAGATCGTATTCTGTAAAGAGACTTCTCATATTGGGCATATTTTTGACAAGAATTCCAGCGATTTCCACTGTTAAATTTGTAGTATATAATACTATACTATACTATACCTATAGTAAGAATTTATAATAATTAAAATAACGTTTGCGATCGATATTATCAACAAAATGATTTAAAATATGCTACAAGTCAACAAAAATATATACAATTTACAAATCGTATTAGAAAGTAAAACGAAAAAGAAAGAAAAAAATGATTATTTACTTAAAATCGAAATACCTTATTTTCCTGTGATCATATCATGAACTAATCACAGGTTTTCCCACGATGACTTCGTGGGTATAACTAATAACTATAATTATTATGACGATTATAAACAAACCCATCTAAGGATGTGTCATTCCACAACCGTACTTACTAAAAACACAGGCAATAAATTAAGAATGCCAATATTATTCTATTCAAAGGAGAAAAAAAATTATAGTAAAAGAGGAACTACAAATCATTTTTCATTAGCTCTTTCATGGATTTTTTTTCAATTCCAATTTACCCTTATTTCAATTTTCTTGAAAAAGAAAAGGAAATCACAAAACCCATTTTTGTCTATTAAGAATAAATAAAAGAAATTTGGAACAAAAACATAAAATCTAAAGAGGCTTATTCAATATCCTCGGATTATCAGGACTTATATTCAATTTATTTTTCTCCGGGAAAATTGTCTCAGAAAATGCACAGTTTTCGTAAGATAAACAAAATAAACAAGCAATTTATTGTGTTACCTTTAATTAGTGTCAAACGTAAGAATAAATCAGATAACAGCTTGGAATGACAACAATCCGATTACAAGGAAACTTTGGGAATTGTAACTCGTTCGCAAGTTGAAGGAAAGTTGCGATAAATTGTGATTAATCTTACTCCTTACTTAATGGAATAAAAGCATTCTTCGGATAATTCTATTTAAGGATACGGAGAAAATTTACTGGATGTTGTTACAAGACAAATTTAACTAATTTTCCGTAGTTAAATAAAAAGTTATTAATTTGTGTAACTTAATTAAAAACATAATTCACTATAATATATTATTTTAGAGGCATTGAATTTCCTGCTCGCTCCCTATTACACGGAAGTAACATAACATTGTTAACCGGCAAAACGTGGGTGTATTCCATACACCTCTGCCTAACCTTCGGGGATTACAGGCGTGATATTGTTAATAGGCGTGTATGTTTGAGTATGAATTGCTAACAGTAGAATATATCGTTAGTTTCTAATTCATAGTTATGTTATTATCTATAAGTACACTGTATTATTATTATTATATAACTAAAACTTTTCTATTATCCTAAAAATACTTGCTTAACCTAAATATTACTATTGCCAAAAGCTCAAATCTCCACTTACCTGGTTGCCAAACACACCGACACTGCAAGCAGAAGACACTTGGTCAGCTCCGAACCAGACGGCCGCCAGTCTCGGAGGCACGTTGAGGATGAACACCTGGGACATGGCCACCACGGTCTGACCGGCGAAGCCCAGCCAGAACATGTCCTGAGGCACTGAGAACACCTTCAGCCATGCGCCCGCGCATGTGCCGAAGGAACCTATGATTGTAGTCACGCGGAGATTCTGAAACAAAAGATAGGAAGATTTGAATTATGTGTTCATTTTGATAGTGGTTATAGTCAACTTAGTAGAGGGTCATGGCTTTCACGATTTATCTAGACAATAATTGATAACTCTGAGTAAGTGCAAAATAAAGCAGCCATAGTTAACCAACTTGAGAAGCTAAGCCTCCGCCAGCCATGAATCTTTCATACACGGCTTTCTTTTATGTTGTAGAACTATACTTGTCTCTATTGATAGCAGAAGTCTACTTAATAAGATCCAAACTACACGACCTCTTTTCCTGAGAACAAGTCTGTGTTATTGAGTTAGTAACTAGATTGTCAAAAACTAGATTTGACATATTCGTTAGGTCTTGTTTGTTACCTGAGCTAATGAACATTCAAATTTTTTATCTTGATCTATATACGGAAGAACGCTTGATTTAAAGTGGCCATGACATTATAATATTATTATAACTTTGTAAGGGCATAACCAAGTATGTACTAAACAAATACCTATTGTTGTTACATTTTGTTTACAAATGATTATACAATGTATTACGAAGTCGTGTTATAAAATACATTGTTGTTTAAATTTTCCGCTTTATTTTAATATCCGTGAACATACTTTTAGTAATTAAACCTATTGTTTACATTTCTAGAAACGTAATCGCAATTTTTAGATAACAGTATTCTAAGACGAGTATTAATAAAATATAAATAACCGCTGACTACTTATCACGAGGTCTCGGGTTAGATTACTGGGTCGCCCAAGTAGTATTTTCTCATTTAAATTAGAATAAATCTCCGGAGTTAGGTAATGTGCCCAATATATGACAAAGAACTTTCTCTATGTGGCATAGGTCCAAGTCCAACATTGTAAATGGTGAAACGTGGGTGTCTTTCATACACCTATGCCTACACCTTCGAGTAACAGACGTGATGTTGTGTATGTAGGTATGTAAGCTAGTAATATAATAATTTTCAATCACTGCATGCATATTATGTTGGGTCTAAGCCTTATTTTGGGTTTCTTGAATTTATCATGCGTGTTCACAAATTACGCACGCGGTAATCAAAATAAGACTCGTACAAATTTCAAGTTCATATCCCACGTATCACGTAACATGACATAACATTACAATACGTGTATTTACCTAGTACATAGAATTTACGATCGCCTCGCACCACAGTCGTTTATCACTCCATTGTTAAGATAATACGAGGATTAGCTTTACTTCCATTATTACTTGTCAACACTATCTTATGTGAATTAAATCGTTGTCAGTTTTTAAATCATTTGCATATAAATCACACAATTTTTCCGTGGAAGAATTCAGAGATCGAGGAACGTCATTTGTTATGTTATCCCTGCAAACTTTCTTTCTTGTTTCATTAACAATAAAAATTATGGTATGATATTGTTGATACTTTTAAAACAGAAATTGATGATTTTCAAATATTTATGAATCCGTTATAGCATCAAAGTGCATTGGTTAAAATGGCTATCACGCCGGTTTGACTGCGTAAGGGTATAGTTCGGTTTTAAGATCAAAGATAGGTTCAATATTGTCTATTTGTACTTTGTACATTGATAAAAGTCCTGACAATACAAGATTACTTCTCAATGCGATCTAAAAATAAAGCATCCTGTCTCGTGCAACGTTTTTCTTAGAAAACCCTTATATAGAATTCAATATAAAGATAATTTTAACCCTTGAATGAAGAGAATAGCTACATTTTTCCCAGAAACATCCCCTACTGGAAGCGTAGAGGTGTAGAGGGTGGAATAGAAAATACGAGTAGCATTCTGAACGCGATTTGAAAACCCAACCGTGCGTAACCGTGAGCTCTGGCTAAACCAGAATATCGAAATATTCTTCCATTGATACGCAAATTCAATTCGTTGTACGGTAGACGCAAAATAAAAGTAAAATTTCTGCACAGACGTGATTTAATATGAATAAACTTTTCAAGTGTTGGTCAAGGATCTCCTTCTAGATGAGGGAGAGGTTACGGTTTACGTAAAAGGTGGACAAGGCATCTTGAGATTTATTTATTTTCTGAAAAAAAATCAACGATTTTAAACTCTTGCGAGTTGTATACATAATATTACAATGCAACGGGTCTTAAACGCGATTGAAAATCAAAGGTACCTTAGTTGACCGTACCCGAGGTTACGATCGAATTGCAACGACCAGCCAGTTGATCAATAATCGAGTATTATCCATTTATTCGAATTGAGACGACCATCGCCAACACGGACGTCATTCCTTTTAAGTTAAAATGATGTCAATGTTTCACCATCAATTTAGGTCTATTTGTAAATCTGGTTAAAGTGTGTCAAGATTTAGTTATCATTTAACAAATTCTATTTTCGACAATGTAAATATTTTTGCCCAAGGTTAGTATAATTTAGCTAATCTTGTAACTAAATACTTTAGCAGATTTAATGTTATTTGACAGTTATAAAGAGTTTAGGGTAATGTAAATGCTCGTAGATTATCTATTTGCTTGCTCTATATAAAATTGTTCGCTGAAGTAATAATCCTAGACTCTAAATTTCAAGTGTAGGGCGGCCAGTCAGACTGCGTCCATGACCGAAAGTAATCTACGCCAAAACATCAAGTAACAGAAAGTAAAATTTATGTTGCGTAAATCACGTATAATATTAGATGCCTGATGATTTGAAAAGTAAGCATGAAAGTTTATAGAAAAGTTGATTATTTTTGTAATCCCAAAGCGTAAAAGAAAAGTTTTCAAAGGATAAGGAAACTATTATGCAACGATCTACGTATTCAAATTACACACAGTAATCAACGTGACCATAATCCTTCAGTATCGTAAAAATAAACATGGCAAAGCCAAAATCCTAACCAAAAATAGTTTTTAATGCACACAATAAAACGTTTCTTTGTCTTCTTAAAATCCTTTAAAACCGCGAAAATCTTGCAATTATCAAGTAATGCATTAGTATGTTTGTTTATTATGATGATCGTGTTGTTAATGGAGATGATCAAATAAGATATTCATGTATGCAATTTCATCTGGAGCGAATAAGGAAGTTGTGCAAGAACATGGCAATCGTTTGGCATGTTTGTGTTCTGTTATTTATATGATTGCATCTAATAAATTTGTGGACGGAATTGAGAGGAAAGACGTGGAGGAAACGGAGGGGGTAAAAATATAGGGATGAAATCAAGTCTCTTTGATTAATTAATTTGAATATGTAAACACAATTTTTAATTTTAAACGCGTTTTCCGGTTAGTGAGTAAGTTATATTTTTAGGTGATTATAATTAGATTTTACCTGAATAAACTTGTCGAGTCCGCAATGGATATTGCAACTGTGCCGAAATGTTTGCAATGAACTTTATAAATGCTTGATCTCTTTAATTCCTTTAAGCAAACCTTTAAAATAGTTAAACAGTTTTTGGAACTGCTGATGTAGAATGGGTTATCTAATATAGATTTATACCTCATGCAAATTAAGATTTACAGAAATAATCTTAATTTGATCCTTCATTAGTAAGTAAGTTACAATAATAATATTACTGCCTACAACAGCTTGGTACAATTTGAGTACAAAGTAATTGTTTACATTATGTTGTCAACCTGTTTTACGTCACTTCACTCTCCTCGGTATAATCTATTCTTGTGTTCTGATAACCTCTGGGAAAGTCTTATCTGCAAGATAACCTCTGAACTAATGGTCTGGATATCAATAGATACATTGTACCTTTATGCACATGTATAATAATATTATTATAATCAATACTATAATAATAAATTTCCGTCAGACTAAATATTCTGCAGGAATTATAGGTTTTCGATGAAATCTTGACTTTAGCTTATATTGTTGTACTGATTTCTATCATTCGATTTTGGTCATTATATGTATCGGAAACTTGAAAACCCAAATAAAGAGAAACGATTCTAATCAACCTAGAGTTTCTAGAGTCTATGTAGCAAGAACTTATATTTAATCATGGAGCAAAAACAGACAAACAATTTAAAAAAAATCTTCCTTTTACAGTCACCTCAAAAGTAATAAAATATTTGCACCCGCAACACATGCAGATTGCACATAAATATATCAAAACTAGTCACAGAATTTCCATAAATCCAATCCACATTAGCAACTTCCAATCGGGGCAGTAAGTTGTAAAAACAAATTTAATTAAAGCTCGCAAGTAGCGATGGTGGTGCGGCGCAAAAACACGAGTTCTCGCGCAAAACAGTCGCAAACAACGCCAGATACGTTTTAATTAAATGTCGACGATGTCACATACAACTCAACGGGTATGTTGTTAGTTGGCTTGTACCTTTGGATTTGAGATAATCTGTAGGGCTGTAAGGGTAAAATTGCCTTACCCAAGACAGATTATTATTAGATACAGTCTTTTGTAGGTGCTATAAATATGACTATTATAGTAAAGTTTGGACATGGATTATGATGCTTTATTTCAATTTACCACTCACGAATTAGTTACTGTAAATCGAATTAATAAAATTGTCTTCTATTTTTTCTGAACAATATACAAGTAATTCTTATAAAAATCTGATTATAACATTATATTACTGCGAAATTATTTTAAAGGACGCATGTTTTCTTGAGAATGCTTAGAATGTAAGTAATATAATAGTAGTAATATAAGTTTTAAAGAAATAGACAATCCTCTTTCACAGTGCCTTTGTGGTGCGTTTGGTTGTGTAGGACTGCTGATCTCGAAGTTTTGAGTTCCATTCCCGGGTCGAGTGAAGTGCTGTGCTAATACAACTACGTACACCTTCGGGTATAACAGGCGTAACATAATGTCTGTATATGTACAGTTAACTAAATAGAATACACTGTACAACATCAGCAATACCAAGAACAAATCGATCAAGCTTAACCTAACCGCTTCCAATATCTTGAAAGGATTACGTGTGACAGTTTCAGTACTACACCATAATTAACGGGTCCCACACAATGTACTGCGCGGTATTAATTACAGGCTCCTTACAACATGTTCGGATAAATTGCGTGTACGTGCACTTAATGATTTAGGCTGGTAATGTGCTTATCTATCACTCATGCGTGGTTTGGAACACAATAGGTGCTATAAAAGCTGCAAGTAATTTGAGTGTCTGGAACTGTGTCTGAATATAAACGCGAAATATAACTGAAAAAGTTGGGGTCTATTCGATTAAAAATTTGGTTGAAATTCGCGTGCTTCTGTTCGTGTAGTATTCTGCTTTTTAAAGGTACTAACAGCACCAATAAGCATATAAGCTTATCGGTGCTGTTAGTATATTAGTACTTATCCAATATGGAACCAAATTTTTTTTCGAACAATTAGATTCTAGTTATTAAAGACATATTCAATTGAAAATTCATACACCTAATCCAAAAACCGGCGAAAAACATAGTCGGAATCCTTTAGCAGTGGATTAGCAAACATATTTTGAGCTAATTATGGTGAGAACACAATGATAAATTTGGTCACACAAGTCATAAAAACAGGGACACTTTCGCGGCAGCTGCTGATGTCATAAAGTAGGTCTTTCAGAGAACCTTGCAAAAATGACTTTAGTAAGAAATTACACATATCGCACAAGTTACTAAATCCTACTAATATTATACATGCGTGCATGCATATAGTTATGTGTTTCTATGTTTGTATATAATGTTATAAATCAAAATTAATGGCTACGATACCTTTTTTCAGTAGCTTAAGACGAGTACCCGTTGCATTATAATATTATGTGTACAAGTCGTAAGAGTTTAAAATCTTGTATACATGTATGTTTGTTACTATTTCGCGCAAAAACTACTAGACGGATTTTGACGAAATTCGGTACACAGATAGTTACTCTGCAACTTACTTGCAATATGGGATACATTTTACTATAGGATATCGTTTCACGGGAACGAAAGCACGAGTATAAACTAGTCTATCACAAACATAATAGATATCAGATATGAACGTCGGTAGTAGGTAATTTCCTGCATGTTTTCCTTTTCATCTGCGTGGACAATGCGCTGTATACAATGAGATATTTTCCTCGTTTATAGGTAAAGGAAAGATGACTATAGTTCAAACTTTTCTATATATCACAACACGTGTCTTATGATATTATGAGAAAAAAATCACTGACCAATATCTCTTTAATTCACAAAATCCGTACAGTCAGCTACAAAAGTCTCTCAACTGCTTTATCTTTTCAAAACCTCTTTATTGCTAAATGTTAATAAGGGCCTAAACTAGATAGAATCAACATTACAATCAAAGCTAAATGTTTTCCGAAGCAATAATATGCATGCTTAAAAAATATAGGGTTCTTTTTTATTTTATTTTATCGTGTGGTTAGTCGTCAACCTATTGTCGAAGGTTCAAGCCGTCCGAAAGGCCTTTGACGTGGCTTAACGACTGTTACCTAATTGATAACAACCTAAACCGACTTTTAACGTGCTTTCCGAAGCAATGAAACACTCAGCTCAAATACCACTATGCCATCATCCCTCTATGGAACGATCGCGCCAGGGGTTGCTTAACTTACAGATTGTTAACGGACCGGTGAGTGCAACTTGCTATGACCGTCTCAAAATATTTATAGGGTACTAGCGGACCCGACAGACGTTGTCCTGTCTAATAAATTAAAAATTAATTAAAAAAACATTGTCCAGCGGACAAAATTGTGAATCTAAACCATTCTCAGATCCCCTTGAACACACACAAAAATTTCATCAAAATCGGTACAGTCGTTTTAGAGAAGTTCAGTGACATACACACTTACAGAAGAATTACATATATAAGGATATAGGGTTGAATATGTAGTCGATTTTTGTTGCTTATTCTACATAATATAAAATAGGCGGATAAAATGTTCAAAAAACGCTAGCACTAAACCGTCCGTACATTATTAGTGAGTAAGTTCCGGCTCGGCCGGGATATAATTCAATTTGCATAGAACGGAACGTTGAACGTTTTGTTCAGATAACACGCTTATAAGTTAAACCTTGTGGCAAATGTGATTATGTTCTCAATGTTTTAGTCTGTTGTTTATTCTGTTTTTCCTGGATTTATTTATATAGAATTCAACTTAATAAAATATGTTCCCTTACAATCTTAATGTGTTATTTTTAGTTAGCACGATTTTAAACAATGAAAACACACTGTACATTACATAGTCAAATTAAAATTGTTTTATAATTAACATAATTTGATGCAATCATCATTTAACAGTCTCTACCCGTAGCCCATTTGACAGATTTTCCGTCATTACTTTAACGTTATTCCTCAAGTAAAGTTTTCTGCCGATTTTGAAATCAAAAATAATGAAAGGATAAGCTACATTTACAAAGACAGACTTTACATTACATTATTCAATTTCGAACCCAATATTTAACGACAACAGAGAGTCGCAACAAAAGAAGCCTCTGACTTAACCCAAAAAAGCCGGGTATTCTTACGAGGTACATTGTACCCGGATCGCGGGGGCACATCGTGTGAGCCGGATATACGCGGTCATACGTCACGGGAGACAACGATTTATCGCAATTGGATTCTGTAAGGATATCTGCGGTTGTAAAACAATGGAGATCGGGATTGTACGAATATATCAATATTGGAATATTATTATGTCTATAGTCAATGTATCCCAAGAGAATAAGATGTGATTTATATTCGTTCAAACGGGTCAGCAGTTCGAATGCAAGAGTATCTAAGGCCTTAGCAAGGGATTGTATGGAATTAGTAACGTAGCCGATCTTTCAACGATGTGGTCTCAGCCATAAATGACTTTAGAGCACAAGTTCAAAATAAGCAGACGACAGCAAACCACAAATTGCATCGAAAATAATTAAACATCGCACTGATCGATACTTATCGCATAAAACAGAAAAAAATAAAATAATAAATGACTATTGCATCTCTTTAAGAACTATTTAATGAGCTTCTATTTATTCTATTATATAACTCGCTAAGCAATTATCATCAAATATAATAATGTCCTAAGTCGTTCCAACGTATAAAATAAGAAGCAAGTACATTTTATTCCACGAGAAATTACCTGAAAATGAATTGTGAGGAGCGCAGGCGGAATTTCATTAGATTTGAATGAAGACGTTGCATATTGCGGAAAGAAATCCTCTCCGAGAGCAATCTTCAACTTAATATCTACTAGCGAGTCCTCGCATTAAATCTGTATTTAAACTAACAACTTTTTATTTACGTTCGTAGTAGAAAATTTCGTTTATTCAAATAGATTTAAATTAAATTATGAGGTGATGCAACCTTTCATATTTTTTATAGCTTTTAATGTTTATTGTTTAAATAAGTAATCCAGTATGAGAGTCATTACATCTTTCACAAATTGATAAACCACTAACTTTAGCGTGGCTTCCTAATACTATGGACTATCGACAAAATTTGTATGAAATCTTGATGAACGTCCCTAGCGTTTGCCAAAAAGACAAATTTTTAAGTACATTTTAAATGTCAATCTTTCGATAGTCGAAAGTAGGTACTAACTGTAGAAATTTGTGCTACTGCTGTCAAAATTAATGAAATAGAAAAATATTGTTGGCGCTAAATTATAAGAATATCATTATTACTTAAAATCATTTACCTCTAAAACGTATCTCTACACTAAACACCAAAGTTGTGCAATGACCAATAGTTACACACAACAAACTACCTACATCCCTAAATTAGCACACACTGTCAATAATAGGTCAGTTAAGTTAACTTAGAAACTAAACATAGTTTGCACACAGTTCGTAACTTGTGTGTGTTCACTAAACTTAACTCTGAACAGTATCAACTCACATGCTCATACGAGTAGTTTGAAATACTTGTCTATTGGGAAATCATATTGCAGCCGTGACCTATTCAAGATTATTTCGTCGTTAGTTTACAATTTTCTACAATGACTTTTCCACAATTTCTTGAAATTAAAATGATGTTTTACGCTCTAAAAATAACGATAAAAAGTAAATTTGTCAATAGGTATATTTTGCTACAAAAATTGGTGTTTACCACTCTGCTCAGTCAACGCCAATTTAATAAAAATACATTATAATCTATTTAGAAAACCAATAACTCAATCGGACGTCTAAGCCGTGCTGACATTTTTCTCGTAGAACGCATAGGTATTTGCTTATAAAATCTCCTAAAAGCCTGCGTTAAATGTGTCATATCAAATGTATCAAGCCTAATCAAATTCAATATACCATTAATATTATTAATACGAAAAATGTGAGGATATTTGTTATTCTTTCATCAAAAACTGAGACTGACTGCGAGGACTTTCATGAAAGCGATATAAGTAGTTTGAAACCTTGATCAACACAAGAAGGATTTTATACTCCCGCAAATCTTCGTAGACAAAGTCGTAGGCATAAACTAGTAAAACATACATTATATTAATAACTTACACAGCTCATTAACCCTCATCAAACGAACCGAATCAACGTACGTATTAAAATAAAACAAATAGCGTAAAAGCCTCAGTTATCATTAGAATCAACTCGATCCGGGTCAGAGCACATCTTGGATACCCGGCTTAATTGCGTGTTGCTAATACGCGATCCGGTTCAAGCCTCTTATCCGTCTGTTAGCCTTCGAACAGATTCCGCTGTTGCGTTTGAGCGTAAGAAATAAAAAATTTATCCGGATTTTCATTATGGTTGAAATTAAAATATATAAATTTCACTTTTACTTATGGATTTGAGTTTAGACCATTCTTAAATTAAAGGTTCCTGTTTCTTTTATTTTCCTTTTTATAGGATTCATCGTGTTTTGGCGAGAGTGGTTAAATCAATCCTCTCACACCATGGGAGAATGAAACCTGAGGTGTAACCTCCTAAAACTACACTTGACCACTATTGTAACGAAATAAGTTATATTTTGGGAGAAGAACGCAGTAATATAAACTATTACTTTTTTTTTGTGGATCGCACAAATAATTGTTCCGTGTGGGAATCGAACCCACGAGCTCCCGACGCAATGGTAGCAGCGTAGCGACCTAAACCTGCGCCACGGTGGCAGTCAAAATGGATATTTCATCATCTATTCCCTATCCAGTTTGATAAACGACCGTTTATTTGGGTTTTCCTGCTGCTAATCTCTGTCTATTACTGACTAGTTTTTGTAGTTTGTTTTTTTATACATTGTTCTGTTTGTGTTTCATTAAGATGCTAATGTTGTTACAAAAACAGCATAATATTTCATGGTAATTAGACTTGGTTCTGAACACGTGTCAGTCGTTAAAAATGAAAAGTTTTATGTTTAGGAATATCTTTAGTTTTGAAATTTTCTTAACTACATACTAGGGAAGAACTGCGCCCAAGGTTTTTCAATAGAAAAATCTTAAAAGGGGTAAGACCATTAAAAAGAATAATAATACCGGTAAAGTACTACACATCAATGCTCAATAAACTCGCTTATTGATATTGATTTCTGTACTAAAATTCCTTTGTGGCAACATTGCTGTCTTTAAAACAAAATCCATCTTAATAAAACTTCTCATAAAAGAAACAAAATTAACCAGTGCGATTCACGCTTCACGGAATAATCAGATACTTTGTATCATCCACATTGTTTGTTTACTTTCAAGGAAAACAAACAGAGACATCACACAACACAAAAAGGTATTAAATAATAATATAATTGATATTAATTAATCACATGACTTTAAATTTATGACTTTTTGGGAACTTTATAAAAGTACACTGTCAAGACTCACGGGTGCTACCTGTACCTATACTTTAAACCTACGCCAATTCCCGTAAAGTTTTAATTTTCCTTTACAACTGTCTTTAAAAATACAGAACAGATATATATTTTTTACGGAACAAATCATGCGTTCCAAAATAAATACACGCAATATTTCACAGCACCTCCATTCGCTATTTTTGGGAACATTTCTTTCCCTTCCTCCTTTAGAGCCTCGCTTGATTTATTGACGATCTCAAATACAAGGAAAATCTTCCACGCAGTTGTTAGTTGGAAAACACGATGTTGTAAAAGTGCCATATTCATAAATCATAAAAAACGTTTGTTAGTTTGTATACAATTTGTTGGTAACGGCCTGTTAGCAGATAACGTGGGACAAAATATAAAACATGTTTTAAGGCTCATTATGTGGTTAGTATGATTTCGTGACTTACGTAGGAGATAAAACTGTATTCAAAGAGATTTTATTTTCAACTTGTAATAGTAAATAATTATAGATTTTCTGCAATTTGAGTCAACAACAGACTTTTATGTCCATATTTCTTAGGGTTAAATTAGTGACATGCGTACTTAATTGAGAAAATGTATACGTGGTAATAATAGGTATCTATCCTAAGATGTTATGGAATAACATGAATAAACAAAACATTCCAAGGTATATGACCTAAAAGGCAGACCTAGAGCCCTAAGCTAGGGGCTAAAAGAAAAAGTTTTAAATAGGTCACACCTATTCAGAAACTCTCTCCATTCACATTACCTCCGTCTTAATAGAAAGGTCTGGAACATCGATATATCATACTAATTGGGTGCTAGGGTCAATATCTAATGGATCTGGAGCCGATACCCGTTCATATGGTGTTTATCTCCTGACCTTTTAATAAATTAGTGATATCGTTAGCCTGTGTTATGACGTGTACGAGATTAGGTCCCGATAGATAGTTAAACGAAACTTAGTAACGAGGTAGGAATGGAATATACTCGGAGTTAAATTAGACGTCACGTAGTGAAAAATAATTACTTTTTTCTGAAAATTAGCTTTTATGTTCTCGCTCGGCGTTCTTATAATTCTAACGATAATGACAAAATACTGAAATATCAATTTCCAGCCCTTATTCAGTTACGGATTCGCACGCTTTAGAAACCGGGCAACTACTGGAATGCCTTAACAAGGACTATATAAATAAATAAATACTTTTAAGATCATTTTTTAACTTTAAGTATATGAGCTTTTCTCTATTTATTAAGTTAAATGGAGAATATTAAAAGAGTTTCTGTAATTTTTCCTAGGCTTCAAAATGCCGCTTCTTATTTGGGACACCATATCTAAAAGAAACTTAATAGGTTTACCAACTTTCTTCGTTAGGCAATCAACAGTTCCTAGTCAAAAGAATATAACTAGATCAGTACTAAAAGAAGGCCCAGTAAAAAGTTAGATCAAACATTATTATCCCTACATTACACCAACTTATGCCCATCATATCCTACTCAAAAGACTCGGTAGATACGTGCCAAGTTTGTTTGACAAACTAGAATCGAAAAGGGAATAAATCTATAATATACAGGTATATATATTTATGGGAAAATTGGACGAAATATTTTTCTTGGCCAGTCGCAGCAATATCCGATTTTCTCGATCCCAAAATATTGGTTTGTGATATAAAAAAAATATATTATTTACTTTAGCGATTTTTCTGTGATATATCATAGAAAATATTTTACAAAATATCGCCGGGAGTACCTAGGCAACTAAACATTGATTACAAAACCAACAGCTAGTGCCGAAACCACAACCCATGAAAGGCTTAATTTTTCGAGACTGCTTCTTAATTAACATGGCAAAAGTTAAATAAGATTGCCGTGAAAACAACATCAATATGTGATCCTTTTACTAAAAACTCACAAAAGTTATAGATCCCTCAAAAGTGTATTCTCAAACTTGGTATCAAAAATGGAAATCAATTTGTACCTTCAAGAAAAATACCCACAATTTAAAACCAATAACATAACAAAAAACGACTATTTTTCTTACATGTGGAGAGTAACCCTGACCGTAATACAGTCTCAGTATGTGAAAGCGCAGCTGTGATCGGCGTCACTTCCTGAACAGAACGGGACGTCCTCGTTCAACGTGTGGAGCCTTCGCTATTCACGGCTTAACGGATACACCACTGTCCTACTGTTCTGTGTTAATCAACTGCACGACAGTAAAACGTTTAAAGCGAAGCTACTACGGAACAATTGAAATAAAAAATATTATTTGCCACTTTTCAGCCGTTAATAATATGAGATAATAAAAAAAAAACAAGAACTTCCTACTTAAGTAACTAAAAGTTGATTTATATTTCGTTTTCTACAGAACATGACAATGATAAGCTACTATTTAGCAATTCTGTATACTTACGCATTTTTGTACTACATAATCGGTGGCAACACACAATGAACACTAGGCGCAACGCTAAATCAAACCCCGTCCAATCAGTGAATAAAATTAATCTCTAAAGTTACTATTTGCCTAACTTATTATCGTTTCGTATCGCATTATTTTCGTTTTTTTTTGGCCTGTACCTGTACTGTCCCACTGCTGGGCAAAGACTTACATACAAAACTTGCGTATATACAACAGAAAATGATAAAATTTAGAGCATCAGCACTGACTTTACTATTATAACCGAACCATTCAAAATAATTCAATATGTGAAAATAAACGCATGTTATTTTCTTGTACTAGGAGGCGTTTCTATTCAAAGCTGTAAGACCTCAAGGCGTGTTCAGTCGAGATAATACAAATGTACGAATACTCTCTGTCCTTTCATGCGTTTTATCATTTAAATTCCCTTGCAAATAGTTGTAGAACTTTAAATGAGGGGATTTCGTGACTTAGGTGGAAGAGGAACAATCATTTTTACATTCGGCTTCCAAAGTTTTAGGTGCGTGGTTTTCCGGCTTACAATGAAGAATGAAATTTTGGGGAAAATAATATCATATTTGTCTTTTAGCTAGGCACTATAGCTGTTATCTTTTGTTATGTATGTGCTTTATTAATTTCTGAAAATTTCAGTAATATGCTACTAGTCCCTTTAAGATGGAGCCAGGTAAAAGAAAGCAGAAAAAATCACTTTTTGAATTAAAAACAATTTTGATGTCGTTTACTTTTTTTTATTTTGTTGATTATACTTAAGTATCTTACTTTAAACAATTACTTTTTTGCTTATAATTTAACTAAGATACTTGGCACTAAATCAAATGAAGAGCACTTAATCCTAATAAGAAAAAAATAAAGGCACAGAAGAACATAATCCATGAATTACAGTCGAACCCGGAAGACATCTACTGAGATGATATACAAACGACATAAATATAATTTGTGTTTTTGTACTAAGAAGTTTTTTATTATTACTATCAATATTTTAGCACTTGTTGTTTTGTAACAAAATGATGCAAGTAAGTATTTATTCAAAGCTTGAGTGTAAATGCTAAAGACACGTTCTCTAAGATTTTCTTGTGTGCGTTTTTGTTACAAGGGAAGTTTAAAATAGCTGCTGGATGAAAAACTTTTGTTTTTTGTTATTAAGAAATAATCTGAATTATGTAATTCAAATTTAATCAAAGGAATGGTCAAAAAAATACTAAAATGAAGTAAATGCGCAGTTTTCTTTCACAGATAGATATTGACTACCTAAACAAATAAACAATTTACTTACGCAAAACTTTACATACGCTTTTTAAACATTCTTTAACAAGTCTAGCTTTCTCAATTCTACAAGAACACACATATTTATAGAACCTCAATAAACACTAACAAACGAAAAAAGCATCCCTAAAATATTAATGCCAAGAAATCATTTGGATGCCGAACAACCGGCAAAAATGCCCCTAGGTACACCCAGTGACAAGATGCCAAAACAAATAAAACCGGGATTGAATTCCTCATAGCATTTTCGATTTAATTTCTCCGTAATTAATTTCTGTCGGTATGACGTTGTTATTATAATAATAGAATATTTGTGTCGAAATATTTCGCTGCGGTCACGTCAATATGAAAATACTCGTAACGTTCATTTTCAAAGGAATTTGATGGTTCGGTTTCATGTTAAATACACTGGAATTATGTCGGATATGTTGAATAATAGCAGTTCTCTCTCGAGTGCAGATTTCCACGAATTATAACAATGCTTTGGTTTTATTTAAACTACATTATTGATTCACGTCAGTTGCCGGTTGGTTTATACAACTACTTAAATTTTGTCTAGATAAAATATAAATAATACTATATATGCTCTAAATGCTATATACATGAAATTTAGTAAACACTCTAAATTAATACTAAGGAATCATCAGACAGAAACTATAATTTGACCTCAACTTTCGTAGAAAAAGATCTTAGACATTACATAAAACTGCTTGGCTTCTGATTTGGCTAACAGTTAAATACCTTATTGTGAGAACGGTATTATAGCTAGTAACGTGCAATATTTATTTGTATATTACTGAAATCTTTAATACAAAATCTTGAAACTATTTTACTGTTTTACATATTATAATCCCTGACAGGTGCCATACTGCAGTAAACAAATAAAAATACAATTTTGCGAAAACTTTGAAACTAAAAAGAGCGCGAAAGTACCTTACAGCAAACGATCTTCCACAATAGAACTGTCATGGCGGACAAACGTCCATGTCAGTTCCATCATTGTCGTAAACTTAGTTACATACTAGTTGTTCCGGCTTATTAATATTTATTGTGACAATATAACAGAGATGTAGGGAATATTTTCTTTCAGTACATTCCTTTTGCGGAACAGAACCGTAATATGGACGTCGCAAGAATGTCTCGAAAAAAGGAGATCGTAGAAATTTCTAAGACGGCTACGTCTCACTGCGATGCGAGGTTTTCTCTAGTTTTTTTTTCGACCTCTCCCGCACTAAGAATTGCTGTTGTTTCATGGGGACTTTTACAAACATACAAACAACGGACGCAAGGTCTAACCAAACCCGAAACAACTATTTGTGGACCGCACAAATAAGTGAGGGACTGGGAATCCTTTCAAAAAAGGGTTAAAGAAATCTCAAGGATGCTAGATTTCGTAACGAAATTTTCCTTAATTGATCATAAAAATACTTAAGATTAAATTTACAATATTTCGATAAAATATTTTGCATATTTGTAAAAATTAACGAAACATCATTGTAAAACAATGACTGTAATTTCGTTATCAAAATTCATGTCATACCGTTATAGTAAACAGTGTTGATAAATCATTATTAAAAAATCGATTGTCATAATATTTTGTCTATGGATTTGAAATTCTTTGATAGAATTTTAAGATGCAGACATAAAAAGAATACTATGAACAATATTATTTACCGGTACAAAGTCTAATATTGTAAAATGTTGTAAATCTGAAAGATCAATAATTTTCAGATGTACGACACTAGGTGTTACTCTTCCAAGCACATATTACTGGATGAATGTTGGTGAATTTTAGCATATAAACTCGACGTGAACCTTATATTCTCCGGAATGGCATGAATGATTGCCTCTGTGCTGCGATCTTTAGTATATCGGACTGCTGACCACGAGGTCTGCGGTTCGATTCTTAGATCAGGCAAAGTACTATCATTGATCTTTCCTGATCTACATATATTAGTATATTTTGTAGTTCAGAGTTTGGTAACGTTTCAATCCCAATAAAAGGCAATAGGCTCGCTTCCTATCTCCCTCCCACCATTGTTAGTGGGGAAACACGTATATATTTATATGAATAACTCCGGAAAATCACAAGCAGAAACTAGTTATTAATACAAGATTTATTTCACAAAAATCCCGACCTTCAACATCCTACGGCATTTTTCTGTCAAAATATTTCGTGAGACGCGTTTATTGGTTCCCGCCAAATAAAAAGTATATTGCGTGCATTGTTTATTCATAACTTTCGAGTAGAAAAGTTTCATAAAGGGTGGGAAGTTTCTTTATGAATTCTGTCGAGCTGTTTTCGATACTTTTTTATACGCAACGCCTGTCCTTGCCGATGATAATCAGAAAAGAGAGTTACGTAGAATTTTCCCTTCGTTTTTTTTATTCAAATTGAAAATAAACTTTTGGTTATATTGATTGTAATATTGGGTTGCCCGTGTAATTGTATTTACATATTTTTTGATGTACCTGTATACTTAGATGGTTTCAATTTCGGCCACAACGAGATTCCTTGTTATTGAACCAACCCAAAGACTTCAGGCGGCTTGAAACTTTATAACATTAAGCTTTGTATGACCCATATTTAAACAATAAAACGTGTTGTATATTTTTCACCACTGTCTAAGGCTTGCTACACACATATTCGGTGTGTAGATGAACCCGATCCGGCACAATCCGAACAAACAAAACGTTGGTTTTGTTGTTCGATAAGTATTGCCGAATCAAACGTGCCGAACCGAACATGTGAGTAACAAGCTATATATACCAATCTACAATTTCAAAACATAGCATCCATTAACACGCAACAGCATCCCATAGCATTCCGTAACATCCTTCCACATCCCAATATAAACTAACATATGAGGCTATGAACAATAACGGTGTGTCAGGCTGCATTGTAGAGCGGAAACTATAAACGCCACAACAACAGTAGCGAGAGTAAATAGCTGTGTTAGTGCTATTTACATGTCAAATAATTGACACATTTTGGCGATTTATTGACATAAATGAACCATAAACTGCTCATGTATGAAAGTTATAAATTAAATATAGTTGATTAACCCCCGGTTCCTGAGTACTTTTAACGGTAGTTTATCTATTCAATAGCGTTTTTATATGAGTTTAAACGCTATTGAAATCTATTCAATAGCGTTTAAACTCATATAAAACTACCGTAAAATGTAGGTGCCTCAGAAACCGGGGGTAAGTCGGGTTTCGAGAGATTTGGGCCCCAAAAATATAGGATTATCAGGCTTGCGTCTTTCAAAAACTGTTAATAATATAATTAAAGCTGATACGTGGCACGACGCTGAAAGCGCGTATAAGATTTTCACGGAATAAAAAATTGGCTTAGTACAATTTATAATTTTATCAAAGTATCGAAAGAAGCTGCTTACATCACCTTCTGAGGTAGTGATAGGTAGTTACCCCCAATTTGATTGATGGATTTAGCCTGATTCTAACCATAATTAAGAAAAAACTATTTATTTTCGGTAAAAATGCAAGAATCAACGCGTTTCAAGTAACTAAATTATAAGAAATTTCTTAAACAGTTTAATTAACTGCCACCCGTTTCACAGGGTTATACAAACATGACTTTATAATCTTCTCCGAGTAGTTCGGGCGTGTTAAATCAAGAGTCCATGCACGCGACAGGTGCACACTCTGGCTCGCAAATATGAACACATTCACGCCTCTCTCACTTCATCCTATTATTACTTTACACATTAAATTAGTTTTGTTATGAGCGAGTTCCTTATTAACTGCTTTTCTTGGAAGTTTACATTAATTAAGATAATATTATTTAGGTAGGTTTACTATACGTATCTCAATGGAGAACTTTGCTTGGATTTTACAAAGACTATCTTCAATCCAGAACCCTGTTTGAAAGATTTCATGGAGTTTGTTCATCTGCACATGAAGGCTTTTAGGCATGATAGTAAGCTATTTTTGTGCCAAATGTCATTTGAAATCTGAGCATTAGTTTTGACTTGATTGTGTAAAAAACATAGTCAACAAATATTATTTCAGATATGTTGGTCCGATAAACGTAATTTTTCGTAACGTTTCCTGATAATTATAATCAGTTCTATAATAAGAAAGATCAATATCACCTTAATAGTATCTATTATTATCGTTAAATTCGCACATTACTATTATATTCTAGGATCCTGTTACTCGTTCATGAGCTATTGACATTATTTATTATGAACTATAAGCTAAGTATTGCAAATTTTCTGTTGCTAAACATTATGTGAAGACGTCAAAATATAATCATTTATACATATAATAGGTACACTTTTTCTTATTGGTAGTAACTTCCTTCGCCCTCGGTCGCAGTTTTATAACCCATTATTGCCCCACTGCAGGGCAAGGGTCTCCTCCCACATAACTTCGAAAAGTCATTTGCGTGTTGCCTCGGATTCGAACTTGCGGGCACTTGCATGGGAGGTGCCAACTCTCAACTTATTTTTGAGGTATATTTTTTATTGCCGGGGCAGAGCAAGAAGTATGACATAGCAAGCTGTCGCCATAAATAATGCTAGCAATAATTAAAATTAAAATATTCACCCGACATTTATTTCAAGGTGAAAAAATATGTAACAGTATTGTAAATAAAATATGTAAGAAAAATACAATAATATTGTCTTGAGATCAATGAATCTTGTCTGAAACAGGCATTCGTCTTCAGACAACGAAATAAAGAATCAACCTTGAAGAATATCAAGAAAACTATTAAATAGGTGTTATTTGGACAGTTTTGAGAATATCATTGTATGTTACAAAAGTGGTTTTCAATGAAAAGTAATATATTTTACCATTTTCGTATTTACTAAATTATTGAGGCTCCGGTGAATTTAAAAACATACAAATTATTGGGCATAAATAAAAAGCCCCGCAAGGGCAAAGGTATGTCCCCAACAGTGCCTAAACAAGGGAGAGTAGCACGATTCTTTACAGCGAGCAATATCAAATATCGTGAGTCTGACATTAAAATGTGCTGCAAAAATAGTTCACACGGCGCCCGATAGAGGCGCTGATCAGAATTTTATACAACATTTCTGGATAAGTCAGCTAGGTTGTGTATAGTGAATATTGGTAGGGAATCGCACTATGGAAGATCCACTGTTAACATACGAAACTTAAACAAGAATCTGTTTAAACTATGTTGTTTATTGATAATGAAATAAATTCTTCGCAATAAATTTTATCATTAGATAAACTCAGTCTTCTATAAATACAATTAGAAATTAACTTTCTAATTCACTCTAAACCGTTATACAATAATCTAATATACTCACGAAAATACCCCACCTGCGTGAAACAGCGTTCATTATTTCTTTAGTAGCTACCAATAACAATTGCTCCTAAGTGCTGGTAATTATCTAGGCCAATTCACTGAGAGACACTCAGTAATATCGCTAATGAAGGCACTAATTGCAAATTGAGATGTTTACTTTGAAAACCCGATTGGATATCTCTAGAAATTTCATAGAGAATGAGGGTAAACGGAGAATGTGAAGATTATTATAATCGAAGATTACGTTTAATCACTTTTGGTGGCCATATTTTTTTTGTGCTGGTCATTCGTTCTACGGTTTCCTTTTGGTAATATTTTATCTCCGGTTGATTAGATTCTAGCGCCTATTATTATTGTCATCGGCAAAGAAAAGACTGGCATTCCTACATGCAAGCACACTTTTGGGAACTATGTGGTGGCATGCTTAAGGGCTTCGCGGCATTTCATGGGCCGTTGCAGCATGCCAGTAGTTGTCGACAGTGTGCCGAAGGAACCTTTTGACATGCCGATGCCAAAAGTGGACGCCGCGCCGGGTCGAAACTGTGCAATGCACTGAACTGCCACCAATTCTCTATTGAAGCATTTCAATAAATGTTTTAGTAGTAAGACATAGACTAAAAGACCATTAGAGTTCATAGAAGCGGGTAACTTGGGTAGGCAGCCACCATTCCAGAACCGCCAATTTCAATGATAGTGACACGATTTTTTTTTCTAATGTCAATAAAATGCAATTACACTTGTGAATGTACCTATGCCTTATTTTACACGCGCCTACTTCAGCATTAAAAGCCCACTTAGCAATTATAAGTATTTTACAATGATACTTATGCAATGATTGTATTGTGACAATCTATGCAAGGGAGTTTTCAACGTGGTAATCACGAGCATAAAGGACTTTCACAGAAATTACTAACTAAAATTATCTAGCGAGACTACTAATGAGTAGATTACTTAAATACTTTTTACACGTTTGAACCAATACATTTTATTCAGCCTTAAATCCACTACGCTGGCCAATTGCGGGTTGGAGACTTTGATGCCTGCCCTAAAGAGACGAGTTAAAAATTTTTTTAGGCATGCAAGGTTTCATCACGACGTCTTGGTTAATCGTTCGAGCAAGTCATAATAATTTCCGATACATACATAAGTTAGAAAAGTCGTATATATTAAATTCATATTAAATTTCAAACCGGAGGACTGTAATTTCTGAACATTTCATATAACCTCAATAATGTTTAACTCGAATGCAAAATCATTTGAAGCACATATCACTCGTTTCATTATAAAAGCCACGCTCGTTAAATGCGGATCTATAAATGTCAGTTCGTATTTCAACGCGTGTTTCAATCTATCCGTCATATTGAAAGTGGCAGGAGAATATTTCATTAAAATCATATTAGCTAAGAATTAATAAATGTAATTAAATTATAAGAGAATATAGAATTGATTTATATTAATTTTATAGTTATGGACTCTATTGAAGATTTGTAATAATAATAGTTGTCTTAAGATCTAGTAATGAAGGAAATTTTATCATGATAACTTTTTTTTTTAATTTATAGATACCTGTCTCTAAAAAATCAAAGCGAAGCTGATATTGTACTCTCATTATGACGTTTCTACGAATTCTTAAATATGAAGTATGAACCACTATTTTAAATAAGCACATATAGAAGTAATCAGCATTTCGGGCGTGTTTAAAAAAATGATCAAACGTTTCATACAGAACAACACAAAAGTTATCGGAATTTCGTAATCGACACAGATACAATGTTTTGAATTATCAAGTAAATAAAAGCCATTATTTTATAAGAAAACGTAACTATTCGTGTAAATTACTATGTATCTGGCGCAAAACAAGACTTCAATGGGTACAGTGAAACTGTTTTTTTCAGTTCATTAGTAGTACATGAATAATTACAACACGAAGGCCAAGGATTACATACTTTTGTTTGTACATGTTTTTGAGAAGATAAATTCATCGTACCGATCTCAATTACGCACAGTTCAATGAAGTTCTTTTCTTTGCATATTATTATAAGGGATGTCGATGTGTTGTTGAATTCGAACTTATTGGTTATCAAAACGAACTGGCAATGTAGTGTTTGTAATATACTAGTCCGTTTTTGTCGGTCTTATGTCGTAAAAGGTACCGATTAACGAAACTCCAGGCTGTCTTTGAATATTTCAAATTGTTTTGGCTATTTCATTGGTCCCACCCGGGATTCGAACCTAAACTCTAGTGGTTGCAGTTGTCTCTACGATCGCTCGTCATTTTAAGAGTAGCCATATAATGTAACACCTAACCCACAATATTTGCGATAACACAAAGTTGTATTTACATTCTTATTAAAGAATGACCTACACGCCCAATTACCTCTATAATTAGTTATGCAATAGCAACAGAATACAAAAGAATGTTTATTATGACGTTTTATGTTATTCAGTAGACGAGTACGTTAAATTGCGTTTTCTTGCAAAGTTTGTTATAATTGCAACTGTAAACGTATATACTACGTAGCAAAGTGTACAGGTAAAACCAAATATTTAATTTACGTTATAATTTGAGTCATTGATTTCGCTAATGTATCATCATTGTGGTCTAATGCGTAAGACCTATTACCTTATTTTGAACGTCATTAAATTAATTGATTCATAAAATGTCCAGTTAGTGTTCACATTAACTTGTAAAGAAATCTGGGCAAATTAAGACCTACCTCCACAATATGGCGTATTGCACAAAATTATTAAGAGCCTTTTTTTTACGTGGCTAATTCATTATATATACACACGATATGACTGATTTAATTTGTGCATTATTTTTGACAGTTTTAATTCAAAGTCGCGTTTAATTCTATTGCGAAATCCTATTTATTATGTCAAGTCTATCGTCGACTGCAGGTCCCAATTTACATTAAATATCTTTTCTCAGGTTATAATTTGTCCATCTTCATATTACTCCTACATCATTGTCACAAATAATAGGATCCCCGAAAGCAATTTGCCACAGGCGAAAATTCTCAGGTTTCAGGCCTTTAATTAAATCATTTCGAGTGAACTAAGAGTCGTTATGAAAATAAATTGCCCGTGAAAAACCGTGGAAAGGAAAATTGGCAATTGAAAGAAAAAGATTTTTCCTTTTGCCAAAAGAATCGAGTGTTTTGTTTTGTGTTTCTATTTATTGTTCACCCTAATGAATAACGTGATTGTGTTATATTTATGAGTTATAAATTACGACTAAAAAGGAGAAAAGTACCAACTCCTCGAATACAAAACTTTTTTTAGGTTTTTGACTTGGTTAGGGTAGTATGTGTCTTGCAGACTGTCACTTAATAAAAGAAGTTGTGCTCTGAAGAACGGCAAAGTAAAAGGTTTAGCCAAAGGTTCAAAAACTCTTATGATAGTTTATAAGATTATCGATGATCAGGTTGATATAACTTTATTAGCCTGATAACAATTAGGTATACTATACTGTGTATGCAAAATTAAAATACGTAAACGTATTTCGTCTAATTATAAGGCATTATTTGTAAAAAAAGACCTAAGGAACCAAAACATTGCTATAAAAGTCATCACTATTTGTTCTTGCAAAGTTTTTGCTTGAAATCGTGATCACTATTTCTATTATTCTATTGGCTATTGTCTGATTGTAGTCTTCAATAATACGGCCGGCTTTTTATGCGCAGTCAGTCGTACTACGAACCGCTAAGTAAGACCATAGTTCACAATTGATCACATACAATGGCAAGTTAGCAAACGTGCTCCTAACATTATACTATCCTGTTTTGTACATGCAAAAGTTTGTATAGATAGTTGTTATTCTTCCATACCCTAACTATATACCTAAAGGATTTTGATCAGAAACCGTTTTGATTGTTTTGAGTTTGTACTTCGAGTTTGTACTTGTAGAAAGAAACCTTTGTTACTTCTTCACGCTAAAACTACGAAATGGATTTGATGAATTATGGCATGTTTACAATCTAGATATTTTAACGGGAGATCTTTTCACGGGGATGAAGTAGAGTAGAAGCAGTTAGATCTTTAAGCCGCATTTTACATGTCAAGCAGTTTTTAGGAGCACCGAGTCTAAACTATGGTGTATCAATTAAATCTATGTTCGTCAGTATCCATGAAAAAACGGAGCCCGAAATTTGATTAAAGAAAGAGATATAAAGAGCCTCAAAAATTCTACTTATTAACTGCCAAGATTCAGTCCAAACGACAGTAAAAAAGGATGATTCATAAAAAATCGGCAAGCAAACATATCACACGTGCAATATCATACGACAGTAATCATACGATTTTATAACAAGCCTAATTCAGCTAATCGTTTTCTAATCTTTATATAGGCAATATTTTGTGTAACTATATTGCCCCACATACCGGAATTTAGATAATGATAACACAAAACTGACGAGATAAGAAACAAAAAGACACGGAATTCGTAAACACATAAATTGTAGATGATTTTTATATAGTAGCTAATTAACTAGTACTGTAGCGCGAATCTCTAAAATTTGAACCATCGAGTATGGAGAGTTTGACGTTTTAAAATGTACTGCGAAAATAGTTTCTACGTCTTCCGCTAGAGGCGCTGACCAGATTTTAATACGAATTTCCTTGATATCTGGCTGGTTGTTGATTCAATAGTAGTAGGGAATCGGGCTACTGAATAGTAACCACAGCCTGTCACCGCGTAATCACTTGTTATAGTGATTGCCAATATGTAATTATGTTCGAGTTGCGCTTGAACAAGGATCAAATTGGTTTGTGGTAACCTATACTTATAATTAACGTTAAGTTACTGCAGTATAGCTATAGGTATATCGTAGATTGGATTTTCTATTCATACATTCTAGAGGTGTATGCTCTTTTTCAAAGTCAAAGTCAAATATTCTTTATTTCATAAGCTTTAACAAGTATTTGAAATCGTCAAAATATATTTTTATCTACCACTGTTTTTTTTTTTAATTTCTTTTCTTTGTATTACTAAAACTGGGGTTTACCGGGTAAAAAAATAGAGTACTAGGCATTTCGGTTATCAACACCACTAGCAAGCAATTACTTTTAGTCTGAAACATCTAAGAAACTGTGACAAACAGTGAGACCATATTACTATGATCAATTAAATCTGTGGTTGTAGTTTGCCACTATTTCCTTAAATTATCACATGATTCCAGCCTAAGGTAAAATAGATAACCGGCTTACCCAAGGAAGTGCAACAGTTCCTTATTATAGAAGAAGGAAGGAACAACAGAATATCCCAAGAAGGTCTTCCAAACACACTTTCCTTGAGATTAAATAGTTCTAAAGATAACCCGAATTATCGACAATGTCGTTGGAATTAAAATAATGAACCTTTTAGATTACACTCTTAAATGGATAAAACGTTTTGAATGGGCATCTTGAAAACATATGTCTAGGTTTTTAGGTTTGTGGGACAAAATGCACGTAGGTAAGCCTTTATAATAGGAGGTATAAAGTATAGTAGGTCACTCTGGACTTGAGCAAGGTCACTATTAGTGGTTCATGGTAAAACTTTGAAAAAAGTGAGAGCTGTGATTTTTTTTTCATTTGTATGGTTTAAGGCTTCAGCTATGCATATAGCTAGTAATATAAGTTTATGAGTATCCTGAGAGAAGTCTACTTAAATGGCTTAAGTTGATTTCCTTTCTAAGGGATTAATTATGATTATGATGATTATTAGTCTTTAGATTTAATCTAAACATCTCTTTCGATAAAAACTGCTGGGTGTTGTGTGACAGGAAATAAACGATAAATGATGATTATGATAATAAGAATTGGACTGCCTCCGTGGCGCAGTGGTTAAGGTCAACACGCCGCTACCATTGTGTCGGTAGGTCGTGGGTTCAATTCCCACACGGGACAATTAATTGTGCGATCCACAAATAACTGTTTCGGGTCTGGTTGTATTCTTTGTCCGTTGTTTCTATGTTTGTAAAAGTCCCTGCGACAAAAGAGCAATTCTTAGTGCGAGAGAAAGAGAAATTATTGATTAGATTCATTTTTTTTCGTTTTTATTCTGACACCGCTTTCCTCTTGTTATCTCTAACTAGATCAAATCAAGACTAAGTGTTAGGTCCTAATACGTTTAGTTAGATCTAGTTCGTCTATTTGTAAATTGAAGGACGTTCCCTCCCTTTTTGTGTTGAACCTTACTCTATATTCATTGTTTGATTGTATCCTTTCATTATTAAATGTTGTAGTAAATTCCGTTTTTATGCAAAGGATATTTAACCCGCTCATCAGTTCAGATTTTAATAAAACACAAAGATGTTTTAAGTAAATTAATAGACTTTGAAAAAAACCCGTAAGTGACTAATAAAACAGGTATTGGTTTCTTTTGGAATAAATGAAAATCTATATCATTGACTCCGCTCATATATTTTTATTAGAGTAAATTTAATGTCGGCTATATTTATATTTGTTTAATCTTTTCGATAAAGAGCCAAAGTTCCTAGCATTCATATTATGTGTTAAATATCTATCTAATACTAAGACATAAAACTCAATAGAAACAAGACGAAAATTATGTCACGATGAAATGCAAATTGCAAATAGCATAGATAATGTACAGTCAAAATAAACTGCTTTTGAGAAAATTACACAATAGTTCTTCAATGTTTCACAAATTTCGAGTACTCTATCATTAACATTTTACCAAAATAGGTGTCACTAGCCAAAAGCATTAACATTATGTTTAAAATTGCAAATTTCCAGCCATAATATCTGCATTAACAATGTACACGTTCAATATAAAGTGTTTTTGAGCGAAACATTCAACAAAAGATGTTTCAATACTGTAGAATGTGCTATATATTTCGGTAAAATATTTAAAGAGTATTGGAGACAAAGAATTTAATAATAAAACTGAAAACAAGCCTTTTACAAGCGACGCCTAAGTTTAAGGAATCGTATCTATTTTCAATATTAAAGGGTATTTTAGTAACTATTCAAATGCTTTTGTGATTATTGTTGTAAATTTTTGATACCGGGAATAATAAATATACCGGGAAATCTTGATAGTCTATATTTTTATTCTAGGAAAAAGCCAGTAATAATTCCAGGTTTTCTTTTTATTTTACAATGGCGTCGAGCCGAGAGCTTTTACTGGCTAATTGAAGGATTAGCGGCAGATCTTAATAGCGCGAGACTAATGGAATAAGGCAGTGGAAAGAAAATAGACTTGTTCCTTTTTATACTCGCCTTTGTTAATGGCTTCACTTACAATGAGATGAACATTCTTAATGTCATGATTTGGAAACCTGTGTAGTGTAATTTTGATGATCTCTTTGCCTGTATTTTGCATAAAGGGCCGTAGATCTGATCGGTATTATCAAAATCTTTTGTCAGTTTTTGTTTTTTTTTATTTAGGTCAACTTACAAAACATACAACAAGAAACAGTTTACAAACATGAGTTGTAAAAAGTTGCCTTGTTTCCGCATATATTAAGTGCGTATTTTAAGTCGCTTAGGTATGCCCTAGAAGTCAAATTTTAGTCAGTTTTAAGAAAAAGCAGCACAAAACCATCTTCATATAAATTTCATAAGTGATTCTGGCAACAAAATCAAGTTTTGAATCTCAATACCATATAATATAAGTGTCATACTACGAAACCGGACTGCCAATGCGATTTCTCTTGAAGCTACAAAGGTATAATTTTTGCTTCCTTCTCAAGCATTTCGAATGTCCAGTTAATGCAAATGCATAATTAATGAACATTTAATGTAAAGCTGAAACGTTAATACGTTGATTTGACCTTTGTATTTTTATCACGTGTCTCTAAAGACATGTAATTAAAACAACTTTTTAGGTGGCGTCTAAATCTTACTACTATAGTCGCTACGTAAGAATACAAAAAAAAAACGTAATGTAAAAATGTATACTTATAATAAGATTTTAGTCACTTAAAAACGAAGAATGAAAAATCGATTTGGATTTGGAAGTGGCGAAATCACCCATTAAAGTTCCAAACAAATCACCCACATCACCACGACCTTTACGCATTTAAGCATGTAAATCATCCCATACGAAATTAATGATAGCATCATCGTATACAGCATGTACACGCGAGTGACATGCAAATGACTCAGGGCACTACAGCCTACCGTACACTGTATAGCACTGTATCTGATTAGCAAGATAATTTAGATAATCAAACGTGTATCTACTTAATGCAACAATGCATTTGTAAATAATATGATGCATCACTTTTGTAATCTTGAAGCTATCGCACTATGATTAGTAGACGCATTTCTATTGCCCCTGTAGTCCGAATGGTACGCGACTAGATGTTGCAAGGTTCTATGTTCGATGTTCAGGCCGAGGTAAGTTTTGCCTTATCCCATTAAAAAGAAGAATATCTTAAGTGATCCGGCCATCAGGCCTCTTGTAGCCTTATTTTTACAATAGGACCGTAAAATTTATTTAATTTGTATATTTGTAAAAGTCCCCGCGATACAATAGCAATTATAAGCGCGGAAGATGACGTATTAAAAAAATACTGAAAGGCTAGCAGAATCATCAAAAACATCATACATATTTGCAGGTAATAAACAAGCCCATCTTTCTAAACGATGGTATAGACTTCGCTAAAATTATTTATAAGTTTCAGTCAATATTGTAGCATATGAAAATTGTCATGCATTAAAATTGTAGAGGAACTATATCTATGTATATACATATTTTACACCTATTACTACATAAACGATCTTTTAACTCAAGCACTCACATTTGTAAAGTCCATTGCGGGGTCTTTTTGCCTGCTTTGTGTTTCCGTCGGTTCAATGTTTATGAAGCCAGCGATGTAAAGAATATTCAGAACGAAGAGCAGTTTTAATTAAAAGTTAAGATAATAAAAGATAAAGGGGAACTCTTGTCACATTATAATGACTATGTCTTAGATATTTTATAATTTTAATTTCTAAGAAGATAATAATCTAAGAAAATGTGTATTTATTTGTTGATTGTTTGGTACATTATTGTAATTAGTTAGTTTAAATTTAGAATTGAAAATATTGTATCTTATTAATACATTTGTTTTGAAGAACATTGTTTACGAATCTTTGATTAGGTAGAATATTTCATAAAAAAGGTGTTTTAGAAAGATTAAGTTTAGGTTAAGTTTTAAGACTTCTAACCTCCATACAAGTATTTTGAAGAGCCATATTTTCCATTATCCAGTAATTGCATGTATTCTTAATTTCGCAGTTTTTTACCGATTCTCAATACCTACGTTATGTATTGCCTCGTTTGTATACAGTGTACACCTGACCTTTATATTTAAGGCTGCATTATTTTTCCTTATCAAACACAATACGATTTTTATTGTTAATAAACTTTTTTATTATTAGATTTATATTATTTTTAGTTTTTCTGTGTTACAAAGTGCTATCCACTTTTTTAATTATTTTGTGTCAGCATTTTTTTTCACATTTATATGTATATTTACATGTGTATGTATATTACATACAATAACGCATTTATCCAATATATAAGGAACGTTTGTAAGGGTATCCTTAAAAACTTTCCTTATATTCATATAAATCTCAATTAATAATAATTTCGCACACTAAAACATATTTCTCACTTGCAAAATATGAATCAACAAATCGAATCGGGTTTTTTGTACAAGGAAATTACAAATAAACTTGTTTCCTTTTATTGTTACTCATTATCATAATCACACGTAACCGGTTTATCTCGTTTCACTCATAACATTCGAGTATTCAAAAGCCTGATACTTTGGCAACTTTAACACTACGTTAAACATTTTTAACACTAGATTTCACTTCATGGCTTAGCACTAGATTAAAAACTTAGCTGTAGATGAAATAAGGAACAACAAAACTTTAAGTTTAAAACAAATTGGAGGGAATCTACTTACAGTTTTGTCCAAAAGCCAGCTCGCAGGAAAGATCAGAGGTATATACGTAATCATGAAGATCATCGACGTCCAGTAAACCTGGATACTCGTCACCCCGTAGTACTTCACCACCGCGTCCTGGATTATAGTGTACTGTATCCATTGCATCGAATTAGAGGCCGAGTAGAACACGAACACGAACAAAACCAGCCATCTAATAGGGAACACCTGGTATTCAGCCGCACCCGACTTCTTACTAGGAGATTCCATCACGCCTCCCTTCTCTGCGACCCCATCCATAACACTCCCGCATACCTCCATATTCTTCATATCCGTCATTTTATATATTTATAAGAAAATAATTTTATATTATTGTCGATTTATTGTCAGAATTTGGCATCTAAATATCACTGGGATTTGTTGATTTATATTTAAGTTATTGTCAGTTTTCCCGCGCGCGTTTGTTTATGTTTCAAGCGAGGCACGGGCGTGTGACTCGCGCGGCGGTCGGCCGGTGACTGTTTTCCATTTTCCTACAATCGGAGGCTGAATGAAGTGTTTCCTGTGCACCCTCCGTCCGGCTGCTGAGTGTGACGAGTACAATGATAGCTGTGACAGACGGTGTGTCTGTCAACAATCAAGTGATTGCTACGAGGTTTATTTACAGGTCCCATTCAATACAACTATTGAGTCATATTATTATCAATAGCGATATACATTCACGGTCGCAATTAAACCAGATTGTTTTATTTTTATGTGAACCTTAATGTATGATGTAAACAGGTTCAGAAACCGTGTTATCTTAATAAACATTACGTTTAACTTTTTATTCCGAGAATACTCGACAACTTAAGTATCTGACTGCTGAAAGCTGGCTAAATTTGAGAAAATAATTTAGTTATATATTTTTTAACCCATTATTGACCCACTGCTGGGCAAGTGTCTCCTCCCAAATGAGGGGGAGGGGTTAGGCATTGAGTCCACCATGTAGTCCAAGAGCGTGTTGGGTTATTTTCTCAAATTTAGCCCGCTTCCAGCAGTTAGCCCGACCGAGGAATCAAAGCCACTGCCTTGATCAGCTAATATAAATAACTAGGACCACCAAAGAATCATATTCTCAATATCTAACGACAAACACCGGCTTTGTTATTGATAAGTGAGTGAGTCAATTGTATAATAGATAATCATTTTATCACTTACGTCTGTGAACACGATTGTACAGACACTTGTAAAGACCTTTGTGATATGTGTGTGGTATTTGAACTATTTTCCTCAGTTAAAGGCATGCTTCATGTTTGTAAATATTAAGGACGGCTAGTTCTGAGAAATATTAAGTTTACAATAGACTTAGTCTATTATTATATTAGAGAAAAGCATCCACTAGCAAATATAATAAGATACATTTGATGGAAATGAAAAATTTTTCAACAATAATATTTTTTTCGATCTCGGCGAGACCTTTCAAACCTTCTAAACCAGAGCAGGAGAACATAGGTTTACAAAAAGATATCATAAATTTAAAATACTAAACTAGTAGATACTAGATACCATTGGCAAGAGAAGGGATAGGACATAAACCATACGTGAACAATATAATAGTATACATTAGTATACACAATAATAAGGTACAATAATTAATAATTTCAATGCTAAAGCCAAACTGCTTGAACATATCGATCAAACAATAATTACTGTACATAATTAGTCACAATGAGTGTTCATATAGCTCAAAATGAACATTGTTATACAACACGGTGAAGAACAACACGCATGTCATTTCCGTCAATACAATGACACTACAGCTCGCTTCCCATGAGATTGTTTTGACAGTCACTGTGGGAAAATCGCTCGCCTTCTATGTAATCAAACATCGTCGTTTAAGTTGCTTGGGTTTTGTATGGAAATCATTCTTGTTGCTATAGGTCCCAATAAGTTAACAACTATTGTCGTATACCTGTTACTATAATTTATCGTTGACAGTAGTATATGTATACAAAATTAACAGTAGCGGGATTTTCTACCATATCGACTATAGACCAGCGGTTCGCTATCCATAAACTTTGTATATAAATCAGATCAGCGCCCCTAGGAACGCGCCGCAGGAACTATGGTAATAGAACATTCTAAAAGTTCAAATCCCTATTCTTGATAGTACTGACTGTAGAGAATCGCGCTTCAGTACCCCGAGAAATCATTTTGAAATAAAATGAAATGAACGCGAGTGAAAATTTCGTGGATGGGTGGCAGCCAGTGGAAACATAGTGATATTTTAGCTAACGTTTCTATTGCCTAGGAAGGTAGGCTAACGGTCGGCACCGGGAGTTTTCATATAGGAACAGATTCGTTAGTCTATACGAAAGATTTTAGAACGGCTTAAAAAACTTTGTCATTAGAATGACCAGCATAAAAATATAACAAAAAAGTGCACAGGTACATTGATCGGTTTAGTCAGATATATGTATCAATTGCTACAATATATCAATTTAATGGTCGAGAAATTGTAAAACACTTATGTTTTTGATAAGATTATTGTCTACTATAAACGTTGGGTCACGGTCGTTCACATTTGTGATAAAGAGAATAATATTGTTCATTATTGACATGCAGTCAAGTATTGTCGTGTTCCCTATATGTAAAGATACACCTCATATCGATAGCGAATGAATACCACGTGTCTATTATAGTACAACTATTAATAAAAAGATTGCCTACCTATGTATCTCATTGTCCTTTTATCGTAAACTAACTGACCCGCGCAACTTCGCTTGCGTCACATAAGAGAGAATGGGTCATAATTTTCCCCGTTTTTGTAACATTTTTTACTGGTACTCTACTCCTATTGGTCGTAGCGTGATGATATATAGCCTATAGCCATCTTTCAATGTTAGATAGCCATTCTCGATAAATGGGCTATCTAACATTGAAAGATTTTTTTTAAATCGGACCAGTAGTTTCTGAGATTAGCAAGTTCGAACAAACAAACAAACAAACTCTTCAGCTTTATATTATTAGTATAGATTTATAATATTAGTATAGATTATTATATAATACGTTTTCTTGTAAGAGATAATCAAGGCACTAGACAGTAATGTATCAATATCCTAAGCCTACAAGTTAGTTAATCTTTGGATCCACTGGGATTGTTTAAGGTAGACAGATAACTTATTGAAATATATTACAACTAGCTGACCCGCGCACCTTCGCTTGCGTCACATATGAGAGAATGGGTCACAATTTTCCACGTTTTGTAACACTTTTTTATCTATCTATTGGTCGTAGCGTGATGATATAAAATATGCTTTTTTTAACGAAAAATATTCTTAAAATTATTTATATCACATAATATAACGAAGTCGCGCTAAGGCATATCCGCCATTAAAACAGTTGCCATGACAACGGAATTTTGTTAATTTAATGTCATTATAATATTGATTATTCGCGACTTCTTTCGCCACCTGAATTTTCCCGGGAAATGCGTCATTTTCCCGGGGTAAAAAGTAGCCTATGTCCTTTCTCGGGTATCAAAATATCTTCATACCAAATTTCATGCAAATTGGTTCAGTAGTTTAGGCGTGATTGAGTAGCAGACAGACAGACAGAGTTACTTTCGCATTTATAATATTAGTATGGATGATATCATTTAGAACCCTGTATCCTTCGTTCGTAGTGAATTCATAAACATATCCTAAACACGTTGATCGAGTTTCTAATCTACAATCGTATACACGTACAACCGATTTCAATACTATATATTATCTTAAGACAGGGATTAAGCTAGGATTATTTGGTGATCAGCAACATCTGTTACGTCTAGATAGATAGGCCTATATCTGAAGTTGTAAGACTACCGGTATAGATCAAAAAGACTACCCAGGCAATGTTATCTTATAGAGCAGAGGTTCCCAACCTTTTCTTAGTCCGGGACCACTTTTATATTATTCTTGTAAGCAGGGACAACCATGTAAGTATATCAAAAATAAAGTGGTAATCATCCTGGAAATACATTTTTTTTAAATCATTCTTGGACCGTACCTTGACTTCTGCGGACCACCAGTGGTCTGCGGGCCACGGATTGGGAACCATTGTTTTAGAGGAAACATGCACTAATATAATTTTATTAAAAAAGGAATAAGCAGCAATGGGACACTACAGAGGACTGGCCAAAAAGATTTAACGCTGCGAGAGACCTAGACGAGACCTACGAAAAGAACTACGAAAGTACTATATTTAGAACCCGAATAAAATTAAAGAGTGTTTATCGTTCAATTATTAGTTACATGAAAGTAAGTTATTTATGTCGTCTACTAAAGACAATCGCGCCACATGATAACTAGAGTATGTGTTGATCGCACCATGATTGTGCTAAGCTTGGACTTTGTACTATATTCGGTCGTGCGGTAAATCGTACGATGATGACGTCACACACAATCATTACAATAAGCAGTTGTAAGTAACGACAAACGTAGCGGAAAATGTATGTTTGGGAGTTTATATGAAGTAATTCTAATGTAAAGTAATAAGTTTTGAAATTATGCTTGTTTAATGCAAAATGCAAAAAAAATAGATTTGGTTTCCAACTTCTGGCGATATTTTAAATTAGAGATTTTCCAGTGTAAAAAAGCTTTGTAAATGAGAGGAATTCCTATTTTTAGCCCCAACTAAACAAGTTTAAGTTAGGCGAATATTTTTGACTCTATCACAAAACATTTGGAGACACTTAGCGCAATAACAATTATTCATGCAAATTCAAAATTTTCAGTCTCCATTTTAGTAAATGTCACATTTTAAATATTTCATAATCGAATCTATGTTAAACAGGTTGTATTTACATACAGAGAAAAACGTGGGTAGCGTTTAACAAAAACTAAATTGTAAATAATGTTTCAAACAGATTGTTTTGTTAGTTCTTTGGTTTTTGTATGACAAAATGTAGGCGACGCGACACAACTATTTGCAAATAATCTCATAATTTAAAACTATGACCAGAGTCACGACTTGTCCGAAAAAGCAACAGTCCGTTTACTGACATATATTATTATTATTATTAAGAAGTAAATGGGACCTTGATATGACCTTGATATGGGACCCAACGATGACAATCTATGAATTTTCGCAAGTATAATATAAAGAAACAAATTAAAAGGAACAAATATTAAGTGCAAAATAAATTTAATGACTTTTTACAATAGGTATTACATACCTGAGCATTATTATATAAATTTGGACAACAATATCTGAAATGTGGTTATATCTCCGATACACTACATTATCGTCAGAAAATTTCGAAACGAAACATTCAACTTTAAAGAACAACAACAGAAACTTAGCCTGTAAGTTTCCGCATTAAATGGCAACAGATCATGAGCCTAACATAACGCACCTAGTCTTAACGAGGGCTCAACTCGAGGGTATAATAGATAAGTAATTATAAGAGAAACCTTAATGAGTCGGCAATCTCGGCAAATTGCCGCCCTCGTTAGCGACGCAGCCTGTTCACTTATTAAACTAAATTTGTATCAGTACAAAATATTAGTTTAAACCATACAAATACGAGTAGAATAATGTCACGCATAAAAATAATTGTAGTAGGTACGGCTAGGCGTAGCTTTCGTTTAGGAATAACAAAGAGTTTTAAACTCTATTTGCTTGACATATAAATATGGCAAGGAAACCAATGATCCTGTTTTATTTTAGCAAAACTCATTAGTTTTACAGTACAGTAGCAAATCTTACTAGAGTTACAGTATTCTCTGGAACTATAAATCAATAATCTCAATTAGCTTTAGCAATGGCAATAGGGCTAGTAGAAATACTAAACCTAATCACGTGTCTCACTAATTAATGTGTAACTAAGCAGCAGTGTAATACATATATCTGTTTACGGAGAGTAGTAAATAGATTGTAGAGTCACTAAATTGCTCAATTTCCAAAGCTAGTAAAGCCAGCAAATTATACAATTTGGAAATAATTATCCATAAGTAATAAGCCGGTTTTATGTTATGAAACAACAATATTTTTAGAAAATACAGACAATTCCTTGTACTTTGATGCACCAAACTTATTTTAAGAGACTACGAGTACTTAAGTGGGAATAAGTCGGAACATCATACAATTAATAGATCAGATTTTTATAGTGATATAAAGATCAGATAGAAACTTGTTCGTAAAGTTCGAGATTTTGCTAATCACGGCTGTTTTTTTTACTCGTAAAAAATCTTGAAATATAGTTTATTTTACGATCTAAATCAAACAAAACGTAATCTATTCATCTGCAACGTTCATCCGTTCATCATGTTCATCCAAGCCGAACTCAGTTTATTTTAGAGACAATGTACTGGTAGGAAATGCACATTTTAAGCGACAAAAAAAACACTATTTTATTGGCGCCGTTGAAGGTTTTTGTGCAAATGCAAATGAATTTGTCTCTGAATGGAAATCGATAGCGGAAAATTTAAATGTTAATTTGGTCTTCTGATAGTGGCGGTTGTGTCTTTAATATAATTCATGGTAATTGGAATAAAAATATATTAGTTTTTTTTAACCTTATAAGTCTATTTTAAGGAGCCAATATTTTCATTAAGTGGTTGAAAAATTGCGATTAATTACAAGAAAGACATTTTTATGTTTCTGTTATCGGTGACGTGTCTGCAGACCTACGACAGTTTAAAATGATGTTGACACAATGACATGACCTTCAAAAACTTTAATAATTTCTTCGCAAAATGCAAATAAATACTCATATCCATCTACATTGCACAGCAAAATAAGTTAGCCGTTTTAAACGGGCAGTGAGACAAAGCGTTTTAATACGTGTTCCTCATTGAGCCTATTATGTACGCAATTAAGCGCAGCACCGAATTTCCTTCTCCGTCCAAACGTTTACCATTACGACGCACTAAAATATGCAAATGGCAACCGAGGCCCGGCTTTTAGTCGAGCATGAAGAAATTCCCAAGTTGTTGAGGGAAACTAAACCGATTCAAGTTAAACGGTCACAAGTCACATTAGCATGCTTGAAGCGAGCTTGATTTCCGAAATATACGACGCTGTGCTAGCTATAAATCGACGGACGAACCTTTTCTAAGGGTGGTTTACACATGAATGGATTCTGACCTTTGTTTTTCGGGTTGTGGGGTGCGGGTTTTGTTTAATAACCTTCCATATCTATTGTGGTTGAATTTGTCCACTAGAGCAAACAACTCGGACAATAGAATTTCAATGCTTATAAACACATTTCTTGGGGTCATGCAAATCCCCATTTCGCACTTAGCCGGCATGGTAGACTCAAAGCCTATGGGTTAATAAAAATACTATTTTGCTCCATCTGCGAATGGAGTGCAACAGTTTTTGTACACTCTTTGGTGCTTTGTGCAACTTTACAGCTAATTGACACTTAGACAGCCTTTGATGTTATTGACAGCTGCTGCAACAGACATTACAAAATTTGGACCAAAACTGAGCTTAAAAAAATAGTATAAAAGCCAAAAGCAATTTTAATCAGAAAATCAAAATCAAATCATTTATTCATTTAGGTCAAATATGATAGTCGTTACTATTACTGAATCTACCACTAGCTCGGAAAGGGGGTAGAGCTTTATGAATTGTATGAACGTTTTGCAGCAAACCAATTCGTTCCATTAAATCCTTCCCCATAATTTCTAAACTAAAATGGGAGAAATTTCCTATGCGGTCGGTCCAGTCAACTGGCGGTTAAATGAATGACAGATACAGTGACTCGTGGCCTCGGATACAAACACAGTAAATCACAGAGCTGTCAGCTAAAACAAACAAGTACAGTTTATCTACACTCACTACGCGCTACACTGCGGGCTGTTCGAGCGCTTTCAATTTAAACGTAGCACTTGAAAAGAGATGGACGCTATCGACCGTGGGAGTCTGTACTACAATGATGTGAGATTAATTGAATTTTGGAAGGACACATGAAGAAAGCATTAAGGCCACGAACGGACTACAGATAGGTAGTAATTTGATGTCTCGCATATCAAGAGCGATAATTCTCACAACCACATTGAAGAAATTAAGTTCTTTCTATTGGTGAAAAGGGTCCTCAGTTGTCTCTTCTAACACTGTCCCCCGGGGTGACAACTGAGAATACGAGTAGGAAGAAAAATATACCAGTGAAAAAGAGATCGTAGGTTTTCTATAACCGGTTACCTTAAGCTAGTTACATAGGTAGGTACTATTCTAACAGATTCCGACTTGCATGGCTACTGATTTATCATCCAATGTCCAAAACTTTTCATGCCCCACGAGCGATTTTAGGAGCCTTAATCATTTGGTTCACCATTTTTCGGACGAAATACGAAAGAACGCTCTTGCGTTTATTATTGAATAAAGATATTGCCTTTTAGAACTATCCAAAGTACAACAAACAAAGTGGAAACATAATAATTTTAAAATATCACCGCGTCTATTACAAAGGCACGTTTGCCATTAATAATATCCTTCATTCCTTTGTTTTGTGGGCATCAAAACTCGCGGACATTTTCACTCTCCATACAAATTTATTTCGGGCACAATATGATTAATCTGCGGTCGCTACAGATCGACCCCCGGTTATTATATTATAAGTTTTTGTTTTATTTGCTGACTCTACTTTGTCCCGTTTTGGTTTACAAACATAATTATATTTTCTTCTTTGTCTTTTTAAAGGCTTTTTGTGTTTGAAATCCATTACAAACGATAAAAATGTTGCTTAACAATTTTAAGAAGTGAATTTGCAGTCTTCAGTTTAAAATAAATAAATAATAGTTTATCAGTTTCTGGTTACCAAAGCATACAACCAGATGATCACGTGTAATATACGTGCTCACATACATAAAATCAAACCTTCATCCTACAGAGGTAAGCCAAGACCAGAGAATGCCCCCTGGTGCGATCCTTAGGTACTAATCATTTATTTTAAAGCATAACCATTATTTTATTTTGCGTAAGTTAGAAGTTGGAAATATTTTATACCTTTCATGAAAAGTCGAGAAGAACCTTTTGATAAAATAGTGCAGTGAGCTAAATATATTTTTAAACCTATTCCAACACTGTAAAGCAACTTGAATATTAAAACTTGAACCGATATATTTCTACTGTCAACGCTTGGAGCACAATATCACATAATACTGTATGAAACATTGAAAGCACTACAATGTAGAATACGCTTGTATTTTATGACGCACGCTAGTGTTTAGATAAAGACATTAAAATTAAAACATGATACTAGAGCTTTTGTATAGGATTATTTGTCCATGTAAGTCAAATTCTTTTACGGACCCGCTTTGCTAATTATAAATATAATTTTCAGGAGTTTAGAAAATTACTTACTTAAGAGATCGGTGTCTTTTTCCGTATTTCAACTATGCCATGTCGCAACGCATCTTTGCCCCTCACAGCACTATATTAAATTTTTTGCCCAAGATTGTAGCTTTTACTTGTTAAGTGCCCAATCCGACTTCTGCACTGTTCAGGGCCCAGTGGTCATAAAAGGCATAAATATTATTATTATATCACTTCAATTGTAAATGTGTATTTAGTCAATATTAAAATTCAAAACAAACGATTTGTATTCATGACCACAATTGAAAGCGTTATAGCTCTGTTATTGCACACAATCTGTAACAAACAACCAATTTTCTACATACATGAACGATTAATTAAATTATACCTAGCATCTGTCCGCAGATATTCAGAATGATGCAAAAATGCCTAGACGTGTACCTGAAAATCCAGATTTACGGATTTTGTAATTGATCCTAACTTATCTTGCAACAGGTATCTAACATTACAATTTTAGATACTAAATTGTAGAATAAGGTATAATAACAAAAAAAATTACTCAAATAGCTTCTATAACATTTCTTATGCCAAGCTGATGCATAACTTCAACAAAACTTATAAATGAAACGAAACAAAAATACATTCTTATATATTAGTTAAAAAAACGATTCACCTCATAACAGCGCCTGTCACGACATGTTAAGTGTTCACCTTTATTGTTTCTAAGGCAAGCAAATGATTAAACAATTAACGTGTTCAGCTTAACAACTCATTTAAAACAGTATTTAGTAAAAGGTTAAAGGTGGTACAAATCGATCAGTCGTTCTCTACCGCTATCGTTTAATTGGATAGGACTTTAGATCGACCGCACGTCTAACGCACTCGTGATGACCATTAATACCCTTACCACTAGTTCCCTGAAGTAGCCAGCTCCTTCTAGTTAGTTTAAAAAAGCTATAAATTATTGCAAAGAGAGCAAATATTCCATTAAACTTAAGGACTTGTCTTTTAACTAAAGCTCTGCATTAGAAACCATACATTTATAGGTAACGCAAGGCTTATCAATTTACACAAATCCCTCCTGGGAGTTAAAGTTCGCCTTTCGCAGCCAGAAGTTATGCTTTCCAAAGCAGAAGTTCTAAGATACCGAAAACGACTGCTTTTTGAAAATGCCCATAGTAAATATCAGAAACGTACATTAGTCTAGTTGTCATCAATAAATAGGCGCAGCTTAAACATTCGCATTTACATAATTTTATGTCCAAAGGATGATGAGAAGCCAAATCTTATCAAGATTTTGTGTTTTGTTCCGTGCTTTATCCGCATTAATCATGAGTCTAGAAACAATTAATAAAACAAGTAATAATGAAGCCTACAGCTCGCCAAAAACCCACAGGGCTTGAACAATTTATCTCAACCACGATAAGAAGAAACAGTCGATTTATTGATATAATAAAATACAGTGTTTCCGGCTGTGAGCCGAAGAATATTTACGACACAAATACGCAACGAGATTATTAATGGAGTAGAAATATGAAATATTTTATGTGAACCGTTTCATGGCTCTTGAAGATACGAATATTTAGGATTTAGTATTTGTTACTCGCACTTACATTGTATTTCTTATAAGAACTTGTTTTTCAGTATAGTAAAAAGATTATTACGTGTAGGAATTATTATTTTTTTAGTGCCTAAACAATTGGTGCTTTAGTATCCTTCCAAACAGAGGTTTTTCTTAGTTACGTTAACATTAGTTTTATCATAGCACTGTTAAGTTTGTTATGTCAGACACGTTTTTACAATTTTTGTTCTCGACTCTCTCTTCTAGCTTATTACTTGTTCAATAAATATTAACATGTCCAAAAATATAGAGGCAAATATGTGACAGGAAGCGTCAAATAACAATTCAAAGATGTTTATCTGAGCTTCATAGCAATACGCGAATCATCATATTGCTATGCAAAATTTAGCAGGCGTTTGAATCTTCGATACAAAAATCTGAGATGATACAACACTTAACGGTAATTCGCGAAAACATCTGGTCATTCATCTTCACGCATCGTCGCTATACTTCTTATAAAACAGACTTTGAGTTAAAAAAGTTTTTAATCGAAACAGGCAAACGTAAAAACTTTGGCAATGTATTGTGTTCGAACAAAAAGTGTTATACGTATCGGACGTGACAAGACGCTAACAATAGTATTTATGTTTTTTTGTCTGATTTGCACGGTGAAGCCCCAAGGGGTAAACCTAGTGTATCAAGCACTGTACACTGAAGTCGCCTATTGATCAAGAGATTGGGCAAATTAGTTCTTCTTAGACAGTGAGGTAAATTGCAAGCTCTTCTCATTAGAAAGAAAATATATTATTATTAAACGCTTGGTTCCGACCAGTCTTTTGTGTTTTGTGCTATTTTTTTTTATTTAATTCAGCAACTAAGGGCCGTTTACTTTGATAAGTGTTCTAGAAAAATAGAATTCTAATGATTCGATTGATTTTTCGTACGTTGCTAAAAATTCGGCGAATCAAATTATCTGACGATAAACCAATCTTTTGGTATAACGAGACTTCACCGAACTAAGCTTAAAAATTAACCATCTAGCACCATTTTTGCCTGGATTTACAAAAAAATGTGTATTTATAGAAAATCGTTACCGCGAGGCAGTTTAAATCTGTTTACGTAAAGTTTTTGAGAACAATCCTCCGATTGGGTAAATGGATTGAAGGGATAAACCCTTTTAAGCCTCCCATGGGACTTGCGACGTTAAACGGTAGTTTACGTAAGTGACTCGGGACTGTCGTTATAGTCCCATTGAATTTGTACAACACAAAACACTTATTGTTTACATACTGAGGGCCGATTTTTATGTATTACATAATTAAAAAAGGTTTTTATCCGTTTTACAGATTTTCTATGCATTGTGCTGACAGACGGTCAAAGATATTCGTCGAACAAAATTAGTTATCTGACTTGCTTAGCAGTCGAAATAATGCGACTTTCAGGATAGTTTTAATATATTTTATTTAATACTCTGTTATTGTTGGAAATAGGCATAAAGCTAGGATCGTCAGGAAGCTATACAAAAATATTTTAGTAATTTATTTCAAGATATATAAAGTATTTTTCATACGATAATTTAAGTGTGTCATAGAGAAAATACAACCTGATTGAAAAGTTTTTTAGGTGAATTTTCATTTGGAGAATTCCCATGTAATGTTATTTTCCTACAAAGAACATTGTGTCTTACATAACTCATATTTTTCCTGAACAAATTCGTAGTTATTTTTAAACTTATCGATATTTTACGCGACATTATTTCCACACGTTTAGTTCCGCGTGACATGACACAAATGACATTTTTTCGTCACATAATATTTGCAAATAAATACATTTTTTGTATAAAAAGTACCTACGGACAATATTATGATTTATTCTACATAGGCCTTATAATAATAATATATATCTTATGTATAGAGTCGTGTATACTTCAGACGAAATAAATTTAATACGTTTTTGCAATATTTGTAAAAAAATTACATTATATTGTGAACAAACTTTTTCTAATGTTATCCTTGAAAGTATTGTGTGACATGCATACTTAGGTAATCGGGTTTTTTGCTTATTTTCATATCTTTGCTTGTATTTTTTGTCCTAACAGGATACCTTAAAATGGTACTATTTTATTGAAATCAATTCACAATATTTTCCTATCAAAAATATTACTGTATGAGTGTGATTGCCGAAAATAAATTTTAAAACAATACAGTCACGTTTCAGTTAACTGAATTATTCAAAAATCATCCTGTTCTCAATAATGTAACACGAAAACTTCGATAGATAACAGAATATAAAACCTACATCCAACCCCGACAGTGTAATAAAACACAGCCAAGAAAAGCAAAACAATATAAAATGTGCAAACTACAAAGTGAACCCTTCACAGGTCAATAAATACTGCGATCAGAGCGGCTACAGCCGACGATACATCAACAAGAAAGGATATCTATAACGTAAGATTAAGGCTTTGCTGCCACTGAAAGCGGAGACTGGGTACATTTTCACTATTAATCTTGAAAAATCAGGCGATTTAATTTTATTTTAAGGGTGATTTTTGAAACGACTTTTGTTTGGTATAATCTCTCTATATGTATAAAACTCGTTCGTTACTGAATGAGTGACTGGACTGTTTGACAGCCGAAACTAGTGAACTAGCTGACATTTGGCAAGTGTAGGGAATCACAAAGAGAACATTATTTGAAATTTCATATGTGGCATAATCTCTTACAGATTCTGAAAGGAGGCTCTTGTCCAGCAGTAGGACAGTAGTATACGCAATTTTATTTGTATTTTGAACGGATTTTCCATGTACTATTTGTCAAAGATATAACAATAAATAGATTCCACAAATAACCTTGTGACGCTGAAAAAACTAGGCTTAAAAGTGACCACAACAAAGAGTATAAAAGAATGAAAGAAGCAAAAATAGCTGAAAACTTACTTCGTTAGAATTGTTAACGCTCTTTCTCGTAGGAAGGTGAAATTTATTTTAGCTAATTGGGCACTCAGCTAGTTGAGCTCTCTTTTGTTGTAGAAACCTTCATGTACATATTTACAACGAGTGTAACCTCCTAACCTCCCCTGCAGTGTATTATGAGCAGTGACGATTCATTTTATCATCAAATTGAATGTTTTTTTTCTTTTTAAAGACTTCCCGCACTAAGAATTGCTCCTGTGTCGCGGGGACTTTTCACACATACAAACAACGAATACAAAGTACAACCAAATCCGAAACAATTTTTTGTGGATCGAACAAACAATTGTCCCGTGTGGGAATCGAACCCACGACATCCCGAGGCCATGGTAGCGGCGTGGTGACCTAAACCACTGCGCCACGGAGGCAGTCATTATAGGACCAGTACCGACACTAATGACAGTCAATGATACAGAGAGTGAATTTACCGCCAAAAAGAAGAGCTCACAAGAAACTCTTGGCTACTCTAAACTCCAACTTTTAATATGAGGTCTTTTTATTGACATTATGTCTCATATTACCCGAAAAAACCAATTGTGTGTGGGCACACGTATTACTTATTACAAAAGTTGATATCCCAAATTATAAACAATATAAAAACTTGAATACCAATAAAAGCATTCTACCGTAGCAAAGTCAGGTAAAAACGTCCAGTTCTCAGTATAAATTGAGTACTATTTAAATTAATCGCACTTCATCCAGTAGTGCACTCTTTCAGTGTGAACGTAGCTTAAGTCCAGAGCTGTGGGGAAGACACCGAGCCCCATTTGTCTTGTGAGCGCACTTTGACTGGGAATTAGGTCAGTGGCACCCCCTGTACAGATGTAGGGTTAACTGGATGAGACTGAACTTCTGTACAACTGATTTGAAGAGATTGAGATGCAAATGAGAGTGAAGAGTTGTTTGGAAACATATTTAGATGTGTTTTCAAGTCAATGTTGTGTAAAAGTTTGGAAGATAACAAACTAGTTGTTGAGTTAGCCAACTGATTGTTTGTCGGTTCAAATACTTCTTCTGTAGTGGAATCGTCGGTAATAGTTACTGAATAATCTTATTAACTAGTGAAAAAGCAGTATGTTTAAATTATCATATCAGCCAAAAGACATCCTCTACTAAACACAGGCCTCTCCTTGATAATTTATAAATATTAATGGACAACTATATAAATAAATCATATAAATAATAATAATTATATAAAACTCGATCACTAGGCTTCAATATTGTACCCAAATTCGCTTGTAAATGCAGAGAAAAATATATTGCAGTTAAGACTCTAAGATTGAGCCAAGTAACAAATCTAAGTAGGTAGTAATACTTATAACCTTCTCTCAAATATTTAGTAACCTTCTAGCTAAACCTACAACTTCAATCATATCTATCACAACAGCCTCCAATCGGCATCCACTACAAATTCAAAAGGGTCAAGTCCTTCGACCGACGCTATAAACCGGAACAACGAACATTTGACGTGAAGCAATATCATGTGAAGTGTGAAATACGTGATAAATTGATAACAGGTGGAGGAGAAAAATGCTTTGAAATGTGAAGGAAACGATGACTTTGTGCTATAATTCGGGAAGTACTTGGTCATTCAAGTAGGTAACTAATATGATTTTCGGAATTCAATGTCTTTAGTCCTAATTCAATGCGTTAAATTTAGTGAATCAGAAATATTTTGATGTAGGTTTATAGAAAAAATATGCGTAAATGATGTGTTATACTTTATTACATAAAATAATAAACACAGTTCTAAAATTGATTTACCGTACAGCAGATTTTTCTCTTGGTAGATGACTATATTAACTTTTCCGATTCTCTGAGAACTATAAATAAATAATGTAGAAAAAAGTAACTGGCGATAGAAAAGTCTTCCTGTGAAAAAATCATTGATAAATCAGTAGGACAAACCTTGTTCTACTATCATTTTCACAAGCATTGTATATTGGAGTTAGTTAACATTTTAACAATTTATTTCACTGTTATCAAAAACTACCAATTTATTCTCACAACTGCTATAGTCAGCCGATTAAAGCTGCGTATGAATATTTAAACATAACAACCAGTGCAGCGACATAAAGTTATAAAATGTTGCACGTTTATTAAAATTGTGACGTCACGTGGAAAACATGGCGGACGTCATGGGGTGGAAATGATACGAAAAACGCTGTTCAGTTTACTTTACTTGAAGGAAATAATTGACAAAAAATGATGTGAAAAGAGTTGTGTAGTGGCAACCCAAGCTAAATAAATGTATAGGGAAAATAAATTTAACCCAATACTGTTTTATTATGGGCTAGGATCTCCCAGAATGAGGGAAAAGCCAAGCCTAGACTTATCACCTAAGCGAGCGCTAATCCAGTGCGAGTTGCGGAATTTACGTGCCTTTTAAAACAATTTTAAAGAACTTTTAAACATGTAAATGTGTAACATGTTTCATTACGGTATTTAATATTAATAATAAGTAAAGTAAAAGAAGATTTTAATCGCGTTGCTGCAGAGCTTTAGCAGAAAAACAGTCCGCTTTTTCAACGTCATCTCAAACGAGTTTAGGTATTTTCGTGGTCCACAAGTTTTGAAAACATTTGTTGGAGCGTGAAAGGAGCTCTTTTGTCCTTCAACCTGTGCATCTGTCACTTTCCTCTCCAGTTTGATGGTGGAATTAAAGATATTTCTCAAAGAGGAACAGTCATAAAGTTAAGTTTACTTTAGATGAGTTGGATAATGCTATTTTGAGAACAACTTTGAGATTGTTTAACTTCGAATACCATTTTAAAGCGTTTTAAATTTGTTTCGGAGATAAATGCATTGCAGTTTACTTGTGATTCAAAGATGCGTGGAAATAAATGTGCTTCAAAATAACCAATTTTTATAAGCGATTCGCAGGCATTTGTAATTTTTGTGTTATTCAAAGCTATTTCTTTTATAAGCAGGCCACTCTTAGGGCTTTTAAATTTTTTGTACTCTGGTTGGATACCTTTTGTGCACTACTCGTAATTTTTAGATTTCAATCTCTGATTCTTAGCTATATTACACGTTGAAGTGAAATGTAAAAAATGAGATTTAAGCAGAACTTACAATAAGTTTGTAGTATTCGTATTTGGTCGTAAATATCTGTGTTGCTGGTTCAAAATCAATATTTTTATTAGAACTCCTTCCATTCTCAATATATCTGTTGTAATAGATGTGTAATGAGCGCACCCTGATTCAGCATTAATCATGTTCGCCAGTTAATAACTGCTCCCTGAACTATTGATTCATCCTCTACATTCACTATGTATTTATGCAACTGGGCCGAGAGGGGAAGAATCCCGACCATATGTGCTTAACTAAGAGCTGAAATGTTCAGGTCACCTGAAAATCTTGATTTAGATAACTAGTGATGACAACAATCACCTTTTTATACGTGTTTTGAACCACTGTACAGATTCATGACTATGTGTATCTTACGCGAAATCGTTTCCAAAATTAACTTCTAAACATCCTTATAAAGCAATCACTCTGTAGCAAATAAATATACAAAGTTGTGTTCCCAATCACAACTTAATTGGTTGATCAATGTGATAAGTGATTTCTTTTTACTTGACTTATATGCGTTGGGCGTAAGATACTAGCTTAGATAAAATCAGTTTGCTGTTGATTTGAAGTTCATAGACTTACATTTTCAAGTTACTTAACGCCACTGTAAAATTCTAGTTGGTATTTGATTTTTCATAGGCCGCTTCCCTCATTATCAATTACCTCCTGAAAAATACTAGGCTTTGAGTACCTACACTTGTTATTCCATTCCCATCACGAACGAATAAGGGATGAAAGATCTTAATGAATTCAATGAATCTTTTGTATTAAGATTTATGGCAACATTTTTCAGGTGAGATTGCGTGTTTTTAGCGAGGTATACATTTTTAGACGGGAATGCTTTGAGACGCATATTGTTCGTGGTTCTATTAAAAATGTCATTAGTAAAAGTCGTCAAATGTTTAATGGAGGATTCTATTTATGTTGTTATTTAGTTTATGTTATAATTACGTGTTTTACAATATTTTATAGTAGGTAACCTTGACAATGGTATTACTGAAAATCTTAAATTGAATACCACTTTAATGATCCCATATTCCGCACATTCCATTGAAATTTATATAAATTATGTCATAACAGTAACTACACTCGTTCATTGCCTCGAACTATTTAACTTAACAAATAATATAAATAATTTTTCGTTTACTTGGGATCTCATTTGATGTTATTTTCGTATACCTTACACAGGTGAAGCAAACCATGGAAAACAGTCATCTATGAAAAAAAAAACAGTATTAGGTTAGCATACCATATTCTCGTATTATAATTAGGACGAAATTGAGAAGCACGTGTAGCACAAAAAGCACGAATTTCAACATCAAAAAATTCAAACAGCAAAAAAATTATTTTCATTAAACAAAAAAATACGAACGCAAAAGTAACATGGCGATCATTGACACCTTCTCTATCAAAGACATAAATAAACCTATTCATATCTATAAAACCAGTACCAAACAATCTCCAGTCATTTATGTTGTGACTGCCTCTGTGGCGCAGTGGTTTAGGTCGCCACGCCGATACCACTGCAACGGGAGGTCGTGGGTTCGATTCCCACACGGGACAATTATTTGTGCGATCCACAAATAATTGTTTCGGGTCTGGTTGTGCTTTGTGTCCGTTGTTTGTATGTTTGTAAAAAGTCCCCGCGACACAAGAGCAATTCTTAGTGCGGGAGTTGTCTTTTTAAAAACAAAACAAACAAACAATTTATACTATCAATAAGTAACAATCGTCAATTCGTCCATTACTGTGTACGACGCGGCGACTAGCGGCTGTACGTCCAACAATTTAGTCCTAATTTACCGACCGTTAAGAATCAGACGTCGATTGATTCGCTCCACCAATTACTTGAGTCATGTGACGAACGCCACCGGTGATAATATGGCGATATCTTAATGTGTATTGTGAATAACGGCTTTCGTTTAGTTTGTGAATGGTTTCTTTACTTTATCATGTGACTTAATAGTTCAATACTCAAAGTAAGTACATGCATATGCCTTGTTCCCATAGAAGTAGGTAGAGACCAAAGACAATCCTCACAAAATTCCTTGCTTCATTCACATCCATACAGGACCGCCATAAAGGTAGTAAGTAGTACTTACTAAAGAATTTGTAATGCGCCCTAACCAGCTGCGTTTGTTTGTAGCTGATAGTGAAATGGTAAGGGGTTAATATAAGGGGGCCTTATTTACAGTAAAGCCCTTCTCCCATTACGATACGCCCGCGCGACTCTAGTCTCGGAGACTAGTCGCCACGAAGTATCTCACATACATTTGTATGGAGACTACCAGTATCGTAATGTGAGAGTCTCCATACAAATGTATGTGAGATACTTCGTGGCGACTAGTCTCCGAGACTAGAGTCGCGCGGGCGTATCGTAATGGGAGAAGGGCTTTATTGGTTATCAAATAAACAACTCTAATTAAGGAATTTATTCGTTAATATTCTTAAAAGTAGACCCGAAATTTACCTGTCAAATACAACAAAACAAACAGAACGACAAACACGTTTGCTATTACAATAGACTCTACAACAAATCCCATACATAAAACAAGATTTCTACACTTAAAAAAAGGGTTTAGTTATAAACCCAAGATCTTTTCATTTACATCTTAATACACTTATACTCCACTCCCAAAAAAAACTATAAACTTACTCACAGTACTCTATCCCTGCACTTTATTAAAATCATACTAAAAAGATATAACCTATATTCTTCGAAACCCCTCCGTCATGATACATTATGGGGGGAGATTCCCTTCATTTTTCACAGTATTATTCAGAGCAGGAAGCGGCGAGGCTCCGGCGCCTTTGTAGCCGTAGTTTATAGTGCGTTTTACGTGAATATCGCGCAGATATGACGGAAGAGACACGTTTTAACATCCTTTGATACACTGGTAACGATAGAAGGATAGAGAATGTTTTAGTTCCGGGGTTTAATAGTACTGTAGTTAATGACAACGGTTTACTGTTTTAATGGCGGTAATGATAAACTTTGTTGCTACTTCCAAATTTCTATGGATCATTATAAAGGAAAATAATATGGGGGCCCACCCAATGTAGTGGATTTGGAACTACTTTCTCATTCTGAGAGTAGACCTATTCCCAAAAATTAAACATTAATCGGTATAATTTAATATAATGATTATTTATTTACGAAACTGTGTTTTATAATTCCTTTTTTTTCAAAAGGAATCATCGCACCAACGAATAATTTAAACTGGATATATGGTTGTGGGCTCAGCCTTCCTTACACTCTCCCTCCATTTCGCCTTATCTTTGACGTCGTCTTCCTCAACCTCACATGCCTTCATATCTCGCCGCAACACTTCTGTCCACGTGATCTGGGGTCTTTGCCTAACTAGCCATTTAAAAACAATTTAAAAAAAGCCTTTCAAGCCGTGAAAACGTTTCACCAGTTATTTATTTTTATAGGTACATAAAAAACCTAATCGTTAACTTGTAAGGTTCTTGTAAGTTTTTTTGCACTGTAACTAAATATGAGTTCCTTCTCAACAGGAGGTATCAAAATAAATAACTTGGTTTCATAGAATGTTATCGCATCGGTAGTCTTCTATCATGGTGTTTGAAACTTGCGGAAACCATAAAAACTTGCAAACAATTCCCATAAAAACTATATCACATGAATTAAGTAGTAGGTAAGAGAAAAGTTTTACTAAGCAGTCTTAAGGGCGAAATTTAATAGGCCTGGTAAATGATAATAGAGTTGTTACTTATTACTTAAGCTACAAATAGATCAGGATGGTGGTATTTAGATGTGCCCTTATAATATTGGTAAAGTTTTCAAAGACAAATATTCAGTGCGGGACCTGTCTTTTTGCTACTGATAGTATTCTTTAGTTTACTCAAATCCTATTATTAATAATATTGCAACATAATAGTTTTAAAGGTCCTAAAATTTTCATTTAGATCTTTTTATTTCCCATTAATTTGTTTGCTCCTCTTTCCATAAGTTCTTAACGACTGCAGCAATTTATAGAAAAGTTTAGCAAATGACGTCCCAGAGGAAAATACAGGCTATTGTTTACGTAATCACAATGACATGGTCCCTACGAAAAAAGAAAAATTATACAACCTCTTCACACAACATTACATTCCATTAAAAGTTAACAACTACCCTTAAACTTTAAACTGTTATCCTAAAGGACACAGAAAGACAGCAAACTTAATTACGCAATCGTATACGACCAGCCATCAAGACCTCTGCTGCAGGCCACGTTTCTTTGTAAAAGTATTCAGTGGTGAACAATGTGGGGATTATCAGGGGTCATCTTAGAGTGGCGGGGGAAGATGGATGAGGGTGTCAACAAAAGGGTGTGTTGCCAACGATCGGTGTCCGGTTAGATTGTGGTCTTAGGTCAAAGAAATAACGCAGATGTGGTAGTTATAAATAGTAGAGAAATGTCATAAAGTATTTTTAATAGTTTCGTATGACTTTTGAGGAATTAGAAAAATTGCTAAATTGCAAAAATACCACTGTTGTAATACTGATTTTAATCTACTGTTCGGCTAAAGCAAACACTGTTAGGAATCTGAATATGACTAATTAAGAGTAAGGTTCAGTAATTTATTGACTTACTTGATCAACATTTTTCACTAATCATTTTAAAACAAATTGGCAACTTACAGGTTTAATTATCTTCTAATAAACTTAAGTAGGTATTATTATTAATATGTATTTAAAATATAATATTTTAACTTAACATCACATCCCTTTTCCTTCATCTATGTTTGTAACAGATAATGTACTACGTTTTAAAGTGGTTGATGCCAACGTTAAAACGTTTGCTTTACAGTATTGTATTGTTGTATTGTTACAACAGATTGATGAACTGACTGAGATAAATTGTAGCACTATAGAAGAAACCCGTGCATTCTTCCAAGACTTGGGCTGTGGATTCTTAGTAATGGGAAATGAGGTGGGTGAGGTAACCATTATGTGGGCACTGTGACCAGCTACCTATAGTAGAAAATTTCGGTTCCATGAATCAATTTTCTACATGAGCAACCAATACGATGCATGTGTCAAATATAGCTATTAAACATTTTAGATTTTTATAGATATCTAAAATGATGGGGTTGAGATTTTTTTTTAAAGGTCGAAAGCATAAAATCATAAGCCACTCTTTTCAAATTCAAATTCAAAATATAAATATACGTAATTTTTTTACAAAGTATTTGAAATAGTCATATGTTCTTTGACCGTTTCGGAAAAGGTTTGCTCGTGAGAAGAGACTTTACTCTGGACCCCCTAGTCTAGTGCATTTGTGTGTATTCCACAGCGTATTTTAGCGTAGACAAGAAATTCGCTCCTCATGCAAATGGTGTAAATGTGATCTAATCAGTTAAATTAAAGTAAAAGTCTAGAAAAGTAAGGCGGCAGTATCCCTTTTTACGAGTGCCAGTTTTACGATGAACAAACGAGCTATTAAATTAATTCATGCTGTTCTAAACAATAAAGTGCTAAACTCCTTACTTAATTAGAAACGTGACATTCCCATGGTTGCTGTAGTCTTACAAATAATTCAAGACTGGAGGACCTGAAATGACTTGGATACTACTTTTCTATCAATACTATAGAGTTGAGGCTTGTGTTACCGCGCTAAATGTAACTATGAAATTTCCTGAAAGCTAGATTTCAAATCATGACACTGGCCGTGGTTGCAGGCTGACTTAACCGAGACTATGTATTAGTAGGCCAAATCAATTCAAAATATTTGTTCTATGTTTAAAAAGGAATTTACGGTCACCCTTGTTATAGTTGTCATCACGAATGAGTCTGGATACACCTCAAAAATGGTTTGTTCTAGCATTACCAGTATTAATGATAATCATCACACCATTACTACCAATTTGCTACTTAAAGCTTATAACTCGTCTATACGCGATCGGGTAAAAATATACAAAACACCATCAAACCAAAATAAACACCCACAGTCCTTTTCATCACAGGCAAAAAGGGACAAAACATAAGGTCCACAAACAAACACCACAACATACAAACATACATACATACATGCATACATACATGTGTGTACCTCATCTCATTAAGCAGAATACGGGGTCGTGACACGTTGTATGGAAATGTGTTTAAATACCCCTTCCATCTTTATACAAGAGTTAAAAGTAATTTGGAAGATAGAAGACTTTGTTGCTTGACGAATGGCACTTTAGAGTTTTTAAGAGGTTTTATAATGTCCTGTGTGACTACACTTGTGTGAGGTTAAACTATTTGTCAGACGATAAGCCATTATGTATAAAATTCTACTGCTGTTATAAAACATATGTTCCCGCCGTGTCTGTCAATCCGTTTGCAATAGATATACGAACTCCTGCTCAAATCACCGAAGGGTGCAGCGAGTATACAGAGTGATTCATAAGAATGGTTTTCAAAATCGATGGGTCCGAATTTGGACAAGTAGGTATCGGGACTAAAAAGTCTATAATCTATTCGATTCAACTTTATATTCTAAATCCTATAAACATAACGTAGCAACATCACTCACGCACTCACAAATCTTTTTTTATCACAGTATTTTAAAATTCATAAAACTAGGTTCCCATTTTGAATGGAAATGCAAATTCAGAAGTGGGTCACAAAACTGCGTATACAGCAAAAACATTTATATTCTAGCGATATTTTTGTTAAACTAAAGTGATGAATGGTATGAAACATGGTATGAAACAGTGAACGGGTGGAACGGATGAATACATATTGCGTAGTTCATCCATTTCATGCAATTCAATGTATCGGATAGATTTTCAGTTTTGATTTCGATACGATTCAATAGTTTTTTTGTTCTGTATTTGTGTATTTCCTTTTGTATTGTGATACTGTTGATTGATTCTGTGTCTCACTTTTATAAATACAGGGTGTCCCAAAACTCAACGATAATCCGAGACAGGATGAAAGGCCAAGTCATACCGGTTATAGGAAAAAAAAAAATCCATATCACTTAGTTCAGCAATAATAGACACTTTTCAAAAAAGTTGAAATTCCACACCCTTGGTCGCATTTTCAAGTCCTGTGATCACCAATGTCACAATTTCACTGTGATTTTTTGAATTTCGTGATCTTCATTAAATATGCTATTACTCGTAAAACAAATTAATGCACAAAACATTGTTAATTTAATAAAAAAAGTTAAGTTTTAGTGAGTCATAATTCTCAAAAATATCGTTAGTTAACTTTGACGCTTCATATTGAAAAAAAAATGTACTACACTACCCTTGGCAAGTTATTCCAAAAGTTGGCGCATTTAATCAAGATTTCAAAATGGTGTAACACTTGCCACTTTTCTTGCCATTAAAAATGTTATTTTTATTTGAACGAAGAGTATTCTCGCAAATGGATCGGACGCAGTGGTACAACTTTATGGCATCCTCGTTCTCCCGATCTAAATCCAGTAGATATTTTTTACTGGGAATACATAAAAGAAAAAGTCTATTCAAAATCAATACAAAATCTATCAGAACTTCGCCAGAAAATTTACACAGCGTCAGAAGAATTAAATGCAAGGAATTTTGCTTGACTGGTGCAAAGGTCTTTTGTAAGGCGTTGCAGAGTCTGTATTCGTGCCAGAGGAAAACAATTTGGAATTACTTTAGTTTAAGGAGAATAATTAAATAAGAACGATGGTTCGCTCATTGTTTTTTTTTTTAATTATTATTACCTATTATGTTTATTACATTAAATATCTGTTATGGACTGACTCAATTACGTCTTTACTAAAAATAATTGCTTTCCTCTGGTACGAATACAGGCTCTGCAACGGCGTACAAAAGATTTTATCACCAGTCAAGCAAAATTCTCTGCATTAATTTCTTCTGACGCTGTGTCAATTTTCTGGCGAAGTTCTGATAGATTTTGTATTGATTTTGAATAGACTTTTTCTTTTATGCATTCCCAGTAAAAAATATCTACTAGATTTAGATCGGGGGAACGAGGATGCCATAAAATTAACCACTGCTTCCGATCCATCTGCGAGGATACTCTTCGTTCAAATAAAAATAACATTTTTAATGGCAAGAAAAGTGGCAAGTGTTACACCATTTTGAAATCTTGATTGATTGTGCCAACTTTTGGAATAATTTGCCAATGGTAGTGTGGTACATTTTTTTTTCAATATGAAGCGTCAAAGTTAACTAACGATATTTTTGAGAACCATGACTCACTAAAACTTAACTTTTTTTATTAAATTAACAATGTTTTATGAATTAATTTGTTTTACGAGTAATAGCATATTTAATGAAGATCACGAAATTCAAAAAAACAAAGTGAAATTGTAACATTGGTGATCACAGGACTTGAAAATGCGACCAAGGGTGTAGAATTTCAACTTTTTTGAAAAGTGTCTATTATTGCTGAACTAAGTGATATGGTTTTTTTTTTTATTTTTCTTAGAACCGGTATGACTTGGCCTTTCATCCTGTCTCGGATTATCGTTGAGTTTTGGGACACCCTGTATATATGGAGTTTTTAAAGTGATGTCCAGTTAATTATTTATATATTTACGCATTGATGTTTTTCTTTACCTAACCTGCATCAGTGTCCCACTACTGGGCAAGAGATTTACGTAGAGTTTCTAGATAATTTAAATTTAAAGTAGAACCTGAATGAAGACATTACTTTTTGAAGTTTTGGTCAAATTAAGGATCGTCGTATTCCAAAATTCCAAGAAAGATAGCAATTCTAAAAACTTGCTCAATTTTAAGTTTATTTCTATTAAAAACATTGAGAAGATAATATTTCAGGCGTTCCCACGCGATTCATTTACCAACAGTAAATCATTTGTTTAATGACACAAATGAGCGGCAATAACTTAAAAATTGAAGATATTTAAGGCAGTGACGTAAATTTTATCATTTCATCTTTGTTGTCGTAAAAATAGCAGTGCACAGACAATGCAATGTGAGTTCAAGGTTAATTGATAACATCTATAAAGTTCTTATTATAAGCCATGATAAGAAAGTAAATAAAAGCGGAGGAACGACGCGACTGCATTCAGGACAATTCAAAGGCACAGTGATCGGTAATCTTAATGTTGAAAAACATATTAAGAAAATAATATCTGGAAAAGAATAACTTTTTGGCAAGACCCAAAATCGCCAAGAAACTTCTCAAAACCACAGGAACCCCAAATAGCCCAAAAGCTAAACATTTGTCCTTATAACACAACACAAGTTCTATAAAATCGCCTGTAGAAGTAGTAATTAATTAATACCAAAGATAAAAATCTGCAAAACCAAATACATTTTACCATCACTCACGTATTCAATATTTCCACAAATCTTTTCTAGAAAAAAAAAACATCATATTATAAAAACACTACACATTGTTATAAAACGGGAGTGCTTTTAAAAGCATTTTAGAGTACCTCGCATGTGATATAATCGAATTGATTAAAGCCTACGCTCTGCAGTGAAATAACAGGTGAACGTTGGTGCTAAAATAATATACCAATAAATATAGCTTTCCACGGATACTTTTTTTCGGTGATACCGTGTTTTTGTTGCTTTTCATTATTGCACTAAGTATAAATGCGTAACTACTGATGCGAAATATACTTACACAGAATTTTCTGTTCGAAATTTACAAATATTTCAGGGAGTTCTTTCCCCTTCTGGGAAAGGGTCTCCTCCGAAACGAGAGAGTGGTTAGGCCTAAGTTCACCACGCTGGCACGCTAAATTAATTGTCACTAATATATTGTTTACAAACCATTGGAATTTGATCATTCAAGTATAAAAGTGTTACCAATTGATCAATGAATCCCAATGGCCACGAATGACGACAAACCGTCAAGTGCCGCAGCAAACTATCGATTGAGCTCGTCTTGTCAAGTCTATCGTCCATTGATTGGTGTACTGCTAGAAACACCTAAATTAATCTATATCTATATATTATACATTATACATGTAAATAAAATTGAATCACTGAAATGTATATACGCGCATAACTTTTTAACAACTTAACTGGATAATATTTTTTTTATATGTTTTTAACCATCGGGACAAGGTGTGTATATATAGGATCGATGTTATCAAAATTCCCACGGGAAGTGAAATTAATAGGATAAAATTGCACCATACCCGGACGAAGACGGGCCAGTCCGCTAGTTCTAAATAATATAAAGTCAAACCACTCACCGTCTTATCCAGCAACCAGCTAGCAGGAAATATCAAAGGCACATAGCAAATCATGTACACCATTGACGTCCACGACACAGCATTGCTCGATACTCCATAATACTTCACTATCACATCCTGAATGATGGTATACTGAGTCCATTGCATGCCATTCGAGGCCGAGTATATCACAAACATGCCTAGTATCACCCAGCGAAGTTTCCTCACTTTGTACATCTTCAGTCCAGATTCTGGATCGAAGCCGTCCATGACGCTGCCTGCTATGGAACTGCGTCTGGATGAGTCGTCTGGGTAGAGTAGTTTTGGAGTTGTGGGCTCTGAAGGCTGTCTTGGCCTGTGGGCTAAGTCTTTTTGCGTCATTTTGAAGTAGGCTTGCTTCTGTACTTAACTTAAGCTCAATATAAGGTGGATAATGTGTTTTATCCGTGCGTTTTTAGGTTAGGAATATTTTTTTTTGTGAAGCGATTTTTGGGATTCACTGATATAAGAGTTTTATGTAACTTATCAAAGGTACCTTAGTATCTGTTACTTATTATAAAGTTTTTATCACTTTTCCACTAAAAAGTTAGTCTTTTTCACTTGTAAAAATTGTTTCCTTTTCACTAAATTTAGTTTATTCACTTGAAGTTTTAAGACACTTGTTTCACTTATCACTTTATTGTTTGGTCCCAATTTCGTTGTAATATGTCTCAATACGTATCAATTGTCTGTAAATTCAGTCTTTTTTAAACACTGAAAGTTGAAAGTATAAAATAGTTTCACAGGAATGACAAGGTTGTCAATAAATTCAGTTTAAGCAGTGATGATAAGGTGCTATTAGTCTTTTTCTAATTTATATTGGATTACTCTCAATAGTAATCTGGACTATGGTAACATTCCCGGTATATGGCAATAGGCTCGCACCCTATTGCTCGGGACTAAAATTGTAAATAGTGAAACGTATGTGTATTTCATACACCTCTGCCTACAGCCTCTTGTATAACAGGAGCGATATTATAGTATGTAATATAAATTAAATACAAACTGGGTTATCCTGACGTCATACTGATAAAAACATTTTTATTTACCTGTTATTGGATTGGACAACATTTATTAAATAAAAATATGTTATCCAGGAAAAATATAATCAAAACCTAACAAAATTGAACGCTCTGCTCAGGTTTATCAATCAATCAGTTTCTGTAATAAGATGGATTTATTTTACTTTGAGCGGACTTAATTTATTTACTTTCTTTATATTTTTTCTTTCAATTTGGTACAGTCTGGAGCAAAAATACACATACACCTTTTCTCTTTTGGTTATGAGCAGAGACAAACATAAATATGCGTAGTTTTACAGGAATCGAAAGCAAGAACTGCCAAAATAAAATGATAATCTAAGATTTTACTGAAAAGTCTTAAGGCAATTATATACACTGCAGGCACGTTTTTTTCCGCAAGTCTTGAAGTCCAGAAAAATTGTGCACTATACAGGTCTATCCCCACAAATTTGGGTCTACCAGCAGAGGCATATCTGCTATTCAATGCACAGTAGACTAGAGTGTGTGTGACGCACAAAGACTGTGATGTCACCACTTTCAATAGCATCTAAGGTTTATCTACTATCATTTAAACTACAACACATAACACCCGCGATACAAATGCAATTCTTAGTGTGGGAGTAGTTTAAAAAAAAAAAAAAAATATTTTAACTACAACCACTGTAGCATACTTCAAAAGAAAATCCTTAACACTCTTTAAACCAGCAATTTTAACTTCACAATTCGTTTTAATTAAACTGTAAAACACTAACACATTTTCTTTAGCTATCATGAACAATTACTGAAACAATACGTCTCGATACTAATTAGTACACGACATCAAGACGAATGATTGCATGATCTATAGTGAATGCACAACAGGTAAACAATACAGTCTTCAACAGGTTTGTTTGTATGTATGTATGTATGTATGTATGTAAACGAAACACGCAAGCAAATGACATACCACGCGAGTCGATCGTCTGATAAAAATCTATTGTGTCTGCATCTTTCATTTGTTTTGTAAATATATTAGTATTGCCAACGCATCAAGATCTTCAAACTTATGATGAGACAGTATGTTTGCTTGTTTGTTCTGGTTTTATGTAAAAATAACTGAACTATTTTGGATACAATTTCGCAAATTGAGTCTATTCCGATACAAATTAAATAAAACACATACCACTTTCACAAACTCGGAAATCAAGCCTAATATCTTGTGGTCTACACTATATTTCTGATCAAAGCAGCAATTGTATCAACTTTCAATATAATCAATTTTAATAAAAAAAAAACTCTCTTCTTAATCAACAAGTAGCCTTCAGGAGTTTGAAAAACGTTGACAACACGCTCGAAAGTACTTAGTACGCGTTCACAGTTGCTCACAAAACATACAAATAATTATAATTATTTAACAATATACCGATGTTACCGATGTGCATTTCTTTTACAACAACGTCACATTACATCAACCGTCACATATCAACTGACTGAATATAATCTAAACGAATGGAAATACCCTATATTAATTAGTTTATGTACTAAACAGGAGGTAATTTAAATCGGTCGGGTTATATTCGTTGATAAAGGCTTAATGACATCGGTAATGAAAATTAAATTTAATCGATAAAGTCAAATGGTAAATGTATTAGGACATTATGTTTGGAAAAAGAGTGGTCATCAAAATACGGGGACGAAGTTGAAAATAAAGTCAAAAATATGGAGTGAAATTCGAAGTAATTTGGGATCAAGCCAATCACAGCGCGTTACTAAACTCTGGGCTACTGTTGCGAACAATTTAATACGTTAAGTGCAATTTATTATCAACGATGATAGATTAAATTTGTTCAATAAGTTATTGTCATTCTCGGCATTCTAACCTTTCATCAGCCTTCCTAACATTTCTACAGCACTTGGCTCTGTATTCAAAATCCTCTGCGAAAACCCTCGGCTCTTTGTGCTTATTAAACACAGTTCCAAAGCGTTACTGTACGTCTATAAGATCGACCTCAAGAAGCAAGAGTTTAATTTTTACGTTTACCTGAGACAGGCAGTAGTATTAGTAGCAATTCATCATCGACGCAGATACATTTTATTGACCAACCAAATAAACTCAGGTACGGAAGAAAACCTATTCAACTATGATAAGACGATTCCTTATCAATTTCCCTGCATTAGATAAACAGCTTGAATGAACAATTCAGAGTGAGTGAACGAACTAATTGAATGGAAAGATGAGCGAGTTAGCTCCGGGACATTAGCTGCAAGAACTCAGATTTATCTTGTTGACACCTTCGTTTTAATTCAGTTTTGAGATTATCTGAAAAGCTATTATTTATAAGAATATCTATACTAATATTATAAAGCTGAAGAGTTTGTTTGTTTGTTTGTTTGAACGCGCTAATCTCAGAAACTAATGGTCCGATTTGAAAAATTCTTTTAGTGTTAGATAGCCCATTTAACGAGGAAGGCTATAGGCTATATATCGTCACGCTACGACCAGTAGGAGCAGAGTACCAGTAAAAAACGGGAAAAAATTTGACCCATTCACTCTTATGTGACGCAAGCGAAGTTGCGCGGCTCAGCTAGTAACATATATTTATTATAAGAAGTAGATATTTATATTAAATGCTTTAGAGTTGTGTAAATGTTTGATTTATCATTGTTTTATGTTCTTAAAGAGCATTAGTAACTGATTCTGATTTATCAACACGGACTTCACATTCAAAAGTAAGTAGCTGCGCCGAAACGTCGGGTATTCTAAGGTAAAATTCGTGTTCGTATTAATTCCCGTATTCTTATCTATACTAATCTATACTAATATTATAAAGATAAAGAGTTTGTTTGTTTGATTGTTTGATTGTTTGATTGTTTGATTGTTTGATTGTTTGATTGTTTGATTGTTTGATTGTTTGATTGTTTGATTGTTTGATTGTTTGATTGTTTGATTGTTTGATTGTTTGATTGTTTGATTGTTTGATTGTTTGATTGTTTGATTGTTTAAACGCGCTAATCTCTTTGAAAATTTCTTTCAGTGCTAGATAGGCCACTCATCGAGGAAGGCTTTAGGCTATATAACTTCACGCTACGGCCATTAGGAGCAAAGTAGCAACGAAAAATGTTACAAAAACGGGGAAAATTCTCTCTTTTGTGACGCATCGAAGTTGCGCGGGTCAGCTAGTTTATAATAAACATGCAACGTGAAGGTTCAAAAGTATATATGTGAGTACTCATATAAAATAATCTTTATTTCGGAGTCGGCATCCATTAAAAAGTATAAGATTTTTCTTTTTATTCTAATAGGAATACAAACGTCCGTACTACTTATAATGCACATTGTGTAACACCAATACTTTGGTTGATAAATCAAAGAATTGAAGATTCACTCCTAAGTATTACAGTTTTTATAATTCTGTGAATTTCATTAAAGGTTTAGACGTTGCTGTTTAAAAAGCGACGGAATTTATTGGAGAAACTAATTTATTGAAAATTTACTTTTATAAAGTTATGGGGTAACCGTGGTCAGTCTGACGGATAGCCACCACACACCCTCTCTACAAATCTCTTGCTCCATGGCGAAATGCCACAATGTACAAAGAAATGTCTATCTTAATAAACGTAATACACTGTTGCGCTATGTGCTGCAAACACATGGACCTGTTGATTCACCTACGAAAAACAATTCAAATTGCATTGAATTTCGGCATAAACAAGCAAAATGTCTTGGAACGCCCGATATCGCGTGATCTAACACGCCAGTCTCGAGACGCACCTGACTGCCGTCTGATGTACAGTCAGCGTCATAAAACACTGACCTAGACAGCTACACGTGTTTACTATAATAGATGATGACGCAAGCGATATTGTCTAAAAAAGTGTAGTAATATTTGGAGTATGATGCATTGGTGTCACGGAGATAGAAGGTATTTTAATACACCTTCTTAATGAAGCAAGTACGGTCTAAAACCTTAATATGCAAAAATAAGCAGAACAATTAATGATAGTGTTTAAAAATTCTGAATTTCAAAACTAATAGAAAACCACTTAACTCCTGCTCAATTATTCTCATAATTGTGCCTTATATTATGAAGTAACATAAATATTTCAAAAAGTGGCGTTCATTACTGTGTTAATTACGATTAATCCTATGAATGAATATAAAGTGTAGAGAAAACTACGAAATAATAGTTTACCACCTGTATACACTTTGTTCATCTAAACGTAAAATTTTACTACCCAGAGCATGAATAGAGCAAGAGGCTAGCATTAGTTTTACTATTACAAGTAGGTACTACATACGCATCAAAAATAAATCAATCATCATCAAAATATAATTGGTCTGTTTACGTTCAAGTACGTTACGCACGTGTTACAAATACAAAAGTCACAAAAAAAACGTAATGTATAGCGAATAAAAAAAACTATGACAATACACTCTAAGAGTTTTGAACTGACTTCGCTTCTATTATGACAGTTCAAGGACTTATGAAACGTGTAAAATAAACATACTAGAAAAGAATAATTGTTTAACGCATTTAGAGGTATAGAAAAAATGCTTCAATTGCTATAGTGGTTTTACTACCACGCATGTGGATTCATCAATTTCTTGAAAATTTAAAAAAATATTTCTCTACCTAGCTGGCTTCCTGGTAGCAAAGCCGAAGTTCAGTTAAAAAGCCCCTAAGATGAGTTCATAAGAATTTGTCAGGCATGAATTTTCTATTCCTTAGCAGTATTAAAAATAGGTCTGAAGCTTTAATAAAAATAACAGAAAACTAAAACGTGTCAGTTTGTTTTATTTGAAGTAACCCAATAGGTGTTTCCCGGTCGTCATAGAATAACAGTTAGACAAGTGATTGACCGCACCAATGTCTCGCGATGAGTAACCATTCACAAAAAAACTAATTTCATTTAAATAAATTACGCTGCGTTCTATGTTTTCAACAACACACATGTAAGACGTAAAGTTTTATGCTAACGTTTGAATTTATTGACAACCTTATTAAAAATATTTTTTTTCATAAGACGAAAGTAATTCGCGATGCGGACTGTACTTTTGAATCACAAACAGTGCGAAAGAGACAGGAGATAACCTGCAAAATATTTACCGAAATACATTAAAATGTTCACTGTAAAAACTGTTCTTTCACTTACAAAACACTAGTAAAAATCCACTGTAATATTTTAAAGTTTATTTCGCCAAAAACACTGAACAACAACAGTTTTATTTTTTAATGGGCCGAGCACTGATTCACGTATAGTTCCTACAACACTGATGTTACTTCTTAATTCCGAGGCAATGGTACGATGCTTACGGCCAATAGAAATGGCGGGACACACTCGCGTGGTCATTGAAATTATTATTATTTACAGAACAATATGTTTTTTGGGGTTCTTTTAAGGTTATGTGCGGTGACAGCGAAGAAATTGCGCGCATGCGTACTTTACACGCTTACCCGCATTTGCATGGGGTGATTAATTATGAATGAAGGTCGGACTATATCGGTTTATCATACTTTAGACACTTCGGAACTTTGTACGATGTCTTCATTTTAGAAAGTACGTAATTTTGTATGTAAAGAAAATGTTGTTCGTTGTTAGAACAATGTGAAATGTTATTTACCGTTGCCCTAATTAACTTGTTGCTGCTTAGATTTAAATACACTTTTCTTTTGAATTCAGTTTGTTTACGTATCTGTGGTGTCTTCTTAAATTACTAATAATGAACTTTAAGGTACTTAAAATAGCATTATTCAATCATTTGCCATTTAATATTGCACGTCAGTCATGCAAATTCAGTTCAAAAGTTATGATATGACAGAAAAGTAGCAGTTTTTGTTGTAGCGCGATCAAAACAAACTGTCTAATGATTGTATAAACAAACATTGTTCTACAATTATTTGCATTAAGAGACTTTGACAAGGTTGCAAGGTCAATACCCTTGACTTGAAGTCTGAATCTGTAGTATATATTAATGAAGATTACTTCCTAATATTTAGGCAATCGATGCCCTTAGCCTTTCATTAAAATGTTCAATACGTGTCCACACTAGTGTACTCTGCATGCGGCGAGAACGTCAAGGCACAGTTTGTATTGCGCATAGTATGTTATTTACTCGGAACAATCAATGAGTTGATTAAAATTCTTTAATTGCCAATTGATGACTACTTAATACATAATGATTTTATTTGATTTCTGGTTGATAAGAGTCTGGTTAGTTTATTCATCGTATGGCTAGTGGACAACCTAATGTCTAGTGTTGAATAAGCCGCCCGAAGGCGCGTGAAATAGCTTAACTGACTTAATTATGAGTTTTGATGATTTGCACTTTATGATTAGCGATTGTATATTAAGTAAATATTAAAATTAGCTTAACAAAACACAAAAAAAGACTTTGAAACACTGTCTGATCATGTTCGAACATAGTCCATTAACTAGGCATGCGTTAACAGCATGCGCAACAAAAACATGCATCAATTTGACACACGTCACTGACGTTAACAATGCACAAGTGTGGTCAAGATCTTAACACCTAATAAGAACAATGTATGCACATAGTTCCTTTCCATCACGAGCCAAATTATACCTTAAAATTTGTTTCATTAAGTTCAAATTCTTTTGGCAAGTAATATAGCTAATTTGACTAACCACTGGCCATAGGCGGCCATGGTGATACAAATCAATCGAACTGACATTATTGATTTTATTGGATGGTATTTTTAAACTCATACAATCATACAACACGTCGTGGCACACGTGAGCGTGTTTGGAATAAAAAAATATTACCTATTAATTGATTTTAAGTAGTCTTGTGTTGTTACCTAGAGGTTTCTAGGTGTTAAACTTTTGCGATGCGCGTAGTTATATTGACTTCCTAATAAATGTCGTGTAAGCTGCGATTGCCTAAACAGTGTTTTGTCGCTTTCAATAAATTTTGAAAACTTTATACGAGTGATAAAGACAAACCAATGAATGACTAATGAGAGCTTGCTTAACATTTATTGGTGAGACAAATATTATCTAATGTTATATAGAAATAACAGCAGAAAATCATTTTACCTTGTAGTTATTGCTTGACGTTTCGGCTTTGCCCTTTATGGATGGATGGATTTTTTGTCTCACCCTTATTTCAGGCTTGTATTCTGTATCAATAATTAAATATGCAGAGGCGAGAGCAGCTAAACCTATTTCATAAATTATTTTTTTATAATATTCCTTGAAGTACAAGGATGGTTCTTACGGAGAGAAAAGAATAGAATTAGAAATTGCAAAAAAAATCGTCGGGTCAGCTAGTACTGAATAATAAATGATTAAATATACTTTATTATAACATTTGCAGGAAATAAATGCGCGACAGTAAATAATATATCCTGTTTTTGTGCAAATGATTTTCCCGAATAGATAAACGTTTATACTAATTTATTTATAATGCAAAATATTTTTTTCCTGTGATACACATTGATTCGAAGTAAAAACTAAAATCACTTGTATGCTAGAGTCTCGAAGTAGGGGTACCTACTGTGTACAGGCATCATAAATTGACAAATTGTCAGGAATGTCAAACCCACGCAAAATACTGGGTTCTTGTGAATTCATAACTTATTATGTCATTGAGTTATTTGTGGAATTAATAAAATAAAACACTCGATTTAGGAAGCGACTTACCCCCAGTTTCTGAGTAATAGCGTTTTTTTTTATGAGTTTTAACGCTATCTATACTAATATTATAAAGCTGAAGAGTTTGTTTGTTTGTTTGTTTGTTTGAACGCGCTAATCTCAGAAACTACTGATCCTATTTGAAAAATGATTTTCAGTGTTAGATAGCCCATTTATCGAGGAAGGTTATAGGCTATATATCATCACGCTACGACCAGTAGGAGCAGAGTTCCAGTAAAAAATGTTACAAAAACGGGGAAAAAATTTACCCATTCTCTCTTATGTGACGCAAGCGAAGTTGCGCGGGTCAGCTAGTTGATTACATTAACTGCCGCTAAATGTACCTATATAAACTATCAAGTTAATAATGCAATAAATAAAAAGAATTGTAGCCTTTGGATTATTGATTTGCATCATTGTATCATAGTAGGGTAGTGTATTACCTTTATAATGTAGTAAATGAATACCAACAATTTCTTTACAATTCTAACTATCACACATCAAAATAGGACTATAAATTGGCCAGTATTAATCTGCATTTCATTCTAAACACGTCATAAAGACCTCAAGGTCTTTGTCAATCAAACCCCTTTTTACTGCGAACTGAGAACAAGTTTGGAGTCCTCTTTGTACACCATACGAGGGGCGTTGAATACCTTGCCAGACCTGCTATTTTTACGTCCATTCAAGCAAAAATCGGATGCAAATGATGCTTTACGTAACATAAATTGGATTTCTATTTTCAGAAACAAACACAAGAACCATTTTTGAATTGCTCCCAGATTACTTGCAGTGCTTGCATTAAAAAAAACAAGGATCATTGAGTACTTAGTACTCTGCATAGATGGCAGCACCCTAACAGTAAAAAAAAACGTATTTTAATTCTGTCTAGATAGTATTGTTAATAAATTCTCTGCTTAAGTATATTTTATGCGCAAAAGTAACAATTATATCATAAGAAAAATCAAAAAGAATGAAATTAGCCGTGTTTAAGGAAATTCACTCCTTTGAAATAATTCATAGCAATAATAACGTAAAGCTACACTTTGCTCGCACACTTACTGAAGGCGCTTACCATTCTCTCTCTCTCATTTTTAAATTAACTTTACTTTATATCGATAGTAACATCTAATACCTTAACTTATAATAAGACCATGACTAATTTCTATAAGTTTACTCAAGTGAATAGTTTCCAATACAAACCGGGGTATGAAACGAAAACGATCATGATTCAGTGAACGAATTGCAAATGAGTTGGAAGTGCTTTTATAGGACCGTTTAGTGGAAAACTAATCTAAAGGCGATTTATCTTTCTTTTTATCTTTTAGTTTCAATGTACTTAAGAAAAGTTCTTCGTTTATTGGGTCAGTTGGTGTCTGAGTTTCTTTTGTTTGGGATACGGATCTCATTCATAGAGTTTGTTTGAACTTACTTAAGAGTTAGTTTTAGATTAATACCTATTCAGCATAGATAAAAGTACAACTTATTTTACTTACCTAAATGATCGTTCATGGTTCATCTAAATTTTGGCGTATCTTAATAATTATCTACTCTTCTAGTCGATTAAATGTAAGTCAGCTGGCAATTTCGGGGCAACCAGTAAATGCATTTCTATGGTCAATGAATGATTGACCATAAGAAGATATGATATTGTTATAGAATGCTACTATAGCATTCTATAGCATTAATCGTTATCATTCTATATCGTATTTATAAATATACCGAAACCTCAAGTAAAACCCACGCAGTACCAACTGCTTCTTTGAAGTCACGAAACTTTCTGTCCGAAAAGTAACTCAAAACGCACCACACTTACTGAGTATGTTTTCAATAAGCGCCCTAGCTGCTCTTGAGTCTGAAATGTTACTGTAGAAATGTGCTCTATTAGAAGTTTGTAGAACATTTTACTCCTATACAAAAATCCTTATACTTCAATAGTCGAACTTAAACTTCAATAACTATATGTCAGTAGTAGGTACGTCGGTATGAGAATTCCGTTCCAATTCCTCGTTGTATCGTGTTACAGATCGCTGTATTGATGTTGGCGGACATCTCCTCGACCCAGATAGCACGGAAGGACGTCTCACCAATATGTGCTGGCTGAAATTCCGGGAGAGCGTCGTACTAGTACCGACATACTAGGTATGTATGAACTAGTACCTACCTAGGTATAGATATACGTTGATATCTTGTTGGTTGTGTCCATGCATAGTCCATCCCGTTGGGTCAGGAGAGTGAAGCCGTTGATTGATTTATCTATAGTTTGTTTGAACGCGCTAATCTCAGGAACTACTGGTCCAATTTGAAAAATTCTTACAGTATTGTATAGCCCATTTATCGAGGAAAACACGATGCATTAACACTTAACGTGGAAAAAGGTCAACAACATTATGATTTACTTACTTACGACTTTTATGATAACCTCCTAATTTTATTAATGAACAAGAAAATCATTGAAAAATACTATCCTAGATTGAGATTTTCTTATCAGACTAACCAATAGCTACACTTTTCCAATGCAAGATCTCGCTACCTACAAATAATATGGGCCACCAAAAAATATTTGTTTGTGACAATAATGCAACTGAATAAGTACCAAATAATTAACCTTATTGAATGTCTAAATTATTATTAAACAGTATTACAATAGCATATAAAGAGAACGAAGTTTCCGGTACACATTACTTAAGAAACCAATTAATTTGTACAATAACAAATAAGATTAAATAAGTATTCTATCAACACTTCTTATGTAAAACAGTCTTGTAACTTATGCCATAAACAGTTAAAATAGTTTGTGCCAGCTATAATCCGACAACTAAAGAGCTTTGGCATGCTTGATTTATATCTAGATTAAAAATAGTACTATATCCGCCATATTCATAAAGATATATGAAGTTATGAAAGGCTTATAAGAGTTTTGTTTCTTTCTCTCCTTAGCGAAATGAAAAGAGAAAACATATTAGGTATTATTATAGTAGTTTTTTTACTAAAATAGGTTTATAGTGTGTTTATGAATAAGAGAGTAAGTCTTTTGAGATGTAATGTTAAGAACTAAAGTGTATCAGAGAGAGAGAGAGAGAGGGAGACAGAAATTTCTTTTCTATTGTTTTAAGTCATTTAAAAAAAACACCTAATGATGTTGTAAAATGAGAAAGATGGAAAGAAATATATTCTTTTCTTAATTTTCATTTTTATGTAGTGAAATGTATTGATGTCTTAAAAAACAACAAATACGTAGTTCTGTGACGTCTAAATGCGTCTAACCTCCCAGTTTCTGAGGTGCATTTAGCGGCAGTTTCTCTATTCAATGGCCTTTTTTACATGAGTTTAAACGCTATTGAATAGATAAACTACCGATAAATGTTCTCAGAAACCGGGCATAAGCAAAGGGAAGTGATCTACACCCACTGCGCACGAGTGGTAATTTGATAGAGTATAGCGTTTCAGACACACTACCACGCTCGAGTGCATTCGTACAATCATGTTGTGATCTAATATATCACGTTGCCAATAATCTACTTGTAGTATTGTTGTATTATTGATAAAGAAAATAAGGATTCTTATCAAAGTCTAATGTTTTGAGAATGATCAATCCGAATAAAAATACATATTATGTGTCTAAGTTTTCACAGAAGCTCTTGTGTACGAATAGTTTTTCAGAGTAATAATTCCTGAAAATCGATAGCTATTTTTTTTATTGCATACCTACATGCTCGCTTGCTTGGGTACACGCACATTACCTACCTGCATCCCCAATTTCCGTATTTTTGAGTTGATTTAATAAAAAGTAGCTGTTTGATTGAGGGGTTTTAAACTATCCTTATATAAATATCAAATGGCTTCAGTAGTTTAGTTGTGACTGCGTTGCGAAAAACAGGCTTTTGCGATTACGATAATAGTATGGAACTATGGTCAGTATGGATTATGTCATCGTTCAAGTAAGTAAGTATACGGCGATAAAAGTAAATAATTTAAAAGTAATAAACTTTTAACAAAAATGCATGTCAAAACGGTTATTTTTATCACAAATTCAGGTTGTACCACCGTCCTTGAGCAATTCGGAGCGGAAACTTGCTCTCCTTACAAACGAGTCGATTCAGTCGATAACAAGTGATAGTATTTACAAACATACAAATAATTGTATGATAATTATTATTTACGTAAGGTGAACTTTTAACCCAATTTCTTTTAAAAATATTTCAAAAGACAGTTAAAATGTGCTATGTAAGTACTATCGACTAGCGTGCGTGTGATATTTAAAGTAATTCTCGTGAAATCCACTAGGGGCGCTGATAAGGTTCTCATACAGCTACTTTGTTGTCGATAGAAAAAGGAAGTAGCCCTCTTTATACTGGCGATATCCTTCAAAAGAGTAGTGCTGTAACCAACGGTCATGTATCATGATAATTTATTTCGATTTCTAAGCAGAGTCTAAGTGAGCCTAAATTATTATATAATTAAAGTAATTTTCGTCTTATTATATTATCACAACAACTGAAATCTCAGTATTGTGGTAGGTAAAATTTCAGTCCAACCACAGTGCATCTTGAAGGCCGAATTGACCACTGTTTGGCCTAAATTTTAAGTAAACAATCCTTCAATATTTAGATACAAATCTAAAATATAACATCGTGTAGATACATTTCACTACACATAAAATACGTTATTTAATGTACTTAAAATTTTGCTTTAAATTAGTGCTTATTCAGAATTATAATTTCCAAAGCCTGTTTCAATTTGAATTTAAAAACATAAAACCGAATTTAAAAAAGAAATTTATTTTTTCAAAATCTGCGTAACCACTATATCTTTTCAAATAAGTACCATCACTTGAAAAACTGCATACATACAACCTTCATTAGAACAAAAGCAACCTCACTACATCCAAAAACAGCTAAAACATACCCAATTACGGGTAATTTTACCTGAAATTGTCACACAAACTAACATTCACCTTACCTAACTACGAGAATGATTAAAAAACGTCTACATCACAATTATATAGCTCGTGAACGTGTGTGTAATTGTTTTCTCTCTGAACCGCCAGATGTCGTGGCGGGCGTTGTTCACATATTAGAATGTACTTTCATTCATCTCTCCCGTATTGTGGCCATGATGTTACAATTTAGATAATTTTATGGACATTTTAATACGAGTTATCATCATTGGCCTGTATTCATCCCGATATTCTGTCCGACTGCACAAGTAAGTAGGTAACTTAAATTTTCTGTGTAGCATACACAGTAATACACACGTGTGTATGTATATGATTGTTAGTAAGAAATAAAATATCATAAAAACTTCTTCCCATAGGCATAGACCAGAGAAATAAATGTGTGGTAATTTTCAAGAAAAGGCCAGGATTGGATTTAGGTTCGTTAGTAAGGATGTAGATTTTGACAGAAAGCATAAACGGACGGAGGCTACATTTTGTAGAGGGATTTCCCTTCCCCATTAAAAATATACTTGGTAGGTGTTAGGACTAACGAGGGAAAGTTTTTTATTCAAAGAATAATAATTTTAGCAGCCTTACCTGCATAAGGCAAAAAAAGTTTTGAGAGGTAAGGCTGCTTTATTATAAAAAATACAATTATATACCTAGGAACAATAGCAGTTTGCTTTTGGAATAAAAGCGTAATTAATAGACGACTTTATGACTTTTAATGGTTGAAACTTGGCCTAGTTGTTTATTGAGTTTACAGACATAATTTCAACATTCACGACAGTCAAATGATCATCATACGGTTTAATATTGTGACTCACTAGTTAAAAATATTTGGTTACCAAATTACAGCACAAAAATATTATTGAATAAATAAAAAACAAACAGATATTTTTAATGACAAATCTCTTTTGAACAAGTAAACGATAGTTTGACACGCTATACAGCGGTCAAAACATCTTCCATACCAAAAATGAGTATTATCTACAAAGCAATTATAATTAACTCTAAATCACACACAAGACTTAACAAAGACTAAAGCGACACCCATAAACTCATTTTAATACACAATTAACATAAATTACAAAATTCCATTACCAACATCACGACGTAATTATTATTTGAATAAAAAGTAATGTCCCATTGGTTTGTGGTCACATTACATGTTCGTATAGCCTCGTGATAACACCGAACGAAGTGTGGCGAAGACATCTGCGCGCGCGCAGCGGCCTTGCGCACCCGCGTCTTACCTCCGAACATTACCGAACCTCCCTACGAAACAAATAACTACCTTACGCCCGCGTGATAAAGGTGAAATTTCAGTGATAAGGAAAATTGTGAGTGAACAAAATAATTCCGTTTGTGTTCAAGTGTGTGATTAAATTAAGATTTTAAAAGGTAAGCTTTCTTCAACATAGTTAATTATGAAATGTTATAATGGAGAATGTTACTAGGTATGCCAAATCGCTTTAAATTTTGACACAGTATAGCCTGTATGTATACATATAAACTAGTTTTTGTTTTAGTCAAAAATACCAAATAGTTTTGATTTTATAAGCATTCAAAGTTTCGAAAAATATCGAGTCCCGCTAACAGCCGCGTGAGCGGCTGTGACGTCATACTACTTTACCGCGCCGCGCGGGCCGCGTCCCGCTTAGTATTAAGTCGCCAATCGTTGTTGTAGGTGTAATAGTTTGCGTAGTATTTTGTTGTGTTTTCATCTGCTTATGTATAAAATAACTTATAATAATAGTAAATACTATTCGATTAATAAAATGGATAAAGGATTTTAAAAAGGGCAATCGGATAATGTACCTAAAATAAATGGTATAACGGTTACGAATTATTTGTGAAACAAATAGAGGTTTTGTTGCTTCCGAAATCCTACTCAACATTATAAATTTGAAAGTTTGTGAGAATGTGTATATATGTACATACATAAGTACATAAGTAATACATACAATGACATACATATGTCATTGTATGTATGTATGTACGTATGTATGTCTGTACGTACGTACGTATGTATGTATGTATGTATGTACGTATGTTTGTATATGTATGTATGTATGTATGTAAGTATGTAGGTATGTAAGTATGTATGGATGTTTGTTACTCTTTCACGCAAATTTGACAGAACCGATTACGATGAAATTTTATATATACCTGAAGACCCAGAATAACACATAGACTACTTTTAATCCTCGAGTTCCCGAAGGATCATGATTTACGCGGGAAGGGTTTCCATGCGGACGAAGTCGTGGGCGGCTCCTAGTATATTATACATAGGTATAATCCATACTAATATTATAAATGCGAAAGTAACTCTGTCTATCTGTCTGTCTGTCTGTCTGTCTGTCTGTCTGCTACTCAATCACGTCTAAACTACTGAACCAATTTGCATGAAATTTGGTATGGAGATATTTTGATACCTGAGAAAGGACATAGGCTACTTTTTACCCCGGGAAAATGACGCATTTCCCGGGAAAATTCAAGTGACGAACTAAGTCGCGAATAGTCAATATTATAATGACATTGAAATAACAAAATTCCGTTGTCATGGCAACTGTTTTAATGGCGGATATGCCTTAGCGCGACTTCGTTATATTATGAGTATTTATGAGATATAAATAAGTTTGAGAATATTTTTCGTGAAAAAAATCATATTTTATATCATCACGCTACGACCAATAGGAGTAGAGTAACAGTAAAAAGTGTTACAAAAACGAGGAAAATTCTGACCCATTCTCTCTTATTTGACGCAAGCGAAGTTGCGCGGGTCAGCTAGTAAGTAATAATGTTAGATATTTACGATCACTGCATGTTATAATGAAACAGTTTTTAACCGAAATAATCGATTTTACATTTTTCCTGCCACAGTAAAATCAATAAACTCGCGATCAATCCGGTAAGAAATTGTTTCATTGTAATATGAAGTTATTTATTATTACTTATTTACTTACATAATATTAAATTACATTTAGGCACAACATATGATTTCCTAGTATTTGAATTGAACATTTTTAAAAGTATTTAGTAATAATTTCAACGCACCGAGCGCGCGACCTCAAGCGGACTGTGTGAGCTAGACTGAGCAAGTGTAGAGTGACGTCACACCGTCACCGAGAGCTAGCGTCGTGCGGTTACAACTTGTTTTACTTATAAATCGAAAACTAATTGACGTATCGAAGTAATTCTTTCACCAGTATTTTTTATTTTTAAACGAGAATATGGAGTGCTAAAAATCAAAATTAGGTAACATTCTCCATTGTTTAGTAGTGAAAATATTAACTGTAATTGTTTTCACTTTATCTGAAATAACGTGTGCGTTACATAACTTTAAATGCGAGTGAATCCTGATTTTATTTGTTCAGTAGAAGATAAATAATACTGATTTACTTCAATTTATAAAGCATGTGATAGTAATTTACGTAGAGTAATGTCGTCATTTTATATAAAGGCTTTATGACATGGTTTTTTCCAAGTACCTTCATTGCTTTCTGACTGATAGCTTATCATAGTCTCGCTAGAGTGTTAGTTAAGCCGTAAAAATACCTTGATAGAGTTATTTAGGATGTTAGGTTGTTACAATTCTTTGCGCCCTATTTTATAGAAAACATGTCTTTAAACGAATCCACTTTTTGAGATAAAATCTTTGATCTGAAAATTCTATGAGTTTGGAAAATTAGACTTACTTGTGAGTACAACAGTGTCCAAGTTATCTTGTAAACCCTTTGCTACATTTCAACCCCAGATGACTTTTACTGAAAATTTAGTTTCATGAAATTTCAAAGACACTTAAATAATATGGAAATGGATCTCGTATTTCTCTATCATGTATTATGAGTTCGTTTACGTCTTTGAAATATAATACTATAGTTTCTCGACTTTACAGCTAACTGTCTAGGTAACTAATAGGTAATGAAAATATGTATCTGTAAATTTTCCACAAGATAGGCTAACCGACACTTATCTGTGAGTAGAACCGAACTATAATATAAATATCATTAGTCTCATCTATACTAATCTCTACTTTTCTCTACTAATATTGTAAAGCTGAAGAGTTTGTTTAATTGATTGTTTGTTTGTTTGAACGCGCTAATCTCAGGAACTCCTGGTCCGATTTGAAAAATTCTTTCAGTGTTAGATAGTCCATTTATCGAGGAAGGCTATAGGCCATAAATCATCACGCTACGACCAATAAGAGCGGAGTAGCAACGAGAAATGTTACAAAAACGGGAAAAACAATGACGTATCTCTCTTATGTGACGCAAGTGAAGTTGCGCGGGTCAGCTAGTCTTCAATAATTTCTAGAATTTTGTTCGGCTAAGAGACGTCTATGCTGACCCTCAGTAATGATAATTGCTATTTCATTGTCACAGCACAAAACCTTAGCCACTACTCATTTAAGGAAAATAATTTTAAATGAATATTTAATTTAAAATTGTTCTTAATAGCATTGTAAGTCATTTTGGGGTTAATGTCGTCAAATATATTTGTGACTACTTCTCCATTTTCACTTTGAAAAGTTTGATTTAATGATATTTTGATTATTAAAGTCTGAATTTTATTTTTATACTAAATTGACAGATAAAATTAATTGCTTTCTCTCACACTGGTCAGCTGACGATCATCATAGCACCATGAGTTTTTGGTATAATTAGGTTCAGTTTGTTTTAAATTTGTGACTGTCCCACGTTCGGGACTAATACCTTTCCCAGCAGTGGGTTAGTCCCGAACGAGGGAGGGTGTAGGCCTCGAGTCCACAACGCTGTCCTAGTGCGGGTTGGGGACTATGCATTACTTTAAAAAAATGTGATAAATATCTTTAATACATGCAAGGATTCATCACAATGTTCTCCTTCACCGCTAAAGAAAGTGATAATTATCCCTATTTCATTATACATATTATTATAGATAATTAGAAATTGAAGCACACATCTCAAATCACTATTTATAGAAAACAATACAAACAAAACTAAAAACCGGTCACTATTTTAAAAGTCAGGCCACAGTTCGAGACCCAACATTTACTTGAGACAAACATTCGGTATTTGTAAGAAAAGCACTCAAGTACAGCATTGCAGTAAATATTCCAAAGCCGAACTGTCGGAAGGGAATTTTATAGAACTTTTTCAATAGTTGCTCTCTGAAATCTGAAACTGTAGGTTTACAACGTTCCGATGTATCGTTTTGTAGTGATTTTGGAGGCCTACCATGAGTATTCAGTTTTTGGAGTCGATTTATTCTGTAGTTAATCAATAGTGAACTTAAGGTGCAGCGCAGACGGCACACTTTTTGTGTGCGATCTCGTCTGCAGAATATCATGATAGACATTTAAAAAGAAAAATGTGGGATGAAGTGTGCTGTATTGTTTATTCCGCTCCTGTTTGGACATGTATGAGTCTAAAGAAAAAACAAAATACGGTAAGTTTAAGTTTTTAATAGACTTTACCACATTAGTACACAGACTTGATCGCACAAAAAGTGTGTCGTCTGCGCTGCATCTAAGTCTTTAATAACTTGTACTGGATTGATAGAACAACGATACTATTTTGTAAAACTGATTAAACTGACTTGGAAGACGTAAAGCCGTTAAGTTTTACCCGTTGGGTGAATTAACATGTATTTAGTATTCACTATAAAAAGAGAGTAACTAACCCTAAGGAAAATACAGTCACGTTTTTATATCATCAAAACAATTTTTTGATTTTCACTCATCAATTGAGATGACCGCATATCGTAATGAGAGTTCTAATGATATAGCGCCCTGCGCCATATTTGTTTACTAATGATACTCATACTAATATCATTATATGAGGCGGTGTCTTTATAAATTAGATTGTCATCATCATCACGTACTCATTAACTGCATGTTTTACGAGCTTGAAACTGTTGAGGGAAATCGACTAGTAAGTGGATGGCCGATGTTTTTCGATAGTAGTATTTTCCTAGCTGAAAGTATGAAAAGGTTTATTTGCAATTTTCAACTGTCGCGACTTGTACACATAATATTATAATGTAACGGGTTTTAATCGCGATAATTTCAATCGAGGTTTATTTGTTTTGTTAGTCATTTGTGATAAATAGGTGACTCTATTTTTAATAAGGCAACGAGTTGACTGCTGAAAATATTACGTAGGCGAGCCGAGGCGGTAATACTTAGCTACTGTGTCGCCCAAGCACTCCAAAATACAAACAAATAAGCCCACTACTTTTGTCTTTTAACCGATGTAGAACACAGTCTTAAGTGAATAAAATTGTACAATCCTATCCCAAGAAATATAACGTACAAATTAAATAGACCCATAGAAAAAGTGTAGCTGTATTCACGAATATAAATATAATTGGACAACTCACACAAGAAGACGAAGGCACTTACTTCTAGAAAATAATACTTGAAGAATAGCGTTAATTCAGAAAAAATGCTTACGACGATACCTCTAACGTAACTATAGCTATAAATGAAATCAACAAAAAATAGATGGTATTTACTTAGATACTCATAGTTTAGAACTAAAGTTACAAATAGTATACCTCTTCATTGTGATTTACACAGCCTGAAGACTCGTGTTGGAATCTTTTTACTTTATTTTGTTTCACGTTTACGTGCTTCACTTTTGTTTTCTTAGGTTCTGAGATAGTGTTCAAGTTTTGTACTTCTTTTTCTATTGCGTTAGCGCTTTAGTAAGACGAAGATAATGGATGAAATTGCTCTAGGTTTGATTACTCGGCACAGTTGCTTGTCATGAAATGTCTGGAACTATTGTATCATTCACTAATTCAAAGAAAGAATTTTGTATAACATTTCTGATTTTCCGACAAATTTGCTGGTATAAAAATAAAGAAATAAATTTATCGAGATTACAGGCTTTTATTGAAAAAAAAAACTAAAGATTGAGTATATATATATATATATATATATATATATATATATATATATATATATAGCTTATATCTATACTAATATTATAAAGCTGAAGAGTTTGTTTGTTTGTTTGATTGTTTGTTTGTTTGAACGCGCTAATCTCAGGAACTACTGGTCCGATTTGAAAAATTCTTTCAGTGTTAGATAGCCCATTTATCGAGGAAGGCTAGCGGCTATATCATCACGCTAATACCAATAGGAGCAGTAAAAAATGTTACAAAAACGGGGAAAATTATGACCCATCCTCTATTATGTGACGCAAGCGAAGTTGCGCGGGTCAGCTAGTATATATATATATATAGCTTATTTGTCTCGATGCAATTTCGCAAAGATCTTCCCTAAGGAAGGCCAATTCTGTAAGAGATCTACTATGATCCATTTAAACCTTTGAACCCACCTGGACTTTGAGGGCTTAAATGAAACATGGGTCAAACAGAAACAGGAAGAGATTTTGTAAAGCGACTTACAAATATAGTTTCCATTTGACTATAATTTGAACGACGGTAAATAGGATATATATATTTTGAGAAAAAACATCACAAAAACAACAAATAAAAAATTAGTTCGTACTTGTTCTAAAATTCAACTATTTCCATGTCTATTCAACTATCTCAATTTTATAAAAACGTGTTTATCAATTTAGCAGTTAAACGTAACACACCGGCAGAAGATAAAAAGACTTTCATTGTAACATTACTTAGTTTATATCATGGAGTACATAGATTTCGCCAATGACCTCTAATTGAACTAAATATTTAAATATTATGAAAAGAATCGAGCCATTAACTTTCATGGTTGAGGACTAGGTACAGCTAAGTCTACCTAATTGCTAAACAATTTCAACATTTATATATAATATTATTACGTGGCTGTTTCATTGTAGTGTTGGGCAAGGGATATGTTTCGTGTTCTCCAAGTTATGTATGTTACGTACGGTTAGACGGACTCGCCACGTGCGTTGTTGGGAAAGTATTGCCATAGTAGTATTGATAATGAAACCTAGTTACCTAGTAATTTTGTTATTGAGTTATACATATACTGTTTTAAGTTTCTTTGTGTGTGTATAGTGTTGTAGAAAACCAGGGCGATGGGTTTAATTCCTTAATCCTTTAATTTTTAAGTTAATTCCAGGTTGTTGAAACAACAACAACTGTTCCTAGGAGTACTTGTTTTATATTCAGTATTAATAAGAACAAGACGATTGCCTTAGCTCTTGTACCAAACAAAAAGTGCATGGTGTCTTAAGGTAGTTGGTTGAGGGGTCTTGAAGAATGTCAAGACATAGTTTCAGACAGTATTTGGGCTACCTTCTAGTCTTACTGTTTGTTAAGGATTAGGCTTAGTCTAAATGAATTCAAGAATAGGGAACAAAAAACATTCCCTACTACATCGAAGCCTCTTCCCATTCTCTTTTTACGACACGGATGTAAAAAAAACTAAGGAAATATCTTAGTAAACCTTCAATAAGTATAAAAATACGCATAGTCTTTTGGAAGAGGAACCGATCAATCCGTCGATCACAATATCGGGAACCAATAATAATTGTACGGAGAGGTTCTCAAGATTCACTACTGTCTCGACCCTTTTGCTGCTAACGCGGCGTTTTCTTTACAGTCGGGATAGGGCTGCCAGCATAACATGCTACTCTTATAAATTTTACTGTGCAGCTCAAAGTCAAAGTCAAACTCAAATATTCTTTATTTCATAAACTTTAACAAGTATTTGAAATCGTCAAAATATTTTTTATCTACCACCGTTTCGGAAAAGCTGTTGCTCGTGAGAAGAAACGGCAAGAAACTCACGGCTTGCTCTTTTTAAATGCCAATATTTAGCTAATGCTAATGTTTTACTTGCATTAATACAAAGTACATATATGTGTGATTTGGCTGTATTGATTTTTCTGCTCTGTTACTGACGATTTCGCGGCTGGATTCGAGGTTCTCTTCCATGGTTTGATTCTAAAGTGCTCTAGAGATTCTGCGATTTTGACGAAATAATGTAGGTATAAGAAGTCATTAGTAGTTCAACTAAATGCGAGTGCTTTTCACAGCTACACAAAAGGCCGCAACGTGGTTATTTCATTCTCATAATAATTAAATGGGTCAAAACTACAACTTAATAATACGTGGAAAATGTTGCGGGTTTCACATATAAGAAGTACCTATTTGTATTACTTCATAACAATGTAAGTGTGTAACTGTTTGTATTTCCCTAAATAAATAAATAAATAAACTTCGTATGACCCAACCCTAATCCCAAGAAGGTTAAACTAAGCAAATCGCTATCGTAGAATTTTCTACACTCAACAATTGTTTTGTAAACCGCGACTAACGACCAAGCATCAGTTGTGACTGAATTAAATCAACCGTGATAGCAAATAGTGTAGTTACGGAACAACAAAATTGGTTAGTCCTTTTCAAAGGCCGTTTAAATCTGCTATAGTATTCTAGATCTGCTTTTTTGTATGGATTTGTAATGCAGGCTTGTGGTTTTATTAGCTTAGTTGAAATTGAGGCACACGAAATAATGTGTTTACATAGTTTGTTGCATGAATTAGCTTTACTCGAGTCTTATTTTTTTAAAGGAAATACCTCTCGTTTTATGCTCAAAAACTTATTTTTGTTTGATTTATGTATATCAAAAGTTATTTTTACTGTCCCACTGCTGTCTCCTCCAAGTAAGACCTTGAGTCCATGAGTCCACCACGCTGGCCAAGCGCGTTTTGGGGACTTTGTATGTTTTCAAGAAATATATTGAACTGCAGATTATAATTATTTCTAAAAGACAGCTTCGAAAAGTCATTGGTGTGTTGCCTAGGGTTCGAACCATCGACTAGTTTCGTGGAAAAAGGTAAGTATCTGGTGAACTGGTCTAACCCCTCCCTTACTCGGAAGGAGACCTTTGCCTAGCAGTGGAACAGTTATGGGTTAAGAAATCTGCAAAATTTTATTAGTGTATGATTTAAAGTATTATTAATTTTATTATGTACAATTTTATATAAACTTCTTACTCAAAAGTTTTCCACATTGACAGGATTTATTTCGCTATTGTTCGCTTTATCAATAAATAATATTGATTGTAAGTAGGTAGGTATTGTTTAGTCAAGAACTCTTGAAAAGTTGTTAGTTCAAGTGCTTTTTGAATTAGAATTGCAACATAATTCTGGAGAAAAACTACACAGTGCTAAAACTACTTATTCTAAGAAACTTGTAACTGCACGTTTGGTGCAGTGGTTAAAGTGGTCATCGTATCGCCGCGTGTGGTGGATTCCACCTAGGACAAAATAATATTTGTGCGATAAGCACAAGTACTTATTCTGAGCCAAGTTATATTTATATTGTGGTAACATAGTACTAGTTTACCTTTGTTGATGAGTAGCCAGATATGCACCAAACTATCAATTTTGGACTATGTGATCCATGATCTGCGACCCAGAATCGTGGATCATGGATCAACTTCGCATTTTGGATCGCGTTGTGAAAGCATATATGCAATTTGTGACAAATACGACAAGTACCTATATTTTTTTTATAATTAAAAAAGAACACTCCATATTAAACGGATATGGATCATTATGGACTTAACCTAGGCTTCCTAACTATTGCATAAACAATGTTGTACAACAACTGCAGTACCTAGGTAATAGACAAACACACAGAATGACAGTTACAGTTTCTCGCACTGTATCCGTTACAACGGAACCAATATCGGTAGATAAATATCTCACGTAGGTATTACTTAAGTGATCGATTTATATCGAACCAGTAACTTATATTACACAGGTAATCTTGTAGTAAAATTCGTTATTGGAGAACTACTTACTTATTACAAACAATAATTTCAAGCCAATGCCGAAATAACTATATCTGAATCAAAAGAATTAAAAATTTGTACTATATGTCAATTGGAACATTGGCTTACCTACATGGCATTTCTGATAAGGCATACAAATTCATGTAAAATGAAACGGACGCATTTAGGAGTTTACCATTCTTAACGACGGTAATACGAAATAAAAAACGCATACGATGTAACAAAATTCCTTTATTTTTAACGTACCTACGAAACGTCCTGCTTCTGAAAAACAAAATTGTGTTTTAGATACCCATTTTAACGTGTGAATGTAGTAAGAGGCACTCACATAAACATTGTTAGAAGTATAAACATAGTAATATTGTAAATTGATCACTAAGATCAAACTAAGCACATAACGAAAGTTGAAACCCTCATCAGAATATATCAAAATTTGCTGAACTAACATCACTTACACATATACCTCCCAAGTAATCGCTCCGTATTTTCACCGAACTTTATTTAGTTTTATAACAATGACGTAGTATTTATATGTTAATTATACAGCTAAGAAACAAATGAACGTAGATGACGAGCGAGTTCGTGCATATTTTATGCAAGCTTGTATTATTGTAAGATTAGAATAGTGACATTGCTTTTATTTTAGAGACAGTTTGAAGAAAGTTCTTGGTCGAGTTACAATCAATTCATTTAGAAAAATGCAATCTACATTTCTATAATACCATTAGTAAGGTTGTTTGTTTGTATGCCTGTGTTTATCTCAAAAATTTTTTGGCCGCTTTGGAAAATTATTTTTAGGATTGAAAGGTTACATTATTCGCTATTTTTTGAATTACCTGAGTAGTTTATGTATTTGCAGCTTTGGTGCAATATTGTGATGCTAAATAATAATTGAATTAATAAATAAATTTAGCGGTATACACTCTAATAAATACATGAAAGTTTTGGAAATGTAGGAAATCTGAAAGGAGCGCATAATGACATGATTATTGCATATCTCAAGTAGCTATTATTGTTGCCGATATAGCGGATATAGGTAAATCCTGATAACTATATCTGATAAAAAAACAATACTACAATCAGATTAAGTTTTGAAGAGGACACTGGTAAGATATTCTTTATTTTTATTTTCGGACATTTTATTTTTGTGTTTCAACATGGTTTCTTAGCAGTCGAAAAAGACGAATTTAAAATATTTTTTATAATATTTTATTCAATAGTATATTATTAGCGGAATTATCGCCACAAAGTTAAACAAAAAGAAAATTGAAGAACTGTCCTTTGATTTATTCTTCTATAAGATTTTAATGAAACAAAATAATTATGTTCGTTTGAGCAACTTGACACTATTATCATTCATATTATTCCAGTTGGACTATTTCAGATGAATAATACTGGTATAATTCGAAAGCCTTATTTTTATCTCAATCAGCGAATAATACAATGATCGTCTTACTGACATGACCGTGAACATTTATCATTGAAAGGAAATGATTCGCTCGTAGCTTGTTGAAGATACAGCGATCTCAAATAACATGTCTTAAGCAGATTTTAAATGATTTCGTGCAGGTTTCACAACTTTAGAAATAGACATATAGGTAAATAGCGAATAATTACTTGTTTTATATAGTAGAGGTACAACTGGCCGTGAATATATTTCTAACTAGTAGACCCGCGTATCTCCGCTGGCGTATTTTCTTTGCATTTTTATTTGTTTTTTTCTCCCTCCATAAAAACCTTCCCAATATCTTAAAGATAATTTTACAAAATCAATAAGTCGAATGGTTGAGCTGTTCTTGAGTTTTGTGCTTAGTAACACGTTTGGCGTTTCTTTTTTATATATACTATTTCTTTATAGGCCCACTGGAATGCATCAGTCATATATGTAATGAAATGTAGAAATGCACAGTGTATTCATAATTTAATTCTTGGTTGAGACAGTATATTGCTTAATTTATAGACAAAATATTATACAGATCGTTCTTGACCCAAGAACCTTAGTCCAAAATAAATACGTAATTTTTTTTTGTGTGTTGTACGTATACCCAACATCACTAATGTTACAGACAAAGTAAAAAATTCAAAAATAATATTTTTGTCTTCGTTATCCGTGCATCTCTTTGTACCTAATTGATATCTCATAAGAGAAAACGAGACACAGTGAAAACGTACCTATACTAGGTTAGTATTGACATCCATAATGTCGATTATCGCGATTATTATATAAATACTCGTACAATTTCTAGCAATAAACTTAGTTTCTCTTAACTACTTAACTCTCGTGCTGTGGTTAAATGTAACTTACTAACCGACTGAGTTTTAAACTGTCTTAAAATGTATCTAGAAGCAATTTTTTCTAAACACTGTATCATTATTTTAAAAGTTTTCTGAGACAATTAGGTCTTTTAGGTGTATATATTCCTGCACTGCCAAATTTTATAGCAAAAAGCAACTACTGCAACCGGACATTATTATTTTAATTTATTTATTTTTATAATTTCAACTTCCTTAATTACGAAAACAAATAAGCGAAGATGGAATGCATGGTGAAGGGTATATTAAAAAATATAAGTCTGCCCAAAAATGTGGTAGCAAAAATATGTTAATTAAAACTATGCACAAACCGTAATTCTTCTATAAAATAAAAAAGCCTCCATAATTATCTTCTAAAGTACAACACAGTTCATTGACCTCCCAACCACAATTAGCAATCAAAGGCTTGATACGATCACACAATCATAGTCGATGCCTCAAAGATATCTTAGATAATGGCTGGCGGTACGTAAACTATGTAAAATACGCAACACATTGTGTACATCACTTAGATGTTTCTGTGCCAAGGATCTATACTTACTAATATTATAAAGCTGAAGAGTTTGTTTGTTTGTTTGTTTGTTTGAACGCGCTAATCTCAGGAACTACTGATCCGATTTGAAAAATTCTTTCAGTGTTAGATAGTCCATTTATCGTGGAAGGCTATAATATCATCACGCTACGACCAATAGGAGCAGAGTAGCATTTAAAAATGTTTAAAAAAGGGTGAAAATCTTGACCCATCCTCTCTTATGTGACGCAAGCGAAGTTGCGCGGGTCAGCTAGTCTGAGATATGGTCAATGAAAATTATATTATTTAGCTTGTAACTTCATTGTTAAGGTATAGTAGCATGTCACAATTAAATGACTGCCTTCTGGTCGCGACTTTGTCTGCATTGGCATGTTTCCCGTGGATACTGCTCTCTATTTCTACGGGAACTATGTTGTGAAAGTTTCAAGTGGGAAAGTCTTCAAATCCTGGGTCAGTACTTCACTGGTAATTGTTTCTGGTCTGGCTGTACTTCGTGTCCGTTGTTTGTATGTTTGTTAAAGTCCCCGCAACGGAACAGTAATTGTTAGCCGGGAGACGTCTTTTTAAAGTTTAGTGTGATTGATATTTTCTTTTATTTGTTTCAACTGCATCCATTTTCCGGTTTCCTAAAACTAGATACCTAAAATTTCTTTAAACGTTAACATCGATCGTGAAATGCATCCACTTTTCTTATTGTTTAACCTTGAACCTTACCCAATAATACTTAAACAAATCTGACCATGACGAACTTTCCTCAACATTGTTTTTCCTCCATGCTCAAATCTGCATCACCTTGGAATTGAACCTTGATATTATCATATACGTAACACATGATAATTACTTTCCACGCCTGCATACTGCATATTGCTACAGGCTATAAATAAATGTCCTCAAATAAGATAAGATGTTTATATATTTAGAAGGTTTACGTAGTAACGAAATTGCGGAAACGGTTTATTTCAGTTAGTTTTGACAATTCCAGAATAAAAGCATCAGGTACTTAACAGTAAATTAATATAGCTTCTGGTTTAATATAGTAATGCTTTTTTCTCGAACTCTGAACTTCAATTTTATTTTTTCCTATTCTTACTACATTGTCGCTTATCTATAAATGAATAGCCTTAAAAGTAAAAACGCAGTGCTAAGAATAAAAAAAAAATTCCTTTATCACCAACATTACCTACTACAATAACACTTTAAAAGCAGAAAATATAAATAAACACACAATCCATCCTTTAAAAGTACACATACGCGTAGAAAGCATTGCTCAAGAGGTACTTCAAACACAAGGTGCCGTGGCGTCGCAGTACGATAGCGCACTCGTCCCTTATCAGCGATGTTTGCGCACATAATACTATGCACACAGCGGGCCTCTCCGCCTAATTACAGCCGTGATTAATGAAGGGTTATGTAAAGGTACAAGCGACCCATATTGTAAGATCTTGTGGGTAATTCGGGATCTTATCGCGACTTTAAAATTTGTTAAGTTTGCTAACAAACTTTTTAAATTGCTGTTCTTTTTAACCTGATAGAAACCACAACCATGTTAGAATCTTTTTTTAGAACTGGCGATCAAGATCATGGTTTTAATTCTAAAGCCCTCAAAGATGCCAGTATCCGAAATGTTCTCAATTACTATTGAAAACATTCCCCGAGTCAAAAGTATTTGCAAGTCCACCAACGCATTTGGTTGTAAGGTGAGAAAACTATGAAAAATATGTATTATTATAAGTTATTTGTATATTCCGTTATATAAAATGGTTTCTAATAAGATGTTATTATCTTAACACACATAAAATCACTCCTTCCCATAGGGGTAGACAGATAGCAGAGAAGGCCACTGTATGTTATATTCCTCACTTCATAGAACTTAGTCTTATGGGCACTAAAGTATTAAAGCTATATAGATAAAGACAAAAAAACAATACAACCCTGTATACCAAACCTAACCAACAGTATCTACTAAAGATCAGGATCTCTTCATATTTCCCCGTATTTGCACAACATACCCACTGTACCCAGTAAGAGGCTCTCCACTACATACAGCGTGTTGTCATTTACATTTCCCTTCCTGCACTTATCGCGAGTAGTATCGCTTATGTAAATATCCTACTTTGCACTAACTTGTCAGGTTATGCGGTATTTGTGTTACTATCATAATAACTAAATTTAGATATAGGCTTAGTAATATACTGAAATTAACGAAGTCATTCCGGCCACGGAAAAGGGCCCATTATTCTGGTAGAATGTTTGTAAGTTAGTAGAGTTCTAGAACTTTGTAGAGACACTTTTATGCATGGTTTGCGATTCACGATTTTTAATTCAGCTCCTTTGATTTAGAAATATAAAAAAAATATTACGTGTAATGACCACGAGGGTTCGATTTCCGGGTCAGGCAAAGAGCAAATTGGTGTTTTCTAATTCACATAAAAAAAATCATCAGCAGAGGTTCGTGCTCGATAGACGCTTTGCCCTCTATTAACATTGTAAGATGTATGTATAATATTACCCGACCTGGGAATTGAGCCTGGGAGATTAAGTAAAGCAGTGCTCCGCTGTAAGCGTTTTAGCTATAGCAATGTGTGTGACAAATTATTCATCAAGTAAAAAAAAACATTCATTGTACTTCAACTGGCAGAAACTGGCTAAAATCTTTGTGTAATCAGTTCATAGGTATATGTCACCCGTATTAAGGAGTCTCTTCGTGTTAAAGTCGCTTATTGATTTGACATTTACTACAATAAAAACTAGTTGAACCAATACAACAGTTATCAGTTAGTGTTATCGGTTAGTCGTGCAAGTAACCTGTAACACTAGTTAGTAACTAATTGTAACGCCGACACATGGACACGAAACTTAACGTAATACAAATTAAACTATCGTGTTTAATTACCAGTGTAATGGATTGGTTTATGATTTAATTACCTGCAAATTAAACTTCTTTACTACGTTCTGGTTCCCGACTGGGCCTGCGTTGTTAGCAAGGGGCTCCTATCGAACTAGGGAGGGGTTAGGCCCTGAGTGCACCACGCTGCGGATTGGGACTTTGCATCGAAAAATCCAGAAACGAGTTAAATAACTGTTAGGCATGCAAAGGTAGGCAGACAGAGGATAAAAAATAAGAAATAAAACTCTAGGAGACGCCACGAAGTATAATCTTGAGTAAGCTTAGTCTTTGATTGAAATTGAAATCACTCTATTGCCTTATTCCCACGTACTATTCAAATAAGCCTGCCTACTTAAAAAAAGATTTCAATCACATCAAACCTCATCACTTCATCAAACAACAATAGCTGAAATAAACCCGCTTCTCTTGTACATAAAACTGAAAGAACTGTAGATAAATATCAACAGCCTAATTCATCATATCGCAATATTAGTGAGTGGCTTTAAATAATTGTAGCAAGATAGAGTAATTGTGAGAAATACTGATGCACAATCTGTGTATTCTGCAAACTGTGAACTGTGGAACGATTCTCTACTACTATCGAGTATCTAATCCAAGACTGGTTGTCGATTTTTGAGTTACTTATTCTTGTAAGAAATAATTATACCCATTCCTTTATTAAGTTACAGCCACAGTTACAGTCCATATTTCAGCTCAGTTAACACTGAGGTGAAATATGGACACTGTCTGACAAAGTTAAAATTGAATCCGGCAATAGGGCCCAAATACCTATTTATTCGGAAGGTGGATTAAAATCAAAATTATTTTATTATAAGATTTATGCAATTCAATGTGAATAAATTGTCATAAATAATAATAATTCTTCATTATATGAAATGACTAATTACTAAAACGTCATTGCAAAAGATTACACCAGGGTTTACGACTAACCTTGCAGTTGCAGTTCCTTATTCACATGACGTCATTATAATTCAATAAAAAATAATTAAAACATTGTGGGAAAATGTCATCAGCTCAAAACTATATAAATCTAGTGAAATGCAGTTAAAATTCTGTTTTTTTTTCTAAGCCTTTTGTTAACAGACATTATGTTTATACACTCATTTGATGAGTAGGTAACTGGGTACTGCAATGACGTGTATTTGCTTTGAGAGATAATTGATAAGAGGGAGTGATATTATCTCTCTCCTATTATATTATATCTCTCAAAGACAATTAAAACATAATTAACTAGATGATTTTCCGCTAAATATTAAAAGAGTTTTGTAGACTAAGCTGGAAAGTCTGACAATCAGTCTTACTGATGGGATTAGTGTTTGCTAGTTAACTGGGTTGTGGAGGTCCGATAGGCAGTCGCTCCATGTAAAATGATGCTACCTATTCAGCTGCATCCGTTGAGAAAGAAGAAAGGCTAAACTGATTTTATTTGATAAGGTACGCGCAAAAGAGTAAATTACACATATATTATATAAGAGTGTTGGCCCATTTCTCTCGTTGATAGAGATAGACTGGTAGATAATGCCTTTGATATTGAGTCCACCAACAACAATTTACATGAAGTTTCTGAACGTGCTTCAGCGCTACATTCAATTGAGACAAAAAAACGATCACTTAAATAAAATGACAATATAATATAATTACACAACAAAAATATACTATAAATAAACTCACCTAAACAACAAATAAAACATATAAAATATACAAATAACTATAAATCTTCACGACATATTCTGTAGTACGAAGGTAGCTGGTGTGATGGTCGGCAGTATCTTAATGCCGTGGCGGTTCACTACCTTCACTTGGAAGTTAGGCAGACTCACGAACAAGCGCTGATGGATCTCCTGCACGCATAGCTTTATTATCTCGTAAGCTTCTGGCTCTGTAAGTGCTGAAACAAACATAAACTATCTTTGGACTGCTCATATGCTGTCACTATATTCTGGACTGAGAACTTGTACCATGGTAACCAGACAGCTGACAAATATTCTTACATTCTTCTTAATAGGTACTTACATTCACATCTATACTTTATTATTAATATTATAAAGCTGAAGAGTTTGTTTGTTTGTTTGTTTGTTTGAACGCGCTAATCTCAGGAACTACTGGTCCGATTTGAAAAATTCTTTCAGTGTTAGATAGCCCATTTACCGAGGAAGGCTTTAGGCTATATAACATCACGCTACGGTCATAAGGAGCGGAGTAGCAACGAAAAATGTTACAAAAACGGGGAAAATTTTGAACATTCTCTTAGGTGACGCAAGCGAAGTTGCGCGGGTCAGCTAGTCTAAAATAAAAAAGGACACGTCCGCACTTGGCCGGTTTGATTAATGAAGTTACGTTTATGTTTTTTTTTTATTTATTCTAAATGTATTTCTATTAATGTATTCTAAATATCTTCGCCGTGCCTCCGCTAGTTTGGGTTGGGTCTAACTAAGAAAAGAGCAACGAGTTAAAGAAGAAGATCTCAAGAGAGACTCAGGGCAGCTCTTTATAATAAAAGTATATTTAAAATTGATTTAATAAATTAATCATATGAAGAGTTGTTTACACACAGGAATGTAGACTAGACATAATCTATGTGCTAAAGAAACTGAAACTCACAAGGCTTATGATGCCTGTCTAATATACTCATGCAGATGAGTCCACCGAAGCCGTGCACTCCGAAAGGCACCCTGAGTGAAGAGGCGAGGAAGTCCAGCGTGTAGAGCTGACCTCCCTGATCCTCATCGTAGCCGGCTACCAGCATGTTCACCATCGATGGAGTCTGGAGAACGAAAATATAAGTTTCTATATTATATCATACTAGCTGACTCGCGCTACTTCGCTTGCCTCACATAAGAGATAATGGGTCAAAGTTTTCTCCGTTCTTGGAACCCTAGTTCCTGAGATTAACGCGTTGAAACAAACAAACTCCTCAGCTTTATAATATTAGTATAGATTGTAGCCTATGTGTGTGGTCTTACTGTTAACTTACATAAAATGTATAAACGTTCACCGTTTACTGTGTTTGAATATCATTTAAATATTCTTAAATGTTAATGCACTTTAAATTTCACATAGTTTTGCGTAAATCATCTAAAGTATGAAACATGTAAATCGTATGTACGTTGTTTAATTACAGGAAAAAGCAAAATCAAAAATTGTAACTCAAATAACTTCACCATTAAAGCAATTATTTCAGCCTTAAATGTGATAAAAAATACTTTACTTTATACTGAAATTGAAATCAAATCTGCGTTGATTTGATTTGCGAGCGGCAATAGTAATATGCATTCACTCATCCACTGATACACACTGACCACTCAGACACTCATGATCAACCTGGTGTCAAAGTTGTTAAAGCCGCCCGAAGATCTTTGAAATGGCCCGGCTTAACTGTGGTTTTAATTATTATTTAAATAATCGTCATTTTTCGTGGCCTCTGAATCACGAGACGTTCAATTCGGATACCACTTCGCCGTCTTCCATCTATGGCATGACCGCGTCAAAGGTTGCTTAACCCACAGATCGTTCACCCGGATCGTTTGTCCGGTGAGTGCAACTGGCTATGAGAGCCACAAAAAAACGTATTAAAAAATGAAATTAAACTCAAAATCATCACTCACAATGTCCCAACAAAAACACTGAACAACAATAGAAAACATTGAAACAAGAGGCTCAAAGAACAAAATATTCATAGCACGTAGTTAATTGGATTTAAAGCAATTAGCACTGATATTATAAATGCAACGAAAGTGTTACAGAAAAACGTAATAATTATGTATGTATGTATGTATGTAAAGACGAAAGCGCTTTGCATGTTCAGTTAACCCATAAACATATAGCTGACTAGTTCAAACCTGTGACTTTGTCCGCGTGAACTATAGTAAAATTGAAATAAATCACGTTTGTTGTATAGGAGCCCCCTTGTTATAGCGGCAACAGAGAACATAATAAATAATTTGTAAAAATTTAAATTGTCTAACTATGCTTTCACTGTTCTCGAGTTACAGCCTGGTGTCACAGACAGAGGGACGGACAGCGAAGTCTCAGTAATAGGGTCCCGTTTTTACCTTTTGGGTAAAGAACCCTTATAGAAAGTATAATATAAATATATACAAAACTGTCTTTGTACAAAATTTCATCCAAATCAGTTCAGAGTTTTAGGTGTAAAAAAGAGACAGACAGAGTTACTTGCGCATTACTTGTTTAACTATACAATTTAAAGGTATAAATAGATTGTCATAAAAAAGTGATTGTTTTGTAATTTTATGATCGTGTGAAAGTACAAAACTGTAACAATTTAAATAAAGTAAAACCTGTTGCTTAAGTCGGCAATCACATCCTAAGGATAAGAAAATATTATCTACAGTGTTAATTTTAAAACCCCCAAAACGTCGCAGGACTAGATAGCTAACATCATAAGCAACACATTTAGTCTTCGACTAATCAGAATTTCTTCCATTTTAATTTCATACAAAAACAAATATGTAAGTCCATTTATCCATCCACATCCATATATCTTGCTAAACCTGACCTCCAAATAAAAGCACTACACAGTCAACGCACCTTCTTGAAAACATTACAGATATTTTTTTATCCTATAAAAAATCAACAATTTGCTAAGTGCTCACCCCACTTCTAAGCGTGTCCATCAAATTCTTCCTGATAAAGTGAACAGCGGCAGTGGTGCTAAGCTGGTACTTGTTCCTAATCTTGTAGAGCTGTATGTTCTTGGTGATAAACTGCGTGAACTGGCCGGTGTCGCCCATGTCGCCGATGATGCCCATCACTTGACCGTTCGATATGTTGTGCAGTTTGTTCTCATCTGCAACAAAAGAGAAATTTAGACTACAAGCATCTGCAATCTTTAAAGCAGTTCCCCTCCGTGGTCCATAATTTTTACAAACCTGAACCTATTTGAAGTCGTAAACCCGCACTTGGCCAGCGTGGTGGACTCAAGACCTAACCCCTCCCCCTCGTTTGGGACGAGACCCTTGTCCTGGAGTGGGACAGATATGGGTTTTAAAAAAAAACCTATTTAGATAGATCCTGAAAAACTTTAACTTGTGTTATATATATATGAAATAAACGTTAAAGCGACGTGGTTGAGGTGATCACGGCGTTAAAAGACAGGGAAAGCCGTAAGTTTGGTTGCCTTGTATAATAATTATTTGTGTCATCCAAAGTTGTTTCGGGTTTTATTTTATGCGTATATTTTGTAAAAGGTAGTAGTCTTTGCAGAAATCATTCAGTCAAGTCAGAAAATAGTACAGTGGTTGGTGGTTAAAATAATAACATTTGTGTTTTATATTAAAATGTTTCAAATAACACCACTAGCGTAACAAAATAATATATTTCGCCAATTAACGAAGCCAATTTGTCTAGTAACCACATTATTCAATATCGCGCCATGAATTTTACACTCCCCCGTTAACGAACAACCAACACAGAATATTGAATAACGCAGTCACTGTAGATTTATTAATTAAACTTTACAATATCTTGTTCAATGAATAGATATATCAAGGTCTTTTCTATTGGTACGAAGAAGAATATTAAATTGACAAATAAAAATAGGAAGCCATAGGTTTCTTGCCATTTTTTTCTCACGAATAACATCTTTTCCAAAACGGTGGTAGATTAAAAATACTATGACGATTTCAAATACTTGTAAAAGTTTATGGAATGAAACTTATTTAACTTTAACTTTGAATAAAGTATTATTGATTTAAAGATTTGTATTTATATTCGTTGTAAAGGTAGAGATAATAATATACACGTTTCAAAATTAATAATTTATTATTTTGTACTCCAAGATAAGGTATAATTTTCTATTACTCGTAAAACTTTACATTTCTTACTCTTAATAATATTATGAATCCAAAAGTTTCTGGGGACTTATTATATATCTCATATGATTTATGTAGTGACATTCGGATACCAGACTAGGAAAAGACAAATTTAAAAAAACATCTTGTTATGGCTGACTTATCAATGAACAATCTTCAAGGTTCTACACAGAGCTAGGAGGAAACGTCAGACATCATTAGAAATGATAATAACGATCACGATTTACAGCCATACTGTTTCATCACAATTGACTATGTTATGGAAATGGAGCGGACAATCGTCTTATTTGTATAACTGCGATTGTATTGAAGGACTCGTTTATATTATATAAAGATGTTTTAATAACTTTACTCTTACTTCTTCAGACAGATAAATATGTACATCGTATCTCGCTTGTTAGAGGGTAGTGTCAAAGGTGTGGGCATACAACCTCGTTTCGCCATTAACAATTTTAGTCCCATGTAATAGGAGGCGAACCTATTGCTGGCACGTTACCAAACAACGGGCTACTATTGAAAATTATTTTAATAAAAATTAGAAAAGACCAACAGTTTCGATTCTCAGATAGGTAAATCATAAAAATGCAACCACACACTTAAGATTAAAGTTTGTTTTATTGGCTTATGCACACAACTAAAAACGCCGCGCCGCTTGTTAAGATTCCTTGAAACCCCTTTTGCGTCAATCACATTCAATTACACGGATTCAGGCATTTTTATAGGGTTTTTCATTCACGGGCTGACACGATCGATACAATTCGTTTGAAACGTCGCTCGGGTAAACAAATTTCTATCGCGTTTATAACCCGTAAATTAAACCTTCATATGCTACAAAATACTGAACAGTACGTCCTTAAAAACATAATAGAATATAAAATAACCATAGTACCATGTTTCAAGACAATAATGCTCGTCGTGTTTGTTTGGTCAGCGGCCATTATACTAAAGTCTTTACATTGCATGCCCAACAGACATTGAAAATGAAGACTCGAGCTGGTCATTATGTAAAATAAACTTATTTACTAACAAAATAACAAAGAATAATATGTTTACAAAACTGACAGATGCTTCAGAAATATGTCAAAAGAATTGTAGCAGAGATAAGGATTCTAGATCTTGTTTGTTTGACTAAAAAGTTTTTAATAAATTTCTACATGTAGTGGAAAATAATGGGGCCTAGCAGTGGAACAATAATGGGTTAAAATTATTTAGGATTCTAGATTATCTTATTTCTGTGAAAAGTTTATAACAAATAAAATTAAATCCGTTACCGTGCTCAAAATAGAAAGGTTATCTTCCTGGAATGTAGGCTAGTTATGCCTTGAATCTAAAAAGAGGCTTAAATGGAAAGTAATCACATTTTCTAGGACTGTAGGTAAAGGTTTATAGAGATCGCAAGAAGTGGCTTTCTTTTGTCTCTGTCTACTCCAATGAGAAGACGTATTAATTTTATGTATCCTATGTAGGTAGGTACTGACATTAGATTAAAATTTAAAGCTTTTCATCAATCTAAAAAGAACCTAAAGGATTAGCGACTCTAAATGCCGAAAACTGGATTAGAATCGGGCCCAAATTCAATAGTCGACAAGCCTGTTCAAACGAAATTGTGCAAATTAGATCACATTCAAGAGAAAAGTGGATTTATTTTATAGACGATATCTTTTTAGGCCGAGGATCATTCGCTTCCTAAAACCTTATTATAATCCTACCCCTAGGTTTAACTGAAAATTGATATTCATTGACTCTACCTAAAACATTTAAATTTCAAAACCAATAAAGTAGAAGTAACGAGACAATACCAATACATATTTTTGCTACTAAAAAACCAATATGATCTAATATGATAAATGATCGATGGGTTAAGCAACCTTTGCCTCGGACGTTACACAGACAGTAGTCCGCTTAGTTTCAAAATATGGGATTTGTCCGTCGAGAATTTGTTATGTTTACGGGACTGGCTGATGCCTAAAGATTATACTTGGGTCGGTACGGTACGGGGGTAAGTACCGTATAAGGTGCCAAAGAATTTCCTCTAGTGACTGCTGTGAAGAAAAAAATGCACATCAACCTTAGTCTACTCGGCATTGGAATCAAATTGCGCACACTGTGTTTGCTTATCTAAAAATGGCTCATGCCCTTGACCAGCAATGCCCGTCTCATCTTCAAATGCAATCACAAACTGAACCTTAAACCAAGACTTTAACCTTCAGTATGAATTTAACCTCAAGTATAGCCGTTTTGCAACATATGCTAATTCTTTCTCGTGACTGTCCATTTACTTTCGTTTACTTTTTAATTTAAACACTTTACGCCACGCTGTGGATACAATGAAGTCTGCAACAAGTTCGCGGCATCGACTTGTTTGTGTATAAGAGTAAAAAAGCAAATAAAAGATAATCGTAGAATTAACAGTGACAATTTAGAGGTGAACTCCAGCAATATGCGTTAATCATTCCAGTTAGTTAGGCATAGAATGCTGCCTCAAATCGATTCCAATTCAGTACATGGCAGATGGCGTGTGTTGGTATGTGATTGCTATCCCGATGACCGCATGTGCAGCGCGGGTGCAATGGAGTATTAATTAAAATCTGAATTTATCTGATGACCTCATCAATGAACAATGTAAAGATTAACTCAAAAACGTCTTAATATCTTGTTTTTTAAACGAGATTCCTCTTGTGTGCATCCAGCCCTTTCAGCTTTGGTTCGTTTTCAAAAGTAAAGTTATATTGAATCCCAAGTCTTCAGTAAAGTTAAAAAAAAAATGTAAGGGTTTACTCATGATAAATAATAAAACTTAACACACACATTCTCATTCGTAATATAATAACGTGAATTTTGAGTGTATAAGTGCAATATTTCCTCAGCAGGGATCTAAAACCTATAGTTATCAAAGTGACGAAATCCTTCCTCTATCTTCTTCAATAAACTTCAAAACATCAACAATCACGGGAAGTGGCATCTCATTAATTGAATAGTTCTCACACTCATTAACTATTTGTATATCTTAGAGTGAAACGTTCGCACCTGTTGCGTGCATCTGATAAAGATGTCACATTTTGCACTATCGTTAAACTTCATCTCTTGTTAGAGACCGTTCACACAAGCCAGCCTAAAAAGTGTCTGAAAGCACTTAATACTTTTCTTAGGGATTATGTTATAAGTGTAAAATCATTGTCACATTTTTTTCGAGTTTTATAAAAGTTAATTAGTTTTTATACGGACGATAGGAAGAACAAACATGAAACTTTTACTCTGATTTCAGTTTTTTGCCGAGGAAAGGGCTAAGATAGCAACGGTTAAGTATCACCGAGTAGACTTTTTCACCTGAGGTGATAAACTCTTATATGTTTTCTTCTATAAATTGGATACGCCTGCTGCTTTTGCATCTAGATACAAAATGATTGTAAATACATAAAAATAAACAAAAGTTGGTTGTTTTAATGATACTTAAGCACAGAATATATTGCGTGCTCTGTCCGAAAAACTTGTAAGTACTCAATTTAGTTAAGCCAGTCCCAAGTATGTTGGAATCGTGCACTAAGGGTTTCGTAAAATTATTAATAAAAACGGCGAAAAATCGCGGTTGATGCATGAGAGCTTATTATCTGTGAAAAATGTTTACTATCTCGGATCATGAGACAGACAGAAAGACAGACAGCGAAGTCTTAATAATAGCGGCCCGTTTTTTCCCAAGGGTAACCTTGCCCTAAAAAATGTACACTTAAGTTACTTAGATATTAGTCATTAGCTCATCCATGTAACTGTATATGAAAGGATCTTTAGATGTTGCGTAATATTGGTGTCATCTAGGTGTGAACAGTTGCGCATTCAGCTTAGTTGTAAAGGCTGCAGACACATTGTATTATATTTCAGGTTATATTTAGAAGCACTTAACTGAGCTACAAATCGTATGCAAAATGGTGTAATATGAGTTTACCTAAATAACTACTATTTAGCAGCAGGGCATTAGCCATTTTAAGAACGTAATTAACATATAAGACTTTAAGTATTGTTTTACCTAATAGTAATACGTATTATATTATTGATCATAAAACATTTGTGTAACGTTTAAAATAAGCGCAATTTTTTATTGGAAAAATCTAACTTATGTTATAAACTAGCTGACCCGCGCAACTTCGCTTGCGTCACATAAGAGAGAATGGGTCAAATTTTTCCCCGTTTTTGTAACATTCTTTATTGCTGCTCTGCTCCTATTGGTCGTAGCGTGATGATATATAGCCTATAACCTTCCTCGATAAATGGGCTATCTAACACTGAAGGAATTTTTCAAATCGGACCAGTAGCTCCTGAGATTAGCGCGTTCAAACAAACAAACAAACAAACTCTTCGGCTTTATAATATTAGTATAGATAGTATAGATTAGTATAGATAAGACGAAAGTTTGCGAGGACGGATGTATGTAGGCATGGTTGTTACTCTTTCACGCAAAAACTACTGAACGGATGTTCATGAAATTTGGTGCACACATAGTTTACAACCTGGATTAACATATCTATAGGCTAATTTGTAACCCTGGGAAATATACTCGGGTGGAAAAAGTCGCGGACAGAAGCACAAAAGCGTTAATTTCATTTTATAAGATACGAAAAACTTTACACTCGCATCCTGTTATCATTATCTAAAACCGTTGTATCTGAACAATCGTTGAATAATGCAAATTAATCCAGGGTTCATTTCCCGCGCTCCCCTGCGAGTCTCCCATGGCACATTGTATGCTTATCAGATAACGTGAGAAGTAAGCTTTTATTAGGTTAAGTAACTGTGTTCACTGTGGTGGCATTGTTCAGTGGGACCTGTGACGGTAGATCACAATCTATTACTGTTTCATCCCGGTGTGGGATTTGTTAAACAAGCGGTTCATTCGTAATTTATTGCATTATTTATTACTTACGGCCATATTATTGTCACATCATTTTTATTGCCGTGAATTGCTCATTAATAAAATTCATAGCGTGATGTGCCTTTCTTAATAAATGGACTCTTTAATACTAATATAATATTTTAATTAGTCTATGAAATTAGCGCTTTCAAACATACAAACGCCACGCCACTTTCAGTGCGTCAAGTGGTCGTCGATTTGATCCCTACACGGAACAAATATTCATGCGATTCACAAATAATTGTTTCGAGTCTGGTTGTACTTTGTGTCCGTGTTTGTATGTTTTTAAAAGTCCCTGCGACACAAGAGGAACTCGAAATGGTGGAGATGTCTTTTGAACAAAAAATAAATAAATAAAGGGAGAAGAGCTCATATCCAATTCTGGATTCATGAAAGCAGCTGTTCCTATAATAAATGTTTTAAGTACTTTGTTGCCAAAACAGGGTACTGTACTCACAAGATGGCACTCAAAGCAAAACTGCAGAGAATTTCGTCGTCCCGGCCGTCTTCCTTGAAGATTATCAACATTATCAACTTCGGAAGGAATGTGAACCCCTTGCTCTTAGAGGTCTAACCGTGGGATTAACTAAGTATTCGGGAACTATAGTTTTCTTAGTGATGTTTAGGTTTGTCTGCGAAGTCTTAGTTATCATGAAAACTTACATACTCTTATTATTTTTAACTTCTACACAACCTTGTGCCTTAATACGAACTAATATCGTACTGCAAGACTTACAATTTAAATCTAGCCAGACTAAAAAAAATATTTTTTTTTATTACCAATCACAGAGTTTTTATCTATCTAACTATCTCAAACTCTTTTCTCTAAATGAATCGAACGGAGACGACATGCGTAGTCTTGGTAAATTAGCTACTGCGAGCCTCGTTGAATAAAATATGCAAGCTTACTATAATACTTTTTAATATAATGTTTATTTATCTTATCTTACGTAATACTATTTCACAATACATATTATCATAAATAATTATTTATTTAACTTTTTTTATTTGTTCACAGGTACAACAAGCCAACATGGAGCTGACTCTAAATTGTTGAAGTACTGTGAGTGAAAGTGATAGAAGATATAAATAAGTGAAAGTGAGAAGGAGACAAGATGCCGGACACGCTCTCCTTGTCGGCAGGAGTGAGCCTTGGACTCCTGGCTGGGATTGTATCGGGAGTGTGCTATTTGGTCGCAAATAGTTTTCCCCGAACAAGGTAAGACTTTTCTGCAAAATCTATTATATGCATGTAATGGTTTTTAGGTAAAAGTGTTTTACGCAATTAACTGTAATACTCTCGAACCATAAAAATATCAACCATTAAAAAAAAAGAAAATGTAAAGCGCGCGGAAAACTTTTTGCTAGCGACATCTATGAACGTAACTTGAACTACGTTATGAAAATGCCATAATACTTAGAGATTTCGCATGAAGCGCATAGATGGCGTTGACAACAATATTTAATTATTTTTACAATTTTATCATTATTGCTTGTTTTATTTTACGTTAATCATTTACAATTGAATTAATTAGTGTTAAGTATAGTATATAAGTGAGAAAAAATGCTCTGAAGCTTCAATTAAAATTTGCACAACCGTCAAAAATCTAATTAATTAGATAAAAATGTTAATTTACATAATTCTTTTACCAAAAAACTGTCGGATATACTGCGTTAATTTCGTCACATCCGCGGCACTGGGTACCCATGCGTTGACACAACAAAGCCGAAGAGCCCCGAGCTCAGCCGACCATAACCGAACACTAGACGAGGCTGGTCGTTTTTACTCGTTTTTCGTTTTCGAAATCCAAATGTCGCGTTAGTCATGTTCGGGACCGTTAGGAATAGGGTTGGCGCAATCGGGAATTTGCGAATATCTTTTGAAAGTTTTGCCCTAATCTAGAATGATTATCTTGTTTGTATTTCCTAAAGGCTAAAAGAGACATATTTGTTTATAAACAATAATTGACCAAAATAATTAATCATTAACTGTTCAGTACTAAATTAATAATTAAATTAATCGTCATTTTCGGTCTCGTATCAATCTCTTCTAATTGGTAGGACTTACGACTACTTATACTTAACTCTACTAAAAAAAAACTACCTTTACTCAAACTGGAAATCAAACCTAGCACCTACTTAACAGTAAGCACTACCATTGCCACATAGCTCACCAAGACATTCCAAGCGAGTTTTAATTACTAAATTGTATCATTTTCACACTTTATGCCCGACATTTATGTACAGTTGAACCTCTTTACCCGGTTCAACCCACTCCCGTTACAGCACGCACTATAAACTTAAAGTGCCACCCCTAACAGCGGTGACGTAGTTGTTATAGAACAAAAGTAATCGCGCACCTATTGACCATATTACATTTCACGGTACAATGGATGAGAAAAGTGAGTGTTTCGATCAAAAAAAGTGAGTTCCGTACACATTGTTGCTGAAATATTTATCCAATAATTGCAGATTTTGTAAGCCAAAAGCTATTTTGGCTGGTTCAGCTGATCAGAGAATACCAATATTGGTTCCAATTAACGGGTTCTTGAATATAACCGTTTGGACCCCATTTCACCTTTATATTTTGATATTCAGTCCCTACATCTAAATAAGTTGGCTGGGTTAATGTTAGGCCAATTTTCCATGTTCTACTTAATTCTACATGAGTTACTTTATAATACTTTCGTTAAACATATTATTCTCTTAAAATCTATAAAACAAAATTGGTGTATTTTAAAGATGCTTTTGGATTTTCGCAATCTAATACCTGTATTGAATTTAAAGTTTCCAATTAATTATAGATAAATACATTATTTTAGGTTGCTCGGAAAGTCACTTTGTTTTTTTCTGAAAATTAAAGACAGTTTGAATTCGACGATAAACCCAGGCTTTGCAAGTGGTCAGAAAGTGTAGAATTGGATAAATTTAACAGTAATAGTATAAAATTTTCAACACCAAACTACCAAAAGCCATCCCAATGCCCTTCAGAAACACCAAATATCACTCAAAAACACAAGAGAATCAATCAGTCACCTCACAAAGATCTCTAAAACTCAGAAAAGGGAGGTTTCGCGGCTCACATCGCTTCACTCAGTGGCCGGTGCGCTCGCGTTGACGCAACACTCGGTACCTGATCATTTCGTGTTTCAACTCTTAACTACCGGTGTTATATATTGTGAGTGAGTGCTGTGTCTGTTATCAAAACTGCATATATCCCAAATTAAATCCTTAAAAGATAGCCAATATCACCCAAAACTACTCTGAGGTACATTTAGCGGTAGTTTATGTATTCAATATAGTTTAAGGTCATATAAACATGACAGTTTGAATACATAAACTACAGCGAAATGACGTTATCAAGTCACAAAGATCTCTAAAACTCAGAAAGGGGAGGTTTCGCGGCTCACATCGCTTCATTCAGTGACCGGTGCGCTCGCGTTGACGCAACACTCGGTACCTGATCATTTTGTGTTTCAACTCTTAACTACCGGTGTTATATTGTGAGTGAGTGCTGTGACTGTTGTTTATTTAAAAACTGCATATATCCCAAATTAAACCCTTAAAAATTAGCCAATATCATCCAAAACTACTCTGAGGTACATTTAGCGGTAGTTTATACATTCGATATAGTTTAAACTCATATAAACATGACAGTTTGAATACATAAACTACAGCGAAATGTCGCTAAAAACTTACAAAGATCTCTAAAACTCAGAAAGGGGAGGTTTCGCGGCTCACATCGCTTCACTCAGTGACCGGTGCGCTCGCGTTGACGCAACATTCAGTACCTGATCATTTCGTGTTTCAACTCTTAACTACCAGTGTTATATTGTGAGTGAGTGCTGTGTTTGTGATCTCATTGGATTACTGGACGAGTGGATTTTAAAGGTAATTTGCGAATTTTTGAGGAAGTAACTTCCTGTGTTTTTGTCGGCATTTTTTTTGGATTTTTGTGAGGATGTGGTGGCGTTTGATAATGAAGAAATAATGAAGATCTATTTTAGCAATTGATGTGATTAGTTATTTTAAAGATAACGCCTGTACTTAGTTAATTTAACAAAAAAATACCTAAAGTAAAGTATAAAATAGGTACAATATAAAGTATAAAAATCTCTGGAGTTCTCATTTAATTACAGATTTTCATGTAAATGCAACTCTCAAATAATAATAACACAAGAACAATGATAAACTTGTGACATGAAACCCTAAGGCCTTAAAAAGTTTCAGGCATTACTGAAATAACTACCAACCACGTAAACGTCCTTATATATTTTTACCGAATTATTTTACAACTTCTTATAACAATGAAAGTATCCTAAACACTGAAATACAGTCTCAAAAACAGTGGTTTCTTGAGCTAATTTCACTTTTAGCTTCACGCATCAAAAATCTTTGAAACATATTAATTAGCGCCGGTATCTAAATAATGTTATACAATACTTTTATTAGCTGTCGGTTAAGATAATTGAAATAGAGATCCTTGGCTATACTTGCGTTATAGTTGCAATAAAATGTGGGTATATTATCAAAGTATGGTGACGAGAAAGACTACTCTTTGCAGGCTTTTACTAGGACTCAGGCATTAAACAGGATATAATGTTTTAAATAGCATAACGTAGGTGCATTTCATACGTCTCTGCCTGTTTCTTTCGAATATAAGAGACGTTATGATTTAAAGATAAAGAGCTTCAAAGATCTCCGAGTAGGTATTCTTTATCCAACGAATAATTGACTAAACTCTTGTCATATATTATAAGAACATTATTAGCAAAGTCGTGTTTTCAGACAGTTCATATTTAATCAGTTTTCCTATGCTCCCCGACAATATGATCTCCTGGATCCACGTAAAACTATGTTTACAAGATAACCAAAACACGCTTAACATTTGATAAAAATTCAGAGCATCAATTCAGAGTTTTAAGAGATTTCCTTTCTTAAATAACATAGGCACAGCTGCGTAACACCTAGCAAAGATAATGCAACAGAAAATCGAAGACACCTTCAGACCTTTGTATTCACGCACGATTTACATAAAATTGACAATTTCTTCAGCCTCATGGTGTAAGTGAAAGGTATGAGGGAAGCACGTGCACCATGGTAATCCATTCCATGGTTCACGCATTTCGTGGTTTGATGCCGTTTTTATATAAACTTGGTCGTTTTCGGGTCCTAGTATTTTCTAATACAACTATCTGTTATGAAATAGGCACTAGTCACTTGGAAAAATAGCTGACATATAAATCGCATGATTCTTTCCACAGTTCCATTTGTACCAATATTTTCTTTCCAATTAAGCTAATACGATTCTGCCTTCTCAGTGCACAAAACAAAATTAAAGCTATACTCGTGGTAAAGTTATAAATATACTAACTGCCACCTCAAAATTACTGCCATGAAAAAAGCAGTAAACCAAGCAAGCTGGGCACACGTTGTTATATTATCCTTTCAAAGATTAAAAAAGGCCCATTTATTTTAGACATTTTCAAGGATATACTTGAAGTTTAATAGCTAAATAGCATAGCTGAAAGGCTACACAATTTAGCAGAACATCCACTCGTGCAGAAGGCCATATTGATTCGATCGTCATTCAAACGTGATTAGATAATTTCCATACTCAAAATGTAGCTCAATGCCGTCCATGTGTGTTGAATGAATAAACAAAACGAGCCCCCATTATGGTATAAGAGTAAAATTTTGCTATCAAACTGCAAGTGCAAAAAAAAATTGCAAGATTTTAAGAAAAGTCTTAATAGCTCTTTAACTCCATGACGTATTAAAATTAAGCACAATCTTGTATAAGTAAACGGCCATCATATAGACATAAACTCCACATAAAGAAATTGTGCACAAAGTGCATCGATCGGAGAAACGTCTATAAACGAATATTTACTCAGTCTGGGAAACGAACCCACGATGCTTAATGCACCTGTTACGCTACTCCTCTACCTTTAACCAAGACGATATAAGAGAACTCTCTTAAAATTGTACTTTGCTTGAGTTTAGAAGTTGATCATTATTGCAAAACGATCAGAAATAAGAATTGAACAATACATATAAAAAGTATTGCACACAGTATGATACTTACAAAATATCCAAAAATGTCGGTTAATCTCATTTTAAACGCAGTTCATAATTGCAAAGAGATCTATAGAATAGGAACAGTAAGGCTTAGTACACACAAATACTCGTTGTACCTATCTGTTGGGTATCTGATTAGACATCGCTCTGAATTCAAGAATGAACATATTATACTTTTCTTCTTTTGACTTAGTAACTCAATTTTTTCTGGCTTACTGCAAAGTCAAAGCAGCTTAGAATTATGACGTATAAATAAAGTAACAGATCCGAGATATAGTGCTTTTTTTGAAATACCAAATTTGACAGTAAAAAACGGATAGCAGTGTAGCGATAGTTGGCAAACACTAGCACAAGAACTGACTTTACTTTCCAAGGCTTGTTAGTATATTTGGTACATATTAGGTTGACTCTACATCCGTGTGTACTCAGCTCTATAACAAACGGAATAGTGAAATGTTGCAAGCAAACAATGCTAGCGTCCACAATACAAACTCTACCGACTCCACCGACTCTGCCGACTCTACCTACCGACTCTGCCGCCTCTACTGACTGATAGCGGCGCAAATAAAACAACCAGCCGTGTAATTGATACGTAATCGATGTCAAGCACGAATTTCGCAAACGTGAACCGAATTTCAGAGTTGAAGGTGCTCTGGCATTACTGCACAATTGAGGCATAATTTAGTTAGATTTTATTAAAATATTTGGATATTTTGGGTGTATTTCGAAGATTGTACGATTTAAGACCTAATTTCATAGTCATATAGCTTCAGCTGGAGAATAATTCAGATGATTGTGATACATAAATGTATGAATTCTCACAAAATCATCAAAATTATTTCTCAAATAAACATATTTTTTTGCAAAACTCGCTTATTACATTTAACTTTCTGTGGTGGTATTGCGCTGAGAGTCTTCGGTGCCGCTGATGATGAATGAAATAAATCTTATCACAGTTTAATAATCCTTCCGCCATAATAACCATACTTTAGTTTAATAGTCCTTTAGTTATAATAACCATAACCATTAAATCTTCGAAATATGTATAAAAAATTTGCAACGTTTAACTCTTACCCTCACGTAATACCACCCGGCGCAAATTCCATTAGTATTGCCTGACCTTATCGGAGAAAGGAAACAGAACAGATACCGCACAGCACCATAAAACTATGGAACAACAAAACTGAACGGTGCGCGGCGAACCGTGACGATGCGCTTTGAGCGCGTCAAAATAACTTGACAAGCGAACAAATTGAGTGCTCTCAGACACACGCAATTCACCGCAAATCGTACCGAGAGTACAAACCGTATTTTAGATGATTTCAGCTGATGCTTTAGTGAGATGTCGAGGATTCTGCAGTGATCCGACGTTATTCGGATTCTTATTCCGTTTTGCAGCACCAATGAATGTGTTTTGGGCACTTATATCTTTTGAAAATAAACTGTTTGTTTTATATATTAATTGGTCTGTGTCCATCAATTGCAGACAATTAAAGGGGTGTGCTTGGTGGAGGGTAATTCGTTCATGTCTAGAAAAGCTTAAATACGATTTGAAACAGTTTCCTAACTGTAAACGTAGGTCGTATTAGAAGTGAACTCGTGTTTAAAAAATCTGAAATAGGGTTATCTTTCAAACCGTTTACCGGTTACGTTTTGTTATTTCTAAAAAAGTTGTTTGTGTTAACGTGACTACTATAGAAACTTTTCCAAGAAACTTTCAAGGAAAGTCTCTTCAGTCTTCATTGTATTGTAACAGAATCTATTAAACGTTTAGAGGCCTCAAGGAGACTCTTTCCGAACTTTTTTTTTAGCACGACTTAGCAAAATTAGGTACACCTTTGCTTGTTTGTTGCTAGTTGCTAGATGCGATAAACACATATCTATTCCGATACACAAAAAAACTTAGCTTGTATACGACCCAGGATGTTTAAAAGTAAAATTCGGGCGAATTAAAATTTCAGAGCTTCTCGGTACTACTTATAGGTAGGTACCTTACTAATTGAATTAGATACCAATTTCAAGGTTTTTGACAGGAAACACCATATCCTTCGCTTTTGCCATAAGCAGACTTCGAGTCTTCGACTCATATCATGCAGGAGACGGTAATAAGAATAGACCTAGACAAAGAGCTTATAAAATAATAATATAAGTAATTACGTAATATCCACTTGATATTCGTGTGTCGATGGCGGCGTTTCCTGCGCACGTCGCGCCGCGCGCCGCACTTCCGGACCGGCGCACGCGCAGGGTCCCAACAAAATTGAAAGTGTGCTCAAATCAACGGCTATTTATAAAACCATGGGCTTTTTGCTTTATTTCACGAGATTTTATCTGGGGTAAATATTCTTGTTTTTATAGTGAAATGGAGCTCTACTTTACTAAGTATTATTGTAGTCTGTGAAAATATTAGGCCTTTTGTAGGTAGCGAAAATAGTAAATACAGCCTAGAACGTAGCTTTCCTTTTTAAGAACCTGGTACGCACGATCTATCTCAATTATAATTTAAAACTCTATATCTCTTTAAAATAAAGTAGCTGTAACAAACGCTCCACCATTAGGTGCATAAGCCGCCATTAACCCATGTCAATGACGTTCTAAAATCTGAATTTTGTACATGTGCATCAGTGGCAAATCTTGTATTATCGCTCTACAAAGTGGTTGGGCTATAGGCCATATCTCGCTAATTTAGAACTGTACTAATTATATATGTTTAACTCTTGACTAACTCAAGACTACAGCTATTGTTTTTTATAAGTATAAATTCAAACAAATTAGGTACATGGTTGTACAAGAAAAATAACTAATACGAACTACGCAGTGTATGTACCCTTTAACAAAATCATAGAGCATCGCTCTATCAATTAATTCACAACACAGTCCCACACTTATTTGGTAGTGGCTACCGACTACCGACTGGCACCGGAAGGTTGACAAACTATAATACCTGCCTCATTTGCTATTATTCCGCGTCCTACTATGTGTAGTGGACACGGCAAATTACTATTTGATACCTTTATTTAATCCCTACTTATGTACTGTTATATACAGTACGTTTTGACCACCATTTCATGGGTATTTTCGCGTGTTATTGTTAGTCTTAGGCATGAATTGTCCTTTTATGAAATATTATATTATTATATACCTACATATAACTTTCCCGTTACTATCTAAGTGATAGATAACGTCTAGCTGAAATATATTGAACACAATAAGCTTCTTTTTTGTCATAGGCATAGTCTAGCTTAGTATAATAGTAATTTTTATTATAAATAATAAATAGAGGAAGTTGAAATGCATTATAGTAATAATTATAATGGTTTATGTCATTATTCTCCCATTAAAGCTTATACTAGCTCCATTAAAATATAACATTGCATCGAAATCAATACAACAATTTAGTCGAAAATTTAAAGTAACTAACAAATTATAGATCATATTTACACTTTCTACTTGTCTAAATTCAGACAAAATGAATTGGAGGTCAATATGCAATGAGTATAAAGTGCCTTTAACTGCCTTTTAAAACTTAACAGCAAGGACACAGATACGCAATATTGTATAACTATTTTAACAGGCGCTTCAGACAAAGTACAAATTCAATCTATGTAAGAGTAATACTAGATCTACATATAATCTCCACAATTACATATTATTCTTTAGGGGTACGCAGTTAAACGTAAATAAACACTGGTCAAGTAATATCTTTGGTTTATTCTGAATTATTCATTCTTTGCACTCGTCAGAACGCAACAAAAAGTGGTACATAGACAGTCCAATAGATGGCGCTGTACTCTTTCTTTCCAGCGAAGCCTTTATTATCAAGGCTAATTATTAAATTCTACAAAACAAAGATCACTTTTATCAGGACCGTATATTCATTCAAATCTACATTAAGTAAAATATTTCCCATTATGGGAATTCATCCTCTCTTCTTGGCCATGGACTTAGAGACGCTGGGTGCAGTGATCTTGCTCTGTGGCGGCGTGAGGGTGGGGGAGGGACTGGTGTCTCCCGTCTGCAGGAACTTCTTCACGTTGGCCTTGATCTCGCCGTAGATCGGGTTCTCGTGGTTCAGCTGAGGGAGCACTGAGAGGTGGCGGTCGGCTTCCTGAAATAATAAATATATTTAGACAACTCACATAGGTTTTTCAAGACAAGAATTTTCTAAATTATTTTAGTGAACTCTGAAAATGTTTTTTTCGAAAATGTTACTTTACCGCCGAAAGTCAAGAAATTGCTTACTTTTGAAATTTTCTGATTACAGGCATCTGTTTGGGTTGCCAGTTGGAAAGATGCGGATTAAAGAACCGGGTTTCAATGCAGGTTACGACACATACAACCTGACCCGACTTGACTATAACATTTTTTTGTCCTTGGGCGAAAGAGTAACAAAAGCCCTCTTCTGAATACATATTTGCATTTATAATACTAAAAGGATTTAACTTAGGAAATTCTTTGTACCCATACCTGTTTTAATACTATAAGGTAATAAGTCTTCTTATGTTCGAACTCCTCAGTGGCGTAAGAATAACTGGGTAACTTGAATAGGCCCTTTATTTGTCCATTTGGAGCGGCCAGGTCGAACTGCGTGAAGATTGCTAACCTGCATTTCTTTCTGAAACAAATCCGCCGGCCGGTCAAGTTCACGGTTTTAGGAATGCCAAACTCTGGAGCTTTCAAAATCTTCCAGTGTCTGACACCTGCACTACTTCTTTAGGCTTTGCTCGAAAAATATCTCCCGCCTGCAATACGCCTTTAGGCTCGGCTGGGAAAAGTCTAATGACTCTCACAAATTTCGATTGTTGGCAACAACTTACTACATAACTTGCTGCAAGGTGACCCTAGCTTATGAAAGTAACTACTACCTAATATACTCCAGCATGACCCTCACGGGACAGTCAGGATTGACCAGCAAGGTCTTCTCCACAGCGGGGTCAACGTCCGTGGACGAGCGACGTAGGAAATGTGATAATTCCGGAGCATCCTTGTACGCTACGAATATAAACATTTTTGACAACTGTCAGATTGACAGTGACGTCTGGTTTGTTTTTAATCATTAGTTGAGCACCGATCGGTTCTACCAGTTCCTACAAGTATTATTGTCTTTACTGTGACAAAAAAGATTGCTTGTGAATCCGAAATCTTTTTGGTAATTTTGATAGAAGAAAAATTAAAAGAAAAAATTTCATAATATTTTTATCACAATTTACAGCATTTATGGTCCAGATTTGAATATTTTCAGATTGTTAAATTGCATATAGAATATTTAAATTCTGAAGCAAGGTTATCATTGGAATTAGATATTAAACTCAGCTCTTAACTAATTATGCATTTCAAAGAATTGATCAACTATCGTCACTATAGAATTATCTTCTATCGTATTTTCATTAGAAATAGATTTCGTAAACAAGTTGCTTGCAATGAACCATTAAGGCACAAACACGATACGCGTCATTTATCACAAATACCATTAACACGTCAGAGTAGATAATGAAATTATATTCATACACGTGCTTCTAATGAGCATACACATCAATCGATATTATAATTAATCACTTCATTATACAATATCTATACTTATAATAAATCTGTAGAGAGGTCAATTCTGTACATTGAATATATTTAAAAAAAAACCAATGGGGGATGTTTAGTAACGGATACTGATACCGAATCTGCAATTTATAATTTTCTTTTCTGTCTGTCTGTCTGTCTGTCTGTCCTCCGTCTGTATGTTACGCTATCACGTAAAAACTACCGGATAGAATGCACTGACATTTGTTATATGCATAGAATAAGTAGTGGAGCAAGTATTGGGATACTTTTTATCGCATAAAATTTCATAGATTTTTAGAAAATTGAATCAAATACGTAGAAATCGTTTGAACCTGCGTTTCCCTAAAGAGACCATAGATGGCATTGCAATTCATTTCACAACATTCGCATATGGTTAACGCGGTGCCTGCCGTATCGATACCTGTTGTTAGCACCAACCAATAGATGGCGTTATAGTCAGCAACACAGCATGTTTTTCCTAATTAATTTATTTTGATTGCTTTATAGTAAAAAAAATACCTTTAAAACAGGCTATACATTTATAAGATTTTCAAACATAAATGTTGTATGATATATTACACAAAAATGTTGGTTTACGTGGTTCTGGTGCGGTCGGGATATCCTAGATGGCAAACCGAGTAATTTCGTTTGTTGTCGTTGTTCGCCGCAACTAACAGATGACGTTGTAGTTCGTAACACGTAACCAAATTAATTGGTTGCATTAAGGAAATAAATTGGATACCTATGAAACAGACTATGTGGTAAGTTTTAAAAAATAAACGCCGGATGATATATAAAAAATAATTACGGGTTACGCGGTTTCGGACGTATCAACGCAAGTATACCTACATTATTACGCGTGTGAAGAGCTGCGGCACAGATAGGTCTGTCTGTACCTATAATAATATTCTGAATCCAGACGGGTAAGCAGTGGTCAGTCTATAATAAGGTATTATATTTTACACTGTGAACTGGTACGGATACAGACGAGAGCGGAAAAGAAGGTAACCACAGGAAATCAGGCCTGCCTGAGCCTGTGTCACATTGTGTGCTCTTCGGGTCCCTTTCGTAAATAACCATTAGATGACAAAAGAGTTGTTAGCATTTTTATGTGTAGGTGTGTAGGTAGTGCTTCGCAATTCGTGTGCTCAAACGAATAAGCAACAGTACGAAATTCACGCGAGCAGAGCCGCACGGGTCAGCTAGTCTAGAATATAATAAACATACATACATACATAAATCACGCCTTTTTCCCAAAATGATAGGTAAAGACCAAAGAAAGCCACTTGTCATAATCTCTACAAACTTCCCTTGCTTCGTAGCCAGTCTTGTAACACTGGCAACTTACCAATGGCTTTTCGAAGATATGTGTGTATTAGAAATAATTATCACTTGCTCTAACCATGAAGGAAAATATCGTGATGAAACCTTGCATACCTAAAATTTGATACTTCTTGAGAGTATGCGAAGTCCTCAATCTGCATTTGGCCAGCGTGGTGGACACAAGGCCGTTTGTTTTTCTTTTTTTTCCTTTTTTTTTCTCGTCAGGGAAACCAATCGGGATCGCTGTAAAAGGTCGACCCACCGGCTAGGTCCCCGATGCACTGGGACTGCGCAAACGGGGTATGTGGTCCGCCGTAGAGCCCACTAAAAACCTGACGAGTGTCCAACCGCTTCCGCAAAGACGTGCGCCGGGATAACCGCAATAAGCTAGTACCGCAAGACGCACGCCATGCGCGGCTCGCCCCCTGTAGGGGGGCCCTACCTTGGGTGATGCCGCCTGGGTGGATAGTGACGGCATCAAACACCATAGACGATGGACGTGACACCACCCGCCCATTACCTATCTTGGGAACCTCACCTCGCCTGTGGGCGACGTGGTGGAATCAAGGCCTAGCGCCTCCCAGCTTTGGGACCGTAACGTAATGTAGAGTTTCATCTGTTTATATTTCATTATCAATATAATATAACGAGTTTAATTATAACGGTAAACAGTTTGACAGTATATCGGATTTAATAAAAATAAAAGCAGATATCCTTCTACGAATGAAAGGTACCATATTATCAAACTAGCTGACCTCATGTGACAGATAAAAAGTAGTCTATACATTTAACTCTAGAAGATATCAAAATATTTTTCAACTAAGTACTTCAAGGAAATTCCCAAGCTAGATTGGTAATAATATAAGTTCCAACTAAAAACCCCACTGGAACGAGAATTTTTGAAATTAGCAAGTTCAAAAAGCTCTTTAGCTTAAACGACAAATGTATATATTATGGAATAAACTGTTTGATAAAATGAAAACAGAAATAATCGATTTTGGAAAATCTATAGAGGTATTTAAACTATGAATGAATATGAAATAAACTGTTTGGAAAAGTCAAAACAGAAATAATTTGTTACGAAACATTTTGGGCTGTACCTACTGGGCTTAGGAGACAATATTATATATCTATATTATGTCAAAAGGTGTGTTATCGGTCAAACAAATAGATAAACGAATTTTCATTACACGATTATCAGATTAAAGCATGATTAAAATGGGACTTTGTTTTCAAATCTGGCCACAGCCTTACATAATCTTAATACTTTCAGTAATGTTATCCATCATGTATTTATGTAAACAGTAAGAAGATTACCAACTATGTCACTATGACCTTTGATCGCGAACATTTTGAAATATTATTCACTTTTTTATTAGAATTGCGTACAGAAAGAGTAAAAACGGAACGCAGTGAGTAGTGAGATTTAGTTGTCCGTCTGTTTGTCACCAGATTGTATCTTATGGACGGTGATAGTTACTTAGTTCAAATTATCATAGATCATGTACATAGACGTGTATTTAAAAAAACATAATGAAATTGCTCGATATTACAGCAACAGGTAGACGCGTCAAATATTCACAGAACAATTAGTAATAAATAATGGTAAGGAACCGTCCATTCGCGAGTCCAACTCGCCTCTGTTTATTTTTATTTCTTTTTCGTCATAATACCATTGCAAGGTAAACACCTCTCTTCTGTTTTGCATTGCAATTGGCAACATTGGTCATATACCTATTTATTATAGAGGTAATATCATTTAAAAGTGAACAGGTACTCCTTAAAAATTATCAAGTGTTCGTTTTTTTTCAAGAATTTGTTTTGATAATAGCATATGTTCGACCTCGGGCCTTTTACTATTTTCGAAACTAAATGTTATCAAAATCTGTACAGGAGTTTAGCCGTAAAAGCTGAAAACACGGACTTTCTTATCGACAGCATTAAAAAGGCTTCAATTAATACTATTTATGACGACAATTAATTAATCACTCAATTCCTGCGCTTCAATACTTGGCTAACTCATTCACCACTATCGTTTCCTAGCAAAATTTATTTAGAAACAATTTCGCAGGGCATATAGGTCGCGTATACGTAAACAGAATTATCAGTGGCTGTACATATTTGTGTAGGATAACCTCAATAGATAGCTCTACTCTCACGAGTTGAAGGCGCGGTCCGGGAATGCAATGATAATACTTACTGGGAAAGTTTAGCACCATATTGGCAAAATTTAATCAAAATACTTATACGGTCGTTAGACTGTGATAAATATGTTGGAACGAGTGACAATCACTATTATTTTTGCATTGTTACTTTCAAAAATCTGTAATAATCTGTCTTCCTTTCATTTACTTACTATATCTCCCATCCGATAGTTAGGTGTAAATATCTCAACTTAGACTTTAATCCTTTATTTAATTGTTTTAATATTAATTAACACCTAAATGCATGTTACACAACAAAAATACAATTTAGGTTTAGGAAAGGCTTTTTTCTACAGTCAAAAGTTATCCTGTGTTAAACTGATGATTTCGCAAAGACTATTGCAATGTTTTTATAATCTTAAATATTGGACAGTCCTTGTTGTGATCTGTACGATTCGGTTGAATTCATAGTAACAGGACGACTATCCTCCGGTTTTTGAGGTACATTTAGCGGTAGTTTATCTATTTAATAGCGTTTAAACTCATATAAAAAAAACGCTATTGAATAGATGAATGTATGTGTATCAGTATGTTGTGTGTATCAGTATGTTATTGCTTTAAATGAAAAATATGCGGAAAATGTTCGTAACTATAGTCATCGACCCATGATAGTTTAATAGAGAAAATGTTAAACTAGTATTTATGTCTTAAGTTGGCAACACGCAACTAGTTTGTGTACTAGAAATCAAATAAAACCTGCAACAAACCTGTAAGACTGGCCACTCTCTTAAACATCGACGTGTACTCAAAAGTATTGAAAATGTAACGGAAACCGAACGAAAACCGATTCTAACTTAACTATCATACTCCGTCAAATAATGGTTATTTTTTTGGGAAGTAGTAATATTGAATGTTGACACAATAGCTACCTCCATCTCCAATTTTATGAAAAGTGCAGCAAATTAGTCTTAAAATAAATTGTAACAAATAATATACAGATGGCTAGAGGTACGTACCATTTCAGCATTGGCTGATAACGTTTTTGTTTCTTAATGTTGGATTTCCTAAGATCGATGTATAATGTGTTTTCCTGTAGGTAAATTACTCTAAACAAGGTAATGAATTTATTCCCATTTATAATAAGCAAAATAAAAATAGAAATGTCAATCGCCAGCATAAATGGACTCACGTAAAACAATACCTGATGAATAAAACTAATTAATCTTGACCCATTTGTAAGAATTCAATGGAGCGTAAGTTTAATACGATTACCTTACAACCTATTGTACCACACATGCAAAACAATACAAACGCATACGTCACGCAGGTAAAGGTCATCGAACACCGGCGCAGCCTTGACCGCAAAACAGTTGCGCTCACTCGCGATCGTTTCCCAACCCAAAGAATCTAACTAAAGCGATTCATATTTCATAAGAGAATTGCAACAGCGGTGGTAGCGCCGCTGCAGTCGGCCCGCCGCGCGTTTGCCGACTCCCCGTCCGATAAACAACACACACGTTCCGGCTCGCGAAAGATTTGCACGCTTTGTAAACAAACAACGCAACATATTTGCCAAAATCGAACAGTACGAAAGTGACAGCTGTCAAATACGAATCGAACAATAAGTTTTTAAATAGTGATGTGAAAAGAAAAGCATGAGTTTTTCCGGTGTGTCGAGTTTGATGAGTTTTGGTGTGGCTGCCTGGCCGCCGCCGGGCCCTTTGCCGACCTCGTTTCAGTTCCATCATCAGGGATCGAACTTTGCTGTGTTCTTGATACTGTTTGCGTTGTGTATGATGGAGGTGGTGGTCCTGAGGATTATCACGGAGGAGCAGGCGAGGGAGCAAGGCTCGAGGAGTGTGACTTCAATGTGGTTCGACTTGGACGATGAGTGAAGTGAAAAGTGATAGTCATAATTAGTTGATTACGGGTTATGTTAAGCATGTATAGTTCAAAATTATCACTCTCCCTCGCCTATTTAGAGGGAGATTAGTTGTATAGTTTGTAAATAGTATTGTTATAGTCTGATATTTTGAACGTTACATTGTATATTTTACTTGCCTTTATTTGTTAATAAAAGCTTCTATAATCATGAGAAAATGAATTCTAGTGCCAACGAGATATAGATATGTAATGAAATAAACTTGTAAAGTAATTTCTGTGTAGTTATTTGTAAAGAAGTAGATAAAAACCCTATTACGAAGTGTTTGTTGTACAATGTTTAACCAGGTTGGTAAGACTGGTAGTTAGGCTGTCTAGCTGTTGGTAAATGTTGATAGATTTACGTTAAAATTACGTAAATTGACTAGTTTCTAGACTGTAAATTAGTAACGTTTATATTTCATTAGGTATTAAAGATTACAATTGAAGAATAGACTAGCAGAAATCGTTCAGTTTGAAACTGAATGACTCTGAAAATCATAAAAGAAAATATTTGGTAATTTTATGTAATTTAGTACCTTATTTCAAAAACCTTACATTTAACTTTAAAAAGATGTAAGATTTGAGCCCTTTTAAAAATTATGTAGGTTTTTAATTCTATGTGATAAACATGGACTTATTTGGTAGTTAATTGTTGATTATAAATGTAAACATCATTATTTGTAATCACACATTCAATTCATGAAAAGTATACCTGTATTAAAATGTTAAGCAGTTTTCGAGAATACAGACTTTATCTATTTTTAATTACTGTCACTTGATAAATAATGTTTGATATATTAGCACCAGCTTTTTAATTATAATACACCAAAGTGTAATACATATTATGTACAACACAAGTGATAATTAATTAATGTATAACACATAAATAACATCCCAGTTATATACGAAAGTATAGGCAAACGGGTATGACATAAGTACTCCTAATTTCGCCATTTTACATTTTCAGTCCTTTGTATTAACTCAAAAATTGTAACGTTCTAAGATATTTCACCCACTTTTTCTAAATTTATAATGTTAATCTCAAGTAATTTTAAAAAAATCGCACAGATACTCCAAGCAAAAACTTTGCTACATTAATATGCTAAATAATACCGATCTCGATACACTGTTTTTAATGATACATATTACCCTATATTATAAATTACTATTGATTACCATTTGTAATTCACATTGTAAGATTTAAATCGTGTATATAACATGCAAAGAACTCATTAATTAAAACGTAAACGCAATACGTTGCGTTTTGTTATACACATATGTTGGTACATTATATTTGGAAATTTTTATGTCAACATTTTTTATGGTTTTCGTTTATTGTAAAGAAGAGCAATTACGAATATTTATAAGCAATAAAAGTGTTTAAAGTGTTGTCTTAAAAGTGATCTTTGAGGAAAGATGGGCAACCATTTGTTTAGTTATTTAATTTAGGTGGCAATTTAGAAACTTCCATAAAAAGTTAAATTTATCACACAAGCGGCTCGCCCCGTCTTCACCAGGGTTACAGCGGGTTACCCTTCAATTATACACTAAAACCTTTCTCGGATATCAGAGGCATAAGAGGTAAAGCTTATTTGGTAAAGCAGCTAATAAATACCTTAAGTAGATTTTGAGTTTATCGTGAACAGATAAACAGACACGACAATTGAATTTTATAATCTTTTATATAAAATTTCCATGTCACAATGTTAGTTACCGACTTATCGTACCTAATCCTCCGAAACGGCTTGACCAATTCTCATGAAATTTTGTAAGTTTATTGAGTAGGTCTGAGAATCGGCCAACATCTATTTCTCATACCCCTTAGTGACACTATTTTTTTTATTTATATGGCAAAAAAACGTTTGACGGGTCAGCTAGTAATATAATAAAATATGATATGTATTGATCGAAGAATGTATATAGCTGCATTAGCTATGTAGGTTCCCATATTTCATAGCAAAGTAGTAAGTAGGTAGCAGTCTAGATAGCAGCTAGAAACTAGACCACAGCCGTCACAATAAGCGCTCACTGCTTTTGTTACTTTACCTGTGTCTGTCGTAACATTTTTCCATCCCTATTTTCTTCTAGCTACGGCCCGAGGCCGTGCTTGCCTGAAAAGATCTTCCGGTATAAAAATTAACCTATGTCTCAACCCAGGTTATAATATCATTATGTACGTACATTTACAATTATAATTTGATTAGAATACTGGGATAGGAAACGTATTATGTTCTGAAATGTAGCAAAGTTTTATAACATTCTAAGTATTCTTCTGCGCGCTTTTTCTCCGCTTCAAGTATCAAAATAAAAAAAATGTTTATTTACGTACAATATATCATAAAATTACAAACAATGAGGATCAGAACATTATAATAATAAATTGTACATACATTTGGGTATAAAACTGAGCATACCATGATCCCCACATCCCCACACTAGGCATGCCTGTTTCATAGGGTCTCAGCTTATTGAGTAATACAACACAGTGTTACCCACAGCATTGCACCGTTTTGGCATCTCTAGGGAACATTCATGTCTGACGGAAGATACATCGGCCGAAACTTAATTTGTATGGGCTTCGCACTGACGCATCATCGGTTGAGTTTGAACGGTCGAGAGTTTTTCTATACATTTGTCTGTTCTGGGGTTACGCGACCGATAATACGCGACGTATGTTCCGTCAGATATGAACCTTCCCTTAAAGTCTGCTTTGCATTTGTGTGTACAATCACTAACGATTGCCGATTACTGTGTCTGTACTAAATACTTATTAAGTGTGAAATAATAAATAACTTTGATCGCATGTTCAGTGATAATTGATGCATTACGTTTGTTTGTTCTGCAGTCTGTAATTACATCAAAATAATTAATGTCAGATTTTGGCCAGTACAGTTATGTTTTTATTTATTTTAAACACACGTATAAAGTGAAAATCACTCCTCAAACTCTTGCAAAATATTTTTTTTACTCTAATGAGTTGTCTCGCTGGGCTAGGTCCTCCTCCCGTAATTGAGAAAGGCGTTAGGCCTTGAATCCATCACGCTTTCCGAGTGCGGATTGGGGACTTTGCATGGCCCCAAGAAATGCGTTAAATATTTTTTTTTGACTTGCGAGATTTCATTGCAATGTTTTCCTTTATGTTACTGTAAAAGCCCTAACTGTGGTAAATCCTAAGATTTTCCGGTAAAACCTAAGATTTACCAACACTCAATGGTAAAAGTCCGAACAATTATTTTATTTCGAACTTTTACCTCTATTCACTTTATGATGTGAAGACGTCGCCGGAGCCCCGCTTCGCGGGGCTACTCCTACTAGGTGGTTTAAAATATATAAACACGCAGGCTTAGGTGGGAGCTTCGCTTCGCTCGCTCCCACCTAAGCCTTCTAACCTAAGCTACCCGTGTCGGTTTGCCCAAAACTCCTTCTTTATAACTATGTTACTAAGTTAAAGAATTGTTCGGACTTTTACCATTGAGAGTTGGTAAATCTTAGGTTTTACCGGCAAATCTTAGGATGTACCACAGTTCGGGCTTTTACAGTAACATATATACACATAATAGCTTCGAAGAGTCATTGGTGTGTTCCCTCGGGATCGAATCGTTGACTTCTTACGTAGGACGCGCATATTAGTCGACTCTCCTATTTCTGTTTATTCTCACAAAAATAATTTGTTTAATGTCTCAGGTGTGCAAAATCTTATTATGTAATGTAATTTAAATGCTGAGAAACAATGGGTAATTAAAAGATAAACTTAATGTAAAGGCAAAAAGTAATTATTATGAGTTCATTAGCAGAGTTTATTTGTATTTTTATTTAAGTATACATCCTACTAATATTATAAATGCGACAGTTGGTGAAAATGGATGTACGTTTGTTTCTCCTTCTCGAAAAAACTACTGGACGACTTTTTATGAACATTGCTAGCTTATAACCTGGTCATCACTACATCGTTACATATTATTATAAAATAAGCTCCCCCGCTACATCTGTCTGGTCGTTTATTTCCGGTAAACTCAAAAATTACTAAACAGTATTTCGTGAGTTTTCACCAAAAGATAAAGTGAATCTGGAGGAAGGATTAACAGTATAATTTATTAAGGTTAACCCCGACAATAATAAAATACTCAAACGAGAAAATAAACTACCTGATTAAAAATACATTTCATGTTTAAGAATGGAGGTAAAAAGGTATCTGAATTAATGAGGGTTTTACCTCAAAGGCAAAAAGGTGCCTTTCAACCAAAACGACATACAAAAACACAATACTTATGTCTTTTTATGTTTTTGTAGAAAATCATCGTGATAATGAGAATAATGAGAAATAATTACAAATTATATCCGTGTCACGGAAGCCTTCTCATTATTTGCAATGTTAAGTATTTTTTTCAAGGACAATTTTCGGATGGGTCTCCACTTAGTAAAACACCTACTTTCCCAAGCCTACTGTGGCACAATTGGTAGTGTCCGACTGCTTATAATAAGGTCTAGGGTTCAATTGTCGGGACGGTAAAAGTGTTATTTGTTTTGTAATTTTTCTAATTTTTATTACAATAGTTTTCTATATTAGTTCGGAGTTCAGTAAGTTCTGATAAATGGACTCTATGCCCGCCTAGGCAATAGGAACTTAACTTAACTTAAATATTTACTTAGATTCTATTGCATACACATTGCCTACACCTTCAGTATAATAAACGTGATATTACGTATGTATAAAGATAAAATAGATTTCTCAAAATTATCATTAATTTTCCATTTCCACGTGTTGCATTTATCACAGTACCATGATCTCAACTGCACATATTATTATAACTGCACTTGACTTTTAACATCAATTACATCAAATTATACCTACATCATTGCTACTTCTATAAAACAAACTATTTGTTTGTATTGTGGCATTTATAACTACCTAGTTAAAAGAATTGTTCGGACTTTTACCATTGAGAGTTGGTCAATCTTAGGTTTTACCGGAAAATCTTAGGATTTACCACAGTTCGGGCTTTTACAGTAACATTTATATAAAGAAACTGGAGTCTGAATGCCTGAAGTAAAAGTAAGCTTTATATTTAATAACTTAAATAAAAACAGACTATGTTTACGAAAAACAATAACCATTATAATATCAATTTATTCTCATAGCTACTTACAATGTCTAGACAAAATAAATCATAAAAAATTACGTTCCACGCTCCAACTAATACAGCCAATAGATAATGAGACTAATTGCCGAACACAGTTGCATATATCGATAAATTTCGTAACCATTGCTGCAATTGATTGCAGCGCGGTGAACACGAAACTTGAAATGCAGCCATGTAATCTGATCTTTGCGAAGTTATCGTATAACTTATTATGTTGGTTTATAGTTCATTTCTGTTGTGAAATGGTGGTCAAGTTTTGCCATTTGGTTGTAGAGAATGTAAAACAGAGATATTATAATACTAACTTCAGCCTGCGGATTCGTTCGCATGGAAATATTTTCCTCGGTAAAAGTATTCTATGTTTTCATCCAGGTTATAAAGTAATTGGGTCCAAAAATAGATTAAAATCTATCCAGTAGTTATTGCTTGAAAGAGTGACAAAAATTTAGATATTCATCCATACTTCTCGTCTTATAATATTAAATGGGCAGCCTCGTATCAAAAAGTTTTATTTTCTTTTTGTAAAATCCTGCTCCGATTACCAAAAGACTATAAAACGAAAAAACGTTTAAGTACAAACAAGAGCCTACAAAGTAGTAATCATTATAATTAATTACGTTGTCATTATCGTTGCATTCTGAATCAACATTACGTAATGACCTTGACCTCACGCCGACAGGTCAAACCAGCTGAGATATGAATATTTATTGAATACGAGCTTTTTACCGCGGCTCCGTCCGTCGTTTCTTAGCAGGACAATTGAAATTAAACAGTTTTCGGATTTTATCGTGGTAGACACTTTTTTGTTGAATTAACAAATTAGTAGTATTCGCATAAAAATTAAAGACTATGAAATGTTGGGCTTTTTAAACAAGCATTTGTCGTTGTCTTTTTCGAGAGATAGTCATGTGAAGCGAAATTTGAAATATAAAAGATTTAAAGGATAGAGATAGTGAGTGAATGATGAAATGACTGGTAACGACGCGACGGTTAAGCAGTTGGATGAAGACCTACCGCAGCGATGACAGAAAATGATTGGTAGGTAGGGTAAAGCACCCAGTAGTCAGCCTTTTAGTGAAAATGTCAATTTGATTTAGCCATATTTTTAACATTTACAACTAGATGTAAAATCATTAGTCATTGTATGAAAGGTAATTTATTAAACTTTAAGAAAAAAATAACAAAATATCATATTCATAAGATTATTATGGAAAAAATCCGCATTAAACAAAATATGGCACTTTTTACCAGTAGTCAGCCCCATATCGCCACTAGTCGGCCATGTCTTACCCAGTAGTCAGCCTCTTATTTACTCAATACAAATATTCTATTTTAAATATATTTTTATTGAAATCTCCAGGAAATGAAGCACATTTGCAATAATACCATGCAGTACAATTTATATATCCATTCATTTTTAACCCCCGACGCAAAAAGAGGGGTGTTATAAGGTTCGACGTGTCTGTCTGTGTGTCTGTCTGTCTATGGCATCATAACTCCCGAAAGAATGCAGTGATTTCAATTTAGTTTTTATTAATTAAAGGTGACTTATGTGCGAGTGTTTATAGACATGTTTGCTGAAAATCGGTGGAGCCGTTTAAAAGTTGTGGGGGGTTAAAGTGGGGAGATTAACCGAATATCTGCAAATTTACTCGGACGGGGTCTCAAATGGCTTCGCATGCTGAGAAAGTTGGTGGTGGGAAAGTTAGAATGGCTTAACCTAACCACTAACCTATAAAAAGTATGAAATAAAAAAATGTATTGTGAAATCGGGGGTTTTCAAGATTTAAAGTTATAGTTATTAGCACTTAGGTAATTGATTTCTGAATGTTTTCTAGTTAATCTTTCTTCACACGGTTCACAGCGATAAAAGTTTATTTTCTGTTCCTTTATTCCTTCTGTTTCTCAACTCTCCCCACTCTACAAAAGATGCTGTTTTCTATAAAACTATTTTAGCTTTCTTGATGTGTTGATACATAAGTCAATGGTAGGCTAGGAAATGATAGAAGTAGGATAGGAAGTTAGATGATAGAAGTAACTGGTATCATTCCATTCTTTTTCATTTCTCAAAGTTCCTTCGTGTTTCGGAAGGCATGGTAAATTTAAAGTCTCGGCGGGCATATTCAAGGATCTCTGGCAATCGTTGCCATTAGTCAGAAGCTTGAAAATCTGATAACCAGTCTTATGGTAGTCGTGGTATAGCCCAGGTTACTGGGTTGTGGAGGTCATACAGGCAGTTGCTCCATGTAAAACACTGGTATTCTGCAGCTGCATCTGGTGAAACTGGAAGCTGATTCCAGCATATCGTGACCAGTTTCTTAGGGAAGTCATTTGTTTTTGGGAGTGCACTTAGTCTAGCTTAATGGTACGGGACATTTGTGAGACTATTAAACGATTTCGAACTTGTAGTGTCATAATAATGTGTGAAATGCCAAGTACTCGACTCGTTTCCATGATTTTCATAACAGTTTTGATCGCCACCATAGCACATGACAATTATTCCTCTTTATACAGATCTTTTGGTCTTTTTGATATGATACTATTCGAAAACAAGTAACTATGTTTTGTGCCAACATAGCCGTCCACAAATTTGAACCATAATGAAAGGATTTAAGACCTAATTTCATTTAGCAAAACTGACGGCCGACTATGGGATATGTAGGTCTAATGGTCGGCCTCATGAAATTTACTGACTTTATATGCGGCCGACTACTGGTAAAATACGATTTTTGTCTTAGAAGAGTTTAGCTCAACGCAATAGTTAAATTGAGAACTATTCGCCCTGTTAATTTCAACCACATATATGAGAATTGCAAAAAAACCAGTAGTCAGCCACCCATGGCCGATTACTGGATCAACCTCATAATTTGGAAACCCAATAGTCGGCCACGTTAATTTATAATACAAAAGACAAATAAAACGCCTGCAATGCATGATTTTATCGAAGATAAACTATTAAATACTAGCATAAAATATCAATTCGTTCCATATTACATCAAATTCATTGAAAAACATGCCAAGAACTAAAACACGAATCCTTAACAAAAAAATAGCAATGGAGACGTTTTTGGCCATGTCTTTGATGGCAGTTCATAAGAATGAGTGTAACACGTTAACCTGCCATGCTATCGAATCGTAATTGTGCATATTAGTCAATAAGAATATACAGATTCGATTAATGATTATTTTATTGGTCTTTACTATTTTCGACACTAATTATATGGATATAAAGCCTGTAAAGGCTGACTACTGGTTGGGGGCCGACTACCGGGGGTTTTACCCTACCTACCTACCTATGTTTAAAAGCACGTAGGTATTCCAAGCTACCGGACAGATCGAGTCACTCTGGCATTTATCATGTAAGCTTGCATCCGCAGTTTTATATTCGCATAGATTTTGTAGTGAACAAAGATTTTATGATAACCAGCCACCGTTCATAAATAATAGTTTAATCTTACAAACAGACGGATAGACAGACTGAGTTAAATCCGCATTTACAATATTGGTAGATTATCTACTACGTCAGTTGGTATTTTCACTATCTGTAAAAACTTTTCTTATTAATTTAATCTTGTCTTGTTCATATGAACAAAGGTCACTATTGTTATTGAACGGATTTGCTTTTAATTTAATGGGTCTTTTGACCTCTAAAAAGACCAGCTTAAAGTACCTTAAAAGGGTTTTGGGGATATATAAATTTATATACATATGCAGAATAAACCAGGTAAAATGTCATCGCTGTTGTTATTGGTCCTTGATCTTTTAAGGATAAAAAATGTTGCTAACTTAACTTATTTATTGCCGTGATTTACTTAATTTATTGTAGCTATTGTACCGATTGCAGCTTACGATATCCAAGACAACATTTTCGTTAGCTTGTATGTAAAGCTTTCACGGCTAAACAGCTGAAAGTTTTAGATAAAATTGTGAACGAAACAATAGGACAAAAACAAATGACTTTTCGAATTACGATTACTAATAATACTATGATAGACATAACAGTGCATTTAATACATTAAGGGGACTTAAGAAACAGACTTATCGCGTAAACTCGAATCGCGTAAAATCAAATGACAATTTGACACTAACGTTTTTCCATATAAAAATCATCGTCACCAGTAATATTGAGACTTCCTCAACAGCAATTACGCCATAAATTGCCAAAATGATCAATAAAATCTATTTTTATCACTAAAATGAAATAGTTTATCTGTACCGAAGGTCGTTCAGATTCAGCCAGTACAAACTCCACTCCATATTAGCAAAGGGATTAGCCAAGCGGTGTCAAAACGAGTTGATCTGATGCAAGCGTCGGCGACGTCTGGGTACCAGTTGCTTGCTCTTGTGAAAAACTTGTGTGAAAGGACGTACACTCGTTTATATAGGGCATTTGGTGTTGAAATCGGACAAGGGCTTAAAGGGCTCAATTTATAATGATGATAAAGTTATATCCTTTTTTTACGATAGCTCCCGCACTAATAATTGCTCTTGTTTTGAAGACTTTTACAAACATACAAAAAACAGACGCTGATGCGAAAAACCTGCATTTTCTATTAGGGAAAGACAATTAAAAATAAACGGTGATGAATGACGGTCATAAACAAAAATGAATACTGTCCGCATGATGATTTCCTTGTTAAGTACACGTGACCGCTTATGAATATTAATTTGTTCATATCCACTAAAACTTGTTCTTTTAAAAGGTTCATTATTATAACAGGTATAAGCCCTTCGGCGTTACACCAAAACGAGTTTGAGATACCTTTGTGCAGAATTCGTCACCACATTGCCTCTTGCAAAAAGGTCCAATTTTACCATTATACCAAAAAAAAATATTTTTCCTATAACACCTATATTCATAATCTTAATTAAGCAGCTTTTGTAGTTCCACCAGCAGTCCTGGCCGGGAATTATTTTCTGTTGTTAAATCTTCACCGGAGGAATATTTTCGTGCCAAAAAGCAATTGTTTTGTCTCTTTCACGGTACCTTTAGCGAGCTCAAACCATTTAGTGTAGCCGCGTCTTCCCTGAAACCGTATACGTTGTGGCCCAAAGCATTTAGTACATACATGGAACGCTTAAGCAGTTAGTACCCCCTCCATCTAAGGCCAAAAATGCGCCAAAACGTTTTTCCTAGAGCTATATTAAAATGTCAGCATAATTATAATGCACAATCTCTTGCAGTGCTATCTCGTGTGTTTAATTCAAACTTAATGTTGGTCCATGTTGCAATATCTCCGATCATTAGATGTGGAAATGTACGGGGATAGTCACGTGTACACACGAGTCTCACACATGCAACTTGAGTTAAAAATAATCTTAGTATTGAGTAAAGTGTGATACAATCTGTCGTTTGAATAGAACGATTTATTAGAAAAGTATTGATGACATCTGTAGACGTAGTTACCTTGCTACAGGCTATCGATCGTGTATTTTATTCCCACATCATGTTTTTGGTTTTTTTAACTCCTTTTTTTGCCCCACTGCTAGGCAAGGGTCTCATAGTTCTGTGTTTTCCCAAAGTAAAGTAGCTGTATCTAACCAGCTACCGTATGCTGCGGAATCCACTCGACAATTATTATTGCGTCCTTAATTCAGGATTTTGCAATAATAATAATGACGTCCTGGCCAATTTCGGCTTCAGTGGCCAATTTCACAATACACAGCTACACTCTCTATTCCTCTACTCTCATAGTCCGGTGGAACTAGCCGTTCCACCGGACTGAACCGACACGACCAGAGAGAGGCCAGGCGCAGGACCGACGGCATTACGTACTCTCTTTCTAACTCCGTGCAATCTCTGATATTTTTTTAACAGAGAACTCAAAAAATACTTTTTGGCTCGACCCGGGATTTGAACCCGTGACCTCTTGCGCGGCAGTCGCATACACTGCCGACCGCGCCACATAGGCAGTCAATTGTATGCCTCCGCCAGCCGTAATCCTAGCATACAAGGTTCGCCACTAAGTTGTTGGACTTTGGTATACGTATTGTAAAAGTGAATGTAAAGTAAAATGAGCGATGTCCACATTATTGGCCTGTAATAACCTCGGCCACGTGCGCACACACGTGTTCGCACCTCAGCTCTTTTGAAACACTACCGACGCGGAACGCTAGCTGAACTAGTACGAAATGGTAATAATTAAAACAGTTTTAGAGCAAAGTTGCAAGGCTGAATATATTAGATGCTGCAAAATCTAAATGCTAAGTTAAAAAGAATATGAAATTGAAAAACCAACTGACTTTTGCTATTGTAAGATTTTTTGGTATTTTTTTCTCTTAAGGAATACAAATCATTATGAAATTCTATCGTGGAGGACTGCATACTAGTCATGGATCGACACGAATGCAAAATACAACTTTTAATATGAATATGGTTATCCACAAACTAATCCTGGTTCCTTGTGGGACCCAAGCTCTGAATATGATAGTAGACTATCCCTCTTATTCATAATCACACTATAAACCTATTTTAGTTAAAATACTACTAAAATATGTTTTCTCTTTTTTATTTCGCTAAGGAGTGAAAGAAACTAAACTTTTTAAAAGCCTTTCATAACTTCATATATTTTTATGAATAAGAGGGTAGAAGTCTACCGTATTTATATATTATCCTCGATCCTTCTGTAACGTAAGTGAATGACGGATGTTAACAGCGAGTTAGGTGTAACACACCTAACTCGCTGTTAACATCCGTCAGCTCTTGAAAAATTCCTGGTACTGTCTTAATATATTATCCTTCCACAAATGCATCGGTCTGTAATTTTTAAAGAACTAAATTTTTAATACCATGTTATTTCGTCTCCAGGTCCGAGGGTGAGAGAAGATGCCTGACATCGTCGCGCGACGACGGTGTGTGTCGTAGGTGCGGCGGCGATCACCGCGGAGGGCCCGTACCCTGCATTTGCTTCACACACGAGTAAGTACACAATACACAAAAAGCAAGAAAATATATAAAAATAGCTGCTTAAATTGCAGGCCGTCTTGAAAGCTCTGAACCTAGAACCAGAAAAATTAACAATCTAGTAATTTGGGATTTAGACTATGTCTGTCGATTTCAGTATTTATTTGTTTGGCTGACAAGAATGTGTTTTTCAGTAGTAACCACTATGCCACTGGCTCTATAACAAAGGTGAAAAAAAACGTTCTTGCTTTACTTTACTAAACTTAACTTACCATTTAGGCGACGAGTCATTGATGTTTTTATAATGTGTAATTTTAGTACCCGTTGGTAAATTTTATATTTTTTTAAGAAGTGTAGAAGGGTTTGTCGTATGAACCTTATGTGATGGTGTTGCAGACCGGTGAAGTTCGAGTCTGGCGCGTGGTTCCTGAGGCAGGTGCAGCGCGCTCTCAGCGTGATGCCGTGGAGCATATCCACTGAGAAACTCGAGCAGATCGGTCAGTTACACCTTATTGTATACAAATATTTATTTTGTAACGCTTTTATGAAACATGCAGGTAAATAGTGGGACTTTTGATGCTAATTCGGGTCTCGAAAAAATTTATACAAATCAAATTTTTCTTATTAAACCAGGTGATTATACGAACAATATAATAATATACATACTTAGACCTGAAGGGGTCACGTCTTTCACCTTAAATTTCATTAATTATTCACCTTACTTTCAGTTTTAAAAGTGATGTACTTCAACAAAGTTATATTTACGTTAAAAACGTCAAAAGTTTCTTGCATTAAGTTGAATTATCACGGCATTGTTTTAAGACACAGATCTGTTACTTATTGCTATAATAATTTAAGTAGGCGCTACACTATTTTCAGAGGAAGAATGCGATGAGTACGACAACCCAGGGCCGAGTGATCCCACGCGTGGGGAACTGAGGAAGATCAGAGAGTTCCTGGAGACGATATCAGCTAAGCTTGCTGGCGGACCACTTGAAGGCACTAATGTCGCACCACTCTACGATCATCCTGCATGTAAGTAGTTACTTTTAAGTGATAACAGATGGCGGTGTTTATTAGTTCTAGATGTTGCCGATAGATGTAGATAGTGGTAGTCAAATTTATAAATCGACGGTATGTGTTTTGAATAAACGTAGGATGTAAATTGCATTCAATTTAAGTTTATTGATGTTTGCATGGTATATAATTAAAATGTTGTGTTTCTTGTTACTCTATAGTGTAAGTATCTACATTCGATATAAGAAATATTTTGATTTGTAAATGTTTAAAGTCCAAATCAATACAGTTGACTAAAAAGCAGGGCCCGTGGCACAAGGACTGCGTTCGCCACAACCCCTTATATGACAATAGCTACGATCCAAACCCGAACTAACTGTAGAAACATCCCATAAGTCTCAACAATCGCATGTCATTATTAATACACGAACTTGCATAGATATTCGCATGTTCGAGCGATACCACATCGGACTGCGAGGAGCTCTGACGTCACTCGCAACTGCGCTACGAGACGCGCTTACACGTAAGATATACTATAGAATATAGTATAGCATGCACTGTGACTCTACCTTGCTGCATACTTCTTCTTGTGTGGATTGTTGCATGGATGCATGCATTTGTATAACTGAAGGGCCAGAATAACACGGTGGGAACCACATAGTCTAAACTGTTTCCCGCTATTAGCGATATTTAAAAAAATCATACCTACGAGTATGTATTGCTATTTTTTATTAACACAACAATATTGATTTCATTAACTATTTCTGGAATCGCTTTCATCAAAAACAAGCTCAAATTAAATAATTATTTCCCTAAAATCATTATTTCGATGATATGATTTCAATGTCTCACGGTATAAAAATATGATGATTTTCTTTATTTACTGCACTTGTGATAACTATTCATTTAGCACTGAATGTTTTCTTTTGTGTGTATCGCACGTTTGTTTTGAATTTACGACATTATTTCTTCTGAACCTGAATATAATACTCAAGAAATATTCTGAAAGCGCCTGACATTTTATTGCGATGTTTGATACATTTCCCGTCTTAACTATTGCCTAAAAAACTTAACAGGTAAATAAGTTAGCCGATGCAAAAGCAAATTAATATCGTTTTTTATTTATAAAACTGAGCGTAATATTCATATTAGACTAATAACTTGATTAACTGATTGAGATATGAGCATCTTAAACAAATCGTATAATGGCCATAATATTTGATTTGATTGACGAATGGATGTTACAGACATTTTCTTTTTCTACAAGTCATTCACCTCTTAATATCTGCTTTTAAAAACAAAACTTTGTACAGATAGCAAGTTAACCACTAAATGAAAAATGTCCTTAATGGCATGTAAGCATCAAGTAAGTCGTTAAGGACAGTAAAGTAAAGGCTCTTTGAGATAGATAGAGATGAAGAGAGACCGTGTGATATGATATACGTACCGATGTGTAACACCAACTTAGTATCTATCATAACAACTATCGCGTCGTATATAATCTGTTGCTATACAGGAATAAAAATGCATTTTATTCTGATTTGCTTGTGGGTTAGACTGGCCGTGATCGCAAGCACTATTAGTATGATGATTCGGTATACATATACGGTAATGTAGTTTATAATTTTCGCAATGGAGTTCATTAACTCATTAAAAATAATTTGCCGATCCTGTCTCTGGAAATGTACATAATAATATATGAAACTTATGAAAAATATAAGCATAGTCATAACTTTTTAACTCTCGCGTTGCATGTTTAGTATAAAATAGGATACAGGAATTAATGCGAACACGCATTTTACCTTAAAATGCCTAACGTTTCGGCGCATAGGCCAAAAGCGAAACTCGACAATGTCTCTTAAAATATTCTTCCTATGGTACTTGGTAGAGTCTTCATCACAACTTCACCTGCTAACCATACAGTTGCGAACTTTTTACCAAGTTGAAGGCTCATGTCATCTCCGCCGGGTTTTGCCAATGACGTAAGGTGTCATTGAACATCTATTGATTTGTTTTTGCTGTATCAACTTTGAACCCTCGTTCTTGCACGTTTTGTTTAAAACAAAAAGTTGTTTTTCAAACTTACTAATTAATTATAATGATAAAAAAAGACACACACGGATATAAGCTATGATATTTTAAAATGCTGAAATGACTATTTACACCTACCTAATGCCTAAATAAAAAATATTTTAAAGAATAGAAACGTCTATCAAAATGAGTAAAAACTACGAAAGAGGTAAAATTACCATAGAACACTTCCGAATGGCCTATAGTTCTTATAAACAATCTTTAAGACTATAGATGATTAATTCTTAAGTTTGCATGCGCCAGCGCACATACTTAGGTGTTGCTACTTGAGAAATGAAATTTACATGAATAAATCTCTGAGAAGAGGGTTAGACGAGATGGAAACAAGGTGTTCAAAAAAGCACCTTCTATCAGTATAATGGAATTAGGAAACTATGCATTCTCTGAAGAACTGTAAAAGAAACTCGAGTAATTCTCCTTCCCCGCACCTTTCTTTTCTTCACAAACCCCATATCTCTTTGTAAATAATTTTAGCCTCGAAAAGTCTCTTTTTTTATTTCTTGACCCCTTCTGTAAAAGCAAGTGATTATACAAATTAATTATATGGTAGAAAATAAGTACATACAAAACAACAGCTTATTTCCTCGATTTAGTGCACAATATTCTCAAATAGCAACACCAAGCACCTAAGGGTTATCGATTAATGTCTGTCGGTCACGGTCCATCCACCATCTTACCATACAATTGAATAATCGAGTAATTACTCATTGCACTACAGAATTATTAGGTTTGCAACTAAGATGCTTTGCATTATAGTCATCTATCGCTTGTTACTTTTGTAATAGTAATGTTTTCAAGTACATTTCGTCTGGAAAAAGTAATAATACTAGGTCCTGCTAAACAGGTCATATGCACGCAAAAAAATTTAAAGGAGACGATACCTTATTTATATCCCGACGCTTCGACCAAGTTACACAGGTCGTGGTCATAGGCAGACTAGTTTCGAATAGTTAGCTTATAGTTGTTTCGAGTTAGGCCAATAATATAGGTTTTTTTCTGAAATCGTACATTATTTATTGCAATAGACCATTACATGGGCCTGGTTTGTGAATGGATGAAACAGCAACACGTGGTCACAAAAGATTAGGAAAGTTTTCATGTTGCATTGTGATGCTCAACGTTTTTAAATGACTAACTGAAGTGCAGACGTTCAAACAAAATTACATATTAATTAAATTAAAAATACAACTCACGTATCAGTGATTTTCCAAGTAATTGCTGCTCCTACGTGGCCAGTGATCCTTTACTTTCTTTAGTAGTTAAGCGTAGTTAAACAAATTAGAGTAAACAGTAAAGAAGTTAGACTAGTTTCTAAACATTTGTAAAGTAACTTACATACGAATGACCGACTGACGTAAACCTTAGAGAAAATAGGAAAAGCGAGGCATTGTCAATAATTACTGGTTGAAAATTAAACTCCAAAATTGAGATAGTACTGTATATTCCTTATTTAACAATCATCAGAAACAATGAATAATTATGTCACAGTTTAGTTTATAGTCATTATGTTTCCCAAAGCCTTTGTTTTAATATCGAGGATTGTTATGTTGTGCATGTCGCCTTTGCCTATGATAAATAAAATTACGTGACAAAATTAGTTTTTCGATATACGCCTTCAAATTCTTGACAGCTCGATACTGAGCTACTCGATAGCTATTTCTATAATAAAATCATCCGTTGCCTTGTATCCCCTAATTCGATAATATTTCAAGTCAATTCAACTAGCACGGGAAGATGATAAACTATTATCTAAAAAAATCTTTATACTACTGAACCTGTAGATTTTCTTCTTAGGTTCAATATTGACGTAAAATTCCCTTTAAATATTCACGGCTACATCAATTTATAGTAGTTAGGTGTATATCTATTTCAAGGACCTTTTAACCTAAATCACGCCAAACATTTCCAATAATATTCTTCAAAATTCTACAGATTTTCCTCATTGTTCTTCAACAAAAGTCGAGACGGGCGTAAAATTTCATCTATTATGTCCAAATCTGTGGATGAGCTAGTAATATGCCGTTGATAATTGAACAATGGCGTGAAAAACAAGACTTATTGTTCAATTCAATGCTTCATTATGTGTTTATTCATGTACTATTTTGGTGATCGATACTGTTACAGATCTTGTAGAACAATATACTGGGATCCTCATCTAATTGAATATTACGGGGAATTCGCAAATAACAGTAGTGGAAGCGATTTCATCTTAGTTATCTATATATGCGTATAAAAATTTTCCGTTATAAGAGTGACTGACTGGCGACCTAAACCACGGCGCCAAGGAGGCAATACCCAGCGTACCCAGCAACCTGAGACCTTAACATCAGAAGTCGGTTTTACTACCAACCGCGCTACAGGGTAGTCTACTACTATAGCTAGCTAGCTATTGTGTGGTTAGTGGTTAACCTAGTGTCAAAGTTGCTCAAGCCGTTCGAAATGACATGGCTTAACAACTGTTATCGTAATTGACAACAACCGGGACCGACTTATTACGTGCCCTTTAAAGCACAGAGATTCTCAGATGAAATACTACTATGCGGTCACCCATCTATAGAATGACCGCGCCAACGGTTGCTTAACCCACAGATCGTTTACCGACCGGTGAGTACAGCTGGCTATGAGCGCCTCAAAACTAATTACTATAGTATGCTTATTATAGCTTAATAGTAATTATTTCATTCTTGGCCCAATTGTAAGCCATCGCGTGTTTCAGTGTTACAGGTTTCACTGCGATTATACAGCGCACGCACATGTTTAACTAAAAATATGCGTACTATTAGGTAATCAGCATTGTCTCGAGAATAATTGGGTTCATTGACTCGTAATCACTAATTGGTTAGGTTTATGTTAAACTCATCGTCCTGCGTGGTTTGCTTGCGAGTAATTCGAGAAAGTTCAAAATTACTTACATTATGGGCAGTCGCTCTATGTAAAATACTGATATTCAGCTGCATCCGGTGAGACTGGAAGCCGACCTAAACATAGTTTGGAAGAAAGGCTAGGATAAAAAAATACATTATAATTATTAACAGTAGTCAGAAGCTTGAAAGTCTGACAACTAGTCTAACCGAGGGGTATTGAGTTATATACTAGGTAACTGATTTAACTAAATATATATAATAATCTTCATGCAAAATCGATCGGTTTAGTAATTTAGCTGTTTATTGTAACAGACTGACAAACAGACTTGCGGTTAAATTCCTTCCTCGTTTCAGGAGGAAATCCTTATCCAGTGTAAAGACAGTAATGGGCAAAAATTCATGAAAATCAGTTGAGTACATAATTAAGCTATTAAAGTGTAACAGACTGACAGACAGACAGGTTAAATCCTCCCTCATTCCGGGATGAGACCGCTGTATAGTCGTAGGACAGAATTATACTAGCTCTCCGTCCGCGGCTTTGCCTAGAATTGCCAAATTTTGTTTTAGCGCTCCTGTACACTTCCTAAGGAATTTTCACACCAAATTTCAACTTTCTATGCTCAGAAGTTTCGGCTGTGCTTTGTTCGGCAGTCAGTTACTCAGTCAGTCATTTAGAAACTGTAGAGTTTAATATGTATATTATTAATTAGAGGTTTTGCAAAATTTCGCTGTATTTCTCTTATCCCTTTTATGTAAAATGTTAGAATAAACTGAGAAAGTTGTATCAAGTGAACCCGGGGTCAGGAGCCGTGTATCTGATGTGGCGTGCGCGCTCCGACCACTATTGTTTTATTTTGCGCATTTTATTACTGGTTAGAAAACTAGAGACCTTTGACTTAGAACTTTGTTTTAAACTAGCTGAACGCCGCGACATAGCCCGCGTAGTCTTTAGTCGTTTTCACAACACTTTTATTGCTACTCCACTGCTTTTATTTCGTGATGGCATATAGCCTTTCTTAATAAATGGACTATTAAACGGAAAAGTATTGTTTGTCAATTCGAACCAGTAGGTTCTAAGATCAGCACGTTTAGACAAACAAACAAACCTTCCAGCTTTATATTATTAGTATAGATTTACACCGTGGCAAATTGAAACTTGATATTAACTTGAACTTTACAATGCTACTTCTAAACTGCCTCCGTGTGCTTGACGGCAGTGTATGCGACTGTTGATCACGAGGTCATAAGTTTGATTCCCGGATAAGTAAAGTAATACGATTTTGTTATTTAAAGTGTGTAGTAACGTGCTCTTGGCAATAGACTCAATATGGTGAAATTATTTCATTGTTGAAGTCTCGATCACTAAACTACATATTTTTGACAATATTTAAATCACTCTCCAATATTTTGTTCTAGTTGTTCTTAATATTTCTTACTTCGTATGTCTGTAATAATCTAAAAATGACGCTTTTTAGTGCGATGGCTGTCTATGTAGATAAAATATATGATGATCCACTAAGCGTAAATATATGTCAGAACGTAGTACTATTGAATTACGCCGCTGTATGAAACTCATCATTATATCCGCGAATAAAATCTTTAATGGCATTACGAATACACTTGAGGACAGAATGTTCACCCAGAACTTAATTCATTTTGGTAAGGACCCCGAATATTGTTTCAGTTCGGCGTAAATATTTTCATACGCATTCCGTAATGTATGCATCGTCAATCATTATTTTGATTTATTTTGCATTGTATAAGAGATTGTGTAGATTGCCAGAAATAAATATGTTCTTTATTTATGGTTATTAGTGTTCATATTTCTAAATATGTGCCATCTGAAAAAATCAACGCAATTTCATATACTCTGCAAGAATTTCTTTTTCATTTCATCTATAATCTCACAATGAATTAACTTTTTTTAATTCACGACAATTATGACATAATCAAGCATATTAAATAAATAAAAATTCAATTAAAACACGTTGCTCATTTTGAATGTATTCCGCATTTAATGTTGCGTAACTTTGCTTTTGAATATTCAAGATTAAAAAAAAACATGTAATTATATGCATTCAAGTTAATGAACCGACAATCGTCTTACATTCGGTATTTTTGATCGATTATAGATTTATTATATAAAATAGGAGCTTATAGACTTATGATTCGTTGGTGAAGCAAATTTTAGCGCATACATCTCTTAGATGGGTGGCTAATAAGTGGATTTACCTGGTCCTGTACCAAGTCCTGGTACCTATTAATTAAGATCATAATCGTTGATATATGTCTATCTATCAAAGAAGTCTGTCTACCGATGGAGTTCTGGTGCATTGATCCCTATCATACGAAATAAGAAAATAAAATTAACTTATTACATCACACAGTCACAACCACAAAAAATATTTTGTTGTGTTTACAGTCAATGAATTCCCAAATTATTTCATATTAAATAAAAAATAATTTCTGGAAGCACGTTGTTACCATTTTGTATGTTTTCAACCCAACAACGGACCTTTTTACTTTGTATGTTTAACATGTAAGTACAAACCTATGTTTTAAACTTTAATTTCTAATAGACTTTCCTCAAACATTTGCCAATAATTACCGATGTACCTAACTTTCTTGCACTAAGTGTACAGTACTTTAAGGGAAATCGGCGTGTATGTGCCACACAAAGTAATTTATTTAGGGTTTAATTACATACGAACGACGGTAATACCTTAATTGTTAACTTTGTAGTTCAGTGAGCAGGTTTAATTGACTTGTTACTGATTGACTTGATGAGTTTCGCTTTATAATGATGACAATTCAAGGATCTATACATATTTAGATAGGAATATTACTTCACCGTACCAATCATTTAATTTTACTCAATAATTTTGATTCGAAACTTACAAAAAACAAAAATTGCGAAGATGTCTAGAATGTCGTAATTGGTATTTCTGTAAAATATTTAATAGAAACCCAAAAAAATATTATAATCAGAAATTTTAAGATCAGTTTCAAGCACCAACCGGAGCCGTACAAAGCTTACAAATTATTTGATTAATTTTCCACTATTGTGTTTGCCTAACACTCAATTAAATACTAAACCTACTATGACCCCCTTCATTTAAAGAACACGAATAACACTAAACTTAAAGCTATCCTATTAAAATTTAAACCACAGCCTGTACACACACTATCCTACCAAAACACAAAAACCTTTGCCATCCTGTCTCAAAACCCTAAAATAAATCAGCACATATCAAGCAAACATCTCTACCCATACGTTTGTCCCGCAGTGCACTCGATGGGCCATAAACGTGGTACCATTCCCGGCACCGCACTGGTCTAAGGTTTAATATTCAACCTTTTTATTACGTCCAGCCGACCGTGGGACCGCGAAATTAAAACGAAAAAAAATGTACGGTCGCTGTACTTGTTGCCATGCAGAGTATGTGCTGGGTGCTTTATTGTGCTATAAGTGTACTAGTTTATAGTGGTTATAGGGAATGGAGTGCAGTATTATTTGAGATTTTTTCGTTATTTTTTTTATAGTGACTTGGTTTTGCTAAGGCAAACGCTATCTGATTGGGTGTAAAAAAAATAATTATTTTAGATATTACACAAAATTTGAATAAATACGTGTCCTGCAAGTTCTCATTAAGCATTCATAAAAAAGTGAAACATTATATCAAATATTAATCATGATAAAGAATTTACATAACACACTGGAATGGACAGACTTTGCCGCATAATAATTTCCTAGATATAATATTAAAAGCAATAAATAACATAAATTTAACCCAGTACTGTCCCACTGCTGGGCAAGGGTCTCCTCCCGTAACGAGGGAGGTGTAAGGCGTTGAGTCCACCACGCCGGCCAATTGCAGGACTTTGCATACCTTCAAAAACTGTACTAAAGAACTCTCAGGCATGCAAGATTGCATCACGATGTTTTCCTTCACCGTCGGAACCAGTGATAATTTATTATTAGCAATATAAATAAATAAATGAATAAATAGTATTTTGATAGCATTTCTTGTAGATCACTAGACATGGATACATGAATGTCAAATGCAGTGGAATTTTTAATGTATTTATTAAATACATTAAAAACATTAAAAATTCCACTGCATTTGACATTCATGTATCCATGTCTAGTGATCTACAAGAAATGCTATCAAAATTCATAAAAACTTGCATAAAACATTCGTTACTAGAATGAGGAACGCAAACGTTTAAAAGAAGTCTAGCATGCGGATCAAAGATTACCAAGTGAGACAAATATAAATTACCTACTTTCACGAAACAACAAGAAGTGTTCAATAATGGGAATTCAAACACAATGCGGCCTGGGAGACGATTTCTTCTCAATCTTCGGATTATATTATGTGACAATAGTACTTTGTGTGGTGCTAATGAAGTGAGAATGTATTAGACTGTTCCTTTTTGAGTACTTTTGTAATTGCTACCTGAAATGATGAAATTGGTGCGACAACTTAACTTGCTACGATCGATGGAAAGGTATAGGGAAACTTTGCCGAATAACAAGTCATTTTAAGTAAGGATATAAAATTGCGACCGATAGTCCTTAGAAGTACGAGGGACCTTTGCTGAACAGAAGACATTTCATTCAACCTACGGATTATATTATATTATGTGACAATAGTACTTTGTGTGGTGCTAATGAAGTGAGAATGTATTAGACTGTTCCTTTTTGAGTACTTTTGTAACTGCTACCTGAAATAATCGTTAATGACGAAGATGTTGGTGCGACAACTTTAACACATCTCGGGAATAAGCTAGAGAGAACGGCTAACGAAAAAGTATATAATGGGAGACATTTTGTCTAACAGTGTATCAGATAAAGTAAAGAAATAAAACATTCAAGACGGATCGACAAAACTTACATGTGCTTCGTTGCTTACAAGGCAGTATTCAATTATTATAATTCCCACTGGTTAATGTGTAGTAATATTAAAATAAATACGATCGAAGATCATTGCAAAATATTAGTTGTAATTAATCTTTTTTTCAAAGAATATGTTCTTGTGTCCGTAATGAAATATGTTTGTCTCATCAAAATGTCAAATTAATCCTGCTGTGTGCATGTTGCTGGTTGAAATGTTCTGTCTCTGAATTACTACGAATATACGTATCTACCAGTACATAAAAATAAGCAAGTTTTTATATTTTCTTAATCTCAAAGACTCATTGTATATTCTAGTAGGTAATATAGCATCGTAGCTGCAGAATAAGTATAATAGCGTCTCAAATAGCAGTCATTTGGTTAAGGTCACAAAATGACTGGTTAATCTTCATAATAGCAGTCAAGTTGACTGTAATGCTTGTGTTTAAGCGGCTATCTTACATTATGAGGTGCTATAGAGATAATATAATATATGTGTCCGTCTGTCTGTCAGTGAAAACCTCGAAAAGTGCTAAGGTGATTTTGATAGGAGTTTGATTTTAAATAGGATTTTAGTGTTTGTTGTATTTTTTTAAGTTGCATAGTGAAATAAAAGTTGATGTGTTGCAGGTCAACATTTTAATGAAATATTTATTTTTGTACTGAAATAATAATGCAGAGTTTTAGGCTCGGCGCCCATTGCCAGCATCGAGGAAAAAAGGTGATTTGACACAAATTACAAGCCCACACAGTCGCAAATAAAGTATAAGCATTCTTGACGACGTCCCATCACGACATCCCTAAAAGCGTTACAGCATGCCAAAGAATATTTTCCAACTATGTATGTCTGTATGTAGGAATGCCAAAAGATCATTTTTCTTGCCAATGCTGATTGTGGGTGCCGGGCCTTAGTTGCTACCGATTTTAAAACAAAATTGTTTTAATTTAACGTAAGACAGGGAGTCCAAGAGTAAGAAAAGCAGTTTCTAAAATGGACTTTTAATAGAAAAGCTTGAGCAATGATAACGGAAACCTACTAATAACCGTATGTATTTTTATACTTTATATGCCTCATATAATGACAGGTTTACCGAGTGCCAGGTTGCTGACGTAAACCCACTTGGAACCACACAAATTGTTAATTAATTCTATCGTGATTAAATGCCGTAAATAATTATATTTCTATGGTGTTCCGTTGTACCGTATATCAAATAAAAATTCATTAAACTTAGCCGTTACTTAAGATTGAAGTATGAGGGCTACTAAATATCATGAAACATAGCCAGTTGCGCTCACTGCTCGGTATACGATCTGCAAGTTAAGTAACCCTTGGGGCGGTAATTCCATGGATGGGTGACCGCGTAGTGGTATTCAGTTCAAATACCGCATAGTGGTATTTGAATTGGGCGTCTCCGCGCTTCGGCACGTATAAAGTCGGTCCCGGTTGTTGTCAATAAGATAACAGCCGTTAAGTCACGTCAAAGGCCTTCGGGCGACTTGAACAACTTTGACACTAAGTTTGAAACCTATCAAATAACCTTGTATACAAAAAAGCATGGAAAGCATTTCTTTGCACCACTTACAGATTTAATTACCAACTTCAATAGTTGATTAACATTTGTTCTACATTATAACAGATGCTAACAGATTATTTGCTATGCCAAAATTGATAAATTATGCATCAATGTAGAGCCACGAAATCAACGCACTGTTCCCGTACAACCTACCGTATTGCTTTTGTGTCGCGGGGACTTTTACAAACGTACAAACAACGGACACAAAGTACAGCCAGACCCGCAACAGCTATCTGTGGATCGCACAAATAATTGTCCTGTCTGGGAATCGAAACCACGACATCCTGACGCAATGATAGCAGCGTGGGGACCGCCTTAACCACTGCGCCAGTGAAGCTGTCCAATTTTACAGAAATTTGCAATTTAAGTCTGTCTTGTATGTCGCAATGAACCTGTCAACATTCTGCCCTTATAACCAAGACCTTGTTTATAAATCAATTACAGTACCTTGCGCAAGTTTTACATAACAATGATTTATTTTGGCACGTAATTTGTTATCACTTTTACTTGAGGTATAATTGACTTACAAGCTTAAGTCACAGGTGTGAACTATTGGCCAGAAATTAGGGTAAATACTTTATAGGTTTCCCTGTATTTAGATGTTTATGAGGAAGACACACTTTATGTATGAATATTTGTATGAATTTACTGCATAGGTAATGTTACCTTTTGAAAGTACGCAGAGGAAGTTATATTACTAAAATAAATCTTGCGTCTTGCAAGTTTTACTCCTATTTATTATTTTTGGGCAATGTTCTACAGCCGCCTATTTTCCGGCTTCCGACGTTGGTTCACCTCCCGCATGCATTCCCGTAAATTGAAAAAGAGTCACAGATTTTCTCATTTTTAATGAAAAAAATAAACTATTAAGTACCTACTATCCTATAATTATAATTCTTACATTTTATTAAAATTATCTGTAGCTATCAATAAAATTCGAAATAGATTATCTCGTGTAGATCATAGTATTCGCAAATTCCTAAACTTCTTCCGCTAGTTTCCTAGCCTACAAAAACAACAGAAACAGTTACTAACACATCAAAAGTGTTACCAACTGGGCTGTAACGATTTAAATGAAACTTTATGTTTCAAATATCATTGAAAATAGGAAGATGAATTAGGTTGCAATACGAATTCTTTGTCGGTTAGTGTTTTATGTTCATTTTGAGATGAAACATTTATTTAATGGACATATTTGTTGATCATAAAATTCTAGGTCATTTTAAACTTGCGGCTAGGTTTTAAAGCACCTATATTTTTGAAAACCAGTAGTTACCACTGTACTGGAGGACGAGGTCTTTAATTATAGTTATTTAATACCTTTTTTTCGAATAAATAAAATAAATAAATATTGTTGGACAACTCACACACGGTCATTTGATTCCAAACTAAGCAGAGCTTGTACTATGGTAACCAAATAACTGATAAACATACTTATATACTTCTAAATACATACTTATATAGATACATTAACATCCAGGCTCAGAACAAATACTCGTGCTCATCACACAAAGATTTGTCCTGGGTGGGATTCGAACCCACCACACGCGGCGCTACGGTTGTTGCGGCGAGGTGACCGCTTAAACCACTGCGCCAAACGTGCAGTTAATACAGAATATAAATGATATAAGTTCGATTTCCACATTAAGTGTAGCAGACATATTATTACTTTACTCAGAATATAAAAATAGATATATGCCTATTTTTATAAATAATTTTTTTTCATGTTTTTCCTTGGAAGCAAGCAGAGACCAAAGAATATCAAAATTATTATTTCATACGCAGCGATTTTTTTTTCAATGTTAATCATTAACTGGATAATAGATCAACACAAAAATCTTGATGGACAACTTAGAAAACTTTTTCTCTTATATTCGTCCAACCAAATCAACGTTACAGCAAGCCCTGTATTGCTTCAAGTTTTTCTTACTACAAGTTACTTGTAGGTTATTAATCGCGAGTTACCGATCGTTACTCAACGTAGACACTTCGTCACCTGTTCTCTTATGTATGTATATGTATATTATGTATTATGTGTAACGCGACCCGTCCTTGTGTACCACGATAATCGCTCGCGGTCACCTTTTGCTGGCTCTCACACCGATATGTAACAAAGTATATTGTAACTTGTAGTTATTGACGAATAAGTGACAGTTTAGATTTTTATTTAATCTGAAAATGGGAACGAAAACTCGTAAAAGTAAGAAACCTGAACTACCACCGACTACCGACAACGGGCTGTTACCGGCTAACTATCGAAAAAAATTGTAGAGAGTCGTACTACAGTAATTGTCAAATGACTCTCACCGATTTCTACCTTTGATCATCACCAAATCTCGCTTTGATTTACAGTCTCCAAATGAAAATAAAAATATGCGTAAAAGTATTACATCAAAGAAATTTATGATATTTAGTTTCAACTATGAAATCGCTTAAGTAATGCAATACACTAAGAAACAATTAAAAAATTTTGTGAATTTCCTTTGTGCTTCTCAAAGCAAGCAAAACTCACTTCTCCTAGAGTCGAGTACTTCGGTGTAACAGTCGTCCATTGACAGTAGTTATGTGATATGTATGAGAGTTTTTTGGCCAGTTGTTTGAGCACTTGCCTTGCGCAACACTCGTAATGTATCGAATACGAGTCGATATTAACATAACAGATTATTTGCTTTCTACCACTTATCGATTACCGTCTTGTGAGAAATCTGTTTGACTTTTGATGGCACGTAAAATCATATTATTATTACTCTTGCGAATTGTTAAGTATTGGTTGCAACTCATGTAATTTTTTTTTAATCTTTCCTCTTCTGTTTTCGAGTTGCGTTTGCACATTCAGTATGCATAACATTCCAGAGATCAAATTATTTGATGTGCTGAATGTGCTCAAAATCTAAGGTGTATGGATCATAATGCTTTCTGTACATAGAAATAATTCTTGGATTTCATTTTATGTTTTAACTCTTCTACGAGCTCTTAGCTCACTTTCAACCTAGAGTCAAAAGTGTTACGACTAGTCATTATTGTTGTAGAAGGCATTTGTTTAATTCTATGACCATTATATTATAGTTGATAACTCCAAGAATAAAATTGTCCGTAGTATTATAGATCCAGAATAATTTAAATTCCCAAACAAAAAGTTGCTACATTATTCATAGGTGATTGCCTCGAAAATGATTTGGCGTAAACAATCAAATTATCTAAAATTTCTCTTAGTCAATTCTGTATTAGTCTCCTAAAATACAATAGATTTGCATCACGCTATAACAATAAATATTACATAATAGATTCGCGTGTGAATCGCTTAAAATTCTATGCAAATAAGTATAAATATTAATTACGTTTGCATCATTATACACGTTTGTAAAGAACAATATGATTGTTTTAAAGAAATATAAAGACTTTTAAAAGAAAGAAGATTATGAAGTCACTGATTGTGGCGAAGTTGAAAGTCTAAGAAAGGCTGAGCCGTCCAACTATATACGACAAATAACGAAACAGAATCTATAGGCTGGCATGATTATAAATTATACATACATACATAAATTAACGCGTATTTCCGACAGAAGTCAGCATGATTCCAAATAACGATCGCCAGAAACTTCTTTTATACATTCACATTAACTATAATTTGTTATTATCTAGAATAAATACAGACCACAGCGAAGAAGTTTGCTATTGCCTAGTACATAGACAGAACCACGGAAAATTCCATTTAATCTTTTGCCACCAAAAGTATCAAAGTATCTGATAAAATTCAAGGAAACTCATTAACAAACATACTTTATCCTACGAGTTGCATCTTCAAGAGCCACTCACAGCGTTTAAAGCGAGACCACTCATAAACTTACTTATAGTATTACACGCGACTAACAATGATTCGATACTTACCGTCACGTGTGTGTGCAGATGACTGCAATCACAGTTTGTTCCGATCTTGGAGGTCGTGGACGACAAATTATATGCTTAGAACTTGTTTATTATACCTACTGGAAATAAGGGGGTACTTGTGTTACCTTGATATTAACCCTTAAACATTATATCAGTGATGTTTTTTTGAAAAGGTGAGGTGAGGTAGCTGAGGTACGTAGTATTTGAAGCCAAGCGCGTATAATAAGGTGTACCGACTGTGTTTTGAAGTTAAAGAAGTTCGCAAGGGTGTGAGAAAATAGCGTAACCTATAATTTAAACCAGGTATTGGATTTTATATCTGTAATAGTTTTGTCTTTTGTGAAACATGAAAATCAGCTTCTAGCTGCTTACTACTTAGGTACTTTCAAGTTCCATAGCTTTCTTCGGATTTATACTATTATCAAAATTATAGCTAGATAACATGCATTTTTATCTTCGATTTTTCAAAGAAATAAAGATTATAGCTTACTTCATCCTCAGCTTGATCGGGGTTTAAATTCATATTCTTGTAAGTTTTCACACTTTTGTTATCTCCCTTTCTATCTGAATATAGACTTTTCCTGAGTAGGTAGTGAAAATGTATTTTTTTTCTATGTTAATAAAAGCCAATTTTCTCACCATGAGAAAGTAAAATACGCCAGTTATAATCAATAAGATTGATAAAGGCCACGTGCAAGTCTGTATCGAATCAATTGCTCGAAGCAATCTGTCGTTACGCAAACCGAGATGTTTCTCTATATACTTATGTCCCGTGACTACTATATAGTGATTTGTTTAGTGAAGGCTGTTAAGTTTTATTATTTTGTTTATTACGTACATTTGATAGCTGGATATCTTATCTCTCTCTCTCATCTTCTACGCAGATGTTTGAGGGTTCAAACCGTAGCATCAATATTTTTTTAAAGCTATGTCTAAGCATCAGAACTCTAGACTTTTCGCCTGAGTTAGGGCCTATTTGAATCGTATAATGTTGATGCATGCGTCTAATGACTCAATTATTGATATTAATAACGATTTTAACTGCAGTCTTGAAGAACATTTTTATTTTGCGTGCCTACCCGCTATCCCGTCCACTTATATTACAGTTGGCTTACAGACAAAGCTATTTCTTAAGCCTATTTGTTATTCTGGTACATTAGCTACAACGCAGCCACTTCTCATACAAATCTGTAAGGTAATTGTGTTATCATTAAATAGAAGCTATAGAAGCCTAAAGAATGTACCCCGAAAATCCGGAAACTCGGTGATAAAAAGTAGCCTATGTGATACCCCACAGGATAGACTTTAGTCCGTCATAACATAAATACAGTCATGCAACCAAACGCATTTAGATTAAACAAAACAAAAAGGCGCCTAGAACACAGTAATATCGCTATTTCTTCAAAATACTTCGTTCTGCTTCAAATCTGTGAATTTTTAAATCACCGTGACTGAGACTGCAATGCAACTGCACCGTGCTAAAATATAAATCAAACAATTCAGGATTAACGCAACCCTGTTCATTGTTCCTTCACAATAACTGAAGCAATCATTATTTCTATCTATTTGACGATTTTATACTTTGTTAGTTCTGTGGTATTTGGTTTATCGAGTCGTAGTTGTAAGTCGTTCGTTAGATTCTAATTCGAGTAACTCCCGGTTTCTGATTATATTTAGCGCTAGTTTATCTATTTAAAAGCTTTAAACTCATGTAAAAAAAAGGCTTATGCACCTCAAAAACCGGGGGTGAGAGTGCTTCTCATTGATGATCCGATAAGAGTTAAAACAGTGTACCAATCGATGCCGTCCCTTCTGTTTTATTTTGACAAAGATTACATTTTGATACATTTCGATTCCGACTGTAAGATGAACCTATCATCTAAAGTCGGATATTAATCACATTTTTTTATTCTTCCACAATAAGTATGGACCTTATACAGCGTCAGACTTTGAAATCGAACTGTTGAATAATTTAGAAGAGATAGACCCAAGTCAATATCCGTGATGAAAGTATCAATAATCCGAAATATTAAGTCCCGAAACAATAATCTGCAGACCTATTTGACGCCACTTTTACTATGAAGGCACCATCAAATAGTTTGACATAAGAAAAGTCTTTACGTCTTTTCTACTTTTTCCTGTCGATAGAAATTATCAAGTAGTTTAAATACCAAAAGTATTTTCTTCCTCAAATTATCTATAGAAACAATTTAACACCAGACTTTTCTCATAAAATAAAACCAAACGATGTTACGTAAGGTATCAGTTATTGCGTATCGACTGTATCGAGTGATATGCAAAGATATTTAGTTACGCCCATTGATGGACGGTTAAATGGTAAGCCTGTCAGTTACCGTGATGATACCATGAACATATTCTATGTTGTAATCTATACTTAATATTATAAAGCTGAAGAGTTTGTTTGTTTGTTTGTTTGAACGCGCTAATCTCAGGAACTACTGGTCCGATTTGAGAAATTCTTTCAGTGTTAGATAGCCCACTTATCGAGGAAGGCTATAGGCTATATATCATCACGCTAAGACTAATAGGAGCAGAGTACCAGTGAAAAATGTTACAAAAACGGGGAAAATTATGATTCTCTTATGTGACGCAAGCGAAGTTGCGCGGGTCAGCTAGTATTTTATATGTGTGAGAATCGCACGAGGGATTCAGAACTTTCGAGAAGGTCTCTTTGCAGATGAGGTTTATAAATAAAATAAATATCATTGGACAACTCACACACGGCCATTTGATTCCAAACTAAGCAGAGCTTGTACTATGGTAACCAAATAACTGATAAACATACTTATATACTTCTAAATATATACTTATTTAGATAAAGTGTCAAAGTCTCTTTTAACCGATCCTTGTTCAATTTATCATGACCTTTACTTTTTGAAATAAGGAATAATATTGAAGGGCTACAAAACCAATCAACCTTAATTTAATATCTTAACTTACGTTTTTACTGCATTAGCTTCGAACAAATCTGAACTGAAAACCGCGGAAATTTCTTATAAAGAAAATATTTTCTCACGATTTTCTTTTTATTTGAACACTTTTAAAGGGAGTTTTGATGTATTCTTTGATCGAAGTCCGGGCGTATCGCTAGTTCCCAACATTAAGATATTTATAACAGGAAACTCTACAAGCAGTTATTTAATATATTTTTACATATAACTGTGCTCTTAACATAGGTTAAATCATACACATGTGTTTCCACCTTGCTCTACCACTTTTAAGGTAACAAGGTAAACGAGCAGTCGTAATGATGAAGTGAACGCAATGAAAATGTTTCGAAAGTAGGTGTATATGTCCTGATTACGTACAAATAATTCAAAACTTGATCGATTACGATTAATTATATTTACTAAGATAAAATAATTAAATCAGTGTCTCGATTCTCTACTACTATCGACTACCGACAACCGAACTGTCATCGAGAAATTTTGTATGAAAATCTGATCAGCGCCTCTAACGGGCGTCGTAGGAAACATTTTGGCAGTACATTCTAAATGTCAAAATTCGATAGCTAGCCGGTTGTCGGTAGTCGATAGTGGTAGAGAATCGAGGTACAGCACCTTACTATTTACCACAAACAATTTTCAATCGTATACAGAACTAGATTCTGTCTACTAATTCGACTGTTTGAAAAGATTTCCTGGAGTAAAAGGTATTCTATGTTCATACTTATTAATCCAGGTTATAAACTATTTGTGTGCCAAATTTCATCAAAATCCGTTCTGTAGTTTTTGCGTTAAGGAGTAGCAAATATATATATCCTCATAAATTTTCTGATTTATAGTATCACCCAGATTATAATCTAATACATTCCACTGCCCAAGAACGTAGTTCGCAACGGCCAGTGTAACCTGCGCCGAAACGTCAAGCAAATCAAAGTTAAATGTTTAATGGTGGACAGCATCTCTCCCGATATCTCTTTATACTAACAAAAATCCTGATCCAATAAGAATGCAACAACATGACCTAACTCAACACAGCTATAAGAACATTGTTCAATATCGTATTAACATAACACGTAAAAGTATTCTCACTTTCATTCGACCACACATGGGAACATGAAATATTTACTACCAGTTTACGAGTTTCAACCTTGGCCGGTCGCCATCTCACTTGTAAATCAGGCTGTATAGTCCTACAACTTAGTAGAGAGCCTTGTATGCAACGCTCGCGGTTGGCAAAGGTGTACAACATTTAGAATATAAGTGACCCGCAGGCTTTTTCAGCTGACGGTGGCCTGTTTGATACAGCTACTTTACTTTGGAAATACATACAACTATCAATAATACTCAAGATAAATCATGCAAAGGGTTCTAGGTTCTAGTAAGTTCTCAGACTATAGTAAAGGTGCTTAGATGACAACTTAGTTCTTTATAATGCACTTTAAAACATACATACATAAAATCACGCTCACGCTAAAAAGCAAGAATGCACTTTTATTGCTTAAAATCCTGGACTGTTAAAGAAAGATATGGACTATTTCACCTTTGACAATTCAGTTTAAAGATCTGTCTTTTCGCGTTTTATAAGGGGACCATAAACTGGTGTATGCGATAGTGTATGCGACTGTTGATCGTGGAGTCTCAGTTTTAATTCTCAGGTTAGTCAAAGTGCTATTGGCTTTCCTAATTTCTATTCGAATATTGATAGCACCTTGGAGTTTGGTATCGTATGTGGCCACACTGTCACCCCCTATTACATGGGACTAACGTTGTAAAAGATGAAACGTATACCTTCCTACACCTTCGGGTATAACAGACGTGCTTTTTAATAATCAAAAATCATGAAAGAATATCATTAACAAGTCTCTTGCTTTAAACGTAAGACTCCAACTCTTTGCTACTACTGAGAGAAATGACTAATACCAAATTCCATCGAGACAGTAGGTCATGTGTATCTTTAAAGTAGTCATCGAATTATTGACATTGCGTAACGTTCACATAATATGGGCGCAGTCGCCACTCCGTCTGACACTCAACATGTAACTCTAACCGATTATGTCTGTCTTTTACACTTTCACGGTTAAACTGTGCAACCGATTTTGATGTAATCGAAATAAAAGGTAAATTTAAACATCTGAGAAGGATACGTACGTTGGAATAGTTTCAACGTTAGTATATTTCAAAATAGTTCTTCTTCTATTCTTAAAACATCGTGATAAAACTATATCTGAAAGTTCTTAAAAACAGTACTTAGACGATACATAAAAAGTCCACAACCCACACTTGGTGAACCTGTTGGGCTGAATACTTAACTCCTCTCTCATTCGGGGGGGAGAGGGGACTCTTGCCCAGCAGTGGGACAGTAATGACCTAATTTTATTTATAAAACAATGATTCTAAGCCAACAATTATCAGCACGAAATTACCCGTCGAAATTTTAATTCATCAAGTTATGTAGAAATATTTACATCCATAGAGGAAATCCGATTTAAACGTTAACATTATGAAAAACATCCGAACATCACTGACGGTGATTTCACCTATAATCTTCAAATATTAATTATATACATATATACATAAAATCACGCCTTTTTCCCGTAGTTAGGCAGCAGTTCATGATTAGATTTTTTGCTTTATTTTGTTGTGTAAACTGCATAAGTTTCATATAATAAATAGGACAGAATGCAATCCAATGCAAGGCTTTCAAGGAGCTATAGCATCCTACTAAGTAGTACGCTACTTAATATAGGTAAATATTGGAAAGTCAGAAGAAAACTTACAAAAAAAATTGAAGTAGCGCCGAGGTATAAGCTTTTAATTTTTTGAATAGCCTGCTATTAAAAACTCATATAATTTGTAAAAATATATCGGTTTACAAACTTTATAAGCTGATTGTATCTAGAAAAAAAATCATCTACAAGTTACTTGTATAAAAAACCTAATAAAAATAATCTGCAATGTTAAAAATAATTTATTTTAGCGATTCACGCGTGAAAACCGCGCGGTGGACTACATCACGCGACCTGACTTAACTAGGGATTAAACTCGGATTAAGATTAGTGTTAGGCTGGTTTTATAGACGGTAGCAGACTACTACGGCGTTAAGACAGACAGAATAAAAGTATAGAGTATTATGAAAAGGGACATAATTATTTTACATAATCTTTAACGGTCCAATACAAAAACGTCCTATAACTTGATTTTCATAGCATAGTATAAATAATTATAATAATTATAAATAGCAAAGTCTTTAACCTAAATTAACACATAGGATACTACACTAGGATGAGAGAAACTATAGTGTCTTCTTAAGTCAATAATTTATGTACTAACTATATAAGACGTACTTTTAAAGGAGTACCTATGAAACCACCCTTGAAACGTGATATCGGTTGCTCGCATTTCGAGTTCAAAAGCAAATCGTGTCACCATTTGGTATGTATGAATGAAATGTATTATCAACTACTTGTTATTTGTTATCTTTGTTGATACTATATGATAAAATACAAACAATTAGCAACGAATTGTTTGTCGGTTACATTTTAAAACAAAATTCCTTTTTCATGATTTGGTAAATATAATTTATATAGGTATTGTTTGCGAGTGTAACATTAATCTGTTGTTGATTTTACTATTGGTATAGATTTAGCAAAGGTAGCATGACAAATAGACAATTTTATGAAAAAGTAATTTTTTCTATTACCATATTATTTACCATCCGACAATAAGTATGACTTTTGAAGTAACTTATTTTTTATTCCGGAACATTTAATATGTCCATGATGAGTTTTATAAAAACTAGTTTAACGGTCTAGCCGTGAAAACATAATAGACAGATAGACTATCATATTTAAAACATGACTCGAATCTAGGAACTCAAAAGCCTAATCCCTCTTTCACCCCAGGAGACAATAGCTCAGCATTAGACACAGCGGGAGCATAAAGCAAGCTTATTTATTTTACTATAGATTAAAAAACCAAGTACCAAGACTAGTAGTAAAAGTGAGTATTATCTTTCCATTCTGACAAAGGACGCAGCATGTTCAACATAATTTTTAAAAATCGCTTATCTTTATCTTCCATGTAATACCTAACTGTTATTGCTACATCAAGTGCCTACATAAACACAGCCCGTATGTTACTAAACAAACAGAGATAAGGCACTTGTATCAATGAGAAGTACCACCGATAACGACGAACAGTTAATTAATTATCAAATTATGACAGAAATATTCCAATTTGATTCGTTACCGATTGAGGTTTTACGTAGTTAGTGTCTATTGTTAGGACTTGACGTCAGAATGTTAAAATAGAGAATATATTTCGAGTCAGTCTATTTGATTTGACGTTTCTTAATTATGATAAAAGCAGCTGTTATTTTAGTTGATCACTTGGTCCAACGGTGAAGGAAAACATCGCAATCTCGCCTGCCTGACAATTCTTTAGTACAGTTCTTGCAATGTGCAAAGTCCACCCACACTTAGCCAGCGTGGGGGCCAAGGCCTTACTCCTACCTTATTCCGGGAAGAGACCTTTGCCCCGCATTGGGCATATTTTTTTAATTAATTTAGTTTATAGAATTTCTGAACAGTATTACCGCTTTTTTATTTTCAAACTTACATTTTTAGGGAAAGATTATTCTTTTTATTATCGTTTTATGGTATTGCTAAGGTTTACTTAAGTAGATCACATTTTTTCGTAATTCTTACAAAATATTAGTTTCAAAATAGGTCGATACTAATGAACCGTCTAATCTAATAATTGGCTGAGTTACATGAATAAATCGAAGTGAAGCCAATACACGTCTAATTGGCGTGATTACGTTACAAGTAATTATGATTTTTAATCTTTAGGTTAGTGTGGTGTCACCGCGCTGGTTTCTATAGTTAGCGCACGCGCATTGAGTTAGTCGTCTCTGCACGCAACGCTCGCATCCGTCTGCGCGCTCCGAATTTTTCGCGCCACCGCGAAATCTGTTTTCCGAACATCGAACGTATTTTCACCGCGTTCTTTTTTATTTAAAAAAATATAACTGTCAAACTTTTACCGCGAATTTTGTGTAGTGATGTGAAAATGATGTGCCAGTGTGTTTGTTAGTCGAGTGGTATGAGTTTTCGTATTTGAACAGGTGATTTTAATATTATTTTATTTGTTGTTTTCCATATGTTAGACTGGTGTTTAATAAACGTGATAGTTTTATAGTCATAATAATTGGAATGGTTGCATTCGTTCACGTACGCGATGAAGAAAAAATGTCATAAAAGTTACATATTTATACGTGTTGGCAATGCATTCTTTACACTATACTGGTTTTGAGCTACTTAAATGCAATTTCTATGATAATTATTTGCGAAACGCATGAAATATCATGACTTTTTGCTATTTTGTGGTTGATAAGAGTTGCTTCTGTTTGGACTGACATTGTTTATCAATTTTTATCAGTGCAAAGTTAAACTGAGGAGTTTTATCTCGATGCTAATATACCTACAGAATAGATCTTTGTAGATATTTTATATTAACTTTACTTACAGTGGAATTTTTATTATATTTGACAATCTAATACATTTTTTCTTTTATTTCGTCATGTTAACTTATCACCGAGAATAAAGTTTGAAATCAATTTTAAGCAAATTTACGGAATAATGCGAAACCGTCATAATATTTACAGAGGTTTCGTAAGTTCTAAGTTTGTTTTAACGTGTAAAATAATTTATATTCTATTTTAGTCGTTTAAATTCATGAGACCCGATTATTTTTTCGATAAATATCTTGATTGTATTTATAAGATTAATAATAAAAGAAGCTTAAAAATTTCTACAACTACTTATAATTTTCTTTTATTCCATAGGTATAGGCATAGATCAAAGGAAACTTATTATTTTACTTAAAAAAATACCTAAAGTAAATAAAAATCTTTATTTTATCTGTTTATAAATACACAGAGGCTTGGATTATAAAGAAACTATTCGAACAGAAAATCAGTACATTCTTTTTACAGTGATTTTTCCTATAATCGATCAGTGTTGTGCGCAAAAAGATAAACCTTTAAAGGTTAAATAATTCACTTGTTTTCCTTCGATACTCATTGTAATTGTAGCAAGCAATTACTCTTTATGTGAGACTTTTGTCTTACTATTTTCCGTACTTGAGGTTTTAAGATTTATTTATTGAGACGATAAATTTTAAATCTCTGAAACTTTGTAGTGAGTTAAATATAAAATTATAAGGATCTTTAACTAATAAGTTTAATCAAATTTTAAATTTAAAAACGGCTAGACCGATTTCCATAATATTTGTCAACGTGCTAAATTACATCCCAGGGGAGGGTACAAGCACTTTTTCCAAAGTAGAGCCGCATTCATATTTGATACTGCTACAGACATAAGTAAGACGTAAAGACGTATGTTTGTTTCTCTTTCACAAAAAACGTCTGGACAGATACTTATGAAATTTGGTACAATATTAGTTGATAACTTGGATTAACACATAGGATACTACTTACCTCTGGAAATTGCACGGACGAAGTCGTAGGCAGAAGCTAGTTAATTATAAAGTGATATATAAGACGTATATAATCGAATCGCGGACAGTTGGCACGCTCTGATTGTGATCAGCAGAAAAACTGACGATTAACAATCCATTAGTGCGTTTATGACAGCTGTACATGCCTTGTATGTGCAATATCTCCTGAAAAACTTACCTTGTTGGACTAGTGAAGGAATGTTCCTTACTTTTTATAATATAGTTATAGGATTTGGAATGAAAAAAGCTATTATATGTATATAATGACTTGTTACTTGTAACAGGCATAATATGCGTTTATTATTGACTGATAAACTCGAGCGGGTACAATCGCCTGTAATTCTTTTATACAAACAAATCCAGAACTTAGAATTGGTATTGTATCGCTAGGACTCTTCCAAACATACAAACAACGGAGGAAAAGTACAACCAGACCCAAGACCCCCAGACCAGACCAAAAAAGCCATCTATGGATAAGACAAATATTTTTTTTCTGTAGACGAAACTAACCCACTATCTCCCGACACAATGGTAGTGGCGCGATGACCATTGACCACCCCTCACTACTGCGCCGCGGAGGACGTGTAATTTGTTTTAGGGAGTGATTTCAAAATAATTAAAATATGCACTAAATAGAGCCGCGGGTCTTCTACTATAGTCCACTAATTTATTAGAGAGCCTGTGTCATGAGCACGGTTATCTGTTCTGAGCCTGAATGTGTATAAGTATGTTTATCAATTATCAACCATTTATCCGTTTTGATTCAAATAGCCGTGTGTGAGTTGTCTAAAAATAAATTTCCATCCAGGCTTAAAACAGTTACTCTAACTTCAAACGTGCATGTTATCTTATTTTTCTCAGCAAGTGACAATTCATTACACATATTTCCCATACAAGTGAGTAGCAGTAACAATGACATATGCATGTACAATGATCTAGAACATCTACTATGATTTCCCATTAGATAGTTGGAGTAATTAGAATCTTTCTTATTATGGTGACCTAGTGACGTTTGTTTGCATTTTAATGGTTTTTTATTAGGTAATTATAATCGCACTGAATCTTTCAATCACTTGGGTAGGTATGTAACATCCGTCTTTATTGTCTTCCGAGAGGTGAGATGGGAGAAAAATGCTTTATCTAATACTAGCTGACCCGCGCAACTTCGCTTGCGTCACATAAGAGAATCATAATTTTCCCCGTTTTTGTAACATTTTTCACTGGTAATCTGCTCCTATTGGTCGTAGCGTGATGATATATAGCCTATAGCCTTCCTCGATAAATGGGCTATCTAACACTGAAATAATTTTTCAAATCGGACCAGTAGTTCCCGAGATTAGCGCGTTCAAACAAACAAACAAATAAACTTTTCAGCTTTATAATATTAGTATAGATTGAAAAAAAATAACGTTCCGTAAAAAATATCGGTTATTTTTTTGGTGCTGTGCAGCTTTGGTTCATACCTTAGTGTCGATAGTTAAATGAAAACGTGGTAGCCGATAGCATATGGCAGTCTTAGCAGCACAGGTAGCTTGATAGCTCGATTAACTATGAAGTAAACTACTAATGACCATTTGATAGAAAGTATTTAAAGAAAATCTTATATATAAAGTGCGAGGAATAAAGTCAGTACTACAGTAGAACTGTGATAACATAGAAATACCCAAATTTTACTACAGTTCGACTCATGTTATGTAAAATAGTACATAGGTATACTATCATTTACAATTCTTATCGTTCAAGCAAGATATCTGTACCTTCTTTCTTGTAAGTAGTTACAAACTTTGTTATCAGTACAATGTCATTAAAGACACAAACAAACAAAATACTTGTATCAACAATTTAATAACATCTTCCGTAATTCGTCCGCAAAAACAAGAATGATTTTTGATGCTATAACTAGTTATAAAGACGGGAAATATAAAAAAGCAATCGGAAACAACACATTAGAAGATTAAATAAGCAATTAAAATATTTATACAGGGTGTCCCAAAACTCAACGATAATCCAAGACCGGATGAAAGGCCAAGTCATACCAGTTCTGGGAAAAATAAAAAAAAAATTCCATATCACTTAGTTCAGCAATAATAGACATTTTTCAAAAAAGTTGAAATTCCACACCCTTGGTCGCATTTTCAAGTCCTGTGATCACCAATGTCACAATTTCGTTGGGTTTTTTTTAATTTCGTGATCTTCAATAAATATGCTATTAATCGTAAAACAAATTAATGCACAAAACATTGTTAATTTAATGAAAAAAAGGTAAGTTTTAGTGAGTCGTGGTTCTCAAAAATATCGTTAGTTAACTTTGACGCCTCATATTGAAAAAAAAATGTACTACACTACCCTTGGCAAGTTATTTCAAAAGTTGGCGCATTTAATCAAGATTCTAAAATGGTGCAACACTTGCCACTTTTCTTTCCATTAAAAAATATATTTTTATTTGAACGTAGAGTATCCCCGCAGATGGATCGGACACAGTAGTTCAATTTTATGACCTCCTCATTCCCCCGGTCTAAATCCAGTAGATATTTTTGACTGGGAATGCATAAAAGAAAAAGTCTATTCGAAATCAATACAAAATCTATCAGAACTTCGCCAGACAATGGACACGGCGTCAGAAGAAATAAATGCAAGAACTTTTGCACGACTGGCGAAAAGATCTTTTGTACGTCGTTGCAGAGCCTGTATTTGTGCCAGAGGAAAGCAATTATTTTTAGCAAAGAGGTAATGGAGTTAGTCCATAACCAATATTTAATGTTAAAAACCTAATAGGTTATAATCATTAAAAAAAAAAACAATGAACGAACCATCGTTCTTATTTAATTATTTTCCTTAAACTAAAGTAATTCCGAATTGTTTTCCTCTGGCTCGAATACAGGCTCCGCAACGCCTTACAAAAGACCTTTTCACCAGTCAAGCAAAATTCCTTGCATTTATTTCTTCTGACGCTGTGTGCATTTTCTGGCGAAGTTCTGATAGATTTTGTATTGATTTCGAATAGACCTTTTCTTTTATGCATTCCCAGTCAAAAATATCTACTGGATTTAGACCGGAGGAATGAGGAGGTCATAAAATTGAACTACTGTGTCCGATCCATCTGCGGGGATACTCTTCGTTCAAATAAAAATAACATTTTTAATGGAAAGAAAAGTGGCAAGTGTTGCACCATTTTAGAATCTTGATTAAATGCGCCAACTTTTGAAATAACTTGCCAAGGGTAGTGCAGTAAATTTTTTTTTCAATATGAAGCGTCAAAGTTAACTAACGATATTTTTGAGAACCACGACTCACTAAAACTTACCTTTTTTTCATTAAATTAACAATGTTTTGTGCATTAATTTGTTTTACGATTAATAGCGTATTTATTGAAGATCACGAAATTAAAAAAAACGCAACGAAATTATGACATTGGTGATCACAGGACTTGAAAATGCGACCAAGGGTGTGGAATTTCAACTTTTTTGAAAAATGTCTATTATTGCTGAACTAAGTGATATGGAATTTTTTTTTTATTTTTCCCAGAACTGGTATGACTTGGCCTTTCATCCGGTCTCGGATTATCGTTGAGTTTTGGGACACCCTGTATATGTATTGAGTTGTCAATTAATTGTGTAATAACGAACCGCCTTACAATTAAAGGAAACAATCTATTTTAAGTATTAGAAGCACTGATTGCCAATATAAGTTGGCACCTCCCTCGCAAATGGTACGAACCCGAGAAACACACCAATGATAATGTTCTAGGTCATAAACTATCTGTGTATTAAAAATCCGTTCAGTAGTGAAATATACGACGGTACTAGCAAGAAAGTTGGTATCAGTAATTTCACGATAACGTTAATAAAATGTAGCTTCAAAGCCGTGAATGCAATAGATGGACATAACTTGTCTGATCGAACCATAATAATATTTGACTACATTTTCCGTGTAGGAACGGAGGATGTTGGGGAGCCGTAAAATCATTTCAAACATCCATTACGATTCCTTACGACATACATATCCACGGTTCACTAATCACATACATAATATCAAAGTACTCAGTTCAACCTTGAAGTCAAGTCTTCAGTCAAAACAAATAAAGAAGCCGTACCAACGACAGATTATGTTGGAACCGGTCATGTTATAATTTACACTCTTCCTGTGGCTTCATTCATTTTTGACAACATATTTTTATAATGTACCTAGTCAATTTTGTAGACGTGTTATTAATATTTAGTCCCAAACCTGCACTTGACCAACGTGGTGGACTTAAGGCATAGCCCCTCTCTCATTCCGTGAGGAAATCCTTGCCCAGCAGTGGGACATGGGTTAAATTTGTGCTAATATTTTTCTTTATCTGGACTACTTTATAACTTTAGGCTTTTTATACCAAAGATATAGTGTAAGCAGAAACTGCCGTATATAAGATTTCCATTTTTCTTTACTACATTCTTTATAGCAGGCAAGTCTTTAGTCAAATACCGGGGACGTATCCGAAGTCCGGGATTTCCGATTGGTAAAATTCAAAATTTTGAAAAACCCAACTTTAGCACTTAGCTTGACCTGAGCTTTGAACTAAAGACCACATAACCTGCAATCGCATACACAGCTACTCGAAAAAAATATACATTAATGCTAAAATTTGTTTTAACATATCTCTCTTGAAAAGAAAATCGTTATAAAATATAGTAACATTGTGAATGTTAGATACTTGTGCAGATCTTTGGACCGTTAATGCGTAACAGACAGACTTTCAGATTTATTAGTATGGAAGTGAATAGTTTGTACGAAAGTGTTACCAATACGAGAGGTGGGCGCGGAGAATTTTACGAAACAATTGTTTTTTAAATACAAGATGGTAGTAGGTTCTTGATAGTAAAATAAATAATATAGGATACACTTCGGAAATGTATGCTTTTTGCGATCTTAATTTGTTTTGTGAATCAAATATTGTACATATAATTTAAGTATGTAAATCAGTAATTATTTGGTTACTAAAGTACAAGTTTTGTTTTGTTTGAAATCAAATGACTGTATGTGAGTTGTCCAATGATATTTATAAATATAAACAAAATCTAAACATGAGATAAACACAGATTTTTAAGTTAATACAATAGTTTACTTTTACTGGTAAAGTAATCTATAATGCTTAAGTGTATAGAAACATCAAATGCAAAGTTGGTTTTATTAATTTTAGGAAAGTTTTGACGTATTTAAATAGGGAAGTTTATTATAATTGTGACTATGAAAGTAAATAACTAATCTTTTGCAAGATTTTCTCGACAAACATATTTGATCCTATGCCATGATTCAGCAAAATAGATTCAACTTATCATTACGCCTTGTCACTCTTTACTCAACAATAGTCAAAGTACCTCGTTGTATTACACACTTATAATATTTACAATTTTAAATATTTCATTTGCACATTTTTAAATGTATTTTTTTAATAATTTGATAAGTAAATGTAAAAAATTCTTCTATCAATAAACTAACCATACATTTTTATAATATCTTCAAACATGTCATAATCACTAACTATTTCATGAGAAAGAAGCACTGACTCATCATTTATCCAACGTCACTAAGTTTGCAGTTTGACCATGACACTGGATTTTGTGAAACATATAACGTAATCAGCATTTTAATTTCTACATTATTTAAATTTCTTATTTAAATAAAATACAGCCTTATCCTCTTGTTACAAAATTCCGTTAAAAAAATAACTTTTTAGGCATCGTCAGATATATTTATTCATGGTTTTTTTTTACTTTTGAGACTTTTGTATTAATATATTTGTTTGTTTTTACTGAAACTACTGTCCTCAATGCGTCGTAATGAAACTTACCTTGTCACAGGCTTGTTATATTTCACATAGGTATAGTAAAAAGAGATAGTCCATATATCAAAGTAGGTCACACAAATACATTAATCTATAGTCTAATGACAACTTCTCATTATATTTCAGGTCTAATTATTATTATTAGTAAACACTGTATACGTTTTTACAAATTACATACATCCTTTACTGATACTTTATCAATGAAAAAAATTAGGAAAGAAAAATCGTTTCGCGATTCTCTAACTTTTTTCTAGTCTCAAGAGTTTGACATTTAAAATGTACTGCGAGAATATTTCTTACGACGCTCGCTAGAGGCGCTCAGATTTTCATACAAAATTTCTCGATAGTTAGCCGATTGTCGATAGTCGATAGTGGTAGAGAATCGCGCTACAGCACGATTTCATATTCAAAAATTTCAGCCAGTATTAAGAAAAGATCTAACCATTAGAAACAAGAAAACGCCATTGTTGAAATTCATCAAATTCGTGTTTGAATCAGAGTAATGCATTCGTCATAATGCATTGAATCCCTTTCACGCGTGTAAAACAACTGAAAGCACTTCCGAGTTCGACCTACATCGGTTTAAGTACTCGTTACACAATGTAATGCGTTTGTTATAACTTTGATGTAATTGTTACGAGGGTTGAGAACAACGCTCACTGAAGTACAGTCCAGAGGATGTTTTTAACGATTTAGAATTATGAAGACAATTTAACCTCTTCGACAATTAATAATTATTGACTTTGTTTTGATTATAATTATTATTTTCAATGGCTTATAAAACTATGCTGTTCTGCACTCTAAACATGGCTTGCTTAAATTACCAAGGAATATACACTGATCTAACGCGTGTATTGTGTATTGAAAGAAATATATTAATATTCTTTACGTCAAAATATTGTCAGTTCATCGATTTAGAGTCGTTTTGGGAATAAAACAACACGCAGACATCAAATCTGGGACCGCAGTTCAGTAAAATCTTGAACGAATATTGCAACAACGACAACCAATTTTTAAACATTATACTAGGATCAAAATATATAACCTTCTATTCCAACAAAGACACATCACTTCATCTACGTTACCTACACGTTGATCCTAACGAACGCAAAACGCGTGCTCATCGTCATGCACGCAATAGTTCGCACGCGATGCTGTATGCAAATGCGTTCAATTGGTTACTAGTTGCGTTACTTCTAGGCTAAGGTTACGGAGCAATGAACTATATTCTTCACCGACTTTGTTAAGGTTAAACGTTTGTGTGTTTGTTTCTTGGAAACTACTGAGCTGATTAGAGATGATGATTTTTAAGTATTATTGAAAATAATTGTACCTTTGGAGATTTTCTATATCTGCATTATATGTTGCTATAATGCGATAAATGCAAAGTAATGAGTTCGTAAGTTTGTAAAGCTTATTTTATAATGCCTCAAATTAACATAATTCACGAAAAATCAATAAGATTTCCCTGATAACGAGTGCCAAATTTGAAGAAGGCAAATGCACCACAATTCAATTCCTTAAAAAAATATAACCTTACTTAACTAAGTATGTATTTGTAAATTATTCTAGATTCGACGACTCCATTTCAAACAAGAATAATTCAAACTGACGCGAATATAAACTACTTTAATGTACGTTAAAACAAAAAAATACAATTAAAATTATATTACGAGCCATCTCAGTAAACAACTTAAGTTTTTTGTCGCAAAAAATAACCAATTAGCGATTCATACTCGAAGTTCCTTTGCCATCATAATAAGTACTAAATAAAAAAAAGAACAAAAAAATACAGGTATGTTTTCGTGAAAAAAATACTGGAATCCATTATTTTTAATTATAAGTATGTGAATAATGATACAAGTTTCAGTTGTTATTCTTTGAAGAGTACTTTGTACTTTAAAAATAAGTACTAGGTTTAGCCGTGGCTCTGCTTGCATTTAGAAACAAGCAAGAAAAGACGTATGGTAGGGAGCAGAGGGCACAAAGGCGTCAAGGTTTAAGATTAAATATTTTGTATGAAAGCCAGCAAGTCAGCCCCCTGGGACCATATTCAGGAGTTTTAAAGCTATCCGATGTATACTCTAAGAAAAGGATAGAGCTATAGGATAATATGGATAGCGCTACCCTGATTTTGCACCACGTGAATCGTTTTAGGATTTCGATATACGTCCATCATCACCCTTTATAATTTCTGGGCTAATTCTAGTGAATTCTGTAGTGAATGCGACCGGTGATCATAAACACTTAAAACTAGTTAACTGATCGTTAAAATTCAAGTACTTCCTCGACGTTTCGGCCTCGGTACACACTGTGATTTGGCAGATCATTTTACATGTGCGAAATAAAAATACGAAAAAATAGCATCAAAATCGAAGCAGCAATTACATGAGTAACAAAAACAGACAGACAAGAATATTAAGTATTTATTCACAAGATGAGCAAAGATCTCAGACCGGTTGTTGATAAGTAAAATAATTACTTAATAAGTATGTGAGACGGTCGCGTCTGCTTACAAAATTGATCATTTTAATTCTGTTGCGACCGCGGCTGAATTTAAAACATGTTTTAATGGATACTGACGTCATTTGCTGTGTTGTGACGTCAGACTTTTTTGTGGAAATAGAATAATAAATGCTTTTTATTTGCTATATTAATTATTTACTTAAACATACTTATAACAAATCTGTAAAGAGGTCAATTCTGTACACTGAATTTAATATATTAAAAAAAATCTTTTACAAATTAATAATGTAGTCTTAAAGTCATATTACATTACGAATATGGTAGCCAGGGTTTAGCTATTATAAGGCGTTGTGTTAATAATTAGAATAAGTATAAGTACATACATAGAATCATAGAAATTGTCATGCGTTGTTTCCATGTGTTAGATGAAGACCAAGGAACAGTAATTTCACGATCTGTTGTAGTTGTTTATGAAAGGATTAACCCATTGCAAATTAGGTTCTTTTTTGTCGTAATTTATGGTTTCGCTTTTTTTTCTTTATTCGGTCATCCTTATTATGGTCATATATTTTACCAACCAAAAGAACGACAAGCAAATTAACTTTAGTTTTATATCGTAAACACAAAAACAGTTGTAAATCGATGTGCAAAGTGCAAATACCTCTTTTTATTGTAACCTAAAAAACTGATACTCGTTTGATTGCTCTACAAAAAAACAATAAAAACATGTACCTTATCAGAAAAATAAAAAATGGAGAAACCTATATTAAATATATATAATCGTGATAATTCAAATAGGCGGTTAAACCTCATAGCCGGAATATGCCAGTCTGACTATACCCATTGATGGCAATACGTTGGCATTATTAGTTGTTGTCTGTCATTACGTACGACACGTGACAATTAATCAATGTCAAGTGCATATTGACAATATCACTGTACAACATATCATTTTATCTGAAGTCTAGCTTCAGTAGTGACACTGAAAGAAGCAACATACATGTAAACTAACTATAAAACTTTCCCCCTAAAGGGCTTTTAAGTTTTTGTATTTTTTAATATTATATTGTTTATGAAAACCCAATAATATAATATTAATTAAATCTTCAAATGGTTTCACCCTAAGGAAGATTTTGGGTTGATGACCACAAAAATGCAACTCGGATTAGTGACCACAAAATGGATTAGTCTGATAGCAGCTAAGACTTGATTAATAATATGTTAATCTGTATTATACCTTCATTTAGTATTATAGAATAAAACAATAATTATACATTATTATTACGAGGGTGTTAATCTAAAGCCAAATGAAACAAACAACCTCTTTGCTTATAGTCCATTGAAATGTTACAATTTGAGGGCCGAATATCTCATTTATTAGAGGACGCAATTTATTTTTGGAACATGTAGGGGGGGTCAATAGAAGCTTAACTTGAAGTTTGTGGGGTCGCCACTCTTGTCCCCCGGCCGCCATCTTGGAAAAGGGGGTGGAAACACTTTTTTCGCTTTATCTCGGAAACTATGCGTCTTACAATAAAATTGTAAATGCATAATTTGTAGCAAATTATTTTGCCCAAACAACCATAGATTTAATAGTCTGGTGACACACACACACACATATCAAGCAAAACTTCGGTAAAATATAAAATATACGGCGATTAAATCTCTCTTAACTGTAAAAAAAAATTAAATCTCTACTGTCAACAAGCTTACGAGAAAATTGCCACTTAAAACCTCCTCCTATTTGACGACCTCCGTAGCGTAGTGGTTAAGATAGTCGCCACGCTACTACGCCTGCATCGACGGGTCGTGGGTTCGATGCCCACACGGCACAAATATTTGTGCGGTCTACAAATATTTGTTTCGGGTCTAGTTGTACTTTGTGTCCGTTGTTTGTATGATTTTAAAAATCTCCGCGACACAAGAGAAATTCTTAGTGCGGGAGTTGTTAAAAATATTGGTCCACCCATCAAAAAGTTATGAGGTAGCAAACAGAAAAAAAGATACAGTCGAATTCAGAACCTCCTTTTTTGAAGTCGGTCAAAAAAGGCTAAGTCATCAATAAGTGTGGAATCGAAAGCGTCAAATAACGGAAGCGTGTGTCGTATGTATATTAAAATATATAACAATGTGGAACGCTTGTGTGGCTGGTGTCACATCGCGTAATACTTAGGTGTGTCGTACACGCTGTGCGATGAGGTAATCGCTATGAAAAATGGCTTTGATGACTGGTTATGAATAAAATGTCTGGTGTATCATTCAAGTTTTTGATGCATTAAGCAAAACTATCATACCTAAACTGACCTAAATATCGTTCACTAAGTTTTTTTTTATTTTTTTTATTTAAAAAGACAACTCCCGCACTGAGATTTGCTCTTGTGTCGCGGGGACTTTTACACATTTTTACTCGTGCTCCGAAACGGGGGATTAGAAACTAAGCAGCTACATAAATCCGATAGCGAATTAATAGGAGATTATTTAAAATAAATAGTACGTATATTAGTATTATTTTGTACCAAGCTAGCTATTGTTGAAGCTCCATCCACGTGGGGTTATAAACAGGCCAAAAAATTTGGTAAATTGCATATGCATGATTCAGTAACTAAAGCACAAAATTGAGAAGGCAGCGCTACTAACACATAATAAATCATATAGAAAAATCTAACTACACATTGTTCCACACTTGATAACGTCTTTGAAATGATGTCATAGCTTATCTCGCAGTATGCAACAGTACTAAGACGCTGTAATGTTTGGGAAAGCGCATAGACAGTATCTTTTCGCTCATAATTGTTGTGTCTGAGTTCCCACGTATGTGCACTAATGTCTAGGATTGCCAGATGTTTTCTAAGTTTCTACACATATTGTCTTATGTATTACTGTTTTTTTAACGTTTATGTCTTCGCTTGTAAATTAGATAGTTGTTAGACATTGATATTTACTTCTTCCGTAATAGTTCTTGATTCTAAGCTAATAGTAGCTTGAATATTGATTTTTCTTTCGGGTGGTCAGTGGTTAAATTAGTATAGAAGTTTATTTACTGCCCGTCGTTTGCACAACGGTGCATCATAGTATGAGGTGTACAAGCCGCGATCGTTTATAAACTTTAGTTAGTGACAAATTCTTTAAGCAGACAAATAAAATTTCTTATTTAATTGTTACTGACCGATTAAAACGCACTGTTTGATGCACGGAAAACCCTGTGCATTTGTGCACAGGAATTTTAGTCAACCTTAGATATTTTTTTTTCTTTGTAACAAGCCACATTCTTAAGCCAAAAATTGACATTTCAAAAACAACAATGTCGAGTACAAGACCAACATAAGTTAGTTTATGCTAAATCGTAGAGATTTTATCTGTATAATCTTATCTCATGTTATATTGATTGATTGAGTATCTGTTCCATCATTTGTTTGTTTGTAATCTTAGTAACCAACTGGATTTTCTGAATATTAAGTGATGATGTCAGCATAGCTAGAAAAAAGTACATTACGCACTGACTAGTTAAGGTGGAACGGTCCACAAAAAGATCTTAGTTTACAGACCACGACCTGTAAGTAATATTTTAGGTGTAATCGTAATTTATGACCTTATTATATTAACCTACTAATTTTTTTTTTTCACCGCTAGTTATAATAATATTCACGTGCTTAAAGATTCTCCATGATGTTTTTCAAAATTCTCCAGATACAAGCTACTCCTTGAATTATTATTTGACGTTGAAAAATCTCTACTAGTCATTTCGCTAATAGCATAGTAGTTACTTTATCTAAGCACTATGTTAGCATGTGTCTAAATAAAATCTCTCTTAAACAGTGAGTCTAGAATATAATCCGTATAAACTGTACAAACATGACTCCAATGACGTAGCACATTCTTTACACTTGAAATGCAGTTTAACAGTTAACTATTACGAATTCAAGAACACTAGATTTGAGGAACTACTGTTTGTTTAAGTGACCACCAAATACGTGGTCATGGGCAGCCAATGCTTATTTTTTTACCTGTTATTGTCCCACTGCTAGGCACGGATTTCCTCCCAAACGAGGGAGAGGTTAAGCCTTAAGTCCACCACGCGGGCCGAGTGGGTTTGGGGACTTTGCATGTTCTTAAAAAATATATTAAACTCACATAACTTCGAAAAATCATTGGCTTTGAGTCCAAACCGTCGACCATGCGCGTGGGAGGTGGCAATAAGTAATGAAACGATTTTAATAAAATAATATTTAAATATATAATTCTAGAAAGCTTAAATCAGTCACAAATTTTCGCCCGGACAACCCTTTTTATTTTTAAAATCATATTTTTTCGTATTCTTTCCACCTCTCTACCTTAGCTATCTAGGCTATCACGGGTGCTCTATTATTAATACTAATTTATTTTAGTGTACAGTTTTATCAAGATATTATTACTTCAAGCAATTTAAATTCCCATCCATCAATCTCATACAGTAGGTTAATGATATAACAATTATATACTGGAAAGTGGTGTCAGTGTCGCTAATCGTGGTCGCCGGTGGTCGCTGGTGGTCGCTGGTGGTCTAACATGACACTATTCAACTTAATACTACTTATTTAAACTGAGATTAACGCGAATTTAATAACATCCGCCCGTGTTTCTCTTAATTGATAGATTGAGATGTAATTTTGTTGAAGCGTGGTGGCGCAATGGTTAATATGATATCAGCCTGCGTTAAAACGTTAGGCATTTTGAGGTAAAATGCGTGTTCGCGTTATTTCCCGTATTCTATTACTCAAAATTCTTAATTAAATAATATCACAATACAATGCATGACCACATAAAGACCTGTCAATTCCGACCACACAAGTGGAATCGACGTATTACAAAATCGTTTACACAGAAATTGTGTAATGCTAAGAAATGTGGTCAGCAATGTATATATGAAAAAAATAACTGATCCTAAGGTTCACGATTCGATTCCCGGGTCAGGCTTTTATCGATCTCTTCTAATTTATATGAGAATATATATAGTAGCTCGGGGTTTGGTGCACATTAAATGGCAATAGCCCCCCATTACATGGAACTAACCTTGATAATACAGAAACGTGGGTGCATTTTGTACACCTGTGTATAACAGCACATTTGTGCCTTCGGGTATAACAGGCTTGACCTTTACTGTTTTTATAAATACTAATCCCGCACTTAGAATTGCTATTTTGTCGTCGGGACTTACAAACATACAAACAATGGACACACCGTACTAGCGGATCCGAAACATCTATTTATGGATCGCACAAATATTTGCTCCGGGAATCGAACCCACGACCTCCCGACGTATCGTTGGTGGCCTGGCGACCACCTTAACTACTGCGCCATTTCGCCTTCGATGTTATGTATGTATGTATTAACAGGCAAGTGGCTACATTTTTTCGTATATTTTTTTGAACACGTCAAGGTAATTATATTGATTATTTTAATATACGAGATAGAATCACGCCATAAACAATTCTTCTCGTAACTGTGAGATCATCAACTTGGTTCGTGATCAGTGTTCAACTGTTCAATCATCGATATTTATATAAGAGGGATAACCTTTGATATTTCGTATTGTATTCGTGGGAATAAAACATTGAATGAAAGAAACACACGTGTAATTGTAATTAAAAGAAAATCTATTTTTTTATTAGATTTGTTACTTTAGTAAGAACTGTAATGATTATGATGTGTAACAATGTAAAGCAGATAGAGCAACCCCAGATTTTCAAATACTTGACTATGTGACCACAAAAGATTTACATTGAAATTTAAGAATAGTTTTACATTTATGGTTAAGTGTCAAACCCCGTATAGGAAAGTTTGTGAAAACCACTTTCAAACTCTTTCTGATACGCTATCTGATACTTATTCAGAGGAGGTGAAATTGGGCCTCAGATTGTTTTTTTTTAGACAACTCTCGCCTTAAGAATTGCTCTTGCATCGCGAGGACTTTTACAAACATACAAACAGAGGACAACCAGATGCGAAATAACGATTTGCGGATCGCACAAATAATTACTCCATGTGGGAATCAAGCCCCACAATATTACTAAAGAATTTGCTAAAAGTTGAATGAAGGAACAACTGCATTACCATCTCATCTATATTACAACACATACTATCACTATCTTTCTAATCTATCGGCCACATGACCGGGTGAACGGAAGGCTCGAGTGACCACACATTGCGTCACCACACCTGACACGAAAACTATTGCAACTCGGACAAGCGCCACGGTACATTAATACACAGCTACTTGGACTTTTTGCATCATTTCAAACAACAGGAATTCATTATAATTTAATATTTTTTAAATGATGAATTTTACAGTTTTACATAAATCATATTACGCCTTTTTGGATTAAGAGTCACCTCTGGCTATCCCTGCAAACACTTTTTTTTTTTAATATGTTGTACAAAATAAAATACGTTAAGCATAAAGCTACTTATAATATGGACACTAAAAATGCCATTGTAGTTCCTACGTTGAATATGGTTTTGACAGAATTTTCTCTTTGAAATAGTACCTTTTTTATTATACTTAATTTATATAAAAGCGATCTTATAAGACATTTTGCCTCTGCTTCGTCTTAGGCTTGCTATACACACATGAATAGTAGATGAATCTGATCGGCACTAGCCGAACAAGTCAGTCGAGTCGATTTTGTTGTTAGATAAATATTGCCGAACCGAACATGCCGAACTGAATATGTGTGTAGCAGACCTTACATCTTCTTTGCTCATCATCAAACGTAAAATCTCACAGAAACAAACACTAAAAATTATATCAATTTCATATATTTACAAATATTGAACAATAAGAAATTGTCTAGAAACGATTAACTACATTACGTGTCTCGAGATCGTTACACAGAGCTTGAATAAACACTCATTAGATCGTTACACAGAGCTTGAATAAACACTCATTTACGACAACGCGATAATGACTATTCATCCGAATCACACTTGATTAATATCTAATATTGATTTACATAGCTAATTGCTACTGTCGAGATGCTCATAGCTCATAACCACTCACTAGACATTAGATGGTAACGATCAGTGGGTGAAGAGACATCAGTCACGGGCATTCTTTAGATGGTCCACTTAGTAATATTTAAGGTGGCAGTCTTCTAGCTTCAGAGGGCTATTTAATTCGCGAAAGTTTAAAAGATCAGAGGCCTAGCTGAAGTAGGTCTTGATGTGAAGCACTAAAGGTGTTAATGCTGCTTGATGAATTAAGATACCGCGTTAATCACTTCATCATGGCTTAGCCTTTCTTCCAAACTATGGTGGAGTCAGCTTCCAGTCTCACCAGATGCAGCCGAATACTAGTGATTTACATGAAGCGACTGCCTATCTGACCTCCACAACCCAGTTACCTGGGCCGCGTTAATCACTTACCAAACGAAAAAAATATATGATAAATACTTTCTTTTGATACCATTTGTTCAGATATTGAAGAGGCAATAACGGTTTCTAAATTTGGTCAGCGCATTTCGGTGGCTAGTAGTCTCTGAAAAATGACAATGTTATACCAAAAGATTAGTTACCAGCCACGGAGGAAATATATTATAACGTATTTCATTCTTATTACGAGAGTATAATACGGTCAAAAAGACTGTTATGTTTCTCTTCACAAGAGAATTAGCCCCAAAAAACAGTCTTACAAAATAACCTGAATCATCTCTAACATAATGCGTTTTAAATAAATATAATATTATAAAACAGAAAGCCTTTATTACGCACGTACATAAAACATTACATTATAACCTTGCCTAATACAAGTATTCTAGCATGAAGCAAGATGGACGCAAGGGTGCTTGTTTCAAAATAAAAGATTAATATGAAGCAAGGGTCAGAGGTAAAGTCTTCAATTATTATGAAATGAACACGTCAAATTGATATGGTGAGGAAATCGGATGGTTTGGAATTGACAGACTGACGATATGGCAATTGGCTGATTGAGTGGCAGTTGAATAACTGATAGACAGCGTAGGGAAATAATTATTTTAGATTATGCCATCTTGTACTACTATATACACACTAGGGAATGCAATCCCGACTCGAGATCGTCAACTCGAGATCCCTCGCGATCAGAAATATCAATCCCGCGGGATCCCGAGATTTTCGGGATCCGGTCTAGTTAGTAAAAATAATACAATTCGAACGGCTTGTTTAATGTAATATGTGTGTGATAGTGTGGTGAATGCAATAAATCATTATTTGAAAGAAAATAAAAGCCTTTATTTTTCAATATTACTAACAACGTAACATAATTAACAGGTGTAATAACATGAACATAATCAAAAAAGTAGGTGTAGCTCCAGGAGATCAAAATAAAAAGTAATCACATGGCATTTTGAAAGTAGCTTCTTAAAATACAAAGTGTATCAATAGTACGAGCTTCTAATCGGCATCTTAAGTCTATTGCAATGTAGCCAGCTGCTGAAAATGCCCTCTCCGACAATCCCGAACGGGATCTCGTCATATTATGCTTCGGGATTGATCCCGAAAAAATACACGGGATCTCGCGAGATCGGGATCCCGCGAGATCGGGATTGCATTCACTAATACACACTTGACTAACATAAATATTTAGGAAAGGAGATCTAAGTAGGTACATAATTAAATTAAGTTTCCTGTAATGGTCCACTACAAGGTACTTATAGCGACTCATGGAAAATTTTTATGTGGTTCACATTAATGCACTGACTGACTAACTTACTTTAAAAAAATAACTTTATATTACTTTATTTTCTTCCAACTACTGGTCTATAGCATAGTGTCTGAACAAAAACAATTTAAAAACCTTTGACATGGCTTAGCAACAATTATATTAATCAAAACCCACCACGCCAAAACATTCAACTCAAACACCATCACGGTCGTCCATCTATAAAATATCCTCACAACGATTGCTTAACCCACTAATCAATTACATGATCGAGTACCCATGAGCCTCTACCATCATTAACTCGCAATCTGTTTACCGCGTACATTACTTATGGCACCATAATATTACACCATAGATTGCATTATGTGTTGGTCTAGTGCCACGCAATGTGTTAATTTCATTTTTTTATTAAAATTTCATGTTACATACACTTACATAGTTAAGAAGTAGGTTGTAGGACGGGACGTGATAGTTCTAGTTATGGATAAGATAGTAGACAGAAGTCATTTTTTTATAGATAAATGCTTATTATTTTCACCAATGCTCTTTTGATTTGAATTATAATTTGAAGACCCGTTTAAAAGTCTGTGTGAGTTTCATCACGTTGTATTCCTTCACGATTTTTTTTCCAGTCATTACTTTGTAAAATCATTGCAGAGTGGCCAACGTTTTGTCCCGCCGATCACTTAAAGCTTTAACGACTTCGAAGCTAAATGACCGATCTGTAAAAGATAAGTAAGGTCAAAGTTTAAAGCAAAAATATGGACGTGTAAATAAACTATAACTATTTCAGAGTACACATGTTAAAGATTTTCTACCAAGTAGAACAACAACTAGGTACGAAAAGACTGTACGAAGTTTCACGCTAAATTTAAAACTACACTACTTTATCAATATAATCAACATTTCTAAATTAAGTGTTAATTACTTTAAACGTTATAATAAAATGTTTACACCATAACATTGTAAACATTTACTAATGAGAAACAAACTCACACTTTAGTCCGACAACTTAGTACAGAGCCTCGCACGCACAATTTATACATACTCGTACATTCATAAAACGCCTTTATACCTTGGCAGGGTAGACAGAGACGAACGCCACTTGGTACAATATATTTCACAAATTAACTAGATAATAATCAATTCTGTGCATTTACAAAATAAAGTAGCCGTATCAAACAGGCCACTATCAGCTGCATAATACGCGAGTCACTAATATTCTAAATTATGAATTTTGTATACTTCTGCCAGTTGCGATCCTTGCATATAAAGCCGGGTCCAGAAGAGTATATCGTGTAATATAATCCACCCTGTAACGTGACGTATGGACGGCACTGCGAGCGTTACATGAAACGTTCTAGACACGGCTCAAGGCTCTACGAAGTTGTAAGAGTATAGTATATAAAATGTTAAAATAATACCGTATATTGTGTAAATGATAATTCTATTAAATTATGTGCATATTTCGTGTGCTGACTCTTATTTGTTTAGCAACTGTACTAAACTCTTGAGTAGTTTTACACATCGTCTGCGTTTTCCTTAACTATGCTGCAAGATATTTAAATTTTGCAATGAATTTTATTTAAATTCAATATATTTTAGTTTCCTTATAGTTTCGGTAGCGTTAACTAAGACTTAGTAAAGAGGTTTAACTCTGTTTTAGGAGACTTAGTTATAAGTACTTATTAGAATGTCGTAACTAAGCTTTGGCATTTAATTATAAAGATTCTTGGTTTTGGTTATAAATAGGTATCTTTAACTTATAAGACGCAGGGAAGATAAATAAAAAGGCCGGTTATACATTATTTTCTTCAATATCAATAAATTTATGCCACGAGATACAAGTATTCAAGGAATATATATTTATCATATTTTATTCTCTACAATTTTGGCTATTTTACTCAAATAAATGTTATTGCCATTCAGGAAAATCATAGATATGACATCATTCTCAATCTTTCCTCAGACAGTCAAAAGGGAAAACAGATCTCAAATCTTAAGTCAAGGAACTCAGCAAACGGGCTTAGACCGGCTAAAATTGATTAACCATATAAGTGTAGTGTTTAGTACGAGAAATACTTCATAGAAAGTGAGAAGGGTCCGGAGTTGTGCGCGGAAATAATTTTCCTTTTAAGCGTATTGACGAGCGCGACTGCCTGAACGGGTGGCAGAACAAGTGACAAGCTGAAGCGGAAAGTCGAACGGATTGTAAATTATAATTTTGGTTCTTAGGCTGTTGATAATAGAACAATGATGACACCATCATTAGCAGTAAAATACCAATGGGCAAACATTGTTTTGAAATGTAATTGAAGTAATCGTAACCGGTGGTCCTGTATTACAAGACGTATGGATGTGAATGAGGCAGGGGAAATTCGTAAGGAACGTACGAAGTGGCGTACTTTGGTTTTTGCCTATTCCTATGGGGAAAAGGCGTAATCATTTATGTTTGTGTGTGTATAAAAAAACAAAAAACGTATTTTTAAAGTATAGGACTTTTTATAATGCGTCATTTGACATTTAAATCGCTCTCGCTTATAACTTACACGCTAGTTTACTAAGCACGTCTTACAAGGGATATGAAGGTATTATGCAGAGATGAAAGTGGACAGACCACGTCGGAAGAGGAACTGATGCGCAGAAAGTACTAAGTACATGCATTTTGTTTGAGACTTACGACGTTCTTCCGCGTAGCGTGGTATGCTAATCATGTTCGTACGTTTTTATGAGTTGTTATGTATTGTTTCCTACTTCTATGAAAGATTTGATTGGTTGTATTGAGATATGATGACGTAAAGTAGTATAAAGTTATGTTAAAAGAAAATATTGAAGTTTTAAAAGTATTATGAAGCTTATAAGCTATGAACGGATTATTTTTAACTGCTCGGTGAATGTCACTGTATTAAGCTTGATCCCTTATTGATAATAATTTTAAAGGTTCTCTTAACCAGTTGCGCTCAACAAACGATTCGTTGGTTAAGCAACACTTGGCGCGGTTATTCCACGGAAGGGTGACCGATAGTGGTGCTTAAACTGGGCATCGCCGGAGGGCACGTGAAACGTCGGTCTCGGTTGTTATCAATTCAGATATACACTAACTAACTAACAATACTAGATAGATTAAATTGTTCCTAAAGTTAGAATCTCTGCTAAACAAAAAAGTAGTGTCAAAAGCTACACAACTCAATTACAAATAAATACCTTACAATCTAGACTACGAGTACAAACGGTACCTGTTCCAAATACTTCCAAAAAATACTCGTACGAAATACTAATACACAATTCTTTGTACATACATTTCAAAGTATAGTAGTACGTGAGACTACGTACTAATACATACACGGTTGACGATAACGTTATCAGTCACCTATTGCCTTACTAGCGGCGACCTTCAGGCGCAATGTCATTGATAATATACACCAATAGTGGTAGGGTAAGCACGTAGCACTAATGTTCACTATTTTTTTTTTTAAACTCTCGAATGAAGAATTGCTCTTGTGTCGCGGGGATTTTTACAAACATACAAATAACGGACACTTTGCTGAACTTAATTTGATTATTAATTATCTTTTTATCTAGTTATTAACAAGCTATAAAATTAGTTTTACAGCATAGATGAGAAATGTTTATAGCAAGCGGAAATTATTCTTCAAAAGTAATAAAAGAAACGACAATACTTCAAACTTTGTTATTATAATAATTTGCACATTATTTATGTAAGAGAAAGACTGATTAATAGCACAATATTATAAAATATTGTTTCCGAAAACTATTAAATTATTTATACTTTTTGTCTTTCTTAGCAATTTAATGTCTCTTTTTTGTGCTTGCCAACCCTAAGTAAGTGGAACACGTCGCGTCGATGTATGACTGCTGAATGAACAATAGGAATATAGATTAAGGTGCAAACGCCTTTAACGGGAATTGAACCAAGGATATCCACTTAAAGTAGACAAGTGGTATTACTAGAAAATAAGATATAAGCATGCCCAAAACTTAATTAGGTACTTGTTTTAAATAATTGAATTAAATGTTCAGCATTTAGAATAGCAGTTTCTGTTACCAACTACCCACTTGCCAAGAATTTTTAGAAAAATAAATCCGTGACCTTTCTTATTTATTTATTTAAACTTCTTATACAAAATTTGGATTTTATTTTAGGTTTAGTCATAAAACGTAACGAATAGCCACAGTCACTTTGGGACGTTTACGTGAGCCTACTAATATTACTATGCTGATATCCTTATAACAATACCTACTTATGTTGGTGGTTCCACTCGTATTTTTTGGTCAAAATATTAGCTTCATAATATAATGAAAATAGGGTATTTGACTGGCAGTCAAATTGGCAGTCAAATACCCCATTTTTCATTATACTATATATATTAGCTTAACCTTTGTTCCAATCTATGTCGGAGTCGGCTTCCAGTCTCACCGGATGCAGCTGTATACCAGTGTTTTACATGGAGCGACTGCCTATCTGACCTCCACAACCCAGTTACTTGGGATAACACGGTACCCTTCGGTAAGACTGGTTGTCAGACTTTCAAGCTTCTGACTACTGTTAACGACTGTCAAAGATCTTCGAAAATGACAGCCGGGACCCACAATTTAACGTGCCTTCCGAAACACGGAGGAACTCGATATGTATAAGATGGTCACCCATCCACGGAACAACCTCGGCAAGCGTAGCTTAACCTCAGAGATCGATCCGTGCGGCTGTTGTCAACTAAGCCACGAGCTCCTCGACCCCATTTTTCATTATACTATGAAGCTAATATATAAGCAACCCATATCATCATAAATCCTTACTTTTTTATCTGGCCTCTGTTATATTTACTAATGACGTCATACTATTTACACAGTGACGTCACATCACCATCTTATCTCGCATCACCGTAAAGCCTTGCTACCTCTTCGAGGAATACCTACTACAAAATACCTATAAAAAGTTTACCTCGTTCGGAAACTGTTCGTTATGTTCGTGATTCGTGTACAAAATAAAATACAAGTACCTATACAAGGCTAAAGTTTTGCTTGAGTTGAATTAGAATTATCTCATTTTAAGACTGGGTTTAACAGTTATGTATCCTCCTTTTGAGAATTAGGTTCTATAGATTAAGAGGAAATCCAGTCAGTAGGTTTATCCATCTTAAACCTGACGTATTAATATGGGGAAAGAAAAACTTTGCTAGCCTGTCCTAATTTAATTAGAATGCCCTGTTCGTTACCAACACTGCTATCTGATTTAAATAATGATTGTCTGGCTGAAAGACATATCTCGGTAATGGAAATAAGCTATTTTAACAATATGAAAAAGGGAAATGTTAAGTCTCTATAAGCATTTATGAAGTAGCAAAAATTTAAAATTTCGTACCTACTTAAACAAACTTGTTTTATTGTTATTTCATTCAAAAATGCTTTGATATTCATTTCTAATTATAATATTTAAACAATAGAAATTAAATTAGTATAATTCTTACCATACATGGCAAACCTGAGAGATGTCTAGGATAGATAATTAAAATAAATGTTATTATTTTAGTTTCAAATAAAATTAAGGAAATGTCAGTTTCTTTTGTAAGTCAACGGAAAATCCTGTTCATTTCGTCAGCCATTTGTAATTTGTGTGCATGTATTTCCCCCGTCACAAAATATTTATAAATCGTGTTGCAATTTACGACAGAAGTTCTCAAAATTTCATAAATCATACAATATTAACAAAATTGAGTCATTTTTGTAAATGTATATTTATAATAGTCGAGACCATTAAAATGAACAGCTTATGAAGTCTATGCACAAAACACAAGTCAACGAATAATTAAATGTCTTTCAAAAAATCTATATTAGCCACTTGCAGACTGACTTTTGCCTTTACAATTTAAATCGTCATCATCACTTTATTCATAAAAACCGTATATTCATCAAATATTATCAAAGTTTACAAACAATGTTGCCATTACACAATGAGTGGTCGGTGTTGTTTTCGAACTGAACAATAACAACGATTTTGTAACATTGCAACACCATCGTACATGTAGTATTAAAACGATGAATGGCCAAAGAAAGAAAGTATAATCAGGTACCTACTTAACAGAGAATTTCCTGGACTGACTTAATGATTTTGGGGTAAATTTCAAGTTATATCTGGTTCTATAACCGTACTGTCTATACTGTCCCACTGCTGGGCATAGCGTTCCTCTCGAAATGAGGAAGATATTGGGCTTTAGCCTCCCAAATTGGGCAAATACGGATTCGTTGGGTCTATAAACTTCTTTAAAAAGAAAGTCCTATCAATCAACATTTAGCAGTTTCAAGATTATTCAGCATAAACAGACCAACAGAGTACGCTTTCTGATTAATTTAATTAACGATAGCTTTAATTAAAAAAAATAAAAAATAGACCGAAATTTCAGAAATTGACAGGTGAACGTAACACGCAATGATTTGCGTAAGTTTTTTTTTTAAATTGTCGATGGTTTTGATTGAACAATCACATTATTTACGACCATTATTCAAATATCAAGGCTATGAAACGTGCTAATAATATTTAACTAGAAATATCAAATTTAATTTTAAAGGTTAAATATCTGTATTGTTAATAATTATAATCAATTTTTAAGATATAATTTTATGAAATTGGACATCATAGACAATAATTACGTTGCGTAAGATTTTAAATAGCGAAAGTGAGAAGTTTTTAATTCGACTGTTACAAAATATTGCCATATTTAAAATTACTGTTATGCTAATGACTAATTGTTATTAAAAATAGTTTTGTAATTTTACTATTATTATGGTATAAGAAAGTTATCATAATAACTAACTACTGAATCATTTCGTAATTTTTATAACCCCGTCTTCAGTAAGTTGCTTAAGAGAATTTGAGTTTCAGGTAAAGTCTCTAATTCTACATTTTTGTCCGCAATGCATTACTGCGCTTTAAAACATACTCAAATGATCCGGCATTGTCTGTCGAAAAACAGCAGCTCTTCCAGCCTTTAAGAACAATCTATACTTATAATAAATCTGTAGAGAGGTCAATTCTGTACATTGAATATATTTAAAAAAGAACCAATGGGGGATGTTTAGTAACGGATACTGATACCGAATCTGCAATTTATAATTTTCTTTTCTGTCTGTCTGTCTGTCTGTCCTCCGTCTGTATGTGTCGCTATCACGTAAAAACTACCGGATAGAATGCACTGAAATTTGGTATATGCATAGAATAAGTAGTGGAGCAATTTCTAGGATACTTTTTATAGCATAAAATTTCAAAGATTTTTAGAAAATTGAAAAAAATACGTAGAAATCGTTTGAACCTGCGTTTCCCTATAGAGACCATAGATGGCGTTACAATCCATTTCACAACATTCGCATAGTTAACGCGGCGCCTGCCACCTGTTGTTCGCACCAACCAATAGATGGCGTTATAAACCGCAACAAAGCATGTTTTTTCTAATTAATTTATTTTGATGGCTTTATTATTGTAAAAAAATACCTTTGAAACATGCTATACATTTATAAGATTTTTAAACATAAATGTTGTATGATATATTACACAAAAATGTTGGTTTACGTGGGTCCGGTGCGATCGGGATATCCTAGATGGCAAACCGAGTAATTTCGTTTGTTGTCGTTGTTCGCCGCAACTGACAGATGGCGTTGTTGTTCGAATCACATAATATTTAATAACCAAATTAATTGGTTGCATTAAGGAAATAAATTGGATAGCTATGAAACAGACTATGTGGTAAGTTTTAAAAAATAAACAACGGATGATATAAGTATAAAAAATAATTACGAGTTACGCGGTTTCGGACGTATCATCGCAAGTATACATTATTACGCGTCTGAAGAGCTCCGGCGCAGATAGGACCTATAATAATATTCTGAATCCAGACGGGTAAGCAATGGTCAGTCTATTATAAGGTATTATATTTTACACTGTAAACTGCTACGGATACAGACGAGAGCGGAAAAGAAGGTAACCACAGGAAATCAGGCCTGCCTGAGCCTGTGTCACATTGTGTGCCTTTCGGGTCCCTTTCGTAAATAACCATTAGATGACAAAAGAGTTGTTAACATTTTTATGTGTAGGTGTATCGAGTGCTTCGCAATTCGCGTGCTCAAACGAATAAGCAACAGTACGAAATTCACGCGAGCAGAGCCGCACGGGTCAGCTTGTATCAAATAAGCCAAGAATCTGGCTAACATGTCTGACTGAACAATTCAAGTAGAATTGAGTTTAGCTCCTTACTTTTAACATCAAACGTATAATCAAACTTTTATTAAACACTAGCTGCTATCATTTTAATGTTCGGTTACAGTAAATATTTACATTTGACCATTATCTTAACTAATATAACATTATCACTATGTTTACATGACATTACCTTCACGTGTTTTAGGTATTAAACTATTTGACAATTTAAATGTTTAATTTAAATTTTTATACTTATGTTTAATTACAAATAATCAAGGAAAAGCTTAAAAGATGGTGAATATTATCAGAAAGAAGACGTAAAATTATAAGTTAAGTTAAAATTTTCGATAAAGAAAAAAGCATCGTTTGTTTTTACTAAACCTTTTAAGGTTTTCGGATTTCTATTCAGCCAGTAACAAAAATTGCGAGAACTCATACCAATCGACTTTTTCTACTTTCTAGTCAAAAAAATGTCCTAAAGTAGTCAATACTAGTGATGTGCCACGATTTGTGATTATTGATCAAGTGCTAGTGATGCGACAATAATGTGGGAGTACCTCGCAGTGTTGCTCATCGGGTTTTGGCTCGGTGTTGCCATATTCCTCTACATATCCTGCTACTGGCTTGAAGAGATCTTAGGTAAGTGTTACTAGTGTAAAAAATATGCTCAACTATGCACTATCATATTAATATTTTGAATGTGGACGAAACAAGCAAAATGTAGAGATGTTAATAAAACGTTTCATACATTTTGCAACTACATGTATGGAAATCTTATGGTATACAGTTAAAAGTATTGAGGAGTATGTAGTTTTTCGCAACTTCTTCATCTTCTTCATACAAAGTGCTAAGTTATGTACTTTATAAATTAAAGCAATTTTTATCTGACTGTTAGGAGGAAAAAATATCATTTTTTTTTTGTATGAAATGGTCGTTTTTCCTTAGGTTCAAAGTACGAAGCGACTCAAGCATAAATCTTATTACAGAAAGATAAAATCATTTTAGTTATGACGTCAATATACAAAGAATAAGAGATTTTATTTTGAGCAAAGACGTCATACTTCGCAGGACAAAAGTCTATTATAATTTACCAAGAATACTACAAACTATAGGTATAAAGCATTTAGAAAAATTTTGGCACAGACTTGCTCTCCAAACCACTGACACGCCTCACTTTGCGGCCACCCATCTGCCGCTCATCGGCCGCTAAGCGTAACTAGCTACAAGTGTCAATAATAGAAGAAATTACCGACAACTTAGTTGAGAGCCGTAGCATGCACGATGTATCTTGATTATAATGAATAATTTATTCTAATCTATACTAATATTATAAAGCTGAAGAGTTTGTTAGATTGTTTGTTTGTACGCGCTAATCTCAAGAACTACTGATCCGATTTGAAAAATTCTTTCAGCATTAGATAGCCGATTTTTTGAGGATATAGACTATAGGCTATATATCATCACGCTACGACCAATAGGAACGGAGTAGCAACGAGAAATGTTACAAAAACGAGGAAAATTATGACGCATTCTCTCTTATGTGACGCAAGCGAAGTTGCGCGGGTCAGCTAGTTTTACATATTTCCAAAACAAAATAGCTGTATCAGACAAGCCATTGTCAGCTGCATAGACATATGGGTCTCTGATGCTCTGAATTCTAAATATTGTATACCACCCCTAGCCACAAAGTTGTCAGATTATAGGACCTACCACAATAAATCAAACATGTTCTATGTACTATCGTTACCTAGGCTGCCTCATATTACGTTAACTTAGAAATAACTAAAAAACTAGACCGGTGTCTAAAAAGGAAATGAATTAATATAAACACATAATGTAATATATAGGAGTGGTCATGTAGAGTACTGGGAGACCTTGAAGGAAGACTGGTCTGCTAGTTTGATGTGTCAATCAGCGATTTGTAGATTTTGCTAGCACTCTTTAATTAAGTATGTTCGGCTAATCTTAAGACTGTACTGTATAAGAAGTTAACAGTTTCCATGTTCTTTAATGTGCGTAAATTGTATTCGCTCTCAATTTGTTTTACATTCACATTGCGACATTACACGACACAATTTAATTCCGTAAAAATTCAAATCGCAGCATATATTTTTTTTTCAAAAACGGGACTCTACTATTAGAATAAGTACCACCTGATCAATTTCCTACATTTGGATATTTCTAATTGACCCAAACGAATTGATTGAAAAATATCGTAAACCGATAAAATCTCTACACTTAAAAGTGTGTTGGTTTTTAACCTAAAGTTCTTAAAGAAAAAATAATCTTCGACTACAGAATCTTCTTTTTTTACTTCCATTAATAATGTGGTTTAATTCCACCCTGAGGCGCCTCTCTGTTCACAAGTGCATACTCATTTACATGTTAATAAATAATTGCATCAAAAGATCACCTTTGTACAGCTGTAAGCATACAAAAACTGCAGGTAATTTAAACTTATTTATGCATTATAAAATGAGAAGTAAAATTAATTTGTTGAATATTTAATATGTAAGTATTTTATGGAAATGAGACTCTCTGTACAGCAATGTTGATTCGGAAGAGGTGTTTGCCCAATAATAATTTTATATAGCCTAAAAATACTTTTCCAATTTGCTTCATTTATTCTTCATTCAAGTAGATTTTTTTAGCTTCGGAACCTTTCTCCATATTACACTCAGAAACAAAGTCAGTTTCAGTCACTGTGTAATATTGGTAACTACACTAGTCACAAAGATTTAGGCATATAAAAAAACTAGTGTATTACAATCAATAATTATTTGATGTTCGTCGCAATACAACACAGTTTTATTTCGATATACGATTCCAAGGCCCAAATTGTGTTTAAACTATACTTAAATAATGTTCTTAAATAACATATAATCCGATACAGGAAGTAATAATGACCAATTAAACTAATTAAATGCATGATCACCATCACCTTGCAAACATACAAATATGGTCAGAAGCCTTTGCCGACGTCCTTTAAGGTCGACCGGCTTAAAACATTGACTCCACTGACCACTGGCCACGCCTGTTTTGTAATGAACTTTTATTACTTTAGTGATATTTTGATATTCAGAAATAATCTTGGTAGTTAAAGCCTGGAATAAAACGTTGCGAAGGTTCATTTTTGTTGTCGATTTGAGTGAAATGAGATTCCAGTAAAAATATACTATACCAAGGTACTTATTAACTACTAACTACAGTTAAGTATGAACTTAAAGTGTGAAGTCTCATCCCCTACTTCAGCGGGTAAGGGCTGATTTTTTAAAACCAAGTAGCCAGTTTAGTCCACATCTTCAAATATTTCATAAAAATAATTTCAGCAATTTAACCGTGGAAATCCAAGAGATATGCTTTCTAGAAGTCTCACATAACAAGATCTTATCGAAGGAACTTTCCTTAAAAAATAAGCGAATCTTACAAGCACCTTAAATATTTTTAACACAAGATTTTTCACTCCTCAAGTTTTTAACAGCAGTCGAGAATTCACGCGAGTATCATTTTATGATATTTTAAGACCTGCAACTACAAATATGGTCATCGTAACAAAAACTCGTCAAACTATTCAAGGACTTAAATGCATAACGACAGATTTATATCGACAAGTAGAAGAACAGCTTACTAAAATAAATATACGGAAAAGAGTAGCCTAGATATTTAATTGATATGTAATTTCCGGATAAACAAGTTTTAAAACCGAAACATTGGTGATTTGAACATTATGTAATAAATATATGTTATAGTAAGTTAGTCAAAGCGTGCAAGTCCACAAAAACAATATGAGTGAGATATCTATTGGCCTATACTATATACTACATACTTCGCCTGTGACTCGTCTGGTTACTTATAAATTTTGGGTCTGTATTTCAACTAGTCCAAAAAATATTTTTTCTTTTAGAAAAGTACTAGTATGCGCATTAACTTGAAAAAAACGCAAAGTTGATACTTGAAAAATAGGATACAGGGATTTGCATTTTGGACAAAAAAATCGAGAGCCCCTTCCAAGGTGGGACAAAAATGGGTCAAGAAACCCTAACATGAATATTTACTAAGCTCTTAAGATAGTTCGCCAATAATAACATTATTTACTACAAAAACCTTAGAATAAATAAGAACATAACAAAAACTGAGGGACAGAGTCTCAAAAAATACCTGCAAGTAACCGGTTCATATTAATCCATATAAAAGTCTACATAACATGGTCGTACCACATAATATACGCATGTGCTGACATTTAAACTCCACGCACCTGTTCGACTAATATAAGGACATTTTTATAGGTTTATAGGCTATATTTTGCCGTGGTATAATGAATATGGGACCGTTTTATCGTTCGATACAGTTATGAGTTAAAAGGATATAGAGCATTTATAACAGGGATGACTATTAATAGGCATCAGGGAATATCGAAACATTTTTTTTTGAGATAGAGAACTTGTATCGCGATAAAATGTGTTCTAAATTTTTTTGTAACAGCACATCGGTTGTTGAAAGCAAAATTGTATGAAATACACCGTCGTTTTACTATCGTATTCTATGTCATAAATCTTATTGTCATGTACCGGTCATGCACCAAACCAAATTGTGGGTATTAACGTCAAAATGTTTATGTAAATTAAACCCAATAATTCAATGTAATAAATTATAAGGTAAAATATAACCGACCCGGGAGTCAAACCTATCACAGCATCACGAACGACTGTAAACCTACTAATATTTTTTAGATTTAACGTAAAATTCTATGTTCTCTCCACGTCTTGTACTATCAGTAAATAATACATGTTTTATTGCTCTAAAACGCTTATAAAGTTTATAACATCATCATTAATTACAGCACAAACAACAAAGTAACTACAATTTTATAATACAAGGAAATACACACATAGGTAGACAATTAAAATGTATTTTTACAAGTGTATAAGAGAGCAAAGTGCAAAGTTCTTGACTTGTATTATACAAGATACTACAATAATTGTCTGTAATTATTTTACCTCTCACGTACAAACGAAATGCATCATTATAGTGTATCAAATAAGTTTCGATTAGTCTGTCACATAGTTGTCATTTTACATTTTCTGCCACTTTATTTAACAGATAGGCTATACGACACTTACCCATAAGCTTTAAAAGCCGGCACCTTAATTAACTGAGATAAAAAATCAATGGAAACTGCATGCCAGTTCGTCGAGTAGTTTTCGAGTTTATCGCGAAAAGACAGACTTAATTTTGTTAGAAGTAGTTTTTTAATTAGTTAACCGTATTTTTAGTGATAGCCCTAATGTCAAAGTTGTCCAAGCCTCCCGAAAGGCGTTTGACGTGGCTTAACGATCGTCATCTTAGTAGACAACAACGGGGATCGACATTTGCCCTCCGAAGCACGGAGACGGTTAGTTCAAATGCCACTATGCGGTCACCCATCTTTAGAATGACCGCGCCAAGGGTTGTTTAACCCGCTGATCGTTTACCAGACGATGAGCGCAACTGGCAACCGATGGACTAGACACTATTAAGTGTAAGTAACTCTCACGTTGACACGAAAAGAAATATCTACATCTCTATTATCTCATAATTATCATTAGGTATACTTACTACTCAAACAAAAATACTTGTCAAGATGAAATACAACAGTAATATTTTATACATTTATTGTCAGTTTAAAGATGCCTTTGTTTTAAAAGTAATTTCTCACAGTAAACATTTTTATTTTGTTTGAGGAAAAAATCAAATTCTGCAAAATATTCAGTTTATATTTATCAAGTGGATGATGATGAATGATGGATGGTTTAATTGTATTTATTTTTATATTTTTTCATTAATCGCCACCTTATCAAACTTTAGGGTAGTTATGCACAAATTCACGCAAATTATTAATAAATAACAAAAACTAACCAGTAAGTGTCCCATTGCTGAGTGAGGTTCTTTCCGAAATAGAAGGAGTTCGGTCTTGAATCTACCACGCTGCCCAAGTGCGGGCTTTTTATATAAAATAGGTTTTTATATAAACCAGAAAGTGCTTAACCATGTTCATTACACTCTTATGGTTAAACTGCTGAAAGATTCAGGTCAAAGTGAGCAGAGAAATAGTTTATTTATATAATTTTATACTGGGTATGTTAAAAAGCACTCGTAGATGGCTCGTGAACAATTCAGGCAATTACTGTCGTATAAAAACTTCATGTAGTCATAACAACTTGCCATAAATATCTCCACAGCACATTATCTTTATACCTGACCCTTGTATAATCACGCTATTTTATCATTACTCATATTATCCACCATTTTTATATCACGTGTCACGGACACCTCTTGTTTATAGTTACCTATTGTCCTTATAAGCTAAGTGAGAATTAGTAAGTACATATACGCCATTTTCTTCCACTATCAACAATAACAACCGGCTAGCTATGGAAATGTACGAAAACTTGATCAGCGCCTCTAGCGGGTGTAGTGGGAACTAATTTTAGGTACATTCTAAATATCATACTCGCTAGTGGATAGTACCGAATGTTAAATTCGTGACACTGTTTGTTTTGAATTTGTGTGCTGTTCTACGAGGAAAAAGAAACTAAGGAGGGTTTTAAAATGATTCAGTTCTGTTATCGGGGCTTCCTGCGAAATATGCCTATCGTTTCTCTTTACTATATCTTAGTAATAACTTTTATTATGACAAGTAAATTACGTAGATATTGTAAATCTTTATAAAATTGTTAAATAGTTTTAGTAACGTATATTTTTTGTCAATTTTGGTATCTGATATCCTTTTTACATAGAAAAACTTTCCAATAGAACTTTAAATAGATTAAACCTACGGCCCGTGCGTTACGACTTGCATGCTGGAAACCACTTCAACCGACCCGCGCGGCGTCAAAACTTGCAATAATACTGTCTTTTTCAAGAAAAAATGTTAAAAAACCATTAACACATATCGTGTGAATCCTCTGAACTTTGGTACAAAGAGCTCAAAGACTCATACATTTTCTTACAATGACAACACATACGCGCCCATCATGATTACGTACAAAACAAACATCTTTGCAATGCAATATTTGTTCTGTGAGGTAACCTGTCACTCGCGAATACATCACTTAACGTTGGTAAAGATAACTTGTTTTGATATGGGATTTTAGACTCTATGTTTTGGTATCTAGGGTTGAGATTAATGTGGTTGGAGTGTAGGTGTGACGAAACTAGGAAAATATGATGTAGGGCGTTGTTATTTAGGTGTGAGTTTTGTCGGAAAATGTATATAAGTGTATTTTGAACCACTAACTCTTGGTTAAAATTTAAGACTGAGGTCCTGAAAAATTTTCACTTCTTATTTTAGGAGGAGACCTATTTTCAACAAGTTAAAATTACTGTCTATTTGTTGGACAAAGTCTCCCAAAAAATGTTTATAGTTTATCACATGATATGTAAAGTATTAGTATTATCTACATCTGTATAGACATTATTGTATAGATCATAATAAACTAAATATACAAATAATTAACACAATGGAATATGGACACAGAGTAATAATTTTCAAATTGTTTTCAAGACGCATTTAGAAAACATCCTTTCATAATCCTTCCCAATTCATGATTCAAAATATAAATAGCACATAAATTTTTAATAGCCTTTAAACACCAAATGTTCAATAATATTGACTAAAGAACGACTAAATCGCCATACAATTTACAATTCTATAGTTATTATAATAATACTTTACGTCATTTATATTATCAAGCCTCATTTAACTTGTGCAAACATCGATTATGAGTAATCCGATGAAAATTTGGTTATTCGATTATTTGGTCGTTTGCTTACAATTCGATTATGTACGTTCGTTGTGCCTTGACCTCTAGTTATTTCCGTGTAATGTGAAAACGTGGGTATTGTTTGGTTATACTTAGCTATTTAAATAATAGTTTAAAGCTCTTGAACTGATGGCTTGATCATAAATCAGTAAATAAACAATAAATAAACAATTATTTTATTTTTAATATTTTCCTAGATTAATTTCAATTGCTATGATATAGAAATTAAGGTTAAAAAGAAACTAAACATATATTTTAAAGACTTGCTTTAACATTTTAAAATATAAAAAATTACTTTCTTCTAAGTCTTCTCGGTCTTTCTGTGACGTTTTTCGCTTCCAACTACTACATAATAAAATACTCTTATACACCTTCATCGTACTAAAGTTGCACAGAATTCTCGAATAATTCCTTATAAAGCTATATTTCAATGTTAACATACCTAATCGTCAAATTCATGAAGCTAAAATAGTTATTCGTAATGATTCCATTCAAAACATTATTCAAATTCTCAAGACACTCATTAAACTAAAACTCACGGAAGATAAACAAGCAATTCTTATTGTTTTTTATTCGAATAACGATAGGTATTCACGTCTAGAATGATCTAAGTTCTCAGATTATACAATGTGCACAAAAAAGCCATACTAATAATACCAACGAAAAACTCTACTAGCCTGTTCGTTTGTTACACTATAACGGCAAAACTGCTAAACTATTTTATGAAATTCGAAGAAGAGATAGTTTCAATTCTGAGACCTCAACAGAATTAAAATGTGTACTGAAAATATTCTTTCTTTTTCCGTCAAGACGTAACACACAGAGTATCGGTAGGAGGGAGACATTATTTCCAATAGGCTTTGAATTTTTTCATTCATTTTTCTATAGAATCCTGCATTCGTTAACAAGTTGAGCTAAGCAAGAAAAGTCACGGACAAGAGCTATAGTTTATAATTATGTATGTACAGAACCTGTTCGGACATTGGTCGGTAATTATCAAAATAATTATATTCGTGGCTATTTGACTGTTGAGTTCCGCGTTAATTGGGATTTTTGTAATAGTAGCTGAGTGAGATGAATATAAAATTTTCGTACACAAACATTTTGCAAATAAATAAAATTTAAATATTCCTATATTTTTTCACCATTGATGAGTTAAGATATGATATTTAAATATTCTGTAAATTGCTTTTGGGATTAACCTTTTAAAATGCTATGCCTCGCTTTCAAGGGCTCCACTGCGAAGTGTCAAACCCTAAATATCGACCGAATATTCACATTTCATAAAACAAAATTAATTCTATTCATTAATCATTTAGTGAATAAAAAATATGCAGGACATGTGTAACAGCAAAAATTTTAAATTAAGCATGTTTCTTAAATATATTTTTCTATTGTAGGCCTTTAAACAATAGATATCTTTACAAGTGCATTGGTATATTTTATAATTTGTGATACACTATTTCAGATATTTTACGGCAGTTCAATGTCCTTATTCACTATGGTTCGTGACTCTTCACGTTTTTACAAGCATTATTCTCAGTTTAGAAGTCGTTATAAAATGAGACTAATTCTTCACACACTTTTTTATTATGAAATTTTTGGTAGACTGTTCAGGTGTTTTATAAAATTATTTCTTTTAATAAAATGAAATAGAACACGTGCATTGCAATATCCAGGAGGTTCTAACGCCCATGGAATTCTATATTACTTTAGGTTTTAATTAGTAAACATGAACTAATTCACGGATTATAAAACTGTTTGTATAATAAAAAAACGTATGTTTTACGGCAGCAATAAAAATAAAATAGGCCAGAGGAGATAGGAGAGATATATAGATTTTAGCATGATTAATACCAGAGAGATGATAAATACCGATATTTTAGGACAAAAGTAGTCTTATGTTTAAGCGACTACTGACAGATATAAGCTATCCCAATTCTTAGCACGGTGATTTATCTATTTTAAATAATTGTAACCTCTACTGTTTTTAACAATACACTCTAGACTTTTAGAATGTTTATTCTGTCAGACAATAAGTAAAAAATAAATGTATTTTTTTTCTAAATCATAAAAGTATCTGGTAACCTTCAATTGCGCTTACTGATGATACTCTTAGTTTACGACTTAGTTTCTTTATAATATTCATAGTAATTTACTTATATTTTATGTGTCATAACTACGGTATATTTCGCATAACGACTATTACGACTTTACGTTATTTTTACGTAGTTAATCATACTGAAATAACTTCATAAATTAAAGTTAGGTAACTTAACAGTAAAAACATAAAATCAATCATAAGAAATTGTTATAGGTACTAGGTAATTTGGAGGCATTCTACATTTGCGTGATAAACATACTTACATATTTTAAAACTAGTGGCCGCCCGCCACTTCGTTCACATGAACTATTGTTTTCAAGCTCTTATTAGTCATAGCGTGATGTTATATAGCCTAGTCTTCCTGAGTACTGGACTATTCAACCCAAGAATGATTTATCAGCTCCGATCGATCAATCTAGTTGCGATCTGTGAGTTAAGCAACCTTGGCGCGGACATTCAAAAGATGGGTCGCCGCATAGTGGTATTTGAACTAAGTGAGTCCGTGCTTCGGAGGGAATGTAAAATGTCGATCCCGGTTGTTGCCAATAAGATAACAGTCGTTAAGCCATATCAAAGGCCTTCGGGCGATTTGAACAACTATGACACTAGGTTGTCCACTAGCTATACGACGAATGAATGAGTACTTCCTAAGATTATTGTGTTTAAAGAAACAAGCAAACTTCATACATAGATAGATTTGCGTGCACGCAGCACGTAAACTGAATGTTTATGCTACGCAACAGATTTACGACAATTTAACGATGTAATAATTTTACAGACACAAATTATGGAGAGCATATAAATAAAAAAATATTTACTTAATCAAATTAATCATATCATAGTGATAGACGTGTTATTTACGAGTGTCCCACTGAAACGAATTCAGGCTTTAAAACCCATGCAACGCACCACTGACTTTTCAGTACCTCGATTCTCTACCACTGTCGACTACCGACAACCGGCTTGCTATCGAATTTTGACATTTAGAATGTACTGCCAAAATGTTTCCTACGACGCCCGTCAGAGGCGCTGATCAGATTTTCATACAAAATTTCTCGATGACAGGTCGGTTGTCGTTAGTCGATAGTAATAGAGAATTGAGCTACAGTTACGCGTGTATTAGAAATAATAATCTTTAACTGTAAATGAAAATATTAAGATAAAACATTCTTACACGCAGATATCTTTGAACAGTTGTTGAAGAAACAGAAAGCCCCCACTTCTTGGCCAAGGTCTTTAAGGCCCTCTCATATTTCAGAAAGACCCATGTCCAGCGGTACTGGGTTAATGACTAGCCGAATTTTCCAATTATTTCTCGACCTACAAATATGTAATAGTCTAAACAATTACAAAAAATCCTAATTAGTTTTTAATATGTGATCGATTACTAGGTTAATTGTCAATCTTTATCATGCACCAAGCACCTGATTTTGATTGGAACACACGTGAATCACTAAAACTATTTTCATTAGGAATGTCATGGCATCACTCCCTGACTTAAACTTATTACTGACTTCAGTGGTTCCTTGGATTAAAAATGATAGATTTATTAATTGCACGTTGCAAGCCTGTTAACTCTTCAACAGTTTTTGTCTGGCCAGTTACTGTGATAACTTCAGTGTGAAAACAGTTCAAGCAAACCTCCACAACCCATTTTAAAAACCTTAAATTTTAAAAACCATAATTTGGGTAATGACTCCAGTCCTTTTAAACACAGAAACTGAGAAAACAATTTCATTCCACGACCACAAATTTCGAAAACATTATCTTCAAATCTAAGTTTATCGTTTCTTTCCCAGATCTCCCTCCACCACGCAATGCATCTCCATCAAACGCTTCGACCGGCGGTGCGAGCGGCGCGCACGTCCAGCTCAAGCGCCTGGTCGCCAGGGTCGTGGAGGAAGCCGCCTCGCTGCCGGCACTCGCCAGATACGCCGCTGAACCTCAGACGCCAACGCTCGAGTCTTCCACTTACGAAGATTTGTTAGCGTCGGCTATATTGAATAAGGTAAGATGTAACCTTCGTCTTTTTATGACATAATAGTTGCTATTTCTTCGTAGCATCCTTAGTGATTTATTCGTCTTTGTCGCCTATTTATTACCGTATGTTGGAGATTAAGATGGTTTGTTGTCATTCGTCCTTTTCTTGATCTAACAGCAAAACAGATCCGATCTCTTCTTACCTACAAAATCTGAATAGTAATTCATCAAACAGGAATTATAGGGACCTATAGTACACTGATAACGTGTATAAAAGGTAAGAACATGAAACAACCTTTTTTGCATTCCCATCAGCTAGGTTGCCTTAATATGAAAGCCACTGCTTTCTTCAAAATTATTGCCGAAATCTGAATTAAAGGAGCCGCCCTATATTCTTACGTGAATGGTCATTGGTCAATCAAGGCTCCAGTCAATCTAACAAAAAAGGGGAATAGGAATTATAATAAATAAACTGAAATCTAACTTGTGGTTTTCTTTGAGCTAAATAGAAGAAATAATTAATGTTAATAACAAACCCACGTATGCACTCAAGACCTGAAAATCAGTAAAACCATGTCAATGTCACAGACGCTACTTAGCTCCTTACTTATCCGGCTTCAGTCAATAACTTCCAGAGAAGATAAAGTGGCCTAATCGATGCAAATGTGGCTTTTGCATTGAGATAGTACGAAATTACTGATAAAACTAATACCTAACCTGATTCTTCATCGTGATATTCAGATTTATATCTGTTCACGCGGTAAATATACATATGTAAATTTCTGATATAATTTCGTAATGAACACTTAGGTCAGAAGGTCTTTGATAAACAAGTCTCTGAAGAGACTTTAGAAGCAATACCAAAGAGCAGAATCCTAAACGTACCAACTCGTATTTATGATAAAAAAGGCAACACATCAACGACTTTTTGAAGTTATGTGAATTAGAATTAATTATCACCTGTTCGAACTTTACATGCCTAAAAGATTTTAACGCATTTTTTGAACGCACGCAAAATCTCCAATCCGCACATGGGCAACGCGGTGGACTCAAGGCCTTAACCTGTCTTCAATTCCGGAGACCCCTGCCGTAAAACAGTAATAAATTTTTAAAAGATACGAAATTGTTTACTGCCTCAGATGTCATTTCAAAATTCCGGACATCCGTTTTAAATGTCATTAACCTGTGTGTTTTCCCTTGATCTGGAGAACAAATCCAGATGAATCCAATTGTGAAGTGCATGTTTATGTAAACATAACCTTATTGTAGAGAATCCTTACAACCGACTCATTAGGTGGACTGCGCGAGCAAATTAATTTAGGGCTGGCAGGCGACAAATTTTTACTTTCTTTTACTTACCTACGTTATTTTTATAATGACGAAATTCCGTTCATATGCTTTATATTCAATGACTTAGTAGAGTTAAGTAGATAGTTTATGACTTAGCTCGCGAATTCGTCGGTGAAAAGGTTTAAATATATCATATGCGGCGGTAAAAATATCCTTTGTGGAAATCCAGGTTATGAGGTTATAATGTATCTGTGTACAAAACAAGCAAAAGAGTAACAAATATAATAATGTATCCATCCATACAAACCATTGCATTTATAATATTAGTATAGTAGGATTCATTAGGACTTCAATTAAATGAGCTGTTGATGATTTGATCAATGTGATATCATCGAAAACGAAAGCTATGAGAAAACGTGTTAATTATAGAGAAATAGAAAACTCAATAATTATCTAATCATAGATTACCGCCATACCATTGAAACGTCCAGATTTTGTACATTGTACTATCTAACACTTTAATCCATAACCATATGTTACTCACGGTTATAGAACAACAATCTATAATTAAATCCAGCAAGCCTGATTACATCGATTACGCGTTTATCTTATTGGCAAGCGGAGCAAGTGAAATATAAATACAATCTACTATCAAATTCACTTGTCATTGAGATTAAGTAAGGAAATTGATATAATTGATTGTGGAAAATTATGAAAGCCAGCTTTTTGTGAAGTGTTATTTAAAAACGGGTGCTTATAATAGTATTATAAGAAAAACTGTCCATTTGACTGTCTGTCTGTCTGCCAGTCTGTCTGTTTACCTATCTATCTGGCAGTCTGTCTGTCATCTCCAGCCTGTCATGATTTTGTAACTCAACCGATTTTATGAAAGTTATAATGCAAATAGTTATATACCCGGGATAGGGCAGGCTACTTTTTTCAATAATCACCCCTAAAGAGACGAATCTAAGCCAGTGGAGCCAGGCCTATTTGTAATATTATGGCGGTTTAAAGTCCGTGTGAGTAATCGATACGTAAGATGCGAATATCGATGTCATAAACGGTGGTTTATATACCTAGATAACTGTCAACTTATCTATAGTTATTGCAGACAGAGTTTGCTAATGACACATTCATGGATTATTATGATATGAAGGGTAGTTACAGAAACCAAATGGGTCTATACGTTGAATCCCTGAAGATCTCGGCATCTATTGTAGTCGTGACAGGCATAAAAGCAACAAGGCCCCAAAAAGAAATTGTCAAACTATAAACAAATATACAACAAGGATCTGTGGATAGATACGATCGATCATACGTAAGTATATCGATAACATATCGGCAATTCGTTATCAGATAGCAGCTTCTATCACTCGGCTAGTGCGGCCCAAAGATAGTTCTTAATACCTACCCGATGCGATGTTTTCCAAAGAAACGGTAAGTCATAAAAATAATGAGATTAATGAGTTATTCATCGATTACATTCGTTATTCGTTGCTAATCGTTTGTGTGCGATGATCGTTTCCACCGTGATGTCCTGATATTTATTGAAATGTATACTTTTATTGCGATCTGTGCCGTTTTATTTTTGTATGTACTCGCGGCTATAAGTGTGGTGAGTTATGCAGTATGCTAATACAAATAAGTTTGGAATTTTTCTTGCTGTGTGTTTAATTTCTAGAGTTTTCTACGATTTTGTGAGTGAAAAAGTGATTGTGATTTATATATATTTTTGGTCTGAAGTTTCTATTAGCATGCTGGAGGATAGAAGTGTCCGAAGTACTTATATTACCCGACAAAAGAGAGGTTTTTCAGTGACAAATTCACTTTGATCTAAATTATCCAGTGATATACTAGTGAATTGTATTGGTGTAGAAAGTACTCATAGCACACAATAAAAGCAAAATTTCAGTGTTTAATTCGTTCAACCCTACTGGGCGGCCATTGCTTTGACCCCACACGTTTCTCGCCAGTACAGAACCGCGTTCGTGTGAACAACACCTTTTCATCCAACCATCTGTATTTTAAACCCCTAATCCTATTCAAATAAAGTTCAAAATCGTGTGAAATATGTACAATTTCTTCAGTTCCATTGTGAGCTACTTTCCCGAAGACGGCGAGGTTTGTCGTTTTTCATACGATTGTTCATAATCGATGCGTTTATACGGTGTGCTAGTGGCTCGGATATGCTCCACTGAGGAACTAAATCTTTATGAGGGATTATCGCTATGATCTGTACAGTGATATGTAGCCGTGTTTCCTGTAATTGTTCTATGTGGAAAGTGCAGTTTTCCGTTTCTCTTTTGATTGATAAAAGACTTCGTTAAATGCTTTAACTAACTAACTTGCTAACCTGTGATGATATTTATTGTTCGTCTATTTCTAAGTCTATGTTTCTTGTTTATAAAACTAGGACAATATTATCCCTTTCATGCTTACGATTTTTTGTATAAAGATATGCGGAAACGTTGTGAAAATCTGAAGTGTAACTTACAGTTTGAATTTGACACAATATCGAGTGCAGAGTGCATATACAAGTGGAGAGAAGGGACATTATGAGTACACTGCATTTCTTCATATCAATCGATAATGTAACTGTCAATATAAATTTAATCATAAATCAAATATAATATAACAGCTAATTTGTCTATCAACCTTGAATTTAATAATTTTCGAGTAGATAATAATTAAAACTGTTTATCAAACACGACAAAAGGAATCGAAACGACGAAAAATTTACGAAGATCCTAGTAATATTACAAATACGAAATTTTGTGAAGATGGATGTATTTTTATAATACGTTTGTGCATAAACAAATGAACGGATTTTGTCGAAATTTGGTACAGGGATAGTTTAGAACCTGGATTTACACATTATACACCCCGGATAATCTTTTCACGCGAAATAATTCGCAAGCATTACCTAGTGAACATACAATTAACTTGTAACCGTTTTACTTCTGGGCAATAGTCTACCCCACTATAAAAGGCATTAGATCTTGAAGCAGCACCAAGCAGAAACTACATAACCATATTTTCTTTCTAACAAACTTCTAAAAGCTTAACCAAAATCTCCCCTGCTTCCAGGTGATCGAGCGTTACCAGAATGAGAACGGTTCTGGTGGTCGCAGCAGTGGGATCCACTCGGCGAGCGCCAGCCCCACACCTTCAGAACGCTCCTCACCGAGGTCATTGAACTCCAGGCACACCAGGGATATCACTCCACCTGTAAGTCTTTGATCTATTAAGTAAGCGGATTAGTTAATCTATGTTTTATCTATTAGACTGCTAGTTTTACGTTTCGTCGAAGGTCAAATAGATTTAGTCCCACGTTTTTCAACAAAGTGGTAGGTGCATAAAGGAATGCATAAAAAAATTGTGTTTGAAACCATCGCGAGGAAAACTTGCTCACCCGAACGTTTCGTATACAGTTTGTGTCTTCGCATTAGTCGTTTTTTCATTAGACCTTAACCATTTATCTACCTCGTTAAGAAATGCGGCAGTAACGGGTTGGTAAATAAATATTATAGAGGCACATAGGATTCTTAGACCTACTATTTTAAAGGCGAGATAGAAATTGGTCTTGTAAATCCTACTGCAGTCAAGTCAATAGATAATAAACAGAAACTATATGTGTTACTATGTTACCACTAACTAATTATGATGTAATTAGAGACAAACATTCGAGTACCTAATCTATAAATACTTAAAACAAATAAATTAAGTCCGCACCGAACAGAGAGATAACGAACGAAAGTGTAATCATTACACGAGGAAGTAGTCATAATAGAGATAAAAAAATAACTATGCAAATGTACACTTTTCTAGCTTCATGAAGAAGATGACGTGTCAGATTGGGAAGAGGGGGAGGCGACGGACGAAGCCCTAGAGATGCCACGACGAGTGCCCTTCCCAGAATTCGGAGGGGACATCGTACACAACACAGGTAAACTATTACATAAAGTACGTACCGGATGCACCAAAATTACCGATACTTTAATCAAAATCATCACTGATGTGTAAAAAGCAGTCTACCGAATAATAAATTAAAAAGCAGACTTAACGAGCTTAGTTATCATAATCGGCAACAACGGGACAATGTTAATAACCTCTTTCTAGATAAGCGTATCAGCAACACGAATTTGCGCAAAATTAATTGAAACAATACAGAATATGTTACGCCATTGCAGATAATGAGGATCGAGAGTTCGACGAAGTGTCCGGGAGCGACCTGCAGGCGGTAGACGGCACTTGGGAAGAAAACTGGCTGTTCCAAAAGAAGAAAATTAAAACTATTCAGTCAGTTCCTGTTCCTATGCTAGTTCCTAATTCGAACACGGAATACAGAGCCTTGATCGGTGATAGAGACGCTGATGACACCACAGACCTTTCAGACAACGCGAGCGACTCTGAAGAACAAGCAGCAGATTACAAAAGTGACATGAAGAAAGTACTTGATAGTAAACACGTAATAGGAGGAATACCAAAAGTCGAGGACTCCGATTTTGAACCAGACAGTCTCACTATTCTTGACGGTGAAGATGAGTTCGAACAACTAGTTGACAAAATGCAAGACGATAAAACAGTAGACGCTATTATTAACGAAATTAATGATAACGTTACTATTGTTGAAACTGTGAATGTGAACGCGAAGGATCAAGTCGATGGCAAGTTGGTGCTCGGTATTGACAGTGGGCCGCTTACTAAAGCAGAGTTCGCGGTGAAAGAAGAAATACACAGGACATTACTTAACGGAAACGTTGAAGAACTGGAAAGTATTCATGCGAAAACGAATGGAGATCTACACAATGGGGAGCCAGACAGTTTACAAAATGTAGACAACTTCAATAATAATAAAGGTAAATTTAATATTCTTTCTTTCTAAATTTATAATACCTAAGTGACAAAATAAATTAAATATATCTAATTTCTAATAAGTACTATCGCAAACTAGGATAAATATAGTAAAGTCCATAGTCTTAAACAAAATGCCTGTCACTGCAATAAACTTAAAATACATAAGAACAAGAATATGACGCTAATAAGATAATGACGCTAAAATAAAGTAGACTTTGAAGCAAATCAAATACATTTTTGTGATTGTGTTGGAATCGAATTTCAGTCTAAAGTAGCTAAATACCAGTGACACGAATTGTATAATATATTGTTCTAATATTGTTCCAGACTCGATGAACACACTAAGCCACCATGAACGCGAGGGCGAGTATGAAGAGACAGTGACCGTCCCTGTCCAGAGGTATGCGGACAGTCTGCGCAGAAAACACTTCGATGACAGACCGCAAGTGTAAGCATTTAATACTCCTATTACCGTAAAGAAAGTCAATACAGTATAGAATTTTACGCACTATCTACTAAAATAGAGTGGGCCACTATGGGCTCGGCTAGCGATGTAGCAAACTTATTGTTAATTTTCAATAAATAAGAATGTGGATTCTTTTCAGGGTACCAACCCGAGATACTGATCAAGACGATGAGTTGATACCAGGTAAGTTAAAAACATTAATCAAAATCTAACAAAAATACTTCTCTAAACAGTATAATTTAAAATAATATACACGTTACATAATGTTTTCAGGATCAATAGCATACAGAGAACGTAAAAAGTGGTTGAACTACGTAGAAATGCCGAACAACCCATATTCCCCCGAAGCCATACAAAAAAGACTATCAACTAAGAGTACTTCATCACTATTCGACATGTTCACCAACAAGAAGGAAGACGATGATGATAAAATTGTAATACCTGATGATGAATCAGATGAACGGGAAAGTAACGAGGTCCCTTCAAAAGAGATCAACCATAATAAGCTTACGTTAGCCATTAGTAATGATAGCATTAATAATATCGATAGAATTAAGAGTCCGTCGCCTAGAATACTGAAAGACGTTGTGGCTGATGAAATACCACAGTATAAACGGTAAGTAGACTTCCAATGACTACTAACTAGCTGTAGATGCATTGGTTAACTTTATGTAAATACTATTGCTTGTTTGACAGTTACGGCCGAGACTATTACATAAGAGAGGCGAAGTCGTCGTGCGGCGGACGCAAAAAGACGAGCACAAGCGACACGAGCTCGGTGTCGTCCATGAACAAGTCGACGAGCTTAGACAATTTCGATACAGAGTTCACGTCGCCTGTAAGTGCCAGCAGCTCGTTGAGCGACCTGGAGGCCTCCGCCCTCCACCAGAACATCGTCCGCGCCGTACTCAGCCCCAGAAACGCCAGCCCCAACTTCGCTATAAACCCCATTTTCGAAAACCCCGATAGACAAATCGATAACGCTGACGAAAATCATGCGACAGACGATCGCGTCGGTCGAAACGCCAACGTAAGACAACAATGTAGAACTGTGTGCAATGGAGGTGACGGTTATGTGGAAAACGAGGATATAGTTAGACTTAAAATACCGAAAATACCCGAGATTACCGAAGACCTTTTCGAGACGTACACGAATGTTAGGCGAAGCAACACGCTGCGAAGCGAGGACCTCTGCGTCCGCGCCAAGCGCCGCCCGCAACTCAATTTTACGTTCGGGGGCAGTCTCAGGTTAAGCAAAGGCTTTCGTACCGATATATGGTGAATGAGCACCCCTCCTAGTTCCAATATTGTCTAATACACCACCTCCGTTCTGAATGGCACCCCTACTGACAATCGATCAATCTGAACATGTGAATCTCTCGACTGTGTACGATACATACATAGCTTCAGACCGGATCTGTTAGGTTACGATACTTCCGATAGATAGGTTAACATCACGGTCACCTCTCATTAAATATGGTGAACGGAATTCTTCCTCATCACTAAAGCGAGCATAAATCTAAAATATCTTCGTTTGACACACAGTATTGGCTGTTGTGTGTAAAGTTGGCATGTTGTTATTTGTTGGATATAAAGCGCTGACTAACAGCACTGAGCACTATTAATCCAAGAGTTATCTTTAGTACTGCACTCATAGATTTGTGTTCTTCTTATTAAAATTTTCAGTACTACCGTAATCCACAAAGACGTTAGTGGGTGAGTGTTGTAAGATTTTGGCAAACAAAATTTTGACTAACCGCATTCGACTGCTTGCCAATGAACTAACCGTTTCCTTAAACTATTCTAACACTAACTACTTCGCAACATTCAGTTCACACATTCATTCCATCTGAATCATTTTTACTTGATACAATATCGACACTTGCAATTTTATTATACCACGAAATTAATTTTAGTCGCATTCATATCTCTTTCTTTGAAAATCAAAGTATAATCAGAGATAAGATTTCCAAGGCTCAAATTAGTACATTTGGTATTAAATTACTTCAGTGATTTTACGTTCAAATGCACTCATTTGATAGCCCCAATAATTTATTTTTCCTTAACAAATAATCGGTATAATAAAGATACGGTGAGACTAAATTTAATGAATTTTCTATAAAGAAAACAAAATCGACACGAATAACACGTTTTTATTTCTAATCGCAACGCACGTTTTAACGCTTCGAGGGCACTTGTCTTGGTATAACCTAAAGTAATAATAATCTTGAATAACTTCTAACATAATTAATAGAACTACTAACATCTATTGCACCTGTAGCGACGAATAGTACCACGTTACTTGTACAAATATAAATATCTGGGATACTGTTATATTAAATACTATATCAAAAAACAAACTGCAGCTTGGTACAATTGACGCATAACATAGTCATAACGTTATCAACATTTTCAGGGATTACTTATAAAACAATTCAACATGATAGCGACGAACCAACACTACACAAAATTCGCCGGTAAAGAGGACATGACATCACTAACAACTACTATTAACAATAAAGATGACATTATGATTGAATACGACGACGCTAACGATCAAACACTGTTTGCCGCTACACCGATATACCTCGATGACGACACAGATAAAAAGTTTGAAGAAATCCTTGAAACAGTTAATAAATCAGCTCCATCAGAACCACCCCCTCCAATACCAGTAGAAGTCGAAGAATCTGAGCCTCTTAAATCGCCAATAAGCGTGGACAACTCATACATAAGCACCAGCAGTATGGAGGACTCCATCAAAATCTACAACGTTCAAACGGGAGAGATTATTAAATGTAAGCCTGAAGATAACGTATCAGTGCGATACGAGCCTGACGCGAATGACAACATTGATATTGTCGATAAGAACATCTCAGAAGTAGATAGTGTGAGCAGCGGGAACGATGTGCATGACGCTGTGCTAGACGATACTGTAGCCAAATTGGAATTTGAATCTGATGATATTTTGCAACACTTGCCTAAAGTGAAAGAGTTGGCTAAGAAATTCGTGAGCATGGAGAATTTAGAGGAACCAGTAAAGGTGGGTGATTTTATTTGTGTTGTGAGTCACTTTTTTTACAAAACTAGGTGTGTTAACTGTTAACATTTGACAGTTTAGATAAAGTTGTTTGTCCAGTGCTAAAATTAGTAGTAACTAACTCATAGTGCTTCTGCGGCGAACGAAGTTTTCCTGCTAATTTTAGACTGCTTTGAGGGCGGAAAGCATTGTAAGGGTGTATTCTGTTGCATGATTTAAATTAATTTCCAACCGGCTTCGAAATTAATTTAAACAAACATTAAACGTATTTAGATGTTATCGTATCGTATTTATATGTTAAATATGGTTAAGTCACAAGGTTTAAAATAGGTTTTTACATCACTTATTTTTCGTATAGGTTTTTCCCTTTATGATAATCGAATAAATAGATAACTCACTACAGTCAGAATTCGTTCAAAAAACAATTGACCACCCACAACATAACGAACGAAAGAGACAAACACTCTAAAAATTAACCTAACCAAACACATTTTCCAGACACCACAGCCGTACCTCCGACGGCGCAGAAGCAAGGACAATATCCTCGCAGACTCTAACTTCAAGCCAGAAAAGGCCAAACAGATGTACATGCACAGCTTAACAGCAAGAAGTATCTCAAAAGAGTTTCGTGACGAGCTCAAGCTCTCCATGTCGACCCCTCTCACCGTCCCTGGAGGCTCTAAAGAAATCCCTGAAGGTATTGAAGAGGTGACCAAAGAATCTAGCAGACCAGGTAGTCCCTTACCTGAACCAGGCACCATTAAAACCAAGTTGGCGTTCTTCGAAAGTCTCAAGTCCAAATTTAGTAGTAAGTGAAGATGTCGATTGAAAAGCGATGCCATTGTAGAGAATGTACCGAAAGTTCAAATTTAAATTTAACGTATTTTTCGTGTAAAAATCGCAAAATTTTATTGAAATGTGTCATTTGTAAAAATAAGAGTAGGTAGTATTTATTTATTGGTTGTCTAAGTATCATATTAATATTTAGTAAATCTGAATTATGATTTTTATCTTATTTCAAAAAATCTTTATCTTTTTGAACAAAAACTTCTAAAATGAATGGAAGAAAAAATGGTTTCTAAAATCTCGCTTTTCAGTTACACGCTTCACATGCTATCCTAATTTCTGGAATCCCGACACCATATCGAATGGAAGATGATCGTAAAGCATGATTTTCTGTACATTGCGTAGTGTTTATCGCAGTAGTGAGACTACAACTTGTTTGTGCCGAACAAAACAAGTAATGTAGTTAAAACTGACTAGGGCAGGACATTCCTTGTAGTTATTAGTTTAAATTAACGGTCACATAAGTTAAATGGTAGGTTACGGTGTAAATTTTAAGTGCCATTTTGTAATCATTATTTTTCATTTTATTTAAGTAGTTTTTGATATGTTGGCGGGGAAATGATTTATTAACGGGGACTTTATTTTCATTAAATTGGCACCACTGGCACCTTAGTTTCCTGTGTAAAAACTCTTTGTGTCATTTGTAAGAAAATAGTTATAAAGGACCTGAGTTGCTAGTGGCGCCGCCTGGTGGGGTAAAGTGGTATTTCTAATAGCATGCTATTTTTACTTTACTTTGCATTTTGAAACTTAGTATCTATGTCATTTAATTACATAAAGGTCTTCTTATCATCGTCTGTGACCAAACAACAGACTGCAAATTAATTAAAATTATTTCAATTCAAGTTAATTTTCAGACATGGCAGTAAAATATTTTATGAATAAGAATACATACTTTTGAATTATCTCAAATATAATTTTGAGAAAATATTCAATTCTTATCTCTATGGGAGTATGCAGAAACGAAATGTACCTATATCTAAAAAAAATCTTATACCTATACATTTCATCGCCAACAAATCGTAGACGGATTAGCTAATGCCAAAGTTGTATACAGGGTGTCCCAAAACTCAACGATAATCCGAGACAGGATGAAAGGCCAAGTCATACCGGTCATAGGTAAAATAAAAAAAAAATTCCATATCACTTAGTTCAGCAATAATAGACACTTTTCAAAAAAGTTGAAATTCCACACCCTTGGTCGCATTTTCAAGTCCTGTGATCACCAATGTCACAATTTCGCTGTGTTTTTTTGAATTTCGTGATCTCAATTAAATATGCTATTAATCGTATAACAAATTAATGCACAAAACATCGTTAATTTAATAAAAAAACTTAAGTTTTAGTGAGTCATCTTTCTCAAAAATATCGTTAGTCAACTTTGACGCTTCATACTGAAAAAAAAATGTACTACACTACCCTTGGCAAGTTATTTCAAAAGTTGGCGCATTTAATCAAGATTTCAAAATGGTATAACACTTGCCACTTTTCTTGCCACTAAAAATGTTATTTTTATTTGAACGAAGAGTATCCTCGCAGATGGATCGGACGCAGTGGTAGAATTTTATGGCCTCCTCGTTCTCCCGATATAAATCCAGTAGATATTTTTTACTGGAAATGCATAAAAGAAAAAGTTTATTCGAAATCAATACAAAATCTATCAGAACTTAGCCAGAAAATTGACACAGCGTCAGAGGAAATAAATTCAAGGAATTTTGATTGACTGGTGCAAAGGTCTTTTGTAAGGCGTTGCAGAGCCTGAATTCATGCCAGAGGAAAACAATTCGGAATTACTTTAGTTTAAGGAGAATAATTAAATAAGATCGATGGTTCGTTCATTGTTTTTTTTTTATTGTTATAACCTATTATGTTTATTACATTAAATATTTGTTATGGACTGACTCAATTATCTCTTTACTTAAAATAATTGCTTTCCTCTGGCACGAATACAGGCTCTGCAACGGCGTACAAAAGATTTTTTCACCAGTCAAGCGAAATTCCTTGCATTTAATTCTTCTGACGCTGTGTCAATTTTCAGGCGAAGTTCTGATAGATTTTGTTTTGATTTTGAATAAACTTTTTCTTAATGCATTCCCAGTAAAAAATATCTACTAGATTTAGATCGGGGGAACGAGGATGCCATAAAATTGTACCACTGCGTTCGATCCATCTGCGAGGATACTCTTCGTTCAAATAAAAATAACATTTTTAGTGGCAAGAAAAGTGGCAAGTGTTATACCATTTTGAAATCTTGATTAAATGCGCCAACTTTTGAAATAACTTGCCAAGGGTAGTGTAGTACATTTTTTTTTCAGTATGAAGCGTCAAAGTTGACTAACGATATTTTTGTGAAAGATGACTCACTAAAACTTAAGTTTTTTTATTAAATTAACGATGTTTTGTGCATTAATTTGTTATACGATTAATAGCATATTTAATTAAGATCACGAAATTCAAAAAAACACTGCGAAATTGTGACATTGGTGATCACAGGACTTGAAAATGCGACCAAGGGTGTGGAATTTCAACTTTTTTGAAAAGTGTCTATTATTGCTGAACTAAGTGATATGGAATTTTTTTTTTATTTTTCCTATAACCGGTATGACTTGGCCTTTTATCCTGTCTCGGATTATCGTTGAGTTTTGGGACACCCTGTATACTTACTATAACTGGCTAGTATATAGTGGTTGTGTCCTATGTATAGTGTAGACTAAGTATATCATAAATTATTAATATGTGATACATATATATAATGTATATTATGTGAAAACACGCATACAATCGTGAACAATAAATTATGGATGTATGGATAAGGGTGGTGTTGAATAAAAATTATACACAAATATATTGTTTTATTTTTATTTATTTATAATTTGTTTTTAATTGATTTTATGTATAATTGTATACTTATAATATACTGGGTTTGTATTATAGTCTGACAACTTAGTAGAAAACCTCGCGGATGGCAGAAGTACCTATACATATTTTAAAGCATCAGTGCCTATGCTTACTGTGGCTTGCTCGATACAGCAGCTACTATATCTTGCGCATCATTCTTAATTGTAATCTAGTTAAACGGTGCAAGCCAGGGCTCTGTACTAAGTTGTCGGCGTATAATTAGACGGTTTGGGTAAGTTTATGGGAATATTTGCAATGGTTGGTAACTTAGTCTGGTAGTATTTGCAATTGGTAACTTGAAGTCTGATCAAACCTGTTAGTCGAAAGTTTGACTAGAAATGTCATCATAAAAGTTAACTTATTTTTAATACATGTGTAAAAAACTAGAATGCTAGCACCATTAGTCAATACTTTGTTTACAAAATTATGAATATAAATTGATTTAATTAATAATACAATCATCCATATGATCAAGAATCCACTTGATCAATCTCTATATCGATGCTGGTAAAGCGAAATGTAGGCCTTGGACATAGTATTTTAGTTAAACAATTCAAGAGTAATTCAATTGTAATCTGGACACTGTCACACAGTTGGAGTTTGTTTAAAAGATATTTATTTTGCAAAATAAAGGGTACTCTGCATTTAACTCACATAAAATACAATATAAAAGATATCGCGATAAAAAACAAAAGGCCGAGTTTAATTTAAATTAGTAACATTTGCGCATACATTTTGCCTTTACTGACATTGTAACAATACTTATTACTTAGTAATAAATACCGAGCGTCTTATGGAACGGTATGCTCTCCATATCATCGGCATACTTGCGTCTATAACACCATAGGTAGTAGTCTATCAGACTGGAGTTAGGTACCTCCACATTTTGTCCTTGCAGCTTGTGAGCTATCATCTGTTTGAGGAGCTCTACTGCGTGGATGGAACAGCCCCGAATTTCCACTTCTTCTTCTGAACCGCTTGGTAGAAGAATGTCTGTAAAGAGAAGATTGTTTTCTATGTACAATATTAGATTCTGTGACTCCTGAATCAGATAAACAAATTAAGTTATAAAAAATATTATAATCTGCCACTAGATCATTAAGGCAGTTAACTTGATCGTAAAAAAGACAACTGGTGCACTAAAATTCTTCTAGTTTGTTAAAAAAATAAGTACTTGTTCCAACTAGGAATCGAACGGTCATAGGAAATCGCAGCACCACGGCCCGACGGACACAAATTTTCAAATGAATACTTAGTAATTTTGTTACTTTGTAATCTAAGCCAAATACAAAATAACATCAAGATAGTTTATCATAAATGTCAATTTCAAAAGTATTGGAAAACCCAGTGAAATGTAAAATGATAGGAAATGAAAAACACACAGACACTTTAATGCTATAGCAGCGTTGAAATAAGATTTACCTAATAACAAAGCTTTTTACAATAGCATTTGAGAATATACAAAATTTTGGACAATAGGACATACAAACAAAATCTTCCAAGAATATATTACCTATCTTCAATTTGTCCATCAGCTCATCAGTATAACTCAGCGCACCAAAGTACACAAGTACTTGAGGCACTCTGTAGTCAGCAAACATAGTCATCTTGTCTATATCTGTGAACTCCCCCCAGCCAGAGCCACCAAAGAAGTTCCATATATCTGCCACTAGGATCTGTGCTCTTTTGTATAAAGCTACCTGGAGAATACAAATACTAATTATCTTAAGAAAGTAAAATAAAATTATAAAAAGGTGCTCTTGACCAATATTGGGTTGAAGAAGCCAGCTCAAAGAATTTACTCTATTGCTAGAGACATTGTTCACGTTTTATGAAATTTTATGACATGTTATTATTAAGATTCCTTAGAACCTGAATATTTAATCAAACCCCTGTCAAAGAATTAGCCATTATAAAAAAAAACAGTGTCACCTTCATATAAAATAAAAGTTTGCATATTTCTATGACTTCAAAAACTTAGTATTATACCATACCTTCTGGCCTTTAAAAGTGGCTTCATCACGGAAACAAGGGAAATCATTCACAACAATCTCCAGCAGTTTCACTGCAGACTTATTAGCTTCCTTCAAACAGTTCTTAAAAGTCCCATTGTACTTCTTTAGAAGAACCGTTCCCACTTCATGTAATACTGTTATTCTTTCATCAAATAATGGCATTTGAACTTCATTGTCACTTCTCATGATTGTACATAATTGCTCTGCAGTTATCTTTGAGTAGTATTCAGGATTTGCTATGTCTATGCCTTCCTGGAAACAGATTTATTAGGATTAGACCAGAGTAAAGTACCTACATTGCTAAGCCAAACATACAATTAAACATTTGATGCTATGCTATGCGAGTTCATATTTTAAAGAACAAAACAAAATTGAGTTAAGTTTGTACACAGTAATACAATAATTCTAACAGGTCTATATTTACATCATATTATGTCAGAACTAATAACCGGTAATGGTCAGGGCAAGACTGAATCGTTACAATTTTCAGCATTAAGAAACAAATTATGAAAATTTAACAGCTTATATATTTAACTTTATTATTTTAAGACATTATATACCTTGATTGCTCTAGAAAGGGCAGCCTCCAGTGCATAATACCCAGAATGTCCATCAACAGTCCACTTCTCAGCTCCAGTGTAAGACCAGAAGCAGAAGTTGAGTGCATCAGCCACAAACACCCAATCAGCAGCTCTCTCATGGTCTTTAGGTGGCTGCAGTATGTTGGCACCTGTGTCTGGTACCTCTAACTTGTTTGTTATTGAAGTTAACATCTGAAATTATATAGATTATTTATATCATTAGTCTGGTAGTGTGTGTAAAACGTGGCTCAGAGTGAAGAAGACAGTAAAAGTTAAATTTATTTCATGCAAAAAAGTTTTAACGCCTGAAGCTACTACTCAGCATTTTCCCTAAATAAATATGCAATATCCAAATAGCAAGAAGAATGTATGTCAAAGAAGAAATACGAGGTTTATAGTTAATTTATAGAGATTTTATTTCAAGTACCTCTTCACAAAGCTTATCAAGTCCTGTTTCATGAATTTTAACATGTTGCGCATTTTTTGCGATAAATTCACCGGATTGTGCCGGTGCCGAGACTCCTTCACGAACCATATTGAATTTATTACGAGCCACGAAACTGAACGTTATATTTTCTGTCATAAAAGCAATAAAATGTAACACAAAGTTCAATACCTATCTTTATCAAGAACTTTGAAATAACTTTATCAAAAATCAAAACAAAGGAAATTGTGATGAGAACTGTTTCGTTCAGTAACATGAAAGGTATTTGGAACCATGTTTACAAAAACTGAACATTTTGTTATAAAAACTTAGAACTTATTAATGTGTTTCTGTGAGTAAATATTTTTTTTCATGAGTTAGTTTAAAATGTAGGCCTCAATAAACAAAAAAAAATAGTGTAGGTACTTCTTTAATTCACACAATTTTTTCCAAGGTTTCCGGACGTTACTAACAACGGTCTGCTTAACGCAGAATTTGTTTGCGAATTTATATACTTTTTAATATTTTTGCTTGATTAAATCTTATAATATTGTTAGTAGGCCATTGTGTTTGTAATATTAAATATTATCAACAGGATTATCTGAAATCTTCGTTTAAATGTATGGTTTAGATTGTTTCCCTATATTTAACATACGTTAGTAAATCGGTGAAGCGGCAACCTGAACGTAATTTTCTAACCTAGAAAATTAAGTTGCAGTATAAACGGGCGGTACTTTTATTTTTATTGTAATAATCGCTGGTATAAGTTTATAAACTTAAAATGCCACTAAAAGTGCAAGGCACCTTTGTGTCTCAGAAAATAAACAAAATTAGATGGATACCAGAAGATTACGTGGAAACAAAGTGTTTCTTTACCGGTAGTTGGGACGATGATGCAAATTCCGTTAAAGTTTGGACAACAGAAAGTTTAAACGAAGAAGATGAGGTGGATTATCCTCACGAGCTTTCTTCGTACCCTGTGGACGGTGACGTCACTCAGATAAAGTTTACGGAGAAAAATAAAATCGCTGTTTCCCTCTCAAATGGAGACGTGAAGATACTTGAAGTTAGTATTTACGACAAAAATGCTCCGCTAAAAGAAGTATTTCATTGGAAAAGGCTGCATAATTACGGGTAAGTACCGTTAGAAAATAGCAATGCCTGTAATTACTTTTCCTTAACGATATCACGATTAGTATATTGAAACCAGAAACAAAACTAAAAAGACTTAAAACGAGATTTAAATCGAGGATCGATGATAAAAATCTAAAAGATTACATACATTCAGCCATTTTTTGTCATATGCTAGTCAATTGCTAGGTCTTAAACATACCACTAATATAAAAAATGTGTTTTATTTTCAGGGAAGACAAATGCTCCTGCACCTCCCTAGATACTCTAGAAGGAGACATAGCTACAATTGGTGAAGATGGCAATGTGAACATCCTCAGTGGGAGAAGAGGGGAGGTGACCCGCACCATCGAGGAAGCTGACAGCTGCTCCTTACATTCTGTGTGCTTTATCAAACATAATGAGGTAAAAATTTACATACTAGAGCCCTAGGACTTTGCCCTCAAGAAATGTAACAAACAAATTTTAGGTATGCAAGGTTTCATATCAATGATTTCCATCACTTTTAGAGCTAGTAATAAGTGTGTTCCTAGGGTTCAAACCGTTGACTACTTGCATAGGCTCCAATTTATACTACTACTACGTTATCACGGTTTATGCTCTTGAATATAATACCGAATACAAAATGTAACAATTTTGGAGGTCTTTTTTCTTTTTAGGAGAATTTTTGGAAGTTGGGTGCATTAAGTAAACAAAAACTAGCCTCTGCACACTCAGGTTTTCATCGTCTCTTATTATAATTCAGAATTTTTTCTTTTCAGGCCATAACTGGTAATCTCAGAGGGCACATGAAAATCTGGGACCTTAGATCAGCAGAGAACAATCCAGCTGCATCATTCCTTCTAGCCGGAGATGAGTTAGCAGCCACCTGCATCATCCACCATCCAACGCAGCCACACATCATCCTGGCAGGCAGTGAATCAGGCTCATTGGCAGTCTGGGACTTACGTATGAATGCATTCCCTACTTCTCTAGTCAACGCACATACCGCAGGTGTTACGGAAATGCAATTCCATCCAGAAAATCCACACAAACTCGTCACTTGTTCCGTTTCTGGGGAGTTATGGGATTGGAATATGGAGGCCATGACGAAAAGCTCAAAGGGACCTGATAATCAGGTTGTTACATGGATGCCTTTAGAAGATAAGAGTTCTATGATGGTGAATTCCTTGATACCTGCGTTACATAAGTCTATTAATACGTTGCACATTGACAAAGGCAGAATACTTTGTGGTGCGGACAATGAAGCGATTTATTTGATTAAGAATTATAAGTATTAAGTGTGGTTATGATTGTGTGTTTAAGTTTGTTTGTGTTTGAGGTAATTGAAAATATGGATGGAGGAACTTGAAAATTATAATATATATAAATATAAATTATATTAATCTAATGATTTTTTGTTCTTTTTGATATTAATAAGGCATGATGTGGCATAGAATAGCTCCTTGTGCCTTTTTCGAGCAGTGGAAAGACAATTTTAGACATTAAAAGATAAAAGTATGTCCCAAAAATTGGCTGTAAGCTCTTAAATCAAGTTATTAACATAATACTGTGATGAAATATTTCCATTGATGGTTTAATAGGTTAAGGATTGAAATAAGAAACAATTTGTATAAGTAATATGCATTTTTATTAAATTTCAGAAAATAGATACACTTATAAAATTAAATTACACATAATAATACACCAAGTCAGTCTTTGCATGCCTAGTATCGGTAAAATATGTTACAAAAACCGAAGTATATAAGTATTTACATGTTATAGAGTAATATTCGACTGTGGGGACCGGGCACTTGTGACGTCATAACACTGCAATCGACCACAAAAACTATGTTATCGAGTTTTTGACATTTAGTCGATACATGAAAGAAATTAGTTCCATGGACGCTCACTAGAGGCGCCACTTTCTATACTAATCATTATCCTTGTATGTAGCTAATTTGTCAAGTGCCTGGTCCCCACAGTCATATTGTGTGAACTAATATCATCGCAAGGCACCATATTGCATCCACCGTGCCCGTAGGTAACGTTGTCGAACCGAATCACTGATGGCACCAAGCTTTTACTACGAGCCTTACCGTAGAATACAGACTGAATTTTACGTATAATTTCTTTAGTCACTTAAATATCGTACTTTTTAAATGTCAACGGACGAGAGATATTTAAAAAAATCGCGTTTAATTGACATCATTCTCCTTTTTTATGTCAGTTAATAAAAGAAAGTTGGAAATTGTTTCTCGAAATTCAGTCTGTATTACAATTACACACAAAATGTGCCTGTGTCCTTTTCTCTTGTAATATCCAGTGTAATAATTCACTACTGAAACAATTGTACGCTAATCTAACTGGATCCCATTCTCTAATTTAGATTACACTTCATTCATTTGATATGTTCGGTTTCTGATTAGTCTTGCAAATAATATGTTTGTTTTCGAAGTTACATGAGGAAGGCTCAGCCTCTAACTGGAATAAAATTCAATAATATCACTATAATTAAGAAATATGGTTGAATATTTGGTATCTTATTCACATTTCTATACAAAATAACATAATGGAGTACAATAATGTAGGTAAGCATAATAATTATCACTCAACTAATTGTTCAAGAATAAAATATAATAAACACAGCACAATTTGACTGAAATACGAATATAATTGTTCTTATTTGATATAATACTTATAGTGAGCACCGTTCAATGGATATACTACATTGGTCCTTTAAATTAAACACTCCTTGACTGTTCAAGGATCATTCATACATCCACGCATCGCTGAACCGGCAAAATTTTGAGTGACCTCGACCTCTTGTGGGGTCAAGGTGAAGGTCAAATTTGGTTCCATTCACCACAAAGGTTTCTATGTACAAGTGTGGTGAGTACCACTGTTGGTTGGTGTTCAGGTGTGGTGGTTCCGCCTGTGGGGGGGTGGTTTCCTGTGGGCGGCGGCGAGGAGGGAGGCGGGGACCACCCACAGCTGTTCGCACCATCGCATCAGCGCCTCTGTCACGTGGCAGCTGTTGGCCGCTGTCGCTAGCTGCGTCTCCAGGCTGTCTGTAGGCTTGATCAGGAGACTGGAAGACAAAATAATGAAGTTGAAAAAATTGTCTTTATTACATAGAATAAGGTTAATTTTTTGTTTATTAGTACCTAAAGAGAGCAAAAACTTAAGTTTTTTCATAATAATAGTATTTACGCTGTCTGCAGTGAAGAAAAATACTTTCACACAATTCGTCTCAATACAAAGCACTGCTCAGAATTCCAGTTAAAACCCAAGACTTGTTAACGTTTTTAAACTCTCGCGACTTCTACACATAATATTATAATGTAACAGGTCTTAAACGCGATTAAGAATTAAAGACTAGGATAGATTTGTTTAAGTAAAATGTGTGTATATTTCCTCACCTGGGTGGAAACAGCGTAGGAGCAATAATCATAGCGACGTTGTGCTCGCTCATCTTGTTGGTGTTGGCTTTAGCGACGATCTCTTTCACCAAGCGCAGGAGTTCACGCAGCGTGGCGCGCTGCTCAGCCGGCAGTAGCAGCACGAGCAGGTTCAGTGCTCGACCTTGAGTTGTGCCGCTTAGAGCTGTGGGGGAGATAGAGAAATGTTATGAATCGTTGTTTTACTAAAAAGTAGGCTAGGAGAGCCAAGTTTATAGAGGAAAATGCTAGACTGTAATAAGGATTGGTCACTTAAGTTAAGTTTACCTAAATTAGTGAATAGATGAATTCATCCATGCTTTTCTTTACGATTCTGGAGAAAGCCAAACTTTTACTCATTCATTCATTCATTTTTAATCAGGACTATATAAAGTTCTGTCAAAGTATAATTTTGTGCTGTTTTTGAAAAAAACGTAAGTATATATCCTCTCTTAGAGCTATATCTTTACAGCAAGTGATCTTCTACCAGGCAGGTCGTGCTGCTCAATAAATTTTTCGTTTATCTCTTTTAAGTAAACTTGCCAAGGGACCCTAGAAAATGTAGGATATAAAGTAAAAACGTACAGTAAGTGTGGTAGAAGAGCCTCATGAGCTCCTGCGTGAGCGGCGGCTGCGGCAGCGCGCGCAGCAGTCGCTTGAACACGGCGCCCAGGTCGTGCGACGACGCGCGCGCCAGCGCCGCCTCCACCGCGCCGCGCGAGCTGTACCACTGCCGCTCGATCAGCTGGCACAGCGCCTCGATCTACACGACAAACAAATCTTTTAGAATCACATTTAAAGGGCCAATGGACTATGATTTACTTACTCTATCTACGATTTTTGAAGCAGATATGATTTTCTGGGGGAACATTTCAACAATTCTTTACAGATCCAAAACTGTTCTTTTTAATAACCCGAGCTAGTTACATTCCCGGTACCTATTTGGGGAAAAGGCTTATCTATAGTTACATGGGACCAACATTATAAATGGCAATTCCGGGCATAACCAAAAAACTTAAATCTACAAATCTTACGTTCAGTGGCACCTGCTATCACTACAATAGTATAATCGAAGAAGAAACAAGCTAAATCATTAGGTAGGTACCTTCTGCTTGTTCCCGGCGACCCGCAGCAGCCCCTCGTCGCTGGTCCGCTGCTGCAGCGCGGCGGCGAGCGCCCGCACGACGCTGGGCGCGCAGCTCCACGTCTCCTCCCACAGGATCATGTCCTTGCGCACCAGCGTCTCCAGCGACACGCCGAATACTGAGCCCTCTGCACACATTACAACAGATATTAATATGACGATACTAGGTGAAAAAACATATAAAAACCTTTCAATTTCACACCCGTTGATACAAGTTTGTGATTGGATGGTGGAGAACTGTAAATTTTAGGTTTCTAAATTGGTGAAATAATGCAAGATCTGCGTTTAAATTTATTGGCACTGTTCTACCGGAAAAGCTTTGTTCAGATTTACTTATCAAGGGCTATAGTAGATTATAATTAACATTAAATCAGCTGTAGTTAGGTTTTAAATAACTCTTTGTCTGCTATGGTCAGATTTGAAACACATTCCCTTTCATAAATGATAACGTACTCTAAAGTGCTTAGCAATCCTCACCTTCTTTCCTTTTCTTCTTGGGAGGTTTCCTCTTCTGGAAGGGCAGCGAGTATCTGTCGAAGAGCGCCGTCAGCTCCAGCCACAACAGAGGCGGCAGGCGCTTCAGCTGCGGCTCGCCGATGCTCTCGATGTCTACTGAACTTTCTTCTTCTGGCCACTCCTTGAGAAAAAACACGTAAAATAAATACCAAAACCTTTACCATAAAGTCAGTGAACGAGTTAAATTGAGCTCTAATCAAATTCCTATACCTACTTAAAATGCATAGTAAGATAGCATTCTTTTTCATTAATGGCGTACCTAACCTTTTTGAGATTTATAAATGGCTGTTTGGTCATAATAGTTACCTACTTCTAAAACCAACATTGAGGGGTTTTTAGTCTTAAAGCTGTGAAAGGATTGATTTGTTTCGTACCTCCTCATGATCCATCATCTGTCTGTCGAGATTGAACTTGTGTTCGAAGCTGAGTGGCTGCTGCGCTGACGCCGCGCTCTTGGCGCGAGACACCGGAGCGTGCTTGTTATTACTGCAAATGAAAATAACTATTAGCATTCAGAACTTACCACTTAATTTCATAAAAGAAATAGGTAAGTAATCAAGCATAGTAGGTAATCTATATACTTATTTAAAAAGCACAAAATGTTGACGTTGTGAAATTAAGTCTTCTGTAATGAAATGGGTGGGTAGGTAACTTAAATTTTTAATGGTGGGTACTTACATGAATGGATCGTTGTCTTTGAGTATGGATCCATTGATTCGTTCTTTTCCTATCCTTGGTCCCTGAACTGTGCCGTATCTTTGGTAACCTAGGAGTTCGATTCCCTCTGCAAATAAAAATAATCATTGGTTAAATCAAATTGCTTCACATTAATCTGGCGATTTTCCACCGGAATTTAGCAAGTTAAATACGCAGGACAAATAAATGCAACTCCAATGCTCTGGACTAACTAGAAACAGAATGAATTTTTGATGATTTCATTTTTTACAAATAGAGAAAATGTATACGCTAAAAGTGGAGTAAAGTAAAATGTTAAGCGATGGTGGGTATTTACCAGTGTTGGTCGCAATATCGGCCCAGTGCAGATCGTTGGGCTTGAACAGCTCGTGCATGGGCAGCGGCGGCGAGTGCGGGCTGTGCGGCGGCGACAGGCGCGCGCGCCGGGCGGCCGGCGCCGACGGCGTGCGGGCCAGCGCCAGGTGCCCGCCCGCCGGGGGGAAGCTGTCGCTGCGGGGGAAATTACGCGATTAATATGATTGTACTATAGCTGTCCTGATGCGATATTATGAGTTACATCTCTCTTTTTACAACCTCAAATGGACGAATGTCAAGAACTTTCCTTTCTATCATATTTTTTCCGTTTGAAGGTAATCGTATAAAATAATAAAGAATAACGTTTTTATTTCAATAAGCATTTCTGTCAAGAAAAGTACCTACCTATTCTATTATTTTCGTTCATCAGTTCATTCAATTAATGGAAATCACTTAATCTAGTATTTTCTACTTATTTGTACGAATAATTTGTTTATACTCACACGAAGTCCGGCGGGGTAGCAGCATCGGCCCATTCGGCCGGCGGGCTGCCGGAGCCACCGCTGGGCAGAGAATCCAATGAGTCGGGAGTCGCGCTGCGCGACCGCGGTTCACTACCACTTGAGTTCTGTAACAATACAAAATTAACGTTAAAATTGAATGACAGAATTCCATAAAACGACTAGGTACTCAGTTCACAATGGTATCTTAAAGAACTTAGACGGGTTTTTATTAGGTAGCTTTTTAGCAAGGCAACCGTTCTAAATTAATCGCGTAACGTTCCTAACTAGAAGTTTCGTAACAAATAGATTAATTAAATTTAAAACAGTAGCATTTGTTTTCTTTTTTCCTATAGTCGCACGAATCCAGAAAAGTCCAGAAATGCATACGGCTGTAAATCTTATCAAATGGCTCGATTTGTCATTGCTGCAACATAAAAAGAACGCGAGCGACAAACGATGAGCATCCGAGACTGGGACATTTCCGTTGTTAATTTAGAACAACCATTCATCTATCTATTTTAGGATAAAAGTCGAAACGGTTTTAATTTCTTCATAAACGGTTAAACATTTTGAATTATCAACTACCAGAATGCGTCAAGAGGACCTTAAAAACTTGTAAATAAAGAAAGAACATTTCGAAAGAGCCGAAACTCGGAACAGCAGAAACTTTAGTTTGGCAAAAGAATCTTGCGCGTTGGATAATAACTACCTACGGATGTAATAACGGATGAAAGCTATTCAGTAAATAAGTTGAAAATGTCTTGTACCTAAAGCTACATTTTACTATCATCTCAAACTAATGGCAATCTTTTTTACTGTAACAATAAATAAATCATAAACAATTGCCAATAATCATCGCTCTCGTATTTATCAAACAGCGGAAGCTAAACTTGTATACCTATACCGTGTAGAAAGCACGTGGCATCTAACCTGTGGAGCCGGTACTGTGAGAACATAGAACATTAAGCTCCGGCCATACTATGTCTCAATACTTTTAATAGTTATTGTTTTGGGAAAATGTTTACTATGAGAGTAAAACGAGTGTGTAATGCAAACTATACAAAGCTGTGTTGTTTAATAGGTCATGTTAAACAGAAGTTTGACAAAATAGGTTTATGTTAGTTTCTTTAATTCAGTTTTTGTTCGTAAATCCCGCATTCAGTTGAAATATACACAAAGGAGAATCTCTGCATTGTGCATGGCTTGTAATGTTTGTGGATTGAAGTATTTCGATAGAAAATCACACGCAATGAGACGCAGTGCACCTTTATTCTAGGTTGTAAAAAGTGAGAGTTTTAATCAAAAAAACAAGTACCTAAAGTTTTGTTTTCATTTAGTTACAGATGTTAAAAACAAATTGATTTAATAACAATTGGAAAGTGGTTATATTACTACTACGGTGAGAAAAACCTAGGCTAATTGTCTGTGACATAGCGTGTTAAATTGAAACGAATCTTGCGATTTACTGCCGAAGCTTTTTTGCCAATTAGTATTTTTAAATTAAACTTACTTATGCGGTAATAGTTGTAGGCACCTTAGTCTTAAACAACATAACTACGTAAAAATGTAACCAAATAGATAAATAAGTACTAGGTATATAGGATATAGGAACTTTAAAAACGCACGTTTTTGGTGAGTATAGGCAAACGGTAGAGTCATTGAAATAACTATTAGCTGATTGATTAACGTCACTCTCTTGTGAGGTACCTATTTATTTATTTATTTCCAGAATTATAAAGCACATAAAATCTTCATCAATAAATTAATAAAAAAATGTTGACGACGCCAAAGCAAACAAACATGACATGTGACACAGCCTAATAAAAAGAAAATTCAAACATAGTCAAGTACTTTTTGCACCGTTTTGTACCTTCTTGTTGTATACTTTGTAGACACGACAACAGAGATGAACTGTGCGAAAACTCGATTGTCTATCAATTACTTCCAGTTACTACAATCGCTATTCATTAAAGAGTTATTGGTTTACGCTCTTTTTACGATAATTTTCACTGCCGCTGTTTTTTAGGCTGGTAATCAATTTGATTTATGTCATAATTTCTTGTACACCTCATTAAGTATAAGAAAATTATTTTTAAAAATAGAACGTTGGTTTTGAATTCTAATTAGTTAGGATAAGAGCAACTTGCCAGGAATAAATATCCAACATTTTTTTTTTGTATGGTTGAGTTTTTTGTTTTATATTCGTTTCCATTATTATTATAATAGTTTCATTTAAATTTCACGATAGATATTATTGAACCCTGACGAGTGTTAAGCGCTTTATTTTTGTGGCGTTAGGTTTATGGCTTGTAAGGATAAGTGATAATAAGATTAGCCATACTTACTATATCAAACGTACGAACTGAATACACAGACCGGCTGAATCAGTTTCCAGCAGTATCTAAGTGAATCTGAGGCATTGTTTACATCAAACCTTTGAAGTAGACGTCAACATACTTTTTATTATTCATAACAAGATAGTATCAAAGTACTTGTATTTGTCTTACATCTCAAAACTAGGTTGTATTTATCTCATTCCCATCTTATTATGTAAATGTCAACTAACAAAGCAGTTTTTAATCTGTGTCACACAATGTCGCAAGGAACGGTTCCCAGGCACAATACATCATTTCCTTTGCCTAAACTTTAAAAACTTAAAACGTACTTTTAAAAGAGAAACTTAGCGTTATGTTGTTGTCTCCCTCACACACTGTTACGTAATTAGAGAAAGCTAATAGATTAATGAGTCGCTCTTTTAAAAGAATTTTCATTGTGATTCCTTAATAATGATAACTGTTACGAAACTAATATTTTTATGTAACATTTTAAATCCATTGATGTTTTAACGTGATTACTTTTAAAACACATTCCTAACAGATTTTGATAATAACATTCAATTTTGCGAATGAATAATTCAGCTGATTTTGCTTAATTTATGTTCATTAGCATCGAAAATCTCTACTCTGATACATAGTTTTGAAATATAAGAGTATTTGCACGATATTAAATTTATAATAAGTACACCTGATAGACTCAAGACTTCAAAGGGGACTTTTTTTAATCGATACCATAATGTGCTATAGTTAAACTAGAAGTTTTATTGTAAACTACTCAATTAGCACCTCTAACGGGTCCCGTAGGAATTATTTTTACAATACATTTTAAATGTCAAACTAGCGATATCAATATTAGCGACTTATGCGAAAATCATGCTCACAATACAGGTGAACTTTGTGAGCAACTAAGCCACCTAAATTTCATACCACTCAATGTTTTCAGCGTACACAATTTCCTAAAGATTCTCCCAACAAATAACCTTCAAATCAATCATTTTGCAACAGCAATAACAAGCCTTAAAGGCAACTCAAGCGTATTTCCTTCTCAATAATTTATTGACGTTCCACAAAGGCAGGTTTAACTCGTACTCGTACTGACACACATGACTATAAAGGGCCACTTCCGTCATCCGGGGGGACTGGTGATGGCTAATCGCATTTAATTAAGGTTGATTTGTGTTTCAGGATGTTGGGCTTAGATTAATAGATTGGTATTAAAAATTGCGATGGTTTTTGCATTTTTTGTTGAGTAAGGTTTTAGGAAACAGCAATTAAGCTAGAATTTGAAGCTAGTAACACCAGTATTGATGAAACTAACTGTAAATCTAGGCATCGACTGTCTAAATCCCCGGTTCCTGAGGTACATTTACCGGTAGTTTATTCAAACTGTCATGTTTATGAGTTTAAACGCTATTGAATAGATAAACTACTGCTAAATGTACCCCAGAAACTGTTGGTAAGTGTGGTTTCCAGGGTTAGGGGAGGTAAGTACTGAAGAGTGGGTTAAAAATCTACACTTCCCCTGTCACTTAAAGGTAACTGTTAAGACTCAAAACATTAGACTTTCATAATTGTCGTAAATATATTATGATCAAAATAATATCCTATACTATAACACAACCTGCTTGGCCTCATCTATTATTTTCACCTGCAGTTCAAGCTAGGAAGAGTCCAAAAGGTCAACGACCTGAAATACCTGAAGGTACAAATAGCATCTGTTAATCTAAGCATGTATTTACTCGGAACTAACCGTTGTGAGACAAACAAACGGACAATGGAATAACAATATCATATTAGAGACGGCAGGAATATGAATCAGTTGTTTGAAATGCTTTAGATATTATCTTTGATGGAGTTTATAGCTTATTGTGGTGTTAAGCTATGACTGTGCACCAGGTTTTGGTTAAAAGAAGCGTGGAATGCAGCGAGTTGATGCATGTAGGGATGATGTAGAGAGAGTATGTAGGGATGGAAGTCCTCACGAATATTAGTTTTGCATAATTTGTAGTAAGTATTTTTATAAGCCTTATAGTAGTTTTATAAGGCTTGTTGCTTGAAATTAAAAAAAAAAGAGGTTACGTATGCCACTGTCGATTATTATCGAAGTGACAGTAATTAGTATGGTATCCAAAGTCTTAAAGTTAGAAAAGGTTAAAATGTTAGAATTTTTAAATTTTCTTTGATCAACAGGCCCTATCAGATATCAAAATGATTCGGGATAATCCAATCAAGACTGAATACAAAAAAGAATCTAGTCGCGCGATGAAACCACGGATAAGATAGAGCTATAATTAACAAATCGTAAAGATCGTGCGTGATAGACGGATCATAGACAACTAAACGTATAAGTTTAAGTCATTAGGCTGCCAGTGTTACCTTGGCCACGATAAAAAGAAAACAATAAATGTTTCCTGCACTTTATTTGATCGAGACTATTGGATAGTAAGTCTAACCCCTGGTTTCTGAGGTACATTTAGCGGTAGTTTATCTAGTCAATAACGCTTAAGCTCATATAAAAATGACAGTTTGAATATATAAGTCTTTAGGAAATAGCTTGTATCTTAGTAAAAAAACATGGTAGTTAAGTTGTTATTTTGAGTAAAACCTAATTGATTTTATTGAACTCTAAATGATAAAAGTGCATTCATAAATTGGTCTATGACACAAGGGATGAAATAGTTTATTACTGCTTCACTTATTTCAGTAATGGCGTAGGTCCTTACTTATGCAATTGGATTCTCAATTGGAAAAACTGTTATTGCAATATTCAGTAAGGAAATCCTGAGTGAAAAGCCCGGAGCGTAATGTTCCCGGTATCATTATGGTATTCCCGCTTTCTGTTGCATAATGTTAGATATTCTTAATGCTTCGAAAGTTAAAATTAATTTATAATTAACTTAATACTTCTATACTAACATTATAAAGCTGAAGAGTTTGTTTGTTTGTTTGAACGCGCTAATCTCAGGATCTACTGGTCCGATTTGAAAAATTCTTTCAGTTTTAGATAGCCCATTTATCGAGGAAGGCTATATGCTATATATCATCACGTTATTCTCTCTAATGTGACGCAAGCGAAGTTGCGCGGGTCAGCTAGTTTATAATAACTTGCGCCCCGTCACGGCTTCACCCGAGTTAACGTTAACAATTGCTGTAAGATTTTTCTCAGCCACGCCATCTATTGGTGAAAACCGCATGAAGATTGAAGATCCGTTCCGTAGATTTTGAGTTATCGCGAACAGACAGACTGACACGGCGAGAGAGTTGTATTTTATTATATTTAGATCGGTATTTTACTATGTTTGTTCCAAACACTTATAAAACTTATCTATGCAAATATTTATTGTCTGCAAAAATACTGCGCATTAGTTTTAATTCAATCAATTTTAATATCTGTTGACAATATTCTTAAAGTGATTGCGATCTAAACTGCGTAAAAGAAATCACCTTGAACAGTTTTCTAGAAAATACGAACGAAATAAACTGTGATAGAGACATAATATTAAATAATTGATAAAAAATATATTACAATTACTACTATTTAATGTTACGCAAAAGTATTTGGACATAGCCGTTTTATATCGATATGAAATATTTACTTAAAGATATGCTGTACAAATGTTAGTTCATTGGTTCGTTCACCTCATAAAGAATTATTTTATTCCCTTAACTTACTTTTATCAATCCTTCTATATCTTTTTACACGTGGACAATACTTATGATATAAATAGCTCGATTCTCTACTACTATCGACTACCGACAACCGACCTGTCATCGAGAATTATTGTATAAAAATCTGATCAGCGCCTCTGACGGTTGTCGTAGGAAATATTTTGGCAGCACATTCTAAATGTCAAAATTTCGATAGCTAGCCGGTTGTCGGTAGTCGATTGTGGTAGAGAATCGAGGTACTGAACCCATTATTATTCCACGTTGGCTAGGTTGAGGATTTTTTGTTATTTCAAGACCAATTTTAGAAATCTCTTAGGAATGCAAAATTTCCTCACTAAGTACGTTTTCTTTACTGTTCATAAATCAATACTTATTTATAAAACTCTTCCGTTACTGCGTGACTGACTGACTGATTGATGGACAATGCACAGCCGAAACAACTGAGCGTAAAAAGTTGAAACTTGGTATGAAAATTCCTTAGGAAGAGTAGAGGACCACTAAGAGAGGATTTATTCGAAATGGTAAGAAGGGGGAATAACTTTTATATGAAAAATTGAAAACTAAAGTCCACGCGGACGAAGTTGCGTGCGCTGTTAGTAATGAATAAATCAAACATATAACTGTCCCACAGCTAAGCTTTCGAAAAAAAATTCGAACTTGGTAAGCCATAAGTAAAGTGTATAGAAACGGAATCCATTATTCAAATTGTTTGACATTCGCATTATAATATTACATCAGAATAAACAAAATCTAATTCTCTTGTAATCTAATCTACTAGCTACTGTCACATTTATCAGTGGGGAATGTTAAGCTGGACCGCATGATGCTTTAATCTTGTTTGGTGCAGAAAACACTTGTTTATCTCACCCTAATCTCACGTAAACCGTATTACCTGTCGTTCTGATTGATGCAGATGGGAAACAAACAACTTTTGGCAGACTTACTTATAAGAACTTGTATCTATAAATAATAGGGAGAAGTCCAAAAGGTGTATTATTTGAAAGTAAGGCTGCGTTTACCGCCGAGCACAAATTTGTTCTTAAAACGCGCTCGTTCGATGCTCTTAAGTCAGTCTACACTATGCTTGTCTCGTGCTCGGCATCTTTACCGTAGACACAGCTTTATAATGACCAAAAATATAAAGAACTGTCCAAAGTACATTTTTGGATGCAGGCAATGATGAGCGATTCTTGTGTACTTATTATGGATTTATATTATCAGTTAAATTATACCCTCTTATCGAAATTATTAATCAAAGTCCGTCTGTCGTATGACAGATTTAAAGAAAGTTATCTTGTTATGATGATCGTCTAGTCTGTCAAAACAAATAAAAAGCGTTGACAATTACAGTCACGGTACTTTGTAGAATAGTTGAGTAATATATCACTTTATTGTTGCATATTATTGGGGAATAGCTTCTGCCCGCTATTTCGTCCGCGTGAATAGATTCCCCGGCGTAAAAGTATCCGTTGTCATAATCTAGATTATAAACTATATGTGCATCAAATTTCATGAATATCCGTTCAGTATTTTTTATTCATCCTCACTAACTTTTACATTTATAATATTAGTAAGATAGTATAGGATTGATTATGTTTTTATATGTATCCATTTAACAGTGCAATGCAGTCGCATTTATAAGCCGATTTCCGAACCTACTATTTAACCTTAAAGTTAGAAAGTTAGCTTAAACACTTCGAAACAAGAAGTTATCACAATAACATATTTACCAGAGCATCAATATAAGTCTTCACGAACGCCAATCCTTTGCAATTAACGACTTTCTCGCACACTTTAAGTCGTACCGTGTCACAAATCATTGTTCACATAAAACTGTACTTAAGGCACTAAAATCCGACACACACTGGGCTCATGCAAGTGTTTGGAAACCGTCGGATACAACGCAACGCGTCCGCACTTAGTACTAAACACCGCTTGGCTAATTATTACACTAGATTATAATTTTTACGTAATTTTTTCAATAAAATATCAGTTTGATGTAATTTTTTTGAAGTATATTTTATTATTTTCACACGTTCTTGTTCACTTTCGCTTTTGAGGAAGTTTTTAATCGCGATTGTCACAGTTGATTGTTCTTACTGAGCGACTGTTGATGAGAATTCGCGACATGTTCGCGGATTTAAGGTTAACCCACTTTTGTTATTATTAAATTGAAAACGAAATGAGTTTTTGGTAGCGAATTCTATGGCTCATTACTTGAGCCTGGTATCCGAACATTTCACTTACAATTTTCATTTCTTTTGTATGTTCTGCTCCATTTAAATTATCTCCATAAGAATTCATCCACAGATCGAATCTTTCCGTATCCTTGAACCAAGACGTAACTTTCACACACTGAATTCCAAATAACTATTAGTCACAACTTTGAACTAATTTGCTCCAAGCACTTCACAATACTTAAACTTCTACAAACTTATAACATCTTTGCTTTTGCAAAAAGTTGACTCCTTTTTTGTCAATTATCACAGCAGTTGTTAATCCAATCCAAAATCTTTTAAAACACTATATTTTAACACACGATTTAAAAGAAAGGCCCAATTTAGTCCCCAAAAACAAGCGTTCACGTTAACAAGTGACGGTAACAACTAAACAGGTTGACAGTTAATTGCATGCTTATCTAATGACCGTAGTTATCTGTCCCTAATACTTGCTGGACAAATGAGAACATATTTCAAATGTACGTCATTAGTCCACGGCGCTGTTACCAGAAATTTGTAGTTATTTTAAAATGTTTTGAATGCAATTGATAGTTAGTGAATTTAGTTCTTAGTCCTATTGTGATGCGATGCGATGATGCGATTTGGTTCGTATTTTATATAGCAATATTATAAGTAACTACGTCCATGTGAAATGATTACGTTAGTACAAAAAATAAGTTATAAACTATCTGTATACCAAACAATATAAATTCCTTTAGCTGTTATGGGGCGATGGAGTAACAAGTATCCAAAATTCCGCATTATAATAATTGTTAAGTGCCGCATGTGCTAGTTAGTTATTTCATCAGAATATAACATGTAAAAATATGTAGTAGTAATGTTTTCAAATATTTACAAATTGTCTTGAATTTCTAGTACGATCTTTCAATCAATTAGTAGATCACTACGTGTAAACTACGAAGTCGATATTAATTTTCTTAATCTACATAATCATGCTGTCATGTTTACTGACGTTACTACAATGTTTCAGACATAGACTACGTCCATTGAGAAAATTCATTCAGAACTGAATGTGTTTTGGAAAGGTTCCAATTATATTCGTAGTCGCATCCAAATTATAAACGAATTCATACTATCAACAAGAATGTAAATGTTATTTATTTTTACTTACAAAAAGTTCTCTAAATTCCTGACTGTGCTATTCAAAATTTTACACTAAACAAGCAACGTCAAAACTTCGATCTTTAACAAAAAACAACTATGTACTTATATTTAACTTAATCATCAAGATTTAATTTTTTTTCACAAGAGAATCATTATTATAAATGCCTTGGTTTAGTATCGGTTTATTCACCCTACACATAAGTAATTAACTTGTGTTAAACTGGATAGTTTCTCAGTAATTGCATGTTTTAAAATGCGTGATTCAATGGAGCAAATATCATCTAAAATTTTTCCTTAGAAATTTCGGCACGCGAAAAAAACGGTAACGATTTTTTCTCAGCGACGATTACTAAGACGTTGAGAAATTGTTGGGATACCCGCAGAGAGATTTAAATAACTGTTGTTGTTTGTTTCCAATTACACAATCAATGGACAGGGTTTTGTAGGCTGGTAAAGTCAGAATTGGGGTTTTAGCACATTGCTTTATACTCATACAACTAACAACATAAATATTTCGTTATTTGCAATTGGAATGACTTGTTACTTGTGAATTACTTACAATATTTTCGACAACATTTTACCCAAGTATCTACTGAACACTGGTACGAAAGTAAACTATCAAAACGACCGTCTATCGCATTCTTTATTATCTACTCTCCCCTATTCCTTCTGGCAAAGGACTTAAATAAATTGTTTGTTTGTCGTATGGTTAGTGGTCAACCTAGTGTCAAAGTTGTTCAAGCCGCCCCAAGGCCTTTGAACTGGCTTAACGACTGTTATCTTAGGAGTCAACAACCGGGACCGACTTTTAACGTGCCCTCCGAAGAACGGAGACGCCCAGTTCAAATACCACTATGCGGTCACCCATCTATGGAATGACCGCGCCAAGGTTTGCTTAACCCACAGATCGTTTACCGACCGGTGAGCGCTACTGGCTATTCTTAAATAAATAAAAAAATAAGAATATTTTAATATGTTTTTTTATATGAGAATAGTCGAAGAACGCACGTCACATTACAATCGCACGCACATCATTCATCAACCACACTCATTCCGTCACCTAATTACCTTCAACGTATTCATAACACGACATATCAACCACACATGACTTCATTAATCGAAGACGACCACCTGTCACCACAAACCACCACAGTCGATCAGTTTAAGACGCCGATTAACCTACTGCGCGTGAAACTAGAGAGACAATCGACAGTGGTGACCACAACTGACTTGAAATGACCACAAGTGATCAGAATATAGGCCTAGAAAGTATTGTGGCTTTAACCATTAGGTTAAAAGTATGTTAGAACAACTCTATTTGTATACAATACAAAGTAACAGGTTAGTTTTGAATTGCAACTGCTTCTTCACATTCGAAGTAACATAAAAATCTGTGAGATACAGTATCCAAATATGGAATATGGTAATGGGTTCTGTAATAAGATTCTTAGTAGTTTTACTATCAATAGATCCATGAAAAATAAAGATTTTTGGATATATATTTTCAGTCACAAATATGCAATATTCTGAAGAACAACGTCGTGTGTCGCGGGAACTTTTACAAACATACAAACTACAGACAAAAAGTACAACTAGACTCCTAACAATTAATTATTTATGGATCGGACAAACTTCATAAGGGAATCGAACCCATGGCGCCAACGCATGGCAACCACGGTAACCACGGTAACCACTGCGTCACGTAACCGTTACTTTACATAGACGCGTTACGATTGTCTAGGCCACTGGATCAGATTTTCCAAGAGATTAATTTTCAATCTTTTTAAATTGTTCATTCATTCTACAATCTTCCATCAATAAACAGCCTCAGAATGAGATTACTAGAGTTATTACAAATGTGTTTAGTATATGGACCAGCAGTACTTTATATAAATTGTCTATTCTTCGATCAGCTGACTCATTTGGTTAGTGGGTGTGCTATTAAATAGAAATCATTTATTATCACTTAGGTCACAAACTCTCTAGTTTATGTCGTAAGTGAACGCCTACTTGTGTTAGTTTTACATTAGGTAATACTTTATAGGCTTTCGTAGGTAATAAATTGTGTAGGATAACAAAGGAACGAAAAATGTTCGTGTTTTAAGAGAGTAAATTATTATTGACACCTTTCAGTATACGGTTGCCAACTGTTACTAATAATAATTGTGTATGGGTGTTGCGGCAACGTATTTCAAAACAAAAGACAGTGCACATGATTTTGTTCAAATTATGCATCGTAGGCACGATTTGCTGAAGCTATTTGTCAGAAATGTCAAAGGCGTGATTTATATTACGCTTTAGACTAGCTATTTAATTGGTAATCTGAGATAATATTTCAAATGTGGTCCTATACTTTCTTTTGAATACAAACAATATTACAGAATTCATCAGATCAGGGCTATTTTCTATCGGTACCAATCAGAGTACGGATTTTATAAATCCAAAAAATTGTCAGTGCGTCTAGCGTATTTTGAAGGAATTCTTTATTTTATTTCACTGTGTTTGTATGTCAAATACTTGATACGAAAGCATAGATACAAGTGAGATTTGTTTGTTTGTCATTTCATCTGAAAATCTCGTCGTATATCTTTACTAGAATAATACCACGGAAGATGTTTATCAAAACGCATCTGAACAAAGCGACCATTACAGTTTCCTCTAAGAAGATCGTCTTTTGTGATCAAGTCAATATTCTTGAACTGATTCATATTCTTAGAACTGCAGCACTAAACAGTTTATTTTTTGTTTTAAATCTGAATCATCAGTTTTGGTTCAGTTTACCTCTTCACAGATGTTGTTCTCTCGATTTGATGTAGGTGTATTTATTTGGGATTAGTCAATATTTTTTTGTAAACTGTTTGGATTTTGCATTAGTTAACTTCGTAACCATTTTGTTATTGATGGGTAGATAAGTGCATATGAATGTGTTGTGTACGTTTTGTACATAAAGATCGCGGAATAATGATTTTCAAAAAGCTCTGGGGCAATAAATAGTACCTAGTGTTATTTTACTCGTAACACTGAAAAAAGCAAATTCAACTTAAGAGAACTTCTACAGTAATTCAGTAGAGTGCCGTTATTAACTACAATTGATTTCTTTATTTTCCTTCAGATAACTATTAATATTTTATCAAGTAATAACCTAAATAAGAAAGTTGTTCACTAATCTAAATATAGTCAATTGCACACGACTGATAAGAACGCAACACATACTCGTACAAGCAAATATCTTAATTGATAATCCTATCAGTGATATTGCAATTAATAATCAAACAATCAAACATAATTAACAAGAGTACATTCAGTTATTAATGTTCTTTACCCTACGTCATCGTAACGCCATCTATTAACAGCAATTCGAACTAATAGTGCAATGCGTTAATTGTCTATGATTTATAGTTTCGTGATTCTGACACCACAATAGTCTGTGGTAATCGCCATTAATTTTAATTAACGTTAAATATGGTAGCAATAGTCGTGTTATAAATTATAAACTGAGATGAAGAGGAACAGTTGTTTAGGTGTTATATTTTGATAACAAAATGCGGAAATAGATTAGATAGAAGATAGCAGTAAACGGGTAAACATCTATAAGTAGTGTATCAAGGTTGAATATCTTATTGATAGTTTACTAACTAGTAACTGGCTAGTCTTAAAACTAGAGATTCATCTTAATATCATACGTATGTAAGTATATTTATGTACCTAATTGAGAAATTATATTATTTTTCTGCTGTTAGTAAGATATAAAACTCACCGACATTACTAAATAGAAACGTAGTTGGCTGAACGACAGTGTGCCTTTGCCTCCTTCAGGATGCCAAATGATAAAGTTCAAAACGCGCGGTATTTTTTATGAGCGTTTGATTTTAAAAATATTTTTCAAACCTAATTGCTAAAATCCCAGTTTTTACAGGACTTTCCCAGACGAGAAACTCGAGGGTAACAGTGAAAACTTATCATTCTCTAATAATAAACTGCATTGTCTTTTGGCAAAACCGCGAAAATACGAACTGACACCGAATTTCACAATGATTAGCAAAATTATGCGTAATTTGGAGTACCCAATTTTCAGTAAGCTCCTACATACATTTTATGACGCGTAAATTTTAATAATAACGTGTTTAAAGATTCTATGACTGCTATATTTGCTTTCTACAATACTTTACCACGCTAAATATTTTCAACAATTTTACTATCACGCGAAATTTTATCAAAAAAGTTGCTTATAACATTGGATTTTAGGCTCATTTAAAGTTCTTCCTTATGCTGATTCGTTCTTTTCAATAAAGAAATGATAACTTACCTCCAAATCCCTAAAAACATCCCTTATATCAGGCTTCCTTGCTCTGGAAGCCGCTCGTTTCCTCCTCACAGTCCTGTTGAGTCTCCTGACCCTGCGGCGGACGGCCGCAGCCTGTTCCCTCGGCAGTGGCCTCACGGCCTCACCCAGCTGGGCCTCGGTGACTTCCAGGCCGGCTTGGAACGGCGCCGCCAGCGAACCGAGGCCCGCTGCCTGAAGCCATTCTGTTTCCAATTCGCCTTCTGTTAGGACAAAGAAAAGAGGATGATTAGATTAATCATAAAAGTACGGATGACGGTATGTGATGTACGAAAGACTAATGGGTTTTTCAATATATGATTGTGTGACTACATAGGGTGCATGAAGTGGTTATTTCAACTCCAATGTTGCGTGATAAAACATCTCTATATTTCGATACAATTATTTGTGTTCGAGGTTTTTATGATTGCAATTCCACCGCAGCATAGAAACTTTCCTAAAGTAATAATCTTAAAGGAATATAAAAAGCTGCTTTGTAAATGATAATAACGAAATAAGCCTTCAAAAACTTTAAACCTCTTGTCCATCTTACAGCAAAAATCCATCAGCAGAAACTAAGATTCTACTTAATAATATAACTACTGAGTAAGATCTCCCCAAAGTTAATCTTATTCGTAAATTTGTATTTTTCGCAGTACAACAACACGCAAAACATGGCCCAAAAAACACACACGTAAGTGTATCTGCAGAAACAATTTGCAATCAACTCACAAGTTTTTGTTCAAACAGAAATCTTCCGCGGTTTTTTTGTTTATACTTAAATCATGAAGCATAAAGTCGATACAAAATGTTCACTGACGTACGTACAATCAACTACAATAATAGTATGTTATGGACAAAAGTCTTAACAATATTAAAGTTTAATACATTTATTGAGGGCATGCAAAGTCCCCAACCCGCACGTGGCCAGCGTGGTGGACTTAAGGCCGAACTCCTAACTCGTTTGGGAGAAGCCAGTCCTTGCCCAGCAGTAATGGAATAACAAAAAATGTTATGATGGCTAAGTTAGCTTTGTTGGAAAGTCCTGAACGCTAGTGGCAGGGGACAATTGGGGCAAGCGGGTGAAGGCTGATGCTTGTCCAGTGAGTAGAAAATAACTGGGATTGAAGATGATGATTAAAGTAGGAATGTAGTAGATTCTAGAGTTAAATTCCGAAAAAGACTTGACTGTAGTAAGAAAAACGGTAAACATGTATCTTTTTGTCGTAAATGCAAAATTAATTAACTGGCATTGATGTCTTTGTATTTGCGTCGTGTGTGAACTTAAACGACAGAACAATAGGACATTGTAAAACGAGAAATTGAAACAGTTAAAGCTGATGAATTAGCTGGCTTTAAAGATTAAGCATCCATGATTTAAAACACCGTAGCACAATCAAATCGTAAGGTCAGATTATGGTATAATAAAAATCGTGGACCGGAAAACATCGTACTGTTAAATTTATGTGGAGGACTGTACTTTTTCAAAGACGAACTTTGATACAAGGTCAATCGACTTAAATTGAAGGTCAAAGAACTTATTTGCACGCACATGGTGTACTTATCGCTTAAATTGTAATGGCAACACCGTGATCTGCGATTACAGTGTTACTATATCAAAAAAAGAGGAAGCATTCAATCGCATTGTCTGTGCACGATTTAAGAAGCGTAAACAATAAAAGCTATAAAATAAATTAGGTAGGAGATAAGGAAATTGATGTTGTTTTTTGTCGAAAATTTAGATGTATGTCGATATTTTAATTTACGAAAAAAACAGCAATTGTTGCAAATAGATTTAACTGCCGGTAGCCAAATTAAACTATTGGGACTTGTACATAATATTGCAATGCAATGGTCTTAATCGCGGTTAAAAACTAAAGGCTATGGATCCCTTATTCGTTTACCGGACGATTAATCATCGCTTGAATTGCATCGGTCGATGATTGAATCGATGACCGAATTGCATTTTACTTAATATTGCTAAAAATGTAGCTAACTTGAGACGTAATAAAAACATTTTCTTGAAAAAGCTTCACGGGTTAGCCGTAAAAGGGAACGAACTTATTAAACCATACAAAAAGGGCTACAGTTCCAACAAAAAGGACAAAACCTCAAAGCTTTTAAATAAAGTCATCAACACGTTTTACCGATTTCACTGGCCATTGAACAAGTGATGGTACAAATGTCGAGGGGTCGCTAACGAATGCGTTTGCGACAGGATGCTTACATTTCACGCGAGTGATGCCAAATATAGTCCGTCTGTCCTGAGTCAGCGGTTAACGCCTTTAGGTTTATTATACACTTGATATTTTGAAAAAGTAAAGCCAGTTTTGTGTAAAATGTTTTAAAGATCCAAGATATATTCATTAGCTTTAGTTAGTGTTTGACTATTTCAGTTCATAATAATCGTTCAGTGCTAATTCGGTTAGAGACGAAAGACAAAGATTGTTATTGACCGTATTTGTATAAAAAGTTTTCAGCACCGAAAGCAGAGATACTTGCAACTTTTGGAATAAACTTTTAACTATTTAAAAATCTAATCTCTCTCGATTTTGCCTGTATGAAAAGTGAATTAGGAGCGGTCTGCGTGTTTTGAAAACACAATTTTTGTGAAATAACCAGGACAAAATATACCACATAAAAATGTATCGCGCTAGTTAAAAACTAAAGACTCAATGTATTCACTCCTTTAACCAAACGCTTTTTGTATCATTTAGTACATTTGAAACATGGTTGTTTGTGTAAACAGATCTGGCGCTACCGCGGATAGAGTGCAGCACTCGTTCGCGATCCAATAACTTTTAACTGACGGATTTATACGCGACTTAACTGCTCCCTGATATTTCCAGAGCACAGTTTGTTTTGATTCAAGTTCAGTTATTTGATTGGTACACGAAAATGTTTAGTTAGAATTAATTTGCAGTAACACTGAATTTAAATGGAAGATAGTTTTCTGGGAGTCATTTTGAATTTGCACAGATAGTTTATTGAAAACCTGTCAACTCAGATTTCAAATTTCAATGCCTTTGAGGATGAAAATATCCACTCAAAATTCGGAAACTCTTTTTTATGCACTCTATTTTCATTGAGATAAAGAAATTGTATACAGTATTTTTTCTATACTAAAAGTACTGTACGATAAACACGATTACTGTCCAGCTTACGAGCTGTCAAAAACATAAGTTTCTCGTTATAACCATAGAGCAAAGTGGGTTATTTCTGTACCACTGATCCGGAACACACAGGATGTTAGTTTAGCTCTCTCAAATGAATCTATTTATAGTTCTAACTAAATCTATATACTAGTGACTCTATATTTTTTTAAATTTTCAGCACCCTCAATAAACCCCTGAAAATTATGACTACAAGTATAATTATTTGTACTTCATTAATATTTATCTTATACCTAATGAAACAAAGTGGAAAGTAACTGAGTCACATACTTTAGAATCATACGATAACTTTTGAGACGTATTAGTCATCAAATGTACATATAGGAAAAATACTTCAAACTTACATTTTCTTCAATTGAAAATTATTGAAAGAAACTAAAGAGTACTTAAAATACCGTTTGCAATTAATTCCAAAACAATAGCGTGATTCTCTAAAGTCGGTAGCTTCGAGCATCGCAAATTTGACATTTAAAATGTACTATAAAAATAGTTCTTTCGGCGCCCGCTAGCGGCGCTGATCAAATTTTCATACACAAATTTATCAAAAGCTAGCCGGTTGTCTATAGTCGAATGCTGTAGAGAATCGCGCCACTGAACTGTTAATTCATTCATTAATAAACTAAGCAATTAAAATACTATAATAACACTTAGGCCTGAATGAGCTTTCTTCCTTTGCCTATCGCGTGCGATTCCAATGGGCCATTCATTTACAATTTAATTACTATCCGTTCTGAAACAGACACAGCCTCTTGCTGTGAATGTAAACAGATAATATATTAAACTTTATTGTAAGTTTAAGACCACACACTAAGCTGGGAGCATTAAATAAAGACCGTTAGTTATTTATTTGTTTAGTTAACTAAAGAGAAGCTTAGGTTGAGTTGTGACTTTTTTTAAGTTTTGTTTTACTTTAAACCGCTCATAAAAAAACGATGATATTATTCTATAATTGATGAATGTAAAACTGTTAGTATATTATTAAATTTTATTTAAAACTAAATTGTAATAGTAAAAACTCACCTATTACATATTTGGCTTGGAAACGACATAGTGCACCCATAACACACATGGATCCGACGGCGGGTCGAAACTAAATAAAATTTCACCGGGAAATGCGTATGATTAAACAAATTACTCCCAATTTAACCGGATCGGGGGCAGGAGAACTGCAATATATGAATGTACAGCCGCACAATAACAGTTGCCAAAATGTTGATAACGATACTTTTTGAATGACGATATGTCTCACCTTCAATTGTAAAAAGACTTAAGTGACTGTATATTAGTCTGATACTGGGTCTTTTTTCCACTGAAAACGCGATGTGTGGGTCGTAGTATCTGTGGTGAGTGTGTTATGACGTCACAGGTGTCTTACGTCGAGTATCGACACTTTGTCTGGGGAGATCGAGTATGACTCATGAAGTCATGACTCGAGTGCATTGAATATGAGTATTTGGAAGGTTGCGCAACTCTATTACCGGGAGGAGTCATCAATTATTGTTTATGAATTGAAGTGTTTTTGAGATAAGTATGTAGAGTACGTGCTGCACTACATGACTGTATAGTCAGATTCATTTAGTAAGAGGTTTTACCGATAATATGAATAGTATATAGACAGCCAGAACTTTAATCAATAGAGTAACTAGACTACGTTAGTAATGACCAATATATTTAATGATATTCTTTGAATAAAGTACTTAATTATGTTAATTATAATTGTAATAAACAACAGACAAACAGCTATTAGCGAAATTTTAATGATAAGTATTTAATTGTCAATCATAATTGCTCCATGAGTCATGGTAAAAAAATGCCCATGTTATCGTACAGAGGTATTTGCTTAGATATTTTTGCTATGCCAAAGATAAACTAATTGATAATTGATTTTCAAACTAATACGAGATAATATTGACACGCGCTATGAGTAAGGTTTAATATTTAATCCTATTAGTAAGGTAGGTATTTAGATTTAGTAGTTAGTACTTTACAGATTTTTTTTCAATTTCTTTAATGTAAGGTAAATTATTGTAAATCTAAACACTACATTATGTGCATTGTAGAATGTCTAAAACAAATTTTGTAGCTTTAAACTAATATTTATAAATCGTCATTTAAATGTTGGTACATTATCAAAACACCACAGCACATAGATACAACAAAGCTATACCAAATCAAGTCAATCGTAATAACTTTTTGATTTATATTCGCGCGCAAATTTTGACATCTGTCATAACTGTCACTATTGACGTAATATGTATCGTTCGGAAACACGGATGACGTCGCGGCATCGGCGCCGTCTCGCGTCGCGGCGCGGAGCAAACTGCCGGCGCATCAACGATCCCGGATTATTATGGTCATGTATTTATAGACTGATTCGAAACTTGGGATATAGTTCAACTTTAGACTGAATGAAAGGAAACGATGGATCAAGATACATTTCGTTTGTTTTGCTAGTTTAAGATTAAAGTTCTTAAAGATCTATCAATAAACTAACATTCTAGATAAACAAATAAATTCTAGCAGACATTCATATTCTTTCAAATGCAACATTTTTCCACGCGTGAATTAGTATAAATAAATTCTTTATAAAACTAGTAGCGTAAAAGTCAATTAGACAATATACTTTTGCGTTTGCAATTTAATAAAGGTCCCAATTTGTCATTGAACATTGAAGTAAATAACACAATTCAAGTAAAAGGCAGCGAACTGAATAAGGTTTATTGCATGTAGGCGTCAAGCTGGTCAACGCGGAAGTCTTGCCTTGTGTTAGAATTAGATCATTGCTTTATGTATTTATAGTATTGACTTCAGTTTCCTAGTGCCGCTAATTAGACTGAGCTATGTTTGGAATGGTAACTGCTTTGAGTGGCTAGAACTGTAGCATAAATTGAAACTGACAAATGTAGAGATACAAAATTTTCAATAGGCGGTAGACGCACACACGTTTTTAAAGAGGTCATTATGGTTAAACTGTCTTCACACATGTCTACCTAGTCGATTAATTTACTAGAGTTCATAATTAAAATTTTATGTTACTATTGTAATTAACGCATCATCTCATACTGACTGGTATAAGAGCTCTAAAGAACGGGAAAAATACTTTTATAACTTATACTAAGGAATCCTACCCGACTTGAGTTTCAGACAGTGGCGGTCAAACTGTCTTTTGAAATGTCAAACTGCCGGTAACGGCTGTCAAAGTGTCAAAGTCGACGCGACCCAAGACTGACACAAAGTCACAAAGTTATATCAACAAAGATCAAGTATACTACGATTTAAATAATTTATATTTAGATAGGTTTACCAACCTAACTTTTAAACACTGACATTATAAACCTCGCGATAGATTTATCGATTGTGAATTACGCTGCCCCGAGAGAATTTTCTTATGCTATTTTTATTTCAGGATATTCCATTTGTCGGTAGCATTCGCCTGTTAGTCGTATTATGAGACAGAAACTAGTTAAAAGGGTAAAGAACGAACTTTGATTGAATTCCACAAAATGTTATTTTTTTATGCTACTATTTTTCTTTATATTGTAGCTCTAGGTTTCTTCTCCAAGTGACTCCAAGTAAAGGTTGACTTAGCAACCAAATCAATTAGTTATCACGACAGACAAGGTGGAGTCACGATGTACATAATATGTAAACATATATGCACTGTGCTATACGTGCAACAACGTTATCGTAAATCAAACAATTTACATTGGAACTCATTAATTACTCTATACCACTCCAGGATTGTTTGGTTTACAGCAGATAAAATAAGCTTTAGTTACAAATCGTCCGTATTACCAGTAATATTTTTTATTATTATAGGCTTTTTATTCAACTAGCCAACACATTATCATTGCATATTCGATCACCATAGACATTCTCGTTAATACATGTATCGTATTATAAAATAATAATCATATAACGCGAAAATTTTAAAGTTATGCGTATTCCTAAATTTTATCCTGCAATTATTTATTGTTAGCATCTATTTCAGATTGAATCCCAAATCTGTAGTTACCCGGAGACTACGTATTGCAACGCGAAAGTTTCATACTTAAGAAACTCCTACTCATAAAAGCCGTTCAGTTCTTTGCTAGACAGACACTAGACTCAAATCAGAAGCATTAATCTACCCTCCCATCAACTCAGAAGCGAGCATTAACCATACATTATCACCTAGTACTCGACTTGTTAACTGAGAACAATCTTCATGCATCGTTTATCCAACAAGCGCTGATGACTGAGCTTTGATTTTATCTTTTAGATGCAAGTGTAATCTATTAATAGTGACTACTTATATGTTACGTCTCTTTTATTCGAGATGTGTTAAAGCAGGAGAGAGAATATAACTTTAATTTTATATTGATAAAGTGTAATAGGATTGTATTAACTTACTAGTGTAAAGACTACCATAAACGAAGAGTTGGGAATGAAATTAATATTGCAGGTGTCGACAGCTTTTTAAAGGATGCTGAAAGTAATAGGAATGCCCGATCTAACTGGAGTGTGCTAAACAGTATCTTACTAAAGCCTTTTCCACCTTCCTTACCGAAACCTGTACAGTTACGAGTTAGTATATCCATTGCCATTTTTTCATTCCCAGTTTTCTGAATGAAAATGTCAATTAAATTTTCGTTGGGTGAAAAACTTTTAAAAATGTGACAACAAATGTATGTTTACACTTCTGCTTTTGAAGTACCTACCAGTGGGTGAATAATGAATTTAATAAATAGATATTAAAGATCTTACAAATTCTAATAATACTATAAACAATAATGCACTTTCGTTAGTCACGGACGGTCAGACGCCTGAACTATTTGTGTCTAATGTCTAGACAAACTATATTTGTACCGCGGATTCACTCGCGTCACGTCTATTTACGAGTTGTCATAACGTCAAACGATGTTATGGAAACAAAGTCCGGAGAAAAAAAAACTGTGTTAATGGTTAAAACAGTCTGCATTTTGAAGGACAAATAGTATAATTTTGTAGATTAGAGATTAATTTAGTGCTAAGAATAATTTTGTACCGTGCTATACATTTCTATACTTTTTACTGTACTATGAGATATATAATGTAAAACTACAAGGAACTAACAAGCACTTTTGTTATACTCATAAAATCCGAGAGAGTTCTGAATAAAGAATAATCATAATAATATCATATTTTGTCTTTAAAAATGAGTAATTCGATAGTATCAACGACTATCCCCAATCAAAATCTAATCTTCCAATCAATCGATTGAAATTATAATTATAAACAAAAACATTAATTAGATCATCAGTACAGGGCACTAGGTGATCTTAGATGACCTGATCAAAATGAGGTTAAAAGTACTTAACCCTACCTACCCAATTTTATGGCTAAATTACCAATTTTCCTAAAACTTTTCGTAGTAATCATTCAAGACCGGGCCATACGTAGGTTACAAGGCGATGAAAGCTTAAAAGAGTTACAACTTTAATGCCCGGTTTCTTATACATTTAGCGATAGTTTATCTATTCAATAGCGTTTTTTATATGAACTTAAACGCTATTGAATAGATAAACTACCGCTAAATGTAGGTACTCAGAAACCGGGGGTAAGTCAGCTATTTTTTTATGAATTATTTACTGAAGCAAATATTATTTAGGCACAGTTGTCCCGGTTCCCTGTACGAGACAGTTATAGGAATTATCGTGAATTATAACTAAAGAAATAGCATGATGAATCAGAACTCTTACTATATCATATTTACACAATACACAGTAAGAATACGTAATGGAAAATATTGCCTATACATCGATGATTATGTAGAATCATTTATCTTGACACTTCAGTCTCGAGAGTATAACTGTCACGTGACACTGTCAAGAATTATGACAAATGCCTATTGGGTACTGAATTTGACTACTAGTTAAAACAGCTACTCTTTATGAAACGGCAAAAATGTTGTTAGTATGGAAATATTGGTGAAGGACATTAGTATAGAGTAATATTTCAGGAAGTAAAAACAAACAACGTTTCAACGAGGAATATAAGTTTTGTAAGATTGGGATAAGTTGAATAAATCTAATATAGAAATAAAAAGATGTTTTTCTTAATATTTAATATATCAAATTGTGCTAAAAAGTTCTAAAGCTTGTATGATATTGAATATTTTTCACCATCTTTTGCCTTCAAAATTGACTCTATCTCTCTATAATTTCTTTATATGTGTATGAAATCGCCGCTAGCAACAATCTACATAAATATTTAGTGTACTTTCATTGCAAAATAGACACCCGATATTCTATTGCTGAATAATTTCATAAGGTGTACCATAGACTATTGAAACTCTACCATAGTGAAGGGAGAATCGTGAGTGTTGTATTAGTTGCACATCATTAGTTATTATATAGCACATTAAAAGGAAAATTTGATAGTTTTGTTATGAAATAACTACTAGTTACTACATAAGAAAGGTGTAGATTTCTTGCAGGCAAAGGCAAGCGTGTAGGCAGAGGTGAATGAAATCCACCTACCACGCACGCTACCTATCTCCGGGCTACTATTGAGAAATATTCTAACATAAGCAAGAAAAGTCCTACCGTACTTTGCCTGACTCGGGAATGGAACCTCATATCTACCTCACGATTAGCAATCGGATAGTTCTAGAATACTGCAGTATAGAAAACTTTAAACCCACCTCCGCCACTTTCAGCTTCGTACAATCTCAATGTGTATCTAATTAAAACCACCATTTTTTTAAACACGAAAAATAATCAATATTCACTACAACTGCACTACGGTGTACTCGATTCCAATGCACAAATTATACTAAATAGAAAAAGTTAACATTCCAAATATGAAACCTCGGTGGGCTGACCATAGATAAGAAAACAATAGGGATGTAGACTAATGAGGTTAAAGTCTTTACAGATTATTACAAACATTCTCGAAAAAAGGATTAAAAGTTATTAAAGACAAAAATAAGAGTATTGTTTTGTAAAAAAAGTAACGGTATGATGTGGTAATTTGTTTTTGACAATTAATTGTTTTTGGCGAGAAATTAACTAAGTGCCAAAAATATGGCGATCCGATTTGAGTTATTTGTGGCTCCAGTTGCTATTTGTTTTGTAATTAATGTTCAAGCTGTTTAAATAAGATCATTCTATAATTCTTTTGAACGAATACAATAAATATTTTTCCTTGATTTGAACAAAATACGAAAGGTTGAAAACAAATATTGTGTACATACTTACTTAAACAAATTAAAGAGGACGGTATTTTTAAAGAATTTATCAAAAAATAAATGTTACTAATATTATAAATGTTTGTGAAACCTTAATTATTTTAAACGAAAACTACAAAACCGTTTTTAATGAATATTGATAGACAGATAAACAACAAACACAGAGAAAGCTAGATTAACACACACTTAGGATACTTTTCACCACGGGAAATTAATTCACGCGTGGAATTTCATCATTTCACGCGCACAAAGTCGCGGACAGAAGAATTATACAAAATCTTAACAAATTTAATAATAAATAATAATAATTACAAGATTACTTACTTATTATAAGATAAACACTGTACAACTTCATTTTTGGGACTCATTAAAGCAAGATTTTTTCACAATGAAACAACGACCGTTTGCAACGAAATCTCGTTGGAGTGTCAAGTTTTTTCTGCGCAGAACCACAGATAAATAATCAAAGATAAAAGGGATATAAAAATAGAATATTGGATGTAGTAACATGCCCATGTATGGCTTTATAAGAACAATAAGAATAACTTACTACGCATCGACATGAAAAGTACTGGCAGATAAGGCTTTTGTTTTTATCCGTTGCTGCCTCTTGAAATAGTTGTAACCTATAAAAATAGTCGTATTTATTAATATTGACCAATAGATATGGTTTGATATCTATTTCCGTGTGATCTTAGTAAACAGGAGATGAAAATACTATCTTTAACGTAATAAGAATTAAAATTATGAAATTCAAAAGCAAAATCTGAAATTATTTTGTAAAAATTAGTTCCGGGTTTAACTACTTACCGATTCGTTATCTACCATATAATACTATATATCTAGTTAACTTGCGTTATATTTATTTCAATGAATTTTAGCTGAATTTTACAAATAAATGGGCTCTTATGTCCATTTTTGTTAAGCACTCTATTTTAAAGGCATTTTTAAACAAATTTACTATATCTTCCATAATTTTGTTACGTAAAGTGCATTAATGTTATAGTAAAGTAATTTAGTATGTATTAATATTCTTCTTTCTGTCTTCATTGTCTAATAACTATGCAGGAAGCCAAACAATATCAAACACAAGCCTCTAGACACATGCCTCGCAAGATTTATTACCATTTAAAACGAGGAAGCACATTCCGATACCAACGTGAATACTAAACAAATACTGAGAATTTTAATTAAAATGTTATTATTTACTTTGACATAATGTAGAAGTTAAAATGTAAAAAAAAAATGTTTGTGTTCTAGGCTGTATAGGTTTGTTTCACTTAGGAAAAAAAACAATCGAAACATTTTTTGAATTAGAAATTATTTTTTTGGGTTCCATTTTTTTTGTACTTAAAGTTATACTAATTATTACCATTCGTTATTTTGTAAATGTTGAAAACGAAAATAACGAAACAGACATATTTTCTTTACATAAATTATGATGACAACACCTAGAATATTGGCTCATTCCAACAATCAATCAATGTTTTCTATTCGTCTGTCAGACAGTTGGAAAAACACAATAATACTCGATTTATAACCGATAGGTACTGATTTAATACTCAATTTCTATAATACCTAGCTAATTTCCGAACTCAATAGTACACTGCCATTCAAAATAATGCATCCACAAAAGTTCGACAAAAAGGATGTACCGTTACAAATGCGGCCAAATAAATTCGCCCACACATCGAGGATAGTATGTTAAGTACATGAACTACCTGACGAGAATCGAATACGATCCTCGTACTCGATTTCGCTTCCAATTCGAATGATCCGCTTTTTACTGAGATGACCTTTTGATTTAGGTGTAGAGCTAATCGAATCGGAAAGTATTGTCACCATTTGCACTTAAATTTTGTTGACCTACTAGCTTTGTAGTACAACTAAACTATCTGAGTGTATGTAGGAAGAAATACACTATTAAGTCACTCGACAAAAAATCCGCCGATTTTTTTATTGTTACCTATTTTCTTTTTTTAAAAGACTACTCCCCCACTTTGTTTCGTCGTTCTTGGATGTAGGCAGCCTAAGACCGGGTGTTATAGAATTCTATGGTGAATGCCTTTGTTCAACAGCAGACATCTTTTCTAACCTACATGATGAACCAAATATCCTGTAGTAAACAGTAATGAATAAGGATATGTATCGACACGTACCAATAAAATAATAGTCGTCCAACTTAAGCATTGATAACCATCAATATAGGACCACATACTAAACTTTATCACAAAGTACAGTAATTAATATGCTTAACGCAGTGTGATATTGAATACTTGCATGTAATAAATATAATATAATTTGATGAACGTCGTTTAGTTGCGAGACGCGGCGCAGGCGCAGGTTATACTGACACATACCAATGCGTTTGTTGCCAGGTCACAGTAGCATAATATCTTGTACCCGCGACATCGTTTGGACTATTCCGGGGGCCAAAAGTATCCTATTTGTTAATCCAGATACTAAACTATTTCCTAAATACTTATGCTCGTGACTTCGTCCGTGTGGAGCTTTTATGTAATTATTCAGATTTTAAAAGATCTATTCAATAATTATTCAAAAGTCGCTTCTACCCATGGTTTTTCAGAATAAAAAGTCTACGTAGTATCTGTTTATTACAATATAAGTTCGCGTAAAAAGATTTACCGTAACCTATCCTATGTTTTAATCTAGATTATGTAGTGTAGCGTAACATAGGCGATAGTAGTGTCCCGCGTTAATGCACGAAAATCTATTTATGTCACACCACAAATTCATTCAGTAGTTATTGTTACTAAGTATCATAATAAACTTTCAAACAAGATTTATAACATAAGGATACTTTTCATCTGATTAAGAGCAAAATGACATGCCATACCAGTGACGTCTGCGGCAAAGAAAGATTTTATCTTTTTAAGTGATCGTTGACGTCATTTGATCACAATGTGATTGGAAAGAAATAAAAATAGTTTTCTCAGCGTGACAGGGATTTAAAGATTGTATATAACTATAAATAAAACATATAAATAGGAGTTATTTATCGGAAAACGTACGTTTGACCGATAAGTTTTCTATAAGAAAACAATAGACCAATAGCGCGATTCTCTACAATCGAAACCATACAAGCATTCTATACAATCGTGTCGAGAGTTTGATATTTAATATGTACTGCAAAAATAGTTACTACGACGCCCGCTAGAAGCGCTGATCAGATTTTCATACAAGATTTCTCGATAGCTAGCCGGTTGTCGATACTCGAAAGTAGAAGAGAATCGGGCTACTGATAACATTGAATGAATTTGCTTTGTTTTATGAAATAATAATCTTCGTAGAGAAGTAAAATGTATATTTTTATTAACTTGTAATTTAGTTCACTACAAAAAGCTTCGCCTCACTTACTCTAAGAAATATTAAATGTCACTTTATTTATCGTAAACTTTTAATTGCTCCATTAATATGCATCGAAAGATATTTCTGAACACTTTAAGAGCTGTGTAATTATATTTTTATTGCGAAATATTCAATTAAACTTTAGCGTTTCAATAGTCTGTTCGTTATTTTGTAAATTACATGAATACTTGAAACATTAATTTATGGTATTACGACTTTGCAAATCACAGAAAACAAGAAATCTGTAGTATCCCATCTTTTTTCGTGTTCTGAAGCAGCAGCAGTGATCAGTGCGAGAAACAATGTTTTTACTGCTTTTGAAAACCTATACTACCTATGTAAGTTTAACTCTAAGTTTCGACAAAGTTTGGTAATCAAATGCAGAAATAAATTTCTCGTTAGATACTTTCATGAATCAGATTTAATAGGTTTATGATATTTTAATGCCTTTTTTTTTTCAAACGACGGAATCATGATTCGCATCCGAAGTTAGCGAAAAGGCTCATTCTTCGATGAATAGGCTTTCTGGTATGACATGACGCGATTATTACCTTATTACCAAAGCGTAAATTAAAAATTTTCTCCAACAAATCTCAAGACAGACTAGCTTCTCAACACTATAATGAGTAGTAATTAAGGCCAGAAAAATGTAAACAACGCAGGTAGTCTCCCACGGGTCTGTGAACGTTGATCATGCGACGCGGCCGCCGTGACGGCTTCTTCCTGAAGGAGCTGGCGGCAAAAAAACGTGTTTACTACCCGTGAGAATAGAATTATGGGTGGAATTAGTACTGTTGAAAGGAACTATTGTTTCTACAGTCGAACGGTTGGCAGGATATTTAAAGATATGGAAAAAGGGTCGTTTCTGGTTGCGATTGTTTGATGGAGTTTGATAAAATATGTGATGGTTAGTCCAATCTAAGGTCAAAATAGGTGTGAATAATAAAAAGAAATCGGAAGAGTAGAGACCTAAGATTGATTAAATATAACCTTTGATATTAGATTTATAAAATAGCTGAATGAATTTGACGGATTGTCTTGTTGGTTCTTGCGAATTGATTGTTAAATTCTTGAATCGCATTTATCTAGTTCTTACTGTTGACAAGAGAACATTATTTTCTCAGTAAGACACGATTGCAATACAAAGAAAGATTGACATAAAGATCACTGTTACTTTTATTATAAAACAATCTACAATTACACATAACATGAGAGAAATCAACAAAAAAGCAGAATTCAATGTCAATACGATACCGATTAACACTTTCGAGTGATTTTTTGTTCATGTTCATGATTCTCAAGCAAAACCAAAGAAAGTAATGCGTTGTTTTCATGATGGTATCGGAACAATGGGTGAGGAGACAATGCACAGAGCTCCCACGTGAAAGTGCTTCTGTTTGTATGTCACTCCGTCCGCTTCCAAGGAGAGGTTAAACATCACTGTCTATTGAAAGCTTGTTAAATATAGTTGACAGATATCTATGAAGTGTTCGATGACTAAAGAAGTTGTTTAAGATGTAGGGATACGTTAAGATGATGGGTTTGGCTTGTGGCTCTAGGTTATTGAATTTTTCTCAATCAAATGATTTCGTCTCTTATAAATCCCGCCACCTTGCTTTTGGTCAAAAATGTTGCCTATTAACGAAATTGGCAATATTTGGTCTACTAAAGACCTAACGTCTGCCTCATTTGGGGATGACACTTTTGCCTAACAAGGGTATAACAATGGATCTTATTAACATAACTCGTTGAGTTACAGTGCAGTACATACATGCGATAGATTATTTTAATCGTGATAGTATCACGCCTTTAATCTTACTTTTTTTTTTTTTTTTTATACTGGACAGCCTATTACGAGTACTGCACACCTGACTTTTCTCGAAGACATCGCCGATATGATCTGTTTATGTCTTTCTAGGGCGTCCCTTCCCGGCGTTCCCATTCACGTTCGCACAGGGCGCTCAGTAAATTTTATTCGTCAATCTTCATTAAGGAAACACATTCGAATAATTACAAGATATTAATTGATACAAGAAAATCTCACTTAACAAACGCGTAAATGTTTTGACGGAAAGATTCAGCACACAATGGTATTATAAATATTGAACGTGGATGTTTGCTTCCCGCAGTGAATGGAAATTAAACGGTAAATATGACATTTGTTGATATAACAACACGACACCCGGAAAACTTGATTTCGTTTTCAATAACACGTTGATGGACGTTATCGTGTATCTAATAATCATTCGGATCGAGTGTTTACGTGAATTCGATCGAGAAAATTCTGTTAAGTCTGGAAACATTGTATAGTTTAAGGAAAACTTCATGCAACCTGTACGGGACTAGCCTATTGCATAATCTTACTAAGTATCTAATAAAATATCTCACCGCAATAAAAATAAGTTTGTCCTTTTAGTTAATCTGAACATTGATCATGGAACCTAATGGAATGGAATGGAAATTAATCTTATACAACGATATTCTCCGTCATCTTCTCAAGGCAACACAACAAAACAACATAAAATCTTTAACCTCAGTGCATTTGAGAAAATAATTTCAAAATCTGTTCAGCAGCTTTCAAACTAACAGCTAAGCTAGCTAAGCACCCGTAGACGGACTGGAAGACAGTTCTCAATACATCGTGTCTTAACAAAACGAGAGTGGTTTTGTAAATGCTGTAGTGCCTTTTCATCAACAATACCAAAATCAGTGCACGGAACTAGGTGCAAAGTTAAGTGAGTTTGTTTGTTACATACTGACACAAAAACTGCTAATCCTATTGATATGCAACTTTCACTAAACTACTGTAAGTGTCAGCCACTTAATGGAATTCTGCATTGTATTCTTTGAAATGGCCAGCGATCCTATTCGATTCTGTTCAGAAATAAAAGTGATAAATCACGAACTCGAATGGCTCTACTTCCTTTTAAATAAGCACTTAATTTGTTACACCTATTAGATTTGATTAAATTATTGTACACACTCAGTTCGACATAGTTTTGATAAAGTAACACGGCAAAATGGCATAGCTTATGCCGTGTGAAAGAGAACTAAATAAAACCTGACATAAAACCTGCCACAAACATTTTGGGAAAGTCCATCTCCCACATTCACATTCTTATAATTTCGTATGATACCTTTTATGAAAGTACTAAGAAAAGACCTAAAGCAGATATACTGTAACATTAAAGTGAACATAGTAAAATGATATCAATATTTCTACCGACCATTGGTGCTTTGTTATTTTAGTGCCATTCTCAATATTCTTAGCTAAGAACTCATACAATACTGACTCATATCCTTTTAAGGGAACAATCTTATTCAAACTGACTATAACTGGCTACCTATTATTCACGCATACATTAAAAGAAAAAAACAGCTACTTTATATTAGCGGTGACGATGTTCAACAAAAACTATGGCTAATTAATACCGCGCCAAAATTTGAATACAGAATACCAATTTGTTTGATACAGTTCTGAAATTGGAACACATTACACTAAATTCTTTTTCTTAAAAGTAAAACAAGTAAAAAAAATGTTGTATGTGTGTTTATGGTAAAATAATATATATTTATTCCTTACGTTAAATTATTTTAAGGAAAGATTAAAAAACTAAGAATAAGTTTTGATTACATATGTTCTGTTTTTTTAATAAATCCCTATCCTAGCTTTTATGAATTTTTGTTAAGCCCCTAGGCTACAAAAAAGCGAAACGAACAAAGCATAATTCACAATCACAAAATAAGTAGTAGATAATGACACTTATTAATCGCGTACATTTTTAGAAAGCTTTAAGTGTTGGGACATTTTTATTTCTTCATTCAAATCATTTATTTTAATCAGTGGCCATTGTCAAAGGACATATTCAAAATGAAATTCTAGCCGCATAGGTAAGTTGGTAAGCATCCTACGCTGCATCGAATAAAGGCTTAGTGTGGGCGATACGATGTCAAATTTGGACAATTACTATAATTTGTATGAACTAGGTCACTTGTGAACGCCCAGGACACGAATGACTAATGGCAATTGTCAAAATAATGAGCTAAATAATGCGAGAGTGGGCTACATTAGCCATTATTTGATTAGCGGTAAATTTTAGGTCACGAATGGAGAAATTATTGTGATTGAAGGCTGAATTAATCGAAAAAATAATGAAATTGAATGACTGAAAGCGCAACTAACTGGTCTTTATGTAGGTAGTACGAGGATAAATGTGTTTTAGGACTTTCTTTTCATATAATAATATAGGAATGAATAGAAAGGTTCTGATATTTTATAACAATTAATCGTAAAATCTTAATTGGCAAAACATATAAGTATGCATAGTTACTGTTTTGTTTTGAAAACACGTTTAAAAGATTCCATCAAACAATGTCAATATGAACACGATTTATTATTCAAATGCATTTATAACACCGAATATAGCTGACCAAAACCAATTATTAACAATTATAACTGGATGCGAAACACCTTAGAAAACGATAATTGATTTAACTTTGAATCTCAAATCTTTGGCCGTGATTTCTTAACCAACAAATTAGCTAAAAGCATTATTACCCAGGAAATACGAAATAAAAGAATTAAGCAAAAGCCCATAATGGGCATTCATCAAAACAAAATGGCGGATGGCACAATGGACACAAACAACCTCCTTTGTCGAAAGAAGTAATGAATTGAGACGATCTTGAACCAAAAACAATAGTTAATAGTTTTACGGCATTGGTAGGTATGTTCCGGTAATGCTTAATGCTGAAGGATTTGCAACGCGAGCCGAATTTCAACAATTTTACGGCTACTGTCAAAGGCTGTTCTTTCCTGTGTGGCTTCTTTCAGAGGAAAATAACACCATTTTATTAAATTTTTAGTATTCCTAAGAAAAGGCTTTGCATTTGTTGTTTTGTTTACAAAAGATAAGTGATAACGTGTACGAATATTGTGAAGCAAAACAAGACAAATGCAATTTCATGTTTTTCATATTTGTTACTAAAGTTTTGGTTTTCCACCAGTTTTGAAATCCCCGTCATAATCTGTTACTATTTTTAAGTATCGTACCTACTAACTTGATTTGTTATTTTGACCTAGTTATCTAATAGTCATTGTTTACTTATCACTTGAACTCAAACTAGTTAGTAAGTTCAAAACGTAGTAAAATGTCCTGCAATCTTATCTAGATGCAGAATCAAGATAAATCATAATATTCAGAGCATTGATAAAGGCACCGATGATCTAATTTGTCGAGTGAATGACATTTAAATAAAAATGTGGGACAATGACACATTTGATTACGGCAGCCATTGATAGTGCTCGAGGCCGACTTAATAATTACTGATGTCATGTTTCATGTGAGCATCAAATGTAGAGGGCTTTAGACAGGGGGATTCACAAATATTGTTATCAAATAAAAAGTATTTAGAAATGATTACTGTTGATAAATTTTACATATGTATTTTAATGCAAATAACTTATGAAAAGCGAAATTAAGTTGTTTATTTCGGGAAGGGATACCAAAGACAAATCCGTTAATTAGTTTTTTTTAAGCAGCGACCATATCTAATATATTAGCTACTGTTGCTGCTTCGATTTGTCTTTGTATTAAAAAGGAAGCAATTAACCCCTTTGCTCTAACCAATAAATATAACATTGCAACAAAAAATATGTAAATATTCAGACAATGAAACAACCTCGAAGGTGCATTCATCCTTGTACACTAGATTTTATCGAAGCACTCATTTTACTTGTAGATGAGGACCTGTCAAACAATACCACAGATAAAAAAATATATATTGGACTTGTTCGATATTCAAAGATTTAAGATAAAGAGTAACTAGTGGTCATACAAACGATTGAAATTCGATTGCAATACTTTTTTTTTCGTTCAGCGCTCGCTATGTGAGCAGTGTATTAAAGGGAGTCTCAAAGATTTTTCAGCATTAACTAATTTCATAGCCAAACCCAAAATTTGTCGCTGTTTCATACAAAACGACACAATGTATTTTCATTTACACACGGATAGTTTTTATAACCAGTATGATAAGTTGTTTTTATAACAGGAGATATTTTATACCCTAGGACATTTTCTACGCGAGCGAAGACGCGGGCAGAAGTTAGTGCTATAACAATGTCGATAGCCAGTAAAGGATTGCGTAGCAGAAATGCTTATGATAATGAGCAGTTAAAACAAGATGTGAGGCCATGCTATTTGATTTGTGAATATTTGACGTTGTCTACATTACGATTTACAATAGAATAAATTAAAAATCGCGAGATTGTTTGATTTGTTCATTTTTTTGCAAGTGATACCGGTTTTTGGTATTTATATACCTGTCGTTTGTATATTAAAATGCGAGTTTTACTACTTAATGAACGCTTTACTATAAAGCATATTTCTTAAAATTTAACGATAATAGACTTGTAGTTTAGATTAACCGTGATTTTATTTGTTTATAGACAAACTTTAAAAAAGGAGGTGGTTCTTAATGAGTTTGTACGTTTTGTTTTATATACTTAATAACAGCGCTATAGTCCAACAACCTAGAATACAAAACCTAAGAATCATGTGTAGTTAAAAAATAAAGTACCAGTTTCATGCAGGCCACCACTAGCTGCATAGGCCTGCTAGTCGCTGATGATTTAAATCCTAAATTTTCTATATCTCTGCCATTCGCAAACCTTGCTTGCAAGGCTCTCTACTAAGTTGTTAGACTATAGTTTCCATATTTCAACTAACGCGACAAATAGCCTTACTTAAGCGTTCAACTCGCATATTTCTGTACATTTTGGCATTGTAGTTTTAGAGCGAGTGACGTCATCAACGCATACAAATTGCCGGCATATTGCCACGCCCGAGGGCAGCGGTGAACAAACTTCGTTTGTTATGCCGACATTGAATTTTACAGCTTTAAAGGCTAAAATGCAAAATGCAAAGCCTTGTTTGCTAAATTTAAATTTAGAGTCTACATTGCAGCAAAATAGAGATTTAAATAAATGTTTATACGATTATGCAATGTATTTTTACGTCAAAAATATTTTATTGGTCTCCTGAGGGAATAGTGAGATTACTCTTTCAAAACTAACATTTTCAGTATCTAAATATGTACGAAAGGAATACAGGTGCTAGAACTAATCAACTAAAAGAAGAATACTTCGTAAGAGCAGTTTGATGGAAGTAGAAATATTAAGTACCTAGAGCAAATTTTATGTTCAAATTAGTAATTAAACACAGACGGACAAATAGAACGCTTGTAAATAACACTCGTGGGCACAAAAAAACCTTAGAAGACATTAGATACAAAATACTCGTATAATTTGTTATAATATAAAATTAGAATCCTATTATATACTTATTACGCCCACCAAATAATTTTAAAATTGAATAACGGTCCTTGTTATTGGTCAATTGATGCGCCGTAACGAATTAATTTTAAATCATTATAGCGGTACCTATAAATATGAAAAACTGCTCAACTTATTAATAGTATTAAAGTACCTAACTAATAAGGTGTTATGTTTTACTTTGCCATTTATTAGTAAGTTAGTGTAAAATTACATTTATCTTCTAAGATCAACCACATCAATTGGGTTGATATCTTATTTTAAACGTATCCAAGATATTGTACACCAATCATCATCAGCATAGCATTTCTTCCAACACCCTTCGGTAAGACTGGTTGTCAGGCTTTCAAGCTTCTGACGACTACTGTCAAAGATCTTTGAGAATGACAGCCGGGACCTACGTTATAACGTGCCTTTCGAAACACGGAGGAACTCAATATGGTCACATTGGTCACCCATCTACGGTACAACCTCAGCCAGGGTAGCTTAACCTCAAAGATCCGCGCGGCTGTAGTTAACTGAGCCACGAGCTCATCAAGAAATTGTACTCCAATGAGCCATAAAAACTTGCGTGCAAGTTTTCCCCACAAACAATAATGATTTACAGCTATATTTGGTCCGAAACCATAAGCAATAAACAGTAGGGAGAGCAATATCAAATTGTGTAGATCATTCACCGTTACACAGCGACCACAACCGTTGCCCACAAAAAATATCTATGGAATAAAAACTAGTTTCCAACGCCAGACATTGCGACGAATTAAAAAAAAGAAACATTGTCGGAAGAATTTAAATGTCGAATTTATTAATTGTTTTGACAATTAAAACAAAATGGTGAAGGTGAACGATCTATGTATGAAAAAATAGCAGAAATCTTTTTTGTTAATGTCAAGGAAAATTTAGGAAACTAACACGAAATGTGACCGGAAATATTTTGTTTTAATTTATTTACACGGAATTATTGAAAGCCAATAATATTTCAAGACTCTACCGGGGAAAATGCATTGACATTGAGCTAAATAATTTCGAAATATGGCAACCGCGTAATAGAGCATTGTCATGTATGATTTTTTAACAGGCAGCAAGAGTTTTTCTTGTATTAAAATAAATTTAGTATGTGCTTCCCGACTGATTTATCGTCCGTAACATTATCTTAGAATAAGCTTACCTACAACAAAGCAAATTCAATTGATGAAGGACGCGCTATGCTAAATACGCATTTATTTAACAAAGATTAAGTGACGACTATTTTGAATTTAAAATTCCAGTTGAGTATCAAAACAATTATGAAAACAATTCAGTGGCAGTGAAAAATATGTTAGAGTTTTGACTCGGCTTAACTATTTATATTTTGACTCTATGCTTTTATGGCAATCTTTTTTGCTACTCTGTGACATAGACGAAACACTATTTATAATTTAATCTGTACTCATAATAAATTGCCTAATTACAAACTGCGTATAGCCTACAGCGATAACAAACAAATCAATTAGAATTTAAAAGGCAACAATATTTCAAGATCAAGTTGAAATCATTTCATAATTGGAACCAGATCAATTGGTTTTATGACTGTATGAAAAAAAATAACCATTAGGCTGATTGTCGCAACAAGGTCGAAATAAAAAAAAACTGTTTGTAATTTATGTAAATAGGTATCAGGTAAGTATATAGAAAAAACTACTTGTAAAGAATCGATTATTTGCATATTATAGGAAGTCAATGTTATCTGAAAGTTCGGAATGAAAAACATAATAAGTTCCATTAAATAATCAAGTTGACTCGGCTACTGACAACTAATCGCGACGTCAAACAAATTAAATAACGCATAATCACTTTTGTCCTCATACCATATTAAATAATGATCATGAAACGCGAAAGTTTAAAGTTATGCCATCGACATCAGTCATGAGTAAAATTACTCTTAATGTACTTCACATTATTGACATCTGTCACTTGAAGACCACAGACAAAAAGTAGCAAACTTCTTTTTCGTAAAACTAGTTTCATTAATAAAAAAAAAGTGAATGTAACTTTTAATAAAGCACGAGATTTAAAAACAAACAATTTGACTTAATAATGTTATGTAACGGCGGCCATTTTATATTTTTATCTCGACTTTTACCATAGCGTGCAAGTAATTAAGTATGTTAACACTTGTTGTATGTTTACATAAATTAATTATAATGAGCGATCTTCTTTTATTATGTAAGAATGGGCAGGAAATGTTTCATGTAATATATGTAACAATATGATTACATGATCTTTCCATATGTTGGACGAATTAATTTAATCGCTCTCGAATCGAGTTATTTTTAATTTACATTATTTTCTCCAAACATAAGCTGCCTCATGTTATCGACAAGAATATATGCAAGGTAGACATCCCGTCTTCGACAACGTATCAGAATATGCTATTAAGATTTCCATTATTATACATTACTGTACAAAAATTCTGTCAGAAATAGTATATATTGTGTTCCCTATCACTTGATGAAATAAATTCAGTACAATTTACTACTTCATACCTGTACTTCAAGTCCAGGTAAGTTATAAAATAGTTAATTTCTCCAGTTACGTTTGGTTCCACGTAACAAGGAGCGAGTAACAAAATTATGGGTTACCACGCATGCCATAACAAAGGCTCGCCCCTTATTACGCGAGATATAACATAACTACTGAAACGTAGGCTTAAAGGCACCAATTACTTTAAAACTATTGCTTAAACACATAAATGAATCATTACTATCGATCATTGATCGTATCCGCTTCGAACTTCAAAAGGGATACAATTAGAACAATTACGTAACCCCATTCATACATTTCTATTAATATCTTGTTAGCAATGTGGACTCTATTTGATGGCAATTACAGCCGTCAGTGTGCGCATTTATTACACGAATCAAATCATGTGAGATCTGCAATTTGCTTTCACTGTTACTCTTAGCAAGTGATTTTACTATTTCTATTGAACTTTCTATTTAATACTGTACGTGCGTCTATTACGTGTGTTGTAATAAAAACAAGTAGTTTAATAAGTGTGTTTGGTTTGTAATGTGCTTGATACATAACAGAAATATTTGTTGGATTGGTTGGAGAACGGAAAAAGTGCTTCAAAAATGGACCAGTTGTATTGCTAACAACTTGGAAAGAAAGAAACCCATTCAACGTATAAAAGACACAGTCAAACAAGTATTCGTAGAATATTTTTGCAGGCCTCGGATTCGATCTTTGTAACTATCACTTACCTCGTCTTTACATACATCAATCAAACTGGTATTCCATTATACTAAATGGCAGGTTTGCTTACCTGAAACAAAAAAAAATAACACCATAAGTATACACAATCGACTAAAAATACATTAACGTAACTAGTTACAATTACAATACCAAGAATCAAAAAACGAAAAAAAGACAGGAAGGAAAAGGGATGTACTGCCTTAAGCACAAATTATAAACCAAATAAAAATATACTTCAATTACTTTACATCCCGAGTAAAGCCATCATTAGCGATAGCAATAGCAACTGTCATTAACGTGTATGTATATACACGTAATACCGGACAAAGCAGTTAGCGAGCGGCGACCGTCAAATTCACTTTGCGGTGCTGTAACTCTTGCGCAAGTTGCCAGGTGGACATGACAGTACAATTATGCTATTATGAACTTGAATTCGTAAGGTTTGCAATTAGGCGGTAAGAAAATTGCAGTGATTTAACTTTTTAAACAGGTGGCTAATTATAGGCTTACTTCCTTAAAATTTGACGGTACAGGGACAGGAGCCTACAGCGAAATTCTTTACTTAGGTCTATTAAAATATTGAACCCGACAAATTAACCAAATAGTGTAAAATAAATTAGAAAAGGCCAATAGTAATTTTCCCGCACCAGAAATCGCACCCAAGACTACATGATCAGTAGTCGGATACACTACCGACCGCATATGAGAGGCAGACATATGTATATGTACCATAATTGCAAATGGTTGAGTTATAAGTATCTGGCCTACGAAAGAAGACCTATTTGTCTTTTAAATACTTAGCTTTTGCCTCCTCGATCGCTTATCTATTACAATTATTTTCAAATACATTTCGCCATACTATTAAATATCAATTCAATAACAACATTTTGTTTTGAAGTTCTGTAATCATCACAATTTTCGCGCGAAACGTGACAAATAACACTTAGGCAAAGGTCGAGAGTATTCTGCCTCATCGACGTTTCACGTATGTCTTAATGAGGCACAAGTATCGCCTTTGGATGCCAGTTTCACTTCACTATTACAATCTATTAGAATGACAACTTTGACAGCTCGTAATGGCGGTAATAAGATGTCAATTTTAAAACTGTTATTAGTAAATTCCTATTATTATCTTACTGTAAAACGTGACTGCCCTTTTTAACACATTAGCAGTTTCTACCTTATATAGTTAAAGTAGTACGTGGATAGTTAATTCCGAAAACCATTTTTTTTTCTCAGAGTGACAATCAACACAGTCTTTCGATATTAGAGAAATAATGATATTTCAATATCAAAATAAATTACTGATATTTCAATCTAAAGGCCCTGAAGGCTTATTTGTTTATTGCATGGCTTATAAATTACGCAATTTTCAAATCAGATTTTTAAAATCATTATCCTTGTAGCCAGCAAATTTCTTAATATGTTAGTTTTACTTCTTAATAGCACAAGTAAATATGCAAATTCGCAATCTTTTGCAACGCACCATAAATTGGTTTTAAACCGTAAATCATAATTGGCAATAATTTAAATGGAAGCGACAATATATTTAACAGTCCGAAACAGAATATGGAGCGTGAAACTCAAGGTGATCTTGTAATGTATGTTAGTAATTATCTCTGAACAAGGTCTCTAAATGACTGATATTGGGCAAAACTACGTATTAAAATTATTGGTACTTGGAAGACTCTATTTATCACACGAAGAAACAAACATATTGAGATTTGCATATATCCCTGCGAATAAATTATAAAAGGAACATATAATTATTTGGAAAAACAATTGTATATTAATGTATACCTATTGCTCTATAATCACAGCGTATTATAAAGATAACACACTTGAATATATACAGAAAAGGACTTGCTGAAATAAATGTAGACATCGTAAGGAGGTGGTATTAAGCTATGCTATTTTGGAAGTCTATAGGTACATGCAGTATGTCTTACAAGGGCTAGTAAAAACCTTCAAAAAACAACATCCTTCCGTCAGGCGTCATCAATAACCGTATACCTAACGAGGAAGTAAAACATTACCTTCATCGCAAGTTCATACAAAAACCTCAAACATTTACCAAGACTAGGCTATGTAAATCTCATAATCTTAATCTAACTAAGCTTGAACGGAATTCCTGATACTCAGATAATACAGCAAGTAATTAGTCCTTGGTTACATTATTTTGTATTAAACCATTTGATAGACATTACACAATATCTTTTACAAATGGATAAGATAAAAATAAAATAATTAGGTGTAATCTGATTATTGTGAATTTAAATTAAACCGTATCTCGATACACTTTACAATCAGATAGTGATAATGACAAAGCAAAAGAGTAAAGAAATTAATGGAATAAAAGACAACGATCTATTACGAAAACTTGCAAAATCGGGAAGAGAAAAACCTAATTTAATTTGTCAATAACAGAGACAGAAATGTTTGCTAAAGATATGTAAGTCATACAAGAAACTGTAGAGAGATTTCAAGTTTACCAAGCTCAAATAACATTCAATTTAAACTAAGCTTGATAGCAATCAAGGTTCAACAAAGACGAAGAAAACAATTCCACATTACGCCATCACACAAAGACGATCGTCCCTGGCATTCAAGAACAAAACAAGCTTGATAACATTAGCTAAGAAAGTTACATCACGAAGCATTCAAACGCTAAGACATCTTAGACCACCCATCAGCACATTAGTGTTTCACTAATGTTATTCAAAGTAATGTCGGGCTCGACCTTGTAGCGACAAACTGGTCGGGGCTGGTCGCCGTGGCCGGTATCAACATCGGATCGCACGATCCCGTTACCTATCTCATTCGTATAACGGACTCCCGATCAGCTTAATGGACATGCGCACTTGCTACGCTAGAGTAAACATTTTCAACTCCAGCATTCGATTGTCACGGATGTTTGATTAGTGTTACGTCACAGATTTGCATTGAAGACTCGTTTTGTATAGCGAATTGCATTTTTTATGCAGATTTATTTGGAATATTTATTAGCAATACTGGTATTTTATTTTGTCGCTTATGGTCACAGTCAAGTATGACGGTCAAGAGCCAGTTCACAGATCACGGATGAACATTTTGGGCTTTCAGAATCCCCAGACATATTCATGAGATCATCAATGATTATGGATCTTATCACTGTTAACTTTGATAATCACAAGTGCATTCATTATATTATGTGTAGGCAATTATGATTTTTAGCGTTTCGCCCACAATTGGACATAATAAACGAGATATTTGTCATTAAGTGTCGTCAGGATTATTGTAAAAATATCACCTAAATTCCCTTTCCAACATGTTATAGAAAAAATAACATCCCGTGCTTAACTCACCCGTGTTACTAACTAACAAGAAAAATACTTGTAATTTAGACTCATTCGACCCAAATAAAGCAAATATTTGTGAAGCATAATCACACTTAGTATGACAAGTGAACAGGTAGTCTAAGCGCCGTTACTTAGGTTCCAATAGTCGAGTGTGGCTTGAGTGGATGAATGAATGTGCCTACGCACTTATAACTGTAAGCCCGGGAGCCTGACTATTATCAACTGTGTTCTCGATGCTATGATAGTTATCTACTCGAATACTCGTTTCCTGGCGAGTCCAGTAACCTATTTAGCATGGAAACCTGTACGACTCGTTCGAAGGTGCGATAGAGGGCTATTTGTCCTTAGACGTAGTGTGAAGTTAGATAAAAAGATTTGCATGCACATTCTTTGAGCTTCATTTATGAGTGTATCGGTACAGAAAGCAAAAAAGGATTGGGTAATTGATGGTTCTATAACTGAAAGACTTCTTACTTGCCAAAATATTAGGTTGGGGAAAGTCTTTTCGCATTATAGTATGCATAAACTTGTAGTAAATACACTTCATTAGGTTTCTTTCAGTGAGCTCGTGAGGTACCCAAATATCGAGCTCTTTTGTGTAGAGAAAAGATTTTATTACAAGTTAATACATACTATAATGCGAAAAGACTTTTTCCGCGACCTAATATTTAAATTGATCAACAGAAACGAAAAGCTGAAAGGTTTGAATGAAAAAGATTGTGGTTTCTAATTCGTTGACAGTAAAAGTGTTTTGTAAGAAAGAAATCTGTTATTCTCTTTAGCTTCTCTTTATCTTTAGAGCAATGCCTTCCTAATCCTCCACTTACAGTTGTTTGTAAATCTTTTAATTCCTGAGTTGTAAAGAAATTAAGGACTCGTAATTATGTTTTTATTATTTTGTTTTCATTGACGTCAAAGTTTCTAGTTTGGGATTAAATTAGATTTCCTAGGATTCCTTTTGTGTTCTTTGAAATAGATAATATTTACTCCTGATCTTAATAATAAGGTTTGGTATTGCGTCTCTATTGGTTTATGCAGACAGCCAATTTCAGCCCTTAGAGCGATCTAATATCTATAACTAGATCTCTACGATCCAGATAAGAAAATTCTAAAAGTAAAAGTAGTCAAAGGTAGCAAATAAATTCATCAATGTGCCGGTGACGGTCAAGTGCGTCATGTAGTTTAACGACTATCTGATTTGCAATTCTGTAGGTGCGGCCAGAACTTCACTAAAGAAAGGAAGGTTACTTGAAATTGCGATGCCAGCAATCGTTTCTTCTTGGTGTCCGGTTTTCTCAAACCTGTTGATTATGGAATGCGGGCCCAACGTTGATGTACACTCGTGGGAATAAATTTATATGCATTTCTTCTTTTTCGTATAAGTAGTGGTAGTTAAGTTTCAAAATTATTCATGCCCCTTGCAGACCTCTGAGTTGATTATTATAGGACAGTTACATTAATTCTATCAATGGCAACATCTAGGGCGTATCATGCCCTGTCATATATATAAACCTATCCTAAGTATTTCAATAGTCAACAAAATACTTGCCTTTCAGCATGCAATCTTGATACTCTTATGCTATTTTTATTTTTCAATACTTATACACGAGAGACAACTAGATAATCAAGAGAAGACTTATACTGTACATGAAGAGTTACTTCTAAGTTATCAATAAAAACAATGTAAAAAAGTGTGTCATCATCTTCATATTATTGCTCGCGACTGTACAAAAGCTTTTATACAAAACACCGGGCGTGTAATGTCGATTGCTTTCTTACAATTAATAGGTTCTATCCGAGCACGAGATTGTTGATTTCACAACAGATTTATTGGCTGCCGGTGACTTGTGTCCGCACTCACCGCAGTCTCAGGAATTCCGATAACGTCGATATACTGAATACGATTAGAAGAGTATTTATAATATGAAAGTGATTTGATGCATTATCTTACAAAAGATGGACATTAACGAGATCATGTAAGCAATAGACGTCTCGGCCAGCTTACAATGATATAGTTCGCAAGATGTCTGGTGCAGGGAAACTATGATAAATACAGTCACTCAGAACAATTGTTTTCAAAAAAATACATTTTATTCTTCTAAAGGACTAAAGTTGTGAGAAATTTAAGAAGCTCGCAATCACTTTCAAAGGCAGTATTCGGATAAAAAATTTAACCTATGGACATAATTTACTACAGCTTTATTTTGCCTTGAATAGTTTCTTTCAGAACACTATTCAAATGAACTTATATTACCTCCTTACAATATAAATATAGATAACAGTCTTCAAATAGTTATTCAATCGATCCCTAAGCTCTATCGTTGGCACTGAATCGTTCGCTTCTTGGAATCGACGACATTTTATTGGTTCATTGGCCTCCAACATCACTGCATCAGGCTTTTCAAGTAAATATAATTTAAACAGTTATATTAAAATAGGAAAACTAATAAAACAGTTGCAATTGGCAAGAATTTATTTATTTTATGGTTATTTTATAGTTTCATGCCGGTTCATCTTACTCACTCTATCTTTGGAACTGGCGATAAACAAAGGTAAAACTATCTATATATTTATGCGAATATATCACCAAATAAGAAGAAGAATTCTGCGGATAAAATTAATAACCATAAAAATTCAATTCAAATCAAGATGCATAAAATTACGCCTTAGCCAGAGAACAGAGAACGCCACTTGGTACGATCCTGACAATCTTCCTTAGTTTCATTTACATCCATGCATGTTGTGATACAGGACCGCAGGTTACGAGTACTATGCACCTGGCCTTTTCACAAGACATCACCGATATGATTTGCTTTTCTTTCTTACTTAATTTGTCAAAAAATCCTAAATTAATCCGAAAAAAAAATTACTAGACGACAGGAAAATCGGCACATATTCATCTAGATACCAGTTCAAGTAACACATATTCTACATACCAAAGAAATAACTTCTTTAGAATTCAACTTCCTCAATAAAAAACAGCGTTGTAGGCAAGGTTACGCATTGCATGCGAAAATAGAGAAACGGGCTCAGAAAAAGTGAACGCAATTGATTGGAAACGCGCTAATCGCATTAATCGGATTAGACTTGTAACAGTTTTTTATAACAAAATATTAAATGCTCTTGCCCTTCAAAAGCATTCTTTGTTACGATTGTTGACCGCTTCAGTTGATTTGTTGCAACTGTTTGAAAACAACATTTGGACTAGAGATTTGCGGTTTGGAAACGTGGAAAGTAGGTGTCAAAAGAATTGAAATTTTTCGTTGGTGTTGGACGAAGTTTATAATCGAATTTTCGGGGCTAGAATTAATGCTATATACCAAATATTAAATTATAAATGCTTAAATGTATCTACTAAGATATTAGATCGTTTCCAACTAATGTTTCATGGAATTTCGTCGTTAAAGCCTGAAATAAAATAGGCTTTGGAGGCCTGTTTTGAAACCATTAGTCGTATAGCGTACGTTAGAAATAAGACCCTAGACCATTTTTTATGGTACTAATGTAGCCCTATCTATAACAATGGATAGTAATTTAGCAACCTATTTTTAAATAACAAATACCTACGTTAAGCTATTCATCTTAAATTGAATGGCCACTGGTCTCGTGCAAAACGTACAGTATTTTATTGTTAGCCATTTTGTCACGTTCATTTACATTGTCAACTGATCTTGAAATATACGTTATTGCAGTTTCTTTAAGTAAAATATTCGCTATACAAATGTAAGACTTGAAACTTCATTGCTTTGTGACCGTGTGTTTGTTCTTAAAGTGTCAATGACCTGAATGATGTTTAAAAGAAACTTTTGCAAGAAAAGGTTTGATTTATCTTGAATTCTTCTCTATACTATAGTTCTCCAACATTCGCATTAGCACGCAAACGTGAATACCTGTGTATGCAGGACGATATTTGCCAAAGAATGCCAAGTTTTAAAGAACAAAACAGTCTGAGCAAACAATCAAACTACGAATATGTACAATTTTTTACACAAACGAATGACGATAAATTTTACAATTTTTAAAGCTTTTCCCATCTTACCTCTACTGTAACTCACTTTAGTCCTTAAAACATAAAATTGACAACGCGACGGGCCACACAATGTATAAATATTTACATATGTCATTATATCAAAATATTTATCACAATTTCGAATCAGAAGGAAAACGAACACGTTATTTATCAACCAAACTATAATCTCAAAGTACAAGAAAACCTGAATGTAACCTCAAACGTCCTTAAGTAGTGAGGAAGTAGATGTTTACACACAGGTACAAAGCCGACAGCCGTATAGCGCCGAGTTCCGAGAACGTTTACACCGCAAGTATTTATCTGTCACATACAATATACTACATGTTGATATAATTACGTGTGATTATATTTTTTTATTGTAAGTAGGCTTAGTACTGGTTTATTGTTAGTGTGCTGATAGGAAATAAGTTATGTAATGATTTGTGTATTTATGTTATAAAATTCAGTCGTCATTTCACTGTTAGCGATTCTATTTCAATCACTCTGCCACTTACATTATATGAGCTTAAACGCTATTGAACGGATAAACTATCGCTAAATGTACCTCAGAAATCGGGGGTTAAACATGTACATATATAGAGGTAATAAAGGCCTTTTGAGTGATACTGAAAATACAAACAATTATAACTTATCTCTATTTTAAGTGTCACTCAACTCAAAAATACACCAAAAAATTTATCCTGAAAACAGACACAGCGACTGTTGTTATAAATCGAATTTTGGGCTCTCTATATAAAGATAGTGGTGAGCAAACCTCTTTTACCACTGCCCCAAGCATGTTATCTATGTAGTGTATAACCCTAATATGTAGTAATACATATGTATGTGCGTGTATGTGTATTATAAATGACATTTACATAGTGACCTTCGGTTTGGGCAATCGTTTACTGAGTATTTACTTTAGATCGATTGTCCACATGTCTGTGTGTAATGTCGACGCGGCTGTGATTGCGATATTAATCAACCACGTGATGTTATTTTGTTTTAGTGTTTGTTTGTTTGTTTATATTGAACTGACTTGTAGTAGAAGTACTAAAATCTTATAACCTGCAAAATGCTTTATATGCTGTTAAAGATCGAGAACTTGTATTAGCAAAAGCTGAAGATCAAACTCAGTGAGATCAAACTGAGTAAACATGGGCAGATGAAAGCGATAACAAGGATTTAGAACTTACTTGAAGATAAAATTGAATACTGAGTAGATAGATATAAAAGCATGAGGCTAACTGCTTATTCGTGCCGCCTAGCTAAAGCAAAATCTTAACACAATATTTTCAAAAAGTAAATAAAATCCAAGGCACGTGTAAACTGTAACACTTAGCGTAAACTTTTTACAACAAAAATAAGACTTATTAAATAAAGTACTAAAATTCTTGAACCGAAGAATATAGATCAGCATTATAAATAAACGAAACTGCATTGATAAGAAACAGACTACAAAACATTTTCATGTCGGTTTTTCTTCAAAACACAAAAGAACCTGTTTTCAATAAAAACTTATAGATTACGTTTGCTTCTTGTAAAAACAACCTCTTTTGTTGGAAGAAAAACATCATAGTACAATGTGACTGAAAAATATTAAATAAAAAATTGCTGTTGGAATATTGACGGCATTTCTTTGACCCGCGTCTGCTTTAAGCGTTTTTTTTTGTTGTGAAATATTCGGTATTTGGTTACATCAGGAAAACAACTAGTGTAATGAGAACATCACGTATAGTTGCTTGTTCTTTAAGATATTTAAGTTTGCAATTATGTAAACCAAACACCCACTAATATAGGTATTAAGATTTCATAAAAGAGTAAAGTTTCTTGCACTACAAAACATAGCTTCCTGAGTCCCAGCCCGTATACATTTTTCAACTTTAACGAAAAACTTGATTAATTATGTTATAACCAATAACTATTAAATAACTGTGTATTCAAGCAACTAATCAAAAGATACATGCTTTTGTGAGTTTGTGTTATTATGCCTACCCCCATATTCGAAACTGCTGTTCGTGTTTTGGTTAAGTACTTACCAAATATTCGTTTAGGCAAATGAGCCAAACCGCTTCTGTTAGTTATTTCATTAAGGTTTGTACTTTTCAAATAATCTACACGGAAAACAGACAGTCTATCAAATAAGTAATTTTAACACACGTTGGTGCCCTATTGTGACCCTACGTTCATATTATCCATTATTGTTATAATTGGCGTACAAAGCCCATTTTTAGCGCTTGCGTCGAACAATACTCGTATTGTTGTGAATGAGAGAATTAACATTCTTTGCACAGACACGTGGAGGCCGTACGTCTCAACTGGAACATGTCAAGGCCTGGTACTGGTGTCCACACTTATCATACACTCATAAACAATATTTTGATACTTATAATAGTAAACTTAGCCCATTGCTAGATAAGGATCTCCTCCCGCTTTATCGTGTAACTGTACCATTGTCTCCTCCCAGAGGAGAGAGTGGGTAAGCCTTGAATCTACCACGTTTACGAAGTACGGGTTGGACTTACTTAAGACTTCAGACTTCAAGAACTGTTTTAAAGAAGTCTCGGGCATGTTAGAATTTATAATTAAGTCCCTGAGCAGTGGAAGAGCCCTGATGGGCTTCTTAACCACTTCGGTAAAAAGGTCGTTTGTCGATAAGGTAACAATATGATTATCGTAATAAAGTAGGTACACTGCCCAACACCTTACAAATATTACCCGCAACACTCCATCATAATGATTGGCCTGGAAATCGAATCTAACACCTCACGTTCTCGACCCATGATTACAACTTAACAACTAAACTAAAATAATGTCTGAATCGTCTCTAATGCCAAAAATAGTTATCAAACAGTGACCTCACCGTCCATCTTGAAATCCCGCGAGTTAAGGTGTGTGCGCATTTGGACATTCACTTAGAATAGAACAAGTAACAAAGTACAACAAAGACACGTCTCTATAATGAACCGAGTTTTAAGCATATGTTTAGTATAATGCCGAATTTTAATAAATATATTTGCTGTTTTAACAACCACCCGAACAGACAATGTTGATAATTTGTTTCCCTTATTTCCTTTAATTTAACATCGTACGTAATCTTCAGTCCTACGAATTAGATGCCAGACCCAAAACCAATAGCAAGACTTATACCATATTATAGAGCAATGACATACATAAAACAATATCGAAATGCTCACACATAACTAACATCGGACATAACGTCGAGCATTCGCCTGATCATTACAAGTTACAACAAAGCCCACAAATGTGTCCACACCTCATAATTGCAAATATAATTATCTCAGTACGAGTGGTTATTAAGGCTATGAGCATTACTCGACCTTGGGGTCTATTTAATATAGCCGGTTAATTGCCCAACCGCGCCCAGAGCAAACACCCGAAATAACTGAGCGATTGTCAAAGAGATTATGTACCACTTCTTATGAAGCAATCTTTAAGAACCGCTGCTTCATCGAAGCAGGTGTCAAAAGCTCGAAATTTAGATTTCGTAAATAGTAACTAGTTTATTTATCGACGGAAAGGAGAGGTTATGTGTACTTTTGGGCTCATTTTTATTGAAAACAGAAATGCCTATGTTTATTCCCGGGTCTCATGCTATCTCCACATAAGAGTAATAAAAACCGTTTAAGAGTTTCAAACATGAAAGAAAGACGGACAGACGTTCGCAAAAGTATTCGTATGCATTGGCAGAAAAGTAAATTAATCAATTTTTAATTTTATATCCAGCTTAACCTGATGAAGATAAAATAATATTTTTTTAATTCTTTCGGACACCCCCGTGACCGGATTGTTTTCAATTATCTTCCAAAGAAAATATTGAAGACAGACCAAAACAAATAGCTGATAAAAGCAAAATAATATTTATTCAAAACTATAAATGATAAATAATCAACTACAGACGTTTGTTATCATAATAATAACAACCTTGGCGGTGAAGAAAGATAGGAAGATTTGATTGCCCTTGTACTTAGGGTCCGTTGTTTGCTTGTTTGTGAAAGTTCTCGCGACACAAGAGTAATTCTTAGAGCGGGAGTTGTCTTTTAAAAGATCTAAAAATAGCTGAATAAATTAAATGAATTGAACATATTACAGTCCCATAGCTTTGCAAAGGTCTCGGAATCAATTGGGGAATGGAACAATATGCATCTCACTAAACATTTATGTAAAGAATTATTATCAAAAATATTTAGGGATTAATAAATTATTATTTGCTGTTTGTTAATAAGTCCCAGTTACAAAGGTTTTGGATATTTACCATACCATGATTATTGAAGCTACTTTAAAAACAATACTTACCTGTAGATTTTAAGATTGAAATAAAATTATCATCTATAGTAGGTATACCTACAATAAGTAAAGTTATAATGTTTTTCGGTTTCAAATTTAATTCCTAGGTGCAGCAAATTACGATTAGTATTAGTGAAAGTACAGACGTGATGTTATTTTCCGTGTCTTATGATAAAGATATTGGACTTTGTCAAAATGCATTTTTATCACTTTGATATACCTAGACTTACTGATATTCTTTTTATAACCTGACATCTGTATCAGGGGATTATTAATATCTAGATTTAAAGGACAATGTATAAATAGTTTTAAGGTAATGAGGTCGATTATTGAGATCAGATATACGGTGTTATTGTGAATCCATTTTTAAATAAGATAAGACGGTTTTTTACTATGTATTAGGTATTTTCATCAATCTTACTATACCACTATGTAGTCATACTTAATTATTCCTTATCATTAATCCATATTAAAATAACTTATAGCTTCTTTAGTTATAATATAAAAGAGTAGGAAAAAGAAGACTTTATACTTGTTATAATTTCACATATAAATTATTTGATTCAATTTCTCGTCTACGATCTGAATATCAGTCGTTTTTACCGTCACAAATTAATTTTACTCGCTTCAGCATAATATCGATACAAATTGTACAAAAGATACGGCAGAACAGGAATTATAAAGTTAAGTATTTATTTTTAATACTCCATCATCTATAGGACCAACTTTTGTGTTTGGAATGGGTGCCCAAATAATTAGTTCCAGAAGTCTTGCAAGCACCTATAAGGGAAGGAGTCTATGTACCTCGACACACGTCAATGTATCAGTTAAATTGAAGTAGCATTCACAGCTAGACTTATTTATTTCTATATAATAATATAATTTATAATTAAATAAGTACATACCTTCATAATGGTTGTCATCGTCATCATTGGCGGCACTGATCTGGCGGCAAAGGTCTTCGTACTCGGCCCAGTAGGCGGCCAGCGCCGAGGGGTCCGGCGCCCGCGCCGCTAGCGGCAGCGCCATGCGGACCTCGGGGGACTCCTGCACAACGGAAACATACATATTAATAAACAAATCAATCACTTTTACATTTACTTTTATAATTTTATAACAAAGACTTTAGCCCCCATTGCCTGAGGTACGTTTAGCAGCAGCTTAGCTATTCAATAGCGTTTAAGTTCAAGTCAGATTGAATAGATAAACTACCGCTAAATGTGCCTCAGAAACCGGACATAAGCAAGTTAGAACTACGTATTTTATAATAATGATAAGTGATAACGTGATGAAGATGCATCGTTCTTCTCCAAAAACATAAACCTAGTATTCATATAGTTACGTTACATTTTGATTTGTTTTCAAACCAAAAGATAACGAGAATTCTTGGCTGCTACAGGGTAACTTCAGATTACACCAAATATCTGCTTAACCAGGGAAACAAAACCATCAGTTGTGAATTAATCTCGTTTACTTATACCCAGACTAAATCAAATGTAATCTTAAAGTGGGTGTGTTGTTCTCTAACCTATCCCTTATAGAGGAACGACGTGATGCTATACAAACAAAGACTAACAGTCCATTTTATCACTAGGCAGATTGTCAAAACGTATATTGTTCCGAGTCATAAAACATAAGAGTCTGTTGTTTCGGCTATCATATGTTACTTTGTTCATGTCCTTGTATGTAACTATTAATGATGTGTAGAGTTCAATCTACTGCAGACTTGCGTCATCGTTTTATTTAGATGCTGATTTATATTGTATTTGAGTAGTTTTTAGGAAAACAAAAAACAGTTGCCGCTTGGTATTATTTTACATCGTTAAAGCCTGTTTTCAAATCTTGTATACAAAGTTTGTACAAATAGGTATACATATGTGTAACACAATTAATGTCTTTTTCGAAATAGAACCAGGATGTCATAGTAGTTATTATGTATACAGTACTGAAAAGATCGAAAACGCTTCATGCGCCCAGAAAATGATTGAAATCTGACTGTCTTATAAATCGATGACTAACAGTAGACAGACTAACTCTTATCAATGATTTCATAATTCGTGGAGGTGGAGGAGCTCATGGCTTAGTTAACAACAGCCGCGCGGATCGATCACTGAGATAAAGCTACGCTTGCCGAAGTTGTTTTGTGGATGGGTGACCATCTAATACATAACAAGTTCCTCCGTGTTAATATTGATTTCATAATTCTAATGAACCAACGAATTGATAGCGATGCAATGACAAACAAAACTCAACAATACGCAAAGCACTTAAGTTTAAGCAGCATACGATTACGAACAATGTCCCCACAATGATTAATTCAAAAACAATGAGAGTACTAAACACTTAAACAATGTAGATGAATTATGAACGTTTTACGAAATAGAATTGGTCAATACTGTCGCAAGGGGTACAATGACTTGTGGTATTACACGCATCTGAATTTCATTTGAAACTGAGATAGTTATTGCAAAGATGATTTCAGTGATAAGAAGATGCATTTCAAGTACTTGAGCAATTTTTTGTATAATTTGGGATACGGTTCATCTTAACGTTTATTCTATAAGCTTGTTTGGTATTCATTAACTCAAATTAAGTGATTAGAAACCTTTTTGGTATGGTAGCCTAACTAAAATAGTTGGAAATTCTTATACTGAAGGGTTTGAAACCAAAATTTGTTAGTTGACTGTTATATACTTATAAACCAGTCTAGCTGTTACCAAAGATCGGAGAACGAAAAGCAATATTTGAACAACAAGAACAGTAATTGTATCGTAATCCTCCTAAATACTTTATATATAATACTTATGAGTAGAGTACTTATTCAAACAGGAAAACTATTAATAAAACAATAAATCATAACTTTGCAACATATTTGGCGTATTCCTTAAATAACATTGTCGTCGTAATATTTTCCTGGACATACAGGATACTTGAACAAAAAAACAACAATTATTGTCAATTTTAATTTAAAGACGTATTTATTACGTAAATAAACTCAATTAAAATGTATTTATTTTGCACTAAATGTTCACTGAACATTGTGTTTTTCACTTGCACTAATTTAATAAGTACACAGTTCTGCCACGTACTTAACTATGCACATAAATGTCTCATTTATTGGAGTTTATTTTAAATATTATGGATCCCAAAATTCATTAAATGCTGATGAAACTTTACTCAATTTTGAAGTAGCGTATTTAAGTTATTACTATCGTGCTCACACGTTAAAAAGAAAGAGGTAGCGTATGTACCTAAATATTACTTAAATTTAAGAAATTAGTGTTCATTATAGTTTCAATAAGTGATAGAAACAGTATAATTTTAGAGCACCTACTATTTGTATGTGAGTAATATTTCAGCATTCGAAAATGAGCAACTCAAACTAACTATAAATAATAATATGACTTGTTGTAATCGAGTTCGCAAGAAAGTCCTTCCCCGTCCAAAAACTCTAAACTAATTAGTTCCACAATGTCTTATGTAGTCTTTCATCACAGTTAATTACAAGTAGTTGTAATGTAGGCGCTTACGTCATTTCAATTTAAACAACGATAAGTTAGATTTGAAGTAATCCTGCCGCATTGCGATGGCTTAAGATATTTCTAGAAGAATGACTGCAAATGGGAATTTCCATAATAGTTTATGCATTTGATTTTATAGTTTTACGTTAATTTAGCATACTAAACGGTTCAAACATATCTATTTATAACATATATACATATTACATATATTATGTACTTATATATTTTCGATTTTATTGTATCGAGTTTGCGACAAGTTTTGTCATTTAGAATAAGATACCTTTCAAAAGTTATAATCGTCAGAAAACTATATTCGAGAAACAATTTAGAAGTCTTTGAAAGGTTCTCGAAACAAAATCCATTAAACAATTTTCAACGTATTCAAGGCTTGTATTGACGTCAAGTCGCAAAAACCAAAAATATCCTTCATATCCACTACCTCTTTCATCAAAGAAGGGAGATTCCCAACTGTTATAGTTATAAATCTTTTTTTCTCTCAAACTAAAGGAAAAACACGCAAATCCTTTTCACAGAACAAATTTGCAGCCATTACAACATATTCGCATACAAATACATAGAATGAGCCACACCTCGCGCGAACTCATCACTATACTATCTATGACGTACGCTATCAACACATACCTGATAACGCAAGGTCGAGTGCCTCTGAAGGCGTTTATATGTGACATTTTTACTGGTAGTTTATGACTGTTGAAGTGAGCTTTTGAAGCCTTGGTCATGTTTTATTTGCTAGAGAATAGACGTCTACAGAGAAGAATTTACTAAAATACAAAAGCGAGGTAACGCTATCCGCCTTTAATGATAACAGTTAAATACATAACATTTTTTCGGGAAAGCTTGTCTGCTACTTTTTTATGAAGAAGAAAGCAGGCGCATGCATATGGTAGTAAATTCTTCGTAGATATAGAAAAAATATTGTTGCTTTTACGATGCGGTGCAGCGTAATTTAATTTTTTTTTTCAGTATATCATACTTAAAGCCCAGAAAGAGAGTTCTCTGGTCTCTGCCTACCCCCATGGGAAGAAGGCGTGATATTATGTATATATGTATCATGCTTAATAGGATCATCACTTAACTATAATATGAATATAATAAACACTTATATTTCATATAACAACAGACACAAATCTTTTATCAAGTTAGTCACCGGCTAGCTATGCACGGTTGTGAATGAAGTCGTTCCCAAAGTTCACGTCCTGACGCAGTATCGCTACATCAATGTGTTTCGTAATGCAGGTACCGTTTATAATAACTTATAATAATGTACGTGAAAGTATGATACACGGGCAGAACGACTGTTATTTTGAGCTCTTTGTCTGTTCAAGTGTATTACCAACCAGCTTTTCCGAAACGGAAAAAATGATTATCAAATACTTTGTTTATTATATTTTGAACTTGTATTTTAAGATTTTCTTAGAGCTAGGTTAGGGTTTTAAATCTGTTTTATAGTTTTCCGTAATAATGAAATCTAAAGTAATTTAAAAGAATACTTAGAAATGTATATTTTTCTATACAGTATACGAACTTTGAGCAATAACTAATGGAAAATTAAACAAAAAATTTAGACTTATAAGCCAGACAAAATACTACCTGCATGCTGACCTTAGAATATAAATATTCTTAATATCATGCGTGTTAAGATTGTGGACAAAGAACAAGGTCTGAATGACGAAACGAATGCAAAAACCAAAGGATAAATGTAGAGCAAGATTTACTCATCAGAAATATCCACAAAATACCCAGTAATCTTGCCTTGATTACAACATTAAAATATTCTATAAATGACGGTCTTAAACCTGTTGGCCAATTAAAGTTTTTTTACCCATAATTATGAAACCCGTTACAAAGGATTACATAATGAAATCAAATGAAACTCTCAAGCAATTTGTTCGTTTGTACCTATCCATTTTGATACTCAAGTTAATTTTGGTCACATAAGAAATATATTCTATGGGAATGAGTTCTATTACCTAAACTTAAAAGTTTTGTAATATTTCTAGCAAATACATAGTTGTTAACTCTACCCATTTTGTTGTGATTCGCCAAAGTCTTTGTTACTGATGATTGCAAAAATATTATCAAAAAAAATTCTTGATCCAGAAAAAATAAATAAGAATCAAATGTATTTTTTCATATCTAATCCTCTGAGTCAAATACGATTACAAAATAAATAATCTACTACTCCTTCTCCTAAAAGAATAATCAACAATAAAGTTATATGAACTTCTCAAGTAAATGAATTTGCCGTAACTACAAACTGCTCAATTATCTGGCCTCACGAGAGCTTATGAATGTTTCCTCGGAGTCCACGCCCACACTCGGAGACAGTAGGCATGCGCTGGCATCCTGTGTCGCTTCCGGAGCACCCACCACGGTTGACGACCAGGGACGAATTCGGAATTAACTGTTGCTAATATCGTACATTTGTTTTAATGAAAGGTAATTTGATTGTATGTTTATTGATATAATTGATGGTTTGTTACTTGTTTATTTATGAAGTTTTCGGTTTATTTTTTAGAGTTGTTATGAGCTTTAGTTTTACCACTTGTTCTTTACCGTAAGTAAAACGTGCCACTACATGCAATAAGCTCACACTTTTAATTTTTTATAGAATACGGAATTCCCGAATATTCTTATACTTAGACCATTAATGATTCAACGTTACGTGAAAATTGCCGTATTTAAAATATGTAAAGTCAAACATAATGAAAACTGGTTTAATTAATTAGCCCAGTTTTCCTAAATGTTGATAAAATAATGACAAAAACACGTAGATCAAGGTAAATGTTAAAAAGCCTGATAAACTAGGTAATTATTTACAAAACAGAGGAAGTTCATCACATTTCCGACAGTATAGAAAATAATGGGTTTATTTTATAGAGACATTCCTTACATTCCTATGCGGGTCACATTTTTTAGATAAAGTAATTTGTAGAAAACCGTAATCGAAATGAAAAGAAACTTTAACATCCAGGAAAACGTAGCTATTTGATGATTGTTTTACGAAACAAATTGATTTCAGTTAATCTTATTTTCAAATAATGAAACGTCTGAAACTAAACCGATTTCTGTAGTTTTCAAAATCATCCTTAACTTAATTTACTGTGACCATGGCATTTCCTTTTCCCCATTAATTCTTTCCAAACACATGACTCACAGTAAAATTTAAAAAATTATCACACCAATTGCCTAAACCACTTATTTGCGAAATGATAACCAGGGACGAATTCAGATCAAAAAAAGCATGACATGCTGTTGAATAATGCATGCAAACAGCTTTTGGCACCTTCATTAGCAAACAGAATTAACTTGTTTTTTGAAACAAAGACAAAAATCTCAAACATTCGTCCGGTTTCCGGAACAAGCAACATGTATACGTAACTGCGTGAATCAGGTGATATATGAATTCGAAATTCTTTGGAAATCGCCTCAAGATACTAAGATGCAAATAAGAAATAAATGCAACATTTATGACCGGAATTATAATAAACTACGGTATTATATTAAATCCCTGATGACTAATACCGATGATGTGATATAACATGCAACGAGTAGATTAAGATTAAATATATTAATCGAGTGCTTTTAAATTACAGTATAATGCATCGATAAGTATATTAGATTATAAACATGCAACGCGAATGTTTACAAGTTTTGACAACGATTTCATTTTGACTAACGGAATTGTTACGCCAAAACTCATATTTCCTATTTTTAGTTTTCTTCGTTTTCATGTGTATATTTTCAGCCTTTACTGTCCCACTGCTAGGCAAAGGTTTTCCATCGAAGTGTGGTATGGATTCGGCTTGATTCACCAAGCATTCCAAGTGTGGATTGGGGACTTTGTTTTATAAATACTAAGGTAAAATTTTAGAAATATTATGCGTCTATTTTCCTCAAATCGTAAAATAGATGCATGCGATCATTGTCCAAAGTACAAACTTTAATAGCGAAACAACAACGCTTAAACAAAAACGAATGAACACATGAACATTACTAGTAAGTAGTATATAATTAAGTTGGCCATGAACTACACGGCATCACGTTTGAAGCGTGATTGATATCATGCGATCATCACAGCCCCAATTACGGCCCTGTGCGTGACTGTCAAACATTAAACCACACCTGAGTATTATGGAGTTCGCTGTGATATATTTGTTCTATAATACAGTTATTACTAGCTATGGTTAACTCCCGCGGTTTTGCTCACACATGTATGAAATATTTTTATCGAATTCCGATGCTGTCCGGTATCTTCTTTTAAAATTACTTTTGTTTAGATGTCACATAAAGTAGTCACAAATTATATATTAAAGTCGTTAAAATTGAACAGAAAATACATGAAAAACGATCGATTGATAAAAAGCATCAACTTTTTCATATCACAGAAGCACACGCAACCAAATAAACTATTCTACAATTTTCATCCCAAAGACAGATTTTGTATCAACGTCAAAAGTCTTGGACTAATAATCTAGAATGATGCCGTATCCACAAAATTAACAAAGAGAGTTCCGACTTAGTCTTACCTAGTGGATATTTACAATATACTCGTCAAAATAAGGCCTTCGATACATAATTTCCATACGTGAATGGGATTTCTAAGAACGATCGTAAATTACGATACTATGAAACCTGTTTAAGGATAAAACGTTATAAAACTAGCGAATATCAATGAGATGTGACTATATGTTTTAAAATAACGTATTTCTGTATTATGCATTCATCTTTTGCTACTCTTGATCGCTAAAAAACGAGCGAAAATACCTTTCGTGAAAATCGTACAAGTCTTCAGAACATTCATCATGGAAAATCGGAATTAACAGGAACGAAACTTCCATACTTATTTTATACCTCTATAATAAGCACACTTTTCTTTTAGCCCAAGACTGACCCTTTGCTGTGCAAGGGTTTCCTCCAGAACGAGGAAATAAAGAACTAGATTTTAATTAATTTAGATTTTTAAGGACGCCATCGTCTATTCAAACCATCCTTAGAAAGTAATACTTATCTATCTATTCTTTAAATGATAATCACTTCACTAAGGACGTCATTGCCTACTTAAACCAGCCTTAACAAAAAAATCTCATTATTTCCTAAGAGCAAAATCACATTGCTTACTATAGGTATTAGTTTATTTATTGTTTAACATACTGATGGTCCATTGATACATGACTCGTGCTGTCATCGACAAGCTAGCATGATGTCATGATTGCATACAACTTTACATCCTTGATCGTCTAACACCTAAACTTGTTGTACCTAACTTTATAGACTTTGACTACCTTCGTGGCGCAATGGTTTAGGTCGCCACGACGCTACCATCGGTCGAGGGTTCGATTCCCACACGGATCAATTGTTTGTGCAATCCAAAGATAGTTGTTTTGGGCCTGGTTGTACATTGTGTCTGTTGTTTGTATGTTTGTAAAAATCCCCGCGTCACTAGAGCAAGTCTTAGTGCGGGAGTTGTCTTTCTTAAGAAGATAAATCTTGCAGTACCTAACTTCATAGATATTTTATAGCTAGTGCTATGACGATTAATACCAGTTCAAGTTTGTTTTGATGATATCATATTTATGTCCTCTTTTAACCTATGATTTCCATTGACGTATGTTTAGCTAATAATTAATGCGTTTTTGGGAAGTATTTTTCCATCCATATTCTTTCTATTCTGTCTTCGTCATACTTTGTAGTTTTGTTGTATGTATAGGTGAAAATTCCGTTTTTTTTTTTAAAGTAATATATTTATTTGCAATTGCATAAAGTAATGTTTTTTCCGCTGCTTTTTTTTTAAAGGACATTCCTTCACTAAGAATTGCACTTGTGGCGACCACCTTAACCACTGCGCCACGAAAGCCGTCATGACCGCTCTAACCCTCGTTATTTAAGAAAATGCCGTTATAAGCAAATCAATAAATCTAAAAGTGCAAACGTTTGTTTATTTCTTAGATCAATAACATATAAAATAATGGCGTATCACGTAAACACGAGACCTCACGCACTTTCTATTTAGCCAGCGTTTTCTGCAACTATTTCTAAGAATGACTCTGTATGGAGAGACCACAACACATTCGTAGAATTTGTTTAATTCTTGTAGATTTTCCTCTTAACAATGATTTCTTTTAACACTAATACATATTATTATCAGTTCACAGGAGAAAATATCTGTTGATGAAAAAAATTAAGTTAACCCATGAAATTACCCGAAAGAAATGAGTAACCAAAAACTACCAAACCTGCTAAGGTAATTGTAAAAAAGTCACAGGTGCTATAGACAAAAAGTCTATGAACAGAAGGACAGCAATACGAAAAAAAAGCCTATTTTATCCTTATTTCGTAAAGAATTTTCCCTACACCTTACGTCAGGGTTTCTCCAAAACTTCACATCAGTTGCCTTCATCAATCAGGATAATAAATGAATATGACATAAAAGGCCACGTTCAGCGGTTAAATCTTGCTCACAAACTTGTAAAAATAATACTACAAGTTATAAATCTTTATAAAATGCACAAAAAGTATAAAAGTATTGATAAATGCGACAAAAACTTCTCCAACTCTTTGATAATTATATTGAACTCTTTGATTTAGACATAAATTTAAGATACAAAATCAACTAATGCTTTTAACAAAACATAAATCGAAGTTACCCAAAAAATATGATAAAAAAACCGCCAGTGAGGCTTAATTTCTTCATCAATTTTATTTTAAAAGGCAAACGAAGGACATAATTTTTTAAAACGAGTACATTGATTTTGATGTTCATTCTGACAGTTTTGAAAACTTATTTAGAGAGTAACTTATAAGAGTATTTATTCAAAAATTTTGTCAAACGCTGTCCAAAAAGTACGAGACCATCAAATAAATGAAAGCAAGACTAGATCAATAATTTCTAACAGACGTTTTAGCTTTTACGGTGCCTACACACTATATAAGATTAGCCTCATACTGTAAAATATATGGTAACGTTCTATTTAATCATACTTGTATACAGCGTGTATATATGTGTATCACAATAATATAAGCTCAACTTTGAGAGTCATGTGTGTGTCATGCAGGCCACTATATCGTCACAAGTAAATGCATGCGTGTATTCACCTCCACATCAACTTATAACGGATGTCCAAGAATTTAAATATTACTCGAGATACGAACATTTTAGGAATGTCTGATGTCATCAACACAGTCACTAAAGTGCGTTTTATTTTTAAACTGCAGTTTTTCTCACTGACAGTTAAAAAGATCAAACTAAGTGTTCAATAAAAACATTGTACCTATTTCATTTTGAAAGATGACTTGTATTATGATCGGTTGAAGCTTGTGACTAAAAGGTTGTTGGCATCTGTTGTCTTTTTAAAATGAAGTCAGTACTCTTGGATGTTTGTAGATCTATTTTTATCGACAAATGCACCTGACAAGGTTTAATATCGCAGATTACTCTTTTTATAGAAACTGCAACAAAATAGAAAAGATCTCTCTATGCATTGAATGTGTTTTAATTATTCAGATACTTTTTCTTTCTCTGCCTATCCCTACAGGAAAAGGCGTTATTTTATATAATATGTAGTTATTAGTTAATTCTATATCTTTCTTATTTCCTTTCAGTCAAAGGCCAAACCACATTTCTAACTGAACTTCTAATAAAATGCAACACTAATTGACCTATGACCACAACAGTTGCAACTTGTTTGACTAAACGACAAATGCATATGATAACTATCTAAAGCATTACTATATACCGTTCCAACATCATTAACCTTTGACCGTCTAACTATCATCACAAATTTGAACCTTAAAGCCTTACAAATAAGGAACGCAAATGCAATTGACACCGGCAAACTTATTTGAGACGTACATACAGTTAAACATGTTCTGCTCTAAATAGTTCCACGCACTTGCGACACGCGCGTAATTGCGCACAAAATGTCGTAGTTGCGCAGATTTGTCGTAGATATAGTGAGGATGTAATTGTCGGTGTCGTTGCACAAGGAGGCTGTTGGACTGATAACTGATTATGGTATGTTATGCGTCGCATGGGAAAGAAAAAAATGTACAGGGAAATGGTTATATATTTGCAATATTAGTCATACATTTTTTGGGGAAAATACTTAAGAAAAATAACCAAATACGTCAATGACTTATTCACCCATCAGTAAAGTGACATAAGTCTAGGTTTCATAGATTTTAGTTACCTTAATATAGGATTACGTTTTTTAGCAGGATGTGGATATGAACGACAGAGTTGACGGCCGATAGAGATTATTGAAGGAAGAAAACAATTAAAAACATGCTATACCGACCCTACTTAACATTGGACATTGATGTTTTCTGCTCTGAGCTAAGTAAAACTAATTTAGGCAGTCAATGAAAAGGCTTATCGATTTACTATTTAGTATTATTCTATTTCACCCATTAAGTTAATCTATTTTAACAAGAAAATGATTTAGACTATTTTCTTCCTTTTTTATTTCAGACGGCTCAAGGGATGTTATAACCGCATTACATAAATCCTCAGTTTAATTGTCACTTTTCATATTGTATAACTCACTAATTAGCAACGAAAGCGAACGCTATGATAATTGAATAATTATGAATAACCTGGTAACATTCACTTCGCACATTATATTTCGTCATCGGAAATAATTAGATGTGTTTAGCTGCTGTAAAGTTTTTTGTTTATGCAACTAGGTAAAATGAACACTCATCAGACCTGCAGACGAGGTATTTCCCATTACTGAGGATTATTGAATAGCTATCAAGATAAGGTGCCAAAAATGAATCAGCCAGTGCCTCTGTCGTATTTAAAATGAACTATTTTTGACAGTTATTTATTTATATGTCAAATACTCGGTACGAAGATGATATATTATGATGGTTCCCAGAGCAGAAAAGGGTGATAGAGTACAGGAATCAAAATTATTCAAATAGGTAATGTACTTAGAACATTTTTATGCTGACAAACGAAAACCAGCGATCGAAATAACGAACAAACCAACTGTTGTTCATAGCCTAAACCACCCACCACCCCTCAATAAATGATACCACGCATGATGCATTGACTTAATGACGTTTCAACCTATAATACATACAAAATGTAAAATTGACATTGTTTGAAAACTACTTGTTTTTTGTGCGTAAATACCAGCACAATAAAATCACTTAACTATTTAATCTATTTATCTCATTACAGGAAATGACCAGCAATTGTATTCAGAGCTCACACAACCATAGCAATATTTACACTGGCAATTAAAACTGAAATTAATCAAAATTAACTACCATATTATGTTAATTATAATGTTAGAGACGAATACGAATTACTGTTGCATCACAAAGATCTCAAATGTCAGATAAATCTAGTGCTTAATGCATTTTAAAACAATTAAGTAAGTATCGTTACGAATATTTGCGAAATCTCACTAACACAGGAATCTGAAAATTTTAATATTGCAGTGTTGCAATTGGCCTTTTTTGTTGTAATTAATTTTAATGATCCGCGTGAGGTAAGTAGCTCTAATTAATACGAATCAGAAAGTGAATCTGATGTTTCAAGAAGCTGGAATGACCGGTAATGTAGGCTTCAGTGAAGTTTTGCAATAACCTTCAAAAGTTCGTAAAGTCCAAGTAGGCTTTAAGTCAGACGTTAAGTAGGCATAAAGTGACGATCATTTGCCAAACATCATAAATACAAAATAAGATTATCCGTCAAATTGACATTGATTTTATATTGAATGTCATAACTACTCAGTTTTTCTAAAAGATTACATCTCTATTCTCTTTTTTTTTTTGAAAAAATGACATAAAATTTAAGAGCGTACAAAGTATCATTTTTACAAAATTTCGCAGTATGAGTTAGTCAGATGGCATTGTCCCATTTGTAGCAAGGACTTTAGTCAAAACACAATTATGTACGGTACACATACAAACTGGCATAGTAACACACATTCTGAAAGCATATCTCAAAGAAAGTCAATTGGCTGTCGAACCGACACTGAATCATGAATAGTGAACGAGTGAGTACACGCAACGCGTCGCACGCATTCAAATATGTTGTGACATGAAAACACTTCAAAACATAGTATTTCAAAAAAGGCTTCATTTGGTTTGAAAACATATGATTAAGAGTGAAAATTATCCAAAGGTTTATTTATGCTTCAAAGTAAAAATATTACGAGTAGGAAAAATAACGTCGCTTTGTAGCAATTACGGTGGTCTCAAACGGAACAATTTTGTATTGACCATTATTTGATTTCATAACTGATTAACTCTCGCGTTGCATTTTTAATATACATACTCGAATAATAGGATACGGGAATTAACGTTAATATTATTTAGTTTATTTTGGCATGAATCGCCTTTACTTTTACACGTAGAAAACTAAATGTTTTCGTTTTCTATTTAGTTTAACTCATAAAGGCTAACTAACATAATATTAACGCTTCGCTTCGTTGTCTTTCTTACATGAATTTTGCATTGCATGATATTAAATGATTATAAAAATCAGACACTCGTTTTGAAAATTACTGATTACAGCAATAATAATTTAGTGCATAACTGTAGTTACAGTAATGTTAAATAATAAGCACGTTTGTATGAAATATGAGTAAACTTATACTTATTTTTCAGGTTTGTAAATAATGAAAGTGATATAAACTCGATGATCAGTAGTCCATAATAAATGTCAGTAGGTACATTCAATGCTGTTACGAAATTTCTTGGAACCTGTGAAATGTCAATAAATACTTGAAAGATTGCATTCGTAGGCTTTACTTTCGCTCCGATATTTTTTCCAAGAAGCTCTACATAAAAACGACAGTAGAATTGTATTTTTTATAAGAACAGTTTCGCAATCATATTTATAACAATTTTCCGTATATTTTTCAGGTACAGGTACAAGAGGAAAGTAGAGATCTATCTTGCCACCATATCAGTATTGGTTTACACATTACATTTAAGCCTTAACTATAAATTGTACATGTCAAATGTTGCTTTACCTCATTGGCTAGTCATATGAATAGCAAGTTAGCAAAAAAGTATTAGACCCGTGATTTAATTTACTAGTAGGTACGAAATTTTTGGACAACGATAACCTTTGTAAAACAATGAGACTTACACAAATGTGTTACTACATCGACGATTGCTCGCTTTAGCTGTTACAGAATATATCGATTTACATAAATTATGACGTCATGATCCATTCATTGAAGTTTCAAAATGTAATAATATCTATATCTAACCCCACTAAATGAAATAGGAATAACTTTCAGACGTTAAATTTGTTTGACCCTCTACCGTTTCGCAATGCACGTAGATTTGTCATAGTTTTTGAAAGTAAAAAAGAGTTAAAAATTACAAGCCTATTTACTTCCAATTGTCTCCCAATAATACAAAAAGAAACATTGTATTCAACAAAAAAACTAAACATTTTGTCTATATCATTAAAAAAGCGTGATACCATAAACAATAGACATCAACAACATTGTTTATGACTAACCGTGAATTACTATCACATAATCAATAAGAACGGATTCAAACAATATGTTTTACACCAGAATAAATACAAAACGAATCGAATAGCCGTAACCGTTAAAACAAAGAATCGATTTGAGCAATCTATCGAATAATGGACAATCGATATTGCAATCGATACGGACGTGGTGCTTAACATTATTGTTATTTGCAGTTATATGCATTCTTACAAACTGTCTGATTGTAATAGAAATACTATACTAAAGAAAAATTACCAAATGATTAAATTCTGCAAATGTTATAAATGTGCGATAAATACTAACTTATTTTAATACTAACTAAACCAGTTACTGAGAGAACGACTAAAAAAAGTATACTAGGTAGGTATATTAGATCCCAGGTTTCATCCATCTTCATGACTAAGAGGTGATGAAAACATAACAAATAGACTTTTGAAAATATAATATTAGCATTCCAATTTACTTAACTATTCTTTGTTTAAAAGTGTCTACACGAATTTACGTTAGTGAAAGAGAAATGAGTTCTAAAGTAAAGGTAAGTAAGTAGTTACTATAAAAAAGCCTCAGCGCTCTTTTTGAAAGTAAGTAGAGCACTCATAAGAACCTCTAAAGAAACAGAGCGCAATAACAATTAGACGATAAAGGGCTAAGTTTCAATCAAAAGTTACGACACAGTATTGTCTCACTCTATTTGACATAGAACCGAAGTGACGTAAGTCGCGTGCCCAATCGAACACGATAAGATGTTATCAAAGCAAAACGTATGGCTTGAAAGGTGTTGGAGAAAGATCTCAACCTTTTAAAATCAAGATCAAAATTAATCTTAGATCATTTATTGACCTAGTTTAAGAAGTGCTTTATGATTTGAGATTAAAAGGTGACGCTTTTGTTTTCACGTAGATTAGCATCAAAAGTTGAGAAATAGATAAAAGTAGATACCTAGTATAACAAGAAAAACCCACAAATTCGAAATGATTTTTAATACAATAATCTGTATCGTGATAACACAGAAAACCCGAGATGACGTCACACAAATGAAAATTAGGCATTTTATTATAACAGACAAAAGGGGAACACTTCTATCAATTCCTAGAATTATTACAAGTATAAGACTAAAACTTAGCGAATCCATACAGAACTCGAGTCTAGTTTAAAAAACTAAAAAGAAAGAAAAGGATCATTTTAGAACCGATTATTTTATACAAATTTTGTTTAAAAACGTTATTATATATACGAAATGACTCATTGTAGCTGGAAATATTACTTTAATTCAGTGATTAATACAATTAAACAAAGAAAAGTCGTCAGCACTCAATGTATTATGTCAATTGTTAGTACTCACATACGAGTGTTATGTAGGGCGCTTAAATAACAGAACACAACGCGGCGATTGGTCGACAGAAGATATGACCATTTCCTTCAGATAGTGGCTATCAATAATTATCACTAATTATGTTATCAAACAGACATAATTGTAGTACGCTGTCTTGTTATGCACATGGGACATTACACAGCTATTTTTAAAGGCAAAAAACATTAATAGGTACATTCATAATATGACACCTGTTATACCCGATGGTGTAGGCCGAGGTGTAAGAAATGTATCGCGTTTTGCTATTAATAATATTAGTCCCATGTAATAGACGAACATATTGCCTTTTACCAGGCACGTCAATTTAAAAGATTAGTAATGTAATTTGGTTTTGCTTCTTTTGGTAATACTAATTAAGTAATACGTTTTTTTCAAAATAGATCGATGCAGCCTTTGTTTTTGTTTTCGGCCGCTTAATTACGTCGTTACGCAATAATACGATTTCTGTATTAAGTTCATATCGATTAATACCGAAGTAAAGGACATTTTACCCGCACTTCTTTTAATAAAAGTCATCACGAAGATTTCAATTTCGTTTGCATCAATATCCAAATGCAGTGACAACGTTGCATTTTATCCGCTATCAAAATAATGAAAATCCTCAAAAGCCCCTAATTCCATTGCTTCTACCTAGAGGGCAGGTGTTTGTGAATAGAACCAAATGTAGACGAAACACCGTATTACTCTCTACTCCCTATACTCTCCTCTACAACCTCAAATCTCGATGGACTTTTTTCACAATTACCTAAACTTACTCCAAAAATAACGCCTCCTCATTATATATTTCTACAACTCAAAGTTATCCAAAAGCACTAATATCATATAGCAGTTTACCGCAAATTATATTGTGACCACACGACACGCTCCATCGAACAAATTGCTAGTAAATAACACTAGTGTTTTGTCGATCATTATTGGTATTACATGTGAAATTAGATAGTCTATGTTACAGCGCTTACATTGCAGTTCAAGAAAGGCGTAACGTATTTTATTACTGTTATGTCTTATGACATTTTGATACGAAGCGACAGTAAACTTTACTGAATTGAAATGCACTTTTATATGAAAAGGATGCATGTGATAATGTATTAGTTTTATTTTGTGCCTTTTAGTCATTGAAGATGCATCGTTAGTATTGCTCTTTCAGTAGAATAAAGTCTTATGTGATGCTATATTGAATTGCCTTTTGGCTTTTTGCCACTAAGGTGCGAATTATTGATTCAGTGTTGTATAAGCTTATGGTTAATTGACGCAAGTAAAAAATAAGGAAAACTTGGGTACAAAAATATTTCGAAGTTATTGGTTAACTGGTAATTATTTATCATTTTGAATTTGATGGCTTTTTCTGCTATACAAAATAGGAAAGAACATTGGAAAAGTTCTTTAAAAACTTTTTCTTAGCCTCCGTTTGACGTAAGATTTGCGAGGTCTTTCGAAAACAGACTACACTTTTTGTCATAACAATCATATTTTTGAAGCACGCAATTCACAATTCACAAACAAAGTAAGTACTACCCGGGAGTCATACAGTTTTGATTGAAACCCGATGCAAATTTTAACGTTAGCCAATGCAAATAACGACAACCATTAAACACTATTTTCTTAACCTAATCTCCACAATTCTTTTTGATCAGGTTCTCTCCAACCACTACAAGCCAATTACCTCATAATAATCGTACAAATCATCAGACAAATAGAGACGATGCCTTTGCACCTTATAAGCCAACAAAAGACAGCCTGGCGACGAACAATCTTATCTACAAAAATCCAAAACACAGCAAATCTCATGATGTTTACTACAAAACAACAATGATGGATGTTCTGACGCATTAAACCCTACTATCTGCGAAGAATCCATCAATAAACTCTATCAAGTTCAAGATGAAAGATAAATTTAAGATAGCAACAACATGTTTGTTAAAACAATGATTCTGTACGTGGTTTCCCATTTTTAAAGTCTAAAGGTCGAAAAGATTTTGTTAGTCATCTCAAAATAGAGATACATCATTTTATTGCACTCGTCATTTTGTGCCATATTGCAGAGTCATTCGACTACTTATATTTATATTTTTCCGAATGCATCATTTTCAATACAGGTCAGTTTGAACAGTTACCAAACGAATAGTGTCAAACTCTAACTAAAACTTACGAGGGGTAAAAATATGTTGGTTTATTTTAGTTTCTTCGTCTCAACAATAAAAACAGGAAGTAAAGAACATGTCTGTGAGATATCACGTGTTGATACTCAACCAAAATCTCATATATTTGTCACCAATATCTCGCCCACAAATAGTTTGCCGATGACACCAATACCCATTGCTTCCGCAGTTATACAGTATACAACGGCACGTGACGTCACGAGGGCGGCAAACCTTTACGAAACGTACAAACAGTTGAAATATTCTATATGAAAATCACAAACCTTACCGTTCTAACTAATGAAATAGCAACCAATTAAATCGGTAGGTATAATAGAAACACTTGTGTTTTCTCTCGCTCCGAGAATAAAACGTGACGTAGATTATATATAATTCACAATTTATATGAATTAGCTACGGTTACTTGTTTGTTTTGTATACTTTATGTTACAATGTTGGTGGAGGAAGCAGGCATTACATTACACTCGTAAATCGTAATTAAAGATTTCTATTACAGTTTATGTAAGTCTTTAAATTGTTTGCTTAATCTAAGATCTCGCACTTGGGCAGCGTAGACCACAGTATTATAGAAGACTGTTCTAAATGATGCTAGCAGAAAACAGAAATTAGGTACTGATGTATAATTTAAAGAACCTATGCCTGAAAACGGCTCTACAATCCATGATGCCGATGATCTGAACATTTTTGAGCAAAACCTCAAGATAATAATAATCAAATGGTGCTTGTACCTTGATTTCTCAATGGTTTCAGACATGAAATGACTTCTGCTAAACTAGCTAGATGTAGCATCTCGTTAAACAACGTTTTTATGGAAGAGCACACAAGGTCAAGTAAGGTGTAATAAAGCCTCTACTTCCTAATACATAATGTATTTGAAGAAGCTAAGGAGTACCCATCTAGAGACATAACATTTTTACGACTTTACATACCTACCCCATACGTGATTCAAATTTTAACTTAAACCTTAATTCTCGCCGCTGACTGAACGGTAAATGTTTACAGAATGCATGTGATACTAAGATATACAAGATATCATACTGAAATGGTTGTAGAAACCAAGGTTTTTGTTAACTTAATAAACTAGGAGAAGAACAAAATCTGTAAATTATCTTACAGACATTAAACGTTAAGTGGATATAGGCTACCCATAGAATATCACAGGCTTTCAACAATACGGCTTCGTTTTCCATAAAACGAAAAAACTGATCGAAGTGCATAATTTTAAATTTCTTATATCAATGACACTGCAAGGGACCATCAAATGGAATGCACATATAACGAGACATTTTTCTCGACAATTCTCAATTTGTATAGTCCTTTATGCATACAACTTTACGAACAAAACAGACAATGAATAAAGAATAAAGAATTGTAATATACTAGATAACTACTTCGTGATTGCCCACGTCAAACTTAACTAGATACTTATGAGGCTCATGACAGTCACATAAAATCTCAATGCACTATATGCAGTCACGTTGAGTAAGTTGCACTTAAAAAATTCACTCTTTGTTTACTATAAAATGGATAAAACTATAGGAATTAGGAAAAGTTAGAACCGAGTTTCCTCAAATTACTGTACACAGTGGTCAAAGAGCTACATCTAAAGTGTAGCTTAGTCATCAATAACGTGAGAAACAAAGCCACAAAGATCTTCTAAAAACATAAGTCAAAGTACGTCTGTCTAAAAATATAAATCAACTTACGACGAAGCACATGATTATACAACAGTATACTAAATATACACCACGTGGGTTCAACCAAAAATAGATCAAACGATCTCTTCTAGCGAAAAGAAAACAAACAATCTACATATAGATCTAGCCGTCAACAGAAAACTAATGGCTGAAAATCGCGATCATAATAACGATACTTAAGTATCATATACCGTATCGGACTACGATGATATAAAAACGAAACAACACACCGGTACTCATGTGGAAGAAACCGAGAAAGCTGATACCGAAGCAAATATTTACGAAAACGAAAATCCATCATTGTCTTTAGATGTAATTGAGTCGAATGAAATATTACTTGAAAGAGAGAAAAGCGACGCTAGGAACACGATAATTAATGTAGCGATACGTTCGCTTATTAGTGAGTGACAGTCTGCACGCAACGCTAAAAATATACGAAGAAATAGGTGACTGGAACAAACGTCCAGCCAGACTGAACAGAAAAAACGTAGTCGGTGAAAAACTGCTACTGATATTATTATAAATTGCTTGTTATTTTATGCAGAAAATACGTTTTACTGCTGAACAGAACATACATTTAGATAGACATCGGACATAATGTGTATCACGTCGTAGACGCTAGTTTCTCTAAAGCTATGAATGATCTTGGATATGAAATGATTTCTGCAACTGCTATATTTTTTATGACGTGTCTGACGTAACTTAAAAAGACACTTTGAAGTTACGTAGTTAAATGGCATGTGTAGAAAGCTGACGGGCAAAGTTAAGTGTAAATATACAAAGTCGTCGAACAAAGTTTCTGCAAATAACAGAGAAAACAAAGCCTCGGGCAAAACCCCTCATTTGCGAGAGTTAAGACAAACATAGCTATTGGAAATCTTTAATGATGTTGCATAATTCGAGCTTGAGACAGGTTTTATATAATTTGTGTGACATTGTATTCAAATTGCTTTAAAAACAAATAAAAATTATGATAATTGTCAGCCCAACCCAAAACATCCGGAAGCCGATGTGGAAGTTTTACAAAAGTTCAAGTTTACGAGTCGATTTTAATGAGTTGTATAAAAACTGGCATGAGTATAGGTCAGCAGATGCCCTTTACGTTGTTTGAGGTAAAAACATCATTCATTATACGCGAGTAAACAAACAAGCTGAAGTATAAAGTCGCTATTGTTTATTATAACATAAACCTGTTGTAAGTACACCTAGACATTAATTAGCACTTACATGTTCAAGACAATAAGTCCAGCCAAGCTTATATAAACATACTTATAGATAAGCGTAATGGTATCAGTTGGAGTATAGGTGCAGACTGTGACGAATTGATTAAATCTTAGACTGTAGAAATTTCAAGAAACGTGAAATATAATTTGAGTCCGATTCGCCGAATCGTTTATACAATATCCAAAAATTTAATGTTATTCATAACCAACCTAAAGAATGAAGAACTGTCAAAACATTAACTAAATGCACCAGTGATACAGTATGTTGTTTTATAAGAAAGCAAGCTGTTAGATACAATTACAAAACAATACATGAATGTAGTAAATTGTCCACATTGAGTATTAAGCAATTATGTCTTACTATCTGTAACGTCACGAGATAACCAAGATAAGATGAAATCATTTTCAGTTACAATCAAATCAGTCTAATTGATAAACACGATGTATGTGTATAACCTGATCAATGCTCATATTATAAACATTACAACGAGGTTTAGCCTAGATCTAAATCAATTCAAATAAAGCATGCCGTTACAGATAATAACGATTTACTATAAGTTGTATTTGATGAATGAATCATGCAAGACACTAACCAACTTCAACATGTGTGATCCGAAGTAAGAGCCGCTTAAGCGAAATGGTTGTACATACGAAAGCTTAATAAAACAGTTGTAATTGAACCATCAAGCGTCCACAGCACACACACTCACTTTTACCAAACTAATTATTGCCGGGGACCATTCGAAACGCGAGACGAGAGTTTGTTTTTATGTTCCGCCACGCGTCGGTCAGGTAGCTGTTTACAACAATCGATACACTTGTTCACAACACCATCCAATTCGTTATTCGAAAATAATAAAACAATTCGTTTACTTTTATTGTTACCGACTTTTCAAATCACACTTCGAAAAGAATTAAAAAACTTGTGTACGATGAGAACGGAACGCGACAGGCGATAATGTCGGCGGTTCGCGCGGCACTGGCAAGAAATCGAGAATGAATCGAGTAGGCTCGCATCGTGCCTCTCGCTCGGGCGCACAGCCTCAGCGCGAGCTGCCCCCCAGAATGTTTTCTGTAGCGACCTCACGCGCACCCAACCTTTTTTTATGGCTCCAGGTGGATTTCGAATCACCGGAATCCCACGACTAGAAAACAAAACTCTTAGAACACGTCCGGTTCTGAAGCCCCATTTCTTTCGGAAGAATATAATGTTCATTCACATGGTAGCCGAGATGAACACGCTAACTATACTCATGAACAATAACAATGGAGGTGTCCGAGTTGAAACAAAAGCGTGTTAAAATGATAACAATTATCGTAGAGCGAGCGAGTACGATTAACATAAAACATGTGAAGGAGACAGGTATAATAACACTTGAATTGACAATGAATCATAGTGGTTTTATTGAAAAGGCGTAATTTAGACAAACGATGAATATATCAGATGAATTATTATTAATAGATTTCAATTAAATTAAAGTAGTACTATGTGAAGTCAGTCGAGGTTTTGTTTGAGTCCTTGTCTCGTGAAATTTACGATCATTGTTCACGATTGAAGAAGGACAGTAAGTACAATGTGTCACATGTAACACAATTGATTGTCGCCTCGCTTACGACCTTTTTATTGGTATTTAAATTGCCATTACTATCAACAGCGTTGACTGTAGTACCAAACTAATTTTCTAATGCTGTTTAAAAATATTTAGTCCACGAGGCAGCGGCAAAAAACACAACGTAATTATATTGAACGGTAAATTTAAAAGTAAGGTTAAATCTAATGACGCAACTTGACATTGCACTACCGCGAAATGATTGAACGCAATGCAAAATAATATGACATAAACATTTACCAATAAAACAATAGAGGAATCTAGAATACTATTTGAAATTGAGGCACCATACTGATAGCACTGAATATTGCGGTGCTGAATCTAGGACAATGTATTTCACGTAAAGCATTGTCTGTATTTTGTAACAGCTGGCTGAAAATTATTAAATGCCAACAACCTCTATAAATGTGAATATCGACAGAAAAGCCCGTCTGAAATATCATCTTACGCTTTGCTATGATAGATCCAATTGTTGTACTTTGCGAGACCCACTTTTTTTATTGCTTTATCTAAATTATATAAGAAATCGATGAGTCGAAACATGTCACGATACAAAAAAGGAATAGATCCATATTTATGTCTCAATTCTTAAAAGGCAGAGACCAGGAACGCCAATTGGTACGATTCTGCCAAACTTCCTTTCCTTCGTTTACACTCATACATCTTGTCATACAGGACCCCCAGTTACGAGTACTAAGCACCTGAACTTTTGTCAAGACATCACCGATATGATCTGTGGCCCTCTTTTTTCTGCCTACCCCTATGGGAAAAAGGCGTGATTTTACGTATATACGTAAATTCTTAAAATACATACCTACGTAGCTGAAAGAAAACAGTTTTATGATACCTATCTTGCTATATAAATATAATAAAGATAAGTTTATTGTCACTAACGTCCTTTATGCCTTCGTAAAACGCATTTCCTCTATTCTAATCTCTATTTCACGATGGGGAAATTTTATTTACATATATTTGCACAACATAAACCGAGAAAATCCAACATCATTAAAATTTTCCACTGCTGTCAATCTTCATAAGATAAGCGATAATATTTGTCAATATGACTGCTGTAATATATTTGCCGAAGAACCGGAACAGAAGTTGTTTTGACCATCTTTAAATGAAAATATAGGAGACGATAAAAATCACATGATTGTGATTTGAGGAGACTTATCTGAGGCTAAAATAAGTCTTTATTTTTCTATAAATAACGAAGTACAATGTGCTCTGGTTTAAGTATATTTCCTTTGTGATAATTTGGTCTATCGTCAGAAAGAAAAAAAAGTTTTTTCAAAGGATTGGTTGAGATTGTCGTAAATTATTTAGTTGACTACTTTGTAACTAATTTGAAAGAATAAGAAGTAACTTCAAATAAACGAGGATGAAATCCGAATTTTAGAATTATTGAAATCAAATTGAGCAGATTATTATTTTACCATAACTTAACAAAAAGGTTTGAACTTGTGAACCAGACACTAACCGTCAAGAAAGACTTAAGAATATTTACAAAACTGCTTCCAAATCTCCACAAAAACTATGTCTATAAAGAATTTGTCTTTTCTTGCCCCGAGTGAGTAGTTTTCGTGCGTCAAAATCACAGTTCAGTCTATGTAAAGATCAAACAAAAACGAAACAAAAGTGCGATACTCAAAAATCTATTTAGAGATTTCTATCACCGGTTTTCCTGGTAACACAGTTAGTGGTAAAAATAAAGTCTTTAAACAGAGCCTAGAACAAACTAGGCGAAAAAAATCGGACGACAAACAATCGAGTCACAATCGATTTTTAATTAAACGCTCGATTTAGCGAATGGTTCCACTCGTATTCGGTGAGGTGTCAGCGACCGCGCCAGTCAAGTTTTTTGTCCATCCAGTCATTAAACCTCCGTGGTGTACTGTAATTGATACCGGGAACAAATAAGACAAGTTTGAACTCTAAGGTCATAAAAGCCGCGGTGAAAGAAGTGATTTATTTGATGCAAAATAAGTATACGTACAAGTTATAAATTCGTTACGGACAATTTGTCTGCATCGATTATGCAGGAAATGAAAGACATTCCATTGGACTTACTGAGTAACAAGAATGGACGTATTCCTCCCGATGCAAGCATTCTTGATCTTTGAGAAAATGTTGGTAGAAGGACCCTTTCCAACTATATATCGATGTTTTATTATCATCTGCGTGTGTGGTGCTCCCCTTTGAATACCATTGACATAGTGTCTTTCCACATATTAATAAATAGACTACGGCTTTTCCTCAATACATTTTATGTGCTAGCGCCAACTCATAAATATTAGAATATTTTCGTAATCTTCAACGCTACTTTCATGGCTCTAAACGAACCGATGAAGTCTGAAAATCAACCTCAGTTGAACCTTCAATTCCTGTAAGCGAATCATTGTGACGCAGAACAAAAACCTGACCGGTGCGGTGCAACTCTGTGACGTCATTCGACGCGTCAATGTGGATACCAAACAGCTTTATTAGAGCTTGTAATAATGTTACATTTCACTTATAACGGGAGTTTTGAAAAACCGTGATTTTGTATGTCGATATGTTAGCCTCATTAATTCGTTCCCCGTTCAAAATATACTGTAGTTACACTTCTACATTACCAATACCTATTTAGTACATGATTTTGCCGCTTTCAAAACAAAATATATGCTATGCTACGTCACCAATTATATCGCCGCCTCCCATTTTTTTTTAAATATTGTCTAATAATTTATTAATATTTAATATTGTGGTTTTTGATGCTAACTCCCGCACTTATCAAACGTAGTGGACTCAAGGCCTAACCCCTCCCACGTTCGGGAGAAGACCCTTGCCCAGTAGTAGGACGACGGGTTAAAAAATATATATTATAATATCATTACCGTACACCAATTAACGGAGATTAACGGAGAGTCTAAGAAAAAAGTCACGCTTTAAAAAAAATATATCTTATTAAATATTAATTTATCGTACAATTACTTTCTCTGTTACGGTTATGTAGTTATCTCAAAATGTTTTCATAAAGTAATATATTTGATAAAAATAAAGGAGTAACTAACGGCATTTGGATTTCACTGCCATTACGGTTTGATCCAGTTAAATGATGAGTTCTGTGTTAATACGAGTCCGTGTAACTGTAGAGATAATAATATGTGTGTACTAGATGTGATACATAAACATCAGTATAATAGTCATGTGATTCTAACATACCATTTCTCTTTAGTTTAGTGGTGAGCTCAACTAATTCTTCAGATGCTTTTCTTGCGTCTTCCACTCGAATAGGTACTGTATGGGCACCAGAAAATTTATTTACTATGGTTGTTCACTGCTTATGGACAGTTTTCTTATAAAAAGTCCTATACTTTGATAAGTGTAACGTAAAAGTAATAGCCAAATTAGTTTCTTCTACAAATTAAAATAAATGTCAATGGCTTTAGCTTTTACTTTAGATATTTATGAAGAAACTGGCCGTTGGTACTAAGGGGCTTAAGCCAAACTTACATATTTTCATATATTTAGCTTATTTCCGTGCCCTACTTCTGAGTGAAAGCCTTTTCCCTGGGTTTCCAATCCTCTCGGTCATTCGTTGCGCTAGACGCAACGATTTAACAAAATCAACATCAAATCATTTATTCATATAGGTCAAATACTGACACTTATGGTCAGGTATGATACAGAGAGTGAATTTACCGCCAGTTCGGAAGGTAGGGCCAATGAGAAGAACTAGGAAGAAACTCCTGGCCACTCTTTTTAACATAACTTGCACATAATATCTGCATCAAGCAGCAACTTCAAGTCCCAAAGCCCCCACTGTCGTTGAGTTCTACAGGCAACGAGCGTTAGTCGTCTATTATAATCACTTAGCAGCATTATAACAAAGTTGCTAACATTTCACGAGTCGTGTCATCTCACATCGCGCTAACATGCAACATGTTAATTTGAGAAATGCAATCATTTTCACTTACTATCACTTTTGATCGCGAACAACTTCATGGCGTTTTATTGACTTTATGAATTTCATTCATCGGTATTTAACTTTTTATGCTTATTTAATAGGTTCCGACGAATTTAAACTCAAAAATGGGTTTACAATATTTTGGAAATATAGTTGAGGTGTCAAAAGGATCTTAGTTTACTGAAGAGTGAGGAAAGGCACGTGGTAGAGGAAGACTCTAGGTAGAGTTTTTATGAAGAGTGGTGATGGTTAAAGCCGAGGGTGATTACAGTTAGTAAAATTCTACCGTAAGCTGACTCTGGATATAGTATATATAGAAGATTTTCCACTTGAAAAAAAGGCAACCCTAACAAGTAGTAAAAGTGTCTCACGGCCATAAAATATTGCTATAATTGATGTTGGACAATACTAACCATATTTTATGTACATCTATAATAAATCGTTAAACGAAGCTGTAAAGTATTTATAGTTTTCTAAACTTGTGATATTTCATCAATATTTACGTCTTAGTGTCTCCGTATATATCTTTTTTTTTGATTTACTAAAATCTCTAGAGAATCGAAAGCTTGTACAGCGATTGTGTTAATGAGTGCAATTTGGCATTTTCTTAGATAAATCAGGTTTCACTATCGTCCAGTGTTCTGCGCTTGTCTGAGAGTGAGCAATCATAACGGTATCAGGTGGCTGTCGCGGTTCCTCTCAAATATTACTGAACATACTCCGACATGAAATGTTAGAGTGACTACACATTGTTACTGAAAATGCGGAGATTCTGATGCCGTTTGCTTAAAACCACCGTCTTGGAGTGAAAATTTATATATATTAATATTAGTAGGTTAGGATTCATCAATGAAAAGTTAAATATAAAAGATATTTTTCATTGAAATGAGGTACGCTTTCTCATTAGCTAGTATAGACACTGCCATGGTTACTCGTGAAGTCAACTAATTTAGAGATAAGTGAAAATAAGATGAAAGATTTTTTGTTTCACATTATGGTTGATTTAGCTGCCGGATATACAATTATATTCTTCATGAAAAATCCTCCGGCCCGCTTCAGAAGTATGTTATCTTCCTAATACTGAAGAAAAGTAATGAAAACTACATTCTTTGTTTTCAGCGTCGCGTTGTAGTGCGCAGTAAAAGATGAACATTTAATAAATCCGCAACGCTTTCTGATCAAATGCCTAATATAAATCAAGGCGTTGATAAAAAAACTAAGACTTTTGCTCGTTATATGCCAAATATTTATCTTTAATTAACGGTTTCTCTGGGTGTCGTGTCTTTATTATTTTCTTTTTGTCGTCTGGTGCCCACACGGAATTATTAAGTTGGAAACTGACAGCAAAAACTATAATGAAACATGAAGCAATTATCGTTCAAAATTAAACATATTATCGAATTAAAAGAGCAGAGGCTTATAATATTGCTGGCTATTTCGAACGTACCTCTTATGTCTTACAATATTATAAATGCTGAGGTTTATTTCAACTTGTCTTAACTCTCTTAAGGTGAACCCGTGTTAGCATGCAAAGATTACAGTCACAATCTTACTCAATAATCAATCTAACGAAAACAAGGAGCAATGTTCAAGTCATATTTAGACAACCAAACTAAAGAAGGGTTTCCTTTACTAAAGTTAACTTATTGCAGGACTGGAAAGCAACTGTTTGTCATACAAAAAAAAACTCAAGCTATATAGCCATACATCGATAAATATGCACAAATGCGAATCCGTCTGTCATAACACACATATACGTTACATACGAATGAATTAATGTACAAGTTTTTCTAGTTTTTACATACATAGTGTTCATGTTTCTAATTTGCATGTTGTGTTGTAATAGCATTGTGAACGTAACGGATATTTTCGACTTGAGTTAAGGAGTGGCTGCTGAGGTCAATGGTACGATTGAAGAGTATAGAAGGAATATATCAAAGGATGTTCAGAGAAAAGAAAGAGAAGCAAAGAAAGAGCAGCAAAGAAACCATGGATGTAAGCATTTACGTCTAAAGCAAGTGGTCGAGGGTTCACACCCAAGGCAATATACTCGTGACTTTTCAAAATAATGCACTCTCCTTTTCTCTTCCATGCTATCAGTAAGTACCAAATGATAGTGTGGTGAGCCTTCCTAATCTTTCTCCTCCACTTCACTCTATTGACATCTTTTTCGGAACACTCACCCATGTCTTTGTATTACAGTTTCCCATTGTGTTATGGAAAAAAGTTTGAGCGTTTTAGCAAAATACTGCTCTATTACTGATGATTAAAAAAGAGTTCTTGTAGTTATTACGTTACACAAGAATTTGGTAGGACGGGGACTAGGCTTCTCGTGCATTTTGATGACTTATGAAGATAATGTTAAAACGATAGTAAAGCACTTCCTGAAAGAAAGCAAACATTGTTTTCTCGTTGTTATCTATTATGAAGATAATTGAGCAGTCATGAGAGGCTTAGGATCATTTCCGTACGTCATTTCTATGTAGCAAAAACATACAAATACTTGTCTATAATACTTTTCAATGAGTTATTTTCAAACACTGCAACTACTGTACTGACAGAACAGTCGTGGGCGATGTGGGTATTGTATTTAATTTTATATTTTTTTAATTACAACAGATGAAATGTCTTCAATTTACTAGACCATTGAACCTTAAGTTCCAGACCAAAATATTACCCTTCGTGGCCTAATTAAACCCTCAAATTCATACAAAATGGTAAAACTTTTTTAGAGGTCTTTAAAGACTTACGCCAGTGCGTTAATCTTTAAAGACCTCTAAAACAGTCAATGCCTTCAAAATATAATATAGATAGATATATCTTTTGTAATTTCTCGGCAAACCCATAAAACCACTGGCCGCCAGGTGTAAACATAAGTGGAACAAGTTAATGGTAAAACAAACATCTGTATCTCTCGCCTTGACCCCACTTGCGCAAAGTTCACGAACAATGCAGTTTCAATATTACCACAACTTTTCTCACGTCCAAACTTAAATTATGGTAATCAATTTTTTGCGTGCGAAGTTGATTGAAATCGGTATTATATAGGCTGTTTTTCTCGTACTCTGGTTTTTTAATGCCGTAATTGTAAATTAACGACTTTGTTCAGGTTTTGCTAGATATGCAATATTTGTTATATTTATTACCTTATTTTCATACTGATTATATCTTACAGAAGGTACTTGCGTCCTTACTGGCGTTGTGTATTATGTAGATTATTTAGTCGAACAATAATTTATCCAAAATATGTTATGATGCTGCCCATACAAACTATATCGAGCGCTACTGTCACCAACAAACTGTTAGGCAGATCGGCGATTTTTGTGAAAATGAAATATTTATTGTTGAACTTGAATAGACGATTAAAAAGATTAAATAATATAATTTTATTTTGGGTGATGAAACAGATAGTTAATTGTATGTTTATTATTGATTTGTTTCTAAAACTGTTATAAAATTCATTATTCTTGAGGCCAGTTTCATGGCTTTTAATTAACCATATGCGATAGATAAAGTGACAACTTATATACCAAAACTAACTACCAAAATTCCACCTCATAAGTTACGAATCCTTTCCCGAGATCCTTACTCATTTTTCGTTGTTTCATACTTATTACAAAATAGCCTAGTGACTAAAATAATAGCGCTAAAAATAGCACCACGTGTAGTAACATCTTGTAATGATCATTTAATAATAGTCCTAGCACCTGTACCATACACACCTGTGTATCATCTGCCTGTCTGATGTATATTCGACGCAGTTTTTATAAGAACGGCCTATTATATAGTGTAACTACATAATCCAATTGAGACAGACATCTTAATTAACATTTAGAGAATCTTTTAATCAAGAAATAAGTCAATTGTATATTTTACTGAATGATGCACATTTTTTATTTCTTTTATATGAGTAAACTTCTGTTGGAGCAAGCTAGTGCAAATCTCAAGTTGTATTACCAGATCGAACAAAGCGTAATTTGGCTGGCTAATATCTATAGTTTTTCAATAACAGGACAACCATTTGGAGTTTGCCTAGGAAGTCTCTATATGGCAGAGGATAATGTAATAAATCTAATGAAAATCCAGTATTCGTGTATTCTAACTAAGTTAAATATTGTGAGTATTATTACTGAGGAAATGACAGTAAAAATAATGAAGATTCCAGTATAACTCTTCCTGTATTCTAAGTTAAATATTGTGAGTATTATTACTTACATATTCAGTTTTGAGAGAGCGCCACGACAGTAGACTACTGCTGCGACGCAGCTGTATCTTGCCCATCCGCATCGTACAGTCCTGAAACAAAACATAAGAAAATAAGTGGACGTAGTTATGAAAGAACGTTCCAATCCACACGCAGGTCGAACTGAGTAAATCGCGTTTTTGTAATTTTGTGGTACGCTTTTTTTTGGTAGCGAGTACAGCTAAGTAGTATGTATCACTGCAACAAAATAAATAAACTCTATTTTTAAATATACTTGTCACTAAAATTTATTCATATTTCTCATACAAATTATGAAAAAAATGCACTTGGAACGTTTTTGAAAAAAGGCTTAATGTATGGAAGTAGATTTTAACTTAATTTGCAAAAACGTTCCAATATGTTACAATTGCTATATTTTGGTAATTAATATATATATTTTCTAAATCATAAGTAAAACAATGAAACATTATTAAAATATATTTTTTAAGAAATATTCATACATAGCTGGACCCACGCAACTTCGCTTGCGACATATAAGAGAGAATGGGTCATAATTTTCCCCGTTTTAGTAACATTTTTTACTGGTACTCTGCTTCTACTAGTTGTAGCGTGATGATATATAGCTTACAGCCTTCCTCGATAAATGGGCTATCTTATACTGAATGATTTTTTCAAATCGGACCTGTAGTTCTTGAGATTAGCGCGTTCAAACAAACAAACAAACTCTTCAGTTTTGTAATATTAGTATAGATAACATTTTTCATTGCTACTCTGCTCCTATTAGTAGTAGCGTAATGATATGTAGCCTATAGCCTTCCTCGATAAATGAACTATCTAACACTGAAATAATTTTTCAAATCGGACCAGTAGTTCCTGAGATTTGCTCGTACAAACAAAATATGTGAAATTTTATTGTGATGATTTTCCATACGTTGATACAACTGTATCAAAGCATAAAAAATTATCAAGCTAAGAAGCTGGATTTCGATCTAGACGATGAATAAAAATTATAATATCACAATTTATTCATCATCCAGATCGAAATCCAGCTCTTTACCGAATCCATCAGCATCGTCAATGGCGTCATTATTTTACTTTTATTGTTGTCTTTTATTTACGCGAATACGACACATTTAAATGAAACAACTTTTACGGATTATTTTGCGATTTATTGACATTTTATTTAATAGACATTTCGAACACTACAGCTTTGGGTTAGTCCCTGAGTACCCCGATCCCCGAGGCCGCCGTCCCGGAGTACCCCTATTTATTTTGTCTTGATAAACGAATCTTTAAAATCAGTTTAGCGTAAAAGTACCGTCAGCAAATGATATGTAAAATACATTTTTATTAATTAATACTTAACTTTAAGGATTAGGAAAAGATTATTAAGTCGTGCTTGGCTAAGGTAAATATTATAATCAGAGAATACAATCCAGAGTACTCTCCTAGAGCAATGACAGGCCTTAATTACATATTATCATCTGTGCGAATGTGCATCTGTCTCGCATGTCTTCCGTCACATGAAATAGAAAATGGTTGATTGGCAATAATGGAAAACTGATAATGATTGATAAAGCAACCTACGATAAGGCACAAGACAATTTGCGTTTTAAGGCAATGATGATGATGTTGATGTTCCATTTTGAGTTCGTATTTTGATTTTCTGTATTGAAAAAGGGACTAATGTGATAGTAATTAAAGCCTGAGATTGTTCTAGGAGGCTCTAAATTATATTCTCTGGTTATAATATTAGGTCGGAGAAAAAGTCTTTTCGCATTATAGTATGTATGAACTTGTAATAAAATCTTTTCTCTACGCAAAAAAGCTATTTGGGTATTAATAAATATATTATTAATATTTGGGTACCTCACGAGCTCACTGAAAGAAACCTAATGAACCGTGTACTCATTTAATTTTGTGATTCTTGAAGCCAAAGAGATTTTATTACAAGTTCATACATACTATAATGCGAAAAAAATTTTTCCCCAACCATATTTTCCTTAACTATAATCTTTTCCTAATTCTTAAAGTTAAGTATTAACTAACAAAAATTTATTTGACATAGCATTTGCTGACGGTACTTTTACGCTAAACTGACTTTTAGTCGTTTATCAAGACAAAAATAAATTGGGGTACTCCGGGCTTCGGGGATCGGGGTACTCAGAGACTAACCCACAGCGTTTTTGGGGTCATAGGTAGACTAAGGTTTACTTTTACCAATATGAATGTATTATCGTCACGTTATATATAAAGTACCTACATGGAATGTTTTGAAGAAATAGATAGTAAGAAGAAGAAAAACAAACAAGATGATTGGATCATTTTTTTTATGTTATTCAGTCCAACACGCATTGAAACAGAACGATCCAAATGAATTGTCATTTATAATTGTTATTTTTAAAAACGTTCCAAGTTGATTGAGTCATTATTCTTATTTTATTCAGTCCAAAATGTAATAAAATATAACGATCCAAATGGAATGTCACTTTTTAAGATTTAAAATTATTTATTTTAAAACGTTTCAAGATGGATTGGATCGTTATTTCTATTGCATTCAGTCCAAAACAAATAAAAATAGTACGATCCAAATGTAATGTCACGTTATACGATTACAATTTAGATCTTTTGGTACGTTTTATCATTTAGACCGTGTAATTATTTCAGTAGTTATTGTCGTAAAAGAGTCAGTGTCTTCACCACTAGATAGGACGATCCAAAATACCTAGCTTGGGCTCAAAAACTCAATTTTGACCACCTTGTGGATTGGAACGTTCTTTCATAACTACGTCCAAGTAACATTCTTATTGAGGTAAGAAATCCTATTTAGTGATCCTATCTGACATGATTTCTAGTCAAAATTTCGTAGTTATTGGTTGTCAAAGCAATAGAAGAATGAGCCTCTGTCTCTCACTGCTGAAAACCTTATTATGTTTATAATTTTCGCCTGATTACAGCAAAGTAGGTATATTATTATTATTTGGGTACCACAGAAATCATTGCTTGTGACACAATCTTTGGAGAACATCTACCAACAAAAGATCCTTGACCATCTATTTTAAAATCCCATATTTTCAAACAGAAATGAATATAAATAAAAAATCGATAACTTTATTTGTGCAAGATATATTCGAGTTTATTCAACCAGATTTTCAAACTTCCCTGCAAAAGCATGGTGTTCAAACAATCGCGGGATGTTTAACTCAATTGTTACGTGTTCGTGTTAAGGTAGCATCACTTCATTCATGATGGTTCACCTCAAACTGACATATTCATTGTTATAACGAAGAACAAACAGTGTCGTGACGATCGTGACTTGTGACGCACTGCTCGAGTATCGGTTTAATCTATCAACCGATCGTAGTAAATTGTTATGTCATTCATAGGATACTAATAACATAAGTACATTATAGTATAATAATATTGCATAATAATAATGTCTGTCTTCCGGCTGCGTCTTTGAGACGAATCCCTGAAGAGATGAGGTGTAATATCACATAATATGGACATAGTATCGTATACGTGTATATTCATTCTATCGTAAGAGGGGAAGAAGAAAAACCAAGGAAGGCAACTCAAACACACACAACACACCCTACAAGCCTGCAACCGTACCACATGCATGGATGATATAAATATTAAATATGGCGATATGTAAAAACCTGACATCAAACATAAATAACAATATTATGATGAAGGTTCTACTCTGACTTTCTAAAACTCTTCAATGAAATAAGTGCAGGTAACAAGCTACAAAATCTTTCGACTTCAAAATCTAGATAGAGCCTAGAAAAGTTTAAAAAGTTCTTTTTCTACGAACTTTTTTTTACAAAACATCTAAAAATGGAACTAAAACTACCATTAATTAGAGTCGGAAAAATGGGTAGTACCAGCAAGATTAACATTATAATAAACTTCAATTTCCCATTCAAGTTCCAAGATCAGGAAGGAACTAGCAGTACAGTCGCCACGTTTGGTAATATCACGACAACGCTAACACACCGAGGTAACAGATACACTGATACGAGATGTGTGCGTGTGATTGCATTCGTTCCGGCCGCCCCTGAACATGATCTTACATCTGTGGCTAAGGGCAACATTCTGAACCTTAAATCTTTACTTATACTGCATTTCAACTGCCTCTGTGGTGCGGTCGGTAGTGTATGCGACTACCACGCAAGAGGTCTCAGGTTCGAATCCTGGGTCGGGCCAAAAAGTCTTTTCTGAGATTTTCTGTTTAAAAATACTCAGAAATTGCACGGAGTTTGGAAGTTGAGGTCTCAGACCTCCGTGCCTTGGAGAGCACGTAAAGCCGTCGGTCCTGCGCCTGACCTCTCTCTGGTCGTGTCGGTTTAGCCATCCCACCAGACTATGAGAGTAAAGGAACAGAGAATGTACCTGTGTATTGTGCACACACTTGGTCACTATAACCAAAGTCCTGCACAGTTGGCTGGTTTCAATGAAACTGGCCGCCGTAGCCGAAATCGGCCAGTACGACATCATACTGCATTTCATGATTGAGGTTTGAGAAAATGAATTATTCTGTCTCATTGGACAAGAATCTCCTCCCAGAACCTTTCACCCCCGATAGAGATGTTTTAAGAGCTTTCGGGCTTTCACAACGAAGTTTTCCTTTGGCCAAGTGATCACTGTCTGAAAGGCACACACAACTTCGAAAAGTTATAAGTAAGTATATTAGTTTCGAAACCATAACGAATTGTAGTCACTATGTACTGAATCCAGTATCGAACGCTATAGAATTAAATGAAACAAAATCCAATAGCCTTTACTTTTTTCGTGCGATTTAAATCGATACAATAAAGTTCCTGCAAAAATTAACCTATTTGATGCGAAATCTACAAAAAAGGCATGTAGAATATCATAATACATCAAGAAAGTAGTGTTTTTTTTTTTTATTTATAACCAATATTAATCACGCTAACTCGATATGCTAAAAATGGTCATCATCATCACAACCAATTCGCTACTCTCATTGTCACCACTAGTGTAGGCTACTACAGTGTGTCAGTTTTCTCCGGTGCTGTCCTAATCTAATTTGTTAGTTTGTAAACAATAGATAACAATAGCAGTGCCATTGAACGAGTGACCGTTTTACTTAGGCACTATGACGGTGAAACTAGGCTGCTTTTTCATTACACTACCTTCGCACCGGATGTACTGGGTTCAATTCCTACATGGATTACCGTAGTTGGTTATAAGTCTGGGTTATTTCCTTACTCTGTATGTTTAGGAAGTCTCCCGTTACTAAGATCCGAAACCGTAATCAATAAAAAAATCAGCTGATTTTAGGAGTGGTTAAAAATAAATCTTAACAATTATAAGTAGAACATAATAAGTAGGTAAAAATGGGTATCGCCAAACAACTTGAAAACTGGTAGGTATTTTAGAAAACAAACTGAAGGTGGAACCAGAGCAGAGGACTATCGATTGACTGCTCTATTAACTTATTTAAGTTGTTTCAAGGAGGCCTATATTTAAATATGACTACCTCGAACTGTATACCTATAAGAATCGGCCATTTTATTCCAAAGGAAACCAAGTCGAACGGACGGCAACAGTTTCACGATTTCCTTTTCGCAGCTTACAAGTTCAGCTTTCCCCAGCAACGGGGGTTGTTTAGCCAATTTACAAGTGAACAAATTACGAATATAACGAGTCCTAATGATAAGGTGGCTAATGGAAATATGTCACATGTATGTTAACGTAATAAAGTAGTTGTGAGTTTGTGCTGCGAATGCTAAATTCGTGAAAGTGTCGTGAAAGCGCGCGGCCGATGCGCGTGAGCACTGCGGCGCCCGCGCTACCAGCGCTGTAGGGCTGCCATATATTCTCCGTATAACAATGCATATTCGTTTAAGTCAGATAGCGAAGAAACTGTACTCAAAATATGGGATATACTTTCGTCAACTAGTACTTGAATGTAACACTCCAGTAATAAGAAATTTTAGTTAAAAGGAGGTCAGTTTCAACCAGTTATTATTTTTAGATATTTATATTAGTTATATTTTTTTATCATAATATACTTCTTGGCTTCGCATTTCCCGTTTATGCTATCAGTTATCATAAATCAAACTATTACCAAGTAGCAAATAAAATACACACTATTGACGTATGGATTTTAGCTTTGCTTAGTTATCCAATGTTTTGTCTTGTTCACGCATAAACAGTTTCAACATTGATTGAAAGTGACAAAACACTATAAAACTAATCAGAGCTTAAACGATGTTTATTAGTAAGACAGATGGAATATTCCTGCATAGGAAATGCCCGCGTAATAACACAGAATAAATAATCCCATCAATTTTAAACTGTTATTAAACTGAACATATCATACTCGTAACTATTAAAATAATTGATTTAATTGCTAAACAATCATGCTTAGGTTTCCTCCTGAGATCAATTATTTTAATAATAAAATAGGAATAAACAAGTAACGATATATGTATAACCTATCCGAAAACGGGCAAGTCTTGTTCTAAATATTATACAAAGAGCCTAACATATTTCGTAAACTATCATAACAACAACATTCTTACATTAGACCTGGCTTCGCCCAGTTTATACCTGCTTAACTCTAACATATTATACACTTAAAACTTCCCTGAAAATCACACCATGTAACGGTGAAAGGCCCATAAAAATCCGTTCAGCAGATTCTGAGTTTAACACGAATAGACAGACAGACGCGGCAAGGAAACATATATTTCATATTATCTAGTAATAGTTACAATACATAACAGACAGATAAATGGCAGACAGGGAAAATTTACAGTGATAATAATAAAACAATTCGACAACTAGTTACCATAGCACTGTAAAACATCAACCTTCAAGGTTATAATCAAAACGGCACAAGCACAATTATCACTAGCATATCAAATAGAAAGTGTCAACCCTGGCTCGGTGCCGCGCGCACAGAGCACTCGCAGATCAGAGACTGCACATAATTATATTGTTTAATCGCACAGCTATTAGTCGACTGAAAGTACTCTGTATCATTAGTGATAATTCCCGCTTCTGTTATTAGTTTGCGCTTTACTTTCGTTTTATACGTATTGTTGAGATAAATGCTGAGCTACTTTTAAGAGGAAATAACGAAACGCTTCGAGAATATATTCGATATTAATCCTTTCTTTTTGTTAAACACAATGCGATTTTTTTTTCTATGTGTATTCATAACGCTAAATTCAATAACCTACGATTCTGATATTATACTTAAAATTACTATTGATTATATGTAAAAACATACATAATCTATTGGGATCATCCACACATGATTGTCATTTGTTTTATATTCCTTAATCAAGATAGCAAAACGGGGCTCGAAAATTGATAGTACTATTGTGTTGTTACAATATACAATATTTATTAATACTGTTTCTTTTAGTACTTCAATTGTATGTATATTATATGACTAACTGAAATAATATAATTATATAATCCAATATTAAACGTCATACTCGTGAATCATAAAAACGTTTTGTTACTTGGTTAAATTTACATCATATTTTATCAAACCACTTCAAGAACTGATTTCAATCTCGATTTCTTAAGATGTAAGTGGGTATATACAACTGAATACTACGTTTTTATGCATCATAGTGACGCTGTATATAGTGTACTGTCGTAAGTATAAATATACTTACTGTAATATTCTTAAAAGGATATTTTTGTTTCAAAACTATTGTAATGTTGTAAAATCGAAAAGATAAAATGTTTTCGTCGCTAAAAGTTTCGCGTTACATGTTTAATAAATATGTTTTTATAATAGTTACATTAAATTAACGCCAACATACAATTTACGTTTAGCTTACGAATACTACGCTACGGCCAGTATCATCTTTGCCAAGACGTCAAGCAATCCAGAGTCGCCTTAATTTTGTTAATGTACACAGTAATTGTAAAATTTACTAAATACACACAAATAACAGTTACTCATTCATTAAACTAGTTAAAATATGGCAGTGTGTACGTATTTTTGCTTAGAATTGTACTAGTATTGGCAGTTTATAATGGTGTTGAATCACGAGGAAATAGTCTTAAACAGAAAGATTACAAAGATGATAGTTGTTGAGTCATGTTTGCCACACGGATTATATTGATAACTCATCTGCCGGAACTTTATTCTGTATTATCCTATTATTACCAAAAATTACTTAAAAAAAGCTTGCATCCGAACAAAATATATGGAAACTGCACAAAATTTGGAATTTTCGTATCATTTTTTGACACTAATTACCTTACCGAATTACACAAAGTTATCTGAGCGGTACCTAAAAATATACAAGGTACAAACAATAGGAGAGAAATTGTATCTTTCCTTAAAGCTTTATTTTTACTATCCAAATCTATTACCCCCCCTGATTCCCCCTCAAACTGTCTACTGCCTTTAAGCCGCTGAAGCTTGAGAAATTTATATTTCTCAAAGATTATAGCAGAAACCATCTCAAAGTATCAATATAACAAAGAAACAGTATTTAAAAGCTGTTGTACCTATGTGTTCAATGATATCATATTCTCATGACTTAACTTCAGTTGTAAACTATCAACAATGACTTCAGTTACATTGTATACTGAAAGTTACAGCGGTGAGCCCATCGGTTCTCACGTAACAATGAAAATGACTAGACGATGTTCGATTAAAGCACTTTGTACTGTATAATTGATGAGTAATCATTTCTATCGATTAATTCTTGTTCGTTTATTTCGATTCAGCTACTTTTTATTATCCCGTGACTGTCCCACTGCGGATCAAAGGTCTCTTCCCGAACGAGGGAGTATTTACAAGTATGCCTAGAGTGTAGCAAATGTTTTATTTTTATTTCAGGTTTAAACCGAGAAGCTCCATTTGGTCACTGACTTTAGGTATATGGAGAAATAAAAACGGGTCGACTATATCAAAGCACTTGAGCGATCTTAGTACTTTTATGTCCGGTTTCTGAGTACATTTAGCGGTAGTTTATCTTTTCAGTAACGTTTTTTTTATGAGTTTTAACGCTATTAAATAGATAAATTACCGCTAAATGTACCTAAAAAATCGGGGGTTAGTCACCTAAGGGGTCTATCCCACTAGTCCCGTTGAGTTGTCCCGTGACGGGACAACTGGCACTATTTTGTCCCAGTTGTCCCGTGGCGGGACAAGTGACACTGTTTTGGTGCCATTTGTCCCGTTGCAGAAAAATCACGGGACTAATGGGACAGACGGAAGGGTCAAAACAACTGGTTCCATTGAGTTGTTGTGTGAGAACAGGTACTTGGTACTTTGGTAAGATAGCAGATGATGAATTGTATTTGTACGCTACTCTATGTAAACTTTAAATTCACAAGAAGTTTTTTTTTACCATTTGGGCTTTTCACTTTATAATTAAATTGACAAGAGTAGAATGTAAAATGTTTTTCCGAAATTACCTACTTGAAAAAACATAATGTAAGGAAACTAAAAATATATTGTTAACAGGCCCCTGGAGCAGCTTAAACACTCAAGTCAATTCAACATGTACCTAATGTAATTTCAACTTATCCACTAGAAATTAAGTAAAAATGTACTACAACACAACGTATAACGTCTGCTATCTTACCAAAGTACCAAGTACCTGTTCTCACACAACAACTCAATGGAACCAGTTGTTTTGACCCCTCCGTCTGTCCCATTAGTCCCGTGATTTTTCTGCAACGGGACAACTGGCACCAAAACAGTATCACTTGTCCCGCCACGGGACAACTGGGACAAAATAGTGCCAGTTGTCCCGTCACGGGACAACTCAACGGGACTAGTGGGATAGACCCCACCTAAGCAGCCACTCATTCGCTACTTCAGCAACTTTAAGTTGCTACTGCAAATTTAACAAAAAAATTTGTAACAAAGGACGTAAAACGGAAAACGAATATGGGCCACACAATCCGTAGTTACATTGGCGTCCTTTTACACCACCGAAAGGATTTAATTCTTTCTTAATACATTATTTCGTTAACTGAATTCTCTGTGTTACAGTGTACTCTGTGGACAGGATACGACAGAATCGTCGCATCAATCGTCGCTATATCCGGAGAACATTAGTGTAACGTGAATGTCCCTTCAAACGGAACTATTTAAGTAGCCCATGAGCCGCAGCTAAGATCCGTCCTCTGTTCTATTGGTTAAAGATAAAGGAGATACTTACATAATTAACTCGAAACTACTAAGTACTTGAGATGCATTAAGTAAGGACAGATTTTGAGGTGGAAAGCGTCTCAAAGTTATTTTTTGGACGCAAACTTTTTACCTTATAAAAGCGCCTTTACCTTATAAAAGCGACTCATTGCTGGCTTGCTTTATGGTATTGTACGATGCATGGTTTTTTAAAACTATCCAAATTATTTTCGGAGAATATTCTCCATCACCATGCCCAAATCCTTTTAAGTCCTTTATTCGTTCACTCGTTTTGCTGTAGAAGCTCAACATACTCGTAAAATATGATCATGGTTACAATCGCTATAAAATATTTAATATGGATTAGAACTAAAAGGTTTGATCATATTATTTATTCAGCCTAAAGTAACATACCTAACACATACTTCAATGAAACTAGTCCCACAGTTACCTTTTAAAACGGTAATTAGATGTATTAAAGTCAAGTGTTTGACCCAGACCCGCACACGTGACCCTCGCAGCGGTCAACGAGTAATGTTCATAATATACGCAATATTACTTCTATTAACTACTCATGAAATTCATTAGGCCTCGCAAAAAATAACTGATTTTATTGCAAACTTGATACAGTAGTTTAATAGTCTTAAACCGTCTTACTTTTGATTTTGAATACAAAGCCGAGTGGTATAAGTTGGTACCTCCAAAGCAAGTGGTTGGAGACTTTGCATACCTGCAACCACTTGCGAAGGTATGCAAAGTCCCCAACCCGCACTCAGCCAGCGCAGTGGACTCAAGGCCTAACCCCTCACTCATTACGGGAGGAAACCCTTACCCAGCAGTGGAACATTATTGGGTTAAATTTATTGTTTATTATTCTGATAGTTTTCTAATTTTAACTGCCTCTCTGCAGCAGTGTACGTTACTGCGTATCACTGTCGAAATACTATTGCATTTTCCAATCACTATAGGAATGTTCTTAATAGTAGCTCAGAGTTTCGTACACTGTAGCTATTGGTTCACTCTAATAATTTGGGTATTAACTACACCTCTGTCTACACTTTTGGGTATAATAAATGTGACATTATAAAACACATCATAAACAAGTATCACATCTAGTTGAGTTTCATTTGAAATAAATTTCTTATAGCGGTCCCTCGCTACTACACAAAATTCTTATAACTGGGTTCATACAAAAACAACACAGACTTAAATTTCTACAATTTTCTAGCTCGTTACCTCAGCAAACATAGAAACTACATTGAATAAGTTTCTCATACGGCATCAATGACCTCACCTTGTCAACTGAGGTGTTATGCCAACTAACGACTAACCCACTTATGGCATTCATACCTAGTTGCACCAGACGGTAAATTAACAGAAAAGTATGACAACTTCCGACAAGTTTATAGATTTAATACATAGTTCCTTAGATATCTTAATAATGTGGATACATATCTGTGGGATCTACCTTGCCTATTAAACAGTGTTATCTCTTATTAAAAGTTACTTATTGCCAGCGGCTGATAAACTGTTAATAGCGATCTAAACTTTTTAGATAGAGGTTATCACGTTCGCAACTGTTTTTTAATATTGGGTGTACAAGCCAAATGCTAAACTAAACTAAAACTACACTAACTAAACTAACTAAACTCTTTAAATAGTAAAGTAGTAAATCTCCTACTATCTTTGTCATTTCAGTTATTGTAGGGAAATAAATACGTTAAAAGCTGAATTGCAGAATTCGACCGTAAGTGCTGGAAAGGATAGGGTGCACTGGCTTAGCATTATATTGACCACTTCCATTAGAGTTCATAATAAAGCTATGTCATTTAACTACTATTTACTTTAAAAAGAACTTAATGGAAGTGTAACTTTCTTCCTAAAGCTGGACATTAATGATGTTATAACGGTGTTAAGTAATTTTACGTAAAGGATGTAAGGAGGTGAACTAGATTTTAAGTTATTTTAACGACTTGCCAGTATGTTACTATGCTACTTGTGTCTACTTACTTGAGTATATCAGTGCCTCGATTCTCTACTACTATCGACTACCGACAACCGAACTGTCATCGAGAAATTTTGTATGAAAATCTGATCAGCGCCTCTGGCGGGTGAAGTAGGAAACATTTTGGCAGTACATTCTAAATGTCAAAATTCGATAGCTAGCCGGTTGTCGGTAGTCGATAGTGGTAGAGAATCGAGGTACAGAATATCTTTATAGTTAAAAGATGACAGAGCATAATAATAAGCGTTTCACTATTTACACAACCAAAAGAACTAGTAATGTTATAACCACACAGGTAAACTGGACCCACGGCTGGTAAAATGAAACATTTTATGATCTTCTCAAAGATTTAAAAAAAAATTGAGAATTTGTATAAAGCTATAATATATACCCTAAGAAAATTTCAATAACATGTGTCATGAAGCTAAAAATGCTGACAAAGTAGGTACATAGAGGTACTCAGTCACAAACCTTGTAGATGTTATTTAGTACATCATTACGTATTATGTGTAGACTTCGACAAATAAATACATAGATCAGCAAATATAAAAAATAGTGCTAAAGTTTAAAGTTATATATATATTTAGTCAAACAGCCCGACCAGTAAACATTTCCATGTACGTATATTTGCTACAACACAAATTACACAATAACAATGAGCCGTATTCAGGGGTCGTCACACATTAGATAACCAGTTGATAGCATTTCGGAAATGCGCCGCCTCGCATGCACATTGAACAGTGAGTGACGACTGACGGCCACTGACGACCACTGACGGCCACTGACGGCGGTGAGGAAGTGCTTACAGATGCACGACCCGTTCATCTGCTGCGACACTTTCTCTTACAGGGTTGATGGTATACTCGAAATTGTTTTTTTAACTACAAAAACCAATGGTATTTACTAAAAAAACCAACTGAGAAGTTAGTTTGAGAATTTGGTGTTTTCTGCCGTCGATTTTATGCTGTCCATTTTTTGCGGCCGCTTTGAACATTAATTATTAACATTTTCAAGAAGATTAAAGGTATATCGTGCCAAATACATTTCAAATACTTCATTACAAATTCTATAGTTATAGCACTGCACTGCTAGAAATAGTAGCTTAGTACCAAGTTCGTTATAATTATGTTCTAGAAGGTAAATCATAAAACAAATGATAAGCAATATGTTGCCGGACAATTCACCCTTGGCATTTTGTTGCTAAAGCAAATCTAATAAAAAGCCAAAGAAATCGTTCCACCAGTCAACTGCAAAAATAACAAAAACAAGGCACTTCGCTAGTCAAAACAATCCCTCACAATAACCCCAGTAGGCAGCAGTATCAAGTTGAAGGCAATTTAATGGCGTAGCACCACGTCTCGTGTGATGGCTGTGACCACGACCATGACCGACACAATGGCACCAGCATTCACGCACCACATCAATATTTTTATGACCGAATTATTTTTTAGTTTTAGTTTTGTAACTTTACACTTTGGTGAACCACAGTAACCTATAAAGTTATAGGTATATATCACTGCTACGTAAAATATAGTAGTGAATTTACAAAGTGATGAGCACGAGTATTTGTTCCAAGCCTGGTTGTAAATCTATCTATATAAGTATGTACTTAGAAGTATATAAATATGTTTAACAGTTATCCGGTTAGCATAGTACAAGCTCTGCTTGTTTTAGAATCAGATGGCCGTGTGCGAGTTGTCAAAAAAAATAGTTTTCGTAATAAGTATGCCGATCCTAAGTCATGTATTTTTTCAAATTAAACCCATTTCTGTCAAAAATACTATCTGGGTAACTGTTTGCTCGCGGAATAAGTGAGTATTTTCTTTACTAAATATAAAAACTCAACCAAAATAATTGTTGCACTACAGCATATGTATAGTATGTATACTCTATCAATACGTTTATCTTTACTTATTACCGCTACATACTTTATCAATCCCTTTTGTGGGATTTCCCCTCAACCATCTTTCGGGGAAACCCACCATACATGTGAACTTATCCTACAGCAGATAACATTTAAAATTTCTAACTAAGACTAAGACAAATGTCGTTCTAAGGTTCCTCGTAGACACAAAATACAACCAGACCCGAAACATTTATTTTTAAACCGAATAAATAATTGTTCCCTGTGGGACTGCGGGAATCGAGCCTACGACGGGACGTGGCGACTTAAACCACTGCGCCACGGAGACAACAATATTAAATCTATAAAAAAAAACAATTCTGCCAACCCTGTTTGAATTTAAATATTAACTGCATTCGTCTGTTTTTGGTATGTTTACCAAAACAATGGTGATAGTTATGTCAACACACTACATTTAGTATTCTACAGTAATATTGTCCGATCATCTTCGTGTTACATGACGAGTAGATAGCTACTTGACATTTATGTCAAACATGCCAATTGCTGTTCCGATTTTATGTAATGAAACTGTACTTTTCGCTTTTAAGTTAAAATAATGACTGTCTTGAAATTTTGAGAATGTAGCTTATTTTGTTCGGTCATGATTACTTTGTGATATTTTATGATTATTTTTATTCTAACTTCTGAAAGCGACTTCGTCCACGTATAATTTTCCGGGGTAGAGAGTATTCTATGTGTTATAATCCAGGTAACAAGTTGTCTGAGTATCAAAACTCATTCATTCCGTCGCGTCGAGTAGCTTTTTTCGTGAAAGAGTAACAATCAAACATATGCACATACATTCATCCTCACAAACTTTCACAATTAAAATATGTACATATAAGTAAGATTATTGTTTAGTAATTGGATATTATTTCATCAAACATTTTCCAATTTGAGAATATAAGAATTAAAAATATCCGTCTAAATTCCCGCTTCTATTTATTCTGTAAAATAATTTGAGTGTTTTTTGGAAAAAAAATAGGGGCTCACTTTTATGTTTTGGGATTATCCACTCATATTTTTCCGATAAAACCTTAGTTTTAAAAGTCAGAGGTGTTAAATTGTGAATTAACCTATAATAAAATCTTTTTCATGGAACATATGATTTATATTTCAACAATGAACGTTTCTCACAGCTCGCAAAACCACGGCTCTGTATTGTTCAGACTAATTCAATTTATGTTGTAGGGTTATCACTTGGAAGAGAATAGAATATCTTGCTGATTTACAAAGATAGATAAACATAATGCAGTTCACAAGAACAAGAACCAAACCACTAAAAGTGTAACTAGGTCTTTCGGTTGGAAAGTCTTTTGGCTCGGAAACATAATGGTACCTAGGTATCTAAAATTTCACCTACACTTAAAACGCTTTATTCTTAAATAGACACCAATTGTGACATGAAGCAATTAAAATGACAAATATGAAATGCGTATACAGGCTGTGGCGTAAATAATGGATAATCCTTTACCAGCGGAGGGGGACCACCCAACTGATCGAAAAATTGAAATTTATCTCCGGCACAAGTATCATAGTTTTTGAAATTTCGGTCATAGTGTGGTTTTTAAGAAAGCGATTTACGCTCGTACTTTTTGATGCTGTGATCACAAATTAAGGCTTTTCTTTAATCCGTTTTTGCAATTAAATTCTGAATATATGTGCTATTGAACCCCACCCTGTATAATACAATTTTATGAATGCTATTAAAATGAGTTTGCTTTCAGCATATAACTCCCAAGGAAAAACTACACCTAGTCCCGCAATTAAACATGAAACTAATTTATAAATATTTAACGTGAATTTACAAAACTTTTCGTACTTTTAAAACAATTTATTAAAATCTACTTAATCTAATAGATATATTATTGTAGAACAAGGAAAGCCACCGTTACCTCTTTAATGTGTACTTACAAAAGTATTTACTTACTTTTCGACACGTTTAAAAAAAATCTGCTATGGCTATTGTAACAGCCCTAAACAAGAATAATAGATGGTTTGGTTCCGTCGTTTTAGTCGGCAAATAACCGTACCGTTGACAAAGAGTTTACAAATGGAGTGGAAACAATACGCCTTACGATTATTACCTTTTAGGGAATCAGCAGCGAACACTGTGTCTAATACTATTGTGTTTATTACTTACTGACGCCTCCTGTATTATGTATTGTATCTAGTATTTGATGCTAGTATAATTTATTACAAAAGCCTTTGTAGAAGTACTTAGTAATATTGAAATGATATCTTTAATTGTTTGTATCAAGACTACATAATTACACAATACATTGTCTTTGATTTGACACTTATTTCACGAAAATCTTCGAAACGGGTGACGTAAAGTGACGTTACGGTCAAAAAAAATATTTAAATATGTAGAGAGTTTATTTAATGAAGTCCAAAATTGTTTTTATAAGGACTTATGATATAACATAGAGTTAAAAAAGCCAAATTAAACTTCTAAGAATAAATAATTCTTTTAGAGGCTAGGTAGTAAGTAAATTTTAAATTTCCCCGACTAGATTTCACCCATATTAACTACTAGTACATCGTTATATGTTTTCTAAAGTAAAAAATTGAGAACCATATAAGAAATTGATTCTGCATATGGAAGTCCGCAACCCCTTGTATAGGTTGTATAGGAAATGTAGGAATATCAGATATTAACTGTATCAATTAACAGTAACGTTTGTAAATAATTCAACATTTTAAACCAATTGCATCACATCAAAGATACAGTCGTACCTTTTAATAACTCATTGTTTATCTCACATGTAACTTTGAGGTGAACGCGCGTATCTGACGCCATTAAACCAGATTAAAAACTAAATACGAACAATGAAACAATAGTCCATATTGTTTATGGGCCGGGGATTTTCGAAGTTATACTCATAACGGCTAGATTATGTGAAACTGTATCAGTGCACTTCTTGTACTCTTCATACGATTAGTATTTTTGGACAATTATTTAGTTTGTCTGTCACACACATGGAATATACTCAAGCGGAGAATCCTCGCGATGGACACTAGCATTCTGCACAATTTTATTCTCTAGTGGAGAAAAGACTAAGTTTCCTACGAAGAAGTTAATCAATGTATGGTAAGTAGGTACATAGCCCTTTAATTGCTAGAATAACAATATTTCCTAATGGTCGTAGCGTTATGTTACATAGCCTTCCTCTACGTATAGGCTATCCAACAGTAAATCATTTTTCAATTCGCACCAGTAGTTCCTGAGATTAGCGTGTTCAACCAAACAAACAAACTCTACCTTTTTTTAAATATTAAGTATAGATATTGAAATTGTTTAGTACCTATTTCATAGAGAACCTTTCCACCATCGTGTTGTACCATATTCAATAGCAATTACGCAACGGTCCGCGGTTCGCTTCCCTGTTCGTGAGCCGAATTACAAAACAGCACAAATGGCGAGACATTTGAAAACCTAATAGTTGGACGGATCGCGCATTGCCAATGTTTATGTCACTCACACGATTGATCGCCTAGTGGTAAACCGGCAGATTAAGATATACAGATAAGGGAGATGTTATCTAAGGTACTGTTAAACGGTTAAGTAACTATTGTATAAGAAACCGGTTTAAGTAATTGAGATGTAATTTTTCTTCAAAGGGCATCATAATATTACGTGTAAGTTATTTATCAAATTTAGTATAATATGGTAACCTGTACCTCAATTCTTTACCACTATCGTCTGCCGACAATCAGCCAGCTATCGACTTTTTGACATTTAGAATGTACTGCCAAAATAGTTTCTACGATGCCCGTCAGAGGCGCTGATCAGATTTTCATAAAATATTTCTCGATGGCAATCAATCGGTTCCGGTAGTCGATAGCAATAGAGAATCGAGCTACTGATATGGTTTGAATATAAAAAAGGTGCAAATTTTGTTTTGATTAAAAATGGAATCTCGATCTCCAATCTTCAGCGATCCATCAATTTCGAGTTCCTAATTCAAATTCTATCAACGTTCTACCAACATAAGGAAACAAACCACCGGAAGCGCGTAGATAATTAGCGTCGAAATTGGATGCGTTCCGTTTTACGTAACGTGTGCGATTGTTATCTGTTACGTCATTGAGATGAGCTGTGTGTGAACTGCTCTCAATTGAGAAATTGTACTGTTTGAACAGTAGCTATGTGTCTGCAGTTTAATCTATCTATTGTATGGTTCTTATCTCCTTTAAGATCATATTATTTATTCGTTCTTACACGAGTTCGAGATTATCTTAGACATCAGTTTGTTGGATCCATAAATATCGAGTCTATTTTCGGGTTCCGTCATTTACATAAATATGACTGATGTTGGAATAATTAATTATGTACCTATTTACCTTAAATGTACAAAAATCATAAAATTTCATAAATCATCAGTGAAACACAGTTGAAAAACGTATTCAAAATGACATAACGAACCCGTCTAAATTCTTTAGATAGAATACAATTAAATCCTAAAGAATTCGGTGAAAGCCATAAATAAATTATATTTTATTAGGAGTTAAACGATTATTTAATCCTTATCAAGAACGACCTTCTAAATGACCTACGTGTGACGTAATATCCGATTTCCATAACGGATATATACATGTTTTGTAGAAAACTGTTGAATTTTGGATAATGTTATTTTTATTTGTCTTTTTATTGAAAGAAAATAATAATGCCTCACATAAGGGAGATTGCAAAGGACTCAGTAGTCGGTGTAATGAAATGAAGTACCACTTTTACTGTAACCAAAAAAAATCTTAAAAACCAACTTATTTTATTTCCTCGAATTCGATGTGTATTTAAAAGAATACAAAGATAAAGGAATTATAATAAAAGATGACGTCAGGTAACATTTTGCATAGTAAATTATTGATAATTTATCTGAGGTCACGTACAAAAATACTTGTAAAATTTGAATAGAACTGTGTCAATGTCTGCGATGTGCTTCCTTTAGCAGCAGGCGCAGCGCATAGGGTTGCCATTTATAAGTTATAATAAAGGTTTAAATTACTGAATTAATTAGAATTATGTTTTGTTCCCTCTACATACGTCGATTGTTAAAACGGTTTAAGTAACCTTTTACTTGTGTATTTAATGTTAAGAATACTTGCTAAAACTTGTTTCTAATATGCACGGTGGACTTATTACTCCATTTTTTATTAGAATAAGGATACTGAAAAAATATCTAGTGGAGTCTATCTATCTACCAACGTATACGATGAGATAAATTCAATTAAGCGCTAGATATTAGTAGATATACTTAATTTTAACTTATTAATTTAACAGTTAATCTACCAAGAACTAACTGAGTTTACCTAAAGCCACTATAGATTCACAAGTCTGAAACTCGAAATGCCAGCCCTATAAGAAGTCAGGTAGTTAATGACAGATGCGTGAACACATAATTTGTACATACAAGTGCAGTCGATTATCTAATGTTATCCGTTGTTTTCTTAATTGCCTTTATTTCTTATATTATATACCATTCTGCATGGTCTTCATTTGTTTTGTGAAGGCTCCTTTACGGATTTTAATTCCGCTTTGGTTGATTACGTGAACGAATTATCGTTAGAACTGTATTTCCTTGAGAATCCGACTCACACTGTAGTCTAATTGAGGTGAGCTTATTACCATATCAAATAACTTAATGTTCTATTATTGTGTTCACGCTTTTTTTGTTTCTCGACCGATTATGTAGATATATTTTTCTTAATGGGGAAAATTCGGAACCCCTTTAAATGATTCTACTTAATTTTAGATTTAACCATCTCTTCTTTTTGGTCCACCTAAGTTTGGTAAATTTTGTTTTATTTTACTAACTGAATCAAATACTTTAATATCTCAGTTTATATATTTTTTGTAACAACAATAAATAAATTAAATCTGTTATACTGCCGGTTCATTCTACTGTAGTAACAATACGTATATACTTAAATTGTTTGTTCCATATGAGACTTTAATAGTCCGACAATAATGGAAAATCACCCAAATATGTAAAATGAACAAATTTCAATAATATCTTACCTAGTAATTTGGAGCCTACGAATAAAAACAGTTTAAGAAAGCAATAAAAATCGCGATAAGTAATGTACACAATACAACAGACTGTAATAGGGACAGCTATATTTTGGAAGCACAGAAAATCAAGTCGGTTGGTACAAAGTTATCGAAATATGTGATATTATTAAGGAGGCAGTTATGAAAACTAGCGTATTATCACGAATATGTTTACAAGCTGGCTGCTTACGCCGTTAGTCACCGTGAACGTTGGCATCGCCACGTGCTCTCAAATATGTATCAGTTTGTAAACATATAGTGACATATGACGTTGAGCGTATTGTTGAAATTCACGTAGTACTAACTTTTACTAGCAGGTTTGTTTGCTCGTGATTTTAATTACTCTGTAGGTCAAGTCTCTGGTCGCTGCAATGTCAGTGCCCGAATTCGACACTTTTGGATAGATCTCAAATAGCTAACAGATTTCATTTGACAGATGTTTTCATACATTTACTGTCAATGCATCTAGGAAAAACGTTATCTGATAGTTATTCATAAGCTGTGAAAATGGCCTTTGTAATCCTAAACAACACGAAGAGCTTGTCAAAGTTGTCACAAAGAATAAATTGCATTACTAGTTAACATAGGTCATAACAACCCATGGTTGCTAAAGTTTGAGAATCCACAGCACGAACAAGTCACTCTGGTGTAAACCACCATAGACATTATCTTACCAAAAATAAATAAAATAACACAAGAGTATTTGGAGTTATTTCACATTTAAATATCCAAAAAGTTATCTCCGGAAAATAAATTCAATGCGATTTATCACTATCACTCAATCTACCAGAGAGCTATCAGACAATTATCCATAAGGCATAAAACTGAGCCTTAAGACAAGTACAAAGAAACATACAACTCATCCTCTCATAAGTACATGCAAGTGAATTATTAATGCACAAAATATGCGGTCAGTAAGCCGAGTAATCTGACATCGGACGTCATTCCTCTGCGATGGCGTCGATAAAAATGCATCCGGCATGTCCCCAGGCTGTATAAGGTATTATTTGCACCTGCACGTAAACACAGTCACGTAGAAAACGTGCCATTCCGTATCTACTATAATACTGTACGATTTTCTGCTTTTATTGGCGTTTTTCTTGCAATTTTCTTTAAGTTCTCTGTAACTACTTATATTTCTTGAGATTTACAATGTATTTGTATGTAACAACGTAACTTTAAATCCTACTCGAAAAAAAGAGTGAAGGACTTCAGTTCATATTATTATTGTTAAATCCGTTTAGATAGAAATGCAATCGGACCCAATATTATGTGGTGATGCATTTTGTGAAAAAATATTATGCTCGTTCGCTAAACGAGACCGAGCCAATACGTGGATTATGACTCTATCTATGTCTTATAGAACGCTTTAAAACTTCCACAATATTGTTCAATATAGAGTACAAAAAGTAATTTAATGTCAGTCATACGAAAACCACGGTCTTTGCAGTCTAACCAAAACCTCAACCAAAATGAGGTAGGTAAATAACGCATGATCATGTAAATCCACATCACATTGTAATACAACGACATGCCACAAACACGTAACACACATCATCCGCATACAAATACAGAGATGAAACAAAGCACAAAGATCGTTGTCGATCACTACATAGTAGCGGCTTAATAAACACATTTGTATTGGCACAATGACACTGTACTGCATTGTACCGCACCACAAATACTTAGCGAATAAACAAACAGATTACGAGGATTTGTGCTCGAGATGAGACGAGATAAGCTGGCATTGGAATGAGAAGAATGACGTGTATCAATCTCTTTATATAATAGGCTCTTGCAGTGGCAGTTTCTGGTCAAAATACAGAACAACTGGTAAGTTTCTGTGGTAAGTCAAAAGCTAAAATATAGCGGAAGAAGGACTACTTCGTAGAAAACAGAAGGCTTTATCATTTGCTATATTTAATGCCGCAAGCAAAAGGCAATTACTTTGATACTAATTAATGGGCAAGGGCCCTTGCTTGGATGATAGAATCAATCATTTCGGGCTTTGGGCTACTTTTCAACGGTTCTAATAGCTTTAACTGCGTGAGACTGTGTTGATTGATGTATCTAGATATCACAAAAGTTTAAACTAAACACTTTTTTGCTGTAATTGTCTTCTAGATACAGCTAAATAAATATAGGGGACAGGTAAGTTCAAAAGCGTGATAAGGAACAGAAATTTAGCTTTGAACAGAACACCCTTGTGATGAATTACTAAGCTCAGTACAGAAGCCACCTAACTCAAATATATTAGCTGCACGTAGCAAATAAACTCCACGTGACAATGAATAAGAAGCACAAACAACTACTCCCATAATTAATTTCCAGCACATACACCTGTCAATACAGATGCACCTTACGATCCTGGGCACGGCTATTTATGCAGTCATTCATTTACATAACAATTTAGCGCATAACTAACGTCACAACTTGCAAGACTAAGGACTAATGTTGAGCGCACGTGAGCAGGTAAATCCTTTGTATATGTTGAACTTGTGTGAAACTTGCGCATAATTTGTGAACGATCTCTACCGGACTTTGTTTAGACATCCTTTTCATTAAAGTGTGACTGCACCAGGAAGCTTTGACATTTGTAGCTAAGGTTTTAAGTTTCGTATATTCTTATGTTTTGTCTTACTGCAAATAGTTCAAGTGTCTTTGTCCTATTTATTGAAGGTATCCTATTTAAATTTTCTGAGTTTTCACATTACAAATTGATTTGTATTATGTATAATAAACAACTAAAACTTTGTTTTAAGAAGTTGTAGGTACTCTTTACTAATCTCTGCATTTTTTGTTACATATTTATAATAACGTCGCATAGAAAAATATAAAACATACTTCTTAACCAACTAAGTACTTCCTAAGCAATGTTGCTTACTTAATGTCTATAAATAATATGCACAAAGTAATTGTACATAGCAACAACGAATAATACACAATTTATGATTACAATCAGAGCATCACTACTTGAATCTACCAACATTACACAACATGTATTATTTCACTTACGCAATATATTAGATATAAATAACTCACGTTACAATATGAACTCTGTTACAATAATGATAGAAACCAAAGTTGAAAAACCATGTATAATTTAATATCCTTTTATTGAAGCTTCAAAGTAAAAAGGCGTAAGTAGACTTATATTTATTTCATCATACGTAGTTTTTTTGCTAAATATATATTAGTATTTCTTTGGAAATTTGTGTATTTTCAGTTGAAGAAAGTCATAAGTCATCTTAATTGGAATCATCTTTTACTGTACGTAATGTACTGAATTACGAGATAACACACCATATATGAATCTATAATTAATTCGATTAAAGGAACTACACGCCCAATCTTTTAAAAAAATGTTTTACATAGACAAGTAGATTCCACGTAAGTTTACTGGATTCAAGTAAGTTTATGCAAATTTAATAAATAAGTTAAGTTTATTGTATTTTATACAACTTTTGAGTCCATTTTATAAATTGTTACGCTTGTCCAGCTACAGACACACAGACACCCCCTCCAGTGTATTGAAAAAGGGACCGACCACATATCCTGTAGTTCGAAAAGCACATACAGTCCTTTCTAATTCTTCTTTCTTAATTAAGGAACTTCATCGCAGAGGAAACCTTCGAAAACAAGCAGTCGTGACCTAGTTATGAGTTATTAAATCAAATGTCATGTCATATTATACAGTATCTTAAGTAATTTCGATCTAAACAATATTAAAAGTACATTGTAACAGCACACTGTTGTATAACAACTGCTAATTGTTACTAACTTTCTAAGAATGCATTTCAAATATTTTGATTATCTTATATAGAAATGCTTTATCTGTTACCTAATTATATTTGAAGAACTAATTGTTAATTAAATTAAATACGGATAGCTGCCCCGAATCATCATTATCGTCATAATTTTGATAATAGTTGCAAAATATAATTTATAAGAAAGGCCGGTCACAATTAGGAATTTAAACCGCGAATTTCGTAATGTGTTTCACTTTCAGCCTTATTTTATTATAATATTTTTATTATGTACCAAGATCAAATATAATTACTATAATTAGGTACTTTCCTTCCTGATTTTTGTAGGTCATTGTCCTAGCTTTATTAAAACTGAAACTTATTGCTTTCATATGTATTTATAAAAAATAATCCTTAACATTATTTTTCACAGCTAGGCGTAGGATCTCCATAATAAATAAGAAATAAAAAACCGTAAGATAAATGGAATATTTAATATGAAAATTGTTATTTGCCCAGTATTAAGACATACGCCGTCATATGAAAAAATAGTAATTCCCTATTTTATAAATGAATTGGAATTGCTTGGGTTAGTTGAGTGATAATAAAGTTTTTACTGCCTTCGTGGCGCAGTGGTTAAGGTCACCACGCCGCTACCATTGCGTCGAGAGGTCGTGGGTTCGATTCCCACACGGAACCAATTATTTATGCAATCCACAAATAATTGATTCGGATTGTGCTTTGTGTCCGTTGTTTGTATGTTCGTAAAAGTTCCCGCGACACAAAAGTAATTCTTAGTGAGGGAGTTGTCTTTTCGAAAAGAAATAATGACCTATTCTATAGAATAAATGATTTAATGAAGGAACCCAAGCTTCTTAAGACATCTACTTAATCCTTCATAAACAAGTGTGACGTGTTTATGTGCCTAATTACAAGTTCATGGGGCAAGGCATGCGCCCACGCACCGCGGTAATTCGTTCTCTACGCATCTCATCACCACATGCGTACTTGCGTAGGAAGAAAACTATTTCATTGAGACAATTAGTTCCATGAATATATTTTGTTCGCTAAGCAGTAACTGTTATCCCAGTTTGTCCATACAGGTTTCGGGTTGGGCTGGGAGTATTCTATGATTAAGTTTATTCAGATATATTTTTTTTTAGAAATAAGTTTAAAAAGTTGTCAAAATGGGAGTCTTTATGATAAAAGTAACGTATAAAAGAAAAATATCTACAGTATCATCCACCATATTTAAGTAAATGAAGAACTGAGGAGTGTGGCTTCGAAATTCGTTATCTCAACAAGGCTAATTCTATGTATCTAACAGGGATGCTTCAGGTAGTAAACCACACCTATATTGGAAAGATATCTCCTCGAATACCGCCTAATAACTTCGCACATTTCTATTAAACAGCCTAAGCATTAAACAAGAAGCTATCACTAATAATAAACAGTGCTCACATATTACACAATCATGTCGTCCTATGACTTGAGTGCCGAGACGTCCCGCGCCGTGACATCAGCGCTGATTCCATCTACTTGCTCTCGTGGTACAGGCTGTGTATTTAATATTTATTTATGTTATGAATACATTAAATAGTATGTGTTTTAAGACTATGTGTACACTTGTTGGTCATTTACATAATCATGTTTTATGATTGATCATTGATCTGATCAGTAGTTCCATTCTTAACAATTTAAACCATCAAGTATCGAGAGTTTGACATTTGGAATGCACTGCAAAAATTGTTTCCTTCTACGATGTCCGTTAGCGACACTGATCAGATTTTCATACAAAATTTATCGATAACTAGCCAGGTATCAATACCCTATAGTAGAAGAGAATTGGGCTACAGGTAAATTATTACACTTCGGTAATGAAAACTCTTGCATAGATTTACGATCTGGGCAATAGTTAGAACCATATTATAAAACAAATCATGATTTACTACAGCCTGAATCAGCCTCAACAATAACAACTAACTAATTAATATTCCGATTGATATCATTTGTATAGACAACGATTAGCATAGACCATAGAGTTACACGAGGAGCGCAGTGTGACAAGTGCCCACACAACCTGTGACCATTTTAAATAACGTTAATTAATTTGTGTTAATCATATCGTAGGTTAATCATTTATATGCATTGAACAAGGATTGCGTGCCCATTTTAAGCAATCAAATTAAAATCAAATTATGATTATGCAGCTGTAATCATTGTTATAAACACCTCGCAATCATGTTTAAAGATCTTATCTTATGACAACAAAATCAGACAAACATATATTTGAATACAGAACGAAAAAAATGCCCGTACTATGGTTTTTCGGAAAATAATAGTGACTTTAAAGACCAGCTGCAACTTTATTCTTGAAGAAACTCGTCAAAAGTATATTAAGATTTCAACAAAATTGAATAAGATGGATGGTCTCCATATCATTTGAGGCAACCTTAACATTTCAAATTTCGCGTTGCATGTTTATTATATAATAGAATAGGTACGGGTAATGGGTATGAACGCGAACCCGCCATTTTTTTAGTCAATCTACGACCGCGACCAGTATAACCTGCCACGAAAGTTTAGGCAGTTTAAAGTAAAATGTATTTTTAATTCTCGTTTTCACTTATCATATCTTACGAATCCTAGTAATCTAGTAAACACGATTAATAAATACATCAAAACTTCTTCTACTTTTAAAATTGACCACTTATCATACGAACGGAAAAAGAAAAAAAAAAATACTGATTGTTTTCATACACAGCAAGTTTTCTTTCACGTTTCAAAGTTTCAAACACGCTGTAAGTAAAGAGTGTTGTCTCACTAATACAGTCACATGTTTCTAGTTCATTGGCCTGAAAGCTTTGACTATTGTCTCGGATTTATCTGCAGCTCTCAATCTCGTGTGCGATTTCATAGACACAGAACAAGCAATACTGTAATACTTATGTTATTATAAGCCAAAATACTTAAATTGATATTAAAATTCATCTTAAAAATTACGAGTTAATAAGTAAATAAATATGCAGAGATCATGATAATATATTGACGTTCTTAAATGCCTCTTTTTGCCTACACCTATCAGAATGAAACGTTATATTATTTATGCCAATAGTTGTATTTAATTACCATACTACGCTGAAAAAAATTATGAAGTACAAGTATCGCATTCTGACGTCCATTTTACACAAAAAAGCTCTTATTACAGAAAAGAATAATACGGAAAGATTTTAAAGATCTACTCTTATAAATAGATGGTAACTTAAACTTTTATCATCCCTATTTATTAAATTTTATAAATTATGTTCAGACTACAACAGCATCACTTTATAATACTTAAGATTCAAATACAGTCACGCCGTAAGTATGAGCTAGTTAGTACAATATATGCAATATATGTACGCCTTATTGACAACAAGCCGTACAAAGAATTAATTATAATACGCATCTACTTAAACCATACAAGGATCTAAGACAAATAGATGAAGACAAAACGCGTGTGGAATTAAGTGAAACATTAATGCAAGATGCAAGGTCGTACAAGTAGTGGGACACCTAAGGCGTAATACACATAACCTGACCGGCATTTGTAGACACAGCCGGGTGGTAAATTCGAATCTGTGGGTAAATGTTCAGGAATTTTAAATCAGTTAGCTTGGTAACTAATTACTTATGTGATGTTCAGTTTTTATGACAGATTTGAAAGAACTCATGTTAAGACAAGTCTTAGTTTCTTTGCAGTTTGTCCTCCTAAGAAATAAGTTTTTCTAAAACGGGGGGTATTATGTTATGACGATTTTAAATACTTGTTATTAGCTTGCAAAATAAATGGCATCTTTATTTAGAGTTATATTTATATTGACACAAGCCAAATTATGCTGAACTAGCCCAGTAATTGCTTTGAGGCGGCTTCGTTGTTCGACGAAAGCCGAATCAACTTTTTTGACAGTCCATCGGTGACTTTGTTTCAAAGACAGTCTACAAGTCGCCAACATATTATTTTGAAGCAAAGGGACTTTGACTTGAAGTCAAGTCAAGTCGGCTAGTGACTTAGATGTGCAAACCTTGGAATATGTAAAGGATATGATATTATGTACCTTCTATTATGTGATGTGCTTCTATTCATAATTATGTAACGTTATCTTGTCTTTCACTGACAAGGCTGACTACTATGACATTGTATTATCTTGTTATATCAGGATTCCAACTGTCTCAAGTATTGATTGTCTGTAAATACGACGTTTATACTTAGATACAGAAAATTTTATACATTGTGGCCACTTTTTTATCGTTTTGCTTCCGAAAAGCGACTATAATAATATTACTGATTTTCCATGCTAAAAAAAGCGGGTGTGCGGTTTCCCTATATGGTTTTACTAATATATTCTAATTTGAACCGTAAAAATAAGCCAAGAAATTATTGGAAGTCTTCTAACAACAGACATTGGATTACCTGAAGCTGAAAATTTTATAAAAATCGTCTACAATCTTTGAGCCAATTTACAAATCATACAATTTTAATGAAAACTTCGTCTATAAAGCGTATGAAAATTTATTTATTTATTTTGGAACTTATCAAGAACAGACAGACGGCAAAGAGAGGCTTTGTTTTACAACACGTAATTACACTTATACAGTTTGTCTATTCATAACACTGATATCTTATCAACACTATCTACCCTCTGACGTCACAGTCCCGCCTTTAATGGCGATAATAAAAAGTAAAACTTTCAAGTGGCCAGTCTCCATTAAAGGATTGTGAAACAAATGAAACGCATAGATACAGCCATACATACTACGACATAAATATATTATGTACAAATTACGTCATTGTTATGTAGAAAGTTACTTCAGTATGTATAAATTTAGAATACTAGATAAAAACCTGCGATTAGGTGAACTTATTATAAGGTTCCGTATATTATTAAATTATTTTTATCTGTGCTATTTGTACCTGTATTAAGCACACGTGATTGATCGTGATTTGGATAACTTTACATTACAGAATACTATTGTCACTAAGTGCAATTAGGCTGTTGAACATATATTTAAATGTATGGAAATCGATCCACCTTAACCATTGAATCACGAATGTTACAAAATCTATTTTTGTTTTTATGTTTTCAGATAAATGTACGAAAACCTACTTGCTTTGCACGAGTTAGACATCCAAGTTTACTACAAGAAATATTGATAATATTCTTACCTTACATTGCAAAGAAGACCAATGTATAGCGGGAAACACTGATTAATGTAAATAATTCTATGTACTTAAATAACAACAACAGCTACTTATAAATTATTCCGGTAGTGATCAAAAATATAAAAACCAAAATAAAACTGACTCACACTACCCAAAATCAGTACAATCAAAATAGTATTACAAATGTTTTTAAATCTACCTCACTCACCTTTGTAACCAAAATATCCACAGATAATAACAAACAACTGTCAAATTAAAACACAACAATGAGGCACAGGTAATCGCATATGATGCCACACACTACAAGCAGTATCTATGGAATCGTTATAACAACTGAATGTGATGCGTATCTACGTGATCTAATGCCACCGACTAGTATTGACTTAATATAATTGTACGCAACGATATTGCGCGGCCATTTGTCGGAATTGCTTATAGTTGACGTGTGGTTCCGTAGATAAAATGTATAATGAATGTCGATGGTCTTTTGTTAATATTAATAAAATTATATCTAGATATAAACCCTTTATCAACTTCACTGTTTCGTACACGTAGCCTAGAGAGAAGGATGATGATACCTAGCTACGTGTGCACTTACTCTATTTCCTTTTAAACCTGAAAATGTATTTATGCTGAAACGAGCTAGCCCAAGTACAAGCATATCAATATTTCAATAGCCAATGACACTATAATGTAAGTAAAGATAAGCAATTCTATAACAAAAATTCTAATTCTATAACAAAACCTCCTGAATTATCATGTTCAAAAATTCCTTATTCATTCAGTTGTAAATCAAACAACTGCAACAGTTCCTTAATAATATTTTTGCGTAAACTCAAATAAAACATTGCATCGAATACACACACAATCTCTAAGAAACGCCCTTATCGGCCATGTCGCAAATGTTGATTAGGCAGGCAATTTCATACCAATAACATTTACCCACAATCAAAGAAAGTAAAGTAGGTTTTGATGTTAGGCTCTATTATTTTTAAAATACTGGGACACATTTTTAAATTGTCTATGGCGAATGTGTAAAGACATGGCCGCTTTTTTACCGCGTGGGCGGGTAAGTATAGCGAATTAACATGATTCAGATAGCCATTGTCTGCGATGTGTCATACGAATAATTACATCTAATCACTTTGTTATTGTTATACCTGTTCTGGTATGCCGTTGCAAAATAATAAAAGTAGATGGATAAACGTTGAAACGGGACCATGCCACCCACTGCACAGCAGGTCAAAGCAATCGTCTTTGTAAGACAGGCTTGCTTTTACCTAAGTTATTAATGGTCTGACAATTGAATGTAGCTTTCCACGAATTAGGTTCTGATTAACACTGGATTTTTATAGTCAAAATATCGATAACAAAGACATAATGACTAACAAAAAATCGTGCCTTGACAAAAACGTGGCAATCATTATGATTCATCTGCAAGTACCTCATACCTAAATCTAAGTAATTAAAATAGTCTTCAATACGCTTAATTATGCATCAAACACAGCTATCCAAATAGCTAAAGTTCGACTAGAATCTGGTCTCACAAGAGGTAATTACTAAGTCCAAAAGATTTTACTTAAAGTCAGTACCTAAAGAGGGAACTCACAAACGCAATGTCCAGCTTAACATTACCTTATTTAGTAAATCGCAATGTGTGATTGCAATAACGTTAATTAGCTGACTCATAACTCATACAGAGACAATATGCAAAGAGGTTTGTAATATTATTATGATCAAATGTCAAAAGCCCGGCAGGTTTAAAGATTGCGCTGCAGTAGGCAGCGGGGCAAGTCCTTCATATGACAATATCTCTGGTTTGAAGTGGCGTCTTACAATGTCACTGTTTGGACAATCGATAGCATGACTAATGTTCATATTTGCAAGTTGGATAATACTGTTACACAGAGAATAAATAGTATATTACTACAATACAATTTATATTAGCGGACCCGACATCATGCATACATTGTTTTGCTCCAATTTAGATTCTAATAATTGCGATTCGTCATTTTTTCCTTTTACATCCTTTACAATCGTCATTAAAGGTATTATCTTAGCTGATTTTCACAAGACCTTAATAACCTTATTAACGCTTAAAATCTTACTGAATCACTCTAACTTTTGGGAAAACCACTTGTTAAAATCAGTATACTAGTTAGTTAGTACAATTACAAACATTGTCTCAACCAATGACAAACTAACACACACGCAAAGAACAAACTGGCACACAAGAAAACATTTCTAAACTACAGGTCCAAAGAAAGCTCCAAAAATACAAAGTAAAATTATCACAAACCTTATCAATTTCACACTGCAACATTTCCACAAAATAAAAACACAATAATGAAATTAACTGTATCACAAAACAAACGGAGGCCGACTAACGGATACTAACGATACCACTGATAAGCGAGATGAAACGCGCCTTGATAACAGATACACTATCAAAATACTTCATATTTTTAACTTACAATGTGACTTCTTAAAAATGATAAAGTTATATCGTAATCGTTATTTATAAACATGTCATGTTCATAAGTTTGAAACTCTCACGTTGCAAGCTGGTTACGGCAAGTGTAACCTGTGCCAAAACATCAAGAAAGCTTAGATAAAAACTATTGTATTTACCTTATTAATTAGTAGTCGTTAAGTAGGGATGTACGACATTTTTTCTTCTTTCACTTATATCTATCAGTCGACAACTCTGTCTTAACACCTTTTATTTTGAAGTCTTTTATACAATCCATACATTTTTCTCTCGCTCTTCCTGTACTCAGATGTCCGTCTACATTCATATTCATTTCTTGTCCTTATCAATTGCATAAACTCTTTAACTCACGTCCAATTTAAATTTTATCATAAAGTTAAATATGTATATAATATACAAGTTTTTACTATCTTTAAGTATTATAATTATATACTGTAAAATTTTCTCGGAAGGGGATATGGCGGGTGCATGACTGTACTCGAAGTCTTAATTGTACGTTTGACAACGGTTGACAAACGACACCTCTTTGAAGTCCGCAAGTGAAACTCCACTATTAACGAGACAACGTTTTCTGTAAGCCAGTGAGTTTTCTTACGGAACTATTTAACACCTCCTTGTCTTGTCACACATCTAGCTTTTAACCCATTCATTTTAACCCGCTATTTGCGTGATATTATGATATGCAATTTGCTATATCAATTTTATCAACGCCAGTTGGTAGTAATGGTTGCAAGACTCTCTTGTAACCATAACTACCTAAAGTGTCATATCTAAAGTTTATCCGAGTGTTACTTAGCCTTTTATTATAATTTAAGGAGAGAAAAGACTGTAATTTCATACGTTCGTCTTAATTGGTTGAATTGTTTTCAGCGACTTCAAAAAGCCTCTAAATTGCTAAAATACATCTTTGAAACATCGAGAGCAAACTTAAATAGTTATTCAAAATTTTCTCATTTAAGAGAAAACTCAATATAAATACAAATGAACGAGCGATTTTTTCTATGAAAAATAAGTTCACTGAACATTTTCACCATTATTTTTATGTCCCAACGTCAACAGTCGTTATAATATGTATGCTTGTAAAAGCTTCCTATCGATACATTGGTAGTGCAACTGTGACTAGTGTCATTAACAAACGGAAGCGTTCCATCCGAGTGCAGTGAGAGTATCGGAGGACTGGTTCTGATCATTCACACGACACCAGTCACCACTGGAAAATTAACTGATTTAGCACGGATATGTCGTGAGGAAACTAATGGAAAACTGGTTGCAACGCTAATTACTGCTTTGTGTTATTAAATATCTACCTATCATCTTTATAATTAAGTGAATGCAACTCCAGTGTATATTTCAAGTTACAAATAATTAAGTTTAGTTTTTAGGTTTATTTTATGTGGGTTAGAAGTATATTGAGATTTTTTATTAACTTAATGTACCTATGTGTTACTCTTTACGACTCCTTTTTATATAAATACGTCAGCTATGTTTCTATTAAAGAGCTTGAGATTAAACTGTTACATAATATTGGCCCTATTACAACATTAAAAAATGTTAAACTTCATAACGGAATGAATATCTCATAATTACATTTTCATGTTAAAATAACACATTACCAGCTATCTAACACATAACTATACACTTATAAGAAAGCTGTGCACATCTAACAACTTAATATAACGAATATAACGATGACATAACGGTTATCAGATGTTAATCATATCTCACATCTAAGCAATAACTCATTGCGCTCGGTTCCTCAGTTATACGCCAACTTTATGAAGATATTATCTAGTAATAAATGAAGTTATATGAGGAAAAGCTTGCCAAGCTGCGTTGTGAAACTATTCTCTATGGCTTGGTGTAAAATACTTTGTAGATTATATGACAGGCATTTCAAACGGTTGGTGAATGGCGATAAGTTTCCGAGACTCTGCATTTTTGTGTTAAGTAGCTCAATGATTACTTAGAACCCTGTTACAGTGCATATGCAGGTCTATTTCATTATTTAGGTTTACTGAACTTGTACCGAAATTCAGCACGGGTACCCATTATCTGGAGCTGCAATAAATGCTTGTAACTAAACCACTTTGATTATTTGCATTTGTTTCTTGCAGCTGCTTAGGTATGTAGTACGTGAGGCCCTTAAACCTACCAGTAATAACAGTATGTAAAACTTGTAAGAGACCGTAAAGTCACTTAAACTAACTTAGTTCTCAAAGTATCAGCTTTCACAAGCACTCACTGATATCCACATAAACACGACTTCAACAACACTATCAGATGCAAACGATCCTTTTAAAGCCCTATCAAAGCTAGTACATACACGTAACAGCGAATTGAAAAGGAGTCCTATTAATTACAATGTACCTGTCCACCTGACATACTTCCACACTTGAAATGCAAATCCCTTGGACGCTTGCTGCATTCCAACTATGGCACAGTGTAACGGCACATCGCAATTACCAGCGGACCAGTTTCAAAATATCACCGCACTGTGTTGTGCAAATTGCAATGTGTGCATCGCTCGAAATGGTCGTGTGTCGAATGCGTTTGTGCGATATGTGTCAGCCGATTTGAATAATATTGTTTCTAAGGACTATTGAGTTCAGTAAACTCTGTCGTCTTTAGAAAATTTCAAGACGGTCGCTTTCGAAGATTGTTTTGTATCTTTCCTTACATGATACATTAAGTTAGGAAATGGGTAAGGTTCATCTTAAGCTTTCAATTTGAGACACGACTGAAAAATTAATAAATACATAGCCAAATTAACGTCTAACGAAAATTTTTGAGCATCAGATTCAACTTCAGGCGATTGTACAGCCGGTTTCAATGACCCATCTTCTGATAAGGATTTACTTGTGGTTGAATGTAGGGACAACAGATCGTGCTTAGTAACCAAACAATCGCGGGCCTATGATAATATAAAAACTAGGTGATATGGATAAAACATGTTATTTTCCTCAGTTGATCATATATCGTAACATACCTTATAGATATTATTGTATCACATTGATAAGGCAGGAGAAAGTCCATGGCAACAATGTGTTGTTGACGTCCGATGTTAATGTTCGCGATCAGAGGGGACTTTACTGTTACTGAACGCTGACCTTGCTGTCTCGACAACGAGTGCGAACAATGAAAGGTGACATCTTATAGTAGACATTTCTACAGGTCATGCTATTTCATGTTATGATAGCTCCATTGATAAAACTACGCCCTGGCCCGTTTCAGGTTAAAATTCCGAGACCTGATGGTCAATGTATTAAAATAGCAGGTTGGTAAGTAACCATTTAAGAAATGAAAGTATATATCGACTGATAAATAGCAAAAGACTTGCGTCTAAATAATGGAAAATACTATCATTATTTAGTCCTACTAAACTAGAACTAAAGAACAACAGGACGAAATAATCTTACCTTATAATATCTACTTTTTGTTTAACTTATCCGGCAATAATATAAGTAGACAAAAAAGAATAGTGATTAGTTACCCACATGCCAATATTTACAGACTACCATATCCACGGTTCACTCGTCTCAAGATCGGAAAGGCGTCACGTCCCCGCATCGCTTCCGCGTCGGCGCACGCGTCACCCCATACACAGTCAAGGAAGTTCCACTCATGGCAACTGATGGCAACTCATGGCGAATGTCCTCCATAACGGGAACCTTATTCAATACATATTTATTGACGTAGCCCGTTTCAATGGCTAACATATAGCTTTCACCTCAAACTTGCCTTTGAGTTGCCGACAAGAATATAGGTCTTCAAAGTTTAATGGTGTTTGTTTGATAATCCTTTACTGCCTTCCCAACGTTGGCACGTATGTTCATGCCTTACTTATCATGTTGGCCAATTTGGCTGGCCAACTGTAAGATGGCACACTTGGCAGCCCTTCGAGGAATTAAGAATTGTACGAAGAAAAATGACAATAAATTAGTTTGTTAATAGGACTTATGTCTACCTCCATTTATAAACCATAGTAGAATACCTACGTCTTTAACTTGAGAAATACGGGAAAATCTAGATCTACTCAAACTACATATTTGCTTCTATTGTCTAGTATTGCAACATTTAAAAGATTAACAAAACATACAATAACAAAATGGGTTTTTTTTTTTTGTATTTTAAGTAGCGAAAACAGAAAGCGTAAATTTCCCCATAGTTACTATAGCTACTTTATTCAAAAGGATTATGTAACTAATTTAAGCTTCCAATAATATCTACATATCCCTAGTGCCATTCAATCATATAACCAAGTGAACCAACCTTGGGACAATGTAACCCGCATATGCGCTAAACCAGTACTTTCGATTTCGTTAGCAGGTGAAAGTGGACGAGGTGGTTGACCTTTGCCAAGCCCATCATAGCCCATTGATGAGCAATGATTGCCACACACCATACATCGTATGTTATATTATATTGAATGGGACCCGAGGCTCGTTGGAAATTACTCTGAGATAATAGTAATCATTCAATTTCTTCATTACGGAATGTGGAACATCTGGTAACGAAATAACGGATAGGTTGTGTAATACAAATTGGGGTTTAAAAATAGATTAGGTACTCATAGGCAGTGGTTCTCACCGATCAAAGAAGTTAAGCTACTTTGAGTGCTATTATGCTGGAATGGGTGGCCAAGATGGTCTGCTTCAAAGGACGTATGAAAGTCGACTTTAGATGTTATACCTATCCTAAAATATCGATTGTTTAAGAAGGCTAAACTACAGTACTATTACCTTACGAGCATCCCTAAACTAGTCACTAGTTTAACCACTAACCATACGAAAGAATGGCAAAACAAAAAAGCATATTCTATATCAGCGGCAACGCCGTACCATTTTTTAAAATTTTACCAACTTCACAATTGCCCAAAACAACTTACTAGAAGCTATACATATAAGATCTTCATTACCCTCGGTTCTCTAACGCCACATAATGAAAGTTCGCACTTGTATTAGCCGCCTACTTACCTACTTCACACAATGACATTCCTCTCTTACATAACACGTCGAGGGTTCAAGAGTCACCACACAATGTCTTTCAAATTAAATGACTCTTTCGGTTCAAGTGAAATTGCGTCACATAGTTTAAGAATATATCTTGGATAGAATAGAAGGAAATATTTTTTTATACAAAACACCCGGAATTTGAGATATTAAAATAGTCAAATTGTGGGTCAAGCAAATTTTGAGTATTATTAACTGAAGCCTTATAGCAAAAAATCTTTCAGATTTCGAATAACCATTTTGCCGTATACTTCACTGGTATTACGCTTTTACGAACCTTAGGTGAAAAACTACACCGTACCACTTCCTAAAAAAGCAACAAAAGGATTGAAATAACTATACATTAGCATTACAATATGTAAATGTTTATTTATAAGTCACTTTACATTGATAGTGGACAGTTTGTTATACAAATTGTTGTGATACAAGTATAAAAGCGCTTCGAATCTAATTGAGCTTGAACCACCTTGCTGTGGACAAATGGCACCCATACGACAATAACATCGACGAAATACAAGAAACTTTTCGAAAAACGACCTTATTACTCTGTTATTAAGAGTAGATTTACAATCAATAGACCGACCTGTTCCAATAAAATTTCTGCTGGGATAGGCTGCTATCTAAAGCATAGATAGTAATAACACCATGTTACCTAGCAACAAACTCCTATAATCTTTACAATAGCAAAAAATGCTCAGGCTATCCTTTCACAAACTGAAGATATATTATTGAAACTGGCCGTAAGGATTTTAATGTGTTGTTGCCGAATATCATCAGACCAGCTGTGATATCTTTAAAACATGCAAATACATTATATGGTATGTATTTATTTTACTTTCACATTCCCATCATCTTTGGAGCACCTATTTGTTACAACAAATGTATTGGAATCCTTATTCTTAATACGCCGAATTCTAAGGGTCAGCGCAGACCAAGAGGAGCGCAGCGGAGAGGATTTTTTTAACGCACTTGAAAATGAACTTTAAATTAATAGAAATAAAGTGCATAATTGCTTGAACCTGACAAAAAATGCTCGCGCGTCCTCGAGGATGCGCGGGTATCCCCGCGCGGCATCGCGTCGCCGCCGGCATCGTACGAAAAATTTCAATGTTGTTACTGAGTTTAAAGAGAGAGAACGTCATTTTTATTCTTCTTCAGTCAAAAGAGCAATTATAATCATGGCCCAGTCTACCATCGTTGACGAATTTTTACGAAAACTGGCCTGTTTAATGAAGAATGGTAACCTAGAACGCTTTCCTCGCGCAGGCTCGAGCAGTCGCGAGCATGCTCGAGCATCCGCGAGCCGTAAAGAAAATGCTCGAGACCGCGCGAGGATTATTCCGGTCTGTCTGCGCTGGGCCTAAGGCATTCAACATGTTAAATAATATTGTTACAGCGTGATGGCGCCACTGTGTTAAGAGATCATATTATTATTCTGCTAAAAACTCAAATTAAAATGCCCACTAGCGCCATCTACGAAGATACTACTATTCATATTACAACTTTTTATAAATTTAACTTTTACAACCAGTACTCCGAATGAAATGTTTACTTACTTTTTTAACAAAAACTTCTGTATTAGCTCTATTTAAAAACTCACACTCGGTAGGTATTATGAAACTATTTTCAAACTACTCTGTACTACTTTACACGAAGGCTACTGTACTCCAAAGCGCCATGTTAGTATATATTGTATATTAATGTTATGTGTGTGTCAGTTAGCTGCGGTTGTATCGGTTGCCCCAGCCGCGGCGGTGGTCGTCCTTGTACTCGTCCATGTTTTGCTGTCTCGCTCTCTCTTCTGGGTCGTCCTGCTCTACTAGACACTCCTGGAAAAGACACATTTTTTAGAATTCAGCTAACTCAAACTATTTTTGAGCTATGCACTCGGTACGGTCCGTACGCTACCTCTCCAACCCCGTGGAACAGTAGCTTGAATTACATCTTTTGACAAAGCTTATCATGTAATTTTTGTAGTTATTGTGAAGGAACTGTTACCTTTCGTATTCTCTCAGCTTCGTCGCCATCGTTTTCTGCAGTTTCTATAGTCGTGTGTGGTATATTTGTGGCGGAGGCGGGGAATCTGCAAGGAAATAATATTTTACTACAATGTCACGTTGACACCTAAATTAGGTAATAAATTAGAAACTTTACTCCACCCAGAAATCGAAACCGAAACCTCACGATCAGCATTCGGATACACTACCGTACGCGCCACAGAGACAATCTATATACTTAAAAAGAAACTAATTGCAAATCTAATAGTATTATTGTTATTTCGTGTATACGTACATGCCGTCGCGCACCCTCTGGTCGTAGAACTCCTCGACGGTCATGGCGGGTATGGCGGGGTAGCCGGCGCCGAACACCGCCTTCTGCACCGCGTCGCGGGTTATGATCACCGGCTTGAGCGGCGGCGCGCGGGCTCGCTCCTTTGGCTTGGGCTCTGAAATGTACACATACAGCAATATTTTAAAGCATATTATCTAAATTAATTTATAACATTTCTAATAATTTGTGACGACTTCTCATTTGCATGTCACAGATATGACAAAATGCATATGTCTCTTATATTATAATATCAACCTATGTACCTACATTTTATACGAATAATAAAGTATTATATTCTGCGATGGTTACTGGTCGAAGAATACTAGTAATTAATAACTGAATTTGGGGTACTAAATGGAAAACTTTTAACTCAAATAGTTTCCTGTCGTATTAATCACATGTAATTCGTGTTAACTATTTCTCTATCATAAGGACAGGTAAAGCACTGCAACTGCAACTGCATTACAACCAAAAACCAGAATTATCTGATAAATCAAGAATTTTGTACTCCTTACCTCCCGCATGTTTCGCCATATACTCCAATATAGGTTTTTCCTGTTCAATACTGTTGAGTTCATCGAGTGCCTGGTTCACGTAGCTCTGCAGCAGTGTGGTGAAGTACTCTCTCTTGATCTCCTCGTCCGACGTCGCTTGCATCGCCTCCGTCAGTGAGCCCAGCTTCTGCTTCAATTCTTTCATCTCTTTATACCTTTTGATCTTGGCGTCACGGGTTTGTACCTGCAGGTATTATGATTATTATTTTGTTCTATGATAAGATAATGAGAGTGAATGTGTCATAAATGTGGTATTTGCTATATCATTTGTGTTGCAAGTTTTATGGTTGTTCTTCTAAAAAGTGGAAAATTTATGTGATTGGACAAATAGAATTTGAAACTAATTTCGATATTACAGTAGCAGCGTAAGGCACATTGATTATATTTTGAGCATTTAATGCAAATGCTACCAAAACTGTCCCTATTAATGTTAATGTGATAATTTTTAGAAGATGGGCAAGTCAGAATAAGGTTATTTTTAGGCAATTTTTTAAAGATGTTAACATAGTGAAGTAATCCATTACTCCATTTTCATAAGGTAATACTAATATATTAGTTGATATTTTACTTACCAAGTTAGTGATCTTCGCCTGTTCACTCTGTGGTCTGTCTGTGTTCTGTGCAGGCGCAGTGGCAGGCTGTGGCACCTCTATATCTGTTACACCATAGTCTTTGCACCTCTGTAGGTAATCCCTGCAATTACACATGAAGTTTATGTCGACAAATAATAATAATATCTTTATTTATCAAGTAACATTACTCAAAACAGACATGAGACAAAACTGTTCAAATGAAAGTATAATAACTTTAGATAGTTATATAGTACTCTGAATCATTTGTTTACATCTAATTTGTTTATTGAATTATCACTGTGTGATATCCTGACATGACAAATTTTTTATTAACAAGTCAAAGTGAGACTTTAAATCATGAAATTAATAATACATTTACAGAATTGTCAAATTTAGCTAATTACAAAACTGTAAAGAAATCTCAGTCACTCTTAACCACACATTTTAAACAATTATGAATTAATTAACTTAGTAGTAGACTAGAACTGTATCAACACTAAACAACACTTATCCATAAACAATTTAAAAGACTCCTCAAATATGTAAACAAAAAAAGAAAGTAATAATCTTACTTAAAATAAATCTCAGCAACATTAATAAGGTTGATGCGTGGCTGGTTACTGAGCTTCAGACTGAGTGTTCCGAGCAGTGCGGGCAGCAGCAGGTACTGTAACGTCTCTGTAGGCAGCTCGTCCAGGCTCTCATTCTTACTGAACATGCCCGACATTGACACCAGGTTGGTGGCCTTCTCAAACTTTGTGATTGCCACTTTGATACTCATCTGTGGATATGATTTTAATAGATTTGCAGAAATTAATGTGACTATTACATATTTTGAACATACTATTCTCTTTAAATTACATATAATTTTAAAATGGTCACATATAACTCTTGGTTCAATGACATTCTAATGATATAAAAGATGTGAAATAAAATAAAAGTGTAAGTTGATAAAATATGAGAGATAGTCTTTGTTTATGGTGCCAGTAATTTTATGACAACAGTTGATCAGAAACGTGTATAATATAACAAATGTAAACTACAGTTACTTAAAGTGATTATTGCATGTTTACAAATAATTGTTGTGAAACTGCTAACACAACTGTTAGCTATGTATTACTATAAACATATCTGATTCATTATTATTGCATATTTAGAGTGATTCAAACTTTGTAACATAACGAAACTTTTTAAAGAACCTGTTTCTCAGACTATAATATTACATTGGACTTGTGTCAACCTGGAATATTCTAGATACGAGATTCAGGAAAATAAACCTTGCAAGGCTTTGAAGCAAACTATAGCGGTGCTAATTAAACGTGAAGGACCAGTTAACGTCTTATAAATCAGTGTAAATTTATATCATAATTTGTAATTACCTGCACCGGATCACTGTTAGTCGGCTCATTCCCATTTTCTATACTGTCGAACAACTTCATCGCATCATCAAAGATATTCTTTAGTGGCTCCTCGTCCGTAGACAGACCTGCATCAGCTTGCGACATATTTATTTGTGATATAACAGTATTATTATCAATAAAATAGTTATTATTTCGCAGAAAAACAAATGTTTTTCGTCAGAACAATTGACATTTGCTTGACATTGACGTTTTCGGTAGAGTTGCTCATAACCATATTCATACTTTGTACCATTCGTGGTAGCTATGGTAGAAAAAAAAACTATTTAGGCATCAATTTAGGCATCTGTAAAAAAAATATGCCGCAGGAGTAAAATGTTAGCTAAATATTATAAATTGCTATTAAGCCTTTAATGTGACATGTGTAAATTGGAATCACAATTTAAAGACTTTTGTTAAGTACCTAAGCATAGGTACTTAACATTCTCGAAAACATTTTAATTCCTATGTTCCTAATCCTCAATGCACCAGTAGAAGAAATGAAATTCTTCTTCCACAACAAAATCTGTTTTTTTGATCATATTGTTTATCTTGGTACCGCATTGTAGCAGATAGTTCTATAAGTAAGCATCCACACTATCAGCTCTTTCTTCGTAATCCAAGTGCTAATTCACAGTAATACACACGTAATAGTAAGCGCTTTGGTAACAAAATGATCTAAAGCTAGGTAACAAGCGCGTTACATTGCGTAGACTGCGCAATAAACTGCGTAATGTCACTTCGCGGCTGAGTAATATTGTTAACCGCAAAGTGCATAATATAATAAATGCAACTGAAACCTAGTTAGTTACTTAGCTGACTAGGTTAGCAAATAGATCTATGGGCCACAACATCTTTTTTCGACCCATTACTTAGTGCACAACTCTCGTTTTTGCGTTTTGTTTGTTGTTTGCGTAAATACGTAGGTTTGATTCAGCATTCTAAAATCGGATTGACAGCAGGCAAATAAAAATATAGATTATTTTCCATTTCCACTGACTAAAAGTACCTTATTAACAATATAAACGATGTCTGTAAGTTACTACACTGTAAATGAGACGCCCAACGCCTAGTGTATTTAAAAAGCAAACGCAGGATTAACGATTTTGTGATCAATCTTCCACAAACTGCCGATAACATTCTTTTGGAAATCAATAAGGGACTTTCGTTTTTATTGCTAGAAAAACATACCTTATCTACCTTGTTATACTCAAATATTTGCTCCGAATGAAAATGTAATGATAACGCGATCACATTATGACCGCAGTGGTAGGTACCGCGCTTCTGAACTTTGCACGTCGACAAATGCTAGAGTTAAATAAAGTAACAATAATAATTGCGTAACATATCTGGGTACCTACCTAAAATTACTTACAAAGTGCATTAAAGTTTTTTTGATTACCCTGTGATCTTTTAAAATAGCTAGTTAGTAGATACCTACTTATAACGGCCCTAGGGCTTTAGACTGTACCTAGATATCTAGGTAGTATAGAGATGCGCTCAATATCGATACGGTACTTAGAAATCAGACCACACGTAATAATAGTGGACATCACTACACGGTAAACGGCTAGTGTCACCAATAAAGTCCAGTACATTCAGTAGAGAGCCGGTGGCCGCCAAGTGAGCACGCAGACACACATGTAAGTTTATTGTTCGTATGCACCGGTACGGAAACACGCGACCATGGCCTCGGCAATAGCCAGCATTTCAGGGACGTGAGTCTTTACAATCTCTAGTCTTTGTAAATGAAAAAAAAGTTCTACTTGACATGTAGTTTTTTTCTGTAACGTTTAGTTACTACTCTCACTGCATTTTATTAATCCTAGTGAAGCTGTTTGCGATCAGTGATTGTGTTTTTACGTCATTTCTAATCTCTTAATCATTAATCTACAGTTTATTGTGCAATATCTATGTACAATATCTATGTAACTAGAACGTCATCGATTGTTTTGTTTACGCCGCGGTCGTAGCATTTCCGCTATGCATCAAGTTAACTACTTAGCATTTCCATAACTTTATATGCAAACATTGCTTGTGTTAGCTAACTTTAATGCGACTAACAATACTAATTCTAAATAGGTAGAGCTTACTGAAGTGAGGAATTAATTTCCAGTAGATTTCCATTATTTTATATCAAGTTAAAACTGAACTCAGTTAAGATTCCATCTAATTAATACAGCAGGGTTTAAGGCTTACTTTAGGTCATCTTTCCAGTACCAAAATATTAGCTGTTATTAAAAAAATATCAAGATTGCTGATAACTCTACGCAACTTATTGTCAGTAGTTGTCCAAATCATTTGTAATAAGATTACGGAAATCTTTTATTTCAATAACGGTTCTAAGAAAATCATTTTCTGAGTAATAAGATTAAGTAGTGATTCATCATTCAATTATTTTTTTAATACCCGCCTACTTAGACTTTGGAAACCCCTTCATCAGAATCATCAGGCTACGTCATCATCACTTACTATAGTCTTTAAAATATAGCTTGATTAGAATGACAGATGTCAAACTGTTTTGACTAGGGTTGTAGAAGTATTGATCAAAATCGATAGCGAAAAAATCGAATCTAAAATAATTATATTCGATTCAATTATTTTTGAATTAGCTTTTTACGAATTGTTGTTGTGAATCTTATTGTTTAAGCAAATTCGTATAGGACGACCAGCCCTACTTTTAACACCGCACGGAGACCTCTCCTAGTTTAGTATTAATTAGGATCAATTAAACAAAACAATGAAATTAAAGTTAAATAAAATTAATTTATTCAGTTAATGGTGCAATTCTGATGATAGGGATGAAGATGATAGTAATATAGGATGTGCAGTTAATAGTGCGCATCCTAAATCAGTATCATCCTCATCGCTATCATCAGAATCGCTGGAACAATCTTGGAGATTAATTATTAATTCTTGGTCACGAATAGTATCAAAGTGTAATTCGCGATTAACGATTAATCAGATGATTTACTCTTATCTATTGTGTCTCCTCACTAAAATTTTTGCAACATGACGTAGCCTTGTAGAGAGGTTGAAAATTATTAGGTTTATTTTTGAGACTAAAGCCCTTCTCCCATTACGATACGCCCGCGCGACTCTAGTCTCGGAGACTAGTCGCCACGAAGTATCTCACATACATTTGTATGGAGACTCTCACATTACGATACTGGTATTCTACGCGTTCGCGACTAGTCTCGCGATACCCGCCGTGTTGGTCGCTTGTGCGTCGCGTCTCGCGTAGACATGCGCTTAAAGCCCTTCTCCCATTACGATACGCCCGCGCGACTCTAGTCTCGGAGACTAGTCGCCACGAAGTATCTCACATACATTTGTATGGAGACTCTCACATTACGATACTGGTATTCTACGCGTTCGCGACTAGTCTCGCGATACCCGCCGTGTTGGTCGCTTGTGCGTCGCGTCTCGCGTAGACATGCGCGTTCGGGAGCGGATTGAACATGGAATCATTCATTTCCTAATTGGAACTATGTTCAGGAAACATGTTCGCGGAACTATATAGTTCCACCACGTTTCAAGTTTGACAGAATCTAACATTTGATAATATAGGTAGTTCCTCAGTTCCTCACAGCTCCTAGGTGCTATAGAAACTGTGAGAAATTGAGAACAAAAAAACTGCAAGAGCTTCATCGTCACTGGAGTCGCTCGACATAACGTCAGTCTACAAAAAACGAGTTTGCACAAATGATGAATTTAGTAACTTTTAAGTTGCATAATATGCGAGCATCGGGTAGCGAACATGTATCCAACTAGTATTATACTCGAGTATCGTACCCTACAAGTATCGTAATGGGAGAAGGGCCTAACATGTTCGGGAGCGGATTGAACATGGAATCATTCATTTCCTAATTGGAACTATGTTCAGGAAACATGTTCGCGGAACTATATAGTTCCACCACTATTTAGGTTTGACAGAATCTAACATTTGATAATATAGGTAGTTCCTCAGTTCCTCACAGCTCCTAGGTGCTATAGAAACTGTGAGAAATTGAGAACTGCTTTATAGTTTATACATTATTTGTTACTGTATAAATGTAGACAAAAATATCCCTTGATTTACCTTCATACTTTACACAGGCTTAGGACTGTCAACCAAGAGATAAAATATAAAAAATATGCAATCTACAGTTTTGACTTTCCTACGATTTTATTACCTATAATAATATGTATAGATTGAAACTCAAGATGCAAGTAGGACTCTTTAGACATTCGGTAAAAAGATAAAAATTTCTTATCATCGTGTTGTAGTTCTTGTGCGGCTACAAAAACTCTACAATTTATGTTTCTTTCAATATATGGATGAATCCAGTATTTTCTACTCTTGCGTTGACGTCTTCTATTTCTATAAAACAAAAAAACTGCAAGAGCTTCATCGTCACTGGAGTCGCTCGACATAACGTCAAGCCCTTCTCCCATTACGATACGCCTGCGCGACTCTAGTCTCGGAGACTAGTCGCCACGAAGTATCTCACATACATTTGTATGGAGACTCTCACATTACGATACTGGTATTCTACGCGTTCGCGACTAGTCTCGCGATACCCGCCGTGTTGGTCGCTTGTGCGTCGCGTCTCGCGTAGACATGCGCTTAACATGTTCGGGAGCGGATTGAACATGGAATCATTCATTTCCTAATTGGAACTATGTTCAGGAAACATGTTCGCGGAACTATATAGTTCCACCACGTTTCAAGTTTGACAGAATCTAACATTTGATAATATAGGTAGTTCCTCAGTTCCTCACAGCTCCTAGGTGCTATAGAAACTGTGAGAAATTGAGAACAAAAAAACTGCAAGAGCTTCATCGTCACTGGAGTCGCTCGACATAACGTCAGTCTACAAAAAACGAGTTTGCACAAATGATGAATTTAGTAACTTTTAAGTTGCATAATATGCGAGCATCGGGTAGCGAACATGTATCCAACTAGTATTATACTCGAGTATCGTACCCTACAAGTATCGTAATGGGAGAAGGGCCTCAGTCTACAAAAAACGAGTTTGCACAAATGATGAATTTAGTAACTTTTAAGTTGCATAATATGCGAGCATCGGGTAGCGAACATGTATCCAACTAGTATTATACTCGAGTATCGTACCCTACAAGTATCGTAATGGGAGAAGGGCCTTAGACGTCACTACAAAGTTGTGTGCTCTGTTTTGCTTAGAACTGTCATTTTAATCAAGCTATATTTTAAAGAGTATAAGTATTGATTGGGATTGAATGATTGGGATGGGATGAATGCTAGGATCACATTTTGTGTCTCAAATTTTAATATAATCAAGCTTTGGTACGCCGGCAGTATTACACCCCATTAATTATTAATGGTTTATTACTAATTCAGTAATGCATGTGCGTCATTTTATAGCATAGTTCGTAAGGTTACACCTTGTTCTAGCCTGACGTAATTGGCATCTATTGTTGTGAAAGGGTAGGCAGAGACAATCAAAATATACCTTTGTCATGGAATCTACATACTTTTTTGGTTTATCCACCTTCATACAACTTTCATTCATCAACTGAAGCAATCCTATTTCTTTCGTAGTGGCTACTCATGACTTGGAGAGAATTAATAAACTTAAGACCGATTTATCCATCAAAGAACTTAAAAAAATCTCTTATCGAACTATCGGACAAACTCTTGAGCAAAAGTTGGATTAACAATTTACTTCCAATATTGTCCGAAGTAAGTAATTTAAATATTTCTTGATAGCTGTGACTGTTGTTAGTCAATTCCAAATATGCATAAACAAACGACCATAGTAAATACTGCTGAACAAACTATAACTGCATCGGAAAGTTGCTATTTTGCATAATTCAATTTAAAGCTATTTTACAGACGATGCAGTTAAAACTCTGCATAATTAAGGCCAAGGTAATTTCCTGATAATCCTATTTAATAACTAGTGTAACATTATCGGCTTAGATATTTTCCCGATATCTTATGCAAGAAAGTAGCCACTCACACTTACTTCACAACATGTGCTTTGAGCCTTCACCTAAATTTTTCTTTCTGTCGTATACTTATCCTGACAGTATTTTTGTGTTAAAACGCATGCAAACTAGGCATAAAGTGGATTAATTATATTCGGTTCGATAACTTCGATAATTAAGTATCGCTATACAACATTAGACATCATAGAATATTAGATATTAGACATTATAGAAATCCTTATAGTATTCTTCAATAATAACAATTTGGCATAATACAATGGTTTCTCGCGTCAGAACTTTTCCTATCACTAAACTCTAGAGAAATATGGTATCTAGATACTGTATGAACCTACTTGCCCTTTAAATACCTCAATTAACATAATAATTACAATTAAACGCAGTATATTATGACTCCAAGGTACTACAATAGCTAACATACGTAGTAGGTACTAGGCAGTCTAGCTGTTATTTGTTACGTTGTCCACTACGGCAGTTATCTAGTTCCATCAAGGTGGTCAATTCAATTGTGACGCTTAGTTCCCGAACGCTGTCAGTCACAATTTACCAGTTAATCGAGTAACAAAGGACTTTATATTTTTCTAAAAATACGTCATTCTGTAGCTCGATTCTCTACCACTATCGACTACCGACAAGCAGCTCGATACTCGAGAGTACCGTCTGTACAGAATCGTGCTACTGGAAAAGGTATTACCTACCTACTTATGAAAACAATATATTGTTATGAACAGTTCGGTGTCCGAATCCGAACCTTACTTCGTCGGCTTTTTCCGTCAACATAAATAATTCTAAGCCATTTTACACATACCAGGCTCGGATTTCAATGAAACGCATCTGATCTATCATGATTAGGTATAAGATAACCAATACTATATTGGTTATCTTTCTTTATAGTCTAAAAACGTCAAACAAAGCCTACTTTTGCTACGACACAGCCCTAAGAGCTCTACCCTAAAGTTTGGAGATGCACCCAACAGCTCTTGTTTAAACTTTTGAAGGGTCATTTTGTTCAAATCGCATCATAACAAAAGCTGTATCAAAAGTCAAAACATTAGTCACACAAGAGAACATCGTATCTTTTAATTAAACGGTGACTCACGGAAATCACATGTTGTCTGACTCTACGGTCTGTATTAGTGGTCATGCTTGCACCGAGTGCTAAACATTTGCCGCGGCAACTAGATTAATTAACTCGCACAATCTCATTGTTTCGCCAATTGTTAATCACTCCTACATTTGTTTTAGCAGATGAAATAAATTAATCAATTGCTTGCGGTCAAAAATCAACTCTATATAGTTGACTTACCCCCGGTTTCTGAGGTACATTTAGCGGTAGTTTATCTATTCAATAGTGTTAAACTCATATAAAAAAAACGCTTTCCTATACAATCATATCCCATTTATACTTATTCCACCCTAGATTGTTACTGCTTGCTCTACACATAAGAAATTAAACTTATACTAGAACTGAATCTTACTGTTGAGTCTTATGACTACCTATGTTTAATATTAAGAATGTTATAGAAACCTAGTAACAATATTGTTAACAAATCAACTGCTGATCGCCATTCATTGAATGTTTTAAGTAAACAACACACTACTATGTCACTACTGGCGTCTGTCTGCAATGTCAGGTCGACGGTCAATTTACAAGAGCAGTTACTATGATTAAACTTCTTGTGACCTAACCTCATTGTGTCGTTTCTGGAAAATTCTGGCGGGAAACATGTCGCGCCGGCTTGTGCAGGATGCCGCCCATTATATTTATTGTCCCGACAGTCCTATGGCTTACACAATCGTTATTTTAATTCTAGTATCGTCTCGGAGCTTCGATACAACGGACTCAATTAACGAGACACAAAAAACGAACATCCGTAATCGATTATGTGGTTTGACATCGAAATTAAACGTGTTATCTCAATCAATCGGATGATATCGGAACGATTAGTTATATTCCGTGTCATTCCTGCGACATGCACCCAAATTCATAAAAGCAGGAGTATAAAACATGATTGGAACCTCCAGTAATCAATATAATATGTGTGGATATCACGATATAATACGATAACAAATCTATGTTATGCTCGAGAAGAATCATCTGACACAGATGTCTCGCCTATTAACACGTCAATGTGACGATGACAACGTTTAATTATCATTAATCAGCCTGCAAACGATAACATGTGCTACTAATCTGTGCTACTGTTTATAAAGTTTCTTACTCCAGTAACAATCATCTTGATATGATCTGTAGGTATTCCCGAACATAATTCCGATTAAGTTCACAAAAAACGTAACGAAGGCCCAGTTTACGCAAGTATACAACAGAAACCTTTTTATTTATTCCAGATATGATGGCTACAGAAGTTGTAATCTGAATTCCAACGTCGTACATCACCATGGCTCGCTCCACGGTACTCGCCTTCTACCTCATAGCGACTGGTCTGACCTACGGCTTCAACGGAGACAGCTTCGAACTGGAATGTCCTGACGAATGCGACTGCCACTACTTCAGGATCAACTGGGTCACTGACTGTTCGGAGAGCAACCTTACCGAAGTGCCTTACGATGAGCTTAGTCTTAGCGTGTACATCTTAGATCTGAACGGCAATAACATCACGACGTTGAAGCCGTTCCCCAGTGACATCAAGATGAGGAGGCTGCAGATAGCTGATAATCGTCTCACGAGAGTGGAGAAGGAGGCTTTCAAAGGCTTGGAGTATCTGATTGACATCGACTTGTCTGGGAACAATATCAGTTATGTGGACCCGGAAGCGTTCTTGTAAGTATCTTGTTTGTAGATTATCTTTTAGAGCTCAGTCTAGTTGATATCTTCGCTAATTGAAACTGCGTATCTCGATACAATAAATGCTAGCGTAAAGAATATCTATCTGTGTAAAAACAACACGAAAATTTACGTAAATAAAACGCTAATTAAATCTCTGAGGAAATATTTAATTTGCTAAAACTACGCGCAATTAATTGTGGAACTCAAGCATCGTAATATTAATCTTATGACAACCCCAATAATTACGCTATGATCGTTTTAAGAAAGTCACGTACTATGTCGTTTAGTTGACAACCAATAACTTTGTCATGACACAACACCTTACAATGAAAATAGTACAAAAGGTAAATAGATTGCTTATTCTATGAACGCAGAATCTAGGCAGCGAGCCTTTTAGTGGCAAATAAAAGACTTGTAATAGCACCTGATCTCTATTTTGGCTATTCATAACAACCACTCAGGCCTGGAAATGGAATAAGTGCAGTATTAAAGTACAGAAAAATAAATGCTGAAAAAACAAATTGGTATACTGTAAACAGATTTCCCCAATTGACTAATTCAAGAGTTCTAGGTCATATTTTACAACAGAGGACACAGAATGTCTTCAATTCATCCACTTCCTGTCATGTGCGAACTATCAGGGATTAACACGTGTCACAATATTTTCAAGTTGTTGAAAACAGGACGTTTAGAGTGTCAATTTATCATTCGTTACCATTAAAAAGGCATTTCGTCCTGAACAAAGATGGTCGTATTTTGATTAAGATCTTTTTAATTCGATGATTAATCGATTAAAGCAGTTGGCTGCAGTTCCGAACTCGTTCAGAGCGACTGCACCAGTTTTGTTTACGTTTCGTCATCAGATCGCAGTAAACACAATGAATCATCAAATCACGTATTTACTACAACACACATATTTTCTCACGAGCGCATATTGTTTGCGAGACGACTCTTGACATTCATCACGCGCACAATGCTGGCTGATAACAAAATTGTTCAATTTGCTTTTAAACTCTGGTACAAGAAGCGAGTCCAATTGCCGCCAGCGCTGGTGCCAATATTGGATAATGGTCACACAACGAATGCAAATTGAATTCGCTGCCTAGATCGCCGTTTACATGTTTGTGTTCATTATACGCTGCCGTTCGGGTGGAGCGCACAAAAGGAGCCGTTACCTCCAATAGATTGGTACAATGTGACTATGATTCTACTTTGTTGTTCGAGTGACTCATTTGATACACATGACCGTATGTAGTAGTAATGTGATTACGCTTGATCATTTCTTTCGCGTCACGAGGTTACCACTGCTGCTAATTTGCCGGTTAATAACAGTTCAAGGCTCCAATTTAGGTTTAACTTTTTGCGACAAAGCTCTAAAAAATCTTTCTGATATTACAGCAATTTATCTAAAGTAATCCATTTGTATTTACAGAGATTCACGCGGACTGCTCAACGTGGAACTACAAGATAACCCGATAACTAATGTGGAAGGACCGTTCCTGGCGTCTCCTACACTACAGTATTTAGACATCAGTTCTTGCAACCTTTCATCAATCAACTCACAGTTCTTCGACAATATAACAACACTAACGACAGTAGACTTGTCCAACAATCCACTTAAAACCTTGGAAGCTGGAGTCTTCGATGTTCTGACCAGTCTGGAAACTTTAAAACTCAATGATTGCAAGCTCACCTCCATATCAGAAAATGCATTCTCAACCGCAGTCAATATAAAGTTTTTGGAGCTAGCAGGAAACTATCTATCAAACACTGATTGGCCGGAAGTGCTTGGAAAAATGGTCCGACTAGAATATTTGAACCTGAGAAAATCTGGTCTCACTTCGTTGTCAGAAGACACGTTCTCCAATTGCACTAATTTGGTGACACTTATTTTGGCCGACAATGAACTTCGTGACTTAGATGTCGCGGCCACGTTGGGCAACAGTGTCAATCACCTAGAGTTACTAGATCTGTCTAATTGTAATATCCAAGGACCTATCTCTGGTGAAACATTTTCAAATGCGAGCAGATTGAAGAGACTTTATCTTTCCGGAAACCCACTAGTTGCGACTGACTTGCAAGAAGCATTAGAACCTCTACCCAAACTCGAGAGATTATTCCTGAGCAACTGTGGCCTCCGTGATCTACCAGATAACTTCAATGTTTTCGATAACCTTTTAGAATTGGACATTTCATACAATCCTTTGGAAAATGTTTTCACAAAATTGTTGGCGCCACTAGAAAAGTTAGAATACCTGAACATGGGATACAGTAACCTCTCATACATTGGGCCGGACACTTTTGCCAAAATGACTTCAATGAAGCGACTCATACTGTCTGGCAACGATCTATTATCTTTAGAAGCAGGACTATTTGGCAATCTTACCCAGTTAACTACATTGGAATTGGAATTCTGCGGATTGAAGCGACCACTGAATGGATTAGCTTTCTTCAAGAACTTAACTTACATGGACTTACGCGAGATCAGGCTCGGAGGAAACCCACTGGTTATCCCGCCAGCGGGACCCATATTCCCAAAACAGTTATCTCAAGTAACAATTCTAGATTTAAGTAACTGTAATATAACCTCACTCAACGTCGATGCATTCAAGAACACCGAAAATATTACTGACTTAAACTTGGCTGGAAACCGTTTAAGATCTGCGGATGCGAGTCTATCATTCCTGGAAAGATTGCATCTGCTGGAGAAGATAAATCTTAGTAACAATAATCTCACAACAATAGACCCCGATGTATTCACTAACAACCCTAAATTACATTCTCTGAATTTATTGGGCAATCCATTTGTTTGCGACTGTAAGATCGCGGAGATGTGGGACTGGGCGAATATGATCAAGGGTGACCTGGATGTGCTGATCGGTGCTAAGAGTGCTGAGAAAGACATCGTAGTCAAGGGCAACAAGAAGAAGAAGCACTTGTACTGTCACTACAATGAGACCCAGCTCCGGAACATGACCACGATGGTTAACAAGACAGTGCCCGGAAGGAGGCCATTCGCGAAGCCTAGAGAATTGACTATGGCTAATAGAACGTGGGCAAAATATGTGAGAGAGTCCGGCTGTGAACCCGTTGTTAAAATCCTACGACCTGTGGCCTTGGTCGGAGAGCTGTTTGATTTCAAAAATGGTTACAACTTTTCTACAGGAGTGACGATCTTAGCTCTGATGGCGTTGAGCTTAGGAGTCGCGACGGTATTGATGACTATAAAGCTGCTGAGACGAAACTCCGTAGACGAGACCGACACAGAGACCAACAGAAAAGTCAGATAGCAGTCTACAAATATTAGCACAAGTCGATAAGTTTTATAGAAAATTAGTTATTATAATTTATTTTTGTACTCTCATAATTCATTTTATAGTGTTTCTAGAATTAACAAATTAGAAATGTTTCGAATTTATGTACACATTTATTTTATGTTACTAGTCACATACGTAGCTTCGGATGAGGTGATGATTCTCATGCAGTTTGTGAAGTTATTGCTAATGTTAAGTTACCTATCAGTATTGAATTAATAAAAAACAAACGATTGAAATTTTTTTTTATTGACAACGATTTAAACGGACCGAATTTGAATAATTAATTCGATACTGGAGTTATTGAAAAACTGATTGGTTTCAGTAGTAAAACGCTGGCTAGTTATGGAAACAACACTGTTTTTACTTATTTCCTCACTTTTAACTACTTTTAGCGTCTGCAACTTGACTCGCCGTACATAATCGAATGTTGCTCAAGATCTAACTCAAGGTACTTAGATATCTCTTTTTGTTTTACTTCTTTAGGGTTTTCGAAATATTTTGTTTCTTTTTAAATAAAACTATTAAGTAAATGTATTAGAAGATAACAAAAGAATTCTATAAGAAATATTGCAACGCTGAGCTTGAACTTAAAGCTCGGTAATAAAATAAAGTTAAGCGAAGAACATATTTTAAGGCTTATAGTTATTATTTGATAAAGATGGGACACAGACTGTATATTACGCAACACTGCAGCGGCGCTGGCGTGCCGGTCTGCTCTACTAGCTGACAGTAATAAATACATACATTAAACGTTAGTTTGCTCTCCACTATGAAAAAAACAAATCTAATAGTTCGCGTGCAGCCAACAATCAACATAATGCGTGATCATTATATTGCTTGTTCCGCCCAGGGAAGTTTACATACGCAACTATTCACCGGATACGGAAGGAACTAAGATTCACCCATATTCCTCACCATGTAATTTAATTCTGTTAGACATTTCGGTGGCATTTAACGCAATTTGATCGTGCCTAATGATTTCCTCAGGATTTCAACTGCGATTAAACTGAATCCGGCCGAGCGTCATGTAAAATCGAACTCGGAACTTTTTGTGCTCCACGGTGACTGACTTTGACCGACTAGTGCACTGAGCAATATAGTTTTTTATTTACCGATGAACGACAAGAACCGATGTAAAAAACAGTCAGCGTCACGTAATATATTGATAGATAGCGAAAGTTTTGTTACGTAATCTTTCAACAAATAGTTCAAGTTATTCTTAGAACTTTTCATTTTGTTCAGTGCCGTTTAATCTAGACCAAGTGGAAATCAGGTCACATAAAGAAAATTGCAATAAAATATTTAAGGAGGTTTATTAATTTAATATTATTTGGTAACCAACTAACTATTAACACAATAATAAATTAATCTTATCAGCTAGCTGGCGCTCCACCAGATGTACTAGTCTTCTTGATATACCAGTTTTCTTTGTAAATCTTTTTCCTCATGCCCGGCTTTTCACTTTCTGGACTATCGTTGCTAGCCATAGCGGCTAGTTCGCTATCGAGGAGCTTTGGCATCATAAGCGGCGCAAAGCCGTATTGGAACTGAGGTTCTATAAAGCTTAGCCTAGTTTTGTAATTGTGGAAGGGCCGGGACGCATACGCGGAGCTATCTCGTGGCGTTCCCTTTGAGTAATCGTATTCGTACAATTGTTGCTTTGGTTTAGGATGTCCGAAATACGATTTGCTGTCTTTATCCTGCGACGAGTGATAATTGAACGTCGGCGCGACTGAGTACTTGGCTGATTTCTGATTTTGTTTTTTGTCTTCCTCTTCATCGTCGACTAGATAATCCGGCTTTTGTTCTTTAAACAATTTGTAGTAGCCTAATTTGTTCTGGTATCTATCCAATAAGCTTTCCGGTTTGCTGATTGCATACTCTGAATAATAGTTCTGTTTCATTTTGTCTCTGGCGTCTTTGTACCTAGAACGACTTTCTTTCGGAAATTCGTCACCTTCTTCTTGATATTGTTGAAACGGGGTGCTGTCGAAGTTATAATCGGAATGAGGGACACCGTAACTTTCTGGATCAAAAATGTCCTTTTCTGCATCCGCGGCTTTTACGTTGTAGGCAGGGAATCCGAGAGCGGCGTCATGATACGCCTTTTCGAAATCTTCCTCGCTGTTTTCTTCCCGCTTAATAACCTCCGCTCGCATTTGTTCTCTTAACATATGCATCTCATCGGGCGTTTCCTCTTGAATTATAATACGTTTTGACTTTTCGTGAACATGAGAAGCTGGGGCATTATAAGATTCGGCTTGAGGACTCGAGTGATGATAGTGGGTCTCGTGTGATGAATGAGGATGTTCTTGTGGAGCGGGTGATGGATGTTCATGATGATGATGAGTGTGGGACTCGGAAGATGTGTGTGGGTGTTCCTGAGAGGCGGGCGCAGGATTTTGGTGATGATGACGCTGTTGTTCAGATGACGAGTGTGGGTTTTCATGCGCTTCAGATGATTGTGAGTGATGGTGCTTCTGCGGCTGTGATTGTTCTTCATGATGAGCCTGAGGCGGGGGCGTGGACCGCGCCGGTTGCACGTGTTGATGAGGATCTATTTTAATGGATGCACTGGGAGCTGTCAGCAAACGAATGTTATTTTGATATTCCTTCAATATTGGTTGAAAGTTAATATTTTCTGAAGTAATATGCGCCGGTTCAGAATAATATTTTGGTGGATTATGATTGTCGTTAACGATTTCTAGACTATTTTGTTGCTTTTCTTCATTTTGTTTTTGATAACTTTCTTTTTCCTTGTGGGTCGGTTCATGATGCTCCTCGGAGGACTGAGGACGTTCTTTGTATTGTTCAGTGTGATGATGTTCATGGTAATTATGTGGAGCGTCATTGTGTGACTCGTGAGACGATTCATTCTCGTGCTCGGCCTCGTTGTGATGCGGCTCAGCACTTATCGCTCTCTCTTCGTGCACTTGCTCTTCAGGTGAAAAATTGTAAATAAGGTGTGAAGGAACATCTCCGTAGTTGCTCTTCAATTGCAGCGGTTCCTTTGTCGTACGCGAGTAACTGTACGTTACAGGTTTCTTATCAGTATTTGAACCGTAAGAAATATGCACCGGTTCTGATTGTGTTTGCTTGTTGTAGCTCACGGCCTTCTGTTTCACAGTTTCTTTGTAGTTAGGTGAATGAGCGGAACCCACCTCGTATGTAATCTCTGGCGCATCATCCAGAGTTTCATGATAAGTAACGGTTGTCTTCTTGGGTACATCATTATGCTTGTCATATTTATTAGGCTGGATAGGCTTCTTATGTTTCTTCTTTGAAGCCTCCTTCTGTGGTTTTTCATGGCCTTCTGCGCTATTATACGACGTAGTCTTCTGTACAGCATACTCTTTCTGGTAATTTTTAACTGCGGGAAGATTTAGCTCTGGCAGTTTTTGATACGTAGCTTGATTGATTCTGGGCAAAAAATGTTGCACTTGAGGCACCAACGGATTAGCAAATGTCAAAGGTTCAAGAAGGGTTAAGTCTAGGAGTGGAAGGGTCGGTTTTGTTTCCAACTCCACAATAGTCTTCTTGCCATTGATATCGTTTATGTAAGTGACAACTTGCTTGGTTGGATCCGCTTGAAGTTTAGCTTTCTTGTTTTGAGAGTGTGAACTTTCTACTGGTCGTGAGTGTTGTGGTCTCTCTTCATAACTGTGATGTATTTGCGGAGCGGGAGGGGATTGCTGCAAACGTTGGAATTTTACCTCACCGTAAGGCGTATGGTGTTCTTTAATTCTTTCATAATGAGGTCCTTCGTCAATTATTTGGAACTTAGATTCGTAATGTGGAAATTCTTGAACTCGCTGAAACTTGGGTTCTTCGTGGCTTGAATGAGACTCATGAGACGATTGTGTGGTGAGCTGTAAATGAGGGGCCTCTACATTTTTCTGGTATTTCACATCACCGTAGTGAGTGTGTGGAGCCTCCTGGATCCTTTGGAACTTCGGTTCACCAAATGATGAATGAGGTACCTCTTGAATCTTCTGGAACTTGGTTTCACCAGGAGCTACAGGCGCAACAGTCACTACGCCTGGCGCCTTGGGTGTTCCGATAATTATTTGTGGTTCTTTTTGATGTGAGTGTTTCGGTTCGTTTTTGTGATCGTTTAATTTTTCGTGGGACTGCGTATTTGTAAACACTGCTTTGTTGTTTGTTGATTGTTGCTGTTGGGTCTTCGGAAGTCCCCACAGTTGGGCATGATTCACAGGAGCTGGAGCCAAATTTGTCACTTTGCCACCATAGAGCTGTCCGAATGTGGGAAACTGATTGAGCGGTGTAGGCAGCGGCCCCTGCAGCGCTGGGAGTCTGTAGGGGGCGAAGAACTGGCCGTTTTCTTGTTTGAATTGAAAGTTGGCAGAAGCGGCGACTAATGGTTGTGCTAAATGTTCCGGTAACTTCGTTTGAAGCTGTACAAATTGCTGAGGGAACGCCAACTTATACCCTGATAGCTGTGGTGTTCCCACGAATTTGTTTCCATAGGAATCCGTCAAGTGGTTCACGTAGTTTTCTTTAACAGGAACAACTTGTGAGGCTGCGGTCTGTGCAAGTCCTGGGTAAGTAGTCTGTTTCTGATACGAGTAGGCAACGTAGGGCGCGGCACTCGCGTACACTCCGGCCGGCGCGTGACGGTACAGCCGCGGAGAACTCTCTGCACTTTCATTATCTGGGACAGCTGCATAAAAGGCTGTCTTATCACCAAGCGTTTGGCTTAATGCTAGCCAGCAAACGGCTGCCAATAATGCCTGAAACCGAACAAAAAATAATAATCAAAAACACTGACTCTATTATAACACAAATTTAATAATTAGTATTTGTTTTTTAATAAATGTATTATTTTATTAAATTACCTTTCTCCCCATGTTGGGCGACGTTGTGTCGTAGCCAGCGGGAGCGGCACTGCAGCGGCGGGGCGCCCTCCGCGCGCTTATATCGGATCGTGCGCGAGCGCAACCTCTACCGGCCGCTCGTCTTTTTGCTAATACCACTCTATTTTCCACCGTTTTAGGTACAGCGCCACCCGAAATGATATAACATTTGGACACTCGATAATGTTAAATAAAATAAGCCAAATTGTTATTATTCGTTTATACATTTTAATTGGAAACAAGCAAATAAACATAATACTTCCTGTGTCCGGATACGTAACACGATTTTAAGTCAATGGTACGAGAACATTAACAAAAGAGCCGCCGAAGACACTCGCTGGAGTCGGCGGGTTATATAAACAGCGACTGGGTGAAAGATTTTTTGCGAGTAACAAATGCCCGTTACGTGAGTTGACGAGAGCGCACAACAATAAAACGAAGACATCGCCAGCGCCGGCGGCGAGTGCGTCGCAATGGTATAAGGGCGACATTACAGAACTATGGTCACGGTCGAAACAGGTGTTTATTTGTGTAACGTTATTGCAATGGGTTTCTTCATGGTTGTCACAACCGACCAAGGATCATTGATATTAACCATTTTCAAACGAGAAAATTGATTTCATGCACAAATGTTTGTCAACAATCTTAACGCAGTAGGTGTTATAATTGGAACATTTATCCTAATTCCCAAGTTAATTGTGAATACATTAGTGTTCACTTTCGTAGCCCACTGCTTTCTTTCCACCACGGTCACGGTCAGTGAGTTAGGGAGCCTAGGCACTGGAAACCCAGTGAAAGTCTACGTATCAACGCTCATCGATAAAGCGTAAATTGATATCGAACGAGTAAACAATCGATATGGGTGATGCGACTCTGATAGATGATACAGCGTATCTGTTCGTTTCTCTTAGTGAAAACTCATTGCAAAATGTTGACTAACACTTAATTATTTAGCTATTGTTAATCACGATAAGCTAGCGTCTCATTGGAATTCAGATATGTTGGTAAAAAATCTGTATCGATCTATGTCGATAAACTCCAATAGAGATCGTAAACAAGTAAATCTTTAGAAGAATAGGTAGGAAAACTTCTCGTAGTACTCGTAACCAACGGTCTAGTAAGACAAGATACATGTATCGTGTGAATGAAGCAAGGGAGGTGTCGTTCTTTAGTATCTTCCTACCCCGATGCGAAAGCGCAATGTTTTTTCATATGTATGAATGTATGTAGATATGTACTAGAGTAGGAAGACTAATATAATCTATAATAATACATAATATAAGCTATATTTTTTGTTGTTTGTGGATCAGTAGCTGTTGTTTATTATTTCCGTAACGATTATATCATAGTTTTCCGTGGATATGATATTTAGTTAAATATTATATTTCTTTAAGTTTACTTACCAAATTGCTTTGAAACACGACAGGCTCTTTAATCAACATGAAAGTTATGAAAATCTTAACACAATCGAATCAAAATTAGTCATAGTGCAATTCTAGTCAGTTTCTAGAGCGTCTCGACTTGTCCAAATAAAACGTGAAAAAATATTTCAATGAAAAAAACAGATATAGAAATAACGACATCCGTTGCGACGGTGATCATCACGCGCCGCTACCACTGCGTGGGGGTTTGATTCCCACGCCACGCTGCAATTTGAGCGATATGTTCAAAAGTTTTGGCTTATTATATAAAAAGGTTAATAGGCCTGATTATGAGTCGGTACTTTGTACCAATTTTTCATATACGCAAATGATACTTCATTTCGAGTCCCTAGGTTTACTAAAGTCCCCGTGACACAGATTAAAAAACTGAATATTTTCAGTGTGCAATACTGATTGAAATTTACAGCCTGTGTTGCCTGATTAGTTAATAAACAAGAGGCATATTGTCCGCAATCCGTGAGATACGTGAAGGTATTTTATTAGTCACTAGTTGTCAAACGCAACGGATTACGAAGCGAGACCACAAATTGTTCAAGCCGCAACTCACTGGTTCTGTATTTTTGTTTCAGTTACTGATTAATTTATAAGTAAGTAGGTAGTGTTCCTATTTTCTTTGGGTGACCTAACTTTATCTACAGCTACTGATGAGACGAAAGGTATAATAATATGGTGAAACCATAACGGCATCACATCAAATATCGTTGATTAGATTCTGGCAAACAATAGTCCCGTTTTTTTGTTTTTTTTAACCCATTACTGTCCCACTGCTGGGCAAGGGTCTCCTACCAAACGAGGGAGGGGTTAGGCCTCGAGTCCACCACACGGGCCAAATGGACCGGGTTGAGGACTCACATTTTACACTTAAAAATCACCTTAGCAAATAAAATCTACGAACAACGCTAGGGTTGAATCGCCGCTATCAAGTACTACCTACCTACTTAATTTCTCAGAAAAAGTGGATCAAAAGTAATTGACTGATTTTTTTTTTAACTAGGCCTCCGTGAAAAGCTCATAGCGGGGGCTCGAGAGGCCATTACATCGCCAGTGCCCCGTGACATGAAACATGCGTATTGAGAGTAGGGTGCACAGGTCAATGCTCACTTTGATTACTTTTCTTACAATACAGTGGTTGCAACTTTGAACCAACACTTTTATATAATAAACGGTCATTGGTTACGCTTACGCATTTTTTGCAAGGTTACTGTTCGTGTCCGTTGACTCCGTTTCAATAAGTCTGTTATTAATATCGTATTTATTTCCTTTGCCTTTCTTTCATTTGTGTTATTACGTGAATCGTTCTGTTCTTGAACCTTTTAATGATCATGTTGGTATACTTCTTTTAAAAGCAAGTATCTCCTGCTTAACTTAATTATATTTTTAAGGGACGATGACAACGATAGAAATGTCACGGTCTGCAATTGTAGAAAGATTTAGGTATGAGTTTTTTAGTTATCAATTCTTTTACTAGAATATAGTTTTAGTGTATAAATGTAGTAATTTTAAAACAAATTGTGGAAAGGGTTCGGGTGTAATATAACACCCTCATGTTCATAGTATTCTATACTGATACAAATGGAAACGATCTGTATGTTGATTAACGCGTGTATCAGCACATGTTTGCATTATTAATAACGTGGAAGAAAACCAGCGTATACGCACACGCACGCACGCAACCAATGAAACAGCATCTACAAAATACTTTTAATTATTTATTTAATTTAAGTAATATTTACATAAAAAACATACCTTATCATATCTTAAAGTATCTTATTTATATATTTTACATCTTAGGTATAAAACGATTTATATGATTGAAATAAACTCCAACTGTAAACGATCTTACACACGATACTAATGTACTTAGTAAAATGAGGCAGATTTGGGAACTGTTGATTTAAGGTCCGTTGAAATCCGACGGAACATACGTCGCGTATTATCGGTCGCTTAACGGCAGAACAGACAAAATAATGTACAGTAAAACGTTTGACCGTTCACACTCAACCGATCATGCGTCGGTGCCTAAATAAGCTACGCCCAACGCATCTTCCGTCAGATGTGAACCAACCCTTATTAAGCTAGCAATTTTCATTCAATTGTATTTCTTTATTGTAAGGCAGTGTATTGTGCACCTAATTATGACATGTGTCAACTATTAATACTATACTTTAAAATATAGGTGGCGCTAGCTAGGCAAAAGACCCTGACTAAGACTATATTACTATTTAAGATCTTTTTTAAGTTTCCTGGATTTTATTTTCAAACGTATTTACGTCATAAATATAATAATATCGACTAGTAGGTGATAAATTGGATACTTGACTATCAGTCAAATCAGCTACTCTTTATGAATTGTCGAAAACACATTTTAGTATAGAAATGTGGTGTGTGACGTTACAGTTTCGTATTTTCGTTGGTATCAAATGAATGTCTAATAAAATGTTTCAGTCTGTGATAATAACAATTTCAACATTATTTCAGAATTTTACGCGTACAAGTTAACAATTCTTCATTAACACAGTCAAATACCCAATTAACGATAAACAGCTATTAGAATGAAATGAAAAGTAACATTTAACTAGAAAGCCGAGTTCAGTATATTACTGAACAATAATTATTTCCCAGCAATAAAGTAACAAATTGTAGTTTCGATGAATAGAAGAACATTCTCGCTAGTACATAGTTATATACTAAACATGCATAGAGATTCATAAATTTCAAGACGCCATACAAATTAAATTGAGTGCACATGACTTGGTACATAGTGTACCGTAAAAAGTTTCAAGTAATAGTAATAAATGTTATAAACAATCTTTAGAATTGCATATTAACAAAGTATCTTAGAAGTCAGTAATCTAAAATTAGAACTTATGTTAACTGTCAAATATAATATGTCCCTATTTTTTAAGGCAAACCTAATCCATGTGAATGCCTATGTTTATAAGGGAACGCAGCACCATGCGAGAAACGGATAAAGGAAGGTTGATATCTGACGGAACATACGTCGCGTCTTATCGGTCGCGCAACGCCAGAACAGATAAATGTATAGAAAAACACTCGACCGTTCAAACTCAACCGATGATGCGTCGGTGCGAAGCCCATACAAATTAAGTTACGCTAGATGCATCTTCCGTCAGATATGAACCTTCTCGAACTATTCCGTCTATTGTATTACCCAATTGGTAGTATTAGGCTAGCCTAATACATCTAGAAATTAATAGTTTCTAGAAACATATTCGATTCGGCATTAATCGGCCCAGGGGAAAAGATAATGTGTAGATGAACCCGATTGGCTAAATCCGAACAAATGAGTCGAGTCGGTTTTGTTGTTTAATAAATATTGCCGAACCGAATATGTATATAGCAAGCCTTTCTTGATTTTACCACCTAATACAAAAGTCACAAAAAATCACATAAGCTAAGCCTGTTTCCAGACTTCACACATAACATATTAAATTAAAAATACAACTGTTACTCAGATAATAAAAAAAACGGTCAAGCACGAGTTGGCCTCGCACACTAAGGGTTCCGTACCATTGTATATAAAAACGACAAAATCACGTATAGGAGCCCCCTTAAATATTTATTTTATTCTATTTTGTCAACTGTTTAACTATCACGGCTCATACAGCCTGGTGACAGATTGCGAATCTTCAGTAATAGGGTCTCATTTTTACTCTAACAGTACGGAACCTTAAAAAGCAAATTCACATTCAACAATCACATAGTCTTAACAGTAAATTGTAAATTACTAAATAGTACTAAACACTTATCAAACACCTAATCTATTGAACACATTGCTTGTTATAGTTAAATTATTTGCGATGTTCTTCATGCCTAGTCGCGCTTTCACGCCGTTGCTGCCTTCAGGCATAGACAACCTTCTTTCAGGCTTGTTAAAAACTTGTGTAAACTTCTGGACGGGTTTCTGAATAGGTTTCTGGACAATTTTAGGCAACTGCTTAGCCATTGGTTTGGCCACTGTCTTAGTGGCTGCCTTGTTCGCTTCAATCTCTTTATATTGTACAAGATTAGAAAACTTAACCGACTTAGATTTAGGTAAATCGAGTTTAGTTTTAACACTAACGGGAGTTTCGTCCGCCCTCATAGTACATCCCATGGCAATTTTCCGTACGTTATTCTTTGAGGTAGTGACTGTGACGATTTTCTTGGTTGGCGAAGGACTTTTGAGGATACCTTCGTATTTGAGAGCGTCTTTGTCCATAGGGATCTGGTCTTCCTCAGGTTCCTGTGACGCCGGCTTTGAGCCGAGACGAGCGTATATCGGCTTCACTGCCGCCTTCGTTGACACTTTAGCAGCAGTTTTAACAGTTTCCGAGTTACCGAGACGCGCAAACACAGTTTTTGTTGGACCTAAAAGGAAATTGCAGCTTTATGTAAGTAAAATTTTATAGCTAATTAACTGTGTGAAACGTTGTAGTTAATGATCCTTAATAACAACGCATAAACTAAACGTAATGTTTGCATTTTAAAATGCAAAATCTAGTAAGTGTAAGTTATGTTACCTTCTTTGACGGATGGCTGCGCTGCGCCCGCGAAGCGAATTTGGCGGGCTTTCTTCATATTAGCATCAGCATCACTCCTGTTTAAGAACAATGTAGATAACTTACAAGAACAATGACTAATAATGACATCTAGTGATCAAGTTTCCTAGATTTATTTTTAGGTGGGAACTCTAGCTAAGTGCTGAAAGGCACAGAGTTTCTCTAAAAGGCGTGTTACTGCATGGAGAAATGTGTTTTCATGGAAATATAGAAGTAGTAGGCATAGATCCTATTTTTTTAATTACAACACCATGACTGTGGTCTCAATAGTGACTGGCCACCGTTAAACTTATTAGTAATATAGTTCCTCAAAATAATGAAATACTTACATGAGTTCAATGGAAGAGGACTTTCTCTTTAGTGAAGATGGGCTGGTTTTAGGCGAGTCTGCTGGCGGATTGCGCGTGTAGTGCTCCAGTATACGACTCGCCGCTGTAATATAACACAAACTTTAAGATACAAATCAGAATCAGAGCCCACATATATCTGCTACTTATGTTCAAGTTTATTAATATAAATAAGCTTTAATTATAGATCTTTTTCTTCAATACACCCACATTTTAAGCTCATTAAGTTTGCCAATTAGCAGAATCCAATAACTAGAAAAAAGTTTTGATCATATAAAAAACTTAAGAACCCCCCATTTTTTCTTTTCAACTGCAATAGTTGCAAGTTTATGATAGGCCATTGCATACATACATTGTGTAATTATATATGTATACTAACGTGAGGAGGGTTGTGCGACAGTGGCGCGGCCGGTGATGGCGGCGACAGGCACCTTGGCGCCGGCGCCCGCGCCCGCCGCCGTGCTCAGCACGCGGTCGCGAGCTGTACTCTCGTGCACTTGCTTTGCGTGCCTGACACAAATACAACACACACTTATATAACAGTATTTGTAATTAATAACTCTACTACCTTGTTCATAACAATTTTTACTTATAATTGAAATTGAAATAATTTAATATAAAACAAATATTGTGTGATTCACAAGGCAGACGTAATAAGTCATTATTTTATATACACAGCTTACAGGAAGCTATAAATATTTAATCAAAGTTATTACAACTAAAAATTAACACAAAACTACAATATAATACAACCAATTTATTTTTTCATGCATCTCTGGTATCAGTAGTAAAAAAAAAATCATAGGTCAATAATATACTTGATAAAAAATTCACTGACTGTGTTACAGTCCAATTAAACATCTTAGGATAACATACACACACATGGTAGACTACCTACTAAGGTTGATGATGATATTTAGGTAACACAATATCATCATCAACCTAGCCTTTCTTGCAACTATGTTGAAATTGGCTTACAGTCTCACCAGATGCAGCTGTATACCAATATCTTTCATAAAGCAACATTCTTAGGTAATACAATATGTCTACAGAATTAAAGCTTACCTCAATATGGCAATAACATCTCCCATTCTAGTAATGCCCATGTCTCTCAAGTACTCTTTGTTCAGGTCCAGGAGCATGTCATTCTGAATCCTGTTCTCTGTGAATGTGAGGGCGTACGTCGCCGACACGTCTGAAGGTATACCAGCAGCGGTGAAGAAACTCACCCACATGCCTACAACATAAAAACATTTTATAATACTTTTATTTATATAAACATGATGTGAATAGAGGTGGAATACCAAAGAGTATATACAATGACATCTCCATATACTTCTCTTTGAATTGAATGTTGTAGAAAAATCTACAATATTCTTCTAAGAAATTGTGTTTTTTTAACCAGAATGAGAATTCCCTATGTTTTGTTTGTTTTTTTATGGGTAATGAAACTATGTCAAAATAAGGGTGAAACAGAAGTTTCTTTATCAAAACTTTATTTTATCCCAATACAGATGTAACGCCTCCACAAAATAGACGGCTGAACAAATCATTCACGAATTAGGTAAGACAAGTGGTAATAGGTACGCGCTTTTCGACATTGTTTAGAAAGTTATTGTATCCCCAACATCTCGGCTATGACAAGTAATATGATATACCGTAAGAAAGCTTTGTTAAATATACAAAAACATCTGGTCAAATAATGTTTGGCTAACAAAATACCACGGATTTGATCACTGCCACTATAACCTTGAACTATCTTTGAAATCACCATAATTCTCGTACCTAGCCATTATCCAAACAGTATAAATAAAAAACACAATCACCAGTAAAGTTTGTATCCATTTTTGCTGCAGCTGCATTCATTTTATTTTAGAAAAATATCGAATTACACCAAAATACATTGACACTTTGACAGCTAGAACAACAACGTCATAGACAAACTATTTTTGATCTGCATAGACTCTTGTAGATTAGATCATCGTGCTTAGACGTTTCTGTTTGGACAGCTATAAGCGATTTTATATACAACTTACGTATTTTCTCATGGAAATTACGTTAAACTTCATAAGTAAACTTACCTGCCTAATATATTTTGTATCTTACAATTTACATACAAGATTATAACGCTTGTCAAAGATGTACGCGTTTCATATGCAGTAAAGAAACGTAGCCTTTGACACTATTGACATTGACAGAATCTCCCGACTTTTGGTTAACTTTGTGTTGATTCAGTTGATTGGAATAGTTCTAATATAATATTGTATCAAATATCATTTCTGAATTGAATTTAACTAAACTGATCATATTGTTAATGTTTCACAATGGCTAACTTTACAACTGATGGTAAAATTTGTATCGAACGTGAACTAGAAATTAATAGCACTGCAGAAAACTTTGATGATCTCGAAACACGGTTTGATATTAATCAAACGTGCAAATGGATTACTGATAACAATTATTCGAAGGTAAACATTGACGCTGACATTCCTACCTAAATTATTACATCTTAAAGACATTTTTTGCGAGTCTAGTCAGCACAATTCAAAACTAACCTAACCATAATAATATTGTAGGAAAATCTAATGTACTGTTACGTTCTCTAGGTATGCTTGCAATTTCCGGATGAGTTACTGCCATTCAGTGCAAAAATATATGAAGAAATAAAAAAGAAAATAGATGTTGATCTTTACATTCTTGGTGACACATCATATGCAAGGTTTGTTTACTCTTAACATTAACTTCATGAGCTGTGTGCTCAGTAACATGTACATTCATAGTTCTTGTAGTGTTAGAAATAATATATACTTTTCATTTTGTCTTATAAAATTTGGACTGAATTCATTAAATTATATCTATTTGATATTTATATTGCATTATTAAATTTTAAATAATAAATTTCCTTAAAAAAATATTAGCAAAGTTAATATTGCAAAATATCTTAGAATAATATGTAACTATCCTATTTCCATATTACAATGATTTTTAGTTGCTGTGTGGATTCAGTAGCTGCGATGCATGTGCAAGGCAATGCAGTCATTCACTATGGTCACACTTGCTTCTCCAAGACTAACATCCCAGTGTACACTGTATTGCCTAAGAAAGATCTTGATATAGAAGCCACTTTACAAGTGTTGAAGGAAAACTTTAATACAGATGAGAATGTCAAGCTGTGTTTGTTTTATGATGCAGATTATGAACATTGTAAAGGTAAGCATTCAAATCCATACTGAAAATGAAAAATGAAAAAACATTATGAATGATGATAATGAAAATGATGATAATGATAATAATGAAAATACTAATGTTAAAATTTTCATATGAGAAAGTGTATCTGTGTTTTATGCTCTCACAATTAAAACACTGAAATGATTTCACTAAACTTTATACTTAGCACAGTTACAACGTTCCTTCGTATCCCAATGGTTTTTTTACATTCTATATTCACAAATTCTTTAGCACTAAGGCAGGATGTAAACTTCCTTTGCTCAACTTCCCCAATGTTTGTTTATTACAGGCAATATTTCCAAATACTGGTTTCAACACTACCCACACAGTTACATAGCATACATAGAGCTGCAGGAGAATCCCACCAGATTTCTAGGCAGAGTGGTGAGGAACAAGGATGGGAAGGAATTCCCAGTGGATGTGCTGCAAGATTACATTTGTGTTAACGTTGGGACTAGAGGGCAGACTCTGTTTAATTATACCGTGTCTATTGCAGGTATGTTCTGCTGTAGATTATTCTTAATTAACGCATAATTGTTGTAATATGCACCATTTAATTTTAAGCAAGAAGTGGCTGGTTGTCATTTTTGTCTTCAACATAATAATTTCTTCGTAATTTTTCGCCATATGAGGCTAGTTATATTCAGAACTATAAAGTTAAATGATGCATACTATTTATTACCTTCTCAAAATAATAAAAGAAAAAAATCACTGAACTTTATATGTCTATGTTGCAGCAAAAGAATGGTACTTATTAGATCCAGACACCAGTAAAGTAGAGCGTTTAGAAGAGACCATGTGGTTCAAACGAAGAAGGTTCCTGGTTGAGAAGTGTAAAGATGCACAGGTTGTGGGCATTCTCATCTGCAAGCTGGCTGGAGACCAGACTAAAGACATCATTACCAGGATGAAGCAGCTATGTAAAGTGAATGGAAAGAAGAGCTATATTGTGTCTGTTGGCAAACCTAATGTACCAAAGCTAGCCAATTTTCCTGAAGTAAGTTAATGAACTTTTTGTCAGTATAGATTAATTTGGTGATTAAGGTAACCAACAAATATTATCAAAAGGCAGCTAGACGAGTCATTCAGATAGTCTTCAAAAATTCAATACGTATAACTTAATTTTCTTTACAGATCGACATTTACGTGATGATTGCGTGTCCAGAAAACGAGCTTTACCTAACCAGTACAAAAGATTTCTACAGGCCTATTGTATATCCCTATGAGTTAGAGGTTGCACTAAACTCAAACAGAGAGCCATACTTCACCACCCATGTCACTGACTTTGACCAGCTACTGCCAGGGAGGAGGCACTACTGTGATATTAATCATATAAAAGAGACTACAGATGTCAGTCTCATCACAGGGAAGATCAGAGAAACCAAAGTAGACACGAATGAAGGCAGCAGTATGGACTTAGCAGAGAAACAAAACTGGGCTCTAGAGAGTATCGGGCAGAACCTCCAAGACAGATCATGGAAAGGTCTAGAACAAAAACTAGGAGAAACAGAGGTCAAAAAGGCAGAGGAAGGTCGCAAAGGCATACCGCTACAGTACAGCAATGAACCAGAATGAATTTAGAATAATTATATTTTATATTTACACATGTGTGGGTATCTAGTACAAAGTATTTTTGTCCTACTAAGTAAGACTGCTATTACACAATAAATTACTGAAACAATTACAATTTTTTTTCTTTTATAAAAAAAATATTGATTTGTTGATCTATTAAGAGATACACATGTAAGACCAACTATGCAAATTAAATGAGATAATATTTCAAATCCATAGCATGACCAGCAAATTACACACAAACTGAAATAAAATCTAAACATTTATATTATAGTTGATCCCTGAAACACATTTTATAGACAGCAGATCATAATACTTGTGGCTCTAGGATTTCTGGTTGAGTGGGTTCTGTGGAGACTTGAGCCATTCTTTCCTAAGCATTTGCTTGAGCTGTGACAGCCTTAGCGATGGATTTTCAGCCTTCAGAATTGGTAGGTTAATCTCTTCAAATGCTGTGTAAGCTGCCTTCAATCTCTTTTCTGGATGCCTGTCCAAGTCTGCCTTATCACTGTAACAAATAAAGAACAATGTATAAACTGCACCTTTATAAACAAAGTAGGTAAAACATTTAGCGATAACTCTGAGTCAAATCTAAGTTGTATGTTGTTGTGTACCACTAAATATGGGCATAAGTATTAGTTAAAATACAAACACAGCATCACAACTTTTTCGTAGACCATACAAACTTCCCTTACCACATTCACACCCATACTCTCTCATCATCATCTTGTCATACATCTTTTTATAAGAATATAATGTTTGAATAAATACCTGAGTATTGAGATAGCTTCATCCACAGACTGTGCTACTTCGCCTTCCAATTGTAGTCTGTTGATATTCTCTTCTAGAGGAGGTTCTTCTACTACTACTCTAGTTGGCTGCAACAAAAAATGTATGCTTATAATACTGTAAGACTTTTAATAATAATTGAGGGTAGAGGATATAACATAAGGGAAAGTTGGGTATATTGGACCGCTCGTTAAATTGGACCACCTCTAAAAACCCGTTTCGTAGTAATTTTATTTCAAAAGTGTAAACACATAATGAAGTGCAACTAACTTCATTTGACATCGGCTATTTTTATTTCGGCATAAAACCAAGCGTGTTGTCTCTGTTAACAATAATCTATTTTTCAGATATTTACTGTAATTTTATGTGATCTGTGCTAAGGACGTAACTAAATTAAAGGTAAGTTGTAAAGATTCATATTTTTTTTTGTATATTCGTAATGTATCTGCAAATAACTGGCTAAAACTATTTGGCGGCTTTGATATGTTATGTCTTTGTTTTGATGTAATTTCCTTAAAATTATACAGTTCGATTAAATGGACCGCATGTAGTTTGATAAAATGGACCGGTCCAAATTACCGAACTATATTTTTACAATTTAGTAAAATAAAATCCTACCAACTTTCTTGCCTCTTTACAGGTGACCGAGAAAAGATATTATAAGTGGAAACCTGAAGAAACTGCGAGAAACCAAGGAGTTAAGTGAGGACTCTTCAGAAGAAGATGTCATCGTTTTGGATGATTCAGATAGTAGCCGCTCTGAAAATTCTGATAATGAGTGTGCTACATGTAGATTACTTTAATACAGTGCTACATGTAGATTAATTACTTGAATAAAAGAGGGCCAAAAGTTGACTGGGTGAAATGCGTGCGATGCCATAAATGGAATCATCAGACTTGTATTACCAATCCTGATATTTGCGATGATTGTTTTTCTTAGGTGATTTATATATGAGGCTGATTTCGAGTTCTTTTATAATTATATTAGATTTAATCTATAATTTTTGAAAAAAAATGATTTAGTTTTGTTTATTTTTCGTTAGATCTACTCTTAAGTCCAATTTAGCAACCCCATGGTCCAATTAACCATACTGGTTTGGTAAATTGGAACAAAGCTCCGATCTCATATTTTGTTAATTTGAGATAAATATATAATTATAATGTTGATTATTGTTAAATAAAAATAAAGCCAATTAAATGGAGTTTAATTTGGTATAAGAATTGTTTTTAAAATAATTAAAAAATTGTGTCAAAAACACATTTGAAAAAAAGTGGTCCAAATAAACCGACTTTCCCCTACATATTGCTAGATTTACAGTTTATATTTAAGAGTCTAGTATCCTATCAACTAAATTGTGTGACAGCAAATGTATGAATACAACTAGTAAAATTATATCAAACAGAAGTTTATGAATTGTGAAACTGGGTCTCAATCAGTCACAATTATTTTTTTACCGGCACATTTTGGTTAAATAACATTGTGTACAAGTATAAATGTTATTTGCTCCACAAAAACAGTCCTTGGTGCCATCTAAAAAATTGTCAAATAGTTACCACAGGTTTGGGAGGTTCAGGCTTAATTGTTTTCTCCTTCATCTTCTCAATCTGTGCTCGGGTGATCTTTGGTGGTGGTGGAGCTGCCTTTGTGTTGCCCTTAATAGAGTCCATCTCTTTCTCTAACAAGGCTTTAGCTTCAGCCTTCTTTTGTAACTGTTCTTGACGCTTCTTTTCTTCGGCTTCCTGAGGGAATGACATAAGCATAACTTTAGCAATAATTCAGAATTCGCTTGAAATTAAATTGGGATTCTTATAGCTTTAATGCAGTTATAACTTTTACAGCTCGCACAGGCTGGTTCCGCGTAAAGTCAAACTAACCTTTTTCTGTTGTTTCTTCTTCAACTTATCATCATTGTCCTCCCACTCTGCGTCTTCCATCATCTTCTTTAATTTCTGATCTTTCTCCGTTTTCGCATTCTCTTTACGTTGCCGGGCAGCAACAGCTTTGCTGTTTTCACCAGCGAATTTCTTCGGCATTTTGGCTACAAAGAATATACAATGAGGGTTCACAATTACGTATGATGAATGATGCTGTGAAAGTTGTAGCAGTACTTACTTGATTATTTGTATGAAGCCAATAAGATTATTATTACAAAACGTTTTATAAGATGGAAATAAGAAAAACAATAATTTTCGGCAGCTCTTTCTCTGTATATTAGTTTGGTTATCTGTGGACACTGGAAATTTTTGCAGCCTTGTCATCGGATTCCATCTCACAAACAGCTGATTCGATGGATCTCAATACATACTTCAAACTATTTAGTCGATTTATTCATGAAACATTTTTAGAAGCAATACAATATTTATTTGATTTAATTACCTATAATCTTAATAATATAATCATAATCCTTTATTTGCCAGAAAACAATTAAATAGTAAAATAATAAAAAAGCAGCGGGCCAACACTACTTGTCATATCATCATCTAACCATCACTGTCACTGTCAAAGTATATATTTTGGTTTCGTCGAAGTCCATCGTATTTCGTACAAAAATAAAACACATCGCCGTAAGACGCTGTTCTTAGTTATTTTGTTATTAAAAAACGATATGGCTTTAGTTGCATATGATAACAGTGATTCGAGTGATTACGAAGAGGAAGACAACGAAACTCCAACAGTTGTCGTATTGAATAACAAAACAGAAAGTAAAACAGGTCTCAAACGTAAGTTATTTACCTGATGGTTCTAAAATTATGTACATTATTCTCTTATTCTGGTCTCACGGTATCTCATGATTGCATAGCTTTACTTACTTGAAACACTTTTTATCCCAACTCTATAAAAAATAGTATGAACTAACGTCCTCGATTCAGTTCCAGAACCCAAAACTCACACGACACAAGCTATCATAAAAGAGGAAGAGCCACAAGAGAGCAATGGTCCAGCCTTATTCAACCTACTGCCACAACCATCAAAGAAAAAGCCTGCTGTTATTGAAGAAGATGATGAATTTCTGCACAAAAAGGAAGATGTTGGCAGTGTCAAGCCTAAAGCTAAGATAACAGTACCTTCACTCAGTGATGTAAGATATCTCTATCCTATTTCATTGCTTTAGCATTTCTAAACTTTTGTTTATCTTATTTAAAATGTTGAACCTGTGGACTTGTTTAAAAGAACTTAATGTTTACATAGGTACATCTAAGTAATTAAAAAAAACTTTATTTTTCTTTCAGTTCAAAGATGTGGAAAACAGTACACCAGTTGCCAAACCGAAAGCACCAAATGGGGTAAGATTACATTATATTTTAATTTGAAATTGCTTTAATAAACAATCACATACAAATTTTGATGTAGTAAAGAGAAGCATTAATATAAATCAATCATTTGTTTTAGAAAAAGTCAGGTTTACTGAGCATGCTGCCACAGCCCAGAAATGGAGTCACAGCCACAACAAGGTCATTAATACCAAATGTTCTGACAAAGAGACCCACTCCAGCTCCTGTCAAAAAGAACCCACTTCCCACACCAATAAAGAAGGCTAAAATCAACCCAACTCCTTTGATCAATGACTATTCAGATGACAGTGACAATGAGGAAGTAGAAACAGACTTCTTTTCAATAAACAAGCCTGTAGACATTCCTGAGGATGTGGAGATGCCTTTAGATATAGAAACAAGTACAAGTACAGAGAACAGCACAATTGCAAAGAAACCCAGAGGTATTGAGTCATTCTTCAAGAAGGAAGAGTCACATGTACAGTTGGAGGCAGAATATGATAACAGTATAGCAGAGTCTGAAGCTGGCTCTAGTTATAGTGAATATAGTGCTGAGAGCTCCAATACACAGGAAGCTGTACTTGATGAAGAAGCAGTGAGTATTTCAATTTAGCTTTACATACATTCATATAATTACTCCTTTCTTCCTTGAGAGAAACTGGAAACCAGATAAAGCCACTTGCTATATACCTACTGACTTCTTTTACTTAATCTTTTTATCCATACATCCAAATGTTTAGCTTTTATTGTTAATTAAATTTATTAGTATTTCTACCATTATTGTTTAAAATTTTATCACATTTTCTTATTATCTCTATTATATGTTATTGAAGGTTGCACCTTCACAAATTGATGTTTACAGAAATATATCAAGTGTGGGTAAAAATGTAATATTAAATTATGTTCTTTACAGATCTTAAAACTTTGCGGCACGCGCGGCAAACGAAAGCGCGAGGACATTCAGATAGTGGACATAAACCAGCAGGAAGTACTGGCAGATGCAAGAGAGATGTTGCTCAAAGGTCTCATGGATGACACCAGCAAGCGAGTGTCCTCTAGCAAGAAGAAAGGCAATGAACCCACAAGCCAACAGAGAAGGAAACACCAGATTACATATTTGGCTTACCAGGTGAATATTTGTTTCTGAAATAAAATATTTTGCCATGTTTCACTCATGTACCTATGCAGAACCAACAGCCATGACTGTTCATGATTCTGACTATAGTTCTCTATTAAAAGTACACTTTAAAGTGCACATTCTAGTTTACTAATGATTCAAATTAATCAATTGAACACCTTGATCACTGGGTTAATTGCCGAAATGCTAACATTATATCTTATTTTCCAGGCTAAGGCAAATGAAGCTGACCTGCAAAACCAATGGGCAAACAGCAGAATGTCAAAGAGACAGACTCAAGCAAAATATGGTTTCTAGTGTTCATTAGATAAGTTTAATTTAAGTAAGCATGCAATTTCCAAAAGGGCACATGTCTTGTTTCTTTGCTCTGTGACATGAGCTCTTTTCAAAATAGCATATGAAAATAAATTGTAAATAAATATCATGTTTGCAATGAAAATAGAAATAATTTTTAAATAAATGAATTTTATTTGTACAAGTGCTAATGTGCTAGTTAATGCTAAGTGGTTGGTCTACAATCTCCTGGCTTTCCTTGGACGTGGGGGGTTCCATGAGATGTGAGTGTTGTCTGTGATTGACACTACATCTAGGCCACCCATCTGTAATCCTTTGATTGCAGCCTGAAATAAAAAAAAATGTTAAGAGAGGCTTCATAATGGTACAAACATCTCTCTTTTATTGATACAATAATATCTTACCAATCTTCCTGGTCCAAGGCCTCTCACCCTTACTCTAATTGCTCTATAACCTCTATCAATTGCCCTCTGAAAATATAAGTCAGTTTAAAATAAACATATGGAGCACAACAATGTACTTACATTGACAACAAATGAAGCCTTTATAACATGTCTCTTGCCTCTTAGCAAAGGTGCCCAAAACTATATGATGAAAATCATTAGATTTTAATTATTCAATTTCAAAGTGGAGTTCTCTAGTCTCGGCCTAGCCCCTATGGGAAGAAGTGATGTATGTATGTTCAAATAATACTTACCATAGCAATAGCAATGGCAGTAGTCTGTGCAGCAATGTTAGTTCCTTTCTTAGTATTCTTGAAGCCCTCCATACCACAGGAGCGGATGATCTTGACAGTGCCAGTAGCATCCGTCACAGAGAATACTGTGTTGTTTGATGTCACTCTCACATTGCAGATAGGAAGGTCTTTGTATAAAGTGCCGCCGACTAACAAGTTGTCTGATTCTAGAGTTGGGAATAGGTTATGTTTTCTGTAAAGAAAATTATAAAAAGAGTATTGCATGAAATAGTTTACATATTTTAATTGTTATTAATGATTAATGTCTAATTGGTCTTGACTCTATAAATGGCCAGAGAATGAGTAACTCCTCCCTTAAGCTACAAGCCCATTTGGGTCGATTGTTTACAAATAATTAGACTATTAATTATGTGTACCAAGTTTTAATATTAAACTTTATTGGATGTTCTATTGTATTATTTGCACAGGCTTACGTTTTTAAGACAGCATCTAAATCAATAAGCTTTTCTCCCTGCACTCCCTCATCTTCCAGAGGTATTCTCTTATGGTCGAATTTCTCGGTCGCTTGAGGCGCAGAGGTTTGAAATAGCCGCGCTACACTAGCAGCAGGCACCCTGAGGGTGTTCCTTATTGCACTAAGCATATTGTCTACAATTTATTTCTCTTTTATGCAATATTTTGATAGTAAAGGTAATTTTTGTCCTGCGATGTAATTATAACCTAAAATAATAATGTTGACATTTCGCATTTGACAATTGACTGACACAACACTAGTGACAGTTGCGTTCAGTTACTCTTCATTGTAAAGATAGAACTCTTGCCTAATGCGTTTAATTCAACCTCCTTGTTGTTGTATTTATATTTTGCCCATTACTTCGTTCGCGTGGAAGGATTTTTCAAGTCCAAGTACTATATTGTCTTAATATTTCTAATAGTTTAAAATGATCGGCCCAGAAAGTGGTATCGAGATCCACATTGGAATCCGTTCAGCAGTTTTAGCGGGATTATGTATTTTCACGAAAATTAGGTGTTTTTTGTGTAAAATGGGAAGGAATAAAAACTCAATCAGCCCTTTAACCATAATTTAATAACTTACTAATATGATTACATTGCTCTATTGTTCATAGACAGAAAATGGAATGAATCTATTGTTTTTTGGTTAACATATTTTTGTAATACATAACAGATTGAGTGAATCCCCTCAGTGCAGCAGGGACTTGCATAGTCATGAGCTTGATTTGTCCTGCCTCGGCTATGAAGTGAGCTTTGAGAAGTTCATTGATTGCCCACTCGGAGTCGTAGCGGGTAGGCCTTGCTTCAGTCGGCTCCATATTGAGAACGATGTACATAATTATGTGCGAATATAGCGGTGTTCCGACAAGTCGGACAAACATTTTGTTGTCTAGCAACTCTTTAATCAGATCATTATCTATTTCATTTTCTGCCTGCAGGTAATCCTGAAAGTAAAAACATTTGGGATTAATTATATATAAACAAGTTTCAGAAACCAGATCTAGTAATACATGGCATGTATACATGTTTTTACCTTGTTCTTGTGCACTAAGTTTGTAATATTATCTTTGGCGTGATTACATTTGCTCAGCAGCATAACCCAGATCGCATTGATCACTGATTCCTGCGGTAAATCTCGGCAGAGCCAGTCGATTTCCTAAAACAATACAATAGTTAGATACAGAAAGAGTAATATCTTTGGAACAGAAGTCTGTATTGATGAACGGTTATTGTAAAAGTAGTACTAGTACTATAGTTCTTGATTGTTTGATATTAAATTCTGGCTTAGATTAAATCTTTTTACGTATGAACGTTTGTGGGTTCTCACTTACATCATTAACAAGTACTGGTCTCCTGAGCAGCAACTTGATGAGGACCAGGCTCTCCTTTTGATCGCGAGTGTCACTCAGCAGGGACTTCAGATATTCACTGTGAAGGCTCCGAGAATCACTGCAAAAAAAGGGTTCATTACAAAAATAATATATGTGACCCACATGACACAATTTTTGCGTGATCCACAGATATTTTTTTTTGATGATCGGCTGTTTATTTGCTAATCTAGTCGGTCAGCGCGATTTCAGACGCCATTAAAAATAAGCCCTAATTCGCAGCTCTAGTTAAAACCAGAAAGTAAAACTAAACCTTTGACTAACTTTGTCTTAGTGATAGGTTCGTTCGTTTTTATTCTTTCTAGATTTTTCTTTTGAGCAACAATAATATACTAAGGGAACTAGAATGTAATTTGTATACTGACTTGTTCCTAGTAGGTGGCCAGCAGTTGAGCACATCGACGAGTACTTTCTTCTGCTGCCACGTGTCCGACAGCTCCAGGAATTTGGTGAACGCCTCGCGCCTGCCCTCCTCGCTCATTAGATATTCGCCTGTACACAAATAAATATACATCGCTTGTTAAGTATAGAAGTAACATACGTGACAGTTAAGTTAAATAAGCCTGGTTAAAAATAATAATGAGAAACTGGCTAAAAATAAAAAAAAAATGATACTTTATCTAAAAACGATAGAATAAAAAGCAAATAGAAAAAAAGTACGTAAGTACATCTTATTTAATGCGAGGGTCATTTGAAGTTTCAAACTGTAATAATAAGAAAAGTAGAAACCCTTTCAGGTTTCAGGGGGGGAGGGGGGAAACGTAGACCATTTCTACCCCGGATCCAACGTAATGGAAATTAAAAACAAAACGTACCTGTCAATTCATTAGCGTACTCCTTATGTTGCGAGTTGCCCCACTCATTTCGGAACAGTTCAGCGGAGAACTCGGCTATCTTCATCATGTCATCACTGTCGTGCACCCTGGCCCTCTGACTTAAAGACAACAGGCTGATCTGTTTGTGCGGCGGGAGACCGAACTCGGTGGCCTTTTGTAAAACTTTCTCTAGTAATTCTTCTGGAAACTTCGCCCCGTCTTTGTGGTATTGGCTTAGACGAGCGCACAGGGTTTGCGTTGTTCTAGAAAAATGTCAAATAAATTAGGTGTTTAACTCTTATATTCACGTTGTAATTAGTAACCTTCAAGTAGAATATATTTTATCATTTATCAAGTCTAAGCCGAAAACTTGTTAATATTGTTAAAGGGTTACGGTGTACGTGGTACTAGTATGTACAAAACCGAAAGTAGTGCCGTAAAACTCGCTAGAACTGCGTCACAAGTCGTGCTACCGGTAAAAGGGAAACGTTCGAGAACGTGTACGACTACGTGCGTGAACATAAACAAATTCCAGACAAATATTACGAGCACATCGATTTTCCTATAGTTATACATACTCCTGGTCGTGCAGCAGATGGTCGGCCACGTGCCGGCACACGTGGTGCGGCTCCAGCTCCAGGCGCAGGCACTGCAGCAGCGACAGCAGCGCTCCAGCGTGGCGGGCGAGCCGTGACTCTTCTCTATCATAGGTATACAGTTATACATACTCCTGGTCGTGCAGCAGATGGTCGGCCACGTGCCGGCACACGTGGTGCGGCTCCAGCTCCAGGCGCAGGCACTGCAGCAGCGACAGCAGCGCTCCAGCGTGGCGGGCGAGCCGTGACTCTTCTCTATCATAGGTATACAGTTATACATACTCCTGGTCGTGCAGCAGATGGTCGGCCACGTGCCGGCACACGTGGTGCGGCTCCAGCTCCAGGCGCAGGCACTGCAGCAGCGACAGCAGCGCTCCAGCGTGGCGGGCGAGCCGTGACTCTTCTCTATCATAGGTATACAGTTATACATACTCCTGGTCGTGCAGCAGATGGTCGGCCACGTGCCGGCACACGTGGTGCGGCTCCAGCTCCAGGCGCAGGCACTGCAGCAGCGACAGCAGCGCTCCAGCGTGGCGGGCGAGCCGTGACTCTTCTCTATCATAGGTATACAGTTATACATACTCCTGGTCGTGCAGCAGATGGTCGGCCACGTGCCGGCACACGTGGTGCGGCTCCAGCTCCAGGCGCAGGCACTGCAGCAGCGACAGCAGCGCTCCAGCGTGGCGGGCGAGCCGTGACTCTTCTCTATCATAGGTATACAGTTATACATACTCCTGGTCGTGCAGCAGATGGTCGGCCACGTGCCGGCACACGTGGTGCGGCTCCAGCTCCAGGCGCAGGCACTGCAGCAGCGACAGCAGCGCTCCAGCGTGGCGGGCGAGCCGTGACTCTTCTCTATCATAGGTATACAGTTATACATACTCCTGGTCGTGCAGCAGATGGTCGGCCACGTGCCGGCACACGTGGTGCGGCTCCAGCTCCAGGCGCAGGCACTGCAGCAGCGACAGCAGCGCTCCAGCGTGGCGGGCGAGCCGTGACTCTTCTCTATCATAGGTATACAGTTATACATACTCCTGGTCGTGCAGCAGATGGTCGGCCACGTGCCGGCACACGTGGTGCGGCTCCAGCTCCAGGCGCAGGCACTGCAGCAGCGACAGCAGCGCTCCAGCGTGGCGGGCGAGCCGTGACTCTTCTCTATCATAGGTATACAGTTATACATACTCCTGGTCGTGCAGCAGATGGTCGGCCACGTGCCGGCACACGTGGTGCGGCTCCAGCTCCAGGCGCAGGCACTGCAGCAGCGACAGCAGCGCTCCAGCGTGGCGGGCGAGCCGTGACTCTTCTCTATCATAGGTATACAGTTATACATACTCCTGGTCGTGCAGCAGATGGTCGGCCACGTGCCGGCACACGTGGTGCGGCTCCAGCTCCAGGCGCAGGCACTGCAGCAGCGACAGCAGCGCTCCAGCGTGGCGGGCGAGCCGTGACTCTTCTCTATCATAGGTATACAGTTATACATACTCCTGGTCGTGCAGCAGATGGTCGGCCACGTGCCGGCACACGTGGTGCGGCTCCAGCTCCAGGCGCAGGCACTGCAGCAGCGACAGCAGCGCTCCAGCGTGGCGGGCGAGCCGTGACTCTTCTCTATCATAGGTATACAGTTATACATACTCCTGGTCGTGCAGCAGATGGTCGGCCACGTGCCGGCACACGTGGTGCGGCTCCAGCTCCAGGCGCAGGCACTGCAGCAGCGACAGCAGCGCTCCAGCGTGGCGGGCGAGCCGTGACTCTTCTCTATCATAGGTATACAGTTATACATACTCCTGGTCGTGCAGCAGATGGTCGGCCACGTGCCGGCACACGTGGTGCGGCTCCAGCTCCAGGCGCAGGCACTGCAGCAGCGACAGCAGCGCCGCCAGCCGCACGTCGGCCGCCAGCAGCAGGCGCGCCACGCAGCGCTCCAGCGTGGCGGCCGAGCCGTGACTCTTCTCGATCTCACTATACACAACAAAATGTTGAATGAAGACCAAAAAATAGGCATAGACTCTTGCGCTACGAGATAACGCTTAAACATCACATCAGTCCGCTCGCGATCAAAGCAAAAAGTAACTCGGCAAAAAGTATTATATGTATCCGGTCAAAAATATTGAAACGGAAGGCGCGCCAATTGGTGACAACTTCACGTTTCGTTATCTTGTACCTACCTACGTTATAAAGCCTAAGAACATTTAATTATTGTGATTTTGTGATTTATAAAATAAAAGTGATTTAGTTGTTGAAATTGTTGTCAAGTCATTCTGCACGATACCTACATACGCCTACACTATGTCGACTGATAATAACGGTCAAGAATACCCTTCCGACATAATATATAAAAAAATATCGTTACTTTCATAACGATAAAACGCGATCTTGTAACTTACTATGTGGAGAAGATCTCATAGTTTAAAAGCGGTAAACGGAAATAATGTAAAAATATACAGACAAACCCTTAAAAATGTATGTTTAGTATGCGAAAAAAATTATTTTGCAAAAAAAAACTATCAAAAATCATCACTTACGGCCATATCTGATCTCTTGGTAGGTTGATGTTATCAATCAAGTTCTGCACAGGTGTCGAGTGATAGATCTCGAGGAAGCGCGCCCAGCGAGTGAGCTCCTGTGATACTTGCGCCCATGTTTGTTCACTGTAACAATACACATCGTTACAACAGACCCTAGAAATGACTATTAAAATGTGAGTGGGTATTAGTATAGGTTTCAACTTATTAACTATAGTAGTAAGATTATCAAATGCTATTTAAAATTGAAGGTCTTATCAGTATTTCTATGTAAATCGCACAGTTTTTAATAATAGTGTCAGTGTTCGATAACCATTTTTGGACTGCCGCATTATCCGCCTTTACACACATAGTCTATCGCACGTTTTTAGGAGCGTGCAGGATAACGCGCGCGAAAGCAGCGCGGTCTTCGCTCGCGATTTTCTTCGCGGGTTTGACAGATGTGCGTGGCGCGTGGTCTTTCCTTTCCCCTTACACGCGCGCTCTTTCACACGCGATGTTCTTTCATGCGCGATAGAGTGTGTGTATAAAGGGGGCTATTATCTTTCTAAGACTAGTGTAGACTGAATACGTGTACTGATGTAGACGTAGTACGTGTATATGACGAGTACGTATACGTCCGTTATTGTAGTGTTTAAGATAATTAATATCGTACAGTAAAGAGATTCCATTTAAATGACTAAATCTGTAATATACACAAGTTTATAAAGCCCAGACAAGTAAAGCGACAAGAGTATATTGATATAGTTAAACCTTTACCGATTATCAATCCTTCGCCTTAGTCAGGTAAAAGTACTAAATATATGTTTTACATACTTCTTGTTAAACTTGAAGTCGTTTTCCTGTTCCTGTTGGCAGTAGTCTATCGCCTGCATTATCATCAAGTTGCGTGTACCGGCCGGCACCCTGCACACAAACACACAAGTTGAAAACAAGAAGATTACACGTTGGAGAGATTAGAAATATTAGATTCAAAGCAAAAAAATAATATTAATCGTCGTTGCGCGTGCAAGACCGCTTAAGAGCAAAACGCGCAAAATTAAAATATCGACTTTAAGGCTAGAATCGCAGGCACGATATTTTAATTTTGCGCGTTTTTCTCTTACGCGTTATTGCAAGCGCAGCGCCGAAATCTCAGTTAACTCGTAACTAAGTGGCTCGATTGAATATTTAAAAAAAAATGATAGTTAAGTCATAAAACGATACATAAATATACTTTACATACATAACTTAGGACGCGCAAAATTCAAATAATCAGAAGAGGCGAAAGAAACAGGATCCAAAGAGAGACAGAGACAAAAAATATAATAGGTGTATTTACCGTTCAATGGCTTCGTCAGAGAAGCAGATGTCAGTGATGAACTGTAGCAGGTCGTCCTTGGCCAACTTATTGAAGTAGCTTACGCACTGCCGGTACTGCTGCATCCACTTCTTTGTGCTCGCGTTGGGCGGCAGCTACATACACATTAACCATTAGCTATTTAGTACACTAGAACTAACTGTTTATTTTATTATTGCCTGACTGATTGACAATTCTGACTGTGAGTGCTAAGCATGCCTTTGCATAATTTGGTGCATTTTTTTATTATTAAATCTATGTTAAACGTCAATAAAAATACCTTGGATTGATAAGCAAGACAGGTTTTAATAGAACAAATATATTATTTCCCCAAGTTCATCAACTTTATTAAGAAGACGGGCTTTTTTGTTTTAGGAACAAATGTAATGTAATATTATTGTACCATTTTTTACTGATAGGTTTAGAAAATACATTCAAAATTGTCATAGACAGGAACAAAAATGTAACAACTCACGCTAAAGAAATGCATAGTGAGCCACTTGGTGTAGACGGTGTTGACGGACACGGGCAGCTTGAAGGCGGGCGGCAGACTGCGCAGGAACTTGGACAGCATGCCCACGTTCTCCGGCTTCATTATGTTCAGCAGGTGCGACAGTAGCTGCTCCGCTGACGGCTGCTCGATCAGCAACTTGTAGTCCAACTCTGTATGAATGTAAGTGGTCTGATGTATTCTAATTTATACTTTTGTTACGAGTTTTATTTAAATAATACCTATTATAGGAAGTTCCGTAAGTGTATAATTAACAATACATAAATCATGTTCGGGCATATAAATTTCAAGTTTAAAAAATGATTAGAACAAAATAGTGATTTTATTCAGTTTTAATAATTGCAATGGATATGTAAAAAAGGAACGATACATAATGGTGACAGGTAAAATATATCGGTGTATTTTTAACAATTAAAAAAATACAATTCGGAAGTTTGATATACCAGATAAATTTACCTGGTGAAGCAGCTTTAGCTTTCTTCAACAGTTTGATATGTTCAACAGGCGTGTGTCCAGCCACCGGCGTCTTTTCATCCACGTTTTTCAGTAACGTGAAGTAGTTGATCAGCGCGTTGTGCTGCGAGCCCAGCAGATCCGGCCACAGGGCTTCTCTTATACTGTTCAGACAAGAAAATATGCAAAGATCCAAGCGTATATGATTAAAGTACCGGACAAAGTTATGACCATATTAAAACTAATAATTTACGACCAACAGTGATCAATAAAATAGATTGCTGTTAAAAATTTGTAAGTTTATGATCTTACAAAATAACGAGTTTACATAGGAAGATAAATTTGCACCAAGACCACGCGTTAACTATAACGACTTAGAGTTACCGATGACCAGCTTGACAAATATAGGATGCATTTGATCAAACAGTAGTCATGTAGTGGTCACTGACCGCAGGTGTGCGGCGGCAGCATCAACGCCGGCGGGCGGCGGCAGGCGCGGCGCGGCGGTGGGCGTGGCTCCAAGCGCGGCGGCCGCGTGCTGCAGCCACACGTCCAGCGCCTCCACCTTGTACTTCTGCGCCAGGGCCACCGCGCGCTCCACGTGCGACGCCTCCAGCGACCTGCACATAGTACCGAAGTTATTACTACTGTATCCGCCATATAGATGGCCCACGACGTTGACTAAAAAACCATCGTGCGAGCTACGAGGAGCTGGTAGTACACCTCGAACATACTTCGATGACTGCAATTTAAAAGCCTATTTCTACTATAATTATAACGACGGCGACGCATTACGTGAGTGGTGCGTTCAATTTGATGCGGAAGAGGATGTGACTGTTACACTTATGTATATGCACAAAAAAAACAAAACCTAGGAAAAATACGAAAGCGCTAATTCTGGAACAACTGGTTCAAATTGAAAACGTATTGTTATATTGATTAGTCTATTCATCGAGCCTATAGGCTATAATAGCATCACGCTATGAATAATATAATAGAAGTGGAATAACAATAAAAAAAATGTGAAATCGGGAAAACTTAAATCCACGCGGACAAACCAGTCTACAGCTACTACATAATAATAATATAATGCCACAGCTTTTCAATATCTAATCTTACATGATATATTACTGTATCATGTGACATCACTACACTGTATAACTGTACGTAACGATGTTCAATTTCATCCACAAGTACATCGCCGAAATAGCTCAGTTGGGAGAGCGTTAGACTGAAGATCTAAAGGTCCCCGGTTCAATCCCGGGTTTCGGCAATCTTGTCTTTTTGTTCTTTTTGTACTTGTGTAATCGCAATACACGTATAAAATAAATACTCTCTATTGAATTCGACGTTAAAATTTCCTTATAGATTTTTGACTACATTTTTTTATTATTAGTAACTCTTTCTTTTCTTTTTATACCTAATGCCTACTTAGGTTCGTATTAGTTCTCAGTCCACATACCTAGCGACTCGGTATATAATCTCCTTGCGATAGTCTTCATCGGCGTTGAACAGTAGTCCGTTGACGGTGTAACCGAGCGCGCGTAAAGAGTCCACCTCGCCCATACCCGTCAAGCGTTCTATACACTGACGTATCATCTCGAGTTGTTCTTCTGATGCATTCTTATGCTTCAGCGTAGTGCGTGCCATCTGATAAAGACAGTTTAATGTTAAATGTTTGGTGTCGCAGTGAGATAGACTAGATAATATATGTCAACAAAATTCTGAAGTTATAATCATTCATCTCAGATTTTATAATCTATTTTTTGACAATTCGATTCAGTACAATAAGTTTTAGTATATTATTATGAAGCACATTAATAAATCTGAAAATAAATAAATTTTTGTTAGAGACTTATACTTATGTATCTCTCTCTTATTACTAGGAATGTAGGATCGCAGTCAGATAAAACGAGGAAGAAGTCTAGTTGTGACCGTGTGTTGTGTTACAGTAATGTTTATTAATATGTGAAGACCTTTATACATCAATGGATAGAAGTGAGCAAAATAGTCTCATATTTCCTTCCCGTGTACTTTTTTCGTCCGTGGCTTTTATGTTATGACATACCTTGACAGGTTTAGTGAGATACACATTGTCCCGCAGCTCTGCGGAGTTGCACTTGATGAGCGTGGCGTAGAGCGCGCAGCTGACCGCCGTGTCCGTGTTGTGTCCGTCGATGAGCCGCTTGGTCTGCGTGCTGTCCTGCGTCGAGCGCAGCAGGCAAGCCACGCTCAGAGGCGTGTCCTTGTACAATATCTCTTCTGCACATTTCTGCACCACTATAGTAAATAAAACACATTAATATCGTTGTTTTTAATAACTTTCGTTAAGTATCGGATCGAGAGGTAACGGTTTTTTAGCGACTAGTTAGTTTCAGTACTCTTGTAAAAGGACTAGGTGTTTTAATAAATACAAATAGACATAAAAAAATATTTGGAAAGCAATGGACTCCAGTCTAAACGCGACGTTTAGGACATTAATGGGTTAAATGTAGTTGTATAAAAATACATAACAAACTATGTAACTTCGGTGAGATTTAATTATCAAATAAAATCCCCCAATTTTTTTTAATGAAATCATAATTATTTCTGTAAAATTATACCTTCAGCCTCCAATTCGCTAGTAGTACCATTCTCCAAACAGTTCTGTATGTAGAACCACTTGAGCACGTTGTGTCCGACGGCGGCGTGTCCGAGCGCGTCGGGTATGGAGAAGCGGTCGTAGGCGTAGTACGTGGGCGCTACGCCGTGCTCGCGGTACAGCGTGCGGTAGAACTCCTGGCAGTGGACCGTGCGGTCCGTAGCCTCCGTAGCTTCCGTAGACGATGATGTTTTACTGTCACTGGAAGAATACAAGTTAGTAATATTAACAACAGTGGTTAGGGCGCGTTCCCACGACTTACGACAGTAAGTCGTGTCGTTCTAAATGTGAACATCTCCATTTAAACATATTTATAAGCCACGACTCTCAAAACTACACGATTATCTGTCGTCACGACATAGTGGGAACGCGCCTTTAGTGGTTTCCGTAGCCTAACAACCTTTGCAACAAATGAAACACCTTTTATAAGAACTCTATATTATTGTAGCAGCGTCTATATTTTAAGGACTACGTCTAATGAGTTAATTTATAACCGCATCAGTTACTGTTTAAAATGTTGTTACGTATGTAAAAGAAGGGTAGTAAATTTTATTTATTGTTTTGAAGTTACGATGATTACTTACCTAATTTGGAATTTATTTTGGAATGTATCGAGCAGGTAATTGAAGAGTGGCACTTTCTTTTCAGTGTACGCAGGAGGCGCTATCAAATCTTTCTTCTCAATCACGGGCTAGAACAAAATACAAATAAGGTTGAATATAACAAGAATTAAAAATAATTGTGTTATTGTTTTTTGGATTTAAAATGTGGTCATACCGTTGTAATGGCATCGGAAAATTCGTCATCGGTAGACGGCCAACGTTCTGACAGTTGATTGTTTTCTTTCAATGTCACACCCATCTGCTGTAATCCTTCCAGTTCTAGAGCAAGTCTGTAAACGAAACAAAGGGAAAGTATGAAAATTAAATAGTTTGGAAAATGGTAGAAAAAGAGTTGAATATCTTAGTTGCATTGAGCAGTAATAAGGATATAACATTTTTAGCCTGAAAGAACGTTAAGCGGACGCTCGCGCGGACCCATAGAAGATTGCTTCGGCGCGGGCATAAGCGACTTGAACTGGTAACATTGCGTAATAATCCGATCTCCACGATGGGGCCCGTTGCGGTCTCACGGAAATCGTTCGCGTGCATATATGTGTGTGCACGTACGTGTTCACGGAACGGGTGCACATCCTGGGCGTCTACTTAACGCAGTTTCGGGCCTAAGAGCCCTACCTCACTAGGACGCCGTGGTGGTGTTACATATCCAAAGCAGTTACTATACTTATTGTAATGTATGCCACCTAACTCACGTGGCGACGCTGTGGCAAACCTCACAAATTTGGAAGCGTAGCCACAAGCGACAGGTCTAAGAGTGGGTATCATATCTGATTGTGTGCAGTTTCAAGTCACCTGGCCCTCAGTATCTGTTCGATGGCGTCCGGCTTGGCGTAGGTAGCGGCGGCGGCGTACAGGTCCCGGCGCGTGTTCCTGTCGGCGTGCGCCGTGCACGTGCGCGCCGTGGTGGCCAGCAGCGCGGCGCCCGGCGCGTGGCGCAGCGCGTGCAGGCGCCGGGCCGCCGCCGCCGCCGCCGCGCCGCCCGCCGCGCCCGCCGCCACCGCGTACTGACACACTAGCGTCAGCACTTGACCCTCCCTGACACAACACAATTACTACATGTATTATATTGATTATATTTTTGTACCAAAATTTAATTATGCTCACTGCAAAATTTCGCTATATAACATAAACCCCATTCCGTTTCAACGCCAACGAAACTCAAAGCCCCGACTTGACGACAAACCTTGATTTTTTTATTTTAATATGAGTAATATAAGCAGTGATAGCCGAATGGTATAAATTGACACCGCCCACGCGAGTGGTCGCAGGTTCGAACCCGAGGCAACACACCCATGACTTTTCGAAGTTATGTGTGTATTAGAAATAATTGTCACATGCTCCAACGGTGAAGGAAAACATCGTGAGGAAACCTTGCATGCCTAAAATTTGTTTAATACGTTTATTGAGGCATGCAAAGTCCCCAACCCGCACTTGGCCAGCGTGGTGGACTCAAGGCCTAACCCCTCCCTCATTACGGGAGGAGACCCTTGCCCAGCAGTGGGACATTAATGGGTTAAATTTATTTTATTATTTATTATATTATAAAACTTATTACTATCTCCGACACTTATAATACAATGCCTTAATATATTACAAGATATGCATGTCTGTAAATACCTGGTCTGTTCATCATCCCCGGCGATCCTCAACAGTGTAGCCAATTTCAAAAGCTTATGACTCGCCAAGTAAGCGTTAGAGTCCTGCTTCAAACAATCTTCTATCAGCGAAATCTTATTCTCACAGAGACGAACTAAAACAATCAATCTTTAAAATTAAGCAACATTCATTAACCAAATAATAAGTATAAAATTATTGAATGAATACGTACCTTGAATGGGAAGTATTGTTAACCCGAAAGTGCCCAATATTTGCAAAGCAAAAATAAGATCTAATTCCAGTTGAATCTCTTGATTACCGTCCTTTATCAGAGTTAAACAACACCTGCAAGAAAAAAAATCAATAAAACAAAAGTCTTGTCCTATCCGACCGAATAGAAGAAAGTTAAATATCGTACTTGGCTAACTCCAATGCTGGGTCAGTGAGCGTGCTCGCAGAATTGAAGTACTCTTTAGAGGCATTGGACACGATCTCGATGCTTCTGGCATAGTTCACGAGTTGAGAGTTGCGCGGGCGAGCTTCCAGGCTGCAGGTCAACACTTCACCTGCCAATCTGATACTGGCCGCGTCACCAGAAGTGAGGAGAGACGAAGCGTAAATCTACCAAAGAAAAATTAAATTTTGGAAAAACCAAGACTAGGAAAACGTACGACCAATTCGTGAGTCTATCTATTAATCCACTTAATATAATAATCTATAACTTACTTCATAGCATTTCTCTTTAGTGATGCAGGTGAACAGGGAGGATTGCAGTTCCAGTAAATCCTTCAGTAGCTTCTCCCATTCCTGCTGAGTTGGCTTTTCATCACTGAAAAAAATATATCAGAACTGTAGTAGAAGCCGCTCCTCGCCTACGTCCTTCGTGTTTATTTCTCGTCTTCGGTCCTTTCGTTTGTTTTTCGTATTTATTTTTGATAGGGTAGGGGCTAGTCGCCATGGCAACACAGAACCGACATGTACTACAATGCCTCCTCTACACTACTCGCAAAGTTAAACGAGGTGGACTCGAGGCCTAACCGCTCCCTCATTATGGGAGGAGACCCTTGCCCAGTAGTGGGACATTAATGGGTATTACCCGATGGCGAGGGTCCTGGCGAGCCTTGTGAGCAGGTTGTGCACGTGCTTGTGGTCGGCGCTGAGGTCGCGCAGCTCGCGCAGCGGCAGCAGCACGCCGCGCCACGCCAGGCGGCCCAGCGCCGACACCAGCCGCTCCAGCTCCGCCACGCGCCGCACCAGCTCGCTGGCGCTGATGCTGCCGTCGCTGCGTGCCACAAACGTACTCATTATACCTCACTATTAACTAATAAAAAATAGACTTATAAAATAAAAACAGTAGCTAGGTGTGGTGTAGACAGCAAAGGCGAACCGAGTAGCTGTCTACTGGCCAGGCAGCAGCACGCACTATGTAAACCAGCCAAACCATATAACGGATTACCTAGATTTCAATCGATTGGAATAATAACTCCATCAAGAATCATCAGAATTCCAAATAATCCTCGTATCCAGCTTGAATTATCATGCAGTTATCAGTTCGAAACTGTATCTACTATCTATCTCTAAACTATGTCACAGTGTTAAAGCTAGAAGTACTGTGACTCGATCGATTAAGGCACTGTATGTTTTACTTAAATGCTACAAATATACATACGTCTCTTTCAGTATAGTATCGAGTAGATCGCAAGCCTTGTCCAACTGTTCAGTACCAGAGTACGCGAACAGACAGCGCTCAGCCAGTTCCAAGTGTGTGCGCACGTCTAACTCGAATTCACTCGGAGATTGCAACACCTGCGAAAACCATTATAAATTAAACGCATATATTTTTACTTTATTCGTAGATATTCCGCGATAGATACGTCCGTACTTTTTGAAATCAGATTTTTTGTTTCAAGATGATATTACGATGACCTAAGTATTTTTAGTGCATATACTTTTGTACAGCAGTCTTATACACATCTGAAGCAAACCTTCTTACTTGAATACATGTACGAACACACGTATACGTAGACGCTTATACGAACGTATACATAGGAAAGCACTTGAGCCTCTTTCCGCAACATGCGTCTGTTTACTAGATTCGGTCGGACCAATATTTATTAAACTTGAATTACTCACCAATAATATAGACGACAGATCATCAGTGCTGACACTCTCCAGGTACTCGGTAAGTCCGCTGAGACACGCGTTGGTGCGATGCGACAAGTTCTCCACGCGCTTCAAGAACGGGATCACGAACGACTTTAAGTCATTTACAAACGATGACGCCGTTGACTGCGAATATAATGTTTATTTAGTACGAGAATACAATTATTTTTATAATACGAAATGAATGGAATCAGAGGCAATTTGACAGTAAAGAAAATGACTGTTCCACAAAATGTTTTTGCAACAAAAAATTGCATATTTATCCATATTACATGATTGTAGCTTTATCAATAGGTAAACCTAATAGGTAAACTGCTGTTAGCGGTTAACTATTAAGACGCATAACTAAACAAAAAAGTTTTTTTATTGTAATTCAACCCGCACAGAACCCACAATAGAACTTATAATTTCGACTTACCATTTTCATAAGCATACTGCAAGTCTCCAATATAGACATCTCTTCTAGCTGAGTGAGAGTAATTCCTTCAACATTTATATCATAAATCAGTGTATCGAGCGTTAGCAGATGAAACATGATATTATCCAGGCCTTCTACGGCTCCCCCCACGGTAGCTAGAGTGACGAGAGTTAGTGCGTGCGAGACAAGGCCGCTGCGTTCTTCTATCTCTCTCGCTCTGTGGTCATACCACGATGATATGTCGTCAGTAGCGGAAGGTATTTCTCCGCCTGTTTCGGACTCTGGGGTCGTGTCTTCTGACCAGTTGGAGCTCCAGATTGACCTGTTGATATACAAATATTCCTACATTTTTACTTGTATATGTTAATGTATCGACAACGAGGGATGAATCCAGGAGTTTGGTAGAGATCGAGCTTGGAGTGTTCTGGGAAAAGTATGAATTGTATATTTGAAAAATACAGAGAGAGACAAGAGAAAATTATGCAGTATATTATGCAGCTTTTTGTGCCAAGTGCCAACTTATAAAACTGAATACTAATACTTTCAAAATAAATAACTGTACTTCATTAACTCCAAGCAAAATTATATCCAAGGCCCAAGATTTATCAAAACTAAAAACGTGTTAAAAGCAATGAATAGTAACCTAAAGATCTCCTTTCTACACCAATCACGTTCAGGCTCGCACGGCGGCACCTTCAACGGGGACTTTTTATCAAACCACTGGAATTTCTGCTTCGTTGGCAGTAGGTGTTGGTAGTCTAGTGGATTGATCGTCTCGGGTAGTTTCTCCAGTACTGTGAGCTGCATCGGTATCGTCTTGATGTGGGGCCAGAGGCAGGTAAGCGCTTCGATACGACCTTCTTTAGCTATCTCCATGGCGCTGTGTACTACACTGTTGCTACGCAGACGGTCGTATTCGTCTTTTATATAGCTGGACTTCTCGCAGCGTAGGATGGACTGGAAATATTTATTTAGATTAGTTTTGGTTTTCAATTACGTAATACGTCGGAATGGTCCTACGTGTAAATATAATTTTGGAAAAAAAATTGACATTGATCAAAACTATAAGTTACATAAATTATAATATGTAATAAAGTGTACTTAGATATAATGGTCGGTTCCTTTTTGATCAAATTGCTACCGCTTAATTAATAATTTCTCTATTTATTATTTATATTTGTGACAATCCTTAAGAAACACAAAAATATGTGAGTACTAGATACAAGTAACCAAGTAAAATAAAATATTATGTGCATTTTATTTCACATGTTATTATAGTATATTGAATAATTACCTCATATAGTTTAAGCCTCTCTTTATAAAACAGCATGACATGTCGACAACGCAACAGTTCACTGGTGTACGCGTTCAAATGTTCCAGGGTTATATCATCACCGTCTGTTATGGGATCATCTTCGCGGTCTTTATTGATTTCTGTGTAAAACATACAAAAAATAACATTTATTGCCTTCCATAATAACTTAAAGCAGTGATAGCCGAGTGGTATAAGTTTTTGAAGGTATGCAAAGTCCCCAACCCGCAATCGACCAGTGTGGTGGACTCAAGGCCTAACCCCTTCCTCATCAAGGGAGGAGTCTCTTGCCCAGCAGTGGGACGTTAATAGGTTAAATATATTAATAACTTAAAGCATTCCAAATAGTTGCATTTATTCAATAAATAGCAAGTTCTGTCCAAAATATATTTAAAAATGTTACCATTCAATATCTTCTCATGAGTAAGTTCCAGTCCAAATTGTAGTAGTTCTTTAGCTGCCGGTAGAGTTTCAGGTAGACGATCCACGCATTGATGCACCGCCCAGATCTTTTTCGATACTTTACTCTGATAACATACGAAAAAACATAATGATTTAAACATTTTCTTCAGATCATTATCAGCTTCGCCTTATTCCATAACAAACAAACATAAAAATAAAAGTTTTATATTTAATCATAACATTATGTATGTTTACCGCATTACCCGCAAGTGATAAAATGAACCCCGTTTGCACAGTTGCGCCCTAGCCCCTAAGTTAATGTAAGTCCCTTATATTTTATACTGAGCATGCTTAACAATAATTAATATAGTATAATAAGTTTGGAAAGAAGATTACTTACCAAGTACTTCTGTATAGCTTCAGTGGAGACGGGGTTCTTCCTCCACTGCTGCTGGTACACGAGGTCACTGTCCAGGTCGAATGTCTCCGCTAGCGTCAGCGCTTCCGTATAGCTGCCACTCTCTATCTGTTAACAATACAGTTGTAAAATAAATAAAGTTACTATCTTTTAATAACTAGCAAAAAATAAAAGAAGTATTTAGTTTCTATATTTCTCTAGAAATTAGAGTAAAAGAGACAAAACAGTCATGTCTGTTTCGACTATGGTTCATTTTTTTGTTTCCTGTCTTGATAAACTGGCGTTTGCGTGCTTCGGAGAGTACGAAAGAGGTCGATTCTAGACATTAAAAATAACAGTACTTAAGCCACGTCAAAGGCCTTACGCGGGCTTGAACACATTGACCAGGAACCATACGATGAATAAATGAATAAGACTAGAAACTTTTCGTAAAAATACAAAAACAAACCTCACTAGACATTTTTCATAATTACCTTCCTAGAGAAGAGCTCAGTGGGCGTAGTGCTCTTAACACCGAGCAGTCTATACACTCGCGACACTACAGTGATGCGCCGCGGCTTCGGCTGGAACGTCTCCATGTCCGTGATCATGTACAGCACCGACTTCACCAGCTCCTTCGTCAGCTCCAGCATCGTGTCCTCCGTGTCTGTCTCCACTTTTACTACCTCCATCTACATACAACAACATACGTACATACAATCACTTGGTACGATCCTTATAAACGTAGGTAAAACATACACCAGAAAAAGACTGACTATAAAAGGTTGCTTTTGATTTAAATTATTTTTAATTGAATCGCAGCTTGTATTAATCAGTTGTATACGCCTATATTTATTTATATCTTTATAAACATACGACATATAACATACAATCGTGTATCTACGTGTACGTACACGTATACGTGCGTATTATACGTCTGCATATGAACATGCACAAAAAATTGGTCGTAATCCAATACAAAACCGATACAACTAAAATGATATAATAAAAACAAAGGAATACGTACACTCTCATCACTGCGTGACTTCTTGGCGGGCAGCACGTTGGACTCACACTCTAGCACCATGAACGAACCGTCGTGCGCGTACGTGATCTGTACAAAAATATAACATTATAATAAGCTCAGTTCTTCAAAATCACAGCATTTTTTTTTTCATATTTATCTTTTATTCACTTAAAACTGTGGGTTGATAAAATTGGCATGGCCTTACTTTTACGCAACTTCAAACGCCTTTATACGTAAAATGTTTCATATGATAAGTGAAAAGGTTTTGTGAAGTAAATAGGGTGATTTAAAAGTATTACAATACTAACCCGTGGTGATCCTTGGAAGAACTCCGGTTTCTTGCCGAGTATATTAGCCATGTTCTCAATATCACACACTGACACTGCTCCGCTAAATCGCGACAATATTATCTCCTAGAAAGAAAAACATCTTGTTATTTAAATTGTCTAACAATAAGTCAGCTTAACTGTGACTAAAGACAGATTTTTAGCAAATGAGAGTTGATACATCAGACCTTCCGAAACTCTGTCAGCTAGGTAATTACTACATAACACTACTTTCTATTAATATAAAAAAAAAACATAAGATAAAAAATGAAACGTACATCATTAGTCCACCAATTAATATCAGCCGGGTAGAACACTCCGAGGTCTTTCTTGGTGATCTTCTCGTCTCCAACGAGAGGGTTCCTAAGGTCGTGCTGTGGCTGCAAGGCGAGGGGCCAGCGGTACAACAGCTTGAGTAGCGGTAAACGCCATACTGACACGTCGCCGTTACAGTGCAGACATACTAACTTAGTGCCGTCGGGGGATAATTCCATTTGGACGATGAAAGCCTGTGAATATATGTTTAAAAATTTAAGTACTGTCTTAACTGGTGTTAGGCAAACAAGTATGTATTACAAAATACCCAGGTTTATCCCTTGTAGATGAGTATAAGTAAGCTTAATATGGCTTAACAAATATTACAAAATACTCAGTTTCATTGTTGATGAGTATAAGTTAACTTACTAAGCAAAATATTGACAGATTGTTCCATCATTTTATCTTTTAGATACGTTATTAGGGACTTATTCATAAGCCAGGAAATTTGTCCAAGCCGGAAAGCTTAATTTAACTGGCCCTCACAGCCAGTCTCCCAGCTTATGGCATTAATTTCCTTTCATCTTTTACAATGTTTCATAGAACGCAAACTACAGGAGACACTTACCATGTTCTTAGAGTATCCGAAAGGTAGATAGAAGTTGAACCGTTCATTAGCGAGTTGTGCTTCAAGTTCGTCTGACACGACGGACAGTTTGTAGAACGGCTCGTCGTTCAGTATACGCCATGCTGTGATACCCGCGCTTAGAGGTGATGTTGGATCCTAACAAAGTGAAAATAATCACGTTAGTCTTTGTAACAACAACATGAACATCTAATGATGTTCGTGACGAAATATAGGACTTAAAACATAAGAATAGTTGAAAATAATAACTGTTTTAAAGGACATAAGGTAATTCAATCATATAGTGGGGTAGTGGATCTACAGTAATCAGACATGTTTTGTAGGGCTATGTCAAATTAAAGAGTCATATTCATCAATTGCTCTCTGACTTGAACTATCGACTTATCATAAGATATTACTTGGATTTGATTTCATCTAACAAGGAATCACAAAAAAAGTATAAAAATGTAGTGTATTACCTTAGCATGTCCGCGAGGTACGCCAGCAACGTACAGTGTAGCATGCGCTTCACAATACGCGACGGCCGCCACTCCGCCCGCGAAACGGAACGTGTGGTGCAACTTGAAGCCATCTGTCTGGGACACGAGGTAACCGCGTAGCTTGCCCCCATAAGTCACTACTAAGACCTCCCAGTTCCTGGAGCAAAGACATATATTTTTTTATACTATACTACTCATGTACTTAATGCTATTTCAAATCAATGGTTTCAATTATTGCAAACTAATAAGTTTTGCATTGCCTGCTAGCAATTGAAGTGGCACACAAGGGGAAAATATCAATAAACAACAATAATCGTTGAAATGACAGCAGGTCAGTGCTCCCACTCATAAGATAAGATAGGAAGACTATGGTACAGATTGAGAAGATGGTTTATATTGAACAGAATTTAAATGAGATAGAGGGTATATTGAGATAGAGAGAGGATTTTTTTTTTATTTAAGTAATAAATCAGAAATATTGGTTTACCATTTGGTATCCTTAACCCTAAGAGGCATGAATATTATATCGGCAACTGCATGTGTGTTGTCAGTACATTCCATTCCTCCTGGCCGAGAACAATCCTGAAAATAAAATTTTAAGCATTTAGAGATCAGCATTAATCTAGCTATTTTTAATGACTATAGTTTGACCAAAGACTAGGCAAGTTCAGTTTACAGAGCTGACTTTCATTAAAAAAGAGCTGGTAATGGTAAGAAAAAGTAAATTGCAAGGATAACAAATACTCACAATAGGAATGTTGAACAGGTTGGATGCAGTAAGATCAAAGAAGCTGACCACTCCATTGCCATAAGCCAGTACTAAAAAAGAACAATCAGGGCTCCAGGCTATTTTACGCCACTGTGGATAGACATCACGGCTCACTGTAAAATTTTATAAATTTTAATGTGGTCTCTTAATTAAATGAATGAAAACATTTCTTTGATTTTTATTGACACTGCACATTGCAATTTGGGAGGAATTAGAGTATTGTGTAGAAAGATCTCTTGTAAGCAATAAAAACATAAGAATTCGTCCAAACTAAATATAACATGAAGGATTTTAGAACAATAAGAAGTATTTCATACCGGTTGTCCTCGCCGCAATAGTAGCATACTCTGATCTTTTTGTTCTTATTTCCAAGATATTATCGGTTAAAACAGCGATCACTTTCCCCTCGTCGCCCAGGGCTATATGCCATTTCTGTTGTTTCTCAATGTGCCTAGTTAAAAATATTTATTTTATTATAATGTTATTTTAAAATATCAATCAAGCACATAGTTCATAATGTACTCACGCTGTTACCCCATCGATTAAACTTTTCTTAGGGCCCAAAAAGTTCAACCAGCGCCAAATAGCAGATATATTTTCTGGCAAAATACTGTCCGGCTTTTGCTATTAAAAAAATACAACTTGCGTTATTCGAATTCGAGAATACAGCTTACAGTCGAACAAATATGTTTTATAAAGCAGTAAATTGTTGATGATAAATAAATATATGAGTTCAAATATGATAATAACAAGAATACACAAACAAAAATATGCTGGCACTTACTATGTATTCAGGTTCGGGTTTCCATTCCGAAAATACATATAATTCGTGTAAGATGGACTTCTTTTCTTCCATTGTAAAGGATATTTGTCTTGTTATTCTACACTTTTATGTACTTCGCACTTTTTCAGACAAAAATCTCCATTTAGAATATCGATCAATAATAGTCATTCCTCATTCCACCGTATGTTTTTGACAGTAAACTGACAACCCAACACAATTTGTAACATCATTTCTCAACGAATTCAATTGTAAAAAAAAGAACTTTAGTCATTTTTGCAACAATCTTCAAATAATAATTACTGTTCATGAAAAATGAACGAACATTGGACAATAAAAACTAAAATTCGTTACAACAAAGGGCAATGACAAAAAAATAAAAAAATTAAAATAGTTTTCGCTCACCAGCTATAAGCTATTTCTGAACGTTATATTTACCTTCAGTTGAACAAATAAAATAAAAAATAAATAAATATCATAAGAACAAGAACACAGATTTGAGGTTATGTCAAGTTAACGACAGTAAATAAGTATTATTTTGGTTTGGTTTAAATCTAAATAATCTAATAATGGATATTCTAAACGAAATGTATCATAAGGTAAATGCCCATCTTTGGTTCATATATAGTTTTGATAGTATATCGTATTTTGTATGAAGTATTAATCTGACTGTATTCTTTATTTTCAGACTGTTACCGAAAATGAGAGAAATCTTTGTTTTTGGACAGATTATTTAGAAAATCTCAAAGCATTAGATTTTAGTACATACAGTGAGAAGCTAAAAGTTCCTGTCCTTGTGCCAATTGGGAGTAAGATATTATTTAGAGGGGAACTAAAACATACCAATGAAGTTACAGTCTCTCTGGGCGCTGACTACTTTGTGAAATGTTCTACAAAGCAAGCTGATATACTCAGACAACATCGAATAAAAGGTAAAACTTTTCTACTAAATTTATTCAAAACTGTTATCTTGTAATCATCTATAATCTTCAAATGTCTTTTAATTTCAGGAGCTCAGGAAAAAGTTGACACTTACACAAAAGAGAAAGAGTATTTAGAGAATCAAATGTCCTTTACAAAACAAAACATTTATGATAATCAAGGCCAGGAAATAATAGAGTATCACACAGATGAAGAGGACAAAGTATGGAGAGCTAAACATAAAGAAAATGTTAAACAATACATGCAGAAGAGAGGGAAAGAGAAAGCAAATACTACAAGCAATGATGTGACAGATGAAGAACTATGGAACAGACTAGAAGAATTAGAACTACAGGAAGAGCTAGAGAATGAACTTAATGACATGAACACTGATGTAAACTTGTCTAGTATAAGAGAAACTAAAACAGATACCTTTGTTGTAAAAGAAGAAGACAGTATCAATATAAAAGAGACAGCATCAAAAATAAAAGAGACGAAACATGAAGAAAAGGCTGAGAAAGAAATGAAAAACAAAAAGGTTACATTTGAAGAAGCCAAAACACATTCAAAGTTAGATATGCTTCAGCAAGTGATTGATAGGCAGAATGAATTGGATGAGAGGTTGCAGGATCTGAAGAATAGAGAAAGGGGTCAGAGTAGAACTGAAGAGGATTTATTGGCTAAATTAGAAGAATTAGAACAACTTGATGAACTTGAAGATGAAATGAATAGGTAAGGCAACATGTTTATTTAGATTCTTTAGTTCCTAACCTGCACATGGCCAGTGTGGTGGACTTAAACCTGTGGCCTAAACCCTCCCTTATTCGGGAGGATACCTCTGTCCAGCCGTGGGACAGCAAAGGGTAAATAAGAAAGTTATTCTGACTGCCTTATACAAAGTGTAAACAACTAAGGATGACTAAAGTTTTTTAAAAGCTACATTTTATTTACCTTTGCAGGTTGGATGATATGATTGACAATGAAGATATTGATGATGAAACTGATGAAACTGATGAAGAAGAGAAAGAAGAGCCCAGTAGGTTAGAGCCAACAAAACTGGAAAGGAGAGTTTCTTTTGTTGATGAAGATAACAGTGAAACTCTAGAATTAACCTTCAAGCATAGTGAAGTTGAACCAGATAACTCTCCCTATGACCCAGAGAAAGGTATACAGAAACCTAGTGATATTTATAAAGCACACTCCAGTCTCTTTGAAAGTGGGACCACATCTATACTTAAAAAATCTAAATATGCAACAGACAATGATATTCCAGAAATGCTGAAAAAACCAGAGACTAAAGTTGAAAAGACAATTAGTCAGACTCCATTAGAAGAAGACAGACAGCAAGAACACATTCCTCATCAAACAATTGTAATAAAAGATGTTGTAGAAAAAATGGGACAAGGAGATAATACATTACAAACTGAAAAGAAACCTATGAGCTTGTTCAAAAAGAAAAGAATGCAGAATAAATCGTAATAAAGAAATGATAACCTATAATTATTGTGTTTATTTATTGTTCGTCCAGGCTAAAAACCCAACACTGCCAGAATGCCCAGAATATAAATTATTATCTTTAATTATCAACATTGAACAGAAGTGACATTGGGGAGCCCAATGTCACTTCTGTTCAAATTTTCATTATTCATTATTCTGTTCAATTCAAATTATTATTAATTGAAAAATACTTGTTATTTATTAACAGGCTTCTTGAGTGCAATAGTACGCAATAAATAAATCTATACCTCCTAATCGCGATACATTTTAACTGTTTAGGTACGTCTTTGGCAAAGCTGATAATAATTTTAAGCCGTTTTTGAACGAACCAAGTTTGACAGTTTCGTGACATTATTTTTTGAGGTTATGTTGTGATCTAAAAATTCTAAGCGAATTTGATTATAATTTGTGGTTTAATTTTATTAGCTTTTATCACAACTGTACAATATGTTATCTCGTAGCTGGAGGCATTTATGCCGGCGATATTCCCAGGCTGTTACATTTAGAACCACCGAAAACTCACCTGTAAGATTGACCTCACCTCCAATTTTATAACATACGCTTAAAATTGCGATGAATACAATATTTACACTAGATTTGTGCTAAAAGATTTGCTCTATCATGAAGTTTTAACTGTGCAGAAGTGAATTTATGAGAACATTCAAACTTACTATTTTAACCATTGCAGGCTCAACACAATGACAAACAAGTAGGATTATTCTACACTATGAACCCTGACTTGTGCAAGCAACTGTTTAGCCATGGAGGCTTTCCTAAAAGTTTTATGAAGCAGACTAAGACATTCACTGAAACATCCATTATGGTGAGACAACCGGCATTGGACATCATGGATTGTATAAAAGCTAGTGATATGAACCAACCCGCTATTCGATATTTAATATGTATCCTTTTTTATGTAGATTAAATGGTAAGTTTGATGGCATTTGTCAAAATTCTCTGGTTCATAGTACTTGTAACAAGTATTTATAAATGACAAGTAGGTATTAAATTGTAGGAACCAAAAAAAGTTTTCAGAGATCAGCATATTTTCACTATGAGCACCAATAGAATCAAACATGGATATTACTTATGTAGTGTGAAAATTGTATTATTGATTCCTTTTTATCTGTTCATTTTTATTTGTTGCAATAAGCCTCCTTAACAGTTACATTAGATGGTGAGAAGGGATCTGGCAAGTCACTGACAATGGCTCACTTGCTGCACTATGCTCACGAGGAAGGATATTTGATTGTACATGTGCCTTGGGGTAAGTTGTATAGTTTGTAGTTGTTTGGGAAAGTCTATATTTATTTATATAGTAAAAATTTTTGAGTCATGTAAATTAGCCCACACTAGAATTAATTTTACCCTTTTGATCATGTTCAGCTCCTCTAGCATAGATCAGGTGAGTCAATGCTAAAGGAATCCATCAATCAAAAACTCCAATATTTTTCAGTTTTGCACTTGGGTTAAAATTTTAGCTTTTCTTATTTAGTCTTATAAGTTCACTGGAAGGCAAGTTTCATATTTAACAGAGCAAGCATACTTTTACCTACTTAAAAACGAAATAATCTTCCTACCCAAAAAGTGGAGCACAAGCTCAGTAAGATGTGTGAAAATATGAAGTATATCTTTCCTTCTGGCAGTATCTGAATGGCTTAGAAGAGTACCTCGTCACAAAGAGATGTCCAACTCCCAGACGCACGAGGGTTTCGTCGACTTGCCGCTTGACGCTGCTGCCTGGCTTCTTCACTTTAAGGCTCAAAACCAGACACTACTCAAAGATGCAAATGTAAGACTCAAAATACTTTAACGTGTGAGAGACCTGAAAATCTTTTAACATCGAGTCCACCTGTCTTCTGCACCTACTTCTATATGAATGCTGGTCTTTCTTTGGCTAGACATACCTATTAGCATGTTACATAAACATTATAGCATAATTTGTAATGTAATGAAGTATTATTTCCAGCTTATTTACATAAATATTAAATTGTTTAGTTTTATTTGCAGCTTAAAATTTCTAATGAGTATGTATGGAGTAAGCGCGAGAAGACTGAGGTGGGCGCACCACTGTCTGAACTTGTAGAACTCGGCATCAGTCGTGTCAAGTACGCGTGTGACGTCATTGACGCGATCGTCGATGAGATCAAGATTCTATCTAGCAACAAGCAGTAAGTATCAGGCACAAAGAGAAAGAGACATGTTTTTTTATGCATATGAGTTAATTGAAGCATTTCATTGTAAGTGGAACTTGCAGTGTACTGAGATGTCCTATAGTGAAGAAGACCAAAACATATCAAACATTCATCACACTTTGATGCTTCTATTTCATTTATATACATTATTTTTATGTACGTTTGGTTTGCCGTAAAATACAACAAACTGGTTAATAAAGTTTCTTATAATTTAATATTCATTATAATATTGCTTTGTTCTAGGTGTAAAACTTTTGTAGCAATTGATGGTTTCAACTCATTCTTCTACCCTTTAACGAGATTGAACACACCCACTAAAAGGAAAGTCAAACCAGAGGAAGTCACACTTACTTCAACCTTTTTAAAACTCACTAAGAATGATTGGGTAAGTTAGCAAGTCCTACATATATTTAGCTGTAAGTGTATATTTATATAAGTTTTAGTTATCTATAGTATTAACCATTTATTTTTTATAGACAAATGGCGTCATTGTTGTCACTGCTGATCAACTAGCAGTTCCTGATGATCATCAAGAAAGTTACCTGCCTAGATACTTACTGTACAAAAAGGTAATAAATAGGTACCATCTTCTTGAGTCCCAATTCCAGTATTAATCAGTTACAAAATACTTATCCATAGTCTTCATGGTCAGTACTGGCTGATTGATGTTATGATGCTTAACATTATTTCACAGTCAGTACAAGGTAAATCAACTATTATTAGATGATAATGACAAATTGCCTTTTTTTCAGGGCTTTGAACACCTAGATCCTTTTGTGCCAGTACAAGTAGGAAGATATACAGACAAGGAGTTTCTTACTTGTGTCAGCTACTATAGGGACAGACTATGGCTCAGAGGTCCCACTGAGATTGAGGAAGAGCTGAAGTTTACCAGTGCTTGCAATCCTTACCAGTTCATGGAACAATGTGCACCTTTGTAATGTAGATTTATATTTATTTAAGATTAATATAATGTTGTAGTTGATATACAATTGTTTTATTTATTTCATAGGAAGGTAGCTAAACATAGGAAGAAATATTTTGGTATAGTTGAAATGAAATCTAAGTAAGATGATTAGATTGGATTGATCTTGCTTATTAAATCTTGAAAGAGGTATTATGGATACAAATTAAACACTAATGGTGAGTATAAAAATTAGATAAATTAAAGAGAAAGTTTTACTTGGTTTTTATTTAAGATTAAGTTTAGAAATTATGAATGGAAAAAGATGAGGTAGGTACTTATTTACTCTGAAAATTAAACAACATTTTTTTAAATAATACAAAGGCAAATTCGATTTTAATAATTTATTTGCTGAACATAATATCTACAGAGCTGGAGCTTACAACAAAAACTTAAACATCATAACCGACGATGTGGCGTTTGCCGATGCACTCTCCGATGTAGAACCAGAACAGAACCTCAGCACCAACTAGCACATTTAAGGTCGCCTGCTTGACAGACTGGTCCTTCCAGGCACCACTCTTCGCGCTGGTCAACAGTTTACCAATACCAGCCTTGATCTGAGGAATTTCACTTAGTTTGGGTGGCGCCAGCTCAACTCGGGCGTACTTCATGAAGATGTTGAACTTCGGGCGACCCGCAGCGAGTGCCGCTGAAACGTAATTTTGACTTGGTTAGTTGTCATTATGTAGCAGTTATGTTCAGATTTATATATATCTGTAGCGTAATGAAAATAATACTGTAATAGATAAGATTTTGAGCCAAAAATTGTCCGCATAACCTTCAATTTGGTAAAAATCTGAATTACATAATAACGTTAGTAACAAGTACACAAAACCATGGGTAATAATTACGTATAGATTTAAGACATAATATTAATACTTACAACTGATGAGACTCGGTATCTTTCCTACTGCACTGGCCATTTTGTTAATTTAATCAAAACAATTGAAGTTTAATCAAAAATTTGATTTCGGAATGGAAATGGAAGGACACCTATCTGTCAAACTTAACTCGGTTCTTTTTCGATATTGACGTCTGAGAGATGCACTAGATTAATCTACTAAATCAATGTAAATTATTTGTCACAAAGCTACTAAATTGTTAGCACAAAACTAAAATTTATTGAACGAATGGCCAAATTATTAATATCTAATTTCTTAATAACTAATTTCATGAATCCTCATAGCTTTAAATGAGCGCAAACATTTGAGGAGACAACATATTGTTGAAATTCGATAAATTAATCATTGTAAATAAACATACATCTTGATTACACTTTGCAATAATGTAAGCATTATGTAGGTAATTAACTGATTTCAACTATTTATTTATTTTGGCTGCATTGATTTTTGTTTATGAGCAACATTTACGATGCTACGTCGATGATTTTCTGTCAAACACGTTTGTCAAGTGGGACCGGTGATCGAAATATTTATTAGATAGAAATAGACAATTATTAGAAGAATAAAAATTTATAATAACAAAATCAGAGTCAATTCTGATTTCCTAAATCTCAGAAATGTTTCGGCGTGGTATGTTTACAATATAATACATAGATTCATTCATGAGCGTGGCCTGCACTTTTTACTTGATTTCTTACTTTTTTAGTGGATAATTGTTGTGTTGGCAAGTTATAAACGTCATTTTTATGTGCAACTTATATTATAGTTATAAAAAAATAGCACGTAAATGTTATATTTTAACAAAAAGTGTAAGGACACGTCATTGTTGAGCTAGCGACGCCGGCCATACAAATCGCCATAAAGGTTATTCGATATAATCTACAGCATCAATTATACCCATTATAAATGAGTAATCATTCCTCTACTGCGTTATGAAAACGCCCCGATGCTTATTTGTGATAACACAAACATCACAATAGCACTGAACCAACCCCATTTCGTGAGCAATAAAGTTTGAATAATGTTTTCAGCGGCGTTCCTGGTACTACTGGGTTTATTATCGATAAGCAATGGCAACACACTGCAGGGCACCATAGATGTGAAGCGCTTGCAGACTATCCTTGAAGAGAATATCAGGAGCAAAGACATCACCACACTGTATTACTCACTCAGAGGTCTTGTGCAGTTAAATGCTAATATTCCCAACATTTGTGAGGTAAGTTATAACTATAATCAAAACATTTGAGAACAAAATGTTTGCCCAAATGAACAGTTTTATGTATTTGTTTTAGTAAATTATATTATTATGCCTATTGTGGATACATAATGGTTTGTACTGTAAGGTTTAAAAAAAACTAAAACATTGAAACAAAGTTAATTAAACCTTATCAAGACCTCTATACTAACAAATCTTTTTCTAATAGGATTTCAAGACCATCAAATTTGACATCAAGAATATAGAGCAAGTGTTCCAGTTGACAAATGCTGCTGCTCTTTCTGGGTGTCAGAACTCCCTGAGGCCAGATGTACTTGCCACTGCCACTCAGGTCTTAGACAAGAAAGATGCCACTATTGCAGACCTATACCATGCAGTATATACTCTGAAGGCAGTTGGCAAAGGCTCAGTATATGACAAGGAAGATGCCTTGAAGAATCTTATTCAGTTGTTGAAGAAAGATGACTCCCCTGCTAAGTAAGTTCTGATTAATTAAATTAGCTACTTATTTGCTTTCAGTAAAGTCATAATTTGTTTTATGGCTAGTGATAAAGTCACTATAAAAAGAAAGAAGTACTCTTAAATGAGTGTTTTGCTTAATCTGTCATTGACTGAGTATTGCATACTATCCAATGATTGTTTTATCAGATGCACAATATCTGCATACATAACATTAATTCACAACAAAGTAACACTGTAATATTTAATGTTTAAGTTCTAACTAAAAATAAAACTGCATTTATACATGCATATTCTGAGTACAGAATATTTTTAAATTGAGGTTTTTTCCAGCTATGGCTATGTGTTCGCGCTGTGTGAGCACATGGGCTGCACCGCATGGACTGTCACTCACGCGGAAGGCGTGCTGCTGGCGGCCGACGAGAGCGACTCCAAGGCGCTGCACTTCGAGGGAGGCTTGCCTGTCACCTCCAACCTGCTCTCTTCCATCATGAGGTACTCTATAGCTTCTTAAAAAATATTGGGATGGAGACAAATAACATTTGGAAATACAATTGAGGCAATTGTGCATAGCCCTACAATAGAATATGAATATGTGAATTGTCGATTTTAGGTCTTACAAGGCTCAAAAGAAGCCCTCTCCCCTGAGCGAAGAGCAACGTTACAAGTTCGCTGAGTACCTGCTGTCACGTCGCTCTGTCAACTCGCCTAAAGGTGTCACGCTCCTGCTCGAGGCGGCTACAGCCCTCGCCGACGATGTGGTACTGTACCTTTACAATTTACTTAAATCCTATGCCATTCATATCAGATTGATAATATTTTGAATGTTTTTGCCATCAGCCTGCACCAATCAGCATCGCGATCAAGGGCAAGAAGTACATCACATCTGAATCGGACGCTATCGAGTTCTCCATCACCGACTTGATCGGCCGCCCCGTCCGCGGCCTCAAGCCTGATGAAGTCATCGCTCAGTCCGGCACCCGCCTCGCTGACGACGTCGTCGTACTGTCCAAACAACCACTCACACAGAAAGCCAACGAGCCGACAACTTTCGTTCTGAACTTGAGCAAGATCAAGGCTCAGTATGGCCTGTACAAAATTGCGTTGAGCGCTGGCTCTAAGTCTACCAGCGTCAATGTTGCGGTGCTCGGCGAGATCCAAGTGAACAGCGTTGAAGTCGGTATCGGAGACGTGGACGGCACCACCAGCCCCAAGATCACAACTGTCGCTTACCCTAACAAGTTATCTGAGAAGCTTCAGGCTGATCACCTGCAGAAGTGAGTACAATACGATCCTCCAATGTCGCGTGGAGGCGATAACAGTATTATTTAGTATTATATCTACTATGTTGTGCTGTAAATTATGTTATTCTCTAAAAATATTACTAAACTGTAGTGATAAGTGGTAAACTAACAGTAGTATTAAAAAATACTAAATACTCATATAATGGAACTATGTAATCCTTGTGTAATCTTGTATGAAAATAAACGACAGTCTGTCTTTTTTGTTTTAATACATTGTACATGTATTTGTACTGCAGGGTGTCGTTAAAGTTCAGTGTCCGTGACAAGTGGAACAAGCCCGTGTTGGTGCAACAGGCGTTCGTGAGAGTGGGCGCGGCGGTCGGCGACAGTGAGACCATCTACGTCGCAGAGCCCGACAACACAAAGGCTTACAAAATTGAACTGGTCAGTATGACTCAACTAGAGTAGTCGCTAGACAATCCTACGATTATTCGCCATTCCCTGTATCAGCTAGTCGAATTTCCACCCATTTATTTGCCCTGAAACAGTTAGTTAGTTATAAACTCCTACCTGTTACTCTAATGTGAAATTTCAAATTTTCTTGCTCTGATGCAAAATTTTACTTTAGATGTTTCATAGACACTAGTGCTTGCTGTTCAATATGAGGAAAAAATACGAATAGCGACTAACTAGGCAACTCTGTAGCTATTAGCTTATGTATATGTATAATAATAGTGTATAATTCATATGACTAAGCAGCAGGTACTGAACAATAGTAGATCGTCAAGGCGAGATGAATCAGTATTAATTGCTATGTATATTATAATATATTATGAATGATGTATTTGTTTGCTTGATGGGGATTTTACCACATAATCTAGTATCTAATATCGTAGTGGGTAACCGATAAATTTAATTTACGGCCTTGCTAAATGTCTTATGGATACCAATTAATTAAATAGGTCTTGCTATTGAAATCATTATCTTTAGTTATAACAAGGTATGATGTTAGATGGATTAGGATACTACCTAAAAAGTTATGCCAAAACCACGCATATTTATTTTAAAGATTATAAACGGAAATATGATGTATAACAGTAATAGTAATTTAATTGCCTTGGTGGAATTGCAGTCGCGAAAAACTAACTGATTTTAAAATGAATATTGTTTGTACAGAACGTGGGTGCTATCGCGAAGCACTTGAACTACGCCAGCGGCAGCTACTCGCTGACCATGTACCTGGGCGACAGCGCGGTGTCCAACCCTATTGCCTGGGCCCTCGGAGAAGTGCACTTTAACTTCGGCAAGGATGCTAATGCCGTCGGTAAGTCACACAGTTAAACACCTTTCACTTATATTTAACGAGATTGGTAACCTTTGTCGATCACAATGTTATGTTTACTTAGTGATTTACCTATTTGTATCTTATATCTACCATATAGTAGTGTAACTTTTACAAAATATTTTAAAAATGTATGTAAGAGATAAATTTTGATTTGTCGGTTATGCATTAACGGAACAGTTAGCTGAAACCGAGGATAAGTTAATCATATAATTTGATATATTCCCCCAGGGAGCCTCGAAACGAGCACAGACAAGCCTCACCGCGGTCCCCTACCGGAGATCTCTCACGTGTTCCGCTCCCCGGAGGCTCGCCCGGCGCGGCTGGTGTCGGACGTGTTCGCGGCCGCGTGCGCCGCGCCGCTCGTGCTGCTGCTGCTACTGTGGGGCCGCCTCGGGGTCAACTTCGGCAACTTCCCCTTCACGCCCAGCGCTCTCGTGTTCCACCTAGCGCTCGGAGGTACGCTTATCGATCATACTACACTAACGTTACAATGGACCCCTTCACTGATAAGCTATGCATTCGATTACTTCGGTGTATTTACATTTGCATCGTACCTTATCAGCAATGTCGAGCTGAGGTCGCGAACTCGAACTCGGGCTTTTATACAAATTAAATTAATTTAAGGTAATTCCAAAGTAGCATAGCATCTCGTATTTACATTGTAGAAAAATACATTTTTGATTAAAAAACTGGAATATCTGGCATTTTATATGAGTAACTTTAATACCATATTATTAAAATGTCGGTATTTGTATTTTAGATGTCACTATTGAATTGTTTTTGCAGGCTCCCTGGTGCTGTACGGCTTCCTATGGCTGCAACTTTCAATGTTCGAGACATTGGGATACATGCTGCCGCTCGCCGTGTTCACGTTTCTATCGGGACACCGTCTACTACGTCGCCTGGCGCAAGACAAGGCTCACCAGCGCTAACGCCTCTCTTAGCATTTTATACAAATTATTCACAAACTTACATTTCTATAACCAACTTAATGAAATGACTCGCTCGATTATACTTCTAGCGACATGTTCTACAGACTGAAACTTAAACTGCTAAAGAAGTAACTGATCATCATTATTGGTTGTAGTTTGTAGAAAACTAGATCGTTTTTAAGAAAATCTTGCACAATAAAACGAATTAAATATCTTAGAAAACCGACCTACCATTCGTTCGGATAAAATGACACACTTGCAGTGCTTAATTTTACTTGTAGACTTTATTTATATATTTGTTATTATTGCAATGTTCTAGTGACATAACTAGAATATAAGACACTCGTGCAATGTGCGCCAAGGCTAGTTTATGCAATGTGTTCTGTAAATGAGGTGTGATGAGCTACAATGAGTAGTAACGATGTCCAATGTATCATTGTTCACATAAGTATGCATTTATAAGTCAGGATGTAGTAATGCGTGGTCAGTGCATTTGTGATTTGATTCATTTTCGTTCTTGTTACTTAGAAACTGTGCAGAATTTTAGGGGGAAGGTGATATAGATTTTTTTAAGTGTAAGTTCTGTACAGTTTCTGTGTAACTAAAATCCATGTAATATAATTTTAATAAAAGTAATGTAAATCGTTATCTATGTTTTGTTATTTCAATATCCATTTCGCCAATATACGAGTCTCCAACATCAATAAACAACAATAATGAACTTTATATTAGATGTATAGTCATTTCGGTAATGACGACATTAAAACCAAAAGGTATGTATTGATTTCTACCAAGAGACCCATCAAATAAAAGCTTTGAATACTATAAAAAATTAATTTATTTCAGGAAAAGCTTACATTAATAACTTTATTTAACATCTAAATTACACATTCAAAATCTTCATATTTAATTATACCTATCACAGAATTAATCATTTACACAATCTTTACACTTATTACAAAATATATTATTAACTTAATTTTAATTAAGGTACGCAGCAATTATATTTCTAAAAGTAATAAAAACAGTTGGCTATTTTAATCTTTCTAATTAGCTAATGTTAAGTATCAAATTATAATGTACTAAATGCATTTTACTTTGTAAACACATTTACCTAACAGCTAATAGGTACTGATGGAAAACCAGTAATGCTGGTTCAAGCAAAATCAGACAAAGTTCCTTAAATTTAAGATAAAGTAAAACATCATTTTAAACATTCCAAGGCTTAATGCAGTTATATTCTACACAAGTCAATAATAGTTGCATATTTTGCGCTCCGAATTAGTTGCTTGCAGCAACTGCTTGTTAAGGCGTAACAAGCAATCAGCTCCACAAAAGAGATTCTATAGTATTTATTCGAATCAATAATACTGTCAGTCACTGAGAATGTTAGACAATTTTTCTTAAAATTCAGCATCTAGTGTAAACACGTTGTCCATCTGGTTGGCCATGACGCCACATTTTTGGTACTCGCCAACCTTCTTCTCAAAGAAGTTAGTCTTGCCCTCCAGAGAGATAAGATTCATGAAGTCGAATGGGTTCTTGGTGTTGTAGTGCTGTAGACAGAAGACAATTATTATATTAATGCTTATACAGGGAATAACTACACGCGTAGTAGGTTAGTGGATGGCGCACGATGAACTCACCTTCTCTCCGATGAGCTCGACGAGCAGGCGGTCAGCGACGAACTCAATATACTGCGACATGAGGTCACAGTTCATGCCGAGCAGCCTCACGGGCAGCGCGTCTGTGAGGAACTCCTGCTCGATTACGACGGCGTCCTTGATGATCTGCAGCACGCGCTCCGCGCTCGGCTTCTGCACCAGGTGCTTGAACATCAGGCACGCGAAGTCACAATGCAGACCCTGGATGAATAAATTTATCAGTATAGAATTAATCAGTCGTATTGTTAAACCAAAAATAAAACATGACATACTGGCGTACAAGTATATTTCCGGCGCTGATATTCATGTTTAACTAATTATGATATCAAAAAAGCATCCAATGATGAACTTCATCAAGCAGTTATCACACTTCTGCTGAACTCATCTAGGTATTTTTGTAGATAACAAATATGTAACATAGACAGCTTAGTATTATCTTTGACACACATAGATATAAAAGTTCACTGTATAGGCATACTATAATATGTGTTATCAGAAGCTAAAATTCTTCTTTCATGTAAATAAGAAGTATGGAAACTATATCCATCATGAGACAATTTTACTAAAGTCTTTAATGCTCACCTCATCTCTAGATATTAATTCATTACTGAATGTCAGACCAGGCATCAGTCCTCGCTTCTTCAGCCAGAATATTGAGGCAAAGCTTCCTGAGAAGAATATACCCTCAACAGCGGCGAAAGCGATGATGCGCTCACCAAAGGTGGCAGTCTTACTGGCGATCCACTGAAGTGCCCAGTCTGCCTTCTTCTTTACACATGGCAGAGTTTCAATAGCATTGAATAGGAAGTCCCTGATAAGGAAAATTTTACATATAATTATTTAAAACATGACTCTATCCAGTTATATATGCTAGCAAGCATTTATCAGTCTCTATTTTAACTTATTAGAGCATTGGTAACAATATACAAATTAGTTGTTTTTGTTTTACATATAGCAGAGTTTCATTAGCATTGAATACAAATTCCCTAGTGTCAAAAAAAAAGAGAAATGTATTAGTCACAGTCCTAATCAAACTACAGTAAAGTGTATAATCAAGGACAAATAATTACCTTTCCTCAGGTTCCTTTACATAAGTGTCAATAAGTAGAGAATACATTTCTGAGTGGACGTTCTCCATAGCAATCTGGAAGCCATAGAAGCACCTTGCCTCTGTGACCTGCACCTCTTGAGAAAACCTCTCTACCAGGTTCTCATTGACAATGCCATCTGATGCAGCAAAGAATGCCAGCACATGCTTGATGAAGTGCCGCTCACTGTCTTTCAGATTCTCCCAGTCAACCAAATCCTGTATAACATTGTAATCATAAGTCAATTATAGTTCTGAAGCCATTGTTAAAAACAAAACAAGTAACAAGAATTGAAATAGGAAGACTTACAATGTTGCATCATAATAAAACAATGTTGTTACTTGTTTGATATTTCTTTGAATTTCAACAACATTTCAGTGTTATTCAGAATGAAATGCATTTATGTATTGCGTATAACAATTTCCGTTACTAATGAACTACGCCATGGTCCGTTAGTTATGTGACGCCATGAAATAGAAATCTAGAATGTTCTGTAAAAAAAACACCATTGATAAGGCTGAACTTACCTTAGATAAGTCCACTTCTTCTACAGTCCAAAACGAAGCTTCTGCTTTCTTGTACATTTGCCAAATATCAGGGTATTGTATCGGGAATATAACAAAGCGACGCGGGTTGTCTCTCAGCAGGGGTTCCAATTGTGGGTCAAATTCAACCACCTGCTTGTCCTTATCATACTTTTCAGTTTCCATATCCATTGCCTTAACTTTTACATTTTCATTACGCGAAGATAATACATTATTCTTTGCCGGTGACTGTAAATAAAACAATAATATGTAGGTATAAAAACAAGTAGGAGGAACATTATATTTCTGCACTTGATGAAATATTCGTCTAGAGGTTACTAAACGGGTACCTACTTAGGAGTAGGTACTTTTTACTACACAGTGAAAATCATTAATTTATCTCGATAAACAACTTACCTTCAGGTGTACATTGCTGAAATCATTTAGAAGATTCTCCTTGTCCACGATTGGAGCCATTTCAATTGTATGCGGAATCTATTTGCAATACACAAGAACAACAAAATATTGAGTCAACTACAAAGAACTAAACCCACTACTAGCTGAGTTAAATGCTTATTATTGTACAATAATGTACAACATACATGCGCTACACTTCACTGACTTTACTGGCTTGCTTGACGTATTTTTATTGCCACCTCGGGGATGTCTTTCCCTCCAATGTTTTGATTTTACCGTTCCGTAGTGAATGTTGAATTTAAGTCAATTAAAAAGAAAAGCTATTCAACTTGAGGTTTTTCGATTTGAATTTGTCAAAATCATTAAATTTTAGACGATAATCGTTTTTTAAACTAAATTCCAGTTTATAGACTTTGTTTATTCAACTAAAGTTAACATTAAAATAATAACGAACGAACACTCAACCATTTACACTTAGCTTTCAAAGTAAAATTCGGAACAAACATCTGTTCACCGGTTCATTGACCAGTACCAAAACAAGAATTGGCGGGATTTTACACAAGAATAAATAAACGTTGTATTTGTAAGTACTGTAAGATAAATATGTAGGTACCACAATCAGGTTTGAAATAAATTATATATTGTGTCATACAAATTTGCTTTAAAATAATTACCTAAAACGGAAAATATACTTAAACGCAGTTTACTTTTTACCCGCCAAAAATAGTCCTATAATTCTATTGGTCTGTTTATATGCCAATCAGAGACAAGTTTTCTACTTTGCCTTCGCGAAAGTTTTAAATTTTCATTTCAATCCGGGTTCGATTCCCTAAGATTGTTACGTATTGGAAATTGATTTTATTTCTGGAAAAGAGTAGGTATTAGGTAAGTTTATACCTAAATCTTTGTTGCACTTGGATAAACTGCCTATATTTTCTGATCACTATTCATATGGCATATTTTTTTATTTACAGATCATTTATTTAGCATTTTTTATTTACAGATCATTACTCCTAACAACGAGGGCTTAATCAATTGTGTTAGTAGTCTATCTAGTCATAAAATAAGTAGGTAATTTGTGTTATTAGTTATTCTTGCAAGGTGTGAATAGCGATCGTCCTCTTATCTATAATTATTGTGAGGTTTGTGTTTAGTTATTGAACACGCTGTCGACTTAATACTGTCAGCCGTAGCTATCGAGTTTTCTTGTCTGTCTCAATCAACTGAAGACCATGGCACAACATAAAGGAGATCCCATAGGTCACAGTAAAAATATTATACACATAATATTAAAACAAATATTTTTTCTGCACAAAAGTTTTATTGTCAAAAAATTACATTTAAAGGCCTTAAGTTTATAAAAATAGCATTTTACTTCCGTAAATACTCCTTATCGTTATCTATCACAGTCATAATTGATTTAAATTACTGAACTAAGTTACAAGTCACACAAAAACTTGTTAAAAGTTAAATAAAACTTAATTCAAAAAAGTCAATGACGCAATTTAAATGCTCTATCATTACAGTTATATTAGTATGTTTTTACTATTTCATTTAATCTTAATTAAAAGTAAAATAGATAACAATATTATCTAAGTCATATATCAAAACCATTCATTCAAGCAAAATGCTCAATTATTGTCAACTCAAAGCGACTGCTCAAGTTACAATATCCTATACTGGATCTACCAGTGGATAGAACATCAACTCATACACTCCAAAAATATTTGATGGACACCTATAATACTGTCAGTCATTGAGAACTATAATTATTGCACAATGTTGAACTAATTCAGCAGCAGCTTAGAATTCAGCATCTAGTGTGAACACGTTGTCCATCTGGTTGGCCATGACACCGCACTTCTGGTACTCAGCCACCTTCTTCTCAAAGAAGTTAGTCTTGCCCTCCAGAGAGATGAGATTCATGAAGTCGAATGGGTTCTTGGTGTTGTAGTGCTGTAAACAGAAGACGATTATTTTATAAATGCTTGTACAGGGAGTGACTACACGCGTAGTAGGAGTGGTTGGCGTACGAGGAACACACCTTCTCTCCGATGAGCTCGACGAGCAGGCGGTCAGCGACGAACTCAATATACTGCGACATGAGGTCACAGTTCATGCCGAGCAGCCTCACGGGTAGAGCGTCTGTGAGGAACTCCTGCTCGATGACGACGGCGTCCTTGATGATCTGCAGCACGCGCTCCGCGCTCGGCTTCTGCACCAGGTGCTTGAACATCAGGCACGCGAAGTCGCAGTGCAGACCCTGGATGAACATACAAAGAATATTAGTATTAAGCTTGCATTTAAATCAGAACTTCGAATACATAATTATTTTTAGGTGTTTATGAACAATAGTAAGACTATTTCACATTATCTATTATAATATAGAAAAATCAAGGAATGTAATAATGCTATGTGCAAAAATGTGCACACCACTTATGCTGTTATCAGATACAAGCTTTGTGAGTAGGCTGTTTTATGAATCTGAGTTTATGTTAAGTGGGTGTGAAGATAAGGATATACGTGAGCTGATAACTAAGTTTTAAATAATGACAAACAAGTTATAGATTGTATAATATTACAAACCTCATCTCTAGATATTAATTCATTACTGAATGTCAGACCAGGCATCAGTCCTCGCTTCTTCAGCCAGAATATTGAGGCAAAGCTTCCTGAGAAGAATATACCCTCAACTGCAGCGAAGGCGATGATGCGCTCACCAAAGGTGGCAGTCTTACTGGCGATCCACTGAAGTGCCCAGTCTGCCTTCTTCTTTACACATGGCAGAGTTTCAATAGCATTGAATAGGAAGTCCCTGATAAGGAAAATTTTACATGTAATTATGTGAAACATGACTCAATCCATATATATTTGATAATAAGCATTTATGAGACATTATACTTAGAGCATTATTAACAGCATGCTAATAAGTTCAGATTTCAGAGAATGTAATATATCAATTTTGGATGTTGATGTATTAACAGATAATAATTCAAATAAACAGATAATTACCTCTCTTGTGGATCTCTAACATAAGTGTCAATAAGCATGGAATACATCTCCGAATGTACATTTTCAATGGCAATCTGGAAGCCATAGAAGCACCTTGCTTCAGTGACTTGCACCTCCTGGGAGAATCTCTCCACCAGGTTCTCATTAACAATGCCATCTGATGCAGCAAAGAATGCCAGCACATGCTTGATGAAGTGCTTCTCGCTGTCTTTTAAAGTCTCCCAATCATATAAGTCCTGAACGACAACACAATAATTATGTCAAAAGATAACAAAACTATTTTAATTAATATTAAAGTTAGAAACCTGTATAATTACGGACACTTCTATAAATAAAACCTAGTATACTTACTTAATTTAAATTCCTATATTAACATCACTAACGTAGCTTTAGAACCTTATAGAAATTTAATTAATATGTAAAAAAAAAAGTTGCATTTTTACCTTTGAAAGATCCACCTCTTCGACGGTCCAAAAAGAGGCCTCAGCTTTCTTGTACATGTCCCAAATATCGGGGTACTGTATCGGGAATATAACAAAACGACGTGGGTTGTCTCTCAGCAGTGGTTCCAGCTGTGGGTCAAACTCCATCACTTGCTTGTTTTTATCTTCAACGTCCATATTTTCTCCTTGGACATTTTCATTACGTGCGCTCAGAATATTATTTTTAACAGGTGACTGTAAAGATTATCATAACTTTTAGTAAATATATACCATAACTCCTGGAAAGTCACTGCAAATATTAACTAAAACTAACCTTCAAGTGCACATTGTTGAAATCGTTGAGCAAGTTCTCTTTATCAACAACGGGAGCCATTTCGTAATATTAAATCACACTTTTGTATTCTTAAACAACAATTGAAGAGCTTCAAATTCCGACTTTAGCAAAATAACGAAGCAAATGACAGCCTTGATGAAGATAGGTATTGATACTGATGTTAACGGACTGAAATACTGAGTTCGTTCGATGTATTTACATTCACCGGCTATTTTGAGACTACGATTTCCCTCCAATTTTTTTGGCTACTTCCGAAGTACACGTCAGTGTCAGTGTAAATGGGTTATAGACAAAACAAAAAAATACGTTCGCCGGCTTCGCCCACAAAAATGTAGTTATTATGATTTTTTGTTTTTCTCTTTAACGTAAAGATACACATCTAAATAGCTGTTAAAGACGATTAATATAAAAATTATGTTTTCTTTTAAATTTTGCTCTTGTTCTACGGCTTTTAATATACTCTTCGGACCATCACATATACAATATTGTTTACTTAAATTTGACCATTCACGTTTTAGTTCTAAAAAGGGCGCTATTCATTTAGGCGTATTGAATATATTTATTTTCTCTATATCTAAGAAACTACCGCACTGCAGTAAGTGTGCAATGTATTTTAGGCGTTTTTATAATTTTATAATTGTTTTTATAATTACATAGAACTCCCTAGAAAAATTATAAGCGCCTAACAAGGTCTAAATTATCAGGCCCGCCAAAATAGCATATTAATCGTATTGGTTATCTGTTTAACCAATGGAAGATTTTAAAAAGTATGCGTTCATTTTTTATCAAATAAAAGAACGCATATGTTTAGTTCCCAACCATATACGTCATGTGCGTGGCTCTGGTAACTGGTATATGCTAATTTAATATGCTTTCTTTTCAGCGTATTACAGCTGTTGCTTATATTTATGATACACAAAATTGTTTTGCGCGTTATATAAATATAAGCAAACGAGTTGGTGGAGAGGATTGTAAAAATATTTTATTCTGTTTGTTTAGACCCTACTTCCTATATTCACAAGGCAAAATATTTTTTTATGGCGCAGCTGATGCTTCCATGTAAATAGAGAGCCAGAAAAAGTTAAGAAAACCCATGCTTTCATTATGCGATGAAAAATTTCGTACATCTGGCGCCATGACATTCGTCGGGCCGGTGAAAACTCGGGTCAAGTCGAACTTAGAGACGCAAAAGTTGACTTGTCACCGCCATTGGGCGCCGTAGGGGTGCCGACTGTTTGAAACGGAACGTCATTTCTGTCAACAGTGTCATCTTGCCTCGCAGTTTCACTAAAAGAAAATAAATCGTTTATTACCTCTTTATAGTACATAATAAGTAATATTGTTTAAAATGTCAGATAACGACGATGACTATATGTGCGAGGAAGAAGAAGATTATGGATTGGTAAGTTTTTGCATGAAGAAAGATACTTTGATAACATTATTATGTTTGTGACGTTTTGCCGATATTCAGATTCTCGTTTGTAATAGATCACTTCTCTATTCAGCATTTTAATAGTCAACGCAGTTATCGCAGTTACAATTGTACGTCGTTAAAGAATATATTTAGGATAAAAAAAACCCATAACCCCTTTGTCTCAATAATCTAGTGAACATGAAGATGACATGTTTTTGATGTTGCAGGAATACTCGGAGGACAGTAATTCTGAGCCAGATGTGGACCTGGAGAACCAGTACTACAACAGCAAAGCATTAAAGGAGGATGAGCCGAAAGCAGCTCTGATCAGCTTCCAAAAGGTTCTTGAGCTTGAAGGTGGCGACAAGGGCGAATGGGGCTTTAAAGCCCTTAAACAAATGATCAAAATTAATTTTAAATTGGTAAGTAGACGGACTATAACGTAACCAAGCAATAAGAATGGTTTAAAATTTTTAATATAACATGTCTGGGATGTTGTAATGCACTTTGACAAAGAAAAAAATAAGTTATATTTGATATAACTAAAACTAATTGCTTGAAATGGTCATCCTCACAAAAAACATTTGTTTGCAGGGTAACTTCTTAGAAATGATGTCTAGATACAAACAGCTGTTGACATACATCAAGAGTGCTGTCACCAGGAACCACTCAGAGAAATCAATCAATTCTATTCTTGATTATATCTCTACATCAAGAAATGTGAGTATCACACTGTCTCTTAAGAAACATCATCATCATCACATCAAAAAATACAGTATTTACATGGGAAGGGTTTCCACGCGGACAATGTCGCTGGTGGCCTCTTGTCTGGTAATATAATTAAAGACAGAGTCGCTTGAGCATCTGGAAGGAGAAAGAAGGGTGTCCTATATTAGTTTACTCACTCCTCACTTGTGTGAAATATCTGGGGCAAGTCCCAAGTGGTTCTAATCTAAAGCCCTTAATATTGTTATTGTTACTTACAGATGGAATTGCTACAAGACTTTTATGAAACAACACTGGAGGCACTGAAAGACGCCAAGAACGACAGGCTATGGTTCAAGACTAACACTAAACTAGGGAAACTGTACTACGATAGAGGAGACTTCAATAAACTTGCTAAGATACTCAAACAACTTCATCAGAGCTGTCAGGTAATGTACATTTAGATTTAAACCCTATGTAAAATGCTTAAAGGTACCACATATTCTTTACAATTAAAGACTATGCAGTAGTATGATTGCTAAGTTACAAATATAACTATGATCAAGTAGGTTTAGTTATTCTGTTTGTTTTCTCATTGCTGTAGGGTTATGTTGCCTACAGATTATTGACACATTACAGTAATATCCCTGCAGTTCAAAGCATAATGGAACACACTTTGTTGTCAAAACTTTGTGTGTGTAATTATATGAATCAATATAAATAACTAATATTTTACCCATTTTGCTTTATTGAATTATTCGTTATGAAATTGAGTAATACACAATGCTGACAAAGATCTCGGGTTCATTTCCTATTAAATTGCAAGATAAACAGTTGTTGTATCATATTATTCTAAGTGTTAGTACATCATTTATGATGATACATACTTTCAAGTTCAATTGTGTAAAATTACATGTTTGCAGTTATTATTAAACTCTTTATCAGCAATATGTGACTTAATACATTTAAAAGACAAATTGTCGTCTTTCAAAGCAGTGCAATAGATTTATCTAATAATGTCTGATGTCCCAATGACTGGTACTTATCTTAGGGGTGGGGTGGGTGCCAGCTAATAGCGGGCTAACACTTAGACCGCCATTGATCCTTTGTATCACATATTTGCCTTGAGTTGGGCCAATTTATGTGGTCAATGTTTTCAGATTTGTGAGAAGGAATATTGATATATAATAAGAATATTATGTTTTTACATTAGAGTTTATTTTGATGTTGTGATCTTGTTTCTTTGTGTGCTTTTTTTTTTATACTATATACAGATTACTCTGTTACTTTGAAATGTACAATGACTTGGATATAAATCTGTTTATGTATAAATAAATAAAATAAATAAATATCATGTGATTGGTACTTCAATCTCAATGTTGTTTTCCAGACGGATGAAGGTGAGGATGACTTGAAGAAAGGCACGCAACTGTTAGAGATATACGCACTAGAGATACAGATGTACACCGCACAGAAGAACAACAAGAAACTAAAGGCATTGTATGAACAGTCATTGCACATCAAGTCTGCCATCCCTCATCCTCTTATTATGGGAGTTATTAGAGGTAATATATTATTAATAAATTTTGACTAACTAGCTTGTATATATTTTGTCTCTCTTAGGCTGACTTACTCAACCTATATACGAAGACGTATTCCGTCCACTCATAGCTTGTTCTGCAATGCGAAATACCAAAATAGGTAATAAAAAACACACATTATTTTCACTATAAAAATTTGCTCATAATAACTAACTATCTCTTGTCAGCCTTATTTTAGAAATAGCGAGATACTGTACTAAATTATTCTATACTTGTTATTTATTCCTTCTGATGTTCTATGTTTAGAATGCGGCGGTAAAATGCACCTACGCGAGGGTGAATTTGAGAAGGCTCACACGGATTTTTTCGAAGCGTTCAAGAACTACGACGAGTCCGGCAGTCCGCGGCGGACCACGTGCCTCAAGTATCTAGTACTAGCTAATATGTGAGTTAATGTCAATCATCACTATCATAATACTTTTTTCCATGACTGTATTTATTCTTGTTGTGTTCGCTTGCTTAATTAAAAATTATGTTTCAGGCTCATGAAATCCGGCATAAATCCTTTCGACTCGCAAGAAGCGAAACCTTATAAAAACGATCCAGAGATTCTAGCCATGACGAACCTCGTGATGGCGTACCAAAATAACGATATTAACGACTTCGAGTCTATTCTCAAACACAATAGGAACAATATCATGGACGACCCCTTCATCAGGGAGCACATAGAAGACTTGTTGAGAAACATTAGGACTCAAGTGCTGATCAAACTGATCGGACCGTACACTAGGATCCATATACCGTTTATTTCTAAGGAGCTCAATATCGACGAGAAGGAAGTCGAGAATCTACTCGTTACGTGTATTTTAGACAAGTGAGTATACTGGTGGAATTCCTCAATTACGTAAAACAATGTGACATTTTCAACAGGTGGTTTGCAAGTTAACTAAGGTAGATGATATAATAATGCATGTTGTATGTTGTATGTGTGCAGCACGATCAGCGGTCGCATCGACCAGGTGAACTCGGTGCTGGAGCTGGCGAGCTCGGCGCGGGGCGCGGCGCGGTACGCGGCGCTGGACAAGTGGACGGCGCAGCTCGGCGGCCTGCACCTGGCGCTCGCCAACAAGATGGCCTAGCGCCAGCCGCCCGCCGCGCACCCGCCGCCCGCCCGCTCCCGCCAACCACTAGTGCACGAAACTAATACATTTCGGAACTATTGTCACTGAGCTTTTACGCCTCGTCCGACGGCGGAACTCTTCTAAAGTACGCTTCCTGAAATACGTATTAGAACGATTAAACAACGAACGTCGTTCTCGAACGTTTCTTGTTTGTGGTTCTAATTGATGGACATTCGAAATACCTATCGGCTCGGCTGTGCGTTGTGAACTCTCAAGTGCGATCCTGTGTTACTTGTCAATAGATAACCTCTTTGCTACTCATTCTTAGGGCTTGTTTCACGGTCCCGTTGATACGAGATATGTAGTCGCGTGGAGTTTCTACTGCTATCTATTCTGTCTTAACCATTTGTTAAATCCAACAGATTGCAGTGTTTTATTTATAAGCTCTTTCATAGAGTTTTGAAAGTCCAGTGATGTTTTTTATAATAAATAGATATACTCAGCTCGGTTTTGTATTGTGCTCCCTGTTTTTCCAAGGACCGACGCTAATTGGACGGAAAGGCAAATAATAATACACATACACTTGGATCTGTGTACAAATAACACTTTTTTTATTTAATTGAAAAAGAAATACCAAAAACGCGATCACGAATAACAAACTTTAAAGAATTTAACAACTTTAAAGAAACAAACAAATACTACCGAGTTTGACATTTGGTCTAAACAGTTTCATATTATCAAATTAATGTTCATGGTCGCGCTACAATAATCCCTTCAGCTAGCGCCGGTCCTACAATACACTTTACCAAAAAACAGAAGTTTAAGCATCAATTTGAATAGTCCACTTTAATAAATCGTCTTATGACAATGATCTTGATATTATAGTCCAACAACTTAGTAAAGGGTCTTGTACCTTTATACAAAATTTATTTAGAACATCAGTAATCCGCAGGCTTATGCAGCTGATGGTGGCCTGTTTGTACAGTGTCTGTTTGTTTTGGAAATACACAAAATTATTATTTATCAATCTAGATTGCGCATTCCAAGGCTCTCTACAAAGTTATCAGACTATAATAATCTTAATATTTGATAATTGAATCAAAACATGAATTGTAACTGAAAATGTGATTGTAATTAGTGTAAAGATTGGATCTTGTATGTGATTATGTGGTGTTGTGAAAGTACATTGTACCAATGTTTGTAATTATGATAACACTATTGACAGGAATGAACGATATTTCTCATTTTCAGTGCAATATGTTTGAAAATATACCATTTCAAATAAAGTAATTGTTTTATTTTACCTGGTAACCACTATGAGAACTATTCCCAACAAGGTCAATACAATGTTCTTTATCACCCTGGGGCATTGTATGTTTCTTTCTCGTAAAGAGAGTAGTCCATCGGGACCTATATATCAGAACCACTTACTAACTACACTTATTAATTTAATTAATAAATCGTTCGTTCGTCGTATGGTTAGTGGTCAACCTAGTGTTAAAATTGTACAAGCCGCCCGAGAGGCCGTTGACGTGGCTTAACGACTGTTATCTTGGAAGACAACAGCTGGGACCGACTTTTTACGTGCCCTCCGAAGCACGGAGACGCCCATCTCAAATACCACTATGCGGTCACCCATCTATGGAATGACCGCGTCGAGGATTGCTTTACCCACAGATCGTTTACCAACCGGTGACCGCAACTGGCTATGGGCGCCTAATTAATTAATGATTGGTTCACTTTATCGATAAATAAATTGGTGTCCGGACTTTGGATGGGATGTAAATAATACAAGGTATATAGTAATAGGTAAATATCTATATTGTAAAATTCGTATATAATTACATTAAACGGACGGATCGGTATATCACAGGTTAGTTATATACATTTCCATTAGTACGTATACATTCGTTATCATCGCCCTATAACATTATTTTCATTCAGTTCACTCATAAAGGAATTTACTTTTGAAGTTACACACATTTAATGGCACTAGTTCTTTAAATATTAGAATAAAGACAAACATACGAGAAATTTTATATTGACATTTCGAAAAAACTAATAAAAAAAAGTATAAAAGAATTATGTTTCAAACTGGGACAGGTTTTTAAAACATAACAAATCGTAGAAATTATGAGATTCACAAGATTGCAACAAAAATAAGTCTCTTTTTACACCATTATTAGGTTAATAATTATAATTTTATTACTTTTTATGACTATGGCAGTGCAAAAAAGTTCATTAGTTATTTATTGCCATAAAAATATTAGTCGTGATTATTTTTGCAACAGATTTACTGTTAATCTTTAATAGTTTTATTTTCTTGTCGGAGATTATACCAGCCGACTAAATACCCCTACTTATAGTAGAAATACATTAATTTCAACCGAAACATCCTATACATGCCTCTAGCACATTAATACTCATACAAAATATATCATATAAAAATCTAGCTTCTATATTTATATTGATTAAAACCTATATTGGAATGCTAGTAAGTCATATTAATCTTCTTTTAGGAGAACCATTTTAATGCGATATATTTATAGTTCTAAAAGCTCGTAAATACGGCGAAGGGCGTGGCATTTGGTGCCCGTCAGTAGCGTACAATCCCTTACCAAGACATTTTGCTTGCGTGATTAATGATATAACATCATTAAATATTTGACAGTATACTTAAACGTTATGAATGCAAGTACCTACTTAATTGTCTTGCAACTGAGTGTACGCTACCAATGTGCTTCAAAGGCCGCGCCCAACGTACATTATCTAAGTTCAAACAGTATTAGGACACAAAGTTTACGCAGCCAATATTGGACACATTGACACAATAATTTCGTCAATATTAATAATATAAAAAAGTAACGTATGGAACCTTTAAAAACAATTCAGAATCGTAAGTACACATTTTAACCCAAAATTATAATATTTTTCCTACCCTGAGTTCATGTCGTATTTTATTACTTACTCAAAACAGCCTTAACAATTATTGTCGATATCATTCGTTGTCACTAGTGTATTCTGAGCTTACAGAATACAAAATACTCGTGTGGCTGACCTTCGAGCTGGTCCTCCTAGTGTGGGCACCGTCCGTCAGTGTCCGGGCTTGTCGTGCAGCCAGGGTCTGAAGATGGGCAGCGTGCTGGGGTAGTGCGTGGGCGGCTGCGGCTCCTCGCCCTCTTCACGGAATGGATACGTACCGATCAAGATCGGGAGCTGCAGTTTTATTTCCTTTTCCAAGCTCTTCGGTTCTATTATGAACTGTAATGAGGATAAGTTATATTAGTAACGGGGATAAAATTTTAATTATAAGTTGTGTGATGTGATCCTGTTTTTTTTTCGAAGGAAAATCTAAGTAAGTAGGTATTTTGTAGCGACCGGTAACTACGGTCGAGAGCAGATTGAAGCTGTTAGTTTGATCTATCAAACAATGTGCGTCAGTCGTGTGTGGCGTGTAACTGTGTAGGTAAGGAGATGGCTACGTACGAAGACGTCGTACTGCACGGCGATGAGGTGGCAGCCGCGCAGGTTGGTGGGCGGCAGCGGCGGCACGTACAGCAGCTCGGCGCGCCACGAGTCGCGGCCGCCCGCGCGCAGCTTGCCGTGCGACAGCGCCGCCAGCTCGCGGACCTCCTTGGCCGCCACCTTGCCGTGCGCTGAGTACTGGATCGTCTGTGGCCAAGCGGCAGGCAAAACGACACGTCACACGATACTTAAGTACATCGTAAACGAACTTATGTCTCTAACTGTACCATTGTCTAATTTATCAAGAATATCTTTAGCTTTAGCCCAACTGCAGTGCAGCGTCTTAAAGATGCAATGTGTACGTATCTAAATCGTCATAAGCAGATTGACTTATATCGATGTTTACGACGCTCTTACCCTTTATTTGTTAACCAATAAGAAAGAAAAATGCAGTATTTTGAAGTTACGATTGAGAGTACAAATGAAACAAGAACTTCCTCATCGGGACTACTTACATCACTTTTTTCTAAAACTAAAAAGCTTTTGAACTCGACTCAACCAAGGCTCAAACCGAAAGGTCATGACTCAAAATTAGCTCTAAAAACGTCTGCGGTTAGTCCTAACTAGCAAAAAAGATTCACAATTTATTCCTTTATTTTGTGGCAGACAAAGAGCGGTGTAGTGCATTATAGAGTGTAACTAAATGTGTAAAAAAGCCTCGAACGTAACAAACCGGCGAACAATTTTGCATCGTTTTACATGGGCTAAGTGTATACATGTTTTTGTGCTATTTAAATTACAATGAAGACGGATTTTCCGTGTAATGCTAATGTAATGTAACGTGGCCAGTTCATTGTGTAATCACGGAGATACAGAACACTGCATTGCACCTACGTACAAATACTAATGTCTAATAATATTAAGTTTATGTGAATAGAGGCAGAGTCAGAGGCAATAAATTAGTTTGTGTGGAGAGAATTCACGTGAAACAAACCATCCAATGTTAATTAAAACTATGGTAATAGAAACTAATTTCGTACCGAGGGAACTTAAACAAACATAAAAACAAGACTCAAAACAACAACTAATTAGTTTACACAAATATTTGCATCTTATGGGATTGATCCTATGATACGTGCGCACAGAGGTAGCGGCGTGGTGATCACTTTTAAGGCCACTACCAGGGGCGTAGCTACCGCCGTATCTGCCGTATCAATTATACGGGGCCCCCAAAAGTGTTTAAGGGAAAAGAAATAATAATAATTATAATATTTTTTATTATTATTTAATATTCTTTTGTGAAAAATATTTACCCCCAAACAATATAAGGGCCCCCAAACAATTTTTTATACGGGGTCCCGCCAATGCACGCTACGCCACTGGCCACTACCAAGATTTTTTGAATAATATTACAGTAGATAGATATATATTTATCCTGCTAGATATAATCAGAAAATTTATGCATAGGTTTAAATACATGACGCTAATGCTATGAGCCATAAACCGGGTATTTAATTACCGTCACGCTTTAATAGACTTTTACGTAAACACACTATTATTTTACAGAAGCTATACGATCTAAACGTTTAGGTAAATACATGTTGTTATGATCATATCACAAACACCTTCCTTGAAGTCAAGTCACTATGATGATTAATGTCGATAAAGCTAAGTTACTTACAGCCGGAAAAAAATGCAGTCAATTAGGCTTGCCGTTGAATCATAAATCTAATGAGTTATGAGTAAGTTGATATGAACTCAAAGTATATTAACGCCGATTATGCAAAATTACTCATTTTCTGGTAAATTAACAACAAATCTCCCCTAAACCATAAACACGACTAAAATGTTTAGAGATTTGCCATTTGTAACATCTGCCAATTTAGACAAAAATGAACACAGCTCGTTCCTGAGAGGAGAGAGTCCCAGAAGGAGACTTATATCATCAAAGCTATGCAGTCTGAGACGCGATAGGTAAACTGGACGCACTGTTAGAATTTAGTTGTCTTGAAAATGTAAACTAAAATAAACTCTGGATTCAGAAGGATTTAAGATGCATTTTTTTGGAGTTTCTTACCCCAGAACTTTCTACAGCTAAGTTTATACATTTATTTAGATTAAAAGTGTTGAACAATGTCAGGTACAGACCTCAGTGAGTGCTGCTCGGGTTGCTTTAAGCGTGGTGCGCGAGTTGTTGACGACGTGCGCGGTGAGCACGATGCTCTCGCCCGGCACGTAGGCGCCGCGGTCCAGCGCCACGCGGCACGACACCGCGCCGCCGCCCACACACCCCACGCCCAGCCGGTGCTCCACGCTGCACTCGAACTGTTGCTGTATCACACAACAGCAAAACGTGTAACATTCAAGAACACATTACTTTATACCAGTCAAGTAACACTTCACATAGTTCCAAGAAGTAATGGCAAAAACACCTAGTACCACCAGACAATGTCTTTTACATGCTGTCTTCGTCATAAATTTCCCATTTTGTTCTTACCCAACTTCTTATCAAATATGGGGACGGCATAAAACTTGATTGGAACTCTATGTTAGAAGAAGCAGTTAACATCAAGAACACCTGTGACACAACTTTGAACTTCAACATATAAAATGTGCAACCTTTTTGGAGGAAACAACCATTACGTAAAGAAATACTTACAGACAGTACTGGTGGCTCCAAATTCAAATCAATAGGGTTCATAACAATGAACACTTGTTGATTCTTGTGCGTGAGGCCGTTGGGTTCCCTTAGAGCTGCCTTGCAGTAGTACTGCACCCAGCCGTGCGTGCCGAGGAACGTGGACGGCAAGCCCATCGGCAGCCCCAGCTTGAATGGGAAGCTGTGGATGCCCGGGGATAGGACGGATGTGCTGTGACCTGGTCAAATTACCAGCGACATTTGTAAGATATCACCCAAAAAACTAAGAAATAAGACACGGCGAATTTTTTTTTGCCGTTCCTGTACATGTTTTTTTACGCAACGACTCTAGTCTTCCGTTAATAAAATAGGATGATAAAGTTTTTCAATGGAACATCGTATTTTTATTATATTACGAGGATATTTAATAAAACATATTTATCCAAACTACAGGTTGTTTCAAGAAAATATTTTTCTTATGATATAATATAGTCTAATCGTTTATTATTATTAAACCAGTTTATTAAACCTGTGTCGTACTTTAATGTGTATATTTACATAATAGTTCCAGTACTTCTTTGATATGTGGGACAAATATTAGGAACTTGTACAAATATTTTGTGGTGACCTTCGATGAGCCGGCGCGGCGACTACGTCAATGCTTACCTATGCCGTGAAACAAATAACTTTTGTAGGTCGTATTAACATTTTGTATACGCTAAAATATATTACCTCGACACTTTGATGAGGTAAATGAATTAAAGATTACCTTAATGATGCATTAAAATCTGTTACAAAAATCGCAAATAGTCGGCCTACGTTAATATTGGTCATAAACATTATCTTGGTTCTATTCTTAATAAACAAAAACCTATAACATTATTTTCAGTAAAGACAAACTTTTTGAAGTTTTCTGGTTCCTGAAAACCTTTTTATTTCAGAAATCAATTAGATACCACTTGTTGTTTCATCAAGGCACTTAAAATACAAATATGATACATGAAGAGTAATTACCTGGTTCACCAAGCAGTCTCATCCTAAAGTCAATATAGTTCTCTTTGTCAAACAGTCTCTCATGGCGTCCAGATCCTACTCTCACCACTCCCTCGCCTATCACATGAAAATGAAGACCTGGAACAAAAATAATTAATAAGGAACATTTTTACATGGGACCCAAATGAACTGTTGCTTTTCTTGGTAGTTTAATCTACTTAAGAATGGAAAACATTGGGAAATTATATGGCTCATTTCGATATCTTCTGCAAACAATTTTTTTAAACACAAGACCTTATTAGGTATGTATCTCCAATATAATAGATGTATGGATGTGAATGAGGCAAGGGAAATTTGAAAGGATCATACCAAGTGGAGTTCTTTGGTCTCTGCCTACCCCTATGGAAAAAAGGTGTGATATTATGAATGTATAAAACATGTTTGTATGGAGATTTTAGTGACCCTCTTTTCCTCCAACACCCTGTTTAGCCTATAAGAAAGAAGAGTCAAGCTGCATGTTGGTTAACCTCTCGGTCAAAACTTAATTAAATGATGACCTGCAAACAGACTTTTATCTAGCTTTCTAGGCTATCTCACATAACAACTAGTTACACCTATTATAGCACACTAAATACCAAGTTTCAACACCTTTGTACAATGCACCATTAAGTTTTATATGGGAACTTTTGATACTACCATCTGTAATGACTTAATACAATTAAATAATATTAAGTAATGTGTAGAGCTCTTGAGAACTAGGATGACAAAGGAAATAATCTCTAAAGAATATTTAGGTTTTAATATTGATGATGAAGAATTCGTTTTTCTTAAAGAGAGTGTCAGGAATTCATGAAAATGATGCAGATACAGAAATAATGAGTAATTAAAATAAAACTTATTTCTTTTCTATTTAAGTATATAAAGGTAAACACCCATTTTACTGGGTAAATTAATATGATTAAAAAACTATTTCATGGCTAGCCTGGCAAAGAAATTTGGTTCTAGTACTTAGGATTTTCATAACACTGTTGTCATAAAATAAATAATGTATCTATTTGGGCAGAAATAGTTTTATTTCTAATTGTTACATGCCAATAGCATGTAAGTTGCAGCTCCTCACAAAAGTAAGCATAAATTAATATTAATACTGTTAAAACTTCTAACAAGATTCTTAATAGTTCACAAGTTAATTTGCTATATTTTTTTCTTGTTAATCAATGCATCACTCAATAACATTTTAATAAGAAATCTACAAACAAATGTTGGAGTTCACATATATCATAATCCTTTGTTAAACAGACATACTATCCTCCTTTGTTCAAACATTCTTGTAAATAAAATATCTTGTCAGCATGCAATAACATTGACATTCTTTCAGAGAAGTATTGAACCCATAGCTAAATTGTAAACATACTTATTACTTAATACAAATCAAATAAGAACTTTCTTTATTTAAATGACAGAAATAACTTACCCAACACAGGTGTGTCATCTTGCAGTTCCATGAGCACTTTCCCTGACAGAAACTGACCAGGGAAATATAATAATGAAGTGTTATCAAACACTATCAGGAACTTCAACAGTTTTCGCGGCATTTTGTCTTCGCTCCGTATGTTCACACTTCACTGTTAAACAAAACCTGTGTGTGAACAAAACGTAACAGTTGTGTAGTAATTACAGCACCATTTAAGAACAGAACATTCAATGCACCAGGTTACTAATCGTATTCGTTTGACTGTCATCATTATTTATTCATGATAATGTAATATATTATATAATTCACATATTCGCGGAAGTTTCTTCCGTAACTTTTTCACACATCGCAGTTTAGTAATGACATTGTATTATTTTAGCAAAATCAGATGGGAGAATTAGCAAACCTTGTAGCTACGAAAGTCACGCCTACGACGATATCTCATTAAACTTCTGACACCGTAGGCTGTATACAACAAAGTTGAGAAATATGTTAATCGAAGGCCATCAACTATGACCACAACTCCTACCTTGATTGATTATTGTTAGCTTCTGACTGAAAGAGACATCTAAGTATGTGGGATAAGAACACTGTGCACTGGTTGAAAATGTCCTTTGATTATGTTACGCTAAAAAAATGTTAAAACTATTTATAAAATAAAAATAAATCCACTGGACTTTTTACGAGAACTTTGACTTGACTGACTTGCTTGACATTTAAAACTTTTGAAGTGACATTTAAGTTATATCGCGTTCACAGATAACCCGTCATGCACTAACTTTAGCAATTATACAGATATAATAATTTAAAGACCAAATATTGATGTTTTACTTACATTTCCTAACAAAAAATATTTTTCAGTTGGCTTACTTAATTTTTGTGCATTTCGCCCTGCAGCTTAAAAATCCTTTTCCTAAAATTTGTGAACGCATGATAATTCCCATATGAAATGTGTTCTACTAGTTTCACATTACAATAAAATTAACCGCGGTGATTGGTAGATAAGAACTGTCAAAAGCATTTTAACCAATAACAAGTGCTCATCAATTCTTCATTTTGAAGTATGATCATAAGAGAACGTACCTAGTTACTTCATAAATGGGCGACAGCGGCTGATGGATTTGTTTATGTTGTTTTAAAAAATAAACGAAGGTTTAAGAATAATTAGTAGTACAGAAGATAAAAAGAATAATATTTCAAGATGCCGAGCGAAATGATAACATTACAACTTGGCCAATGTGGCAACCAAAGTAAGTGTGAATTATTGTGAAAATAATCGGTTAATTTAAATTTACGTACTTTATTTATTAATCTAAATTGGTTATTTAACAGTTGGATTCGAGTTTTGGAAGCAGTTATGTATAGAGCACGGAATATCTCCTGAAGGCATACTGGAGGAATATGCGTCGGCTGGATCAGACCGAAAAGATGTGTTCTTTTATCAAGCAGATGATGATCACTATATCCCCAGAGCTGTGTTGTTGGATCTAGAGCCTCGTGTTATACACACTATCATGAACTCGCCTTATGCTAAAGTAAGACATCCAATTGTCCCAATTAATTCTTCATTCATGTAGGATTAAAGTACTTAACACTAAACTAGTAATTGTTTATAATTACTTCATCAGTATTCATACACAATCTTCCTAGATAAATAACTAGGTACATGTCCTAGCAGTAACACTACTGTTTGTTCCAGTTATACAATCCAGAGAATGTATACTTGTCAAAGCATGGAGGTGGTGCAGGTAACAACTGGGCATCAGGCTATGCCCAGGGTGAGAAGCTCAATGAAGAAGTGTTTGATATCATCAACAGAGAGGCAGATGGCAGTGATAACTTAGAGGTAAAATATTAAACATGCCTACTCTTTCCCTTAGTTAGTAAATAATCATTAATCTTATTTTTGCACCAGCATATTTAATACTCACTGCTACTTATGTATTCAAAATAGATACTATAGAACCAGCACTGCATATAGTTTTAATAGACTGTTTTATGGGCTTGCTACTAACTTTAAGGTGTAGTGGGTCCAACTACATAATTATGATGAATGATAAATAACATAAAAATGTTAAATAAGTGTAACTATAATGGAGCTGCTGAAGTTTGATTTTGCGTTAGAGGGGGCAGTAGACTATTAGAATGTATGCTTTATAGAATCTTCTAATATCCATTATCGGAAATTCATTAAATAATGGAATAAATATGTTAGATATTCCAGTCCTTCACATGTAGTTGTTTAATTTAACTTTGGTTATTTTGTTTCAGGGTTTTGTGCTATGCCACTCAATAGCTGGTGGCACAGGATCTGGTATGGGCTCCTACATTCTGGAACATCTCTCAGATAGGTTCCCTAAGAAACTAGTGCAGACATACAGTGTCTTCCCCAATTTGGATGAAATCAGGCAAGTAGTTGTTGTTTATATAGATGTATGATATTAATAATGTTATCATGGTTTATGAAACTATAGGAATACTATAACCTTGGTTTGGACTCATAAATTAGATGTGTTATTCATAAAGATAAATGAAAAAAGATTTGTTAAATTTCAGTTTTAAACACTATCTTGAAATAAAAAATTCTCATGTCACAATGGTTGTTCCTGTACTCCTCCAAAATGGCTTCACTAATTCTCATGAAATTCTGTGAGCATATTGAGTAGGTCTGAGGATCGGCCAACATCTATTTTTCATACCCCTAAGTGATAAAGGTCGCCCACAAATTACATTATTGTTTAAATATTTAGCAAAACAATGATGGCCAGATCAGCTAGTTAATTATTAACAAACAAGAAAGTATTTTGCCTGCCATGGGTAGTATAAGAATAACTGGTAACTCTTCATAGTAAAGCGGTAGTTTATATTTTCAATAGCGCTTAAACTAAAAAAAACGGTATTGAATAGATAAACTACCACTAAGTAAATGTACTCTGAAACCGGGGGTTAGTCAGTGATAAAATACAGAGCAGTAGTGATATGGTATGTGAAAATTGTAAAACTTGAAAGATATGATCTCAATAATTTCCGTAAAGTAGTTACATTTTATTATTCAATCTGTTACGCATCATCAACGTCACGCGAGCCGTGGTCAATGACTGTTCATAATTGGATCAAGATACAATGTCAGAACTGATGTGTTATTACTTACATGGCTCTTCCGTGAATAGAAAGAAATTCTTTAGTCTAAAGAGCGTTACGCTAATCTGGATGCGTGAAAGGCGGTTGTGTACGTCAGAGCCATATATTATTGAATTTCAGCAATATGCGGTATCTCAAATCGAACTATAGACTTACCAAATCTTGATAGATGCAAAAAAATATCTTTGAGAAAAAAGTCGTTTCTCAAAAGTCATCGTTGAACCATTTAAGTTGCGTACTCAAGTTTGCCTTCCTAGATAAGTTTCAATATGCTATCCTTCTCTAGGCATAGTTATGACAAACAAAGAACAGAGATAAAAACTAGCATTTAATAACAACCAGTATTCTTCTTCCAGTGACGTAGTAGTCCAGCCATACAACTCGCTGCTCACGCTGAAGCGGCTGACAGAGAGCGCTGACTGCGTGATGGTGCTGGACAACACAGCGTTGAACCGCATCGCCAGCGACCGTCTACACATACTCAACCCATCGTTTGCACAGATCAACACACTCGTGTCTACTATTATGAGTGCCAGTACTGCGACACTAAGGTAAAATAATATTGCTTAGTAAATAATGAAGAGATGTGATCATGGATTGGGATGGAGGCAAAAGCAATCCCTGATCTTTTAAAATTTACTCAAGAACTGTGACTCGATGTTCGAGCGATTAAGCAGATATCTATGGTGATACCCGTTCATCATATATCCTACACAAGTATACCACAAACTTCTGGACCGTATCACTTAATAAATTAAATAATTAATTTTAACCCATTACTGTCCCACTGCTGGGCAAGGGTCTCCTCCCGTAATGAGGGAGGGGTTAGGCCTTGAGTCCACCACGCTGGCCTAGTGCGGGTTGGGGACTTTGCATGCCCTCAATAAATGTATTAAACAAATTTTAGGCATGCAAGGTTTCCTCACGATGTTTTCCTTCACGGTTGGAGCATGTGATAATTATTTCTAATACACACATAACTTCGAAAAGTCATTGGTGTGCTGCCTCGATTTCGAACCTGCAACCACTTGCGTGGGAGGTGTCAACTTATACCACTCGGCTATCACTGCTCTGGACCTTCTCACTTATGTATGTAAAAACTTAAACTAGCCTAATTAACAACAAAATTACCTACCGGTTTTTAATCGAATCTTTGCGCATGGTAATCTATTGACGGGTAAGCCCAACTTTCTAACTGTTATTACTTTTGCAGGTACCCATCGTACATGAACAACGATCTGATAAGTCTAGTAGCGCCGCTGATACCGACGCCGCGGCTGCACTTCCTCATGACAGGCTACACGCCGCTCACGGCCGACCACGAACTAAACACCGTAAGTTATAAATTCTTCTCTTAACTAATAGAACGAAAAACTCGTAAAACTTATAACAAAGACATCTTAGACACCGCCAGAAGACTTAATTTTGAATTTAAAAATGATTTGGTATGCTTAGTTTTTGATTAATGTTTTGCTACTTTGATCTTTTATAATATCCGTTTTTGTTTTAGGCGCCGAAAATACGAAAAACCACAGTACTCGACGTAATGCAAAGATTACTGCAGCCAAAGAACATGATGGTCTCCCTGAGTCCTGACAGAACAAATCAACATTGTTACATATCAATATTAAATATCATACAGGTAAGGTAAAAGCAAAACTCACAGTAAAGTCGGTTTATATAAATTACTATTCATAAATATTTCCTGAGCACGACATGCCTAGTTTAAAAAGGTAAAACCAATGTACTGTTTTGTCTTAATGTAGTAGTAGATTAATCGCTGTTTATAACTGTAAACGTCTGCTAAATAGCTGTAAGCTCATTCTCTACATGACAAAAGGCTCGTTTAATAAGATATTTGACGATAAATCAGTGAATTTTCGTAATAACAAAGAAAAATGTATAGGGTGAAGTGGACCCATCGCAAGTGCACAAGTCTCTCCAGCGGATCCGCGAGCGCAAGTTAGCGTCGTTCATCCCGTGGGGGCCCGCCTCCATCCAGGTGGCGCTGTCGCGGCGCTCGCCCTACGTGCACGCCTCGCACAAGGTCTCCGGCCTGCTGCTTGCCAACCACACCAACATCTCTTCAGTAAGTTCTTTGTTGCAATAACACCCATGTATTTTGACGTTTTTCACAGGTCTTTTAAGAAAAATCGAACCTTCAAAAGAGTTGTTAAGTGACCGAAGTGACCTTCGATTTAACTCCATAATATCTGACCTCACTGTTATGTCTAAAAGTCACGTAGGTACTTGTAACGTTGCACAATTTTTTTTACAACCATAAGCTGTAAATAATATTGAAAACTCAAGTAGAATATTAAGTATGTAGCTGGAAAAATACTTGAAATACTGTAGCCGTTAAGCCTTCAATGCCAATGATCTTTTAAATTTTCCTTCAACTGTAAACTAAATTCCATGTGTTCACAGTTGTTTGACAGATGCCTCCAGCAGTTCGACAAGCTTCGCAAGCGTGAGGCTTTCTTGGAGGTGTTCCGCAAGGAGCCTATGTTCAAAGAGTCTCTGGAAGAGTTCGATGAATCTCGCGGCGTTGTCGACGACCTCGTGCAAGAGTACCAAGCCGCCGCCACACCTGACTATGTGCACTGGAATCCAGGTAACGAGAGATCTATCATACCAACAACTGTAACTGTAGTTGTTATATAGAAATTCCCGGTATTATTAAACTGTCCAGGAAACAATGATACATATCATATGCTCTGCTTCCATTTTGTGAATGTAGCACATTCTTTCCTTGTTACAGAAAGCAGTCAAATATAACGATAAAGAATAAATGAAGGTGGAAATACACTAACAAGACGGGAAGGTTATTGTGCCAAGGGATTCCAAAGGAGATGTTGAACGGAGTTACGACGAAGTTATCCTCACAGTTGTTAATTTAAGTTTTTGTTTAACAAGTGCCATTTATTATTGTATTTGTAATCTCATTATGTTAACCTATTTATATTAATATAGTTGGTTACTCCCATCGTCTAAAACACGCACAGTCAATGAAATAAAAAAAGCTTTTTTTTACCAAGAATTTATTTTTTAATTTAATAGTAGCTATCTTTCAACATTCCCTTAATCCATACATTATTATCACTCTCGTGCAAACGTTATACATGTGGTTTGTACGTTCCTGCTATTGACAATGCAACACATATTTATTTACGTTCTATTTTATAGACATCGATATTACGTGAATACGAATATTTGAAATGACGTGACGTGACCAGTAATTGATTGGCCACAACGTGTTTGTATGTCTAAAAGCATTCTAGGAGCTTAGCAGTGAAAGCGAGTTAACTAATTTCTAGGCTCCTAAAATGTCATAAACATTTACAAAACTTGCAAAAATACTACATATACAAAAATAAAACCTTCGCATGAATGGCTCAACCTATGCTTGTCCTTGTGTTCAGCGCACTAGAGAGCAGATCTAAAATCCACTGCCTTAATTTTAAATCCTTATTCATGTACTTTATCCACTTATTTACTCAGTACTATGGCATATATACAGTGTCTCTACTGCCATCACATTGAAGTTATTTTGGAGATAATATTACGTAAATACATTGATACACCATGATTAACATGTTTATTTCTAAACTATTACATGGAATATGTGAACTTTCTCTTCATGATATAACCATAACCTGACATATACTATGTACATTATGGATGATAGGAAAGTGACTAAAATGCCATTAAAATTTACGTGGCCTCTAATAAAGTCCATGTTATATCAATGAAACATTGGAATAAATATCGTTTTTCGATGAATAAAATAATATTAATTTTTAGTAAAAATAGCTTTTTAACAACTGGCTCTAGAATAAATACGATGAAATTTTATGAAGTAATCATTTGGATTGCTTACGGCACATCAGCTTTATTCTAACCAACACACTTTGATTTGAAAGCTGGGAGCTGCTAATATTTATATTACTGGCAAGTGAATATCGTCATAAAACTAATCAAGCTGAAGAGTGTACGGCTATAATGCAATGTGGAAACAATCATGACAGTATCACTATGAGAGCATAATGCGCACGCATCCCAACACACATTACTTTAACCTAATTTTATACATCAATATAACAGTTGTTCTTATAAAAGTTTGTTTAATTTTCAACATACGACTACTAAATTACGAATCACAATGTCGATACTAAATAATGAGGGTGCAGATAAAAAAAATTACGTGATGAGAAATAAAATAAGTAATGAAACTATGTCATTATGTGAACATTTGTAAAAATAAAAGCGATGCCATAGTGCGACGCGTTACTAGCAAAATAAAAAATCTGGAATTTTAGTTAGTGACAAGGTCGGAGGACCGGCCCTCGGGCGGACACGGAGGGCTAGGAGGTTTGGCTCGGCGGCTGGAACTTGGGCTGTATGATGGACGTCTTGCGGAGCGGCACGGTGTCAGGCGTGGGGATGGCATCGCCAGTCGGCAGCTTGGCAGGCGCAGCCGGAGCTTTGAAGGGCGCCGCTAAGTTCCCTGGCCTCTGCTTAGCCATTTGATAATCGCCCGAGTCGAAGAATTTTTGCTGAAATTTTAATACAACTATTAGAATCAATATCTAGAATTATGTCATACATAATTTAATCACGAATAGAATATTTAATTTGATAGAATCTTAGATGTCGTAATGATACATAATCTGTTTTTCTTGATAAGAAACATATAGGGCTGACATGAGTTAAGGCAAAATCAATGTCGGAAACAGATTTTGTTGTAGCAAAATTTAAGACTCAATAAAACTGTATCTATGCAAAATACTGACCCCCTTAGCTAGCCTCTTTTGCAGAAAAGCTGAGTGACCTCCCGGCCCCCTGCCAAGCATTGCATTTGGAAACTTGGCTTTTAACTTTGCTTCTTCAAGCTTCTCCAATTCTTTCGGCTGTAACAATAAATATACACCAACAATTACATGTACGGCATCAAGACTATTTTTCTCTAATCACTATCCACCCTGTGTGGGGTTGGCACTACATATTTCACACAGAAACATGTTGTCAAAAGGGATGTGGCTGATGTCTTCAACAACTTCAGCTGCCTTCCTAACTTCAACCCTCATTAGGATAACACAATATGCTAATATGCAATAAATGGCTGTACATTATTCCTTATAACAGAACTATGATTTTAAAAATAGCTTTTTTAGAATATGAGTTTAATAATTGTTTGAACTCCATAACATTAAATTTTTAAGTACTGTGGAAATTTGTTCTTGTTTAACTTTTTTTTATATCATTCCAAAACCAAACCAGTCTGCCAGGCATGTATCATATTATATCCACCACATACTGTTGTTTTTAATGGCCAAATTTTTCAAGTTGCTACTGTTTTCACACAAGGTCAGAAATCCTCACTCTCATTCTATGGCTAGTTTGGACAGTTTATCATAAACATTATTCTACAACTAGAAATTACCCTGTTCAATAGTCTTGTTATAAATGCTTCCAAAAAGTTGCTGTTACATTATTTGTTGGTGTAGTGATAAGTATAGTGTAAACTTCCCCTAGTAAGACTAGGTATAATAATTGTCATTATTTATTATGTACATAGTACCTACATACTAACCATCTAGATATGAATTAATTTACAACCAACAATCATAAAGTTACATAATTGTATAATATCTAATGCATATAATTCTATGACTTGCAAATGTTAGCAACATCACAATACAAGAAAACCTAAAAAGATTATGCATGGAACATTCATTTCAGACCATGAGACAATTTTAACAGTTTGAAATTACTGGTTAACTTTGTATTGTAAGGCTTTTTAGATTTAAAAATGAATAATTAGACCGTTCTACCCACAAAAAAATTGTTAAAGTAATACTCACATCCTTCGGAGGCTCATTCTGATCAGGTGAATCACTCATTTTGACAACTGCAACAAAAGGTGGGTAATTATATATTGCATCTAGAATAAACTTAGATGATTAGCGGGTTATCGGTCCCACTAACCTTATAACTGCTGATTGTTCTAACAAATTGTTTTGTTTACCCACTTAGTAAAAACAATGCCTGATAACAAGTCTTGCGAAAAAGGATGTACAGTTATACAAACGTACAAAAAAGCGTTTAAATATGTATTTTTATAGAACTTTACGATAATTTCTTAAGAAAAACGCATGGTACACCGCAATAATAATAAATTGGAAAGATAATTCAATAACGTCCAGTCAAAGAACTTGTTTACCTTGATATTGATCTTATTATTTCACACTTATGCAGCGATAATACACATTAGATTCAAACTGCGGTGATTTTGTTAGAGATAATGTAGCTCAATCCAAGTAAATATCAGAATTTTATCAACAAATCGCAAATTCCCGTGATTTTTGTAACGTAAAAAATGGCGTTTTCAAATAATGTTGCTATAGTAATTCTGATAATTCTACCCTTCCATTTTATTTATGTATTTTTGATTTTGCGTAGAAAATTATACAACAAATATTTTTGGGAAAAAAATGTTGTGCCGATCCCGTATAAATAAGGAATAAGGATAAGATAAAGGAAAGATTTTGACGTAGAAGTCCTTGGTCATCTAGACTTTCTTTTGATTAAATGGCGCAATGCGAACACGGCATAAAGTTGATTTTAACGGTTCGTCTATGGCCGGCCTCGAAAAACCGGAAATTGAAATGATAAAGTTTTTGACATGTGTGTATAACTGTCAAAGTGTCAAAATTGCGATGCCGAAGTCCCAAACAACAAAACTTGTTGATACAGGAAATTTTCGCGGTGTTTCAATTTTAATTTAATTAATATGGAGTCAGACAACTTTGAAGAGGACATAGATGGATCTATAGTGAGCGTTCACGTGCGCAATTTCTTTTGTCATGACAATTTGGAAGTGAATCTAAACAGAAATGTTAACTTTATTGTCGGTCGCAACGGGAGCGGGAAAAGTGCTATCCTGACTGCTTTGGTGGTCGGCCTCGGCGGCAGGGCATCTGCTACTAACAGAGGAAATAATTTACATTGTAAGACACACAAAGTTATTGTTCTATTTCATGCGCAATGAGCTCGTTAGCGAGTAGTTTCCACTCTGTTAAAACTATGTTTTAGGTATAATTCGACAGATTATTAGGGCCGGCTTAGTAAAACAATGCCTTTTACTAAACCAGCAACAACTGTGCGTTCTAAAAAAAATCGAGGAACATGACTAACAAACTCTATGTTCCATAAGATATAACTATTATTGTATACAAACTTCTATAACAATGTTTAAACCATTATTATCCACACTGAGTATGTTTAATTTATTATTTTAGCTTTTATAAAAAAAGGCGCGAACTCAGCTTCAATTGAAATAAAAATAAAGAACAGCAGTCCAAAAGCATATCGTCACAACGTATATGGTGACTATATTACTATTGTGAGAAATATAAATGCTTCAGGAGGGTCTAGTTACAAAGTGAAGTCTGCATCAGGTGAGTAGTATACAAAATAATGATACTTATTCATGAAAACCTCATTATATGAACTCTCTTACTAATAAACATTGTTTATGCTCTGATTAGTTACATATGGTATTGTCTTATCCACCCATATATAGTTTTAAAATTGATTGAAACTGACAGATCATTACATTACTAATGCGAGTTTAAGCTATCTGTTCACTGGATCTGAATCGGAGCATATGGACCATATAGATTTGATCCTTTGTATTAATTTGCACCAATGTAAATAAAAAGCAACAAATCCTTACAGTCCATGTGCTCTGATTACAACCCAATGGATGTAAGTAACACTGGTAATATATGCCATATGATAAAATAAGATAAGTGGCTTAGAATTCACAAAGTTTACATTGTCCAACTGAATATTTTATGTTTATTCAACAGGTGAAGTAATATCAACTAAGTTTGAGGAAGTGAATGCAATAATCTTAGCTCACGACATTCAAGTAGACAATCCTATATCAGTGTTGAATCAGGATGATGCTAGAAGCTTCCACGCTTCAGACGCGAAGAAAAAGTATAGTTTGTTCAGGAAAGCCACCAATTTGGATCAGACAGAGAACAATTATGTTCGTGCTCTTGAGAATTGTAATAAAGCTACAATTATATGGAATAAGAAGAAAGAAGTGAGTGGCATTTGTTCTAACGCAACTAATATTATTAATGCGAAAGTTTTTAAGAATATATGGATGTATGCTACTCTTTTACACAAATACTACTTAACCGATTGCAATGAAATTTGGTATATAGGTAGCTGAAGACCCAGAATAATACATAGGCTACTTTTTATCCCGGAGTTTCTGAGGGATCGGGATTTACACGGGAAGGGTTAAGGGTTTCCACACGGACGAAGTTGCGGGCGGCCTCTAGTGTTTAATACTGGTGGAAGTGGTTCCTTATAACTGTTTCTCCTGTCTTTTCATAAGTCTACCTCAGTCAGTCTCCCAGTCTTAGTTCTTGTGTCTGTATTCTAGTATTCACTGTGAGATATAGTATTCATCTACATACATCTGTTTTAAATATGGGATAGATCAGCCAGAACAATGTTTCCCCTAAAATTGGAGTCAAAATACTGTTGTTAATAAAATAGGGTGACAATATATTTTTTTGTTTCTTTTACAAATTGCCATTTAGGACTATAGTTAGAACTTAACAAATTTACTTCTTCAGGCATGTGCGGACCTTGAAAAAGAATACAAAAAGTGGAAGACCAGTCATGATCATATGAAATCGCGGGACGAAACAGAAGCTTTGAAGCAATCATTACAAAACGAGTACTATTGGAGCGAAATCGCCGACTTAGAGAAAGAGGCAGCCATGATACAAGCACAGTATGACAAGCAGAAGGGCAAGATGGACAAACTGGCTGAGAAACTCAGTCAAATGGAACAGAACTATGGTAGCAATACCAGTGTTATTGAGTGAGTTGTTCTGTTTAAGTGCCTATTTATGTAGCATCTTTGCTGAAGTTTAATTTCTCATAATTTATATGTAAAATGTATAAAAAGATATAAATATTTTTTGACATTAATAAACAGGCAAAGTTGTCATAATTCGAGATAACGAGCGACAGACTTCTCGTTTCGTTAATAGAATGTTATTTTTTGTATTAGATATTAAATTTTAAGCCTTGATGCTTGAAAGTCTTGCATGTAGTCTATCCCTTACCAAGTATACCTATATATAATGGGTAATTATTTTGTAGTGGTTTAAAACAACAACTGGACGAGAAGTCTCTGCAGAAGACGGCACTGGAGCAGGAGCTCCGCGACGTAGAGGGAGAGGTGAACGATGTACAGACAAAGTTACGCAACACACAACACAACAAGGGCAAGTACACGGAGTCGCTTAACAGAGAGAAACGGAAAGTTGTCGACTTGGAGAAGGAAATACACAATATTGGGTGAGTTATGAGAGATTTGTTATGCTGTTTTTATTATCAATTTTGATCGTATTGTGCTATGTTTGTTTATTTTTAAAATGCCGCGATTTGCGTGTCGTATTTTTTTATATATCAGTTACTACAAAGCGCCCGCGACTTCGTCCGCATGGAAACCCTTCCCGTGTCAATCCCGATCCCTCGGGAACTCCGGGATAAAAAGTAGCCTTTGTGTTATTTTGGGTCTTCAGCTACATACATAATTTCATCGTAATCGGTTCTGTAGTATTTGCGTGAAAGAGTAACAAACATCCATACATAATATGCATAAACTGCAAGTACATTCTCACAAACTTTCGCACTTATAATAATATTAGTAGGATGTAAGGTGACAAGGATATTCGTAATCCTGATGCTTCATAATACAGAAGCTCGAGTTCAGTCGTTTCTGTTAAGTTAACTGTTACCAGTTTGTAATACAGTTTGCATGTGAATGTATTTACCTACATGTGTAAAGAAATCATTGTCGTTCTTTAAATGTAGGTTTCCAGAAGTACTATAACCACCCCTAAACAGTCCATGTCACTGATTTTTCCTACAGCTCTTAAACGAAGTAACAATGATTTAGTTTGACTGCCTCTGTGGCACGGTCGGTAGTGTATACGACTGCCGCGCAAGAGGTATTAGGTTCGAATCCTGAGTCCGCCCAAAAAGTCTTTTCCAAAATTTTCTGTTAAGAATTTCTCCAAGATTGCCCGGAGTTAGAAAGTTTAGGTCGTAGACCTCCGTGCCTCGGAGAGCACGTAAAGCCGTCGGTCCTGCGCCTGATCTTTCACTTGTCGTGTTGGTTATCCGTCCCACTGAGCTATGAGAGTGAAGGAATAGAGAGAGTATCTGTGTATTGTGCACACACTTGGACACTATAAACAAAGTCCTGTACCGCTGGCTAGTTTCAATGAAACTGTCCGCCGTAGCCGCATATCGCCTAGGACATTATTAATATAGTGTGGGTACATCCAGGTCGGGTGAGTCGGAGGCCCGTCGCGCGGAGCTGGAGGCGCGCGCAGGCCGCGCGGCGCAGGCGGCGGCCACGGCCCGCGCGCGCTACGACACGGCGCAGCACGACACGCTGCAGGCGCGCGCCAACCTGGCGCACGCGCTCACTGCGGCTGAACACGCCGCCGGCGCCGCGCACCGACAACGTGACACACTCAGTATGTAGTCTTAGGCGCTTAACACACTGCCCCGCACCACGCAGCGTAGCGCGTGAATGCGTGTTCGAACGTTGCTTGTAAGTATCTCCGTTTGTATGGAAAACACGCATAGTCTAACACACAGAAAATGCATCCACGCGCGTTCATGCGGATCACGCTTTCGTGCGTTTTCCATACAAACGGAGATACTTACAAGCAACGTTCGAACACGCATTCACGCGCTACGCTGCGTGGTGCGGGGCAGTGTGTTAATCGCCTTAATATAATACATTACCTTTTTTTGACATCTTCAGTTAGGAATAGATCAGCTGAGATTCGGATCATTTACCGATTCCGTACGGAGATCTTTTTAGCGGTCTTTAACGCTTAGCGTCAAACAAAAATTCCGTGATGCAACTTTTATTTACGGGATGAAAAATGTAGTTTTTAGTTAAAAAACAAAACCAAACCAAAAATGGTTCGACTTTTAACCCTATCGAAAAGAGAAAGGAATTCAGGTAATATGTAATCATTACGTAATTCCACCACTTTCTGCCTTCTAAAAATCCATCCATTCTAGAAATACTACACAAGAAATATCATTTTTTATTAAACAGAACAGCTAAAGCAACAACTACGTGAGCTGGAGTCTCGAGGTAGCGACTCTCTGGCGGTGTACGGTAGTCACATGGTGGAACTATGTCGGAGGATCAAGGACGCCGTCGCCAAAGGACAGTTCTCTCAACCACCGAGAGGACCAATCGGTAAGTAATTACAACTAGATACATCTACCAGTTATAGCTTTATGTATATATGCCTTGCGTATACGTTTGTATATTGTCGCTCGTATGAATACGTGCACATACGTATTCGCTAAACATGACATAGATAGATGTCCTTGGTGAAAAAACGAACAAAATGATGCGATTTCAATGCAAATGATTGTTACAGAAGCAAAAAAATACCTTTTTCCTAATACCTTAATGTGTGTTTCGCCTATGTACGAGTATGTGTACTCAAATATTGGAATGTATTGCTCTCATGCTCAGGTTCGTACTTAAAAGTGAAGGAGAAGAAATGGGGTGGTGCTCTGGAGCATATCATCGGCGGCTCCATCAAATCTTTTTGCGTGAATTCACCTGAGGATTCGCGGAAACTCTTCCAGATTATGGGACAAGTGAGTGTTTAACTTTTAAGTATTGTTGGATGTGTGTGTGTTTGGTTTCTCTAGTAGCAATATATTAAAATTTCTGCTATCGAACCATAGAGTTCCCATTTATTATGTACTTGGCTGTTTCTTTGATATGATCTCACTCATAACAGATATTATCAAAATTGAATCAACAGTTTAAACATTCGAGGTTGTTATTCGTAATTTATATAGAACTAGCTTTTACCCGCGATTTCGTCTGCCACCTGAATTTTTCTATGTGAATGCGTCATTTTCCTGGGATAACAAGTAGCCTATGTATTTTCTCGGGTATCAAAATATCTCCATACCGAATTTAATGCAAATTGGTTCAGTAGTTTAGGCGTGATTGAGTAACAGACAGACCGACAGACAGAGTTACTTTCGCATTTATAATATTAGTATGGAATATGGAATTGGATATGGATTTCTACTATTTGTTTTGTTCTGTCCGTTTACTTTACTACGATAGAGTTACGATAGTCAGTAACAAACACAGACGTCTAAACAACGCATACATAATTGAAGGTGTACGGCAGCGAGGCGAAGCCGGCGGTGACGTGCAGCAAGTTCCTGTCGCGCGTGCACGACGTGCGGCGCTCGCGAGTGAGCGCGCGGCCGCACGTGTCCGCGCTGGACTCGCTGGACGTCAGCGACCCCGTCGTCGCCAACTACCTCATCGACAACGTCGGCATGGAGCGCGTGCTGCTCGTGCCTGAACATGGTGACTACTTTGTAAACTAATATGTTATTTTTAGGTTGTAGTGACCCACTGGGCAAAGGCCTCCCCCATTTTTTTCCTGGCGTCTCTATTACGTGTTCCGTGCGCATCCCCATCAAAGGCATCTAATATATTTTATGCCTTTAATTATAAAATATTTTTGCTAATATTTTTTTATTTCTTACTTCCATCATATGTAATGCCAAGTGTGAACTTCTGTGTGGTAATTCTAGGTTACCACACTCTCCGAATCAAGTAATTTCATATTAAAGAAAATGTACCCATTATTTTTCTAGAGATTTTTTTTTATTGGTCTCAGGCTATGTACACACTCGCAGCTCTCTGATTTGCTTTAGCTGTAAATCCTTAAGACTTACATTTTAGCAAAAGTCAGAAGTCTTGCGGCAATTTTTTATCGAAAAATATTTCTATAAGCCCCACGCTAATTTATAAGCAGACGGGCTTTAAAAATTTCTACAATCATTCCTTTGTATAGTGATAAAGCTAGTTCACTACATCAGTATCGTTTGACACATAGATGACGCGATCCGTCTGTCGGACAACGAGGAGAACGTGCCGCAGAACTGCGCTAAGATCGTGACGCTGGACTCCACGGAGTACCACCCCGCGCCCAACTACCGCAGCTACGGCGGCGTCGCCAGGCCCAGCAGATACCTGCACCTTAGCACCGCTGAAAGGAAAAAGTACGATGCAACACTTGTATATACCACCGTGTTCATAAATCTATACTAATATTATAAAGCTGAAGAGTTTGTTTGTTTGAACGCGCTAATCTCACGAACTGGGTCTATCCCACTAGTCCCGTTGAGTTGTCCCGTGACGGGACAACTGGCACTATTTTGTCCCAGTTGTCCCGTGGCGGGACAAGTGACACTGTTTTGGTGTCAGTTGTCCCGTTGCAGAAAAATCACGGGACTAATGGGACAGACGGAAGAGTCAAAACAACTGGTTCCATTGAGTTGTTGTGTGACAACAGGTACTTGGTACTTTGGTAAGATAGCAGATGATGAATTGGACGCTACTCTATGTAAACTTTAAATTCACAAGAAGTTTTTTTTTACCACTTGGGCTTTTCACTTTATAATTAAACTAGCTGACCCGCGCAACTTCGCTTGCGTCACATAAGAGAGAATGGGTCATAATTTTCCCCGTTTTTGTAACATTTTTCTATGCTACTCTGCTCCTATTGGTCGTAGCGTGATGATATATAGCCTATAGCCTTCCTCGATAAATGGGCTATCTAACAGTGAAAGAGTTTTTCAAATCGGACCAGTAGTTCCTGAGATTAGCGCGTTCAAACAAACAAACTCTTCAGCTTTATAATATTAGTATAGATTGACAAGAGTGTCTATATCTATGACCTTCCATACCATAAATGTAAAATGCTTATCCGAAATTCCCTACTTGAAAAAACATAATGTAAGGAAACTAAAAATATATTGTTAACAGGCCCCTGGAGCAGCTCAAACACTCAAGTCAATTCAACATGTACCTAATGTAATTTCAACTTATCTACTAGAAATTAAGAAAAAATGTACTACAACACAACGTATAACGTCTGCTATCTTACCAAAGTACCAAGTACCTGTTGTCACACAACAACTCAATGGAACCAGTTCTTTTGACCCTTCCGTCTGTCCCATTAGTCCCGTGATTTTTCTGCAACGGGACAACTGGCACCAAAACAGTGTCACTTGTCCCGCCACGGGACAACTGGGACAAAATAGTGCCAGTTGTCCCGTCACGGGACAACTCAACGGGACTAGTGGGATAGACCCCACGAACTACTGGCCCGATTTGAAAGATTCTTTCAGTGTTCTTGGTTATATATCATCACGCTACGACCAGTAGGAGTAGCAGTAGCAGAGTAACAGTAAAAAATGTTACAAAAAACGGGGAAAATTATGACCCATTCTCACTTATGTGACGCAAGCGAAGTTGCACAGCTAGTAAATCAATATGGCGGGTATCAACAGGACGGGCAGAATGCTTTCAATGTTCTCTGAAGCATGGGTGCTTATGATTCTAACTTAGCCAATTTACTTTCCTGGGTCGTTAAAACATCTTTTAGAACGAAAATCGAATCCTTATTCGTTACCGTCGCACACGCTACAGTAGTCCTCTTTATATAAATTATTTATACAGACTCGACTAACTGTGACCAAAATCCTCAGGCAAGTATTAGCAGAGATTCAAGAAGCAGAATCAACGCTACGAACACTCGAAGACAAGGCGGAGAAACTGAGTGAAGAAGCGAAACAAGCGCGCTCGACTGAGCGGGCCGCGTCCAAGTCGCTGCAGGCGCTGATGGGCGAGCGACACAACAAGGACGAGGCGGCGCGGGCCGCCAGCGCCGCGCTCGACCAGCAGCAGGCGCCGCAACACGCCGTGCTGGTCGGTAGCACCATTTATTTATTTATATAATTAGAACGGCCAGGCCAATTACACTAATTACAAAGTAATACTAAAAAAACAATGTACATAAAAATTAATATAAAACAAAAAAAACCAAACGAAGCAAAAATAACAATCATATATATCACGCACTCTTCTCATAATACTCCAAGCACACCGACAAAATCGCGCTCCATTCATCCGCAAACATCAAAGTTTGGACTAGAGTCAAGGAGTCCATACTTCAATATCATTCAGCCTAGCCTTTCTACCGACTATGTTGGAGTCGGCTTCCAGTATCACCGGATGAGCTGAATACGAGTCTTTACACAAAGCGACTACCTATCGGACCTCTACAACCCAGTTACCTGGGTTATAACACGATACCCTTCGGTAAGACTGGTTGTCAGACTTTAAAGCTTTTGACTACTGTTAACGACTGTCAAAGATCTTTGAAGTTGAAGCTTGAAAGTCACAACCAGTCTTACCGAAGGGTATCATATTATAACCCAAGTAACTGGGTTGTGGAGGTCAGATAGGCAGTCGCTTCATGTAAAACACTAGTATTCAGCTGCATCCGGTGAGACTGGAAGCCGACTAGAACATAGTTTGGAATAAAGGCTAAGTCATGATAATCTACTTCGACTCTCGTGGTCTGCGGGGTGCACGTATCAGTTAGTAACTACACTAACTACATACTCTTTCTACAGGTGGACGAGTTGAACATATCAAAAGAGAGCCTGAGTAAATTACAACGGCAGCTAGAAGAGCTATCAGGTAAAGAGTCAGAGTATCGACAGAAGATTGATCAGTTCGACGTGAGAATGAAGCAGCTCAAGACGCAGCTCGGTCAACTCACTGCCGAGTGCCGGAGTTTGAGTGTAAGTTTTATATAATAACTAGCTGACCCGCGCAACTTCGCTTGCGTCACTAAGGAGAGAATGGGTCAAAATTTTCCCCGATTTTGTAACATTTTTCACTGGTATTCTACTCCTATTGGTTGTAGCGTGATGATATATAGCCTATAGGCTATAGCCTTCCTCAATAAATAGGCTATCCAACAGTAAAATAATTCTTCAATTCGCACCAGTAGTTCCTAAGATTAGTGCGTCCAAACAAACAATCTCTTCAGCTTTATAATATTAGTCTAGATATGTTTTAACGCCTCCAAAATTATATTTTTATTGCAGTTGATTAATGTAAATTTCAGTGAAGGATTGTACTAAAATACGATTTTGTTTTTCAATCGGTAAGCATTATTTGCAGCTCGTAGCCATTGGCATTGTTATAGTTTGCCACTCCCATAAAAGACATAAAGTAATACTTAGATATTGCTATCGAATATTACACAAGAATTAACTTGATGATCCATTATTTATTCAACATCATTTGCTGGACACGTCGGAACAAACCAACATTCGTTAGTGTCAAGTCCAGAAAACTAGTATAACATTTTCTAATTCAAGTAAAAACTAGTATGAAATGTTGCCGTGTCTATCTGTCTGTATGTAAACGATAGTTAGATAATAACCAAAGTTTATCGATGCACAGGAAGAGATAGATCAAGAGCAGTTGAAGTTGGAGCAGGGCGTGTCGGCGCGGCGCACGTGCCAGCAGCGCCTGCGGGAGGACAACATCAAGATGTCGCAGGTGCGGCTCATCCTCGATAACAAGCGGACTGCTATACAACAGAAAGTCGACGCCGCGCTCACGCTGTGTCCCAGAGTTGAAAACCCCAGGTAACTTATAACCTAGATCATAAGTTTCTGACTTCTAATAGACTACTGTCCTCTGTTCGAGGCAAAAAAATTCCAGCGCTCCCCTTCACTTAACGGTTATATAGCAATTTTATATTTTTTAGACCCTCTTCCACGAAGATCTAGCGGCCAGTATTCATCCTGCTAATCCTAACGGGTTATATGGTTTGGTGAAAAATGTGACAGAGTCTGTGACACACTTTTATGTCATACTAGCTATTACCCGCGACTTCGTCCACCACCTGAATGTTCCCATTGGAATGCGTCATTTTCCCATGGTAAAAAATAGCCTATGTCGTTTCTCGGGTATCAAAATATCTCCATACCAAATTTCTTGCAAATTGGTTCAGTAGTTTAGGCATAATTGAGTAACAGCCAGACAGGCAGAGTTACTTTTGCATTTATAATATTAGTATGGATGATATGAATAGTTTTGAAACTGAATAAGTTGTAATTTTTCCACAGAGACATGGCTACCGTAACCGCAGAGTTGAAGAAGACGCAGTTAAAACTCAGTTCTATTCGAAGTGATGGGCTCACGAAGGCACAAGTTGTCGAGCGACTACTGCAAGTGGAAACTAAGTATAGGAGAACTAGAAAAACGTTGGAGCGACTCAAAAAACTTATTGATGATGTTAGTACCTTGATAATTATTTGCCAAACTCCGGACTACTATTGAGAATAATCTAATGTATTTTAGTATATACTAATAGCACTGTAATAAATTCGGGAATCGAACCTAACCGACAGTCCCACAGACGATCTCGAGACAGTAAAGATATACCATAAAATCAAAATATACTTATATTTGGATCAATATGCGTATTCGTTAACAGACCAAGGTGACGACGGATAAACACTTGAAGTTCTGCTACACGGTACAGACCAGCATAGCGAGAAGAGTACAGCACAGCTTCCAGGCCATCTTGAAGCTCAGAGGATATTCGGTGAGTCATCGTTTTATGTCTAGCTTCAAAAGTAAACCTAATCTACATCTGCACGACTGGAAAATCGAAGCTCTGAATTTTTTACGGTACATGTATCATAAAAATCACAAATCGCTTCGTTTACGTTTATCTCGACCGCACCCTTAGTTACGGCGGAGCATGTATAACATTTTACTTCACAACTCATAACTGTTATAGAATGTTTACAAATTCGGGTTCTAGTTTTAAAAAATGTGTTAATTTGAATTGTCGGTCCGGCGCAGGGTCGCATGGACATCGACAACGGGCGCGGCGCGCTGGAGATCGTGTGCTCGGGGCGCGAGAGCAGCGCGCGGCGCCACGCGGCCTCCACGTCGTCGCTGTCCGGGGGCGAGCGCTCGTACTCCACCGTGGCCTTCATCATGGCGCTGTGGGACTGCGTCGAGCTGCCCTTCTGCTTCATGGACGAGTTCGACGTCTTTATGGTGAGGCTGGGTCCGCGAGCGGGGGACGAGCGTTGTAGGCTGGTTTTATAGCTACGCTGTTAGACGCGCCGCTGAGCAGCGCGCGTTTTAACAGCGGTCCGGTGTAAAACGAGATTAGCACTGCGCGTTTTGGTGCACCGGCGAACAGCGCTGCCCAAGCGCGTGGCTATAAAACGCGACTACTACCCCTATACAAATCCGAACGCGCGCGCTTCAGCCGCGCTGTTGAAACACATAGCTATAAAATCAGCCTTATATTACGACTATTTTGTTAAAAAAACAGCATCAAGAACGAATGATTCGTTTCGATTCGACCGGTACTTAATCGTTTGCTAAGTATCGCGTAATTTTCAGGACAATGTGAATAGGAAGATAGTGATGGACCTGCTGATCGACCACGCTCTCAAGAACACCAGCAGGCAGTTCGTGTTCCTCACGCCGCAGGACGCCTCCTCCGTCACCGCCGGACCGAAGATTAGCATTTATTTGTAAGTTCATTTACCTATAACCACTGGTTGGAAACCACTGCAGTAGACCAATATTCACGCAGAAAATGCGGTGGAAGATAAAAGGCTTTATAGCCGTTTAGAAATTAAAAATAGACCCAAGTCATATCTTTTTGTCTAACCATCGATGTACTTTTGTTCCAGAATGGCGGACCCACGGCCCTAGTTACGTAAGCAATTTTATAATCTGATGGAGATTATTTTATAAACACTATGTGATTGTTATTATGATTATAATAAAGATTTTTCAATTAACGCTCTCTTTTACGATAAGTCAGTTAATTACATTTTTTTAAATTTACACCTATTTAAATAATACGTAATTGACGAAGTCGAGAGTATTGTTTAGTCATTCTAACTGTAAATATTTGGCAGTTACAGCAACCAGTCACTGAACCGTTTAAAGCACAGACTTGGCTCATTAGCAGCTATGTTATAAATAACTTTAATCGACCTATAAAGGCTTCAAATTTATTTAAAACTGCAGGGTCTAATGTGGTATAAACAGGTAGGTACAATAAAAGATATGTGTAAATAATCAACACCATTTATTTAATACTATGTCGCCGTGAATTGACTGTACATACAATGTGTGATCGATGCAGTTATTGCACAAATGACGTCCGATTAACTTTTATATCCATGACATGAGATCACATGCTGTAAAATCCGGGATACATTTAAGTTTCATTTACGATTAGGTACTTTTATATTAGCTTCAAATAAATTGATATAAAAATAACTTAACACTAAAAATTCTAATCATTTTCTACTAAGGATATAATTTTAAATTATTTTGATATAATGTAACAAATCTAAGTCTTATTTATAAGGTGAGTACACCTTAGTGGATAAGCGTAATCGTTCAACTTAATTCTACGTGAATTTTAACTAAAACGAACAATACCCGGTTCTATTGGAGTTAGGTACACTGTACAACGTTTATATTAACATTACAATACAATAAATCCATATAATATGGTGAATACAATTTGTACAACAGATTATCTAATATGTAAGAGTTATTCGAGTGAAATGGAAATGTTAGATAACAGACAGTCTTAATTTTGAGAATATGCATAGTTCAATTATTATTGATGTTTGAGTACCAAACTGATTATAAGACTATAAAATATATATATACGACCTTTCGCGTTAAAAAATATACAGTTAGGACATGCTGTTATACTTCATAGTGAGTGAATAAACCAGCTTATTAAAATGCTTTCTTATGAAACTAATTCAATACGATTTATGCTATATGAATAATGATGATCTAATGCAGCTGTACTCGTAATTCAATGTTTATAAAAATAAAATGTGTAAAATCACCACCATCAAAAAATAATTAAACAATGCAATTTTTCCATCACTCAAAGATATATTTGGCAAAATGTGGTGTTAACGAAGCAAGTTAGCCACACAAAGATAGAAAAGACATTAGTAGAGTTATTAACAAATATTCGTGCGTTATTATCACACTACTCATAAGATAGCGAAAAATGGCGCTAAAAATAAGGCTTTCCTCAAAGCACAAATAATAAAAAGTAGAAAACTCACGACGATGTTTGCGGTACACAAATTGTTTGTTAGAGGATATTTAGAAATAATGATACCATCCATATATCTTGTTTCAATAATACTCATCAGTCCTATGCTCTAATGTATGTGTAATATACAACATGCATTCTTTATTAAGTTTCTAATTCAGTTCACTGGATCTAATGTTTGCTAAGTAGAGTTGATAAAGCTTTATTGTGTTTAAAATGTTTATAGCTATTCTATGTATTGTGAACAGGTAAAGTGCACAGAATGATTGCAATGATTAAAATTGAGGTTTAACAAATTTTATGATTTCATTAAGATTTTATCATCGCCTACTCAACAAACTTTGCTTCATACATTATTTCTAAATATCCTTTATAACAAACGAGAGGAAAAGCATAGATAGTAGATCTAATTCCAACGATGTGGCAGTCTTTGGTTAAAATAAGCCGCGAAAGATATTCGTCCACTACATTCATATTTTATATTCAATTTAAAAAGAATTTACACTTGACTCAAAGTTCTAGTATCAGTCTCGAGAACATTTCCGTTCGTTTTATCATCAATGAGAAATAAATTACCATATCTATCAAATTATTTACAAAAATATATCGAGAAAATCAAGGACTAAGCATACAACTAATTCACAAATAATTGGAGCAGTTTATTTAAACATAGATTATAAAATAGCGACATTTGATTTGGATGTTCAAGAATATTAATAATCAAGATATAAAACTGAAAATGATTGGCAGGTCGTGAGCGGTAGGTGATGCACGATTAAACGGCAATTAAAAACAATACATAAAAAATAAATGTTATGAGAAAAAAGTCACAGGATGGTAAACTAATTACTTAAACATACAGAATATATTGATTCAAAATGATTAATTGCAATGCATTTCTATGTTTATTTACACAAAAATATATTATGCGTCCACACCAATCGTCAATGAAAAGCTCCACATTGCAATTGTGTGTGGGATACAGCCTTAGATATAACATTTGAGGGAACACAACCTCGTTACACTATAATAATGATAGTTAAACTAATGCGGTGGATCAACTACTCCTTAAACATGTTGTTAGTGTGACATATTATGTATGGAATGTCTAAGCAGTAAACTGGCAGGGCCAGTGTTAGTCAGTTTATGTAGGAAATTCTGTGTTGAATAACCAACATCTGATGTGCTGGAATACATAGACAATAATTCATATGAAAATATATAAGCCTAAAGTTCATGTTGCAATATGATACAGTGAGAAATAAATAAGATTTATATACGTATTACGATGTCTATGTATTACAGCACTGTATTACGTAGAATAGTCATAACAGGTAGTGGAAACTTAGTAGCTAAGTTACAATGTACTTCAATTTGTTTCTAGTGGTGATAGACATATTTGACTTGTTGCACTTTTAGGAACACTTCATATTTTAGTACCTTTATACAGAAGCACTTATTCACAATAATTTAAACAGAATATAACTTATTTTTACAGTAATAGCAACAAACTGCACCCCCAAATACATTGTCATAAGTGATTTTGTATAAGATGGTAATTTGACTACTGATCTTGCTAAACAAAATCCTTAATGTACTACCACAAAGTTGATTACCTCCCAACTGCAAATTGTAAGTATCATGCAAAAATTCAGACGCGGTTAGTGCCTAGTGTCGTTATTAAGCCGCCACGCTTCACTCACACGTTAGCGACATGCGTGTGTTAGCGAATAGATCTTAACATTTGGTTGGTAACCTCTAAGCTTCGTTATAAACTTTTGATAATGATTAAAGTATTATGTATTTTAACTCACTCTCAGGTGATAAAAAATGAGTATAAATATATAATTATTAAATTCAATTATCAAAAGTTTACGAATAGCATATCTTCAGGTGGTAGCACTTATTTAAATTATAGCATTTCATATCTTTGGGCGTTTATGTCTATCAGGCATTATGTCTTATCACTTTGTTCTTTTCATATGAGCTACATACTATATTAAGTTCGCATGCATTGTTTATTCCAATTGAATAAAGATGTATAATTTAGTCAAAATAATGTTTGCTGTATTAACATTATAATAAATGTAAAAGCTGCATTGTAGTCATACTCCTTATACCATGAAAGGTGTACACCCAAAGAAAATCAAGAAAACATTTAAGTAATTTGTTGAGTGTATAACATGCCGCATGAACGTGCTACAGTATCATGTTTTCATTAGAAAACTTAGCTCATTTGTCTTAACCTGTGTGTTGTCGCACGATACGAAAATAATGCATAAGTCCCAGAAATGTTGTCTTATTTTCTTTGTGTGTACGTTCGTTCGTATTTTCCTAACTAGAATACATTTCTTTCTTTTTGATACTGGTCCTGTTGTTACCAAGTCTATTTTATCCTTACAAAATCTGCAAAATCGAGCATTTGAAAATCTGTACTTTGTATGTTATTAAAACTGGTAAACAACAGAACCTGTACAGAACCAAACAATTTTACTAATCTTTTCAAACAACAGAACATAATATAAAAACAACTCCGTATGAGTCACCCGAGCCGAAACAATCGAGAGTATTAAACAACCGTTCTCAACAATATCCATATCGGACTATAACAAACAACAACGACACACCTTTTATCGTTCATTCTTCGGAGAGGCGTCTCGATTCAGGTATAGGGGAGAGGTGCCGCGTCGACGGGGTCTTCGTGGACGGTGTCTTAGGGCTCTTGTGGTCCGACTGCGGCGGCGTCGGCGGGTAGATGTGTTCCGCGTCCTGCGAGGAGCCCGCGGTGTCGGTCTGCGTCGTCGATTGTTCTACCATTATCTGGTATACTTTGTCCTGTCGAAATAGATTAGGGTTAGTTCGGTGACGTGTTTTTAGAACCATGCTAGGCTATAAGGGTAGATCGATGTGTCGACGGGCACATTCGATAGAGGTCGCGTTATAGAGTGAGTAGACGGCTGTACTCACAAACATGTCGAGCGTGACGTTGTGCGACTGTATGCGGTGGCTCTCGTCCAGGTTGAGGTCGGGACAGATGAGGTCGAGGCCGGCCCCGCGCTGCACGAACTCCCCGTCGCCGCCGCGCACCACGCACACGCCGCCCTCGGCCCGCACCACGCCCACGAAGGGCGCCAGCCACCGCCAGCACGGCTCCAGCGCCTCCCAGCTGTAACCTGCGCCACCACGCTTACTTTTAGAACGCTGTTTTCGTTTCCATAGTCGTTTTTTACAGGCGTCTGAAGCGAGTAACTTTCGTATTCTTCGCTTCGCACGATTCCTCATTCGTGGTAATAGAATGTTGACGGTTTTGGATTAGTAGAGCATGATAAAACACAGTAAATTCAATAATTTCTCAACTTAACCGGCATCGATTAATACGCGATACGCGCGACAATTATATTACGTATTTCTATTGTTAGTGACTGTGTGCGAATAATACTAGTGACATACCTGACACCCTCATGGCCACTTCTTTGCTGAACGCGTGTGCCATCGCCGCCGCCGCGACTGCACTGTACGGGAACAGATTCACGTCCACGTGTAGTACTGCTAAGTCTATTAATTGTCCACATATCACAAATTCTAGGGAGGAGTATTGAGGGAACACGAACGTGTATCCTCTTAAAGCGTTTGCGCCCACGTCACTTTCGCCGAGAAGCCTGCGTTTAGCGCTTCTTCCTTCACTCGAGAGCTGCATGTAAACATTCAACCAGCTGTTTATAGTGATAGGTGTTATGCTCCACGATAGTATCTTGAGTATAAGAAGCTCTTCGAGTAGGATTTCGTCTGTGGTGCAAGCACCATCTGTGACGTAGGCAAACTCTCCTATTTTCGGTGGGTACACTTCTTCTACTTTCGCAGCTATGAAAAGACACGTGATACCTGGAATTAAAGGTTTTTATTTAACCTTTGTTTGCTTAAGATGATTGCAGTTTGTATGTTTTGATGAGAATTTTCTATAACGATATTGTTTAGAATGTGGTTTGGATTGATTCTTGTGTGGTTTGTAGTTAATAGTACTTAATACTGGTTGTCATTATATTGTTCTAGGTACTTAGTTTGTTTGTGTTATCTTATTGTTTCGTAGCATGCATGTTTGAAGAAGTGTTTTACCTATGAGCTGCAACCGGCCCTTTTGTACGTCCGCCGTATTTGAAAGATATCGGTCCACATAGTCCACTGTGAGATGAAACGTTTCTCTGTGTAATTTGTATACTTCACATACCTGTGGAGAGAAAAATATATTATTAAGCTAGGTTTTTACAAGTTATGATCTAGTAATATAGTACTGGTAACAGCTCTTTGTGCAAGTTTATGTGCTTTTAAACTAATCCTCATTTCATTTTAATGGCATATTGTTCTTTCGCTTGTTTAGTGGCCCTGCTACTAAAAAACTTTTCGAGAGGCCTGAAAGCCTGTTAGCCTACCTAATCACACCTCTACCTACGCCTTAAGTACATAGTCACGAAGCTATGAACTACAATTAAGTTTATTGTCTTAGAGCTAGAGTTATGTCCCGGACGTGTTAATGACTGTAGCGAGATTAATTCGGCTAGCATACATTAAGTGAATTAGTTCCTTTACTTCGTTCCTGTTCAAATGACGCATCTTCGTCTACTTGTTTATTAATATCAATTAGTTGATTGTTTTAAGAGCTCTAGTAGACTTACAAAATTGAAGCTTTTTGCAGATGATCGTTTGTTTATACGCTTCAGTAGGCTTAACTAAATACTGACCAAATAATGGCAGGTTCATATGCTTAGCTATGCGATATCGCTGTATTTTATAAAATGTTCATTGGCTATGACAATGATGAAATATAACAAATTATTTTTCATGTGTTGAGTTTAGCTTTTAAGGCAAGTTCATTTAATAAGTGGCGTCATTAGTGTAAAGTCCCTATAGGTGTTTCTATCTTACATTTCGAAGTGTGGTAAATATATGTGATTTCATTTTAAAATTAAACTAGTCACTTAACATTGAACTTGCTTATAATATTTAAGTGTACTTAATTAGAGGCTAGATTTACTACTTATAGACAGCTATTGGTTACATATCTAATAGATAAAGGTGACGATTTGTATAAAAAACATGACTATTTTCTACTTGTTAAGCTAACCGATAATTATAGTATATTAAGTGGTGAATCTGGTTATAACTATCCTATACTCTTAACCTTATGTAACCTCTAGTTGTTATTTACGTGACTCACTTAGGAAGTGATTATTTATACTTAATGATAATAATATAACCACAATACTATGATTGGTTATGTTTTAACTAATCAGTGCTGTTGTTTCCCTGTTGGCGACGAAATAGGATAAAACAAAACAGTGTTTAATTAATTTTAATGTTAAACGTTGGTTTACTCAAACAAAAAGGAAGGTTTAATATAATACGGTTTTTAAAAACTAATGAATGGACTTTAGAAATATATAAATATATCGCTTGAAGTTTAAGAGTGCGCTAAATGATTGTGTCAAATCTGACTCGTAAATCAAAACATTAGAGCGATTAATCGCGACAGATTTGAAATTTGTAGGGTTAAAGTTTAGATTTACGCAGCCAGTCTCGAGTAATAATCTTATAATGTGTAACAGTTAAATATTGCAACAAAGTAACGAACTGTTATCTATATAATTATATTCAAATCAATAAAGTTATAAACCCGTGGACCCGCACGATTGCATTGTCCCAAAAATATGTGAACGATTTCAACCGAACCGTTAACTCTTATTAGTATTTTAAGAGTTCCGACATAATTATTAAACGGGATAATCTGTGTTGTATACACAATGCACTACGAGGATATTAAGCTTATTTTAAAGTTTATGCGCCTTACATATGTATTGTTATGTCCCCTCAAATTTGAGGAGCAAGATAAGACAATACGAGGTCGTGCTTATTGTTATTAAAGTTTGTTACAATTTAAAATTATAACGGGTAAATAACGTTCAAATAATTTGAATACAAACAGCGGAAATGCAAAACACGACACTCTACACCATGAGACATACAATTGAGGAAAACTACGAAATACACGCGTACAGATTCTCCTAATCGAATAGACATCGCAAAAAATGTTTAACGCAAATAAGTTATAAGAACAGTTATTTGCAAGTTCCGGATCGATCGATCGTCAAGAGAATGCGACGAAATTGAATAAGTTTAATGAACCTTACCGACAAAAGTGCTCTTCACTAACAAAAACGTTTAGTTATGAATTACGAAAGTCTACTGTAAAGAAAACACGCAAACGAGAAACTGTCGACCTCTAAATTCAAATGAAGGCGGTTTCATCTTTCTAATTCATATTTTCATAATAAATTAAAGTTACTCCAACCACTAGGTATCATTCAAGAAATGCAGTGACAATGACTTGAATAATGACGGTATAAATTTATCCTCGTGAAAGTAGCTCTAAGATTCATAGTGTCTGATACAAAGAGAGGGCTCTTTAACATCCATGCCATCGCTCAGATTAAAACGGGTAATTAACACATGACAAGTCCCTTTGAAAACGCAAGCCCTTAGATTAACTTATGACCGAAATGTTAATAGGTTAAGCTTGTGACAGGTTCAAAACGCCCCGGCACGGTTTACGATGACGTCAAATCGTTCTCGCACCTTGACTATTATGACGTAAAGATACTTTACCCACATTAGAATGTAGGTAAATCGTATTTAGTTTTTGACGCGTGGTTTTTGCTATAAATAAACTTTCCCGTCACCCGTTAGACAAGAGGGTTAGTATCATATTATGGGTGGCGACTTGGCCAAGTATTCTGCTTCTTCATGCTAGTAAGACTAATATCTTTTGCTGTTATAAAAATATGACTTATCTAATTTTAAGCCAAAAGTAATAGAGGGAAAGCGTCTTACAGTCTGAAAGATTTTCCAAAAATAAGGTTTTTCATTTCTGTGCTTTCATTATTTAAATCGATATCCCAAAAAATCTAGCGTCTGATCAATCAATTTATAGCAACACTAGGTGTCTTAGCGACAACGAGCAGGCAACTGTAAAACTCCAATTCCTAGGTCAGCCATAAAACATAAGCTCCAGATCTAACATTGCTTTTTTTTATAAGCCAAGCATGCAATCGCTATTCCACAACGAGATTTCAAGTTTTTGTTCAAAGCCTCTGACTAACTGCCTCTTAAAAGCTTTGAGAAAGACGAGCTTAAAAAGAGAGCATGATACGGCTTAAATATCTCACAAAAACTACTTGTTTTTAAGTTCACAACTGCGGTACACGCGGATGGTCCAAATGTTCATTAATTTAATGGGGATTTCCAATGTTATATCCCCAATAAATATTATTACTTACGATCGGAATTTCTAATATCAATAGTAGGTTTAAGTCAACGTAATATTGAAAGTAAGTTCTATTATCTTGTGACTTTTATTTGTGCCTCTGTTCGATGTTGCACATAACAAATTCAAAAGGCATCAGAGGTTAACAGTATAGAGATCAAGGTTGTCGATCGCATTACATTTTATTGGAACATCATCGACGACTGTACCGAGAAGTATTCACTTAAAAACTTTAATCTGTGCAGTGTTATCACGTGCGTACAATAGTGTCCCACTTTCACAACAAATTAAATTAGTACCTGCACTGTACTCGAACATAAATATGCTTCTTATCTACTGAGCTTTGCTTCGAGTTATGTTTAAGTTTAGTAGTGTGTCACATGTAAAACGTATTGCATATTTAATGCTGACATATCTAGGACAATAGGCAAAACTGCGTACAAATACTATAAAATGTCTTTATCAAATAATCATTTTGGCGAAGGTTAGCATTTATTTACGTCACACCTAGTAATAGAGTATACAAAGAGCCTGAATTATTTGGCATCCAATCTCTCTTTTAATAATAGAACCGTCAACTGTACACGCGGTTGCATTACCCAATGCAGAACCAGGAAGAATAATAGACAAAAATCCGCTTAAAATGACGCGGTCATTGGCCCCCATGGACATCTCGATCCGTGGGATTACTGATGCGTTGACGACCTTGTAAAAACCAATTAAATCTTACTAACATATCCCAGATATTGCCGTCAAATATTTATATAAAAAATAAACGATGAAACACTGCAAGTGCTGAATTGAAAACGCGTTGGTTAAGAGGTCAATGTACACAGCAAAAAAGAGGTCATCGACCCTTTTATTACATCACTTTCATACATGTGCAGTTGATGAAGTTTTCTTACCTTCTCCAGTTAAAAATTCACTGAAATGCCGCATGGAAATATAACGAAAAATTTGCAAAAGATTAATTACTTTGGCATTGTTTTTGTAACCATTATCACACACTCAGTCACACATAGAACATCTCACAACTATAATTATATGATAATTTCATGTCTGTAATTTGTCTAGCTATTAATAGACCTGGAAATCCACAAAGTGACTCAACAAGTGCACATTCCATAGAATTATAGAACACAGGATGGCAGTACAGGATCTTATGGGATCTTATACTAATAAGAATGCTGATTAAGGCACTAAATTTACCCAACATTCTGTTTAATATGTTTGCACTGTAGTAAAAAGTGAAGGCCACTTCCTGTTCTACATCCTCATAGATAACATATCAAATAAAAAGCTGTCTTACCTCATTCAACCAGTCCAGTAGGATAGCTCTCATCCTCAGTTGTAGATTGGGATGATTGTCAAACATATTGGGGTTCTTCTTATTACTAGATCTAGCATCACATTCACACATACTGTTCCAGACATCAGCTGGGTCTGCCCAGGACAACCCCGGGAGAGGGCACTTGCGTTTTGGCAATAATGGGCAAGGGATTTTGCTTGTGCTGAAACATAACTTACTGGTTAATATTTACAAATCTGTTAGACTAAAGTTGAGTGTCCTAAAAATTTGGCTGGATTAAATAGAAGTCACCACTGTTATATATTTCCTAGACATTGCTTTTTATTAATATTTATAAGTTTCCTAATAGCTTCCAATAACTTCCTAATTAGGTAAAGACTTTTTGATAAAATAAGTACTGTTATGCTGTGCGATTTGTTGATTATATCCTGTGGTATAAGTAGAATCTTAAGCTGTCTTTGATCTGTATAGTATTGTTTGTATTCTGTGGGATAACTTCAAAGAAATGGTATATATTTGTCAAAGCAACTCACCTAGGCCTTTTATTAGAATGTGGTGTAGACTCGCCTCTGGCCACATTTTCCAAGGGGCTCAGTACACAATTAGGAAGGTCAGAAATACTAGGTGGGCTTAAAAAACTATCAGGGTTATAGTCTATGTCTGTGTACACACTCCTTGGCTGGTCAATGTTCCCATACTGGGAACTCTCATCATCACTAGAGCAAGAGGATGACTCTACTACTACATTGTGTGCTGGCTGGTCTAGGAGCTCCTCTTCAAGTACCGATGAGATCTTCATCGGTGGCATATTCTCAAGCTACAAACATCATACATAGTTAAGTAACACTGCAAGTTAAACAAACACTCAAGTTCAAGCCCAAATGGTAACAAACCTCATCGTCTGTGGAATCTCTTTTCCGTTTCAAGGTCAAGCGCTTTTCACTGGCTTCACAGGAGGAACTGCAAATGTATGTAGGAGATAGTAAGTAAACAAAACCCTAATACCAAGGTCAGTATTGAATGTAGGAGCTACTGCACTATACATACCCAGTTTGTGCCATTGTAGTTGGTCTATTTCAACTGGCACTTTATCTCCACAGCCTAAAACATAACCATCGTTTAGTGCATGAAGCAATTATACTGATATTTACTGTCTAAGTTTAGTTATAATGGGCTAAAATTACCGCATGTCATGTTCAACTTGCAAATAGGGTTATGTCACTTGACAACCGTAATTGAGGGCATAATTCCAAATTTATCATAAAACACATGCATTCTATTTTAATATCGAGCTCCCTAGGAACGCCTAGACAGTATAATTATAAGATATTTAACCGTAAAACACCCTCTAAAGGCAATGGTTCCCGCAGCGTGCCCCCTGCTGATTGGCGGGAGAATTTTTTTCAGGGGCTGTTTTAAGGAGGAAATTCAAACTATATTCGCATATTTAAGTGTTTTACATTCACTACAATACATTAACTTTCATTTAGTGCTATAAAAATATCGAAATACATGAATCAGCTGCGTTAAAAAATGCCACGAATCCGTCACAATCGCGCGCGAAATTCTCCCGTCAGCGCCATTAGACACGTCGCAAGCTTGGGTTTCTCGGCACATCCACTTATGGAAATTGATAAAAATAGCTTATGGATGATACGATATCCTCACTTTACCGATATATCGTTGAAATATTTCAATTCGAACAGAAATAAATCCTTCTAAAACGACATAACCGTTGACAATATAATTGGCTTGGCTTATCGCCCACCAAAGGTTTATAACCTAATTATGCCTACAAGCTAAAGTTTTCTATAAAAGTGATTTACTGCACATGATATCTAATATCGTCGTTTAATGAAATATTAATTCATAACATACCTGGTCATTCACAAATTATTCCAAAATGCACAAAACGTAATTTGCTCTTGTACTAGATACGATGTAGCAACTTTCAACACTTTTATGATGGATTACACCGTATTTTGATCACATTTGAGGCTATATTCACTGAATATACATAAAAACTTTACACTTATTGGTAATAACTTATTTTACATGATACTTTTCAGCTTTTCACGGCTCGATAACGCCCGGCTTTCCGCGCGAAAATGTCGCGGTAAAACTTTAGTACTCAGCGGGTTAACTATTGACTAACTTCATGTTTGTTTCTTCTGAAAACGATACGTCAGTCACAGTAAGTATTTCGTTATACGCAGAAATTGTGCGTATTTTTAAGTTGGGATCGTTAGTGTTCTTCTCAATAAAACGAATTGATCAACCACACATTATACAAAAATTATTCATAAAGAGACACCAGCATAATGTGTGGCCTGTAAAAAAGCCATAGAATTTAAGGCCGCCTCTATTAATTTTCACATTTTGATAAATTAAATATAACAACACATACAATTTAATTAAAAGTTGACTAAGTCTACAAAATATGTATAAAGACTTGCGGAATAGTAAGATTGTTTAACTAATTCAAAGCGATTACTAATACACGTAACGTGGAACGGAGTGATTAATGAAAACCAACGCTTAGTTTTGATTGGTTCATCTATGCAGCTATTAGCACAGTGCTGCCAAAATAATGAATGAGTTGATTCACTCGCTGTTGGCATCCATTAAAACAGCTAAGTTCATGTCGCAACTCAGCTGGGCGCCAGCTGATAGAAAATTGAGCGAGAAAAGTCAATATAGGTGCGCTATTTCAGTATTGATAACGTGGCGATACGGTGACACATTTATGTATTATGTGAACGGCAGGTGAATTTACCGTGAAGATATTGGTCAAATTGATACAATGGCTGTTCAAAACATTGCTGTGAAATTGTGCGGTGTGTTACAAGCGCAAAGCGAAGAAGGTAGATAACATTCATGTTTCTTAGCTTTATCGAACATATTTTCGACTATAATGCATGTAAAAGCGACAAGCGTTTAAAATAGTGCCTGCGATCGTTTTGCAAACGTATTTATGTTGATTTTGACACTATTTGTTATGAATTTACAAACGATTGTAAATGTGAAATTTGTTGTAAAATCCAATTATTTGAATAAGTTAAGTACTGAACTATCTATATTTATAATTGCAGAGGTAACTGCTCGAGAATGGCGGCTTCTAGGACAAGAACAGGATGGTTCACAAGTCTTGAATTGGGTATCAGATAAAGACAGCAAAGAGATACTTAACCTCGGTGTTTATACCAATAAAAACAAAAATTTGATCACACTGCACACTTTTGAAGAAAAGTTGAACATTATACAGGCTTCTGTGAATGCTACTCATACATTGATTGTTTACATTGTGAAGAAACTTGTGAGTGAGGATTCTGAGGTTAAAGAGCCACTGTACTGTCCATATTTGGTATGTTTGCTGCCTGATAGTGACAGGACACCTGTGGAAGTAGAGGTGGCTTCAACCAAGCAGATTATGGTGCAATATGTGTATGGGAAGAGCACCAAATACAGTCCGGGAATCAGAAATGATAGATTCTTGCTGTTTAAGCATTTGGAATGTAAGTAATTCTAAACTTAATGAAACACCTTTCTTTCTATCAGATTTAATCGATTTACTAATTTCAAACAAGTATTTAATGTTTACTTATGGAATAATTATTTAATGCATAGTAGATGTCTTTCACAATCCATGCAAGTAATTGGTAAAGAGGTATTTACAAATGGAAAACCAAGACTAATATTTCATTGTTTATTCAGCTGGTGTTTTCTGACTTCTATTTAACTTTATCAATAATTTTTTCATAAAATTTCAACACAAGAGTTTTGTTTCTTTTTGTACTGAAAATTAATAACCAAAACTTATCCAACAGCTTTACTAGTCTCATATAACATACTTATTGACAGTTAAACATAAAACTCCTAGTTAATATTATTTTTATTTCAGGTATAAAGATTTATCGCACCCCAATGTTCTTGAATGAATGTGATGATGGCACTGACAAGTGGGGCTTTGATGGCATCTACCCTGAACCAGAGAAGATTGTGAAAGTGTTCTCATGGGCTCAGTGGGATTGTGTTAATCAGGTAATTATCATTATATAAAACCCATAGTCCCACTACAAGTTGGAATTTACTGCTCTTCAAAAATCTATATTATTCTATATGGCTGTTAATAGTACTGTTAGCTATTTAATATCCCAAATTTTGATAATCTAAGCACTATTCTACAGTTTCTTACTATATAGAGACCTTAATATAACTTTATTGTAGCTGAATTGTTAAAATTTTGTCTAGAGATTTTTGTGAAGATCCCAGTATTAAAAAGAGTACATTTACTGCTATGTACATTTATATTTGAAGACATTTTTATATTCTCCTGCTCCTAATAAATGTTTTATAGTGTTTGAAGTAAATCTTGTAATAATTCTAATTAAGTACATAATCCTAACTTAACACATTGCGGACTCACAAGTACTAACTTAGTGCTAGCAGAACTGTTGACTCAATCAAACATTTTTTCTATTGTATTTTGCAACTGACGCAATATTCTTATCAGTAAATACATAACATCAAACTTTAAAACAGAAACTTCCGAAAAGTGCGGGAAACAACTAGGATTTGAACTCTCGCCAGTTATCGCGGTTGCGTTCGGATACCGCAAACCACAGGGCTATCGCGACTTCCTGAGAATTGTTAAAATTAACTATCACTATCTTTGAAAAGCCCAAATTGTAAATTAAAGCTATTCTTATGTCGAGCCTGGATATATTTTCGCTACCTAATCATGCTATTAGCAGCTACCGTATACCTATGATTGAAATAGAGTGTACTATTTAAAACATGGCGTAATAAAAAATGTAGTTTACTAGGAACATTCCTACACTTTCTAATTTTGTTCCGTACTATTGATATCCCGCGACATACGATAGCTAAAATATTATTTTATACTGTTATGACAAGATATAAAATTTATTATCGCATCCACGTCGCGGAGAGTCTTTATTTTAATAATTTATGGAGGAACAAATACTTACTTTTTAAAAATTTAACACAAGTGTGACATTATTTATTTAACGTACTGTTACCTATACAGTTGTAATAGAAAATTATACCTACCTTAGTTATAAATCTAGAGTAAACATAAGTACCTACCTACATGCATAAAATCACGCCTTGTTCCCATAGGGGTAGGCATAAAGTTCATAATTATTAAATTAATTATATTGTTTCGTTTTAAATACCTAGTTCGTAAATTTGTAAATTAATTATTTAAAATTGGCTAAATCTAAAAGGTTTGAATTAAATGGAGGTAGGTTAGAACTGTAAAACTATGTAACTAGGAATTAAGTAATCCTACATGTGTTACAGTAGCCTGAAACCTTTAAAACGAACTATTTACCTAGGTATTAACTTCGTCTGCTAAATCGCATTATCGTTTCAAGGTATTATACTACATCCACTACCGGCCGCCTACACAGAGTTTTGCAGAAGGTGAAGAAGTGAAATCGCCTTCAGAAATGACCCCAACGCTCTCCGCCTTTCAATTCCACGCTGACTTGCCACACGAGACAGTTGTAAGTATTGCAAATATTCAACAATGATTTCTTATACCTAGTTGTTGATCTATTGTCACATTGGACCTTTCGAGTTTCGACATCGGAGTTTAGGCGGGAGTCGCAAAGCTATTGTTGGAGTTATGTCGTCATTATGGAAAAGATCTGTAAAATAGTTTGGTAACGTGCCCGGTATAGACGCACCCTCTATAACATGGTACTAACCATAACTTGACTAACATTGTATATTTTCGCGGGTTTCATACACCCCTGCTTACAACTTTGGGTATAACAGGCGTGATGCTTTAAATAAATTTATAATCAAAGAGACCTGTTATTCGTAATTCAGGCCTCTATTCGAAGTTATTTTGTAAGATAAGTAATTAGTACCTAGACGCTAGCGGCAGATTAGCAACGGCATATGAATGACGGACCGGAAAACGACAAGCTCAGACGCAACCAGTTCATAGGTTGTTGGCATTTGAGAGGATTCGCTACGCATAAATGTCGGGTCTGGTGGTTGTCAATGATTACAACCACTGTTGCAACTAGTATCAAAATTAAAACGGCGTGAAGATGCGGGTTTAAACGGCATTTTACGGCCCTCTAGTTTAAACATTAGTTCGAATGCTAACTTAAAACCCCTGCTTAGTGGTTAACATCCTCTTAATACACGCAACTTTGTTTCTTTCACTCCTTAGCAAAATGAAAAAGAGAAAACATATTATAGTAGCTTTTTAACTAAACTAGGTTTGTAGTGTGTTTATGAATAAGAGGGTAAATCTTTACTTCGTAATTGTCCTGCACAAACATTTATATTTCTGGCACATTAAATTTAGAAATCTAATTCACAACATTCACACTTATCTATTATTAGATTCTATCTCTGAAATCACCTGCAGTCTAAATTAGTTTTATACCTGTTGCCTCGTCGTTTCGTGAATCAAGATCACTATCTATTGTTTTTAGATCGGTTGCAAAATAGTGTTATACCTAAGTACCTACCTAGAGTTTGATTTCTTAGTAGAAATTATCTCTATTTGTAGTTGAAGAGATTATTTCTGACCTGATTCTGATCATACCTGTTTAAAGGTGCACAAATAAAGATATTATTAAAAAGTATGTACGATAACAGCATATTGAGTTGTCTTAAGTTGTAGAGCCGCTCCACGTAAAACTTACGGCAGTAACATAACATACGAATTTCATTTGGTGATGCAACTTATTACCTTTTGACAATTTATTTCATTGACCTACATGGAACATTAAGAATTCCCTCTTTGTTCAGGATGTGTTAAGACAGTTAACGGTCTCGCTTCTCGAATTTAAACACAATTTAATATAACGAATTTAATCACTGCTCGGTTAATAATGGGTACCTACAATCTACATACAAAGCGTCCCTCCGCATTCTGGCGGGAACATATGACAGCTGTCAGAAACATTAACGGTAACATTCGTTCAGTAACATTATATTATAATAAACTCTACAGTAGCGCAGTAGTATGGAGTTAATTTTTACATAAAAATTTCGCCCGTTAGCTAAACATCCCCCTGAGCCTGCCGCACGTGTCGAGCTCGGGCGAGGGCGCGGCGTGCGGCGCCTACGAGGACGACCCCATCCCGCTGCGCGTGCACGACTGCAGCCTCGACCTGCAGATCGTGTGCGACCAGCGCGGGATCCTGTGCATCTGTCACCACTACTTGTATAAGGTAACTACTTCTATCAGCGATTTTTTTATTTTTTATTTGTTAGAGCCCTGCCTCACTAGGACGCCATGGCGGCGTTAATATTGAAATGTCACGTTGCCACACCGTCGCCACGTGAGTTAGATGACATACATTTCAATATTATTAACTGCTTGGATACGTAGCCAGCGAGGCAGTGCTCTTAGGAACAGCACATAATTTTAAATATCGAACTTACATTTCACACAGATGGCCAATTACAGGTCTTCACCACTAGCTATAAGATAATTAAATAAGAAGTAAACATCGTTTAAAATTGTGTAGAAACTAAATAAAATAACACAACTCTAATATATGGTCCCATTTAAAAGAACTGCCTGATTAACTTTAAACATTAAATTTCCCTAAAGAAATAAGTAGTTAATGTTAAAGCGATTAGTGACAATCTTTCAAATCAATTCAGTTGTTTAGAGATTGTTTAGGGGCTATCAACCCTTTGAAATGTTTTGTATATGAATCATGCCTGTTTCTTACGAGAAGAGGCTTGCACAATTACATAGTCGTCAAGTATAATTTGCAACCGTGCTCTTTGCTGACCGTATTTGCTTATAAGTGCTGACATAGAAGTTCCGCACATTGATTGAGGTTGACTTAAGACGACAGTAATTTTGTAAGTAGATATATTCTACTTGTCTTGAGTAACTAAATAATTTATAATCTCAATCATAATCTCAACATTTATAGACTACTTCCGTAGCACAGTGGTTTAGGCCACCACGCCGCTACCATTGCGCTGGAAGTTCGTGGGTTCGATTCCCAAACAGAACAACTATTTGTGCGATCCACAAATAATTGTTTCGGGTCTGATTGTACTTTGTGTCCGTTTGTATGTTTGTACAATTCTCCGCGATACAAGAGCAATTCTTAGTGCGGGACTATAGATATAGATTTCAACACAACAAATAACTAGAAACAAAAATGACAAACTAAGTCCGTAAATAATAGTGGGATAACCTAGATGGATGGCCAGACGCAACAATCGACCGAGGGGACTGGAAACTCAGGGGAGAAGCCTTTGCTCTGCAGTGGGACATAGAAACAGGCTAATTAAAAAAAAAGTCCGTAACAGCGCGTTTGTTCGCAGCCTCTAGACGATTCCACGACGTCCCTGGTGATGGAAGACAGCGCCGACCTGAAGGACTCGGGCGTGAACTTCGCGTACTCCATCACGTTGTTACAGCACGGGTGTGTGGTGCACACCGTCGTGCCGGACCTGCCGTGGTCGCTGGCCAAGTCTTTGAGACCTTCGTATACACTATATGCTGGTAAGTGTGCTACTACTTTCTGCTTCTTTTTGATTCAATGTTTTGGACTAGGGACAATATGCTATAGACTTGAATCAACTCCATACTCGTAGATACGATGAAGATTGACAGAAACGTTTCTGAAAGAGTGACCACGAAGATATTGATAGATCAGACTAGAAAGTTTATGTAGTACAATATTAAAGATGTAGAAGAATTTTGGATGGTTTATTTTATATTGCATTTACATAGCAATTATTTTTGTTGACAACATCGATTAACAGCGCAAAGTGTTCTGTTTTTATTTCGTGCCATTATTGCACAGTATAGATTTTACAAATGAGCAATATTGAACAAAAAACTAAGTGGTCGCAAAAACTTTGAGGTATTATCGGGTTTCTTTTTGTTGCTTCATTAAAAGTATAATATCTGCTGCTTAGATACCCCATATAAACCAGTGTTACCAACAACAAATTTCTTTACAGACAACCACCTACTAGTGAACATTCCAATGCTATACACTCAACTCATTGACATCAGTCTGTACCACGAACCTTGCTGTCATATTGTTATACCTATGGACGAGTGCGACAGTGGGCCCTCCCTCGCCCCCCTACTAGGCTGGGGGCCTCACACCATGGTGGACCTTAACACCCTCGACGTGGTCGCCATGGTGGTCGCTGATAAAGACCTTACAGCCACGTTTAAGAGCAATACTGCAATAGAGAATAAACTGGCCATTTTACATTATTTGATACAACATGATGGGAATATGGATTTGGCTGAGGAGGTGAGTATTTTAGTTTCATAAGTCATTTGAACTGTCTAATAAATAAGCGTTGAGTTGACGATTTTAAACTCTCGGTACTTGAATATTGTATAATATGATAATGTAACGGGTCTTAAACGCGGCTGAAAATTAAACGTGCGTATTGTTTTGGACGACTAACCTCCGATTTCTGAATTACTTTAGCGGTGGTTTGTCTATTCAATAGCGTGTTTTTTTATATGAGTTAAAGCGCTATTGAATAGATAAACTACCGCTAAATGTACCTCAGAAACCGGGTGTGAGTCAGCTCGTGACCACGGTCGATACAAATCGATCGAAACGAGTCGAAGTCGAAACGTCGAGTAAAGAAATAAGGTATCCTACTACCTAACCTTTAATTTTCAATCGCGTTTAAGACCCATTGCATTATAATATTAAACGATGAGTTGTCTCGGTTGTTATCGACTTTATAGACCTAAGTAGGTTTAATAAGTTTTAATACCTACCATAAATCAACCATCTTGCACTGCCGCACTAAGCTAGACCAGTGAGTAAGTCTTCAGGTTAGGGGCTTCAAGGGCAGCTTTGTTTAAGTGTGTTTTTTTTTACCGAAGTAGCCGAATTCTTGCCTATATTTGCAGCTATTGTGTTGTTACCGTGAAAATTTCAATAAATATTAGCATTTATATCTAATTTTAGTATGAAGAGGTAAGCAAAAACGGACCTAACTAACTCAAACTATTCATCGGCAGCTTATATCATGGATGTGCGTGAACCAGCGGGACGGCTTCGGCGGCTTTCAGCGCGTGATGCAAGAGTACCTCATCGGTACTACATACGCCGTCACGCGCCGCTCGTTACCTGCGTCTGCGCTCGGTCTCATGAAGATGTTGCCTTTTACTCAACATCTTAAATTCGCCGATGTTAAGGTATGTTCAGTTTTGTGGTTATTGTTTTTTTTTATGAACTGTATATCTGATGTGTATTTTAACAGTTTTGTTCTACAATCAGCTGCTTTAAATAAAATTAAAAAAATTGTATTATTGAAATCACGAATGTATTTTTTTTAGACCTGTAGCTCGATTCTGTACACTCGATACTAACGTCACGCTATCGAGTACCATACATTGCTATCGAGCTACTCGTTAGAAAACCGGCAGCAATCCGGCAGAGAATCGCAAGCTATCGAGTATCGAAAACATGACATGTATCGACTAACGTGAGTCAAAAAAGATAAAAAGATTCGTTCAGAAAATTTGTTCTCTAAATTAAATTTTATTGGCAATAATTATGTATGTATAATGTTCGATATTATATTATATACTGGATAACATATGAATAATATGTGGTATTATTCTCATAAATAATTATTATCGTTTACGATAAGCCGTATGAGTAAAAATTTAAATTGATCAATAATACAAAATATCGTACCTAATTCATGTTGTTCAACGAAACATTAAACACAAAAAAATGAATCAGTGTCTACTTCTTTTGCCTTCGTTGAAGCAAGCAAAGGAAACAATACCTATACAGCCTCGTCTTCCTAAAATATTCAATATGGATTATTAAAATAATTTAATTAAATTAAAATTAATAGAAAACATATTATCTTATTTGGACATTCGAATTTCGAATTGGCTTAAGTGCGCTCCAGCTAATAATAATATATTATTTTAAATTCATTTTATTTTTTTGTTTGTGGAAAATGGCGCCAAGAACATGTTATTGCAAAAATCCGATAGGGGCGCTGATCAATTTTCTTAATTCTTATACAATTTTTTTCGATAGCTAGCGGTAGTCGATACCCGATAGTTGTACAGAATCGCGCTACTGATCATCAGTCGAATCCCTATGTGGTATTGGTGGTGACTGATAGTGTCGTGTGGGGTCAGGTCCGCTCGATGTGCGTGTCGGTGAGCGCGGAGCCGCTGTGGAACAGCGCGGCCGTGGTGCTGGCGCCGCGCCAGCGCGTGCTGCAGTTCGCGGAGGACGTGTGGACGCGCGTGTGGGCCGCGCTCAGCGAGCCCGCGCCCGCCCGCCTCGCGCCGCCCAGCGTGCTCGCCAAGCTGCGCGTCAGCCTGCACTGCTACCAGGTACTCCTCCGTACACGTACACTCTGATGCAGATACGCGAAATCGTCAACGGGGTGAAAATTCATAACAATGTATTTGTTGCAACGGTGAACTGACATTCAAACAAGATTAACCCCCGGTATTTTTTTTCAGCGTTTTTATTTTAATGAGTTTAAACGCTATTGAATACATAAACTACCGCTAAATGTACCTCAGAAACTGGGGGAAAGTGTGTTTTTACTGATCGATGGTATTATTTCGTCAGCCCGAGGCTCTATCTCGCTGCAGCACACCCTTGTCCCCGGGGGCTCCTCCGCCACCGCTGAGTGCGCCACAACGTCGCTCGTCTATCGGCACGGGGCAGGACTTGTTGCCGTTCTTTGAACTCGACGTGTGCACTGCCAGCAAGCAGGAACATATCATAGCAGCTGTAAGTTACTGTTTTATTTGTTCAATAGGTATTTAAATAATGAAGTTGATGAATGTGGAAGGAGTAAACTCGTATTGCAGAAATGTTGGTATATTATTGAAGTATAGTCGTCTTTAATATTTCTTTAGATTTTTCTAGATTACTTACAAAAATGATGTACCTAGTATTTGCGTAAGGAAAATGACTGAGTTAAGAAGTATAGTTGGTAGAAATAGATATCGAGAAAAAACAAAATCACTTTACTGAACATCTAGTTTTGCGGTAGATTATAAAATTAAGATGTACTTTTCACGCGGCCGGATCAGAATCTTCGGGAGGTGAGCGTGCATTTAATGCGCGAATGTTCGGGAGGGGGAGGGAGCGGGGGAGGGGGAGGGAGTGGGGGAGGGGGAGGCGTGCGGGGCGTGGAGAGTGGAGTGCACGCTGTGGCCACGCGCTGGGCGGCGGCGCAGCTCGATGCATCCCGGGCACTGTGTCGCGCACTCACACGGGCCCTCGCCGCCGCGCCCGCACACAACCAGCAGAGAGGATTCTCCTTCATGTATGATGGAATAATTATTGGGGTTGTGTTGTTTTGCTGCGACCGCGGTAGGCTCTGTGCTGGGGCTAGCCAAACAGTAGTTAATAGAATTGTAGCAAATAACAATGCGCCTGAATATCGGAGCAAACCGTTGTTGGAAAAGCAAAAAATAAAAAATCAGACATAGGACAGGTGACGGTACGAATGGACGAAACGAACGCCATCGTTGTTATTTCTCCGCCACCCGCATTACACTATATTCAGGCACATGTAGTTCTATAATAATAATATCTACATACAGTTCTATAATAATAACAGCTTCACTGTAGTGGTGCTTCTGCTTGCAACAGCATCTGAATACACGTTGCGTTTTAGTAGCAGCACTAAAAGCTCCCTAATTAACGAAACTTATGCTAAAAGATATACATGAATATCTGTTTGGCTAACCCCACTGTAGATCAGGCCATAGTGTGTTTTGATTTTGTTTGGTTGCAGCCTCTGATTTTATTTTGCTGTCCGCTTCTTCGATATTCTTTTGTGGTGTTGCCAGTCATATTTTGGTTGTCATTCGTCTTTTGTTTTGGTTTTCAGTGGTTGCTTTCATTTATTGTTTTTTTTTTTCTATTTTACAAAGTTTTTTGTCGGTGATTACTTTTCTGACCACGTGAACGAATTTCGGGTGCTAATTTTTCATCTGTGGGTTTAATATCATTACATTAATTTATCTAACTTATAAAATGATTTTTACGCCCAGGTTTGACATAATTTCGTAACCGAATACTTTCTAGATACACATTCAATAATAAATATATTATGTGTGATTACATAATAAAAAAAACAACTTTCCGATATTGGATTAGCGTTTTGAGAATTATTGTACCTGCAGCCTCTACATAAATATGTCTTTTTTATAATTCCAGAGATGAGATGGAGCCGACCCACGCGTTCATTCTGTTCAAAGTACTGGAGCAGTACTACTTGGCGGCAGACTCCATAGCGTTCCCTCTACCGCAAGGATTCAGTTCGTTCTTCACGTACCTCGGGTATCGCACGCTGCCGTTCCACTCGTTCGTCCAGTACGTACATCGCAACGTGTTCGAACTACAGATCGATGTTATGAAAGCTATTATCGCTTGTAAGTATATGTTTGTAATGATTTTATTATAATGCGGTTGATGTATTTTTCGACGTTTGATCTGTCTGAAGACCAGTTCTGCCGGGAAGCTTTCAAGTGTTACGTTGCCATTGTTGTCAAAACTCTTATTCTGAAACTTTGTCCCGCATTCGCTATACCGCGTAAGTTTGTTAGGATTTATTTTTAGTACTTTTAACCTTAGAAATTTTCCTTCGAAGACGGACGTAGAGTAAGACATAGTATATGCGAGCAGATGCTATTTCATATAATTACGACAAACAATGAAATTGAAAGATCACTTTATCGTTTTCCAGGCAAAGATGACGAGAACAAGGCCACAGTGAACAACAAGCTGCGGCTGATCCAGCTGGTGGGCGAGGGTCGCGCGCGCCGCGCACTGGCCGCGTGGCCGCACCGCGCCGCCACCGTGCTGCGCGCGCGCGACCATGCTACTACACTGCTGAGTGGTGGCGGGGCGGCCGGACACCACGAGCAGACCAGGCACCGACCGGTTAAAGATACTGGTAATATATACTAGCTACTATTTGGTGAACTTTCAAAATTCATGCTAAATGGGATGGTAGAATTTATAATATCCATGTACGAGAGATAAAAAATACAAAAAAATAACAGATGGTTGGGTGTTTATTGCTTACGTGCGCGATTTTAGAAAAATAGTTGATTACTATTAAAACATCTTCTTACTATTATCAAATCCAGGCAGAGACTAGGAGCTTGTCTTCTAGAAATATTAGAATTCATGTGTCCCAATTGTCACACGAATATCGGGGCAAGCCCTATTTCGAATTTTTGAATACAAAACCAAAAATTTGCTGCTAAACCCATTATAAAATGTTTTCAGGTATAGCAGCTCTTCCATCGGGCGAGCGTCTGTCTCCATTAGACACATTCCTGGACCTGCTGACGGCGAAGGCGAGCCTCAACGAGCTGGACTTTAACCTCATCATAGAGGCGACTCTTGCCTCCGTGCAACAGGACACAGCTGCTTAGAATAATTACAACTCATATTCGAATTTTTGCCACCTAAGATAGGTCTTATCGTTTAAAGGGAAAATACGTGTTAATTCCCGTATTCTGTTATACATAAAACACGCAACGCGAGAGTTTAAAAGTAAGGTTTTTATCATTCTGACAGATTCTCAATAGTAATAGATATGAAATTAGATGGGAATTAACGAATCGGCCACAGTTTATGTAACTTGTGTAGTGTTCATTTCAGTGTAGTATTACGATAGTCATTCTGTAATACGATAGTTTGGAAATTATGATCCACAAAAAATATTAAAATGCCTATTCCAATTTGGGTTCTAGTTTTGTAGTACATAAAAATGTTAGAACATTATCTTATTTTATGTTATGGGTGTGTGTGTCTAAATTATTTACTCCCTTTAGAACTAGCGGTTAATCGCGGTAGCGGCTCGCCGCGCGGTTACAGTTTAATAAATATGCAAACCGCATGAAAATTAGTGGCGTTTAAGTGCGTACAATACAGGCGGTTGCATATTAAACTACAATAGCTGTTAACCGCTCCTGCGGTTAACCGTTAGTGCGTAAGGGAGCTTAATGTTTGTTTACCAAAGAAGTTAGGTTAAGTAATGTGATTATGTTTTTTGTACCTGATGGTATCTAGCAGTATTCTTGCCCCAAAGTGATTATATTTTGTTATTATTTTATTGCAATACATATAAGTACATAATATGAAGTTCTGTTTAGATGTAGCTGACTTCATAAGTTTGCCAGCATTATTGTGCCCACTTGATGGTATAAATCGTTATTTTTTTGTTATTTATGTAGTGATATTTAACATTCCACTATTTCTTGTATAACTGTACTCTTAAGATTATATAACCAAAGCACAAAGACCAAAAACAATTGGCTATGTCACACTATGTGCAATTTTCTAGTGCAATATTTGTCGAAATAAAAGTATGAAAAATAACCTCTATCATTTTATTTATCATTAACATTAATACTAGAAATAAGTTATATCAATTATAGAATGGATTATAAGTGACCCAGTGGGCTCTCTTTTGGCTTTGATCACTCTTGTGTGACGTAAACAGTGATTTATACACTTCACTTGTCTGTGGGTCTTTAGCTACACTATAGTCTTTCTTAGTTTTCTTGTACTGAGGGTCTTGGGCCAGTTCCGTTGGATGAACACGTTTTGACGACCCAAAGTGTCCCCTTGCTTGCTTGTTTGGGTTATACTTAGGCAGAGACAGTGGTATAGTCTCAATTTCTTTCTTCACTGCATTACTTGGTCCTGCTTCTGGTTCCTCCTTAACTTCATTTTCATGTTTAGTCTCAATCTGTTCAACCTCTGTTGATGAAGATGACGAACTTGAAGGTGTTGCCGGCTCTATTTTTATTTCGGTCTTCTCTGTTTTATCTGCTTTGGATTTTTTGCTGCTTTTCCTGCTGGCAACACGGACAGCCATCTTTTCTTTAAGTTTCTCAAGGTCTTCATCAGTTCCATTGAGAACAACTATGTCATTGTCTGTGAATGGTTGCTGGCACTGAGGATAAAATACACCATCATTTAGACACTATTTCAATTACAATATTACATACTTCATGCAAAATCTGACACACATCAATGAAACACAGTTTTTAACTGTTTATTATAAGTAGCATTGGAGGCATTTCTTTTATGACTATCCTCTAATGTTACAAATGCCAAAGTTTGTGAGGACTCTTTCACACTAAAAGTACTGAATGTATTTTGATAAAATGTTGAGATGTACAGGTAGTTGATAGCTTCAGGAAACTTTGTACCCTGAGAAATTTTTTCATGCAAAGTCAGTGCTAAAAGGTTATGATTTTTTAAAAACCTACATAATATTCAGAAAACAATCTCACCATATGACAGAGATTCTGCTTTACTTCTTTCAAGGCTCTCTCAGCAAGCACACAGCCACAGCTCCACAGGAACACAAAGCGGAACTTGCCGGACATCTCCAGGCCACTGATGGGACAGATGTAGGGGGCATTGCCCTCACCAACGGCTCCATCAGTGTGGTCTGTTGCTTTGTATGCTGGGTTCTTAGCCAGGTTCAGATCTTTCAGGTCCTGGTAAAAGAATGAATGAATATTGAAAAGAATGAAACATACATGTTTATTTATTTATTTGTTGCTAACAGCTGTTACATTTTATACATACTAAGAAAATTACATCAGCAGGTTTAAGATAGGTTTTTTCCTGGAAGATTGGCCGGAAGCAGCAAGCGACCGAGGGGACTGGAAGTCTAGGGGAGAGGCCTTTGCTCAGCAGTGGGACACAGAAATAGGTTAGATAAAAAAAAAAGGTTTAACATACAACCTCATAAATGCAAACACAACATGCTAACTTAACAAAATAAAATAATTACATTAACATATTGTTTTAGAAGAAAAGATATATTTTAGGTATGTTGTTATGTCATTTCATTAGTGTTTGGTACAGTAATTTAAAATATAATTGGACTTTCATTACATTACATCACAATAAATATCAAATTCAAGTATTTGGGAATCATCTTCCAATCTCACTGGAAGCAGCTAAATACCAGTGTTTTACAAAGAGACTGTCTGTAATCTGATTTTGACTACTGTTAACGATTGTCAAAGATCTTTAAAAATGACACCCAGGAGCCATAATTTAACGTACCTACCTTCCGAACCAAAAGTATTTTATCTTAATCGCCACACAATGACTGACACTGTGGTTAAACATGGCTGTCTATACTCTATTGCAGCTGCTTGTATTCGCTAGATAAGATAAAGTTTACTCTTACCTTAAGATTCTTAATGTGGTTGATAGATTCAGGTTTGGTTTCTTTGTCGAGCAATGCTTCCAGTACGGAGCTTTTACTGTACAGTCTGCCCAAGCCACACGCAACCACAGGTTCTTGCAACGGTTGTTGAGAAAGCGCACAATTGCGCCATTTGAACGATCGCTCAGCATCTTTGTCTTTCTAAAAGCATAAAGAATTAATAAGCAAGGCACAATGGTGATAAACGTAAGATGTTTACACGATGTTTTGTCTCAAATCTCAAATGTTTTCATAACAATGTTTGTACCTGTTCTGGTTTCTTCTTCATACGCACGAGCTCATCTCGACGCGGAATGGTACCTCCATCGCAACCCATTCTAACTTATTGCGCATATAACAGAAATCAGTATTTTAAATATTCCTGTGTTACTCTATTTCGCAGTTTACTGGTGGTTTACTGAAATGTTGTCCGTATTGATGAAATTAGAAATTATGACAAATATGACGCATGACGTTTGATTGTAGGCCAACCGGGTATGTTATATCATAGAGAGTGTAGATATTATCCGGGTAAACACCCGTTATTCTCGCTAAGCAAACTGACTGACAAAAAACCGGTAAATTCATGACCATATACTAGTACTACATAGTCTATGGCGTTAGGATTTTTTATACTCTGTCAACGTCAAATGTCATTATCCGGAATCAAAACACTCAAACACATGGATGGTAAATTCCTTTAAAAATACGAAGTTTTTATTACATGAAGAGCTTACTGAATAAATAGTGTTAGTTAGTATAAACACAATGCCTGATGTTGAAATGGATAGAGTGCCTGAAAATGGTTCAGACCCAGAAGACAGTGAAGAAAACAACTCAGATGGTGACAATAATTCGGACTCTGGTAAAAAGTTAAACAAAAAGAAGACTAGGAAACGTGGGATTGTATTTTTATCTACTATACCTCCCTACATGAATGTGGCCAAAATACGTGAGATATTTAGCGAATTCGGCGAAGTAGGGAGAATATACTTGCAGCCGAGTGCAAGTGAGTATTTTGAGGTTATGTGTTTGTTATTAAATTTTGAATTCATTTCTGCTAAACTAAAAATACATAAAAGTAATATTACTACACATTTACGATATGCTCTATTGAATAGTTAAATTAATTTTATTTAATTGCTTTTCTTTGCTTTGTTGCAGAGCCAGGTGAGAAACGCAAACGAGTACCTAACCAATTCACAGAAGGTTGGGTGGAATTCCAAAAGAAAAAAGTAGCAAAAGCAGTTGCAGCTAACCTTAACAATACAAAAATAGGCACTCGGAAAAGATCAAGATATTATGACATGATATGGAACATTAAATACATTCCTAGGTTTAAATGGGTACATTTGAGTGAAAGGCTGGCCTATGAGAGAGCAGCTATGAAGCAGAGACTAAGAGCTGAAATATCACAGGCCAAGAAGGAGGCCCATTATCTACAGACTAATGTGGAGAAGAGCAAGAAAATGAAAAAAAAGAAACCTGTAGAAACTGCCGAATAAAACTTACAAAATATGATTTTGAGTTTTATTTATTTAGTTGCATTAAATTTTTGTGAATATTGCACTAACAACCTAATTAAGCTTTAAAGATAACAGTCCAAGCAGAATAACAACATACTATAATTTTTTTTCTCTACAATATTATGTTTTACTTCTGACTAAAATTGATTCTGCCGCTGATTATAGCTTCCACTCTCATCCTCTGCTTGGAATTGAGTGGATCTGGCGTCAACTTCTGTATGTATCGCCTTGATGGTATTGTATGGGACAGGATTCCTTGTGAGAACTCCCGATGAACTCTCACGCCATCAAGGGCATTTGACTGCAGTCGTTCGAAACTGTGCAGCTCCCTCATGAACTGTTTGCGTTGCGCTTCTTTGGCCCAGTGGTAGCGATGACGACATACTACTAGACTGTAATTGAGAGCAAACTTTTAACTTAAAGTTTCCGATAGTTATTTTCGTATGAATATAAAAGATGTAAACACAAATATTTCCTCATTCAATGTGTTTTTTGGTTGCTATTATACTGAGATATTTCACAAAATTATGGAATAAATATTGTAAACATGTACTCACTAGGCTAAGCATAATCTGGAGTATGCGGGGTATATGCTGACATCAGATCTCGCCAGCTCCGGGTATCCTGGGTAGAGAGGCACCCGTCGCTTTTTTACAGTCATTTCAGAAACTTTTTCTTCTGGCTGCATGTTTATAAATCTTTATTGGTACCAGTTTGTGAATAAACTTGATAATGCTATGGCATTGTTGCTTTGGTAACACAAAATGATATTTAATCAATACTGTGATTGTCAAATTGTGTTATCAATTCATTTATTGAAATGAGGTGCTATGCTGTGTGCTTTATTCAAATGAGGTTTAAACTAGGTTAAAGAGAAACGTGAGTAGGTAATGTTTGGATCTTTTCATGCATCATAATATTTAATGCTGACAAAAATATTCTTATGCAAGAATGCACAATCTCAATTTGTTTATCTGAACAGAAACCTTATCAGATAGTGGATGTCAAAAATTAATACTGAAAGTTATGAATGACATATTATTACATCTGACTGTATTATTATTATGTTAATGTTTAGACAATATAGTTTAAGATTTTTCTTTGCTGTAATACCAAATACAGTTAGTAAACCATGAGGAAGGTATCCAACAGTTAATTTTTTTAATAAAAAGCTAAATACAAACCACATAATAAATTAATAACAGTTTTATTGATACAGCATTAATATTAATTCTACTCCGCGGCCATGGCAACCTCTGTGGTTGTTCAGTATTGCTTGGATGTGGAACATTTACTATTATTTACACGGTTCCATCGGTTCAAGAGGAGGCGGTGACCGCTGCTACTCTGCTCTTGCACACACAGTCATTGAATTCATTCACTAGCACTGAACACACTAGAGTTTTGTCGGGGTTTGTACTGTAGCATTGGAGAACCTGGAAATACAAATAATGGGTATATTAGATAAGGTTTTACCAGATATCTTATACATAGAGATTGTTCAGGATTAAAAACTCCTTATAAAGTTGTTTTGAAATAGAGTTTATCTATTAAATAATGCTTTTATTTTTAATTTATTACCTTGTTAACTATCCTCATCTACACTAATATTATAAAGCTGAACAGTTTGCTTGTTTGAAGGTGCCAATCTCAGAATCAGTTTTGAAGAAATATTTTTGTGCTGAATAAGTCTATTTAGTGAGGATAGCTATATAACATCATGCTATAACTAATAGGAGTAGAGCAGCATAAACAAATCCTTGTTAAAATGGGAAAACTAGTCCCCAAGATCCACCGCAGATTGTACTTTATTTGTGTAGGACATTGACAATCAGTTAAAATATTACATTAGCATTTAGTGTCTATACAAGTTGTATATGAAAATATGTTGATGTCCCTCAGGTATAAAGAAAATGGAATCTGTTTTGCCCATCCCATAGTAGGAACAAGATAAAACAATCCAAGTACTTCTTACCTTTGCCTTTTCTTCCTGGCACGGAGCTAACTTAGTAACAACCTTATCTCCCTGCACCATATTGAACAGCTCATTGGCTTCTTTCAGGGTCTTTTGATATTCCAAATGCATGCCGCTGTTAATTTTCTCGTGCTGTCTCTTTAACGATTCAATGCGTTGTGCCCAGTAGGCTTCTTCTGCGGCGTATTCTTGTTGCCGTTTATGATCGTATGGAGGTGGAGGGAGGTACTGTGGCGCCGGCTGCGCTACCGGCTGTTCTGCTTGCTGAAATCATTTTAATCCTGATATTAACACTTTTGTAGAATAATATATGGTTGGTGAAGTCTAAGTTCTTCGAATTTGTACAAGCAAGGATAAAATTACAGTTATGCATTGGATTTGTGCTAAAGCAGGTTCGTTTTCATTGATTTAGGATACAATTTGTAGGTGACTCAAAAATCAATATTTATAATCAACTATTCTACTCGTTTAGCAAACAATAAGGAGGATATTAAGAGAGCTTGTTACACAGGGGCACAGAAACTATAACATTAGAAACACTAACTGGTTTAGTTCGGTATCTATGATGTTGACATCAATTCGCGACCACTGCTACAGCTGAACTAACCTACAACGTCATTCTCAGTATTGATTTTCACTGCACAACACGCCCCTGAACTTGACCCATTTTACACAGAATACTCTTAAAATTATTCTGATGATTCTCTCTCACAATAACACCCTAATATTGTCCTAACAACCGATGACATTGATCTAAATTATGTAATGTAACATCATATTTACTTTTGCATCAAGCTGAGCTTGTATCCGGTCTAACGCTTCTCTCGACACTTGGATAGCATGTTCATTATCAACAGTCACTTTGCGAGTGCTTTGAGATCCCCCCATGTTTATAAAAATGATCTATCCAAATAAATTTTATCGGCAAATCACGTCAAAAAGACATTTTTTGACAATTTGCTATTCGGTAGAATAGCCCAAAGACAACCAACTCCTGCCCGAGTCATAAAGTGTCATAAAGTTTCTACTTTCTATGGTTTGGGGTGGCCATAAAAATAATGGTTTTATCTTGCAGTATAAATTAAAAATAATATTAAAGCCAGTCACATTTTTTAGTAAAATGTTTTTAATTTTATTGAATTCAATATTTTTTTGTTATTCGTTGTGAAGTTACTAGTTCTCTACTAGTACTCCTTAGTTCTAGTGAAAGTTTACACCTAAAAATAATAGATGGCGTTACTTGTATCTAAATTGAGCCAGTAAAGTAACTCCGAGTTTTAGTACGATGGTAAATCCATCGCACTAAAACTCGAAATAAGAAATAATTATTTATATTAAATATTAAATTAGTTTATAACTAATTCAAAAATAATATTCCAGAAATGAGTACGAGTAGAGTTCTATATACTTTTTATCAAGACATAGCCCTAACTTAGTCAATCTGAAAGATTTTACAACCAACAGACCTACCGAACTAGCATTGTTATTTTAAAATGTATAATCCTGATTTATTTTAATATTGGCATGTAAGTAATATTCAGTGCAATCCCCTTCTAAGGTTACCAAGTTAATATTAATACCTAATGCATAATATTAAATGTTAATTAGCAACAAAAAATGTTTTGTTCAACTAAACCCGAATGAGAATACCGGCAACTAATTAAGCCTTAAGTTTGACACAGTGAAGTATTTTGGCGAGGTCTGGGGCTCGAGGCACGGGGCGGCAACAAAAAGTGACCACAATGGCTCACGACCGGTCCAGCCGGTTGTAGCCGCTATCATCCCAGAACGTACTTTCTTCTGCCTGATTGGAACGCGATACTGGTCGCCGACTGAGTTCCTTTTTTTTAATATTTTATTTTTGTTCAGTATTTGGAGTATTGATGTTTTTGTTAAATTAGTTAACTACATATTCGTGTAAGTTCTTGTTTACGTATGTATGGTAAATTTGAAATAATAAATGTGAATATACTTACTTTATTTTAAACATTATTGAAGTAGAGCATAAAGTTATATTGAAAATAAGGCATTTACTAGTTACATGTTTTCTCAAGGTTTAAAATGATAGCGTACAGCTACCATATACCCGTTTAAGATAGCACTTGTATCCATTTACTTTTTCAACTTACTTAAAAGTTAATGTCGTAGGAATTATCTTGAAGTTGATTTGAGAGACCATTAGAGAGGGAGAAGAGACCAATTTAACTGAATTTAAGCACAAAAGTCCGCGGTATTTTAAATTCCAAACTGATTACATTTTGGGATCACATTTTCCTTAAGCTTATTAACAATATCATCAATTTTATTAAAAGAATATATTTGAAAAAATAAGTTACACATTTTTTTTTATATTTCATTAGTTGTGAGCCGTATCGCGTCCGAGTGGCCCGCGCTATCCCTCGCTGACTATTAAGCGGACCACAGAACAGATATATTAAGTACAATACTGTATTTTTTATTGATAACTTACTTCATTATTGAGTATTTTAAAAATACCATAGTCAGTTAAATACTACAATGATAACGTGAAACGATTATTGTGAACGACCATTCTATTCCATTTAATTGTATTAAGATATCTTATCATAAGTACAAGTAACATGATATACCTGCCTACTTTTATAGGTAATTTGGTACATACTTAATCTGTAATAAAAATACTGCAAATACCAGGCCATTCATAGTAATAAAATGAACATAAAGAGCGCGAATTCCGAGCAATATAAAGATCTCCAGTTAAAAATAATAATGGCGGTCTCAAGAGTAACCTACATTCGTGTTATATTCTTAGCTCGTGGAAGTACCGTTATATTTCTAGTTTGATTTCATCTCATTTACTCGCTCCTTAATTCATAATTGCGGTAATAATGAAGTTGGGCAGGTGAGTATGTCGACGGCCGACTTGACATACGGCTTAATTGCAGTTTATGTCTGTGGAGGAAGATTCATAATGTTTCTGGTTTAGGTAAAACTTTTGTAGAGGTATAATATTGAGGAATAAATAGAGATTAAGACAGCCATTAGAAATGGCGTAATTAAAGATATAGATCTGTATTGTGTTTGCAATACTTTGTGATAAACATTACTAGTTATTTTTCATATTTTGCTGTTATTTATACAAGAGATTCTATATTTTAATACGAAGTTGTATTTTAAACTATGACTAACAAAAAAACACATTTTCAATTACAAGAAAATAAAAAAATAATTAGATTGATATTATTTGTTTTAACGATCCCAAATAATTTTTAGAGTTAAATAAAAACATTTTGGAAAATACTTAGTTATCTATTTTCGTCCCTTCGTGTTTTGACTAAAAAAGTATGTAGGTACTATCAATATAAGTTTGTCTGAAAATTTCAATTTTCCAACCAATTTTCTCGAACGAAATCTATGTAGCGATAAAAGGATTTAATTTAATCATGATAAAGATCTGCTGGAATTTGAAATATTATTTGATTTTGGACGTCAAATTCAATATCATGTTAATATGTGAAAATATTTCTTGTAATACAGATTATAGTTGTTAATATATTTCATTTATTATTATTTTGAGGGACAATACTCATCCATGTCGCATGTTAAGATCGATAAAAAATAATTTCATTATTATTTAGCCCATAAGACCTATTTTTGGAAAGTTCAAAGATTCGGGCAAAATTATTAGAAAAAAATCTCGTATAAATGCGAAAGGTGTTACTTTATTGTGATGTCTCCTTTTGTTAGAAGACACACCTGTTTTTTGCTTTAAAATCAGCTTATTCTTCAAAGAAAACGTCGGGATTACAAACATATGATTCAAAGATCCATCTGCACAATATTTCAAAAGTTAAATGATAAAGCTAATTTGACGTGGTGTGTTCTTTGTGTTCGTTCGATCACCTTCACGTATGGATTCTTTACAATATATTTATGTTATTATGAGGAGCCCTGACGTCTAATAACAATCGATTTTCTACCTGCACGACTTTGCCCTGTCAGTGGTCGCATCTTCTCACCCTCGGTCAAAAGAGGATTTAGTAAAAACAGCTCAACGCACATTCAATATCAAACTTTATCGTCAAAACAACAAGGTCCAATTTCGTAGGCCCCAAAAATACTATTTTTACAAAAATAACCAGTCATTCAAATCATCTAAGGGTCTGCTTTTAGACACAGGTGCTTGTTGGATGAAAAAAAAAGATAAAAAAGCTACGAAAGAGGTCCCAATCGGGGCAATTAATGGATTACGAATAAAATAAGACGCGTAAATGGTCCCATAAAGATTGTTACGTCTTTGGCACCGGAGGCTGTGGAATAAATTTACGATGTTTTATTCACGTGATATACCCTTGTATTTCTTCGGTAGACAATAAGATGGTACACCGCTGCAGTCCAGTTTATTGTGGATAATGATATATTACTGATGTCAATGAGAGTCATTCAGAGGTGCGTAGGGTTTCTAGATGTTTCGATTATGTGAGGTGATTTAAAATATCGTATAGACAAGATTTCACTGCTTCTAATATTATGATCATAGCAACCGTTAACGTAAGAACATGAATATAGAACATTAATATTTTTTCTACCGTTTGTACAATTCATAAATATACCACCAACTAAATGTAAGTTTTCTATTTATTATATAAATTCTCAGCTAAAAATTCATCCTGTACCACATCTCTACTTAAGGAAGTTCGTAAACGAATAAAGGCTCAAGGGTTAATGTATCAGTTTTCAAGTAGGAAGGGTCTCCTTGACCCGGAAAATTCGCTCGTATGCTAAATTTTCTTATGTAGAAGAATGACGCATATTTTGCACGCACTTTTATACGTTTTGCAATTTATTTACGTTAATTTATTCGATTTTATTGACTTTTTTTTAAAGAAAAGCAAAGTTCTTTTGAATGCTTTGCTAGATATGTGCTGCTTTTTTCATAGTCTGTGCGTTTTTTTCTAATCTCACGAGGGCGCTAGATTATATAAACTGTATTACTATTCATATTACTTCTGTAGGGAATCGAACATATATAATATGAAATTTAGAATATCAGTGACTCATAGGTTCAAGCAGTTGACGGAGGCCGATACATCTAATTTAATTTGGAAGTGCACAGAATTATGAATCAATGTCATGATAAATTTGTCCATGCCCAGGCTTTTTAATTATTCGTCGAACTATAAGCATTCGCATACACAATTGCGATGCGATTAACCTGTATCTATAATCTACTTATACACCCATATCTATAAGCAACTCACATTCAATTACTTTAGAGCCGTGGAGCGGTAACTACGAGTATCAAGACCCTACTCACAATCGCGAACACTATTTATACATCCAAAGTGTTCTGATTTGAGACATCCGTGAGTTATAAGACACGATAAGTCTGGTACACGACGTTCCCGTGGGTAGTCGCACTCGATTTATGGCCACAGGTTTAGATCCTCTCCATTCATTTATCAAGACTTGCTACCAGCTGCGAGGGGCACCCATATATGTATTGTGAGTGTTTCTGACGGTTACATGGCTAGCTTTGAGTTTTTTTATGGCCTTGTTGTGCTGCGGAATATCTAGGTTGTAAATTGAGAAACAATAATTACAAGCTTACAATTTAAAATAATGTTATTTTATTGGAAACATGGTATTCTGCGGCAGTCTTTTAAAGTGAAAATCTTCTAGCTAGTGTGTATTTGTTTCGTTTGTAGACAATGTCGTTAGGCAATAAAATTAAATGTCAGTTTCTGGACTGGTCTTGATTTGCTTGATGAACGTGTACTTCATCACTATTTATACCAAATACAAACAGAACAAAATAAAGTCTTTAATAAAAGTTTAATATGCCGATATAATGAGGATTTAGAATCTATAGGTTTACAACTACTGTCTAAAGAAAGTCTAGTATTAATTAATTTCTGGCAAATATACTTAAAAGTCTGATGTGATAAGATTTCAATTTCAAGACAGCATCGACAAATCTTATAGACGGTTTACAAAATTCTACAGTTACAAGTCACGTATGATGTGGCCGCTACCTAGCAGTATTGCTTGCAACCGGCGGCGGCAGATAGTTTTCTGTGTTGAAACTAGGATTTATGTCGCGTTATCATCCGCAAGACACGCTGGACATCCACTTTAATTTGTTTTACACTAATTGATACACCAGTTTTGTTGTAGCGAGCGAAAATAAGCGGTTTAATCACAAGGAGTTCGTGTATTCAGTAGACTTTATGTTTAAAATGATTAGAAACACATACAATATAAATATTAGGTCGGGAAATAAGTCTTTTCGCCCATATAGCATGTATGAACTTGTAATAAATTCTTTTCTCTACACAAAAATCGATATTTAGGTAACTTACGAGTTCACTGAAAGCAACCTAATGAACCGTGTACTCATTTGTGATTCTTGAAGCCAAAGAGATTTTATTACAAGTTCATACATACTAAAATTCGAAAAGACTTTTTTCCTGACATAATATTACAATCAAGCCTTCTTCCCATAGGGGAAGGTAGAGACCAGATAATATAGCAATATGTCTAATATACTTTAATTAAAGTGCGTACTATAAATATTTTCACTAAACTTAATCATTATGTAATTATACGAGGCAAATAAGTAGAGTTAGTATGGATTGCAAGAAAGTATGGTTTTCTCAAAGCTAAAGGTAGTGTCGTATTTTCTCACGAAACAATACCGCGAGGGGGACAATGTTAATAACCGGGTGTAATCCTGAAGCGAGTTAATTACGGGCGTCTTAATGTGCGGTCGCGATTACTTTGCGGTCGCCCTCCAACAACCTACTGACTACTACTGACACACTTTTATTGTGGGAACCTCACCATTTTACAGAAATTTTAAATGTGTTGAGGAAAATAACATGTTTTAGTAAATTCTTGTGAATGTAAGATTAGTCAACTTTGTATATCTTTGGGGTTTTCCTTCAAAATTGTGTTGTTTCGCAGAATTTTATTTGCCTTTCTCTCTGTAGTTATCATTAAAATTTTATAAAAGTTTCATATCATTGCTATTATTCAAATAGGAAAGTCAGTTTGTGTGTTTCACAGCTATACTGATTATCATAAAAATAGAGAGCCCATCACAGGCTTTTTTTTCTGACCCTCCTTCATTCAAAACTAAAATTGAACACAGCAAAATGCATTAAATCCGTCTGATACATGAATATACTTCTTAATCCTTGAATTTCTTCGAGCATAATATGTTTATCCCATATCTGTGGCGATTTTCGAAGCTTACATTTTACCAACAAAAGATATTGTCAGGCGTTAAAACTGCATTGTGGCGAGTTTTCCACTTCAATAAATCCTTTTTAAAAGCGTCTGAGATAATAGCGTGCGTGTAAAGGCTAGACGTTTGATTCTTAGCATTAAAAAGTAATTCTTTATTTTAAGCTTTATCTTGAAATAAGATAACGTCGTCATTATTTTACGTCAGTGATTTTTAACACCGTTTTAATGTAAGTAGAGTTTAATATATAATGGACAAGTTTTTTGGGTGTTGAATTTGCTTTCGAAAGTAAATTTTCTTGCTTAGGAGTGATGTCCATCCACATGTATTTACGAATCTTATTCATGGAAACTGATAACTTTTTTTCATAATTTTGCGTCCAATGTTTTAACATTTCAACTACATCATAAAATTCTTTTGAATTGCGATATGGTGATTAACATTAGCAATTTATAAAACTGTCTATCAGGAGTTTGTTGAAAAAAAAAACTCAACACAAACAAACATACGATTACGCCTTGTACAGTAGGTAGGATACTGAAAATGCTGTTATTTATAAACATATAACTAATTAAGGAAAACAAAACCTTGTTTAAAGTTGTCACCATATAATAATATTGTAAAGTGTAGTTAAAATCAGAGACTGCACAATTAGTAGTACGACTCTCGCGTCGCTTCACGTCGGGGGTCAGAGGTGCGTGGCCGCTGCTCTGTGGTTAATTAGCTCATTAGCGTTACTACTTACAGTGTCTCTCGTTCATATCTGAGACGATCGTTACTAACACTTGTTTTAATACTATTATTAGAATGACTTTTAACGTATGATTTTTGACGTGATTGTTGAAATTGTTAGTATAATTACGTTGTGAAATAGAGTAATATTTTTGCGTTTTATTACACCATGAGGTTCAAATTTGACATATAAATTGTAGTAGTAGTACCTGAACTGATACCAATTTGATAGTAGTAGAAAATCAAAATCAAAGATTTTATTCAAATCATCAAATTTTTACCCTTGAAATGTAGGTAAAGTGGATGGTAAAAATGGCTAGTAATTTTTACTGGAAAAATCTTAACTATAATTCTTGTTTTCAGACTCTATAACTGCCTCGAAAACTATTAACTTCGCTCCATTGTAGACTGGTCAACTTTATCAAATGAAAACAGTAGTAGAACACAAGCCTCAGTACAATAAAGCGCAGTGTTTGTGTACAACGGAGCAGTTAGCTCACAATATATCGAGCAAACACTCGTGAGTGCTCTGACAACAAACAGAAGGAATTGAATCGTTTCCTTCACGTGTTTGTTCTAACATTTTACACACAACTACTATTAAGAAGATTGAAAGAAAACAAAAGGTTTATGAATTTTAGAGGGTATTGAATAATAATAATAATAATAAAAAATATTTATTTCTCTTCAAAGGTAATACAGTTTTTCAGTGTTACAATGAATATATACAACAGAAAATAAACCTTAGAGTAATATTTTTGCGTCCCATTACACCATGAAGTTCAAATTTGACATATAATAGGTACGAGAGCTTTCCCAAGAGAAAATAATCCATAAAAAGATCCTACTTTGTGTGCCCTATGATAGTTCGGTTTCCGGAATCCTAATTTATCGGAACCTTATTCGATTCGTGAGTCAGGCAAAGTAAAATTCATCATCTATTACATAATCTCTTCTATTAAATTCTCGATTCAACGAAATTACGAGTCTTGCTACGCTATTACCCGTAGTCGCACATTACTAAAACAGTCTTAATTTCAAAGTAGTCAAAAAGTAAGTATCAAAATATAAAATAAGCTTTTTGGATTTAGTAAACACTTGTTAAATTAACACACAAAGATGCAACAGTAAGCCTTGGCTATAAGGTAACATATTTAAAAACAAACAACAAAATATTCAGCGTTAACAAGAAGTGAAAATAGTAAAACTAATAGTGAGTTACTTTTCATGCGCACGCGTCGATACTGAGCTCGTTGATGTCTTTTGTATGCGACGACGCGTCTGCATGTAGTGCACTAAATAAACTGTTTATATTATTACTTTGTAGTCGTTTCTGTATTTATAGTTAACTATGAATGTTTAATTTAACATTGACAACAACATTGGAGGTAAGATAAGTCGATGACAAAGTAGAATTTGTTGGTATAGTCAGTAGTGAAAGAGAATTAATTATAAGTGAAAATAAAGAAGGTTTGTATTTTGAAATGATTCTTTAAATGTTGTCAATGATTACAAAGTACTTGCTATTTTTATTATGGAGCATTTCAGTTGGTTTGGAAAAATTCTAGATATGATAATAATCCAATTTGTAGTCTCTAGTATTTTTATTGCTAGTTTGGTAACGCTTATTAGTACTTACCTATTTCCCTCACCTACTTACATTTCAGGATATCTAGTACAATAGCCAATCTCGGAAAAAATGATGCTGCATTATAAACATACCTTAAGAAAGGTCTACTAAATTGAATAAGATTTCAAAATGTCTTACTTTTAAAGTAATAATAAACGAGTGAGCGTCGAGAACAAATCGGCGCAGTTCGCGGGTCAATGACCAGATAATCTAGCCGCGTCTAGGCATTACTAGGCAACCTACACATTATAACTATTTCCCTTCTCTACAGACAGACACGCCGACCAAGAGAACTTACTACTTTAAGAAACAAATTCATACATATAATTATTATGATACATTTATAAAATCACGCCTTGGTGTCAAAGGAGTAGGCAGAGACCGAAAACACCACTTCTTATATTCTAAATAATTATTTTGCTCGATCATTTCATACATCATGCAATACTCGATGCTAACTAGTACTACATATGAGGTTCTACATGCGTTTGAATTGCTACTTACTGCACAAAAATGAGTCGTAATACTTTTGGTCCTGGACCAATAGACTGGAGACTGGTAAATTAGGGGTAATTAACAAGCTATTATGCTGAAAAGTACCAGTGGAATAACAAAAATTTGAAAATTATAAGAATTAATTAGCTTAACTTAGCAGAGATTTCTTTCTCATGCGATTGGATGTTGAGTTTGAGTTCATATTTTGCTATTTAACAGAAACCATGAAACGATGTAATGTAAGAAACTTTCTTATCTCCCTTAAATTTTAATCCAAAATGAAATAAAAAAAATATGTCCGTCATGAAAAAATATCCGTTGAAGCCTCTAAAACACCTCTGTTAGTAAAATATACGTTAATAGCGATCCTTCAATCATACAACTAAGGTTTTACGCCGACGTTTTACGTAACACATTATTTGGTTCAAATTAATCCTTTCCGTGGTTTCGCTGCTGGATAAAAAAACGACACCGATCGACTGAGATGTACAACTTTATCATTACAGTTGACAAACAAAAATACATACAAAAATGAACCTTGTGCAGCTGTGTTAAGGTGCTAGTGTGTTTTATGCGTGTGTGTTCGTTTGTGTGTTAATGGCAACATGTTACGACGGCCGACGGTGGGGGCTGGGCGATGGAATGCGGTCTTCTGAGATACCCCATGGGCTATACATGGGTATTGATAGATGTATAGCTTATATAGGTGCCGGGCGACTCTCTACACAACGGACTGCATTATGTTAATGAACCATTATAATATAAATATGTAAGTTTTTCAAGTGTATGTCGATAATTTTCTTTAATTTTAATCGAAGTTTTCATGTTTATGTTTTTAGTTGAATGTGGTCATAATTTGTAAATTTCGCGCTATTTATTATTCGAAAGCAATCATTTTATTACTAATTTGTTTGTTAGTCTATGCCTGTAAGACATATTCCACAAACCAGTCATATTTTTGTTAGTAAGATGACATTGGATTGGTTAGATTTCGTATTAAACTAATATAACCTACGTTAATACTTATGCAAATACATAGATTGAATTAGTACTATAACTGTAAAATTAAAATTCTGTTATCATTGCTCACAAAAAGTTAAGACTTATCTTGAATATCAAACATGAATTTTAAGCTAGCTCTTCGTATAAGCTTCAACATTTTCTGAGCTATTGATACATTCAATCATAACAACAGTAGTCCGTTATAAAGTCAATATCTCACTTAAATTAGCACATCAATCGATTCGTCTTTATTCCCTTTCAGCTGCTTAAATATTCCAATGAACATTATAAAATGTGCCAAGTCTACAGTGTACTGATCCATACTATACGTAAGCAGTGTAAGAGCCCGCGGCAGTAACCACTGGGTGGTTTTTTGGCCGGCCCATTTCGTCCGGTTCAACGACCCTTCGAACAATTGCCCGCAAGTAATTTATGTCCTGAGAATATTCTTAATGTTGCCTCAAACTGCTAATGTTCTCTGTTTTTGTTTATAAACAATGTTGCCAATTTTTTCGTTGTTGTCAAAAATAGATGATACAATGTAAGGTTATATAGGGTGTGTTTTTTGGTTGGTTTCGGTTGAAGTAAAGACAGAGTTAAATATACAGGATGATTTTTTCATTCGGTCGTTTCCTTTCACACGAATATATGCATATGCTATTAGTTCGAGAATTGATGTCTACTAAAGAAGAAGTGCATTAAAGGGATAAAATTCTAGTGATTTGTAATAAATTTAAAGCTAGACACACTTCCTTACTCGATACTCCGGATGCTCTCAAAACATTAAGCTACTTAACCAAAGTTTATAGTAATCTTTAACTGTTGTGCTAACAAAAGCCTAACTCAATATTAGATTTTCTCTCAACTCATTATGAATGAAACAATAATTATAATTACCGTTCACAATTAACTGTCCCTATTACTCCTTGGAATGTTACAATCACGGTATAAAATTTCAAAACGTTATCACTTCTGTAAGAACATAATAAGATTTCGACGTTTATAGCTGTATAACAAAGAAATTCATAATCATCATTCATTTTCTTACAGATAGGAATTCTAAAAGTAATAAATCCCTGGTTTATAGCTCTCTTCCTCTTTACAAGAAAATACATAAAGGAAAGTTATTTAGTTGGTTTTTCATTCACTAGCTTCGGCACACGTCGGTTATATTCGGAATTCTTCGTCAAATGATTACTTCTCTTAAGTATTTCGCTTATGCAGGTCGTGTCAGCTGTATGCACCCTGAAAGCTGGGCACAGATCAGCACTCACTGGGTGCCACCTACAGAGGGACATCGGTCTCATCGTGACGATCTAGATGCCTTTGATATTAATTTGCATGCAAATCAAGCAAGGATATTATAGTAAGATAGAAAAAAATAGGAGAGGCCTTTGCCCGGGACAGAATAATCACAAAAAAGTATCCTGGAGACCAATAGAGGCGCGTTGACCAATTACAAATACCTTTTTTCCACTTCCCTGTCCACATACAACCATGTGCTGACTAGCCTTGGTCTTTCCAGGTATATAATCTATCTTTTTGCGAAATTTCGCCTGGGCCCATTCAGCAGTTTGGTCGTTAAACCGTTTCAGACGATACCTTAGCAATGTTAACATTCACAAGCGTACGTTAAACACGTATTTAAAGCACTTGAATGGATACTGTTATTGAAAATATGTATATTGTTATTAAAATATAAAAAAAACTTGAATCATATTTAACGACTGTCTGGCGCCGACTTTAATTATGTCAGCTGCAGTTATATGACATTTGTAATGCTCGATTTCACAAACATCCCTTGAAGTAATCCAGTTCTCAAGTAAATTGTTCCCCGATATGACTCCTAAGAAAAGATATATGTAATTAATACCAAGAATAAAAACAGATGCTAACAGATAAATACCCTAGAAAACTTCTAAATATGATTCGCAAAATTGTAGTACCTATTTTATAAGAGAGTTAATACATATTTCCACACATAAATTTAATTAAACTACACTATTCTCAACTATGAATTTGAAACAGAACAATCCAATAGGACTCAATGTCTGAGACCACTTCTCATTCAGAGAGGAGACCTTTGACAAACAGTGAGATGGGAAAATTATCCTTTTTTCTTTGCTAGAACTTTGCAGCAACATGGTAGGTATGCGGTGACGTCACAGTCCTCTCAGTGTGAGTGTGAGTGCGCTGGTCGTGACCAGACCGGCGGGGAGGCGCATGCGCTCGCGGCTATCGCGTATCTCCGACACGAAACATCTAACATTCGACTAACTACCCACGACAGACGCCACCTCAACCTCCATACTCAAACATTGATTTTTATTATAAATCCTACTGTTTTTAAAGATGCTTGTTCGTCTCTCTTTTACGTAAGAACTGTGGATTTGGTTAGGTACATAAATACTGTACTAACCAAAATATCAGTCTTTATCCAAGGAAATCTTTTGGACTCTTGATTAAAGAGACTAAAAAGTCTTTACAAAATCTTTTTGGCCTAGAGTCTATGGTCCACTATTTTATTGTGCCGTCAATTTTTTTAAAGAGATTTTATATCAGAGCCGCAAGCGATTTCCAAAAAAAGACTCTTTTATGAATACCTAGTCGTGACTGAAGTCAATAATCAACGCGAAATAAGACTTGATAGTATCGAGTCGATAATAATATCGAGTATTGTTTCATTAAATGTCTTCTGATAATGTTAAATGACTAATATTGTTTAAATTGTAATTTTAAGCAAGTCTATTTAGCATTGAGTACCTAGAACTGCACCTCAAAATCATAGTTTGATATTTACAAATGTCTTGCATTTTAACCGGTTTATTTTACTACCAATATCTATTAAATATTTCCAGTTAATCCTGATTGTGTCTAGCCGCCAGTCTGTGACTCACTGAGAAAGTAGGTATCAAACTTATTGTTACTTCGAGTTAGTGGCTGAACTTCGAATACCTGTGTGCTGACGTCACTATGCAATAGCTTAGGTATTTAGATGATGTTATCTAACGAGGTATTAGAGAAAATGTATGATACCGATTTTAAGTCGTAAGCTTTAAGTTTTACTGTTGAAGATAATTATATCATTATTGAAAAATTAATGCAAGCCTTTGGCGCGGTGCTTTACTTTGTCGTTCCGTTTAAATTGGATATCATTTCGTGATGCCTTCACACAGCAGTAACGTCTTGTGGAGTAATCAAACGAAACACGACAACAATTAGAAAATATTGTTAACTTTTGCGACTCCAGCAACATGACATTAGTAACTGAAAATCACAGTAGCAATACTTTACAGTCGGTTTTAATTGTACTGCCAAAATAGTTCTTACGGAGCTCGGTAGAGGCGGTAAACAGATTTGCGCGTAAAATTTCTCGATAGCTAGCCGGTTGTCGGTAGACGCTAGTTCTGGAGAATCGCCATAAGACGCTATATCCGAAATGTTGGTATATTCAGGAAACAACAGTATTACATGTTTATTAACTCTTTGTATAATGAATCATTGAACTCCTAACTAGTTAGAATTGACAATATCGCCCAAGTGGACATTTTCACGTAACAGCTAACTAACGCAGCGCACACACGCTCTGAGTTTGCGTTATATCTTCACACTAACTGTTTGTCTACTAAATGTTTTAAATGCTAAGCGATTGTAGCTCCTAATTGCAGTGGTATAAGGCTGATTGTGTGTGGTAGTGTTTCGTATTGAAATTTAACTGCTTGAGGCAATGATGGACGGTTGTGTAAGCTTGTATCAATACTGCATAAAGGATGTTGACTAGATTTCATTTATTATTTTTAAGAAAATTTTGTTTTTTTTCTAAATCCACGATATGTCCCGTGGCTTCATTTTTATATCTCCAAACATTATAATCTACCACTCAGTCAGATTTCATCTAAACAAAATGAAAAGTAAATCGTCACCGCAAGAGTTACCTCGACGGTATTTATTTAAGTGATATTTATTCAGCAAAACATTACCATAAGCAATTTTACATAAAGTAGGTTAAGGAAAACACTCAGGTAAGCAGCAACGCAACCCTTTGCCCTCAAGATGAGATACAAATCGACACTTGAAAGCAAGGAAGTCGAAGAAGACCCATGGGATGTAGCAAGTAACTTGCAAATAGACTTAATATACCAACTGGGTTTAAATCAGAAGTAAACAGTATGAGAGTGCGAACACGCTGGCGTTGTCGTTGAGTATTTATTAATCCGACGTGCAACGTTATCGCCGCCACACTCGACGTATAAATGTAGGTGCTTTCGTGACATATCACCCTATTACTACTACAAATACTATAAATATTTAGATGAATAATTTGTGTGTCTGTTTGTGTGTTTTTAAGAGTTTAAACGATAAATTCCAAGGAAAATGACTTACTTTTACATCAAGTACTATTGCAAATATCATTCATAAGTTTAGTAAGATGCATAGTTTTTGAAGAAGTAAATTATTAGCATTTCCATGACTGTTTGTAGGCAACAGACCTTAAGTAGGATTTTTAACAAATATGTCCGTTATATTTGTCTCTCATTTTTTCGACATTGATGATACAGTAGCACTCTAATAATCATATTATTACGACATCACAATCAATATTTTTTGGTTTTTTGTACTGTAGTATAAACGGTCGGATCCACGGCATAAACCTACTTACCGAATGTAAATGTGGTTGGAGTGTAACTAAATAGTTTCAGTAAATCTGACCGTCGGAGGCTTATATGGTGTTTCTTCGGTGCAAATTGGGTACTTCAGTGTATGGCAGATTAGTCTAAGTGCTAGACTAAATGAGGGTGCAGATTAAACCCATTTGAGTGCCCCAGTGCTGTTTATGTTTCACGATTTAAATAGCGTTTGAAAATATTAAGACGATACGTTTAAATTGAATGCATTATTCAAATACAAAGTTGGTAAGGCAGGCAATGATTGGTGGTAAACATACCAGTTTGCTAAAGTATTGCTGATTCTTTATAATTGTCAGTAGCGATAAGAAATGTGACAATGTATTTGACTTTTGGAATTGATATACTTTTCGGAACCAGGCGAGATTATATTTATTAAAAACATAACATCTTTTTTGCAGGAATTATTACTTACGAGAGAAGATAATTATTTGAATGTTTTGGTAAGACTAGAAGCCGACCGCAATAATAAGGCTAGCAGAAGATATTATTTAAAGCCATTCATTATATTCTAATATAAATTTCTCATTACCATTCGTTCAAATGATTTGCAAAAAAATCAATGTTCGTTTAAATGCGGCTGAACCTGTCATTATAAATAAATATACAATCGTTTTTTGCACGGATATTTATTTTTTGCTGTAAAGACACGCGTGTGGTCGAATTTCGAATAAATAACTGTACTTTTTCTTCTTATGTTAAGCATCCGTACTTAAATAATATTTGCGAACTTACTGAGTTTTTGTATTATGCTTTGCTCACAAGTAAGAAAAGTTGTTTCCCGAATTTTCTATGGTATAGCCGAACTACAAGCTATAGCTTTTAAACTGTGTTAGTTTGAAGCTTCCCAACCAATTTATCGTTAAATATTATTCTGACAGAAGACTGTTTTTCGACGAGGTTTTAAAAAGATTTCTATAGAAGATGGGTAAAAAAGCTTTTAGTCCCGAAGCCTTAACACAGGGTCTCTAGAACAGAAAATTATTAATCCAACAAATTTATAATCTCACAAAACACTAACATTTTGCAAACATAAGATAAAATTTCTTAGCATCACACGATTACCATTATATCATAATTTCCTTTCGTCCCTTTTCTCGTAGTAATAACACTTTTGGTGGCGTGGGGCGAGGCGGGGCGAGGCGGCCGCCGTCATGCGGTTTAATTGATGACTCGCGAGAACTTACGATGCTGAGATTCGACTCGAGTATCGGTATGCGAGTGAGGTTCGTTAGTACGGGCTATTTTTGTATGGTAAACTCACTTTTTTTGTACAGATTGTCGTCCTTTTTGGCTCTTCGAGTTTGGTTACTGTAGCGTTTATTATATCGGTATTGGTTGTTACTATAATTTAGGTTTACAACGGTTGTTTCGACTGCGGCGATTATATACACAAACGATTTCCCACCATATATTATTTTTAAAGTTTCCAGAGTGACATAAGCAGTTGTGGTTTTTTTCTATAGTATTTTAAAAATGTTGTGTTCTTTATGGGTTCTTTTGGCAGTTTATAGGGTTAAAACTTTGCTAGACATCTGTATGAAGTCTCGCGCAAATTGATACCCATTCTTGTTGCATTTCCATTATTACACGACGGTAAAAATGTTAACTACACTTTTAATTAACGTCGGTCACTGACCTCTACAATATTTGTTTGTATGTATTCTATGTCTATGTTTTACAGTCTGATTGGCGACCGTGCAGATTGATTGATCGCCGAGACTAAGCTGGGGTCAAGACGAGATCAACTTTATTACGGGTGGCCGTTTTATTATAAAAATACTTCTTTCCATTTATGACTAAGAACAGAATATTATGGCAGAACACGTTATGTGACTTTTGGGAAACCTCATAATTTTAAAGCTATTGCCAAGTATTTCGTCTTCCGTCACTTAAGTCCTTTATTTTATAATTAAACTTATTAATTGTTGAATATTACTCTTCGGAACACAGTGTTGGTATTACGGCTTTACTAGAAGATCGGAAGGTAGTCTATTCTATGCCTTGGATGTGAACAACGAAAAAAGCAGAATGAACACATTATCCACCTAAGAATGTAACATCAAGTTGCAATTTGTGATCGTGATTTTATAATATACTCTGTTAGAAAAAATATTTTTAGGGACACAGTAACAGTTATGTCTAACAAAAATGTCGCCAGTAATGCTTTAGTAGATTGTAATTCAATATCCTAGAAATAATCGCTATAAGGGTCGGTACTTAAACGAGTGCCTGATTAGGCCCACCCTGCCTGAACCCATTTATACAATTAATAATATCGATACAAAGGGTAACTTTTTTGTTTCTTTATAACCCTTTTAAACTGACCTGCGTTAGAAGAATAGAATTGTATAAAAAATATATCAATCCTCTTTTTTGTGAGCTCTTGAGCTGTTTCTGATATAATCAGATGCTCGATTGTCATAGAACAAAAGATGTTTTTTGGCAGCAGCGTTGCTACACTAGCAAACGTTTAGATTTGCTTTAGTATGACAAGGAACATTTATAAGAAAATCCTTATTAAATAGAAAAAAACGTGCGCTAGGGTCTGTTTCACTTGTTGGATGATGTTATCCCATGATGGGATAAATTAAACTATAGTTAGTCTCTTGGGACAAGTGATCCTACTGTTTGAATTCCAAAAGTGCAATTTCGGCATTTTTAAACGCAACGTCATAGCGATCTAAAACCAAAAAAGCGTAATATCTAATCGATCAGATCTTAAACACTACGAAGGCGACACGATGTAACAAAATTGCGATGCGATAATACTATTTTCAAATAAATTGTAGAAAGAATTTATGAAATATTTAGATTTGATAGTATCGATACGTTCTTTATTGCTTGCCTCTTAGAAGAAAATAGTCACGCATTTCAGAAGAGAAATTAATTTGCAAACAGTCCCTGAGCGTGTAATCGCATGTAATTTTAAAACATTGAATCGTTCCCATTAACGTAAATCGGTGTTTGCAGATTAAAACACATTCAATAAATATCAGCACGCAAGTTATTATCGGATATTAATTGAATATTTGTACAAATATTCAATTAATATCCGATAATAACTGTGTGTTTCAATATTTAATTTAATCTGTTTATTTATTTCGTTTTATATCAAAGTGTTTGTAATTTCCTGTCAGCCTGTGACGTTTATTTATTCAAGTATTTTAATGAATCGGTTCGTGGACAAGGATTAACATGTTATTGCAGTATTAATATTATTACTGGCTCACTTGCCGTTTTGACTAAGCTGTTCCGAAATGCATGAATGATCCGTAGCAAAAATTGGTGAACAGTCTCTGAGACTAAAAGTAATATTCTTATTTATGTATAATTTAATTGATCCTTAAGACTTAGTACCACAAGAAATGATTTAAAGGTTGTATTGTGCTCAATAGTGAGAGAGAGTGCTTTATACATTGCTCCGTATTAGGCACTTGTTCTAAAATAAATAATGATAACCTGTTACTGTCCCACTGTTGGGCAAGGGTCTCCTCCTCCACTTGATCTATACAAATATAACACATTGCGTAAGCACAAAAATATTTTTAGAGCAAATTAAGCAGTAAATCCTTCTCTCTACAGAATACCATATCTAATATAACGCTTATTCGCAATACGCTTGAAACATGCTGTACATAATACAAACAGCCTCACTCGTAGTACTCCTTTGTTCAAGTATGCGTAAAATTACAACTAGGTAAGCTAGTTTTATCCTGTGGCTTCGTTCGCGTCCCTTGAGGACTAAGATCCAATTTCGGAGGAAAAAATGTTGTATGTGTTTCGTAATTGTACTGTTCTTCAGGGAATTGGAGAGTTGGTTGTTATGTAAGTTCCTAAGAGATTTGCCTTTTGATTTATGAAGATATTAGAAGTCAATTTATAGGCAAATAATATTATTTGTGTGATGTTTTTTATTAAAATACTTGCTGAGGTCTTATCAAAGGCTTACCGAGGTTTTCCGTGCTCTGTGTTTAAAATGTCACTGTGAAGCTCAATAGATTCCCAGACTTTTGTGCGCTCTTAATGTACTAGCTTTACCAATTTCATAATTTGTTTTTGAACCCGCTGCCCTACGAAAAGCTCCAGCGTCCACTAGGGGTGTTATCACACCCGTTTGGAATCTAAGAGGATCGACTCATTGGTATCTGGAGGTAGAGGCGGGATGTTTTGCCTAGTGTTTGAGAGTACCATTGTGGTGAAAGGATTAATAAGTCGGCCTAGATTCTGCATTACCGAACCTAGCTGCGCCGCAGGGACGCTCAATCAATATAAAACACGTACTTTTATTATTACTACAACACTGCATGATTAACCTTACCAGGTACTGCTTTCTATATAGCTGCTTTGCTAAATACTATATTTAAGTAGATACTGAGTTGTTTACCAAATAATAGAAAATACAATTATGTATATACCGTTTAAAATTAAATTGAAAATAGAGTTATATCAAACAATTTGATTACAAACGGTAATATCCCTTGGAACCGTTTTATAAATTCCAAGTTGACGATCAGACCTAAATAAAGTAATGGACCAATTTCTAGTTGGTCACGCTCGACTACAAACAAACATTCAAGTCAATTTGTACAATTTGTACATATTTCTGTATCCACCGTGAGAGTTACTTCATCTATACTAATATTATAAAGCTGAAGAGTATGTTTGTTTGATTGTTTGTTTGAACGCGCTAATCTCGGGAACTACTGGTCTGATTTGAAAATTCTTTCAGTGTGAGATAGTCTATTTATCAACGAAGGCTATGGGCTATATAACATCACGCTATGACCAATAGGAGCAGAGTGCCAGTGAAAAATGTTACAAAAACGGGGAAAATTATGATTTTCTTATGTGACGCAAGCGAAGTTGCGCGGGTCAGTTAGTTTGTACATATTTCTGTATCCACCGTGAGAGTTACTTCATCTTTACTATCAATACTATAAACAATCTAGTTTTATGTCTGCCTGTTTGTCTGCTTGTGTGTAGTGTCTTAAACAAGCAGGTTCATGGTGCTATTCTTGCTTTTACCCGACTGTGGAATTTAAATGAGGGTAATTTTATGTGTATTCTTGAGAATGGTTACAGTAAAGGTGAAGTTATATGATGTGTTAAGAATATATAAGTCTTTAGGAAACATGACAAAATGCTTAATGTTCATACTAAGGCAACGTTAACTTAATAAGCATTCAATATTCATGTAAAAGATAACACATAAGATTTAATTTTGTTCATCAAAAAATCTTATTGAAATCGCAGGCAAAATCACGGGTTTTAACTAGTATTCAAAGAGTTAATATACAAGAAACACGCAATTACATCATTAAGACTGTAGTCAAACAAACTGAGCACTTAACTTATATGTTGGGCGGTAGTTTCAATTACTGACCGCTCTTTATAGCAGCCATATAAACTTCATTTTTTATATGTTCTCTTTTTGTTTGGTACTCGAGTTTTCTTAGAACGAGAGTTGTAAGATTGGCCTTCACAAAAGCAATACATGTATCAGCAAAAAAAATACAATGGCCTCTTTTTTAAAGATTTTTTAAACCAAAAAATGCAGTTTCTGCGACACACTACACTAATTACGAAATATGGAGAGCCATAGTTCCTAAATTAACGATGAAAGACAAAGAATCGCCATTAACAAGCGCTTACAGATCGTAATAGTAGGATAAATGTATAAAACATGCTTTTTACCTACAGATAATCATAATGATCCAATCATCAATTTGTAAAATATTAAGTAGGTACCCTTTTGCAATCTTTTAAGTCAAATTTATACATATAATTTGTAAATGGGACGTGTGTTTCTAGTGCTGGATTTTACTGATTTCCCTAAAATACACACAACACTATTATCTTTTATTAAATTCGAGCCATGAAATAACTCACGGAATCTTAAAAATCAAGATATAAAATTTTGAGTAGTTACAGCGTAAATAACGGTGTGTTCACAACATGAACATTTTCTCAGTGAACTCGCATTATCTATAATTGGTATGATCGCGATACAATGTATCGATAATCGGTTCGGCCCATGTTTAGTGGAACATGTTCCTGTAATCGATAAAATCATGTAATGTAACTGTTGATTAAATTAACGTGTTTTAATGCCCGCTGTAAAATATTTATTGCTACTTTTTGTAGTTTCATCCTACGCTAAAAAGGTTGACTTTAGCTTTGACTAGGAATCGAAGCGACTAGCTATTGATCGAAAAAGTAAAAAAGTTATTTTTTAATAATAAGTTTATTTGCTTTATGGTCAGCCGAATGCAGCTGAGAAATTTAAAAAAACCTAACCTTTTTTTAACGCCCTTGTTTAAGAGTCCTCTTAGATTAGCTTTAGGAAAAGTAATGTTGCAAAATTAAATACGCAAAAGCGGATTGACAGACGTCATCCGTGACGGACGTGTTTAATTTTTCTCCCGTTTTTATTCACTATAATTAGTTTATTCAAGCTGTTTCTTTGTATTTTATTGTTGAAATTGTCAATAACTGTCCCAGTTACGGTATAACTGAGTCGTTGCCACGCGGCGACTTTTCGTCATGGACGAATGTTACCGTAGTGACGCCAGTCTGGAAGAAGCTAGTACAGCAACAGTAATGCAATGCAATTTCGCTGAAGATGTGTTAAATAGGGCGGAGAAGCGAGCTCGTGATGATAATTCATCGGATGATGGGTGGCAGACAGTTTCCAAGGGTCGCAAAAGTGTTCGACGGTCATCCTATTCAGATGAGAAGGAGGGTGTTCAAGTGTGCGTGATCAGTTCTGATGTGTTGCCCAAGCAGTTTGGCCTTGCCCGTTTATTTAAAGAATATGATATAAAATCTATAAGTCATTTCAAGCATGTTAATCCTCATAAAATGTTTCTAACATTTGATGATGTGACGTATGCCGAAAAATTTATCACGTGTCAAGCTTTTAAGGATCTCGGCTGGAGATGTCAAAAGACAACGGAGGTTGGATTGTCTTACGGCGTCATAAAGGGCATAGATCTTGATGTGACAGATGAAGACATTGAAAAAAGTATTACGTGTGATCTGGAAATTGTTTCTGTAAAGAGGTTGAATAGGAAAAATAATAATTTAAAAGAAACTGATTCTATTTGGATAAAGTCCGAAACAATGAGACTTGGTTTCAGAGGCCCTACACTTCCACCGCATGTACTTGTTTATGGGTTGAGAATCAAGGTCGAGCCGTATGTCTTTCCGGTAACCCAATGCTCAAGATGTTGGAAATTTGGTCACATTTGGAAAATGTGTCCATCAAAGAGAGTAATATGTCCGAAATGTACCAAGAATCATGAAAATTGTGACACAAGTTCTTTCCGCTGTGTTAATTGTACCGGTAATCACTTAGCCTTACAGTCGATCTGTCCAGTTTACAAAAAGGAGCGAAGGATCAGGGAGCTGATGGCCGAATATAATTACACGTATAAACAGGCACTGGAGTTATATATACGTCAGAGCACAGAGGTGGAGAAGGGATCAGCCAGTCCAATATTAGAGTCGAATTTTCCAGTCTTGAATTCGGAAGTTTTATATTTATCTCCGCCTCCTGTAACTACTGAAAATGACTGTACACGACTTATGTCAGATGTAGTCAAGTCGCCTGCCAAGAAGGTAGTTAGCATTCCGGTGCTCAATAAGAGGAAGCTGAGGAAGCACAGCAAGACCCTTCCTGCTCCAACTCCTCCTCCTTCGGTACCAGGTGATCAACATGAAGTCGAGTGTTCCAAAGGCAGTAAAGATTCTAATAATGAAGGTTGCGTTAAAAATGTAAAACTTAAAGAAGACTCGATTGTTCAACTTTTAATCAAACTGAAAAATGTATTTGTAAGTAATCAATCATTTGAAGAGAAGTTAAGTCAGTTATTTAAAAACATTTTTGAATGGCTGATGAGCAAAATTAGTAGTGGATCGGTTAGTTTTTTAATGACAACGTTAATGAACGTTTTTTCTAATAATTATGGTTAATAGTAATTCTATTATTAACGTCAATGTTATCCAATGGAATTGTCAGAGTTTGAGACCTAAGACGTTATCATTAGAATCCTTTCTTACACAAGAATCTATTCACATAGCTGTATTAAGTGAAACCTGGCTTGAACCTGACAGTTATTTTAGAGTTAGTGGTTACAATACATTTAGACTGGATAGAGACGATGGATATGGAGGGGTGGCTATTTTGATTCATAAATCGGTGAAAGCCATTTTGTGTTCATCGCGTAGTCACAATTCGGGTATTGAAATATTGCAAGTAAAATTATTGAATTGTCGGCATATTGAGAATATATTTTCGGTGTATTGTCCTTCGTCTGTAAACACTTCATTCGGGGATTGGGACGCTATCTTTTCACTTTGTTCTGTTAAGACTTTGATATTGGGAGACTTTAACGCTCATCATTTAAATTGGTCGAGTAAAAATGATCAAAGAGGTTTACAGATTTTTGATTGTATGTTAGATCATAATTTTATTTCTTTAAATAATGGTGATGCTACTAGAGTTAAATATGTTAATGGCATTTTGCAACAGTCTTCCCCAGATATTTCATTTGTTTCTTGTGATTTGGCGACATTATTTTCTTGGAAAGTTACAAATGAGTGTTTGGGAAGTGATCACTTGATTATTAAAATTTCAGCAACCTTGAGCCTTCCTCGAGAGTTAGTTAAAAGACGCAACTTTAAGGAAAGTGATTGGAAAAGCTATTCTTCGGCAATTGAAAATGCATTTTTAAATTTTACTATCCCTTCCGATTCTCAGGATTTTTATGACCAATTTGAAAATATATTACAGTCGGCTGCCAATTCCTCTATTCCTTATGTTAGAATTCCACAGCATATTAGTAACAAATTTTGCCCTAAGCCTTATTGGAGCGCTGATTTATCTAAAGCTGTGGCTGAACGTCGTCTTGCCCTTAGAAATTTAAGAAGGTGTCCATCGGCTGAGAACTTACAGATTTTAAAAAGTAAGGTTAGTACCGCACAGAGATTGATTCGTTTAGCTAAATGTCGTTCTTTTCAACAATTTTGTTCAAGTTTAGATGAAACGTCTACTTCTTCTGAGTTATGGCAAAAAATGAAATGGATTAAGGGTCATCATTCGAATGCTACTAATCGATCGGTAGATAAAGAGAGAGCCGAGAAATTGTTAAATGATTTGACACCTGATTTCGTTAGTCCTTCTGAACCTGAGATTCGAATAAACAATGTTTGCTTGGAGGCTGATATTACCATTCAGGAATTGATTTATTCAACGAAAAAATCTGACACAGCTCCTGGCAGTGATAGTGTTTCTTTTTCAATGATAACTCATCTTCCAAATATTGGGAAATCTCTTTTAGTTTCAATTTATAATAGATGTTTACGTGAGAGTTTTGTTCCAACACAATGGCGTGAAATTAGAATTATTCCAATTCCTAAACCAGCTAAAAATTCTAATTCTCAGCCTGCATTACGTCCAATTTCGTTAATATCGTGTATTTGCAAAATTTTCCATTCAATTATCAACAAAAGATTGGAATGGTATTTAGAAAAACAATCTTTGTTTTCGGATAATATGATAGGATTTCGGAAATCCCGTTCATGTTATGATAGTTTGTCTCGCTTAGTTTCACAGATTCAGTTAGGATTTTCTAAAAATCTGATAACTGCGGCTTGTTTTATTGATATTGATAGTGCTTACAATAATGTGGATGTGCCTTGTTTGATTTCTATGTTAGATAAATTAAGTGTCGGATCTAGAATTTGCTTATATTTATGGTCATTTTTAAGCCATAGACGGCTAACAGTTAATGTTGATGGATGCAATTTAGTTAGGTCTACAGGGCGCGGTTTGGCTCAAGGAGATCCATTATCTCCTCTTCTTTTTAATGTTGCTACGTTGGACATTTGTAAATTTATAAACAGTGTTAATGTTTCTCAATATGCTGACGATTTTGTTTTGTACTGTTCAGGAAATAATTTAAGTACAACAGTTGCCAAATTACAAGTTGCATGTCAAGACCTTTGTTCTATGCTCAATTCAATAGGCCTTAGTATTTCTTCATCTAAAAGTAAATTATGTGTGTTTAAGAAAGGTGGATTTAGAGGTACAGCCGAACTTAAAATAGATAACGTATCACTACCTATTGTTTATAACTATAAATATTTGGGTCTTTGGTTGGATAGCTCTTTGAGATGGGGTAAGCACATCAATGAGACTTCTCAACAGGTTTTAAAGTATCTTAATTTACTAAAAGTTTTGTCAGGATCAGGTTGGGGTGTTCATCAAAAGCATCTGAGAAGACTGTACATTGCTTTGATAAGAAGTCGTATTGATTATGCAAGTTTCTTGTATGACAACAGTTCTAAATCTAATTTGTTTAGATTAGATCGCATTCAGAATCAATCTTTACGTGTGATAGGAGGTTATATTCGTAGTTCACCTATTCATGTTATGGAATGTGATCTGTGTTTGCCGCCACTATCAGTGCGTAGAAGATATTTAGGTGGTAAATTTTGGTTAAAGTCAAAATCTTTTGTAAATAACAAAACCATTGATTTATTGAATAAATTATCCGTTAATATACGCTCTTCATATTGGGTTAACAAGAAACATCCACTTCTACTGTCAATACATTTAGATTTTAATAATATTTCCGTATATAGTTGTGATAAGCTTGAAATGTTTTCATTAGAGACGTGGCTATGTAATATTAACTTATTACGGGTAGTGTTTGATTCTGTGCCCTCAATTGATCGTCCTAAGAGAATGTATAATTGTAAAGATCTAGGCTCTTTGTGCTTTAATTATATTGATTCCCACTATAAAGATTGTTACAAAATATTTTGTGATGGCTCTAAGGACAGTGTTAGTGGAGGTTCAGCTATATTTGATCCTATACAGGATTGTTATGTTAAACTTAAGATTGATTCAGATATTTCGATTATGCATATTGAGCTAATTGCTATAGCTGAAGCGCTGTCTTACTTAGAGTCACTTTCTTTTGATAAATTTGTTATTTTGACAGATTGTAAAAGTGCTTTACAGCATTTGATTCGATGTGTATCTATGCCGGTGCGAGGCACACCCATTGCGTATCGGATATTAGCTTCTATTTTACGGTTACAAAATAAGAATGTTGAAGTATTTTTACAGTGGATTCCATCACATGTTCAACTTTTTGAAAATGATAGGGTAGATATTTTAGCCAAACAGGCGTCTGTTGATGGCATTCCGTTGACTATATTGCCTCTGTTTTCTGATTACTTTAAATTACTTTTGAACCGATGTACAGTTTTATGGCAGGAATATTTTGATGAGAGATCAAAAGAAAAAGGTATTTGGTTTCGGACCATTCAACCTCAGATTTATAGGATTCCTTGGATTGATAATAATGTAATGTGTCGAAAGACGCTGGTTACGGCGCTCAGATTGCGATCTGCTCACATTCCGACAAACAAATTTTATTATTTAATGAAGAGAGTCACTAGTCCCAAATGCTCCGCGTGCGATGTAATTGAGGATGTGCAGCATGTTTTGTCGGAGTGTGTACGGAACGAATCTTATCGAAGACTGTTATTTGATAAGTTCAAAAGATTGCAGTTAGGGTATTGCAATAGTGTCTTAGCTTCCCCTCTGTCTGATGAGGCTTTATGTTTGTATAGGTTGGCTGAGTTGTGTCTTGATTGAGTAATATGTATTAGAATTATTATTATTTTTTGTTGTTTTGTAACATTTTTTTGTTAAATGTTATTGGGTGATATAATCGCTAAGCGATTAAACCCATTAAATAAATAAAAAAAAAAAAAAAAAAAAAAATACGCAAAAGTTCTCTATACAGTTAAGAACTACAAATATTCAAAGATAAAGACTATATTCAAATATTTCATATTTAGTGTAGGTATAGATCACTGAAAAGAAACTTGGCACACAGACAAGTATACAATTTCGCGTTAGGTAAATGACTTCATAAATCAAAGTAAATTAGCCTTTATTGTAAAGCAATAAAGTGTAAAATAAACGTGAATTTCTATGCTTATTTCTCGCCGACACTACCGATGATAAATGGATGTATGATAAATGAATTTATAGATTCACAGACAAAGAATACACAATTTGTTACGTTCGGAAATTAGGTTGAAATTATTTTATGTTATTGTTCGAAATAATGTTGTACTTGAAGCGCTTTGTTCGGAGTTTTACTTGATCTCAATAAAGAGTTGACAAGAACTTCATTGTGTAAAATAATTAAGGTCATAAAACCTAGGATCTTGATGACGTTATTTACACAGGACACTCGTGATTACATTATATTACTAGTCTTTATCAAATTATGGGTTCATTTCTCAATCTCTTCTCTGTGTCTGTATACTAGATGATAGTAACGCTAAATGTACAAAGCGTTATCGAATAAAAATCAAAAATGTTGCTAGCTTTTTTTAAACATTGTTACCACACTTTACGTGAGTAAGAAAATTCACACTCAGACTGTAGGCTTTATTTTTAGACTTCATCTCCATGCTATTAATATTCTCCTTTAATACTGAACTAGTAAATAACAGCTTTCCGCAAATAACCATAAAAGAGGTATAAAGCTACAAAACTCGGCGTCTGAATGATATTAAGACTATCTTATCGAGCATCTAAATGAATACAAGGCATCTAATTGAAACTAGTTGGTATCGATGGCTCGAGTGAGTTGAGCGTGGTTGAACGTGGTCGAGCGCAGAACATACTCGATACGAGCTATTCACGGCTGCTCAATACTGCGGTACGTTTACTCTATTGTATTGCAGGGTTGCCTGATGAGTTGCTAATAGAATTAACACAGTATTTACAAACTCACAAACAGTCATAATGTAATAACGTCAGTTTGGGATAGATCCTGAAGTTAACCTGGACAATAAGATCGCATGAATTTTAAAGTAGGTACATTGTTAATAAGGGTTTCGCGCCACGAGCTTTGTATCCTAATATTAACTATCCTAAGTCACATCAGCCTTCCTTCTACACTTAGGTAGAGTAACGAAAGGATTTTCTTGAGAGAGACTGGCAGGACCGTTTGAAGCGGCATATTAAAGTGAAACCTTAACAAAATATATAAAATTGAAGGGAGACCTTTACCAAAATAGCAGTAGGCTTACTTGATAGTAGAACAAAAAAGATCATTCGTGTCTGTATCAGAGTGCAGTCAGCCCTAGAGTCGCGTCGTTACCGCTGACATCGTTAAGTTTCTATTCTGTGCGGGGCCTAGATTGCACGGGCACTGTACGGCGGTGCCAAACGCCTGTATTATTGTAGTGCTCTCATTGAATATCATACTGTTCGCGTCATTGTGGACTCCATTGTGTACTCCTTATTGTAGCTGATATTAGTTGATACAGCCTGAGGCGATGGCCGTACAGGATGTACTACGATATCAATATGCGTAGTGCCTTTTCTTTTTTATAATTTTGTCAAAGTACTTACCATCGAGTAAGGTGGGAACAGAAGAAGTGCTTAATGAAATGTAGATTATAGAATAAAAAAATACATTCGGACCTTAAATCAACTCCGATCTCAAAAAAAATGTTCAATGTTGGGATCGAACACTCGTCTCTTCACTGATCTATTATCTTGACTATTACAACTACTCGCTACTGTGAGGCAAAGATGCAAAAGCAAAAAATGATTTATAATTTTAATGAAAAAAAAATATCCTCAGACCTTAAGTTACCAAGAAAATAATTGAAGCGAAGAAAAGCTATAACCGATTTCCATACAGTGTACAAAGCGTCATCAATTTCCAACTTTCCAATAAAGAGGTTAATGCGAATCACCTTTCCAACACGATTTCCCTTACATTAGGTATAAACATGAACTGACGGAACGTGAAACAATAACGCCCACATCGCAGTTTGTGGGCCAGCGCCAATCGTCCCGGTGACACGACTTTGTACTTAAGCCTAGCCATCTATTATTTACTTTGACTTACGTTATAATAAGCCACAAGTGAGAGAGGCAATTAAAACTTTTTGAATTGCTGTCACACGTCAAATTGAAATCTAGGATACGTCTTGCTTAAAAAATGTTGAGCGCCTCTGCTATTATTTTAAGCCACGTATTTTCAAATATTCTAAGAAAGAAAAACGCGCTGGGTTTGTAACCATATCGTAATGAGACGCTATTTTCAGACGACTGTTATTAAATTGTATTTACTCTGGAAATAAATCTGGGGTTTTCTTAGTAAGGACTGTAGAATTCACGCACTTCTTAATCGCATAAACTTAAGCAAAATGAAAAACTAGGTTACATTACCTAACAATAGTTTCACTGTAAATTCATTAATCCTAGTCTCTATATAATTACAATAACTCTGTAACACAATATTCTAAATTAATAACGTTGCCGCCATTTTGCGGACAGTTCATTTATTCCGCGTGGTCTACTTACAAAGGTCTGCGGTGCTTAATCATTAAGCTACTAAATATAAATGTGGTATTAACGCCCACAACCAATTCTAGATAATACACATTCAACCTACTTACTTAATCTACGTATGTTTAAAACCAAAATGAGTTTTGCTGAGAGTAATTACTGGTTTAACAAACAGACTATTACAAGCACAATATATTTATGCAATGATTCGTTAATCAGCCGTGCCAGCAAACAGTGAGTGAATGTAGTGAGGTGACAAAGTGAGATGAGCATCTTTATGTTTTGTACACACCTATAGGAGTGATTATGTTCATTTGTAGTCGGACTCTAAAGGAAGAGGCGCTAATAAAACTGTCTGTAAGCGTTTAGTAATGTAGGAAAGTGTGATATTGCACTTCGTATAATGGTCATCCTAAATGTCTGTAAGGGAGTGTTTAAATTTGATGTTACTTGTTTTCAATTAGGCATAAATTCATTAAGTCATATCAAATGCCGTTGGTCGGCTTGTAAATATACCGAGTCATTGCAAACTTGTCATTAAAATAGAAACCAATATAACTATTGACCGTTCTCACGTAAACGTGTGTAGAATCGCCACAGACACCGCTCGTTTGCAACCACCTACCGAGTAAAGGATTCTACCCAATATTGGACAAATGTTTGTGCACCACAAATATTTGTCCAATGGAGTTGGCCAGGTTGGCCTTAACAACTAAAATGGTTGCTTCCCTACACATATATTTACGTAGGATAGAAAATCAAATCACATAACTGTCAAATAGTAATCCACCCAGAAGAATGCCTGGGGACAATGACAGTGTAAAGTACTTTGAACTTTAAGAACTAAATATTAAAGTTTCAATTTGTGCTTTACGTTTATTAACCTGTGGGGTCACCTCAAAGGGAATTCTTCAACAAACAATTGATATAATTAATATTTGTCGTCAAAGGAATCTGTAGGGAAGGTTAGTTTGCAGACGAAATGTAGTGAATTAGTAGCTGTGAATACATCAAAGGGTAAGCTAATAAGTATTTCGGTTAGATGTTCATTTCTTCGGTGGTCAAAGCAGTGGAGTCGAGGTCACTGGTTTCACAAGGTTTATAAATTAATAAGTTACACATAAACAGTAAATTTATAAATTAAGATTGTTACGACCTCTTTGCTAGCAGCCCAAAGTTTGGTATCAAGCCAAATGAAAATAAAAAAAATATGAAGCTAAATTATGTTATGAATACAATCGAGGTATTTTCAAGTATCAAAATTACTTATATCACTAATGTACTGTTGAAAGTGTATACAGAGAAAAGGGTTACGGTTGTCTATGACAAAATTAGCAGAAAACGGAATGTACCTACAGGCATATCTAGTTATCTCAATATTCTCAATACTCATAATAGTTTGCACTATTTAAGTATAAAATACAAGTCACGGCAGACATTATACTTAATGTACATTAAATATTACTTGTTGAGAATATTGATTCACAGTGTGATTGTAAAGGCTTTACAAAGGTTAAGAGTTAGGGTGTATTTCAGGGTACCATAACAAGCGCAGAAGAAAATACATTTCTTAAAATTCAGATCTGTTTATTTGAAGTTACTTAACTGTTGTTTTCGTAAATGTTGTCTTTTTTGAGTCGGAGTTCTAGCTCTGAGATACACACAGTGTTAGAGTAATTATTACTCACAAGAAAATTACATTCAAAAGCTGGATAAGGTTTCCCGGCCCTGTCAGTATTTACATTTGTGTGATCTACAGGTAAATTATATTTAAACTGAGATTTCCTATGTTTCAATACAGTTTGCAATGCTGAGTAGCATCTTTAAAATGAGAAATATCATAAAAACAGTCGGGAAAGCCCCAAAGAATATAACGTAACATAAGAAAAATCTCAAACATGTAAAGCCCTTGCGAAGTTCAACACAGTCATAAATCACCTCAATACATTGATGGCACATGTTATAAAGGTTGTATGTACCAAAGTATTTGCAACCTCACAACACAGACCACCGGGTGAGCATACCTTTATTTAATCTATACGAGGAAATGGGAAATGATGATTGAATCGCCAATTTGCGTTCAATTTCAACATCAAATCACTCAATTATTGAAATCATCTTCGGGAATTACTTTGATGAATGCTTTTAAACTGATTGAGGTCTGGATAGGTCTGTAGTGTTTAAGTTGTTGCATAGAACTTGCTTGTCATGGCGGTTACGTCATTTTGCTCTTAGATAGCGTAATGGTGCAATTTGTTTCATCATCAGTTCATTACAGGGCTTAGAGTAACTTCGCGGAGTGTTTCAGATTATTGCCTATCATGCTAGCAAAGTGACAGATAGTATACACTTTTAAAATTATGATCAAGGCTCTGATTTCTTCACTGGCAAGGTATTAATAGGTGAAGAAAGTACTGTAGAAGGACTAAAATTCATTGGTTATAGGTTTCTATTGTAATAAAAAGCATGAGCACGTTTATTTATTTTATTACATTTTTAACTCTTTCTTAATTCGTTGATTACGCGTCCATCTAGACTATCCACATAAATCGACAACCTTGCCATATTTGGGTACCGATTTTTACAAACGATAAGTTCATTTATCATTTAGCAACTTAAAATATACGTCATCTATTATAATCACTATCAGAACGACAAACGCAGCAAAAAAGACTTCACAAAATTCAAACTATTGAAACAAAACCCGATAAGTATCGGGACAAAAAAGTATCAAAAATATGTGTCGGCCAGCGTCGCGTACGTACGCGTACTGTTAAGGTGGAATTACATCAGGTCGAGGCGTTGAACGCACTGGTTAACTTTAAATATAATCCACCAAACATTTTCACACAGTCGTATAAATGTGGTCTATTATGGAAAACTAACCATGCAGAGAGATGCATGTGATTATAACAGTGTCTGAAGGTTTGTAGAAGACCGATTCAGATCAATTCAGTTGCTATATGAGCATTATGTGCAAATGATGGCTTGTTCAGTGTGGCTGTTTTAATTACATAACCTAAGTATACCTTATTACCCTGGTTTACAAATGCGCGTAATGTATTACCAAACTGCAAAAGTCTACACTACATAAGAAACAGTTATTACACCCTTATGTTACTTTACAAGGTAACTATACCCGGGCAATTGCAAACGCGCGTACTAATTCATAATTAAAAGATTCATACGAATTTACCGAGCGAGAAAATCCCATAAAATGACACGACGTAACTCGCACGTTTGTAATAACCCGTGCACAGTTCTAAAGGCCCGATATAAATCGCGTCCGTTCGTCGTCCGTGGTCCCCGTCGGCTTAGTGTAGTTGTGCCTTAACAGAGAGAGATTTGGTCAGACCGGTCGATCGGGTTCCACCGGCGAGCCAGTTTTTTCGCGACTCAATTCTTCCTGGCTCCGAGCCCTGTTCTCACACAACGTGTATATACCTCTGTGTACATGTCGTACAGATTATGTTTAAAACCGTATTTGTTTTATAATGAAGATAATTATGTTGTTTAATAACTTTGATACTTGTTAGCGTCACTGTAGTCTACTATATTGTTGGAGGTGATTTTTCTTTCAAGGTATATTATACCTAGTAGTAGTATTACAGGAACAAACCTAGCGATGAAAAAAGTAATACTTAATGAAATACATAGTCTTTAATGAAATCGCTGAACTAATCTAGTAATGATTATTAAGAACTTTGTTGTAGATTTTAGTATAACTTAACACAAACTGTTGTACTTGGTTACTATATAAATGAAATACCTATTAGTATTTTAATTACTTTTGTAACATCGGATTATGCCTTTATAATAGTTAATATCTCTCAATTTGTATCTAGGAATTTTGAACTTTAACTATTATGTTGCTAAGTATGTAGTCCAAAGTATTGTTTTTCAAGCAGTATTTGCTCAAAGCTCTATTCTAATAATAATCTATTCTATCATAGTATTCTTCGAAAACTAGTCCTCGCATTTTATTGCAATAGGGGAGATAATAACGTTGCTAATATTTACCAAATTATTTTTATTATATTCAAATCTTAAGCTTTTCATTTTCGAAGAAGTTAATGCTCAACAAAGCCAGTTGAGTACCAAAATTTTGTATAGTAGCGAACATTATAACCTTAAGTACATTATTGGTGTATGTACAGTAAAAAATCGGCAAGCACGCGTAAGACCGAATCTGCGCGGGTACATTGACTCGCAGATGAACCATTTAGACGTGTCTGTGTGTACCTGTGTATACACGAACGAGTTATGTGTGCGTTTCCAATGTCACACGGTACATATCGTATTAAAATTCGATGGATATTTGTAAGGATTCGTATTTTTGATTTTGTATTTTGTGGTTTTAGTCACTCACGTAATTGTAGATTTGGTTTACGTTTTTTAGTACTTAATTATGAAATCATTTTTTTGCCTGGTATGTCATTTAGTAGGCTATGATGTGACCAAATTTCGTAATTACCTACCAATTTTCTTTAAAGAGTAGACAGAAATTTCTAAGGAATTTAAAAGCTCTGTCTGAAACACTTTAGTAGTTGGGGTAGTAAGGTGATATTTAAAGGCTCAAAAATGATCTTACTAACTCAAAGACAAATACATATACACATACAGATACAGTTGCATTATCGAAATCAGTTCTTAAAGCTGTTGTTAGATTTCTAGATTTTGTGTATTATACTATCGACAATTACAATGTTATCCATTTTCACAGTTACCTAAAATCTAGCGTAGTTTACGACTAAGGTATTGTTAAGTTTAATTGTAGATCGTTTTACAAGAAAATTCCAAGAAGAACATTTGATTGTTTCGCGTAGCTCCGTGACCGATACTTTGTAAGGTAAATAAAATTACAATTTATCTAAATGGAAATAGACAGTCGTACGGCGGCGACTCACTGACTTTAACTTCACACTTTAAAATGTATATTTTACTTCACTCATTATGACACGCAATATTCATGTCACTTTTCATTTAGAAGACCATTCAACAAACTCCCGACAATGACTCTCGTTGGTTATAAAATTGCAACAAAAATAGAAAAAGAAAATCGCCGTCCAATAAACGGCGGCCAATGGACAAGCGCGCGAGCACACCCACACATGCACACGCACCGTAGCCACGCCCCACATGCGCACGAGTTCGGTCACGAGCGAGCCCGAGATTATACGAAGATTGTCTTCGTCTAGTCTGGCCACACTATGTACGGTACATAAGCGAGTACATAATACCAAGTACCTATTGTCTGTGGCGATGACTCGCAGATATCTTGTATATGATTTATAAAAGAAAAAAGTATTGAGAGGCGTTTGTAGGTATAATGGTTCCGAGAACTACGTTTTATGAGTCAATATGGGAATAAAACTGAGACTAACGATCGTCCGAGACTCGTGTTTTATAGCGTTTTTAAAGTGATCGTGGAAACTAAGTTGCTGGAGAAATTCTTTAGAAAATTGAAAACTGTTTCGAAAGTGGCGATGCTTTGTTAGGTACTTAATAACCTATAAATATGCTTGATTGGCACTCGACGCGGAAAGGCTTTAAAGTTTTAATAATAGCGTACAAAAGCTTGCCGTGCCCATACCACAATTCTATACTGTATGACAGTGTATGAGTATAACAAGTAATTAGCACTTTGAATAACTAAGAAACAGACTACCACAGTATATAAATTCTACGAAGGTATTGCTTCAATGAGATAAACCACAGTTCACCTCCCATGCAACCGCAACTTCTCCCAGAAGCACAGATAACTCCGGGACTATATTCTTTATACCTATACACGAAACGGGCACAAGAAAATTTAAGTGTTGGTATTGCAACTCGTTTTTGAAAGGCTATTTCAGTTTAATACATTCTAACCAACGACTTACCCGGTCATCTCACGGGTAGCCTCTTGCTAATTTGGACATGCATAATATAGAGCCATGACCATTAATCAGTAAAAAGTTAAGAGTTTCTTTTGATAAGTTAATTGTATCCGAAGATTACCTCCTTCATACAAACCCACGAAATTCTAATCCTCACTTAATAATAGTAGTATTAATTTAGCAGTATAACTGTTCTACATCCTTGTTACCAAACTGAGCCTCGATTCAGCTCACCTCTCATCTAGATTACTTATAAATTCTCCAATCATGTTTGAATACTAAAAACCTGTCGTTATTTCCGGTGCGAATACACTGAACAAATAGTTTTGTTGCAAGATGAAACAAAAAACTAAATAGGGTAAACGGACCAATGAGGAGCTATTTCAATTAATGAAAATTGTTTTTAAACAATCCATGTAGATCGGGTTTATTTTCAGGCCGTGTTTTATTTTCAGTTTGGGCAAATTTTTATACCCTAGGTTCTACGGATATGTTTTTCTAACTCTTTAGGATTCGAGCATGTATTGTATTATCGAACACGAAGTACTTGTACGACGTACATACAGAAGATTGGGCAGATTTATATCTGAATCTATCTATCTGGTTAAAATAAGTAATTGAGGCTTTACATACAAGAATCTCATGCAGAAATCGTAGTAACTAAGTTACATAAACAAATGCAAGCACAAAAATGATCACATACATTCAAAAATTATATCGAAGTATATTTTTAACCCCCGACGCAAAAAGGGGTGTTGTAAGTTTGACGCCTTAACCTAACTAGCTAATCGATAAAAGGTATGAAAAATAAATCGGGGATTCTTAAAATTTTTAATTTATATCATCATCAGTCGCGAATAGGGTGAGGTACCTTACTTATTCCTTTACTACACGTTAGTCCCGGCATGTGTGTGACAGTGTCACTGAGGGCCGGTCCCGCGTGTAATTGAAATTAATTGTGCCAAGTGCGTGTACCTCCACGTTTTTTAGCTTTTACATGAGATTCCACTCCGCTGTTATTTACTATGAAACATATTTTATACGTAGTCATGCAGATGTGTTCTTTTATTTGCATGTCGTGCTTCGGTTTAAAATAGTAGTCATAATCTAGCAAATTATAGGCAATTTTAATATGAAATATTGGTCAGCGTGCCTAATATATTTAAAAGCAGCGAATGTCTTATTTCCATTATAGTTTTAACCGACTTTAAGAAAAAGAGGAGGTTATAAATTCGACCTTTTTCAGGTTTGTTACACATAACTTTTTGACGTCCAACTTTCGAGACCAAAGATATAGAACTAAATAAAAGACACGAGAAAATAAAAATAAATACTTGAAAATTAAAACTTAGAATTTGAAGTAGTGACAGCACTATTTAACGACTTCAAAAACTTTAAGAATATCTTTTAAAGCTAGCTTTCGGTTAATTCAATTTAAACAGTTGGAAAGGTATACAAGCTGATTTATATGAACAAGTTATGTTTAAATTTATTAAATATACGGCTTAATAATGCCGGAACTAATATCCCTTATTTAATGTTTTAAGCGATAACTACACAGTTCAAATCTATCTGTAAACGTTATTGCATTAAAGTTGTGTAATAACATAACTAGCCTGTTCCACTAAATCCTAGATTAATGAAGTTGTTTTACGATTCAGATCAATTAATTGCCAACATCTTTTATGTTTCTTTTGCTTCTGTGTCGGCATAATTATTGCTTATTCATTAATGCGAAAATAACACCGCTTTCATGACTATATTGAAGAATCAAAAGGAAAAAAATACTGATTTACTTATAACTTGGTGAGAGCTTTAAAGAGCTTGGTGAGCCTTGTTACACCATATACACCATCATATTTACCAAATAATATAAAACAAATTTGCTTATGTGTGTACTAATACTTTTTCATCCATTGGTGAAAACAGTATGAATTTAGTTAAATAGTTTTAGAGTTTATCGCCAAAAGACAGAGAGACGCGGCGGGGAACTATATTTTTTTAAATATAGATATATCGACGTACAGACTCGATTATTGCGAGTATTTTTCAACACAGACGTGTAGTCTGTGTTGAAAAATATCACATCCTCGTGCTAATATATTAGTGGTTTACAAACCAACGAGTTATTTTTACTTGCACTAAGAATAAACTCCGTCATTAAGGTTCATCAGTACTGTTAGGCGCGGGCACATAGATGTTGAATGGGCTGGATACGGCAAGTTTACAAAGTGCCAACTTTTCTATTTAGACTTTTTTTGTTAGAAATTTGGAGGAGCTATGAAAAAAATATAACGAATAATCTTATCTGACCGAAATTTTTGCTCATAGGTCGTGCATGCAACTAGACTAAATGCTTACGATAAAGTCACAAAAGGAATTTAAGTCTGTAATCTGTATAGGTTTTTGAATCAAATTTAATAACTTTTATTTTTAATGTAAACTAGATCATGAACACAGTGTGTTAAGATTTTGAAAGTGGGGAGACTGTCGAGCGTACTTTAACTTGAGTTAGCGGTATCTAGTAAAGTAAAGTTCTATGTGCGTAACATTCTATAAGGAAACTGAATGCGAAGTAAGATATTCGATTAACGGACACTTTCGTCACATTTAGCGATCATTACCGTTGCTTAATGTCGGAAATTTACCGGAACTATTACCTACGCAGATGATAGCGGATATTTTAATATGATTGATAGATATTCAATTTCCTTTAAATTCGTATACAGGGTGTCCCAAAACTCAACGATAATCTGAGACCGGATGACAGGCCAAGTTATACCAGTTCTAGGAAAAATAAAAAAAAAAATCCATATCATATAGTTCAGCAATAATAGTCATTTTTCAAAAAAGTTGAAATTCGACACCCTTGGTCGCATTTTCAAGTCCTGTGATCACCAATGTCACAATTTCACTGTGTTTTTTTTAATTTCGTGATCTTCAATAAATATGCTATTAATCGTAAAACAAATTAATACACAAAACATTGTTGTATAATAAAAAAAGGTAAGTTTTAGTGAGTCATGGTTTTCAAAAATATCGTTAGTTAACTTTGACGCTTCATATTGAAAAAAAAATGTACTACACTACCCTTGGCAAGTTATGTCAAAAGTTGGCGCATTTAATCAAGATTTCAAAATGGTGAAACACTTGCCACTTATCTTTCCATTAAAAATGTTATTTTTATTTGAACGAAGAGTATCCTCGCAGATGGATCGAACGCAGTAGTTCAATCTTATGACTTTCTCGTTCCCCCGATCAAAATCCAGTAGATATTTTTGACTGGGACTGCATAAAAGAAAAAGTCTATTCGAAATCAATACAAAATCTATCAGAACTTCGCCAGAAAATTGACACAGCGTCAGAAGAAATAAATGCAAGAAATTTTACTTGACTGGTGAAAAGGTCTTTTGTACGCCGTTGCAGAGCCTGTATTTGTGCCAGAGGAAAGCAATTATTTTTAGTAAAGAAGTGATTGAGTCAGTCCATAACCAATATTTAATGTAATAAACATAATAGGTAATAATCATTAAAAAAAAAACAATGAACGAACCATCCGTCTTATTTTATTATTTTCCTTAAACTAAAGTAATTGCGAATTGTTTTCCTCTGGCTCGAATACAGGCTCTGCAACGCCTTACAAAAGACCTTTTCACCAATCAAGTAAAATTTCTTGCATTTATTCCTTCTGACGCTGTGTCAATTTTCTGGCGAAGTTCTGATAGATTTTGTATTGATTTCGAATAGACTTTTTCTTTTATGCGTTCCCAGTCAAAAATATCTACTGGATTTTGATCGGGGTAACGAGAATGTCATAAGATTGAACTACTGCGTTCGATCCATCTGCGAGGATACTCTTCCTTCAAATTAAAATAACATTTTTAATGGAAAGATAAGTGGCAAGTGTTTCACCATTTTGAAATCTTGATTAAATGCGCCAACTTTTGATATAACTTGCCAAGGGTAGTGTAGTACATTTTTTTTTCAATATGAAGCGTCAAAGTTAACTAACGATATTTTTGAAAACCATGACTCACTAAAACTTACCTTTTTTTTATTATACAACAATGTTTTGTGTATTAATTTGTTTTACGATTAATAGCATATTTATTGAAGATCACGAAATTAAAAAAAACACAGTGAAATTGTGACATTGGTGATCACAGGACTTGAAAATGCGACCAAGGGTGTCGAATTTCAACTTTTTTGAAAAATGACTATTATTGCTGAACTATATGATATGGAATTTTTTTTATATTTTTCCTAGAACTGGTATAACTTGCCCTGTCATCCGGTCTCAGATTATCGTTGAGTTTTGGGACACCCTGTATAATTGAAGCACGTCGATTCACAGTTAAACATTTAAGGGAATATAAAAAACATAATATGAGAGCTAATTATTTTCGAAATAGATATTAGTTTGCAACCAAGGCGAGTATAACACGCGCTGAAACCTCTAGAAATCTAAGGTAAAATTTATAATCGCGTTAATTCTCATATAGGCGGCGTCGTGTGCCGGGTCACCCCCTTCCCTCTAATATGTGCGAAGGGGGTGATGGCTGGTCCATGCGTCATACTCGTGAACGGGTGCTGCTTGGGGTGACTGGTCGTCCTGGTCATGGCGAGTTTGCCATGACATATTGGCGAGTTTGCATTGACATAAATCAAAATAATTAATTAATTGTGCCATAGTATGCTCTTGAGATGCCTCTTATGATTGCAATACTATCGTTGTGTAGGTAGATGCTCCCATTATGCTTCCAATACACTTGTTATCGTGCTTACTGGCACCTTAATATTATATTGACTTAATTTAATTTATCTTATAATCAAAGTGTTTTCGGTGGTGTTGGTAGCAGCTTCTTACATAATCAATGATTTATACCAGACATAATTATATTGTTAAAACCATTTGGCGACTAAAAAGAGTGGCCAAGAGTTTCTCGCCCGCTCTTCTCATTGGCCCTACCTTCCGAACTGGCGGTAAATTCACTCTTTGTATCATTGACTATCATAAGGGTCAGCATTTGACCTATATGAATAAATGATTTGATTTTGATTTGATTTTATAATATAAAAAAATAATCATGCAAGCCAAAGCTATGATATTAAAATTTTAGCATTTATGACTAATTGACTACGTGGAAAATACAGTATCCTTACAACTTTTCCTGAACAAATTTTCCCGTTACCACCCGCTACTTAGAACTAGCCATGACTAACAGCCTTCAACCCTAATGGGATACATAAAAGAAAAACAATATCTAGGCACTGACAACCATCCATTAATACATCAAACAACATGTGTCATTGCTTAAGGACAGTGAATCGTGCATCCAGTCTTGAACTGTCGACTAGCCACTATCTTACGAGGAGCAACTATAGCCTAACAACTTAGTAGAGAAACTTGTATGCAAGGTTCGCGGCTGGCGGAGGTATACAAAATCCAGATTTTGGAACATTTGTAACCCGTAGTCTTATGCAGCTGATGGTGGTCTGTTTGATACTTTGTTTTAGAACTAGCGGACTCCCGCGACTTCATCCGCGTGGTAATTTTCCCGTTCTTCAAAATAAATTGTAGCCTATGTGCTGCTTACACTTAATAACTATAATAAACAGAAAAAGTTTCATGCAAATCCGTCCAGTTGTTCCGCAGAGTAGGGCGTACAAACAGACAATTTTTTTGTCGATTCGTGTTATATTACTGTTCCTAAACCCTTCATTGATAATTTCGTAAATATATTAAATGTACAGACACGCCATTTTCACCGTTTTATTATGTGAAAAGTATTGTATAGATTACATAAAACTATTAATTAAATCCTAGAAAAATCCGTGCATGGCAAGGCTCTCTACTAAGTACTGAGACTATAATTTTCCTGCGTGCATTCTGTTACATAGTTGCATGCAAAATAACGATTGTAACATACATTGTGTCAGTTCTGAATGGAACATTTGTCACTGGGCATCTTTATGATTTGAAGAGATTAGTGGGACCAATATACATAATTAGGTGTTCAGATGAATTGTAGTGAACGCCTAGGGGAAGAAGTAAATATATAGAAGCTGTTACTATTCAAAGGTGAATGCAATCAGGTTTGTTCCTGCAAGATTGTGTTATGTAGAAGAGACAGAAACAGTATAATATTGAATCGCTCCTTAATTCTAATGGTCTTGTATGTTATTTTGCGCAGAACTTTGTATCTTTTTACACATGTCTTACCAATTTATAGGGTTTTAACAACTACAACCCTATTAAATGTTTCATAGGATTATAGTTTTTATCCCAGAAAAGGACTTAGGCTTCTTTCTTAGAAAAAGGCGAGGTTTTAGGCATAGACTTTTTTGTGAGCTAAGCCTGGGGCATAAGCTAACCACAAGGTTATCAAGTTAAATATAATTATAACCTCTTATTTTTCTCAAAAGGTAAGGTTAACTTCCCTTGGCAAAGACGAGAAGTTCGACAGTACCTATTGATAAACACTAACTAAACCAAGATCTATCTTTAAGTCTCACAAAAACATACACATACAAACTAAAACTAGATCAGACGTGATAGTAATACATAATCTATTTAATTCCATCAGTGGTTCAAGAAGTTCATAATTTACGCGGGAATATAAGCAGATGTTACAGTGCGTGGTTTTTTGTTCACCGCCATGTAATTGCTCCGTAATTAAAAGTACTTTATCGTTATATTACTGAGGTATTAGGGTATTATTGTTGTACATTTATTTTAGGTGTTTGAAGTAATAATTATTGTACCAGCAGAAATCTTAAGGAAAATTCGGGAAATTTAAAATGTTTTAAAAGGCGTAACAGGTTGATAGCGCTAGTTTTAAGTTAGACGTTTTGGTTTCATGTAAGCTCTGTTGTTATTTGTATGATCTAAACCCTATAATACAAAGTAATCCATTGGTTTTCATAGTCTAATACTGCATTTACTAAAAATTTAGAGACTATGACAGCTTGGTGGATTCAAGGCCTAGCCGCTTGTTCACGAGAAGACCCTTGCCCAGCAGTGGGACAGTAAAGGGTTAAAATAAGTTTGTGACCACATTTGACCATTATTTTTATAACATTGACCATAATTATAATGAGTTTAATCAAGATATTCCGGTCATTGTGGTCAAAAACCATGGGCAAAATGGGACATTCTCTAATATAGCATTGTCGTCCTATGAAAACAATGTTGTAACTCGTTACTATAGCGTGTTTTGTGGTCGATGTCACACGCAATATGAAGGAAATCGTGTCGCACCTATTTAAACGGGAGCGGACCTATTGCCATACACCATGAACTGGGCACGTTACCCAACACCGAGCTGCAATCGAGAATATTCCTCAAATAATCCTTGAGATTGTTAAAACAATTCAATTGTTTTACAAAATTACGATATTTCTTTAATAAGATAAACTAACTTCTTTTGATAAATACTAAGGACAGAAGTGATTGAAAAAAACATATAGGACGCCTTTGCCCTGCAGTAGTACTTTAACAGGTTTTGAAATTAACAAGTGAAACATCGCGTTTAATCTTTATTTATATACAGCGTGGCGTAAGTACATTGGTATTTAAATATTTAATCACCTCATTTAATTTCAAGTAATTATACTTCGCGAACTAACTGCTATAACTGTCGTCAGTCTGGTAATACAGACGTAAAGCCTTTTAATAGTTAATAAATCCCTACAGTTCACCTTAATAAATGTTTTCTAATTAGTTGAAACATGTACCTTAATTTATACTGAACGCTCACCAATTATACTGAACGTACCAACGCTAATAAATTATCCGTACGATTTAGATTAAAACTTTAAATGCTACTTAAATGAATCATTCATTCTAAGTTAGCGATGTCGTGTGATTGTATCGATACGATACGATATATCGGTAATGTAGCGATAACGTATATCGATATTGGCTACATAGTGTTTAGCTCTTTAATGAGAATAATAATTGCTATTGCCTCTAAAGTAAATGAAATAATATTATCACCAAGCACATATTCGCATTTGTGTATATTATATTACTAGCTGATCCGCCCAACTTCACTTAAGAGAGAATGGGTTATAATTTTCCCAGTTTTTATAACATTTTTTACTGATCCTTTGCTCCTAGTGGTCGTAGCGTGATGATATAATATAGCCTATCGTCTTCCTCAATAAATGGTCTATTCAACACGTGAATAATTTTTCAATTCGAACCCGTAGTTCCTGAGATTAGCGCGTTCAAACAAACAAGTAAACAAACTCTTCAGCTTTATAATATTAGTATAGATTTGAGAGACAGCATATGTATGAAAACAGCTGCAAATTTTTGTCTGACAAACTATCTGACACTTATCCAGCAGTAGCGAAACCGGGCTTTAGTATTGTAAAGTTACAATAGCGATATATTTCCCTCAGATATATCGATACGTACACAAGGAACATCGCTACGTCCAGTCTTGGTTCGCAAGAATTCGTTCTTAGAACTGACCGGTTTATTTCGCAGTATTTAAATGGTATATGGCTAGACGAGAATGAGGTAAAATAAGGTATAGTGAATGGACATTTTTATGTTTCATTACAAATAGTTTTCAAGTATTCCTTTGCCTTAAGTAGTTTATGAGATGTACACGTTTTTCTGTGTAGTTTAATGTGGTATACTGCTGTCTTTTTTAAGGAAGAAAGAAATTAATTGTATTGTTTTGAAGAATCACCTTCTGTTTTCGTAGAATAATTGAAGACTAGTATAGTATATATGTGAATGTGTATTATAAGCAGTAGAAATTACTCCAATATTTATAAGATAATATTGGACTGATATTGTAAATAGCAGAAGAGGGATGTATTTCCATACTCCCTGCTTGCATCTTTAGGTATAATAGGTGGTCTTATGAATGCTTACAATATCTTCATTGTTTTGAATCATAATAATTTACTAATTGAGTCTAAAATAAGCAAGACCCATAGAAATACAGTCGCTCTAATAAACTCAACTGTTTTAAATGCCCGTCTAATTAAGACTTAAATAGCACACCAGTGATTTATTACGCAAAAACCGGTAAATATATCAAATAGTGAGGTGAAAATGCAAGATTTATCGATCAAGTCCGGTTCATTTGCAAATCTGTAATGACACCGGTCAAGTGTCAATATAATACCATTATGTAGTCTATAATTTCGACTATATACGCATATCTTCTTTGAATATGAATTGACAAAATAATAGCCGTAAAGTAAGGAATTTTTAGGTAGTAGACGACCGTCCGCGACGTCGTCCGCGTGGACTTGGGTTTTCCATTTTCTCATATTTTTTATTACAGCTTCACTCATGCTAGTCATAGATGTTATATAGCCTTCCTCAATAAATGTAGTATTCAACACAAAAATGTTTTTTTAACACGAATAAATAGTTTCTAAGATTAGTGCGATTAAGCAAACCAACTCTTTAACTTTATATTCTTTCTATAGATATGTACCTACTAAAAATACCAAAATAGAATAATAGTAATATGGATTACTGTATTAATCACGTCTGAGGATATCATTGCTCTGCTGTCATCTATTTTCACGAAGTACATCATCAATAATGTAGGCAGCATACATTCTAAATGTGTGTATCGTTAACTTAATTTACTCTAAAAGCAAATGGTTTTAAATCTAGCGTAGATTTATTATCATGTGTTAGTAATTTATAGTGAAATTGGAACTTGTTTGTGATACGGTTTGTTCACAATTAGTCGGCGATTTCCAGAGAACGTTGCTAATGAACTTACGTATTCTTCGCGTTATCTCTGCCTGGTTTATTTTTGTTTTTAATGCATAAACACGCCGAAAGATAGCCTTTACTTTGTTGTCTAATTGAATGTTTTTATAACTGCTGTATAGTGACGCGATTTTAAACACTTCGTACTATTGTATCAATATGTATTGAGTATTTAACATTTAAAATTACTTGATTGAATAAAGTGATAATAACATAATAGTATTAGAGCCTCAATAAAATTAAAAGCCCACCCTCTATATAATATTAGGATTACTAAGAGAAAATTAGTAATACTAAGTATAGTACGAACTTAAAAATATTGAAAGCTTTATCATAAAATTAAGTTTGCTACAACACTTATCGATAATTTCGAAATATCGTTTATTACTTATTTCGATTATTTTGTTAGTCTGGTATACTCCAAGCCTTAAACAAATAGAATCTACTCCTATTATACTTTCACTGGCAGATTGATTCGTTATCACAGGGAGTCTTGCAGGACGTTCTCGACGAGAACTCGATGTTACCACATTAATTGACAGTTGAATCGGTACCGGCCACGAATTAATCGAGCGGAGGGTTTGAATTATTTATACGATGCAATGTGCGAGTGGCCGGCGGGGTGGGGTGCGGGGCGCGCGGGGGGGAGAGGCAACAGGTCCGCATTGTGTCGGGATGCAGGGGATGAGGACCTTGCTAGGGCTGGTACTAAAGAGTTGGTCTTGTGGTCAGTTTTATTATTAGTAATTGGTCTTTCAGAAATACTGTCTGGATTGTCTGCAGTTGTGACGGCAAGTTGGCTTTTCTCGTCACTCTGAAACTTCGATACTAGTTTGAAAAGAAGAAAGCGACATTTTTAATAGAATTGGAAATCGTTCTTACGAAAATAAGTACTGGCTTATATTGATCACATCATGTTTATTGACCGGATAGTAGTTTGCCGGACAGTTATATTGGTGTATTAAAAAGTAATATTCACCAACCTTAATTTGTTTACAAGTATTTTTCCTACGCGGCCTTTATCCGGGAGTAGCGGTACACACTCGCAGTCACTCGTAGTTATGTCAAACTAACAGTTATGTCGGCAATCATACTAACATCAATTAAAATTCTACACAGTAAATCGTTTAACCAATTTAGTTAACGAACAGCTTAGTGTGTTATTTTACAGGCTTTTTTTTATTTCGCAAATGATTTCTCACTTAATATCGCCACTTTATTTTTGATTTATGTTCTTAATTTTACAATTATTAGTAATTATTGTGATTATGGCGGAATGTTTGATGTGGGGTTTAGATTCTACAAGTTTGGTGTTTCGAAACATCGTTTAGTAATTGCAGGACTAGGACCTCTTATTTGAATGTTGTTTCTGCACCTTACTCACTTAGCTTTGAGAGAAGCATGGAAAGTATAAAAAGTACTGTGAATACATCTTTCGTATACATTAGTTCAGATTGTTTCCGTGTATTTTGTCAGATGAGATTATACCTACTTGGTTCATTGTAAGACGAATTGTTGACATAGCAGTTTCAGTACATTATAAATTCACAAATTTTCATGAGTCAGTTTGAAGCTTTGGTCTTATATAGTTGAATAATTATTCCTTCTTACCGTCAGAGAGATTCATCTTTTAAAGAAGAGGTTGTAGTGGCACTGCGGCACCCCTACGCATCGGGTGCGGGGCGTGCGTGGGGTGCGCGGGCGCGGGCGGCGCGGCAGGAATGCACGCTCTTGTTCGTTTTGGGAGCGTCTGCGCAGGTAGGCGCGCCGCCTCCCCGCGTCCCTGCCACACACCCGTTGCTATGCGTATACTCGACCAACGAACCAAGATTTTTTGAAGGAATTATATTTTAAGTCTGGTATATTCTGTACTTTTCTGAAAAGTAATAGAATTACCAGGCAATGAAAGGTGTAAATATTAGGTATAAAACGGCGGTAATAAAATATATTTTTTGGCGATTTAAGGCATTTTCATCTGTTTGAATAGCTCCAAAATTATTGCACTTGTTTAAAGAGTTAACAGATTTTTTAAGTTTTGCTTTTATTATATTTCTTACCTTTCATTTCACAGGGAAACACATTATCAAAAAATAATAATAATGGCTGACTTAAGTAACGATTAATTTTTAAATAGATAATCTTAAGCTTTAGATAACAGGTAATCGAATGTATCTAAGTCATTTTGGTAGGTAGTTATTAAGTCTAGATAAACAGGATCTAGACGTAATAAAAACTAAATGTAACTTAGATAAGTGAGACTACGCCCATGGACGAACATTCGAACGTTGATTTATGATTTGAGATATGTATTTGACCTTTGATCTTTGACTGAGAGTTGTGGGATCAGACTTAGCGAAATATATCATCCTTAAACTATCCGTACTTGTTTTGTCACTGAATTGTAGGCATTGAGGTTTTGTTATCTGATTGAAAGTTGACTGATCGATTTCATAGCAAATAGCACCTTTTTGTTAAAATTAAATACAATTCTATTATATATTCTAAGCTCTTATGACAACTACAATTTTATTTTGTTCTATTTCGAAAAAAAGGGATGTCCTCTCTCGAAATAATTTCCTCTTCTTGTGAAATACGATCATTTTTTTGTTTTTTGTTCTAAAAATAAAGACCAGAGTAATATACCTATAATATTTATAATAAAGATCTAAAAATAACGTACTAAAAATACATTTTTCATTTGAAAACGTTTCACAAATATCGACAGAACTTTTAAAACACGATCTGCAGTTCATTTCATCTCACTAGGCGTCCGTCAGTCGGCTATACTCGAAGCGAGCCCTTCCATATTTTTTTCTCGTTTTCTCGCCCGGAGGTCAGTCCGGTAGTAAAAGTAAAGTATTGAGTCAAAATAAAACCGCTCCGACCGCTCATGGGAGCTGAATCCAGGTCATAAATGGTTCGCCCACGAAAACTGCAAGCGAAATGTTAATTAAGGTTTTCCAGTGTCATAGCCGTGTGGTCTGAGCATTCGCCAAACATGTCAGGGTTGAGAGATCAAACCACACACAACCCACTTTTCGAATATAAAGCAACTGTAACGAAAAACATCATGGTGGAACTTTGCAATACTGAATGTTCCAATAATAATGAAAAATACAATAAAAACATGGCAAAACAATGGCTTAATAATGTTAAACGTTATAAATCTGCTGAATTTACTTATGCCGATGAAACGATGAAAAGTTCTGTGCTTTTGTTCAAAAAAGTTAAACGGATGTATAAAAACTTAAGTAATCCAATAATAGGGTCCTTTATAAGATAGAAAGGACAAATTATAGCAAATAATAAAAAAAATAAGTCTGAGTAAATAATTATAAAATATGCGCTCTATATAGAGGTAGAATAAATTAATTTGACCATTATATAATTCTCTTTGAAAGTAACGTATCAGTTTAACGTGTCATGTTCATGTCAATCAAGAAATCATTTTTGAGTTAAATAACATGTAATATTTCTGTACATCACATGTTTCACCAAAATGTATGTAAAAATATGTGTGTATGAAAGCAAAGTGAAGTGGGAACACGATAAAGGTTAGTGGTTCACTGTGGCCTACACTGGTTCAGTGTGGTACAGTGTGGTTCAATGTGGTGCAACTTTCACCACAACACCTATCAATAACGTATTGTGGTCGCAGCCATTGTCTTCTTTTATTTTGTGGTCGGCGACAACATGACGGCAGTTTGTGGTAACTTAATTATGTAAACGCATTTTGAAAAGGTTCTTTCGATTGGTTAGCGGAACCCTTTAAAGCTTATAAGGAATGATTTTTCTTTCACCAACTTTATTCGAAGAATAATTTTACGCTTTTGGTAAACTATTCTTAGAATGAAGTGGTCTGAAGATAAATATATATAAAATCTTAGTAAAACAGGTATTTTACACGTTGATTTATATTTCCTTATTATTTATGACACAACTTCGAAAAAGTATTCTTTAGCATGTAGGCAAATATAAAACATATCCCGGAAATGAACAAGTACGATGTTTGTGTTCAATTTATTGTTCATTTGTCGTACTTGAAACCCTCTGCTATTTAAGCCATAATACCTAATAAAAACAAGCTGTCGAAAGCCCCAATAAGCCATTTCCGTCTTAACATCCATAAATAGTGGTCACAATATTGTTCAAGTGTGGTCACAAAATTGTATAGAAGTTCACAATACAGTGGTTTTTTTATCAGAAGTGGGCCGAACGAATGAGTGAAATCGGATTACTGGTTGTTAAGAAACTTTTAACCTAACCTCGGGTTAATACTGGACTTGTTTGGGAAGGATTATGCTTGTTTGTATAAAGCCGTATTCACCACATGTTTTTCTTTCAACATTCAACAGTTTGACTAACTGTGAAATTGTCAATTATCAGGAAATTTAATAAATTTGATTAGTTGAACAAAACATTAACGAAAACATTTTGTGTAGATGTTTTTGTTGAATGTTGAGCGGAAAACAAAGTGGTTTCAATGTTGTTCTCTAATACAGTAACCTGTTTGAAACGTTATATAGAGCTTCTAGCAGCGAAAGTATCGATGTAATTAGTGATAGTTCTGATAAAATCTTGTGGTCTAGCGCGGTCCAGTTAAAACGTGGTCGGCATATTTTTAAAAGTATTGTATATCAAGAGATAATTTGACCACAAAAATCAAGAAATTGTTTTATATTTTTTGGCTATTTGTACTAATTTTAGTTTCTTTGTTAATAAAAATATCTTAATATGTTTTTTTCTTGCTTTTATTAGGACAATCCTGTTTGTTTCCTGTAATATTGAAAATTTACGTAGCGCTTCGTTAGAACAAACTATCCTTTAGCATCTTCTTGACTCTTATAATACATTTCGACGAGGCTTTCAATTTCTCATGAAACCCCAGGGAGGTGAACTTTTTGAACGCAAAGTGGTTGAAATATAATATTAATGAAGAAGTTATTGAATTATTATCATCAAGTTTTCCTCAGGGTAGATAATATGTTTTACTGGTACAAATTATTTCAACATCTTAACAATTTTATTCCTATCTTAAATTTGATTAATCATTTTTTGGAGCTGCTGGGCATCAAAATATGAAACTGTATTTCGAAAAAAATATCTTTCGTCACAGTTTTTACAAAATAATTATTATGTGTTAAAAAGGTAAAATGCAGTAACTATATTAGCAGATCAAAAATCGATTAAATGTCATTTCTAAGTAAGCAAAATTGCCAGCCAGTTTATGCAATATAAATACTTTTTCTAGAAAGGTCTTTAATTCATGAATTCCTCTCTGCAGTTTTATTTTTGTGTGAAATTGACTTCTCGAGTCGCGATGTGTTTTTGTTCTTTGTTTTCGAGTTAAGTCGAGTGTAGTCACGAGTGCGGACGCCAAAAAATGTACCAAACTCGGGAAACGTAAGGAGCAAAATTCGATAAAATCGTTAGCGTTTTTTGGTTTTATGTGGTGGAGTTTCCGAGAACTGGGAGTTATAGGAATTTTTATGCTTTTGAGTTTGATTGTACTTTTGATGCTGGTTAGTTTATGATTGTCGTCACTGAAAATAAACTTTGCTAAGAAAAGGTGTGCGATGCAAGAAATAGGCCTGCTTACAAAAAATTACTGAAAAATAGAGGAAAGAAAAATTTACTCAAACAAATTTTGCAGTGAATAATCAATCTAGATCTACAGAAAATTTGCAATTCAACAGGCAGTATAACTTTTAGTTGTTGCAATACAAAACTGTTAAGAGTCGTGAGCTAACTGAACTCGAGTTAGACACTATAATAAAAAGTTGGACAAAACAGTGTATTTCCTAGCTAACACAAAATAACCCAACGGTCGATAAAATCTGCGACAAGCTGTTATTTTGGGCAGTTCCCGGGCAGCGTGAAAGTGTTAGCGCGGGAACATAAATCTTAGCGAACAAGTCGTGTGTGCTGCGTCCCGCGGGTCACGAGCCACGCCGTGACAAATGTATAGCTTTGTAAGGCTTTACTGTATGGTTATGAATTAGACGCGGTTTGCTGTTAGTTCGTGTATTATATTGTCTGTGTATTTTTGAGTAATGTTACACCTATGGCATGATGGTCGTGTATGCGACTGTTGAGCGTGAGGTTTAGGGTTTGATTTTTGAATTGGGCAGAGTAATCATTACTTTTTATTAATGCAGTTTTTCTGCTTCATCCTTAAAATATTCTTAATACAGCAATCTGAAGCTTAGATTCGTGCTTGGTATATGGAAATAGGCAATAAGTCACCTCATTACATGGGAACAATCATATAAACCGCAAGACGTGAGTATATTTGTCACATTCAGACATCTTTAGTTATAATTCGTGATGTTATAGAAAACAGCACATTACATTTTGATCAAATAAAGCAAATAAAAAAAGTGAAATGTCATGACAAAATACTATTTGTAAAACATATCCGAAAGCAAATGCATGTAACAAAATGTAGTTCGTGCCATAAATCTCAATCACCAGTTTCCATATATCATAGGATTAGTAAAACGCACGTGACGTAATAAATATGAATAGTGAAACCACAACGGACTGCAGAGACCAAGTTTCAAACACTAACTGCACGTTAGAGGAAACCATTTGATACATTTTGTGACTAAAACCCAGTCTGTATAATACATGTTTGTATTTTATGTGGATTTCGTTTTGCGCATTATACTCGTACAAAAGACATCAACGCGCGCTACGTCATATTAATTAAAAGGACGCGTAATAACATGTCGTTGTTTCCCACCGTTAATACATTTAAGAATCACCATCATATTTTATTGCTTCATATAGTAAAAAACCTGCATAAATACTGAAGATATGTATATAATACTTATTTGAAAATTGGTGTCAAACTTATATGATAAAAAAAATCATGCAACTTTTTTTTTATCTTAGGGTGTCTAGTAACAGTGAAATTCTTAAATGTATAAGTCAATTGAAATATGAAATAAGTCACAGTGGCATTGAGGTGTAATAAATTGAAGAAAGTAGCAAACAATGACCCTCCGCATGTAGATCACGGAGATACCGAGCAATCACTTAAAGGTCGCGTTTCTCTCATGATCGTAATGTCATATTTATTTTTTACTTACTGACCGGCGCGGATTCACTTGTATACAATGTTTGATCTCTTTTTAAAGGTCATAAAGGTAGCTTTTTGAAATTATGAATAGTTTAATTCACTCTGTGTCTTCAACTGTCGATATGCGAAATGTTATCAAATTCTGTAGTTTAGCTGTAAAAGCGTGCCCGACAGACAGACGTTACGAGTTTATAATATCAGCAAAAATCGATATTAAAATAATAAAATACTTTATGAGGTTGTAAATAAGTACGGTATTATATTTTAATTGGACTTCTTAAGAAGTACTGTTACGTTTAATTTTTTTCCTAATTGCATTTATTGGGTTTAATTCTTGGTTGAGAATAAGTCTTAAATAACCTATATGTTTGTAGACTTCACCTCGACATAGAAAATATTCCACTTGAGCTAAATAGTTGAAAATATCACTGTTTATAAGAACACAATCTACTATATAAAAATAAGTCGGGTTTTCCTTCCTGACGCTATAACTCCAGAACGCACGAACCGATTTCCACGGTTTTGGATTCGTTGGAAAGGTCTCGAGCTCCGCGAGGTTTATAGCAAAGAAAATTCTGGAAAAAATTCAACAGAAAGGCGAAAAAACAGAGAAAATCATTTTTCTCATACAGCGCCATCTCTGATACATAGCATGTACTACATACCAATATTTGTATCGTATTTCTTTTAATATTTTTATTTGACAGCTACTCATTGTAGATGGTGCCGGTGCGTGATATATTGTTTGACAGAGAATTTCATGTGAAAAAACGGTATTGTGTTCAAAAAAGTAAAAAATATAAGTTATTCGTTTCCTAACATTTTAATTGGAAACCAACAAATCAATTACGTGTATTGTGCAGATTTTTATTCGATTTCAACAGCAGGCATTTTGTCTTTAAGGTGGTAAGTTAAACTGTGTAAATTATGTGGATCGTGCATTTGAGGTTAAATTCACTACTCTGTCCATAGTCCAAAATGCCTAGAGGACGACGTGCGAACATCGGCCGCCGCACAAGACATGCAAGCCAGCAACAAGTGTATTCACAGAACTTAAGCGAAGTAAGACAAAATATAATAAGAGAAAATGCCCGATTAAGACAGCGCGTGAGCACACGAAGATCATTGGCATCATACAATCGCTTGGCATTCCAATATGATCCCACTGCGAACTACAGTAATGATGAAAATTTAGATATTGGACCAATGACGACTGTATGCCGATATTGTAATGCGTTAAAGTTTAAAAGAGAAACGGCTGGATTGTGTTGCGCAAGTGGAAAAGTCAAACTGGATCCATTACTTACACCACCACAGCCACTGAAACAATTGTTCGATGGAAGTGATCACGATTCCTACCATTTTCTTCAACACATCCTTGAATACAATAACTGCTTTCGCATGACTTCCTTTGGAGCTAATATCATTCGAGAAGGCGGCTTTATGCCGACTTGCAAGGTAAAAGATACAACACACAGAACCAATCACTCACACTAACAAAATGAATTGCAACAATAAAAACTACATATACACCAAACACTACACCATCACACGATCAGAAGTTACACCGTATTCTTCAACAAATGATTGTTTGCAATTACAGATACAAGGACAAATATATCATTTGCATGGTTCAATGGTGCCATCACCGGATGAGCCGCATCAATTTCTGCAAATATATTTTATTTCGTCGATGGTGGATCAGCTGAATGTGCGTTGCAATATACAGGGAACACAACAGTTAAAGAGACGAATTATAGAACAGTTGCAAGCATTTTTTCACGCTAATAACGCTGTGGTTAATATGTTCAAAACAGCATTGGAACAAATGCCATCGGATACGCACAAATTTGTCATAAGAGCGGATTGTACCCCAACAGGTGAACACGTGCGAAGATTCAATGCACCCACCGTTAATGATGTTGCTGCAATTATTGTTGGCGATCCAACTAAATCGCGAGACATTGTCGTTCAGCGAAGAAGCAATATCATGCATCGTGTAAACGAGACACATCGTTTGTACGATGCGTTACAATATCCAATCATTTATTGGCAAGGGCAAGACGGATACGACATCACGTTGAAGATGGTCGATCCAATTACAGGTAAAATATTCACACACTAATTATATTGCTATTATTGGTTTCTATTAACAATTCATTTAATTTTGCATTTTCAGGTGTATCAACGAATAAAAATCTAAGCGCAATGAATTACTATGCGTATCGTTTGATGATTCGTACACATGAGGAGAATGTCATTCTGAAGTGCCGTCGGCTATTCCAGCAATTCGCTGTCGACATGTATGTCAAAGTCGAGACCGAACGTTTAGCGTTCATCCGATACAATCAGGCAAAGCTACGATCTGAGGACTATATACACTTGCGTGATGCTATTCATTCAGATGGCGATGTTCAGAATGTTGGACGTCTGACGATTCTTCCATCATCATATATCGGAAGCCCACGCCACATGCACGAATACGCTCAAGACGCTATGACGTACGTGCGAAATTATGGAACTCCGGATTTGTTTATTACGTTCACTTGCAATCCGAAGTGGATGGAAATTGAACGTGAGATGGAACCGGGACAAAAACCGCAAGATCGCCATGACATAATCGCCAGAGTATTTCAGCAAAAACTCAAGGTTATGATGGATGTGCTTACTAAGTATCGAGTTTTTGGTGACACACGTTGTTATATGTACTCGGTGGAATGGCAGAAGCGTGGACTACCGCATGCTCATATCCTAATTTGGTTGCTGAACAAATTACATTCAAATGAAGTGGATGACATCATATCAGCTGAAATTCCTGATCCAGTCACTGATCCCCATCTACACGACATTGTGACGACGCAGATGGTGCATGGACCGTGCGGTGCTTTGAATCCATTATCGCCTTGCATGGCTGATGGAAAGTGCACAAAACGATATCCGCGACCGTTAGTTGCTGAAACAGTCACAGGGCACGATGGATATCCAGTTTATCGTCGGCGTTCAAAAGAAGATAATGGTCGAACTATTAAAGTCAAAGTTCAAAATCAAGAGATTGAGATCGGAAATGAATTCATTGTACCATATTGCCCGCTGCTATCACGAATTTTCGAAACACATGCAAACGTTGAGAGTTGTCATTCGGCCAAATCAATCAAATATTTGTGCAAGTACGTCACAAAAGGCAGCGACATGGCTGTGTTTGGTATTGCGTCGGAAAATGCGAATGACGAAATCAGCAACTTCCAAATGGGCAGATACGTCAGTACTAATGAAGCACTGTGGCGATTATTGTCATTTCAAATTCATGAAAGATATCCCACAGTTGTACATTTAGCAGTGCATTTGGAAAATGGCCAAAGAGTTTACTTCACTGAGGCTAATGCCGCACAACGAGCTGAGAGACCACCATCGACAACATTGACTAGCTTCTTTTCAATGTGTGAAACAGATCCATTCGCAGCGACGCTGATGTACGTTGAAATGCCCAAGTATTACACTTGGAATCAATCAACAAAGAAATTCCAACGTCGCAAACAAGGCACCCCAGTTCCAGATTGGCCACAGGTGTTTTCCTCTGATGCACTAGGTCGTATGTATACTGTTCATCCTAGAAATGATGAATGTTTTTATTTGCGACTGCTGTTGGTAAATGTACGTGGACCAAAATCATTTGCGCATTTGAAAACTGTGAATGGCCACCAATGCCAAACATATCGAGAAGCATGTCAACTATTGGGTTTGCTGGAGAACGATTCTCATTGGGATTTAACACTTGCCGATTCAGTTGTTTCATCAAATGCGTACCAAATACGAACGCTGTTCGCAATTATCATCACCACATGTTTTCCTTCACAACCAATGCAGTTATGGAACAAATACAAAGACGACATATGTGAAGATATCTTGCATCGTTTGCGCATTCAAACGAATAATCCTGACATGCAAATAACCGATGAAATCTACAATGAAGGATTGATTCTGATTGAGGATCAATGCTTGACTATTGCAAACAAGCTACTGATTGAAGTAGGAATGATTGCGCCAAATAGATCGATGCACGATGCATTCAACCAAGAATTAAATCGAGAGCTGCAATACAATGTTGATACATTTCAGGAATTTGTTCAAAATAATGTGCCGTTACTGAATGAACAGCAAAAACAAGTATACGAAACATTAATACAAGCGGTGGACAATAATACTGGTGGTCTATTCTTCCTGGACGCACCTGGAGGGACAGGGAAAACATTTGTCATTTCATTGATTTTGGCCACTATTCGATCAAGATGTGACATAGCTTTGGCGTTAGCATCATCTGGAATTGCGGCGACTCTTCTAGATGGCGGTCGTACTGCACATTCTGCGCTTAAGTTGCCACTCAATTTAAACACAATTGATACTCCAACATGCAATATTTCCCGATCCAGTGCAATGGCAAAATTGTTGATGCAATGCAAGCTCATTGTTTGGGATGAGTGCACAATGGCACATAAGAAATCACTTGAAGCACTTAACTTGACACTGAAGGATCTTCGGCGAAATAACAACATCTTTGGCGGCTTGATGATATTGTTGGCAGGCGATTTCAGGCAGACTTTGCCAGTAATTCCCCGTGGAACGCCTGCAGATGAATTGAATGCTTGCCTGAAGGCATCACCTTTATGGAATAACGTAAAAACATTATCGCTAACCATTAATATGAGAGTTCAACTTCAAAATGATCAAAGTGCTGCACAATTTTCCAAACAATTGTTAGCTGTTGGAAATGGAAAAGTCCCAGTTGATGCGACATCTGGATTAATTACTCTTACCAACGACTTTTGTCGATTTGTAGACTCTCAATTAGCTCTTATTGAAAATGTTTTTCCAAACATTAGTGAGAATTATCAGAATTATGCTTGGTTAAGTGAACGAGCAATTCTTGCCGCAAATGTACACGCACTGAATTTCACCATTCAATCAAAAATAGCAGGCGATTTGGTGACATACAAATCCGTTGATTCTATAACAAATCTCGATGAAGTAGTAAATTATCCGACGGAGTTTTTGAACTCTCTGGAGTTACCAGGATTTCCACCACATAACTTGCAACTCAAAGTTGGTACAGTTATTATGATATTGCGTAATTTGAATCCACCGCGACTTTGCAACGGTACTCGACTTGCGGTAAAAAGACTTATGTCGAATTTGATTGAGGCAACCATCATTAACGGAAAGTACGCAGGTGAAAATGTATGTATTCCTCGAATACCAATGATTCCGACCGATCTTCCGTTTGACTTCAAACGATTACAATTTCCAGTTCGCCTTGCGTTCGCAATGACAATTAACAAGTCGCAAGGCCAATCGCTTAGTGTTTGCGGGATAAATTTAGAGAATCATTGTTTTTCACATGGACAGTTATACGTTGCGTGTTCACGAGTTGGTAAACCATCCGCTTTGTTTGTGTTAACGTCAGACCAAAAAACAAAAAATGTGGTTTACCAAAGAGCACTTCAATGAATCTTCGAATAATTTGCGGACACGTATAACGCTTCGATTCAGTATTTACTTTGGATTCACTTTCATATACTTAGAGAAGTTCAACTAAATGACACTTCATTTTTGTATTCAAAATGAATTCATTACTGTTGTGAAATGCAATATTTTTTTCCTTTTCAAATATAAAACATAAAAAAATGTTTCTTCATCTCTTAATCACAAAACGAAATGTTACATAAAACGAAGCCATTTGGTGGCGAAACGGAGTTCGCCGGGTTTGCTAGTTTTCTATAAATGAAGTATTTATAAGAACAAACCTTTATTTAATTTATTCAACGCATACTGACACATATTTATATTTCATACAAAATATGAACAACCATTTTAAACTCATCCTCTATAATAAATTTAAATAAATAAAATAACATTATGCCTTCTTAAATTCACATAAATTGGCTTCATGTCCCGTAGTGTCCACTCAAGAAATCCGAGTATTAAGCATAAAGTATGAAATATGAGAGTAGAGCCACAAAACGTTAAATATTATAGCACTAGAGTAGTATATTTTTGCAATAAAATCCTTCGAGTTTATTATTACGAGTGAATATTGTGAATGTTATAGACATGAATATAATTTGATGTTTGTACGACGAAATTTTATATAGATTTTCAAGTAATTCATACTTATATTATATGCCCAGAAATCTATAAGTCTGCCTCGCTTTCATATTTAGCATTGATGCTTACACTTTTTTTTACAAAAATCAGTTTTAAGCGGGTGAAATAGGAAATGAAATTGAATGCATGCAGATTTGCGCGAGTCCGCCAGTTAATTTATAACGTGATAATGAACTTTGTTACTCTATCACGATATTAATAACAAATTTAGATGGAAAAAGAAATATAGATTACCATTTAAGTCGTTTCTTGTAAAATTAGAACAAAAGTCTGCAGCCCAAAGTCAATAAATCTAATAAATACAATATAGCAATGTTATAAACAGTCGTGAACAAACGAAAAATATATACAGACAGCGGTCCAGACGGAGCGTGCTCTATGTAAAGTTGTAGAGTCGGTAGAGTCGGCTCGCGAACGTAACCTTGGTAGAGATGTAGAGACGCAGAGATACGACGCCGGCTCGCCGCGGGCAGGGCTCGCTTGTAGAGCTCTATCTTGTTTATTTGTAAAGTTGTATTAATGGTTATTTTTAGAACTCTATTGCTAGGCACAGGCCTTCTATTGGAATGAGAAGGGCTTTATTTCGTTACGGGAATTAAGGCTTAAGAAATTCTTACAAAACTTTATTGCAGTAATTTTATGTTTTTGTCTGCGATAAAAAGTATTCTTATTAAAGTAATAACCTCTTTATTATAGTATTAAAAAGGTAATTAATATGAAGGGTGATAAAATAACTTATGAAAGAGTAAAATAGACTTTGACTATTATAACTCACTTTGTTGAGGTTAGAATAACTTTTTATCACAATTATTTAAGTAACTTAAATACTTTTATTCAGCACCCAAAAATTTATTTTCCAGCCAGTCTCTTTTGCCGCATGTATATATACAGCTCACTCATTTTGCTGGAATCTGTCTGGCTTAAAACATACGGAACTTCTTCTATATTTTAATACTATCTTGGCCAAATTCCTCGCATATTTTTTGCGTCTTTTTTCGAAGCGTTCGTTGGAGCTAAGTAGTATTAGATAAAGGCTCAGTGCATTCCCACCATGTTCACTGTTGGTAGTTTTTGTGAACTTAAGTGTAATCTGTTGAGGCTAATGTCAACGGTCAAATAGTTCCTTGTTTGTTTGTTAGCTATTTTTTATCTTAGTATCTTTCATAGTAATAGATTCAGTAGTATTTGCGTGAAAGAGTAACAAACATCCATACATACATATGTACATACTCACAAACTTTCGCATTTACAATATTAGTAGGATTATGACGCTTTCAATTGGTATGCCCGTCTTGTGAAAATTCGTCGGTTCTCGGCCTGTTATACATCTGCCACGAATAAATACATTCGGGTTCATAAATAAATTGCCGTCTACATATTTGAATCGGCAACATAGTGCAAAGGATCAACAATACGTATATTAGCTCATCGTTAATCAACGCCACACAGCGTAAAAAGACAGTCCATCAATCTTAACTTCCTCAATCATTCTCCACACATATCCAGTACATGGACATACAAGTTGCAGTTTCTTACATGACACTTATATTATAAAGCTGAAATGATTGTTTGTTTGAACGGACTTATCTCTAAAACTGCTAGTCTCATTTGGCAAAAGCTCTTTTTGAGTTAAAGTTACATTTTAAAAAAGGCTATTAGTTATGTTTAGCTTACGGAGTAATGTTTAAAAACGCAAAACGTTATATAGCTATTCAACAACATCAGGTGAAAGTCTATTTCTCTGTTTAAACAAGGAAATCTCAGGGACAACTTATCCGATTCGGGAAATTCTTTCATAGAAAAAAAGTCACATTAATCGTTAATATTATCGACTCAATTTTGGATTAACAGCGAGAGAAGTCGCGTGGTTAGGCTAGTGTATGATATAAGCGCCGCCATTCATCTCGGCGACTCGTTATGGGAGCACAAAAAGTTGGAGCTAACTGCATAGACCGCTTACAATGTAATGTACCGCGTTCGTGTACTCGTTGAATTATAGGGTGGTTCTTTAATACTGTGCTTTATAATGTTGTAGTTAGTTTGATCGTAGTATAGGCTTTAGAGTGAATGCCTGTAGTCTCTACTAGTCGGTAGAGATCGATATAGTCTGTTATATGTATTAAAGTCTTTCAATTTATTTTTACTTACAGATAAATTCATCTACTGTTGTGGCCTAGGCTTTTGGTCACGAGGTATGGTTTTCAGGGAAATAATTCTCAGGTCAGGCAAACATACTATTGGTCATTTCTAATATTTGCTAAAACGATATCGTCAAAAAAACTACAATTTAAGTGCCTACTGACATTATATGAGCTGTTAATAATAAATTATATCATATATTAAAAATATTTAAGGGACCATATTTCGCAACTACCAACAGCATAAAACAACCTTTATGGTGAGCACAAAGTGAAAATGTGAAAGGTACAGGACAACAGATAAGTGGTTCTGCGAATGACGCATAACGCATTATTGACCTTTGCGTTGAGATTAGTGCGGGTTCACGGCATTCACCGACAGAATCAATAAACCGCCGTTATATTGGACCCTACCACGTGTCACAACTCGAAAAAATATAGGAGTATTCGATACTGAGGTGTTATGAGCATGTAAGGTTAGTCGAACTCACTTCGCACTAGTAATCCATGAGTATTAGCAAGTTATATGTATGATGTTATATGTACAGAGTCACATGTCCATCTCAATCAAGTCTTAGGCTATAGGAAATAATTGGGTTCCGCGGGCCGGGCGGATAGGTCGCTGAGATTATAAAATTTGGTCAAAATCTTAATGCTAAATACAACTCAAAACTATTTGATACTTATTTTTTATAATATGGCAAGGCATTGTCACAATCTGATAAATTACAAACACAAGTTAATCTATACTAATATTATAAAGCTGAAGAGTTTGTTTGTTTGATTGTTTGTTTGTTTGTTTGTTTGAACGCGCTAATCTCAGGAACTAGGGGTCTGATTTGAAAAATTCTTTCAGTGTTAGACAGCCCATTTATCGAGGAAGGCTATAGGCTATATAACATTACGCTACGGTCATTAGGAGCGGAGTAGCAACGAAAAATGTTATAAAAACGGGGAAAATTTTGACCCATTCTCTTAGGTGACGCAAGCGAAGTTGCGCGGGTCAGCTAGTAAAATATGAAACTTACAGTTTGTAATACTAGAATTGAACTCGAACGATTCGAGTTACAAGCGACTACAATAGTAGGGAGTTTTTGGCTGAAAGGGCACGTAAACGTGTGGGAGGATGTGTGTTACCGGTGGAAAGTGCAGCGGAATATTTACAACAATACGGGCTTAAAGTAGGGAGAAAGGTAAAGAAAACTATACCAAAACTGAGGGCGTAGCTTTACAGTACACATTTTTTATGGTAAATGTTAAAATTTATGTGAAAATTACATGAAATGATTAGTTATAGCAATAATTTTATTTAAAGCTTTCTAAGCTATCTTGCACTACAACAGTCCCCGGTGATATTCAGCCTTAATCCGTCTGCTGAAAATTGTAACTTATCAATTTTAATCACGTTTATGACCTGTTCAGTATAATTTCCGATGTTTTGTCTGGTTGCATTCTACACATTAATAAAAATAAAAACAATCATAATAATGTCGAAATTATATTTAATCTTGATTTCTAATTATACTTCCATTAACCGATTGCACTCATAACTCGAACTGTCAAAGTCAACGTTCAATTTGACGTTTCGTGTCAAACCGCAAAACCGTATTTGTCAAAATGCCACTTTTGAAGGCTTTCAAATTTGAAAGCTGTCAAATGTGTAGTTGTTTTGTTTGAACGTATTATTATAGATTTGTGACGCCCAAGTATAGGTTACTGATGTGTGTGTGTGTGTGTGTCCCGAGGCACTTATATTTTAGAATAATCATATAGGAGATATGAGAGCCGATATTACTAGAGAATAAATCGATCGATAATGTTCTGAGCTTAACTATTTTAATGTGTAATTATGGACTATATTTATTTTTGCTTAAAGTGTTTGATATTATTAGTATTTAAGGCTTAATATTTCCACGTAAATGGTTTGAACGGTCTAGCTGAGTCGCGTAGTTCCGCACGTTTAATGTTGCATACAATTTCAGGGGTATTCCAACGCTTAGAGAATGATTTAAAAAAAGCCCAAGTTCAATCTTAAGTTTTTAATTATTCGAGTGGTAAGTTTTGTTAATTGGTTCAGCGGTTAGCCGTGAAAGTGTAACAGACAGACAGTCTATCGCATTTGTAAAATCAGTGTGTGTTAATTAATTTTTACGCACTGATACGAATCAGTTAGTTAAATATCACATAAATCACCAATTTAACGTAACCTGATCCGTCAGGCATGTTAAATGTCATTTTGACAGCCCATTAACGTCAAAATGTGCCGCCATAATTTTGACATGTTGATCATTTACATGTATAATGTGGCGAGTCTGTGTTTACGTGCTAGTTGATAATATCTCACTTGGAATTTAGATTATTTATTCAAATAAATTACTTAGAGAACATCTGGTTCAGTAGGAAATGCTGGGTTGGTTTCAACTTTAAGATTCTAACTTTTGAAGCCCACGTCTGAGTAGCTTGTGACACAACTAGGATAAATTCACACATCCAGTTATAGATATAGCGTGTCTTTTTTGAAACGCAAGAACCTATTTAGAAGTAGTAGTAGATAGTAGTATAACTAGTTAGTCCAAAAATTATACCTACTTTTGTCATTATTCTTGCCCAAAAGGAACATTCAGACTGAAGGAGAGTTTTTACAGAGCATCCTAATACATATGTTTCAAATAAGCTAGATAAAAATAGGAGCTGGGTGACTTAAAGATATCATCTTATTTTACATAGCAACATCGAGTCATTTTGAAACACTACCGTTGAAACGATTTCTCCACACTTTTAAGTCCGTCTGAGACAGTCAACTACCACTAAAAGACCAAAACAATTAATATCTCGAACATGATTGTTTCTGTCAGAATCAGAGACGTAAATACCTAGTTGATTGATAGACAGTGTCCGTTTTATAGATAATAAAAATAAACCGGGTCTAGACGCCGAGATTGATCGGCGAGAGCATCGGGAGTAGAAGTCGTTACAAATAATGTGATAGTAGTGAAAACACATTTTATTGTTTTTAATATAAAATAGTTAGTAGACTTTGTGTTTTGCCGTTTGAGCTTATAGATCGACTGATTATAAAAGACTTTTGCCCAATACCTTAAAAGAATACTAAAAGATATGAAAGCAATGTTTGGTCACATACCGCCGCTCTATTTACCAAGACCAATCACACAGAACAGATTTAATGAATTTAATTCCAGACAACAATTACGTATTTGTACGATTTGCTCCTATTTCACATAACTGATTTATTCCACGTTTATCACGTGAAACTTTCATACAGAATGTTGTCAAGCCTAAGCATTGCAATCGTAGCATAAAAAATAATATCGTCCTTATCTCCTATAGAATCGATTGAAGATAACCAGTTGAGTAACGCTAATATGAACATAGTACTAATGTCAAAATAATCAAATGTACATAAAAATATTTAATTGTACATAAAGTGGTGCGAGTGGCACTCATATGTTTATGAGGCATGTAATAGCACGATTAAATGCTAAAGAGTGCTGTAATCACAATAAAATCATATCTATGGTATCTAGAGTATACTTTTATAGTTAGTGCACAAGCTTATTTAGGAGGTGCTCACTTTCTTTTCTTTTTAATTAGTCTTAGACCTGAATAAGCAGGTAGTTAAACCTTCTTTTTAAGTTCAAATAGCATTGATTTTGATATTGACCACCCTTAAGATGATTGCATTAAGTCATATATTGTAGTGTATGTAAATTTATCTCGTAGTGTTAGCAATGAAAATAGCTTATTCTGAGCGCCGATACCCTGAAGTCATATTGCTCCTTACTTGAAGAGTAGTTTGGATAGAATAGGTGCAATATACATAAGGTTTTAAATATATAGGGATTAAGAAAAAAAATCCTCCGTCCATTTCCACTACTTCAATATTTTGTTTGAATTGATGAGTTCTTTGGTCTCTGTCCATTCCTATGCGGACAAGGCGTGATCCTATGTATATATGTTTGTTTCATGAAATATATTAATAGTAATACAAGTCGCAAGTTTTACGGCTTATCCAAAATGGCCGCTATATCGGCACTTGCATGTTTATAAAGTAAGATTTAAATGCAACAAGAACGGATCGCCATTGTTCGGGAGATAGCCGGCTACGGAGCACGGAGGCCGACTCACTGCTCCGGTAGATAAGCGAGATATAGATAAACGGGGGGTATTATGGAGGCTACAGATATTATGAATATATTTTCTTTGCTGCCTATATCGAATAAGATATTATTATTTATGTTATTAAGCAATTTTTTATTCATTTTAATTTAAAATTACACTATTTTTTAATACTTATAAAAAACCCACTACTGTCCTATGGCTGTGCAAGGTTCTCTCTTCCAATGAGGAAGATCTTAATATGTCCACCAAGCATAGGTTGAGTTTGAAATAAAAAAAACATAACAGTAATTTTATTTTACCTAATAAACAAGCGTCCTAAATCCTGTTGGTCAAAAGATGTGGAATAAAAGCAAAGTTGTTGACAGTAAAAAGCCGAGAATTAACCAACAAAACACTTAACTATTAAATAATCCTCTGTTTCAAATAACTTTGTGAACATTATTTAATACAAATGTGATTCAAAATATTCATACTAACAAAGAGAGAAAAACTAAATTAATTCAAATTCTTTCCAAATGTCAAAGTTGACAGCGGATTACATCGTAGTTTATTTTTTAACTTTTATTTTATTTGCAATATAACGTGTTTGTAACGCTTATTAATAACAAGCAATATATTTTAGCATGTTTATGATATTATAAAATGGATACTAAATAATAAAGAGGTAATAATGTTTGTTAGATTTGATGTTAGGGACTATATCTGGGAACTGCTAGACTGATTGTAATAATTCTGTTTTTGTGGAGCACTAACTGCTGTATGAAATTTTAAGATCGCTTTATGATAAACCCTATTTATCATAGGAGTAATAACAATGTATATAATCGATATAATATCGATTAGACTATGTTAATTAGCCCCGGGCCTTCATGTATCTTCATGAATCCGTTATACAGTTTATCCTGTGAAAACATTACACAGACAGACAATTCTATAGCTATAATTTTAAGTATAGCGACTAATATTCCGTCTATATTTCTTTTAAGAAGCCATTGTCGATTACGGAGTATTTTCCTCATTGCGTTCGGAATTTGCCTGCTTAGTACTTAGTAGAGCTATTCGTATAAACAATATCTAATAAAGACGAGTTTAAATTAATTAGTGGTAGATTATGAAAACTTAATTATTTTAAATTAAGAAATGAGCTCAATCATACAGCGTTAATGATTTGTTTAACGTGTTAAGCTGTTAAAAGTTACGTATACAAGTTGTAATTACTAATAATTTAATTAATTATACTGTAGAATAATTATAATTAATACTAATGATAGGCCTGTGAAAAGCCCATTAACATTATGTAGTTTAATCGCTCACTTGTTCTAGTTGTATAAATGGATATTAATTAATTAATTATTATCAGATGAAATATTTTTCCATATCTCGGTTTTACTATTTTTAGGTTATAAAATAGCTTATTAGATACAGCTTCTAGTAATAATGTATTGGGTTATTTATTTATATTATATTATTCTATTTGCGAGTGTTAAACATCTAAGAATACTCGAAGAAGAAATTCATCCAGTCTGCAGAGTAAGACAAGAACACAAATCCTGGAAGTTGATAACCAGCCTGTTGTCGATAATACTTAGTAATCGATTTTTGGGGTGTAGCCTTTGGGGGTGTAGGTTCTTTGCCCAACTTTGCCCAACAATGTATCAGTAAAGTAAATAGAAGAAAAGCAACAGAAACCACTACATGTACTGAAAATAACCCCATTTAACTATTGTTCGAGCTTTTGCTTTTGTTGCGTGGACTTGAAATATAAGCTTTAATATGTTTTTTTCAACTGTTGGGCAAGGGTCTCCTTCTATATTTAATTCTTACACTTAAAATATTTACAGCACACCGTTAGTTTCTCGAAATTTATCGCTGGTAAAATATAAATTAAAGTGCTGATGAAAAATGATATAGCATTTACTCGTGTCATTACTCGCTCCTCGTAAATTATACAGTTTTATGTACGTACTTTATAATTATAAGTTTACCCGAGTTTTATTACGTACTGCAATCAAAGGCTTTAATTATTTGAGGTAATAAGGTTTAGGACATGATTTATTGAAGACATATTGACTGTAAGGCTTTGTCTTAAGGTGATATGTTATTAGTGCAGTACCTCGATTCTCTACTACTATCGACTATCGACAACCGGCTAGCTATCGAAATTTTGACATTTAGAATGTACTGCCAAAATGTTTCCTACGACACCCGTCAGAGGCACTGATCAGATTTTCATACAAAATTTCTCGATGACAGTTCGGTTGTCGGTAATCGATAGCAGTAGAGAATCGAGCTACTGTTCTATTAGTTAGTTCGTACTTGTTTCCTTGTTCCCACAAATAACAACTAGCACTATCAAATAACTTTTACTATAAAGAGTCCCAGGATTTAATGGAGGTGCTTATTACTTACCAAATTATAAAAGGGTAAATAAAGTGAGTTTAAAGACACGGATACAATGTTTTTGAGTTTAATTCAATTTCGTATAAGTATTAATATGTTTGTGGATTTGGAAGACATACAATGACGAATATAAATTGTTGCTAAGAGTTGTTAGTCGCAGATAATGGAAGATCCGGCTCACGTGGGTCTGCTTAGCCATTGAGTTGGTATCAAAAAAAATCATTTAAAATTAATCAAAATTGGTTGAGTGATCTAACCGTGAAAGCATTTATCTGGAATATACAAGTCTGTCTGTCTGTAAATCTATTAGTATAGATACACCAAGAATTAATATCAATACTAACTAGAAGAAAGTAAACATTTACAGAAAGCTGCCAAGACAATATATACGTTTCGCTTCCAGCAAAATCATTAAAATTTAACTACCAATACAAAACCAATTTATCAAACTGAAACCTAATCCGCACTATAAACATAACAGTCGACATTTTGTCGAGCACTTACATAAATAAGGTTGGTTTATGTCGCATGTTTCGCTAACAATAAACTAAAGGAATATTACAGGCACAAAATATATCTACTGAGATCATAATCGGGACCCGTATTGTGTCGAGTAACGACTTAGTTGTGGATTAGTTTACTATAAAATATTGTATTTGTTCGTGCTGAAAGTTTATTTTAGTTCCCGTATATAAGAAACTTGTCTTCTCTACATTTTCTACTCTACATTAGCAAAGGCCTCCCCTATTGATTTTCACTGTAGCCTATCTGCGGCTGTCTGATTCCACTCTAGTGTGAAGGTGTCAAGCTCGTCTCTCCATCTTTTACGGGGTCTAGCTCGTCGCCGTCTCCCAGTTGGCGGAGTACTTTGTCGCTATTTTCGTCCATTCTCTTCATATAAAATTAATTTTTCTGTTGCTTCTGATTGGTGCTACCCAAAAATTACTAAAGGAATAAGTGCGATATACATATTTGTTAAGCGTGTTATTTAAATAAAAAAAGAATAGAAAAAAGGCTTTTCAAAAACGTGATTTTCTAAATTGAATTCTTATTTGAACATTCATACTCATCAGCTTAATGCTAAGTGAGAAAATGTATCGACGAAAACATAAAAATAAATTTCAAATTGAAATGTTATTAAAAAAAGTATAAGGCACCTCATTTAATATCCTACTCCTTATATTATTACTTTTAATTTATAAAATATTCAATAATAATAATTTTTAGTAGCCAGTACAAAATGCTATAAACTCAAATATCCTATTTGCCTTCTAGATATAACCTAAACGTCTTTGTTAAAATAACGATGTCGTTTGATGTTATTTTTGGTCGTAACTTGTCAAAGCTGTGTCTTAATAATGTGAATACGAAACAGTTGTATTTCTTATTATTATAATACGCATTATGTTTTTGTATTAAGATTACTATTTTTTTAATACATGACTTTTAGTATGTAGCGAGTGCGTTACAAAGTGGATTTTCTCTATCTCTCTCTCTCTCTCTTCCAGTTTTCCCTGCTATGTGTACCATTGGTAGTGGATATAAGTTTTCTGTTAGCAATAATTTGTTTAATATTACAAAATAAGAGGGTTTATATCCAAAACGTTTGTGGAATGGGTACTTTCTTAGATATTAAAATGGCTTCCCCGGCTGCACTTCTAATAATTAACAATCCTAATGACATTATAATCCTAAGTTTCTAGTAATTTTATACGAGAATCCACCCATTTGAGTGAAAGGTTTTATTCTGGAGAAATAAAAAATATACTTCTCACCCTAGTCGAAAATACCACCAATAAGAACCTGTAAAAGACAACAATAGTCAATTATATTTTATCTAATCATCACTTAATAACTTTACTTAAGAAGCTTAGCCTTTCGATACAGCTTCTTCCACTAATGGTTTAATATCAATCAGAGGCCAGACGTTTGCGGTTTCATTCATACGAGTTCAATGATTTCTTCGCAAAAAGTGATATAAAACGCTTGTAATTTTTGCACATGATAAATCAATTCTGTAGCGAATAATGGAGTTTGTTTCGTTACGATTGCATTGTTCGGGATGTTTTTAGGAGCTTTGTGGTCGAAGCTGATAATGTCGGTGATGGACTGAATTATGTGATAGATGGTTTTGAAATACCGCGGTATAGCCACATAGTTGGTGTACCGTATATGTATAGAAATATTATAAAGCTAAAGAGTTCGTTTGTTTGTTCGTTTGAACGCGCTAATCCCAGGAACTATTGGTTTGAATTGATAAATTCTTTTTATGTTAAATAGGCCATTTATCGAGATAGGCTTTAGGCTTTATAACATCATGCTACGGTCACTAGGAGCGGAGTAGCAACGAAAAATGTTACAAAAACGGGGAAAATTATGACTTATTCTGTCTTATGTGACGCAAGCAAAGTTGCGCGGGTCGTTATATTATACGGATGAACATTTTGTTCAGAAAATTATGGATGTATTTGAAGTAGATCTCTAGAAATATATTAACAAAAGTGTAAGACTGTAATTTAAATATTGATTAAGAAATAAAGTTCAAAGAATGTTTTAAGCAGGGTTCGTTTTTACATTTTAAGTTACAGAGTCTTCATTGAATTTCGTTGCAGGCAGGGTATATGAAATATTTTGGTTTACAACTTTGTCTAACAACAAGCTGGTTGAAAAGGAAGAAAATCCGTATTCCGATCCTATTTAGTTCCGGGAAGTACCGGCAACACGTGTACCCTAAATGACTATGCAAAACTAGCAACGAAAATAAATTTATAAATTTATTGATAACGTATATTTGATAAAATTATGGAGAACGTCGTAATTCTATGTAATTCTCTATTATTTATTTACTTTTTCTATTAGCTTACAACTGGCATTAGAACGTTAGATGAACATCTGTACATACACACACGTACAACACACACACATACACACACACACACACACACACACATACTTACACACATGTATGTTTCACAAACACAATATTCATTTGATTTGACTCACAATTCGTGACGCCATCTCTCGGTCATTCACCTCCCAATTCGCAATAATCATCTTATCACATCGATGGAAATAAAAAATATATAACTATAAAATCTTTATATTCTGACAAAACAATTTTATTTTTAAAACTTGTTGTGATGTACCTAAAACATTTTGATTAACCCAATTAAGTGTTTTTCCACGGTGAATGAAAAACTCAAGTAACTATTATCTAATTGTATGTGACGCGGGTTATATTTGAAATCAGTAAGAATGCTATTTTTATAAGTATCTAATGAATGTTAAGAAAAACGTGTTTTTTACGTAAAGTTTAGTGTGTAAAAGTGTAGGTACTTTTATTTTAAGGCTACTGTCCACACTAGCACGCCAACCTTATCGTTACTTAAAGTAAAGCTAGCACTTCTTAGTTACCTAATCGATACTACTAACTATACATCTTCGGGGAACACTGTTAAGGGAAACAGGAAAATATAATAGAGTGCAAGGATAACAGGGATCTTCGCAACGTAAATGAAAACCAATAGCAGACCATATTATGCCAAACGAAAATAAAATGTCAGTCATACTCATCTTTATCATCATCATATCAAATATCTCAGTTGACAACGAGTGTACTCCGAATTTATAGTCACTACTCAGTGCCTCGATTCTCTTCTACTATCGACTACCGACAACCGAACTGTCATCGAGAAATTTTGTATGAAAATCTGATCAGCGCCTCTGGCGGGTGTCGTAGTAAACATTTTGGCAGTACATTCTAAATGTCAAAATTCGATAGCTAGCCGGTTGTCGGTAGTCGATAGTGGTAGAGAATCGAGGTACTGTACATCACCGTTTTGTCGTAAGGTGTTGGTCATTGGAATCTAAGGGAGAAAACAATGTACAGCAATGGCTTTCAAAGTTGTCAATTGAGGTACGTGATAGCCTGAAAGTGGTCCGAATTTCAATGTCCATGAGTCACATTAGGAAAATCTCAAGTAACGTGGGTTTTACAGAGTGTTGGTCAAAGATGACGCATGCGCAAATGACACTCGAGATAAACCAGTACCCCCGAGTTACTCATTATTTAGATAAGAGTTAAGTGATCCGTGGAAATCATCTTGTGTATTGCAATTATATGGTTTTGTACGTCCAAGGTGCAATGTTCGACGGCCATTATTGATTACTAATAAGTTATTTGCTGGAAAATATCTTGTTTTCTTTATACTCATTTACCTAAGTAGTTTTATTGTGTAGTCATCATTATAAATAAATACTTTGCCCTCATAAACTATCGTATTGGGCTCTCTCTCCCGCTCTGACTGACTGAGTACGACGGTACTCGTATTTGTCGCAGGCGTTATCTTTTAAACTTTTTTCATTATCTATAAGTACACTTTTGGCAAATGATTGCCTCCAGCACAAGCCACAACGTATTCAGGTATATATTATACACAAGTGCCATAGGTTCAAAAGTGAACAATTACACAAACAACAATGGTGTATGTGTAATAAACGTGAGAAAACTGTTTTATTGGTTTATCATCAGATTGTTACTATGCACAAATAACACTGAATATGTAATGAACAAACACTGTAATATTTATAAGACATACCTTCTCCTGGCTGCCTCTATTGTGCGACTGGTAGCGTATCTGAGTAATACACATGAGGTTCCGGGTTCGATTTTCTTGTCGGAAAAAGTGCTATTGGTATGATAGGCTTGGCTCCTATGACATAGGACTAATATTGGTAATGGCGTGTGTATTTGAGCCACCTCTGCCTATATCTTCGGGTATCACAGGCGAGAAATTCTATTCTATCCTGATGTAAAATTAATTTTTATTTGTACAGTAACGAGCAAAAATATGTAAATACTTACTGTTTTTGTATGAAATCTTCCAAATAATTGTTGCAATAGGGTAAACAGTAGCGATTTTGGAGTTAAAAACTATGGAAATAAATTAGATATTTTCCTTAAACACTGGTGCAAATTAACGTTTTGTTTGATTGTTTTTGTTAGCATATAAAGTATGACTAAGTTTCATATGATACAAACATAATTATTAATATTATTTTATATCTCGATTGTCTCACATTTAAATACGTTTTATATTAAACTGCAAGTTATAATATAAATATGTATGTATCGTCATATAATAAGAGAAAAACTAACAGCGGTCAGTGGTTCGCAACCTTTTGTTAATGCCCAGAACAAGTCCATACAGCTAAAGAAAGGGCAGACATTAGTTTTATTAAGAATTCTTGTAATAAAAAATATTATATTAGTAAAACACTACATAAACATTTCTTACTTAGACGTTTGATCCTTATACGTAGTGCTAAACAGTATGAATGACTGTTATTATTTCATAACTTAATAATAGTTCCGAATTTTAATAAAATCAACTTTTTGTATAATTGAGTTTCAGACACTGCACAACACGATGTCTTAGGCTCACAAATTCAGAATTCTATAGTCGATTGCAAGACAAACATAATGGTAAATATTGTAAATAGTTATGATGTTAAATGTTGGGAGCAACTGGTGTAGAGCAGAGGTACGCAAGTAGGTGCTTGATACTGGTTCACGTGCGCAAGAGTGGCTCGCCCACGCACCCTGCGATGGGTCACATTCAGGGCTGACAAACATTTTGTACAAATATCATACCATATTTTATTCACTTCATATCTATATTTCTATCATAAATGCTAAAGTCTGTCTAATTGTTTATATATCTCTATATTTTTATCAAATTACACGTGAGCGGAGCTGCGTGAATACATTTGTATTCAATATTTGCTTTTATTCAAAACAATAAATAAAGTTTCTGATAAAAATAAGTTTACATTCCATGTTGTTGATTTAATATCTAATATTATAGAGCAGTAGTAGTATGTCGGCGAAGGATTTATGTGCAAAAATAAACGATTTTTATTCCTACACGAAATATCGATTAAATAAACTTTTATTAATCTTATCAACATGATGTATTTGTTTCGTAATGGCGTACATAAATTACCCACTTTAAATTATACTATAGTACCTATTAAACTTATTAAATGGATTATTATTTAATATTTTCGTTGTTGGCAGTATTGGGCAAAATGTAATCTAACTACTGATTACTAACTACGACTACATAAAGTAATTAGTAATCATAACTACAAACTACATAAAAAAATCGAAAAATGTAGTTAAAATTTTGACTACTAACTACTAATTGTAGTTGAAATCACGATTACCTGATTACTTTTTATAACTACATATTTAAAATAATTTTGCGTCATTAAAAAAGGAAACACGCGCGATAGTCGTTCATGTAAGTACATGAACGACGATCACGCGTGTTTCGACTTGTCGTTTGGTAGGTAGTTAGAGCATCGCGTTGTAGTCGCGTGTGTTAGAGCAAGAGCGCACTATAGCACGCTCTCGCTTTTTTTATGCAGCCCTATTCCAAAACATATGTTACTTTTGACACATTACATGTTTATATAATTGCAAAATATAAGTTCATAAAACTTAAATAATCAGTAATTATAACTACTAGATTGCAGCAATCAAATTAACAACTATTCAATGTAGTTTGATTACTGTAGTTAATTATTTGTTAATTACATGTAGTTACGATTACATGTAATCATAACTACATGTAGTTAACTACTTTTAATCGTAATTAGTAATCAGATTACAAAATTGTAGTTAACTACGCCCTACACTGGTTGTTGGCGACCCTAGTCATCAAATAACAATGCATTCGTCTAGTTATACAGACTTTGTCACATCCGGGATAGAACCCTGTATACCTGGAAACTTAGTCATTAATCTTGCGGTCTCACTATTATACAGAACTGTACGCGGTGACCGTAGGCCAAACTGACTTTATTATCCATACTTAATAAATATAATAGATGGTAGAGTAATTCTGTCTTTTATTGACTACTGAGCACAAGATTTCGAGTACGATTATCGGGTCAGGTAAAGTTTGATTTTATCGAAATATTTAAAATAGTATCCGTAATTCCGAAATTAGAAACGTGTCCGTTAAATATGGCAATAGGCTCGCTCCCTATGAAATAGGATTAGACAAACGGTAAAATATGAGTCCGTTTAATACACTTCTGGTCTATACCGTCGAGATGCCATAAAAAAAAAGAAACATACGGGCGAATTGAGGACCTCTCCCTTTTTTGAAGTCGGTTAAAATACAAATGCAATAAGTAATTGACTTCTATGCTTCTACAGTCAGAACAGTAACGTCAACCTGCAAAATTACGTCACTGAAATAAAGCCAATAAACAAACACTTAAAACTTGAATGAAAATGCTTCCATTATTAAGAGTTTAATTATTATCATAATGGTGTTTCATTACGAACTACTAAGGTGCTGTCACACGATGAAATACGGTGTAGACACACAGTCAAACGACGTACCTTTACGCTATTATAAGCTGGGCTTTAATAAGATTCTATTCAAGTGAGTATATTACCAAGATTTAACGTGCACTTCATTTACCTTATAGTACTCACTAATTACAGGGCTGGCGATTAATGAGATTATAAGTCAATTATTTTCTACACTATAGTGTTTATTTTGTTAAAATTACGATGCAGAGTCAATTATATCGGCCTATTGAAGTTCTACTCGTTGATCTAAATGCTATGAAGAGTATTCTGATAGTCAAAAATCAAGCTTTACTGACTATTCTTTTTCTGAAAAGCGATATCTTTATTTCTAATTTTAGTCAAAATACTTGAGTTTCTGGATAATTTTTATTTATTTATTTTTAGATACTTCTAATAGTCTCTTACGATCTTTTTGCACTAGCTCTGCATCCCAAACTGGGGGATAATTATGAACTCTAACTTTAGCAATCATGCGTGTCAAACGAATAGACCTAGGGATTACTATGATTTCAGCTAAATAACGAATATAATTTAATTTTCTTTTTTGCAATTGATTTTAGCAATTACTTTAATGTTTTTATAAATCCTAGCAAGGTAGATTAGTGGCAACCTTATTCCTAATGAACAATCAGTGTACAAAGGTACTATAAGTTCTCGGAACTATTGCGGTGACCGCTTCATAATTTATTATCTAGTGATCTGATTGTAAGGTCGATGACTCTAATTTATACCATCTTGACGTATTGGGCACAAGTGTTTGAAGCAGTTTCGAGAGAAGTGCGTCTTAGAATAAGTACTGAGTTAATTAGGCAATTTTAATTAGGTGCCACTTGAATTATAAAAGATTTAACGGACCCTTAGATGGTCAAAAAGCTACTGTAGACAATTATTTTAAAAGAAATGATGACTAACCTGGTATGGATTGAAATTTAAGACTTTCTAGTACTATCTACTAATGAAAGAAGCCTGCAAGTTTTCAGTGTAAGTACTTATCAATAGGCGTTATTAGTTATATCTCATTAATCTTATAATTTTAACGTACCTATAACTTACATGTGTAATAAATACTGTTAGTGTAAGGTGGTAATAAATAAATAGGTACAAAGTGAACATGATTATTATTGAACGACAAATCTTGTATCCATATTTATGAATGGTTAATGAGTAGAAAATTTTGGCAATTACTTAACAAGCCAACAAGTATTTCAAGCGAAACTAAACTTCCTGTGTCCCGAGGGTTCACAGTTGCAATTACAAAAAATCCGAGGCTGAAACTCGAGCAGAAAAGCTCCTTTCACACTATTCAGTAATAACGTCTTAAAATACTTACAAACTTTCGCATGTATAATACTTATAAGAATAGGCAAGAGTTACTAGTGAAACAGGCTACGTTGTCTTAATACGACGGCAACACGAGTTTAAAACGTGACCTGCTACTATAATAGGTATAACCACTTTATCCAAAAGTAGTCCAGCGTATAATCGTACAGCTATAGTTAGAGAAACTCGATATTATATCTATTTATTATAAATGCGAAAGTTTGTGAGTTTGTATGGATCGAAAGTTTGTGAGTATGTATGCATGTGTGTATGGATGTTTGTTACTCTTTCACGCAAATACTACTGAACCGATTACGATGAAATTTGGTACGTAGAGAGCTGACCCAGAATACCACATTGGTAGTTTCTGAGAGATCGAGATTTACTGTGGAAAACGAAAATTTGACCGTAAAGCAGGTGGACGAGGTCGCGGGCGGCCTCTAGTTATATTATAACTTGTTGTATAGTTTATAATCTTCGCACCTTTGATACTTTTTAATTTTTATTACTGATTTTAGATGATTATGACGGTTCGAGGTAATATTAATTAGCAAAGTTTGAGTATGATAAAGGAAAATGTCTGTAATTTTTATTATATACTTGATTGGGCGATAAACTATTAGCTTCTAAAGATGTTTACAAGTAAGAAACTTTGGTAGTTAAACGAAGGCTAGAAAAATATACCTAAATAAAAAAGCACACCCGATATTTTTTATTTAGATCCCTGGTTACCCTTAAAAACGTTTGTTGGACTAAACAAACCATAATAATTACATTTGTCTTGTTTTTTTCCACTTCTACGGGTAAACCAATTTTGACGAAAGATAATATGGAGATAGGTGCAGAGGTATGGTCTAATATTTTATTAAAATAGCACGCGAACACGTTAAGTCACGTGGATCGTTAGTCGTCCATAAAGGTCCATAAATCTAAAAGGAAATACTATGTTGAACAAAGAAATGCTTTTTCTACAATAAGTTGGGCAGAGAGCAAAACATACGTAATTGGAAATCATCTTATCATCACACCATACTAAACGTAATAATAAAAGCAGAGTCTAAACAAAGCGGTCTGAACTCGTGTAGCGTCTAAACTGTAAGCTCCCGCCTACAAAACGACCGCGGCCGGTAATAGCCAGACAATGACGAACCGGATCCTGTCTGCTTCTTCAATATATCAATATAATATACTATAGTTTATACTATATAGCTATTGATTATGATGACGTTATTGTGATCTACTATAACTTGAGAACTATGGTCTGTTTTAAGTTTAGATGCCTGTCGTGTTTCTCAATTCATTAGGAATAGGAGGAATTATTGAAGTAAACATTGATTTTTTTAAAGGGTTGATTGCTGTGTACTTTATTTTCTTTACAAGTAGAAAGTTCATATCTATCTGCTTTGTCTCATAAAGAAAGACAAAAGTTCTACATAGTATCTTATTCACAAGTTATGTTAAGTAGCAGATTGTTACTATCGCCGCTTCATAAAAATGATAAAAATGTGCCTAAGTATACCCTATATTAATGGGCACATGTAACAATCACACTTGGAAAAAAATATACGACGGCCAAAGCACTATATTGCCCCTCGTAGGAAGACTACTTTCCTAATGCAAGCCACGTGCACTAGGAAAGTATTCTCCTTGCAGCATTATTTTATAAATGAATTCAAGAATTCAAAGAACAAAGTTAAACACAATAAAATGAGTACATTACTACAGTGCCTCTTCTTATAATTTCAAAGTTAATTGCTGAGATAAAGTAGAGAATGTGGCGGGAGCAGTCCAGTGATATTAATGTAGGCAGCTTTCTAGGTTCACGTCTATTAGAAAGGTACACCTACATAAAGTGCTGAGTGCACTGCCGGTACCCTACTTAGGACTAGGACAGACTTAACTGTAAATTGAAACAATAAAATTCGGATAGACGTAATTATTTTGTTATTAATTGTAGGTATCTTTGCTTATTAGTTATTTACAGAATCACGAGGATCAAAGTTAATTCGCATTTTAATTTCAAACTTTGAACATTGGACTTATTAATTGGTTAGTGTGTGACTGTGAAACATGCTGTTCAAAAAGTGAATAAAAAGTTGTTGGTTTTTGTCTCAAGCTTTATTTGCATAATATACCCTATGTAACTTCGATCAACCTACAAAAATTACATGCGTATCAGTTAAATAAGTGTAGCCGTAAACGATTGAGCAAGTAATGTCCTCTGACGCCCTTTTCCACCAAATTTGTAACTGGGGGCAGATAGCAGAGTACAGTGTAATTCTCTAGACTATGTTAGCATATTGATTTTGAAAATTTATCTTAGACGATCCTAATCCATAGTCAGTTCACTACGCGGCGTAAGTCTCTATTGGTTCTAGCATATTATGCTGCATGGTTCAATCTCCAAAGCCGCGCTACCAAACTTATCTCCGAATAATCCCACGGTGTGACAAAACAAATAACGCAAGTACAGCTAGTCAACTAATGTCAACATTCCGATCCGTAAACGTAAACGTATCGATACATAATATCTATGAAATTCCCGCGTAAAGTAGGGCGCCTTGTGTGTACAGACTACAGCCAGTATATCCTAGTGAGTCATAGTTAGGCGCCTACGCGATTCTAAGGATGCCTATTGTATGCAGAAACGGAATACTTACTTATTTGAAAGCGTTGAATGCTAACTTATTTATATGTGACGGGGAATAGGTTTTATTAAATACTAGCTGCGTGACTTTATTTATAGTTTGTTATGACTTTTTGTTCCTTGTTTCATCTTTCGCTGTTTGTCCCGTGAGAACGAGAGTCGAAGTAATGTAATGTACCAAGGATACTGTAGTAAATTTTCCAATAGTTATTAAAATCAATAGTTATTTGTCTAGCCCAGGAATCTAACCTAAGACGTCGTGATAAACACGTCGCTTACTCCACCGCTGGGCATATAAAGACGCTCACAATGTTTTTTTTCTATTCTGGACGTCATTGTTATGTTTGATCTTAATCTTGAATTGTTTCGTACCCGATCTATTCTCAGCGTATTTCAAAGAAAATATTTTTACAAGTAAGTTTTATCTATCAACCTATGTGAATACGATACGATAGAGCAATCTGTAAAAAATCGGCTACAATTCGGTCTTATGTCAACTTGGGAAGTTGTTTTCTTTTTAGTTGTTATACCTTAAAATGAATAGTATAACTACTGGGAACATCCATCTAACAAATGTACTGTTCTTACCCAACACTGGTCACATATGACTTGTGACAAATCTCATACAAAGGGTGATCTGAGCCCACCTGTCGCCTCATACTCACCCGCGCCATATCTTACTCAGTGGGGTACTATTTGTGACAACACCCTGTATACTAATGTACACGGTTTGTACATGTTTCACAAAGCTTTACATACAATTTATATTATAGTTTTGTTTAATGTGAAATGTTTCGCAGGGATAGTGTTTCTGACAATAACATCTATGTTTTTTTGCATTCAAATATTTTTAAGGTTGACGATGACAACATCTTTTTGTTAGATTTTTGTAATGTTAGCCACTCAGTTAAGCTTTCAGTTGATAGTGTTGTCTCTCAAATACAAAAAAAGCTTATGTAAGTGTAAGTTACAGGTCCTATCATCTGAATATTAAGCACGCTTCTCATCTCAGAACAAGAAGGGTAGGTCTTAAATAGGCATCGTTGGTAGACTTAACGCATGTTATCAAATTGTACCAATCCAAAATTAACTACTGTTCCATCAGCAATCACATAAAAAAATAATTAAAGAATAAAAGAGATTTATTAATTTGTATTCGACTGGTATAAATGTCACTTCGTTCATATAATTATAATTATAATAGCAATCTGCGTATAAATAACTCTCGCTCGTAATTGTGCGTGTCAAGGCAACAGTGTAGCTTGTCACCCTTTATTAAACGATTTACGATTTAAGTGTGTACTTCGCACTTTTTTGGCTGGAAAGACTTACTATGTAGTAACGCCATAAACTTTTAAAAGGCTGATGTTTTTTGTTATACGTACATTTGTTATCTATACTAATATAATAAAGCTGAAGAGTTTGTTTGTTTGAACACGCTAATCTCAGGAACTACTGGTCCGATTTGAAAAAAAAATTCAGTGTTAGATAGCCCATTCATCGAGGAAGGCTATAGGCTATATATCATCACGCTATGACCAATAAGAGCAGAGTACCAACGAAAAATGTTACAAAAACGGGGAAAATTTTGACCCATTCTCTTAAGTGACGCAAGCGAAGTTGCGCGGGTCAGCTAGTTTTCTGTATAAATGCCGATGCATCGTGAAAATATAACATTTGCTTGAGTTCCAGAATTTACATTTTCTATATCACTGTGTAAGAAAACTATTACTCTAAGGTACAGATTTCTAATAGGTTCGTCAAAGTTCATAAATCAATTAAAACAAAAAATATTTATAAGGGTTTTTAGGACATACATACAGCGTACCATAGTCCAGCTATAAGTTTTACATTTGATGTTAAAAGTTTAAACCGAGTATATTTTGATTATTATGGTTGGCCTAAAAGAAACTGTTTAAGACTCTGCAGTACAATGACAATAACCAAACTTATGCAGCTATCAATAAACAAGAATGTTAAGCAATTTATTTAAATAGATGTAATAAGAAATTAGGAAAGAAACGGGTAATTTGATATAACAATTCGTGTTCTGGTACAGTTGCGCTCTGAGTTCATTGTTACGCACACACGAGCGCGGTACGTGTGTGTGAAGTAAATGCACACTCATTTATATTAAAGGTAAGAACATACGAGCGGATTTTAAGCGAAAGATTACTTGTGATTTTTTATAGTAATTAATTGTAATCGAAGTTATTTGGTGATATAAAATAGGTACAAATCGCGACGTGAAAAGGCCTGTTCAATAAAGGACCCGATTTTTGCATGGTTTCAATAATACAAATTTTCATGTAGGTACCATTCTGATACAATTATACTAAACATTATTTTGTTTTGGTATCAGTTACTGCAAAATGGTTTATTCACCACCTACCAACAACGGCATTGTTTAATCTCGTAAAATATTATTGCAGTAATAATAGTTATATTTTCGAAAATTAGTATACAAGCAATAAGATTTTTGGTCATAACAAATTTACTACTTGATAATAATATAAACAGAAGCAAATTACATTATTTAAGCTATAGCTTATTAAGCTATATATAGCTTAAATACGAAATCAAAATTGACAGCTAGAAATACGAAATCAAAATTGTAGTTGTACAGGCCATAAGCTCGTCGATTGACCTACACGATTTGTTCCTTAATAAACTACTAGGATTTATTTGTCTTCTTGGCAAATTTGTAAAGATAACTAAAGCCTTTTACGGCAAAAAAAAGAAAAGCGAAAAAGAGCTTTAAAAAGCTCTAAGCTAGATCGCTTATCGTAATAATTGTACGCCTGTGTGTCCACGGGCTAATGCGCAAGCGCTCATTACAGAGTATCCCACGAGTTCAAACACCAATTTGTTCTCAAATTTCTGAGCGCATTGTATTAGCCTATGTTCGCATTGTTTTATACGTAACTATTATACATACCTACTGAATTAAAATATTGTAGCTTGAGATTCAAATATTTGACCGCTTCAGGCGTGAATTGCAAGCATATTTGACAGTTTTTTTCGTATTTTTATACTTTCAATGTTCCATCCTGGAGAGCTTTACAGGAATATGGTTTTCTATTATGAAATACACGTATTATTTTTCTCGTGAAAAGCATCCCAAATCTCAATAATACTGGCTCAAGGTATTCATTTTTGCAAATAGTGACCAAGTTTTTGGGACTAACAAATTCCATCTTAACATTGTACTGTTGGAACTAAACTAGCACGGAAACAATCACGAAATGTAAACGAATGCAATAAGTCAAGATTGAAAATCTTTCCTGCGGTCATACTTTTCCTCTTCGGTCTTCAACTTGTCTGGAGTTCCAAATAACACCTTAATTCTTACCTCACTCAGCTGGAACCTAAAAAGTCCCTCCGAAAGTTTCTGCTCACCACCCAAGGCAGCGAGCGTATCGACTTTGTTACGCCATACGCGACTCCCGTGACGAAGCGGCCCGACCTTCTCCAATAACCTTAAAAATACTCATAAAAATCACGTCTTTATACTCAAAGACATAAAGTTTATTATTCCGTGGATAGTAGGAGATAGTTCACAATCTGTCGCGGCCACTGTACCCGCACTTGCGTAAGAATAATTAAGATTTCGGTCGAAAGGTACTAATTTAATGAAATGTGTGTTCAACAAAAAATAAATATCTCTCGGATTGTTTTGTTTGTGTTTTCGTAATGAATGTGTGTAAAGGAAGATTGTGTAATACGTTTTTTTTCTAAGAGATTAGACGGTTAATTTACTTTATTTATTGTTTGTAGTGATAATAATATTTATTTCTAGTTTACAATATAATGAATTAAAATAAAGAAGCGTTTATATGTAATTTTTGAGTAATACGGTGTACGTTTAAATAATTCATATGAAACATTTTTTCTTCTAGACTATTTATCTAACGGTCGTTTTAAATGCGTTCTTCAATCAACATTATGAACAAAGATGAATATACTCCATATGATCTTGTAGTCGAATGTTAGTATTGAATGAGTGTTCGCGGTTTCTATGCTATTGAAGTGGTCACGCTAATATGGTGTGAACATAAGTTTATGTGTATTCTGCGAATAGTAGCCGTGGATGGGCTTTTGTTCTTTAACATGTTATTATTTCAATGTCGCCAATATATTATGGAGAATTAATGTTTAACCAATTTGGCCCTAAGGGTGCTGTATGTTTAACGGTTGTATGAATGATCGCTTAGCCAAACCCGATCTCAAAATGAATGATTGTCATTGCGAAAATTTCTTTCAAATCGGTTTCAAGCCACCACAGCCTTACTAGAACGTAACAAAAATAGTATCAACTATTAACTTTCAGAATCTTAAAAAAACTGAATTTGATTTTTAACGACCAGTTCTAGCCCGTAGTGCCTCAAAAGCAATATTTATCATCACGCCTAGAATGTAAGTGTGGGCAAGAGAATGTTAAGATATTTTTTAGTAATTATATTATTTAAAGAAAAAACTCTTATCAAATTCCCAAATATACACAAACCTACATACCAAACTATACTAACTGCTTATTACACTTTACTGCAAAATACACGTTTTTAAACAAAGAAGGAATTCGCAAGAGGTCCAAGCGCTCCTAGACGTAACTAACCGGTTCTTTGCGCCTAATCCAGTGGCATGGCCTTGGAACTTAGACAAAAATGTTTATAGCCCAAACTGTTGATTCCATAGCTTAGACAACGTGGTGTAAATTAAGCCATATGAAATGTTCATGCGATGTACGCGTGATTTTAAAAACGACCCACAAAATTTGATGCGCTTTTTTAGGATTGTAGCAATAGAAGTTAAATCTTAGAGATATATCTAGATTTGTTGTAACTAGCTTGATTGAAACTATTTGTTTCAGCAAACATTTCAAAAGTGGTCTTCGTTATTATGCCAAATTAAATTGAAAAAATCTTCAAATCGTAAAGCGTTGAACTAAGTCAAACTTTTTCATGTTTAATTAAAACGTGCAATTTTGTTATACAATAGAAAAATATCCATAATAATGTAGCAATAAATCAAATCAGCATTATACATTAACTAACTTCTGATCCGTTCTTAATCTTTTGTCTATAAATAAATTTCAAGGGACAACTCACACACGGTCAAAAATAAAGTTTTCAACATTAATCTGGGGGCACGGCAGTGCCCCCGCAAGTCGAGCAAAAAAAAGCGGCACGGCCGTAACATCCTTTTCTCGAAGCAATTCGGGCTATTTTGACACCCCTATAATTTCGTTGTGGATAAAACAAGAAGCCTGGATTTTCAGCAACTAATCAATCATTGTATAAACACGGTATATTTAAAATTTCAGTCAATTTGAACCAGTAGTTTAAGAATTACAACTAGTTAAAATTTTGAATTTTGTCACTCACTGATTCACTGACTCACTGACTCACCGATCATCAAAAGTCTAAGGTACTTCTAGCAGACTTAGAAGCTTAAAATTTAGAATACAAATAGGGTTTAGTGTCTTAATCATGGGAAAAATTTAATATTTTCTAATTTCGGTCCAGTTTTCTAAATACACTAACTGCAACAATAACTTTGTAATCCCATATAAATGTATTAGATTACAAGGTTACATTTGCAGTTAATGAATATGATTATTACTGTACAAAATAAAATAAATAGGTGTAAATAGGTACGTACTATATGAGGCATAACGTGAGGTGGTATAGGGTGGGTAAGGGTGTTTAGCCCATGAAACTGAACAACATTCCCGTAGGAAAATATGTTGAATTATGAAAAAAAAACGTCTTTCCATACAAATTGGACTTATGTTCGCTCTACAAAAAGAAGTGAGATGCCATCAAAAACATTCTGTAAAAACCTCAAGTCTCGCCGTAAAAAGTTGTGAGATCTATGTAATACCAAGTCGTTTAATCTATTTAGTCTCTACTTAAAGGACCTTCTGTCTTAAGTTTTACGTATGTTATTATCATGCCAATTAAAAAAAAATACCTTTAAAACAAATAGATCGACTTGGTCATCGCAAGAAAACACAAATTCGCCATTTTAACATTTCAGGAGCATTAACTTCTCGTCGTGGTCGCGATGGCCAGGTCGGTCTATTTGTTTTAAAGGTATTTTTTTTAAATTGGCATGATAATAACATACGCAATAACTTAAGACAGAAGGTCCTCTAAGTAGAGACTAAATAGATTAAACGACTTGGTATTACATAGATCTCACAACTTTTTACGGCGAGACTTGAGGTTTTTACAGAATGTTTTTGATGGCATGCATACTTTTCTGTACAGTACAGTAAGTCTACAACCTCTTCAGTTCAGAGTTCTAACTTCTCAGAATGTATAGTTCAAAAAACGTGGCGATACTAGTCAATCGCGAACTGTGCTATATTGTTCTGTGATCTAAGAATCTATCATAAACCTAACCTTGTAGTTTAGGGTTCCAAGAAAAATACGCTTCTTTGAAACACTATTATGTCATTTCACAATAAGCTATAAAGTTGGTCTTGCTTCTGGGAAACTTAGTTAAAATTTCATGGTTATTTGATATTTATTGATACTCTTCCTTTTCCAATTATTAAAAGTTCTTTGTACTGCTAATATCATTGAATTTATCATTTTTTACTTAAACTTCTTACTTTTTAAACTTAAAGCAGACTTCTTGATGGCAACGGTAGTGAAGGAAGAGTTATGTATAGTAATTATAAACACTATATTCTTGGTAATACAAACGTCATGGTCTTCCCCCTCCCCCTCTTAGTTTGGGAAGGATCTCTTGCTCATTAGTGGGACAATAGAGGTTTAAAAAAAATACCAAACCTACGGAACCTCATCGTTAACTTAACTTCAAAGCTAAACTCTTTTTTATCCCTCATAGTATACAGTTTTTTTCCTATAGTTAAAGTCTCGGCGTGTTTGTGTAACTTGGCCTTCGGCGTCCGTGACTGCGGCGCGCTCGGCGCATTTCACACTGCAACGAACGCGGGCTAGAAGTGGTGACGTCACTGCTATTTTGGAAGTTTGCAGAACTATAACATACCTTTGTGTGGGAACTTGATTGAATTAGATTCGGAACGCTGTAGGAATATTTTTGACTATAGTAGAGAAGATTAGCAAACGTCGAGGCAGCTGTGTCTTGATTAACAGTTCCAAGAATCGTATTATGAGATCTAGAATAAAAGAAAAATATTTGTTATAAGTAAATGCTGCGATGTTTATGAGACTTCTGTGCTTTAATGCCTGAACGAATGATTTTTATCGTTTTAGCTTACACGTTAAACGACAGTCAGTTATTAGTCAGTGTCTAATGATACTAAACTTCACAGTTCTTTCAACATGTCAACCAGCTGACCGTTCAAAATATAAACACGAAACTTAAACGTGCTTTTACTGTAAGATATTGCAATTCTTTCACACTGAAAGCGAGTGTTCGCCATCGGAACGTGCGACAATTCCATCACTTATCGGTATTTGACCTCCTTTGTTGTAGAATTCAGCACGAAATGCGATTTGCTTCGGTCTCGAACCCGAAAACACAGTCAAAATATACACGTCATTCCAAACCAATTCAACTTGACCCCTTGAACTGGATTCTTTGAAACATTTCTTATACTTGCTATCAAAATAGAGAGCTCTAGTAATTCTGGACAGTAATGATTTAATTAAACATTAAAGTTTTGTATAATAAGTTAAGATTAGGTTTGTTTCCGTAAGCCGTTCAATTAGCATATGTATGTTACTTTTACTGCGGTCAACGATTGTGACGGTCATTCTTGTATTTTTATCTTAGGAGTATATCAGGTTATAGAAATAGGCTCGTAGTCGTCGGACGCGGTTGTAAATGTTTAAAAAGATCTCGAAGCTGTTAAATAAATAATAAGGTAGATTATAGTATTATTATTTAATACTATTTAATAAGTTCCATTAAAAAAAAAATACGTTCCTGTGTAATATAATATTCCAAAGTTTTATCTTTTCGAAGATACATGTGTATTAGGAATAACTATCGCTTGCTTTAACGATGAAGGAAAAGATAGTTGTAAACCCTTCTCTAAGAGTTCACATGTTCTTATTACTTACGTAAGCATTGGTACAGAAACTTTTATTTTTTTACCTTTGTATAGTATACGCCAAACAACTTTGTGTGTCTGAATATAGCAGAAAGCCGCTGCTAGGAAATCCAAATATGTATAAAAACAAGAGATCAAGAAGCAGAGTGCAGGCATGAATTGAGCGAATAGACGCAGTCGTTGTTGCGTCTTATAGAGACTTACATTATTATACGGCTATTGTTGTTTTTGCATGATACACGGATCTCAAGACCGCATTACTAAAAGACTTCTGCTAAACTCATCATAATACCTCGTCTAAATGTTAATTGCATACGGCACCTTACTACCAGTTCTCAGTAGCAGCTCTCTATTAAAATCTATGTAAAACCAATAAATAATGTATGTACTGGAACCGGAGCTCGCGTGCTAAGTTCCCATGAACGGTGTGCTCTTAATTGAATAGATACTGTGTCCTTTAAATGTTTGCTGATCAAAGATTGGACTGTGGCCACCTTGCTGGTTCACTATGATCCAAGTATTTGAATTTTAACAAGACTTCCGCTGTATAGTAAAAGTTGTCTCACTATTCCTATCACTGTAAGGCATTTAAATTGAAAAACGTCGGTAGTGTAAGGTAAACGTTAACCACCGCGCTAACGACCGACGGCGACGTTGCTTGCCTGATTACGAGGCTGTCTGAGCATAGAAATTGTAAGCTAGATTTTCGAAGGGTTAGAAGAAATATTCGTGAATTACTGATAGTAAGGACGGTCAGCAAGGACAATAAATCTTGTAAAGCTTAATAGTTAATAATATGTCTAAAGTACAACTTCGATTTCGATTTTCGATTCGAACCAAACCGTTTTTTGGACTTACACTAAAGAAAACTACACTACAACTACACTAAAGAAAGAAAAACAAACATTAAGTTTGTTTTTCTTTAAATTGAACAACCTCAATAACAGCGAGAGTCATCACAGCTTAAACAAGTGAGCCAGTGGTTGCTTGCTTTTAGTCTTATTTAAAAGACACAGTAGTCTTTTCATCACTCAATACTATCATACCTCTACACTAACACCAGATAGCCGCACTATAAATAAATCAAAGTTCATACATGCCCAGGTTCAGTCGTGACGTCACGAGTCCAAGTCTCTCCAAGTCCGTATCTGTAGTCTTACTTCAAATTAGTTTATGTTCACGGAACTTTGCGCTGAAAACCTTTTTCTTAGAATGAATTATCTTTTAATCGTGATTGTGGAGAGCTAACGAGATGAAGTCTTAAAGGTTAAGTTTAAAAGCTAAAGCTTAATTGAATTGTGTTTAGCAATTTGCATTCAACAGTCAGTTAGAATTCAATTAAAGAAGCAGCTTTTCGCATGTGTAGGTATAGTTCGTAGATGGGTGACCGGTCAATTGTAATTAAAATACGATATTTTACTTTTTACGTGTTAAAAATAAATTGAAGGTGGATAAATGCATGGATGCTATTATTTTACTTAAAAACATTAAATAGAGTTAAAATTGGTAGGTACAATTGAATGACTTGCTGTTAAAAAGCAAGGATACCTAAAAAAAAATATTTTTATTTAAGTTAAAGTGTTACTTAAAGTAATACAAACTCCCCAATCTGCACTTGGTCAACCCTTCCCTCGTTTCGAGAGGAGAGCCTAGCCCAGCAGTGGGGCGATAATGGTTAAATTAAATTTTAAGCGAAAACGGAGAATGAACTAGAAAATTCTTTAGCTATCTTTTCCAATAAATTCAATCACCTAGTCGTTCGGATTAGTCTTACAATCTTGAACTACATGTCAGCATTCCAATTACGTACATACGCAAATCTTAGCAATTTGCCAAAACCCTCTCTAATTAAAGATAGATATCAGTATTGCATTTCAATAACGAGGTTGTTAGTATATAATATGCACGCACTAGAGAAATGTCGGGAGAAATCGGAGCCGCGCCCAACAGATAAGCCATTCGTTGCGACGTTGAATTTGCATGTAACGCAAAGATTATTGTGCAGACTTGACTACCAGTAATAAAATTAAATACTTGAGGAGTAAAAGTCAAGGTATTATGGCTAGTTATGGTGGCTTTTACCTGTCAAGATAGTGCTAAACTTCAAATGCTTAATATAACGTTGGAAATACAGTTAAATTTCGTTTCATTCGTTGTGATGCATTTAGAATTGTGAATTTGTAAGTCTTTCATTCTGGAGCTAAGAAGGATCAATTTGATTGAATTCAAATTAACATAGTGAAAAAAGATTTTCTATGTGGTACAATATTTAAAGCGATATATCGCGATTTTGACAATTACCAAATCAGACAATTGCAAATCAAATTTTATAAAATTTTACATCAAAAGAAAGTCCTCCACCCAGTCCAGTCTGTACAATAAGTTACTCTATAACCCCACGTTCCTGAGAGCTGCATAATGAGTTGCATCGGCACCGCCACATCACGTGTGCCGCCATTAAAGGCGACGCCAGACATGCTTCGCCCATTATACAACATGTATTGTAACCGCTTTAATATTGGCGAAATTTTTCAAGACCTCTTTTTAAAAAGTTTTTTGCGGTCGGTTTTTTGGAATTGCTTGTATGAATAATACAACAGTTGTCGTCGTAAGTACATAGGTATGCTGTGTAACATTCTGTCAACTAGCTACTGCAGTGTTACTAGCACTTCAGATGACTATTTCTTACTTACATAGACCTGATATCTAGGGTGCAGTCCAACCACTGTCTATTCACTGTAGTCATCTTGGCTTCTACACTTTATGTTTCTTTGTAAATTGATTCCACGAGATTTTGTAATTTCGATTGGTTTCCTCATTATATGGTTTTGATACACATACATTTTCATATACGGGACATCATTGTATGAGCGATATCCTCATTCCATGATTCAAACGAAATCACAAAACGATTTGTACCATGTAAGAAATGATTTATTTATCAATAATCCTATTTTGATACTAAACAACAGTTTTAACGTAGAATCTGAGCTATACATTAAGTGTTATATCGGTAAACACTCTCCCCAGAAAGCCTTAGCTAGAAGCACACTTTTGTTATCTCAAAATCATTAACAACAAGCTTCTAGCTAACAAATGTTGCACTAAAGTCGTATCCATATAAGGTATAAAGATTAACGTATGTACGTCATGTGAGGAAGTGATCTGGTTTTAGACGCTGTATATTGTACACCCACTGTGTTGATGTAAATGGCGATAGTGATGGACAAAAAATTGCTTCCTTTTATGTTATGTTGTTTGAATTTTGTTGATTAGAGATTTAGAACACGTGTATGTGATACACAACATAGCGTACATATTAATGGCACCTTAGCTCGAACATTTATACAAGTAAGAAAGATTTAAAAGAAGTTGGTGATTTCCTTCGCAAATGTTCATTTTCGGGTGTTAAATTATTGTAATGTACCAATATTAGCTAACTTTCAGATAGATGCATAGTTAAGTATAAAATATCAATCTTTTTGATAAAAGTAATTAGTATGTCTCTGGCCATTTGTCTTTTACCGTCTTTGTCGTGTACGTTTTTGTCTATAACAGTAAATCTGATGAATCGGTTTTGGTCAAACTTTATTTTGACAAAAAATGGAGTCACATGTTCTAGCTTTTAAAATCCTTATGTCAAGCATTGCTTTACAAACACTACTTCTCTATTCATTTAAATACATAAAGTTCTACTACTTATTAGAATTATAAAAGCTTTAAAAAGTATACCCTACAGTTGTATATGATGACCGCATTGAGTGAACCTCCTGATTGAACCCTAACTAATGACGGCGGGCGCTTAATCAAGATCGCTTCTCTATACAGGTTTACTCTCATTCTGTTCAGATTAACTGGTTGGACTCATTAACTACGGATTTGGTGAGGGGAAATGAGTTTGTATAATGCGGTAGAAAAAAGTGTCTTTTGTAAATAGAATAAAGGTGTTCTTGTTGTTGTAAATACAATTGTAGTATGGGTGTTTTAGATAGAAGTAAATATTTTAATAAATACTTTGCAAGACTTCTTCCAGTTGAAAGATTTCATAATAGTAAATGTAGTTTAAAATACTATGACTGAAGTCATATCAAAATACTATGACTTCAAATACTTGTAAAAAGTTAATTAAATAAAACATTGTATTCAAAGTAACAAACTATCCATCCTTTTTTATTTCATATAAAATCTTTAAGTACTTTTAATGTTTTATATAGATTCTTAAACCCATACATCCATCTTAACAAACTTTGGTATTTACAATATTAATAAGAATCGTAGTCTTGCGAAAGTCAGGTAGGTTTGAATCACTAAGATCTTACACACAGTGATGTAACATCTTGTTAGTTTTTACCACTTATGGTGACTAACGCACTAAGGTGTGTTAATATTGAAGTCTAGTACTATTTCCCATGTATTATTACCCTATCACATTCTATAAATACATCTTTTAAAATAAATCTTGATAAATTCCTTCATATGCCAAAGTCTAAGGAAAGAGTAGCCCTGTATCCTTTCCGGGACGTACTCTATCCAAACAGACCCAAATAAGTGTAGCCGTTTTAAAAAAAACAACCTATTCACCATCCCGGGATATATATTCTCTTCTTGATAAAATGGTATACAAAACAGTACAGCCAAACCAATACAGTCTTATAACATCAAGGATAGAATTCCAAAATGTTTATGCTGAGCGTCTCAAACTAGTCTGCCACGCTGACTACAAGTATTAGGTATATTACGTACACTCTCAAATATTTGGTTAACTCTCAGTGCAGGTTTCTCACGATATTTTCCTTAACCGTTTAAAGTAACTCAGTAAGATAGGTATTGGTGAATGTTAATCACTAATGTTCCAATTTGAACATAACTTGTGCGAATTAGTCAGTGCGGGGATTAAAACTTTAATTCATTTAACGGTGTTTCTGTGTAAGTCATGGTAGCCATTTATCGTTGAAGAGATTCGTGAAAATTTATCTTTTTAAAACCGAGCCCGTACATAATACAAAAATCTCAAGAATAGCGTGCTTCTGGTATCGCGGGGATTGCTTGATAGTTCGGCACAACTTATACAAGCCCGGGCCGTAGTTGATGACGCAGCCATTTTTGCCCGAATTTCTAAATATAAGTGCACCCTGCCGGAGACTGGGTCTTGGCGCGCTGAAACACCCTCAGGGATGTCGAGGAGTTCTAAACATACTAAGACACAGTTTTCGAAAGAGTGCGTTTGTATATACAGGGTGTGGCGTAAATAATGGATAATCCTTTACCAGCGGATGGGCGACAACCCAACTGATCTAAATATCAAAATTTACCTCTGGCACAAGTATCATAGTTTTTGAGATTTTGGCCATTTTGTGTGTTTTTTAAAAAAGCGATTTACGCTCGTTCTTTTTGATGCTGTGATCACAATTTAAGGCTTTTTTTAAATCCGTTTTTTGCAAATAAATCCTGAATAGATGTGCTATTGAATCTACAATCTTGTTTTGTTATTACTACTTGTTTTTTATTTAAATTATGCATTCAAAATTAAAATTTATAATCTTTCACAACTTTTGTGCAACTTTGAGCACTTGTGGTGAAAAAAAAATGTATGGTGGCTTTACTGCCCACGCCATAAATAATTTCTAAATTTTATTAGAATTCTAAATTGGTATAACATGCAGCATTAATACCGATTATTGTCAAAATATTACAACGAACTTAAATTATTAACACTTTTGCCGGTCGACTAATTTTATTTTATCAGCGCGTTTAAGCTAAGTTTGCTTTCAAATATTCATGTTTATAGGGTTATTACACTATTAAAGATTATTTAGATGATAAAAAAGCTTGGAACTGTGCTGCTTCTACCAAGTCTATTTCAAAATAATGTATTACAATTTGATGAAAAATTATTTTTTTGTCAACAGAGTAGTTTTCTTTAGATTTCTAATTATCTTTATTATTTGAATAGTATTTATGTTTTGTATTTCTTTTTTTTTTCAACACTGCACACAAGTGCTCAAAGTTGAACAAAAGTGTTAAAAAATTATAAAATTTAACTTTGAATGCATGGTTTAAATAAAAGACAAGTAGTAATAACGAAACAAGATATTAGGTTCAATAGCACATTAATCTAGGATTTAAATGCAAAAAAATTTGCCCATTATGTGTGTTTAAGAAAGCGATTTACGCTCGTACTTTTTGGTGCTGTGATCACAAATTAAGACTTTTTTTAAATCCGTGTTTTGCAATTAAATCCTGAATAGATGTGCTATTGAATCTAGAACGCGCTTAGCGTGAAAAAATTAAATTAGTCGACCGGCAAAAGTGTTAATAATTTAAGTTCTTTGTAATATTTTGACAATAATCGGTATTAATGCTGCATGTTATACCAATTTAGAATTCTAATAAAATTTAGAAATTATTTATGGCGTGGGCAGTAAAGCCACCATACATTTTTTTTTCAACACAAGTGCTCAAAGTTGCACAAATTTTGTGAAAGATTATAAAATTCAACTTTGAATGCATAATTTAAATAAAAAACAAGTAGTAATAACAAAACAAGATTGTAGATTCAATAGCACATCTATTCAGGATTTATTTGCAAAAAACGGATTTAAAAAAAAGCCTTAAATTGTGATCACAGCATTAAAAAGAACGAGTTTAAATCGCTTTTTTAAAAAACATACAAAATGGCCAAAATCTCAAAAACTATGGTACTTGTGCCAGAGGTAAATTTTGATATTTAGATCAGTTGGGTGGTCGCCCATCCGCTGGTAAAGGATTATCCATTATTTACGCCACACCCTGTATGGTTGCCTAGCTCATTTTCCTTGGCAATGCCGATAATGACCTTATTCTATCCGCATTTACCAAAAAGTACAAGGAAAATCCAAGTTGTCTCAACCTTGTGCTTGTCCGATTAAGAGTGAGTGTGGGCAGATGATAAATAACTTGATCTTGAGGTCGAAGGTACTCTTGAACGTGGAGCCTTGTGGAGTTTGTGTACCTGATTGTATCGTTATGGGTTCTTTGTGCAAGTGGCAAGTCATTGAAAGGGCTTTGGTACTACTGTTGCAAAATATGGTTGGTTTTATTGGAACAAAGAAGTGATGTTTGCAATATTTGTTAATCTCCAGTGTTGGTTTTATTGAAATTGTCTCTGACTTGTGTTTTATAAAAGTTACACGTATTTTTAGAGGCGAAATGTTTGAAATCAGCTTTATTTTATTAGTACAAGACAAAATCAAATAGAAAAAAGTTCTGTACCACTGAGAATCGTGCAAGGCATCATAACATAACCAATATATTTCGTGTTGATTCCTAGATTTCGTACAACAAAGAAGTTTTAAGCCGTGCGCTTAGTCAAAATTGTATTGCCCGTTCGCTCTCAAATTCCATCCAATCTCCGATTAGAACAAAACACACACATTCACACAATGACACACATACACACTTCGTATAGTGACTGTATACAAACGGCCATCTTAAAAAAACCTGTTCCAACGTTCGTTGCAACGAAATTCAAATTTAAAAAGAACGTTATTCGCACTTGCCGAAACGCATGACCTTCTCACAATCGTTGTGATACGACGGGGTCGTTGAACTCGATGCAGATGCGTTGCCGTTCACATGTAGCGTTACAACCTCCCACGTGAGGGGTAACAAGCTACAAGAGGTCGCGGGGGCGATTAGCGTTTAAATAGGTTAGTATATTTTCTACCAGGACACATTTGTGATATATTCTTACATAAAACAAAATGCGCAAGGAAGCTCAATCAAAGGCACATTTTAAAATGGTGGTCAACTTGTAATTAGCCAAACATATTAGATGTCTTACACAATACGCATATCTTGCTTTTCTTAATATTTTTTAAAAACACACGGGGTATAGACTCTTGCCTATAATCTAGACCAAATATTAGGGGTAACCTATTAATAACGAGCGTAAAATACCTTATCCTTTACTAATAATAATAATCACAATCGCTCTCTCTTACACCTTGTGTTACACGTCCATAAGAAATCCGCCTACACGAGTGGTTCTCGAACTAAATCCGCGGTGATTTGAACACTTTTTGTTGGTATTTAAATTGGGTGCGTCGTTACGAGTTCGCCAATACATGTCGGTGAAGCTTGTTCTGATACTGACTTGTTTCTCTAAGAGAAATCGCACTCGTACAGCATTTGTTTTACATATATTTGTTATGGAGTATTCTGTAGTTTTTGCTCCGTTCTCATGGAAGTTGAGTTTAATGATTTAGGCATTTTGGTTAGCTTTTTGAGTTGTTGTTTGTATCATTTGCATATTAAAATGATAGTGCTAGAGTTAGCTTAAAACAACGTTATTTGTACAATAGTATCAATGCTCAATGATTGAAGAATAGTTTAGAATTTCAAACACTGATTCAAAGTATGTCAAGCCCGGCAGTTTAGGCAGAAAAATATATGTAAAAACTTGGGATGTAACTGGTTGTTAGAGATTGTCTCGGGATGGGGAGCCGTCTGTTGGAAAAAGTGCGGTCTATACTCATTAAAAGGTAGATTGGTGGTATGTATGATATAGATGATGTGTAATTTTAGTTCAGCTTCTGCGTTTTGTGTCGATATTCCAATATCTGTGATTATTGTACAAACATTTTATACTTAGTATTACTAGGACAGTATTTAATACGGGGTACTAAAACGTATCTAGAAGTGCTAATATTCTAACTCCTCATACAATAGATTATAGTTTATACAACGACAGAGTCGCGTGTGTTTCGGGACTCCCCCTTTGAATAGTGTTTGTTTGGCAACGTTTTAGAGTATAATTCACAGAGAATTACTGAGTACGCATGAAATAACGTTTTCACATATTTGCAAGTAGGTGTTACAATATTGACGTAGCTTTTTTTTTTGTAATTATCTTTGCCATAAAAGAAAGAAAAACATAACCAAAATCTATATTTGATACAAATAAATATGAAACGTAGGGCGTATACGTCAAAACGGCTGAGCCGATTTGTATTAATTATAATGGAATGAGAACATTATCTGGTGAAAAATTAAATTCTAGGAAAGTACAGGATGCTGTTCTATTTTCATAATTTAATGTTACTCATTATTTTTATAATGTTTGTATGTCCTAAAGACAAAACATAGTGTACTGAAACAGATGTAACACCTTATTATTTACTTAAGTTTAACAAATAAATGATTCTGCATAAAACATCGCGAAAAACCGCGGGAATAGACTAGCATTTCATACGAATATAACGAAACAAAGGCTCAAAGCAAACAACGTGAGCAATTACAGTGACGTAACGGACACGACCGCGCTTGACTGTGTAACGACCAACTGTCAAAGCTACACGTGTTGACAGTATTGACAGTATTGACAGACTGACACGTGACAGCTCTCTGTAGACATCTGACGGGCGTTGCATAGTCGATATTTGAATGAGCTTTGTATGATTTTAATATAATTGTACGTAGGGATTGGTTCAGATTTGATTTCCGGAGTATTGGATAATTTTGTACTTAAATTGGTGAAGTGTTTGTTTTTGGATTGATAATACCAAGTAGTTTTGTTCATCAGGTATATTTTATTCATAAGTAAATTAAGCTTCTGAGGCTGTGTTTTTCTTCGTCTTGAATATTGATCAAATCTTAAAATTCGAATCATGATTTAAAAGTAACTTTAGACATTGTGGCGTAATGACTCAGATACCCGACTCTTAGTTTAAAGAGCTGTTTTGATTTTCTAGAGTAAATAATAATAGGCAGTTATTACAGTTCTCTCGTTTGTTCATTTCATGAATCCAAACTTCCAAGATTCTCTCTTGATTCTTCCTCCCCATCTTCTCGTAACGTTACGGATTTTCTTAGCACTGGATACTTAAAGATTTCAAAACTAGATCTTTTATAGCACTAGAGAAAGTGTCGACCATATTGGATATCACTTAATAACAGCTTATTTCCTCGTTCAGCAACTAGTCCCATGATATTTAACGCGGTGTTCTCAACGTTGTTACAGCGTTGTTAGGTGTTACGGCCCTATTCCGATATTATTACGTGATTAAAGCGATCTAGATCTGCACGTGTATGTACCTGGGGATAAGGTGGAAACTATTGTGGATATCGATACCTTCGTGTAATGAGTCAACTGATATTATAGAAATTTTATAAAAAAATAGCAATAACATAAAATCATGGTTTATTACGTAAAATAATGGAACACCTTAATTTGTTAGGTGCCTCAATATACTTAGGAGGTGGGTTTTGCATAGGACTGCAAGTGCCGGATGAATCTGAAGGTTAGTATGATGAATTTACATGATCAATAAAATTATGAGTCAAGTAGACTTTGGGTATCACGACAGTTTTTAATTTGTATTTAGTGCGCTTAAGTTTTACTGAATAAGTACAAAAGTACCACAACGATATAAAATCTATTTTATTTTCAATTACGACATATGTATATTTTTATAAATTTCAATTCAATCTTTTTTTTTAGTTTAATTTAATTAATTTCAATCAATTTGCATGTTGTAGGCTTACATATCAATACCACTAAAACGAGTCACGATTTTTTTATGTACCTTGTAAGATAAAATCATTACACGAATAGTTATAAATTCTACACAAAATTACGCATAGAGTGACCCTCGATACGTACAAAACATTACAGTAAAATAAAGGTTGAACATTCACGAGTATAACGGATAAAACTGGCCACAGACGCAGCAACTTGGCCGGTGGGAATTCTACCGAGATTGGACTCGGATCGAGCAAATATTACAAGCAACGGTTCTTTCTTTATATTTCCTTTGCAAACTATGCGGACACCGATACAATCTCGCTTCGAGGACATATAGGTTTCCTTTTTTCCAAATAAGAATTGGTTTCTGTTGTTTGTAAAATTTTGGTTTAAAAGTATAAAACTAAAACCGTTACGAGCTAAATATATGTGAGTACATACACAATATTGCGCCTGTAATACCTGTAGGTGTTGGCAAAGGTGTGACGGAAGATCTTGTGCTTAGCCGTTGCATACACTATTATCAATACCGTAGAGGCAGTAAATAAAATATATAATTTCTTTTTTGATTTATTTTGACTTATTTTAGTTACCTATTTACTTTTTGATAATTTATTCGTGTTACGTAAATGGAAATGTGATGTCTTTTATAATGCAACTCATGTGCAACCAGTTTAATGCCTGAAAACATGGCATAGGTACACTACTGAACGTTATTGAATTTATTTGGCAGAGGTATGCAGAAAATGAAAACAAATCTATGCCACGATATCCTATCCTAAACTGCTTTATTTCACACGCCACTACTGCGGAGCGGAGTTGGAAGAAGATTGGCTCCAGATCGTGTCAATAATTGTATTTTTTACACTGGAATTTTGATTTTGTTAACACAGAATAGTAGCGCAGAAGCTTGTATCATTATTAAGTTTTGATCACTAAACGGTCCTTTTCAGTGTTATTATTTTTAACCTTTATAATAATTATTCGGCTGCAAACGCAAAAGTACCGCAAAATTCTATTTCTAAAATGAAATCACGTTCTGGGAAACGTTTTATTGAAGTAATGCACATTTGGTGTAACGATATTGCTAGATTTGTTTTATTCAAATGAAATATCGAACGTTGCACGGAATAGTTTCAATATAACCTGCATTTTGTTGTAGTCCGGTATAAAAGGATTTTATATTGGAAATATTTAAATGTGAAATATTATAATTCTAGATCAATTTAAGAAATAACTGTTGTAGTTTTGTTTATGTTTTCGTTTCTTTAATTTATAGTGTATCTGTGGAAACTCCAGAATATCTGGAACTCAATCAAAGATCGCAATTAGAGTATAAAGTATAATAAGTAGTGTAAGATAATTTCGGCATTCGCAATGCAGTCTAGTTACACATAATTACATACATACCTACATACGGGTAGGATGAGACCAAAAAACACCACTTTGTAGGATCCTTACAAACTTCCTTTGCCTCATTTACATTCACACATCTAGTCATACAGGACCGCTGGTTACGACTACTACGCACCTGACATTTTTATTAAAACTATTAATCAAATATTTGAACTGCAAGTTTAATTCAATTTATTTCAATTCAATTTATTTATTCATAAACAATTTTTACATTGTGTTTGAAAACATATAAAGACAGAAAAACACCAATTAATTTTAGATAATAATAATAATTAGAAGAATAATAATTAGTTTTTAATTTAACGACCGCAAGCTCTTTTAATTTCCTTTCAATCCTGCAGAAACATTTTTAAATCACGGCCAGTTGACATTTTGTAAGTAATTGTTTTAAATCTATAAAGGTCAGAGCCGTTCACCGTGGTATTAGACGAGCAATACTTTATGAGAGTACTTTCACTGAACTTTACTGAATAAATATTGCTATGGTTTTAAAGTTCAAATGCTAATCATTTTGTAAAGTCAAAGATTAATAGTGCCATTATATTGTTATGACTAAGATTGTGAGTGTATTCAATAGGTTTGAGAAAATGTAGTTTCTGGATTGTTAAACATACTTAGAAATATATTTCTTCGGTTTGATTTTGAAAAATCGGAGTTTTTATTGAATTTAACAAGAACTGTTCGCGTTTAAGCAAATAGTTTTTTCTTGAGTCTTGGAATTCTTTAATGTCGCCATCGCTCGCCTTTAATAATATTAATTCCACATGTTTCTTACTCTTTTACGTTTATCTTCTGCTAATTGTGTACTTCTGCTCTAAAGCCTTATCTTTAGCTCGCATTATGTAGGTACAAAACTAACGCCTCTGAGCTTTTCTTAATTGTATAATCTATACTAGAAAGCACAAAAGCAAGGTTCGTGCCAATAAAATCGGATAGATGAGTCATGTGTCACACGAGCGACGCCGGGGCTCGGAGCCGCGGTGTGAGGTCACAGTGACGTCACGATCCGACCCCCGCACTCCATTGTGCTTAGAAAGTTACCAATAACTGTCTCTAGTACTGTACTGCTATTGTTTAGCTTACATTTGTTTGATTTACATAATGTTCTTGCCTTATATGGTGGGGTTATCGGGGATTTGAAGGCGGCAGATTTAAGGTGTTGATAGACACTGTGAAATTGATGTTTCAACGCGGAATTTCTAAAGGAAAATATTTTGTTACATTTTTCTTTGTATACATTTTGTAACTATACTACGACAATACTACTCTTATATGCTTGTTACTTTCTTATGTGCCAAATAGTCATAATTGAAAGTTTAGAAAAATTAGTTTTTTTTTCTACGGTCAACTTGATTAATATAGTTTTTTCAAAGAATGGTGTATATAATACAATTATACGGATTTATTAAATCCCGGATAGAAATTGAATTTATTTCTGATACTATCTTTACTTAAATATTAAATACAGACCGACACATTCTAACATTTTATCTACCAAGCTCCCGTCAAGTAGGTAAAATGTAGCAGCTTAGAACAGAACAAAATGAGATCTATAAACACAATATATTATTGCTTGTAGTTTTCTTGTTACTACTCTTTATAGTGGTTCATTAGAGGGAGAAATGAAAAAAATAACTCAATTTTCGAGATTGATAATTACTTAATTCTTTGTAGAAAATATCGGGCTTCATAAAGCAAAATTAACTAACCAACAATCATAATATATTTTTATGACAACACATAAATGATGTGTGGAACTTTTATTTCTGAGCATCATAATAAATGAATTAAAACGTTCTTAACCAATTCTTCACTGCCACCTTTTTGCGACTTTTCGCAAACTGTTCTAGATTAAAGTTAGAGGGTGTAACTTTTTTATATTGTTCTTTTTAGAACAAAAATATACAGTAAAAGTATATTATGACGATACTGATATATCGGCATGCGTACACGGAGATTTTACCTTCAATATTTTATATCACGCCCCGGGCTACGTGAAAAATTGTGCCGGCACTGAAATATTAGCTTTTGCTTCACTACGATATTAGGGGAGTAAACAACGTACCTACATAACACCGTGTGTATTACACTATAGGTAGTACTATGGTACTATGCTTTTGCTCTGTTGTGTTGCTATCTAAGGCCTTATTTTCGTTAATATTTTCGTAATAATTAAATAATTCGTAATATTAATAATATTTCTGGATGAGGCATGTTGTGGTCTACAAAAGTTTCAATTTGACTTTAGGAATGTATTACCTTGTATAAGCTTGAATTATTTCGGATTCAGTCTATAGTGATTCAGTTGCCAATTAATAGTACTGAATTTGTAAAAATTACTTGGTACCCTAGCTACTGTTGACTCAAGTCGAATTAAAAGATGAATAAAAATCTATAGATTTACTTCTGTATATTTTATTCGTAACAATAATAATTAAAACTAACCATTAAATTAATACATTAGGTATATAATAATTTTATATGTACAAACAAAAAAAATTATAAAGATAGATTTAGAAGATAGATAGATACATAGATTTACTCTCCTACAAATTTCATAGTGTGGTTCACTATTACAAAGTCATACAAACAAGTTTTCTAGAGTCAGGTGGACAGATGGCGTGGCGTACGTTTTTATCAAAACTGGCCTAGCGTGTAATTATGATCAATAAATATTACTATCGATACAAATTTATCAAATGATAAACATCGTAGTGTCTTTCGAGTTTTATTCTTGAATGCGATGTTGACATCAACTTCCTCTGTAGTTTGATAGAGGCTGCATTTTTTTACTTATTGTAAAGTTGGTGTATCTTATATCATACTGATCTGTTTGCTATACACCACTTTATTATAAAACAAAACCACCCCCTGTTTGTTTGTCTGTTCGCGATAAACTTAAATTGTTCAGAACGAATTTTCATGCGGTTTTCACCAATAGGATAAAGGGATTCCGGAGGATATTTTTAAAATGTGTAGGTCTATTCCTGTAGATCTAGCATAGGTTATATAAAAAAAATGATTTGTTTACCAGTTTTTTATGTCGGTAAAGAAAGAAAATACCTATATCATTTTCCATCTCGAAAGTAGAATATAACATTAAATCGCTACATAAAAATTCAATAGAACATTTTTGAAGTATAAATCTTTGTATGAATTTAGTTCAAATATTCGAAATGCGTTCGAGATTACGATCGAAGGTTTTTATATTGGTTGTTATTTCTTATCTTTATCATATTAAAGTTTTATATATACGTACGTGCCTCTTTATTAATATAAATGAGATTTGAAAACCAGTAGTTCTGTGGCTACTTGGGGTAACAGTTTTTTTGAGATCAATAAAACCTGTTAACTGACGAGTTAAATGTTTGTCTTTAACTTTGTCTTATAAGAGAACCATTTTTACTCTCTGAGAATAATCAGAAGAATTTTAAGCGATTAAAAAAAAGAGGAGATTTCGTTATTTGTGTGGTATGGTTTTTTTTAAATTCCAGCATCTACGTAACTTAGAAGTACCTCGAGAAGATAGAAGAGTTCAAACGTGTTACAGATCTCAAAAAGTTATTTTACCGTTGTTATCCTATTACTTATATTATGTAATGTCGGTCTTTTACATAATAGTCGTTTAGAACAAATATAGAGACATAATTATAATACTACCTGTTACAAGAACATTGGTACTCGAGTATCAATGTTTTCATCAAAAGTTTTAGTACAACGGTTGACTTCTGACATAATAGTTTTTAAAACATTTCAAGTACAAATTGAATTGGACGTAGTTGAAACATAACCTTATAATATAGAAAATGTACATCTAAATAGTAAATATAGGAGTATGAGAATACGAGACGATAAATTCAATACAAATGCATACAGAATCAAAAAGCTGTACGTATACGATAAAACAGGTTGAAGTCGTTCGGTAAAAGCTCCGCCCCTGTTGCCAAGCGCGGAGATAATACTTTATACCTTTAAACGCATAAACCGGTATCAGTTTTTAAATAAAAATCGTAAGTATTTTTACTATAATCCTCTGTTTAATATCTAGAAAAACTTGTACGGAATTTTCCATTTGCATTTTATACTAATGTGGATTGTGGAAATGAAATAATATTTTTATAGAAGTTATCATACGTGATGTGGTTCTTTTGCTGCATTTCTGTTTGAAAATCTTTTTAAGTATGTTTTTCTATTCCATATTTTTCTAGTACTGTAATATTACTGTATATTTTTGCATCTATCTACATCTTTCATAATGCTAAGGTACAAGTTTAGAATGAGAGCTTTTAGTAAGGGCCTGCAGATAAGGTGGTATAACGAAATACATTTGATAAATTTAATATGCCATATTATATTCCATCAACTGTGCTATAATGTAAGTGTAAACTTGTAAAAGTTATGTAGGGTAATTATTTCAAAAGAAATAAGTAATGTGATTCTCTATTTATTGTGAGACTATGGAACAACAAGATTTTGACATTTAAAATGCACTACTAAAATAATTCCTATGACGCCCGCTAGAGGTGCTGCAAAGATTTTCATTAATTATTTTTCGATAACTAGTCGATTGTCAATAGTCGACTGCGGTAAAGAATCGTCGAATCGTCGATTTGGAGGTAAAACTCAGTAATTTCCCATGAAGAATTATGACCAATCTCTCATATTTGTGTACCTAACTAGTCCCCTCAATAGCGCCCAGTTACAGCTAAACACCATTAAAAATGTCACAACATCTCAATACCTACTCCTAATACATTTTTTATAGTTTCCATCAATCCATCATGTAGTGGCTGACAGGCGACAGAGGCTTTCCGATTGATTTACAAGTCCACTCTTATAAACAGGTTGTATTTAACTTGTAGGGGTCAATGAACCGATATGTAACGAACATGTGATGTTAGAACACAATTTTAAATTAGGCTCGGTTTTATGTTTAGTCTGGGTTTGAATTGTGAAGTTAATAAAGAATATTTTAAATATTTGAGGAGAAAATGTCGTAATAGTGGTTAGTACTGGTAAGTGGTTGGTAATGTATGGAAGAGTTATAGGACACTAGCTGACCCGCGCAACTTCGCTTGCGTCAGGTAAGAGAGAATGGGTCATAACTTTCCCCGTTTTTGTAACATTTTTCGTTACTACTCCGCTCCTAATAGTCGTAGCGTGATGATATATAGCCTATAGCCTTCCTAGATAAATGGGCTATATAACAATGAAATAATTTTTCAAATCGGACCAGTAGTTCCTGAGATTAGCGCGTTCAAACAAACAAATAAACAAACAAACAAACTCTCCAGCTTTATTATATTAAAATATTAAAATATTAGTATAGATATAGCTTAACACTGACATTTTATATCCATGCGTAAGTCTGTTATCTCTCTCGGCTAATTTAATTATTGAGCTGATTTTGGCGAAAACGACCAAAGAGTCGAAGACTTAGGATCAAACATAATATTTCAATAAGATAACTGTTCACGATTCGTTTGCGTGTATTACAGGTTTTGAATGATTTGTACAACAGTGATCTGTTGATCATTTTTGCATCACAGAGTAAGAAATAGAGACTGCTGTGTACAGGATGCAAAAGCCATGACAGATGGCATACATGCGGAAACATATATTTAAAACTTCTACATATAGTAATGCGTAAAGCAACGGTAATTCTCTTGTTTACTTAACAATCGGTTATTAAAATATCTTTGACTTCCGCCAAGAAAATTCTATAGCGGGTGCCAATACAAAATATATTATTTTTATGAATGTTTTACGACATATAGTACGCAACAGCTATCCTATCAAGAGAACAAAGGTTTGGATTTTAGCATATTCTTAACATCAGCATTTTAGCTAAATGACTCATAAAATGTTTGTCTTCTGCATTTTACCCTCTTATTCATAAACACACTATAAACCTATTTTAGTAAAAAAGCTACTATAATATGTTTTCTCTTTTTCATTTCGCTAAGGAGTGAAAGAAACAAAACACTTTATAAGCCTTTCATAACTTCATATATATTTATGAATAAGAGGGTTAGTCTATATTCACTTTAAAGCCTTCACAAATGTTGCGTTATAGAGTTATAAGCTACTACTGAAAGAATAACGAGAACGAGAATATTACTTGTTAGCATTTATTCGCTAAAGGTAGCCTTTTATTTGACCCCACTAGAACCATGTTCAGACGATGGACACAGGTCAACCATGGTGATCAGCCACAATATAATTTCCGTAAGTAGATTTTGTTCCAAAGTGTAAAGTATAGTTTTTGCGGAAGCAATTTTTTTTGTCAACGCATCTGTATATTGCCTCAAAAATAAATTCTTTCTTTCTTATATTGACTATTGTGATTTTTAAAGCGTAGAATGTGTGACTATAGACCACTACATGTCATATACTTTATATCTTAATTTAAAAAAGATAAAAAATATTTGCAAACCAATTTATGCGACTACTTCGCACAAAATTTTAAGTGCTTTACAGTCATTGTTATTCAAGATCACCCAACAATACCCATCTTCTGTCATACAGCGATAAAATTACCTAGCATGAATAAGCCATTGATAAATGCACATAGCATTTTCCGATACGGATAAACGAGAAAACTCATATCTGAGAATTTTCCTCATACAATGACGAATGATCTAATAATAGCTATGAGTTGAGTACAGTATTGTACCGTATGTACGTGTGTATATGTTAATTGGCTCGTAGGTTCAAACAACTCAATAGTGTTTGTATTGTCATAGACTGGCTATAGGTGATTTATGAAGCTAAGTAGGGGTTTTGGGAAAAACAAAGTTTGTGTGGAAGAAAATGCAGTTTTTTAAAGTGAAAAGTTTTGAAATGATTATAAAGAAAAGTGCTTTATAAAAATGAACTTTGGTGAAGAAAATTTATTAAAATATAAGGTCGGTTTACATTGTATTTTTAGTTCTTCTAAACTTAGCCAATAAGGGATACTGTCTTCTCTTTGACTATACTGAGCGACGGAAAGACTGATAAATCAGTTATCAACACCTGGTAAAAGTCTAAATCAAAACCATACTTATATTAAATTCAATCACATGTTGATGATCATTTCACCTTCACCTTTACATTTCAAATAAACTATTGAACCTTAGACTGTTATTTTTTTTCAAATAAAAAGTGCCGCCAAAAATTCCCTGCTACTTTCATTAACTCAAACTCTTTAGGATCAAACAAAGACATATCTCTCCTGTGGTCCTTACTTAAAGGTGTTAACTAACTCGATAGCAATGTTGATAGTGTAAAGCCTGCTGTTGTCAGAGATAAACCTCAACACAAATATAAGATAAGCTTATTAACAGTTTTAAGTCAACAAGTTACTGACATAGCTTCTGATATTCTATTATTGACATTGTTTTGTTCTTACCTAGTTTTTGGTAATATTGATTAGAAAGACCGAGATGTCCTGCAAAAAGGGTAGTACTCGTAACTTGAGGTCCTGTATGACCACATGAATGGATGTAAATGGAATTAGGGAAGTTTTGTAGAAATCGTAGTTGTTTGGTCTTTGCCTTATGTATGTAAAAACATTAATCGCTTGGTTCAACAGTAAAAAAAGCATAATTATTACATAACTGGCAGTTCCTACCTTGCACAGTGAGCTAGCAAACCAAGCAAGCTTGATAGGCTCAAAGTCCCGTCCCATACATCGGGAGTAGCCCCAGCAGTGGGACAATTAGTTAAAAATATCACATTTATTTATACTCACTCGTAAATTGTTTAATCTTAAACCTTGCACTTAAGGCTATATTTCGTGTATTTCTCGTTCGTGAGACTGACAGACGGTGTGTCTAATCAGGAATCGTGGTTACTTCAATACGTCAGCTGTACCTTTATCATATCCAAGGCTTTGATGAATTCTGTGTTATGTGTTTTGGAGGTAATAACAAATATGACGAACAAATATTACGTTCGGGTTTCTTTGTATGAGATTTAAAGCAGCAGTTTAGCAGACAGTTTGCGATCAGTGTCATCTGCGCCAAAACATCAAGCAATCCGAGGTAAAAATATAAAACCATGTAAGTTAAAATTATGATAGACACCTTTTCCTCCCAGGTTCTAAAAAAATTGCTCTGTCAGATGCACAGGAAAGCTTTATGTATAGGATATAACTATTACTATCTTTTATAACATTTATACCATCAAAAGATCGTATGAAAATATTTTTGTCACAGTCTAAGCATAATAATTATAGTGAACTGTGTCGTTGATAAAAATAATATGATTATCAGTTAAAGGTGAAAAGCCACATCTTAATATTCTATAGTAATGTCTTACATGTAATATTTTATAGAAATTGCTTTGACGATGGATATCTGTTCATGGAATAATCACGATGTTAAACATAATCCGTTCCTACCCTTTTTCTGTCTCGCCGTCTATCACTAGGTGCAAACAGCATTTGTGCGAGGAATTTACATCGATTACGAATACTTACGGTGAAGAAGTACGTGTGCGAACTAAAGAGTAATGTGAATGATCTGACCGGTCTATTTATATGTTCCACGGTTAATGTGGACAATCGCACGGAAAACCGCACGTAAAACTAATTAATCTGTAGCTTTATTATCTAGTAGGAATATGAATTAATTCTTTATAATTGAATCCGGTAATGTATGAATGTGGATGGAATGAATGTAGTCAGTAAAGATCGTAGATGGCCTCTTTAGAACCCTGTTTTAATGCCTAAGTAGTTTTGTGCAGGTATGATATTCATAATGTTTTATGAAGAATGTATAGCTTAATTAAACTTGGTGGGTACAAAACTAAGACTGGCGTACAATAATAAAAGCAATAATGTTAGTGTTCAAAGACATATTGTATAAAACGTCTCCAGACTGTCGCTCACTGTCGTGTCCGTTATGAAAGAACTGAATAGTTGTAATTACGGAACAGAACGCATATTTTCACCGCTTTAGTGCATTTAATTACTACAAACGACATTCATTAAGTTTACAGCTTTTCATCATAAGAAAATGAATTCAATTACTGTCGACCCACTGACAGCGAAACCTGCCGGCGTTGCAACATTTATAGCAACGAGAGAGTAACATCAAATGGACGGAAATTAGAAATATTCCATTCCACGCCTGTACTCCTTTCGTGTGCTTGGAGCGTAGGCGCCACTCGGTAATTAAACGTGAATTTTCATACAGACATCCGTCAAGCGAACCTAGATACCACACCGCTACACCGCACTAACTGGTTCCTTACAACAAATAACTAGTATAAAGACACGACTTTTAAAAATAAATGACCGACGCACGTCTCTCAGTGAATGGCAAATATTCAAGTAATTTCATAGCACAGAGAAATAGTAAACTCGACGTAAAATTCAGCCGCTAACCTTGAGAGGAGGTGCCAACTGGCGTGAACTTGTTGCAATGCTAATCATAACTCTGGTGGTTTAGAAAACCGGTTATTTCAGTGCCGTGAGACCGCCTGAAGAGGTAGGACGTAATTTGGATAAAATTAGTGCATGAAATTGTGTTCGGAACGCGTTCGCGAAATAACCGCGTTGTAAACCGGTTAGAAGAAAGCCAGTCCGCCATTGTGGGGCCGCCATTACGATATTTCGGCCATTTTTGTTTGACGCAAAAACGCGGCAAAAGTGAACGATCGGTGTCTAGTCGTGTTAGACGTGGAGATACGTTGAAACGAACACATGACTCGGAATCGTTCGTCAGAAGTCGTCTGTCGGCGTGAATGTCTTGTGGTAACATGTTAAAGGCGTTGGCGATGACTTTACACCCACGACACTGTGTACTGAGAACAGCGAAACGCTGGCACTCGTTCTAAATACAATATATTCCATAAATCCCTGGTGATGTCATCTAGATAGGAAGGTTTTCACTATCCTGAAAGTATATAACGCTTTATTGTAGGATCCTCATAAGTCTTTAGCCAGCTTTTTGATGTTCTCTTTTTTTGCGAGTGTTCTTTGTTCTCATGGTGTATCAGTACTGTAACTCAATTTGTATCCTGCTGTGCGTATTATTACCTCAGGAAAGTGAAATATTATTTTTGAACAGAATCATCATGTTATGTCATTGTTATTATCTATTTAGACTTGTAGTACAAAGTTAATATTATGTATATTATGTTCTTCTTCTACCGCTGTAAGGTACAGAGAAGGGTAGAGTAGACAGTCAGTATATGGAAGACATTGACAAAGTGGTTTTAATTGCCTGCGACCACTTGACTTGCGTTCTCACGCTGTAGTAATAATTGTATCGCAAAATATATCAAGTGATTGTGTCGTTATATTTTGCTGCCATCTGATTATTTGGTACTTAACTTGGCCAATAAATCAGTACAGCATTAGTTTCTCTCCTCCTTCTCGCTGCATGAGATTACAAATAACGTTACGTGCTAAACGATTCTGTTATTACTTAGCTCCAGTATTAAAGAATTAACAGATACTATCCAGCCGCTGAGAATTCACCCTACAGACAGTTGTCGGTTTAACAATGACGGTGTCAAAGAACGAAGTCTTTACAACCCTTGATAATAATAATAGTGAAGGGAGTCGGTATCCACGTGATGTGTAGACTCAGAGACTTGTGGTCTTTGTCGCGGCCGCCTGTGTCGTGCGTCGGGGTCATCGCGGGTGACGTCAGCGAGGTTCGGGCGCTGTCCGCGGGGCGCGGGGCGCGGGGGGCGGTCGCGGCGCGGCGCTGGCGCGCGGCCAGTCGCGGCCCTCCGTCGCCCGGCGCGGGCGCTCGCGCATCGCATACCGCACGATCGCTCCTACCTGGCGGGACACCGCGCGAACGCGTTCCACTTTACTTCATACACCCTCCCTGTGCCACAAACGCCTCCCTTACAAACGCTGGTTAACTTTACACCACAGTTTACCAATTTCTTCACTTTTAATAAGTTAGTTTGTCAAGTAAAGCCCGATTGTGTGGTCTATGTTTTAGCTCAGTAGGATCGACTTTTGGGCTAAAAATTGTAGTCAATATAGGGCACACAATCTGTATTAGCTTCACTTTGCAAAGTTAATTTATTCGTGCCTAAAAGTGTAAGAAAATGTCTAAACTGTGTAAGTTAACCAGCGTTTTGTTCAGTTTCCAAGTTTGAACGATCGTGCGGTCATAAGTGGTGTGATTCTATACACTTCCAAAACCAGAGGTGAGTTTTTTTATCTTTCTCTAAAGCCAGTTTTAGACCAGAATTCGTGACCGGTTCTGTAACTAGATTGTTGGACACGAATTCCTTATTGGCCAACTTTAATCTTTATAATCTAACTACCGTCTATTTTGCAATTACTTGCGAGTAATTTCCTGCATGCTTTAACTAACTAATTATGAGTTTATGCAACGTATTGAGATAAAGTAGATACGGATTTGACGTTTCTCAATTTTTAAACGCTAGACTTACGTGCTCTTTACAAATTTTCTTTTTGTTAGAAAATGCTTTTCCAACTATTTTGTATCTAAGTACCTACAACTTTTTCATACAAATTTTCTTTCGATATCGAACGGCTATCATCTCATAACGATAACTTCATAAAAGAATGCCCGTCTATAAAAATGGAATCAAAAAATATATTTAAAATTCTGAACACTTCGAAAAAAGAAAGCGCGGGTAGATCAAAGACATATGTATGTACACCCTCATAGACAACACATATTTGAGAACCAACGAGGTTTTATTCTCATTATACATACGTACATAACATCACGCTTACCCCAGGTAAGCAGAGATGAAACCAACGAATTCTCAAGTATATAACATGTGTGTGTGGGTTTTTTTGTGTGTCTTTGTGGCATTCACATCCGGGTTCGTTGTCTGCGCCGCCCACCGCAGGCCTTGACCGCCGCGAACTCGCCGAGACTACGCCACGACCACGACACGGGGACGACACGATTACGATAGCATGGGCGGGAATCTGACAATGCTTTGTTCCCATGGGAGTAGGCAGATATATCTATAGCCTAATATTATCACGAAGTATGACATAGGTGGATATAAATAAATTGAATAATTATTATGAAAAATGATGTTAAGATTTCAGTCAATTTACGGTTTCAAAAAGCATCATAAAAAGTTTATTCACCTTTGCAAGTAAAAAGATATTTTCCAGTAACTGTAAATTCATATCTTAAGATAAAACTAAATTGTATGGTAACATGATATGAACTCCCACGCACAAGTAACGAAGTAGCCATCTCCATATTTGATTAAAGTACCTAACTTACATAAATAATACATTTACAACGGTGTTGATTGTACAAAACTATAATTCATAATTAGAAGAATGTGAAAACATCAGATACTTGAATAAATAATAAATTAAAAAATACCATTAAATTATTATCGGTGACGCGAGCGCGTTGATGTCTTATGTACGGGGCGAGGCTACGTCTGATTATTGCCTAATTAACCATTCAAATTATGAAATACCGGCTTTTTTGGCATCTGTATCTTGTTTAAAATAATATAAATGCATAGATTTGTCTTAGTAATGTAATAAATACATCGAATTTATTGGTTTTTAGTCATCAATTTGAAATAAAAAATATCAATTTTAAAAACAGTTGTAATAAAGAGTTGTAAAGCTTAAGCCAACTGGCTTTAAGCCAAATGACTTAACATACATAAGTCGATGTTAAGTAAATGTAAGCGAATTATCTTGTCAGTGTAACTTATGTTTTTGAGATTAGAATTCACAAGTCAGTCTTAAGTGGTACAGTGAAGTAATAACTTAAGTAGCGGTTACTTATGTTAGGTCTAAGTAACTTGTTATGTGTTAAGTAACACCCGATATAGGGTCCAATATTTTTTTTAATCTGTAATGATTAATTATGAATTATATCTTGTATTGACTCAGACTTCAAAGAAGGTTTTGATAAAACATGACTTATTTTCAAAACATCCCTTACGCTCTAACTATACTAGGCATCTCAGACCGCTAAATTAAAAAAAATCCATCAGGTCAAAAATAGTTTCATTAAAGAAAAATATGCTTCAACTATTTTTTTAATTCTATTTTCATTGCTACTGAAACCTTTAACTATTTTAGTCGTTATGTCTAAGAGGGTTAAAGCGATAATCTATGTTCTAGAAGGCTGATGTATGGATGATGCAAAATGTTTGCGAAACATATACATTATGTACATTAAGTGTCTCGTGTAATGTGAAACTGATGATGTTCTGCGTAACACTGACGACATATACACTTATATACATACTCTTATATACTTACACTTATATATTTACTCGTGTCGTTGACCACATTTGAGGCCTATAATATTTCATAGATTATTTGATGGATTTGGTTTTGAAAGAAGAATCTTCAAGAGTATTATTTCAAGATTAAATTTAGTACTCAGTTTTAATTCGTTTTCAAATAAGATCAATCAAACAAACAATCCAAAACTTAATAATATGTGTAATATTATTAAGTTTTGGATTGTTTGGTTTATAACCTAAATTGCCACAATCAATACATGTTTGAAACAATACGATTTGTCATTAAAGAATATTCTCTCAGTGAGACATTCCTGATTTTCGAAATCGATCCAGTAGTTCTTGAGATTAACTCTTACCAACTTACGAACAGCTTTATATTACCTGTTTATATAATATTGGAAGTTGGCCAACATTTATGAAGGCAAGTTTCCACTTATGTACAAGTTAATGGTACAGAAACTGGGACAGGCGCAGGCTAATTGTTGTAATTGACTGGTTTTCGATATTGCCACACTAAGGAGACTGCTTTTTCGACATTTTTCGATGCTCTTTAAGGCTTTAATAAAAGTTATTTTTGGCAATCCAAGTTGCGGAATGACTGAAACTATTCTTAAATTAATTTCTTTACAATCTTTGTGGTTTTAGTGCACTGTTGTCAAGCCTCGAGTTGTAATCATAATATTGAAGCTATTATCTCTTTTTCACTTATATTCATATACATTTAAATATACTGAAGTTCTAAATCTACGACCACTGTTTACTACAACCAGTGCCGACGGGTCGATATCGGGCCGACAAAACTACTTTACAAGATTTTGACACTATTTCAATATAATTATAGTGATTCTTAACTACTCTTATCGTTTCAATGATCAAATGGAAAAAGATTTCGGCTTCTTAACGTCTATTTTACAAACTATTCCATCAATTAACACAGCCGAAAATCGATTCACACCCTAATTAGCCGGCTTGAAGCAAACGTTTTTTAAAGAAACCTCATCCGTTACACTCATTGTTCGTAAGTTAATAATATTCTTCGCCGGTCGTTCCCTCCTCGGTAAATTCAAATACTTATTTACATAGTCAGCGACCGTGAATGTATGTATGTATGTATCATTCACAAGTCACAACCGTGTGAATCCGTTGGCTGAGAATGCTTGGAAAAATTTCAAACATTTAAATGTACTACATGATTTTTTTTTCTTCGAGTTGAATTTGTTTTGACAGGTTGAATTAATATTTTGTGGAAGTGAGGTTATGAAAGTAGTGTAGTTTTAATTTCGGAAGTTTTGTCTTTTGTTAATTATTTTAGATTATGAGTAATGTAACAGGTGTGAGAAAAGTTTATTATTTCAAAAACTGTAATTAAGTTTTTTTCCACAAACTCTTTGATCTTCCTATATCACAACAAAAATGGACTCTCGTGAAAACTTCCTAAAACTTTTTGATCTTCCCTTTTACCACAAAAATTTCACAATCTTTCCTTAAACTGTAAGCCTTCGTAAATAAACCAAGTTTCTCAACAGTATACATACTTCGTGAAGTTCGTGATACATACATATACTTCGTTACGTGTATATAAAGTATGTGTATACTTCGTTAAATGTACATTACAGTGAGCAGTCGTTAGTAAAGTTTCGCAAGAACATCTCCCCTCTAGCGCGAGACGTATTCATCATCGAAACGTTAACTTTTCTTTTGTTTGGTAACGAAATGCCGTTTTCAAGCGTTTTCCTTCAAATGATTTAGGTGTTTTGACTGTTCATTCTTTTGTTTGAGACTTTAGTGGCAAATGTGTGTTTAGGATTGCGGTATGTCTTAATATACATTTAACTTAACGCCTGCGAATAGTTAGGAAATATTTTCATGTCTTTTATTTTTGTTTTTGTCTTTGTACTTTGTACAGTTGTACGTGCTTAAATATTGCTGGTATTATATTGTGCACTTGGCTGATTTTTGAATCGATTAAAACATTTTCTTCTACGACTTCTTTGTAAGCGCTTTCTGTTTTTTTAAAGTTTGGAGGATAATTTTGGCTGTCAAGGTGCTGACGACAATTCAGATCGAATGTAAATATTTTGCTTCTATGCAACGATACAGTTGCTCATTTGTGGACTAGCTACAACAAGAAACAGTCGTCATTGTTAATTCACTAACCGGCTAGCAACACTCTCATAAGCACTCAAAATAAATTAGTCAAAATACAGCTAAAACATTTTCTAAATCTCTCAACAAAATTACTTTAAGCCGAACATTAAACGCGATAACCGCCATTGTTTTAAAACCTAACAGTATTTTGTCTGAAGACGTATTAGTCACACACACATTTACATACACATATACACGGCGGCCGTGAACTTCTCGTGTGAAAAGGGAAGCGCAGCGGAGCGTACACTCCTAGCCAAATTAAATTGGAACATTTCGTGGGTTTTTTTCTTCAAAGATTCTAGATAAGATTGTGTTTAATCGACAGGCTTTGAGGCGGTCTTGTTTGAAATGTACTGTAAGAGCTAGTGTGTTTAAAACTGCGTGGTGTTTTTGTGTGTGAGTGGACTTTGTGACTGTGATTTGAAGTAAAAATGTATTTTAATTATTTTTTGTATGCTTTAACGTGGTCGCTGCAGAATAACGCTGCAATATCTCTCCAAAAAATGTAATAGTTTAGTTTAGTAAAAATGTAAATATTTGTATATTTACTGCTATTTACTATAACTATAAACTTTCTAAACAAACTAGTATTAAAATGTTGTCTAAATCGATCCTGGATGTATCCACAGTTCCTTATGGCCGGAATGTCCATAATGTGTGTATTAGCAACGTGGTCACGAACACTCGCGGACGGGGACCATATAAACATATCCACTACGCTTGCAACTTGCATCGCTGATTCAGACAACTGTTACAAATTGTGCACTTTGTAGTATTAGAGGGAATGGTAAAGACAGGTTTAGAACTTGGTTAGTTCTGAGTGAAACTAAATCGGTTTCAGTTTGTCTCATTTTAAGAGATTAATGGGAGAAAGGCTATAGAGAAAATGTAATTTAGCAGTATATTATAATTACAACAGTAGGCTTTTCGAAAAAAAAAGTTTCTTGGTTTCAAATGTATAAGGGATAAATTTTGATTCCCAAAAATAAATTGAACGTGGTATTTTATTTTTTTCTATAAGATCTGAGAGTGCTACATTTAAATGTAAGAGTTGTGGTTGTGTAAATCGTGTACAACGCAACTTAGTAATATGTATTTCACATCTCAATTCATAAAAACTGTAATTCGCCACAGTAACTCTTTTTGAGAAAGATATTCAACTTCGTTCACCCATAGCTATAAATCCAGCAACTAAAAATAACACAGCAATAACCAGCTTTAACAAATACCTACAATTATCCAAACCTCACTGGTTCCATGATTGCACTCAAACTACTCAACTTCATAATACAAAGGACTTAATAATAAAAATAAGTACCACAAAGTGCAGGCTTTAACGCCAAATTGTTGTCTTTCAACCACTTCGAAGAATTACCACCTCGGGTGATAAAATAATACTGGCCGTTCTTAGAAAACTACCTGCTTTCAAGTGCCTATTTTTTTCTTAAGAACGGCCACAAAATTTTTAATTGTGAAGATACTTTTTAAGGTAGTAAATCAGTACTGGCTGCTTAGAATATGAAAAATACTTCAGGCTTATGGTTTAGTGTGCAGTATTTTGCAGTTACTGTGCAAAACAAGTAGTGCGTTATATTGTTCCTACATTTTATATGTATTAGTTTTGAGGTTTTTGAAGTATATGGCAGTTTTCAAAGTGGTCATGAGTTCGAGTATTCGTTGCAATGCAAGTTTAAATGCAAAACAAGTTGCAAGTGAGATTTTACATAAACTTTTATGTTACATATATACTGAACCATGGTGATTTACTAAGTTTCCGCGTTTTTAATTTCTATCCTAACGTGCGTATAATTTAAAATATGAAGTACTTCATATATCTTGATACTTTTCACAACGAATTACGACAGTAAGAATAACATACGTATTACGACAGTAACAATCTATATAATTAATTCACATGGTTATTATTTATTACGTTTTTATATATTCTTAGATTAAATGTCTTGTTATAAAGTAACTTAGAATAATTATTTATGGCTGCAAAAAGTCTTGTTTTGCTTTTGCCCAAGATATACATAATTAGTATGTAGATAAAACATTTATTCCCTCTATCAATCTTCGCTTTAAGGAACCACTTATATCGAAACCATATTCTACCTGGTAGTTCATTTTGAGTTGCTAAATATCTAAACAATTAAACAAAATTCGTACTCGTGGTATTTACAAAAACTCATCCCGCATTATACACAAAACTCACAACGAGAATTCGACAAAATTGTACCGAAACCTGTCGTAATAATAACGAAAATTAGACCTACTTAAAGGTGAGGTAATTGTAAATTTCCCCGATTACTTGCTTCAATGATACGTGACGTACTAAATAAGGAATCGATTGTATTGCCTCGGATCGTGTGGGAGGAACTATTGTTAAACGTGGGAACACTAATCGTCTACCAAAATGAGCTCCGATATATCGTGACGCGAATTTTGAAATTGTTCTAGCATTGTTGGGTAAGATGGGTTTAATCCGACTTATGTAGGTTTCGTTTGTCTTTGTGTATTTCTTAGAATACAGAGCGATTTTGTGTATAGTTATGTATTTAAATACGTGTTTTCCGTAGTGTCATCAGGATCACACTTTCAACAGTCACGTGTTTTTTTGCGATAAAAAATGTAATGCCAATTAATAACAAGAGTACAAAATACCACGAAGACCGTTGAATTTTTAACTCGAATATTCGACCCTTCAGAAAAAGAAGTCGTACAAAAAAGGGGTTGAGGAAATCAAAACTTTTTTCTAAGATCTGCAGCCGACAAGAATTTTTATAGCTTCTTTATCCAATTCCAACGAAATTGTTTATTTTTTTCTTCTTTTCGAAACAGAATTCGTTGAATAAAATGTTTTAGCAATAAACAGTACTGTCTAAAGCACTCCATTTGTATCTTTACCCTTGAGTTAACCCTCCGAATGTCATCCCTCCACAAACAGCTCATTAACTTAAGTAAATAACCGAAAATAATGATCAAGTTACAAGTATAAAACCAACAAATCGTAACAATCCCTAAAGTCGGTTTCGACCAATTAATTCGGAGTCCGGACCGGATCGCAGGTACCTTTTATCTTTCCCTTTGAGCAGGTACGCGATCGGTCACCTGTCGCCATGAGAGCTCTTCATATTGTTTAGTTTCCCCTCTGTCGCCTGTCTGGCGTAGTGCCGCGGGGGGCGGGGTAGCTGGTAATAAGCTGGTCAGTCTTGTGCAGCCACCTGTGTGGTATACACGGTTCTTTTAGTGTGCCTTTGATGCAGTGTTATTGTCTGAAGCCAGCTGTCGTATAAAGGTAAATTTTTTCTCGTATTCGAGTGTGAGATTCGAAGTTGTTCAAGGTTTCTTTTTTGTGTTAATCGTTTTGTTATGGTGCTTGGATTGTGCGAAGATTTTATGTGTCTGTACATTTGTATAGAATTTTTAGAATATGTAGTGATACTTTGTCGGTTGTATGCATATTCCTTTTTTTAATACGTATGAAACTTTGTTACGTTTGTCTCTTATAACATCACTTCTCAAAAGACATTCAAATGCGACGTGTTGAATTCGAAAGTCAGGTTACTTAAGCACTTGAACGAGCTCAAATCTAACTGATTCGTTCTAGATTTCCTTTAAAAGTCTAATCTAAACATCTAAAACTGCTGTTACCTCCCACACATACGAGGAAAACCTCCTCAAAACTGTCTAAAACTCGGTCTGAATTAATGCGATGGTCTTGTATTTTTCCACGTCGTTTACTCGAGTTATTTGTTACAAGTTACATCTGTTGTGTCCGCGGCCTTATTTGGCGTTCACCTGTTCTCGTGGACACCTGGGTTTAAAGGAGTTACGATTTGATTGTGTTCTTTGATGGAGTGTATGTAAAAAGTTGGTACGTACATGTGTTCTTTTTTCTCGCTTTTGAATATTTCGTCTCGAGTATTGTAAACGAGTATTATTTATTTATTTATTTATTGAGTTGTTAAAAAGAAGTTTTGACTTAGTCGCGTATAGTGAAACATACACACTGTATTGTAGGAAACTTGTGTTTTCATTACTAAAGTACCAAATGCGTCTATTAATTGAGTCTAACTTGCATCGATACATATACACACATACATAGCATTATTTAAGAAACATCACATTTTGCCATGTGCCTACTTAAACGCCTACCGTAATGTCAGAAAGAACATTACAAATCACCACGATGCGATGGGAGTAAACACTTAAAAACCAAATTAATAGTATCCCAAGTAATCTAATTGAACCATCAACGTCAGAAATCATAATAGTTTTTGCACTAAAACATGAAATATTCATATACCGGCAATAAAAAAAACCTTATGACTGCCATTGAACAATTATAAGGCACATAACCACATGTATAATACATTATATCTACTCAATTGTAAGAAAAATATATCATAAAGGTTGGTTCTTATTCTCAGCGGCTGACCACAAGGGGATAGTATAAATGTATTAACATAACTCAGAATTTGTAATGATTGCTAATTAGTGGTAACGTCGGCGGGCATGTAATGGTGTTCAATGAGTATATCGTTTATGTGAATGAGTGTGTGGGGTGCCAGTGCAAGCGGGGAACTATTTTGATAGATTTATTACAGTTTTTTAAGCATTTTATACTGTTAAAGCTTATTTTTTTTAATAACGAATGAAATGTTCTCCACGTTTCATTCGTTATAACAAAAAAATACCACGTGTGTTGTGTATGTATCTGTATGATTTATAATAAAGAAAATCTAAAATCCTCAATGTGTGGAATGAGTCTCGATAAGATTTTAAATCAAACCAAAAACAGACCTTCTACTATTTTAGCTTACATGACGCCGTAAACCGCTAAAATAATCTGCAGTTTGTGGCTTTCTTGTCGCGTTTATTCTCTTACATTTGATTGCGAAACTGCTGACGACTGACGACTGCCTCCGTGGCGCAGTGGTTTAGGTCGCCACGCCGATACCACTGCAACGGGAGGTCGTAGGTTCGATTCCCACACGGAGCAATTATTTGTGCGATCCACAAATAATTGTTTCGGGTCTGGTTGTGCTTTGTGTCCGTTGTTTGTATGTTTGTAAAAGTCCCCGCGACACAAGAGCAATTCTTAGTGCGGGAGTTGTCTTTTTAATAAGAAAAAAAAAAAAAAAAAAAAAAAAAAATTCAGCATGGCAGCGTCCGAAACTTTACAGTATATTTTATTTTTACGATACAGTCGACTTCAAAATCACTTTATTTCTATAGCCAAGTAATATTGCTTTCTCCATTAACGATATTCGTTCAATACAAATTTTAGTATGTTTTTAGTATGACTACTTCCATCACGTTTAGCAATAAAATTTAACGAAAGTAGCTCAATCACTTCAATCCATTAACACTGGCGACTTAGAAACACCTAAACAGATTTACATACAAATTCATTACACTTTTTTACGACGAAAAAAGCTTTCATAAATGTCAAAACTAATAAAAAAAAGAAAAAGTCAGTTTCAATAAAAATAAACTGTCAATTTTGAATAAAGAACTAGATGTGAGTAACGGTAGAATCGTAATCAATCCATATTTACAAGATGGCTGCCTGATTTTATAGAGCTGTTACATTTACCTTCTATTTAGTGACATTACTAGATATTATATGGTACTTTTATTAAATACTAAAACTAATAATAAACTTCCTTCTCCATAACCGTATTACTTACTTTCTTGACACATACATTAAATTTATTATTCCGTTAATTAAATTCCGTCTACGAAATGCAATAAAAACGACAACTTTTATACACCTTTATCCGCTTTGACAAGTCTAGACAATATTTAATTAACTAACGGAGCGCCCGTCTCTGTCCAGTTTGATTAGTTTTCACATACACACGCACGTGACTTAAAAATATATAATTTTACTATACTCGGACGAAGTCGGGCCTTCTTAATAATAATTTTGAAAACAAACTTGCAAAAACAAAACTAGCCTATCTTTGTTCTGCATAAAATTGTAACAAGAATAAATCGTCTAGTACTTGAAACATTTAAAGGCTGTATAGCCGTGAGCAGTTTCATCAAGTGAGCCTGAGAGCCCGCGGCTTAGTTATTATAAGACGGAAATGCTGTCTTTATCTCCGTGACAGTTATTATTGTGGCCTCAAACTCTAGCTTTTTGTTTTGTTACAGTTGCCGTCTTGATAGTATGTCTCTTACTATGGAAATAGTTGCTCTCGTATTGCAATGATCTGTAGTATACTTATTGTATTGCTGTTTTATCTTTGCACGACGTTTTAATGCGACCACTTTTATGTTGTACACAATATGTATCGATAAATCTGAAAGGTATTGTATACCAAATGCAATATTTGATATAAATCTCTCTACGACATCGACAGAAAGGTATCATTTAATCTGCCAAGATGCAGCATTTATCGCCCCATTTCTACTTGTAATGCAAATCTCCCGCTATCATCCCGGCCATATTTAATATTAAATGAAAGATACGAATTTGAATAGATATTGGTCTCAGATACGCTATCTCGCTCACTCCGGGCGGGTCTCATCCCAACAATAAACTGATATTACAATCGTGATCACGAGAGCCTATAAATAGTAAAGGTATAACATCCCTTGTTGAACAATATACAAAGCTCAAGACTTCCTTTATAAACGAGGATAATAAATTTCGTAGCTGTCTGTACCCCGGCCTCATTGTATTGCATCGCAGGTATTAAAACGTGTCCTTTGTGAACTCCCGGACAATTTTACATTTACAACCACAAAGAGTTGCAAAAGTCATATTATTTTGTAGTTAAACTTTCGTATGAAAGGTGAAGCTGTATGAATAAAATTGTTAAGATTAAAGGACATGTCTCATTGTGTGAAACCGGACCGGCTCTGTTGAAACGCCACAGTATTATTATGTAGGGATTATTCCACGTTATAAAGTCGGTGGAACGAGATGACGAGTCGAAAATAAATGCGATTAGTTGACTCGTGTGGAGTTAATCCGCTTGTGTTGTGGCTGGGGTGTTTAGGAGTTCATTCTATTATGACTAGGCTTACGGTTAAGGTAGCGCACGTGTCGGGTCTTATAACACGGTCATTGCTTTCCACTTATACATTGTTACATGTCGAAAATATAGGTTTATATGTACCCGTATATGATTTGCCTAATATCTGTGTTATTATAAAAATCGAATGATCAAGCGTCATTTGACATTTACTATCTGTCGTCACGCACACGCAAACGTGTTTCAAATCCGTTATCGTTTCCCATAAGCGGTAACACCCGCTCACAGTGTGACCGTACCCTATCCTATAATCAATGCAAACGGTCGTTTTCTATTATAATGGAATCACATTATTATAAATTCACCCGGTTGCGTTTACTACGAATTTTACAATCAAGAATACGAAATGGCCGCGCGGCCGTGGGTGCGTTTTCGAAATTTTAAAATGTTTACGTGTTCCGTTTGTCAAGTGTATGCAAGTGTTAGTTTGATTGGTCATATGATTCAGGACTGTTGTATTGTCACTGAGGTCTGTATTGTTGATAGTGTTTTATTTGCATTGATGGCTATCTATGGCAGAATACTGTCGCCTAAATGCGTGCCTAGAGTCAACAGTTAAATTCAATGTACCTAACTAAACTTTAAGACGTAATATAAATAGGGGTAAAAGATAAATAAAACATAAACAAATTCTTAGTACTCCTTAAATTGTTTTTGTAATGTACGTCTGTAGGACAGAGCTATCAATCATTTGATATCCCCGGTACTGTCAAAACTTTACACAACATTTATGAAAATTCAGCAGCGATTGAACTCAAATTAGAATTATTTAGTACTTAATATTTTTTATAACGGTGTGTAATTCTGTTCCTCAAATTATTTGATCAATGTTATTATCTCGAATTCTAGAGTTTATATTGTACTCTATTTAATAAATAATATACGTATCTTTATTGCTATCCGATAATTTCATCGTTGTTTAATTCAGGAAAAACTTCCCATCGTGAACAATATCGAAATAAATAGAGTTCGTATAAAAACTACAATGAATATACAATCTAGTTACCTGATATGGGTTTATTACTACTTTATAATAAAACGTTTCTGCTTGATACCTAAGTATCAATGAACAAATAAGGATGGCTCGTAAATATTGATAGATGATATAGCAATGCGTCATATTAATATAAAATGTGTATACCTAATACAGTAATATTTATCCTAGAAAACTGTTGATAAATTATAAGATTTTTATAACATTTCGTAATTTTTGTGTGCATTATTCACTTTTTCTTAATGTAGCTTGGCGAAAATATCGGATTATCCAAAAAATATAACTTTAATTGCTGTTTATCAAAAACATATTTTTATGAAAATTAAAGTGACTCCGAAAATAATCGGCATATAGGTTTATATATAAAGTATATTTAAATATGTATAACGTGGAAGGTGTTATAAAAATACTTCTTTAGTAAGAAAATCTCAGTTTCCACTCGGGAATCAGTGGAAATGGAATTCGTTGAGTAATCTTATCGAAATACGTTCAGTTCGTGTTAGTATTCCCTTGATTCTCTAAACTTTACCAACTTGTAATTGAATCACAAGTAGTAGAATCTATTAGCTTTGTGGTTCAATCTTGTTGAATTGTTGTTTTGAGCCTATTGGAGACAAACATACGATGGTATATTAGAACGGTAGATAGCCGTCAAAATATTTGAAATTAATAAAAGAAAATTGATACATAAGAGATAAAAGCCACGTGATTAAGAATATAAGAGCCAGTTTCGTAGCTAATAGATAAGTGTCGATTTACTTATCCTATAGATACAGTAAAAGCAAATGTGTGAAAAAAACTGCCAAAATGAAACAAGTTTGATTTGTTTTCAAAATGACAAAATAGACAAAACGGCTTACATTACGTTGTGACTTTGTGAGACGAAAATGTAGGCTTAAGTAAAGGCTTACTTCAAAATGCCCAATGAAACGAACAAAAGTACAATTGATTCAATCACTGTAATCGTCAATCGGTTTACAGGATATTGTCTGTTTTAAAACCTACGATAATAATCTGAAAAATGAAAATGAATGAAAAATCGTGTAATTTTTTACAATGATATCACGCATTTGTGTTGTACGTTTGAAATAGGGAGTGGGGAACTGGTCTAAGTCTTAATATCCTGAACTACTTTTGATACATGAAGTTTTGATTAGTTTTTTGTTGCCATAGCACCAGCTAAAATTAATCTGAGTCTACTGCAAAAAATAGTAACAAATTAATATTTTTGTTAACTTTGCCAATCATAATCCTCGAGTCGCGACAGTCGTATCGTTTCTTCTAAAAAGTTTCTGGAAGTGTCCATCTAGTTAGTTCGGTAACCTGATTTATGTGAGCCTTTAATGGCCGGATCAAAGACGAACAACGAATTTTGTTCCAATTTCATTTACACTGAGACGATAGCTTTCATCTGAAGAACAATTTCGGGAAGTGTTTTGTCTATAATCACATTGTGGTAGGGGATTATCGTTTTGTCTTATTTGACGGGAGTTATTGTAGGATACATTTTATCTATGGATTAACATTTCTCTATACGAAGGGTGTTATATATTCATGGTGTGATATAGTCAGTAGTCTAACTAAATAAGGAGAATACGCTAGGTATTGGGCCGGGAATGGGTTAGTATCGGCTCTTTCTTATACAACAAAGATATTTAATTTGGTGTTTGATTCACAGTTAGACACTTAGGCTAGACGTGTTTCTATTATAATCAGATATTAGAACGCGGGAACGCTCTTAAAAATTTTACACTAACATCGAAACACTTTCGCAAAATTCAAAGGCGTTTTTCGTTCACTTTTAGAGTACATACCGTCTTCTAAGTTAGGTATGTCTGAGCCGACCGGTTCGGTTCCCCGACGATTGAATAAGCCATTACTGAAGTTTCTACTGCAATTACTAGAGCCCTTAAATGGCTCGGTCTGGCTTGACCAGTCGGCGGCATAAATTTTATACCGTACAGATGCGACCGAATTGCAACGTTTCTTTATACCGGAGATTTTTTGCTACACGGATAAATTTTATTGAGGAATTGCGCTTTCGTGAATTTTGTATGTGCTGGTATTTTGAAGTAATCGATTGTCGTATATCTACCAAATTAAAGCTAGAATTGGCCAGAACTTAGATTATTGCTTAAAAAATTGAAAAAGAAATCTTTGACACATATTTGAACCTACTTTCAAATACCATGGACTTTACCTCATTTCCTTTACGTCCGTTAGTGTTAAAGTTATTCGCATCTAGTATTAAAGTTATTAATAGCTCAATGGTTCATTTTTCTCTTAAACGTATGCATATTACAACTATCCAATGTGTCAGAAATTTAACAAGAATCAAGTAAAGAGTCACAGCAACGGATATGGTAATTTCTTAGACAAAGTATGATGAAATAGACCTTTGCAGATCCGTTTATTCGTGCGTCATGGACGACATTGTAAATAAGGCGAGGCTTATTATGTATTCATTAAATTAAATTGGCGTTTTATGACCATTATCAATAATAATAAGCAAAGTATAAAATATAGTATTTAATAAGTTATTAATTATTTCCTAGATTAAGTAGGAAGCCTGGATATGGCTCGAGTATAAACTTTACATAAATAATAACTTTTGTCATAATAATATGGAAACTCATGTTTTCATTGATTTCAATAAGGCTTTTTAGCTACAGAACTAATATTAAATACTTCGTTACTCGAAAAATATACTTATCTATTCACTATCAAGTGTAACGATCTGATTGCTATTTTTACGAATTCCATTTTAGTACGTTACCTAATAAAAAATAGAACAAAAAATCCACGAACACAGAATTCACATGAGGCCATACCACAAAAAACGCTCAATTAATACCAAACCCAGCCTAAACACGTTCGCTATGAGTCAAATAAGTCCTAAGTTCGTTCTTGTCACGTTCCCACAAGGCAATTCTGAAGAGGAACGACAAAAACACCTTATACACGAGATACCGCCATGAATACAAATAACTGTCTGTCACTGCCTGTTGGCTGTCACTATCGAATTCAAATCATGTGTTTTTGAACGATTCACGCACACAAGGACGTTATGCGTAACAGCCAATCACCGACTAGCCGTTATAGTTCAAATTTTGAATAATCATACGTTTAAATTTGGAATTGATGTAATACCAGGTGGCCAGTGCGTGGTTTGAAGTCTAATGTAGAATTAGTAACATAAAAACGTCTGTATTCTTTTTATAGATCAATTTAATAATACTGTAATAATTTCATAGCTATAAATATATTCATATATAACAGTTCAAAGTATTTATTAGCATACTGAAACATAACACAACAGTGACAACTTCAACCATGTACTATCCATCGCGTATTTTTACCCCAACGACTTCACTATGTCGCAACAAACTAAGCAATGGATACCATGAGTATAAATTTTCGTGTGTCTCAGTGGGCGTATTTAGCGGCTATAATAAACACTGGCAAGGCTACCATTGGCCGTTGACTGACCTTCAGGCTTCCCCAGCGTGACTCTGTGATCAAAGACTTTTACCTTTTTCGTCGCCATTATGTCACTCTGTCACGTGGTATTAAGCCTAGAGACTGACAAAAAAAGACTTTTAAAATCGTGTACAATATTTAAAATGGACGTTGTGTGTATTTTTCCATTGTCAATTTATTCTTCGAGTCAGTAATGTTCTTTTATTATATTTTTTTACAAACAAACAATTTTTTGTAGTGAGTAAACATTATTCTATTGACAAATGCAAGTATTCATAAATTGTATGTAAAATATTGCTGTAGGATGTATTTCTTGCGAAAAATATCGTGTCTATCTTCGTAAAGATCTTGAACAATTATGTTGTAACGTTAAGTTATCTAAAGGAAGGAAAATTCACCAACGACGACCGCGAGATTCTAGGCCGCAGTTTCCTTTGCTGCTATGGTCGAGTGACCAGGCAACATTGACCTCTCATAAGTCTACACCACCCTCGGTACATATTTACTTTACATACAGACCGGGGGTCGGGGAAGCTCAACGTAGACTGGTGTGAATTCCTCATAGTATATTAACCTATCTAAACAATTCTGCGAAGTAACATTGACGTTCTTTACACAAATCATTTACGCTCGTACCGTTGGGTGTAAAACCTTTTTGCTATTTTCATCTTGTAGTTGTGATTGCTAATGATAATAATGAGACTTATAATGTACCAAATTATTAATACACTAAAGGCCTGCCCCGGATTCGTCGATCTTTTAAATTTTTACACACAAAACTTCCTCTTGAATCACTATCTATTAAAAAAACGCATGAAAATACAAATACAAAATACATACAAAGAAACAGTCAGCAGAAAGCGACTTTGATTTATGCTATGTAGTGACGACACCACTTTTTTTAGTTTTCTTATACTAAAACAATAATATCTCAGTAAATTTGTTTTTCTAAACAAAACAGATAATTCCAAGGGTATCTTCTAATTATCTCGGCAAGAAAATCCCCGAAGAAAACGTCATTATCGACGCCAGACGAGAGTATAATCAAATAAATTAGAGCTGTGATAACAACACTGTGGATCAGACAAGGCCCTTGAGTCTGAGGTTTTAGCTGAATTACGAGGGGCGCCGGAGGAAACGCTTTAAACGATTAAAAAACAACGCTACTGGCCGAAGACTTTTATAAAAAAGAATAGGAATAATTTGTTAAATACTTGTGCCTTGCTGAAAAAAATAATTCTATCGCCAAGCGAAAGATGTTTTTAATTAGTAGTTCTAAGTATGTTAACTCAAGAAAGAATTAAATATCAGTGTTTTAGTTAAGAAAAATATCCAATTATAAAATCTTAACACAAACAGAGATCGTATTCCCTTTTAATTTTGAGATTGTGTTCGCAATAAGCATCTTCAAAGTAAATTTCTTACAAAGCAACAGTGCCGAAGTTTTTCTTGCAAATTACACTTTTATTGTAACATTTTTGTTTTAAAAATTCCTTGTCTGATAAAACACTGGTTGATTTCGTATTCTGTTTGTTTTTTTCTGCCGCTGGCATGAACAAGGCGTTCAGTCGTGCAGCCAATTCATAAAAAGAATACTAAATACTGGCCGTGTTATTGTTTTTTTAGATAGGTTTTATATCGGCGGCCATTGAAATGCGTGTGCTCAATGGACAAAGGTTTTTCAATATGTGGGGATTATGTGAAAAGCTTTTGTGTGTTGGCGTAGAAATTTTTGTTTAGAATCGCGATATATTCCAATATGGAGTTGAATTTTATTTCGGTATATTGTAGTAGCTTCCTCCTGGGAGATCGTTCACGTGCCCGTTAGTTTTCCTGTTATTTTCGATCCTGTGGGATTCTTGTAAAAATCTGCATTTTTGCGAGAATTTTATTCTAGTTCAGTATTTTCCTGCGCCACTTTTTGCCACACCCAGTGACTAATACATTCAAAATATGGGAATACTACTTACTAGATTTCATATGTAATTTCAGGTGTACCAGGCATGGAATCTACGGCTTCTTAAGAAGAACAGATAAGAAGATGGAAGTTCGTCTCAACAGAAGATTACGCAAGAGAAGAGAAGAGAAGAAAGAAGAAAGTAGATCGGTTAATTATCTTTGGTTATCTAGCTGTATGAGTATTGTAGACATCATAAAGCTAGGTTACCGGAGTTAAATGCCATCTACGTCATCATTATTACGTCACCGGTATTACGTCACTAGAAAAATGCAAGAAAGAGAAAGAAGAAAATGCAACGACCAACACCAGAAATGGAAAATGCTAACCTTTGAAGATTTAACCTTGAAGACTTGTCTTATTATTTGTTCTATAAATGTAAATATTTTACATGTATGTATGTGCTAGTTATTGTATGTAATACATTGTTTATCTTATTCTATTTGTGACTTTAAAAGGTTCATGTTTACACGTTGAAATATGTGTTTTTATCTATGTAGTGACGTGTTGAGTCTTAATTTAACCGCAAAATAAAAAATGCACTGAATTACAATTCATTAAATCTATACTAATCTATACTAATATAATAAAACTGAAGAGTTTGTTTGTTTGTTTGTTTGTTTGTTTGTTTGAACGCGCTAATCTCAGGAACTACTGGTCCGATTTGAAAAATTCTTTCAGTGTTAGATAGTCCATTTATCGAGGAAGGTTATAGGCTATATATCATCACGCTACTACCAATAGGAGCAGAGTACCAGTGAAAAATGTTACAAAAACGGGGAAAATTTTTAACGCTTATGTAACGCAAGCGAAGTTGCGCGGGTCAGCTAGTAATTTATAACTTTACCAATAACTTTTGCATAATTTTTTATTATTAAAACGAATAGGTTTTGCGTTAAATAAATTACTCTATAAATAACTGTTATCTGCAAGAAAACTTAAATAATTATTACGTTTCATATTTATGGATTCTTATAATAAGTTATAGTATATATTAATTTATTTAACAATCACTTAAAACTGTTATAAAAATGATATATTTTCTGTAAATCAAATAATGTTTGGAAAATTTACAAAGAAAATAATGAGCTATTATTCTCGACTTAAATTGTAACTTTTTTATGTTTTCAAAAGACAGTTGTCTTCATTTTTTCTTTGACAATTTGAATACTTACGCAGATAGTACCTAGTTTCATATTTAAAATAGATTATAAATTATATGCTAGGATATTTATGCTACTTTATAAATAATGTACTTTTTTTACATGAAGTTACAAAATCCATAAAACAACTCGAGCAAATGGGCTATGGGATAGATAAGTAGATAGTTAAAAAATTTTTACATTTTTGCTGACTTCCTCAACGCTAACATTTTCGAAACGACTTTTCTATTTTCGTCCTATCTCTAACACTGTCAAAGTGGGGTATTAAGCCTCTATACGTACTAAAGGACGTCACCAACCTGACCATTTCGCCGCAGTAATAGTACCAGGATATATAAAGGTCTTTTATAAGGGGCATCGGAAGAAAAACCCTAGTCTTTATTGACTTGAAAGCTATTAGATTTTCCCAGCGGTTTGGTGTACTAGGAGTGTCCGTAAATGGATCTGCTATATTTTTTGTGCTTCTTGTTTTAAAGTATTTCTTAAGATAAGGTTACTACAGAATATATGTATATTATAAAGCCAAGCTATTGAGCTATTTATTGTATACAAAATAATAGTTTCCACGTGTTTCTAGTAAACCTACTTAGACTATTGCTACATTGGTAGTAACATTATTAGGTATAGGTATGAACTATCGTATGTTAACGTTAATAATAATTGAATGAATGATAATGTTTCTAAAATATTTGTGTTTGATTCCCAAAATCAAAGAAACTTTGAAAGCAAAAAATATAACGTAACTCAAGCACATAATCTTTTAAAATTTATACTAGAATTATTCTATCAATAGATTTACCCAACGTTCTCAAACAACAATTAACTGAACCATTCCCAACTTCCGTGTGACATTGTTTTAAAAATAAGTCGGCGGCACGGTGACGCAGTTATTTTACATAATTACTCTTTATTAGCCAGTTATAAACGAAGGGACGGACGATTATAAGCCGAGGGTGAGGAAAGGGGACACAAAATTAGATCTTTCATCTTTTTCCTCTTTGATTTTGGTGATAAAATTATATTTTTTAGTTTCGAAGTGTTGATTGAGTAATTTTCCGTTTTGATATTTTTATTTAATCTGTTAACAAGAAGAAACGGATTTATAAATAATCACCTATTTCAGTAGTTAGCACTAACACGAGCATACCAAGAGCTAGCAGATTCCGAGCTTTTCTAAAAAGTTAACAAAATTGGTATTTTTTTATTTATTTTTAGTTTACCATACATAAAAGAACTCTTTTTTTCCTGTTTTTAAGAAACTCGCTCGAACAGTAACTTTATAAAAACCTTACGACTCATAATAAATTACGTTCCAATTCTACAATTTCAAGAACAGCATTCGGCATTAATCTACAAAGATTAACGTTATTTACAAATTAGTATAACAGTTGTACTAATTACTAAAAACTACCAAAAGAAGTCGTGACATATTGCTCATTTTAACTACAATTTATGTTTACCGTGTGGCCGACATAAGTTTGTTTTTGGCAGCAGAAATTAATCACTAACGTCACAGCTCCATTAGGAAATTAGTATTTTATTCAGAACGTACATTTATTAACATAATTGCTTTTTGGAATCTCCTAGGATACGCTAGAGGAATGATAAACAGGAGTTTTTCATTACTTTTGAACGGACGCTTAATTTTTACATAATTCAATTCATTAGAGTGATGAAGGAAGACAAAAGCGTTTTACTTTTTCATTTGCAAGTACTATAACTTAGTTTCCTGCACATGTAAAATAAGTAAAAGTATGTTATAAATAAATCAAAAACAATAATGTTATCCATTTTTGGACGAACCAACGATTATAACAAGATCGGAATTCTAACAAATACCAAAGCCAAACCATTATTGATTAATCTGTTATGTAATTGTTGTAGATAAAACTAAAAATATAAAGCAGAAAGGTTTATTCGTTTGTTTGAAGGCGTTTAATATTATTATTGTGTGTATCAAAGAGGTTTCTTTCACAATATCTCCATTTAATGAGGAAAGCCATAGGCTATACGGCATCACGCTATGAGTGATAGTAACAAAAAAAGGTGAAAACTTAAGTCCACGCATACGACGTCGCGGCCGCTAGTGATGTATATACGCATTCATAATGTATAATATTTTCTGACAAAGCCGAGAGCCTTAACTAGTTCTTGATAAACAAGGATTCGTTAAAAATGTATCGAGATGTAAAAGCAATGTCTTGTTCTATATACTTTTTCTTTTTATACGTCTTGACGGCACTTTACCGGCCCGACTTATTGTTTTTTTAGAACTCAAACAAAGCATTTTCATCGCGTAAATCTTTTTCGATACGAGAATATCTTTTCTTAAGTCATTGATTTTTGAACTGGTATACGGCACTTTGTATTTTAATACATTGTATTTGTAGAATATATGTTCGAAGTTCTTAATTAAAGATCGAGAGTTGGTTATCAATTGCCCGCAATAAGACTTTTAAATGAAAATAGATATGTCGACATAATAATATCTTAATGTATTCAGGTTAAATAAAATAAATATAATACATAGTTAACGTATTAAAATACGCTTATAATAAGTCTTATTAAATGGTTGTAAATATATCTATATTTCAGATAAGTCCCCAACCCGCACTTGGCCAGCGTGGTGGACTCAAGGCCTAACCCCTCCCTCAATACCCGGGAGGAGACCCTTGCCCAGCAGTGGGACAGTATTGGGTTAAATTTATTATTTAAATTTATTTCAGATAATATGTGACACTAAAATAATAATTGCAGAATCACACTTAAGACTCTTGAAAGAATATACATCGTTTTATAAATAACAGTTTCGAACTTATTAACGAAATGCATTGCACTTAGGAGAGAAAAACAATCCACTTCATTTTCCGTTAAATATCAAAGCACTACTGTTTAAATACCAGGGGAAATCTGTAGAAACTTCACACACCTGCTAACAGTCAACAATTACAGGCCACTCATACACTGGCACCATGAGATATTTTAAAATCAAAATCACATCATTTATTCATTTAGGTCAAATGCTGGCACTTATGATAGTCAATGATGCATAGAGAGAATTTACCACCAGTTCGGAAGGTAGGGCCACTGGCCTTTAACTGATTTTATGGAATATTTCTTACTTAATAACATACTACAGATTTTAAGGTGATTAGGTTCTTACTCTCCCCATACCTTATACCATTTTAAGAAATTTGCCTGCCAAAGATTTGCCATTTCCCTGCAGTCAAACGTTTTAAAATGAAAATGAATCCACTTTTCAAAAAGTCGATGAAGATAATTTTGCGTATTATCATTTTGGAACAGAATATATTTGTATGAAAATCTCATTAAATATTTGTTAAGCTTGTGTTATCTATGTTATATAGTAACAATTTTTGTCGCTTTTTCAGCATTTTTCTGAAACCACTTCCCATACACATCTTAAGTGTAAATCCCGTTACTACAGCTATAGACACTTCAAAAGAGCCTTTTAAAAGGGCGCCACGCTTTTCACCATCCCTTGGGGTAACTTTGGCGACACATGTACTCCAATAAAGAGAGTGAGTGAGTGTTAAAAGCATAATAGTAGAAAAGGAGCGTGGAACTGTTTTTATATCATTTTTTGACATTCTTTTCAGTACATAATATGAAATCGGGATAATACTGTTTCTGACTTGGAACTAAACTTAAACTAAAAAACAAAGACTCTCAGTTTCATTAACGATTACTTTTATTAGATCTATGACAAGTTCAACTTTGAGACGTTTGGATGTGAATGAAGCTAAGGAAGTTTGAAAAGATCGTACCAATTGGTGTTCTTAGGTCTCTGCCTACCCTTGTAGGAAAAAGGCGTGATTTTATGTGTGTATGTATCAATGTGGTCGCGTATGCCACTCCCGCATAGATATTTTGAGCCACCAACCAAAGTGCACTAGTTCTACCTGACGCCACCTTAATCATCTGCAATAGATGAATACAGGCCAATGATGATAATTTATGTGTGTAAACAAAATGTTCTGACGAATGTTCGCTATCCTTAATTATAATGAGTATACGATCACAGTGTATCCCACCCTAAAGCAACAAGCAAACATATTCGCGACAAGTTATTGTATTAACTCAAGTTTGTATAAAGGGCGCTGGGGAGCACGACGGTGCAATGAAATACGAGCTCTCATTGCGTTGGAAATTGCGATTGGGAAATATTTTTCTTCATTACTAATTTATTGTAAATATTATTTCTGGTTAATGAGGGTGTGTTTTTATGTGGAATAGATGCGTGATTATTTTGTACATAACAACCAAATAAAATAAATGTGTGAAATGTGTATGATGCTAAATTAATTTTGTTAATAATTATTTACTTATAATAATGGATTTTTACTGTAGCAGCGTCGAAATAATATAAGTAATAATTACTAATACAATGTAGACTTAGTATTTTACTCGACTTTACCGCCTTCCATGCAAAAGTCATACCACAGTATTACACATTTTGAAAAGGAAACAAGTCTTTGTGCAAAGATATTAATAGGACATAAGCCCTTTTCAAAATTGCATATTCATTCACCATCTGGGTCATAGTAAAAGAACAGGGACACTCTTCAAACACACGTACGTATGTATTGCCCTTCATTATATTGAAACTCTTATGTTTTTCATCGGAAATGTACGCTTGTGGGCCCAATTTGCGTGTTCTGATCACAAAGAAAAGACGATTATTGTTATTATCAGTCGACTGGGGATAAAACTTTTTATACTTTGAGGCAGAATTTCTTACATATACAGGTTTATATACAAATGATTCAGCAAAAAATCCATTTATTGAATTTTTATTCCTAGATTTTTGTTGGGCGTAGCGTTTCTTCCAAACAATGTTAGAGTCGGCTTCCAGTCTCACCGGATGCTGCCTATTATTATTCCTAGATTAAGTTCCAAAACTGCCTTTTATTTTTATTAGAAACTCTTATAATATAAACAAAGTATTAATGTTCAGTAACACCCCTTTTGGATAAGTATCGAGTAGCTAAAGAAGTGGGTTATTAACGGTGTTTTATATAGTTAATATTACTGTAAATTTACCTGTCAGATAGGTTATCCGACGCTTATCTCTACGTCATGAAACTGGCCCTTGATAATAATAAAAATACGCTAATACATTTACATCGGCAGTTTTAATTCAAAATTTCAAACCCCCAGCCATAAATAGCCGTCAAGAAAACACATACAATTTACGGAACATCCCTTAGCTCCGTAGTTTATACCAGCGATAAATATACTAGAACAAATTGTTGAAAGCAAAGTAAAAAGCCGGAGCTTTTGCATCTTCTAACTAATAGCGCTAATAGGAACGTTACAAAATGGCTTCACTATTTGCGATCTTTTTTCTAACACTTTGTTTGTTTAGTTTTATTTTTGTCTGGAACGTTATTAGTTTTCTTTTGGTTTTGTGGAAAAGAAATGGCTTTTATTCTAGGAAACTGATTTTTTATTTCATGAATCAATTTTGGGTGTTATGGTTTTTGCGGAAAACAAATAATCAGTTATGTACTAATATATGGACTTGAGCCTTGTTTCCAAGTAGTAGATAATGATAGGTAGTTATCAGAAAGGTTACGTCAATGCAGAAAGGAGAGCAGAGGAAGGAAAATTTTCCTGAGTTACCTCTCTCGAAAACGGCTGACCGCAAATCTATGGGTATGTCAGACATCGGAGTACCAATAAATTCTCTCAGATAAGTATTTGAACATCTAAATGATGGGTCAACAGACCATATCCAAAATTGCCCTATTGACAGAATCAATTAACTTACTTTATATAAAACTTTATAACACACAAGAAAACTAGAAAAATAAGGGTGGTATCTAGTTTCTTTGAGAATCGCATTACGTGTCTCGCTGCATCATGCATGCATGCATGAGCTCTGAGCTTGAGACGACAAAATTGTATTACCTACTCGTCTCAATGCAAGACTATGATCTTAGATGATGTAGGAAGCTGATTCGTTGGCTATGAACTTGTTATTACGGATTTATTTGCAATAATTTTGAACCGTATTTAGAATTTCAGAATGTTGGCTCTATTGTTAATTTTGGGGTTATTGTATAAAGTATTTAGTTTCCAGAAATTTTGGTCCGCGCCGAAATAATACATTTAATATTGGAGTGAAGCAATTTATTTGTTTTTTCGTAAAATTTATTGGGCCACAAAATTTATAATAAGTGCAGGCATGTAGATATGCATACCTGCACTATCAATTTTGTGAGTTAAGCAAAATATATGTATATGTTACTGTAAAAGCCCGAACTGTGGCAAATCCTAAGATTTTCCGGTAAAACCTAAGATTTACCAACTCTCAATGGTAAAAGTCCGAACAAGCCAGAGTTTAAAAACTATGTTACGATATATAAAAAAATCCTCCTTCATAACTATGTTTATAACTATTTCACGGTATAATTATATACTGTGACATAGTTATAAAGCAGGAGTTTTGGGCATAGCGACATGGGTAGGTTAGGTTAGAAGGCTAAGGTGGGAGCGAGCGAAGCGAAGCTCCCACCTTAGCCTTCGTGGTTATTTTTTTTTAACCACCCAGAAGGAGGAGCCCCGCGAAGCGGGGCTCCGGCGACATCTCGATATCATCAAGTGAATATAGGTAAAAGTTCGAAATAAAAGAATTGTTCGGACTTTTACCATTGCGAGTTGGTAAATCTTAGGTTATACCGGAAAATCTTAGGATTTGCCACCGTTCGGGCTTTTACAGTAACATATATACAGATGGAAAAAGAGCAATTGCTCCATTTTTTTAAACGTCACACACGCAATAGCCGCTGATTTGTTACTGTCTGTAAAAATATACCAAGAAGTTTACTTCAATATCCAATACACTCAACTACTTATTCAAACGCAGCTTGATTTGCTCATCTCGTAGTTCAAATGTCTTATTGTCGCCACAAACAAGCACGTACCGCAGTACGCAGACTGCCGAGTGAGCGGTGCGCCGCACGATTCAATTCCGCACGGATTTGCGGTGATCTGTACATACACTCGCTTTGTGACGTCATTGTATTGTATTACACTTTATTTATAGGAGCTGGTACGTATAAACCGATAGATTTATTTGTAAACTATTGCAAATAATAGCACGACGAGTTATACGGTGCTAAAAATCATGTTAACTTTGCTGGTTGGTTTACGTCAGTAGTGAAAAGGTTTGCATTGCTCAAATATAAGATAAATTACGTATTCAAAGTTCATGCATCCTTACACGTTTTACATTTCTGTATATCCTACGCCATACCCTAAGAGGCGCGTAGAGTAATAAGTTATGTTATTTTAAAGCAACACTCACATCTACTATTAGTCTCAAAGTAAAAAAAGCTAGCAAAAGCCCTTACCTAAGTAAAGTTAAATTACGCGTATATTAAGAGACTGACATAATAATGATATATCAATCTAAGACTGCAACTACAAGTTACCTTTAAGTACTACTTAACATTTTGACACTTATTCTAATAAATTACAATACATAGCGAAATTGCAGTAAATTTTACGCTTTATTCCCATCTTTCGTAATGGAGTAAAAAGCTTTTTAAAACGTACTTAAAGTCTATTAAAGTAATGCCTTAGGCGCTTGAGTGATTATTTAGAAAATAAAATGTTCTTCATTCTTGTAAGATTTTAAAATTTCATCGGTGTATTTGAGTATGTATTACTTTTTTTCTTTCCGAAAGACGAAGTTGAATTAATTTATTCTAATTTGTTTATTATTTTTTTGCTGACGCCACCATGCTGCCATTGCGTCGGGAGGTTGTGAGTTCGAATTTCTCACGGAACAATTATAGAATTTGTGCAATCCACGAATAGTGATTTCGGGTCTTGTTGTCCTTTGTGTCCGTTGGTTGTATGTTTGTAAAAGATTTTTATTTATTTAGATTGCCCATACCAAATATTTATAAGAAATGACATAATAAATATTTGTACTAAACAGCCAATAAAAAGAGGAAGTTGTAACCCTAGTAAAGGAAAATAGTTTATTATTTTCCAACTTTTAAAATTTTAGGTACTACTTATTGTAAATTTTAAGGGAATCTTATCGAAATCGTTTAATGACCCGCGTACCCTTCGGGATGTTAATTGGGGATACAAGATACTTGAAGATACCCAAAACTTTTATCAGAAACGGTTCAGTGGCTACATAATTAGTGGAAATTCTTGGCCGTTATACACCGATCTTTGCTATTAAAACTTTTATAGGCGTTTGTCTTTAACTTAATCAGTTTTATGGAAATTTTAGGGTTCAATATTTAGAAGGTATTTTATAGTAATATATAAATTGTTTCTAGAGTCTGATGTTAAGATTCTCACGTTTTTTTTTGTTTCTAACCTTTATGGACCGTGTATAATTTATTGCTAAACTCAAATGTTTCATGTACCAATAAAGTATCTTTACTCTTAGGCATAGGTATATCTTAGGAGTTACTAATAAAAAAGAACTTATGGTTAATAATTTGGATATCCACATTTCTTCTTAGGAAAATCTATATTTTGGTTTCAATAAAAAAATATTTTAATTGTTAAAAAAAGCTTTGTTCTAAAATAATGTTATTGTTCTAGCAGCAGTATTTACACAGTATGTGTTCACTAATATATCCAATTGATTCTCGTGAAGTTTCTGCTCAGTTACACCTATCCCTTCGTTCAGTGGTTTCACGGGTTCATAACTTTCACTTGCCATTGTATTTCTCTAAAGGATTCATTTAAATGTATCTAAACCTGTCACTAGTTAAAAAAATACTGCTAGTTCACAGTAGTATGCTAGATTTCCATGGTTAAGCATTATGATTTTATATTACAGAAAAACCTAAAAGCCATTTTTACATGTACATGACTTTTTGTGGTATTATTAGTAGTTTTAGTATTACAGACTAAACTGGTTAAATCATCATCTGTACTTATTTTTGATCACTTATCAATGAAAGGACTATGGGCGGAATCGTCCCCACCCATCAACAAAAATGAAATGTAGCTCAATTGATATATCTTGGCAAGACGATATTTTTATACTATGGCGACATTGCCCAAATGCATGGGGTTCTCATAGTATCTTACGTTTAAACAAATATCTCGTTAACGTATTATTGACGACTAATTCCAAAATACATGCTCATTTATTTATTAATTAGTGCACAGCGGCGGACGCCGCATGCACATAAAGATAGCTGGGTACAAAATAACCCCCTCCCCCCGCTCTCCAACCCACGATTTTAGATCTGATCAGATTTTAATCTGCCAGCGCATCTGTTAGACAGCATTATAATTGACGAGTAAAAATAATTATTGAAATATGAAATCAATAACATGTATTAACCATATAATGGAAATGATATAAGTATATACATATGAGTGCCTCTGTGGCGCGGTCGGTAGTATATGCGACTGCGGTGCGAGAGGTCTCGGGTTCGAATCCTGGCTCGGGCCAAACAGTCTTTTCTGAGATTTTCTGTTAAGAATTTCCTAGAGATTGCCCGGAGTTAAAAAGTTGAGGTCGAAGACCTCCGTGTCTCGGAGAGCACGTAAAGCCGTCGGTCCTGCGCCTGACCTCTCACTGGTCGTGTCGGTTATCCGTCCCACCAAACTATGAGAGTGATGGAATAGAGAGTGTACCTGTGTATTGTGCACACACTTGGACACTATAAACAAAGTCCGGCACAGATGGCCAGTTTCAATGAAACTGACCGCCGTAGCCGTATATCGGCTAGGAGGACATTATTATACATATTTGTTAGTACTGTAATATAACAATAGTGTTAAAATAACTTACAAATGTAAAATAAAAATATACGTTAAATAATAATTACAAATTGTTTTTTTTTTAAATGTATATTCCCACTGATTTATCAAAAACAAAGGATTTTAATTAAATAGGGGGCACTTTATGAACACGTTGGTATCAGTTCCATGTTTGTTGGTAGGTGGGGACGGAGCCCATACATTTTTGCCCATAGTCCTTTAATTATAGCTTAATCTATGTAGTAACCAAAGCTACAAAAAAGCCCTGGACAAAACACCAAAAACGAGATAAATTATTTGTCATATACAATATTTTACGAACCTTCGTTTTTGAATTATCCATATAGAAACGATGTCCATATAGGTACATTCTTCAGTAGTCAACAAACTGCAGTCGAGTTCATCGAAGTGAGAGCGCCTGCAGGATACAGCGCGGCAAGATAAAATAGAAATACCTCACACTTCATTGGAACCTGTGCAATCCACTAGCTTCTTATGAACAGACAGATAATAGAGAAGATGTATAGAAATTGATTTTGAAAACTGCGACGCGCTTCTTTAGAATATGGAATTTTAGAAAGTTTCTGAAGAATAAATAACGACTAATTTATGGCACTAGTAGGTGTATTAGTAGTTTTACTTACGTTTTCGTCCAATCGGTGCATCTCTACTTTTTTGCGTATCCATGTAAATATCATCAGCAATAAAGTTGAATAAGCGACCAGGAAGTCTTTTTATTATTTACTCCTTACTTTTTGTTTACAAAACAATTAAATGCTATTATACAAACAGTTTTGTGTTATTTAAGTTTAAATTATTGTAAATGTCTTTGTATCAAGTTATACGGTGCAAATTGTATAAAATAATGTCGTTTAACCATTAATTTATGATTTTTAGTACTAAAGTCAATTTACCCAACCAAAATGAGCGAATAGAGGCGCCTGTTGTGAAGCGCATAGCAACGCGCACAATACACTATTGCTCTATTGATACGAGCGCATTGTGCTGTGCAGTATAACTTTGTGCATAGGTCAGTATGGTGAGGAACAATAGACGTTTAAACAATGCCTACTGCTGCCAACATTTTAACGGTATTGTTTTATGAAAAATACTTTTGTAGTTTGAACTATTATGAAGCCTGTATCGGAACGGGGAAAAAATTAAACGTTGGGTGCCCTATAGTCTAAGTATTTAAGTAAGTCTTAGGCTTTCGAGTTCCACCATTGCACAATCGATATAAACTCACAGCTAACAATTGCCTTCGAATTTACCGAAAGCCATAATGGGATTGCTAGTACCGTGTAACTTTAAATTATAGTTAAATATAGTCTTGTAGTATGTACGTCTTAAAATGATTGATAATTCAACAAGTAAGTTTTTACCAAAATTATTTTGCTTTAAGCAATTATAAAGTTCTCTACTCTACGTTACTATTGTCGGAAAAAGAATTATAGCGTGAGATTGTTTTCACGAAATGACGAATTCACCCAATGTACTAATTCATCATATTCGTAAATTATTCCACAAAAATAAAACTGTATTTACTGTTCGCTAACTATTATTCAACGTTATAAATAAGGGAAACTTTTACGAGGTCGTCAGTAATGTAATTGCTTTGTATAATTTCAATAGACGTATTAACTACAAGCCTGTTGCATATGAGTATTTTGGTGAAGAACAAAATACGAATACATATTACGTTAATAGTACTCATACATATAGTATCATGCTCCCTTTCAGTAAATTGCAGAAACGCCACTAAAAATGGCTTTTGTTTTATAAACTCTCATAAATTATGGCTAAGATTACTTGAACCAGTTTCGGCAGAAAATATACATTATTTTTATAATAGGGTTTACTTATCCGCTTTGGTAACTAGTAATTAATTAAGTACAAACTCTAAAATAAATATTATTTTACAACATAATACCAACTATCACTAATGTGTTACGGTTCCGATTCTTCACCAAGAAGCTTGATATGCAGGATAAAATATCAATGCAATATTTCATTCTGCATACCAAGGAAGGATGACTCACGCTCAAGAATTTTTATTTAATGGTTAATTCGAACCATAAAAGTACGGTTACTTTTTATCGCCATACATTTCAGAAAACGATAATTACCTTCGGTATAATTACGAAGGCCTTTATGAAACCAACAGCAGATTGTTTAATGCCTCTGGTAAAATATAATTTACCACGTAATGAAGTAATTTGGTGGCGTCTAACAAATTGTTGGATTATGAGATCTTCGTTCTAATAAATTAACGTCCATTCTCTAAGAGAAATTATGTTTATTATAATTATTAAGGTTTTGTTCGAAAAATTTCTAGAGAATATGCGAATTAGGTCGATGATCTTTTTGTTAGTCGTTATACAAAGCGAAGATTTTTTGCTGATTTGATGTTGATATTTAATTGAGTTAAATTTTGACATTAGGACAAAGCATATCGGTGTCATCTATATGGCAGTTGACTGCTTTAAATTTCAAAAGATATGTACAGAAAATGAACACAGGCTCTCTCACATTTTGTTTCCTAGTAAAATTTTGAATTTATAACCTCAAAAGTTTTTCTGGTTTAAGTTCACCTAAAGCAATGACCTTTTTCGATATCTATCTGCTAGACCATCGGAGCGAAGATAAAGCTGCTAACTCCGAACTAATTGAAGGTAACCGCTATTAAACAGTTAAACTAGTTAATACTAGAACGTTTCGAAGTGCACCGTGGGCGTGACAAGGAGTTATGTTTCGTAAACAAACACGTTACTTACTTCATTTAAGTTTCAACTAAGTTGTGTGAGGAAATGAAGACGGATCTCTTAAAGTTGGAGAGCTCTTACTGCTCGTAATTGATTGAAAGGTTCTAAGGTGTAGGCCTTTATGTTTTGTATTGATGAAGTTTTAATATCGTGCGTGAGTGATGGCGGCTATATTCGACCGTGACGTAGACTAGCAAACGCATTTTGTATTTTTAGACAAATAAAAAAAAACAATTTTTGTCGAAGCGGCGAAGTCTTTAAATGTTTTATTTAACTGGTAAAACATTATGCTTTAAAAAACAACTGTAACAATTTGTGTTCAAAAAAAAAGTTATACGAATTAAGATCTTTACACGAAAAAATATGTATTTGTGATCACACAATAATTTATTTCTTACAAATAAATTATTGTGTGATCACAAATACATATTTTTTAGGTACAAGTTGAACCTGTATCTCTAAAACGCAGTGGCAGTAGTGGCCTTACCCTTTTTACTACTACGCCGTCTGGCAACGTAAAGAAAATTTGTCGAAAAATATTCATCGTCATCATCATCATCGCCAGCGTTTAACTATCTACTGCTCAACACAGCTTTCCCTAGAGCGTGCCACGTTGCTAAAATATTCATCAAAATACAATTTACACTGCTACAGAAAAAGCTGCAGTAACCCAACAATACTTGCAAATGATGAAATGAACTGCGCGAAGAACGCTGCAGCATTAAATTGAATTCTGTAGTTAAATCAACTCGCTTGTGAGGTAGCTACTTGCAACACTTTTACTGAAGAGTATTAATGTGTTTAGTCTAGAATTAATTTGGAGTTTCTAGTTTAGAGAGACGCTTTCGAGAGGTGTTTAAGTCTTTGCAACTGTGTTTAATGAAGCAGACAAGTAAATATTTCAAAGTGAAAAAAACATTTCTCTGTTTAGGAATTATTGAGGAACATTTTTTTTACGAATGAGATTGCCTCTGCTATGCGAGCGATAGTGTACGCGACTACCAATCTCGTAGTTACTGGTATCATTTCCGAGTGGGACTGTTATTATCTTGGAATTTCTTTTGGAAGAATGCTACACAATTTTTAATAGTAGGTCTGTATGGTGACGTGCCCAGTAAAACTTGTGTGTGTAACTTCTACCTACACTTTCGGGCATAAAAGGGGTGGCATTATAAAAAGCATTATAAAAAGTTAGCCTACAAAGAAAATGTTATGCCACGTAAGATGCACAAAATTAAAAATTAGATATTGTGTCTAAAATACTTAAAAGTAACGTTAAGTGATCTCATCGAGGCGTATAATTTATGTTTTTATAACTGCTTTATCAACGTCAACTCTTGCGCCACCGCGGTAGTTGTGAAAGTGCTCCAGTTTGTGTACAATGTAATGTTGTATTTAAAGTGTACCGTCACCAGCTCCGACAGCCGTGATCGTCTAGTGGTTAGGACCCTACGTTGTGGCCGTAGTAACCCAGGTTCGAATCCTGGTCACGGCAGTGTTACACTGTCGCGGCGGAGCACATTTTTTTGCTTTGCCTACTTCTACGTGCTACGACGTAGCAGGATTCGTAGACAAACTACGGCGGCCAATAAATAATGTTAGATGGTTCCGTCCCGCATTTTCTTTACTATTTAAAATATATGTATTTTCAAATGAATTATAAATTATTTGTGGAGTGAAAAATCACGATACGTATGATAGACCAAATCAGGTTTAAATTACACAAAAATGTAAGATCTCAAAGAATGGAATTTTTAACAAGTCATTCTAGCGTCCTAGCATTTGCCTTTAGCGCAAATGTCGACAAATTCACACATAATGACTACCCCTTCACTGAACTTAGTAATGGTTCCTAGGTCCACGCTAGAAGAGAGATTGACGTTCTATATTGAGAGAGTCACATTATCTTGCTCCGGAAAATATTGGTCGCCCATCATAATTATGACAGCAGTAAAGTTCCTTGACCTTGTCGATGGCTGGCTCAATGACAACTATGCAGCTACTTCATAAGTCTGTCAATGAAATTTCGTTATATCGATGACTACTCTTGCGCCACCGCGGTAGTTGTGAAAGTGCTCCAGTTTGTGTACAATGTAGTCTTGTGTTTAATGTGTACCGTCACCAGCTCCGACAGCCGTGATCGTCTAGTGGTTAGGACCCTACGTTGTGGCCGTAGTAACCCAGGTTCGAATCCTGGTCACGGCAGTGTTACACTGTCGCGGCGGAGCACATTTTTTTGCTTTGCCTACTTCTACGTGCTACGACGTAGCAGGATTCGTAGACAAACTACGGCGGCCAATAAATAATGTTAGATGGTTCCGTCCCGCATTTTCTTTACTATTTAAAATATATGTATTTTCAAATGAATTATAAATTATTTGTGGAGTGAAAAATCACGATACGTATGATAGACCAAATCAGGTTTAAATTACACAAAAATGTAAGATCTCAAAGAATGGAATTTTTAACAAGTCATTCTAGCGTCCTAGCATTTGCCTTTAGCGCAAATGTCGACAAATTCACACATAATGACTACCCCTTCACTGAACTTAGTAATGGTTCCTAGGTCCACGCTAGAAGAGAGATTGACGTTCTATATTGAGAGAGTCACATTATCTTGCTCCGGAAAATATTGGTCGCCCATCATAATTATGACAGCAGTAAAGTTCCTTGACCTTGTCGATGGCTGGCTCAATGACAACTATGCAGCTACTTCATAAGTCTGTCAATGAAATTTCGTTATATCGATGACTACTCTTGCGCCACCGCGGTAGTTGTGAAAGTGCTCCAGTTTGTGTACAATGTAGTCTTGTGTTTAATGTGTACCGTCACCAGCTCCGACAGCCGTGATCGTCTAGTGGTTAGGACCCTACGTTGTGGCCGTAGTAACCCAGGTTCGAATCCTGGTCACGGCAGTGTTACACTGTCGCGGCGGAGCATACCTTTTTGTTTATCTACGTTTACTTGCTACGACGTAGCAGGACTCGTAGACAAACGATAGCGATAAAATGTTGACTTATATTTTTTTCAGTTATCTTTTTCTGTAAGACTATTTTGTATCTGAAAAGTTATTTTTGTGGCATCTTAAAATGTATACAAACCAAAAATAGTACGTACAGTAGCAGATCTAAAATAACTATGCAATTATGCAAACAACTTTTGATGTGAAGTAATCTAGCACATGGAGTGATACTAGTGTCATAGTGATTTAACCTTAGGCGCTATCAGTTATAAATTAGAACACACTGGATACTTTGATAAGTCAAGTCATACTAAAGAGTTCTGGGCACAGGTTAAAGACGAAGTTAACGTTAAGTGGTGTATGTTACGAAATTCGTATTAACGTGCACCAACAATTAAAAAAACTAAAAATGGTCACCAATCGTAATCTTGATTGTATAGACGTTGCTTGACCTTGTTGGTAGCCGACTCAATGACCACTACGTCACAAACTTATCAATGAAATTACGTTATACCGACGTCAACTCTTGCGCCACCGAGGTAGTTATGAAAGTGCTCCAGTTTGTGTACAATGTAATGTTGTATTTAAAGTATACAGTCACCAGCTCCGACAGCCGTGATCGTCTAGTGGTTAGGACCCTACGTTGTGGCCGTAGTAACCCAGGTTCGAATCCTGGTCACGGCAGTGTGAGCACTGTCGCGGCGGAGCGTATCTTTTTATTGATTTGTTTTGATTTTAGGATCAAATAGTATAGGAACGTGATTATCAACCTTACAAAAGCTAAATGATAGTTACCTCCACAAGAAGCTTGACGGATATTTTAAACTGTTGGGCAATTATAAATGATGTCTGAGTACATGTTTTGAAGTTCTGTTCAGCCGGAATATTTCATAAACGTGAGTTCCTTGCCGTTTCTTCTTCTTGACTTGAATTTGAAGAGATTTTGTGACGCATACAGCGTCACAAAATTTGGCTCTAGATTTATTTTTACTAGGCATTGTACTTAGTTAGTTTCGTTTACGATATAAAATAAAAATATTTTAGATTAGTAATTCTCAAAATAAAGAATGGAGTAGCAAAATTCACGAAGCCGTAGTATAGTTTTCGCTACCTGAAGAAGGCTTTTTTGTAGAAATCTATATCGAATCATTCATTAATGTTTATTTCTGACAAATGTTGACATTTATGTTAGTTATAAAAATTACTGTCTCTACCACTAACTCGGAAAGGGGGAGTCATATGAGAAGAGCTAGCAAGAAACTACATTTTGCAGCACTTCAATGTTAAAGCAAAGGCAGCGACTTGCTAAAATGTTACTAACCTACCTCAACAAGTTCATTGTTAAGTAAGTCAACTCTTGCGCATGCTGTTACGAATTTATTGTGAAAGTACTTGAATTTTGTTAAATGCGATATTTTGTTTGAGTTCTACAGTCACCAGCTCCGACAGCCGTGATCGTCTAGTGGTTAGGACCCTACGTTGTGGCCGTAGTAACCCAGGTTCGAATCCTGGTCACGGCAGTGTTACACTGTCGCGGCGGAGCATAACTTTTTCTATCGTTTTCTTTACTTTCGTGTGCACAAAGATGGTTCTTATGTGTAAATTAGGTATAACTTTAGTAATTAAAAGAACTACCTATCGCTTTACCTTAACCAAATGGTCACACTGGTTTCTTATTGCTCAGAGACCATAGACAAATTTCAATAATTTAAAAAGGTATACTGCAGAAGGATAAATTAATGTTTCAAGGTTCTAATAAAAAAAAGAAGTAAAAGGCAATGTGTTCTGAGATCCACCGAAGCACTGATTTTCAAATGTATATTACCCAAAGGCGACTGCCCTAAAATCACAATAAAGTAATAAAAGAGATGCTCCGCCGCGACAGTGTAACACTGCCGTGACCAGGATTCGAACCTGGGTTACTACGGCCACAACGTAGGGTCCTAACCACTAGACGATCACGGCTGTCGGAGCTGTTTCATTGTAAACTGAATTAATCGTTCTTATAACTTCGACAACAATTAAACTCTTTATTGCACAAGAAAGTTGCATAAAACAAGTTCAGTCATGCGTGAAAGTGGTCAATTAAGTGCAGCACAGTGAATATAAACGCGAAATTTGGTGCTGTAAACACCAGCTCCGACAGCCGTGATCGTCTAGTGGTTAGGACCCTACGTTGTGGCCGTAGTAACCCAGGTTCGAATCCTGGTCACGGCAGTGTTACACTGTCGCGGCGGAGCACATTTTTTGCAACATTTAGAGCCTATTTTCACCCTTGTGGCCTACAACAAAATAACAGGCCAACAGCAAAATAATATAAATATTTTTTTAACATTATTATAGGTAATGTATGACGACACAAACAATAATTGCAGCATAGGCTTTGAAGTACTGAAGTCGCGTCAAATAATTCCTCACATTGCATTTTCATCATGAATAAAGCAGATAATACTAGGCCATAACATTGACTAACTTGAACTGGTGGGGTTTATAAGGTATTAGAAATAATTTAAGAAAAGCCCCATGCAGAAAAAAAATACATATTCAAAGAACGAGGAGCAAAACGAAAAAGAAACAATAGAATTTTGATTCTGCAAGCACTGACAGGATTTTTTTGCAACCCTTATAAAGTGAACTCAAATCTCGAACTTGAGTTACCAACTTATAATAAGCACTTTCAAATATTGAAGAATCCACTCTTAGTTGGTATTGAGAGCACTCCTCAGCACTCCCCAGTTCTTCACTCCAGGAAGAACTCGTTACAACAGTTGTCTTCGAACAAAAAAAAATGGAATAATGCAACTGGCAATTTGACTGTGTGCTTGATTATTTGAACAGAATTATAATAATTGAAAGTTACATATACAATAAAAAAGGAATTGTTTTTATTTAGGGACTAAGGCAGCTTTAGAATTATTATTGAGGTACTAGAGGGCGAGGTTTCAAAAATCTATCTCTTGCATCCATGGTCTAAAATAATACAGTAGCCATCTTTCTTTTACTTAGTTTTATCGAAAATAAATCATTTTATACATAGTGTCGCATGCATTTTTGCTATAAATCAAAATGCAATTTGCTTTCGTAGTCTATAATGGTAGGAATAATAAATATCAGCTTTGAACGTATATTTTTTACAAGGAGCGTTATATTTTTTCGCTATTTTCCGTGTTCGTCGTGATTTACCTAGTTAATCCGTCGATCCAAGGCGAGCAAAGTGAAAAGCTTTTAAATTTTAACGCTCTCACGGCGTGTGCAAAATGTATGCTTTGAAAATATACCTTGTATTTCTTGTGCATTTTATATTAGAACATCGAAGTTAAACATTGTGTATAGTTTAATAATTGAATTGAAGGTAGAATGAATAATTCTTGCGAATATTTCAAAGGTTAATTGGCAAAATTATAACCAGGTTCAGCTTCTAATATTCTGATAATATTGTTAGAGTTGATCTTCGGTAGAAAATGTGCGTGGGTGAGATCTAGATAGAGTAGATATTTCCAGAGTAAAGTTTAAAATGTTAGCTATTTAAACGCAATTAACACGTTATAGTATACTATCTACTATCTAACGTGAGTACCTAATGTAATTACAAAATAATATTTTTTTCTAAAAATTAAAAAATTGGTCTCATAGATCGAAAGACAGGAGTGTCGTAAAACAATAGCGTAGCGCCGTAGTTTGTCTACGAGTTCTGCTACGCCGTAGCAAGTAGACAAAACAAAAAAGATGCTCCGCCGCGACAGTGTAACACTGCCGTGACCAGGATTCGAACCTGGGTTACTACGGCCACAACGTAGGGTCCTAACCACTAGACGATCACGGCTGTCGGAGCTGGTGACTGTACACTTTAAATACAGCATTACATTGTATACAAACTGGAGCACTTTCACAACTATCGCGGTGGCGCAAGAGTTGCCATTCATACTCATGTAACGTAATTAATTGGGTTGATTGTGACGTAGTAGCTTCTGTACGGGCTGGTCAATAGATTACGGTGAGTTTCCCCCGTCAAGAACTTCATGGGTAACCATCAAAATTGCATAGTAATGAGTTGCATAGAATCAATTATGTAGGCTCTCTGATTGAAGAAATGGAAAAGGTGTAGGAATTTCGTTTGGTATTGTTTTTACAAAAGTAACAAAAGCGTTTGATTTGGTGAAAATTCTTTACTTGTAGCGTTCAATTTTACATATAAAATTTGCTCCCCACATGATGGCAAAGCTTAAAGAAAAACAAAGATTTCTTAAAGGAAACAGAGATATAATTTATTGTAGTTATTAAATTGCAAAGAAAATACGGATACATTTCCAAAAGATATGCTCCGCCGCGACAGTGTAACACTGCCGTGACCAGGATTCGAACCTGGGTTACTACGGCCACAACGTAGGGTCCTAACCACTAGACGATCACGGCTGTCGGAGCTGGTGTTTAAATGTGCAAAACGCGATATCGTATTTAACAAAATTCAGAGTACTTTCACAACAAATTCGTCACAAGCAAAGCACGCAAGAGTTGTTAACGCAGTCGGTATACTACGAAGTCGTTAGTGGTGCAGTGGTCAAACTGGTCACCTCATTGCTCTTATTATGCACAGAGATAGTCGGTTCAATTCGAGGTTGGTTATGGGAATCTTTGCAAATGGTTCTGGGCCGCAAGATATACCAGTTTTTTTTTATTCGTTGTTTTACGTGGACTCAATGCCTAACTCATCATTGCGGGAAGACACCCTTGCCCAGCAACGGGACATGAATGGGTTTTTATTATTGATATTACTTATTATAATATTAATTCTGCAAGCATTTTAGATTTACACAGTAAAAGAAAAAAGTTTCCATTTGATTGTCAACACCGCTATTTTGAGGGTTCGAGGTCGTACTCACAAATTGATCGAGCGGCGAAGCCACGCAAATATTTGTACGAGTAATTGTTTGCTTTGCATGGATTATGGCCACCCGTTTTTGTGTTAGACTTGAAATAGGTTTTATTTATAGCAGTATATTCTGTACGAATTTATTTTTATCAAATGTGGATTAGTATCCTTTTTTAAAAACTCTCGCAGCGCAAAAATATCCTGGCATTTTGTAATCAGAATAAATATTGGATACGAGGTACAAAAAAAAACGAAAATAAAATTTGATGCTTTCCCAATTAATTATTTCTAGGGAGTAAATATTATTATTTTGTAAGGATAATTTTGGAATCTGTCGGTTTATAGATTGCCGCATAAATTGCAAGACTACATAGCTTCTGAATCAACTTACCATACTACCATTTACCGGTATTGATATTTTGCTTATAACTTAGTCATCAAAGTTACATCGTAACTAGCTATGGCCGCAGAACCGCGTCATTTTTTCAAATGTTAACTATATTATCAATTTGATTGGACCTTTGTATAGGGTTTATATCTATCTACTACATTCTAGCTTAGTCTCATTAAGTTGAAATCACATATCCTCCCTATTTCCATAACATACAAGACACTTCGGATTAGGGAAAACTCCTTTTTCACCATTAATAGAACAAACTCACGACTAATAAAAGCAACAACGCTTTCAAGCTTATAAATCAGTCTCACTTTACTACATAAGTGTAAAATTTTACGACGCGATATTAGAAGTACAAATATTTGTACTAAAAGTGTTTACATGAAAATCCACGGTTAATATAAGCTCGTTCGTGTTTCAAGTATCACGTAGTGTTACAAACGACACGACTACTTTTATTATTTTACTTAAATGCTTTTTAAAAATACTACTTTTATGCTTGTTTCAAAAATTGGTTGTAAAATTTATTAACTCTATGACAGGTTCATAGAGCCTATAGAGGTATAGTATAACTCAAGATTCTTTTTAAGCAAAATTTGATAGATTAACTCTCGAGGTGAGTACCTTTTAACTGTCGAGTTAAAACGTTTATCAAATAGAAAAGCCGTACCTATATTAAAAACAATCTTGAAGTTTATTTTTCTAATCTACCTCTGAATCACCGAGATTACTCCTCAAAGTACCTTTTCAAATATCCAAAAGATATGCTCCGCCGCGACAGTGTAACACTGCCGTGACCAGGATTCGAACCTGGGTTACTACGGCCACAACGTAGGGTCCTAACCACTAGACGATCACGGCTGTCGGAGCTGGTGATATAAGCGACAAAATTTTCGGTCAGTTTTGTCCAACTACCGAAATAAGAGCACTTTCTCTTATCGATTACTGTTACGAAAGCGATTTCTTAATAAAGTTGGTTCGATTTAGTTTAACGATAACTCTCTAGATGGCATTGACCGTTGAAAATGCATCATTCCGATGAATCCTGTATTTGAATCCTATCCTGTTAATGAAGGTTATATTTCAAAATACCAGTTTACTCATTTAAAATACACAATCAACTCTAATTAAAGTAGTAAAATACTGCTTTATTTAGAAATTGAGGCGCCCATAGCCAGTTGAGCACACCGGTCGGTAAACAATCTGTGGGTTAAGCAACCATTGGCGCAGTCATTCCATAGTTGGGTGACCGCATAGTGGTATTTGAACTGGACGTCTCCGTGCTTCGGAGGGCACGGTAAAAGTCGGTCCCAGTTGTTGTCTACTAAGATAACAGTCGTTAAGCCACGTCAAAGGCCTCTCGGGCGGCTTGAACAACTTTGACACTAGGTTGACCACTAACCATACGACAAACAAACAAACAGTAAAATACTAATACTCGTAAACTTAGGTATAGTATAATCCTATGCGCAAGTGCATCGCTCCTAGAATAGTCAGTAATTAAAAATCGCTCCTAACGGAATAATTACCTTATCGTATACTAGAGATTTCCTGTTCAATTAGCGCATTTACGGCTTCAATCACCTTAAAGTACTATAAAAACTAGTCCTTTTACTTGTATAGGTCAACAGAGCACTCAAACGCAAAAAGGACTTGTACATAAAAACAAACGCAGTCCATCAGGCTACGGTGTGGCCATTAAGTGCGCGCAAATAAAACGCTCCTAACAGACGTACCTACGTAGTAGTTAGTGCAGTTTTACGATCTGGTTTTATGGCCACCGATAACTATGCAGGGAAATGAGTGCATAGTGATTAGTTGTAGTTATGTGGGTTAGTAATTAACTTTTAAATTATCTTTTTTATGAAAACGTAAAGCCAACGATTTACTAAAGATTATGCCTTTTTTCATTATAATTTTGGAATAAAAGCTATATAGTCAATAACTACTTCTTCACATTACTACTACAAGATATATTATTTATATTTGACGACAAAGCTTCACTTTTTAAACGAACAGAAAATCCAAAAGTTCTCGAGTTACTCTAGTATTCAGAGCGGAATAAAACCCCTTTAAACTCAAAGAGAAAGAAGAAAAACCGCCAATCAAATATGGAAACAAAGATGTAATTTATAACATTACCTTTGTCAGTTCCGTATAAAGTCTGACAACATATTTTTCAGAGCTGAAAATCTCCAGAAAGCTCCTTATACATGCTTATTCAAGTGAATTTTAAAACACAACTAATGGTATTATTTCCTTGACAATTGGTAGACAATCCTAACAACACTGCTATACTACACATAAGAGTACTCGCAACCGGCGGTCTTGTATCACAGGGTGCATGGATGTAAATGAGGCAAGAAAAGATTATAAGGATCGTACCAAGTGGCGATTTTTGGTCTCTGCCTACCCCTATTGGGAAGAAGGTTACCAACTGGAACTATTTTCTTATAAAGTTTTGCCAAGACAACCACATCAATACAAAAAAACACCAAATCTCAAGGAAATTTGGTATTAAGACATTGTAAGACCCCGACAATTTTATTCAAAACACCGCACATTCCGCCCTTTTTCATGAACTACCTTAACAGCAAAGAACCTGTGTCTAATGTATACGGATGTTTACTTGCGTCACAACTGGGTCAGGGGTTACAAAGCGGTGACATTTATGGCGTGTTTGAAATCAACATCAAAGCCAGTTTGACTTGTTCATTTTTGTGTGTCTTCCTAAATGATGGAATTAATGGTTCACGTTTTAATTGGGGATTAAAAAGGTTGGGTAACCCTGTTTGTTGGATGAATAGAATTATAAATGTTGCCAATCATGTGCTAAATCTTTTTGCGAGAGCAGGTTTTATAAAAAAAAATATATGCATACATTTGAATATCCTCCTGTACTGATTGAAATTTACGCAGATTTTTATACAAACATGCAAACAACAGACTCTCCTTACAATCAGACAAAGTTTGAGAGGCATTTGTTAGTTACATATATATTTTATATATTTGCTCCTTTGGTCTCTAATTTTGCAATATCTGTAGGTCATTGCATTTATCTACAGAATATACTCTTAGAATCTTAAGGCACTTCAGCATCTGTACATCCATTTTCAAACTAAACTCCATAGCTTTAGTAAGTGAAACATCATCATTACACCCAGGTGACTGTACAGGGTGTGGGGCACGAATACAAATGCACATTATGCATGAACTACCAGTATAAAACGCCAGATGTCGGAAATTCTCTGAAGCTAGGACATAGCCATAAAGACTTTCTTTACTTAGGGTCAGTTAATAAAATATCCTGTGTAACAATTTGCAATCATGAAAAGCCTCAAATAAGAGATAATGAGCCGAATTAGACGCATTTATCGAAAACCGCCTGAGATATGTAAATAACTATGGAGGAGGGCTTTGCCCAGCAGTGGGATGACGTGGACAAGTAATATTAATAATTGATTACATTTTATGTATTGCAACATTATGCACGTGAACGTACCAAAATAAAAAATGTGCTCCGCCGCGACAGTGTAACACTGCCGTGACCAGGATTCGAACCTGGGTTACTACGGCCACAACGTAGGGTCCTAACCACTAGACGATCACGGCTGTCGGAGCTGGTGACTGTACACTTTAAATACAACATTACATTGTACATAAACTGGAGCACTTTCACTTACAATTGGTCGCGGTGGCGCAAGAGACGATTAAAAAAACTCGTTTATGCAATAACGGTAACTGCGAATTAAAGTATGCCTAAATTGAAGACAGTAGGCCAAATTATTTTGTTACCAGTTGGGTCTCGTTATGACCGGATCTTATGCGGGCAAGTCGCAAACCACGTGCCTTTTATGTCATCATACTTATAAAGCATGATAAAAAGGAGTATATCTATTACTATTTCTATTTAATATCGTCATTCTATTTTCACACCAAATATCATGCCTAGTTCCCCGTTATGGTAAAAATAATAATAAGTATACTTTTTTTTTTCTACGCAAGTGAAAACGTCATGAGTTTCACTACTAAAATTCATATTCTAGAACAAAAGAACTTTTGAAAGACTTGAAATCTGTGCAAAAATGGTCATAGATGCTCCGAAGCAATTTCAACAATTTACAAAATCTAATATCCAACCTAGTTTTCAAATAACCCCAATTAAAAACACGTTCACGTACAAACTATTCGTGTTATTTCCTTAGAACGAACTAACATTGTTATCTCAACAACCTTTACTCATACACACTGGAGGACTTTCAATTACCCGTGAAAATTGAAGATCGGGACACCTACACTACCCACCTATGTTTGCAATCACCAGGCTCGAAACATTCACAGAAAATTCACCCTTATGTCTTAAGTTTAAAGAATAAAATAGTGTGATTTGTTTTGCCAAGTAGGTGCCCCTTGAAATGATTGTACGTCTATTCTTAGGCAAGAAGTGGGGGTTACGGAACACCCTGTACAAGATTTACTTACTAAACTTAGTAAATAAATGTTATGAAATCGTTTTGAACAAAAGTCTGGTTAGTGTTGATATTGTAAATTGAATGTGATACAGTTTTACATTAGATTTTTATTAACTGTTACAGAGTCTATGTGTCTGTATGATTTTTAACACGAAGAATATCAGAGTGTAAGAGACAATGCATTCTTTTGTAAACGCACAGACAGTAACTTTCGCATTAATATTCGAGAAACCGATGTATATAGAGACTGCCTCCATAAATATTCCGTGACCTTTGATTATATTATTTTTATTCTTATGATAATTATTAGTATACATATAGTACTTTCAGGCAACTATTGCCACACTGTAAAGTTGTTAAACAATTTACTAGATCCTTCCGTCACTGTAAATGAGTTTGTCCACCAGCACCCTCTGCACGCCAACGTTTCACCATAAAACAAGATCATAACGATTAAAACTATTCGCGTTGACCAAATAACAAAAAGTTTAAAATAAGTACTTACAGTCTTTTACATTTTTGTAACACAGTAAATAGCTATCGTAGTGTGACATAGTAACGTACATACATCTTAAAGAGCGAAGCTGTTTAAAATTGATAGCGTGTAGGTTTTCAATTCCAGACCGTCACGTATCGCGCTCACAAAGATTAGGGTCTCACAAGACGTTTTAGTAATACTCGCTATGTACTGCCATTTGTATGCCTTGAATAATGGAAATAGGTTTATTTTAAAATGCTTGAGTATGCTCAAGGCTGGACATATACAAAAAGATCTAAGAGACTGAAAAAAGCGGTATGTTACAGCAAATAATGGGGGTGTTGATAGGTATGTATTAAAGCTGCATCCATTCGAATATTAGAAATGCGAAAATCTGCGTAGTCCGTTACGCTTTCGAAGCCAAATGACAGAATCGACTTCCATAAAATTTAACACAAACATACCATTAAGTTTCCAATAACTTTTTCCACAATACTTAGTAGTAGTACTGGGGAAAAATAGGTCCTAGTAGTCGTAACAAAGCGAAACAAAAGAAGCTTTTTAAACGCTTGCTTTTTTCACAGAATTGCCGCTGTAGGAATAGTCAGTCAATTAGCTGTGATCCGATTTTTTTACTTTATTTAACTTTTTACCAAACTTAACTTTCTTGCCAAACCTGAATAATAATATTCAACAATAAATACACAATCCTATAATACAACAATCGCCTTACATCGTAGCGGTGAGATAAAGCCCGCATGTAGTGCAACCGCACTGTACGTTATGTATGTAGACGGTCACATCAAGCGGGAAATTGCTTCAACCTGCGCCCTCCCACGGACATCTATAAATATACAGATTGTTAGTTTACTGTGTGATACGATGATTAGGTGCTAGTTTACTCTTTAAAGTTATTGCTCTCTGGTATGTTGGTTTAGATTTTTAATTTTTATTCTACTTCAAGTGCTGTTTTAGGTTTGACCACTGAAATCAAGTCTCCGTCCGGTTAACTTATAAATATTGGCAATTTAATTTGAAATACAGTTATTAGAGAAATGAAAAATACTATTATGCGTAGCTTAACAGGTAATTAAAATCAGGTTAATTTTAATTATCGGAAGCACGATCAGCAGTTTTCAGTGTCAAAATGAGGAAGAAAAATATTTATTTTTTGTTCTGCCGTAATCTGACACGCCGCAATTCCGTTCTCTATAAAAAAGAAAAACAAGAAATTTAAAATTCGAACACGCTATTAACTGGAGGTCAATTAAGTCATTAGGGGAGGCTGCGCTGAATTTTAACGAAAGAGGATAAATATAATTAAATACATCTTTTTTATGTGTTTCACTTCATTAATCTCTTTGAAATCGGACTCGAAAGATAAAAATAACTGGAGGGTATGTTATTTATAATAAATAAACAGTATAATTTTTTTTCGTACTTGAGAAACATTTCTTTTGTTTTTTATTCAAATACAATTTATTTAAAGTCCATAGGATTTTTACGAGATATTTCAGATTCACCTTTACTGATTTCCTCTCCAAACATCCGATTGACATCTAAATAAAATATAAAAAAGTTCACACATCACTCTACTACTCTTAAAGAAACAAAAAGATTTCTTTGACAATAAATCGTAAGTGTTGGAACGTGTTTGTTATCGTCGTCATAAATAAAACAAACTAATGGTATAAAGGATTCTTTATAGTTCAGCTTCCTTTGCCGTTAAAAACGTTTTTACAGCTTTCCAGATAGCCTTTTTGTAGTCTAGCTTTGCGTAAATGTTTGTATGCCTTGAGGCTGCGGGAATGAAATCGCAAATGGATTTTTTGTTGTTTATGAGGTAGTTTATGACTATGCGCGGTGCTGCTCGCGTTTTTTGATGATGAAAAAAGGTAGTCTTAGTTGTCAAGGGACATAATTTGGGCTGTCTAATTAGTTCGGTCGTCGTTGCGTTTAAACAAAACATACAAAATCAAATCATTTTTTCATTAAGGTCAAATTCTGACACTTATGATAGTCATTGATAGAGAGTGAATTCGACGCCAGTTCGGATGGCAGGACCTATCTTTTTAATTTCACTATTTACCTTATTACAGATATAAATTCTTTCGAATTAGTTTAATAAGTAAAAAAGCTTATCTATACTAATATTATAAAGCTGAAGAGTTTGTTTGTTTGTTTGTTTGTTTGAACGCGCTAATCTCAGGAACTACTGGTCCGATTTAAAAAAATCTTTTAGTGTTGGATAACCCATTTATCGAGGAAGGCTATAGGCTATATATTATCACGCTACGACCAATAGGAGCAGAGTACCAGTAGAAAATGTTACAAAAACGGGGAAAATTATGATTATCTTATGTGACGCAAGCGAAGTTGCGCGGGTCAGCTAGTTATAATATATTTGCTTTTTATGCAGAAGCATCCAATTATTTCATTTTTAAATTAAAGCCTACAAGTACATATTTCATTATTAAAAATATAATGACACAGATGTCACCGTAACTTCAAAGGCTTTTGATATAATTAAAGAATATTTTTTGCTAAAAATAATATAGTACAAGCCAGAATGAATAGAGTAATTACTTACTAATCGTACCAAATAAAAGGGACCGATAAGTTTTAATATCGGTCGTCAAATTGTGACCGGTCACTAATAGGACATTCGGGTGGTTTAAAGTGCTAACTAAGCGTCTTGCTAGTTTAAAAGCCGATTATTTTTCTAAGGACAACTATGGCCAATCGCGATAGAATAAATTTAAAAAGTATTAATTATAGTAGTTGGTGGCGCGCTTGATAGAGCAATATATAGCTCTTCCTTTATATTTAACGAATTAATTATATGAACGATGCAAGTTCTATTTATCATAATGTAGTTGAATTTTCAGTACTATTTGCATTGTTTTCGAAAGCGATGTGAAACATTAGAGATGTCTAGAATTTTCAAGTACGCGACTTCTACTTACGCGTTTCAGAATGGTCTTAATGTATGCTTTACATTGTAAACAAAATAAGCCTCAAATGGGCTGTATATCCACTAAAAAGTTTGATAAACGAGTTGAAAGGAAATAGCGCCAATTAAATTCAAACTTTTCATCACTTTATTTCTCATTCGTAACTTAGTTTATGAAAGACATTGCATTTGGCAGCAGTTTCTTGCTATAGGACATTAAACTTCAAGAATATTAACGTAGCACACTGTCTCAAGTTTGGCACTAAACCAGATATAATAGCATATAACTCTTCTATTAAAAACTTTCTTATGAAGAGATGTAGAAGTTATAAAGTAAGTTTCACATGGACCGTGAAATGAGTCATTTTAATAAATGGTCTTTTAGTCTTGTCAATTATTTAGATACTTAGCTTGGCCCGCGTATACGTCCTTGTGTATACACTTTGAGCTTTCCTGAAAGCCTGGGAGGATAATACCCAAGTAAGTATATAGGGATACTTTTATGTGCTCCTGTGTATAGTCTGGATTTTTGGTCCTATATTTCTACTTTCTTAGCGCGGTGAATTAAAGCCTTAACCGTTCCTTATTACGGAAGTAGACCTGTGCTGTAGGGGGACGTTAAACTTTTTCTTATTATAGCATAGATTTTATCTTAATTGTAACCTAAGTGCCTGACAGAATCATGAAAATTTTATTCAGTAAAACTTAACCTATCTTGATATATTTACTTTAAAATTTCGAAACGACCTTGAAATACGCAATTTGTATAAACAAAACAAAACAAAAGCAATGTCTCCGCCGTAAATACTTACATTTTGGCATGTCCGTGAAAATATTGAAATACATATTTTACGGGCGACCGGGTGATCGTAAAGTATCGGCTATAGATTGTATCAATGCATAACTAATGTGGAAAATCGACGACGTCGCGAAAATCTTGACATTAAGTACGTCGTTAAATTAAATTAGACACCGATTTAGACTTAATTAGGATTGTAGATATATGAGACTGAAAATCGTTTCACAGTACCTTTGATGTAGTTTGTAGTTTACTAGATACATAGAATTCTGTCAGAAAACTGGGCTTGGCCATTGGTCTTCTTTGTCAACCATAAATGGACAATTATAGTGATTAATTAGCCATCTGTCAACATCATACATATTATTCTCCAATTTCAAAAGCTTCCAAGCACCTTCAATTATTACTGCATAATTTAACTTTCCTTGCCTCATTTACGTCCACACATCTATGATATCTCGAATATAATACCTTAAAAAAAAATTGTTCTTACCAACACAAACTTGCGTGAGTTTAAGCATTAGGCTAAGATAATGACGACATCCAGAAGAAAATAAACCTAACGTAGGACTAAAAGTGCCATTTTTCGTGAGCTTTACAACAGGATTTACGAGTAAGATACAAAGTAGACCTTCATTGACCCTTGATGATGAGATGAGCACAGACTCAAAATAACCGCTTAAGTCATTATGTACATGAGACATAAGTACAATTACATTATAGTGGGTTCAAGTATAATCGACATACAAATTTCAACCTTATTACTGGAAGCATAAATTCGAATTTAGATTAAAAGTGATTCGTTTATATGACTCCAGATTATTACACAGAAACTAACCTGACTGAAGCAATAATTCATGACTTCTAATACACTGAGTTAAGGGTGATATTCCAATGGCAAATAAGATGAAGAGTCAGGACTATTTGTATAAAGGGACAGTCGTTAGGCTTGGACATTATAGTTTTTATTAAGATCGTGATTAATAGTAAAACTAACGGCCAGTACTAATGACAGTATTGGAGTTAGTTTACGTTTAGGGAATATAGGAAGTTTATAGAAAAGCTACGAGACATAAAGACTAATTATGTTTTTTTAATGAAGACTGCGGAAATTCCACAATTGTTGGGCACTGCGGGAACTAAATGCGGGACCGCACATAAAAAAACTGATACTTGTCCACGCTTTTGTAAAAATCAGAGGTTATGTTTGCTAACGAATGACAATCTTTAACCTCGCCAGATTTCGTCGACAATTCAGTAAGTAGTTTAGAATTGAAATCTTAACATACATGTCAAAGACACTCTTACATTTATGATAAAAAATTCAATCGATTAAGTAGGTACTTACTACACAGACTACACAAATGCAGTGCATTTTTTCTTCAAAGATTTAGTGGGCACTCACCTAAATTTTACTACAGTTTACATCATAGATTTATATTATAAAGAATTAATAACTACTAATTTATGATGAACGTTAAAGTAACGCAACAACTTAATTTTGTTTACATTGAAACAAAAATAGTGGCCGCTTATAAGAAGCTATAAAAATCAAAAGTCGTAAAATAAAGTCGTTTTCTTTAACAAAAGGTAGATTGGTAACAGCTGCCATCTTATTAATCGTAAATTTTAGGTATATATAAAACTATAGGGCGATAAAATATGCCTTTTTGAACTTACGTGCTTTATAAACTTTTCATTTAAAAAATGAAGGCACTCACCTGTTTAACAGTGTAAAAAAGTTATAAATACGATTTTAATCCAGATCAAATATCCGTTAATAAACCACATGAAGGAAAAATATTTGTTTATGGTACAGTTTTGTAAACTAACGTGTAATATCTATACTGAGCTTGATCAGTGCACAGTGTACAAGGCTTTTTAATTAAAATTAAAAAAATGGCGTAAACTTTGTTACGGAATGTGCACGGAACTTAATATAATATACATAAGTACATGTATATTGTAGGCAGAATGGCATCGGTGTCTGCCTTCAATATTACTCTTAGACCAATATGTTCTACAATATAGTACAGAATTCCTATACCTATATAGTTTATTAACTATCAGAGTTCAGTGTGATGTTGTGCCAGTTATATTAGTGAGATTACTAACGCTAATCTAAAATTAATGGCCTTCAATCCAATATGCTTGTATTAGTTCGAGTTTAGGCCTCTCTACATTTTGGCATCGGTTTATTAAGTACTAAAACTTGCTGAGGTGTAGCCGTGGCAAAATTAAACTCGTATTCCAGACTTTTATACCAACTCTTCATTAAGAATAGTCCGCAGTCTATAATTGAGGTATCTTATTCTGAAATCAAATGCAACGATTGTCTTATTAAGCTCATAATAAAGTTCTTATTAGGTAGTCGATGTAGAACACGTATTAGATCAAATTTGTTTACTTTTATCACGTTGCTTTCTGCTCTTACGTTCCGCAGTCAATATTTTCAGCAATACTCATAGAAAAACTAACATGGATAAATGTTTGTGGTTACTCCTTTGAGCACAATTTTCTGCATAATATTTGAGTGCACGACTGTAAACAAACTAGGACCTAGAATATTTTTCTCACTTACAAAATTGCGGTCAAATAACACAAACGCTATAGAGTACTTTAAAAGTGTAGTTCTGCAAGTTGCATACAACTAAGTCTATGCAGCATACGACAATATCTGTTGTAATCCGCTTAGCAATACGCCGCCGTTCATCTAGTTCACAACAAGTACTGTGTTGACTCCGTGACTGATGGTGCACGAATGTATCACAAGAGCATATTCCAGGGATACTTGTGATATAGATAGTCCGGGATAGTCCTGATGTATGCAATGCTTTATGCAGTTATTATTGCTGTGAGTAAGTAGTGTAACATTTGGTTGCTAATAAATCGTTTATTTTCGTTTTATCATAGTCCTATGACAAAATAATGGTTTCCATTAATTATTGATCCTAGTAAAAAAGCGGTACATAAGACTAGGCAAAATAAGACTGTTATATTTTAGCAAATCTGTATGTTAGACAAATTGTTATTCAATAAAAATTTCATCCAAAATTCTGATTCTCAGGTCAACAATTTCTATGCACTTAACTTCCAAAAGCGTGAACACATCTTAAAATAAAAGCACTCAAACCATTTACTCTCCGACAATCAGATGACAATTTTCCTTCAAGAATGCGCAATGAATTTTTATACAACATTAAGTTTTTAATTGGAGTCCCGTGTCAGTTTGATGGAGCTAATCTCTGAAATGACTAGACAGATTTAGATTGTATTACTTACTTTTTATAGTCTTCAATAAGTTTTAGCTAATTAAAAGACGTTTTTAGTCCTTAGTGCGTTGAACTTTTGGCTCCTGAATTTTGAGGACAGATCGTAAAAATAAAGTAAAGCTACTATTTTTTTAATATTAGATTAGAATCGAAACTACGACACTTGAATTTTATTTGAGCTCCAATACGAAGTGAAGCTTGAAACTATTCCGTTGGTCTCGATATGGCTGTATTTGAAAACCATTTTGCAATATCTTATCAAATGTGAGGCCATTTAAATATCAAACTTAAAATACTACAGAAGATAAGGAACAAAGGATTCTTTTCTATATGTAGTAGGTTTTTATAAGAAATTCAAGACAGCAATCGGAAGAAATCAACATTGACATGAAGTTGACCGCTAACTTCCAAATAAAAATAATTATACGAACAGCCTTATAAAAACTTCCTGTAGACTCTGATTAGTTATACGATATTTTGTCTCTTTCAATCCATTGTAAAACTGTATATGAGTGAGAGAGACAAAACTTTGATTTAATCAGAGCTTACACGACGTTTATTATGAAGACAGTTATTTTTTAGTCGAAAAAGCTAAATATAAATTCTCACACTTACCACTAAGTCGAGATTTGCAGGCAGTAATGCGCCGAAATAGATGCTTTATCCGATCACGTCTTTGATCAACGCTCCAGTGAGTTATCTGCAAAGATTTCACGCGCCCTGATCCCTTCGCACAAGTGTGGCGGAAATATATAACTTTGGTTACAAGAGAATATCCTTATTGTGATCTATTTTTAGAAATTATGCCAAATTTATAAGCATAAAGTTCGCAAATGCATGACCAGAATTATCATGTAATGTTTTGAAACCAAAATTTATTAAATGCTTATGAATGTAACGCCAAAACTACGATACATATTACAGTTACATAAGTACAGTACCTATATTTTGAATCCGTTCGTATCAATTCCCATATGTTTAATCTCCTATGTTTGAAAAGCTGTATTCAGTTTTTCTCGTAAATAAAAATATTCCAATACAAATATTTTTGTAATCACCTACAGCTATTCAGCTGAAAAGATTTGATGAATAAGCCTTTGAAGCGCAGTAGGCACATTTTTGTATAGTTCAAATTAAACTGCTCGCAACATATTGAAAAATGCGTCTGACTACACAAAACAAATTCTAATTCACAAAAAGCTCAAACAGTTTGAAAACAAATTCGCAACGTCCGTTGGTAGAAATATTGATATGTTATACTAACAAAGGCGAAGCTTGCAGTCGACTTCAGTGTACGCGCGCCTCTCGCGCTGAAAACACGCCGCCCTAGCCGCGCGGCCGCCCGCCCTCGCTACACCTCGACGACCAATCATAACAAAACAACACGCAGAATAACATTCAAAAAATCAACTTCATAAACTGTCTTTACTGTCAAATCTAGTGCTGTCAAATACAAAACATTCTTTTTTCGAAATAAAAAACTTTTTAAATAGTGAAGTTCTATTCATAAATAAAATGGAATTTTAGTCGATTTTTTCGCAATGCAAAGTGAATTATATTTCAATTATTTATATTAAATGTAAAATAAATTAGTGTAATGGAAGAGTGGGCTGTGGAGCGGAAAAGCGGATTGAAACGGCTGAATAACTCTGGTTTTGAATTTTTTTGGTTTGGTAAGTCAATCTTTATGTATTACGGTATTCGGTAGCAAGGAGTACGTGTATGTGCTCGATATCTTATCTTTATAACTGTAAGATTAGATTATACGCATCGATTTTTGATTTGCTACGGTGCAACCTTGCAATTAAATACACCGACATTTTGCAAAATTATATCATGTACAGAGTAGGATGTTTTAAACTTATACTCATTACACATGACTAAAGATTTAGAGAGTAATTCTTGAATTATTCATTCCTATTTATCGGAAGAATTGGTAAATACTTAGTTTAGTGCATACTTTTGTAACATTACAAGAAACATATTGTAACCAAGCCTTTTAGCAAATAAATAGCGTGTCAAATTTTCCCAAAAAAAAAACAACAGCTAAAACATTAGTCAAATTAATTCTTTCACACGTCTAAAATAAACCCATTTCCACATAGCAACTGCTTTATATTTATAAATTCTGTAATTCGTATACAAAAACACATCCAGTCATTTACATGTCCGTCCCATTAATGCTTTAGAATGAACGAGGTTTTATCCAACTCATTTAGAAGGTCCTGGCTGTAAAGGAAGTAAAGAATAAATCAAATGGATGCCATTAAATTTAATTTGAGATAAAGTGATTTGGGGTTCAAAAATAGAATGAGAAAAAGAATGAACGATACATTTTTCTAAGTTTAAGCAACTTAAAATAATATGATTTTATTGAAGGATTGTTAATTGCTAGCAATTTTGAGTTTAGGTCTTGTTATGTGTTCACTCATAGACACATTATAGACAAATTTGTTTGCAATTACAACATTCGGTGATTTAAATAGTTGGTTTTTGGAACTAAGTTACTTATATTCCATGAGGTGCAAATAGAACTCAAATACTGGTCTATAATAGCAATGACATATCTTGCAGCGTTATACAAAAGTATAGTGATTTTGGACTCAAAGAAGTCTTTTTCTAACATTCAAACATCCATACAATTAAGAAAAAATAATAACTACTTATATCAGTAGGTATACATACAAATATAATTGTATTTGTTGGTACACAAAGCCGCCCCAATACATTATGAAACCTAACCACGCCGCTGCTAATGAAGTAATAGTAAGAAACATTGACTGAATAACAATTAGCACGGTTGACCTCGGCACTACGTTTTGAAGCCTTATTATATTAGACTAGAGAACTTCTAGTAGAAACGGCGTACTTTTGGCTTTTATCACTGAGTAAATTTTAAAGTTAAGCAACAGTTGCTGCGATCTATTGATAGATAGGAAGCTACTAAATGATCTATGCGGAACGTGTCAATGCATTAAAGACTTTCTCAATTCCGATCGTAGTGCTTAACGGCCATTCTGAATAACATGAAAATAAAAGTTTAAGCTGCTATGTTCAGTTATATTTCTAAACTGTGACTTTATAAGTTCGAATGGTCTGTAGATATCCCTATATTTGTAAAGTCCATCTTTTATCTGCTGATGTTTCACTAAGAATGGCATGAAAAACCAAGTCAAGGAAACAAAGACCATTAAACATTATAAAGAATATTTTTAACATTATTCTTTAATGCGCACTCAAAATATTCTCACAGACTCTTGTTTAGAGTTTGTCAAGCTTTTTTCTCGTTCATAGCATAAGTTGTAGCGTCTAAGTGACAAATAGAGCAGTTAATGTCAGACGTTATCATAACTGAGGAGCACGACTTGCACGCACACAATCTTGAGTAATGTCTAAGATACGCAACATTGGGAAATGTTAATATTTTTGGACGCTGAGAAAAATATACAACATAAATGTTAAGTTGTATTCTGCCATATTTAAATATGCATTCAGCAGCTGTACATATTTATCCCTGGATTCTAGCCGATCTTGTTAATGTCACATTTTTTTAAAGTCGTCGAAGTAATGAACCAGGTATTCAAACAAATAACATCAGCGTCCAGATAAAAAGCCTACATGGTATCTTCAGTTAAATAGTTGAGTGAAATAAAAATAACTAAATTATAGTTAGATAATAGTAGTTATTCCTCTGTATATTTTGCACACAAAGTTATGGCTAAATAGAATCCAATTCAACAAGTAACATAATCATTTAGTTTCATTCCACAGAACTACCAAAAACTTCGCGTTATTAAATAAAGAGGTTTACCGCATCATTACACTGAGTAAATTAAGCGGGCAAAAGTAATTATTTCGAGGGATTTCGGCCTCACAATAATTATTTTTACTCGTTTATGAAAACACTCGGCCCTAAGCCGTAAACGCTGAATAAATATTTGCCATGTCTGAGGCGTTACGCGTGACGTCATGGCTTTATTGTACATAGAGTGTACGCTTATGTACTGTCAGAAGCAAAAATATACATTGTCACATTTTCAAAAGCATTTTTGTCAAAACATACATACATTTTCCTTTTTAAAGACAACTCCCGCACTAAGAATTGCTCTTGTGTCGCAGGGACTTTTACAAAGAAACAAATAACGGACACAAAAATTGGACAAAAATCGAATCGAACCCACGACGTCCCGCCGCGATGGTAGTAGCGTGGCGACCACCTTAACCACTGCGCCACGGAGGAGGAGTACATACGTACATATTATTTCGCCGTTATTCCATAGGGATAGACAGACACCAAAGAATGCCACTTGGTACGATCCTTACAGACTTCCCTTGCTTCACTCACATCCATACATTTTGTAAAACAGGATCATTAATTTTAACAATTTAAATATTATAATTAATAAAATGTTTTTACTTTAAAATTAATTTTGTAATTATTTCGAATTTACTTACCTGACTTTTACAAATAAACACATCTTCATTCGACTGAAAAAGTGTCACTGTATATTTATTTTTGCTCGTACCGTACATGAAATGTACGCATGTACATAAGGAAGACTTCTTTGTACCTCTACCACACAATGTTTGATTTTGAGATGCTTTTAGGTACTGAGAGTGTATGTAATTTGCGTTTTCGTGTTACGGAGTTTCTGCTGTGAGGTAAATTGCACGAAAAGCCTTTGATAGTCGGTGTAAGAATTTTGAAACAATACTCACATACGGATTAGTATAAACTGGCACGCATCAGTGAACTACCCAACCATTGTTTTCTTTCTTCTCTACTGTTATTAGATAGGTAACATTTCCGTTTAAAACTTCGATCTAATAGAATAAGAAATATGAAGAATTATTGTAAACCTTAAGTTAGCATCGTAAGTAATAACTATAGAATTAACTTTTTGGCCATCCAAACGTTTTACTTTATGTAAATACCCCTCAAATATCTTCCAGTAATTCATTGTTCGTGAAAGCTAGTTATCTATTCTGAGAACAAACTTACACTAGTTAACGAACAATCCCTAAAACAGCTTAGCGCTCATCGCGATTATTCCCCCAACCATTATTTATTCAAGACTACCCGAATCTGTTTCGCGAGCTCAAAGATTTAGCCTCAAGCTTTATATCAGTTTACCCGTAAGCGTTAGAAGTTAGGGTAAAACGCGTTAAAAGGTGGGGTAAACGCGTTAAAAGTTTGGGTAATCCGCGTTAAAAGTTTGGGTAATCCGCGTTAAAAGTTTGGGTAATCCGCGTAAAAAGTTTGGGTAATCCGCGTTAAAAGTTTGGGTAATCCGCGATCAGAGTTAGGGTAAATCCGTTAACTCGACGCTTATACACAATAGATAAGCCTTGTTACTCCTAGCTTTGTAAAGTTTATTTATAGACAACAAAGACAGATTATTTCAAATATTTTATAACAGTAACTGTTATATTACTTCAATGTTTATTCGTCTAATGAGGCTTGATTGATGTTAACAGTGATTTGTTGACGAAAATGCTTTAAAATATTCTGCGAACCTTTCCTGAGATGAAGTGTCGAAGTGATAACATTTTCTCGTTGCTCTCATAACGAACTGGAAATTTCCCTAGGTTTCTATATTTTATACTTTTTCACTTATTTTATTTACTAAAGATCATATACGTTATCTTGTATTGATGCTCTTTAGTTTGCAAACCGAAGACGAGCACGACGTCTCGTCGGAAACAAGTTCTTGCGGTTTACCAGATGTGGTTTTGACACACGTTTATACAACTACAAGACAATTGACGGAAATTGCTTCGAGAATACCTAGTACTATCTAGTGAATGTTAGGAACAATAACTATTTCTTGAAACCAGGTAAAGGCGATATACCTACCTAGCGATATATAGGTAAAATTACACACTAGTGCATTTGTTAAACGCATATTTCTGATCAAGTATTTTAAGTTGTTTTTTTCACTATCGTATCAGCCATTGGCTTCTTGGCCAATGGCAGATTCTTGGCGTATTCAGCATACTCCCCGTTCCATCTTTATAAGTTCACCTTTTAGTTTGTTTTTGAGACAGTAGCAGTTAAGCTAATGTAAAAGAAAATAAATTATCTCAGAACTAAGAACAATGACGTCAAATTCTTGAAACTAGTAGTTAACTAATAGATTTTGTACAATTAATCAGCTAACGAACTCAGTCGGAGCGATTTCCCAGAGGTTTTCAAACACAATGTATTAACACCCACGGCTATTACTTAGGTGATTGCACTCACATTATGTATGCTGAGGTGCGTGGGCGCAGACCTATCCGTCTCCGTGGTGAAGACTCCAGGGATTTTATGACGTCACAGTTACGTACCTATAGTTTTAAGTAAGAATATAATATTGATTCACTGTTTAACAGGCTTTCAACTGACCGCCAATTTTGCGTTAGTCTCAATCACATTATAAATTTAGACTTCAACGGTTTTATTGCTACAATGCTAATGAAATAATAAACATGACTTTTTACAGCCTAGAAACATACCTAGAAACAGTAGAGTAACATTCGTTTGGTCATGCGTTATGCAATTTTATGCAAGGATAAACTTACAGTGCTTGATAACATAAAAATTCCACAAGAAAAACCAAAAAACTCTCACCTTCTCCCAAACAATACATAATTAAGGGCGCGATAAAACTTCACCTAATGAACGCTAGCTTGCAAGTTCATCATAACTCGATAGTTTATTTAGTTTTTTTCCTCGAGTGGGTCGCAGATGTGAAGAGCCATCTTGTTTACTCAGCAATAAACTTGAGGCCTTCGCTGAGAGGCGCTGCGAAGTTCGTGTAATAAGATTGATTCATGAGCAGTTCTGATGCTGTATTTTTGAAGGTTTTCTATAGTTTAGTTATGGTTTTGTCATTTGAATGTAATGTGGTATAATTTGATTGTGTTGGTAGTTTCTAAGAAGGTTTTGTTTAAACATGTATTGATATTGTGATTTTCATTATAATACAAATAGTTTTAGTTGCATTTGTTATAGGTGTTTTCATTACCTACAACTATTTCCTTATGTACATGAATTTTGAATCTAGATTTGGTTGATCCAAAGAGAGTTTTTGATGTATTTGGCTATAATTAATTACATTGCCCAGAAGCAGTGATAGCCGGGTGGTATAAGTTGACACCTCCCACGCAAGTGGTCGCAGGTTCGAACCCAAGGCAACACACCAATGACTTTTCGAAGTTATGTGTGTATTAGAAATAATTGTCACATGCTCCAACGGTGAAGGAAAACATCGTGAGGAAACCTTGCATGCCTAAAAATTTGTTTAATACATTTATTGAGGGCATGCAAAGTCCCCAACCCGCACTTGGCCAGCGTGGTGGACTCAAGGCCTAATCCCTCCCTCATTACGGGAGGAGACCTTTGCCCAGCAGTGGGACAGTAATGGGTTGAATTTATTTTATTTATTATTTTATTGCCCATAGCGTTCGCTCCAATGGACAGAATCATTAACCATCTATATACGTATAAAAAAACAGTAAAAATGGCGTGACTGTACATTTGATATATTCACAAAATTTTAAAATAAAATAACAAGTTTTTATTTCATGATCAGATACTCTAGTTGCATGTTTCCTTTTCTTGTTTTAAATACATCACTTACAAAAGGCGCCACCTATTTTCGCAGGAAACAAACATACTACATACTACACCAAAAAACAACAATTCTGCAAAAAGTACACATTTTATCTTTCATTATTCTTTCATCAGGCTTATCATCTTCCTTACATACAAAACTGGTATCTAAAAGAACGTGACGTAATCTATTTCTGGCACAGTTTCAACGACTTACAAACAGGAGTGAAACGCTGCTCGTTTCTCAACCTGTCCGCTCTACCGCCGTTGTTTATAAACTTTTCACGATAACTAACCGTTTGTTGTGCTTGAAATAAGCTAGCATGAAATAGAAATTCATTTAGAATGCACTTTTAACGGTAATAATTAGACACATTATTGTGTTGTGTTGTTTTCAACTGCTAATTAACGCAAATGTTTATATTATGATGAGTACACGTTTCCTGAAGTGATAAATGATTTTAGAAATACTAATAATCAGATTCACCAGTTCTCGATAAGTGTTAGTTAACTTAACATATGGATTTTTTTTTATTACACTTGTTGTTACTCTTTCCATCACATACGTTACCATAAGTCATGAAACTGTCTCTTAATCTGTATGTTTATCAATTGCTTGGTTACTATTAAACGTATATCAAGTGTCTAATAAGTCGATGACTGTGTGTGAGTTGTCCAAAGAATTCGTCAACTGTTAAGTGACTGCATATTTCACTTTACATAATTCGATTCCTGCACAGCGAGTACAAATAAAAAATATTATTCTACGGTAATTGTATTACGCTTAAATACACAAAACATTCTATATTTAATTTTATGAAATAATTATCGTATCGTACCATCGTGTAAGTTATTCTGAGTGAATAAATAAAAATATTACAGCATTATTAATGTACCAATTAAAATATGTACTACTTTACAAGTCATTAACAATTAAATTGAAAGTACCTCAATGATTCCGATCATTGTTCATTATTAATATGTCCATGTTTAATACGACAATGATAATGTGATGTTTGCAATGTAATGTTTGTACTGAATTATAAATTAAAATTATGTTTTACTTGTTTTATTTCGTTGTCATTAAAACAGACAGTTTTATCGCATGCGTATTAACAAAATAAAACGAAAATGTATTGACAAATACATGAATAAGTATGTTCGTATGACACAGACATGAAATATTTGTTTTATATGGAATCAAATTGACGACATGACGAGTAGTTATAACGAAATCAACCATCTTAATCGCTACGCTACTGTCGTCGTGGAAATTGAAATACATTTCAATTTAAACATCCATCAAACATTTCTCATGTATGTTATAACATAACCGCATTTAGAATTTGCATTCGAAGCCTTTACCGCAACAACTATGCTTTTGAAAGCATTCGGGTACGCCCGCATAGAACGTCGCTCAAACTCGTAGCGCTCGTAGCACTCGTAGCATAGCCGTGGGCTACGGTTACGTATTTCGTAGCAGGATATATGTAGATCGTAGCATAGAATCCGTAGTAATGTTAGCTGACTGAAATAATAGTAACTTAGGTAGGTACTTTATTTTATTATTTTTATTGATTAATTTTAGAGACTTAAATACTTACGTGGTTTTACTAAAAATTATTTTTTCTTGGAGTTACGTTTAATTTGCTTATTAATTAATGCTTACTGCTATTCACAAGACCCGAGGATTTTAATCAGAAAACATTTTTCCAGTCGAGAAATCGAACCATGACCCACATTTGGTTACATGACTTATTACTAATACCAACCAAACCTAAACAATTGAGAACATTGTTGACAAACGTCGAACGCGGTGAAAATTGTAATAAAATTGAACATTCAGGAAAGCCATTTCATAAGAGGAAATCTTATTGAGATGTGGCGAACACCAGCCAATTTGAACCGACGACGGGGATGTTTGAGTATATTCAAATATTCTGAAGAGATTCACTGATTTTTGTGCGACTGGGTATGTGTATGGATACTTACCGGTGTAATTTTTTAAGTGTGAATGTGTAGCAATACTTTTTAGGAAGGATTACCGCGATAGAACATTAGTACCTCAATTTTGTTTGATGTGGTCGCAAGCTAGTTTAAAAAAAAGGTTTTATGTTATTATGTTTTTACCCTTACCTATATTTGGGAGGAGACTTTTGCCTTACAGTGGGAAATTAATAGGCAAAAAATTATAAAGATAGTTATTTTAGGAACAATCAAGAGAAATAATAAAACAGACAAGTAAGTTACAATACTCCATTGCATATTGTGCGTGGAGTTTTCAGGCGATAGAGGCATTTTTTAAACGAGAAGTTTGTTAAGTGAGGTTGTGAATGCGAGCTTATTAGCTTTGAGTAGGCATTCTAAATATATATACATATGTACATAATGTGGGTCTGAATGCATCTGTATGTTCGTGTATTTTTCTACAATCCTTAATGTAGTGCAACGTTGATTACTAAGTAATAAAAGTGGTAGAAACATTGTACACACGAATATTACATTCGAAAACTTTTACCACGTTAAGACTTCTTTCTCGTTTCTCGGAATTCTGTATTTTACAAGCTAGTTCATAGTTGCAATTCACACAGTACCTAGAAGTAGAGGTTTACTTAAATAACGTTCGTATTAATGTATTTGCAAGTGTAAATTTGTAGAGTATGTAGGTATAGATATCGGGGTATACAGACTGTAAATTACTATGATAGGTATGTATTTCATAGTGGTTATATATTCCATAGTGAGGTTGTCCAACCCAAGGCAAGAAACAACAAAACTTAACAAGAAACAATCCCAAATTTACGAATAGCTTCACTTACATATTGTAAAATCATTTAAAAAGCCAAAATTCTAAGTGTGCACCAGGATCTCACGTAAAAAGTGGCGTTCATTAATCTTTATCTAAAAGGGGGGCAACAAGGCTTGACTTAACGTGGTATACAATATTCTACAAATTTAATTGCATTTGTATTTATTGGTACTTCTCTTTTACAAAACAATATTTGGTCACGAATTTAGCCAACAGAGACTGTTTGGAGAGCAAATTCTAGCGATTCCCCACACGTGCATTTAGACTCTAATTGGCGTTATACACTTTATACAAGTTTGAGAACTTAATTGAAAAGTACTGGCTGAGCGTAAGCAAGTGGAGTAGAATCAGATATTGATTCAATATTTGCACAATAAAAAGCCATTTTTATTGTTACAGCTGTGCTGTTTGCTCCCAGTCTGGACGTTTTGAACTCGTTTGATAGGATATAGTGGCAAGAGTCGGCTAATTCTAATTGTTTAATGTAATATTGCCAAATTAAATGTTGTATTAGCGGGGTAAATATGTAAATGAGGCAAGGGAAGTTTGTAGTTATAAGTGACGTTTTTTGGTTTGCACCTACTCCTATGCGATTAAAAGGCATGATTTTATTTAGGAGTGTGCATTAATTCGAACATTTATATATAGCACTATAAATAAAACTAATAAAATTACTATGTATGAGCTGAATAGTTAATTGTCCTTGAAAAGTATTGCTTATATCTCGCGATCAAGAGTCAATTTATGTTTTAGTGGCAATAATTTTTTTTGAGACTATTTAGTACTTTTTATAACAATTTATTAACCACCAGACTAAAACAATTTATTACTGCTAATAAAAAAAACACGTACATACATAAAATTCTCGGTTTGGCAAAATTAAAAGCATAAATCGCGGGGTTTCATTCTAATTCTATTTTATTTAAGAAGATATCAATAGATATTCCTTCGTAAGTGATCCATATTTTATCCATCAATAGACGCGCTCCTGCTTCATGTAGCGGAAAATCCTGCGATGGCCCTTAAAACATGTCGTCGTTAACATTTTCTATCTCATTTCACTTAATATGTGACTATGAGTAACTGTTACTGCCCAATTGAATGGCCCTTGGTGATCAATTTTCAACTTTTGCGTTGCAAGACTAATATTGTACTGAATCTGATTTTGACTGTAGAGGTTTCGAGTTAAAATCGCAGGTGGGGCAAAAAATGTATTCCTGAGTAAGTATTTCTGTCACAAAATTCACAAAGAATTACCCGAAGTTTAGAAGTTGCGTCAGTTATTCGCACTTGCACTGGACTGACAGTGAGGGAATTTAGAGTGCACTTGTATATTGTGCCCGTAGTTGGTCACTAAATACAAAGACCTGCACAGTTCGCTGATTTTTATAAAACCGGCCACCGTAGTCGAATATCGGCCAGAAGGCATTTATTCACGTTATGTATGGTATTTTTAATTGCTGATAATAATCATGATGAAAATATATAAATGTTTTAATTATTGTGTCAATATTAACATTACAGCAAATTACAACTATTTCTGCTGCACTATAACTTCTTAAGATGCTTATGTGCCTAGATTTAAGTCCTCAGCCACACTTGCGTAGGAGTGAAGAATATGTCATATGGCTATCACTACTTTATCGGATAACCACCCTCGCAGCACTAGAGAAGTGTACCATAACTTATTAATTGTATTATTCGTAGTATTCTTACCTCCCTTAATTAACGACGTTAAATACTAAATAAATCCTCATCATATACTTCTTTCTTTCATTAATAGTCACCTTATTTCGGACAAATTATACCAGAAGTACCAGGCTCGCAGAAAGCACAAAGAGCTAACACATTTCCCTTGTAGAGGAGTAACAATAACTCATTATCGTTATCAATGCGTGGGCTCGAGACTAACCCACGCGTGTAAAACACAGATAGCCATTAATTAAGCCTGCCGAGGCGAACGCTGTCGTCAGCCGGCTAACCGTTAGTGGTTTGTAACCGGTTGACGAGTAACCTGAAAACCGATCACAAACCACTTGTGAACGTTTGAGGGTTGCTATAGAAAATATTGTTTGAGATATTGGTTATAAAATCTAGAAGAATATAGAGTTTTATGTGTGACTCTTTCTTTCTTAACGACAATTTTGAGTATTTTTTTTAACAAAAGTACTTTTTCTGTTCTACAATTGGGCCAGGATCGAATGACGGAGTCAGTGAGGGGGTTGTACAACGCTAAGAACGGGTTAGGGACTATGCAGTATTTCAAAGAAACAAAACATTGTATTTAAATCAGTCTTTCTTGTACGAATACAAATATTGAATTTCTGGTTCTTAAATGTAAAGATTTTAAGTTTATTAGTTTATTATTCTACCTTTAGAGATAACTAAATATCATATTTCTGTTACTGTCAGATGACATTGAGCATTATATCTCTGAATCGCAACTATCTCGTTTCTGTATGTTGTGCCAACAAACTCTAGCTGGCAGCCTTCCATACCTTTAGATATTTCTCGATCAGAGATAGCAAACGGAATAAAACTAAGAATCAGAAGTCACAAACACTGTTATTTAGAACGGAACCATTTGCTGACAATGTATAAAATAGGTATTGGAGTTGCGTTAAAATGAAAATGATATTCTTAACAAAATACATTGCTTTTTCCTTCAGCCCACTAACTTACATTATCACTGATAGTATGAACTCATATGAAGAAACAGGTTGGCTAGCATTTCTAGTTATGCCTAGCATTTCTGGTTAAACGTGTAATGTTTGATTGCAACAGATTACACTCCTAAAAATATTCAATGTGCTCATCAATGAAAGCCTGTGGAAAACGAAAAATAAAGTCATTTTTATAAAACTACGAAGTAAATAGAATTATCACAAAAAAGGGATTGCCATCTACATACATTTTCGTATCTTTTTCTAAGAATTTAACTTCTTATTGTCAAACACATTTCAATTTCAAAGCATTGAAAGAAAAACAAAAGCTGAAAGATAATGTATGTTATAACAATGTCTGCACTCTCGAAGTAATTTTAATATTTAAATGTAGAGACTACATATTACAGGAGCGAGTCTGTGGAATGCATTACGAGGTACAGTCAACACCAAATGTACTTAAACAAGTTCAGTATTTGTTCTGACTTTGTAAAGACAAATAAGAAGACTAGAGTTAAAAAGACATGGATGACTTGTTAGTACTGTTACTTTTCTAAGCATATCTAAGGCTATATGTACAATATGTACATGTAGTATATAGCCTAATTGAAGGAAAAATAGGTAATTTACTTTACAATTTACATAAACTCGTCTCCAAGTATGTATACGTTTGGAGTGTTAATTCTTTAAAATTGTCATAACTAACACATCCTCCTGCGACCATGACTTAACAGCTAAGGCCTTTTGCTAAACGATTTGTATCTTAATAGATAACAACCGGGACCGACTTTTTACGTGCCCTCCAGTCACGGAGACGCGCAGTTCAAATACCACTATGCGGTCACCCATCTATGGCATAACTGCGCCAGGTATAGCTCAACCCGCAGTTCGTTTACCGACCGGTGAGCGCAACTGGCTTTGGGCTCCTATTTAAAGAGATAAAAAAATTATCAGAAACTTTTATCACAGACTGTACATATATGTACATCTTATGTCATTATGTATGTCATAATATATTGAATTAACAATGTGATCTCGCACAATGTATTCGTATTTCTTTAATGATAATATTACATTAAGGTTTACAATACAACATCTGTATTATGTGAGATATTTCAATTGTAGTCGAATCTTTATATCAAATATTAACTGGTTAATGCAATATAATTTTATTCGAATTTTTGTAGCATTTCTATAAATTTTTTGATGCTTTATCTTTGTTATATTTATGTTTTAGTATTTATCTTTTGTATATAGTTCGATTTTAATTGAATGTACATGTAAATATTTATAATTATTTTGTATTATATTTATATTAATCTATACTAATATTATAAAGCTGAAGAGTTTGTTTGTTTGTTTGTTTGAACGCGCTAATCTCGGAAACTACTGGTCCGATTTGAAAAATTCTTTCAGTGTTAGATAGCCCATTTACCGAGGAAGGCTATAGGCTATATATCATCACGCTACGACCAATAGGAGCAGAGTAACAGTAAAAAATGTTACAAAAACGGGGAAAATTATGATTATCTTAAGTGACGCAAGCGAAGTTGCGCGGGTTAGCTAGTCATATATTAATTTTCTCGTTATAAATTCAAATATTTCAGGAACTTTCATGACTGTTCCTAACTAAACTAAACAGAATGATTGATGACGAAGGTTAGTAGTGCTTAACTCATTACTGTCCTACTGAGCTACAGGAATGAGAAATGTCCTCAGATCTTCCCCACGGAACAAGACGGGAACGTTTAAAATTTTTTTAGGTATGTAAGGTTTCCTTGCTATTTACAAATGAGAAACTAAGGTTACAAGTTATGATAGCTGTAAAGGACAGTTAAAATATGTGCAAGAGTGCAGTACGACCTGATGTGAATTACCAAGTAGCTATCTAGAGAATGTAACGATGCATCTTAGTGTAATGTATTACGGTAGAATTTATTTGTGACAGGCTGACTAGATCCAAGCGCGCGTAATTTGGGTCATGTACAATTTTTTTGCGGATATGATTTTTGAAAAATAAGTTACTCTATGTTTGAACCCAGTTTTTCAGCTATCCGAATTGTACATACTATGTCTCCATGCTTAATCATTGAAATTGTTTTGGTATTTTAGTCGTGACAGATAGGTCAGTAGACCTTTTAATTTCATATTTAAAATATTTATATGTATGAATAAGTACTATGGATTCCACTTCCATTTGGGTCTAATACTTATGTAGTAAGTACGTGTCTACGATTGACGTATGTATATTTAAAATGTCCTACGAAACATACACATCATCATCATGATAATCCTGTATAGAATGTTAAAAGCCCTAAATCTTAATCTATTTTCTGGTGGAAAAAGTAGTTTCTATTTACGAAACAAAGTAGAACAAAAAGCTTGAAAAAGTCTTAATGAAAAACCTCAAACAAATTACTAACGCGAACAAAAACCTTTGTCTCGGGGGTAATTATAAAATAACCTCATTTCATTCAATCTCTTGTAAAAGATTAGCAACTGTATAAACGTTCAAGCTTTTATAAGAAACTGTATTGTGCTCGCGGCGCTGGCGGGAGAAAAAACCATAGGTATATTTTAATTCTGTTTAATTTAAATGAGATAAAATGAATTCTCGGCCAGATAAAGCAGAGATTCAAAGAGTTATTAATTTATAAATGTGAATGTGTATTTGTTTCCTTGCTTTCCCTTATCATCCTTCCCTTGCAACTATTTGCAATGTTTGTCCTAAGTAATAAAGGCCGAGCCTGTAGTCATATACCGGGCACGTTATCAAATTCCGAGCTACTATTAGTTAGCGCAATGTTATGAATTGAAAGAGATCAAATTTGGTCAACATGAGAATCGAACCCAGAATCTTAGAATCAGCAGTCGTATACGCTACCGATCGGCCCACAGAAGCCGAGTGAGATCTCTTAAAAATCTAGATATTTAACATAACAGTTATTCAAATCATTATCTTCAACATTTAAAGTCGAGGTATTCAAAAGGTAATACGCAAAACTCCAATAAAGGTTGTTCAACATGTCGTCAACGTAAGTAAGTTGTCCATTAACATGATTAGTGATCCGAGGACTCAACGTAATGATGTCTTTGTGCCGACACTTGAATAACTCACACAATCACTGGGTGGCTCAGGCTTTTGTTGTACAGTCAATAGAAGTGGGCTCTTTTAATGCTGTATTAATTAGACTCTGCAATAGTAGTCGTAGATTTGAATGAGCAATGAATAAGGTTAATTAACTACAAGATGACCTAGTGAAGTGATTCATATTAAACCGAGTAAATTAATAAGGTAATTCGAATGTTTGTTTTCGTTTTTCCTTTTTTTCTCATTTTAGGGGGGTTTAAGCGCGACTGAAAATAAAAGGATTAGGGTACCTTATTTGTTTACCGGACATTTGCAAAAATGCTGGTCTAGAAGTATAAAATACACCCTCGATTTGCCATTACGATGTTAGTTCCAGGAGCAAGCTTATACCGGGTACGTTACTTAACTCCTAGCAACTATCGAGAATCGTCTAATGTACTTATTTCTTGTATATTACGTAAATGGCAAGATATTAGTTACTAACTTATTTCTGCACTACTTTCCGGAAAACAAAGGTGGAGTTATAAATAAATAACAAGTTTATAACTAAAGAAATTACATAAAAAATCACTAACTAAATAATATTTGTTTCGGCTTTTCTAATAATTGTTTGATTCGTCATAAGAACCACTTCTGTTTATTTTATCAGAAACTTTGTGCGTAGGTTGATTTGATTTAGTAAGGCCGAACTTCGTCAATAATAAATAATAATAAAGTTATACAAAAGTGAAATATCTATAGGTAATAAACTGTTATTTATTGTTTTACGAGAATACATAACGCATATTTCTGTAGCAATGGAAGAATTCTGCCCTTCGTATACAGCTTGACGACGCGTTCCCGCAACTTAATCGTTGAGTATCGTAAATATAATACCAGTATCGGAGATAGGAAAAAGTTGCAAGTTTAAACAACAACCGTAATCACTTATGTTTTGGTTTCACTACTACTGGAAAAGCATCATATAGAATTTTGACATTTGTTTTCTTGCATTTGCTGTCACTTTACCTAGCAGATATTTATCATATAGTCATTTATCAGATAGATATCTGACATCCTGACTTTGACTTTGTCTACGTATAGGGTTTTTATTAAACTTCACAACTTAACAGTTACACTATTAGCACGATAGGCACTATAGTATTCAAGTTTTCAACAAAGATCGTGTCACTTCGGCTATCTCCGCCGCACATCGGGATTCAGCGGGCAGTCTCAACAAAACGTAGAAAAAAATCCGTTAATCGGTGTGAAAGGTCAAAGCAAAGGACTTGTTGCACTTTTTTCTACTCCACAGTTCATTTCTTTTTTACTAGCTACAGTTTTACTCGTTCGGGATAATGGACTTATGAATATCGTGAATGAGTACGACTTTTCTCTTTTACAATCTTTGTGAAATTACTTTTTAGAGAGAGATGCGACTTACACTATGTGGTTTTATGGAGGAGAGAAAACTGATAGTTTTATTTGGGTAATGTTTTTAAAGCAAATATTAGCTACAACTTATAATCAGAACTAGATTTAGATTTTTGGAGATTAACAAACATACAAATCATAAACAAAATGTAGGTATATCTTAAACTATCCAACTAAATCTATGGATAAGAATAATATTGGTGTATTTATGTTGTAATTTGGAGTTAAACTCATGTTCTGCTTTTACAACAAAAGGACTATCATTATCAATATACAGTGCTGTCTGTATTTATAGGTGCTCCAACACAGCATATATAACGTTAGAAATTGACTTATAAAATTTGTTTTTAAACCAATTTTGTTTTAAAATTTTATTAAAATTATTTTGTTAGCGTGTTACACAATGTTGTATAACGTTATATAAATGCTGTGTGAGAGCATCACATTATGTTAGCTATGCAACATAATTCCAAAATTCTATAATATAATATAATTTATCTCTTTCACCATAACCTCCAGCAATATACAATCTCCAAAACCCCTTACAACATATAGCTGCCATTCATTTCTCATTACATAACGGACACTCATATATTTATCATGATAGTCCTGACCCATAACAAATAGATACAAATGATTCAAGGATCCCCTGACGTCGCAATATTGGCCTCTTAATTACAATTAGGGGTTCGCAATATATTTCGAGAAGGCTCCAGTACCGTATGAGGAAATAAAGATGAACTCATTGAGTGTTTACTACTTATGGGAGCCGTGATTGCGAGGGTTTCCTTATGAGATACGTTTTGTGGGTACGAAGTAAGATAGATGAGAAGTGAAGACTTTATGTGGTTATTAGATTCTACCCGCGAAATTACCCGCGTGAAAAGATTTTTAGAGCGAAAAGTACCCTCCTAGTCAATTCGTGTTATAAACTATATTTATAGCAGTAGTACTGTGAAAGCTATTGTTCTTTGTTCTCTACAACTCCGTATCAGTTTTTTAAAGCGGTACCTATATAGACACAAAAAACTTGATCAATTAAACATTGAATTAAATCTGTAACAAATAGATCACCTTTGAGAAGATTTTTCCAACAGAAAGCTGAATTGTAAAGAGTAGCTCCACTACGAAAAAAACATTCTGATCAGGGTTACTGCTCAACTTAAATTGAGCTTAATTTTTAACAGTTTTCTTGAGCAGCGGGTCATGAATGTAAAAAACATCTACTAAAGTATAAGCATGCTAGGAGAAGCCTTTGACCTTTAGACACTAAGAAGGCAGTAAAATGGCAAGGGTTTGATGTCAGGCGCGGTAATGTTCAACGCGGGACAAACAATCACGATGCATTAACTTTTATAACCGAGTCACTGCCTACATATCGTTTTGATAAAGACTTTTTGTTGGATTTTGTTTCTAGAAACTATCATTGTATGTAGTAGTGCAGAATACATAATGTTGAACGAATTCTTAGGTTTTAAAATGGAGAAATCAACATTAAACTCAAAGGTGTAGAGAGTTTTAAACATATTTTCTTGGCATCTTCTCTTTATGTCGGAGAAAAGTCCAAAAGTGAAGAAAACTATGTTAGCTCGATGAACCAGCTGCTGTACAAGATTATTCTATGCTTCCGTAAACATAATGTTACGTAAGTATGTATCTATGTATGTATGTGACGTGTTCAAGTGAAAACTAGGAACATAATCAATTCAGGTCAAATTTGTCAGGGCTGTATGTTACTGGAGCAAGGGATAGTTTGCGAAAAATCATAACTTTCCATCACGCCTTGCCGTAATCGGGTGAAAAAATAAGTTACCTTCTCCGTGACCTATAAAACGGTCTACCGAACAAATCGGTAACAGGTAATATGATATTTTCTACGAAATTGAATAATACCTGCTACGAAAACCCTTTCCTTATATCACGAGTCGGTAATCGGGTCAAAACTATAAAACCCGCCATTTACTCCGGATTCTGGAACATTCTTATACATCGTTCAAAGAAAAATATAGAAGCGGTTTATCAAAATCCTTGACTACTAAGGGACTAGTGAAATGAGGTCGATCTATGACCGCCACAGGAACGTAAACACTACGCGTAATATAATTCCCTCTTTATTTTATCTAAGGTTCAAATACGAGTACGTTTAGTTGTAACGGGTGCAACAAACAAGTAGCAAGTACAAAATCAATGTGTTTGATTACAGGATCAATTATCTAATTTATTATATTCCAAAATCTACAAAGAACTAATTAAAAACATTGCTAAGACTGCATCTGAATATAAGTGGTTTTTCATTGCTTGCTTCTATTGAGGACACTTTTTTATATAACAACGTCAAACCCCTTAACGTAATTATCCAAAGCATGAAAGCATTCAAAATAATTGTTCGTCAAACGCAGGGTAGAGCATTCGCCCGAACATTACAAATAAATGCTCCAATGTGTGTTCACCTTTTGGGTAAAGTACCCAAATTACGGTTCTTCTCGAAATTTTCACAAGCTCACTTAAAATTTTTGCGGCTTTAATTTTGATGAAGAAATCCGGACAGTTTTATTGGTAAAAGTTTTTGGTTTAGAGGAGTTCTTTTATGAGAGGTCACTGCTGTTCAAACGAGAATGTCATTTAAACGTTTTCATTAAGGAATCTTCCCCTCTCTGATATTCTTAGACGATGAGTATTAATGCCCGTACCTTTCGTGCGATGATTAGTAAGTAAGCTAGCTACGTTTTGGCTTGTGCTATTATTTCCATAATCTGTTGGACTCAGGTTTTTATTAACCAATAAGGTAAAATCAACAAATAAAATCTATTTACTGTAGAATTTTACAAAAATATCTTTGTACACAGACAGCACATGAGTTTGACGGAAAATCAAGTCGAATCCACACGTTGTTATTACAGATGTAGATTCAAAACCTAAATAGAAAACGAAAAATATTCGGATACTCAGTAACCTAAAAGCTGTTTTAAATGGGTTAACTTTGGTTTGTATACAGATAGTTTACTTCAATAACCCAGAACACATTTTTATTAAAGCGCGGTCGATATTCCGGGTTAAGGGGATAAGCTAGTGAGATATAAAATAATAAAATAATATTACATCTCAACGTAATATTCTACGTGTAAATTTAACGCGTACTTCCTGCAATTATTCCATGTTATTGTATAATTCTGGCGAGGAAAACGCAGTAAACCATTTTATTACCGCGCACTGAGTTAATACCTATTGTCAATATATTACCACTTAGATATTACTCGTATTATCTCCTATAGCACGCTATAGTCATGTTTAAGGACTCATTCACGTTTAGCGTAAGGTTTTGCGATTCTTGGTGTTCGACACAATGCATACAATTATATAAATGTGTAACTATGATTGTATTTGATAATCAGGGCTCATAAGATGCATGAAGCATAGGGATAGGCTACATCATAGATCTAGACTCGAACCTAATAACCAAGTTCTGCGCCTTTCATACACTAGATACCGAAACTTTTTTGTAAATCTCCTGCGTAAACTTAAACTACAGTATGAAAACCAAGAGCTAAATAATAACCGTAAAAATCCTAAAAAACTTTGGCAGTCCATCAAACAATTTTGCAATTTTTCTTCTTTTAATAAGGAACCAACTGAGCTGCTGCCTGACTATAATACCGTACAATCGTCTCTAGATCTCTGTAATGATCATTTCTCCACGGTAGGTCCTCGGCTTGCAAACACTATTTTAACTAAAATGAATACTACAGAAAATGAACTTGCTAATTTAGTTAAACCCAACAACGTTGCCGCAGACTCTCTTTTTATGACACCTACAGACCACGATGAAGTGCAATAACAATTGATGTCCGGATTACAAAACGAAAAAGCCCCCGGTATTGATGGCCTAACCAACTCCCTAGTTAAATATATCAAAGAAGCTGTTGTCATTCCACTCACTCACATATTTAATCAAAGCCTATCTACTGGTACATTTCCTAAGACTTGGAAAGTAGCGTCAGTTATTCCAGTACATAAAAGTGGCCCTAAAAACTCCATCGGCAATTATAGGCCGATATCATTGTTAAACGTTTTCTCAAAAATGCTAGAGAAACTAGTTAATAAAAGACTGAATAATTTCTTAGCTTCCCGAAATCTAATATCGCCTCGACAATTCGGCTTCCAAAAAGAAAAATGCACTGAAGATGCGGTATCCCTTTTGACATCAATAGTAGCCTCCAATCTCGATAATAAGCAGTGCTGTGTAGGTGTGTTTCTTGATTTAGCGAAGGCGTTCGATACAGTCTCCGTTCCGATACTTCTTAAAAAACTCAATAACGTGGGAGTGAGAGGTGTCGCCTCTAATTGGTTTAAAAGTTATCTCACAGAACGGAGTCAGTGCGTGAAGATAGGTAAGTCTCTGAGTAGTCCAAAATTTCTGACATTTGGTGTCCCACAGGGCAGTATTTTGGGTCCAACGTTATTTACAATCTACCTCAACGACATTCATGACGTTCCAATGGAAAAGGCCGAAATAGTCTGCTACGCTGATGACACAGCAATAGTTTTTAATGGAAATACTTGGACAGAAACTCTTTCGCGTGCAGAACTTGGATTGGCAAAGATCTATGAATGGCTGGAAAATAATCTACTGACGCTAAACACTAGTAAGACCGAATACATCTGTTTTCATAAGACAGATGTTTCTTCCCCCTCTGATACTCTTATCAAAATTCATGTGTGCAATGACAGCATCTGCAACTGTGAACCTTTAAAAAGGAAAACTGTCGTAAAATATCTGGGCGTATTTGTAGATGAGAAACTAACGTTTAAAAAACACATCGAGACCCTATCAGCACGCGTTAGAAAGGTGATTGGAATTTTTAAGCATCTCAGAAATATTGCAGACACAAAAACTCTCAAAATGGTGTATTTTGCCATATGTCAATCTATTTTGACTTATTGCATCACATGTTGGGGTGGAGCTGCCAAGTCCTTGCTCATTCTAGTAGAAAAAGCGCAAAGGTCTGTTCTTAAAGTGATTTTTAAAAAATCGTTTCGGTATCCTACAACTCTAGTATATGCTGACAGCAACGTACTCAGTGTTAGACAATTATACATCCTCAAGATGTCAACCTTAGTACACAAAATTGTTCTAGTCTCAAATCAGTACCAAGAGTTAATCAACCGAAGAATGTTCCGTCTCCCAAAACCAGCAGTTAAAACAGTGTTTGCTCGGCGCTTTGGACAATTTGCTAAAGTCCATGTTTATAATACGGTTCTCAAACACTGCAATATCAAAGAAAAGTCTTTGCGTGTGGCCAAAACTATTATATCAAAATGGTTAACCACAATGACATACAATAGTACTGAAGAAATTCTAAAAATACAAATTTGATATTCATAAATGAGCATAATAATATGGTCACTAAACATATAATATAATTGAATTAATGATTTATTTACCTATATTTTATGTATATACTCATATTTACGTATATAAACATACATACATACATACACATACATATATATACAATATTAATTATATTAAGTGGACATACATAATGATATAAATAAGTTTAAAACTACCTAAAACTGATCTCACTACACTTAGCTCATAAATTATAACTTTGTCTTTGGGATTTAAATTTTATTTAGCTTTAAGTATTTTAATATTTTTAAGAAATGCGATATAATTTTGTTAATTGTTATATTTGAATAATTTGTAACTACATTTATAGTCTAAGCGTGAAATTGTAAAACTGAACGACTGAAACCATGTTTTTGTAAATCGTAGACGGTCTTCTCGACACAGGCATGCCTAGTGAGAAGACCACCAGATATTGTTCCTACCGTTAAGAATGTATCAGCTTTAGATATAGAAATAATGTGAAGTGTTTATTTTAGAAACTTGTATTTGTCTATTGCTGCAATAAATATTTTTTCATTTTTTTTTTTTTCATTTTTTCATTTCACTTTCACTTATAAACTATAATGGTTTATCCTGGTTCATCCCGTTTAAACGAGATTTTTCTTAACAACACAAACATTTTAGTTAAATTGCATCCCATTGTTTTACCAAAAAAACTGATTCTAAATAAAAAAAACAATTATTTTTCGCGTTCAATCCGTTCGTAGTTAATAATGAGTTCCATCATTCAGGCTTCGGCTACAATAATTTAAAAGAGGTAAGGTACTTTAAACTGAACTTAATTATACACTTTAGTTCGAAGTCATTTGCCAAAGTGATTTGATTTGACTGAGTGAGTTGATTTGACTGAGTGATTTGAATTTACCTGGTGAAGTGAAATTGAATCGTGGAATCACTTGCTATCATTTGGTTCGACTGTACATTCAAATTAGGTCAGAGGCGAGGTGAGGACGAATGCAATGAACCCGAACAATTGGGACAATTGTCATCTCCTAATTGAGAAACTATAGGAACTAACGCAGGTATATAAAGGTACCATGCATTATTTTCCTGACTAAATGATCTGTGAAGTGGCTCTTCTCAAAAATATTTGTATTGAACTTAGCATTAAACAAAGTATGACTTAAGAAAAATGAGAACTTAGAGCGACAATTAATGTCAACTTAATTATCTATCTGTGAATTCTTAGTCTATTCATACCTTGCTAATATATCTGATAAAGGATAATTCACTATCTACAGAATTTCTATAAAACAAAGTCGTCTCGCAGCGTCTGTCTATCTAGCTAAACTCAGAATATACGTTATTCATGCGGTTTTCTATCCACAGTGATTGCCGAGAAAGATTTTAGTGTATAATTTGTTAAGGTGGTATGTTAAATAACTGTTTAACTCAGGCGCGGCGTTAACAGGCGACTACTCTAATATAGAAGATTATTTAATATGAATAATACTTTTTACTTCAACCGTCAGTAAAAACACGTTGTAACATAACATTAAAAATAAATTGCACAAAAAATGTTATAAAATAAACAGTAATGTAATGTATATCAGTTGGTAGCTGGCGGCGTGTTATTTTTTATCAGCCGCTGTTGGTTTTCACTCTGCTGAAAATACAATGACCCGAACACCAGATATCGGAATATGTTTATAAGGAACTATAGATGCTGAACAGTTTCAGTCGCGCTGAAAAAAATATGTTTGTTAGGTACTTTTGTGTAAAAAATATTGTGTGATGTAAAATTTTCGTATTTTCTCGACAATGACGCGTTTGTCGTCGTCGTTATCGGATAAAAAAATTCGAACGCAAAATTTAATAATCTTCAAATAACTAAACTAAATAAAACAAATTTTAAATCAACTAATTTTTGTTCAATATTATTTCATTCGCGAAATAAGTACTTACTAACATGCAAAGTTTTTGAAATCATATAAAATAAAAACGAGGAATTGCACAGAAGTAATGATTTCAATTAACATCTCAATAATACGTTACAAGTAATAATGTACCTGTAGCATAAAACTACTACAACTTCATAACACTACAGTCAACAGCCAAAAACATATCCACCAAAAATCCGCGGAAAAAATACACCCAAAATAGCACTCGATAAACTGTCGATAGCTTTTACACTTTCCCCGGTATTTTCGCAAAAAATCCTCCGTTACGTAGTGGATTGGACGTTTACTGTTCCTAGGGGGGCAAATAGGAAGTTCGTGCGTTCCATCCACGCTTTGATTATACCATTGGGACATTACGTTCATGCGATACCCTGTGTACTCTCAGCGATATTTATGAACCAAGTTGGGAAAATATGATACGAGCGTTTTTATTTCGTGTGAGTTTATTATTACTGTTATTATTGTTGATGGTTTTGTTTTATTTGTGTTCTGATTTGCGTGTTTTATACTATGATAATCTGATTGACAAATGAATATGGATGATTTAGGTTTTTATTAAAGGCATAGTTTAAGCATGACAATCTGAAATGTATCTATTTGTTGTAGGCAAAATCAACAAATATAATATTAAATCGTAAAATAACTATATAACTAAATACTTATTTAAAACATGGAGCAAAATACCATTTTAATACGGATAAAACACTCTCAGCCAAAAACTTAGTTCAACAATTTTCCTCTAACAGTACATCAAACGACTAGAATTAGACTTCAGTCCACGTTCATAACAAAGTTGTCTGCATACAATTATCATCTCTATCACGTACACACAAAGGTTTATATTCCTATGTACATTATGTCTACGTTGTTAGAACACGATTTGTCTAGTCGTATGTTTCTGGAAGACTGATGTAGTGCCCTAAAGGAGGCTGGTGTTTAAGCGCAATGCGTATTTTACAAGGGATGAAATTTCGTAATGTAGCACGAACTAGGAAAGGAAGGAATTACTATGAGTTGTGGTAGAGAAAGATTTACTTTTGTGTTTTAACATAAAAGGTTAATTTACTATAGCTTTTAAAATTATTAAACAGGAAATAACTCGAGGATAAGTATTTGTGTACTTTCATTAATTAATGCATGAATGATCCAACCTGTCGGGGCAACTCGTAAGGCAAAAGATAAATTACGTTTATACGCGTAAAATAAAATAAAAAGTATACATTTAATTAGACCACTATTACCCCTACGTGTCTTACTGTCTCCCCAACGAAGGAATGACTGCTTCAAGGCTTGCTTAACCTGCTAATCGATTACACGCCAGTAAGCGCAACGGGCCATGAGCATCACAAAAATGAAAAATGTCATGTAAAAATATCCAAGCGTCCTTAAAAATCGCGTCATCTAAGCATGTCAAAGATTAATTCAAGATAACGACACGTAATCTCCGTCACGTGCCTGTAACCTCTCAAAATATACGGGGCCCTTACTTTATGACGTCACATCGCGATGGGACAAGATAACGCCAATTTGAAATATTTGAAAATTTTGCATCAAATTTTTTAAGCAAAAATTTTTCGTCGAAATTTAATCAAAAAGTCACTCTTTAAACCAACAGCTATTCGGTTGTTCAGTAACATACATCTTGTTTAGTGCCAGGAATGACCATATATGACCGGTCGCATAAATCTGCATAGCAAGTTCTACCTCAATCCAAATAGTTGATTATCATTGAGCTGAGTCTTACAGGTTGTAAGTCAATATAACTGGAACAGCAAATACCCTATTGGAAAAGAAGAACAAAATTATAATAGAAAATTAAAATATCTTAGAACCTAATTTCATATAACGAAGTAAGTACTCCACCGCGTGTCGTGGTTTGTGGATGATGAACTCAAAATGTAATTAAAATGCGTTTTTCAGACAACAAAAATACCCAGTTATTTTATTGCAGCCAACGAAAAAATATAGCGCTTTGTCCACTAGTTACTGATAAACTGTAGGTCATCTAAAAGTGACTTACAAACACTAAACACACAACAAACAAAACTAAACAAAATTATAGTTTACGAAGCAGCTGGCGAGTGTTGTTAGTAATGACATCTGGCGGACCATTCATCAAATTAACTCCTAAACGTCCAGTGCCCACAACTTGTTCGTGTTTAGTAAATAAACTGTTGCCGTTTTAGCCTCGTGGGAGCTTTTAGGATGACTGAATGGAAAATGATACTTGGAAATGGTAATAGTCAAATAATGCACGTGTTGTGTTAATAGAGTGATTCAACAAACTGTGCAGTTGATCGGAAATCAGTCCTGGACTGGAAAAAATGAAGCGGAAATGATTAAGGTATACCAGTAAAGTTTGTGCACCTGAAAGCCCCTAAACTGAAAATCAAAAAGAAACATTCAAAGTTTTTGTTAGCCTTGAAACGTTAACGCAAAAGCATAACAATAATGAGTGTTATAATACAATTAGGTAACTACACTGAAAAACTACATTGAAAATTGCAACAAATCGAACAAAAAGATAATCTTAAGACTCTAACTACAATAAACATAATTTTAAAAGAAAAAAGGAAAATATCGTTGAAAACTAATTTAGCTGTAACACAAAGTAACCACGTACCGTCATCATCGATCTTGTGACGAGCTCTTGTGACGTGGAGACTATTAATTGTCCCTAAACTGTCGTTTGACAAGTTCGACGTTTTAAAAGAAAACGTTTTGGAACGTGTTATTGAAATTTTCAGTAAGAGACAAGTTGCCTGTTTAAAATATAGTAATTTTGGTGAGAGTTTTGCTAGGAGATAATAAATGAGTCCGTTTTCTAATTTGGAAGAGCATGGCTGCATATTTATTTATGCTCTTAGCAATGCAATAGGTATATAAGAAAACTGATTAAGTGCGAGTTGAACCCGCATATGTCCATACCATTATTTACAAAAACGACAAAATAATAGTATTTGTTGTTATAGCGACAACCGAAATACATCTGTTAAAAATAAAAGTTCGTCTAGCAATCACGGTTTATGAGAATCAGTCTGGTGATAGGCAGATAGAAAACAAAGTCTCAGTAATAGGGTTCCGATTTTACTAATCTACTAAGATATAAAAATGTTTCAATGGTTGGTTGACTAATAATGACAGTCGCTTCATGTAAAATACTGATATCCAGTTACGTCCCGTGATACTGGAAGCCAACATAGTTGGATAAAAGGCTAGGCTGATTGGTTGACTAATAAAAGCGCTCATTATCCTCTTACCACCAAACCAAACAATGTTCCAATTATATGAATCAGTGTGTATCAATGCAAGCCACGTGTTAACAGCTAAACTATTGGGAACGTGAGATATAAAACAGGATTGTTATTGTTGGCAGCCGAATAGTAAGGGCTCTCACACGAACACACATATGGAAACTGAATGAGTCAGCAGGGAATGCGCTACTTGCAACACTATTAGTAGTTTTAGTTTGTACACTGATGGTTATATAATTTTGTTTAATCTTCCTGAACGTCTCTATGTTCCAATTGCTTTACTGACATAAAAGCTACTCCTTACAGTAGTAAGTAAATAATGGTATTGTGAAACTAAACTTACTATAAAAAACAGGCAACAACGTAAAGTCATAACTACGCTACTTCTAACACGGCAAGTTGCCTTAGTATTATACTAGACTTATTTTTATTCAAAATATCACATACACACTTAAAATCACCTATTCCTACCACAAACGTAGTCAGAGACCAGCGAACTCTACTTCCTACGATCCTAACAATTTTATTTTGCTTCATTTACATCCACACATCTTTTTATGCAGGAAGATAATGTACTTGTATTACTAGCTCTACAGTTCAGTATATGTGAATACTTCCTAACAATATTTAGTACTACATTCAAACAAAAACAATGTACAATCTCAAGGACTTAGTTTGCAATATATTTACATTATTACAGGAACTGCAGTCCAACTAATTAGTTTATATACCAAACTATGAAAATAAACGGCTCACTAATAAAGTGTTAATCTTAATTATTGCTTGTTAGTTAGTTTGAATTTGTACGACTTTCGCATTGAGATTTTTCTTTATTTTACTTCTAATTAGAGAACTTTTTAGTTTCAAACGATAATCCATACTAATATTATAAATGCGAAAGTAACTCTGTCTGTCTGTCTGTCTGTCTGTCTGTCTGTCTGTCTGCTACTCAATCACGCCTAAACTACTGAACCAATTTGCATGAAATTTGGTATGGAGATATTTTAATACCCGAGAAAGGACATATGCTACTTTTTACCCCGGGAAAATTCAGGTGGCGAACGGAGTCGCGAGTAATCAATATTATAATGACAATTGAATTACCAAAATTCCGTTGTCATGGCAACTGTTTAAATGGCGGATATGCCTTAGCGCGACTTCGTTATATTAAGAGATATAAATAATTTTGAGAAAATTTTTCGTGAAAAAAAAAGCATATTTTATATCATCACGCTACGACCAATAGGAGCAGAGTAACAGTAAAAAGTGTTACAAAAACGTGAAAAATTCTGACCCATTCTCTCTTATGTGACGCAAGCGAAGTTGCGCGGGTCAGCTAGTTAATAATAAACATGAGTTAGCTGAGTTCGCTGCTTATTTGTTAGGAAACTCTTTATAAATAGAGAAAATTGTACACTCGTACAAATTGCTAAATAGAGTCGTAGTAATAGAAGTTACTTTATTTTTCTAACAGGTATATTTTATAATTTTGCTATTAACAATATTAGTCCCATGTAATAAACTGCGAGCCTATTGCCATATACCGGGCATGTCTTGAAACTCTAAGCTACTATTATGTAATGTTCTAATTTAGTTAATTTACATACATTACAAGAGGCTAATAACTTTGCCCGACTCGGGAATCGAACCCAGACCACAAAAACAGTAATTTCTTAATCTATTTCGTATGTCTTATATTATACTAGCCGACCCGCGCAACTTCGCTTGCGTCACGTAAGAGAGAATGCGTCATAATTTTCTCCGTTTTTGTAACATTTTTCGTTACTACTCCGCTCCTAATGGTCGTAGCGTAATGATATATAGCCTATAACCTTCTTCAATGAATGGGCTATCTAACGGTGAAAGAATTTTTCAAATCGGACCAGTAGTTCCTGAGATTAGCGCGTTCAAACAAACAAACAAACAAACAAACAAACAAACAAACTCTTCATCTTTATAATATTAGTATAGATGAACGCTGTTGTTTTTATCTACAGTAAGAAAAACACTTTTCTAGTTTTATTGACTCGTTTGCGCTTAGTCTCATAGTTTTAAAGCCAGTAGTGATCGTTGAGGATATATTTTTAACATTAATTGCCTGTAGGATTAAACGGTGTGTGTGGTCGTATACTTTTATAGATGTCGTAACTCTGTGCTGTAAGAAAGATTGGCGGGATTATGTCTGTGCTATTAATTGCTGTGTTAATAAAAATATACAATCATAGACTCATATCAGCATAACAAAATTAACGAGAAGATAAAGACTTTTTTCACATGGCTATTTCAATCGTTTATACGAATCTACATTCGGTTTCCAATATTGGATGTGTGTATTTATATACTAACATACGTATGTAATGTCTTGCGTGTTTTAAGCCTTCCATAGGCTAATATGCATCTATGTAGATTTTTTTAAAACAGTTCCTAAAAGTGTATAGTAGTAAATTTTTAACATTAGTAGTTCTAATTCATTGTAAAGAAAATTAAACAAGAATATTTAAATATTTTATTTTACAGAACGATGAATGAATACAGTGGTGTACTATGAAAACATACTCCATATTACTCACTGGATAAGTATATAGACGAAAAGTAAATATCATGAATATTAAAACACTGAATAAACCATTAATATACGCTCCAAATATTCCACTTAGCTTTGAAAGTAACGCCAAATAAAATATTTCAAATCTCTGTTTTTACGAACCAACGGTCTTATAAAACATGTTTAATACGGCTATGTAAATTATAGAGCTGTAATTATTGTTAAAAATGCTAGCGGAATTCAGATATGCTTTATTTTTAAACGCGAAATATAAGACCGTGATAATATGGAAATTAAAATGTTTATTTTTCATACAAAAATATAAAAACTTTAGGAAATATTGTATTTTTTTGGACATAATGTTTGTTTTACAGTTGGTTTTCCCTGTTGTGATTAAGTAAATATAGTCCTTGTTCAATCTTGAGGGAATAATGCCGGCTTATTTATATGATTATGTGTTGAGTTTTTCAAGGAATTGTTTGAGAGACTTTTTGCAACGAGACAATGAAGCTATTAGGTTTTTATGTTTTATGTACTTTAGGGATCTTTAGGGATAAAGTCCTGTTAACGCCTTATAACTCGATTTTTAGGCTTCATAGTTAATACAGTTATGAGTTCAAATTTTATTTAATTTAGATTTCGCAACCCTAAATTACTCTCCCATGTTATTAGTTAAACTTGAAATGTACATACGTACGTAGTCGCATGATTATCTGAGTCATTCTATTATCCAAGGAAATTTACCTTAATCCAAGGACCGGACAAGAAAAACAGAAATATTAAAACAAAATTCTAAACATGACGACTTTTTCAGTAACTTTTAAGACCTAAAATATACATAGAACGTTGGACTTGTACTAGAAAAAGGTTCATCCATCAACCTACATTCAGAATTTAAAAAGAAAAGTGTAATTTTGACTTGGATGGTTGAAACTAGAGATATGAGCTAAAGCTAGCCAGTGTTATAACAAAAAGCGAATAGAGCTGACCCACCGTTGAACAATAACGACTTTTATAGAACGTACAGTTTGAGACAAAATGCATTGAAAGGCGCAAAGAAAAAGAAAGAAAAACCAGAGTGGTCTAATAACAAAATATTATTTTATCTTTTAAAGTCGCCTCTTTTCTTTTTTCCGAAATTTACTACCCTACCAAACTCAAACTTTGTGCCAATATGTAAAAAAAAGTATCACATACCTACAAATATATTACACTAGCTGACTCGCGCAACTTCGCTTGCGTCACATAAGAGAGATTGGGTCAATTTTTTCCCCGTTTTTGTAACATTTTTGACTGGTACTCTGCTCCTATTGGTTGTAGCGTGATGATATATAGCCTATAGCCTTCCTCGATAAATGGGCTATCTAACACTGAAAGATTTTTTCAAATCGGACCAGTAGTTCCTGAGATTAGCGCGTTCAAACAAACAAACTCTTCAGCTTTATAATATTAGTATAGATGTGAAGGTAGCACTACATAATAAAAAAATACATTTAATCAAAATTTATACTTGTAACCATATTTCAATCGTGTTGAAAAATACGAATGTATACGAGACAAATACCTACAAGAAATCTTACAGAAAACTTAGGTATTATGCTTTTTGTAGTTATGTATCGAGCCTCGAAGCTTCACTACTTGACAGCTAGTCTTTTGTCGGCGACTGTATTTAAGTTGAACCTTGTCACTGCTTTGTTCTAGACGAGCATTGTGTAACAATAGTGTGAGAACAATGAAGAAATACTCGCCTTCACTGACGAACAAATTAAACGACGGAATCTGTTTGTTTGTTGTTTTGTGTTTAAACCTTTATCACTGTTAAGTTTGTTGTTTGGTAATAAAGTCATATTTGATTTTGTTTTTTCTTATTTCTAATTCTAATTACAGTCTAAAATGTAGCTATGTTGAATGTTTGAGGGTCGTTCAGGACCTATGCTGTTTCGAATAGATCGTATAAAAAGTGCAATATCTTTACACACATATAATAACATTTGTGCAAAAGTATTTTAGTCTCCATCACTATTACATGAATTTTAGCATTCATAATTTAGTTTTTTTAAATGAAGACATTTGACCCGGGCAACGTTGTCTCGGCCAAGTTTTGTAATAGTATGAAATAAATGGTAAATTACAATCCAATGAAAAACTCTCATTTTCTGTATTCCTTATAATTTCACATTTATCTTTCCTACCTTTTTTTTCCGACAGGAAAATGCATTACTGCATGTCCCGCTCCAGGGAGGTAGCGGGGGTCTGTCGGGCTCTCCCGCCGGCTAGGCGTTCCGGCTTTTAAATTTGGGCATAGCGACTAAAAACCTGACGATGTTCCTTCAACAGTCACCATAAAGTGGTCAGAACGCGGTACCTCCAATTGGATACTCCGCGTCCCAGCCACCTATCTTTGCTACCTACAAAATATCAAGTAAACAAATAGCTATCTTCAAAATACGCAAAATTAATCACCAAAACCATAACAAGATTACACCCAATAACATGAGCCCAATCAATTCAAACCCCGCATCTCAGTTACGGCATATAAATGAAGACATTTGACCCGGGTAACGTTGTCTCGGCCAAGTTTTCCGGGTCGCCGGCCAATGATCACGGCTCGAATGTACCTTATCAAGTGTGAAGGTAAATTTGATCCGTCAAGATCGAAGGTGTTAGGCGTAATTAATTTTACGGTTGCTGTTTGCGGTTGGGCGGTAGGGGGTTAAATATGAAATTACGGGTTCGTATGGGAGTAGCAACATTTGTGTAGGATTTGGGTCTGTGTTGATATCAATGCGTGAAGTGTATAGTTAAAATATCGCAGACCGCAACTTTAAACGCGTAATAGAAATCTTTTAAAGAGAGATCTTCTTTATTCTTTTAAATCGGTTCGAGGACTATTTATACGAGTGTTGAACTACAAGCTCGTAAGTATCGGTGTAAGTATATTTTTATTGCAGTTAGTAGGCGGCAACGAGTTAGTTGTTTTGCCTGTGATATGCCCAGTCTAATTTAAAATTCTAGTTTTATATGTATACTTGAAGTCTGCACTTATACATTAACTGATAAAATAGTTTAAAATCAAACACACAGTCTAAACAACTGATTATACTATAAGCATTACGTGCAAAAGGCTTGTCAAAAATTCACAAAATGAATGATATTCCTACCGATATTGGCCAGCCCGTATTTCTCGTCACTCGCTTATCGATTGTCATCGGATATTTGCATGGAGTCAGCAAACTCGCCCACTTTGCAAGAGGCTCCTGAGTAAACAGCCTAGTGCCGGCAACTTGTTTGACTTACGAGATCGATATGCGCAGTGGTTATTTAGCCGAGAGCCTTTGTACGAACACAAAATGTACTTTGAAATCCTTAAGAAATACCTACTTATTGGAAGAATTTTACAAAATCTCTTTAGGAATTGAATCTGTTTCTTTCCAAAATGTTGAGATAAGGTGTGATGAGTTAAGCCTAGTGTAAATTTCGGAACGGATTGGCTGTATCTAAGTTAGTATTGCCAATATTTTTGCCTCTTCTATCTTATTATTGACCAATTAACAACTCGGCGCTAAATCACTATGCTCAAATCGTCGAAACGATTCCCAATTGCAACGAAAAGTAGATATGAACGTAAAAAATTATTTTTTTTAGAAAACTTCTGGAAATACTAGGGAATTTCCCGAGACATTTTCTTAAAAAATCGGCCAATTAAAGAACCGAAAGTATTCATATCTAAAATATGTACAGCATAATTAACATAATATTTCAAAATATTTAAAAACAAATCCACAAAATGTGCCATCTACTAATTAATAATATATAACTTTTAGAACCAAACACACACAATGAACTTATCTACTGCTACATCACAAGCTAGAGTCATAATTAAAAAGTTACCAACATTTGCCTTCTATTTTAAACTTCGCGGTGTAATCCGTATTTTGTATTTCAATTTCGGGTTTCGCAAAGAGGATTATTGCTTTTCATTTGAATTTTCGGTTTAAATATAACTTTTGTGTTGTTTTGGTGGTTGAAATATTAGTTGAAAAGTTACGCTAATCTCTGTTATTATGGCAAACAAATTTTATATTTATTTAATAAGTTATTTCTAGATTGATAACTGACATAGGCCGAGAACCGAAGGAAGGAAAGTGCAAATGTACTTTTAATAAGTAATTCTGAGAAATAAAATGGTCACAAACTGACTGCAAAGCAGAAGAAAACTGGTAAAACTTCATCACAACTAAAGTACTTTTTATACACAATATTTAAAATATCAAAATCCATTTACCTCACAGAGAAAAACAACAGCATGTAAAAAAAATAGCGATGAATAAATGCACCCAACACATAAGCAAAATCAAAGACGAAACTGAAAACATTTTCTCCAAAATTAAAATGAACATCGTTCTAACTACGTAGCAGAAAACAGAACGAACAAAAAGCGATTGTTTGCTTCAATCTAAAGCCTTCTTTCTCTGAACAAACATCTAGCATGATTAATTGGAGTTAAAAGTTCCAACGATCAATCGATGCAGCGTTCACTCAATGACTTTGGATTTTATACAGAAATGGTTCCGTAAAATAGAAGTACATTTCTAAAAATCTTTATCAGTATTTTTGTGTACGAAAATTCCCGTCAAGTTGGGGGACAATTCGGTTAATTCGAATAAACTAACTACGTTCAAAAACAGTGCGTCAGGTATGTATTGATGAAATTGCTTCCTGCTTTAATTGTTCAGTTTACATCAGTCAAGACTCCATTAGTAGAAAAACTTTTTGGGATTTGGAACTTAACCTTAAAAGTTCAATTTCTTTTTTACAATAATGCAAAACAAAGTACGAAAATTGAAAATTTAAAATTTGAAATATAAGATTTTTTCTTTATTTCCGCCTACTCATTGTTACCCACGGAAAATGTCGAATCAATAAATAATCAAGCTCATATCCAAAAAGGGTTAGCTCACTCAACGGGTGGTTCAGTGAAAAAATATTGCCTATAAACAAGGCATATTATTTACAACCCGTTAAATGGTACCCTAAAAGCAATTAAGCTGAATAAAAGCGTTGAGCCATAACGGCAATCAGAGCGTCCGAATAAAAATGCACTTTTTATTAGTGAGGTAATATCGTAAAGAGACGGTTTTGACAGCAGAGGGCCATATTGAACGACAAACGAGGGGATGGGAAAATAAAATGTATGAAGCGCTTTTTCAGTGGAGATGGTTAGTAACGAAAATTTTAATTACTTTTCATCGAGATGAACTATGTTTGGGTAACGAAAATTTTAATGTATTGTAATAAACATACATCAAGATGTACTATGTTTAGGCTCTACTGTGGCCAAAAAGGCACAGAATATGAAGGATTTCCCAAAAATGGAACACAGAGAGTTATAAAAAGTTTTATGAATTAATTTGACACGTATTTGCTTGGAAAGAAAGAGGGGAGGCCCTTGCCTAGGAGTGGGCCACATAGAGTCAATAAATGAAATGCTTTGTCAAAAGCATTGCTATCTAGAAATGAGAAATTAAAAATAAACAAAGGTTATGCTCCGCCGCGACAGTGTAACACTGCCGTGACCAGGATTCGAACCTGGGTTACTACGGCCACAACGTAGGGTCCTAACCACTAGACGATCACGGCTGTCGGAGCTGGTGTTTATAGTACCAAATTTAATGACTGCTTTAATTCAAGTAACAGTATAAACTGGACTGTACTGCCAAAATTGCATAAACAGGGCCAAATTTATTGTGAAAGCAGTCACGCTCGAGTGCATTTTGTTTAAAGAGATTTAAATATTTAATATTAAAGTCACCAGCTCCGACAGCCGTGATCGTCTAGTGGTTAGGACCCTACGTTGTGGCCGTAGTAACCCAGGTTCGAATCCTGGTCACGGCAGTGTTACACTGTCGCGGCGGAGCACATTTTTTGCGTTTTTGTTATGTTTATGCGCAAACGCATCTCGAGTTTGTTCTAGCTTATTTTGTTAACTATAAATAATTGTCACTCTGTGTCTTTAGAGCAAGATGGTGTTCTAACATTATAATTGAAACAATGATTTTTGTTACACTACGTAGATATTTTTTTGTTAGAAAAGTCTTTTCAAGGAGACAATAATGTTCCTATCTATAAAAATATTGAATAAATTGTAAAAGTTTAAAAATAATAGTATAGGTGCTTTCTTATAAATACCATAAAATATACTTACTATTTTATGTCCCTAAGTAATTTTGCTATCGATGACAAAAGATATGCTCCGCCGCGACAGTGTAACACTGCCGTGACCAGGATTCGAACCTGGGTTACTACGGCCACAACGTAGGGTCCTAACCACTAGACGATCACGGCTGTCGGAGCTGGTGACTGTAGAGCTCAAACAAAATATCTCATTGAACAAAATTCAAGTACTTTCACAATAAATTCGTTACGGTGTGCGCAAGAGTTGACTTACTTAACAATGAACTTGTTGAGGTAGGTCAATTACGATCATAACAAGTAGGCAATGCACCTCAAGTTAACAATGCCTCAGATCTCCCATTCCAGGTTTAATGCTCGTTCCATATGTTGATTGAGCTTCTGGTTTTCTTAAAGGTTTTTTTAGTCAGAACCAAAATTTGTGGATTGCACCCTGTCAATGCTTTAAACAAAACACTCTCATTTACTATATTTTTGCTCATATTCACATTTAAGGATCACTTAAGATAAAAAATCAATCAACCTTCAAAAGATATGCTCCGCCGCGACAGTGTAACACTGCCGTGACCAGGATTCGAACCTGGGTTACTACGGCCACAACGTAGGGTCCTAACCACTAGACGATCACGGCTGTCGGAGCTGGTGTTTACAGCACCAAATTTCGCGCTTATATTCACTGTTTTGCACTTAATTGACCACTTTCACGCTTGACTGAACTTGTTTTATGCAACTTTCTTGTGCAATAAAGAGTTTAATTGTTATCGAAGTTATAAGAACGATTAATTCAGTTTACAATGAAACAGCTCCGACAGCCGTGATCGTCTAGTGGTTAGGACCCTACGTTGTGGCCGTAGTAACCCAGGTTCGAATCCTGGTCACGGCAGTGTTACACTGTCGCGGCGGAGCATATCTTTTGAAAATTTTTACGTTTTTTTTACTTATTCCAATGCCATCAGAGAACAGGACGGAGGATCTTGATAATTTCTATTATTTTTCAATGTCTATTGAAAGTTCCAAACATTATGAAGACCATAGCAACACTCCAATAACTGCAAACTGAAAGACCACTGAAGAAACCCAACTAAAAAATAAAAAGACTAGGTAGTTCTTTTGATCTATCTGGGAAGAGCAGAAAACGAATTAAAATTCTGACCACCAGTGAAGGCAGTAAAAACAGTGATAGAATAGCGAAACAGACCACTTTTAACCCTAAAAAATCTGTCCACGTAGACCAAACTGGGAGCAAAACCTCCATACATTAGTCACGTATTCCCACTGTATTAGAACCATACAAAGTAAATTAATCGTGTGATCCATCTGTGTAATTGATTGATAATGATGACAATAGATTAATGCAGTCTCTGTTCTAGACGGATAGTTTCACATCATTAGACAGCATGGATACTGTCAGTTACTGTCACACAGTACAGTAAGTACATTCATTACTCACATTGTCATGTGAACATAATATCAGCTAGTTATTAGTGATTTAGGTTTTCTACGGAATTCTATGATAGTGGCTTATGTTCAACAGTAAACGTATTTTGGCTGACATGATGGTGCAACCTATAGCCTGGTCATAGTTTAGGCTACTGCTTGCTGGAATATTAGTTGGTGCCTGCATGATTTGGTGGGCGTGAAAAAAGTCAGTCCTAGTCATTAACAATTAGGCTAATTTTAGCACTGATAATATATCAAAGGCTTTTGAGTGGCTTGCAAAAATGTGACATTAGTTTGATTAACAGGACTATACATGCGTAAAAAAGCTAGTATCTACTCAAGTTACGCTATTTTAAAATTACTAAAGGTGATGAAATTGCTTAAATAGTTGGTCACCCATCCAAAGTTCGGCCACAGGAACATGGCTTTACTTATAACTTAGTGATCTGTTCCTCCCCCCTTACTATCAGTGCTGTTGCATAAACGGGTTTTTTAATCGTCTCTTGCGTCACCGCGACCAATTGTAAGTGAAAGTGCTCCAGTTTGTGTACAATGTAATGTTGTATTTAAAGTGTACAGTCACCAGCTCCGACAGCCGTGATCGTCTAGTGGTTAGGACCCTACGTTGTGGCCGTAGTAACCCAGGTTCGAATCCTGGTCACGGCAGTGTTACACTGTCGCGGCGGAGCTTATCTTTTTAAATTCTTTGCATGTTTTTTTGTAATATTTGACGCACTTGTCAACCCCAGCAATATTCCACATCTTCCTTTCTCATATTTGACGAGACAAAAAAAAGGACTTTCTATATTCATACGCAGTATTTTGGCGGGGCTAAAATACACTATTCGTTTCGTGCATTTTCACTATGATCATACGCTATAACATTAGATATACCTTAGTAAAGGAGTCGGAACTTCTGCAGACAATCTTGGATCACTACTGAAGAGCTAACAAAGTCACTAGCTAGTTGCTAAAGCTGTATAATTCACTAGTTGCGTTTTATGTAAACTTTTATACCCAATCTAATCACTTTACAGAATTTCAGACTACCAACTTTCCTTCGAGACTAGGAAAGGAGGCACTTTACAATACAACACGTGTAACTGAAAACCAGTCGCACTCTCAAACCTCCATTGAAACAGAGTTACTCATACATTAACCTGAATTAACGCCTCAATGCCACATACATATTCTATTTACGCATACGAAAATCAAGAGATTATCCCCCGAAGGCGTCACCTCGTTAAACATTCAGAATGAGGCTCACGATATATCTACGTTACATTATTATTAATATTATCGTGACTACGTTCGACAGTTTGTGAGCTCTATAAATAAATAATAATCTTGTATATTATACTCCAGACAAGGGATTTGAGAGACGTAGTGTGGAGATTGTTTATTATAAAGAAAGGAAACTACGTGGAAAAACTTGAAACATGTTTTACACTTAGTAGTACCGTATTACTTATTTTTAGTTTAAAATAGATTCGTTTCTTCAAAATACACTTGGGCCCAAAAGTAAGGATTCCATATAAAAGCGTTTCGGTTTTCTTAGTCGATAACGTTAGGATAAGATAAAGTAAAATCTGCTAACAGCTTCAACTAAGGTGTTTGCCAATTTCGTAATAAAAAAATGTTTAATGTCGAACTTTATTACGTACATGAGTTATATGTATTTACAAGCACTTAATGAAAATTTCCCTCAAAGCAGGGCTTACACAACCAAACCCGCGTAACACACTAAACATCCCTCAAAGCCTCACTGAGGTAGTAAATCCCCTTCAACCATAAAGTAACTGATGAAAACGTCCCGTTTATTTAGGGACGAAACCTGTTGCGATTCTCGTCCCATTTTCGGGAAATGCGCTCAATTTTGGGCCGAATTCGGGCGGATTCTGTTAAATTTCGTCCGGGATTATAATATTATCGCAAGGTTGAAAAATGGTTCCAGTAATTGTATTTTGATGGGGTCCTGCATTTGCAAGGATTATTGATGTTACATACGATTTGACAAGCATCCTTCACACCTTTTACTCGGCGTGTATATTTAAGAGCTTTTCATCACATATTTTTTATGAAAAAAGTGCAAAATGAAAGCTCCGCCGCGACAGTGTAACACTGCCGTGACCAGGATTCGAACCTGGGTTACTACGGCCACAACGTAGGGTCCTAACCACTAGACGATCACGGCTGTCGGAGCTGGTGATTGTATCAACGAATTTATCAACCGCTATCGATTAAAAGGCAACAAAATTGCTGTTGCACAACACATGCGATCAAGCATGAAAGTGGTCAATTAAGTGCAAAACAGTGATTGTGAACGAAAAATTTGCTGTAATAAACACCAGCTCCGACAGCCGTGATCGTCTAGTGGTTAGGACCCTACGTTGTGGCCGTAGTAACCCAGGTTCGAATCCTGGTCACGGCAGTGTTACACTGTCGCGGCGGAGCAGATTTTTTGCACATTATAATTTTCGAACAAGGTTTATGTCTAACTATGTGTATTATGGACAATAATACAATTATTCACATTTCCGTAACACCTACTAGTTTGTTTAATTTTCTGGTGATAAAGTTTTTATTTTAACGTAAAAAAAAAGAATTTATGATTTTTTTCACAATTCAGTGTTCATTAAAGTTCAAAAGTTAGTTCATTCAAAAAAAAAAACTACAAAACCTAAAAAACTACAAAATAGGTCGTTGGTGATGGAGCGATTAATATATCGAGGAGTGAATTGGTTTGATCAAACTGTCAGTGCAAACAGATTTGGAGTGTTTTATTCACACTTGGGTCTGATATTGATTGTTTTGATATTATACCTACTCAAATATTAACACTTTCTTAATAAAAAATACTTTATTTAAAAGATCTTAATACTGAAGAGTGTACAGTGGAACGTTTGATGCGGAACAGAACTTCTTAGGTCTAAAGACATGCAAGTTTATATTTGGTTGTGAGATTTACATGTGTGTATCGGTGAGATCTAGTAGCAAGAAGGAATGTCCATTAGTTTTATTAGTTATAGAGAAATGGATCAGTTTGCGTTGCTATGGCGAGTGACGTGATGCGTTTCAGTTTACTAATATCGTGTGATGCATGGGACTGGGACGCATAACTACCTATGTGTTTCTATGATGTTGGGGGGAAAATTAGTGCTTATGTACTAGTGCCTATATTTATAATGTTTGGCGGAAAGCTAATGTTCATGTACTTAGTGCGTAGATAAAAAAATTAAACTCTACGTGATCGTACCAAACTTACTGTGTCTGATCCAGAAAATTGTTTTTAGGTGTCAAAAAGTCTTTTAGCCCTTAACGCGAAACTAACAGGAGCAGGAGATTTCAAAATAAACAATATTAAATATTTTAGTACTCTTTTAAAAGACAGATTGTACCTATTTATATTAGTAAACATGAAATTTTCAAACTTAGTTTCGTCAATAACAACGTTTAGTTGTAATTTTTGGTTGTTACAATTTCCTCTATATTACTATAAATCTTCAATTATGAAGTTATAGTAACAGATTCAATTAAGTGACAAAAACAACGAACAGAACGACGACAATCTAAAACTTTTCGACTTAACAAATAACTTTATGATAATTCGTTTGATTTGATTTCATTTTTTCAAAAGTTTTTCATTCAATTGTCGCGAAAGTTCCCAAATAAATGCAGATTATGAATTCAATAACATCGTTAGGAGATAAACTTTAACTTTGTGCAAATCATTTGAAAAATAAAGAGCATTTTATCACTATTTGTGACAAGAAATGATAAATTTTGTAAAGGGCACATAACAAGACATATAACACATACATGCATCTTTTCCGGATTGTGTATTCATTTGGTTTCAAAGGATTTTCCATAGGTACATAATTCTAAATCAAATAAGTACTAGTACGATAGAGAATTCATTATTGTATTATTCATTCTAGTTCTAGTAGTAGTATTAGTAGTGCTGTTGTCCGTTAATTTGTGAGTATGAAAAAATATGTTTTTTTCGGGTTATAAACAATCTCTGGGTAAATTCCATCAAAATTAATTCAGATTGTGTATGAAACATCCAGAAAAACTGTCGGATTTATTGTATTAATATTTGTAACATATTGGCATACCGTTGCTTGTACATTCTGTTAGTGTGTCCAGTGTCACAAAATTTCATGATATTTTTGACAACGGTTGACACGGAATAACTTAAACAAATTACTTGTCACTGAACAAAGTCAGATTCCGGCTGTCGTATTTAATTATTCGGTTTGATTAACATTATTGTAAAACAAAATGTTTCTCCTTATTAATTAATCCCTTTTACAAAAAAATAATAATAAAAATATACCATTCAGAAAAGAAGTACTAATTGCATAGTTAAGTATTTCAGTAATAAATAAATATATTACTGGCCTGTGTTTTGTTGCCAAAATAATGAGCCAATATCAACGAAAACTGTAGCATTGCTTGTATAGCATTGTATAGCATTGCTTGCTACCCTCTTACTGTTAAGGGTTTAGTGGTCTTCATAAATCAATTAGCTGACCACATTAAAAGTCCTTTGACCTGACTTTAAAACTACATTCCCTAATATTGGCGCCCCAATCTACTGCCATAACTTCTTAAGCCAAATAAAGCAATTATGTGTTGGTTCCAACATGTTTATTTCGTGACAAACTAATTCTTATTCCGTAGCAATAAAAGAACTCTACTAAATTTCGTTCATCTCTTTATTTGTAAGCTGTAAATCACTTTCGAAGCCAATTTTGGTCCACCCCTACACCTTGTATTGTGAAAAATGGCGGCTTCTTTACTCAGACGTGATTTAAAAACAAAAGCCAAACTAATTCTAACCTTATTATCTGTGGGATAAAGTCGCAAACCAGTTTATCAAACTTTAAACTGTTTATCTTGAAGAAATACCATTATTTTGAAACAAACCGAAGCAAAATTTGCGACTTGAATGGTTATTTTTCGTTCGTAATAAGGCGCGAACGTTTTTGAACACAAATCGTCCTAAGAAAAAAGTGCTACACGTAAGAATACAATTTTAAATCTTAGTATTTTGGAATAAGGTTCAAAATTGTTTGTAGTCGATGCTTTTATCTAACGATGTAGAGTAAAATGCAGAATTGTGGTATCTAGCGTGGTGATTCGTGACAATGACCAAATGAAGCTATGTTGCTGTTAAATTCTGCTGTACGTTCTCGTATTTCTCGCCCATTTGTTAAGCAGTCCGTGGTAATAGACGTGATTGACAATCAGCATTCTACAAATAACATTTTAACTGCACGTTTGGCACAGTGGTTAACGTGGACGCCTTGCCGCAATAACCGTAGCGCCGAGGGCGGCGTTTCGAATCCTACCCGGGACAAATATTAAAATTTGTGTGATGAACACGAGTATTTGTTCTGAGCCTTTTTGTAAAATTATCTGTATAAGTTTGAATTTAAAGGTAAGTATAATATTATATGTTTATCAGTTATTTAGTTACCATAGTACAAACTCTGCCAAATTTAGAATCAAATGACTGTGTCTGAGTTGTCCAGTGATATTTGATATTTTTATATTTTGTTCTCTATCAATCTACTAGGATTAACAATAGATTGTATTCGAATTGTAGTGTAAATATTACTTGACCTTATTTAGGTTTAGCTTTAGCACTATCGGCATCGTGTCAGTTTGTCTGATTTGCCGCAGGCGATAAGTCTGCGTACAATCAGCGTGAATTTCGCAATTCATTATGGGGCTTGTAAATAATTCTAGCGCTGGCTCACTGACAAACTGACAACTACCAAACAACCAAGTATAAATTTTGGCGTTATTATATTACTAAACGAATATGTTAAAACTCCATGCTTCAGAGGGTACATAAAAACTCGGTCCCGGTTGTAGTGAGCAGCCTGAACATCTTGGGCACTAGGTTGACCACTAACCGTACGACAAGAAGAAGAAGATACATTTTATTCTTATCGATTAGTGATTGGTAGGGTAAAGTGAAACCCCTTAGTTTTTTAAACTCTCAACCTCCAGCGTGGCAAATATAGCTACCAAATGCCTGTAACACTCAGCTCTTATTGCTTTTTACATAGTCTAGTCAAGCTTTTAGATTGGATACTGCTGGACTGTATGATAAAATAATTTATGTTTCAAAAAACGTACCTCGTTATAAACTAGCTTGTGTGGAAGTCCATGTATTTAATATTTTGAAATTTTCAAGCCGCGGCCCACAAATTATTGGTTTTTGTTCGATCGGTGGTGTCATGAATATTGATGTCATTTGTATTCAAAGCGCGGGTTAATGAGAAACTGCCTTCCACCACAAATATCGTTAGGTAGGTTATTTTTTTCAGTAAATATTAATTAACTTCTATCTATTGCGGGTTATCAATTTTGCATTTTTCTCTTTATCCAATTTAATATTATTTGTTTCTAATTGATTGATTAATTTTGGCACATATATTTGTATTTTTTCCTTTATTTGTTTACATTTCATTAATTTATTTCGCGGTGAACTTTAAACCGTACAATTAACGGACTAACGAATTAACTATGCTACAAAAGCTGTGTGTAAGTTACGAATATTGCGAAACTAAAATGATTTTATAGCCAACTTAGTTATAGTTTGCTTTGTGCTCTATTGTATAAAGCTTCTCTGAGCAATAGCACACGTTATTAATACAATAAAGAAGCTTGGAATTATAATGTAATATTTAAATATAAAGACTAACGAGTATTCACAAAATATCCCCAACTTTAATCTTTGAATAAGACACACTCATAATCCATCCCATTATCAGTTACATAAAGGCATAAGTACAAGCACAATTGCGGCCCATTTCCTTAGGCGCAAATTCATACTTAAGTCATTCTCGACTTGAATACCACCGACCCACTTTTGACTGCGAGTGTACCTCCACGAACAACAGTCTGTTTGCATTGTTGTATACGATTGTACACGCTGTGGACACTTGTTACGTTTTTTGCGAGGCTTTTGTATAGTTGTGAGTGAAAAAAGGGTTATAGAGTTTTTCAGGACTTGATGAGATCGTTACACGACTGTATATCTTTTTTGTAAAATATTCGGCCACAGCTGAGTATATCTATCTAAGTGTGCTTCTGATGACATGCCGTTAGCATTTTTATTTATTTCCAAGCTAAATGTGCAATATAATATATGTAAGCAATATTTACCTCATCAGATCAGAATTTTTACACAAGCAGAGGAACAGACTGAAAATTTGGAATCTTGAAAATGTTCGATCTGCTAAGATTCTATTATATATATTGTCTACCGAAATTATATTATACATATTATAAGATAGATAACCAGATTACAGTGCTATAAATTTTGAACACATGTACCCAAGATTATTATACTAAAAGATTTGTTTTACTATGCATCTCTGGCTATTAAAATCGATATAACTAATCTAATCCTATATATTACTGTCTTATAAATATATATCAACAATATAACCTTACACACTTTGTACACAAACCCTAATAAATACAGATAGTTTGCCCTCAAACTATGATATAACTTGATAATCTATTTGATAGCACGCAAATGTTCTTAATAGCATAGAAGTACTAACATTATTTGTTAATGTTATTATGTAATTAGCCTTCTGTATACAAAGGCTGTAATCTCGTTTGGAGTTTAATTAAATAACACGTTTTCCAGGAACATGTAATGTTTTGGATATGTTGAGATTTTTATCCGGGATTTATTGAATATTTTTATTTCTGGTAACTGAATTGTTGTTGAGTTACATACACACATATACATACATTACTGTCATTACTTTATCATAATTTGTCTATAATACAGCGTGTATCGTATAAAAGACACTGTTGACCGCCACAAGATTGTGTTTTCGTGTACATAGTCTGAAATCGCAAGACATCGTATATTTTTGTAGGTATTTAATCTCTTTGAACTTTTCTTATGCTAAGTTAGAACTATGTTTTAAAATTGACTAACTTAACATGACACTCCAACCTATACAATGTTGCAATAGATCGTCATTTACATTATACCATTGCTTATTGCACTCGACTTTACACGACTTACGACGGCAAAATAAACAATGGAGAACTTCAAAGCGTATTCTTTTACTTTCATTAGAAAACTTTACGATATACTTCTAGCAGTCGGAGTTACTATTTGTTTCATGTCAAACTAAGTGACCAAGTGCGGGTCAGTCCTTCGTTTAAAACTTCCCTGCGTTACAAGTTTTTTAATATCACTCCTGGGAAGCCAGGGGAAGTTTGTATGGCAATAAAAAGTGGAAGGTTGAGGTGAGGCAATTTGTGAATGGAAATTAGATTTAACAAATCTGTAGAGAGATATTCTACCGTCGGTATTATCAAGTTTCGAAAGTTTGGTAATAAACATGTACATACTGTAAAAATTTTTTAAATGGCTGCCGTTAAGGACGCTTATAAGGTTTTCCATACAAAATTCGTCAATAACTTATCGTTTGTCAAAATACAATAGTAGTAGGAAATAGACCCTTTAGTTTTAAAATCAATACTAACGTACTTACTTAAAAATTTTGGCAAATGACTTTTTTGAAAACAATACTCGTAAATACTATTATGCCTTGAATAACTTTTCGTTATATTCCAATATAAAAATAACGTTTCATTCGGCTTTGCCCAGATTCACCTAATTTAAACCTACAACTTACAATAAATATTTTAAATATATACTAGAATCCTCTGACCGTCTGTCATAATCTACCATTAAAATGGTAAAAGATCATCTCAAATAACAGGCCTACAATACACAAACTGAAAATTCTCGCTCTATCTTAATAGCAGTAGTAAAGATTACATAATATAAGACATAACAAGTAACTAGGCATTTAATATACCTTAGTCAGTTCGTGGAAATACAGACATAACGAATATTAACATAATGTCTTCGTTGATGTAAACACGCATCGTAATATTGTGTATTATATTATATTTCGTGTCTCGAGTTTCGGGAATTATTCTTACTTAATGCTTGAGGTTAATTTAACTAAGCAAATATTTTCTGAAACTACAAAAGTCTGGCAATTTTATCATATATTAAATGTAGAACCAAAACCCCGGTTTCAAAACTTATAATTAGAGTCCGATAGCATATCAGATGGATAAACTAACAGCAAATGTATGAAATATATTTCAGCACTTCATTTGTAAAGCTAAAAGAGACTTAAACAGTAGGTAGTAGGGAAACTGGCCATAAAAGTATTTTTTTATCTGTCATATTATAATATTTTGTAAAAGAGGATTATGATAAAATGTAATTTAGTTATTCACAACACAAACATACGCAAGAAAACTTATATTTTTTGTCACAAAAAGAAACGTTGATACGGGTGAAAGTTTTTGAAATGTATTGACAGCATTGATACGATCGTGACAGATGAATATTGAAAAATAATATACACACATGTGCCACTTTTTGTAATCCTTTATTTATTTTGTTACAGAAAATAAATATGAAACAGTAATAACGTATGAACAATCTTTATATCAACACTATACAAAGCTCGCAAATAAATTTACTCAAATATGGATAAGTCAGCCCTTTGGCTGTGAACAGATGATTAGTTACCAATGTGCTAGTAAAACTTTGCTAATTATATTATGTTAATTGCTTTAGTAGTACATAGTAGCATTAAGCAATCTATTGGTACCTTGCCTTGCGCATTATCTAGTTATCTAAAAAACATCTCTAATGAAAAAACAGCCTTAATCACTAAAGAGACGACTTAAAAGAATACTACTTAATGATTACCAAAGTTTCCTTTAATTGTTGGCCAAAAATCACAAATGTTTGATCAAACATTGTACACAATGTTTGTCGTAAATGTTGTGCATTTTCACAGTATTGTCGACATCTTACAGCTGTTACTGTTTCAGTACAATATCCTAGGGCGACGTTTAAACTCTTCTACGTTTATATTTCCCAGGGACTGCTGCGAAACATTTTCCAATTCTATTTTACAAGTTACTTGTAGCGTATGAAGTGTTATATTGTTCGTGCGGCGAGTGGTGTTCATATTGTGAATGTTAGCGCGTCTCGATTTTGAGCACCGAAACTGTTAGCAATTCCGGTTATTACTCAGAATGACATAGTTGATATGAATGGAATAATTATGTTTTTTGCTTTGAATTGAACGTTTTAGTCGCGCATTCGGTGTTGATAGTATTTAGACAATCGCTCTTACCAGGCCCCTTGGGATGGCCCAATGGGATTCAAACCCGTAATATATCTTTTAATGTTAACTTTTAACCAATAGATCCTCCAATTTACAGTGTCTTGTAAAATAATAGTTTTATCGCGTTTGTGCTCGATCAACCTGCTGTCTATATAAGGCCTCTCGTAAAAAACTAGTGCCCATAAAAAAACTTATTAAATGTGACTAGTCATTCCTGAGATAACCGTATGCAAAACCAACAAAAACCTTCTTCACTTTAACATTAGAACAAAGTTTGTCCAAATACATTGTACATCAGTTATGTCCGAACTCCTCAACTTCGGCAACTCGAGTCTAGCCTAAAGACAAACCACGAACTTAGCCGAATTTAGCCGAACTATCCCGATCTAGTTATGTACTCAACTGTTTCAATGACAAAGTACCAACAATTTAAACATGTCAAGTTTCACTTAGCTACTGTATGACTTTTGGAATGTTACACTATTATTCTAGACGATAACTCGAGGATTACTTTATTGTCCACGTGTTTCGATATAATATCATTTCATAATACAAAGATATAATATTTGGTAAGTCTCTCTGTACCTATGTTATAATTTATTTTTTTAATTGACATTGATGAACTGATTTAGATGAAGTTAAACAACGTGATAGTAGCAAGGTCCCACAAGATGCAGACTATTTTTATCGCAGTAAAATTCACACAAGGAAAAGTAACTTAAATAAGAAATGAATTTACGAAAGTACGTTAGGTATTGGAAATGCTTTCAAGTTTGTATTTTTTGTAATCTACCACCGATAGCCGATATAATTAAAACAAATACTTGTTTCAATATCAAAACCACATTGTCTCAACCTTACAAACACACCCTTCATGTGAGCATTGAACCCTCTATTGAACCCTCAGATAAAGCCGTATCGTCACACTATAATACCATATTATATAACTAAATACGATCTCTTAAGACCATTTAGAAGATCAAAACCGCCCATTATCCGTCATCACATCACATTAACTCCCACACACGCCTAACCGTTTTCCCTAAGGATAATTAGGTAATTAGCACTTAATAATCCTAATTCCGGCCCTGCTCTATCTATACGGCGGGCGCTCAATAAGATAAACATCATCGTGACGCGACTCAAATTAGACGGAGTACTACTACAATAGAGCACAGGGGTGTATTTGGGTATGTTAGTAGAAGTGAGAGGAGAAAATTAATTAATTTATCATAACATTGACAATATTGAGAAATTACAATGTTAAAACGATTTAATACCATTAAAAGATACACAAGCCCTTAAATTAAAACCTAATCAAGATGATTTAAAAACTTTTACGCATTTTTGGATGTTGTAGCTTTTTAGAATTTAAATAAAAGGAATACCTTTTCAGTTGACTTGATAAACTTTTTTAATTTGATTAAAAAACAAAACCTTTGATCTAACCTTTGTAGATTCCTTAAATAAAACAGCTTCAAATGTATGTAATAAAAGTTTATTTTAAATCTAACCGCTTCGTAACGTTTATTTTGTTTCTAAAATAATTATTTTGCGTTACGCAGGATAATAACCGTTTCTAAAAATAACGGCGCGACGAAATAAGAAAAGCTGATAATAGAATCCCGACTTCGAGGAAAACCTGTGCCCTCGTTCACGCATGAGCGTAAATGGATATTTTGTCGTACTTATAAATATTTAAATTATACGGTATGATGAACACTGCCGTATCGATTGTTTGAGAAAATAAGAAAAAAGTTGACTAGTAAGGTGATGTTAAGAATTAAATGCTAAAAATATATATAAAAGTTCAACTATGTAACAGATTTTTTATGAAATAAATTATTTCCAATTCAGATGAGGCGATGGCATAGGAAAGTTTTTGGTAACAAACATGGCATAAAAACGAATGTTTAGCGTGATAATGCAGAGACTTATGCTCTGCATTGAGAGGATGAAATTATAAACAAAATTATGATAGCTACAACCTACTACAAAAGTATGTTAAACCTTTGTGATAAAATTAATTTTATTAGTGTACTCATGCAAAGGGTCCGATCCGGCCCTGTAGTTTCCTATTTTAATATTCATATTACTTGAGATAGATGATGAATAAACTCATTTTATGTGTTATTAAGATCTCGGAGGGGTTTAATCAAATTCTTGACGATCATCTAGTGTACTTAATAATGATGTCACTTTTCGTAGTACTAGTTCCTTTTCCTAATTTCTAGTACTTTAAAGCGGTCTTTTAAAAAAATGTCTTATGTGATGTCTGTCGCATTATAGAGAATCTTATTTCGAGCATTATTCAGTTCGGGTTTTTGTTGAAATTCGGTAAAAAATCTATTTTTATAATGTGAAGTATTTAAGAAACTTTTATAGCTGACTTATGCCTGGTTTCTCAGGTACATTTACCGGTAGTTTATCTATTAAAACTGCCATTTTCATATGAACTCCAACTACTATTGCTACTGAATAGATAAACTACCGCTAAATGTACCTTAGAAGCCGGGGGTTCAAAAATTGGCCGTTCACCATTGAACTAAAAAATATTAGAACATTTTTCAATTTTCTAAACACACAAATTGGTATAAGTAAGATGGAAGCAAACTCAGGTGTGACGTAACGTCTGACGTCATGACTCGCAAATATTGTGGGCGGGCTCATAACTGAGTGTATCTCCTGATGTTTTACTCACTGAGGTGTGCACGTGAATTAGCTGAAAAGGAAGATATGTGTATGTCGGTAGGGATGTTTGTCGGTAAGGTGTTCTTCAGAAATGTATTCTGCTAATATTATTAATGCGAATGTTTGTGAGGATGCGTGTACGTATGTTTGTTACTCATTCAAGCACAAATTACGGGACGGATTTTGATGAAATTTGGTGTTCAGATAGTTTAGCAGCCTGGTTTAAAACATAGGATATTTTTTTCTATAGGAAATCTTTTCACCTGAATAAAATCACGGGCAAAAGCTAGTTTCTTTTCTAAAAGTAACAGTTTGAATCACATATCCCCAAATGAAATGAGTGTCACTCAAATATCAAGTTGACCCTTCAAAGTATGAGACCACTTTTATATTAAGTAATGGTCCCTTTTTCATTTCTATGAGTACGTTTCAATCTCGACTTATTGCCTTCACAAATAAAGTGCTACTTTGTTTGACAGGCTAGCTACTGAAAGATTGGTCGTCAAGAATTTTATTCCGTTGACTAGAAAAACTATTTATTCTGAAAAATATATAATTTCATAAAAGTATAGTCAACTAGTTAGTCATGGACATACAGAGATTCCATTGGAATACTACCTAAAGCTTTTATAAAAGTCTTTAAGAAACCATCATAATACTTATTAAGCAAAGATCTGTCCATTTGTCACGCCTTCACCTTAAAAAAAACACTAAATTCTTCAGCTTAAGCGCACCTATGTATTTTGGTACGGCTATTTATTTATGATTTTATGCCTATGACGAACAAGGAATGTGGAAGTCCTTGATTCCACCACGCTTGTTTTTCATTAGAAAAGTTAGTAAAGGAGAATGGGCAAAATAGTATGGAGCCTGGGCGATCCGCGGCCAAACTTGATTTTGTGTTTTTTTAATGTAGCTTGGTCCTGTAATTACTGTGTAGAAGTTTTATTGCCGCGACGCACTTACACGCGACAATAAAATACATTTTGGTTTTTGAGCACTTTTAATACTATAAAAACATATCTTTGGCTTATATTCGGAGATTAAATAAAAAGTACTATTTCTATTATTGCATATAAATATAGACATTATTAATTTTCGAACAATCATAACAAATAAATATATAAATATCGCAACAAGTAAACATTAAGTTGTTGTCATTAACTGTTGATTATGATACACTTCTATGTTATATAAGCCCTGTCTTGAATGCTCAGCTTAAAAAATAAGGCGTTCATAGCCAGTTGCGTTCACTGGTCGGTAAACGATCTGCGGGTTAAGCAACCGTTGGCGCGGTCATTCGATAGATTGGTGACCGCATAGTGGTATTTGAACTGAGCGTCTCCGTGTTTCCGAGGGCACGTAAAAAGTCGGTCCCGGTTGTTGTGAACTAAGATAACAGTCGTTAAGCTATGTTCTTTCGAGCGGCTTGAACAACTTTGAAACTAGGTTAACCATATGATAGATAGATACGAGGTACGATTGTTGTTCATGTTGATGGCATTGCAATCGTTATATGAAGATGTAACGTTATTACACAACATTAAATGCATTACATATTTGTTCTATGAAATTCCATTATATTTACATGTCAATATATTGTTTCCTAAAAGAATTGCAGCGAAACGTTCTTAGTAAAAGTTGTTCCTAGTTACCATTACTTTAATTTGACACTACTTTCATTAATGGCCGCCGACCGCCCAGGAGTGCCCATTCTCCTTTAATGTAAAATCTAAAAACCTAGTCAGTAAACAAATACCTATCCCACAAACTAATGTTTATTGAAAACGTCTTAATAAATACCGCAATGCAGTCAATATAGGAGCAATATCTCGGCGGTGTAATCAACATCGGTATAATCTAGCAGCTCACTCGACGCGCCAATTGCTACTGTAATTAATACTGCCAATTTACTTAGCCTATACTGTATGGTGCATATAGGTGGACGTTAGACTGAATTCTTGATGGTGAACTGTGAAACGATATCTTCGAAGAAAGATATTTATTAATCTTCATATTTAGTCATCTTTCTTCAAGCAAATCGTTAATTCGTCGTTCGATCTGTCTTTAAAAAATTAAAAGATGTATCTTCATTAAATATTTAATTTTCTAAAGTAGGATCTTTGAAACCACTCAAGTATTAGAAGAATAATATCCGAAAGGTGCATTTTAAAGTCCTAACATTATCGACCATCATTTTGTTTTCTTTTCAATGATAAGTTTTCGATATACTATTATAAAGGTACCTACTTAAGGTACGCAAGGCGTTTTATAATTATTTTGCACCTAGGACAAATCGGTTTGAATGATGTTAACATTGAAAATTTTGCGTAGATAAAGTTGTTAATAATCCTTGATATAGTAATAGTAGGTCATGATATATAATAAATATAAACACATTTCCAATATACAGCAGAATATATCCGCTTCATCTTAAGATAAAACAGATAATTTTATTTATATAAATTTTGTTAAAACAAAGTCGTTAATATTTCTCGTTGAAATAGTAAAACAAACTCATGTTCAACATAGCAGAATATTTCCGTTTCCATCTTAGCCTTAATTTCCGTAGTTATAAGTTGAGAGCATCGATCGTACTAATGGCAAACTTGGCAATAACACTCACATACATACGCAAATAGATCATATATCACGTTGAACTTATGGTCATAACACAAACGAATGGAATACCAAGGTATTGTTGTTTTTCTTTTCAAACTATGAAATGTTTTCTGAGAAGTGTGTCGTGTATTTGTACTACTTATAGTTGAACGCGTTATTTTTAACATCGGCGATAGGTAATAGGTCGCTTATCGGAAGCAAGATAAAACGACCGAGGATGTAGGTTTTTTTAGGTATGTTTCATTTTCTCGCCTGCTTGCATGTTTGCGAAAGTCCCAGCGTGACATAATGCTTAGAGAAAGTACAATAAACCCGACCACTGATCAAGTGATGCTACAATGGGATTTTTTTTTTTCACGACCGTAATCTATTTATATTACACCTGCCAGCAAACTCTCCAAACATCTGTACATCAACATAGTTCCTCAACATTACAAAGGCGAACTGAAACTATTTTCAATTGATTCAAGTGACGGTTATTACATTTGTACTCAGTTACACCGAGCTCATCTGTCGAGCGAGCGAAACTGAAGCCTTACCAGTTGCAAGTGATGAGAAACTCGAAATTAAATCGCCTCAAGCCTTTGAGGATTATCTGTTTTGTTCGAGCAAGTAAGTGTGATTGGAATACCAAAGAAAATGTCATTGATTTTCAGATAAATTGAGTTAAAAATAATTATGGTATGCATACCAAATCACCCTATTCGTAGATGGCCAGCATGGTGCCTCAAACCCCAACTGACTTTTACAGCAGAGATACAGACTTGCCAGTATTCTAATGTATGCCTGTGGCATCAGATTTATGGCCCTCTATAACACGACATTTAGAATTTGTTGTGTCAGTTTTGCGAAGCAAAATTACCAATACTTATTTAATTTAGAAAGCTTTTCAGCATCCTGATTTTCCCTTGATATTCTCTTGAACTAAATAAAATAAACATAACACTCACTTTCTTTATAATCTACTACTATGTTCTGTTCATCAACAACCTGCTAATTAATTAAAGATAAAGAAACCTCAGCATCACCTTAGTACAATTTCACAGAACAACCTCTGACACGTTTCCTTCACGCTAGTTCTATCATAGTAAGATCCTTTAATACACGAACTCAGTCATTTATACGTGTAAAACAAACATTAATTAAACCACGATGATGCGAATCATATTCAGACAGTCTTGACACAGACTATGCATAACAGTTGTACAACTTCAAAATTAGTTTTGTATACCTTGAGATGGATTTAATTAATTTACTTCTAGCTTGGAGTGGAAAAGTAGGAGCAAAAAGAAGTTAAATAATTGTACTATTTACAAATTTTCACACTGTAGTCTGAACGGTGCACCGTATTTTTTTTATTTTCATTTGTAATTATCATAGAATATAATTATTCGGTTTAAAATTTATTCTGTTTCGATGAACATATTTTAGTTCTTGGATGCATCAAGCAAATAATTTTAAAGATATGTTTTTATCTATACTAATAATAAAACAGTATAACGTATAAAACGTGCAAACTTGAACATTGGCGAATATCTAACAGCGTCGTTAGTATACTGCGTAGTTGGTGTACTGCTTAATTCTACTCTGTGTCACGGTGTTACGACAAGATAAATTATGTTTTTAGTCTAAGAAAAGAGGATTTCACGTATTAAGGTATAATGAATGTCGTGTATAATGGTCTGAGTGAAATGTAGTTCATTTAGCTGCTTCATAATTGTTAATTTTAGAGGAAACTGATATTTTAAAACCAACGATTATAATACATTATGAACACTCTCGATCACTGTTTTCTTGCTTGTTCAATTTTTTTCTGCATGTATATTTCCCGAAGGTATATTTTCATAATCATTTTTCTTCGCCGTAGCAATATCTTTTTTATACCAAAATCTTTTGTCAATAAAAAAGAACCGCAACGTTCTACTGATTTTGCAGTTTCATAAATATAACAGGTGTAAACAAACAAAGCTTCTCTCTCAAAAGTATTTCATCTAAGTATTTACTTACATCACCACTAAGACAATGACGTCATTAATCTAAATCTTCCATCAATCACTTTAAAAACTTACAGACAGTTTTCAATTACACAAAATAATAGCATTTTAGTATAAAAAAACTATTAGCCAAATTATAACGAAAAAGCGCAGATTACGCAAACGTTTTGAATGTGCTACGGTTCGTTGGGTTCACGACGCGAGGGACCCGGCCCAAATAAGTACCGCGGAATATATTCATATTACCAACAATGTGGAGATGTATTCCTCAATGAATACTTTATTGTTTCCTACAACATTATTCCGTGGTTTGTTTGAATGAATTTGATTAAATGGATTTCGATTGGACGGAGTTTGAGTTGCTATTTTATTGTGTTATAGTTGTAAATTGAAGTTTCTTATACTATTTTTTGTAGATGGGTGAATATGTTTGATAAATGAAAATGGGAGAAGACCGGCTTTGACCGTACACAAACATTTGCTCATTATCTTTTTATTATACAGGATTTACCAATTCATTAGTTTATAACAAATTGAATAAAATCTTCTCAGTCCAATACTGTTAGGTTGAGACATAAAAGGTCTCAAAGTATTCAAAGTAGGTACCCAACAAGTAACAAGCCAGTAGAAGAAAAAACTAAAGCACCTTTTTCCTAAAAAAAAAACACGACTTCATTAAAATCATGTTATCAATATAACAATTAAAATTAAACCAAGCATTACAATTCCTAAAAGTTAAACAAAACAATTTACCAAATCAACAGTACCATGTTCCATACATGAGCGACCGCAGTGCGGCTACAGTCAGCGACACAGAAAATGATAATTATTTGCTAATTACAGCCATACATTCGCTCCGTAATGTCATGTTGAATGTTGCAAGTGCTTGCTCATTACACAAACGTTTGATGTCCAGTGGCCGGAATGCTCGCTACCACTCAGGTACGTTTTGAATTTGATGTTTGTACCAGTTAGGTAAGGCTACAGGCTGTGTAGATAATTTTGTGTTTGTTTCTGACTAGTAAATTAATGAAAAATTAAAAATTATTGTTAATTAGGTAAACTCATTACTGTTTTACTATGTCTCCTGTTTTCTACGGTGTCACTATTGAACAAGGGTCTTCCTTTGGATGAGGAACTTGTAAAGCGTCGATTTCTTCACTTTATCAGGTGTGAGGACTTTGTATTCCTTTGAATAACTACTTTAAAAACCCAAAACAGCAACTTCAAAATTGGATACTTATGCTACACATTTTTCAATCAATGTGTACTATAAGTTTAATCATATCAACTTAGTTATAAACTGATATAAAATGCAGAACTTTGAATATGAATATGTCTTAAACTCGTACTTTCCAAACACGTACTTCAAATCAATTTCACAACTTCGTTAAGTTTGAAGTTTCCTTTACGTATTTAAGAAAGTGCAATTAGCAGTGAAGAGATATTATCGTAGTACGTGACACTTATGCTAAATACGTGTGTTTGTTAGAACTCGTGTATGCTTTGATGAGCATATGCACTCATTACTAAATGGACTCCTACTTACGATAGCAACGTGACCTCATGTTTGAATTTGCAATTTAAAAAAGATACATGTGTTATGTCTTTGTATGCGAGTTGTGTCCTTTTGAAAATTGCGAATTGATTGACTAAGCTGCCACGATAAAATATAGAAAGAAATGAGGTTGCGCTGACCGGTCTGTAAACAATGTAGGTTAAGCAAACCCTGGCGCGGTCACTCTATAGTTGAGTGTGACTGCATTGTAGTTTTAGGTGAACGTCTCCGTTTCGTAAGACACGTAAAAAATCGATAAGTGATGTCATACGCTAACCATAAAATAAAATAAAAACCGAAAAAATTACTTGCTATAAGGGTTATCAAGATTTACAAGAAATAATCTTAATTCACAGAAAAAACGACGGAAATAAAGTTAAATAATTTTTCACACAAATGTACCTATACTTCACCATTCTTACATAATCGAAAGTAGTTCGTAATCGCCTTCCGAAGGAGAAGAAGCGTCGATAGAGTAGTTTCAATTTAACCGTAGACTCTGTTATGACATTGATGGATAAAAATGCAAAACCACCTGATCCCGGCATAACAGAAGGTTTTATATCTACAGTCTTGCACGTCACGTCAGAAAGTAACGGCACTATTTTATTAACAAACACATCAAGATTTACTATAATGTTTGCTCGGGAGGGTAGAATTCTAAATCCCAATTGGTCATCCGTACTTTTATACCTATACTAATAATAATGCAAAAGTCTGTCTTAAATCTATGCGTTTCACGCTTTTAAGACTAAAATGGTATACAGCTTTTGATGCAATTTCATACGGAGACATGTGAGAGATTGGAGTCTTAAATAGGCTGGTCTACTCTCTTACAATATTTGTGATTTAAGGAAAGTTTGAACACGATCCTCGCGAGTCAGCTAATCAAATATTGTTTTTCAGGTAGATTGGTTGTTGGCCAAAACATGATTAATAGTTAAAATTAGGTATGTATATGCTGACAATGCTTTCGGGTGATAAGTATAATATATTTAGTTTTAAAAGTAACCCGTAAAACTAAAGCATAACTTTGTTAGTAAAACTTTTACTAACGACAAACAATAGCTACATAGTTGTAAGTTGATCAAAGTAGAATACCAATAGTTGCAGCATTATTCGAGACAAACTCTTAAACTTTGGCGTACCTTTGCAAAACTTGTTATTAGGTTTGTTGAACTTTGTCTACTTTTGGATACGAAACTTTCATGTTCAATGTTGTTGTGAACTATCTGCAACGAACCCTGTTGCTTGTATTGTTAAGTATTTGAAGGTATAGTATGTTATACTTGTGGTGCTCATGGCAAGTTGCGCTCACCGGTAGATAAACGAGCATTGGGTTAAGTTATCTTAGCGTGGTCATTTCATAGATGGGTAGCGGATGGTGGTTTTTGAGCTGTGCATATCCGTAGTAGTGCAGATGGAGAGAGTACGCAAAAAGGATTTGTAGTAATTGTCAATAAAGATAACAAGTTAAGCTATGTATTTTTTTTTACTTTACGTAATCAACGCGTAAAAAAGCTCATAAAAAAAACAGTGAATTTTTTTAAAAAAGCATGTCCACTGATCAATTTTGTTGCTCTGTTAACAAAAAACCTATTTAATAGAAATGTAATTGGACCGTACGGTAATGTCCTTGTCAAATAAAGCGCTCTCCATTTTACTGTTTAACCGATGCTGGTATTGAAACTTGTACGCGGTAAATGGGCATTAAAACCATTAAAGCATTGGCAAATCTCACAGCCAGCAACAGTCTCTTTTGATCGCGCATTTAATGTTCATAGACTAAAACAAAACATCATTACAGTCCACTCGAGCAAATGAAAATTAATCTCACTTCGAAATTGATATTTCAAAATGCAACTTCCAAATTCCGTTGACATTTCAAGAAATACTCGATGACGTCAAATCACTATGAAGAGAAAATGGTATAAGTTAGAATTTGTCGTATTTGTTCAACGAGAAATGTTCCGAAATTAGTTATGAACTCGAAATGGAAAACTTTTGATTGATGTCGCTTTAACGCTTCGGTGAAAGCCAATAGACGTTTGAATATTCATTATATGAATCGCTTCTAAATGTACCCAATATTGATAAATATTATAAGTAACTTTTGTTTTTATTGATTGTGTTTTACTTATATTATGCGTGTTTTGTTTTATGTGACGATAAGCAGTATTTACAGTTTTCGTCATTGGACTGCATTAGGAGGCGATTTTTTCATGGCCTATTAAAATGATTACGATAAAAAAATTTACATTATCGACCTAAAAATTCTACCTTAGAATCTGCACGTAAATTTTATTTCTTAAATAGGATACTATCAACGAAGTTAATAGTCATATATACTTACAATTATACGTTTATTACTTTATATCCTTCCTCAAACTTTGTTTAATTAATGCCCCAGTCCCCAATACGTTCAAGGTTTAAAGGTCGAACTCTCTATAACCATAAGGACGTATTTTGTACAAAGAATCTGATTTATTTCCGTTCGACTCAGAGCCTAGGGCTCGAAGCCTTCAATCAAGATCTTGGAATCCATTACCGGTCAAAGGTTAGGCGCGGGGAGAATTCCGATCACGTCACTTGTACCACTTTACTGTAATGAAATATTTACCTTTATTCTTTCGAAGGGATTAACTGTAACACCTGTTGCTGAATATAAATTTTCATTAGAGTTTGCACTTTTAATTACTACTTACTTTTAAAATTCAATAAGTTTCACGTTTTCAAACAAAGTTCTAAAAGTCTTATTCCTTATTTTGATGTACTTATCGAGTTTTTCAGACTAGTTCTCTATTAATTTTGGAAAACAATATAGTTTTTTGTTTTTTACTTTTTTAAATAAATTTTGTTTTGTTTATCAACAAACGTTATTCAACAATCAGTGGACTTGATTACTATTTTATTTCTGTAAATATTTTAATGTCAATGTTCACTACACAGATTTATAATAACGTGTGTTAAATTTTCTGTTATTCTAGAATAATTAGGTAGTGCATAAATAATTCCTTTAAATAAAGACATAGTATTAAAGCTAGATTTATTGATCTCAAGCCAATATAATAGGCGTAAATCTAGATCAAACGCTGTCATGTGTTGTAAGTTCCTAATTCATTGCCCCATTAATATTTATAGACTAAGATAGTATTATAGCATCTAATCTAGTAGGTGCCCACCTTGGTACTGGATTTATTATGCTGTATCCACAATGGATACCCATTGATTGTAAAATAATGAAACACCTTTTTGTATATTTGACAATCATAATAATTAATTTTTATGTAAAAGTAGTGGTTAGCTTACTTATTAAGTAAATTATTTACAGGTCTTTTCAGATGGGCTATTTGATATTTATCCATAAGCTGAATTTTATTTTTATTTACTTATAATAAAGCCAAGAAATATTTTGCTCGAATGGATTCTAAAAAACTGTTATATTAGGTCATTATCATACTTTTTATAAAGACAAATTGATTTTAGACTAACTAACACAATTTAAACCAAACTAAATTAATCACCACATTTCACTTTAACAAACACGTGATATTCCCTGAAACTAGTGTTCAAATAAAACTGAATTAGTTAGAGTTAATTAACTGTAGTATGTCAATCAATGATATTATATTAGTTACAATGATTAATTGTATCAGCGAGTTGATACTTTATTTAGATTGACACGTATTAATTAGTAATATTACTGTCAATACGGGATTATTCGATTGTTGTGTACAGACAAAATAATTTTAAATTGGTAGTTTTTAACTGCCCAACCTTTGTGATCTAAGGAGTAATATAATGTGATTACTGACCTCGGTTACTTTTCTACTGATCTCGTTTTCTCGACAAACTCCTGCCATTTTCTTCTTATTTCTCCTATATCATTACCAATAATAGGCAACAGGAATAAGTTGGGTGACATGCCATATTTTTGTGAGTTACCGACAACTACACGAAAATAAAATTGTAAATGCCGAAATGTCAGTATATTATGTTTGCATTAGATATATATACACACATAGGCATATATACATATACCTTTTAATGGTGAAGTTAAAGAATTTGCCAACAAAGGATATTGTAGTTCCCGTCTCCAATATTGTAGCTGGAAAAGTTAAGGACTGTACAACAGCACCGTACTAAACAGGCTTGACATTAGAAATAAATTGTACAGATACATTCCAAAGCCATATTTCTAAAAATAACATTCTCAATATTGCATTCGTTCCTCACAAATATTTTCAGACAATTCACTGAAGAGAAAAATGGATATTGCCTTTATTCATGCATTTTATTATTCCAAGTTCTAAGATGATCCGGTATGTTGAAGAGTTTTTATTCTTAAAGGAAAGATTGCTTAACGATGCCTTCGAGCTAGGATATAATGTATTTTTTCCTTATAAAGGATTATGTTCGAAGATTTGTTATAAATATTTATTTAACTTATTTACTTAGATTTGTTTTGTTCGAGTATCGGTTCGCAGAAATGTTTGGTATTTTAGTTGGTCGAATTGCGAGACGTTTATTATGTTTTGTTATATTATACATACATTAAAAAAAACTGTCATTTGCATAATGTATAGGTTGACGAAAAAACAGAAAGTCCAAGTGTTTTAATATGATATTTTTAAAAGCTAAGATTTTCTTACTCAGTCACTTTTTTAAGCTAATCTTTTTCGGTATCTGTCGTAAAACCAATCACCACCCTCGTTTAAACTATAACCACCTATATTTTATTAAAAACCTGAACCATTTCACTTTTATACACATTTATTCAAAACACCTAAAATTCAAAACCTCAATTTAGTTATTAGTGAGGCAAAACAAGCTACCTGCAAATAATTGGACAAGCCAGCAACAGAGCATTACCTTAGCAAACTAGTTGGTTCAAATGAGCCTGAATATGATATCAATGTGGTCAGCTGAGAGCCTCGAGCTAGGCTTTGTTTGACCTCGGACAATTGCGCATTCACTGCTCAAATGCAGCTTTGTTATTGTACTATGAAACAATACTCAATGTTGTAGAGTACCTATGTTCGTAGTACTCAATAATATCTTGTTAGTAAGTTGGTGTTATTATAATTCGTGGTTAAAAGCAGTGTGCTGTGTTTCAGCAACAGGATTGCTTAAAAGCCTTATTTATATAACTTGTGTAATTGGGAATGATTATGTTTGTCTGTCTGTCGTTTGCATTGAACAGTTGAATCGAATAGGGTTCTTTGCTGATACCTGACGCAGTGATTTGTGTTACAGAAATCCTTTCCCGGAATACTCCATTTGTTACTCTTTCTAATATTGTAAAGATTATGAGGATTTGAAGCTAGTTACTCATAATTTAAAACAACAATGATTTTGCCTAGGGCAAAGATAGTATTCAACAAAATCAAGAAAGAAATATTAAATCCCAGGGACGGATTACAATAATATAATTTTAAAATGTAAAATAATATTATAACACAAAACAGCTACGACTATACATTTTTAAACGAGTATAATTAAATTCAGACAAAACTAAACATTAATTATCTGCAAATACGAGAAAGCTCACTACATTCCATATATTCTTTCTTTCAAATGAACAATCTTTTTCAAAATAACTATTCCCATAATTATATTAGTGGAAGGAAAACAAGAATTCTTTACTGATATGAGTTTCTTTTCATAACATAATAGAATTCCTGCAGCGAGATAGTTAGGGTTGTCACGATGAAATGCGTTCACTTTTACTGCGTTGAATTTGAGAGACGGCTGCCGAGGAAATTGTGCTGTGAAGGAAATGATGACCTTTGAAAGTGTTTCATGGTTGGCTGTAGATTTTAATAGATTTTCTTAACCATATATTGTTATTGATGTGTATTCTTGTCGGTACTACATATCGATAAAGTTGTTCACAGTAACACTTTGTTTTTAAATTGACAAATTATGTTTTGGTCTCCATTTCCATGACTTAAAAATAAATTTATTTTGTTCAATATTATTTCACAAATCAAGAGTATGGAGGACATTTTGTACGACTAGTCTTTACCTTTTGCCTTAATTAACAGGGGTTGAAACCAAATTATACAAGAACAAATCAACAAAAAACTAAACAAGAAAATGAGGTCTTAAAGAATTTAACAACAATAAACAAAATATTATCCACAAGGTAACTTTTGCCAACCCTATAAGCAATTGATGTCACCGCGGCCTTTCTATTCATAGTGTGACGTCACAAAACGGGACGTCTTCAAGATCGGTGGCCGCATCAAAGTGCGTAATACCACTCGTTGCCACCACAGATTATGGAAATTTCACCTTCTTTGTGGATAAAAGCCAATATTTCGCGTATTTTACGCACAAATACCTATATTTTTGCATGGCGGAACTATTCCAGGGCGTTCAAGAGTACTATGTTTATGAAATAGGTTTTTTGCGAGATTTTTTCGTAGGTTTTCTTAGAATTTCGCTGCTTAGTATTTGGTACGTATCTATGTGGCGAAATACGTATTTATTTTTCCTGTATGTCTTTAAAAATAAGTAAAACGTGTATTTAATGTAATTTCCAATGTATTTAAGTGAGTTTATATGTTCCGAAGATTATAACTAAAGAGGTATGATTACTTCTTTACTTCTTCTTAACTGAAACTCAACACTGGCGGTCATACCAGAAAAAAATTGGGATGCCACAGGTATACACAAAAAATAAATATTGTTATTTTTTCTTAAATGATTTTAATGGCGCTTGTACAATTCTTTTGAGGTAAAACAGCCATATTTAACTTAAATGCTGAAAATTAAACCTCAAAATTATAAATATTCAAAATCAAATATTTAGCTTTTAGTAGTAATTCCTCATATTAATTTTGACGACATGATTAAGATAATGAAACTACTTAATTACAAAAGCATGAATGGTTTATTTAACATGAAGTACGTAATATTGTACATATTTTTCATTCATTAATTTGGCATTATCTTAGTGGCAAAACACATTTTCTACCAATAACAAAATGACTGACATTTCTTAATAAAACTATTTTTATAATGAAAATATATTCGTAAAAACATTCAGGGTATGAGAAAATTATATTGTTGCGATAGACTTAATAAAAAAGGTTATGCGAGGCATTTTCCTACGTAGTAGAAGAATGCGCTCAATCTTTCCACAAAGCCACAGCTCAATGCGCGCTTATGGCAAGAATGTCGCCGCCATTTGTCTTTTCTGCAGCAGTGAAAAATATTTGGCTTCGCGGCTTTTCTATATTTTCGTAAAAGCGCAAATTCGTTTGGCTATCAACATTGTTTACCTTTTACTTATTTTTTTTTTAAAACTTCATTTTTTTAAGTAATTATAAAGAACTTAACAGTACACATTATTCTGTATTTTTGTAACATTAATAGAAATTTGTTTCAATCCCATCCACACCAAAGAGACTATTTACTTTTACATCTATACTAATATTATAAAGCTGAAGAGTTTGATTGTTTGTTTATTTGTTTGTTTGTTTGCTTGTTTGTTTGTTTGCTTGTTTGTTTGTTTGTTTGTTTGTTTGAACGCGCTAATCTCAAGAACTACTGGTCCGATTTAAAAAATTCTTTCAGTGTTAGAAAGTCCATTTATCGAGGAAGGTTATAGGCCATATATCATCACTCTACCAATAGGAGCAGAGTACCAGTGAAAAATGTTTTTTACCCATTCTCTCTTATGTGACTCAAGCGAAGTTGCGCGGGTCAGCTTTTAGCAGTTTAACATAAGCCTCAACGCGACCTGGGTTTATAAAAGTTTTATGCATATTATACCTAATATTATTTTAACTTAATAAAAAATATAAACATACCTTATTAAAACTTAGCTAGTAATTATAGTAAAAATATTGAACTAAGCAGGTCCAAAGAAACGTAGCTTAATTTTAGTTGTTACTAATGAAGCGAGTAAATAATTATGCTTCGCTATAATACAATTCTTAGAACATTAAGGGTCTTTGACGGTTAGTTTACCAGCTCCCTATTAGTTATGCGGGTTGGGTGCAAATACCACTAACCCAAATTGGGTTAGTCCTTTAAGGTTATACCGGAACCCTGAGCCGAACAAAAAGGTTAAGGGTAATATCATATTTTGGGTTCTATTTTAGAGTTTATTTGCAGATAGAGTATTATAATTAAATTTGGAAATGATCAGTTTAATTGATTAATAACTGGGCATTGCATTTAATTCAAGACATCCAATACGTCATTTAATTGTCTTTTCCTTATCCCACGAACGCCGTGGCATGTTTACTTTTTGAAAAACATGTTACAAAGTTAAACTAAACTACAAAGTTTAGATTTGTGTTTTCACACCTTCAACTCCAATTTATCTGTTGCACTACTAACGCCATCAAATAATTCTTACTCCAAGCAGAAAACAATAATATTTCAATTATGATATCACTATAATAAATTGAAATTATTCATTAGTTTAAAGCCTAAAAGATCACAGACTATAATTCGCGCAATGAAATTCATCTTCACAATAATTAATGGACAAAAGCAATTTCATTTCAACTAATTAGCAATACAGATCTTGAAATTTATGAGCAATACAATCAACTCAGACTGTTGTTCGAATTTATTTATTTTTAATTATTCACTATATAAATTGTTTGACTTTATGTAAATTGAACTGAGATATCACTCAATCGAGAATGACGTGAACTGAGGGATTATTCCGTATCACTACTGTCGACTATTGAGCGAGTAGCTATCGGGAATTATTCTTAAAGAAAAAGTGCAAAGAGCTTAATAGTACCGACGATTTGATCAGTGCCTTTAGTTTATTTAGAAAGAACTACTTTGAATGTCAAATGTTTGATAAAAATCTACATAATAGCACCGGAAAGCGATAATCATAAACTAAAATTAAAATTCTATTCGGGTGAATTTATAAACAAGTATTGTATGTTTATAGGAATAAGCTGTCTCATAGAATTTCGGGACTGAAATAATAAATACACTATAAGTACTTATACTAAAACATTTATTGAACATTATAAGTCTATCACGAGATCCAATAAAACCAAAAAGTGAAGAAAAATTCAAATGTATATTTTTCAATGCAATCAAACTACCTTCGAAAGTTACACCAAAAGATTTTCAAGAGAAATTCACACGATATCTGTTCAACATACTCGTAACATAAACGGAGAGTTTTCTCGGAACAAACTGAAAGCAAATGAACTAAAATATTTACCTTATGCACGAGAAAAGTCTAGAAAAATAACGTAACTTTTTTCCAATAACGGTTTGAAATACAAACTACATTGGTAAACTACCTGAGCTCTATTCAACATGCAGAAATTTCATAAATATTTTGCGAAAAGCATCCGCCATTTTCAAACACAGACTATAAAATAACCTACTAGTGTATACTCTATGGTCCGTATGAAATACAAATGCACCGCGTATTTTGCTCTCTGAATAGACATTCAATATTGCTGTTCGAAATTCAAATGTGCGATTTTCAAACCAAGTTTAGAGAGTATATTTGCTACAAAGGTTTTGTATGGTTGTGTTTGGTAATAGCGCAAATTTTAAATGGGATCTGTATTTTTTTTAAGTGATTTTGATAAAGGTATATCCAATTTGTTGCTCGATTTTCTAATCTGTACTACATACAGGAACCGTAGCGCGATTCTCTACAGTCGGTACTGTCGAGTATCGCAAGTTTACCGTCTAATTCCTAGCTCACCCGTTAGAGGCGTTGATCAGATTTTTTATACAAAATTTCTCGATAGCTAGCCGGTTGTCGATAATATAATCGAAAGTTTAAGAGAACTGAGAGATATCAAGAATATTTTTTTTAATTAACAAAACGTCTTTGCGAACAATCCATTAACGTCCCATGTCTCATAGCCATATATTTAATACACTCGGATTCGATAAAATAACCATTTTATATTTGTTATGAAATAAATGGAATTCTGTCAATCAATTAATGAAATCTCGTTCAGTCCGTGGTCGTTCGTAATCAGTTTTCAGTGTGTAATGGAAAGATACTGATACGTCCGGGATTGATTCGATATAAGTTCCTATTTGATGGAGAGAAAAGGTCACGGTGTATAGTCGACCTCTTTAGAAAAGTTGTAGTTTTTTTTATGATGGTATGTATTCCAGCATTGTATGACACAACGACATGAATAGTTGCGAAATATTTTGCTTTTTTATGTATTGATTAAATAAGATGCTACCTTGTTTAAAATCGTGGATGAACTGGACGTGGGTCATTGTCATAACCGCATAAAATTGTGTTACAAGTGGAAAATTATAGTTTAAATGTTTATTAGGGAGCATAGTCTAATTTTATATTTAAGATGTTATTAACTATTTCATGATTACGTATTTAGAAATACAGATATAATAAGAAATAAATATATACAAAATAGTTTCGAAAGAAAAGTCCGTCTCAGTGGACTGTTACTGTGCTGTCCTCTCACATAAATTTGTAAATATAAAAAAATGTATATAATTGTGTTAGCCTTTAAGGATATTTTCCTAAACTAGACATTTTGTTTATCAAAATAAGTAAATGACAAAACATTTTGATCAAAATCAAGACACTTCCTGCAGTCTAAGATAATGTTATCAAAAAAAACATCTATTCGATGGACTTATGTATTTACACTATATAGCTACGAAAAAAATAAAATTTTGCGAACTGAAAGTTATTTATGAACACGTTATATACTCAGTTACCCCCGTGTAGCGTCAGTTTCCTGTTGTACACGCACGAATAAAGTTACAGGTGATCGTAGGTAAATAGTTGGCTATGTCAAAGTTGAGTGTGTCTTTTCGGTTCCTTCTGAATTTCGGTAATTAATATCTTAATAATTTCTAGTTTTACATAATAGTTAAGAGTAATATATGATTTATCATTATAGGCTTGTAACTGTAACATAACCTTAAACGAATGCTTGGTATGGGACATTTTGTTACGAAAGTATATTCGGTGGACATCTTTTCTGTGGACTTTCTTTAAATTTGTGTCCACCGAAAAGGCGAATGTCCACCGAATAGATCAAATGTTACGTATTTTGTCTTTTGCATCATCGTTTCGCATGAGAATATTAACGCTTATTTATAAATTTTACTGCATACCTGATTATTCTATGTTACATTTTACGCATTTTATGTCCCTATGGTTTTAGTGTGTATGTATGTTTTGCAAGTTGCTGTTTTTTTGTTTGTGCCTTGTTTAGGTCTTTTTTTCCGCCAAAAAAGACGTGAGCAGAAGAAATTAAGTTTGAGGACAGCAGGAAAACGACTTAAGAAAGATCTAATAGCCTTAGAAGAAAAGCGGAAGAAAGATAGAGAGTATAAGAAAAAATCGTAAAGAAAAAATAAGACTATAAATGATTTATCAGATAGACGTATGCCCGTGCCGAGTTCTATTCTCAGCCCCCTACCGAGTATGCCAAGCCCACTTTTTAGTCCTAACTGGAGTCCAATTGTTCAACAGCTGCTTCAGTCGATAGACAAAAAGTCAGTACCGATATCTATTAGCCCCCAAATCAACGAATTTGAACCAAGCTGTTCCGAGTTTCTGCGTGGACTAAGAAGTCGAAAACGCCTAGAGTATACTGATATTTATTCCGACAATTCAAGTTCACCACCTGTATTAAGACCAGACACACCAAAAGAAGTGCACCAGAAGCAAGTACAACATTTTTGGTCATCATCAGAGGTTGAAGATATATTGTCCACCAAAAATACATAATCTTTTCGGTGGACACAGGGAGATAATTTTTTTTTAATGTTTTATGACACCTCATTATGTTTTTGTTGATTTGTTTATAAATTAAAGAAGGTTTAATATTATTTAATGGTAAGTTAATTTGATTATGTTGATTAATTTCTTAGTTAATTGCGATTTTAGTACATTCGGTAGACACCTATGTCTTTCCGGTAGAACAATAAAAACGTTTTTTTAAAATAACTTTTGTAATTCTTTACTTTGATCTCAAACAACAATTTATATTTGTTTTGATTGATATCTTTTTTTTAATAAATGTTTAATTCTTTGAAAAAACATTTTTTTTTTATTTTTTTTATTTAGACCCTGTTTTGACAATGACCCACGTATGTATTTATCAATGTTATTAAAAAAATTAACAAATTTCATAAGATCTTCACAGATAACCATATTATTATCACTATATTCTACATTATGAAGTTTCTAGTAAACCTGTGTTTGTTTAAATGCCAGTAAATACAATAGATCTAGTAATAATAATAAATAAATAACAAAGATAATTATATCAAAGATCTAGTCTTAACTTTACTAGGAGAATGAAGTACTAAATATATGTATGTAAAAAAATCACTATAAAAGTGGTTTCGTAAGTTTGGTGATTCTTTCAAACTCTCTCCCAGCCAAAGAACTAACTTATGCACTCAGTAAGCTAATAAAGAAAAAAAATTGAGATGCCATATACACAAAAAAGAAGCATTGTTATTTATTCTTATATTATAATAATGGCGCTTGTACAATTTTTTTGAGGTAAAACAGCCATAATTTACTTAAATGCTGATCGAAGTAGATAATTCTAACAAACTAGGAAACATATTTTTCATTTATTAATTTGACTTCATCTAGTGGGAAAACACATTTTCTACCAATAACAAAATGACTGACATTTTTCTACAAAACTATTTTTATAATGAAAATATATTCGTAAAAACATTCAGGGTATGAGAAAATTATATTGTTACGATAGACTTAATAAAAAAGGTTATGCGAGGCATTTTCCTACGTTGTAGAAGAATGCGTTCAATCTTTCCACAAAGCCACAGTTCAATGCGCGCTTATGGCAAGAATGTCGCCGCCATTTGTCTTTTCTGCAGCAGTGAAAAAAATTTGGCTTCGCGGCTTTTCTATATTTTCGTAAAACCGCAAATTCTGTTTGGATCTCAACATTTTGGGTCTATTATTTACACTAATGTTTTTCTAAAAGACTTAATTTTATGTTTTTCAGATATGTTTTTAACAGGTGATCGGCTTTGACGGTATGATTAAAGCATCTAGCTTACGACAGTAAATTCGGATCATATCCCTACCACACCATAAAGACTTTTAGTGTTATTTATCAACATAATATTATGTCACTAGTATTAATGTATCGCTTCGCTGGCCACCTTTCTGAAAAAACATACAGTATTTCCAATGAAACATCGAAACATCGTGTCTTCCTAATGAAGCAAGTAAATAATTATGCTTCACGATAAATACAAGGGTATTCTTAGAACATTAAGGGTCTGAGGCGGTTAGTTTACCGGCTCCTTATTAGTTATGCGGGTTGGGTGCAAATACCACTAACCCAAATTGGGTTAGACCTTTAAGGTTATACCGGAACCCTGAGCCGAACAAAAAGGTTAAGGGAAATATTATATTTTGGGTTCTATTTTAGAGTTTATTTGCACATAGTGTATTATAATTAAATTTGGAAATGATCGGTTTAACTGGTTTATTATGTTAAAGGGCAATGTATTATATCGATTAAGTATATTAATTAATTGACTGAAAACTTTAAGCTCGGGAAGGTATATATTGATAGTTCAGGTCTAATCATTTCAATTGTTCTACATAGAGGAAAAAAAATCCACATGAAATTCCAAACCTTCCCCTAAGCACGATGGTACTAGTATAACGGTTAATTTGCTATAAGCACCGACAAATAATTCATACTCCAAACCAAAAACAATGATATTTTAATTATGATATCACTATAATAAATTGAAATAATTCATTAGTTTAAAGCCTAAAAGATCACAGGCTATAATTCGCGCAATGAAATTCATCTTCACAATAATTAATGGACAAAAGCAATTTCATTTTAACTAATTAGCAATACAGATCTTGAAATTTATGAGCAATACAATCAACTCAGACTGTTGTTCGATTTAATTTATTTTTAATTATTCACTATATAAATTGTTTGACTTTCTGTAAATTGTATTGAGATATATTTTCAGTAAATCGAGAACGACGTACATTGAGAGATTATTCGGAATTACTATCGACTATTGAGCGAGTAGTTTTCGGGAAATATTGTTATAGAGAAGGTGTAAACAGCAAAATAGTAACGATAATAATTAATCAGCGCCACATACGTATTTAGAAGGACCTATTTTAAATGTCAACTATTGGATCAAAATCAGCACCGGAAAGCGATAGTCATAAAATAAAATTAAAATTCTATTCGGGTGAATTTATAAACAAGTATTGTATGTTTATAGGAATAAGCTGTCTCATAGAATTTCGGCACTGAAATAATAACATTATAAGTCTATTACGAAATCCAATGAAACCAAAAACTGAAGAAAACAATATTATTTACAAATTCAAATGTATATTTTTCAATGCAATCAAACTACCTTTGAAAGTTACACCAAAAGATTTTCAAGAGAAATTCACACGATATCTGTTCAACATACTCGTAACATAAACAGAGAGTTTTCTCCGAACAAACTGAAAGCAAATGCACTAGAATATTTACCTTATGCACGAGAAAAGTCTAGAAAAATAACGTAACTTTTTTCCAATAACGGTTTGAAATACAAACTACATTGGTAAACTACCTGAGCTCTATTCAACATGCAGAAATTTCATAAATATTTTGCGAAAAGCATCCGCCATTTTCAAACATAGACTATAAAGTAACCTACTAGTGTATACTTTATGGTCCGTATGAAATACAAATGCACCGCGTATTTTGCTCTCTGAATAGACATTCAATATTGCTCTTCGAAATTCAAATGTGCGATTTTCAAACCGAGTTTAGAGAGTATATTTGCTACAAAGGTTTTGTATGGTTGTGTTTGGTAATAGCGCAAATTTTAAATGGGATCTGTATTTTTTCAAGTGATTTTGATAAAGTTATATCTTGATAGCTCGATTTCAAATCTGTACTACATACAGGAATTGTAGCGCGATTCTCTTCATTCGGTACTGTCAAGTATCGTAAGTTTGTCATTTAAAATGTACTGCCAAAATAATTCCTACGACACCCGTTAGAGGCGCTGATCAGGTTTTATACAAAATTTCTCGGTAGCTAGCCGGTTAACGATAATATAATCAAAAATATTAGTGTACCGAGAGATATCAAGAATAATTTTTCAATTAACAAAACGTCTTTGTCGCGAACAATCCATTAACGACCCAAAGCTATCATATATTTAATACACTCGGATTCGATAAAAACATCAATTTTATATTTGTTATGAAATAAATGGAATTCTGTCAATCAATTAATGAAATCTCGTTCAGTCCGTGGTCGTTCGTAATCAGTTTTCAGTGTGTAATGGAAAGATACTGATACGTCCGGGATTGATTCGATATAAGTTCCTATTTGATGGAAGGAAAAAGGTCACGGTGTATAGATGACCTCTTTAGAAAAGTTGTAGTTTTTTTATGATGTTTTTTCAGTACACGCAAGAATAGTTGCGAAATATTTTGCTTTTTTATGTATTGATTAAATAAGATGCTACCTTGTTTAAAATCGTGGATGAGCTGGACGTATTTATCAATGTTATTAACAAAATTAACAAAGTTCGTAGGATCTTCACAGAAATCCACATTATTATCACTTTTACTGTCTTATTCCACGTTTTGAGTTTCTCGCAAACTTGCGTTTGTTGTGCCAATAAAGACAAAAGATCTGGTAATAATAATAAATAAATTATTAAGATAAATAATAATATTAGAGATCTAGTCCTAACTTTCTTAGGAGAATGAAGTACTAAATATACATATGTATTAAAATTCGCTGTAAAAGTGGAGAGGTTCGTAAGTTTGGTAGTCTTTCAAACCTCTTTCAACCAAAGAACTAACTTATTCACTCAGTAAGCTAAAGAAATATTAAGTCTACCATTAAATAAGAGCTGAAAGAGAAATGTCAGCAAAAAGCCGGACATTATGGACATAAGCCGGACGTTACGGACATAATCCGGGCAATGTAGGAACTAGATTACGATGTCTACTGACAGTTTTGATGTGTTTATTTGATAATTTTGCGAGAAAAAGTATTTTCTATGATAATATAGTTCATTTGATGTTATAATAATAAAATAAGATAAGTAATGTAACACTTTTATTCGGTTATAAATATGTATAAGATAGGGTATAGGAATATATTTTCAATTACTCTAACCTAGATTTCCTAGCTTTCTTTCCGACAGACGCAGGCTTTCTCGTCCAAGTTCTGTATCAAAGGAGTATTTAACATAGAAATTTCAAATTATTCTCAATAGACCGTTATAATACTTTTGATTGGTTTTCATTAAATTGATTGGTATATAGAAAAGCAATCAACACTATAATCAAAAAAATGTTCCATCTTTCTTTGCGCTTTTCCAAAACGCATAAAAAATCTATACCGCCAGTTGCCTGTTCTCCATACATACAGATACCAACATACCTTCACCCCATTCCCTAATTAAAACGAAGCACCGGGAAACAGCGAAGTCAGTTTCAGCCCAAATTACGTATAAAACGTTCTATACGATCAACTTACTTCTAAAACAATATTAATTTACTCAACGCACAACTTTGTACATAATTATTTGCTAATATAATTACAACAGCAATTACACGGTGTTGCCGGTGAAAGTGCCCCAGTTTGTATTAACCGCCTAAATTGAGAGACACCGAGAAGGTTTACGAAAGTAGAGTTACTAGTCTACTTTCTAATTTTGTCGGGTTGTAACTGCGTAATACGTAAGCAAAGTGAACGAGATATTGGGGTTATAAGATACCAGCTCCGGCAGCCGTGATCGTCTAGTGGTTAGGACCCTACGTTGTGGCCGTAGTAACCCAGGTTCGAATCCTGGTCACGGCAGTGTTACACTGTCGCGGCGGAGCATATCTTTTGGAATTAGTGGGACATTTTTAAGATGAAATTTCGGTAGTTAAAAACATCACAATAGACGATTAATTGCCACACTATATTACGATTATTTTTATCAATATACCGGTAATTTATTAAAATGTTTTCAGTTTCTTTGCTTTTAAGAAAAAAAAAATCGGCCTTTTCCAGTCAAAAAGGAAATTAATATGAACATTCTTATTAGATTTATCAAAGAACAAAAAGATAGGCAAGTTGAAATTCAATTACTTCAGCGTTCCAAGTTTTAGAAAAACTATTCTGAAGGTTAATTATATATTTTAATTATAGCTGAGCTTTCCTATTCCTTTGAAAGATAAAACTTCAAAAATAAATTAAGTGGTAATAAAAGCTCGGATTACCAAATATATAGTTATTAACTGCTTGCTTTCTCCTGCGACTTCGTTCGCATTAATAGATTTTCCTAAAAAAAAAGAACCTACGTGTTAATCTAGGTTATAAACTATTTGTGTGGCAAATTTCATACAAAATCCATTCAGTAGGATTTTTTCGCGAAAGAGTATCAAACATACACTCAGGTAGTTATCCATTCTTTTGACAAACTTGTAATATTAGTAGCATATTAACTTATCAACACATGTTTGATATTTATCGCGTAACCTGTAACAACAAAATTACTAAGCAACAGAAAAAAAATCTGGTCCACGAAAAGAAAATTATTTACTACAATAAAATCAATCTTACTGTTACTCCTTTCAGATACAAAAAATACATTCAAGAAACATACCCCAAATTAGGAAATACCAATTTACTTAATAAAACCACAAATACAAGAACAAGAACTCAGAAATACTTTGGTCAATAATAAGATTATGCGTATATTTGGACGTCCGGTTAATATTAGAGCCACAGTTATATCGGCAGTACAAGATTATTGGCGATACGTGAGTCACCATACGGGTTCCACTATCAGATCTAATGAGACAGGGTCAAGATGTTTATGGGATTATATTTATTGGGAACACGGGATCTGTATTAGAATGTTTCGATTAAACTATGATTGTATTAAGAATATAAATTTTGTGTGACAGAGGAAGATAAAAGCCGTATCGCTTTCGACTTCATTGGAAGCGGTTCGATTTTCTGTTTTTTTTTTGTGACTTAAATATTATGGCGGTTTTGCTCAGGTTATACATTGTGTGCATCATTTCGATATAAACTTATGCATTTCATAAACCTCATGTGTCAAAAAATAAATACTAAGTATTAGGTTTTAGGACAAGGCCCAAATTGACAATATAGAATCTGCCTTTAGTTCGTAAAAGGGTATAGTTTTTACATATCTATTTATTACACAGGTTAAACATAAAGATAAACAATTATTTCTAAATAAATCAATCAACAAACAATCAACTTTTATTCTTAGAAAACTTAAGTCTTAACAACTCCTAGAATCTAATTTGAAATAAACTATAGACAAAACAATAATAAAACAAAACTATGTAAAAATAATAATTTATTCAGCCCTCGAGGCTATACAGTATACAGCAAAGGATCTTCGACAGACAGTTGTCTCATGTAACGATGTATTGTAACTTCAAGAAAATCTTACAAGCAAAAATATTCTTACAAGGCAAACATAGATGTTAAGAAGGCTAGATATTGCAGGCTTCAAGACAGAGCGTACCTTATACTAAGAAGAAAACGAGACTTTGATATACCTGGTTTTACAATATACTTTGATATCGGCTGTTATGGTGCTATGACGATTAGTTGTTCTAAATCTATACTAATATTCAATTTCAAACAAACAAACTCTTCAGCTTTATAAAGCTGAAGAGTTTTTTTGTTTGAACGCGCTAATCTCAGGAACTACTGGTCCGATTTGAAAAATTCTTTCAGTGTTAGATAGCCCATTTATCGAGGAAGGTTATAGGCTATATATCATTGCGCTACTACCAATAGGAGCAGAGTACCAGTAAAAAATGTTTCGGAAACGGGGAAAATTTTGACTCACTCTCTCTTATGTGACGCAAGCGAAGTTGCGCGGGTCAGCTAGTATTAAATATCTTCAAATAGAAGTTGACCTTTGTTGTCATTGTTCAAAACCAAATTATCATACCTCAATAGTAATTTACGAAAACAAAACCGTTTGATGGGCTTGTTAAATGGGCTTCAAGAAGATGCCTCTTTTCGGGAAGAAGCTATGTCTTAGTCTTTGCTCAGCAGTGAAATAAATAATGTACTACTTAATACTTTTTCTCGGGAAGAAACCTTTGCCTGTGCCTTTGCCTTTGCTTAACAGTGAAATAAAATGTGTTAGATTTTTTTTCGAATTTGCGGTATCTAGTCACCTAAGTATCTGTGCTAGGGTATTATTAAATATTTCACAAGAAGCCCTAAGGCGACATCGTTAGCACCAAGTAATACGTTATATATTTCGTTAACTTTTCATGCTAACATTGATTTAGACGTGAGAGGTGAATACACGTTGGATCATTTACTTAAAGAGTAGAACGTATTTTCTTACGTATATTTTGGCTGGCTTGGATGTTATTCAAGTTATCTTTGACATGGCTTAGTAGCCGCCCTTAAGATAACTATTGGGGTATTTTCGTGTCTTCCGAATTACGAAATACAACAAATTATCTGGTTAGTCTGATTTATTCTTGATTCTAACAAACTTAAGTAAAGGATGAGATTTTTTGTTTTAGAAAATAGCGTAATTTTATCGCTGTTATTTGGTAAGAATAAAACAAATAATAAATGATAACATTAATGTAAACAAATAAATCACTTACTTAGAGCAGACACAGTACCTAATACCAGTGATATCTACGCACTAACTCCCGGTTTCTGAGTACATTTAGCGGTAGTTTATCTATTCAATAGCGTTTAAAGTCATATAAAACGCTATTGAATAGATTAACTACCGCTAAATGTACTTACTCAAAATCCGGGGGTTACTCAGACATCGGCAAGTCGTAACATGACAAGTAAATAAATGTTCTAATGTATTCTCACCCGAAGATACATGTCAATTTATTTAAAGAACTTGTACGTGGAATACACTCAAGTTTGTTGTAGATCATTATACATTATTATAATGTCTCTCAAAATTATACATTTAAATAAACCTGAGACGGTTGTTCAAAGTTTTGAGATGGCAGTAAACTTAGAACACCACTTATGATCAAAATTTTGATACTACTGTACATAATTATGTTAAGCGAAAAACAAATTGATAGTTTTGCAGTTTTTAGTAATAAATTATATCAACTAATTAGAATGATTTGTCTTCTATGAATATATGTTTAATTCAATTACAATTTAATAACATATATATTATAGTCCAAAAACTTAGTAGAGAGCCTTAGTATGCAGATTTATCTTGATTGTAATTAATAAATATATGTATTTCCTGAATGTTTGTTTGTCGTATGGTGAGTCGTCATCACATCACAGATCGTTCACCGACCGGAATAAGTGTAGCTTTTCTATTTAAATTATTTCTTTCTCTTATCTTATCACTAGCTGACCCGCGCAACTTCGCTTGCGTCACCTAAGAGAATGAGTCAAAATTTCCCCTGTGTTTCTAACATTTTTCGTTGCTACTCCGCTCCTAATGATCGTAGCGTGATGTTATATAGCCTATAGCCTTCCTAGATAAATAGGCTATCTAACACTGAAAGAATTTTTCAAATCGGACCAGTAGTTCCCGAGATTAGCGCGTTCAAACAAACAAACAAACTCTTCAGCTTTATAATATTAGTATAGATTTAAATAAAAGTCACCCCAACGTCCAGATTTTCACCATCGTTACAAAGCAAATCGATACAAATGCGGAGTCGATAAACGCGTCGATTACGACCGCTGAAGCAATAAAATAAAACGTAAAACATCTCGGAATCGTTATTACAATCGACTCGCTTGTCTAGACGTTATTGAGTTTCTTTCAACACTGAGAAAGCTCGTATGTTTCTAATTTCTTTTGAAATGTGTAAAGTATCAAGTGGTGTTCGTCGCAGTATAAAATGTTTTAGGGTTGACGTCTTGACGAAGAAAGTATAGTTGGATGAACGTTTTTTTCAATATGCAATATTTTTCTATCTTACCACATTGTTTTTGCAGGTTTAAATAAGCTAAAAATAAGCTAAAGCTGAAACGACTTTTTTAGAAAACTTTTTTTAAGTATATTATTATCTTGGAAAGATAATAAACCCGTATTATATAAATAAATTCCCGTATTCTATTATACAATAACCATGTAACGCGAAAATTTAAAAATTACAATTTCAAGATAGATAATTTTCACCTAGGAAATGAACCCACAATACCCAGAGTAGTACACAATAGTAGTAGCGACATAAAGATCGGTTAAGATTGCGTCAGATGAATTTTTAAAAAACATTGAAATGTCAAATTATAGTCAGCCTTACATTGTTTGAAACTTTGACAACATATACTTACAAATACTACGCACGATCGTACAATTTTGTTAATATCATCCCCCTATTATTGCTGTCAACTGTATTAATCTTAATGTTATTGCCTTCAAACGGCTCTTGGCTCATACAGGTACAGTTGCCAGCAAAATAACATGACATCGAGCCAAATGATGCTGCAATTGGCAAGGAAAACACCAATTCAAGTTTATTCCATCGGTAATTTTAGCCCTATCTTAATTACAATCGTGACGTATGGATATCCTTTGAAAACCAAGGGATGAGGTTTATCCTTAGATACAAGATAAGGTAGTATAAGAAACCAATTTGTTCCTTACTGCTTCCAAACAGTTATACAAAACAGTTATGTTTTACATAGAAAGGTTTTGATATCAAAAACTGACTGGTAGAAAGGTCAATGTTAAATAACTTTTTCATAAGTATATTAGCCCCGTGGGACGGATAGCCGAGACCACTAGTAAGAGGTCAAGCGTAAGACCGGCTTTACGTGCACCCCTGAGTACCTAAGTAGATATTTAACCTAATCTTCCTAACTCAATGCGAATTTCTTAGCAGATTTTTTTTTGCTCAACCCGGGTTTCGCACCCGAGACTTCTACATAGCAAACGAATACACAGACCATGCTACGGAAGTAGACTTCAGAAAGATGCACAATAGAAAACTACTTTTGAGCCAAATAAAGTAACACAGTGATTTCTTTTTAGTTTCAGAAAATGTCAAGTTGCATTCTACTGTCTGTCGGGCTGTATTAATATGTTCCAAAGACTGCTCTTTTGGTCTCACAGTTTTCTAAACTGCACTAGACGTTATTAAGAAAGTGTCAGCTTGATGTTTATTTTCTTTTTCTAACTTTTACTGTGACCACTATAGAAAATTGCGTTTTGAAACGTATTTTATGTTTTAAACTCTTTAGAGTTCGAAATGAAAGTGCCGTTCTGGTGAAATTTTATAATTGTACTAGCTGACCCGCGCAACTTCGCTTGCGTCTCTTAAGAGAATGAGTCAAAATTTTCCCCATTTTTGTAACATTTTTCGTTGCTACTCCGCTCCTAATAACTGTAGCGTGATGTTATATAGCCTATAGCCTTCCTCGATAATTGGGCTATCTAACACTGAAAGAATTTTTCAAATCGGACCAGTAGTTCCTGAGATTAGCGCGTTCAAACAAACAAACAAACAAACTCTTCAGCTTTATAATATTAGTATAGATTATATCAGTATTTCTAGGACCTAATTAAAGTCATTTATCATGATCTCTGTCTATCCATATGGAAAATATGCGTGTTTTTCTGTATGTACTTAAGTATTATATTTTATTATACTGAGTAAGCGATTCCTAATAGTTATTTTGGTAATTTTATTAATCTCTCAACATCATGTCACCACCCAATTATGGCAATTTGACTACAATGATATCAATTAAAGGTTTCATAGGTGGGTATGTGACTTTACGTTTTAAAGTAAAAAATAAATATCCTGTGTTTACTTTTGCAAGTTCTGTTATACCAGTATAACAATTATATTATAATTAAACTAAATATTAATATCTAAACATCGTGATCGCAGTTCAACATTATCTAAACTAAATTTAGACCAACACTGCAATATTATCTGTGCTAATAAAAGCACTAATCCAATTATGTTAGAGATACTGAATTATCGGCTCAATATGGATTGTTTTAGTTAAGCAGATTATATGTTTGGCAATTATTAGCACATTTTGTACCTATATTAATTACTTATTGATTAATGAATTGATTGTTTTTGACAACTTACTATGGAAGTCAAAGCTACATTCTAAAGGAGTGTAGCACTGAATGAATAGGAAACCCAAATAAACTTTTTCTTAATCATAACGTTTTTTTATACTATTCCACTGCTGATCAAGGGTCTCCTCCCAAACGAGGCTAATTTATTACAATGATTAAACTATTATATCCTTCTAAAGTCTTATAAATGACATTGCAGCTCAGCGCACATATTTAACTGCTACTAACAATCACAATTATCAATTCATATCGATTACTAATATCAGTTTCTTTTATGTACTACTTATATTAGATACTACACACGACTAACACGATTATAAACCAAACATTCAACGACTAATGGACACCCATCCACAAACCCGCCTCACACATAGTTGCTTAACCTCACATACATACCGTTACTATACCAACTCAGCCACGGGCGATCATACGTGCTATTGCTAAATAGTTGTTCTTTTGTTGCAGTGAATGAAGATGCGGCGTGATGTACAGTAACGAGAGCGATGCGGGGGGCGCGGGGGGAGACGAGACGCGTGCGCATGCGCTCGCCACGCTCGTCGCGCTGTACGTGATTGTATCAGTTATTGGGATCATTGGTAAGAACAAATCAAACTAAAATATGTTTTTTAATAATTTAGATCTGAGAGTGTTGTGCAAATTCAATAAAAAAATAAATTTAACCCATTAATGTCCCACTGCTGGGCAAAGGTCTCCTCCCGTAATAAGGGAGGGGTTAGGCCTTGAGTCCACCACGCCGACCAAGTGCGGGTTGGGGACTTTGCATGCCCTCAATAAATGTTTTAAACAAATTTTTAGGCATGCAAGGTTTCCTTACGATGTTTTCCTTCACCGTTGGAGCATGTGATAATTATTTCTAGTACACACATAAGTAACTTCGAAAAGTCATTGGTGTGTTGCCTAACTAACGTAACCTGACACCACTTGCGTGGGAGGTGTCAACTTATACCACTCGGCTATCACTGCTCTCTTTAAAATAAGTACATAAAAATAAGACGTAGTTGAACCGAATTACTAAGTACTTTTATGTTCTAGATCGACCATTCAAAACATTTTTTCTGAACAACAAAAACTATTTCGAGACCATTCACCATTCAAAACCGTTTCTAAAAATCTATTCGATCTACCTGTACCCCTTTGCCCGATCCATTTCAGCCTCTATACAAAGCCTTAGTAACATACGGTATGGACTAGATCCATTCTATCTCTATTCATAGTCGCATTCACTACGTTTCACTAGGAAAATGTTCCTTTAGGCGATAACGCCTTGCGTTCGTGAATTTAAGGAAACTACTCCTCCTCTTTCATAAGCTTAAAATTAAATTCCAACGCTTCCTAGCCGGCTCCTATCTTTAATGCCAAATTTTCTTAAAGTTAGCTTTTCCTTTATATAGAGTAAATTGGTGTCTTGTAAAGTAGACTAGATTTCTTGTGTATTTTCTTTAAATTGAGACCTGTAATTCTAGAATATTGTTATAATTTTAAACAGATTGTTAGACGCGCTTTTTAGAAGGTACACGTGTCCTATAAAAATAAATGTCTGAAACGCTATAAAAAATGAAATATGCCTACTCAGTTTATATACTTATCTACACCCAGTAATGAACACTTTATCAGCTACTTTAACAACAACTACGTTACAATTGCGAGATTTTCATACATCCCGTCTCAAATACGAAACATTTGGAACACCACACAATTAACTAAGCAGTTCAGCTTCAGCTTTAAACTCTTTCTCCCCAGGCAATGTAAGTCTGATGGCAGCACTGGCGTCGGGCGGCGCCTCACGGCTACGCACACCACAGATGCTAAGCGCATGTGCAGCCGACTTCCTCGTATGTGCTGCGAGCGCGCCACTGGCAGCCACACGCGCTGCCAGGGTCGATGAACTGCCGTGCCATGTCACTTTTTACATAGAGGTTAGTATATTAAACAGAAAATTTCTATAAGGGCACAGGTTGTTAAGTTACAGTAGCTTCAAGATTTTAATCATCAACCACGAGCAATTAAATATAATTTTTACCTGTGTATGTTATTTTATATTGAACGCCTAGTACCTACTGGCCTATTGAAAGATACTTTCAAAATAGACCAGCTTAAAAATATTGTAGTCTACAGTCTAAATCGTTCCATAGCCCTCTCTGTTGTACAGAAATTAGTATTAAACAGCCTCTTGCTTGATGACTTTTTTTAGTGTACGTTCTTATCATTAGAGTATACTAAAAATACTTTTGTTTTCTAGTCATTCCCAGTGGCAGCAAGTACACTATCGCTGGTGGCCATCGCAGCTGACCGCTGCGGCGCAGTGCGTCGTGGAGGTACATCATTGTGTGCGCGCCCGCTGTTAGCTGTCGTCGCCGTGTGGATCATGGCACTGCTGCTTAGTAAGTACTGGTTCTTACTTGAATTTTATAAATTTTGAATTCTATAATTGTAAAGCCCTTAGTTAATTAAAGTCACTGATATATGAAGTCCCCTCAAACGATCAAAAAGTCTAGTCTTCTGAAAGTTTATTTCGCTTCCACTTAACATTATTTACATTAAGAAAGATTAAGGGCTCTCATATGGAATTGAACCAAAGTTTGTATTGTTCAAACATATGTAAAACTTTATAGACGAAAAGGCTGTTTTGTATGCACAAAGCCCTTTGTGGTAAACCCACTTGTCACTCTGTAATTTACATATCAAAGTAAAAATGTAGTCTCGGTTAATATTATTGCCATTCTTTTGTTCATTTTGTTTGTTGTTCTCTCAGGTGCAGCAATCTTCACAACGACATGCATGTCCTGCCCTCCACTGGCGGCAGCTCATGCTCTAGTCACCTACTGCTTCCCAGTGGTCGCCGTAGCGCGGTGCCACTGGGCGGTACGAGTGAAACTCACCGCGTTGTCGCTCACTGCACGCGCGGCACACGGGGAGCTGCCCCTTCCCGTGCCGCTCATGCGAAGACCAACTCATGTCATCATCGTAGCTGGAGTAGGCCCCCGCGAACGCCGTGACGCTGTCGACGTCGGCGACGTCAGGTCTAAGAAGAAACTCCAACCGAGCCTCCTCGGCCCTCAACCACAGACTTCGACGCTGCGCTCCCGACGACGCCTCGGCAATGTCCTCATGGGAATCGCAGCCATATTCGCTGCATGCTGGTGTCCTCACGCCGCTTTAGTGATAGCCAGCGCGTTCGGCCTCAATGTGCCGCTGCTAATAGGTCATTTCGCGCTCCTCCTAGGATATGCACACTCAGCTCTGAACGCTGTCGCTTATTGGGTGTTGAATCGTCACGCGTTGACGTCGGCGTGCGCCGCGTGGCGCCTGCCGCAGCTCCGCGTGCGCGAGGAGAGGCCATCTTCGACGAACGAGGCGGCTCTGGGAGCCTTCCACCCCCGCCTCGCGCGCCCCGCACCCTCTCCCCGCCCGCCCCCTTCAAGCTTTCTCTATTGATGTCCGTCTATCTTCTAAGCTCTGTCGATCTGTGATTCCTGTTTCTCAGTGCCTCGTATAGTCTACTGGCGTCCCGCTCGCCGGGAAGCCGCTCGTTTCGTCGTTATAAACGTGGTTGTTTGAGATTTTATGGAGAATAATATCCGTGAAGCAATAAAGTGTATGAAACACTTATAGTCGTTTTATTGTGGACGTAAACTGAATGTTGACGTGTCGTATCCTTGGACGGAATGACTGAGATTTATCCTTGGTACAGATACGATGTTTATGTTCCGTGAAAGTTCTTAAACTGATTTATACTCACCTAATATTTTAGTTTTAGAGCCATATTTTATAACTCTATCCGATGCTTATAGTAATAAAATAAATCCTGAAATATCCGAATAATTGAAAAACCTTCACCCCTCATAGCAAGTTACCTGGCATCTGTATTTAACAATGTGAGAAACCCATGTCTAAAAGTAGTTTGACACGATGTTTACTACACCTTACCTAACAAAGTTTAGGTTCAAGACACTCCAGAAGCCTATTCACCGAGCTATGAAATGAATTTCAGCAGTAAACGTAAGTATGTTGCAGCATTCAAAAGGTCAGAAGGCAGAGCAATTACTCGAACAACTTTAACCCTACGCTGACATTTCATCACTGCACTGCGCATTTTAGTCCTGATTTAACATCCTTAGCAAACTTTACAAGAAGCGTCACTATAACTATACCATTAAATGTTGCATCTTGAAGTTTTCAGTACGAAAGGCCGCTGGGAGCAATTACGTTGCCAAGAGGTCCCCGGGACCCGGCAACCCGTTTTACTAAATGTAGTTTAAAAGTATAAACACGCCGTTTAGGGTTATAGTACCTTTTTGAATGCTGTTAAATGGTTGTTGAGTTGCTTTAATGGTGCTATGGGATTTATTTTGTAGGTATTAGTGGTTCTTCTTGGTAATACAAAAGCTAGACTTAGCTGTATAATAATTATGTTTCTACGGTACAGTGAAATTAATTTAGTGTTCGAACAAAAGAACAATCCTATTAATGTAACGACTAACGTACAAATATGATAAGAATTACCTTTAAGCTGGATATTAGATCAACAGCTATATAGTATCAATATTCATAACCCAACAGATGAAACAGTATCGAGTCGGAAATCTGTCTCGTTTGATAAGAACTAATGTCAAATACTTTATGTATTATATTGTACTAGACTACTGGTACGGGTAGGTACTCTTGAATTTCGGGCTATTGTCCGAGTGCAGATCCGTGTGATACAACCTATTGCCTAGCAATCAAAGTTACAATTAAGATCGAAGATCGTTCAAAATAGGTTATACGACTTAAATTCCAGTCACAGACAGAGCCTACAGAGATAGGTCAGACCTTTCCGATTTACAGTAATAAATTTAAGTCTTGAAATTCTATTTTGGGTACATTTTGAAAGGCCTACACAAGATGGACTGCTGACAGCTTGATAGAAGTGAATAAATATTTCTTTGACGCAACCCAAAACCTCTGAAATAAAAATGCCGACAAACGTTTGTAATAAAACAAAGATGTGAAAATATCTTATCTTAGATATATTTTATCTTATGTTTTAGTTCTAGAGAGTATCAATTCGTAGTTTCCTTGTCAGCTCAGATAAATGGACCGCTTGGGATAGTAGCAGACACTTCTAAAGTATACTAGTGCAATTTTTACACAGTACCCACTTTATATCTTAGATGGGTTTCAAGGTTTTGTTGCGGGATGCTTTTTGTATGGAATACGTTTCTTGTTTAGATATATGTTTTTGTAATTTATTTACTTAATGGTTGAGGCGAAGATATTATGTTCGACTTTGGAGACTTGCAGTTACTTGCGTAAGCCGGATTGTATGTATAAAACAAGCATAAGTATAAAACAGGCTTCCATTACAAATAAATTATTAAAATCCACTAGTTTGTAAACATAGTCATCTTGTAGTACAAAATAAATAAAAAAAAGAAGAGGAGAATAGTATAAGAAGGTTTAAAAACACTTTTATAGCTCTGGTGAGGGGTTAAAAGTGTTATCGAGTCCTTTCAATATTAATAGTAAATTATGGAAACATTTCTTTGCCTAAAGATTCGGAAACTCTGTCAATCTGCTTAATACAGATACAAATTTTTAAATTTTCCCATATTATAATTTTCACTTTATTATAATTTAAATTTTCACATATCACATATTTATAATTCCATAACTTCGACTTTCAATTGAAGTTTCATCTATAAACTTTTTCTTGAAGTTTGTAAGCGCGTCTCTAAGTTGTTAGAATAGGATTGCAACTACCAGAGAAGTAATTTGCATGAAGAATAAGAAGATATCGTGTGCGAATCTACTTAAGATTGCAAACTCATATTATACAGTAATAATATGAGTAAGTTGGTCTACGAAAAGTTTTAGTACGGTGTTATAATTTGTGCAAATTGCATGTAGATGTTTCTATTCTAATACGAGAATATCGTAATTTTCTCCAGTCTCTTCTTTCGGTTGACGAGCATATCACATTTTTTTTACTCATTACTGTCCCACTGCAAGGCCAGGGTAAACAAATTTCAGGCATGCAATGTTTCATCATGATGTTTTTCTTCACCGTTAGATCAAGTGATAATTATTTAATACAAACATTACGAAAAGTCTTTGGTGTGTGGCTTCGGGTTCAAACCGTCGACCACTCCCATACGAGGTGCCAACTTAAACCACTCGACTATCACTGATATCAATAAAATAGTTCATGTTTTCTATGCTAGGGGACTGATCAGGGTTTCATACAAACATAACATCATTTGACGATAGCTAGCCGGTTGTCACTGGAATCAAACCACTTAACCAACCTTAAATTGCATTTTATTGAGTGCACCTAGTACTTTGTACAATAACTGACATCAACCATGGCTTATATTATAATGGTGACCTTTGAGTATGCGTGAATTCTTAAAAGTCTTTAAAATAATGCTTTTATTAGACGATTTAGTATTTCTTAAACGAAGTTCATAATAACGGAATACATCCTCATTTGGGTGGCTGCGTAGAATATTACGCTCATTCAAGCATGCCTGCAATAACCACAATACTAAGACCTATGATATGAAACAATGTATGGGGAAGTGGGGTTCAAATAACATTGGATGATTAACCAAATTCGTTATTATGCAAATTTGAAGTTAGCTCGCTCTAATCCAGGTTAATGCCTGATACAGTTCCAAGTTTTAATTAGAATTTATCTTATAATGAGGTTTGGTGAAACAATATCATTATAGAGTTTTTTGTTAACCCACCTTCTTTGTTTTAAAGTTAGTCTGAAAGCAGCTTTGGTATTAAAATAACACTTTAAATTAAGCATTTTATACTTATGTTATTTATATTCGATGGAATTTAATAAAAACAATATCATTATCATGCACAATGCATATCTCTGTCACGCATTACGATTTGGTCCTATACTCATCAAGAGCATAATGGTATAATAAAGATTATTAATCATCATTTAGTTTATAGTGCATAAAAAACATTTTAAATACAATATGTAACAATTAAAAGTTATAAGAATTAACTGGTCACTGTCGTGATCTTTATTCAACCTTCTTCATAATACAGATATTGTTATATAATATTCTAAAGACCCTCTACAGACCCTTCAAGATGACAAAAGACCAGTCTCAATAGGGAAGGCTTACGGTCACCGGAATGTCGTCACTGCTCCCTTGAACACTCCATTGATTATAATAACAGGTTTATAAAGCTATCAAATAGTTTACCCATAATATAAGGGCTCTTATAAAGTCATTCAAGAGTAACTATGAACGAGAAACTTGAATAAAACTGTAGCATTTTTTGTTAATAATACTATCAGTATACCTACGTATATTGAGAGTTTAACACACTCTCACCAGCAGTGGGACTGACATGGCTTAAGTACAAAATAATCACTAAGCAGTGATAACTAAACTACTTACATAAGAATTTAGTCGTCGAAAGTCCGAAAAGACCTAAGGAACTGCTGCTAGCTTTATTACTACTATCGACTACCGACAACTGGCTAGTCATGGAGAAATTTTGTATCAAAATCAAATCAGCGCCTTTATCGGGCGTCGTAGGGACAATGGGACTACATTTTAAATGTCAAACCTTCGATACTCAACAGTACCGACCAGCTGTAGAGAATCGTGCAGGTGCTACAGGATAAATCACGTGACAATAAGTTTACATTTCGAAAAATAATACCATTATCTTTTACGCAAAAAACAAATGAAACCATCCATGTCCCCAAACATATCATCGCTAAAATGATTCTTTACAATTCGACAGACAGCACGACTTCACTACCAATTGGTTTTCGTCAGAGATGCATTGTTACAACACACTGTAACTTTTGTCCTCTTTCAACATACGAAGGTAGAACAGGACAAAGAACTCGAGATTGAAAAGTGTTCCGTGTTTTCTATCAGCACACGTTATCAACGATGCATTGTTACATAACGTATACTGTTTGTTCCGTTCTGATGTATGGATGTAGAGCGAGACAATAGACTTTTGGCAGTGTAAATTGTATGGCTTCATTACAAATGTTTTCAGAAGAGGTTCGGAAAATTGAATAGTATCTTCAACCAAACAATGCGTTCCCGCTTCGTTAGTCAGTGAATGATTTTATTTCATTTATATTGTGTAAGAACACGAATGTTAATGGGTATATATAGTTGTCGAATACATCATAATCGAATCGAATGCTTCTTGCTAAGATTTTTTTATCAGAAAATCTAATTTGAATAATTTATAAATTCTGTAAAAGAGCCTTATGAAAAGAGCAAGCAAGTAACTCAAGGCCACTGATTTCAATGCTTAAAACCAAAAAAAAACGATAGATAAAAAGCTCCTATTGACAGAAAATATAGTCGACGCATCAATGAAGATAAATTTTGATAAAGTTTTAAATACCTCAAAGGGTGAAAATCTTCAGAATTATAAAAGTGCTGCTTCGGGGAGCTCATATTCGCTGAAAATGCATTCTAAAAACTTTCACGTAGTTAGTCAGAAGTGAGGAAAACTAGCACAAAGTTTAGACATCCTTTCTGTTGCACTTTATTAAAATGTTTATAGCCAACTTACCTTGAAGTTTGAAGAACTCGAACATGTTATGAAATGATAATAGCGTTCTATTATTCTTTTAGTTTATGATACAAGAATAATTAGGTTGCTGCTGACAGGATAATTTTCCAATTTTAGTTTATAGTTTTACCTTCGTAGGAACGCCGATTTCAATTATTATCATAACATTTCTGCCTCTGTGGCGCGGTCGGTAGTATATGCGACTGCGGTACGAGAGGTCTCGGGTTCGAATCCTGGGTCGGGCCAAAAAGTCTTTTCTGAGATTTTCTGTTAAGAATTTCTTAGAGATTGCCCGGAGTTAGGAAGTTGAGGTCAAAGACCTCCGTGCCTCGGAGGGCGTAAAGCCGTCGGTCCTGCGCCTGACCTCTCACTGGTCGTGTCGGTTATCCGTCCCACCAAATTATGAGAGTGATGGAATAGAGAGTGTATCTGTGTATTGTGCACACACTTGGACACTATAAACAAAGTCCTGCACAGATGGCCAGTTTCAATGAAACTGACCGCCGTAGGCGTGTATCGGCTAGGAGGACATTATTATAACATTTCTATATCTCGCAAATCGCGTCTTTAATGTTTATTGTAGGTAGCTAAAATATGGTTTAATATATCCAACAAAAACTGAGAATCTAATGGAATTCGCAGTTTACTTCAACTTTAAATACAGCATAAAAAAGCTGCTGATATTCTACTCCATTTGCTTCCATTCCTACAAAATACACACGAATTGTGTTCACGTGGTTCAAATTATTGCACGCATCGTTTTCGTCACTTCACAAACGTTATCAACGGTGCATTGTTCAAATATACCTGGGGTCGCATTTTGCCGTCACACTACATACAGAGCAGTGTAGAAACTCCGAACAAATATTCATTTTCACATTTCGGGTGAAAACTGTTTCTATGGCATGGCGGATGTCTGTTCGTTAGCTGTATTGGTGAATGAGGTTTGTATTGTATTTGTATCCTGCTATAAGTGAAAAGTGATAGAAAATAACTGCATCTACCAAGGTAAAAATTTGTAAGAAAATTTAATAGCAAATTGGATACAAAAATATGCACAAAATATAGGTATATAGTTCGCGATATAAGGTCACAATTAAATATACTATTTGACAAACTATTTTAATGCTTTTATAAAACGGAAACAATAATAAACTGTGTTTAATTAAATCAAATAACAATAAAATGCATATAAACTTTTAAAACTATAATCGCACTCCATTCTGCAGTACTTCACTATTTCCATAAACGATCTATTCTTAAACCCCTATTCCTTTACAAAATAAAGTAGCAGAATGTGTTAAGTTTTATAAAAGTGAAGTTATGAAAGAGTTCAAGCAGGTCTTAGCTCGGCTGAGGTTTAAGTTGATACCTCTTAGCTTCTAAGTGGAGATATTGCCCTGGACTTTTGTGCATTTTTGCTTGAACAATGTTGCGTAGGTTAGCAAGTGGTAGGATGGAGTTGTTAGCTGTTATTTGCAGTTTTTGGTTTACTGTGTAAGTTTTTTTTACTTCACTTTTTCTTCTTTGATCTTTGGGTAAAAGAGTTTCTATAAAGAGCGGTAAAACGAATAATGATAACAAGTAACACGTCTATTAGTCAGAGATATATGCATAAATCGCAGTCGTCGCCATTGTGTGTGCATTTGGTGATGTGGGTTCGCTGCTGTACAAAACAAATATTGACAGAAAATGCAATAACATCTTTTAACATTTTTCAACAACTTTATAAATAGGCATTTTGACCTTCCAAATGCCAATTTATAAAGTTGTTGCCTAAATGGCAGCACGTAAACTGATGAAATAGCTTACAATGTTTAAATATTTAACGGTTGTAAGCAAATTAAACATTTTACGCGGCTCTTAACGAATGTATTGAATTTAAAACAACAAAGTACTCGTAATAATTGCACGGTGGACACACTGAAGAGCGAAACGAACTTCAATTAACAACTCTATTAATTTAATTAATTGAATTGAACACGCTTTTTCATATATCAATAAAAATGTTGTATCGTATTCAGATTGTTCGAGATTTTTTCAATAACTTTTTCGATTTTAGGCGAAAACCGTACTTTTTTAAGCGGTGCACTGTGGTTCATACCAAATATTGATATAAAACACATTGTATTTAGACACCTATTTGTATTTTTTTGCTCGTTGATTTTTCCACGTGCCAAAAGACTATATTTATTTATAAAAGACCGGAACAGTCTGGAATATTTAAAACCAAAATTGATTTCTTACGCAACTTAATAGTCTATCTATCACAATGAAAATTTATCTAAAAAAGATATTTAGACATTAGACCTATAATTTACTTTGAGTCCTTTCAATTTATAATAAATTCTATTGATTTAATTGTAATTGACAATACACTGCGGCTAATAATACACTATTTGTAAGAGCGGTATTCTAAACAACATTTTACAAGAAGCTCTACGGTAAAAGGCGAATATTGGGAAGTAAGTAACTTAATTAGACATGACAAACAAAGACGGTACAGGTAACAATACAATTTGACTAGCGGTGTTCACCCCTTCCTCATTTTGATAGGGATGCCTATTTTAAGCTAAGGTGCTACATTTTCTCACCGCATGTGGCCCATACATAGTATTGCAATTTTTATGTCGTATTATTGCTAAAAACCTATTTTTCTACCATATATGGGCCCACATACGGTAAAGGGTTAAAAGTAATTATGACAAGCTTTTATTTATCTGTATACAATTAATCGTAATCTAGGGAAATAAAAATGTCTATGACTATTTAATTTAGTTTTGGAAATCTTATCCAGAAGTAAATCAGCTCATACTAATTATTGTTTTTTGCTAGCTGATCCGCGCAGTACCACTCACGCGGTTTTTCTCCATACAAGCCTTTTCTGTGTCTTGAATACAATTTTACGAAAATGATTCTGGTCTAATCAGGTCTGTTGTTCTACCAGGTACAAACGGGATAAAAAGTAACCTATGTCCGTCTCCTGGTTCTAAGCTACCTCGCCAACCAAATCGTTTCAGCCGTTATAAAGTTATAAATAGTGTAACTAACACGATTTTCCTTTATATATTTAGAAGATTAGGTATTCATAATCATATCTAGTGGCCACCGCAACTGCGGGCGGCGAACCACTTTGTCCAGTGAGGTGATAGATAATGGCTTATCAAGCACGCTTAGATAAACAGATTAACAGTTAATTGCCTATTAGTGTAATTAGCTACACCGATACATACTTGCGTTCAAGTAAAACAAGATGGCCGATCTTGAGATAGGTCAGGTAAATTTCAATATGATTATTAAATTGAGAGACTACAAATAGTACTTTTATAGGTATACTTACATAAATGTACGTCCAAGATCACCAAAAACTCTCGTTAACTCTCTAACATTTATGGTTTTTTTTTATTTAAATAAAATGATCGCATTGCAAAGTCGATAACAACTCAATAGCAAACGCCAGTTACAATTATCTACTCAATCTACAATTAAAACGAAAGTAACAAAGTAACCTCAGCTTCAACCTCGCTTTCAGAAAAAGCTAGCTAACTACTCACCTTCTCGTTTTTTGGGGAACGATGCCTCGCATTTACGTGCAGTCAAAACACGTCATTTTACTGTCCACTGTATATTCAAGTCAAACTGTCCTTCATACTCGATAACTTCTCGATAAACGCAACACGACCCGTATGACCTAGTTTTTGAAACAAAGACACTCATTGAAAAGATCCGAGGGTTTACTAGTGGTTCTCACTCATTTGAACGGACTGCAACGAAGTTTGAAATTATTTTGTCTTTATTTCACACGTGTAAAGTCTTCGTGTTTAGTATTTTTGTAGTTTTTTTTTTAAAGTTGGTACTACAAATAACCTCAACAAAGACGTTATTTAAAGTGAATATATGATAACACCCTAATTTAGACTCTTCTGATAGCAGGAATATATCATATCAATACTGATTTGAGAACAGTCTAATCTTTAGGCTTTAAACTCTAAAACCATTCCAAAGATGGCTATGCTCTCGATAAATACGAGGTCGGGTCGAGTTTATCCCAATTTAGATCGACTTCCAATAGTACCGCTCAGTTTATACTCAAGTGCTTGCCACTAATCTCTCAGTTACACCTGAGTCTTACAAGCCCTGAGGTCACGAGCCGCCTCCAGCCTTCACTGAACAGAGCGAACAGGTAACGAATCAAAGCGTTTGTCTACAAAGTGCTATGAATTAATTTATGTAGGTGATGTTTACTTGATGAGGGTAGTGTGGCTATAGTAGAGACGGTTTTGACTTCACGATTTTGTTTATTTTATATGTAACAAATATATATATTAGCTTAGCCTTTGTTCCAAACTATGTCGGAGTCGGCTTCCAGTCTCACCGGATGCAGCTAGATACCAGTGTTATACATGGAGCGACTGCCTATCCGACCTCCACAACCCAGTTACCTGGGTTACATGTAACAAATAGAGTGTCAAGATCTGGTCCAGGCCCTAGGCAAAGCTATGGGATACGTTTATTCTTAAATTCGTAAACTCCTTACTTCTATTTAATTATAAAAATGTAAGTAAAAGTTGTTAAACAATTTAAAAGCAAAACGTCTAAAATTTTTGTTAAATGGAATGTTTATTAAAGATGTTTAGGTATCAAAAAACCGGAATTTTAATCAAATGACAAACATTTTTTTTTCTCAAAACGTAATATTATAAAATAAACAAATAAGAATGTACAACTCAAAACCTGTTCAAAAAGTCCCAACAACCTTTTACAAATCAGGTAAACGCACTCAAACCGTACTCGTCATATAGATTAAGTCGTAATGCTTGCAGAACGTGACGTTCACCCCACTTGGCCTGTAATGCGTTCGTAAGCTTCTTCATATAATCTGCTTATTTCTACCTCTTTTTGTTATACTTAGTCTGTAGTTCGGCAACGAAGTTTGGTACGTTGTTGGTTTCTTTGAGAAGTAGATAAAATGACACACAGACATAAAATCACGCCATATTCTCTCTCTCATAGCAATAGGCAAAGACTATAGAACGCCAATTGGTACGATTCTTCCAAAATTCCCTTGCTTTATTGACATCTTGTCTTATAGAACCGCCATTATGGGTGGTGATGGTTAAAAATAAACAAAATATTTAAAGGATACGGTTTTATACTGCCAATCAATATGCGTAAAATTGAATTTTGTTGAGTAGCTTGATTTCATAAATTCGAAACTATCGTATCTATGTCTTAACCCGTTCAAAACTTATCTAAAAACTAGTAAACGGAATAAACCGTGATTGTTAGTCAATTTTCAATTTTAAACTTTTTTCAATGAATTGTTAATCACCTCTCAGTTGACCTATAAAAATATAAAATTTAGGACAATATTTTCTGTCAACGACATACCTACATAAAAGGGCTACATTCTATCGAAGATAACACGCTAAAACGATAAGCTAACTATCGTTTCTTATCCTCAACAACATTAATTTGACCCCCACAAATTTCTAGAATAAAATTAACAATCTCTGTATATTGTTATCTATTATAAACAATTTTTATCATAATTGAGATGATTATACTATAGGTAAATATGATATCTTATTATCACATTCCAATCCAATTTACAGATAAGTCGAAACAAAGCGTAATTAATCTAATTAATTTCTTTGTTAAGAGGGTTCAAGGTCACGACACCAAAGGTCAATAACCTTAAACAAATCTGCCGAAATACGCATTAAATATACTATCAACGTCTTACGCAAGTGTATGAATGACTTCATCTTACAATCAATGAACTGGAAAGATTGTGAAAGTAGTTTTTTAAACAAGTTATCGAAAGTAGCCACCGATTTCGGCTTCACCTCCACAGCTCCGACAGCCGTGATCGTCTAGTGGTTAGGACCCTACGTTGTGGCCGTAGTAACCCAGGTTCGAATCCTGGTCACGGCAGTGTTACACTGTCGCGGCGGAGCATATCTTTTTGTTTTATCCGAGATTTTTATTTTATTTATGTCAAATTTGGCATAAAATTTCACCGAAATGGCAATTTTCTTTCGCTATGTTATAAAATAGTCTTGTCGGTATGCTTCAAATAAATACGTAGAAATCCAAGATTTCTTGCAATTCTGCAAATAAAATAAATGAAAAAATCCAATTTCCTTATCCAAGTTCAAACGGTCGACATTGTTTTTCTTTCATTTTTCAATATTTGTGTTCTATATGCGAAAATATTCATGAAATTAAGAAAATGACTTCCCATATCCGAGATAAAAAAGACGAAATAAAATACTTTTGCATTATTTGTATAATCTTTCTTATTTCAAAATAACTAAATACATGTGGGCTTCAAAACTTGTAGTACATTTCAAATAAAAATAATAAAAAGACACGGAATATATATTATTTAGGGAAAATCTCCTCCGGGCTATTCCGAATATAACCGGACTAATAATATGACCTTTCGTATTTTTGCTGTATTATTTTATTAACCTTTTAGAACTATAAATAAATCGTAGGATGGATTTTGTTGCGTCAGATTTAAATCCACTTTGTTAATCCGATTTACTGCAAAAAGAATTGAAAGAATAACTAAAACAATATTCATATTTTTCATATTAATAAAATGTTTGGTTACCGCGAAAACTGCCTGGAAGTACCTAATTTACGGAATCACGGATTGCAAAACTAATTCATTTTTTAATCATGAATTTCCAAGCTCGTCAGTAGATGTTCCGCCAAATTCATTTAATAATTCATTAATCGCTTAATTTTTATCCCAATCATTATAGTTTTCCTGTGCTATTGTTTTCAACACACCACAGCAAAACGATTCCAAGAACGAAAAAAGCCATCGATTCACAATTTACTGCAAATTTTAATCTTCAGATGATAATAATGTTTTAAAGCGGCAATTTGTCGTAGGGTCTACATAAGTACAGTAAATCTTAGTGGTGACGTGCATATCCAGGTATAAATCTCTATCACCAATAGGCAATATCACTATTACGGTGAATATCTAACAGCATACAATATAACTAATCTAATTTACCTCATTTTGTATTCTAAACTACACGGTATCTCGTTTACAAACAGTACATTATTTATGAACACGGTATAGCAAGTAATTCCATTAGATGTATGCATGGGAAGATAATCAATGTAATCGTATTTACTTAGATAACTGACTGCTGATCGTATAGTTTCGTGTTCGATTCCCGTGTCAGACATAAATCTGATGGTCATTATATAATAAAATTTATATTAGAATATTTTACAGTAGTAGCTCGGAGTATGTAACGTGAGTGATAGTGCGCCAATTGACTTGTCTCTTATTACATGGGACTAAGGTTGTTAGTGGCGAAAGTGAAATTTTAACCGATATCTTTGCAAATTTTACTGTGATATCGTTTATCAAACAGTCATGGTATGGTTGAAAGTAGCACTCATAATATAATCAGTATTTTTCCGAGACATAAGGTACCAGTAGTGGGAGAGCTAGTTGTTATTATAAAATCCATTATTATAAAATGCTAAGTTCCCAATAAATTAAATAAAACTGTGTACAACATGTTTGTGCATCCAATAACGACACATAATTATTTTTTAATTCACATGATATGATCTTAACAACCATGACATAGGCTTATAACCTGAAAAAACTGTTAATAGCATTTTCTTTCAATATAAATAACTTTAATAGCTAAAGTAGAACAGGTGGCTTGTATTGGCTGCTAACATCAAACAAAACAGCACAAACACTGCAGTTAGCTAACTTTTGTTATAGTTTCCACTCGAGTGGGTCCGCTGTGTTGTTTATGTTAGTTTACAAAGTATTGCTTCAAGCACTTTGATAGCCCGTCTAATATTAGAAGAGAGTTTAACGCGATCATAATGTGAGGATATTGTTAATTCCTGTAATATAATTATCATACTTTTAAACATGTTATAAATGCGAAAATTTGGGTTTGTAGGTGAATTTTTGTTAACTGTATGTAAAATACTACTGACTGGACTGATAATAATGAAATTTTTTACCCCGAAAAAAGATCGGCAAAGACGTGTGCAGAAGTTATGTATTATACGTATTTTTTTTAGTAGAAGAAAAGAATTATGCATTTTAATTCACATTTTTTGCCTTTTTTGATTATTATTTATTGAAGATATTCAGAGGTTAGTGAGTACCTATTATTTTCGAGTAGGAAACCGTCATAATCATTGTTAGATTTAATTCTTGTTTTTTTTAGCACGTCGTCCTCAAAAATGCCAGTAATCCAATTAAAATAACTACCGCAACACAACTTTATTTGCAAATTGAATATACATTTTGTCGAAATGACCCGGGGCAACAAAGCTATGGTCGCTTGTTCTTTTACTTTCATTCAATTACAGACTACATTACACCACCTCAAGCAATGAATGCCCCAGATAATATCCAACCCGGCAAAATGCAAAATACACTTTATCACAATCACTCCTTTATCATTTAACGACTTTCTCATTCGGCAGTGTTATGCAATTTCGAATGCAGTTAAGATATTGAACATTGCAATCACCAGCTCCGACAGCCGTGATCGTCTAGTGGTTAGGACCCTACGTTGTGGCCGTAGTAACCCAGGTTCGAATCCTGGTCACGGCAGTGTTACACTGTCGCGGCGGAGCAGATTTTTTGGCAAAAATAAATACCGTTAGCAGGTGCAATGAGGAATATGTTAAATATGTATCACTATCAAGACTTCATGAATCTTCATTATACTATGAAGAATCAGTGCAGGGTAGAAAACAACAACACCCACTTAAATTACGACCTAAATACTAGATTAAAATAAAAATTTACTCTGCGTTCTCACTCAATGACTAATCACACACATATATTGTTTTTTTTTTTAAATATAGTTGTGTTAGTTCCTTTTCCAGCTTGTTCGTTATTCCGTTCCTATATATTGTACCTATCCTACACCATAAGATTTATCCTACTTAGAATAACCTTAGCAAATCTGACTTCATTCCATCGAGTGTTAAATCAAAAAAAATCATCAAATAAGTCCGAAATTACATTAATTGACCAACAAAAAATACTATTTTGTACTCAATAACTCTAAGATTTTATATATTAATTTTCAACCGGACAAACTTTAAACAGACCTTTATAAATTAATCAAGAACAAAATCTCAGCTCAAGTTCCTTTGTCTACATTATCTAGAACTAGTTCGTAAACTTACTGAAAGGTTGCACTTCAATTATAAGTTTAATCGAATGAAAACACTGTATTTAATAAGAGAAGTAATAAGTTCCAGATGTTGTTGATCACTGTTCAGTGTTCTAGTTAGATGAAAGTTGTAGTAGTCTATTGCAGGTTAGTCTCTTGTGAATTGAGGCAATGATGCAATGGCTGATAGATTGGGGTATTTTTACGATTGTAACATTAATTTCTGATAAAATGATGTAATTGGGCGCTGATGTGTCGCTATGATCTTATTTTATTTGTAAGTTCAGAGGATTATATTGTTTGGAAATATTGTAAGATTGAATTTTTAAATTGACTGACATAGTTTTTTTTCTGTTTTTAAGAACTCTGCGACAAAAGCAGTAAAATGTTATAAGCACAAAATTACCGAATAAATTAGTTTACTCTATGAAATCAATGTGATTTTATATTAATGTTGCTGTACCAAAAAAAAGCTATAATTATAAAGCTTATTTTATAAAATAATGCCACGGAATTAGCTTCCCTAGGTTTATTTTTACATCAGGAAAAAGTCATGAATTCGTATACAACTACAGTTAACATCTCAATTGCATATTCCGTACCACATCTAGATGCTAGTAAACAATTTGAATTAAATGGAAACGGAACAGAAACCTCCTCTACTCATATTATAAGTACGTTGTGTACGTTGCATACGTAAGTGCACACCGCCAACATATTACAGTTGTTGTCGCAGCTAGTAGGAAACATTCACCGCTCCGGATTTCAACAACACCGCTCCAAATGTAGCTTTATGAAAATAGTGCATGGTAAAAGTTGTAAGAAATCCGATTATTTTAGATTAACTGACAACCAACGCCCTTTATAATAATCTTATTTTTAGTAACGGACTAGACGATGTTAATATACTATTTAGTTAGGAAAATATTTTTTTACTAGACTTAATAGACAAGTAAATATTGTAAGCCCGACGTTACTTGCAGTCAGCGTGGTTACGATTTCACATATTTTCAAATGACAGCATAAATATATATGTATGTCCAGTACACTTAGCAACTCGCACTATTGAAGATGTGCATGTCTTGTTATCACGACTTCGTGAATGTTTAACGTTTTTCTAATTAATAAATCTGACAATTAATTTTTCAGCAATATTTTCTTTAAAAAGTAAACTCAAGTTGATAAAATTGAGTACTAGTAAGTATGTATTTAGCCGAAAAACTTATTAAGCAAGCTTTATAAACAAAAACCGTCAAACATCTGTCTTTGCTAAAACAAAAGATTTTATTTCTCATCCCCGCTACATCTCCCAACTCACACCACACCCATCTACGCAGCTACAATATAAGCAACAATATGAATGAATGAATTTTAATATAATTTTATTCGCCATTCTTGTATACAAACATCGGCGCACGCACCAGTACGAACAACTGATATTTATTATATTGATAACCTATCGTGACAATGAATGTAGTGTGGTGTGTCGTCGTGTTATCTGCTCTGTGTCATTGCGATGCGCGTAAGTATACTGATAAATATATCAATGATGTTTTAATCGTTAAGAAATTCTAGTAAATGGGGTTCAAGAGTAATAAGTATTATCGTGTTTGTACGATAAGTTGACTAACCCTCGGTTTCTGAGGACATTTAGCGGTAGTTTATCTATTCAATAGCGTTTAAACTCATATAAAAAACGTTATTGAATAGATAAACTACCGCTAAATGTACCTCAGAAACTGGGGGTAAGGCCAGTTCACATAAACTTCTGCCCACAACTTCGTCCGCGTGAAAAGATTTTTCGAGATCAAAATTATCTTGTTAGTTAATCCAGGTAATAAAAAGAGTATGTAAGCCTTTCATTAAATGCATTTAGATTCACAGGAATGTCGTGAAAAAATAACATTCCGCTAAATGTTAAGTTTAAAAAAATCGTATTACTGTAAAATTTAATGTTAAAAACTAGATACTTTTCGTTACAATAGAGATAAACGATTAATACTACGCGTAACATATATTATTATTATGTTATTCCTATCTATCTGATGCTATATCTGCCTAAGATGGAGTATTGGCCCCGTAAGTAATAAATAATTACCTATAGCATTTTTTACTAGTTAAACTTGCCATTTCGTTACAACCAAAACCATAAACAAAAAACCTTTCTATTAAAAACAAAAAAAAATATATATAATATCAACAAAATAAAATCTATACAGAAATACTCTTTAAAAATAGTTAAAATAGTGAAAAATTGCTAAATAAACAGAAATAACATTCAGCTTCTACCTTGTTTACTCTCAATAAGTTCAATTATAAAAAACGAAAAACATTTTTATTTGCAATATTTTTATCAAGCCTTCCTAATGAATACTGCGTTAAGCCTCGGGCGGAAATGGATGGATTTTTTAATATGCAATTTTTATAGTGCAAATATTATGTTTTATGAAAAATGCGAGATTTTAACGGACTTTTAAATTTAGTGTTGATTATTTAATCTATATTTCAATGAACAAGTTTGTATAAAAATATCAACGTTATCGCAAAAAGAAGAAAGAATTAGTACCACACACATAAACACTACGAATCCCCATAACATAGGTCCGACAATGCTTAAAATTCCGAAATCAAAGATTATAAACCCGGTTTCCACCTCGTTAAACTCGCAAGCGAAAACTTGTGTTTCTACCAATAAATAGTCGGAACAATAGACCCTAGAATTAATTTAACTTTCTACTAATAACTATATTAACATGTGTTTCATAAATAATCTCTTTCAAATACAGTGGACTACAGACTGTGTCAAGAAACGCCAAAGGAGAAGCACTGCCTGATAGAATACCCAGTGAGATACAGATGGCCGCACCAAGTCAGGTAATGGAATACTGAATGAGGTGCATTTGCATTTTGTAGTATTACCTTATTGAGACGGGGATGTTACGAGCTGCGTAGATGCTTAGGATGCAATTGCCAAGCTTTTTACGGTACCGTCGGTAAAGATTGAAGGTGAATAAAAAGCAAATTTTAGAAATGTGTTAGTCAGAAGCACACATAATATTAGCTTCAAAATTAGTAAAATTGGTTGCAATTTCACGCAGTATTAGCATAAATCTTTAAAAATGTACTACTGTATTTTCTTACTTAATTATTTTTTTCGTCATGAATATACATATTTCATTTATAATAACGTTAATGTTTAAAAAAAAAAAATCTTACTAAGTGTTTAACATTTAGGGTACTATATAAGGCACATATTTATGTAACTGTGTTTTGGAGATTGCAACATAAAGTGACATGGCACAAAAGTAGCCGCAGTTTTTAGTCTTTACCAACGAATTAAGGAACAATTTCCGTCGCATTTTGACTCAACTTAATAGAACTTACAAATTATAGCTAAGTAAAACTCATCGTCGGAAAACATATCATGTCGTACTAATAAGTACATGATGAAACGAGGCGTGGAGCTTACGCTAGGTACTGTACAACATAATATTAATCAATCCAGAGATTCTGATGTAATTAGATTGATTGCGATGTAATCATGTACATATTAGATTTCAGATTAATCGTCCAAGTGATTGGATCTAAGCACATACGTCTATATTATTATGTTACCAGTAGCTGTTACTTATAAAAGCTTTCTTGAAATAATAAGATTTTTGACTTAAACTAAAAAAAAAAATCTTTACTTAAAATTAACTGCCCCCGTGGCGCAGTCTTTAAGGTCACCATGCCACTACCATTACGTCAGGAGGTTGTGGGTTTGATACCCACACGGAACAGTTATTTGTGCGATCCACAAATAGTTGCTTCGGGTCTGGTTGTATTTTGTGTATGTTGTTTGTATGTTTGTAAAAGTCCCCGCGATACAAGATCTGAGCTAGAATAATCTTTATTCCAAAACTGAAATATCGTTAGTTATTCATATCGTAATAGTTCTTCATAATAATCTTAATTAAACCTTGTATAATCAATACGATTTCAGTTATTTCTGGACACTATATTATCCGCTCCTTAGGTAATACATATATTATCTACCTTACTTCTAAACCTTAATATCGTCATTTCTTAACAATTCTCCTATTTACAGATACGTATTCAACTGGTACACAAAAGTGTGTTTCGAGATCAGATGGTCGAAGCACTGTCACCCCGTCGCGTCGCCGCCTGTCAGCAATAACTTCGCTTCTGAACGAGAATGCCAGGCCGAGTGCGGGGGGTGGGCGTAGCTATCTAATAAAATATATGTATTTCATTATGTGTTTTATTATAGAACCTTTATTTGTTGATGATTTGATGGGTTGAAACATTAAGAACAGTAGCTCAATTGTCTACTACTATCGACTACCGACAACCGACTTGTCGAATTTGAATTGAATTGAATCGAGAAAATTTGTATAAAAATCTAATCAGCGCCTCTCACGGGTGTCGTAGGATATATTTTGGCAGTACATTCTAAATGTAAAAATTTCTACTCGACGGTACCGACTGAACAGAATTACGCTACTGCAGTTCGACTCTACTACTATCGACTATTGACAACCGGCTAGCTATAAAGACATCTTGTATGAAAAACTGATCAGCGCCTCTAGCGGAAAAAGTTGAAACTTTCTACAGCACATTTTGAATGTCAAACTTTCGATACTCGATAGTACCGACTGTATAGAATCGCGCTACTGGTAATTTTTGTTTATATACTTATTTTTACTTTATAGCTCTACATAACAGTCATTGATGGTTTACTAAGTAAAGATTTTTGCCGTAGTAACAAATTACAAATTTAAATTTATAACTACGAATTAAAAAAATTAAGTACATAATTTACAAATTAAAACTCAAAAGACATAAATTGTTTAGAACATAAAATATATCACAGACGTATTTTATCATTGTTTTCATTCCAGCACGAAATACGACATGGCGTTAATGAAAGCAGTTAAAATGACAAATCACATGGAATTCACGGTCACATTCAGAGTCTCCCTTGAGACTTGCACCTCACGTAATGGGGCTACGCAATGGCACACGTATTTTTAGTTTTAATTACTTGTTAAAAATAGCTTTGAAAGTCTCTTGCAAGACACCTACCAAAAATGTAATACTGCAATTTCTAATATTGGACTCGGGGCTTAATCCCTCCCTCACTCTGGGAGGAGAACCTTGCCTAGCAGAAGGAGGGCGTTAAAAATATCTTCGAAAGTCTTCTGCAAGGCACCTACTAAAAATTTTGTACTGCAATGTCTAACTCTGACTGAAGGCCTAAGTTCCCTCCCTCATTCCGGGAGGAGATCCTTGCCCAGCAGTCGAACAGTGCGCAATTTCTTGTTTTTATTTCTATCTATCGATACTAATGCGCATAAAATTACGTATTATTCGATTTAACAAGTATGATCTCATTGTATGTATGTATTTTTATGTTATACATGTCATATGTCATGTAGTTGGGAACTTCCCAATTTTTCTCCCCACTGAATCTTTGACGTCACAAATGTTACTATCACGTCTTGTGTGTGTGCCTACTCTGAGTCTTCATTAGAAGACGGAATGCTGTAGTGCCTTATCCGCAACTAAATGTAGTTTTGACCTGACCGTAATAATAATATGTTATACACATAACATTTTTCACTTTTTTAATTGTATAGTTCGTTATTTTTTTTTATATTTTTGAACATTTTATTGGATAAGGATCAAGATGTTTGCCAGATATGTAAAACTGGTTTTATGTTTTACAAGACCTTTTTTCCAAAACCTCCTCGGACGCATAATTCCACAACGCTTTTCTACCGTGAGTATTTTACAGCTTTCGTTCGTTTTCCGTCGTTAGCTAGTACCTTTCTACCTAGTATTTTCCGAACGCAAATTGTATCGGACGACGACCGCAGTGTAGTTTACCGAGTGCTGATAGTTCAGTTTTTCGTTGCTCTATCAACACATTTTTCAACCTGTTTCTTTTTTACGCGAAAGAGGATGTTTCGTTCAACACTTTTAGGTTTGTATTTTTGTACTATAGTAATATGTCAGCATCGCTGTCTTTGGGTAACAAGCTCCGAAGACTGGTAGCATTGTCATGTATCATAATTATAGATAAACGGCATAACAAAAAAAAATCATAACTATAGACTAATATTTTTCTTTTATTAATTGGCATTTGGTTCCTAGTAAAGTTAAACGTCTCTATACTGCGTAGGGGTAGGCAATGGTACCATTTCAGTTATTTTTAAAATGGATTTAGAAATTGTTATACTACGGCCAAAAATTATTGTAGATTTGATCATCCTAAATATTTTATTCTATTATTCTCTACACGAGTTAGATACAAAATTATTTTAATCCTCATAACTTAGAATTTATAATTTAGTAATTGAGATCACAATACAGATGTTAGCCGCAGATAAGACCCGCATAGCTTTGAACTCTAGTTTCTCTTAGAATTTTAAACAAAGACTACAGGATTTACAGCATACAAGAGCCAAGCTAATACTTTTAAAAGGCACTACGAAGATAACCGAGATAGCTGGGTCATAGTTTAACATTCTTGATATATTTAAAAAAGTGATTCAAAATATAATAACTTTATTCTATAGCAGCTGCGTAGTTCAACTTCTTGCACCAAACTTTATTCAGCACCTACATTCTACAACTTTAGTACCATAAACTAATATATTTATTTACGTACTATTTCATACACCTCTGCTTACAACAAGCTTATGATGTATGTATGTAATACAAAATGTTAGTATGTGTATGAAACAAATAAAAAATGGTCATCTATCTTTACCAGTCAATCTATGAACATTGAACAAAGAGGTTTGTTTAACACAGTAAAGCCATACAACGGCTAAGGATGGTCGTCTACACTGCACTTTAAAACATAACCTAATTTACTTTTCATACACAATCTCTACTAAAAGGAGAGTACTGCAAGTAGAGACAAAGGAACAGTAAAGATATTACATTTTTATAAATCTTAAAGAAAGTCCAGTATGAATTTTATTTTGTGTAGGTACAGTCACTTGAAACGACTCATAAGTACTTTTTGAAAGAGACACGAAAATCCGGCGAAAGAACTATGTTCCTGTTCTTATTTACTTTAGTGCTACTTTTTCTTTTTTATATTCTGTGGCAAAGTCTTTTTCCGTAAGACGCGATCTTTATCACTTTATATGGTAAGTAGATATCCTAAGCAGGTTTGTTTATATTAGTTTTACAATCTGCAAAATCATGATATGAAGGATTCTAAGAAGAAATGTGTAAAAAATTAAGTATTTTCTGTTTGCTCTATTCTTTTTAACATTTACTGAAAAGATCTTGAAGTTATTTATAAATTCAATTATAATTATTTTAAAATCTAAACAATACATTATTTCCCATATTTACAAAGCTCAAGCAAAGTATTTAATAAAAAAATGCAATTCAATCCTTTTAAAAGTTCCACGAAAAATCTCTAACTTCAGCCAAAATTGTAAAATTTTAATACAACTGTTATGTGGACTCCACATTCTAAATTCAAAAGTCGAGTATGACGAGGCGTTTTAATCATTCAACTTTGCTGGACCGCACTCTTGCAAATGGTTTTGAACAAAATTGTAAAATATTACATTATTTTTTCAAAAAATGTTTTGTTTCATGCACTTTTCCAAGACTATGTGCGTAATAATCTATTCGTATATTGTTAAATATTATTTATAATAATTATAGGCAAGTACGTGTTAGAAATCGAATTAGAACGCAGCCTACTTTTAATTCTAAACATTTCAAATGAAGACTTATCTGAATAAAATGTAGGACGAAGTTTGCAATAAGTTGTACGTATGAATATAAAACAGAGCAATCAGCAGAGGCCGGGGCGCGGCGACTAATAGGCGACCCGCCTAACTTTCAACATAGAGTAGCGCGGGAACAGAAACTCATAGTGATTCTAGTTTACATATTTTTAACATGACAGCAAACCAAAACTTGTATTGTCATATTTTTCGATCGAAATTTTTATCTAACCTTATAATTAGTTGATTGATTATTGTTTTTGCTTTTGTGGTATTATTATGGATCTACTACCGTAGATAGTCATCAGATAGGTTGTGGCTATATTATTTTAGTCTACCAATTCGAGAATAAAACCGCCAAAACACTTGCTTACAATTCCACTATAACAATACTTTAAGTAAGTTTAAGTTTTGATATAAGTATAAACTTCATATGCATAATAGAAATTGAAAGTAAAGAAACGCTATGATTCACCAAGTTATTTCGGAAAACAATATACATAAATGTCTTTTTCTATCCAGATTTCTAAGAATAAGTTTCTGGAATCTGTCCAAGACAATCTTAAAATTGTAGTTTTCCTAAGAACTCGTAAGAGTATTCTACGAATGCTTTGCTAACACTAAACAAAACATGTTTAGCAAACAGTCGAGCGACTCATCCAAATAAATCTAAACTAGTACTAACAAGGTTTCTCTGTACGCATACGAATCGACATTGTCCTTGACACCGAGCCTCTGTCTGTCACACTACACTGCGTCGTCACGCCCTAATCCCAATGGTCGCTTCCAGCCAGTGTTTTGTCGCTGTCGCGGCAACAGGCAGCTTTTACCGGCTTTTTTTACCGATTTTTTACGGTTATTTTTTTTTACCGCGAGTGGAAATTCACCGTGATGGGTAACAAAGTTGTGACGTTTACGGAGCAGCAACTGGAGGATTATCAGGTATTCTGTTTTGTCTGTGGTCCTCGCAAAATTTGAATTTCGAACTGTTTCAGTTTTGTTGTTTTTGTTTACTTCGGATGCTAGACTAGAAATAGGGTATATAAATATTATAACTATTTTCTAAGGGTTGAGTAAGTAATAGAATTAATATTATTATTTTCCTTATGAACTAAATGCATGATAAGTTTTCTGATATACGTTTTAATAAATAAAAAACAATTCTAAAATGTTTTCTGTAAAAAAAGCATTGTTATTCTTATTGAAAAATAGAAGAAAAAGTTAAGTGTCAGATTATTTTCGTTTTATACTAGAAAATTTTAAGTTGTTTTTTCTACTAAAATATATGCAATGTAGATAAATATGAAAGACTTTATATAATTATCTATGTGACTAGGTACCTATTTCATAATCTGATGAAATATATTTAAGCTCCTCTAGCGTCATATTTTAAGTACACAGAGACAATATTTTTAACCTTCATTTAAATTCATAATTCTACCATTTTTAGATCAAAAATATTTATTTATCTATATTCATAATTTCTTTTTAAAACAGGACTGTACATTTTTTACAAGGAAAGAGATACTTAGGTAAGCAACACTTTATAACGAGACAATAAAGACAATGTCGCCGGCAGAGTTATCGATTTTCATGTTAATTTATTTAAACCATTGTTTGGACGACATTATGATATTTCACACTCTTATTATTAGAGTACACGCTAATGGCAGACATCTTTGTTTTTATTTACTTATTGATTTATTTTTATTTCTGTATTTATGGGTTGAGCTTTTTATCGCCACTATGTAATAGTCATACTATTTAATTCTTGACCGCGAAAATGTGTAAAGTGTAAAAAGTTTCCGAGACAAAAAGTTTATGTGTTTATTCCTTCTACGGTCCGATATAAACTCTTTTTTAAATTTATTCAGATTTTATTTCGGGATTTTTCTTACACGGAAAGAGTTGTCGAAGTAAAAGTCCTACGAATAATTCCAAATATAGTAATACTAGATTCAACCCATGACTTTGTACCTATCTGGAAAGAGTTCTTAAGATAATATTAAAGACCTATGATTTTCATCTTATTATTCTATATATACTAAACTTAACTAAAGGTTTATTAAAAATTTTAATCAAATTACATTAGTTGTTTTTGAGCCATAACATTGCTAAGATCGTATACACAGTTTCTCAAAGCCAACGGTTCACAGAAACCTTACAAACAATTTTTTGAGGCAACGAATGACTAATATCGTAAGTACATAAAGTGACACATTTATCCACACTGACTATCACGTTTATAGGATTAACGACGGGTTTCACCACCTACGAATACGGTTAGCTTATTAAGCAGATATCTTTCCTTTTTGGTGTCATTCTATCCGTCATATAATCTATCCGTAAAGTAGGACTTTAAGTTGAAACCCCGATTTTATCAACCACTTTTAATTTTAAAGGAGCCTCTTAACTTGTTTAAGGAGTGGTGATTTACCTTAACTCGCTTACGTTCTGCTTTTTTCTTTGTGATAAATTATAACACATATTCTACCGGAAAATTTCGAAAATTATGACGTGAGAAAAAGACAAAACAACAACGAAACTCAAATAATAAGCGTGAAATTTTGAGTGGAATCTCACTCAATAATTCTCAAACTACTTTCGATTCTTAAACTTCATACAAACATACATAAACTCACACATATTACCGTACCATAGGAAAATACAGATACCAAAGAACACAATTTGCTACAATTCCTACAAACTTCCCTTACGTCATTCACATCCATACATCTTGTCATTCTAACAAACGTGCTATAAAAATCGTGATACATTATACCTAAATGATTATAGTGTGAGTAAAATGCCGCATTGAACATTAATAAATAATGTGTCAGCTTTCTTTAATACAACTGCGTCATGAATATATTTAGTGTTGTGATGATTCTACGTACACACACGAACTACGACGTCTGAAATATTACTTGAGGGACTACGCAGCTTTCCGAGATTCAAGCTTGATATAATTTATACATAGTACAAATTGTTTTACACTAATTCGTAATTGATATAATTATTTTCCCAGCTCTGTTCTATGGCTCACATAGAAAGTCTGTAGGATTACGCTAAAGCCAGTTAGAGTTTTTACTAAACATTAAATGACTGAAAAATTTGAAGTTCATCTTTGTTTGTAACTACCTACATATATTGGGTTTAAACAGCGTTGAATCGTTTGGGCGTTTGTCTGTATTGTAATTTTCTTAACGTCTATTCATATGAGTCGTCGGTTTCTTACTGAAACGAAATGCAAAGTGTTTTGTAAACAAATTCTTTACGCTAGTATTAACTTTAATGTAACTAGCTTCCTTTAATTTCAACCTTTATTTTACACACAGTTAAGCTATTATTACTGTTGCAATAAACGACTATTTCCTATTCAATTACAACTTTATTACTTCAAATAGAACGCTAACCAAATATTTTTTAAGAATTAGTAATGTACTTATAACACCTAATACTTATTATTTTTCGACAAACATATCAGTTCCAAAACCAAAACACGGACGATCAAATGAACCATAAATAGGTAAGCGGATTATCAATGACGCAGTGTTGCCAACACATGCTCCACGTGAACAAGCGATAGTACTATACACATCTCTACATTATTAACTAGTTAGCAATTAGTTTTGTTTGGTTTCCGGAAAAGTGGCCTTAATCCAGACGATAATCCCAGTCTTTCTGAAGCTATAAAATAGAAGTTGAGAAGTTAAATAATGCTTGAAATGTTTAAATTCGTACCTACATTTTTAACTTTTAATGTAAACTAAGTATTATTTTAGGAAACTTTTACTTATTCCTGTGAACATAATAAAAATAATAATGTAATGAAAATATGATAAATAAGGCTTTGCTTTGTCACATACAATCATTTGAAAACTATGATAATATATCATAATATATAACTACGATATACGAAATCAATAAGTAATTTTGACAGCAAATATTTGATACGTGTACACTGAGGACTGACTAATACTAACATGATTTTCCCTCGATTGTAAAGGATACAGATAAATTTATTAACAGCCAAAATACATTGTTTTTAAATAAATATGAATATCACCGATTTACACTTTTCATTTGCCATTTTCATCAACATACATATCTTTAACGTGAAGAACTCTATACAAACAGCAGCATTCAACCTATACTTATTCACTATTGCCAAGTGACTTGCGATTCGTGAATCACAGGGGTGAGAGGTCAAACTATGAATCAGATTCTGATTAATACATTATGAGCCACATGTTACTTATCAACTATCATAAGTACAATAACCCCTTTCCGGGTAATCGAACTGGAAAACGAATAGTAAAGATAAACAAATATATTATTTAGTCCGACAAGTTCGTCCAGAGTTTTATATGCAAGGTTCAGAATTTAGAACAAGAGTGACCCATAGGCTTATGCAGCTGCCGGTAGCCAGTTTGATACAGTTACTTTTTTGTAGAAATACACAGAATTACTAGTTATAATCTATAATAGATCCACGATTCATGCCAAGGTACCCTAAGTTGTGTGACTATAGTATGTATTGTGGAGTATTTCATTTGATAGAGAACTAGATAAGAATTGGATATTTAATAACATTGTAATAAAGTAACGTCGTAATGTACATATGGAATGTCATATACCTACAAGTAGGTACAGTTTTAAATGAACAGAGCGACGCGTAATTATTTTCCCAAATATATGTAATTTTCAAAAAAATAAAATGTGCTAATAGCGTAGTGTAGCTTCGTTAATAAGAAAATTTTAATTTAATTGTTGTAAAGAAAATTGCAGCACATTAGCTGACCTGAAACTCGAACCTTGAACTTAAAGACCTAAAACCACTTATTAAAAGTTCAATTGTAAACCTATTAAATACTTAAAGCTTCAGTAATTAACTAATTACTAAACAATCAAACGTATAATATATGTTTTTAATTTGCCTTAATTACTTTTTACGAACACATGTTTTTCCATCTTCATTCTATTTCTACTCCATGTCGAAAGGGCGCGAATATCGTGAATAAAACCTATTTAGTTCTACCGAAATACATTTTCTTTAATGTTTGAACTTTAACGCCATAACCTTCGAAGGTCAATGGCGTAACATAATAACGGGAACATTAAATACAGATTGTCGTTAATGGTGGCAACACCTGATATTAAAAATAATATCGTGGGTAGTGTGATACCTGGTTTGCTAAAGTCATTAGCGATAAAAAAGTAGTTTTGAAGCTGACAGACGCTTTCCTTTTTAATGGCTGTAAATATAAAAAAGAATTTGAATATCAATGATTGGCAGTTGTCGAGATTCTGTTTTATTTAAAATTTAATTATATGTATAGATGAATTTTACTGGCATAATTTTTGTATTAAGGTTACGGTACACATTTATAATTTTACTATTATTTAACTTATGAGACCTATCTTAAATGGTTTAATTTTATAAATTTCGGTATGTATATATAACGGTATTAATAATATATCGGTATTACCTTGGCCTAATTTTAGAAAAATAAACATGATTATTTTCTTTAGAGACTTGAATAACCTCACTATCTGTGCACTTCATTACTCAAAAAAAGTTAGGTAATGTAACCGAAATAAAACCTCATAATTTATCATAGCGACAACACAGGTAAACACAATTCCACGTCCGCGTAAATCAGGGCTACAGAGAGACAGTAAATTTACACAAAACGGCTTTTTTGTCAAGCGTACGAAATGAGAAATGTCCTCATTTGTCCTCTCACGTCCTTTGTACGATTTAAATGTACCGAGAAAATATGAAACCAAATGTTTCAGGACAATCTCATTTGTTAGGCTTATTAGTTATAAATGTTATGTAATGAGGCCTTGACTGGATGTGACCTTTTCAGGAACTTTGTAGGTAAACATGTGGTTGAAAAGTTTAGGTTTTCGTGTGTGGAAAAGTGCGCAGTAAGAGTTGGATATGTTTTATTAAGTTCCTTATTAGTGTATTACTCTCAGTCTTCATTGTGGACATAGTAAAAGTGACAAACTTTTGCTGTATGTATATAATTTACTACCTTTATACCTTTTATTCATTAACTTGGATGATACATTAGAATATTCGTTGTTAATAAAATGCAACTGTTATTCATTCAGAATAACACAGATCAAGCTATCTAAGTCAAGATTATAAATACTTACTCAAAGGCATTTCAGAAACCAAAAAACATACTAAAAGGCTTTTGACCTCATACATAAAGAAAGCTTAAGTCTTACGCAGACAATGTCTACTGTCTCTGCTAGTCCTACAAAAAGACAAGCGTATTCAACTTGATGTCCCCACCTTGTTCCCGAAATGATGTGATCGAGTGACCTGACCTAATAACTCCCGTCAATACACAAGGCCGGACATTTATTACTACTGTTAATTAATTAGCCATTATACTAATCGAAGAGTGAGAATGATAGCCACAAGTCAATGTCAGCTTGCTAGAGTAAAAAGAAAATAGAATAAAATAAATTGTTTCGATCTACGATTGAAAGATGGTGAGAATCGGTGAGGGGACCTCTCCTTACTCCACTTTTAACGTTTACGGTTTTTGTTTTGACGATAGAGTTAAGACTGAACGCCAGACTCTTTTTATTTAGCCTTTTGAGCAAATTTTCTGAATAAATTCGTAAAATCAAAATCAAATCATTTATTCGTATATGTCAAATGCTGACACTTATGATAGTCAATGATACAGAGAGTGAATTTACCGCCATTTCGGAAGGCCAATGAGAGCCATTGATAATCTATTCGATGTAATTGAGAAAACAAAGACAAAAATCGAATCAAATCTGAAATAAATTGTAATGACAGGAACTCGTGCAACGACTAACGAGCAATAACCAATCCGCAGGTTAATATGAAATCATTTTGGACGAAATTAAATACAAGTAATAAAATAACATAGTACATTAAAGTACCTAGTAAGTTCTTATGAAACTTTAATCAACAATAAAACTAAAGTACAAAAACATCGTTTTTACGAGACCTATATTCGGTGTACCGCAATACGACGGCTTATCGGAAAATCTTTACTATGGAAAATTGGAAACTATTACATAGACTCACATGTACTAAAATTTATCAAATTGACCTAAAAATAAAGGTGGTTTTAGTTTTAATTGTTCTCACGGAAATATTCTAAATGTTAGCAATTCTGTTGTTGCCAGGCTGGCTATTGGCCGCCTTTCTGGGATTCAAACGAGTAATTTCAGTAATCACTACTATTTTCATCCAAAGGCGGCTATGTTTTTCTTCCGGGCTCGCTGATTTATAGCTACCAATGGTTAGAGTCAATGACCATAGTGTTTATAAGCCAACAACTTAGAAGAGAGCCTTGTATGCAAGGTACCTATATGAAATTCAGAATTCATAACATCAGTGACCTTAGACGGGTGTAGCTGAAGATGACCTATTAGAAACAGTTACTTCATTTTGGGAACTCTTCTCTACTAGGTCGTGGGCTATAGTAGTACAAAAACAACGACGACGTTGTCGGTGTAGTGGCTATGTTAAGACCATAGAAAAAAGAACGTCTTGTTTTCTATGTAGAAACCCCTTCAAAACAAAACCAATCGTTGCAGCGGAAATTATTTCAGCGAACTCTGTACAAATAATATCATTCATACGTATAACAATTTATAATATTACTTACGTGTACGCTGGAGCAGCAGCGGCAACGTCGGTAAACTCTCGAGTTCGGCGCCGGCGCTTCTCGATCCTATGACGACACTGACACTTTATGCGGCAAATCGCTAAGTACTTACTTAGTTCCAAGTCCATCATCACTAATCACCACGAACACGTATCTTGGAAAAAGAATGCACGTTGTTAAAATGTTGACTTGTTTAAAGTAATCACCATCTCGGGAAATACAAAGTTATAATCAGCGTCCCGCGGAATCCAAGGAAAGTATACCTACGGTTTGTAGGCACCGCGAAACAACACAAACACTCACTACCTAATAATGATAAACCATCAACAACACTATGGCGTCCTCATCAAATTAAAACACTAACACTACGTTAGAAAAATGTTTATAAGTCAAACCAGTATATATTAATATTTAAATACACTAAAAACTTTAAAACAAAACAATAAATAAGCGTCCATTTTGCGAAAGACTTAGACTTAAATATTATTTTTTGCACGCGAAAAATTTCGCTAGCTGTCATAGGGCACAGGTTTGGGTGGCACTGCCGGGATGGATAGGTCGAAGTACATCAAAGCGGAACGGCAGTGTCACGTGCGCCGCCGTCTCATTTTAATTTTATTTTCCATATTTAAATTAAATATATTTATATGGCAGTAAGTCCCTTACTCATAAGACTAACATATTTAATGGCGAAACATAATAATATGTGTTTTTTACACCTTTGGTTATAACAGGCATGATAATATTTTTGTATGTATGTAATTAATTGAAAATTATGTATATTTCCAGGGTATTCAAACGCTTCAGAGAAGTGAACCCGGAACTAGTGCCGAAGCGAATGACAGAAAACCAAGCACACACAATAGCAGTACCAGTGGAGGAGATAGAAAAATTACCTGAATTAAAAGTAAGGAAACATTTATCTATATTTTAAAAAAATGTTCCACTCATTTGGCCCCAAACTATAGCGAAATTATGTATTAAAAGCCTACAATTACTAATTTTTTGTTACACTAAATTAATGGTCGATCTCTAGAATAATATATTATTATTATATATATAGGGAAACAAGAAAAAAGCTGATCTTAGTATTACAGCTAGGAAAATAACGAGCGAATTTAAATTAGTTACATTCACGCAGATGTTTTTACTTTTGTGTCATTAATTTATTTTAAAAAACTAGGTATATCACAAAAAAAACTGCTTGAGCAAACCTACACAAAACCACGTCTTTAAAAAAGGCTTTCTTCAGGCTTAATGATTTACAAGAAAGTTCTACTTTAAAATATGGCTAGACGACAATAGGCTAAATGGATTAGCGTAATCTCTTAGCAAACTGATTTAAATCTTAGAACATTAAAACCTTTTTCAATATACTATTCCACTAAGGCAAATAAAAAATGGCGACTAGAGATTTCTGGATTTGATTTATCGAACAAAATTTTCATAGCCATTGAAGGAATATTACGTAGGGAACATTTTCGGTTCGCAAATACTTTATTATTCAATTTCATATGTACATAAAAATTAATATATTTTCCTACATTAGAAAGTCAAAAGTTAAATAAAAAGCAACCAAATCAAAGGCATTACGTATTCAGTCAAAGTTCTTGTTGAGAGACATTCAAACAGGAATAAAAAAGTTACACATTTCATTCCGCAATCAATTCTCTTTTGGCAAAGGTAACTTCGTAATGCCACGCATTTTAATAACTAATGGCTTATTCAAACATCGTAGGTGTTCTTAAAAATATTTCGAATGAAAAAGTTTTTGGTAAAGTTGCCAGATTAAACTTTGTCCATAATAAAATTCTTTTCGACTTTCAATAGATTGAAATTAGGGAAAGTTTGAAGTATTGAAAATATAATACTTATGTATTTATAATCCGTCTAAGGATTAAAGTTATGCAAGTTTTTCAACTTAATCCAATGATTGAAGCGAAGTTTTGCTTTAAAATGAGTCTTTTTCATTTTGTTAGTTAAAAATGTAAAGTAGCGGTCAAAGTTCAGTACTTAATAACTTGTCTTCAAAAAGTAGTTCGAAACGCGGGCCGCATAAATAATTGTCTGACTTTTTCAACCTTTTATACTTTTTTGCTTATAAAATATATTTCTTTTTTTAGGAAAATCCGTTCAAAAGACGAATCTGTCAAGTATTCTCACACGATGGCTCCGGGAACCTCACATTTGAAGATTTTCTCGACATGATGTCTGTATTTAGTGAAGCTGCACCCAGAGATATCAAAGCTTGGTAAGGAACCTACAATGTACCTACAAAATACATAGGTATATAAGTACTTATGTTTGTAATCACTAAGATGTTTACAGTGTGAATACATTTTTAGCAGATAGTGGTAGATCATATGTAGTTTAAACATTAATAAAAAGTGCAACAGTCAATATTTGTAATTAATTCAGTAATGACAGAAACACACACAACTGAAAAATAAGTGCTCAGGCAGAATAAACATGATTCCTTATCCATCTTAACTTTTTAATCGTATTGGTTTATTTTCCCGCCTCTAATCCTCGACTTCCCGCAAACTCCTGGAGCTCATCTCTATAAACTAAAAAGAAAACAAACCGAGCAACTGTTTCTGAAGCTAACATCGTAATTTCTGCAAACTTCAATAAACTTTCTAATAGCAGAAAACTTTTGTAATTAATAACGTAATTTATGTTCAAAGGTGCCTTGTTTTATTTATAGTACAAATTACTTTATGGTCGAACTAACTAATATTTTAATAATTGTTTTTTACCATAAATTTTAAATAAGATGGAGGTATACTCTTCTCCTTCTTTCCTTGAAAAAGTTCGGAAAAAAGGCCCGAAATTTATAGTAAATCAGTATGTTTATTCACATTATGCTTTAACATAGGTTGACTTCAAGTTATCGACCTCATCGCTAGAAAATAAGAGACATTTTTAGCTCAACTACATAAATTATTATATTAGTTGCACGCATGGTTGGTTGAATAACGTGATAATTGTATTATATTAAACGGGCCATACATTGCTGAGGTGTGGCGAGTCTAGCCGAGACAAGCTAAGGTCACGAAGAGTTGAAAAAGGCTTGTATCACATTAACGAGGCTGTTAAAGAAAAAAAAAACTGTGACTAAAATAAATTTAGAGCTTTTACTTTTCCGCAACATGGTTTACATTTTTAATTATAAGATTAGCTACTTGTAAAATAAATATTATTTTCACTAAAGTCTCCATATTTAAATTTGTCAAAAATTTTACATTCGTGTAGAATTAGGTATGAAAAATAGAAGCATCAATTTCGTTAAAATTAAGCGGGATGAAAGTTTTTTATTTAAAAATATAGACTATCGTTAACGTTAACGAATTTTCGAACGATTTAATAAAAACATATTTCATTTCTCGACAGGTACGCTTTTCGCATCTACGATTTAGACGACGACATGTACATTGGCCGCGACGACCTTCTAGAAGCTACCAGATTGCTAACAAAAGGGGAATTGCATCCTCAAGAACGAGAAGAAATCGTGGCCAGCGTGTTGGACGAAGCAGACGTGGACGGCGATGGCCGGCTGTCATTCATGGACTTCGAACATGTCGTCGTTAGAGCACCTGACTTTCTATCCACGTTCCATATCAGAGTATGAATTAAATAAAGATTTTTTATACATTCGTTTTATTTTAACCACTCTAAATGCACTGAAAATGCTTGATAAAACCCATTAAAACAGATGAAAAGAAAAAAAAACAACTTGCTTTTTTAAACTATTTGCAAGCTGGTAATAATGTTTTATTTTTTAATTGAATCGTCAAACTCTTTCGTCCTCTTTTTTGTTCCATATTGAATTTCAAAATTAATGATGGAAATAAAAATGATCTGAACTATTTTTTTTTCTTTTTGTACATCGAGCAGGGCTTAACACAAACATTTTATTATAACACAGTATTTTAGACTTCTTTAAAAACCTACCGAGACTGAAAAGCAAATAATATCTATCTTAATAAATCTAAATATTAGTTCAGGTAAGTAACCAACATAATCTATTATAATTATAAACCTTTGTTCTCTTTTACGAAATGCGTAAAGGAAAATTGTTTGATTCTGAACTGTAGGTACTTAGCATTTGCATACTTAATTTAATTCACACACGGAAGGGCAAATTCGGAACAAAATGAATAGGTACACACCCGAGTTGTGCGTTTATAATTGGTATATTCGCGAGTCGAAACATTTTTCAGTCACTTTTAAAAGTTGCTATTTTAATTGCCTACTTTCCATTCAAAATTTTAATAGAATAAACGGTTAAAACGATCAGTAAGTACACATTCATTTGTGTGCTTTAAAACCAAACGAACCACTTTTTAAAACGTTTGTTGGGTTTAATTAAAAGCAGCTGGCCAAAGCCGCACGTAATTTTCGCCAAAAAGAAAATGGCTGAATGAATTGAGCTGTTGCCAAAAAATATGTTTTACTTTTTATTTAATGGTAATTTTGAATTAAGAAAGTGGTTGCTTCGGTATTCAAAAAGGTGCTTGGAATTACTTCGAGAGTTTAAAATTAAATAAAAAATGTAGTTACAAAATGCAATGGAAACATTTGACTAATTTTCCAAATGAATGTTACTGAATCGATATCAACATCGCTGATGATTAATGTACATTTATAGCAAAGTTACATTTATAATATACAAACAAGATATGTAAGAAAAGCTTTTAAAAAAATATTTAGAAAACAGAAATATAAATTTACTAATTTAGATGATCTGTCAACTTCAAATGATGCTTAATGACAAAACATCTAAATTATGGTCTTTGGTATTTTTATATTTTTACTTTACGTGCAACAGATAATTTATCTTACAGCCAGTAGGTAGATATTCAACAATCTATATTTTATGTAGGTAAAGTTACCTATCATAAAAGACTACTAAGTATATAAAAGTATTAAATTCTTCCAGATCTTTCTTTATCCTGTAAAATTAAAAGCAGATTACGGTCCCTAGCTATTGACTCAGGACGTTGGTGGACCACTAAATTAAATCACATTTAAACCCAAGTATTCGACGTAAAATGCTTCTTACATTTTCTTAGATTAAAAACCCAGCGGATGTATACTAATTCGTCACTAGCCTAGCCTTTCTTCCAACTATATTGGAGTTTTCTTCCAGTCTCACCGGATGCAGCTAAACATCAGTATTTTACATGGAGCGAATGACTATCATCCACAACCCAGTTACTTGTATTAAAGCACAATACCCCTTGGTAAGACTTCACTGGTTGTCAGACTTTCAAGCTTGTGACTACTGTTAACGGATGCCTGGATCTTTAAAAATTATAGCCGGGACCAGCAATTAAACAAAGAATGTCGGTATGTATAATACTTATGCAAGATTCTTAATTGGCATATTAATCTGTAAAAATGCTGTAATCATATTTCTCTTTTGTATAAAAACCAATTAATACATGGATTCATATTAATGTAACAGATAAATAATTTATTTCGATAACTTAATTTATTCATTCAGATACATTTCAATATTCCTGAAAATTAATTGACGTTTCGTGAATGAATTTTATGCGAATTACTTTCTTTTTGAATAAGTATTGAAGTAATTTGTTTCAAATAATAATAATTTATATTATGTTCGAAACTTTTAATTGAAACACGAAGCAAAGAGAATTATGTATTTTGATATTGTTTTTGTTCCGGCTACTCTCTAAAGCATGTATTATTTATATTTTATTTATACAGTAAATAAGCAGAAATATGTAAATTAAGAGAACAATAATGAGTATTTTTTAAACAAATATTTATATGTTGAGTAATAAATACAATTCTAGTATTTCATTACGTGCAAATTGCGGAAATAAATGTTAGTAACATTTATTTTCAGTTCGTAAATAAATTGGCAATACATATATCAAAACATTTCATATTTTCCTCTCTACTGAAAAAATATAAATACACGTAAATACAATTAGCAGTTATTTTCAGTAAGAAAATAATAAATTAAACAAACAGTTTGTGACAAAAAGATATGCTCCGCCGCGACAGTGTAACACTGCCGTGACCAGGATTCGAACCTGGGTTACTACGGCCACAACGTAGGGTCCTAACCACTAGACGATCACGGCTGTCGGAGCTGGTGAACAAACGACTGAAATAACTCGCCTCTACACTTTTATTGTTGCTATCTTTTTCTTAAAGGTATTCCGTCTCTTTCTAATTCGTCGAAAACAAAGAGACAGTATTTTGTGTAATTGTTGTTTTTTCACAGTATTTGCAATACCTATTCTGAATAAAATGCAAATGATGCAAGGTTGCAATTAATTCAACTAGATAGGTATTATGATTTTAAATAGGTACTTATGGCTACGTAGTATTTTTTTGTGATGTTGAAAATATGCGGGAAGCATTTCATTTCACATTTTTGGCATAAATTAGTAGGTACAGTAAGCAAGTGTAAATAAGTAATTAATATTTAAATAATTGGGGTATAATCTGGTCCAAATTTTGCACTCTCTTATGGTAAATGAAGGTTCACTGACAAAAAAACACTTCACAGAGTTCTATTAATTTCAAACGTATGTTCTTCCTAATAACACTTTTATAAGCGGTAACATTTCCATAATAACTTTAAACAAAACCGCATATATCTAGCTACCTAAGACCGACTAAGAATTTCAATATGGGTCTTTAGTAAAGACTTCATTAAGAAAACGTATACGAAAATGAGTTCTTAAACACTATTAACGGTCAGGTAAATCGGTTCAGGAGCTCATCAGGTCCCGTCAATCATGTTGAAATTAGCCGATTGGCTATTAGCCGGCCCAGGCTATGTTATTGACAGTGTTTCATAGCCCGAAGATTGGATACGAGGTGCATAATAGAGTTGGCTATAAATGTCAAGTGATTATGTTGGTAGGCGTCAAAGGTCGCACAAGACACCTAAGAGTTAAAAATAATAGGATTTGAGTGTCTGAAAGTCACTTCATAGGTACGTAAATTCTTAAATAATTTCTGTAACAAAATATAAGTAACTATAATAAGTAATCTAATTTTTTTTTGACGCCGATTTTCCTGCTTGTTAGTCAATTCCACAATTATTAATTTAGAGGAATACCATATCCTTGGGAGACCTCATTTTGCTAGTGAAATCAATGAAGTCATTTTCAATACAACTTCGGTGGTCTAGTCTTAATAGGGAGTTCGGTACTTAGCTATCTACTTTACTTCTGTTGGAAACAAACGCAATAATTTTTAATTCCGACACTCAAACTACCTATACAAAAAACACTTTTCTAGACAGACTTTAGAATGAACTACAGTAGATATAAATAAAAATAAACTCGAGTATTCCACAAACACGGTAGCGGCGCATCTGTCAAAGGAAAACACCAAAGAAAAATATAAGTGTATTTTTCCCGCGCATTTTCCATGTTCCGCACACAAGGAATTGAGTGATTTTCTTCACCCTTTATCTTACAGTTGTTACGTGACACGAACTAAGATATTGTTGGGCGGATAAAAGAATATATTTTATAAGGCTCTGTGTTATTTTTATATTCAAAGCTTTGGCAGAATAAAAGGATTGTAGAATTTAGCGAGGCCTTTTGTCAGTTGGTAGGTTTCTTAAATAAATAAATAAATAAATAAATATAAATATAGTGGGACAATTCACACACGGTCATTTGATTCCAAACTAAGCAGAGCTTGTACTATGGTAACCAAATAACTGATAAACATACTTATATACTTCTAAATACATACTTATATAGATAAATTCACAACCAGGCTCAGAACATATACTCGTGCTCATCACACAAAGATATGTCCCGGGTGGGATTCGAACCCACCACACGCGGCGCTACGGCTGTCGCGGCGAGGTGACCGCTTAAACCACTTAAATAAAATGAGCGTTATGTAAACTTGATGTGATTTCAGCATTATCTTTTAAATTTGAACTTCAAAGAACACAGTTACGTATGCGATCCTCTGAAACTTATTTTTGTCACTTGGGTTTGAGAATTTAAAAGTATAGTTCAGTGTCTTTAAAAACAGTCAAAATGTTACATGTTGTACTCGTCAAGGCGATCAAATTGCATGGCTTCGTTATCGCTAGTCAATATATCCCTGATTTAACCAAAGGATTGTCTACTTATGAAACTTTTGGGCCTAGCTACATATAATTCTATTATTTTAGCGGTAGCTTGAGCTAAACTTTTGAAATATGGACTAGTTGTGTCATCTAGTGATTATAGCACTAACGACGACGTTTCACTTACAAGTTCAAAAAGTTGTCACTAGATGTTACTGTATTCTTGAAATATTGTCCAACATATAAAAACGATTTATTTAGTCTTAATTAGTTATTTTTTATTGTAAAACGTTTGTTGATGGTTTGTTTTAATTAGCTGAAAAAAATAATGACTTACGAAGAATTAAAAAAACCGGTTATTACCGCAATTTATCAAAAACGCATCCATTTCTATATTGCACGTGTTCTCTATGGACCCAAAGTCTACATTGTCTATGCATTAAAAATTGAAGTACCTTCGCTTTTGTAGTCGCGTTTTTAGCATTATCATGGCTAAAATGCTGTTGTAATTCGTTAATTCCGAAGACGTGCCTCAGTAATCGTCGTAAACACATAGAGTGAAAAGACAATTAGATATTTTGTACTATTATATGATTACTTGCTTTCATTTGACAAATTGCGCTAGACCGCATATTTAAAATGGCAGCCCTACCACGTAGAATAATCAAAGAGACACAGCGATTGATGCAAGAGCCGGTGCCGGGGATCAGCGCGGTGCCAAGTGAAACGAATGCACGTTATTTCCATGTAATCGTCACTGGACCAGAAGACTCGCCGTTCGAAGGAGGACTATTTAAATTAGAATTATTTCTGCCAGAGGACTATCCCATGTCAGCGCCTAAGGTTAGGTTTATAACGAAAATATATCATCCGAACATAGATCGGCTCGGTCGTATATGCTTGGACATATTGAAGGACAAGTGGAGTCCTGCACTGCAAATCCGCACAGTGCTGCTGTCGATCCAGGCGCTACTGTCAGCGCCGAACCCTGACGACCCGCTGGCCAACGACGTGGCTGAGCTGTGGAAGGTGAACGAGAGCGAGGCGATCCGAAACGCGAAGGAGTGGACGCGGAGATATGCCATGGACAACTGAGCGCCCGTGCCGCAGCGCACTCTCACACCAGTGCCTCGCCGACGCGCGGAACACGAGGACGGAACTAACATATATCATGATTCTAAGAGTGCAAGTTATGTTATACACCCTAGACCGAGTAACTTGTGAAGAGACAATTGTGGATAAATTTTATTATAGGTGAGCGGCGGGCGGCGCGGCGGCGGCGCGGCCCTCGCTCTCCGCCAGGTTATCCTCCCGCATTTCTCGTAGCCTCGCCCTTAATGTCTCGGAGCGGTCCGACAGTCCCACAGGTCATTGTTTACCCGTTCACATGTAGCTTCGTTACAATATTAGGTATGCATATTTTTTTACTATCATTATAATAGCAAATAAAACAATTATCTGGAGACTTAAATGTATATATTCATGGTTACAAATTTGGTTAATTTTATACAATGGATAGTGTTTACTGTCACAAAGTTCGATATCTTTGTAAGAGTCTTACGGAACACCCAATGTTTTGAGTGCAAAATGTTATGCTTAATAAAATGATTATATATCAGTTAACTGAATACTAGTGATACTGAAGTTTGATTTAATTGTTTTACATAGCAAAGTTGATGCATTATAGGTGTTATGAGTTCCCACGTTTAAGCAACATCAGCATGATTTCACTATGAATCTTTTGTGTACTATTTACATCTTGTATAAAAATTATCATTAAATTGTATTTATGTAAATTTAATTTGGCTTTGTGAGAAAACTTCAAAATACATAATATACAAAAGCTAAACCAATATTTTATTTGAAACAAACATGTAAAGATTATTCTCATTAAGAAGGTTGTTATCATTTACAATTTTTATGAATAACAACTTTGATATTCTTTTCCTTGTAGGTATTGCTTAGCGACCATAATAATGATTAATGATTTCCTTGAGTACATGGAGCACATTATTGCTTTTAAAAGTCCATTAACATAATTTGAGGTTAGTGTTGTGTTTTCAATGGTATATTGTAGGAAGAGGCATATTAGTTAGAAGAATTACGTAGTCAGTAGCTACCAGACCACAAACATCTGTGCTAAATGGTTTTGTACACAGTAAATCTGTGTGTTTCAACCATAACATTGAGATAATCTTTAAATATTTGCATCAATGTGACATTAGGTGCTCTTGACAATCAGCTGTTTACTGATTACAATATTCTAAAGGTGGACCAATATCAGTACCTGATAATTGGGTGATTGTCAAAATTCTATGCTAGAGTTCAAAGTACAAAAATGTTCATGATTTGTAATTGTTAACATATAAAAAAATCAGGTCAAGCTTTCAAGCAGCTTGAACACCTCTTACCAAGAACATTTGTTTAAACATAGATTTGTAGTAAATAAATAAAGCAAGTGATATTTTTAAAAATATTACATGAGGTAAAATGTTCATTGTTTATTTTTGTTATTTAAAAACACTGTTATCTCCTTATCTAGATCTCAAAGTTGTTATTATTGTGCAACAATTGTTGACAGGATCCTTCTTGATAAGTCAATCAAGAAACAATGCTCTTTGTTTTGTCAGGATTATAAACAATGATTTTTATCAATACACTGTAATTTGAGTGACATTTTAATTAACCATGAATTAATTACCTTTATTAATTAAATGAATTTTTGTTTCATGTTATAAGTTTTGAGTTATCAGTTATTTCCAATATGAAACTTCACAATGGATTAATCCTCTTCAATATTGATAGAATAAATTGATAGTTACATTCATTGAATGGTAAAATTATTAGGAAAGCAGTTATAAAACCATGTCCAAATGAAGCAACGACAATCAGTAGGTATAGCCAGCATTGCAGACAATGCATCCATAAAGGAATCTGCAAGCCAATCTGATTAAGATCTTACTGGTTTCTAACACTGCCTAACTAGTCTTGGGACCTGCCTGCATTCCCCATAATATGTAATGATATCCTAATTTTCTGACAGGAGGGAGTCAATTATTTCTGGAGATAACTGGATCAGTGAAAACTTCTCCTGATTGGTAGTTGCTGTAATACAACAACCGTTTCTATGAATTAATCAAATGCATACTAATTTTAGTGAACGGATTATTCAATTACTGGTCTTGTACCAGGGTAAACTGCATACTCACTTAGTAATAAACTATGCCAATTTTCATTTTATTGCAGTAATTATTTTTGCATAAGGTTCTCTGTAATCGGAACAGGAAAATATAGTGGTGTTTATCTAATCTCTGTTGCAGTTTCATTCATATAAATTATTAGAACATAGTGCGTAGCAGATACAATGTAGCTTTTAGGTGTGAACTGTATTTGGAACGGCTCCAAAAGATTTTGATTTGGCTTTCTTAAATAAACAAACAAACTTGCTCTTCGATAATATTACGTATGTTTTGTAGGATGCGGGTGTTATTCAATCTATCTGCACTTATTTTTGATAATTTTTGCCTACCTCCCATTTTTTATCTCACATTAAACTTCTTTAATTGAATTGTGACGTGTAAGAAGCAGTTGCCGGCGGGGAAAGAGTCAATACCAAATCATACCAGCAGTCTCGTGCAATCTTGCTGCCTTTTGCAGTAAAATTAGTGAGGTCTTGGCTAAAAGTAGGTAGGGGGTAGGGTAATGGTTCAAGCAAAGACATGTGTTAGCCTACCCCCATTTTTACATATCAGATCTGTCACTTGCCAAAAGAGTACCGTTGCTCCTCTGTTCCTACTGGAATATGTGATCTCAAGGGATATAATCTAATGGTTTTACGTGTTGAGAGGGCTTAAATAGATATTCTACTGTCAGGACACAGGACAATGTCATAAATATCGGGACTGACCCGGCTATAACCGGACGGATGGTAAGTCTGCCACACATTTGATTCTGATTCATTTTGTAATCATGACTTTTCGTTCAAATGAAATATTGTAGATTACAGGTTAATGACCTCATAAATATAGCGAGTAAGATATCAACTAATTTCCAAGAACATTGGGAATTTGATATTCTATAATTAGAATCTGATACAGTGGGTGGTCTAATCAGAATATACGTCAACTAAGGATTTATACATTCAATATTTTTTTTACAAAGCTTTTATACTTGAACGCGTAGGAATAATGTATTGATTAGAAGCTATTGAATACACCCACGTTTTACCGTTTATTTTCTTAGTTTCAAGTGATTGTGGGCGCACTTACTTATTGTATCGGGTATCTATAGGTAAAACTCGAGGCTGCTACTGAAAAGAATACAAATAAATGAATATCACTGGTTGTTTTGGATATCGATCAAGGAATCTCGTGACCCGAAGTTGCAGCATAGTTGGGACCACAGACGTTATCCTGTTCAAAGTAAGTATCCACTTCTATATTTTATTCTTACCTTTACTCAAAGCATGCTTGAACACTTCAAGCATCAAAATTTTGCCTTTATTTACCTACTTACCTATAAGGACCTGGCTAGGAATTATTCGTCCAGAAAGCATCTGCTTTGATAACAACTAAATATTTTATGTAGGTACCTACATAAAATAGCGAAGTGATACGATACGATGTGAGTCAACTTGCAGAAAAAAGTAAAACATGATAAAATACGACTGTCTAGTTCGGTCTTCAGGGATTTCCCGAATAAATTTCTAGCTAATCAGACAAACATTTGCTTGGAGTTATCAGGTTTGCCTACAATTTAATTCCCAGTAAAAATAAAGTTTAACTGGGTATATTCTATCAGGTGGGTATTGTTAATTTTGATTCCACACATGCTATGTTGGTAGGTATTAGTAACAACTATAAGTAGGTACCCTAGGTTTAGACTATAATTATTGAATCCCGATTTTTTTAAACTCAATTGAACAGAACTTATAACGTCATTTTGGTAGAATAATAAAGATTGAAGTTAGTAAGTGTATCTGTCGATGTGCAATAATAATGGAAATGGACAGATTTTATTTTACACTTGCAGCCACTTTATTTATCAGCTTGTCTATCTGTAAGTGGCAAAACTGACACTTCTAGTGGGCACCTCGGTGATATAATCATCCATGGGGCTTTACCGTACGTCATTATCATATTTTTTATTGTAGAACAAGGATGGATAGGCATTAAATTCATATTATAACTTCATTCAGAATTCCTATGACAAGTTGCACAGATTACATGGAAAAAAGATAATGCTAGTTGTTTGTGGCAGGCGTTATAAATCTGTTGCATCAGAATTTAAAACGAGGTGTGAGCGAAATGTAGCGCTTCGTCATGTTGTTTTGTATTATTGGTCATTGCCCGCCAAGCTTGCTATTTCTAGTCAGAGGTGTTGCAGAGGGCAATCATTGATTCATCTATATTTCTAGACATAATTTTATTTGTATGAGTGTACGTTACAGTTTATCAACATTTAAAAAATCCTCTCCAATATATACTAAAGTCTTTGTTACATTATTTTTGCCTAAGATTTTTTTCTACACAGCTACTTTTTTCTACTACTGCTCAATAGATGTCGCTGAACGTTATATTTGTCGTAGTAGTTCGCAAATAAGAAAACGTGTATTCTGTACATACCCATGTGGTTTTCAAATAGTTGCATAGCGCTATATAGCTTTAATGTCATGGACCCTTGTTCGGTTAATTTCTCAGAAACCAGGGGATACCTACGTAGCTTGGGTCGAAATCAAACCGAGTCAATTTTTATTATTTGCATTATTCATCTGTAGCTGCAATTAGATTATTTGTCATCTACTTTACTCAGTAGCCTTTGTAGATTGGTATTTTTATGAGTTTTTAGCAATAAGTAGGTTGAGATTTATATAATTTAAATAAACAGTTTATCAGGGTAGCCTAGTGCTGCCTTCTCACAATGTTCACAATCATAGTAAGTAGGCATAATAAAACAAAAAGCATCAGTTTGTTCAGTTTATTCTTAACTTTAATGCAGACTAGAATAATACTCTTAGAAATGAGAACAACAATAGTTATTTCACATGTTACAGTGTACCTACCATATATCAGCTTCACAATAAAAGGCTATTTATTATCTGTGTTTCTCAATGTAAATAAATCTTATTCACAACAGCTAGCAATACAAAATTACATCAGACTGTATACTTATTATATTTACGTTTAGTACATGAGGGCATGGCCAGTGTACAGGGCTCAGGGAGGTTTAAAATAACATAATTTTTGGGTACAATTTGAGCGACGAAGGAGAGATAGAGTTCGGAGTCAGATTTTATTTTCTCAGCTAGTTATTGACTGATGGCCTTACCCATATTGATTCCCCATATCACTGACTACCGTAAAAAGACACTGGCCAATGAGCAAATTAAAATATAGAAACATTAAAAGGATTACATGACGGGAGAGATGTACTTAAACTGAAGCGGTTTATTCGAGTGTTTTTAAATCTAAAGTGTTTACAATTAGAACTGACAAATTATATATATTTTTATACATAAATAAATATTGTTTACTCGTCCTCAGAGCGCTAAGCTTAGCTAAGAACACAGGACATACATACGTAGGTTACATAGTTATGCTATAGCGACACTATAAAATTTACAAAATATGATATATCTTTTGAGATGCTACACGAAATAATGCATTTGTTATTACTATATCGTCTAATCAATTCTTTTTTTATCAATTTGATCACTGTAGGTCTTCGTAGTGCGCTGTGGTTGCACTGACGCGGGTCACTACACTGATAGCACGTTAGTGCGACCCACAGCGCATTACTTCCTGACCCAATTTTATCTAAGCTATACATGTTGATCTGAACTGAATGAGATGATTTGAACTATGGTGCATTATCTTTCAAAGTTAAACAAAACTTAACAGTCAGAATATACAAAAACCTAAAGTTATGATGGAATGGCTAGTTGCTAACAGGCATGAATCATGATATCAAATAAAAAAACATCCCTTATCTAACGCATGTTTTGTCTCTTTTTATCTTATCGTGAAACTCATATCAAGAAAAGAGACAAAACACATATTCGCTTTATGAAAGGGTGTAGATATAACACAGCGCATACTAATAAAAGTACTGATTAATTTACTTTATCGGTACATCGTAAATTATTTAGATTAGTGATAACTTATCTAGTACACAAAGAAAATTGAATTATCGGTCATTTTATCAGTACGCATTGAACAATATCCTAAAGCAATGGCAAAAGAAGACCACTTAAACGTAAAACTACAAAAATATTTAAGTAACAAAATGGTTTTTTTACAAAAATGACGCGTTTTAACAAAAATAAAATCGTACGTGAATCTGAATTAAGTTTAATAAATACCTAAGCAGATATGAGTGGATTTGATATTCAATTTATAAATATATTAAATGGAGTATGTATACATTGTCATGACAAAGAGTGTCGCTGTATACTTCTTGATACTTGACGTATACATAGAAGTATATAGCGACGCGTTATAGAGAGATAATACAACTTATTTACTAATTTATTAGCCACATAAGCATGTAAGCATGTAACTCATCACATTATGTTTTTTGAGTATTTTATCAGCTAAGCTTGAAGGCCCTTTCCTTTCTTGTTTTTTGATACTTTTTACATTTGCTTATAAAAGTGTTCTGCAGTACAAATATTGGTTACGTCTGAGAATCGTATTTTAGGTACCCGGTTCAGTGGAGTACCAGAAAACATCATTGTCTACTTTTTTCTGTTATTAATAGACATTTTTAAAGTTACGTCTTTATAACGATGTTTGTTTCGTTTGAAAAGATCTTTTTATTATATCTTAAAAAGCCAATAATGATGTACAGTTGTTCACTATCATTATGTATCGCTTAGCAAATTTAAGTTTTATTTAAGAGCCAAGTTCTAAATATGGCCTTACTGTTTGACATGTCAAGTATCTAGAATGGTTCGTTATTCATGTTTATTTGGCATTTCGACAAATTTTTACCGCCAGATGTCTCTAGTCAGTTAAGCATTTCAATAAATTACAATTACTACAACTGTCTGGAGAATAAAACCACTTTCAGATACGATCATAAGTGGTTTCATATAAACTTTTAATGTATCCTGAACATTTGAACGAAACGTCAATCGTGTAACGTAAGTCTCAGGTCATATTTTGATTATTTTTCTGTGTACTTCTTATTGCGGTAGAAGAAGCTTTCTTAGTAATAATTAGCAGACTGTTCTTTGTCCATTACTGACCCATTGCAAAGAGAAGTTAGACCTGAGTCGGCTATGATAGTCAAATCCGGGAGTTTGTGTTCGTTCAAGAACTGTTCTTAAGTACTCTCGAGTGTATAAGGTTTCATCACGATCTTCACCCGTAGCGCGCTTTTCTTGCACCATTGAATCAGACATCAGCTTGAATAATTAGTTCCAATAGAACTCGCTAGGGGCGCTGATCGATTTTTCATACAAAACTTGTCGATAGCTTCTCGGTTGTCGCTAGTTGGTTATAGTTAGTGTGTGTGAGGAAAGGGCCTATATGTTGCGGTACGGCGTGTGTGCTATATATCTGGTAAGCAGGCACTTGTAGCGCGAGGGTGCGCGCGTTTAGATGAACACGGGGTTCTCCTGGCCCGTCAGCAGCCTGAACATCGACGTCGGCATTGTTTTCATTAGTATCTGAAATTGTACAACAGTTACATTAGATTAAATGTAGTGGTTAAGTATCATACTAGGTACAAGAGTTTAAAAGTAATCTAGGTTTCAACGGGATTTGTAAGCTTTCTAGGGATGACATAGAAATTAAGGACTGACTGACTAGACGTCAGTTTTCTTCAGGAAAACACTTGCGGTGTGAAAACAAATCTTATAATTTTAAATTATAAAACAAGTGAGGAGCTCCAACGAAAGAACTAGGGCCTCATTACAGTTTGTGTAAATCTAAGTGTATTCTCCGAAACCAATAAACGTATTTCAGAAAGTCTTGTCTTATCTATAAATGGTCAAATACGAAATTATTTAGTGTGTTTGTGCAAAGGAACCAAAATTAAGACATAAGAAGCTACAGTAGGTGACTAGTAACTAATAAATAGGCAGTAGGTATGTACCTCTCCGACGGAGGTGGCGAGCAGGTTGACGATGCGCTCGTGCGGCACGGCCACGACGCTCTGCGCGTTGATCTCGATGATGCGGTGCCCCACGCGCACGCCGCCGCGCTCCGCGATGCCGCCGCGGAGCAGGCTGCAGATCTGCGCACAAACATGTCACAATTTAAACATTATGTTGCATTTAGCTGCTTTAAATGGGTGTTCGTCGCCTTAAAAGAGGGTCATCGTGCGTGTGCATAAATCGCGGGTAAGGTGAGGAACCGTGGGAGTCATGCTTACATGTGACTCAAGATAATGTGTAATTTAATAATAAACAGCGTCCATCCCGTGGTGACTAAAGCTGCCCCTAGTAGTAGTAATAGTCAAGATTTAAATAGTTGACTGGTCTATTGATATTGATAAAATAAAGTGCTGTGATTACATAATGTTTCTGAAGTGAAAGTTTATATGATCCAAACTAATTCTGTTTAGATAAAAATAATTAAATTAACATAGTCTTCTTTTGATTTGCGAGAAAAATAGTAATAAAGTACTCACGACGCCATTCTGCACACTAAACCCGAGCTGATACTTGGTGTCGGGTCGTTTGATCTTGACCTCGACGACGGGCGCGCACGGCACCACCGTCAGCTTCACCACGGTCTGCTGCTTCGAGTTCTTTATGTACGTCTGACACGTGGACAGCGGCAGACCCACTAGTGATACACCGTTTATTGCGATTATTTGATCTCCTGTGGAACGGAAAGAGACGTTTTAGGAATAAATTTAGTAATATTGAGAAAACTTAGTTCTACATTTCTGAGTTGAAACGAATTTCTTGTTTTGTGCGTGCACGTGCATGTACGTAGTTGTTTGTCGTAGTCTACGTATAGAATATTCAACGTACTAGTGCAGGCGTATGCATTGGCATACAAAATAGAAAATATGCCGAATATGAATACGGGTTAGAAAACATTATCATAGTACCAAACTAGGAAATGTCCTTTATGCTCTCGTAAAAACAAGTTTTGATATAGTGAAATAATACTTCATATTTTTCATATTTAAGCTGATATGCAACTCATTCCTCGTAAGCACAGGTTTCCTTTCACGTTACGGGGGAAGTTCGCCCTTAGTTCATGAGCAAAGCAAATGAATGCTTCTTACCTATATTCAATTGTCCACATCTGGCGGCGGCTCCAGCGGGCGCGAGGTTGGCGATGACGACTGTGGGCAGCATTGAACCCCAGCCTGACTCCACCACCACCACGCCCAGGATCTCACCTTTTGTTTTTGGTACTACCACCTGGAAAGCAAATAAAATAACTTAAGTTTTGTCCAATATGAAAAATAAGTTTTACCAAAACTTTTTAATGCTAAAATATTTCGCATACAAAATTTAAATTGACCAATTATTCAAATTCAAAATTATAACTATACTTACACAAATATTACTTAAATTAAAGTACAGTTTTTAAAAACGAATTTAGTGGTACTACAAAGATCCCTTAATATGTCCTTAACACGCCATTAGAGGACCGAAACTTGATGTGGACCTCTGCACCCAAAAAGATTTCTAAAAAATCTATTCTGTGAGTCTTTTTTGCAAGTCTTTACCCAAAAATTATAATTTCTACGTACCTCCTTCTGCAGCTCCTTCTTAGCGAACATCTGCAATTCATCTCCGAAGATCTCTTGACTATTGAGCACCTCTTGATAGTCCATCTCCTTTACGAAGCTGTGGTCCTCGATCCCGTTGGCCTTGAGGAACTCCATGTATGCCACCTGGAACGCTTGCCCTATGGACTGGGCTATGAATTGAGCCTGAAATAAAAAAATGTTACAAGTCAGAATAAAATAAATTACAAAGTCTAAAAAAAAGTATTTCGGCAAGATAAGACTTTTGTTTTTTGTCCTACTTATGTACAGTCACGTGAATAAATATGTATATGGTTGTCCCAATTTAATATTTAATTTGAGGTTTACACATGCTATATTTGCTACTGTAAGTAAGACCCGGAATAAAAAGTAGGTAACATTCAAAATAATTGTCATTACATCATGATAATTGTAATAAATTGATATAAATACATAAACACTACTTTAAAATGTACACTATCTATTTAAGCTTATGACTATACCTGCGAAGACTGCATAAAACCTTCGTACTTATACCGCTTTCTTGAAATAACACGCTCTTCTTACAAGTAACGTTACAAAACTAAAAATGTAATGAACATACAGACTGTATATTATTGTGCAAATATAACAACAAACGATAACGTTATCTCAGCCTCATATCAAGAGGTTCATTAAAAGAATTAAGATGTACATGTACTTACAAATACTGTACTGAAAATAGTTTAAAATGAGACGCTAACGGTACAAATTGTCGCGGCTCTCGTTCAATATTTTTCATGGTACATTTAGAAATAGGTACGTGACTTTCTAAAATGTATTGTAATTTTTTTTTGCAGATTCTTTTGTAGTTATTTCGCAGTTGTAATATAGGTCGAGTTTTATTTGAAAATATTTGGTTTTTTGGTTTAGCATGGTTTACCTACTAGCTTTATACTGGAAATGACTGAACGAATGCACTGCTACACTGTGTAGTACTGCTACCCTTATACCATATTTGTATCCTTATATTTCAGGCTTTGTTTTATTCCCTTCATATCCAATTTTTGTGGGTAATAAATATTTATTTTTAAGGATTGAAATTTACAAAATTATTTTGATAATATAACTATAGTTAACAATCGAACAATAAAAAAACACATTTACTATCCAAAGCATAAGTTTCCAATTAAAATGGGACATCGTGAGTTTGGTTTTATTGTAACTGCTTTTAATAAGGTGATGAAACAAATCACATAGAAGTAAATGACTGCAAATTATTGGAATACTACAAAAAAATAAAAAAAATAAAAGTGAAACTAACCTCTTCACTCTCAAACACATGACAGATCATCTTGGGCGTTCGATTCAGTTTCGGTTGATCGGAGTCGTTTTCATGCGGCACGAACCGTCTCCTAGCCATCAGCACGACCAAGTCTCCTATATCAGCGATGTATGAGATCGTTCGCAGCGCATGATCCATCATGATCTCCTTCAGTTCCGTGTTTAACACCATGATCTTCTCGGTTGAGATGAATAGGTCCACTTCTGTGCTCGGTTGGTTCTCGCCTTCGGGCGCCTGTAAAGAAAACATGATTTTATAGGCAAATATTTGTATTCGTTAATGCTACCTAATAAAACTAGAATGCAACCTAAAGGCCGGTCTCCACTTTGGCCAATGTTATCTCGTTATACGCTTAACAGTTTCCGTTTGAGAGAGGCATGCATTGGCAAAAGTGAAGAACGGCCTTAACTAAAACTTTTCAAGTTTAACTATAGAAAAACATCTAAGAAATGGAAATTTTGAAAGGGAAAAATAATAAAAATATGCCATGACACGTCGTCAATTAAAAATAAACCCTAAAGAATTAAAAAAATCAACGAATAAAAATCCTATAAAATAAATAAAAATAACGTGCCTACATAATTATCCTAAAAATTTACTATCAATTTATCTAATTTTGTTACAAATCAATAACAAAAATAGGGTTGAACATAATAATCTCAAAAAAATACTATCAATTCATCAAATATCGTAAGAAATCAATAACAAAAAGAGGGTAGGTAGTGCGTCGGTAAGTGCTCTTATAACTGGCCACATGGCCGTGTGAGTGCATAGTGTTGTGTACCTCGCCCCTCGCCAGACGGCGTCGGCAGGTAAACATCGATACAGTTCACATTAGGGCAGAGATAGCCGGAATGTAAGCTTGGAGTCCATATGGATGGTACACATAATGTCAATGTTGTGTGCTGATTCTAAAGCATTTAACTTTTTCCTTCTGTTTATAAAACACTGAAGTTGTGTGAAAGACTTTTATCCATTATCTATTAATATTTGTCTTTTCTATCGTTGACGTTTTCAACTTATTTTCTGTGAAAAATATCTTAATCATTATTCATCAAAAACTTGAAATCGCAAACTAGATCAGCTTAAGATCGACAGTTTCAAAAATCTTTTGCCTCTTTTCAAATAGTCGCTAAAGAAAAAGATGCCGAATATCTCTTAAAGTCGGCATCTCTGAATTGATCCAGACTCTAGAATCAGCACACTTGTCTAAACACTACTATGTATATGAAGCGACACAACGCGATGTTCAGCGCTATGATATAAAGCATATTGCTATTTTTACTCGCAAAATATCACATGGAGTCGAAATCACCCACATACTAATACAATTTTTCGAAAACATAATCGAGCATAGTGTTAAATATCGGGTTATTCTATCTTTTCCCCCAGGTGAAATAAGTAGACTAAGTGGTTCCAACCTTTCACCTTGGAAGAATTGCACCCTAATGAATAAAGTAGAATAAATCTAAATATTTCAAATTCATTTCTTAGTTAAACGATTTTCTAATAGCAATTGCGCGGTGGTATGAAGCATGACTTTTCATGTGTTAAAATAGCAGTATGCTTTAGCCCTAATACACAATGATGAAATGAAATACGTTACAACTTTCAGTAGAATACTGGACAAAAATAAAATGCTCAGTATCCCACCTCTAATATGGCCGCAAATTACTAATAACACAACATAATTTTTGTGATTCATAAAAAAAAAATTAACGTTAGCGCTTTTCTTTACTACTATCGACTGTCGATAAACGGCTTGCTATTGAGAAATTTTGTATAAAAATCTGCTTTGCACCTCTAGTGGGTGCAGTAGGAACTATTTTTGCAGTACATTTATAACGTCATACTCTTGATACTCGATAGTACCTACTGTACAGAATCGCGCTACAGAATTTACAAATAAATAGTTTGTAACTATGCGGCCATGTTGTTACGTGAATGAAACATATAATTGAGAATGCATCGTCTCTACTAATTTAGAATTTAGACACTTACCAAAGCCTGATGGTAACCCGAGACAGCGATAAGGGAAATACCGTCACTATTAGTACAATGGAGTAACAGACAACATACAATTGTGTTCTATTGAAGCTGAACACTGTCTCTTTTACTCTTACTGTATTTTATATAAGAGAGAAAGAGACGCCATGATACTATACAAAACTTTTTTATGATATTTGAATTTAGAAACTTCAATAGAACACAATAAACATTTTAATTTTCAGGTTATTTTTTTATACCGGCAACATTTACACGGTGTTGCTAACATTGAACTAATTTCTACACACATAGACAATAGACATACACGAAATAAAATGAAGGTTTGTCCATGGTAGTTCTATACAAGTTTTAATGGTATGGGAATGACAAGAAAATGCTAAGCCAATAATTTATTTATTTCAACCGTAATGATGATGGCTTGGTACAACTTCGTAGAAGTAGAGTACTTAGTGAAATCCAGCTAAATAAGAATTCAATCTAGCTGGAACTGAACGTACTAAATCATTCGAATTTTTTTGATTTTTGCTTGACCGAGTTGCCAGAGTATATATATGGAGAGAAGGGCTTCTAAAGGCAGACGTTCCCTGACAAAGACCTTGTCCAGAAAAGGCGAATTCGCCGCGATTCTTTGGTAGTTTGTGAACGTTCTGTCCAGAAGGAGCTTCGCCTTGTAGTATATTTATGGGCGTCTAGTATCTCGACAACGTGCGAACGAACTCGCGCGAATCGATCGCATCACATTCGCCCCTTCTGGACAAGGTGAGGCGATGAGAGAATTGCCTACGAATAGCCATTAAAACATGTAATTCTACCATGAACAATCGATACAATAGGAATCCTATCATAAAATTCAAAAGTCTGCCAAACCACCTTGATCTTAGTGACGGCTTCTTCTACCATGTTCTTTTTGGGTCGTTTCTTGCGTCTTCTAGAGTCCTCGTCCACCTCGACCGATCCAAGGAAGGCGAGACGGAACACCGCCGCCGGGGCCGCGTATACTCCGGAGTACGGGCCGTCGCAGCCCCACTGCACGAAAAGCCGGCTAACCTCCCCACCATCTCACAGACCCGTTATATTTGAATTGTTTTGTTCGTACTACTTGTTTCTTTGGTTTTATGTTAACGTTATTATTGTAAATGAATTGTTTTCTTGATTTGGTGTTCTTTTGTTTTTGAGTGGTTTGGTTTTTCTTTTATTAATGCTATTTGTATCTTGGCAAGTTTGTCTTTTCATAAATTATTTTGTTGAATTAGTGCTTTTTCATAATTTTGTGTCGTATTTGGTTTTCTTTTGTTTAATTTTGTTTTTGGCCAGTTTGGTTTTCTTTTATTATTGTAATTAGATTTTTGGCAAGTTTGGTTTTTATCTTAGTTAGTGTTTTTTTTATTGGTGCTAATGTTTAAAAAATAATATATCGAGAACATTTTTAAATTAATTGTTAAGTAAATAATTTTTGTTTTGATTTTTATTTGGATTTCGTACATTTTAAGGATACTTAGTTTAATTTCAGTAATTTCTGTGTAAAAGTACCTACTCAATGTAATTTTTATTCCTATGAAATATTTTAGAGGGAATGATTTCCCTTTTGGCCTAAAATAATACTTTTTCAGGTTAAATTAATGAACCCTGTTATACATTCCAGGTATAATAATGGATAAATATAATATTAATATTTTGAAAAAGTATCAATTGAAACACATGCAACACCATGTTAACAATTATTATAGAAAATACTTGGAAATAAGAGAAAAAAAATATTTAGAAGACATTTTTAAAACATTTTTTTTAGTCAAAGGTTAGAGATATTTTAAAAAATCATAATAGATTTAGTTTATTTATTTAGTTTTAACGTTTATAACAATCCAAGCCGACCTTGTTTGGCTTGCTTTTCAAATCATAAACCAATGAGCAAATGATGTAAAATTTTGGCGCGGAAGCAAGCAAAACAATTCGAATACAACACACAATGGTCATGTGAGAAGCGAGCGATATCCACCGTCGTTAGTATGAAAGCAGACCTAACTGAATTAACCTTAGATTAATAGGGTTCTCTTGTGCTAAGCTAAGCCTTCCGCGATGTAGTGCCTCGAGTTGGACAGGCCACCTCAGCCGGTGTGAATCGGGTATTACATGCTATATTGTGCATATCATGAAATAGTGCATGGACAAAAACTGAATCCGTAACGATTCTTTAGTCGATTGTGATCATCGATACGTGTTCACATCGATTTCAATTCGGTGTTTGCTGTGAATTCGATGTAAACACTTCTCGATAGTGTTGTACGATCGTAACTCGAATAGCCCGAGATCGGAACATGCCAAGGTAAAACTAGCACAGCACAGTATGATCGCATACTCCCTTACCTTGCAGCGGTACCCTAGAGGGCTCAAATGATACAAAGCATAGCGTCAAGCGGAATAGTAAGCGACAGATAAACAAACATTTTCAGAGGAGGCTAGCCGGCCAATACGGGATCCGACAATCTTCTTGGGTCGGGTCGAGGGGTGAGGAGCACACTGAAAAAAATACTCTAGTGCCAAGTCAATAAGAGCTCAAACGGTTTGGCGGACAGGTTCGTGGATGACTCAACACATTTGAAAATTAAACATACACAGGGCCAAGTCAGTCCCACGTTCATTTAGTTCTAGCGACTAAATATTCTTATATTCTCTTACATAAAGGGTATGAAGGATATCCCACTAGCATTCTCAATAAACTAATCCTAATGAGCATGAAATTACATATTTACAAGATGACCGTGAAATCTTTGAAATATAGTAAAAAGATTTGCGTGCAAATAGTTAGATAGTTTGTATGCGGTGCGAATAGCTTCACACTTTTGAAATAGAGATGTGAAAGTAGTATCGGTTAATCGACTAATGTATCGTAGACGTCGATTGTACACTGTGTAATATATTGTGTAACGTATGCTTAAATTATACAACACAAAAGCGACCATGAACATGAGTCAATGAACATTATGAGGTTGATTTGGTCTTAATTAAACGATAATCATTCTCAAAGGTCAATTCATTCAAGTTAATGGGTAGTTTTGGAAAATCATTCATTGGGTCGCAAAAGGGTGGTATAACCTAAGCTTTATCTTAAGACAGATCACAGGATAGTGCTACAGTTTAGGTCAGGGTTGGGACAGAAGACAAGTAATTTCATGCTCTGACTTTCAATAAACATCTACGTAAGATACAAACATTTTACATTGATACCGATTCACACGGGCAAACGGTTAGTTGCCGAATTGTGTCTTATGAGAATGCATGTACTAAGAATACGGAAGATTTATAGATAGGAAGACTTATTAATAATATTAGTTTAGTTATTCGAGATCAAGGATTATTGCAGTTTAATCATGGAACTTATAAAACGAATATTAAATGTTATCTTTTCATTAGAACATTTGGTTGGCAATTTAATAACAACTACACAGGCGCCACGATCGATTGATATAATAGCGATATGATAAACGTGAAATGATAAAAGATATTCTTTTTATCGATCGCAATAATCTAACTAATCTGGATTAATAAATGTACCTAAAACCATTAAGTACACAGTCGATTTATCATTTGAAGTCGACTAACTACTAATCTAAACATTTAGTCGATTAATACTAAAATCTAAAACTCGTGTAACCAATCTATAAATTGCAAACCAAATTCTAAAATAGTTACTAAATATTTAGTTACATGACTAAACTGTTTCTTAGTCTGTTAGTCTGTCTAATTGACCACATGATACATAAGAAAATACCATTATGGTGAAAAATTAAGATGGTATGGAGTTATAAGGCACCTTGATCCTAGAGACGGCTTCTTCAGCTTGCAGCATTCGCGTGGCTTTGGTCGGCTGGCCCTCGCACGCCAGTTGAGTGGAGCCCAGGTACCGCGCCCGGAATAATACGCCTTCTATGAGTACTGAACGGGTTACGTCTAGAAATAAAAAATAGAAATTTGTTAGAAGTATATTCATACATAATATCACGCCTGTTAAAAACGTAGGTGTAGTAAAGAGATGTATCACACGCACGGTTCGCCATTAACAATGGCGTCCTCTATTGGCTCCTCTCGTAATGGCGAAACGTAGGTGTATTAGGGGAATATGATGTGATAATATACCATTGATTTGGAATAAAAATCTTAGAAAGATTTTAGATAATAATATAAAATAAACTGAAATGAAACTGTTCAATTTCACGCGATGTAGGCATAAATATGTTGAATTCTAGACAATGTATAAAACATTGCTTTCGGATAGTTTGTCTTTTCACATAGTATTTTTGTGCTCTAATAAACTTCAGGATATTTTTTAAATAGCAATCGGTTTTTTCTCCATTATAATGTAACGTATTGAAACTTACCATGTACATATTTTAAATGTCCAATCGCAGCATAAAAATTTTGAGTGGTTTAGTCGATTTTATTTGATAGCTTACTAATTTGAATTGTTTATTTTTAGTTTTAAATAGATGAGGGACACTTACCTTCTTTATTTTTGCTCTTTTTCTTTGCATCTTTATCCTGTAAATAAAATAATAATGATTAAAAGCTTTAACTTATGTACATTTCAACTAAGTCATGGATCAAATTAACTGTACAGAAACCGTTAATCGCGAATATTATATAATTAGTAGGTAATAGGACAAAATAATAGCGTTTATTTTCGTAAAAAATGCAAGAGTTATACATTTTTTACTACAATTTACATTACAAGAGCAGTGATAGCCGAGTGGTAAAAGTTGAGACCTCCCACACAAGTGGTCGCAGGTTCGAACCCGAGGCAACACACCAATGACTTTTCGAAGTTATGTGTGTATTAGAAATAATTATCACATGCTCCAACGGTGAAGGAAAACATCGTGAGGAAACCTTGCATGCCTAAAATTTGTATGATACATTTATTGAGGGCATGCAAAGTCCCCAACCCGCACTTGGCCAGCGTGGTGGACTCAAGGCCTAAACCCTCCCTCATTACGGGAGGAGACCCTTGCCCAGCAGTGGGACAGTAATGGGTTAAATTTATTATTATTATTATTACTACAATTTAAATAAATCTATACTAATCAAACAGAGCTTTGCAAGAATCTAAGAAAATGGTGTCTTATCTGCCGAAGGCCATGAGTTGAAAAAATAGACACTATAGAATGATTACAGGCAGACATTCCGCGATATATTATAATGTTTATGTATTACTATATTTATATTTATAATAATGATGTTGTTACCTTTCCATTGTGCAGTCCATCGTCATCCCTATTGTCTCCAGCATCATGTGAGTGCGGTGACCTCGCTGCGACGGCACCACCGCCTGGCATCACCGTGCGCGACTTCGGTTTGCGCCATCCCTAATGCAGATATAGGCAATTAGTGAATAAGGGTATGCTAGAGTGAGAAATACATCATATTGAAAAGAATCGAAGAAGAAAACGTTTGTAAGATGTCACATTTTGTAAATATGTAAAAGTTAACTAAATGTTTCTTATTACACCATTCTCAGAGGTCTGCATATCGGGGTGAAAAAGGCAGAGAAAATTATATGCACGATTAGAAAATATAGAGCCGTTTGAGGCCTTATTTTTGCTTTTATTATAATAGTTGAAGGTATAACCCATGTTTTACTCTAAATATTCAGTGGTCTAAAACATTTACCAGCAAAGACACTCGTAACATAATCGTATGTTTCTGCCATTTTAAAGATCAGTGCCAAACAGCCAATAGCCAAACATCTAGAAGTAGGTAGGTACTTATTACAAGTATAAGACAGATGCGGTACAATTAGGTCGATCGTGTGCTCGGAGCAGTATTAGTAATAGCTGATGTAACGAATATAGAACAACAAGGACCTGTTGTACGATACAAATGACGTCAGTTTGTTGTGTATCATAACATGTTAAACGTCAACATAGGCTTTACCTAAGAACATTATTAGAAACATGATGTTTCTATAATATATCTATGTATGTAGAGCACACATAATATATAAAGAAAGAAATACTACACTTTTTAGAACATACAAAGACATTGTTTTCTTTTTATTTCGCACAGTGTTTAATTATGGTTTATGGTTAAAATTGTACCTATGTCCTTTGGTCCCTGCTTACCCCTTTGGGAAAACGGCATGATTTTATGTATGTACCTATGTGCGTACGTGTTTTGCTTTTAGTATTCTAAAAGACCCTTTAAGTTACAATTAAATTAACTCTACGAGTAAATTTTACCATTTCACTTTTATAGCAATTACCTAAATAGATAATTATTTCTTGTGGAAATTATCTAGGTACCTTGAATTTTCAATACAATTCAATTTCCAAAACATTAAAAGTACTTTTTCGTGTAACACTATTTCGTTTACAAAATACCATAAGCCATCGTTTGCGCAACCAAACGTAACGCAATCCAGCCGGAATACCTACGTGTGTTCACCGTATTAGGTCAACAGATTTGACCTCTGTCATTGACACGTACGTGACTCACCGGTCTACCAGTTATCGCTTCTTAACTGCACTTTGTTAATTAATACTCAATTATGGTAATATGCAAAATCATTAACCAGGTGTTATGGTTATATCGTTAATTATTTTATTGCGTTGTTTTTCTGGAACATATAAAAATGCGCAGTAATTTTTCAATATTTTGACAGATCTAATAATTGAATGATTAAGGGCCAGTTACACTGTATAAATAAGTGTTAGATAGTCTATCTGTTAAATAAAGTGACAGCAAAATTATGACATCTACTGCCCAAAATTCTATCTAATAGATATTTGGGATATTGGAAAGGGGTGAAGTGATTCTGAATAATAAAACCTTAAACTTAAAATTAAATAAATTACATTAGGACAACACAATGTTACAGATTAAAATCCTTTCACTTTTTAGATTTCATCAAACAATGAGATGACGTCAACGCAATACGGACACGAGTTGGCCAAAAAATAAGCCCATGAGCTAAAAAACCATGCAACATGGATTTCTACAGCGACGTTTCGTTTTTAAAGCTAACGATTTCTCCGTTCTGTTCTAGTGGAACTAAACGACCAGTTTACATTAGACTAATAGCGGTAGACTACTTACTAAGATAGCGAAACACCATAGATTAATGGTAGATTAAAAATATTACGACGATTTTAAATACTTGTTAGGTACCTACAAAATATTAAAATACAAAATATTTTTTCTTGAATATAGTCTATGGTTACATTGGCTGCACAAACAGTGGAATCGAAAAACAAGTCATTCTACAGGTGACAGTTTTCTCATGGAATATAATCATAAATGTTTGTAAACAGATAGCCCTTATTGCGTATACTTTTAAACGTCATATAACCCAATAATTTTTATATCTATATACTTACTTAAAATTTTTATTCAGATTAAAATAACACCGCAAAAAATAATTATAATATTATTCGTCCTTACAGGGTTCATGTTGATTGTTGACACGATTACCTACCTATAACACCTTTATACGCATAAGAGCAATAAAAATAATAAAGTGGAATTTTAATTATTTGCTTGTATTATAAAATACTAACCCTCTTATTCATAAAAATATATGAAGTTATGAAAGGCTTATATAGAGTTTTGTTTCTTTCACTACTTAGTGAAATGAAAAAGAAAAAACATATTGTACTAGATTTTTAAACTAAAATAGGTTTATAGTGTGTTTATGAATAAGAGGGTAGTATTATTATTATTTTTTATTTTATTATAAAAGTGTAAACAAAGGTTACGATTTCCTGGGTGAATGACAACATTAAATTGATAATACATTTGACTGGTTGTGGTTAGATTCAAGGAAATTAGTTACAAAAAGGGTTTTCTTTAATATTGAAAAGCGGAAAAAATATAAGTCACGGAATAAAATTCATCCAAGGAAGAGAATGCGTTATAATCTCTAACGCTTTTTTGCATGTTCTATATTAATACAATCATATTCATTGAAGAATGTTCATAATAGATGCTCATCTCGCGAGAATTCCTTCTCGCTGGTGAGCAGGTGACGTGTGACTAATGTTACTCTTACATATTAATCTTCATTTACATTGTTAAGGAATTGGGCAGTTTCTAATTGACTGCTCTGTTTGTTTATAACAGCTATGCTACTATGCTAGTCTGCTGACTATCCTGTCCAAGCCCACAGTTTATAGGATCTTATTATTCAAATTACGAGTGGATTTTGGAAAATATAAAAAAAATTGCTGAACCGGCAAACGTTGTTTTGCCGTATAAAAAAGTGTCACTTATTGGCATGAAAACTAGATGTTGGCCGATTCTCACACCTACTCAATATGCTCTCAAAATTTTATGAGTCTCGGTTACGGTCGGAGGAGTACGGTTACTAACATTGTTACTGACATTAAACTTTATATATAAGATAAGTCCCCAATATTAATTTTCAAGAATACGTAAACAGTATTCACTGAAATCCTCGATGTTTAGACTATCCGTGCGCTTCTTCCAAATCTATGCAGTGTTTGCGTGATTCAAGTGACAAATACGTACCCAAAACAAACAAACATTGACATCTCTACAAAACTATTACAGATTTATAAAATATTAGTTCCTTAATTAGCATGTTTGACATAACAATTTCGACAATTAACACAAATTACAAACACAAGCGTAAACGTCGAAACAGCGGAGACGCAGTCGTCTCCGGTCCAAATACCATGTAATTTACATAGCTTATCATTGTTTAATAACATGCGCACGAGTGTACCGCGTGCTTCTATGTTAATAGCACCGTTTTACATAGAATTTCACTAATATTGTGGAATTATTGTCTTAGTAAGTATAGACGATTTAGGGTCTGTACATTTCAATTACGAAAAAAGGCCACCTGTGAAATAATTTATAAAATAAAGAAAAACGACTTAGTTTAGTTCATTGTTGTTTAGAAGCAAGTTTTAGCTAGCACGAAAAATAATGCTGAAGTCCTAAATATTATGAAGAAAATATCACTTGCTCTAGGAAACACCGACCTACTTCTATAATATGTGTTGATACATTGAATCGAAAATCTAACAAAACTTTGCCGATTGTTTACTGACCAGTGATAAACAACTGACTATATTTCCATAGATAATGTGTCAACTTATCTACGATAATCGGTCAAAATTCCACTTTTTAATATAGGTATAGGTAAAACAGCATTAAAACGAATATTTCACAAGAATCCTAACCTTTTCCTCCATCGTTTCCACGTCAGATGAATCATTGTCATCCTTTGGCACGTCACCGTCATTTAACTGGCAATCCTCCTCATTCACTACATTAACCACTTGTTCTACAGTTTCATCCACAACAACACTATTTACAATAACGTCACTATCGTTTTCTACAGCTACATTTTCATTTACTGATGCTACACTTTGGTTTGAAGTTGCTACACTTTCGTTAAAGGTAGCTACACCATCATTTAAAGTTGCTACACTTTCATTTAACACAACACTATCTAAACTTTCGTTCGGTTCTTCATTTGTTTCAATAACATCACTATTTTCATTTAACAGTTGTGTCTCAATTTCTTTAGAAATTTCCACTTCAGTCTCCGTCACTGTCACTGTATTTTCTATCTTATTTTCAAGCAAACAAGGTTGTCTTTCCTCCTCACTCATTTTTCAAAACTGCCAGAATGCACGTTCAATATATTGTTATCAGTAGACATTTCAGATATCGATAACGCGAAGCAAACACATGTGGTGCGTTCCCTCGCTATTGCTATACTGAGCTGCCACCGGTTTATGCTAAGTAAACACAGCAATGGACAAAGAACAATGAATAAATATGCAGATTCACATGTAGGTATAAACTGTTTTACATAATATGTAAAACGATTTCGTGATTTATGATCATCTCTTATTTGAATAATTGCGTTCAGCAGACGAATATTAACATGGCTAGATTAATATTTTGATACTAGATGAGGTATATGAACTCTATTATTTATTAGTTCAAAGTTTGTAGAACTTTAGGTACTAAAAGTTTCGCTTCTCTAGACCTTGCTCCATCCGGTAAGGTCGGATGTGGGTAAACTAAAACCCCCACGGGAATGGTATCTATCCATCCGTCTTTCAACATAATAATTTAAGGTATGATACTATTGAATTTAGTGTCGTATGTTATTATTCACAGTTAGTAAAGGCGTACTGGCGAATCATGTTAATAAAATTTTAATAATTGAGTATCTCATGTTAAAACATTATCAAACTTATTATTATAATTAAATGTTTGGTAAACTAAACTCATATCTTTGTCGGAATTGGAAGACACAGCCTATTTTTTAACACAGGGGTTAAACAAAAGCAAATTAATCCCAAGTTTTCCTAACGTTACCCCGATTTTCGATTAATAATACCATAAGCCTCAAAGAGCAACACAGTTTATAGGCACAAAACGCCCACGTACATCATAATCTTAGTCCCAAGTATAATAGGAGAGCAAGGCCAATGCGCGCGCGCCGACTGATCGTACTGTTGGTGTTTATAACAGCTGATGATTACGTCACACCGTGATTAATCTCTGAACGCATCGCCACGTTAGTAATTTCTATAATAAATACTTGTGTGAGAGAAACTTATTTGTAAACATTGTTTTTTTTTAAATAATCAACATGATAGATAAAAAAAATACAGTAGGGTCGTCCATGTTTAGTGTTTATGGTTGTAGTTACAACAGTAAGGTCTCTATGCCCGTGTTGGTAGCGAAAAGTACTAAACGAAATAATCTTTAGGATAGTTTTCTGTTTCTTTAAATCTATTGTATTATGATGATTTACTTTTTTTAGTCTTTTCTTTATTGGCTAGGTTAGGATGGCAATAAGTATAAGATCATCTTGTAATAAAGCGACATCTATAGTTTGTTATTGTGGAAATTGACCTTATTTTAGCATTTTTTTGCTTGCCGGTATATCCTAGAAAAACACTAGTATTTTTCCAAAAACTGTATGAATAAATCATACAGATTATATTAGATTATAAAACATCGGCCTACACGTTTTGTTTCATTTAATTTTGATTTTAAAATTTTATGCGTTAAGTTGCGCTTCAATACACTAAAATAGTGTGAAAAATAATATTTTTGTAACAGTTTAATAGTGATAAGGTTTGAAACTTTGAACAGGTGTGCAGTGTCGACAAGTTGAATAATTGTACCGGTTTTTTACATTATTTAGTTTGAAGGTTATTTGACGTAGTATATTATATGTTTTGTTTGAGATAATGTAATTTTCGTGTATTTTTGTAGCCATATGATTAGTCACCTATGTTTTTGTCGGTAACATTACATATTTATTACAAATTAAAATGTCGGGTGGTGTTTTTATTTAAAGCCTGAGTACCAAGCAAATGCATTTCTTTGATAATATAAATTACAGTGCTGAAAAGACGTTAGTATAAGGTAATTTATCGTTAGTAAATACATGTATAAGTAGAAAATGGAAAGGAAGCCTCGTTTGCATTAACCACAGCACTTCAAATTAATAAATATTATCAACCGAATGATTTGACTGAACGGAAGCGACTCTCAGAGTTGGTACGTAGTTATATCATAATATTGATAACAACTCATTGGCAGAGGTCATTGTCATTGATAAGGTATCTGTTCAGTACCGATTTATAAATCTGATTTACTAAGAATACTTTTGCAAATATCTATTCCAGAATAATCAATTTATTAGAGATGAAAATGGAACTTGATTAAAGTTATCGCAAGGGCGATTTTCTACATATTGACTTTAGTCAACCAGCTAGTTATTAATAATTTAATTTTGTATGAAAACCTGAACAGCGCCCCTAGCGGCTACCGCAGGAACTATATTTTTGTACATTTTAAATGTCAAACATTCCATACTCGATGGTTCCGATAGAAATAGCGCAAAATATTTTATAATTATTAATTAAGTAAAAGCATAAGGAAAGTAATTAAAGTAAAGGAAAATACTTATATTTATTTAATGGAACTACCTAAGGATGTATTCTTACCACAGTTTATAATAAAAAGGAAACCAAATGTCGTCGTTATTTTCCTGTTTTATGTAAAAACATAATTATGTGAGGTTTTTGACATTTTTATAGTTAAGGTCGTGAGATATATTCGAATGCCTTCAATATTCTTATGTTAAAAGTTGAGACAAATAGTATAAAACATCTTCTATTTGGTACTCCTATTAGGTCCTATGTTTTTTTAAAGCTAGTCGTTCAGCCTATCGTCTTGTTCATAATTTAGTTTTTTACTAAGATATGTTTATGATCAACGACACTTAATGCAATTTTTTTTTCATGTTTATTTTTCTCGAATTTATTTGTAATGCCTATCTTACGTAGAAATATTGTTAAATCTTATTCCCAGAATAACAAATACGAATTGACCTAGCGAAATATGAATATTTTAGTGTTAGGTAGTCTCGTAAAACTGAATTGAGGTTAAATGCATACTAAAACTAGGTATTATCGACTATGAAATTTATGTCAACTTTTGAGATATTTTTGTACACTATATTATAAACTTTTTATGTGGGATTTTAGGTCAAACAAGATACAAATATAACTAAATCAATTCAAATGTTATTCAATTGATGAAGCTCTTTTTAAGGTAACCGAATATTGAAAACGCATGGTTTCGTTCTTGCGTATTGTTCGGTTTTTTCCTAACCTATTCTGTCCCATTATTGGGTTATAAAATCGTTTGGAAAATAAAAATAAAATAAATAAATAAATATTTCTAGACAACTCACACACGGTCATCTGATTCCAAACTAAGCAGAGCTTGTACTATGGTAACCAGACAACTGATAAACATACTTATATATTTCTAAATACATACTTATATAGATAAATTAACAACCAGGCTCAGAACAAATAATCGTGCTCATCACACAAATATTTCTCCCGGGTGGGATTCGAACCCGCCACACGCGGCGCTACGGTTATTGCGGCGAGGTGACCACTTTAACCACTGCGCCAAACGTGCAGTTAAAAAGGTTCTTATCTTCCGAATTCCTCCATCGGTCGCGATTCTGTGTAATTTCATGCCTTCCCTATAGGTACACTTATTAGAACAAAATAATTACTCACCTTATCGTCGAAGAAGCCTTGGTCATCAGTCCTCTGCTGTCCTAGTAGTCGGTCAGTCTCGAGATCTGTGTCCGCTTCGTCTAGAAATACAAGTATTATACACTAATAGATTTAGGTATATGTGTACATTTTGTCGAGTTTAAAAATGGTTGGCAATTAAAATCTCTAGTATAAACATCCTTACGTTTACGTATAAGCTTAGTAGTAAAGTATAAAGTTTGTGTGATAGATACGATAAAGCATTAAAGATATTTAATTTTATTTTACATACCTTCATCACCACTAGCTGGTTTGATTTCTACAGATTCTGTGCTCTGCGCTGAGGACGGCCTTTTGCTGTTAAAAATAACGATTATCATTAAATTCTCAGGTATCTTATTATATTCTTAATTCATTGAAAAACCTTCATGTCAAGAAATACCCAAGATTTTAAGTAAAATATTTGTTTGTATAGAAAGTTGTTGTAAATTCGTACACGCTTGAGGATAGTTTTAGATTGTCTTAGTTATTTTCTAATTAAAAAACATTTAAGAGCGACATTAGTTTACTAGAGCCTAATCCTTTTCACAAGAAGTTGGTTAACAAGGAGTTTTTTGTCGTATGGTTAGTGGTTAACCTAGTGTCGAAGTTGTTCAAGTCACTCGAAAGGCCTTTGACGTGGCTTGTTGTAGTAGATTACTATAACAGAATGGATACTAACCGTGGCGGGTAAACATCATCATGATGCGCATGATGGTGATGCGGCGTGTGTTGGTTGTGTGTGGGCGCCGGGTGCTGCGTGTGAGGCGTGTGTGGCGTGTGTGGGAGCGGCGCGTGTGGCGCGTGGGGCGCGTGGGGCGCGTGGGCCGCGTGCGCCGCGTGTGTGGGCGACGCGGGCCGGTGTGGGGCCGGCGCCGGCGGAGGCGGCGCTGACTCGCCGCATGCTGGAAAGAAAAAAATGGTTAGATGTTTTTGGAATTAGTCGGAGAGTTTAAACTATTTTAGGTATGTGTTATCAATTTTGACTTGGTTTAATATTGAAGGACTTTATTCACTAAATAAAATCTCATTTAAAAAAATTCCAATGGTACTATTAATAGTCCAACATAAGAAAGACACTCTAAAATAATTAAGTTAGTAATTAACCCAGTTTGATTTGTTCAATAACTTCAATAAATACTTCAGCAAAGTAAATTAGTGCAATACTAACTCAATATTTGACTAAACATACATTACAGGTATACAATGTAATCTAAACAAATAAAACATACAAACAACGAACTCTAATCGAACAAAAAATCAAACTTCCAGCATCATACTTTAATAAACAAAATTCTACCTTTGTAAGGCCCATATTTCTTCTGTTCCTGAATAACTTTCACATATAACATATACATAACTACACTATAACTGACACAACACACCTTAACCACTACTTAGTCACAAATAACAATACTTAAGGAAATATTTATCAACATGTTTATGAGTAGAATATCGAGGCATATCTGAATGACACACGCGTAGGATGTGACTGTGTAAATACTACTGAAATTTATTTAATCATCTTTTTGGAAATAAGATTTTATTTTTGTGAATTGTAACCGGAAAATAATAAACCAGATTATGTATTTGCTAAAATAAATATTACTTAGAATTTTAAGGAAAATCATGTTATATTTTTCTTAATACTTGTTGTTAAGTAATTAGGTACTAAACTTTTCACTACCTTGCTCTCATGGCGGTAGGCCGGGACTAAAGAATATTATATGTGTATTAAATATCTAATAAAAATCACATTTGTTTTAGATATCTACGTCCCTCTATCTTATGATAGCAGCCGCCTAGGTCTCGAACTGTGTGGGCTAAATGCCCTTTGTCTGTGGTGCACAAATTAGCGTCTTTGAAGCGGATTAGCGTGGGCTGGGTTTCAGTTCGTGTTGAGGTCTTGGCTGCTCGACCGATGTACTGTTATCGGTGTCTCGAAACAGGGCATGTTCGACAGCAGTGTTTGAATACAGTTGACCGCAGCTCACTATGTTACAAATGCGGTGAACCAAATCATAAGGCTAGTCAATGTTCAAGTCCAGTGCTAAAATGTCCCTTATGCACTGACCTGGGTTGTTCGTCAAATCACCGACTGGCGAGCAAAAATTGTTTACCACAGATAGGCAAAAAGCAGGGAAATAAGAGTAAGCAGGCTCTTTCTGTTGGCAATCAAAATACTAATGGCTCAACTTGTTTACAGAGTCAGTTAACAGCGGAGGAAATGGAGGTCTCAAATTCCCAGCCTTAAAAGTCTTGCAAGGCAATTTGAACCACTGCCGCAATGCGCAGAACTTGCTATTGCACACCATTGCGGAGTGGTCAATTGCTTTGACAATAGTTGCAGAGCCATATGTTGTCCCTGAACATCCTAGGTGGTTTGGGGATAATAGGGGATCTGTAGCTATACATTGGGGGGGAGGGGAAGAAATTGCATCCTGTTCCGTTCTAGAAAGAGGTCATGGTTTTGTTGCCGTAGAATGGGGACCGCTGGCTGTGATTGGCTGTTATGTCTCGCCTAACATTTCTTTAGCTGAGTACGAGTCTTACTTAGACGCAGTAGGTTTCTGTGTTCGCAGGTGTTTGCCCAGGCCTCCCCCGACGGGTCTCCACCTTGCTGTGGTGGGGGGGCTTAGTAGCCGCGAGCCTTGAGGTGAGGGCGCACTTCGGCCGCGGTGAAGCGAAGAGAGACCCATTGGAGAGGCCGCTTCCCTGTCTGGGCGGTACCGCACTAACCCGGGGGACCAAAGCGGCCGGCCGGCTGGACCGAGGCGACGTAGGTCCGGCTGGTTTTGGAGGGGCTAGTCGCGGAGGAAGAGGTGTTCTAGTGTGTCGTTGCTGGGCACCCTATCCTCCGCGACTGGGCGGGGCCGCACCGCGTGATGCGGCAATGGTGGGGCTGCCGTGGGGAGTCGGGGGTCGGGCGGTCGGACCCGGCTCTTAACCCATGGCGGCTGGTGGTGGGACCGCAGGGCCTGGGAGTGGGCAGACTACCACTCTCGGGCTCGTTGGTCGACGAGGAGGTGGCGGCGGCCTACACACCTTTCCGCCGCCGGCGGCCGGGACATGCTGCGCATCTGCGCGTGGCCTGTCCCGGCTTCCGAAGGCCCCCTGGCTGGCGAACTCGGGGGAGTTTTCTGGCCACTGCACTAGGGGGCATGTGGGGGGACGGCACCCGTGTGTTGGGGTGTCGTCCCACACTGTGGACGGGTCCACATTGTGGACGGCCGCGTCGGGGCCGCGGATGTGTGCCTAAAGGCGTTCCCGTGGCCTCGGCACTAAGCGGCGAGGAGGCAACACCTTGGTGGTTTAGTGGGTAGGCCTTGCCCTTCTGGTTCGGAGAGCCCCACATACCCCAGCGCTCCCCCGGGCGTTGGGGATGCAATTTCATGCATTAACCAAGTAAAAAAAAAAAAAAAAAAAAAAAAAAAAAAGGTGTTTGCCCAGGCCTGTTCTGGTTTTGGGTGACTTTAATGCCCATTCCAGAGTGTGGGGTAATAACCGTGATGGGCCAAGGGGAGAGTCACTCCAATCTTGGGCAGCGGGACTTGACCTCCGACTTTTAAATCGTGGGTCTATCAGCACATGTGTTCGTTGGCAGGGAGAATCAATTGTGGATCTTACATGGGCGTCTTCTTCTGCAATTCATATGGTGTCGGGATGGAGAGTCGCTGAAGAAGTAGTGACGCTATCTGATCATCGTCATATTACTTTCGATGTCATTTTAGATTCTAATAGTAATTTTAGTAATGTTAATGTTTTCCGACGCTGGTCTCTCAAACGACTGGACAAGAACCTTCTTATGGCTGCTGCTAACGTTGCAGCTTGGATAGCTCCTAGCAATGAAAACTCTCTACCTGATCCAGAAAACGAGGCTATCTGGTTCCGCAACACGATGACTTTTATTTGCGATGCTGCAATGCCTCGAGTTAAAAGACAGAGGCACCGAGCTGTATATTGGTGGTCACAAGAAATTGCGCAACTACGATCGATATGCTTAAGGTATCGACGCCAGTTCCAAAGGGCTCGGAGAAGACGCCAAGGTTCAGAAGAAGAAATAACTAGAGCTTATGAATCCTATCGGGAAGCTTCAAAGTTGCTTCGAGAAGCCATAACAGAGGCGAAAACACGAGCTTGGAACGAGCTCTTAGAAGAGCTTGACAGAGATCCGTGGGGGCGTCCATATAAACTCGTGCTAGGAAAGCTTCGTCCCTGGGTTCCACCCTTAACTGAGACTCTTGATCCTAATTTACTCGGAAGGGTTGTAAGTACTCTATTTCCTGTGGATTCTGTGAGTTATTCTGCCTCTTTAATAGCCTCACATTGGACTGACGAACTAAATGTGACGGAAATAGAGCTAAATCGTGCAATTAGCCGCTTAAGAGCTCGAAATACAGCTCCGGGTCCAGATGGTATCCCAGGTCGTGCTTGGGTGTTTGGCTTAACTGTTCTCGGAGATAAGTTGAGAAGACTTTTTGATAGTTGTTTTCGCTTTGGGATATTTCCATCTATTTGGAAGGAAGCAAAATTAATATTGGTGAAGAAAGAGGGTAGAACACCAGATTCTCCATCCTCATACCGACCCATATGTTTGTTGGATGAGGTATCCAAATTATTTGAAAGGATAATTGCTGATCGACTCAATAATCATTTAACACAGGTTGGACCTGATCTAGCCGATAGTCAATTTGGTTTTCGTCGTGGAAGGTCTACAGTTGATGCCATTCTTCAGGTGCGTTCAATTACAGAACAAATTGTAAATCGAGGTGGAGTGGCTTTAGCTGTAAGCCTTGATATAGTTAATGCTTTTAACTCCTTACCCTGGAACGCAATTAAAGAGGCTCTTGTTTATCATAGGGTACCATCCTACCTGCAGGCAATAATCCACGCATATTTGGATGGAAGGCGCATTCAATATATGGGGCGTGATAGATTGCAGAGCAGAGAAGTTACTTGTGGAGTTCCGCAAGGATCTATTCTCGGACCTCTGCTTTGGAATTTGGCGTACGATGTCGTCCTTCGTGTTAGCCTTCCTATTGGTGTTCATGTCATCTGCTATGCTGATGACACATTAGTCATTGCATGTGGAGACTCTTTCTTGGAGACTATCCAACTAGCAGAACTTGGAGTAACAAAAATAGTTCACCAAATCCATGAGCTGGGTCTGAACATAGCTCCTCATAAAACTGAAGCACTGTGGTTTCACAAACTACCTCGTGGTAGGGAACCACCAATTTTATCACTTCAGGTTAATAACGCAGAGGTCCAGATTGATCGCCACATTAAATACCTTGGCTTGATTTTAGATGGTCGATGGAGATTTGATGAGCACTTCAGTCGCTTGATTCCTCGTGTTGAGAGATTAGTGGGTGCGCTACACCGAATATTGCCTAATCTTGGGGGTCCCTGTGAAGAAGTTCGTCGCCTTTACGCTGGTGTCGTCCGTTCGATGGCCCTCTACGGGGCTCCAGTTTGGTCTGAACGACTTGCAGGTGTCCAAAGGCATAGACGCAAGTTCTATAGTTTGCAACGTAAAGTAGCCATCCGAATAGTTAGAGGATATAGAACTATATCCTTTGACGCAGCTACACTTTTGGCTCGTTTTCCTCCTCTGGATTTATTAGCAGATATGGATGCTAGGGTTTACAACCAAAGGCGCTCCATCCGCGAAAGTAGTGTAAATGAGCCGGCAAGGACGTTTGAGACTATTAAACGCCAAGAACAGGACCGTGCCCTTGCAATCTGGCGAGAAAGGCTTCATGAGCCTCAAAGTGTGCGGCAACGTATTGTTGAGGCTATCCTGCCGTCTTTTGAAACTTGGCTTAAGAGGAAATCCCGTGTTACTTTCCGGCTTGTTCAAGTTTTTACTGGGCATGGCTGTTTTGGGGAATACCTAAACCGGATTGGCCGTGAAGTGACAGCACAATGCCATCATTGCTCTGACGGGCAAGATTCAGCACAGCATACACTTCAATTGTGTTCTGCGTGGGATCTAGAACGGCGGACCTTAGAGGAACACATTGGTTTGAATCTGACCTTACCAGCTGTTGTGTCGACAATGCTCTCAAATGAGTCTGCGTGGAAGGCTATGATTTTATTTTGTGAATCCGTGATGAAGAAGAAAGAAGCAGCGGAAAGAGAGAGGGAAAGAGCAGACCCTACACGTAGAAGGAGACGTCACCGCCAGAGGGGTGGTGTATCATAAAAGGGATTACTGGCGTCAAGAGTGAGGGCTCATGACGGTTTTAAAATGTAAGGAAATATTGGGGTTTTTAATAAATTGCTAACATAGCTGAGGTAAAGGTTAAAGGAAACTAAATTTCCAGAGAGTTGTGCTTCGGCAAAGCACTTAGGGAAACTCTGGATAGCAAATAGCGGTACCAGAGTTTCTCTGGTAAGTGCTGATGGTGAGTCGAGGGAGGTTTTAGTCGGTAAGAATCCGACATAACCGGACTTTCAACCCCAAGAGAGTCGGGTATCTTATGGAAGATTTCCCCCTCGGAAAAAAAAAAAAAAAAAAAAAAAAAAAAAAGGTCTCAAACTCATGTTGCTAACATAAAAGTCTCAAAAATACACTCACGCAATTTAGTATTCAAGTAAGTTTGTGAATTAATTACAACACAGTAGTCTTGAATGTCTATATCAACCCATTATAGATGACTCTCATATCGTATTAGGAATATTTTCATTTTTTTTTGTTGGTAACTCACCTAATGGATCGAGTGAGTGTAGATCGGCGTCGGACAACACGTGCGGCTCCGTGCTCGTGCCGTTCTCAACTATCTCCTTTATCACTACTGAAGAATGCGCCTGCGAAACAAACACATACAAATTAGTTATTTAATTTTGTTGTTTAAAAAAACTGTTTAAATTATAAACAGTAAGCATATAAAGATGTTAAGGAGTATATAAACAAGAACTAAATATAAATTATATTACGAAAATCTCTGCTCCCAGAGCAGATACGAATAAAATCGAGCCAGATATAGAGTAGATATCGACGTTTTTTATGTGTGTGTGTCAATTGCATGATACGAATGTACAGTACAAAACTAAAAAATCATTAATAAATTGTACTAAACAGTAACCAGTAGCGCGATTCTCTTCAGCTATTGACTACCAATAGTTTGACATTTGTTTTTTTGACGTTTTTTTTAAATGTACTGCAAAAATAGTTCCTACGGCTCAGGTTAAAGGCGCTTATCAAGTTTTCATATACATTTTCTCGATAGCTAACCGGTTGTCGATAGTCGATAGTGGAAGGGAATCGTGCTATTGACATTTATCAGAAAATCGTTCTTTCAAAATTCACTAGGGACTCAAACTTCCATAACTGAATAGCTACTCGATAGCTAACTCGACAGTGGAAAGAAAATGGTTCTTTATTTCGGTATCTCATTCAATCATTCAATTCTAGGTAATACTATTATTAAATTCTACAAAGAGTGTGAGTGAATGCTTACGGGTTGTTGCAGTGCGTCTTGTAGTTGCATAGCTCGTGTAATACAGACCTGTATCATTTGATTGTTGTTGTCCGTGTCGGACGCGTGGCCCGACGACAGCCCGTCCTCCACGATCGGCAGGTGCGTCACCACCACGCGGTTTGTGTCCATTTGAACTGGAACATTAAGTGTTTAGTATTAAGTCATTTGGAAAAATGTATACAGATCATATTGATAAAGTTCTTTGAAACTTTTCTAAAATTGAGTATACTCAGTTTTCGATTTCACTTAAGTCATTCTGTTGTTTTACAATAGGTAGGTTTTGTTTACTGTTTACCGTTTTGTTTTTTTGTAAATTTAACATGTAATTCCTGCATAAACTAGCGGGAAAGTGAATAACAAATAACATTCACTTTACAATCCGTCAAATTCTATCTCATAATACCAATCCATTATATTATTATAACATATTCGCGTTCTATGAACGTTCTAAGCACACATCGTGACAACGATACTTGCGTGGTGTTTTCTAGCGTCAATGTCGCTTTTTATATGTTAGTGTTAAGGTGCTCTTGAGATTAAACAAGGCGTACCTTTCATCTCGGAGAGCTCGTTCTCCATGATGATGAGCGAGAGGTCGCTGGCGGTGTCGCTGGTGTCGGTGGACAGCGCGAAGGGCACGTCGGCGCGCGGCGGCGGCGCGGCGGGCGACGCCGACCCGCTCCACGCCGCGCCCACGCGCAGCGCGCGCGGGTCCGCGCTGCTGGCCGCCGGCCCGCCCGCGCGGACCTACAGGTGGGAGAAAGACAATTTAAGAACTAAATTTTTAGAATTTAAAGGTATATTCAACTTTGTTACACATTTCGTTTGTTCCGTTGCTTAATTGAGTCGTTTAATTGTTATACCTATGGGCTCTTACACCAAGTGCAAGGCTGCGGGTTGCCGACGGGTTACGCGGCTTGCCGGTCTTTTGTTAGTAGCATTCGACCGGTAATGCTCGGTATTGACAGCTCTGCGCGTCTTGTGCCGGCGGCATGTGTGTAATAGCCACAACAGTCTATTTTATGCTTTCGAATAGTCATTTTATGTGAAAGTTTAGTATTTCGTTCTTTCTGAATTTAGTGGGTGTAACAAGTAATACACAAGAAGGCACGGTTTTACTTAACAAAATAGAGTTAACCAATTAATAGTATATAATAAAATTGAAAATCAATCACATAAACTACTTATATTAAAATAATTAGTAACCTGTAGTCCCAAGAAGTTGGTATGGTTATGCGGCGCGTGCGGCGAGTCGAGCGTGTCTGCGTGCGGCCACTCGGACTCGCTGCCGCCCTCCACGCCGTTCTCGGACGGACAGTCGGCCGTCTGCCGCCGCAGCTCGTAGTCTAGCTCCTGCAAGATAGACTGTACACGTTATTATGTAGTATGCCTCCACATATAATATCAGCTATTTAAGCGTATTCATAAATTAAAATAGGTACATTAAATTGACGGAATCCAAGGATAATCGATTTTCAGGTCAATTTTTAAACATTAGTTAACATAAAAAAGAATCAAAATTAGCTGTAAGCTTTATCCTAGTGACGAATGAAATTTTAAGACCTTTTCGTGAATTAGTAAAACGAGGAAGTGCCTGGATAATATTGTGTCAATAGAATCTTAACTCAAAATTATTAAAACTCATTTACTAAACGACTAAAGAACATGCACTCGCAGAATACAAAGAACTCTTCATCATATAAGTTTTCATCAACGTATTATATTAACAACCCATTACTAGTATGACCAAACACCCCTACTACTTGTCAACAAAATCTCAACAATAAATATCTACCTGGAAGTTAACGATCTCGTCGTTAGTGGCGATGTGCTGTTGCCCCTGCGTGGTGGGGCATCGGAAGAACTCCTCCAGCACCTTGCGTGTCTCGGAGAACTCGTACAGGTAGTCGAACGCGGCCGAACTCGACGGCGGAGTCACGTCTCTGCTCTCCGTTACTACTCTCTGTGGATTTGTGAGAAATCGTGGTAAGAATTTTTTATAAGATAAGATTAAAAGTGACGTTTTCTGTAAGATCTGTACACAGTCGGCAGCCCTGTGAAGTTTGAAAGTTCATTAAGACCATATTATTATGCACCGGCCACTATGTATTTAAAACTACAATTGCAGTAAACTAACAGCTTGGTGAAGATACAAATGAAAAGGGACGAATCTCTATTTCTTTTGTCAACCCTTTTCTGGATAATTCAGATTTTCAGTTACTTACTTCAGAATTCCGTTCTTTACTAACTAACATTAGTGAAGCAGCTCTTGAGTTACTTATTTGGTTCTTCTATAAAATACAGTTAAGTTTTCTTATATAAGATACCGTAAAAAAGGTACAAACCTGTGGAAATCCCGGCCGAGGCGACCTGGCTGCCTTCTGCGGCCCAACACCGTATCTTCTCGGCGAGCCTTCATACTCAGCAATAGGCAGTTCTCCAATGACCCTGGTCACCCTGCTCTTGTCTTCATCCCCCGACAGCCACACCCCCGAGGGACTAGCGTCACTCAGCCTCACATCATCACGAGACGGAGACGACGAACTCTCATCACTCACTTCACTTTTATTGTTCACATCAATATCACCATTTTTAATATTGTCTAAAGTTCTTTTAACACTCATATCAATCTCATCGTCACTCGCTTCGGGTTCCGTCCTCAAACCTAGGGACACAGAATTCAATATCACTGAAAATAAAAGAAAAGAGAAAAATAGGGTATGAATAATGACGGTTATTGGATAGGAAGGTTTGTAAGCTTTTGTTTTCCAATATTGTTGTTGGTTTTAATTGATAAATTTTTGAATTGATGCCAATTTTGTGTGAGGTCAATGTTCTCTTTCTCTTTTTGACGACTAACGTAGGAAAGAGAAAGGTATTGTCTGACAATACAATTAAGATTTTTGTCAGACTGACTTAGACTGTTTTCAAACGCCGCTTTTGCGTTAAATATTGTCAACATCTGACGTACTAGTCAACCGTCATACATTTCCCAAATTGAATTCTTTCTTGCTCTTGGATGGGACTGACTAATAAATTTCTTATTAATGAATATTTGAACCATCATTTATTTACAAGGAAGGATTTTACGAGTATACACACTTGGATAACAAAAGCCCACACAGACATTAAACAGGTGTAGAGTGGACCAAAGCAAAAGCGAACACAAAAGCAACAGTGAATCGTGAGACAAAACAAAAGAGTAAACATTTAAAACATTGAGTGACAGCTATTTAATTTTGACAAGCGTTCTTGTTACAATTTACATTAGCCGATTGGCTACAAAATATATGTTTATTTTTTAAACCTCCAAACAAATTCAATCGCAATGACATTGTTTTATTTTTGTTAGAATATAAGGAAATGTATGATGAAATGAAGAGAGTTGACTATAGCCAGTACAGCAGCAATATGATATGTTTTGATAAGAGACGAAGCACATTTTTTAAGGTAATAGTCATACGGTTGACCGATAACTAAAATCAATTAAATAATTAACACTGTAGGAATGCATGTCAGTTATGGTTATGAACTATACCAAAATCAGAAAAAGTTTTATCAAAGTAATCAACTGAGATAGAATTTGTTCGAAGTCTGATACTTGCTACACACATTTGCTTCGGCATTAATCGGCGTAGCCGGGCGGCAAAACTTAATAGATAAACCCAATCGGTACAAGCCAAAACAAATGAGTTTAGTCGCTTTTGTCGTTCGGTAATTTTGCCGAACCGAACGTGGCGAACCGAATATGTATACAATACAAGCCACAAAGTATATAAGTCACAAAAAAATAATCACCTTTCCAATCATCACTGTCATCAAACACGACTACTTCGCCGTCAGCCACGACCGCAATAGGACTGCTTTTCGTGCTGACGTCAGTGGTCTTATGAGGGTCGAGTATTGGAGAGCTGTTCTTCGGTATGCCCATGGTGTTGGGTTCAATGACCGGCTCTCTGTCGCCGTTCGTGTACGTCGGCGATGTGTGCCGGGATATCATTTTTTTAGGCTCATTGTTTATTCTGTGTAGAGATATCTGAAATAAGAAATTCGGGTGTTAATATTACTAGTACTTTTAAATATGATGTATGCAGAGTCCGTATTTATTAGGGATTCTATTTTAGTAATTTCTTTTCATCGTAGGAAGTACATATTAAGCTTTTCGTTCACCCTGTTACATACATTTTGACATGGCAGACACAGAAAAGCCAGTTGCGAAAAATTAAACAGATAAGAGCATTTATATGCAAAAAATACTGTATCTTTTTTAATGCTAAACTGATGATGTTAACGTTTTTGACACATTATTGCTAAGAACACCTAAAAACCCAATTACACGTTCGTCCAACCATGGAATCGGACCCCAAGACGTCACCAATTGTCTAGATTATTATTTGCTTGAAATTATGTATGTTGTTTGTATATTTACCTCATTAACAAGATTATCAGCGGCGTAGTCGACCGTGTCTTTAGTGAGTGAGCGCACTTTGTTCCTGAGGTTGTGTTTGTGCGTGTTGTTGTGTCTCAGCTTGCGCACCGCCTTCGTCCGGCTCTGCGAGTACAGCTCCCTACCTCCTGCTATTTCTATGATCCTGGTAACAAAAAATATATTTCGCTTAGTTAGGAAATAATTAAAACATACATACTTAAAGTTATAATAATTTTGAGTTGTGAATTACATAGTTAAATTATCTAAAGGACTGATCATGTTAGAAAATACACAATCATAATTATTATTATCGAATAGTATTGAAAAGTCAATCCATCAATAATTGTTTACTCTAAAAACAATCTGAATACGATTCACCATTTATATACTTACTCAATATATTTAAATTAATATACATTTAACATAAATGAAAATAAATTGTTTCGCAAGCCGGATCCATAAAGTTCAGACATAAGTTTTTCTAGCAATCCTTACACCTTAAACATAAAAAAATATGAAAGTAACAAGCAAATACCTAATACGTGGGCCACTACTTATGTTTTGAGCCTAACTATGAAAAACGGTAAATATGTGAGTGAAAACTATTTTATCGTGTTCTCGGGTATTCTTATTCATGAACTAGATAATTTTTTTTTCGATCGAAATACTTTTTTTATATTTTTTTCCCTTTCCCGAAGACCCCTCAAAAACAGGGTGTTTGAAAGCATAACCTGTTTCTTGTGCCGATGAAAAAATTATGTTAATGCTATTTATTCTTGACGTTTTGGAATAAAATAAAGTCATTTGATGTCAAACTGTAGTGTATGGCGAGAAACTTAATTATACGATTATTTTCGTGCACATAATAGCCGGTTGTTTAACGAGATGCGTTAGGGCTGGCATTGTCTTTACGTAACTCGACCTGTAGGATTTTGTGGTTTTTCCATATTTTAAACCAGTCTTTTTGTAAACTTTTAGTTGTAAATCAATAAAAATTTACCATTCTGCATTTTTTAAAAGGCACTTTGTGCCGTGACATAGTTTTTATAAAAAATCAAGGGACCATTTGTGCCGAAGGACTTCAAGCGCGTATATTTTTTCTGGATTTGGTTCATCTTAAAGCTTCCATAAAGTCGACTGGTGTTTATTTTTGGGCTCATGCGCATTATATCCAAGATCCCTGTTTTATCACAACTTGATACACGTATTTTGAAGCCAAACGATGGACTTTTCAAGCATTTGTTTGCACTAATCGGCGCGAGGACCTTATCGAATTGTTGTAAAAAAAAATTGGTTCATTTAGAAAAAATATTCTAATCGGAAATGTTGTTACCTAATATTTTATATCTAAGAGTGGAAATAATGTTTAGGATTGTGTTATTCTTTGCTTGTATCAGGAAACTAAAATTCATAATTAATTTTCGCCCAGCATCATTTTTTCCGGAGACCACTGGTGACCTTGGACGACCTTCAGGAATTTCATTGGTGAGGGAAAAATAATCGTGATAGAACTCTATTTATTGGCGTTTTAAATTTTCAAAGAATCAGAGTTTATCACCAAAATAATAAATAAGTCGATATAGACACGACTGTTTCTATAAGTCACGTCGAAAGTCGTAAAAAATATTTGCACGAAAATGTTAACATCCTAATGCCATTTTCCCGCACACTTACAATTTTCGATCGACGATATTGAAAATATTTTCAGCGCAGATTTCAAAACTTTCTTAGAAATGTAGTAGTCAAAAAGGTCAAACTTTACGATGAAAACACCAAATGGGGTCTAAAACAATCAGATTCGTCAAGGCTCAAAATATAAGTAGTGACCTAAGTATAAACCACCTTTTGCAAAACCACTGCCCAGTAACCATATAGTTGGACCTTCCAAATAAACATGCAGAGCACCTCTTCCCAATATTTACAGAGCTGGCCACGTAAACGTATTTATATTTATTTTTTGTAAATAATTTATGCCTCTTTACGTGTATTTTCGCTGTACGGACATAAAAGTTATTTTTTTCCTTCATTATTTATGCGAACCTCGTCTCCCTACTGAAAGTTTTAGTATATTTTCCTTCTACAATATGTTGATTACACCTACGACTAGGTGTATAGCAAAATACGTGTTAGAAGGTAGTACTGAAATATTACCGTGAACTGTGTAGCTCTTTCTTTCGTACTGAGGGCGATTCTCTACTATCGACAACCGGCTAGTTATAGAAAAAAATGTATGAAGATCTTATCAGCGCCTCTAACGGGCGCCGCATAAACACTTTTTTGGTAAATTCTACGAGTAAATGCCATACTCACGATACACGATGATACGGATAGAAAATTGCGCTTCAGTTACCTATGTCTACTCTTATTGGACAAGGCGATATATTTTGTTGTTTTTTCAATAAGAAATGTATTTCCAATTAAAGTATAGGCCATAGGACTCCAAACTCGTCTAGTCCTGTGTCTGGCTCACGTAAATATACCTCTAAGAAAATCATCTCTATATCCACATAGTAACTCGTTGGTCGTTTAAGGAACATCTAAACGCTTTAAAATACCTTTTAAGATCAGATCTGCATCCTTTTAACACCCCATTTACAAGACCATTTTCATCTCAACAGCTATACACTATAAAAAAACGTCTTTTAAAAATATAACGCATTGAAAATTCGCCTATAGATAATTCTACGACGCTTGTCAGTCCCCTTCCCCTTGTATTGAAGGATCAACGGAATCAGATTAAAGCCGTGCGAGATGAGATAGGCTCTCCCTTAGCGCCGGCTTCAGAAGATAACTAAGACAACGGTATCTTCGCTTTCAAGTTTGATTTCCTCCTTATCTTGGCTTTAAAGGCTAAATCTGCTACTAAAGATCTTACCATGGAAATTCTGTCATTATGTTCAAAGAGTTTTTTAAGACTGTTCCCACGTAAAGAATGAATCGTTTGTTGGCAGGAAATTTACAGAATAAATAAAAAACCGATGCGAAATAGATACACCCAAACATGAAACATCTATAGATATCTGAAATCTGGATCAAACACATACATATTTGGTCCGTATTCGAATCGAGCCTTCGTCTTCCACAAGTTGGTATATAGCAGCAAGCCTATTTAGAATATATTTTTTGCCTTCTATGTTGCAGAAGGCAAAAAAATATATACACACAAGAGACATAAGCATGGGGTAACGGAATGAAAGAAAGCCTTCATTGTAACGTCTTCTGCCTAAAATGCAGCACTTGTTACTATATTCAGATACACAAAATTAAATGGCACGTACCTACTTATACTTTAACATAATGTTCAATATAAATTATAAAATGCTAAACTTAAGCGTGAATATTTAGTCTCACCTTGAATCTCTAAGTTTATAAGTGCCTCCTTTAGAGTTGAGTATGACGAGACTCTCGCTGCCCCTCTCCTCGTCGGAGGAGGCGTTGTTCACGTTGTCGCGACCCTCCAGGCCGGAGCTCAACCTGCAACGTTATACGCTGATCTATAGATAGATATTGTTCTATCCGTGGCGCGTGACGCAATCGTCGTTAGCACATGATATGGAAACTGGAATGGGTCTTTGGAAGTTTGAAACTGTATTGTGATGGGTTGAAATGTCGAAGATATTGTGAAATGAGAACGACCACAGTAGTAGATAGTTCACACACTGTTACCGTTATGCTTAGGGATAGAGGACAGAGGTTTATATTCCTTAACGAAATAAAGTGTTTGTTTTAATAGGAAGTGATTTTATGTGTTGGTTTATGGAAAAATCCTAGCGGCCCAAGTTTTATTTTTACTACCAACATTGGCCTGTGTTGCATGTTTACTAGTACAATAGAGGTATTTTATGAATAAACAAACTAAATAATCCAGTTTGCATTTTTTTTCATGTTCTCTAGCGACATAAGATACAATGGAAGTAATGATGTCACAGCACCACACAACGAACAATTCGTGAGATTTTACAGGCAATAACGAGCCTAGGACTTTCTAAGGAATTGATTTCAAGACACAAATACAACTAAATACAAAAGATTGTCAAGACAGCAATCACCGATCTACCTCCCATTTAGTTCAGCTCCACAATAGCCAGTAGTTCGACAAACTTACTAACAGTATGAATGAACATTGTTGCGATGTTAAGGATCGTCTCCTTCAGTGAGAACTCAAAATGAAACGTAGTAAAAACTTGGACATGAGTTTAATTACGTTGTTGAAAGTTTGTAAGACCTTTGTCAAGAAAGGACTTAGTTTATAGGTCTAGTTGGATTTGTATTGTGTGAGATGAGGATAATCTGAGAGACTGTAGTTGTTTAATAAAATATATTCGTATCATTTTCATTATTTGGGACTGGTGAAGTCTTGAATGAGGGAGTGAAACTATGGAGTTGCGGAAGACTTTTTTTTAAATTTATATCTAAACTTCATGTTTCCGAAAGTTATAAGAGTGCGATAAAATAAGAACGACCAAAATAATACGGTAATAAGTCCATTAACCTAAGATAATCTTGGCATCTTCAATACCAAATCTTGTCAGCTATGTAATATTTTAACAAAACTATATTTTTTACGATCCGCGAATCAAACCTGTGATCAGCAGCGCATACCTCAAACAATCGGACTGGAAATAATGACGTTGAACATGTGTTGATATCAAGGCATGACGTCAGTTACCTGTCGTGTTGGTGCTGCATGTTTTTAGGGCGGCACTTGGGGAAGAGTCGCGTGATCCGCTCGCCGACGTCGGAGCCGGGCGTGGAGTCGCCGGCGACGTCCGCCCGAAGCGCCGCAGCGCTCATGTCGCCGGCCGCGCCAGCCTCACACCGCCACCGCCTCTACCGGCAACAGGGCCACTACGTTAACTAATAGCCAACCATCAAATACTTAATATATTATATCGTACAACGCACATAAAGTGATATTAAATCCCCATTTCGAAAATACAAAATTTCGAAGAATATGTGTTTAGTTTGTTAACACCCTTCAAATGGAGTCATAAGAATAGAAACTAAGGAACAAATTTGTAATTCAAAATCATTATCACACATTCATATGATAATCCTACACAATCATGACTGCTTCATCATCAACGAATCCATAAAATATGATCATAGTCATACATCGTTAATATTACAAATAAGGTTGCATTGACGCGTATGTTTGGGAGAAAGTAACCTCAAGAAAAGGAAACTCATTCTGTATAACAGCATTCAGATTCAAACTTCCAAACGTCCAGAAAATAGCAATGATCTAAAAGGACCAAAGTGACATCAAAATCTAGGCCAATATTGCTTCAAGACATTGATTACCAAATACACAAACATTTGTGAGAAGAATCTGGAACATATTTCTGTCCCTTTCGTATGATAGTTATCTCTTATTTTCAATTTCACATGTATCAATGTGGTTTGGATTTATAGCCCCGCCAGACATTCAAGACATGATAAGAAGTGACAAGTACGAAATTTTCCTTATATAAATATAACCATACGGTTTGGTAACTTTTGCCCGAGTTTTCGTCTGGCTGGCTTTTCAATCACACAGAACATTCGTACAATAGTCAACTTCCACAAATTTGACTTTATTTACAACAATCTATGTACATATAATACTATCAAAACCTGCATTTATGTGTCAAATTAAAGGAAAAATGTGGAGATATCTCAGTCATACTATCAAATTAATTGACTTAATTTTTGCCCACTAAAACTAAGTTCCTTCACCATTCGCTAAAGGCATTGTGAGTTACAAAGTAAAGTTTTAGATACCGCTCATCTAACAAAAAGTGTAATTTTTATCGTGATTTTATAAGTAAGTCAATCAGTACCCGTGTCTTATAAAATCATATTTCTCATCGGAAAATGTAAATAAATAAACATAATAATACATGTGTTCCTCAGGCCCTCCGGGTATTATCCCTATACCTCGTCTCTTGTAAGACTTCCATTATTTTTATTAAGTGCCGCTGTAAATATTTTCCTTATAAATCATACTTCAATGAGATCTTATAGGCTTTTAAGTCCTACGTGGCTTTAAATCCTGTTTGCTTTGAAGTTTATTTCAAAAATAAATTTGTTGTTTAATGTGAAAAACCATTCAGTGAACTTATTTAGATTAGTGTTATGAAAAAGCTGTTTAAGAGTATAGATTAACGAATTGATTCTATCGAAATCGAAGGAGCAAAAGCTTCGCTCATATTTTGAAAATGTTACGTTTACAAAAGCGAAAAGTTTTACCCGAATAAAAAGCTACATAAACCATGCCTGAATAACATTCAGTATTCACTATTAAAAGACGTTTTCGAATTAAATAGTGAGCTCAAAATATTTACGAATATAATTGCTATATTAGCACATAACAAAATTGCCACGGGGCTTCAGTATACAGTACCCAGCTAAAACAGTTCGCAAATTGTAAGTTAATAAAACTTTCACTCGTAACACAGTCCAGTCCACCGTCCATTAGGGGACGGATTCCCAGAAACTAATTCTGTTAAACAACAAGGGGACGGTCACATAACATCTGATGTACCGCAAAACTGTGGAAAATACGTAATACTTTTTAGGTAGGTACGCTATGTATTCTTTACATTTGGGTAGTGTTTTTTACTTCTAATTATATATCTTAGTATTATTGTAGGTATATAAAATACTGCTGTTTGTTTTTTATAAAAATAAAATATTTTGTATCACAGTGATAAAATCACTGGATTTAGGAAAAACACAGAATTATAATTTATATAAATCGAGCATACCAAGACTCCATTAAATAGTTAAACTATAGATACTGTTTAAAGATTCTTGGCATTCAAATACAAGCCCGAAAATCACATGCGCATTAAACTCGAAGCAAAACAACAAAGTAGCCCTCAAGACTGCATCCCCACAGCGAACTTAAAAGCATTGTAACAATAACAACACCCCGCTCTGAAAAATGTTGACACGTGAAACGGGTTCCCAATTTAGCTCCGTACTCCCAGTTAATATTTAAGGCTGCCATTACAACTGTTACTTATTCAACGGACATTCCTAACCCTCGAATTGAAAGTTTTAATCCGAGGACAAATAGAATTAGTTGGGAAATGTTCGTAGTTACAAACTTGGTGTGTGCAAGTCATATTTTAGATACTTATTACTAACGTTATTTTGACAGCTCTTTCAGATTTAAACATAATGCTACATGGACTATTATATGTAAAGAACTACTTAAAATTAAATGAGATTTGTAGTAAACAATATTGTAAATTGGTCAGACAGTTATAGACCATACAGAGGCTACTTATCTGATTCTCTATTTACTACTATCTAGTATCGGCAACCGGCTAGCTATCGATACATTTTGTATGAAAATGTGATCAGCGCCTCTAGCGGACGTCGTAGAAACTATTTTTGCAGTACATTTTAAATGTCCAATGTTCCAATTGTAAAGAATTGCGCTACAGTTCTCAAAAATCTCTTTTCTCATTGTCGCCGAAACTATACTATACAGAGCCGCAGCAGTTTGAAAAAATATGAAAAATTTATTTCAAAGGAAATTCAAATACTTTGTTGGCTGCCAAAATGTTAGTATGTTGTCCTTGTCTACAAAAATTCTAAATTCTTACTCTCAAAGGTTAAGACCATCCAGCAAATGTAATTTCTTAAGCAAAAATATACAGAATCACTGTTCCTGGTATTCTGCCAAACGTTTGTAACAAGCAATGTCATTTGACCGTTAGCAGTCTCTATGTAAATCAAATGCGGATCGAGTCTTATTTCTTTGAACGAGCCGTCTCTCGAGGTTCAATGTTGAAGTTTATTGGTTGTAAATTTTAGACTAGGCATTACTGAAGCAGGCATACTACACGGAAATATTTAAGGCACTATAAAACATTGGAGCACATACAGGTACAGAATCACAAGTCGTTTCTGACATTGCTTTTTCAGAAGCAATGAAGTTAGTAGGTTGCTTGAAGTAATGGAAAAACGTATTATTTCAGTATTACGTGTTACTATGCTTTAGCGTCAAATAAACGTAAATGACAGTATGATTTTGTAGAAAAGAGGGGAAGTCTGCCCAGCAGTGGGACACACTACTGGCTATTTAAAAATATATTTTTGTTTAAATTAACCATGAATTTGCGACAACAGCCAGTGCAATCTGCTCTGAAACGTCCAGTAAAAAGGAAGATCGCGTTAATTCCCGTTATTTAAAAATAATATCCAAAATTATAATCATATACAGAGGATATAATCAGTAATAATCATTTTATTATAATAGTTACAGATTTACGTCAAAAGATTGAAAAAGGCAAATCAAACATACCAGTCAAAGTCTTCCCGAATGTTAATCACGTCTAGTACATTTAGGTTTTATCATCGAGTCGGGGCGGTGAGGGGGCGGCCAATGACGTGTTTCGCATGGCACCGACTGTAACCGTTGCCAAACTACCAGATCGATACAGCATTAGCGGGTAGGCTATGAAAACCGCGGATTTGTAAGCGATTTAATAACAAATATTGTATTGTATTTTTACAATCAAATTTTTAATTCCGTTTTAAATTATAGTAACACGTAACACAAAAAAAATGTTGTTATGTAGGGATTTTGTCTTAATAACTTCGTAAAAAATTAAATAACTATATTGAAATCTTTCACGTCAGGTTTAGACACTGCGGCAAGCTAAGTTTATACATAAGAAATGCTTTGACTTCACGTAAATATAATAAACCTCTAATAAAGAACATCTTACGCACGAGCATTGTTCGATTATACTATTTCATAACTTGTATAACACAAACATAAAATTACGCCTTCTTGTAAACAGCAACACAGAATTTTCCATCTACCCTCAACTTTCCCGTCATCCACATTCATACAACTCATCCGTTTAGTTACGACACTAGTTTATGAAATACATTTCTTCATATGAACCATGTTCGCAGTTTTTATGGCCACGGCAAAGGCCGGGTTGAGACTGCGTTCCTAAGGGTGTATACTGAATGTTTTTATTGCCTTGGACGATACATGAGCTGTCGTGGCAAGAACCTTTTTTGTTGTTCCAGCGTAATGTAGGGAAATCGGCTTACATGCCCGCCGCAGCTGTTTTCTAACAAAACTTTATGTAGTTTTGCAGTGGAGAGGACTTGCATTTGTTTATTGAATAACATATTAGTAGAGAAGTATGTATAATAAGTTGGTATGTAGAAGTTGGTTGACATGATTGGCCTGTAAGCTATAGCGGAAAAATTGTTGAACAGTTTTCATGTTGCCCCCTTTCACCACTTTTCATTAAGAGTGCTTTGCTTGCTAGTTAGCTATCAGGTACAATTATGACAGCTGATAACTTATATTTTCTATCTCATTATCTACCGGATAGATTATGTAGACACTTATCGTATTTGTAGGCTTCCCTAACCAAAAGGGTAAAAACGGAGCCCTATTACTGGGTTTTTAAACTAAGGTTAATTTAAAAGTTTATTTGAAAGTACCACATATATTTGTAAATTTTACTGAATCCGCTAACATTATAACAACTAAACACATTTCCCAATAGACTTATTAGCGACCACTAACCATTAACCACGTAGTTATTTATCAAACTATTCGTCCATCATATTAGTTATTTGAATATTCAATTAAAATGCCCGCACACTGACGTATATACTGCGCGAAAGCTACAAATTAGCCCAATTAACTAGTAACTAAAATCCACTAATTACAGCTGAAAACCTGAATAGTTCAAATGTTTCGTTCAACCGTTTAAACGATTAATTACTGTTATTAGTCAATCGCTTTTGTTACAATAATGACATAATATATTTAGGTATTTTCTACATACTAGCTGGACCCGCGACTTTGTTCGACTGAGAGTCAAACAATCAAGTAGACATAGACTTACAGTTTTCAGCTACCTCTATGCCACATTTCATCAAAATATGTTTGGCTATTGAAGCACAAAAGCGTAAAGCTTGTTTTAAATTTTGAATTATTAGAGCTTCTCCGATCAAAGATAACTTTAGTTGCGTAGCAGCTAAATACTTTTAGAGGTTTGCGCTATATATCAAACTCTATGCCAGTTACAATTTTATTAATAAAAATATCATGCAACTAATCTCTATAATGCCAATGAATGCACCATTATTATAAATTTCTTATTACAGTTCTGTCAAGCCACCAGCACTCCTTTTATATTGGATTTTCAATAAACACTTACCTAAATAAAACTTCACAATTCGAAAAGCAATTGAATCTCAAACATATTTACAAGAAATCAGATTTCAAAGGAAAATGCAATAGAAACAGTGTGTTCCGTGGCTGACGGTGCGAGAAATAAAATTCTGTTTAAAATCGCAGTTCGTATTGTATAGGAAAGCTGAACGTAAAGTAATGAAAAACTAGATGTTTTTACGTTGTAGATATTGGAAAATACACAAGCAATCAGATATTACTTAAGCTAGTGTTTTTGACATAAAAAAAAACTGGAATATGGATATGTGTGACGTGATATTAAGTTTTTATGTCATACATAAACCTTTTTACTCGATAAAGTAAAAATAAATCGAATAAACATATTGTTTATATATTGCCCAAAAGGGTAACGTGATTAGGACATGAACCCCTGCACAGGTCGAACATCTGTTATATTACTTTTAGTTAATTATATATAGTATATAAGCTTCATCATATACCTTACACAACATAGTTATTATATAAATTTACCCCAAGGAACCCGAAGGACCAATGCATCAGTCACGTAAATCCTTCAAACAAAATTACAAACAGAATTATACTTATTTGGTTACATTCATATTTCCGAGATGCAGAGCCAAAGAGCGAAGATAAATTGATCCCCCGCCGCCGAAGTCTTCGTGTAACATGTTATTTTCAAGATTACAGTTCTCTTGAAGCCCACGCTTCGTACATAAATTATATATTTTATTCCTTACATATGTAGGTCAATATGACAAATGTTAGTACTATCTCGACTGTATTTACTGTCTGCTCGGAAGTTTTCTTATTAATTTTATTGATGACAATCGCGACCTAAATAGCAGTGGAAATACGAACATAATTTCATTTCTCAAATGTATACAATTTAAAATGTCCCACACAGGTGTTTCGGTGGTTGTACTGTAATGAACTTAAGTTTGATCTAACCAAAGAAATCATTCATCAACATTTTGGCGTCGATTAGCGCCCTTGTGTATAGTGACAGTCAGAAATGACTCTTACAAAAGACGAACCCCTTCAATTCAAGAAAACCTTTCAATCGAAATTAAAACTTAAATTGGTGTAGCGAAGATATAATTTGGCTTAATATCTGCTAATTGGTGAGTGGCCCGAGTGACATGCCTTTTGGTGGGACGTCACTACAGTTTGCCAATTAGCAAGTCTCTAGGCCCGGACTTATATTTAATGAATTTCGCAAATAATGGGACACTCGAGTCCAGGCGGTAATTAAAACCCCATTTATAGAATAGGTATGAGGGTGCGTTCATTCATCTGTCACGGGGAAACAAAAATTGAATATAATGGAGGTCGGGAGTCCTCGGGAGTACTCGGGAGTGAAGCCAAGTTGTGCAGGAAATCGGCCGTATCCGACATCCGACACCGTGCTATGTCAAATATTCTTGCGTACCGCTTTCTTGGGGAAATTAATTTACACGCTTTTTAATGGCGGCGAATATTTAATATCCGCATTGTGTTGTATTTTTCGAGGTATTTCTCATATATTGTTGAGACAAATTGGGGTCATGGGGAAAATGGAAGAAATTAAATGAAATGCTCTGCTATTTGATCTTTTACGGTGCTTATAGCCTGTTGCGTTAGGATCAATGACGGAACCAGCGTGGCACTAAGTAGTATTATTCGAACAAAGTCAAAAGCACACTCATATTTTGGAGACGAAAGTGAAAGGAAGAAAGAAACTGATGGACATATTACCTACAAATAGAAAAAAAACCGACGCAGTATTTTAAGTTGCCAGTATCTATATCAAACAAAGCTCCCCTCATATTTAGGGAGGTAAATTTTCCACTGTCCGTATCGGTACCGTCTGGTGAAATATCTTAGGATGGGTCAACACGTGTCAGTGTGGACATAACTCAACGACCGCCAGCGACACGTGCTCTCTTTGTGCACAAAATGTCTCACCATCCCTTCTTGCGTTTAATAATATTGTGTTAAAATAAAGTACGGGAAGTTTTTCTTTAAGATGTTTTTTTTTTAACTCGTTTTGAATATCTTTAGTGTTGGGGTTTTTTTGGGTACCACGGAATTGTAGAGTATCGCATATAGTTTGCTTACAAAATTAGTTCATACGTGGGACGCTAACGCTACAGGCGACCGCTGAGCAGATTTCTAAACAACACTTGATATCTGCCCGAGTCAATAGCAGTAGAAAATGGCTTTCAAATTTATTTGAATCTTATTGCTTTATGTTAAGCCACATTCACACAGGTCTATTTTTTTTTTATTTAAGATCTCAATCGTCTTTTACCAGATTCTCTAGCCATAGATGTAGTTTAGCTAGACATCAGTTTGCAAAGCATGCACGTAAGTATACTAAAGTACTATTCTACAAAAATTCTACTATTTCTTTATGTCAAAACTAGACCCAGTACTGCTGCTTATTCGAAAGCACATAGAGGCCATCGAGAAACAGTAAATAGAGTATGTGACCCGTAAAAGTCGGGTCTAAATTCTGTTAACAAAATACCGAGGTCGTGGGCTCAGGGAAGCGACATTTAAAAGTCGTAAACCAAAGGTCAATGGCCTTGAGTCAAGTCTATGTGCGAACTACCCTCGTACTAGGCTACAGGTAAAAGGTTAGGATATCAGTAGTAATATGAAAGAGTTATGTGGGTATAATGTTATTATCTGGCCATGTATGAGGTACGTGGGAGATTTTTTTTACTTTCTTAAAAGTCCTGGTCTCTTGCAATTATTTAAAAAGTTAGGCCTTCTTATTGGTTAGCTATTGCCATGTTAAGGGCCTTTTGGGCGGCTTGAACAATTTTGACACTAGGTTGACCACTAACCATACGATATAAAATTGGATAACTGCATGATATGGCATATTTTTGGTAACTTTATAAGACGTTAGATTAAACAAAGAGAGATAGATAGAGAGAGAGAGAGAGAGAGAGAGAGAGATGTTTAGGCAGTTGACTATACAAATAAAGTTTAAATTTATTGCAAAACAAACAATAGTCTTGTATTAATAGAATGGACAACTTTGTGATGTTTCCGTCAGTGCCATTAGTTGGCAGTTGCGTTGATTATGGCCATCGGAGCCCATCGAATTTCCCATTAAGCGAGCGCGAGTCAGTCAATCTTTATTAGTGGACGTTTCTCTAGTAATCAATCTATAGAGGGGTCGTCGCGAATCACTTGCGGTTCCGTTTATCTAGTTGCTGTCGGCAGATAATTGTCAGTTCTATATATTAAAAATTAAATCCTTCGGCTGTCTTTCTAAGTTAACCTAAAAAAAAACTTTTGAGTAAATTATCATGTGTTTTTAGCTAAAAGAAAAGAAGATTGATGAACAATTCGTTTGATGTAATTGGCTTAAATTATGATGATGACATGAAAAAGATTTAGCACAGCAATCGGACTTTGAGTTCGGACCGGACATGTAGGCCGTGTGGGTTAGCTATGGAAAAAAAGAATCACGAGCAGGACAAAACCATGAGCTCAAAAAAAAACTTTTTTTAACCTAGCTCAAAATACACTTCAATAAGACAACACGCAAAACATCAGTGTTTTGCGAGTTGTCTTATTGAATTGTCTTTAGCGCAATATGTTATCTCTTATTCAGATAAGAGATATATTGCGCTATTGCGCTAAACCCATTCAAACACCTAACCAAAGTCTCCTTCCCTCTTAATTTGATGAAACATTGAATAAGCAACAGAAAGGTGAGCAGTAAAGGTCCCCGACCCCGTATAATGTTTCCTGCCATAAACGTAACAGCCAATAAAAGTGTGGCTAATAGTGACGTCATTATCGCCGTAACACACTATGTTTTCAACGTGTTGTGTACTCACTCGTAAAAGTACACCCCTGCGGTTATGTGCTAGGGTTGGTGCAGGCAGAGGTTTAGCTTGGAATACATATAATGGAAAGTAGATGTACATACAACCTGCTTAAAGTGTTTTTAAAAAAATCTGTGCTTTTTAAACACCAAAATGCACCAACACACTTGCTCAAAAAAAAAAGACTGACAATTCTGTAGCGTGATTTTTTACAGTCAGTACTATCAATATGACATGACATATGGAATATATTATAAAGAAGAGTTCTTACAAACGACGCTAGGGGTGCTGAACACTTGTTCATTAAAAAATTGACGAAAACTAACCAGTTGTCGATACTCGACAGAAGTAGAAAATCGCCCCACTGATTTATTGGCTCACGAAGGTATCTCACGTTATCCATATCGCTTTATTATTTCTTTCAATATTACTGCTACATTTATAAGATCAATTGGCGTTATAATATCTAACTTCTAAGCTCGATAAATTTCTCTAGTAGGTATGTACTGCCGTCGTAAATGTAAACACAGTAACTTAAGTTACTGTGTTTATAGTTTGTTTAGTTCTTTGGAATCAGGAGACCGCGGGCTATTTGAGAAAGTTTTCGGTTTGTTTGTACGATAGATAGTTACCGAAATACATTAAATAAAAACACAGTATTTTGACAAAAAAAACATTTTTTTTAATAAAAAATACAGTATCTGTGTTATTTTAAATTAAATAACAGTATCTCACTACTAACTGTGTTTTTTTAATGTGAATAGATTTTAATTTTTCTTTTTTTGCTTGATTATAACACGGCTTCTTCAGTTACTGTGATTGCGTATAAAATATTGTTCAAAGATAAACAACAAATACTTGAATAAATCACAGTATCTCATTTACTGTATTACTGATTTTATACGTATTTCTAAGAAACATAGTTATAACACAGTATGTACATACTTACTGTGTCGTAATTCCCCTAATGTTAATATCTTTACAAAGTTACAACACAGTAATAGGTAAAACTTGGTTACAACACAGTAACCGTTGAGTTACCGTGTTGTAACTTAAAAAAGAAAAAAATATTATATTATTACCCTAGCTTAAAACACATTATCTAATTTTATTATTTATACAATAATAATATAATAGATATATATATACAGAATCAAAGATTTAACTATATACTAACATTAAAAGTTGCATGAAATAATATACAATAATTAGTATCTTCATGAGAGCAAAAATTAACCATTAAACTTCAACCGCGTTTTTCTCAAAACGCATATTTTGAAGTTACTGTGTTTAGATTTACGACGGCAGTGTAGGGTAGCGGCACTTCATCGGATTAACATATAATTATGCATGCATAACTTGAAGTCAGTTGAACAGCGGGAAGGCGTGTGGAATAGACTTAGTTCTAACTTGTTCTAAGACTTGTGAACTTGAAAGCTATGTTCATTATGAAAATCCCCTTCTATTATTTTCTACTTGATACAGTGGTTTGTAAATCTAAAAAATCTTGTAAAAATATTAGCACAAATTAGCGATGTGTCGAAAAACGGTTCATACATTTTATTTGGTTAGTTTTGAATCTATTACTACTAGTATTATTCTAGCGATTGGTTCATGTTATTATACCGCAACGTTCAAAAAGAAATAAAGCCATAGTCGCATCTACTTTAGCGCTTTTAATTTTCATCGCATTAAAGAAATTATGCTTAGATGTCCGTATACAGAAGTTTCAAGAAACAACTTTCAAAATATTCTCAAAAGATGTTATTAATGAAGTTGTGACCTCCTCAGTCAACTGCCAAACAGCTCAATACAGGTCGCAGTTTCCTGATAAAAGCAGAGGTACCCAACCTTTTCCCAACAACTTAGTTGCTCAGTTTTCTCCATGTTAACACAATTTGGACAAGGAAACCCTTCTAAGGGAAAATTATAATTACTCTCAAAACACGGAAAAGGTAAAATTTCAAGCAAGCGAGTATTTTTTAAGAAGTTGTTTAAATGTTTTAATGAAAGAGTTATACCAGTTTTATCGTTAAGTACTTTTTGTATTAAAACATAATAATCAACTTTCAAAACCGTTTTTCAAAGTAATTAAGTACTCATAAGCAGGAAAAAATATTATTTGATGAACGGATATTATATGTATATCTTCAGATATATCTTTGCATTATGAGGCAGTGTGTATTCTGCAGTAGACAATTTCCTGAAACGTCGATGTATCAATACGTTGGACGTCCGTTGATGCTTTACTATTATGTGTAGGAAGAAAGAGACCAGTGCTCAACAATGCGATGATAAATACTATGCCATGTATGATACCATATTATTATGTATATTAACCACTCAGGCATGGTCGTACTAAGCATAGTAAATTAACAAAATTGAATACAGTAAGAAAAAAAGACAAGTTCAGCTATTTCCGTTTTACAGTTTCAGCTAATAGGGCTTTTGTCTATTTGCTTTAGTTGAAAACTTCTAAATTAAAAACCGCAGTACCAAAAGCGATTTCAAGTCTTGGGTCGGTTACAATTATATCTATCAAAATACAGTACTGGGTCATTACAACATTACAGTCAAAATATAATAAAACATTCATTCACAAATAAAATATTGATTTTACAATGATGACAACTAAAATAGAGGCATTATTTATTCAGTGGGTAAAACAAACGGGCTCATTTTACATGTTCCATCGAATACATTAAACAGTGATATTGTAATTATTTAATTTCGGTGGCATGTAAAATAACCACCCAACACGCTATACATTAAAAATGTAAACGATTCGCGTTTAAAATATATTATTGTACGCGAAATTGTGGTGAATAGTGCGGAAAACAAATATGTGGGAATTATATTCAGTTCACGTTGGGTACATTAAATTGATAAACCAATTAAGAGAATACCTATAATTGCTCTATTCCTCTTCACAAATATTATATCTATCTCGCCTAAACGAATAATCTCTACATTTCTTTCAAATTGTAACTATATAACATAATATGTCACTGCTGCACGAAATGAATGACACATTCATACGGCCCTTAAAACATATTTTTGTGTATACGGTGCGGCATTATCTTTTTGAAATACTCATGGTATAATACATTTTACATGCCTAATACTTTCAAGTTTCCTTTTTAAAGCCGTATTTGTAATCAGCATTAGAACCGTGTAACTCAAAGCCTAATCCCTTCTCAAATGTCGAGTAAAATAGCATATTAATGAAGCAATCACAAAAAGCACTTACCTTTCTTCATAATTCTATCTTCGTTATGCCTGCAACAAAACAAAGAACGTTAATAAAGCACAAACAAACAATAGCTTAATAAATTATTCGGCAGCCATCTTGCCAAGTCTGCCAAGCTTGGTAAACTTGGCTAACTTAGCGCCTGCAAGCAACTTAGCTCGTAAACACATGAACTTGGCAAAATACACTGAAACTAAAGGTTTCTTGCAGAATATTTTTCATATCTTTCGTTTAATAAAAGGCGAAAGAATGGTTGAATCTTTTAATAGATATTTAATTGAAGAAAGCTCTTGCGTTGTGTCTCCTTTATATAATTAAGTTTTTTGAATTTTGTTGTCTGCGGTATTTTTTAATATTCCGTCTGGTCCCGTCTCTTAATTTAGCTTGGACTGTCGTATTTTTATTTCATAAGTCAGCATTAAGAAGTAATAAAACATATAGAATGTAGATATCCTTTGAATTAGAACCACAGTCATACTCAATGTGTAAATACTGACTTATATCCGTGATGTGAGTAATGACGAAATACGAAATAGTGATAAAATACTGTATGTAGTACATCTTCGGTATCATCTTCTACTATAAGGAAATAAGGTAAGGTTTATAAGGTAGCAACAACAAAACTTGAAATTCCACAAATATCTTACAAAATTTTGTATGCAACAGTCAAATTAACTTGCATATTTTCCTCTATCGCATGTAAATAACGAATAAATAAGAATAGCATACATAATTTATGAAGAAAACTTGCCCCAATTTTGAACCGCATGCCTAGCAACTAGTACGACAAAGAGAAAACTGCGCTTTCTTTGTAAATCTAGTTCTTAGGACATAGAAAGCGTTAAAAAAAGCGGTCTGAATAGTGTGAAGGCGCAATACTGTGCTTTATGAGTTAAGTTAGCGTTGACTAGTACCGTGTACAAATTTCGCTTAGAAGTATACGTTTTACAGGTGATATTTCTAGGAAGTACATACATTACAAAATGGAATGTTTTAATATTTTTTACCGATTATAATTACAATTTTTCCCTTTCCTAATGTATTCTTATGTAGTCTTCCTGCGATGTTGTGTTCTGACTGTGTGACTTCATGTTGTGTTCTTCAAACAAATACTGATGGTGTATGAAATGAGACACAAATAGCTGTTTTTGGTCTTCTCTGTTTCGCATTTCGAAGAACCTAGAAAGATCTCGATTTCTAAAAAGAAATAGGTCAGCGGGTTTCTAGAAAACAAGACAGAATGGGACATTAAATCTGATGCCTTTATTTTCTGTCTAAACACGTCTTACAAAATGACTTATATCGCACACAAACTCAATTAAAACGTATAATATTGGATAATCTTATTGTCTTTATTAATATTGTACAAGTGGCGTATAATTACGTTAGACGGACCAGCAACGATTTAAAGCGGTCAACCGAGAACGATTTAGGTCAATACTCTGTTTGTGTTTCTAATAATATGGATTCGCTAACAATGGACCACTAGTTTCGAGATATTGTATGCTCTGCGAATAATACTCAGGAAGCTAAACCTTGTAAAAACTAAATTAACAACTATCTACTGTAATAGTAATACTTACTACTTTATATATTAATTTAAAATCTTATGCACATAATTGAAAATAAAGTGATAACTATATATTTGAGTGGTTTACAACCACTCTAATCAGAAATCAATGAAGTTTAAGTTTTTTGATTTTCGCATTAAAACCTATTTACATATTTTGCACTATTCGAGAATCAAAGTTACGTTTAGCTTTGCAACTAAACAAACCGGTCATCCTTCCACAACAAATCTATGGATCTTCGTAAAACATGAGCACTTATTGGAAGGTGATATCGGCATTTGATGATCCCTAGTTACTTTCATATATTAGTCTTTAGTACTAAATCTGCTTTCTTAAAGAAGGATTCTGTATACCCATTTACACAAGAAATGTTTCGTATGACTTGTTGAATTGGGTACGTAAACTTATGTAAATTCCGAGGTGTTGGGTGACCTATTCTCTGCTTTGTTAGAACAGGTTGGCTTTTGTTATTCTGATGAAATAGGGGTTTTGAAATCAAAGCACATTTGTTAAGGATCAATATCTTAGTCTCTTCGAATGATGGTATTTGACAAAAGCTACTAAAGCAGGTGCTGATTTTAACTTTTAAAAATGTAGGTACGGATGCCACAAATTAACTGTCGTTAGCTATATTATAAATACACATACACTGTGTAGACATAAATTACATTTATGTGTTTGATAAACAGCTTTTGTGATAGTGATTTATTTTTTGTAACTTATTAAAAATCACCACATAGTTCACAGCGTCGCCGCGTCGCTTCCTGCGTCTATTACTATGTTTGTTTTTATGTATGTATGTGCTTAGATCTTTAAAACCAGTCAAGGAATGTTGATTCGGTTTTTATATGTATATAACAGTATAGACACAACACGAAACAACAATCCGTATACCATACAAACGTTTTAAATAAGAGAATAGAATCTATGATAGCAAATAGTCAACATATCCGATGTGCCGTCAAACGCCCATCACACAAACATCAATAATTGCATAATAAATAAAAACTTAGAACTTTCTGAAGCATTCAACCAAAAATACAGCAGAATTATTAACTTATACGAATAAACTGTGGCAGTACGTACATCTCTGTCTAACCCTTTAGGGTCTGTGTCCCTAGAGAGGGAGAGGAATATTTATAGCCCCATCTTTTACGATAGTTTAGTGGAGGACCTACTGAACTTTTGAACTAAGGTAATACATCAATTGAAAGGAAGCTTGGTTCATCTGTTGAACCGTAAATTTGTGTTTGCCATAAATTTATTTTTACTGATAATTTACCCCCCTTTACTAAGGTGGATAACTTTGTTTCTTTTTGTGCATAGACAACTTAATCTCTGAAACTTAAGTGTATGTACATTAGGGCCAACTTTTTCGTTTAGAAATATTTGATTTGATTTGGTTAATGTGAACAAAGTCATGGATAAATGATAACCTTTAAAACCTAACCTAACCTTTTGAAAATATAAGTGTAGATATAAATATAGCATTACCACTTTAAACAACTAAAAATATTATCTAAAAATAAACATAATAACAAGAATTAAATTCGAATTACAGACCACTTACAAGTTTCATTTCTATTCATGAATGAGATAATTTACCAAAGTTTCCTTACAATATAATCCCGAGACTATTTTAAAAGTTGTATTCAAAACTCATTATGGAACCGTCTCGCACAGTCCTTTGCCGGAGGTCTATTAAAAATACAGGATCTTGCTACTTTCAGCTGGCTTAAACGAAACCTGAAGACAAAATAAAAAACAAAGCAATTCCAACAAAACTAATGTCTCAAGAACTGCTTTTGTGTTACAAGTTATAAGCGATGAGCGTTTTGAAATTAATGGTATTATGATGTATAGTGAAAAGCCAAACGTTATACTGGCAGAGAATACCTCGGGCATTAAGTCCCCCTTTATAAATTGCTTGAATATAAGGTCTTAAATAAATACATTGTTTGATTTAGAGTTTGAGTTTGATTACATTAGCTGATAGAAAGATTATCTAATCACCCATGTAACAAATTAACTGACTGCGTAAGTAAGGCGTGATTCTTACTGATTAGGTGTGTGATACATTAGGTATAGGCAGTAAACTTGCAACTACGGTCCATGTTGACTGATGATCTAGTGTTTAAACTTCAAACAAAGAAGGTAAAATATATAAATGCGTTAATCGCCAAGCCATAAGTGACACGACTAAGTTACAATTAACACATTATCCGGCAATGTCAATCGCTTACTCTGTTGACTTGTAACAAACACCATTTTAATTCCGGGCAATAGTGTGGCGTGCGGTCGCCCTACTCGACCGGCGCTTGCCAACTCTGTGGCGAATTTTAATATTCGCCAGTCTCGACATTGCTCGCTTTGCAGATTAGCCTGCTGTTAGTGGCCAGCACTGCATAGTTGGTTCGTGTAAAACATTCAACCTCCATGGAACGTTTTCAAACTTCGTAATAGACCGTTGTGACTTTAATACTGTAATTTGGATGAGGGTCGTTGAACTGTGTTTTAGAAATGGCTTTCGTAAATATGTTTTAGTTTTAAATAAGTTTATAAATGCAAAAGTTTTAACTATGAGTTAAATATTCAAAAACATTGAAAGAATATTGTTACTAAAACAGCTATAATAAATTTTAGTCAACACATTTAATGGCTTCTTTAAACAGAAAAGTTAAAATACTTTAATATAAATTTAAAAAGTTACACCTTTTAAGACTCAAGTTTACTTGCAATTTATTAATTTTTACAAGACCAAATAACATTTCGAGAATTTACACATAGCGACCACTTTCTACTTTGTAATCGGCAGCATCGAAAAATTTATCAACACCCAAAAAACTATTTTACTAAATCAACATCAAATATTCGATACAAAAGCTTTGAAAATTCGTAATCGTGCCTAGAATTATACCCAAACGTCCAAATGGAACTGTCGAAGATAATTCCGCTTAGAAATGACGGAGATAGTAATCGATTGGACCCAGGGCCCAAGGTCAACAAAGGAGTGAAGTCCAAAAGTAATTTGACGTAGTGATCTTTTGAAGCCGACGTCTATTGACCGGTGCCCGACAGACGGGATACTGATGCACTCCAATATGACTGAGGTGGGAATAAAATGTTCTGTTGGTAAAAGTTAGGTAGCGAATAAAATGTGTGGTTTATTTTTAATATGCAGAGAGCATGTTAGTTGATTATTTTATTATAATGTAGTTTAGCTATGTGTAATAAAAGTAAAAAGTTATAGAAGATTTATGACATGTTTGTTTGTATTAAGCCGGAGATTATTTTGAAAACTAAAATCTCTTCAGTACAAGGACCGTGGAATATCTGTCTTTTTTGACAGAATTTCCACATTATCAGTTAGAAACGTCGTCTTAAGCTTTAAAAATAAAACGATAAAGGAAAATCAACACGTTATTCTTCCGCGCACCTTTACATCAACCGGATGTTTTAAAACCTAGCTGTTGAACAAATCTGCAACTAAAAATCCCTTGCTACAAAACCGGTAAGTAAATATTTATGCAAGAACGCAATCATGTAACAAAGTTACCGTCTGAGGGATCGAACCAGCTGTTAGCGTATTATATTGCAAAGGGCCACGGATGTGGTGTCCGTGGTTACCTACCAATTTTATACATGACAAGCTAAAGTGCAAGTACCAACGTTAGAAAGAGATGCCGCTATATAAACCGTATAGCGTCATCTCCCTCCCGCAGTAGAAATTGGATCGTTTATACAGTTCAGTTTATAAAGGACTGATTCGTTGACCCTTTTGTTTGTGTTTGGAATATGATATGCAAATTGCAAATAGAGTGTTGTAACGTTTGTTGTTGTGATACTTGAAGTGAAGATGTTAACCCTTCACCGTATAAATTAATATCACCTGCAACAGGCAGACAAATTAATAAAAAATGCTTGATTATAACCAAATGAAGTTTGTTAGAATCTAAGAAATGTACCAAGTGGCGCTCTCTGGTCTTTGCCTACCCCTATGGGAAAAAGGCGTGTTTTTACGTATGTATGAATGATTTTTAGGCTTCTGTTTGGTAGTAAAAAGGTGAAATGAAAGACAATAACCCCTTAAATTGGCAGAAGGCTCGTCATTTTTGGGATGCGATTCTATCATAACCTATACTTCTGAATGCACTGCTTTATGTCTTTATTAAAATCACGACTTAATTCACACAAGCAAGTATTTCTATCAACACTATTAAGTTCTCCTCATCTATAAAGGGTCGAACAACAAACAGTGTTGGATACCATCGACCCCATCTCATGGCCACCGCATGTGACAGGGGGATACATGTCTGCACACCGTTATTAGTTCCTACAATGGGTTATTTACTGCCCGTGAGTTCGTGTAATACCTTGACAAAATGGTTACGCTCTTCATACATTTTGTACCCAAAAATTGTGGAAGAATTTTCGTTTTATGAAGTCATTTTCTTTTTGCAACACTTAAGATTTTCGAAGAGAATCGATGGACTTGAGCTTTTATGACATGAAAAATATATTTTAAACTAGCTGACCCGCGCAACTTCGCTTGCTGGAAGAGAATGAGTGAAATTTTTCCCTGTTTTTGTAATATTTTTTACTGGTACTCTGCTCCTTTTGGTCGTAGCGTGATGATATATAGCCTATGTCCTTTCTCGGGTATCAAAGTATCTCCATACCAAATTTCATGCAAATTGGTTCAGTAGTTTAGGCGTGATTAAGTAGCAGACAGACAGACAGACAGACAGACAGACAGACAGACAGAGTTACTTTCGCATTTATAATATTAGTATGGATTTTGTACTTAAAGGATTAGGTGTTTTGTTTTTAAGGTCCCAGAGCTCCTCCACGCACATACATAAAAGAAAGGTACGAAGTAACCATGTTTTGTCGAATGAATAAATACGCTACGTCAAGTCATTCCCCATAGCAACTCTATACCAGTCTCGAAATTTGCAATCGCCCCTCAGAAACAAGAATTCTTGTTAAATATCAATCAGAGTATTGCCTTCTTGTTTCAAACCTAGAGAGGTAGAGATACTTTGCATAGTTCCACAGCAGCCAAGAATGTATTGATTAATAAGTAAGCGAAACTTGAAAACAATCCTATCTTGTGAAATTCTAGCGACATTGTATTTGATAAACTTTTCCTATTGCATAATGGAAGGTGTTTTAAGCGCATTGAAATGGAGGCTCAATTAACAAAATGTTATACCAAGTTCATGTTTTCATATTTATGACTTGTATATGACCTATAACTGATTCCACAATAATACTAAAATTATGTTCTTTATTATTAGTCATCAAAACGTGCTACTTTAAAATGAATTTAGGCAACGATTAGACAATTTTTTACCACGATCGACCTATTAACAGTATAAAAACCTTCTCAGAGCCTCTAGCGTGTTTTACAATAAATATTTTCTTTCAGTATTTTTTAAACGGCAAACGACTGTTGACAATTGCTTTACAGTTCGGCTTTTATCTATCTTTGTTTAGAACATTTTTCAAAACTAACCCTTTTAACTGTCTCCAGCCCGTTCTCACCATCTGTTATAAAATAATGTCGTTAATATAATAATTCATTTGGCGACATACACCCGACGACTGACCGCGGCCGGTCGTGTTGCGGTCTACCCTTCCTTACACGGTGACTAATACATGTGTTCTAGTTATTATATAATGCTTAGATAAAGGCTTTGTTTGTTTTGATTTAAATTAAATCATATAAATTTTGTTGAACCGCTAAAATTTACGATCACGGGATACCATTACCACTGATCGAGTAGTTACGAACGAATTTTATATCGACAACTAAGGACTCTCGTAAGGTATACGACATTTTTTTTAAAGAAAACTTGAGACGTCTAATTCTCAATAATAATGATTCTACTAAACAAGTGTAAGAAGTCGCAATACATATAATACATAAGAAGTTTTTGTCGATTAGTTCATTTTAGGTTCTTTAGTGATATTTTAAATGACAAAAAATAGAGGAGGTTCTCAATTTGACACGCCTTTTACCTCATATACATTACTTTTTTAAAGACTTCGGAAAACTAAAACAACAAAATATCTTTAAAACAATGATTCATATCACGACAGTCACCCCACGAGACTGACCGCGGTCAGTGTGGCGACACTGTGGTCACCCTTCCTTGCGATGACTAATACACGTAGCCACTAGTTATATGTATAGTGTGTACTAAGTGGGATTGTAATCGAATCAGTGCAGTTTGATGTGGAGAATTATGCGGTATTGTAGTCTGTAATTGCTGGTCAAATTGATTATTCTGGTGATATAGTCAGTTTGCGACCACAGGCTGTGTCAAACAGTAACGGATTGAGACAATTCAAAGCCCTAAGCAACTTTTTTTTTGTTGTAACTCCCCCCTCCTATTGACCTGTTGCCCTAAGCAATAGCCTAATTTAATTTAAGGCCAATTCAACACGGAAGTCAAAACATCAAGTAATCCATGATAAAACGGGTCTATCCCACTAGTCCCGTTGAGTTGTCCCGTGACGGGACAACTGGCACTATTTTGTCCCAGTTGTCCCGTGGCAGGACAAGTGACACTGTTTTGGTGCCACTTGTCCCGTTGCAGAAAAATCACGGGACTAATGGGACAGACGGAAGGGTCAAAACAACTGGTTCCATTGAGTTGTTGTGTGACAACAGGTACTTGGTACTTTGGTAAGATAGCAGACGTTATACAAACTAGTACATTTTAACAAGGGTAGAATCTCAAATGGAATATGCACTATACTTGTGTAGATAAATTGTAAAACCAAAGGTATTTAAACCTATATCTTAGTAATAATACTCAAAGTGTACACAGGGATAGTTAGCGGATTGTGTCCCATTACATGTTTGTTATACTAAAACTGTCTAAAAGGGTCTCTGCGAGTTTGCTTCGTGCGTGGGGACGCATGCCTTCCAAAAGTCCGGAACTCCATAGTCCCGAGATGGAAAGGACAAACAAATAATATGATATGATATAGCGTACAATTCATGATCTGCTATCTTACCAAAGTACCAAGTACCTGTTGTCACACAACAACTCAATGGAACCAGTTGTTTTGACCCTTCCGTCTGTCCCATTAGTCCCGTGATTTTTCTGCAACGGGACAAGTGGCACCAAATCAGTGTCACTTGTCCCGCCACGGGACAACTGGGACAAAATAGTGCCAGTTGTCCCGTCACGGGACAACTCAACGGGACTAGTTGGATAGACCCGATAAAACGCATTATTTCGTTAGTTTCTAGTTAATATGTATTACATAATCTAATATATTCTTAAGTATAACGCACTAGTTAGAATCAACTCAAAAGTACTTACAGGTAAAGCTTACCACGTTCAGGTTATCCATTATGTTTTCGACAATAACCTGTAACCAGTTCATAATTTATTTATCATGATATCCGATACGTTTTAAAGTGTGATTCATTCAGTCGACTCCAAAATAAACTAAAGTCTAACCTATACACATTCACTAGCAAAAATAACCTATGTCCATTGACCAGCAACAACAGGATATAAGCCTGACGTTATATTACTTTACAGTTGATTACAAGACGTGGAGTGTGACATCGGAAACGTTAGTAACCGCCAATATCGTGCGTCCTTATTCGGCTTCTCGATACACGTACAATCGTACATGTTCGACAACGATATTACATGAGCGACATACTGCTACAGTTGTATCGGTCGTGTACAGTATTATATCAGGAGAAGCGATTTACCAGGTCGGTAGGCTGTAGTTGTGGAATAAGGCTTTATGTAGAGAAGTTAAATTGAAAAGATGGTATGCCTCGCCATGCAAATGAAAAACCCGTATTTCTACCACTAACATACATGACAGAAACAAAAACTGTATTTTTATATACAATACATAATTGCAAATTATATGAAACACGAGAGGTTAGTCTAAAGCTTGTGGTTTGAGTACACTACGTCTAGGTCGTCTATATGACGTAAATATCAGTAGATTACAAAGCACTATCACAATTTTGAATCACAATCCTGACATCCTAACAATGAAAGATTTATAGCACTGCACAAACCAACCTTTAATAAACCGTCAACAATACAGATTGCAGTAAACACTAAAAATAGAACTACCTTCATTCACGGTTCTCGCAGAGTACACAACTCTAGTGAATGAAACAACATTGAGTTGGAACAAATATCGATCTCATAACTAAGTGTACTCAGCAAGCACTGAGTCTAGACTTAATGGAATACTGTTACACTATAATCAATATGAGATTAGTTTTTGAATTATAGAACGATTGGTATAGTCCTACAACTTAGTAGAGAGACTTGTGTACAAGTTTTGTGAGTGGCAGAGGTATGCAAAATTCAGAATTTGAAATATCAGTGATTAGTAAGCTACAGCTGACGGTGGCGTGTTAGATACCGCTAGGTTGCGTCGGAAATATACAGATTTGTTATTTTTAATCTAAGTAAATGTATGTCAAGACATATATTATGTATGTGAATGAGATAATATAGTTTGTAAGGATCTTACCACTTGGCGTCCTTTGGCTTCTGTGTGGAAAAAAGGCGTGATATTATGTGTAGTCGTGTAGGCGTAATAGGCGTGTATCGATGTATGTACAAATGAATGTATGTATGTATAAATAGTGTATGCCAAGGCTCTCTACTAAGTTGTCGGCCTACAGGTGTGGTTAAGACGATGACGTGATTTCGGTTCGTGAACACTAAGCTTAGTGTTGGAAATAGATACAGAGGCTAGTGTTAGTTTGTTAATAATAGCTTATAGCCTTGATCTTTACATCGCATGGTTTGTTGGTACAATAGAAGTGGCGGTAGACTTTACCGTATACTTTCCGTAGCTGAGTTCTCGTAGAACAGCTACGCCGTAGCAGAAATTTGCAGAACTTTTGTGTAACCTTTTTTTCCGTATAGACACGTGTCTTTATAAAGGAGTAACATTAGATAAAATGCTTTTATATTAGCGAATGCTTGTATGAGTTCTAATTTTAGTAGAAAGTAATAAATGTTTTGTATATGTTAATTCTGGACCTCAAAGTGACATTTTAAATATGCAGATAGTAGCATTTTTTAAAACTCCGTACATATTAACTTAAACGTGGTTTTAGCACAGCAAAATTATGAACCACGCAGACTACAGATGAAAATGCAATACAAAGGATTTTTTTCTTCATCATACGTACATAATTCCTTTTTCTTACAAAATAATCTCTTTACAACGTTGTCATATATTTTTTCTTTAAACATATCTACAGACATAATAGCAGATTGTATATCAGACAAGGATGATATAAAACCGACAGACGACGGAATAACAAGCTTTGTTTTTCATCAACAAGACGAAAACATCGTGAGTAAGAGATGTAATTAAGCTCACGATGGACAATTGCTGAAGTGATTTTTTGCGGCTTATTTAAGAACCTTTTTAGTTAACTGAAATGATTCTTTGCAGATCCCCCTTGAAAAGTCAATCGTCTTGTAGTCCTTTTTAACTTATTGAATCTAGAATGTTATTAATTCAAAATAAGATAGAATTCCATAATTTACACAAAAATATCCGTAAGAAAAATTTACTTGCCATTTTACTTGTCTAGAAAATGAGTTTCTTATTGATGATTTTTACCGAACACATTTTTTAATTTGATCTCTCTTTTAAAAAGCTAATTTTGTTCTGCTACCTTTTATTATTTAAATATCATACTTCGTTTTGAAGTTAAAAAAATTAACCTGAATTATTTTGCTTCTTCTTTATTTTACAATGCAATGAGCATATCACTATTTAGTAGTTTACTTTGAAAATACTCTCGCCGTTCTGCTCAGAACACACCCTTTCATTGTACAAAGGATATACCGTCACCCTTGGCATGGAGCAGGTACATAACGCTCAAGGTCTCGGCTGAATCAGATCGAACACGCAATCCGTCACTTTGCGCCCTCATTACCATACTACTGATTTAATATAATACTTGCCTTCGAATTACTATGTTTGCTTATAATTGGTTGTATTTGTGAACGATTTTTTGGGTAATTAGCTAGGGTAGATATTTTTGGACAAGCATGGGCAAAAAGTACCAATTATAATTGGTACTTCATTAGAATCGTCTTCATATATGAAAATGATTCTAATAATAAGACAAAAGGAAATGATAGCTCTCTTCTCTTATAATATGGCAATGTTAAAATTGGCGGCAAGAACTTGACATTTAGACTTGCTTGAAGACAGCTTATTTTTTCCCTTATTGCTAGCTAGTAGATTGTTGAATATTCCTGCTACGAAATATTGTAGTTTTATATTTTATTACGTAAAACAATAAAAAGCAAACTACCTTGTTACGTTATCTACTTCAGTAGAATTTAAACACAGACGATATCTGTGCTAAACCGATTCGCATCGGAAATCGGATTAATCGGATTGTCTCTAGAAACAACATTGGATTTCTACTAAATGTAATCCACAGAGCGTCAGTTGATTGGTCCGCAAAAAGCGCACGACAAAAAAGCCTTTTGCGAATAAAAAAGAAAAAGGACACATAGGCACGTCTAACAAAAATAAACAGTTGACAGTGTTTATCTGTTCTCCCCTCCCGTGTGCAGTTGTCCTGTGTATACAAGGCCTAATAAGGGCGCGCTAAAAGCACTTATCTGGTTTAAAACCCTTTAAATTAAGCAATAAATGTAGGGAATCTCTCACTCGCACATACAAAGCTGTTTACTTCAAATACGAGGGAGCGTGTTTGTGTTTCGTTGCTATGGCGTCGGAATTGTTTTAGCGATCGGGATTCTGAATTAATTCATACGTGGAGTAAATGTGAATGTGAAATTAGATGTACAGTCGAGCGTAAATGCGTATAGACTTATGCCTTGCCAATTATTTTCCACTAATATTCCGTTAATTACTTATATCATAAATGCATAGAATCAAGATCTTAAACACAAAATCGGTCATGTTATAGCACCAGAAAAGCAAAAAAAAAATAATAAAAAAACGTAAAACATAAGTCACCTTTAAATTGTTTATGACTTCAGTCATCACACTGTTATCCCCGGTAGGCAGAGGTGTATGAAATATGTAGTTAGGTGTGTTCGAGCCTATTGCGATTAAAACCATTTAGTCACTACACTAAACCAAAATAAAGCAAACCTTTAATTTTGTCACCAAAACAAATGTATTAATGTATAAAATATTATGCTCGCACCTGTACTCATTCAAATTACTTATTAGCTTTCCACTGCATATAAAACAGGTGAAGATAACAGCGACGAAGGCTCTATTTACAAGTTAAAGCTCCAATGAATTTAAGATCGTACAGTCTTGAGCTTTCCTTCGATTCCATTCATTCTCGCACTGATTTGTTTGCATCTGACAAGTTTTATGCAAATGGCTTTTTGCTATTGAAATACGAGTATTGTCTGGTTTCTTATAGCGATGTTTATGTTGAAATAACTGCAACTTTATTGTATTGAAATGTATTTTGCGTTTTAATAGGATTTGTTGCTGTTGATTAAAATATGGCTCGTGCATATTTATGTTTCTTCTCCTTCACTATTACGAATATCATACAAGTAAAAATGAGCCGTTGTGTTAGCTAATGAAGAAGAAATATAGGAAAAGTTTTTGGTTGAAATTTGGCAGTGTACATGCTTTATTTGTCCATTATGTCAATGAGGTGGTAATCCCCAATTATGCCTAAGCCCAAGTATCTATTGTACGTATAAGTTTACAATTTATATAACACCAACGTGTTATATGCTTAAACAGCGCAGTATTTAACATAACAAAAGCGTCAAAAAGCGACAAAAAATTCAGTGTATCACCCCTTCAAATAGCCCAAATAGTTACTCTTTTAACCTTTCAACCATTATGTAAAAACGTTCGTATAACCCTCGTGAAATACATTCATCAAGCAATCTGTCACGTTTGCCCAATACCTACGTAACAATTTGAGTTTTTTTTTTCGTCAGAGATCGCCAACAATTCGGCAAGTTTAATGAACAACGGATAATGGGATACAGTTCAATTAGCACCGTGTGGACGTCAAAGGTTTGTCATTGTTTGAACCTGAATGAGGTCGGAGTTTGTTCTACAAATTGAGTGTTTTTTTCTACCTAGCTTCATTATTAAGCTTATTTTATTATTCATTAAATAAAAAGGTGTCGTATAGTCAAGTATTTTATAGAATACTAACTGGACTGGCCCGACTTCGTCCGGGTATAGTACAATTTTACCTTTTAAATTCTATTTCCGTAGAAATTTTGATCCCATACAAACCTTGTCCTGCCAGTTACAAACATATTAAAAACAAATTATCCAATTTGGTGTAGTTGTTAAAAAGTAATGCACGTACATACATTTAGGTGAAAAATTTATTTACTGAAGTATTTTACAGATTATGAAAATTGTAGCATATTCCAAGCGCTCTTTTATCTCGAACATGACGTTAATAAAAGGTTTATTGCAAAAGACAAGCTTCAGGTAAGTCCATTGTCATACGAGTTTTTAACGAAAAACCGTTTAATAATGTATTGCAGAGATCGTAAACAATTTCGTCAGATAATGAACATCGCAAATGAGATTCACGTCAATTACTGTACGTCAAAGGTGTTTAACGTGCCGTTAATTAATACATAAAGACTATTACTCGATACAGGAGGGTTTACTACTTACATACTATTACTGTACATATTGGATCGGCTTCAGATACGAGTATTACCGTTTTCAACACTAAATTCTCGTGTAAACTGCCTTAAGTGCTGCAATATCTTGTATCTACAATATTCATTGACGTTTATAGTGATACTATACACCAATTAACTGTTTTGAAACGTTTGAAACTATCTCTTTCTAACTAAGGTGGAAAAGCAGGATAGAGCTAATTTGGTTCAGGCCTTTGTCGGGGCATTAGTGATGCGAATTAATTTTACATTGAGCATAGTTAACTAATTTCGTTGGAAATTTTTACTCCCAACAGAAAAGTCTGTCTGTCGCGCGATCGGTACTGTATCAAGACAGGTTCAATCCCCAGGTCGGTCATGGTACTTTTTCTATTTCATACGCGATTGTTCTCAATTGCAGTAGGAGTACGGTAATGACTCCGGTATAATAATATAGTAATAGACTCACCCCTTATTACCTACTAACAATTTGGATGGCGAAACGGGGGCATGTTTCATACTGCTCAGCCTACCTTTCCTGTTTAAAAAACGTGTTTTTGTTATTAGTATTGGTATTTTCTTTCTTTTGCATCAATCTTTGTGCTCGTTTAAAGCTTCATATACTCATTAGTTATAGCTTGTTTTTAATTGGATTATAGGATTAGAAGAAGAAGACTTGTCACTCGTTTAACTTACTGTTTTATTATCTGTGGTTTTATCCCGTTAAATTAATTGACTCGGTTAACAGGCTATACTCGTAAAAGAGGAAATCCGCTAAAACAGGGAAATGGCGACGGACGCAATCACCGCAATGACATTGCTCTGTGCAGTTCTTTAGAAATATGTTTTACCGTTTTAGTCATTTATTATATGTTGGATATGATAGAAAATTAAACGTTCTACTAAACTATTTATATTTAAATTAGAAGCCAGCTTAAAAACGAGGTTTTAAATTCGACGCAACTTTCTTAACTATTGAAAATTGTTAGTGATATTAGAAAAGTTTTCGGGCTTGGAGACACAAAAATATAGATTGATATCCGCTGGATTATTTCGAAAGGTAAGTTCCTTACTTATTGCTGTGTTTAGATGGCATTTATCTTTCAGCACAAATTTACCACCAGTCAAACAAGTTACGAACAAAAATAATGTATTTTAGATAATATTATAACTAGGTACTTTTGTAATTACGTTATCCGCAGAGTAATTCAATTAGATTACGTCCATGTTCCTACATTTGGGTCAACTTGAGAGTTACTAACAAAGCACTTTCTATCAGGTCAATGAGACATTATTTATTGGACAATGTCCCTCCCTCTTGACCCAAGGATTTCTAAGACACGACATCCAATTTTGATATAAAGATGTTCAGATATAATTGGTAGCTATGAGGCAGCTGTATGTTTAGATATAGGAACTATTGTTAGATATGTGATATTACTAGCTGACCCGGCAAACGTTGCTTTTCCATATAAAAAAATTGTGTCACTTAGGCGTATGAAAAAAAGATGTTGGCCGATTCTCAGACCTAGTCAATATGCTCACAAAATTTTATGAGAATCGGTCAAGCCGTTTCGAAGGAGTATGGCAACGAAAACTGTGACGCGAGAGTTTTATATATTAGATTTATAAATTACTAACACTACTAAAAATGCAGTCTTACAAATAGCTCATTTTATTAAAAAACAATGGGTACATGAGAACATTGTTTCCGTTTCAAACAGAAACGTACAACAAACAAACTGTAGTTTAATGAGTATTTATGAAAAACTAAACAAAATATCTCTAATCTCATGCGAAAAATAAGAAGAATTGGCCCTCTAAACTTTAAGTTATTCATTGAATATGAACTGCGACAACGTTCTTTTTAACAGGCGCTTCGAAAGAGGTGTCGATATTTTTACTGCATTTGCATAAAGTGCACCAAAACCCTTCCACCAAGCGGTTTCACTAATCCGAACTCAAAACTTTATTCCAGCCTTCATTACTCTTTAATATGACCCACTTCTATTTAAAACTGCAGTTAAATGAAGATTTTCACTGACATATTGCGTGTGAGTGAGTGAATGAATGAACTAACAACTGGCGGGTGAAGATAAGCACCGTTCGTTCAATGTTGCTCTTTCATTTTGAATGTGAATTTTAATGTGGATGAGGTAGGTGGAAATGGTGAAGGATTGTGGGTGATTAAAGTTTAATAACTGAGGTTAACACATTGGTTGCCAGCAACTCACCGGGTGGGTCCAGAAAACCTACTAAGTAGGTTTGTTGGCAGCGAAAGTGTTGAGTACTATTTTAAGTGTTTTTTGTTATGAATGTATTTAGGGATAGTTTGAAATACTTATAGTTTATTGCTGATTTGGCTTAACGTGTAGTGCATTTTCTTTTAAATAGTTGTCAACTGAAATACGCGATAGTCCCCCTGGCCTCCAAGTATCAATGTCTATGGGGTAGCACATGATGATTTTTTTACAATCTTACGTACTTTTTATTTATAAAATTGCAAATGTTCAAAGACCCACTCAAAACATTTTGGATAATAGATCAATTATCTTAGTGTAATCATCAATTTCCAATCTTGACTGTAAAGTGATAACAATATCCACTTATCATTTATATAAGCAAGTGGGCGTACACCTACATTATTTCTCAGTATTAGGGATAAAGGGTAAAGATCCAGTCCTACACAAAACTAAAAATATCAATATAAACGATTGAAAGGCTTTCAGAAAATTATACGTATTCTAAAGTTCAGAATCCAAACATTTAGCTATTAATTGGGATCAAATATTGACATTTGAGATATTCAACACAAAATTGATTAATCACCAATTCGAGAAGTAAGAGCCAGTGAGAAGAACTCGCAAATAACTTGGCCTTTCTTTTCAATCACTAAAAATACTTTTAGAACATTTGCTGACAGCGATACGGTCTAATTCCTTGTCATCGGATATGTTGAATCATAAGCAATAATATGATGTCAAATATGTCAAGTTATCAAAGTATAGTTTTATTTCAAAGCCAGATGCTTTGAAATGAAATGGGAAATGGGTGTTAAAGAGATTTTAGTACCGCACAGTACACTACAATAGCTTATACACATGTCAACCTCATTGAAAGTGCAAAATCGAATCATAAAACAGCAAAGTTAAGGATGAACTTTCAAAAATATTCTACAGAAAAAATGTCAGGAGCTTTTTTCAAAAGGATTACAACAATATTTCATGATATTTACGTAGTCTGTTTCAAGAAACACGTAACGAAACAACAGAAGACGGCACTGTAATGTAATTAGCACAAAACTAATAAATATTTTTAATTATATTACTGTACCTCCAGCCAAGGATATAAAATAAAGACTCTTTACTTTTGCTCGTGAAATTGAATTAGCAGCGTAATTATCATAATTCACTTCTTCAGTGAAATATTTTTATATTAAAGTCAAAGAATTTATGGATCTTATCAGTTTGCTTTTGCTGTTATCTATTTTTAAAATATACTTTGCAAGAGAAATATTTTAGCCAGGTTAAAGTCACCTTATAAGAAAAATGTGTTTAAAATGAGATATACAAAATAGCCGACTTCTGAATTAACTTTAATATTTTTAGTTACTATATTAGTTAATTGTGTCATTAAATAAGATAGATATTCATCAACTCGATCGACAAATATTAAATTATCATTGATAAAATTTAACTATAAAAAGATTATGTGTCACGCATTGCAGGAATATCAAAATTACGCAAAATTTCATTCAAAATGAACTACACTTATCAAATAATATAGAAAATCATCAGTTTGCTTAATTTACCTACTGTAAACTTTATTAGTGATAGTGTTAGCTAATATTGATTTTGTAACAATATCCTAAATATGTATTATATACTCTTTGTTTGTAATACTACAGTAAATAAACAAAATCGGGCATTAACTTTTTATTCATACATTAAGCAATAAGTCTTAAACACACAGGACAGACAGTGTTAATTGAACTTTCAACCTGGATGGGTTTGGCTGTGTAAGGATAATGGAGTTTGGCAAACAATAGACACGTCGGCGACGGAAATCAGACCCTCGTGGTATCATACTGATCGAACATTTACACGAACTTGTAATGGTATACTATGATTTACAGGCAAAAGTTTTGCCTTTATTGATTTACTTGGTAAAATGATTATGGACTGTGTATTGAATTATAGTTTTCTCATTAAAAATCAGAATATTCTTAGAACACAGAACCTAGGTCCAAAGTATTTTTATAAATTTATTCAATAAATGCAAATTAAACCATAATAGTAAATGTACTCAGATTTTCAATCACTTGAACAGAAAACAATTTTCAAATACCAATATTAGAAATTCATTCCAACAACTTACATACTATATCGTAAAACCTATTTCGCAAATAAAATTGAAAATCAATGACATTAATAATTCAAAATATATTACGTAAATAAAACAAGTCAAAGATTTATACCCCCACCAAAAAAAACATCGCAAATTGCATAAAAAACCTAACTGTATCACAAAAGTAAAAATAACCAAAGGTTTACAACCCCACCCAAAAAAAAATAAACACAATCTGACTGTATCAAAAAGCTAGCTGTATGACATAAGTAAAAAAAAACCAAAGGTTTAAAAATCCCACCCGAAAAAAAAAAACAAATATTACAACAGTATAAAAATATTCCTAGTTGAAAATGTTTAGAACCTTCCTCCAATGTGTCAATTAGAAACTACAGAGTCCACCGGTAATAACTGGAGTGCTCGCATAAATAAAAGAAGCCAAAGATTGACAACCCCACCCGAAAAAGCCGAGAAATCAAACTGTACAAAAAAGCTAGCTTTGTTACATAAGCAAAAAAAAAAGTTTACAACCCCACCCGAAAAATTAAACAAAAATTTTCAACTGTATAAAAATATTCCTAGTTGAAAATGTTTAGAACGTCAGTCCAATATGTTAATTAGAAACTAGAGCGTCCACCGGTAATAACTGCAGTGCTCGCATAAATAAAAAAAGCCAAAGATTGACAACCCCACCCGAAAACACCAAGAAATCTAACTGTGCCTCTATAAAAAAGCTAACTGTATTAGAAAGCAAGAAAAAAATTTACATCCCCACCCAAAAGTAAACAAAAATTACAACTGTATAAAAAACCTAGTTGAAAATGTTTAGAACGTCAGTCCAATATGTTAATTAGAAACTAGAGCGTCCACCGGTAATAACTGCAGTGCTCGCGTGTTGGCCTCAAACAAACATTTTAGCCAACGTTATGAAGTCATAATTAACTTTACCCTTATTATGCGCCCTGATATTTTGCGCTGTATTAAACAGATACAATGGACTTTATATTGCTTACTGATTTTGTGATGGAGATAATATTGGCGCAATTTTTGCTATTTATCTGTTTATAAAATGGCCTTGCATTTTTTTTATTAGTTTAGGGATACTGTTATTTATTTTCGAAGACAACTGAGAACATTTTCCGTCATACACTGCTCAATGTTTTATACCACACTGGAAAAGGTCTAATAAATCTGAAAGCACATTTCGAAATCAGTCTTACTATTATTTTTAATCTAATTTAAGTTGAGGAATGTATTAGGAGTTCATGCCTGCCTCCTGGCAATTTCGATCTTGTTTGAGGACTTATTATCGATATTCTTGAATAATTTGTGCATGCGATACAAACACATATAATGTCCTCCTAGCCGATATACGGCTACGGCGGTCAGTATCATTGAAACTGGCCACATACAACACAAACACATATACCATAATATTTGCACAATCTAACAACTCTATCTCTATATATTCCTATCCTAGATATTTTCCTTTACCAACTCTCACGTTAGCTTTGACGCTACACAAACAGAAATCAGTATGAGGTGTAACAGACATGTCTGTGCTCCCGCTTTGAGAGGCGTTGAAACGTCCGGCGTAGATTGAAGCCCGCTCCGACAAGCCTTTTAACCGATTGTGGCTAGTGGGAGGAAGTCAATCAGAATATTTTGGACGTTACTGACTTTATAGCTACAGTGCGTATGGTATTGAAGGTATTTGAAGGTCTTTGAAGCTGTAGGTAGCCAAAGTAAAGGTTGATTCACTTTGTGTAGTACAGGAATCAAAACAATAAGTAGTTTGTAAGTAAGATATCGTTATCTCGACGACCTCTCTTTGTTAGTTTTTTTAACGGATATTTTTTAATAAATTGAAGCCTGCTCCGACAAGCCTTTAAACCGATTGTGGCTAGCGAGAGGAAGTCAATCAGAATATGTTGTACGTGTGACTTTATGGTTACAGGGCGTATGGTATTGAAGGTATCTAAAGGTCTTTGAAGCTGTTGTTAGCCAAAGTAAAGGTTGATTTACTTTGTGTAGTACAGTCAAAATAATATGTAATTTGTAAGTTAAATATCGCTATCTTGACGACCACCCTTTGTAAGTTTTTTAGGCGACTTAAAAAAAGGGAATTTCAATGCGACTGTATTTAGTTTTTTAATAAAATAAAATAAAATATATGTAGTTATAAAGGCTGGTTTCAGGAATGGCTGAAATTCCGCTTACTATATTTAAATTTCCAATTTCAGTTTAAACACATTAAAATTACAGCTAATTCAATGCCTAAGGCAATACATATGTAATTAAATTCCCGCATAATTCGACATCATAAATCTATCCTAGGAAATATCCATACAAGTAAAATATAAAGCGAATGGTAAACCGTAGTACATTAAACGGATTGTGTTGTGATACCGCACGATGGCGGTGTGAAAGATTTCAGCGAAGATCCGACGCAGTGCCGCGGTTAACCACATCTCACTGCGTTCAGGCTTCACTTACACACATAGCGTATATCACTACAGATCAACTATGGAAAAATAAACTATAAAGCACTGTAAATATGTTTTTTTATGGAATTATAAATGTTTCGTAAAAAAGGCATCATTGCAGTTCTTGAAAGTTGACGAATATGCCAAAGAGATTGATGCATTTTGTGCGAAAAAAAAACTAAGTGTAAACTGCACCGAAATTTCAAGTAATCTAAGAAATTTTGTTTAATATATATAAAAACGTTCTAAATATATTATATTCTTTCTAAGCATAAAAAGATTTTTCCGTTTTATTACAAATGCTTCATCATTTTGTTAAGCTTTAGCTAAAATTACTTTTTTTACTCGATTATAAAAATCAAGCATAGGTAGCCTTTATCCTCAAGCTGCAGAAAGATACCCTGCCTGCAATACAATACACAAGTAAGTTTAATTATGTAAGCGCTACTATATGGATGTCCGTAGTTCGCACGTCATTGATGAATAAATCCACCGTTTGGGTGACGTGGACCATGTGAATGTCTATATGGTCTATCTGTTTTGAATATAAATCATACGAGACAATCGTTTGCATATAAAGATATGTAGTTTTGCATCTGTTTGTGGATGAAAGGAAAATATTGTCAGAGAAGATATATTAAAAAGGTAGTGTTCCACCGCTGGGCATCGGTTTCACTTCCAAAATATCAAAAGAATTAAGTCTTAAATTAAAAAGGCCGTAAATAAGTAAATTGTCTAATACTGTTTAAAGAACTCTCATGATATCAAGGCTTTGTCGCGACGTATTCCTTCAAGAAAGGCAGTGTTCATGATTAATTTTTAATGCACAAAAAATCGAAAAATCATTGGTACATTTTCATAGTTTTGAGCTATCGGCTAACACAAAAGTGTGTACCTATTCTAACCTAAAATCAAATAACTGAGAGTAAAACTTAACTATATTAAAGACAAAAAGAAGTTGCCGAAAATCCTTAATTGTAGCAATTCGCGACAAAACCACTCCAAAGCCGAGTTTATAACAAACTTCATAATAAAGTTGCCGAGACAATAAGGTCGAGGTCACACCGACGCAACTATCTTCAGACAAAACAAATTGACATTTAGTAAAATGGCCGTTCTCATCTAACTTGTTTTTAAATCCGGATAAGCCTAAGTACCGTTAGAAGGAAATCTTGATTCCCTGAGGGATTTAGACCCTCTGTCCCTAATGAGTGGAACGTTAATAAAAGATATAGTAGCGAGAGATAAACGTGAACAAAATCTTGTGATAAAAACAATTACATTTAGGCAGTTCAGTGTTTTTTCAAATTTTTAACAATTATGAAAACAAATCTCCATTACACCGTCAAATTAACAATACCATCGCCTTTTTTTACTTATATCCTCCAAAACCAATGAATCAGTCAGAGTCAGACACTCAACAGTTCTAAATTTATCTTGAAGATGCTTCGCCGTATAAACAAACATATTCGTCCATCCCAGATCCTTTGCCTACTCATGCGTATCGTGCACCGTAATCGTACAAACCGAGCCTTTTAGCGCCGACTCTCAATCGCTACACTAAACGATACAGAATGAGGCTTTACGCGCTACGCTTTGATCTTAATTACTCCAAAAGCCTGTTGCAGAGACAAAAGACGCACATGAAATCAAGTTAATGTGTCCACATCCTAACACTAGTCGCTATATTACACAAAAGGAAAACTTTTGAGACGTTATTTCGTTTCGCTTTGTTTCGACCTCTTTGTTTGTCACCAGACACATATGAGAGAATCATATTGTCCTTTTGAACGTCACTTCATTAATAAAATACCCGAGACTTCCCTTTTATCACTTCGAGAGGTTTTTTCTTTGAAATGTGTAATGATTTTATCATCCGTTTGAAGTGGAAACGTTTGAGGATTTAAGGATGCAAACAAGTGAAAAAGGTTTTTTTTTTAATATAAAATCGAGGACAAACACGGTGTTGGTTCATCCGTCGGACATTATGTGGGGAGAGGGAGGGAGACGATACGAAATTATCTAATTTTAAATTGCTTTTTTCGAGATAAATTCCCTTTTATAGCGTGGTGGGAAAAATGGAATCAGGCTTTATGCTAATAAAAGGAAAAAAAACATGCGTTGACCCGCCGCCCAGATCGTCCGATTCTAAATGAAGGTCTGAATTAATTTGGGAGGCAGACTGGCGCCCTAATTTGGCGAAGAATGTGAGGCTAGCTTTAGTATTAAACATTTTATGATGTAACGTACGTTTCATACAATATGCGGTGATTCGTCGAAGTAACTCGTAACCGAAACTCGTAACTAGTGTCCTACACAATATTGTTGTAAAAGGTAATGTACTATTTTAGAGTTATGTAAGCAGTTACGGGTTGAAAGAGATTGAGTACGATCGTTAGTGATAGAATACATAGAAGGAAAATGTGATGGTCGATGTGAGGTCATAGTTTGAATTCCTGTCACGTCGACATTCCGATAGACAACCTTTTGTAATTAAGGCTAAACTATTAACCCTGGTAGATAGTTAGATAGGCTCAAGAATATCTATCAAGTTTTATGTATCGTTTAACATATTTTTTACAAAAGAATCGACTTCAACGCTCAGAAATTACCATGTCGTCGATGTATAGAAAGTTACGCATTTTTAAAGATAACTAAAATCCTACTAGACAGGTTTGAGTCAAATTTAAATAGGACATGGGAGCACCGCACCACATTTCAAACAAAAACCATAAAACAAATACAAGGCATCAAAATCTTTAAAAAAGCAAAGACTTACGTCACTCGAAACCACTTTCTACATCGAGCAATTGTCAATATTCTTAAAGTACTGTTTCTAGTTCTACATATACAGTTGGGATATCTCCCCCGTTAATTAGCAAGTCTGCCCGAAGGTAATACAATATAAACATTCGCCCATCAACATCATCCCAAGATAAAAGCCGTCCGGTACATTTACAACTTTGAATCTACCGGTGTAATAATATAGACGTTGGCTATTCATTTTGTTTAGAAGAACTTACTAACAGTTTATAATGCCGAGAAGCTCTTAGCTAAAGAAGACTAACCCCCGGTTTCTGAGTACATTTAGCGGCAGTTTTTCTGTTCAATAGTGTTTTTTTGTATTAGTTTAAACACTATTGAATAGATAAACTACCGCTAAATGTACCTCAGAAACCGGGGGTAAGTAATATATGTATATCTTTTGTAGCACCGCAAAACGGGTGTTTGCACCGAAATTGGAATATCGAAAAATCGGTTTAGTGTTTGCGTGATATATGTAGGCAATACCGGGAAACATACAAGTTTTTATTTAAATTTACAACCTCGATTTTTTTGGAGGTATCTATCACATCTACTTTACAAGTTAGTTTTCTTTTCTCAATACCATTAAATGAAGTTAATAAAGAACAACAAAAATAATACAAAACTAACCAAATTATACACAAACAATTCTATCGACAGAAAAGACAAAATATAACGACCCAACATGTATATTTCAGTTCAAACGTAACAAAAGAAAATTGCCTACATAGACGTGTACTAAGGGACAGACTGTTGAAATAAAAATGAATTATTTTTGTAGCTCGCTGCTCTATCAGCTTTTTATCACTCGCAATTGTAGGTTAACTGCGCGGAAAATTCGTGAGTGTATTACATAAGGCTTTTCGAGCGGCGGGTCAGTATTGACTTCATAACTCTTGGTGAATCAGTTTGGACAATACTGTTAACTTTGCGCTTTTATAAAGCACGTTTTGATAGATAGGTTTGATATGCAGGCTTTACGTAGCATCTACAGAATGGAAAGCAATGACATTAACTATAAATTTTTTTGTTTAATAAATGTTAACTTGTCTACTACAAGACTATTTTACATACCGTTAAGATCTTATTAGCTGGCCATTTTCGAAACAATTTCGTTTATTGGAAATCTTGTATTCTAATACGTACATTGTTAATTTTAGACACAGAAATCAGTCGTTTAGCTAAACTGAGAGCATTTGTGTATTAACGACGAAGTCTTTAAAAATCATATTATAAAACATATTTAATTTGATTAATAATCAATAAGAAAGGAAGAGTTTATAACTAATAGGTACCTAGGTAAAGCACGAAATATACGAATAAAATTAAATACGATACCATATCTTGTGCAAACAACACACAGTTTCTCAGGTAACCTAACCCCAATCTGTCATACAAACTCATATACCATAAAGTATAAAACTAGTCTAGACAGTGTAATCACAGGGGAAAGCACTAACCATAAAGTTATTTCCTTATTACTTCACAAAGGAGTTTGTTACAAGTGATTTATTGATGTCTGACTAAGAATAATGTTCGCGTAGATAGGGATCTGTCTTAAGACTAATCTTGTTGTTTTAATATCATGTAATGCTCAGTAATATGGTCGTAGTTTTTGTTTCATTGGTTAAAATCGTAATTTTTATTACGAAGTCGAATACCTAAGACTTATCGTATTTAATAAATAAGCAAAAAAATAAAAAGATTTACTTTGACATTTAATTGCGTGTCTTATTGTGATTGTTGTAAAGTTGATCTGTAAAAAACATAATTTAAGCTCACGTGCTTCTCACTTACGTCCACCTTCCGGCATTTAAGCCCTTACAAACCTAAATTATATCCAGCTTTTAAGATATACAGCAAAAAAGTACGTAATGATCGCAATAAGTGGGAAAGACTTTTAACCCCCACGGGACGTCGACGTGACGTAAAATATCGAGTTCAAAGCCCTCTACAGTATCAAGAACAAAATCGCTATCTCCTATCAATTGTGTAGCGTGAAATAAAGCTATTTGGCAGTGAGACGGCGTAACTTGGTACTTTAGTGCTCAGCTCGCGTCCGCAACCCCCTCGAGTTTTAAACTTTACAGAACACCTTTTATACTTTTATATATAGCGCTGAGCCTCTCAGACGATGTACTGACGGGACGACGACACCGCTATCGATATTCTTTTGTCATTTACATCAAGTTTTACACTAGACGATATTGGAATACGATAGATTTAGAACGATATAACTTTGCAGACTCATGTGGTGGCGCTCTAGTATAAAAATGTATGTACACTATGTAATAGAAAATCTTTACTGATTTATGAATAAAAACATAGCAATATAGAAATCTTAAGAAGCATTATTTGTATTGCAAATACAAAAATTTCTAGCATTAGTATGCTACCAAATAGCTAACATATGAAATGTTTGCACGGAACATGAAAGTATTATAAATATAGACTTGGAAAACCTCAAGGATTTTCATTTTTCAAGAAGTTGATAAAATAGTTGTTATCTCTATTACGTTGCGTCCCCGTATCGTCTATTACAAAAAAGCCCATTGATCCGTGTTTAAAAAGTGTAACTGAACGGTTTGCGACAAATTGTAAAAGGAACTGCTAAACTTAAATTGAACAGGTAGAAACCTTTGTTGTTCGTTTAGCAAAGTTAATTGCAACGAAGCAAAAGTTATACATGGAAAATAGACTTGAGAGACGTTCACTTTGAGAACATTAAGTTACTGTTTACCTGACTACAGTATATTAAGATGTTTTCTAATGGAATAAAGGCGAAAGAAATTGCCTTGGTTTTGCAACTTATGAGGAGTATGGGTTTTTTTGAGTTAACCGTCAACTAAAATTATATGTATATGCGTTAGTGTGTTGTAAGTGTAAATTCTTGGATATTGCAATTTTGCTAGTTCTTCAGTTAATTAGTAAGATACTCTGAAGTTTACTAAATAAAATCGTTGGATAATTAAATAACATCCAAACTGGGCAAGCCACCAAAATATTGTGCCTCTTACTTTGGTAATTTAAACAATCATACGTCTCTTTCTAAAGATAAACTATTATCAATAATATTCCTTAATATAAAGATAATATATTAGCAGCATGGTCTGTTCACAAAAGGCTTGTCGTTAAAACCTAGATATTAGATATTCATCTATCCCTTAAGTAAAGCCACGTGTCGTCGAGCACGTGTGTAGGTATGATTATAATTATATCACGGATTAATGGCTGGCTATAAATACGCTTCGGATAAGAAAGGTCATGGGGTAGATGACGTCAGTGCAGACGTAGACGGCTTTAGTAAAGATAGGGCATTTCAATTCGGCCATTTTACGATACGATATTTATTTATTTTTGACAGTACATGGATTTTTCGACGAAATTTAATGTCACAGAGATGTTTCGTAACATATTTTTGTTGCAAACTGTGGCTGGCCCGAATTTGTCCGGGTAGAGTACAATTTAATGATTCCATTTACGTAGTAATTTTGATACCAAACAAACCTTGTCTGGACGCCTAAAAATATAAAAAGAATTATCAAAATTAGTTAACTTTTTCAAAAGTTATGCGTGTACATACATTTTTGTGATTCATTTTCATGTCCATGGATTAAACTGCTTTCATTATTTATTTTGATTTTACTGAAAACTTAATTAAAATAAGGTTAATATTTCGAATTCTCACGCAAATAATTTGAGTGATAAATAATTCAAATTTTATTTTCACTCTTAAAATTAAAATTAAAAGTTTCATTATAAAGGTTAGTGAGTTCAAACGTCACAACAAATAATTTAAAATTGTTCATTAAATGCAAATTTGAAACGGCTAAAAGCTTTTCGAAACACGTAAAGGCGATTTGTTAGAAAAATCTTTTTTCTTTTTACTCATTATAGGGCATTAACATTGCTGGCACCGTTTCGCACGTAACTACAGATGCAAGTAATTGTTCAGAGAATGTTCTAGAATGTATATCAAAGAGTTTATTACTAGCGTTTAAAACTGGTGTAATAACTTTGAAAGATGTAGAGCCAGTTTTAATGTTTAATACTGCAGTTGTAATTGGGAAACATATTTTAGCCCAAGTGTTCTATAACGTCATGATTCTTATTAAAAAGCTTCCCAGCCAATTCAATAGTAGAAAATACTGTAGTGCGATTCTTTACGGTCGGTACCATTGAGTAAGTGCAGATAGAGAAATTGAGGCAATTAAAATGTACTGCAAAAATAGTTCTCGATAACCATCCAGTTGTCGAAAATCGATAGTAGTAGAGAATCGTACTTCTGATATAGGATTTTTTTTTTTCTAAAACTCAAGTGACAGGTGTTTATATCTTGTAACACATGTCAAGTGCTTAAAAACACATTGTCTTTTTCTTTTTATTTGATATTTGGGCGTATAATCAACCAAATCAGGACCGAAAATAAAATAAATCGTGCCCTTAAATTCCATCGCTACAGAAATAAAACATGGAGTTATTCAAATTAATCACAAGTTTAATATCGGAACCAGTTTTGCAATGCCCTGAACTGCGGTCTTTGGTCTGTTACCAAGAGCTTTAGTGACAGCCGACAAGATTTAAATTCAATCGATCGTTTTATAATGATGTTAGTTTTAACTGTCAAATTAAATTTATTGAAGTTTGGGCACGTAGTAAACCACTCACAGTCTGTAATTTCAAACAAAGTTAGGATTTTTTTACGAATAATACTTAGTTAATGTTACTAAGCGTAAGGCAACATTTCGGAATAGATTATAACAGACTTCTAGCAAATGTAACTAAAATTGGCCGACATTTCGGTATAATTCAAAGGGAAAAAAACATTTTGATAGTTGAAGGGTTACTTCTTTTATATATCATAACCTTTAAACTCTTGCGTTGCATGTTTAATGTATATGCGGGTCTCAATGCATAATAATAATATAATTATTTTGTATATACATTAAAATGGTACACTGCACTTTAAAAATATAAATAATTTATCAACCTTAACTGTTTCACTTTACAAGTAAACATAATAAAAGTTTTAATAACATTTCTTGAGAGTACTCTTGAAACAAATGAGTTTGAAGTTTAGCTGAGTTGTTATATGTAATGTAAAATAACACTGACATTGTTCATCGTATGGTACTGGAGGAGATATATAGGAGTTTCGCCAGTTAGGTATGTCCCGAGGTACCGATGTGGAGTCGTTTCGGAAATACGAGTATATATTGTATTTATGATAAGATCTAATAATGTGTGTGATGAAAGTGATCTTATAATTAGTAATCTAGAACTGATTACCTTATGGCAATCAGTTCTAGTTCTATTACAATGAGTATCTGTCTAGACATTGGATTGAATATATCTCATTTATTTTCCGTAATTTGCCCTTTATATGTATATTAATTCATAAATTGTATCATTGGAATAGCTACTTGTGTGTAAATTTCGTGAAATAAACCACCAAAATGATAAAAAAAAATGTTCACCAAAACTTATTAGATAAACCACTTTGACAGTATAAAGCAAGGTGAAAAACTTCACAAAATACCTACATCTTTATATTTATAAGCTTAAAATCTCATTCCACTTAACGTGAACGAAATAAACAACATTTTTGATCTTCCAGCTCATATAAATAGCGGTACAAACAGTAAACTTTAGGCAACAACATTAAAATTCTCACCGCGGCTCAAATTCCACGTAATTTCAGGATTAACCCGGGAAATTGAAGCATATTTCGGAAGATATTAATTTGAATACATTTACTTGAGTAAAATAGTATAATTATAGTTCGGATTAGCCCGATTATGTATTACCTCTATTTACCTTAGTTTGTTTGACGTTGCGACTAGGTCATGTCCACCGAGGTCTTGCACTTTCTGACATGCTAGGTTCCCTCACATATTTTTTTAACTTATCATACTCAGCCTAGCTTTTCTTCCAACTAAGTTGGAATCGGCTTCCATTCTCACTTTTTTAACTTATCATACTAGAGGTAATATGACGACACTTATATGACACAAATGCGAAAATTAAGATATTTAAATAATAATACTTATAAAATTTGTTACTTAATCACGCGAAAACTACTGAGCGGATTTCGATGAAATGATAGTTTGTTACTTGGACAAACACCTTTTAATACATAAACACATTTTATCCCAAGATATCATTTCATACTAAAATGTTTATTCATAAAAGTTTTGCTATTCATAATCACAGTTTCAATATACTAATAGTAGTAAATCAATATGGTGTTAGTAGTGCGTGTGGGTCGAAAATCGAAGGTTTAATCTCCTCTCATATCAGATGATCACGGTGAGACTTACCGTCACCGTCGCTTTCAGGTCACCGGCTCTCAATGCAGATTGTGACAAGTTACGAATATGAGACGGTTATAGGTCGCGCCGCGGTATGACTGAAATATCTTTAAGTTCAAGTTATAAATTGATACTATTATTACTATTGCTACAATGGAAATCTTTGGGGGAGGCCTTTGCCCAGCAGTGGGACGATACGGGCTTATAATAATAATAAACTATTATTAAGTTCGGTATCTATATTAAATGTACACGTGGTACTCGAACAGTAGTTAAGATATAAATAAGTAAAAAAAATGCTTAAATTACTTTTGTGTCCAAAAAGTAAGATTTTTCATTTCACTGTTATATTTTCTTTGGCACTAAAATATTATGACCTAATTAATATGAATTAAACCTACTCAAAACATCTTATTAAACTACAAAAGGATTTGCTCCGTGTTAGAATAAACCAAAACCTTCAACAACCGGTATAACCTATACTTGAGTCTCATTATCTCTTTAATATTGTCAAAACCATTTAAAGAACCATTTCCCAGTTGCCTAATTCGCGTCTTCACAAAACAGCCTGTTAAAAGCCCTATACAAATAAAAAACAAAGAAATTAAACCCATTAACAGTAACGTTTATATCTAAATTACCTCAACAAAACTACATTAAGCGTTTAATTTGAAGGCAGCGTCCGGTCCATCCGAGTTAACGACTGAAATGTCCTGCTAACGGCGCGTTTCCACTATGTCATGACGACAAATAGTCGTGTAGTTCAAATGCCGTTTCTAGCTGTTCCCATTATAACGACTGTTTGTCGTCAAAAATTGTTATCGTGTAGTGACGACGACATTTTATCGTTTCACGGCAGTCGCTGTATCGTTTGCACATCATTAGCAAGCTAAAAATCTAAAGATTTTTTATCGTTTTAGAACTGTCGTGCTAGTCGTCACTGCAAAAAATTTCGTAGACGACAGTAAGTCGTGTCGTTTTATATGTGAACTCCTCCATTTAAACACATGAGCCACGACACTTAAAACTACACGATTATTTGTCGTCACGACATAGTGGGAACGCGCCGGCGCTTGCCAAACGTGTGGAATGGAGCCGCGGTGACAAACTCACTTCAATTAAGACTAATACTAATTGATAGTTGCGATATAAATATCTTTTGACCGATCGTTGAGTTTTGTTACTGGACTACGTTTGGTTGTTAAGGGACGGGTAGGAAAATATATCACTTAGTTTAATGTATCGATAGTCGTTGGCCGTTTTAGGAACTGGCAGCTGGGAAAAATACTTTTATTTTTTTTATCTAGTCATCTAAAGCGCGACTTCTTACACACGGTACTATCGTCCAAACGATTTGAAAGATAAAGTTTATGTACTTGAAAAACTTGTTTATTTTTAAAAGCTAAGCGCTAATCGATTTTAGAACTCGATACTGCTTATACAGATTCAGATTTACAAAGTTTTTACTCTTTTTAATATTGTTTTCTAAGAAACCGAGCTGATATCGTATAAAAACACCTCATTTTTGTCCACACGTTTTATCATATTTTGACGTACTTCTTCAGTTTGGTCGTCACTTCGTCAAAAATAATGACAAGGGAGTGCATGCAGCTGACAGCGTAGTACAATCAATGAGGGTAATTTTCTTTATCTATCAATATGTCTTGACACCGTATGCAGGGTCACGTGCGATCCTCCCAACACAGATAACTCTCGCGTTCCTCCGCACTCCTTATGAGGGAACACGTTTAATAGTGATTAGTTTCATGTTCTCGCTTATGTTACTTTAACACGAGATGCAGTAGAAATTCTTATTTTTATATCAGAGACTTCATTTCATATATATCAGATTATATCTTTTAGATCACTTGTATATCAGAGAAAACTACAGTCACATTATATTTGAGTGATGCTTGATCCAATATTCAAATATAACAAACAGTCAAATCAAAGTTGAAAATAAAATAAAGTAAAAAGCTTCTGAAATAATTATACATTTCGATTTTAAAAAGGAAAATGCATTTCGTATATCAAAAACCTTAAATCAGAAGCTATCTTCATAAAATCAGAGTATAAAACCATTTCTGTATCCAAGTATCGAGCGACATCGCATGAACATGAACAGTAACGTTCCCGAAGTAACATTTTACACACGACGTTTTACAGTAAATAATTTAATTAATTATAGTGTAACATGAAACTTTATGTCACGTACATAAAGCCTGTTATACATCAACCTACCATAAATGTCAATTAAAAATGTTTTATTGTTGAGTGACAATGAGAGGATGGAAATAAGCCGAGGATACAAAACCTTTTTAATGATATGTGGAAATAACCAGACGGGGAAAACCTTTTAGAGATTAATGAAAGGAATGGAGTAACAAAAGTCGATTTGATAAAAAGAGCGACAGCCTTGCGGGCATTAATACGTTTTGACGTTCCCATCCTTTGTTTTGTATTTCAACGGCTAGACGTTCGAAGTATACAATTTTCGTAGATGTATACAACCTTACTAACATTACAAAGGAAAATAAGTACGTTTTATGAAATAAAAGAAAACATTTTTAAATTACAAAGACTAGAACTTCTCTTCATTCTTTGTATAGTAGTTGGGAGTCAAAGTTCTACATATAAAAAGCAAGCCCCAAGTTTACAATTCTACTTAGAAATTTTATTTTGAACTTAAGGTGCAGCGCAGACGGCACACTTTTTGTGCGATCGAGTCTGTGTACTAATGTGGTAAAGTCTATTAAAAACTTAAACTTACCGTATTTTGTTTTTTCTTTAGACTCATACATGTCCAAACAGGAGCGGAATAAACAATACAGCACACTTCATCCCACATTTTTCTTTTTAAATGTCTTTCTATTTTCACAGACTAAAAAGTGCGTCACGGATAGTCTGTCGTCTGCGCTGCACCTAATGTTGTGCCATAAAATGTTTAGAGTCGTAATATCGATATTGGATCTGTAGCTAGAGCAATATGTATCGATATCTTGTTACAAGTTAGTGCTAGAATGTCCTGTTGGTAGCATCTGGCGCGTGATTAATGTCCATACTTCTCGGTGTGAGACAGCTTATGTTGTACACCACATATATCTAACTAATATTATTGGCTTTACAACTACATGTATTGCTTGCTTCTATGGTTTATGGCTGAAATGCAATAACAGTATTACATTGAAATGTTTGAGTGATGTTGTAATATTATATACAAAGGTGTAGCAAGAGGTTTATGAAATACCCCCATATTTTGCAATTAACGATGTTAGTCACATGTTTTAGGGGGCGAGCTTATTCCAAATACGTTACGAAACTCCGGGCTACTGTTGAGAAATTTTTGGAGATAATGTAATTTTGTAATTTAAGAAGTCCACCGTCAATAAAGACTGTCAGCTTTTCTTTGTTCAGCTGTTGAAGAAGTACAAAAAATTCGAATGACAAATATAATTGTTGGGCCGCAGAAGATAGTGCAAATAGTCGTATAAAGGCTGTGACAACTTCATTTTATATTTAGACTGTTATAGCGTACTTAACAAACAAAGGTCTGTAAGCACGGTACTTAAAAGCGTCATTACCAGTAACCGCTTCCGCTAGTGGACTATTATACCTAGGATAAGCTTAATGCATCTTACGCGCTCATTTTATTCAAAAACTACGAGTTTAACGCAACGTTTCATACGATTTTATTTAATCGGTGCCCGAATTGTTAACAGTTTAAAGAACTTGGCGAATTTCGAAATTTTCCCCATTGAAAAAATTCTATGGAACACACATCTGTTTCGTAAAGCTCGTTTTACAAGCGTGTCTGACTAACAAAATATTCCACTTTATATTAGGATGTTCATGAAATACATTTACGACATAGATACGGCGGAAGCCTTTTAATAGGCTCGATATACCTACACATAAATTCTTAACAAGATGTTTGTAATAACAACGGCCCGAGAACATGACCTTGTGAAACTCCTTCTATACCGAACCTTATTAAATGACGTCTTATCGAAAGTACCACATAAAATTGGTTCTTAGAATACGTTTGGTTTCGTAAAGACAGAATAAAATCAATAGTTTTCGAAGAAACCTAATTTATGGAACAGATGTATGTGTCGTAGTCAGACAAATGCCTTAGAGCTTTTTGGTAACCTAATTTTGTACTCAAGTCTGTGAAAACAAGTCATGACATTCTATACAGGTACCGTCCTTAAAGTAAAAAAAAAAGCTTTATTTAACGTTTTTCATATTGAGTATATCCATTAAACGGCTTTCTTGTAGTGCCGTGATGCATGAGCTAGTATTTCTTTCTATTTACAATAAATTGTTCACCCGCGTCTGTAAATTAACGTCCAACAAATCCCATTTTTAATCCATAATTCAGTCTATAGCGGAGGTAATAAATCGTTAGGACGTTAACAGCTTGTCTAATGCACCCGCAGCGCGTGATGCATCGACCGTTTACGGGACAACGACATCTAGCGTCAACTTGATGGAGTTTGCACGCAGTTTGCAGTTAATGGCTTGGGATAACTCTTGTATGAGGATAATTTATAGTAGAGCCCATGAATCGTAGGAACAATGCACTCATAACTGCTTAGGTAGTGTTTATTTATTGTCGTGTTAGGGGACTTGATAAACTATGTTCAAAGACGAAGTTGGGGTGAATTTGTATGGCCTGTTTAATGATTCATGATGTTTACAGCGCCGCATGTTTTTCATCACGTCGAGAGAAGTTTGTGTTACGCATTGAGGGTGTTGTTTAAGGAACATACGTCTTTATCAGATCTGTTGCCGTGAGTGGTGTCAGAAAAAACATCCACACGAACACCGATTTCATTATCACTTATACGAAAAAGATATTGGAATTCAAGTAGCGTTCTGTCAAGATCTGACACGAAGATATCAATGAGGACTGATTTGGCAAATTGCGTCGTCTAAGCTTAACGTAAAACCGTATCAATAGAAGTGCTCCATAATACGATCAATTCAATAACAAAGTTCCGCAGTCATCAGCAATTTGAATATTTACGGGCCATAAAGCCATTGTTTAGTGGGCTATCAAATCAATTTTTATCGTCCAACATCTGAACAAAACATACACAATAGCTCAAAGTAAGGAAAGTGGACCGCAATAAATTGTACTTATATTTCTTGGGCCCACGTTTGACAATATTATTACGAGCTTACTTATGTGGCCGTTTGAAACAACCTTACAGTTCTCGCTGGCATTCTTTAACATTGTACCGTTGCTTTTGTTAGAGATATGAAAATCCTGCTATGGTTTTCCACAATCCTTTCTTTTCTAAAGTGGGATTTGTGAAGTACATGTAGACTCTATGGATAATACATGTATGGTTGCTTAACATAAAGATATTTTTAATTGGAATATTCTAGAATACATGAAATCTTCTTAGAACAATTCTAAGGCTATTACAGGATAGCTATAGGATACTAAGACGTGTAAAGGTTAAACCTAATAAAAGAAATACTGAGTAGCACGCGCTTAATTACCGCTCTTAAGCGTTAAACACCCCAGAGCTGTCCAATCAAATTAAAGAAGCTGATTTAGCTTCAGCTTGAGCGACGGCGGTAATCTCTTCCACTACAGCGGACAACGGATTAAATATCATTTTTAAGCCAGAAATAATTTAACACGGAATAAAATCCCGAATATTCCGGGATTACATTGCAGTACGGTCGACGACGTACCGTGTCAATGGGACACGCTATGAATGTTGATAAGAGGGGGTATACCAAGTACTCGTAAAACCTCGTATAAATATTCGGCTTATAAGACCGAGCGAGTGACGTGCGAACGTATGAACTCGGTCTTATGCGAGAGAACCACAGAGCAGTTTTATTTTTAAAGTTTTCCACAAAATAAAACCTACGGTTGTTTGTTGAAGTCGATTCGAGGAAATAAATGCCGGTGTAGTTGCAACAAGTTCCTGGAACTCGGGTTAAATTCTTTGGTTGCATTCTCGGAATAAAGGAAATACTCTAGGTTACAATATTTAACGCTACAATGTTTACAGTAAAGAAATAAATTACTATCAAGTGCACAACCAACACGAGCAGTACAATATCAAAGTATAAGCTCCAATCTTCTTCCGAGCTAAGCCTGAAAGTCCAATCTCTTCAAGTCCCGGTGAAACCAAACATTTATCCTTAGTTCTCGAACAAAAACTGTCCTCGCTCCCACAGCAGTAATAAAGGTGTACACGTACTTTTTTCTAATTTCTTAGAAAACTTCCGAGAAAATGACTAAGGTGAATTGATTTACGCTGAAAGTTGGACAGTTAGTAAATGAAGAAGCGTCTCTTAGGAATGCAGGGGAGGTTCCAACTACTTCAAATTTGTTGCGATAGAGTTTGGGTACGTATTTATTTTTTGTCAAAAGTTTACAATATTTGAAATTATACGGGTAGAATAAGTTTTGTGGAGGGTAAGAAATATTGCAAATCCCTTATTCGCCCTAGGGATGGCGGGGTCGTAAACGGCGACGGTCCCTTGCATAGGGTTGATGGTGGGGCTATAGTTTCGCTATCACCCTCGTATTGGAGATTTGGGAGAAAAACTCATCAACACAAATAGGGAACGTATATCATTTACAAATCCACGTAAGATAGTGAGCTTGCAATACATAATGTTGTACACAATTCGGATTGATTTTACTTTGAGTTCAGTATATACGAAGTAGTATTTTAAATTGGAGAGCGACATATTTCAAGTCCTGAAGGTAAAGTTTTAATACACCTACATCAAGTATTTAAATGAAGTTGGATTTTGTTTAGAATTCATCTCTCAAAAACTTTTAATGATTTCTCTACTACATGAAAATATGGAGTAGATAAGTTTCTCAAATAAGATCGTTATTTTTACTTCGATGTAGCTCTGAATCTGTCGTACTAAAGAAGAGTGGATTTCGAATTTGAAAATTATAACAACACTGTTTTAAATTCGAGTTTCCTTGCCAAACTGCCAGTATCCAATCACACTTTAACCCAAGATAAAAAGCCAGTAACAATCGCATTACATCATAACAGTAACGGTTACATAACATCCAGTTGGTAACATTATTCTTAAGAAAAAAGGACTTTTTATACGAACAAAAGTCACTGGAGACAAAGGGGGAGGCCCTACCTTAATAACACAAAGTTAGGTACGAACAGCAAGAAAAAAGGACCCGCGTCTAGGCGTATATTTCACAAGAAAACTTCGGGCGGTATTCTAAAAGCAATTTAACGTATAGTCGGATTTCAGTTTTAAAGGCTGATCTTTTCGTCGGCTTGACTATTGTTTACCTTTTGATTTATACACAGATTGTTTCAGGAAAATTGGTTGAAATCTACAAAAGTTTTTCTTTACCGAAAGTATTTTTAAATTTGATATAAAGAAAGTTCTGTCTTCATTTCCTTTTTACAACATTTTTGATGTATAATTTCGTTTGTAGACACCGCAAGTCTAGTACCTAATTTGAAGTGGAACATAATTTTTGTGGCACGTAAAACTTCAAGTCTTATAAAAACTTATTAATAACGTGAAAGCTGTAAAACAAAAACATTGGCATCAGAAAATATCATGATCCCCTAATTTGCATAAAGTTTGTTTGAACCACCCGGGGACCAAACTTGAGACGACCGGGTTTATTATCACTTTTTGTTTTTGAACATCACGCATTTGGATACGAAGAAAGGTTTTTGGGTTTATAAGATATCTAAGATAGGATACAATAAGTTTTTGTGACTCGAAACATGTTTTTTATACATAAAGCTTCTGTGACACTCGCTGTATCTTCCTTATTTTGACTTGATTACCACGTCTTACCACAGCATTTCCCTTAACCAAATGAACACGTCATTGACCTCTAAAACAAATACAATTACCGGTGAAGTGAAAAGAAAAGCGTGAATTAAAATCAATACGCAAGCCATAAACGAACCTAAAATTGGCCAAACAAATGAGAAAGAACAATTCAGAACAAAACAAGTAGGTAGCAGTTCGTTGCGTTGCAGATAGAATGGGGCAATTTGGACCGATGGGGCGAACTGGGGTATTATAAGTATTAGCAGTTTTCTTGTTAAAAATTCCTGTTTACTTTGGCCCGGGTAAATGGACGTATCGGATAAGGGCCGAATTAGATTATTATTAAGGCGCGTAACATCGTCGGTACGTTGTAAGTGGATTTTGGAATCGCTCGCCGAGAAACACGTTTACGTTGTGTTTTATACATTTTTGTAAATATGTATGCGTAATAAAAATGTTGTTTGCGCCTCTAATGTTATTCTAGACTAGACGAAATATGAATTTGGGAATATAATGTTATTATAATGTTTATCCGGGTGGGGTTTTCTTTGCTCTTTGGTATAACTGATATGTAGACCTGAGAATTGAAAGATTCCAGAAAATGTTTACGTGTATGTACCAGCTAACTAGAGAATGTTTTCATACTATTATGTCTCTTATATAACACTTGTTCAGTATTGTGTTATTTCATTCTGTACCGTGAAAGGCTTCGCCCCGAAATAATTACTTAATCTCATATGTGGTCCACGTGTATAATATTCCGTCGACTATTTTCGTAAACATGATTACGCAACGCTTAAATTTTAAATGATATAGCCACACAAAACATATAAATGAATTATATTTTGATCTAATCAAATACTGCAACAACTTACTCGTGCTATGATTTTTAAGTAGTTAGTTAGTTAGATAGGACTTAGAATCCTACTTTTGTGTGTCTGTTTAATAAGGAATAAAAAGTTAAATTTCCGATTTTATCAGAGCTACTGCAAATTGTAGGCAAGCTTTAATGACAGTAAGGTGAATTACAAAAAATATTTTGCGATATAAATACAAAACATTGCTGCAAAACATGAGCTGTAATTCGTAAATGAACAGTGAAGCAGTCTAAAACCTCAAATCTCGTTGATCTCTGGCCATCGGAAACTCCCTTTGTAATCCCTCCTCCCTTCCTCACTCATTATTTATTATTTTTTATCTGACATCCGAGGCTGCCCCGGAGCGGCACGGAACGTCGCCATTTTCTACGTTTAAAATGATATTACGAAATAGAACTGTTAGCTGGCGTGTATTTTAGACATTTTATGGTAACGATGTCGAAGACGTTGGGGAATGCAATCTGCAGTTTGTTTGAAGGAGACTGTTATTAAGACAGGTTATGTACGAGTCACCTGCATTTTGAACCGTGTTTTTAAGTTACTAAGCCGAAACGCTCTTCTACTAAACATATGCTTTTATGTCATAAGGAGACGTCGATGAGTCGTAAGGATAATATTAATAAATTCAAATTCGAATTCATTTATTTGTCATCACAGGTATACATACATGATCATTATAATAAAAAATTTGGATGCATATTTCTTACTCGTTAATTGCATTTTTCCGAACATGAAGCTGTTCTTGACAGTAGTATTTTTAGGATTTTTCTATGCAACTTAACATTATCACAGGATAAGGTCCAAAATATAAACTCACACAAAGGCATCACGATTATTCCTACTCCGTCATTTACTTTATAGCAATGCATGTGAATATGTATCTGCATTGAGTTCAAACTAGTGTAGTGCCGCAGGGCCGTTCAATTTGGTCCACTGTGGCCGGTAACTGATGCTCTGTGGACCTCCATCTACTGTTTATTATGACTGCTTCAATGAACTGAAATTGGTCTACAGTGTTTGTGGGTGGTAGTGTTTATGACTATTGGCCAAGGTATATAGGGCCGTGTGACAAGATGTACATATGTATTATATATATATATATTGATGGGAAGAAAAACTGATACCTTTTATAGATTCATTACAAGTGTGTAGTGTTCGAGTCAAAGTCGATGAAGTAATCTTTTCATTGACAAAACAAACGTTGCGGGATCGAAACACACTCAATTTTAATAATATACTGACGTAAAACCTTAATATTAAGTAATTGATTTAGGATCCATTTAAAAAAGGATAAGTAAAGAAATCTCTCGTTAATATTGCCACCGAAAAAGAATCCAATATTTTCATTGACAGATTGTCAAATAAATGAATTATGAATGAACGTCTATAGAAAACGCATACATTATACCATCTCCCTTGCTTTAAAAGAAAAAGAATATGATTCGAAGCATTGATTATTGCCCAAATTATACATTCAGAGAATCACAATGTCTCAACACCCCAATACGATCGAATGTTCGAGACAAACAAAAATGAACGTAACGAGCTTTTGACACAATAAAAAGAAAATTGTACACCCGTCTGCATATGTTTTAGGGGAAAAAATCTGCTAGAAAAATTAAACTAAATATGTCGTTTAACGAACTATCAAACAATACAAAAACGTGCAATTTCCAAAAAAGCACTTGTGTTATGTCTTTTCAAAGTATTACGAAACTCAAATGCACACGAAACATCTTTATATATTTTCTCAAACGTAGTCGAACTTTTACTGAGTTTAAATATGCCTTTACGACACGGTTGCTAGTGTATCCGACTGCTATTTCATACACGTGTCTGGTATGTGATTCCGAATGACAAAAGCCCAAATAACATATGCCCGATCACTATTGGCCGAAGAATCATTAGCCTACCTCTTCGGGTATAACAAGTCTGGTTTTATGTTCCCGTTATGTTAAAACGTATATTTATAAAAAAAAATTTTGTCAAAATCATTCCCTATTATTTTAAAAAGGATCACGGAATTTGACAAACATCGTCTTTTCTATTACAAAGTAGAATCCCTTTACAGCAGTTGAGACTTCGACGTGTTTCGGAGTAAAAGGGGTGCGTTAGGGTGAAGGGGGCGGTTCCATTGACCCCCCAAATGACGTGTTGCTTACACCCCCTAATGCGTATAAGACGTGTCAGCGAATCGTATTTCCCAAATACAAAATATCCAATTTTGAATTCAAATTCTATTGATATTGGTTTTGATTTCAATATTTGAATACCATTTTCGTTTTAATTGATTATATTAAAAGTGATTTGTCAATTTGAATGTTTCCTTTTCTATTGGAAAAAGATGGCTTGTATTTCAAGACAACGTTAAAAAATCCAGACTATTAGATAGCTAATTGTAGGTACCCATTCATAGGGAATAAATATGTAAGTTTGTATCATCAATTCATCAGAAAAAAATATAAACTGATATAAAAAATTGTATTTTATAGATTTACGGCTCGGCTTTAATTTTTTGCCAAGAAATGATTACTGCCGCTATTGAGTACCAATCGACTGGCTTACCCGGTCTCCTGCTTTACAGTACAGGCATTGGGTTAACAATACCAATAATATAAGGACACTATCATTCAAGCTCAAAACGAATATCTATTACGCAACTTTCTTAATTCACTTCATTAAAATTCTCTCCACGACTTAATCATACACGGTTCTTCTCTCATTAGCATTATTGGAATAGTTTAGTATTCCACACAAAGCCTAAATTACCATCCGGTATAATATTGAAAGGCTTTGTCTACTTTCCTACTTTCTTTTGATTACTCCCGGTATAAGCTTACCCGGACACCTGGGTAACCGTTATTGCCTGGACTTAAGATGCCTGGAGCTTGGAAAAGCAGGCAATATAGAAGGTGCAACGTTAAAGCTAAATCCATGTAATAATTTTAGTGTCGTGTTTCCTTTCTTTAATAAGGTTTGCTAGATTACAGAAATATTATTTATAGTACAGTTCATAGTCAATTAAGGGTTTAGCACAAGCCAACAACATTAAGGTTTTTGACATGGCTTATCGATTTTCCCTCTTTTTCATAAACACAGTTTATAAACCTATTGTAGCTAAAAAGCTACTATAATATGTTTTCTCTTTTTCATTTCGCTAAGGAGTGAAAGAAACAAAACAATAAGCCTTTTATAACTTCATATCCATACTAATATTATAAATTCGAAAGTAACTCTGTCTGTCTGTCTGTCTGTCTGCTACTCAATCACGCCTATACTACTGAACCAATTTGCATGAAATTTGCTATGGAGATATTTTGATACCCGAGAAAGGACATAGGCTACTTTTTACCCCGGGAAAATGACGCATTTCCCGGGAAAATTCAAGTGAAGTCAAGAAGTCGCGAATAATCAATATTATAATGACATTGAAATAACAAAAATCCGTTGTCATGGCAACTGTTCTAATGGCGGATATGCCTTAGCGCGACTTCGTTATATTATGAGATATAAATAATTTTGAGAATATTTTTCGTGAAAAAAAGCATATTTTGTTGTTAAGGAATAATTACAAAGTTTTTATTAACTTAAATGCAACATTCTTTAACGAGCTGTGTTAAACAACTGTCGGACATGTCATTCCTCATGATTGTTTCTTCCAAACTACCTTCACACAAGAACTATTGAAAAACTTTGATGAAATTTGGTAGACAGGTCCTACTAATATTATAAAACCAGACACAAAACAATTATTTGTGGATCGCACAAATCTATACTAATATTATAAAGCTGAAGAGTTTGTTTGTTTGTTTGTTTGAACGCGCTAATCTCAGGATCTGCTGGTCCGATTTGAAAAATTCTTTCAGTGTTAGATAGCCCATTTATCGAGGAAGGTTATAGGCTATATAACATCACGCTACGGCTATTAGGAGCGGAGTAGCAACGAAAAATGTTACAAAAGCGGGGTAAATTATGTGACGCAAGCGAAGTTGCGCGGGTCAGCTAGTATTTTTATAAATAAGAGGGTAAGTCTTAAAAGATAACAAATGCAACCGGCTTTTAACGTCTCCTTAAAACACCAAGACGCTCAGCTCAATTATCCCTATGCTGCCACCCATCTATGGAATGTTCCAGAAAAAGATTGGTTTACCTAATGGTCGCTCTCCGAGCTGTGAGCGCAACTGGCTATAAGCGCCTGAAAACTGATATGTTATGAAAGCGATCTGAAGTCTGATGATCGGATTATGACGTCACAGTTTTCCAATTCAACAATCTCTGTTATGTGACACTATCTCTAAGTAACTTGCGTGCGTCATAGATATGTCTATCGTCATACGCATTACGTATTCGTTAAGTAAGTGTTTATATAAATATGTTTTTGAAGTACTGATGTGAGAGTACTTTAAAACTAGATATACATATGTATAATATTAATACTATTCTTTGTTTACCTTTTATACTTCACATTAAAAATAACGAAATGAGTTTTATAAAATGTCTGTGACTTTCAAATAGCTAGCTCGATAGTGTGAATTTTAAATAACCTTTGTTAAAGTCCCACTGTTCTATCACTAAATACACGAGAATGATAAACGAAAAAACATTATATTTAAGAAGAAACGTTACTTTACCAATTTATAAAAATTAAAAATGTGTACATAAAACTTTCTAGTCCCCAACCCGCACTTGACCAGCAGCGTGGTAAACTCAAGTTCTAACCCTTGCCTGACTACGGGAGGTGGCGCTTGCCCAGCAGTGAGACACCAATGGTTTAAATTTATTTTAGAAGAACTTTCTGGAAACCATTAGTTTTTAATACAAGTAAAAATAATCTAATATTACGCTCAAAAGATTTATTAAGGCTGTCAATGAACCTTCTCTTGAAGTGTTGGTCAAGGTAACGAGGGGCCGACACTTTGACGTTAAGACGGTTTCTCGGACCTAGGTCGAAAGGCTTTTAGTACGAATTGCTGTACGAAAGTGAAAAACCTTAGTGGAAATGTTTATATAAGAGTGTTTCGTTACAATGTGTTCTAGGTTTTGGGACGTCGTGATACGTCAACAATAGGTAGGTTTCAGAAAAAACAGGACAAATCAGGTAAGTAACTTAGGCTGCCTTTTCACCAAATACGTGTCAGAGTGAAGCGCTAAGTAATTTTGTGTGTTTGATAATAGCAACAACCCGCTGAAAGGAAGCCAAATAATATAAACATCAAATAAGGTACTTATGAAAGGCGTGCAGCAGCTCAATTCTCTACCACTATCGACAACCAGCCAGCTATCGATAAATGTTGCATAAAAATCTCATCAGCGCCTCTACCGGGCGTCCTGGGAATTATTTTGGCAGTAAATTTTTAATGTGAAATTTCCGATGTTCGACAGTACTTACCGACTGTAGCAAATCGCTCTACAGTTGACAAAACGTTAGTAGCACGTTATAGTTAGATCTCCATCACCTGTACACCCCTCTTGTAAATATTCTTTTTAAAAATTTAGTTCCCTGCGACAAAAAAAAATATTTGCCGCGCTTTATAAGTCAGACGATTCATTGTAAAAAAGGCTGTCGTATTTTCTAAGCAAATCTATTAGTGGAATTTCTCCTCCCTCTTTGCCTAGTTGCCTCGCACATCTCAGGTAGAAATGTATCTCTTTCGTGCCGAGTTCATTCCGTGTTTTTTTCTGTGAGACCTGCTTTTGTTGAGTAGATAGTGTAAAGGCAGTCTTATACATGAAATTAGGTCGTGAACTCTTGTTTGGACTAGACTTGTATTACATTATCTTTGTTATGTCTGTCTCTTCGCCCTGAAGCTAATTTAAAAATAACATGTTATAATATAATTCAGTTCGGATTGATCTTTTATAAATGTTCATTAAAGTTATTTTTGAAAATATTATTGTTTTTTTTTCGGTGCTCTTCATTTTAAGCATCCGTAAACAATAGTGTTATCTAATAACAATAAAAAAGCTCTTTTACGCAAAATATTATAAGAAAATTCTCTGCCTATTCAGCCCGTATAAAAATCGGAACCTAGTTCAATCAAAGCAACCTGACGCATTACGTCTAAGAACTAAAGCAACGAAATCTTACCAGTAAGAATATAAAAACACACTTTTACCATAAACGCAATTTTACCAGTAAAAATGCTATCCATACAAATATATTCTACATAGCTCATAAAGTAAAATATAAGAGCAAACCATTTGCATAAATAAATCTGTCGATAATTTGCCAATGTTTTCTTCACCCTGGGGGAGTAATAACGCCTCGAATATTTACCGATACGAAGCCGTATGTTGTAAATTGGTTGTGCTTACCTGAAACAAAAACGACATTATAATTAATCACAAGCACTGGGAAACGAAAATACGTTTATTTGGGAATGTTTTGGTGAATTTGACGAATATTGCAATACTTAAAGTACAAGCATTTAGAGTGATATTAGTAATTCATGTTATGTATAATTGCCTGGTTCCCACCCAAGCACTTGGTCAGTGTAGGTGACAAAACGTCTGAATTTTCTCGTATTTTAGAACAAGTGCTCGGCAGTGAGGATTATTGTTACATTAGTTTCTTTTATAAAAAGTTGTGAAACTCATATTCTGATAAGGTAGCAACCACACTGGTCAAAATGTGTCAAATTAATATTATTGATAGATTTTTAGACTTTAACAACAAGTTAGACATCTCTTGCTCTAAGAATTACTTTACAGGCACGGGTCCTTTTATAAACAACTGATAATGCCACTTACATCCCTTAAAAGGTACATATAAAAGCTACTTAATATAACATTACAATTTAAACTGCTTTCGGTCCATAATTACCATATTAATGACAACAGTTTCACAACCCAATCAGCACGATTGGGTGTAAATTACGAAATAATAAACTTTATGTTAGTTTATCGGAATTCCGGTGATTGCACGTGTCGTGGGTAGTTGCGGGAATTCTCGGTAAATCGGTTTGTCGGCAGCCGGTTGTTATTCGTATTGTAGTTAAAAGCAAATGTTATTGAGCGGAAAACGTTTTCTGGAATCGATAGCGGACGATTTAATAGGGTTAGGGTTATGTAACATTTTATCTTTTGTTGTCATTACAAAGTTCAGGCTGTTACTAAGGCTACCTAACAGAAAAACCTGACCAGTTAAAAGATCGGAGATTAGTCAAATCGGTAAAGAGATCACTCCCAAAGTCTTCCCCTGTTCAAAGATACTATGATATGATATTAAAATTGCAAAAGTCGCTTTCTGCACATCTGTAAGGCTTTCACTGCAAAAAATAGAAATTTTGCGGAGCGCATATTTGTTGAAAAACTACTTTACCTAATAATTATCTCCACAAATCAATAAGTAACTCAATCGATTCCAGATTCTTTGTGTACAAATCAATCAACAATCAGCATAGCAGCTTACAACTGAAGCTCCATTACCAAACTGCGTGGTCACGGGCGCTAATAGTTCGGAAGTCTACGTCTGTAGGCGCAATTCACAATCGAAACGGCTTGTAGTTTTAGCCCGCATTGTGGGAGTCAACGACCGAACTAACGATCGCTATGTAACGCGGCTTGTACACACGGCACCGAGCCTGATCGAGCGTGTTGGACCAAATTGGTTTACATGTTGGAACGGTGTCAAAAATATAAAATATTTTTGGTGACATCGTATTTGCGGTACGTAATTTGTTTAGTGCGGTCATCAATTTTGGAAATTGGTTGACCAACCGATGGCAAAGTGGACCGGCACCTAGTAAATGATGAGATGCGTTTGTAGTATTAAATGCTTTTTGGCCTCAACTATCTTTTAGGTTTCCGTACACAAAGGAATAAAACGGAACCTTATTACTGAGCCTTCGCTTACTGATTCTTTCTGTCACCGGGCATCTTATTAACCGCAGTAGATAAAATAGATAAAATTTTCACAGATGATGTATATTTGTTGCCGCTATAACAACAAATATAAAAAAAATACAGCATAGTGGGTAAGTCTCAATATGAGAATTGTTAGAAAACATTCGGAGAAGTCAAGTCTTTTTTTCATTTAAAAGTACAATTATTTACAAATGCTAAATAAATATTTTAAAAATGCATCGTATTTGCATCCTATGTAGATAGCACAAGAGAACCAAGTCTTTTTAGTAAAATTATAACAAAAACATCTGCATCGTTGAATTTAAACATACCTAGTGTTGCTTATATCTCGTGTTTTTATCGTGTAAATTCTCTGCATGCCAGCATTTGGTTGTGTCAAACGAGTTTAATCGTTGTTGGAGAGCGAACGGCCACTGCTATCTAGTATTGTTATGGCATACTACAATCGGTATTTACGATGGCTAACCGGGAGCGCTCTGTGTATTGTGTAATCGACAAAGCTCATTTCATTTAGCAGCATTCAGATATTAATTTATGAAATACATTTAATGTAATTACGTAGTAAAGTAACCATGTTATTTAAAAAGATGCATATTTTTAATGGCAAAAGAGGTAACGTGCACTTTTTTACCGATGTGTTTTTTAAAGCTGCATTGCAGACGTAAGTTCGAGTTATTTAGATCGTTACAGCCTGAATAGTAATAATAATTGCTTCTGAGATATCAATGAGAACCTTATTTCTATCGTTATAACAAAAACAATAGTATCATTCCTTTAAGTGATATTAATGAGAACAAACCCTCAGCTTTTTATTCAACTTCTTATCATAATTAAACCAATTAACGTAATAGTACATGTTAGAAGATACCTAAGACAACCAAACTTATTTATTCACAATTCTTTTTTTTTTTTTATTTTTTTTTTATCTTATGAAAGATAATACTTTAATTTTATTATCTATAATTATTAGAAAATTGTTAATCGATGTCAACAACCATTCTTCGTCGATTCTTTTTATTGTTTTTTTTTCTTTTCGTATTTAAAGTACTTATTAATTTAGCCTAATTTGAATGTTGTAAATGATATTTTAAACATATCTAAAATAAATAATAAAGGCCGTTTAGTTGTTCAAAACAAATATTCAGATATAGCCAATGTCCTCATTTTCACGAAACAAAAGCATATAACTGAACCAAATAATCTCCAATCTTTTCTTTATAATGTTCAAGCAATATGAAGTTGGGCAACTCGTCGTCGTTCGTAACAGCGGTCGTATATCACGGTGTCCAGCGTGACACAATAAAGTACCGGCGTCGCACGTACCCAACACTTTGTTGGCACAATGTGTGTATCTTTATAATAATTGCAGATTTTCGCCTATTTTCTGAAGCATCTTTGGCGGTGGTTTTATTTTACATAATAAGTTGTAGTTGGTTTGCGATTATTGTTAGTGCAATCATTGCGGAAATGTTAAGAAAACGAGAGTAAAAAAACTAACACATATAATTAATTGCGTTAGTCCCCGTTTAATATTAAATTATATTTTAATTTGTATGTCGGTTATGCTTATTCCTGCAGACACTGTTAAGGCAATATTAGGACAAAATTAATATATTTATTGATGTTAAAAGAAGATTATTATGATATTTAAATTATTTCATAATTAAATTTAAAACCAAGTTTTTAAGGGAACAAGAGTTTCATTCAAATACACAGTCACTTTTTAAAACCGTAAATCTTATGAAGTTCCCAAGAATACTTATATTTCACACATATTTTATCAATTTAAGAAACTAAAATATGGACAACAAAATATCAAACCAGTATTTACAAAAGATCAAATAGTTTCAAAATATAAATCTAGTCTTATACTTAAGATTTAACCCAGATTAGTCGTAGGTAAGTGAAGCACTCAACCGGAGTGTTCCTCAGAGGTTAGTATCTAAGTTCCAAGTAAATAAGATGTTTATCACTAGTTACGTCAGCGTTATTCACCCTTGAATGTTTAGACTATCTTAAGATTAAGATAACTGTTTAGAGGACTTACTTAAAGTCTTTTTTATGTTCGCAAAAGTCCGCGCAACACAAGAGAAATTCTTTAAACATTTTTTTTTTCAAAAGACAAGTCCCGGATTAAGATTTGCTCGTGTCTCGGGGACTTTTACAAACATACAAACCACGGACACAGAGTATAACCAGACCCGAAACAACTATTTGTGGAACGCACAAATATTTGTTCCGTGTGGGAATCGTAATAATAGTAATCATTAAGACATTTTATTTCCCGTATAATTTTTAAACTATCGCCGCTTTGATACCTACATAATACTAAATTGCTAAACTGGTATTCAATTTTTAAGTCCCATACCTTATTTGTCACCCGACGTTTCGAGCGACTTACACTGCCCCTATTGTAGACGTATTGAGACGGATTTATTTCCAGGATTTAAATATCAAAGACCTATACAAATTTTTACTTAAAACTTTATTCCTGCATTTCTGGAGTTATACAAGGCACTTGATTTTAAATCGAGTATTCATGAACTCGACAAACAATAAAAAAATCTTTTATAGTTTTAAGGCCCAAAGAAGGACCTGGTGAAAAGTGATTGAATGTTAAGCCTACTGTTATATTTTATTTATAACCGCCTTATAAAAAATATTTTGTCTTTACATATAAAAAGGTTCCATATCAAATTACAGAAATAAATATTGTCGCACGAACACGTGAATCTCAATAAGACCGAGACAAAAACGAAAATACCTATCAAGACACGGTTCTGCAAACGCCTACGGCTATTAACCGTTAGTCAAATAAAAGGAAGAAAGAGAATGAGGAAAACTACGAGTGTAATCTTACCGTGACCTGTGGGTTACGCTGTTACGTGTGGGTTGTTATGATAAATTAACTTTGTGTATACACACCACTATTATGTGTACATGTAGAGATGCAAAAAGTTGTACAGGTTAATAGATATCTGAATCCTACTATATGTAGAATTCATTATGTTCCTACTCATTCATGCAAAAAGTACCAAAGGTTAGTTATGTCCTAAAAGTAACATAAATAACAGCTTTTGCGGCGGAAAATGATTTCACGCGGACGAAGTCACGGGCAAAAGTTATGTACATTAGGTCTTTAAGAATTTAGAGGCATTTTTCAAAACATAACATTTACATTTTTACTGAGATATATGGATCAGAAAGAAATACGCTTTACTTCTCGTGGGAGTAAGTGGGAAATGTTGTATATACAGTAGGTAAAGGTCAGTATATCTTTTCCTTTTTAGGCCAATACTTCACTTTGTCCCATATCCATGAAATTTGAATTAAATCACCGTCCCAATTACTGATATCGAGATGACGTATTTGTATCAAAATTGATTTTACAAGTGACACAGTAACCCAAAGCACTGCAAACATATTTATCATCCACTCCTCACGGCACATCATCAGTAAACCCATTTCCATCAATTTGCACTTAAAACTTCAACATATTTAGCGAAGCACTCTTTTTAATTGCACTCAATATTTTAACATACTTAATAGTGAACGTTCAATCAAATCCAATTACATACAGGAGCAAAGTAAACAAACACAAAAAGCAATAGTCGTATATTGTGTGGCTTTAAAATGGGAATTTTTCAACTGCTGAAGCAATATTTCGTTCGGACATATTACGTTGCAAGCGTGTTGGCCGAGTCGAAAGGCTAAGCTATTAAAAAAGCTGGCAAGTGTGTATCGAACTGACGCGGACGGTCAAAGGTTCTGTACACATAAGACTGTAGGTATGTGTTTCTTTTACAGCGCTTTCAAGCAGCCAATATTAGTTACAACGTGGGTTTTTAAAGAAATGTACGCATTTGTAACACAAACAGAATTACAACTTGAAAGGTTTAAGGTTTCTTTTATTATAAGGAACCGCCGGCCATAACTCTCTGCTCGAATCCATCACGGAAAAGGCACTAAAGCACTCGTTTTAAGGAACTCTAAAAAGAAAAACGAATTACTTTCTACACCCTTTATTTATTACAGGATGTTGAGAATGTTGGGATGTCAATAACTCCAGTAACCTCATCCATTAAATTGTTTCATTAACTTAATGACGTGTCCATAAATTTTGTGTGAAATTAATGTGTATTTTAATCAATGGATGGATCGTTTATGTCGGGGAGCTAAGTGCACCTTAAATGTTTACATCGTTCAATGTCGTAACACTCAATCTGGATTGTTTATTAAAACCCGCGATTGAAGGTGTTCATCGCATCACTGAGATTACAACAAGCGCTGAGATTTCCTCTTGGTATGAGTTTCAGATAGTCCTTTCGAATCTAATAGTACCTACTTTGCATCCATGGTTTGTGTACGTAGAACTTGCGATCAAATAATTGTGTGATTGTATCTTGACATTTTGTATGAAAAGCTTATCAGCGAGACGAATTGTGAAATACATTTTGAATGTCAATCACTTTTTCGACTGATATTACTACTTACTGCAAAATGTTAAGCTTTTTTACAACAAGAACAGTGCCTACGAAGATCAGGTTTTCGAACAAAATATTCAATAGTTAGCCGGTTGTCCGTAGTCGATAGTGGAAGACAATCGCAATACTGTAGGTTATCAATATCAGCAATATTTCTTATATAATATTATTATAGTTGTTTATTACTACACATAAGATATTTCCCTCATATGTCCTAAGACTGACGGGGCGTGTTATTGCTTGCTCACTTTTATAGAATTTCGCCTTGATAGCTCGCACGTGTGTGTAATACGGATTCTTTAACATCGATCAAGTTACATTACATCAAAGTTTAAGTATGTGTTCTTGTATATTGATTAAGATTTTGTTTGGAGGGTTTCAGTATAAAACGAGATTGTGCATGAAAATTCTGGAATCAAACATATTTTTAGTCGTTTTTTTTTTATTTGGTTTAGGTTTTATTTGTAACATGAAGTAGTGAAATTAAAAAACGGTTGGAAGAATATTTTATGTTCTTTATTTTAAATGCATGCCTTAATAGACTTCATTTATTCACTATTGTAGCTTTCTGCAAAATCCGGTTTAATAAGCTTAACTACCAAATGCAACAATTAAAGTAGATTTTATGAAAACATCCATTACACACACAACATTTTATTACGTAACTCAGGATAATTCTATTTTAAAATCTTTACCTGTCCATATTATAAACATACAAACCTACTTAATAAAATTAGAGTTTCGGAACGTTTTCCATTACTTCATTTCTGAAAAAATGACAGTCATATTTCAAAATACTCAAAATAGAACGAAATCTGTGTTCGTAACAGCTGAGTTTAAAGGTATAAAGGCCAGTGGCGCGGTCGCTATGCGGCAGGGGTGCTCAACCCAAGGCCACTCGCTAAGAATACGCTCCACTTTCCCGCTGATTGCATACGTGGCCGCGTGGGAGCTCTAACTTGTCGGCAGAGCTTTGCCGCAATATAGTTTTGATACTTTAAATGTCAAGTTTTATGAAAACTTCACATTTTCTCGTTGCGTTTAACTGCAGTTCTTACTTACTTTGTTTATTACGGAAACTTTGTCAAACGAGTTCATGCAGTAAAGACAATTTCATAATTTCTTATCTGCAAAATTGCTACATTGAATTAAAAAGTAATCGAAGTGGCAATTCGAAGTGGTAAAGTACGCAATACTAATACTAAGTTTTTTAGACGTACATAAATTACATATGCAACGATCAACAAAAAAATGTTGACAACCCCTCCCCCTACCATTCCAAAATAAGACAGGTATTGATACACTTTACCTAAAATACACAAATATAACTAAAACATCGAATATACGTACCGTTTGTTCAAATTCCTAAACTAGAACGATTCTACATACAATACATCAATAAGCATTACATAAGGAACACAATATGACACGCTAATTGATTATATTATGTTCCACAGATAGACACGATTAACTCGGAAGCGGCTTGTCCAATTAACCGATACTAAACTGTATGAACGAGAATTTAACTAATTAGTATCTCATTCTATTTGATTGCATAATAATATGATTTTTGTAGCATTGAAATATTGATTTGATGACGACTGTTTGAGCCCAAAATCACGAAATCGATTCTCAGACGGCATCACAGGGTTTTCTGTTCAAAAGATTAGTGGGACTGAAAATGGGTATATTCTATGTAAATTATGGTTATGGCTTGTTTTCTATTAGGTTCGTATGAAATATGTTGAAATAATACATTCACTAATTCATCTTTAGGTTAATCGAAACCTGTAAAATACTGGAGGTAAAAAAAATAGGACTCATTTATATCTCAGTTGAAGCCTAGGAATACGTATCGATTACAGCACTTAAAAAATTATACAAAAAGTAATACATCAACCATACAATTTAACAAAATTTGATTTTGCCTTTTCGATATAGGCATCGTATTTCCACTTTCAAAAGGGGCATACAATCGCTTAGAATGATGTTTTCATAGATAAATGTTTGGTAGTGAATGTTTTCCGGCAGTACATCTGTCGTTGAGTGGCCGGACACCCTCGTAATGTTCCCAATGTTCCCAGCGCCGCGGGACATAAGCCGCCGATATCCGAGCCGCCCCGGGGCTTTGTAAACAGACGTTTAAATATATCCCTCAAGATGAAGAAATATGAATATTGCTTGTTTTATCGACACTTCCTATTATATCTTATTCCTTTATTTTATTTTACAGACGTCGGATTATTGTACCTACTCAATTTAGATGATACAAATGTAAAATAAATAGGTACAAATGTAATATATTCAGAAATAATACAGAGCTTTGACTAGTCAAAGTAAACCATTTTCTAACAAGACTACATTATCTGTCTTTTTAAAATGAAATTATATACGAATTTATACAAACTTCTAACACACGAACTATAATAAACATCACATAATTTCAAAGAAGAATTCTACAAAAATCAGTCAAAGCAACATTTTGTCGATATTCAACCAAAATATTTTTGTCAAATGCGACATTTGCACACAACATAACACAAGGCAGGCACCGCTGTAATTGATTTATTATATTCCCCCTTTGTGTGGCAACAGGCAACACGTACAAAATTAAGTCTGTTACATTGTAAATGTTTTACTAGAAGCGGCAACCTTGATTGTCATAATTACGACGCTATTTCGGTGACATTATACGTACTTCGAAATATCGACTAAAACATACTGGGCTGTATTGCGTGTAAAGTAACAACGGATTGCCTGTTTTAGTAGAAAAAAGTATAATAGTATGAATGCCGTTAGCGGTAGTTTTATGACGCATAACTTTTTTGAAGCTAAAATCATTTGAACTAAGCTAAGGCCTTTAATTTTGAAGCAAGCGAAAGAATCTATGTTTTCCTATTTAAGAAATACAGTGTAACTTAAAAATTTGTTCGTAAACTACGTAATAGATGACTTTGTTAGTAATACTATACTTGTATTAAATAAGCCACGACGACGTAACTTAAGCGAGGTTCAAATTAAAGCGTCGCGGCGCTAATAGTAGCTCAAACTACTTAAACGATAGGTATTCTTTACATAAAGACTTAAAGCCTCTGGACTGTGGGCGGAAGTTAATAAACTTTACGCAGGATTAAATCATAAGAATACATGTTAAATCGGCACTAAAAATACCTACTTATTTCATAATATTCACGTCAGTTTACTTTCTGACTAAAAGTTAATAGCATCGTCCATATATATTGCGTAAAAACGCATCACCTTCCTTTGCGTCGCGCAGTTGAGTAAAGTGAGAAAATAATACATATTTAGAAAAGTTGCTATGCTTAGTATTGTAAAATGCATTAAAATACCTACAAGCAAGACGAGCTTCACGGCCATATTTTAGGTGTCTTATCTAGTTGAGTTATATCACGTTCTATGCGATAAGGGACGTTCCACCCCACGTATTCGCGATCTCGACAGATTACTAGCCCGGAGGGTGGATTATTTCAACTAATTATCGAATTGTCTACGGCACGCATGATTCATCCCCTATTTTATTACTTATTCGTTCCGATTGGGGGCGAGTTTCGTGGAAGATGACTCATCTCTTTAGTTCTCGACAGTCGCGATGTGGAATTGATCCGGGTTGCTGCCAATATCTAACGTAGTAGTAATAGGATTTAGATGTACGTGTGTAATGGAAGGCCTTGCGGAGAAACAGTATTTTTTGTAGATACTTTTTTCTAAACATATTTTGGAATAAAAATCAAATATACGGTACGGTACGGTAAAATATACGGTACCAAACGGGTAGCTATTTCGTTGCTATGTACCTTTATGCATCTTATTAATAAAAAACACGGCTTTTACATAGTTTATTTTTACATCAACAGCACTTTAGATTCCAGACTAACTTCACAACGTTGTACTAGCACAAAAGACGAATAATTATATTATTTTAATACATCTACATCGTACCTACCTTAAATAACAAATATTACACAACTGTAAATCATAAAAATCTCCCCACTTAATAAACCAAAAACCAAAATTTCCCATTTAACCCTCAAACGCTTATTACCAAATAACACCGGTGAAAAACGTCAACGTAACAGTTGCTAGTTGTTGAAAAATAACTATAAATAGCGGTTACAAAAAGTTCTCAACATTTCGTCGCGGCCGTCAACACACTGCAGTGCCTTATGGCTTTCATTTCTCTTTTAAGAATACCCGCGTATTATGTTTTAAGTTTTAAAATGGATTTTATTATAACGAAAGTTGTCTCATTCGTTTTGTAATTTTGCGATTGAATAACGTTTGGAATACGTTATTGGTATTAAATTTAAAACGATTAAATAAAATTAAACGTAGGTTTCTTTACAATTTGGTTAAGATAAAACTATTTGCCCATTTCGTTGTGGAAGGAACAGGACTCGACACAGACACGGAGGAAGTACTCGACACACTTTCATGATTTTTGCGGCAGTACACTCTAAAGTATAATATAAAGAACATTACTTAAAGAACATTGTACATCCACAACCTACACTCGGCATAGAAACACAGAACACAAAAGGTAGAAAAGGAAAAGACCTCTTCAGGCTCAGACGTAATTCTCAATGAATATATGTACGTCCAAGTATCGCCGTGAACTTGAGACCCTACTTAGTTACAGAACATTTAAATTCTCTTGAATATGTAATCTTCACTAATCCTAAACATTGTACGCAGTATACGTAACCATTTTTATGAATATTTAAAATTATTTTACGTAATTCCATTCTTATATAACGGTTTATACATAAAGGTAACAAAGAAAAAATGTTTAAGACTCCTAAGTAGCCTCATTGAGCACGTATCGATTTTATTACTCATGAATACGAACTCCAATTAAACTAAATACGTCCACAACAAAAGGTAACTTTGTCACACTTTAAAACAAGGAAAATGAACGTTAAACGTTTGTATAAAATGCTAATAAAAGTGTGTCAGCAGTAAAACACGAGTAAACAAAATATCAACCACTTGTATCTATTAACGTATCAACTTACATCACAAATGACACGGCGACAAGAGAAATCCCCAGCTTATCTGACAACACACAGATAACAAAATCCAGTCACCACAATAAGTAAATCATTGCACTATGTCAATATAATAAACACTGTTATTTATCACGGCGTTAATCACACGTTATTCGGTTATCGATAACGCAACGAAACGTCACTGCAGGTGCGGGGTTAGCTACGCGCTACGCTAGTGCTACGGTCTACGCGCGTAGAGGTGCTACGGCCAGCGATGACGACGCCTGCCGACGAACTGCGTCGGGTGGCGCGCCGATGTCTCGCGCATGCGCGTCACCCCTGCGTAGGGGATGGATTCGCATAGTCGTATCATTCTCGATAGGTAAGTTATAATATTCGAAGGAAAATAGTGTAGGGAAAAAATGTAACGACATAAAGTGTATTGGAATGAGATTGGTGCAGGTTGATCGCCGAACACGTTTGCGTCGGGGCAAATTTAATTTTATTAATCAAACGCAAACAGTTACTCGGAATAGAATACGTTTACCGCTTCCAATATTGGGAACGAATTTAATATTGTATACATGACCGCAGTAATTAAAAACAAAACCATTTTAGAAATTGGTTTAAATTTTAATATAAATTGTATGGGTAACGAGGAAAGGGAGCACACAGCTTAGACTTGGAGTAATTACACTGTAGACGCTACAAATCAGGCTGGTTGTCAGAACGACAGTGTTTATAGTGAAAACATAGTAATATCGCGGGCAAACAGAGCCAAGACCCTGTTAGTCATCGCCCCTCACTATGAACGCGAACATATTTACCTTACGTTATTACATTTAGGGCTCTTTCTGCGTTTGCGATTCCGGTACAATCGTTTTATTATGATGCAGTATTAAACGTATGAATTATGTTGAGCATAATAAACGAGGAATTAGTTATTTATAGATAACCTTTGTATGTGACTGAGAACTAATTTATATTCCATATAAAAATAAAGAAATACAAAATTGTATATTAGAATACTAGATTATTTTATAATGAGTTTAATATCGTTAATTAGTAACCTATATGTCGAAATAAAAGCTTATATTTAGCTATGCAGCCTCTACCTGCAAAACCATCTAATATACTTAATTTCTGCTACTTTCCGTAACTGCAAGCAAGCTTCATTTTACACCACGTAATTCTACCTGAAAGTCGCACCATAATGCACACTTGCACGGTGTCGTGTAAGCTAGATATATTTCCGCGTACGGAATTTCGGACGACAATTTAACCGTATTTGGTCGCGGTAACAATGTGTCGCGGAATGCAACACGGGGCGAAACTAGATGGATGCTTGGCTATAAAACTTAAAAAGTGTACAAATGCAAAAAGAAAAAGTAGCTACCACATGCGGTTCCGCTTGCGCGTAATTTGGATATAGATTTTGAAAAATTGAGTTCCCTATTATTTGTTTCTATGGTAAATTTGCATTAAATTGTATGTGTTTATTTTTCTGTTACATATTTACAGCCTATTATCACTTTATGTAATTCCGTATGTGTAACTTCCTTTATCCAAATTCTCATGAAAAATTATTTTAGTTGTTTAGAATACATAACTGAGAAACATTACAAATTGGTTCGGATTTCGTATAGTTACGAACAAAAACCGTACCTCTGTCACATTTCCAAACTAATTTCTATACCTCTAAATAAACACAAAATAAAAGTTTGTTCTCGCAGTTACCATGCATCCAAAAAATCACGCGGTGCAGCTATTTTAATGCTTTTAAGTAAAACCAATGCCAAAAACTGTTAGAGCTTTGTATACACATCGGTGCTCAGAACTATACAAGCAATTTAGGTGAAAAAATGAACAATTTCGTACAACAGTAACGCCTGCGGCTGTCATTGATACAGTCGGATCTAGTTCTGGTAAAACGTTTCGACCGTTCAAAATATTTTATGGATGTACGTTTTATTTTAGAATATCACGTACCAAAGCGATAGCGAGAGGTGTAACTGAAGTTTATATTTTGACAGCTGTATATTTTATCCATATATACAAAACTAATATTATAAATGCTTAAGACTGTGTATGTCTGTGAAGCTAATCGCTAAAAGCTAGATCGCTGAACTAATTTTAATTAGTTAAGTATGAAGATCTCAATCCAAATCATAATAGTATACCACGTTTTTGTTTTAAATATAACCCATAAGCAGTTGAAATGGAGACGAAACTATGATCATGTATTGTGTGGAGCAGGGAAAGTCAACCAATAAGAAGAAAAATCGCATTAACAATATGTTCGATTCAAACTGCTAATCAGTTTTTATGTATGTACAAACAAATTACGTCCCTCACTCCAGTAAACAGTACCTAAATAAAATCTAGGTTATATTTCCTAGAAGGTACGTGAACTAGGTTTCATGTTAGGAGGTCAACGACTTCGCTAGCGGAGAAAACCGTCGCACACACGTAATATAAGTTTCTTAACATAAAATCTTAATGGGAACTAAAACTCAGGAAACAGCATTTTAAATCAACAATAATCTATTGAAATTATAACTTTAAAGCATATTACGCCTTTATTATATGATACGATAAGGGTTTTATTGCGAATGCGCATTTTAAATGCGCCGAAACGTCAGGCTTTCCGAGGTAAAATGCGTGTTCGCGTTAATTCTTATTATATTCATATACATATATGCAATAATCTATTAAAGTATTAATTTGTAGGGCAAAGTATAATTATGTTCTCTCGGTGAAAAATAGTATTGTGCACTCTGCAATCCTACTCCAATCAGTAACTGTGTTTCAACGAAAAATCTCTTCAATTCGTGTGTCTTTTTAACGTACAAGGAAGAAAAACAAACACACATCCATGTTACATGATATCTACATGGTTAGTCTATTTTTATCTTAATGACATAAGGACTTTCCCTATTAAAGATGTTTTCGTAATTTGATTGGTTAGCTAATTAGTACGTAATGATCTCAAAAATACGATATCAATTAACCAATACGTTGTTATGAGAGTCTAAATAAACATTTATGTAGGAAATATATTCTTGAACCAAATTAGATTGCGTGTTAAGTTGCCGAGTTTTCCTGAGGTGATTAGGGAACCAAGTCGTGAGGTGGGTGTACATTGGAGCTCCTTTTTGTAATGCTTTAATGAATAGTCTAAGGTTTGTTTGATAAAGTTTAACATGTGCGTATATTACTTTGAATTTGAAGGTATACTATATGTTTCTTATAAGATAAAGACACTATAAGTAGGTAGTCTTTTTCAGTAATTTAAAATATCAATCTAGTAGGTACTATGATAATCTGAAATTGTCAAATCGAATCTTCTAATTCGTTTTGATTGTAACAAAATATGTATTAATGTTACATGTCTTTCTAGTTTCCAAAAATAAAAGTTACTAGGCGCTCTAATATGAAACAGCCTTAATACATTTTAACCTAAATTCGTCCACTTTTTATAAGTTGGTCGAACGAGCATAATTTGTATCGAGAGCCGAACAGAAATCGACTCTAAAGAGTGGATTTATTCGCCGGTTTATTCCCAAGCCAGTTCTTTATCTCCTTGACATTTCTAGGCCGTATCGCAGCTTTTAATTCTCAAATGTCCTTTGTGAATTTTTGCTGTTCTTCCATAATAATGAACTGCAGTAGGTCGCGGCAGCCTTTTGAAATGTTTCATTTGGAAAAATGCGCTCTCTCGTTACTGCACTAACTGTTAATGAATATAGCACTTTATTAAATGATATTTTAATGTTTTCTGCTTTTGAATTGCGGATTTAATTGTCACGTTTATTAATTTGAGGCTGTGACGTGAATAAGTGAGTTTGTTTTGTTTTTAATTGAAAAAACTATATGAGCAGTGCCGCGATTCTCTACCACTATCGAGAACCGGCTAGCTATCGAATTATTTTGTATGAAAATCTGATCAACGCCTCTAGCAGGGACCGTAGGAATTATTTTTGCAGTAAATAATAAATGTCAAACTCTTTTCAAGAGTGAATTATTAAAAGCGTAGGTCACATATGAAAATCGTAGAATTTGTTGTCTCTTGACTACTACTCTACTGCCTCTTAGGTAAAAAATCGAGAAGAAACTTTCGAGATCACCGAATTTTCTATTAAGCATCACGATTTTCTATAAAAAAATATGGACGTATGACTTTTATTCACCGCCAAATGCACACAGTTCCTAATACCGGTATATTTTCGCGTTCGTCAAAGCGTGAACAAAGCGTATTTTTCGTATTGTTTCTAGCGGTTGCACGACGGTCGCGCTTCACGTTCAATCGGGAACGTCACATCCACCTTTTTGTTTGCATAACATTCGGACAGGATACCGTCAAAGCCAGGATACGACCCCTATTTTATACTGGTTTTACAAGCCAGCCAAAGGAAGGCAGAGTTGGTTTTGATATGTGGGAAAAGTTGTTTTTTTTTTTTCTTTTATGTTTGAACGTGTATTGAAGGTGTCCGGGTTTTCAATGTTTTTGTAATGTCAATTGATTTTGCTTTGATGTGAATTTGACTTTTAATGACTTTCAACTCTTACACTATATACATATATGTGTACTCATTCACTATTACATATAGGTAACTTAAGAATATTTCGTCTCGGTACAACTTAGTATTTTAAAGTAACAGTCATTACTATACTACCTTGCCCTTTTGACTACCCGTCACGATCACCAGCTGACACAATTTCCAAACATTCAATAGATAATACGTTATCGCCGGATTTGTATAATATGTTTTACAATACAAGACAGTAAAGTTTATATCTTTATACAGTTACCATACATAAGTATAGACAAGGATGAGTTATGACCGGTCGCCGTCTGTCGGTACCATGAATACCACGTTTTATTTTCGTCACATTTTATATTTTACCGTTGTTTTACTATTATATCAAGGCTTTACGCTTTATAGCTTAACTCGTGAACGCTTTTTAGTGGGCTTCCTTACATTTTACAAAAGATGTTGTGAAGTTTCGTACAAGTTTCGCGTTGTAACTCACGGACTAGGTTAGGGTCGCTAATGGACAGTGAAATATGAACCTCCTTGTTTATTAATGATGTTTTCATTTAAATAACTTGCTAGAATAATTAGTGTCTGGGTATCACGTATTTTTTTACAACGTAAAAGGTATCGTATGTGTTAGTTCAGGTTATGTATAAATTATAATAAATAGAAGAAGTCAGTCAAATAAATTTCTTAGGGATCACACTAGATCAACACCTAAATTGGAAAGATCATCTCCATAAAATAAATAAAAAAATCTCAAGCTACTGCTACGTAATATCCATATTAATCGAAACTACATCTATTTCTATAGCTATGTCTGCTTATTTCGGTTATGTTTATCCGCTACTGACATACGGTGTAATATACTGGGCAAATTCCACCAGCATACAGTCGACATTTGTTTTGCAAAAAAAATGTTTAAGAATTATATATAATATTCAACCCACTGAGTCCCTTAGAACTGTATTTAAAGATAAGGGTTTACTTACACTTACAGGAATATATATAATAGAATTATGTCTATTTGTAAAAGGTAATACTGAAATATTTAATTTTAAGTCTAACACGAGAACAAACATATGAAATAAATATAAATACAATATAAATTTGCCTATCATAAATAATGTTATATACCATAAGAGTACTTATATCACAGCTATTCGCGTCTTTAATCACCTTCCTGTGAGCATCAAAAGCTTAAACGGAAAGATGTTCAAAAATACTCTGAAGAGATGGCTAGTGTCAAATGTATTTTATACCCTTCGTGAGGTTTTCGAAACTGAAACAGTTTAAATAGTGTGTAACTTATTATAGTAATACAAAATATTATATTATATAAGATATAATAATAAGTAAATGTACCGGGTACCCCTAAAAATTTGCAACACCCGAAATGGGTAACTGTTGAAACTATTATTATAATAATGTAACAACTATTGTACACAGTTTTTATGATGCAATAAATATATGTCTATGTCTATGTCTATAGCTATCGTTGTTCTAAACTTCTTAAAAATTTATTCAGTGGTTTCCGACAAACATCCAAACTTTCCTATCTACAATATTAGATAGATAAATACCATTAGAATAACAACATAGATTACAAATCACACACATTAAATAATGTGCTATTAATAAGATTTATTCCAACAAAAAACTGAGATCATCAAAGCAAAAAATCAAATAGAATACACCAAAATAAAATCACAAAAATAAATCTAAACGAAGGTTAATCGTAACATAATCGTTGATAACTAAGAGGATTTTATGCCTCTTAATATTTCATCGAATTTCAACATCGCAAGTTTGCCTTTGAGATTGACGTTTGAACGAACACTTAATTTAAAAGTGATTCTTTCGTCTCTTAGCAATTTTCCGATAGGAAACAATATCCTCTTTTAATGGATGGCTTATTAAGTCTCATCTTACGCGAATGTTACATTACTTTGTTGACTAAATTGTAAGGTTGTGTAGTTAACGTTTTATTAAACTTTTGTATAAATAATTTGGCCACGAATGAAGATGTTCCTTCGTTACAAATATTTCTCTGTCTTTTATCATCTGCAATAGATTGACATTGGTCAACGATGATGATGTATAATAACTAAGTATGTTACTCGTGATCACGAAGTCAGGGTTTCTGATTATGACAATACAAGGAACTATATTACGAAATACATTTCGAGAAGCAGCCTAGAATTTCCTACGGAATAAGAAAAATATGAGTGTCCAGTACCCAGCAAATGGTTTTCCTTATGCTGCTTGAAAATGCAGATTCACCTTTTGGGATAAGAAGTAAACCTATTCAATGCGATTATAAAAGAAGGATGTAGGTGTTCCATCGCTGCAAGGTATTCGAAGATAGTATGCTAGATCCCACAAAAACTTATCGATTTCTCACCAACGCCAGTAAAATAAAGTATCGAGAGTCGAATAATCGAGTGTATCGCCAGTATCGATACTATCATTCACGTCACGAATACCGTTCTTGGAAGTTGGGAACTGAATTCCTTTTCACGTACTATAACGGTTTTTCAACTTTATTAACGTTTGTGTCGCGCGAATTGAAACGATTTTTGTTAAATGGTAATTAAATTTTGCGGAGTCAACATTTGCTAAAAATAATGGTTTGGAGTCTATTTTATTAAATGTGTTATTTGTTTTATCAGAAGCACAAATATTTTGTGATTTCCAAACGAATTTTAATTTTAATCCCTGCTTTAAACGTGAAAAATCAACACGAGTATAATATAATTTGTGTTATCAAAATGATTCTGTAATTTTGTTTCAACTAAAGCCTCATTTCCCGCATATTATTTTGGAAATGTCATCATTTTCGACCCTCACCACAAAATGACAAGAAATAAATTTCATGGCTGGCATTCGCTTGATTATTTGTCGAATTTACGGACGGTTTCGGCGAAATTCAGGACCCGGACAAGCCAGGAATTAAATAGTAACGCACCAATGAGTTTTGTTTTTATATAGCTGGCTTCCTAATTGGAATATTTTGAGAATAATATCGCGTTTGTTGCCCAGCGTTGTTATTGGGCACATCAGAATGAATCTTTTATTTTTTTACACTTATTGTGTAGCACATAAAATATATGGAAAGTTCAAAGTGAGTGTGGATATTTGTATTAATTAGGACGTATCGGATTAGACGGATCTGCACTCTAATTATGGCTCACAACGGTTAGTAGTTTAGTCATGCATTATTATAATATAAAAATGCAATTTATTTACATTCCGTGGTGTATTATACTTAATAATCCGATTTAATTTTACAAGCGATCCGTTAGGGTTGTTCGGAACTTAATATTTCTTTTATGTATAATACACCTATGAGTATACTTCTTTCAGTACAATTTTCACCACACCATTCGCGACCTCTAAGAAAATAAAGCGCCGAAACTTTAGGTACAACTCCGTTATCGGAGAAAACATTACAAAATATCAGTACTGCGGTTTTAACTAAGACGCATACATATAGACAAATAAATAGTCAGGGGACGAAACCTCTTGTTTCTAATACGTACGCAGTGACAATCAATCAACGAGCGAAAGGCAAAAGTTATTCATACAATAAATCAAGACAAGTTCCACTACAATCAACGTAAGTGATTTGCAATAAACAACTCCAATTTGTAGAGGTAGTTCAAAGTAGCCAAGTTTTGATTAAAGTTTCGATATCGGTGACTTCAAATACTTTGCGCTACAGTACAGTGCAAGTAACTTTACTTCGGAATTCACTGACTTCAAATATTTCTATAATAATACAACAGTTTCAAAGTAAGACATCAAGATTGTTTGCAGGATGTTGCTCTATTATTCCCGCTTTACCAAAATATTCGTGGTGTTTTGATAAGTCAACAGAGTAACATTAGATAGCATTGAAAGTTTGACATTTTCGCCTAAAGACCAAATAAACAGGCGGAAATAAAACGGATACTTTAGGAGGCTAGATAGATCATCCAAAAACATAGTCGGAGAACGAAAGTTAATAATGAAACTCAATGCCTATCCGTAGTACAAACACCTAACTAACTATAAAGCATTTTAGCGAACAAATATCAAGATGAAATAAACTCGCAGGCACTTTCACAGGTATCTGACTACTCGAACACTGAAAATCCAATTAACTAACAATAAAATTGCACAAGTTTGTTCTAAAACAAGTAAAAAGTAAGAAAATAAAACGCACGGGTGAATCTACGTGTATTTCCATTCTACTCGTTATCGAATCTTTAAAGGAAGGTATAAAAGTTGGATTCCGTGCGAGTATCGGGTGAGTAAGTGAAGCGCTAAAAACTATCGGATTTAGAGGGAGGCGGGCGTTGGACGATGAAATTACACAGACTGCCAACTAGAGAATTTTATTATACGCTAAAATATGCGAATAGAGAAGAGATCTAGTTGTAAGAGCAATGTTGCATTGGAAGTTTTTTTTTATCAGATTATAACTTTCGCTGGAGGGTTTGTATAAAGGTTCTATAAATTCTGTTCCGTCGATTTGCTATACATGATCCTGTGTAATAGAGACTTTATTATTTAATCGATGTTTAACCTTACAGTTACTAAGCGTGTAAACAGAAGCACGTTTCTCTATACTCGGTATTAACGAGTATCGTGAATGTCATGTATAATGTACTGCAAAAATAGTTCCTACGGCTATTGCTAGCGGCGCTGATCAGATTTTCACACCAAATTTCTTGATAGCTAGCCGGTTATCGAAAGTCGACAGTGGTAGTTAATCGGACAACTGTACATTAACTTCATCTGACAAACTCTTTTTTACGCCCTTTTTTACTCAAAAACGCATTAGTTATTTCATACTGCTCATAAGAAATAAAACTAGAATGTTATAAGGAACGCAGATCTAGCGTTTTTACTGCTCCAAATGTATTTAGAACGCAACACACAAAGTAATAATCTCGTAGTGTCTGCAGTAGTCAAGCGGCACGACATTCGGAATTCGTTCATTTGGGGAGACACTTCCACGCAACTACTGCAACCCTGGTATGTAATGCACAATTTCTTTTATATTCTCTGCTTTTATATACGCTTGACTTTCTTGAACATATCTAAAGAATACATATCTAAAGAATATTCTTTAGATATGTTCAAGAAAGCGAAAAGTCATGATTTTATTAATTGATTAATATTAATCAATGAATTAAATCATGACTTTTCGGTTTAGCTTAAGTACATTTTCCTCATTTTTTTTCAATTTGTATTAAGTTTGTTACTGGTAGCAAAATTTGTAAATCATTAGTGACATAAAACTCATTTGAATCACACAAGACGTCTTTTGAAATCCCTAACACAACAACAAGCACCAATATTTTGGAAAAAAAAACGCTAATTCGTAGGTTATTTACTAGACATGTGATTAATTATATCCTAATAAAAAAGCCTTTTCAACTAACTTTGGCTACTAATGATAACTGATTACCTAAATAAATACCTAGTAGTTTTACGTGACCTAACCTCAGCAGTTGCATACATATGAACAATTTGTTATTCATAACACAAGTATGAATTGCGACGATACCGGCGAAACTTGGAGAAGTCGAGTCTGTTTGCCGAAGATATAAACTAGTTCGTGCTCCTATTGAGTTTTAATTTATTGTTGTTTAACATAATGTGAATGTGATTGCTCTTGTTTGTCTTGTTTTGTATAACATTATTTTACCGTTATACGGTGACACATACTTGTTCGTCCTTAGAATTCTTCAAAGGACTTAGAATACACTTCAATTATTTATTTTCATACATATGTATATATATATATATGTATAATATAGAGCCTTTTTCCCAAAGAGGTAGGCAGAGACCAAAGAACGCCACTTGGTATGATCATTATTTATTTTCATAAATTGTGATCTTAACGAATAGCATAGGTAGTGATACATTAAAAAAGAAAATCGCTCGTTCAATATGCATTTGGTATTATAGTTTCATTGTACTTATATTTAACTTATTGTTTTTGCAATCGATATCTTTTACCATTTTTCGCGGGCGTCCTACTGCTGAACAAAGAAAGCTTCTCTCGTAGATATTCAAAATCCTTACTGGCGATTCAAGATAGGTATTCTAGGATAACTTCAACAAAAACACTTTCGAAATCCGGAAAAAATATTCAAATAACGGCTGTTTACTTTCAAACGTTCTTCCATAGTCCTGCATACTTATCAGTTGAGAATCTAAACAACTAAACAAGGAATCGATGTAGCAGGCGCCGGGCGGGCGTCGACCGCGGCCCGCTGCGATGCCGATAATATCACCACTGAACCACTTCATTTGCATACAGAAATGTGCAATACAAGCCAGTGAGGCTTCGGTTATTTCACGATAGATGCTTAGAAACTTCTGCAACTGGTGATATTCGTGTGGTGATTATCTGAAGTGAAAAAAATTTGAAGTTTCAAAGTTTTTACATAATGAAAATCATTGTAATTGAGAGTTTTTTAACCTAATGAAAATCTAATATCTATGTGTCTATCTATATAATCTATCTATATGATATGAGCTAATATATTAGCTCATATCATTATACGACTTATTTGCAGTGGCCGAAACGTCAAGCAAAATAATGACAGATCGCTTAGATTTTTATGTTATATTTAGTAACAAGACGCGAAATTTTAGAGCTTAACGTTTTTGCAATTGAAAAGAATAATATATTATGCAGCAGCCAAACTTAAAGTAAGACATTGATATATTTCGATAAAAAGATTCAAATCGAGACTTCATCTAGAAAAAAAACATATATTTAAATCTGCTTCTACGCTGCTTTGTTGCGAGTCTTAGCTAAATCTCTTCGTCTAAAGAAAGCCTTTGAGTTATGTTCCTCAATAGCTAAGCCCTTTAGAACGCAACTTAGTAAATGACAAGCATCGCACAAAGATCGTGATGTTACTGCAGCTCCCAGCTCATTACCATACAGAAATAGCGATATCTTTCTAACGATTCCTTTCTCTGAATAGTAGCCTATCGACGTACAGTTAGCAGCAAAAGACAGCATGAGCACAGTCAAAAATTTGCCAAAGATTCATTACGTCATTAGATTTTTTTTACGTACATTTAATTTGTGCGTATAATTAATAAGGTGTAACTGAATCGCATTTAATTAAGGTTTCTATATTGGACTTGTATAGGCGGAGTATAAGCTAAACCGCTGCATTCCGTTGGTTATAATTATAGTGTTTTGCTCTATAATATAGCACGACGGTTCATCGATGTTGTTACGAACCTCATCAAAACGTCGACAAACAAAGCTAAAAACAAAAGCTTGTTATAATGCGTGATCAATTTACTAATCTCCATAAAATAAATTAACACTACATATTATAAAATAAAGTTAATTCGCGCCAAAATCTACTAAACGGCTTTCATGGGGTTATACCTATAGATAGAGTTTTTCGAAGTTTTGGATATATCATTTGTTAAGGTTAACCCGGTGTAACCCAGGGAGAACCGCTAGTGCCTAATATGCATTTCGAGGACACTGTTCAATTAATGGCATGTTTATAATCAATCAAAAATATTCTGTTCAATGTCTCTCGTTGACGACTGTACTTCACCCCTAAGCGTTTCGAACATGATTGTGCAATCGATGGGAGGCCGGCGACCGCGGCTAAAAGATCTTATCCTGCACCACTCGAGTATTAGCGTGCTGTTCCACGCCGAACTAAAATGCTTTTATATTACGTTTTAAAGATATTAACTTGCATTTCAATGCTTCAAACCTTAAAGGCCGTTTTAAAGTATGTTATTCAAAATCTATACCTAATATTGTGATAGAGAATAAGCTTTTCACATTAAACCTTTCAGCAACCAGAATCGAACAGAAAGAAATGTACATATTTATATGTATTTTTCCCTTTCGAAAAGCAATGGGTCCGATAGTAAAATTATAAATAAACCAAACAAAAAACAATGTACTTTTCAACCAATACAAAACAACGCATTTCATGCCATTAATGGAATTAAACTTAATCACGTAAGGTTTCATCCAAAAACCAATAACTCTGACCCTTCAATCTGATCACCCAGTCTAGGTCAACGACCTCTCCCTAGTCCAACAAAATCTTGAACAAAAAACACACCGTATACAGCGCCCTAGATGCCGATAAAATTGTAATCTACAAGAAGTCTGTGGGGATGTTGTAATTTCCTCTGTTCTGACGTCGTGACGTCACGGCCTAGACGTCTAGCCTTCCTACATGTCCTGGCGATGAATAACGGGAGAATACATGACCTAATAACTAAGTATAATGTTTAAGATATTGTATGCGTTGAGTTAAATTGTATGTTTATGGTTTTGTGGAGCTGCTTATTAGTGTAACAATGTTGCAAAATAAACTAAGGCTGAGCTTTATGTTTGTATAACAATTCGTGAATTTAAAACATCCCGCGGTCTTGTAGGATAAAATGTATGGATGTGAATGAAACAAGAAAAGTTTGTAAGGAACGTAGCAAGTGGCTGCTTACCACATAGAAAAAGGCGTGATTTGTTTATGTAGACAATTATTTGCAACGTGCAAACCATAATAACACAAAAATTAAGTCTACAAGTATCCTAAGGAAAAATACGTGGGTAGTAAACCCAATCTTCTTAACTGTCATAAAGCAAGAGGTATTTTTCCAACAATAGCGAATGATTTAATCAGAGCAAACGATTCGGCACAGAGGAATAAAGACAAAAATAGAACAAACATCACGAAGCCTCATACAGAACTGTCATCCGTAACTCCATTATCTTGTAACAAAAATATCTCGCGACAGCCCTGCCTCAATTAATCGTCATTACACCCTTCACAGTACGTCACCGGTGACGTCACGACCCCCGCTCTAATTACACCGTGTTCGCAACCTAACCACACGCCAGAGTGCATTAATCCCGTGATAATTAAATGGTTTTTTCACAACGGTGTCATGCGCGGCCTTTGAAAGAATTGCAACTATGTATATAGGGATGCTTAAGTTGGAAACTTTTGCGGCTGGTTTATTTTAAACAATGGCCCGTGATTCAATGGTGTGGTGCAGACGTCGCTTTGTCATTACGAGATTTTAAAATGCATTCAAAACATTTTTAAGATTCGAGATACGTTTCTATTGTGATACTTCTGCGATGCTTAAATGTCATTTTTTATATCTACTTAATGGGGCTCCACCTACTTGAATGTAAACATCAGATTTTTTTTTGTAATGAATGCCTTAAGCTTTATCTAAAATGCTTAGATCTAAGTTCTTTAAGCCACACGGAGGCCTCTAAGGGCCAGGCCACACGAGCAGTGCGGCGTCGCAATGTTCTTACGGCGCCGTTGCGGCACCGCAACAGGCTCAGCTTGGCTTGCCCAGTTAACGACAGTCTACAATAAACAATGGATCGAAATATATAAACAACTGAGCGGCGCGGCGGCGCCGCTGCGGCATCACACTGCTTGCACCCCTCCCCGCCTCGTCTGCCTCGCGCCGTTGTCCGGTGCGCCTGCGGTGCGGCGCCGGAGCGGTGCCGGACGTACCGTATGGCATACCATACATTTTTATATGTAGGAAACCGTTGCGGCACCGCACAGGCGCCGTACCGGAGCCGTACCGCACCGTGTGGCCTGGCCCTAATTCTGCCTAGCAACTGCAATCTTACGACAAAACAAGCAACGATGATATTCCATACCCTCCCAAAGTGAAGACGCTCTACCCAAATACCACTAAACTGTTCGTATACTTAGGAATCTTAGTCCATTGAACTTGTCTAACATAATAATTGCTCTACAGCACTAGAATCAACAAGCGAGGATCTCGATCCCCAAACAATAACACGGGTTCAACGAACAATACAACAATTATATTCTCTATCAGATTGAAACAGTATGTCGATCAGAATTTGCATGAACGCACCAATAACTTACAATCAGTGTTTGAGACACGACGCAATTAATCGGAGCCAATCTGCTACAACCTAATGAACTCTGGACCACATTCTGTTTGCCGAGCGTATTTTAATTCACCATCTCTATACGAACATAGAATAGCATAGAACGTGAAAATGAGACTGGAATTCCCAGCGCAAAAGCGTCGCAATTTTCTAGCTACATTTTATTCTGCGACAAAAAGGTAAGTGTAAATTGTCGAGCTAAACGTAAACACTTTTCGAAATTAATTGTTCACAGTTATTTATTAGCGAACTACATCAAATGTTTATCGCCACGCTTGGGTCTATTAATCATAAAATAATTTAGAATTATGACTGCCGCTATTACTTCATTAATTTTAATCGATTGTAGCAGGCCTCAAATCGCCCACGATACCAAACCCTCTACCAAGAAAGCTTTGTAAATTCTCCATTGAGCTTTTAAACGAACGAAAAGCGATAGAATCACATCGATAGTGCGGTATCGTAATATCATGGTAGTGGTGCCAAGAACCCTTGTTGGCGAAGTCGTGACACACATTCGACTAAACTGCGCCCACGCCAATATTAATTAAAGAAAACTAAACTCTATAGGCTTACAATAAGGTTGAGAAATGTATTGATAGTGATTCGTTATCGTGCAAGCCTCTCTTTCCCCCTTTAAGGTTACGCATAAAGCGGCACCCCACTTCATTAAGTGTTCGACGACCTTAGCGATTAACTTTGGAGATTTACTTTTATAGAGACGTGAAGCCACATACGTTACGGTAGCCTTATGAAATTGTTTCGGCACATTCGTGAGTAAACCAACTGTTATTAGGGCAGTAAACCTTCTAATAGGTAGTTCTTGTCGGGAATAATCACGCATAACAAAGAACTAGTTCTGCAGTGGGTTAAACTGTTTGCTAACTGTACTATGACCGAAATGCGGTATATGGATTTAGTTCGCATATGAATCTGTAACAACAATGCAAAGTTATGCAGTTTTTAAACATTTGAGCACTATTAAAGTTCGTTTAATCCATGAACATCGCTTAAAGAACTTACTCATTCTAGCCTCCCCCAAGAGTTTCATCACACGTAAGTTTATCAAAAGAAAATTTCAAATAAAATATGCACAGTCCGTTCTTAGTTTTAAGAGCGGTTTAAAAGACCCACGTGAGGGAATATTGGGGGAGGTTCGAGATAGAGGTCAAGGAACCAGACAGTGGGGGAGAAGTCTGCAAAGGTAACTAACACTACTTAATATATTTTGTACAACTTTATGGTATTTCAGTTTAATTTATACTCGACGCTGGACGAATACTCTGGCCCCCTGTAAAAGACTTTACTAAAATTCTCCCTTTAAATACTTTCATACTAATATTATACATGCGAAAGTTTACTTTCATAGGATTTCATAAATAAAGCACAGTCTATACACAGGACATTCATCCATTGACAGGACATTGAAAGCGCTATTAGTTTCTAGAACGGATACACACTACAATTTTTTACTTTAGAGAAGAAAACTAGGAATAATCAACGGACCCTATAGAATGACAACCTTTCACACGAAACAGTAATCTAGTCCGCGCAGTGTATTAATATAGGACATGTCAAAACACTTTCTAATGCACCACACGTGCCGTCAAAGACCTTCGTCCACGGTGACCGACGGCGACGTTCATTATACGACAAGGAACACCCATGAACTTCGACGCGCCACTCAACCGACCTTAGCCCTAAGCTGTTTGTATTCTTACATAATATATGCTATCTTTGCGAAACTCGTTCACCGACCACGATCGATTTAATAACCCGACCGCGGCATACTTTATTAACATTTTTTAACTTTAATTTCCCTACGGTAGGGACACATACGATTGCTTTTTTCTTTCAAACTTTATGAAACTTTTGATTGTACTTTAAAGCAATACCTTGGAGCGATATTGAAGTTTTCTTTTGTCTCGAGTGCTCCCGCAATGTTGTATCTTGGAAGCATTGATCGTTTGTATAATTTTCAATCGCACAGCAGACAAAGATAGTCTACTTCGAGTAGTCTGTAAGCAAAAGTATTGATTTTGAAGAATGTTGTTGCAGTACTCAAGTACTATAAGAACATTATTAAATGGAAATAAATTTTGAGTTACACGGGCTCTATAAAACACGATAAAAATTACAGTACCCCAACGTGATATTCTTGTTAGTTAGATTTTTGTCCGGTTAACGTTTACTAAGGATGGTAAAACTATGTCTCTATCAAGTCTACACGAGACAGTGTGTTTATGAAACCGATTACCCTCTAGCATTCCGTTTGCCAGTTGACTATAAATCAAGTATCGCCGGAAGATTGCATGCATAATTGCATCCACTCATAGCCGTGGAGAGAAAATGTCTGCCTTCGAATTAATAGCATTCTGCTAGTGATGACAGAAAGATTAAAGGATATTGCTTATGTGTCGATTAACAGTCTAGATATTAAACATTAAAGAATATTTCAATTCAGTATAATTACTTATTTAATCAATAGCAACTTACTTTATACAACATATTAGATTACGCTAAACGACGTTATTTTAAAGCTATTTTAAAGTTTACTTCCGATTTTAATTGCTTACTAAGATAAATCCTAAACAGAGGCGCGATTCTCTACATTCGGTACTATCGAGTAACAACAGTTTGACATTTGAAATGTACTGGAAAAATAGGTTCAACGGCGCCCGCTAGAGACGCTGATCAAATTTCCATACATAGTTTTTCGATAGATAGCGATAGTAGTAGAGAATCGCGCTACAGGTTGAAGCACTTACGCACGTACTTATAACATATCAATTAAAGAATAAAAAGTCCCTATTTACGAATAGAACGCTTTTACACTATACAAAGAAAACACAAACGACTTTGAGAATACCAAAGTTCATTATATCAGAGAACGCTAAAGCATTCAATTCTTTGACAGAACCGTAATTATTTTCACTTAGCCTTCTATTATTTATTCAAGTATACTTTAAATATTTTTCTATAATCACTGTGTGAGTCTAGTACCTATACAGCCAGACATTAATAAATGCTTGTTAGTTGGCAATTGGCAAATGTCTTTGAAATTATTTAGAGGTTGCTTTGCGGAGTAATAGGTCACAAGTATTGTAGGACTTTGTTCACATGCGGGGTTTTAGGCTTAACTGTAGTATTTAATTATAAAGTCTTCGTTTTAGTTGGTTTAATGTGGTAGTGTTCTTCGGGCAATGAGTATATTTATGATCAGTGATCAGCAGCGCAATTCCCTACAGATTTGCAAGATTTGATCAGCGAGATTGACATTTAGAATATGTTGCAGAAATAGTTCCTACGGCGCCCACTGGAGGCGCTGGTATTGGTATTTATAAAAAAAAATCAATTGGTGTCTAAGACTTGATAGTTTTTTCGACTCGGTTGATACCGAGAAGAGATCGATAAACGCAATTATGTGTTTACCTAGATTCGCTGAATGTTTTGAAGCTGATTATATTAGCCAGAATCACAAGCTACAGTCTGCTTATGATTATGACTAGTGCATTTGTTCAGCAAGTATAGTGTGGTAGAATCTTATGCACAATAGTACCCCGAAAAAAAGTTGCCAAACTATATTTATAGCGACCGCCGACTAGCTCAGACATTTCCCATGCATATTCCAATGCATTGAATATCTGTCGTCGTATTTCAAAAACTTCAAGGATAAATATGGCACAAGTTTTATAAGGACTTTGTTCACATGCGGGGTTTTAGGCTTAACTGTAGTATTTAATTATAAAGTCTTCGTTTTAGTTGGTTTAATGTGGTAGTGTTCTTCGGGCAATGAGTATATTTATGATCAGTGATCAGCAGCGCAATTCCCTACAGATTTGCAAGATTTGATCAGCGAGATTGACATTTAGAATATGTTGCAGAAATAGTTCCTACGGCGCCCACTGGAGGCGCTGGTATTGGTATTTTATAATAATAAATCGATTGGTGTCTAAGACTTGATAGTTTTTTCGACTTGATTGATATCGAGAATAAATCAGTTAAGGCAATGTGTTTACCTAGATTCAATAGACGTTTTGACGTTGGTTATATTAGACATAAACAGAAGCTGCAGTCTACTTATGATTATGTGTAGTGCGTTTGTTCAGCAAGTATAGTGTGGTAGAATCTTATGCACGATAGTAGCCCGAAAAAGCTTGCCAAACTATATTTATAGCGAACGCCGACTAGCTCAGACATTTCCCATGCATATTCGCCAATGCATTGAATATCTGTCGTCGTATTTCAAAAACTTCAAGGATAAATATGGCACAAGTTTTATAAGGACTAACTTGGTTAGCCTATGATATTGTGGGGGCAATATTTTAAAGGTTTTTTTGTTTAACTGGCTAGTTTCCAACACCAGTTAGATTTATGATATGTAACTTTTAAAGCTGTGTCCTGACAAACCGTAATACTTCGCCGTTGGATGCAGACCAAATGCTCAAAGCGGTTTACGTCGGTTATAACAGTCATTCGTCATTTAAATGCTCTTTTGTGTATTCAAATAAGAAGGTATACTGTGTTTGGATACCTATTAACTGTTTTAGTGCTAGGTTGCTCTGTAGTAATGTGATTTAAAATGTGTAAATTTTAGGGCGAATTATATTATTATATATCCCAAATATGTATGTTACTTATGTAATAAAAGCAAACATTTGATGTTTGGGTTTTCTAGTTACACTTCATACTATATTCACGCCAAAATTGCTATGATTCTGATAAAATTTGGTAAGATGGCTTATAATCAGGATTAACACATAGCATACTTTTTGTACATCAATGAAGCCGCAGGCATAAACTAGTAACTTATATTTACTAACAAAAGTCCCAATACCCACATAAATAATAATAGTGAGGATTAAAAACGACCACCAAAACACATATTTACATTTTCCTCGTAAAATGCCAAAAATGTCTATCATACTTACACAAGCATAAGTTACGGGTATCAAACAAGGTGTACATTCTGTTACGCGGGTTCGCGTATAACAGGTGGGTATGACGTCATGATTTCCCACGGGAGGCGCCCACGCACCGAGCGAAAGAAATCGTTCAAAATGCTTAGCTGCGGACGTGACGGGTATGTAAATGATGGCCTTTATTTATGCTCATTACTGAATGATGACGGATTGGGATTTTGACTAATTAAGACCGTAGAGGGTCAATAATATTGCTTAATATACCGTAGTGTAGAATTCTTGGCTGATTCTACTGTGCCTTTTTATAGGTTTTGTATAAGGTGACGTTCAATTTGGGCCTAAGGGTGGGCCCTATATTCCTCGATATTCATTATAGCTCTCACAGACTTTGCAGAAATCGATATGAATTCAAAATTGTAAAGATTGCAATGTTTTGTTTTTGAAATCGTTAGCACATTACTACGAGTATATGCCAGCTACTTCACACAAAACTTTAAGGAATTGTACACTAACCTATTTACATGAAACACCCATGAATCACTTCTACCTATAGGAGAAATCCTCATAAAAAAGAGAACTTTGATTTATAATACGAATATGTCGTTTTTTAATGCACAATACAGTGTTTATTATTTACAATTCACAACTTCAATAGTAAAAAAGAAAGCGCTATGTTGATACCTGGAAACCGATTTTGGCAAGCATACCTTCTCAACAATAAAGCTCAATTTAAGTCTAACAAAAAGCTAGACTAGCTTACTATTCTAGATGAAACCAGTTTAGTAAACACCGCCGTGATAAGTCTCAAGTGGTCAATTTGATATCACAAAGCCGTGTGCCCCGCGTTTTAGATATGATTAGATATAACGATATACTGCAATAGAAACACTTCACATTGGCACGGTTTCACCACTAAAATACAGTTTATTTATTTTAGACGATATTGTTGAAATATCTGTAGTTGAAACTAGATGGTTTTTGGTAGTTACACTTGGTTTATAAAATACGATTGAAATATGCATTTTGATCAATAATCCTTGTGTGAAAAACATTTCCCTATAGGTATCATTTGAAGTTTTGAAATTTTACGCTGTCAACTGCCTTATAATAGACCTAGACGTAGGCATAGAAATAATTATTTCAATTCAGAAATTCTGTAAATTAGCAAACTATATAATAGTATTATGAATTGAAAGATAAATTATTAACTTTGAACTATGACAGACTTTATTAATATCAACTAAAGTAGATTTATATAATATCAAATTATTAACCTTATTACGAAACTGCCCTAGCCCTCAAATTGTCGCTGTAACCATAGCAACCGATACAAATTACGACGGTTACCAATATCGCTAGGATATCATGGTACGGGAGCAGCATATGAACTTGGCACGCACGTCGCGCCAAGTGCTACCATCGTGGCGAACTATTTTGTAGAAATTGTCTATATCACAATACATTTTTCACACAAGTTATGAGATTTTACTGGATTTCGTATAATACTTGAACAATAAGAAAAGATAAAAATATTGATGTAGGAAATTCAAAGCAAACTCGGAGAAGGTTAAAAAAATCACTCGTACTTTCTTTTCAGATATTTAAAATACATATATATCTTACAGCTAAATAAACCCAGTGCTGTATATTAAGATTCCAATTATTAACAACATTAAATATTCAGATCTAATGTCTACGAATTTATAATTTTGAAACTATCCCTCCTATTCATCCAATGAAGTCCCTTATTGCACCTATAAATAAATAAATAAATAAATATGTGGATTTGCCTTCTGACACAACAAATTCACTTTAACGTTGACAATCATAACATGCATGCAGATTGATGTAAAGTCAAAGTAATTACAACCATCCGAAAGCTCTTCGTCAAAGCTACAGTACAGCTAAAGTATTAATAAACAGTTGAAACACAGCATAATTTAATCAATAAACCAAGAAACCAAACCAAAAATTGCAAGCAAAACAAACAAGAAATTGAATTTTAATCTCAAGAAACGTTGCATTTGAAAGCTGTGGCTTGTTGGAACTGAGCTCGGGGCTAATGGAATTATTCGTGTGATCGCTTACAGGGAAATCACTTAATTTCTCCCCTCTCTTCGTTGAAGGCAGCCGATGGTACTGTGACGATTTGATAACCGTGTTTTGTTATCTGTTACTGACTTGTGTCTGAGCCCTTTGTACCTTTGAGAGAGTTGATAAAGTTATTGATGTGATTGTGGAAGACTGTTCTTACGTCAAGCCGATTTTGTGGTCGATAAACCTGCCAAATATTTAGGAAATAATTAAGCAAATAAAGTATCTATACGATTTTTAAATACGAGTTCTTCCTTTCTGAGACTTAATTAATAATATTTTAGAATCTATCGTTAAAATATGCTTTCAGAATAATACGATCGAGTAGCTGATAAATAATCCAATATTTGAGAATGTCGTGCCTTTGTTCTATTTAATACTAAAGCCACGCTACTACGAAACAAAAGCTGCAAATCCAAAACTACTATTCAAATGAACAAGTTCAATACTGAACAGGTTCACGATGCTTAATAGTAGAGTTAAAAATCAATAGTTCAACGGTACGTGACTGACATCACTATAGGTTTTGCCTCTGTTGGTTCAAGCGCAAGTTTTGTCTAAACTACAAAGCCGACCCAACTAGCACACAAGCTGCTTATACAGTCGTTATACAGCCTGATAGTTGCATAAGAGTCGTTCAAATGCTGTACAATTCTCTATAAGTTGTATACTAGCTATTTAAAAAACCCTTAAACAGCTAGGCGGGACAGTAGCCGTTTAGTAGGAAACTAATGACTTATAGTGATATATGAGCACGTAATTGCATCGCTAGACAGCCTAGGGAAGTATAACTGAGTTAATGGAATCTTCTATAACACCGTTAACTGTATAAGGGGACTTTAGGAGATAAAGGAGTTTAAACGGAGTTATGCGTTGCGCTTATAGCGCTCAAGAGCGTAAATAAGCTTTTTGTAATGCCTTAGGTTCTATAACAGATTTTTTTAGGGCTAGTGTATTACTCATCTATAAAAGAGTTGCGTAGGTCTTTAATAGCGCCTTGAGCGTTATATCAGATATTTATATGGCTTCTGTACGGCAAATAGATGTATAAGGTATCATTCGAAACATTTTTACAGCCATGGGGATTACAGAATTATGTTAAGCACCTAAAGCGCTATAACCGAGTAATATACCTTTATACTAAAGCTTAAAATTATTATCATAATATATTTACATAGGTGCAGTGGTGGTTCAGTCTGTCAACTGTTTTTAAAGAATAAATAAAATAAATAAAATAAATGAAATAAATGAAATAAATGAAATAAATGAAATAAATGAAATAAATGAAATAAATGAAATAAATGAAATAAATGAAATAAATGAAATAAATGAAATAAATGAAATAAATGAAATAAATGAAATAAATGAAATAAATGAAATAAATGAAATAAATGAAATAAATGAAATAAATGAAATAAATGAAATAAATGAAATAAATGAAATAAATGAAATAAATGAAATAAATGAAATAAATGAAATAAATGAAATAAATGAAATAAATGAAATAAATGAAATAAATGAAATAAATGAAATAAATGAAATAAATGAAATAAATGAAATAAATGAAATAAATGAAATAAATGAAATAAATGAAATAAATGAAATAAATGAAATAAATGAAATAAATGAAATAAATGAAATAAATGAAATAAATGAAATAAATGAAATAAATGAAATAAATGAAATAAATGAAATAAATGAAATAAATGAAATAAATGAAATAAATGAAATAAATAAAATAAATAAAATAAATAGAAAAAAATGATTTTCAAACTATTTTAATATTCAACGACTGACCCCTAAAAGTACGAGTAAAATGCTGGTGTGCGACCAAAACAGTTATATTGAAGCACTCCTATGCCACAACTGCAGAACCTTGAGGTCTACAACAGCAAACACTAGAGCCTTTGTACAGCTTAAGGCGCTAGAGCAGATGTAACCAACTCTGAGAGCTGCTTGATCGAGACGCCATTATAGCATTTGGTAAACATATTTTTTGAGGTTATTACGATCTTTTGAAGATCATATAAATCTATAGCCTGGTAACGTTAACATAATTAAAATCATTTTTTATTACCTATAACCCTAATTAAATTATCTGTAACCCTCAAAGTCTTATTTATGTTCAAAATACAATTTCCAAATCCACATATCTATATAATTTTTGCATTTAAAACTGAATATTTTGAGGGCGCATGAAAATATTGACGATAATATACATATATATTGACAGCAAACTGGAACTCGCACTTTCATATCACGTACACAAAGAAATAAAAGCGATAGACTACTTGTTATTTTAATAATCCAATCCGTAAAAATAAAATGTCTCCTCATTTGTCACTGATGATTCATTTTAAAAAAATATATTTAGTTTACACCGTAATAAACCGACCATATTACTAATTTAGAGCGTTAGCATTTATAACCGTTACACAGTAGCGCTAAAATAAGGTAAAGGTGGTATAATCGCGCTGCAAGAGCTTTTTCGAACGCTCGTGGCGCTAACCACCTCTGTACAACAGCTGGTAAGCGCCACGAAGCTGCGAAAAAGCTCTTGTAGCGCGATTATACCACCTTCATCTTATTTTAGCGCTCCTGTATTACTACTATACTACGTACTATTATAATTACTATTTACGACCACTGTAGATCCAATGTCGAGCTATAAGCTGGACAGTATGGGCCTATTTGACGCTACAAGAGATCTGTAGCCGCTTATAGAACCACTATACTTCTTACTAAGGAGCCTAAGGCGTTATAAAAATCCTTTAACCGGCCATTGTGCAGCTTGTTATAGCGCTTGTGTGCTAGTTGGGGATGTTCATTACACTGGCTACCACAACCTCCTATACACCTATACCACCCTAGTACCTTCCACTTAGTACATGCAAATACACGATTCTATCGCCTTCTCCCTCACTCATTCTCGGCTTATCCTGGAATTGTATCCGAAATAATAGGGTCATAATTTCTCAGTTTTATTTGTTTAGGCCCATTTTTCTCGCGGAAAAGGGTTTATGTAACTTCTGAGGCGATTTACGCGCGTTGGAAAATATCGAGACAAATTATGTAAAGGTGCCTGTGTTTTTTTAATTCTTACTTTTCCTGAAATGGAATATTTTTGGCTCAGGCCTTCATAATAATTGTATGTCATGCCCACGCGTCACGCACCAGTAGCTTTCCTAATCACATTTCAAAACCACTGATTAACATTGTAAACTTTCCAAGGTTTTCTTTTCAACACAAACATTGAATTAACTCATAACGACCGGTTCGATCGAATACAAACTACTGGCTTCCATCGTTTGTGTAGCCACTAGCCAAGGATAGACTGAACTAATTTCATTTCCTAGTTTTCACTTCGTTGCCTTAGGTCCTATTTGAACCCTTTTGACACTGATTTATTTATAGGTTATATTAAATTTTGTAGCGGCAAGGCTGCGGCGCGTTAGCATGCCCCTCACGCAACACTTCGGTGGCCCAGCTCCCGCCAAGATGGCGGCAGACGGACGCCATATTTATTTATGAATTGAATTCTCTACGGACGATAGCGATCCAATCTAAAAACCGTTGGATTTTGCAGAGTCAGTAACAAAATGGATAAAATTCACATGTGCTCGGTATTATTGATTCCGCCGTTTATATTCCTGACTTCGTTAAAATAGGAAATGGGATTAAAATTTCAAATTAATTACATAAGCCGTTTTCTTCAGATAATCCAATTAGTAGGAACTCGGAAGCAACACTTGACTGGTTCTTACAGTTTTAAGAAAATTATAATGGAAATTAATTCATGCGTGTACTCGAATACGAAAAATGCTCACTTATTTTATACGCTCGAAGGGACTTGTGTTTGATCTGCCAATTTAATTATTCTGAACGACTACATAAGTGGCCACGATTTACAGAACAGCTTGTGTGCCAAAAACGATGTAGACTGTTTGCAGAATGAGCGTTACAGTTTTTAAAAAATAAAATAGGAGATGTAATGTCTGAGGCATCAATAGACATGGGAGTTATTTTCACATACAGCTTCATGAGCCGTAGAGCGACAGTATTTACGGAATAAGGGTACATTTTCAAGTCGCACCTTATTAAATTCCGCATTAGGGCGTTGCAATAAATTAACGGCCGCCGCTCGTCCCGCCACTCGACTCCGTTTAATGAAAATATATTGAGGACACGCTGAGTAGAAATCGACGCAACTTTACACGTTCCTGCAAACGTATTTGTTGTAAAACGGTTCTAAACTCTTCTAATTGAGATCGGCTCTTTGCTGCAGATCTCTTTACAGATTCATGCTTATGGGTCTGTTTAAATAACATAAATGGATCCAATATTTTCTGTTCTTGAGAGAACTTTAGGAGGATTTACAATCCTGAATAAATTAGAACTCTATCGTTCACTAGAAAAAGGTACCTATTGGCTAATGACTAAATAAGCAGAGCAAAATAATTATAACGGTAGCGCAATTCTCTATGTCAGTCGACAATCAACAACCGCCTCTAGCGGGTGCCAAGTAAACAATTTTTGAAGTACATTTTAAATGCCAAACTCTCTTAACTCAATATTATCGACTGTGCGGTATCGCGCTACGGGATCGAAGCAAGCGCAACTCATAAAAAAGGTGTAATATTAAGTATTACTGAGCATCACAATACGAATACAAGCCATACAATTTCCAAGGTAGTTTTTCAAGGTATACACAAAGCTATTATCCTTAATGATTTCTCACTTGATAAGGCTATCGGACAGGGCGTCATTAGATGTAGCCGGCGTATTTATCACATTAAGTGCCGTTTACCTCCCGAGGGATATCATGATGATCAACTATTATGCTTAATGGCAACTGTATGGCGTACAACTTATCAATATTGGAGGGAGTGACCGAGTATAGTATTTTCTAGCATGGAAGGAGCAACGAAGCAAGTTTACCTTACATTCTGCTTACAGAATTGATCATTATAAATATGATCACCCATTACTTTAAAATGTATAGCCTATTAACACCAATTAAAAAGTAATAACTAATGATTGGCTATGCCTGCGACTACGTTTGTTTGGAAAGACTTCCCTATACTTATCCTATTTCTCAAATAGGATTTTAAATGTGAGAGCCAAATTTTAACAAACGTACATTTACATAAAATAATGTTTGTACAAATCAGCGTAGTAAAATAGTATGATATAGTTTCTATGCGTACTGAAGAGTGACTTTAAAAGCAAACATATACCTAACATTTAAATAAGCAAAGACAGGAAATTTACAACCCACAGTAATCTTGTGCAAGAGGAAAGGAAAATTACTAGTAATAGTTTGTATATTATATTAACAAAAATAGTAGTATAGTAAGTAACTGGAATTAACTTGGATCAGTTTCTCTAAGCTTTTGAGCAGACAATAATTAAAGTTTGACGACTATAATTTACTGGTCTGTAAACTTTGTATCAGTTAGTTCCAGACACGGTAATCGTAACTGAAGATAAATATTTACTACACAATATTTAGATCACAATATAAAATGAAAGGAAGGTTTGGTAAAATAAAATAAATTACATCACAACTTGGCATTATTAAAAGCTAAAGGCATACGAAATTTTGACGTTTAAAATGTACTGCCAAAATAATAGTACCTTCGGAGCCCGCTAAAGTCGCTCATCTGATTTTCGTGAAATTTTTCTCAATAGCCAAGGTTGTCGGTAGTCGATAGTGGTAAAGAATCGAGCTATAGAAATCATCTTAGGCTCAATCGTAATGAAGATCAGTCATTTGAAATATTTAGATGGTAATCTACCTTTGGAAAACAACCCTCATATAAAAAATGACCCTCTTTTTATAACACAAATGATACCACATTAATTCAACTATACTAGACATCTGTCGATCTCATACATAGCTCGTTCCGCTCTCAAAGTAGTTCAAAAATAAACCTTTTCACATACACTACAACACACAGCGAAGAAGAAACTCCAATGACGTGGAAAATACATTTTCTACGGAACTTTCCGAGCCTTAAATGATTTTTTTTTGTTCGAACGACGTTGAGTGTCAGTCGTTCGGGAACAAATAGTGGATGTCTGGAAGATGGCCGCGGGAAGTGATGGGGAAAATAATCAAAATAATATTAACAGATCTGATACAAGTGGGAGATCTGTGGTAAAATACTTACGATTTGTGACTGTGGATTATGTTCAGCGGAATATTTTGCTGAGGTTTTATTCCTCAAGATAGGAATAAGCTACAGTGTTTTTATTTACACGTGTTTTAAGTACGTAAGAAGAATTCCAGAAAAACAAAGCGCTAATTACTAACTTTTCGCCTCTCTTTGACCTCGTAAGTGGAGGCGAAGTTATTGCTTTTTACCAGGCACTTCATTTATCAGAGAAATACTAAACAACGTCTTTAATTTCATAATCTTACTTAACGCCGTTGAAGTATTGATTGTATATGTAGTTTATTTTCACGATTACCACAAATACTCAAAGGCTTAGGCAACAACAGTCAATCAAAACACAGACTAAAAAAAATAAGCAAAAACTACTCAGAGATTCATAATCAAAGGCAAGTTACAAGAAACATCTAGTAACTGAAAAACTGTATACTTATTTTGCAAAGCTTTGCATTTCTTACAAAGAAATACACTCATTGTTGTCATCCTATAGCCTAGTAATCCAGCCGGCAAAGGGGACAGCATTTATTTATTCCCTTTTATGCTTTTTGCTCCAGCCATATTAAGTCTTACGGAAATTCATCCAGTGCGGGTAATTGCGTGAATAATATATGTTTTCTTTGAACTTACATACTGGCCTGGGGATAAAAAATGTTACGTGCGTATCTGATATTCTTTAGGATTTTATATTTGTTATATTGTAGATGGTAACATGAAGAAGTAACCTTGTAGGTACCGTTTTTATGACACTGCAAGTTAGCGCGCAAGAGAGATAGGAAAGGCTGTTGTATACTGAACGCAGACCGGGAGGCGCCCATAGCCAGTTGCGCTCATCGGTCGGTAAACGATCTGTGGGTTAAGCAACCATTGGCGCGGTCATTCCATAGATGGGTGACCGCATAGCGGTATTTGAACTGGGTGTCTCCGTGCTTCGGAGGGCACGTTAAAAGTCGGTCCCGGTTGTTGTCTACTATGATAGCAGTCGTTAAGCCACGTCAAAGGCCTCCCGGGCGGCTTGAACAACTTTGACACTAGGTTGACCACTAACCATGCGATAAACAAACAACAAACAACCGATCAATAACCAAGCTACTTCAGGAGTGAAAAACGTCTCTAGCTGTCTTACTAATAAGCGTTGTTTATAGCTTAGCTTTGATTAGTTATAGTGTTTTATCATTATTTATGAATTTTGAACAATATATCAGTGAAAAAGACAAATCACTGCATCAGAGTTTACAGGAAGTTTTTAAGTAAGGCATTATTTACATAAGTATTAGTCGTCTGGTTACCATTGTACTATATCTGCTTAGTTAAGAATGAGACGATTGTGCGTGTTCCCCAAATATATATTTATTCGTTTATCCATCAATATTGTCTGGAATAACAATCTGTCTTCCGAAGCAACAGTAGTCATAAACAAGCATAACATGTTACAGGAAAAACTAGTAACACATGAGGAAAGAAATACAAAAACAATTTCCAATTACATGGCCATAAAGAACCGCCTGCTGTTCGGGAGAATATCGTGGAAGTAACAAATTCGGTGAGTTTTCAACTGTCGACGACGCATCAGCGATTGGCTTCGTTTGTCGGCGAGTTGCACACTAGTGATGTGAAATATTCGGATCCGGATGTCTTAAAAATAAAAAATCAGTTTCGGATACGAATACGGATTTAAAATGATTTAATGCTAACCGTCAATTTTGGTTAATTGTGACAATGAAGACGTGATAGTTAAGTTTATTTAACGAGAGTAAGAAAAATAGGAAGTTTTCACTTCGGAGTCTTTTTTTAGCTTTATCTTAAATCAGATATTTCCGATCTTTAACCGAAATGATTATGAAAATTAAAGGTTACAATTAGGCTATAATCTTCGGTTATCAATAAACACCTATCAAAATTATCCTCAACTTTTAAATCCTTTCCGAATCATCTCTCCGATATCTGATAATTTCGGTTATGGTTTCGGAGCTCCACAACGTCCCTACACACGACGTTCGATTCTGATGAAGTGTGTATGTCTGCGATAGTTCCATGTGAGATTTCGTAGGCGGAAAATACAGGCCGTGGGAAATGCTGGCTAGAGTTTTTTGGAACCGTGTGTTGAGTGGATTGGACTAGTTTGAATATGTGTATTGTCAAACTGATGTCTTTACTTGCATGGTGTGTTCAAGTTGAATGTAATATTTGCAGGTTGTCCTTTTTCATAGTAAAAGAACATAAGATACGAAGAAGGCAGAACCTGAGGTGCACTTTGAATAAATATTCATAATAAATTTTAAAATATTCCTTCTATCTTTCTGTCTCAAAATAATTAATTATAAGCATATAAAATAATATCGGGAGCGAATTTTGGGGACCTTTGCCTAACGACTGGAAAGTATGGTTTAGGGAATAAAATGTTGCTTCCACCAAATTTTATGATAATCATCAAGCAAAACGTTATAAATGTGTGTGTGCATAGCTCTAAAACACGATGGTACAATGCAACGCATAAGCAATAGATTATACGTCAAAAAGTAATTACAAACTGTCAAAAATAACTCTCACAGTGCGAGTTTAACGTCATGAGTAAAGATGTCATGAGACCGGACCGTTCGGAATTCGATTCGCGTACAGTACATACACCCTTATGTAAATAGTGGTCACGCATCCAGGAAATGATCGCGTGCAGCATGCCTAACAGCCTAAGCTACGAAGATCGATTACATGCCGCATACTACACTGTACAACAACATGGAATTAAGCATTAATGAGATTTTGTACTTTAGAAAATGCATTGGATTTGTTAGCGGCCAGTGTTTGTGGACTAGGTACGATCAGAAGCTAATTACAAAATAAAATGTATGTCTATCTGATTGTATTATAGAGTTCATTTATTGACTATCAGACACATAAAAATGACATTACGTTAGCATGATTTTAGTTCAAGAAATGACGAATTGTCGCCCAAAAATTTGTTTAACCTGGTGGAGGATGATTAAGACTCTGTCATTAAATATTTTTAGTTAATTTACTTACATATATCGAATAATTTCACAACTACATGAAACAAGCTCGCTATTGTATCAGAAGTTTGTCATCGGGCCGTACTTACATAAATTTCTATTATGACTCTATCCCATAGTAACAAACATACGTCGTTTCCGAACTACGGCAAGTTTCCGCCGGACCCTCGGGTGCGGAACACTAAAAACCATTAAATAATATTCAAACAGATTACTGTCAAATAAACCACCCTACCTCGTACACGCCACTGTATCTCCAATAGACCGAATATTAGTTTAATTTAGCGTGTGATAATATGTAAATTTGCTTCCATTAATTATACGCGAGCAGCCTGTGCTGCTACTATGATACGTCTGGTTTAATGTGAGTGCTCGCTACAATGAGGGTTTAAGTAAATCCACCGTTTTATACAGTGCAGCTTTGCACGACAAATACACTCGATGTAACGAGGAAATACTGAGTTTTAACTGGATGAAAGTCTACGTAAATAACGGTTGTACAAGCGATTTAGTCTACTACCTGGAAGCCTGAATTTTGTCCATAACATAGGTAGGAAGCTTATATGAACTTTGTACGTAAAATATTTGTTTCTAGCTTCTGTTCACGACTTCGACCACATGGAAAAAATTCGCAAAATAAAATGTAGATACAGGTTATAAACTATCTGTGTACCAAATCTCATCAAAATCCGTTAAGTAGTTTAAGCTTGATTGGGTGAGAAACATTCATCTAACATCATAACTTACACATTTATACTATAAGTAATATTTTTCATAATACAGTAGTTATAAGATATTAAGAGGTTCATATGAGTAGCGAGACAAACCACAGTCGCGTAGTGAATGTCTAATCTTGGCTCTCAACATTCGTCTCACGATTTGTCTGGCCGCCTGAGACACGATGTCGCAGAATTGTATCACTGTAGTTGACTCAAATCATAGCTCGAGAACTATCCCAGACTATGATTGGAGAACAACTAGCAATAATACACGGAATTTAACTACAATTATGACAACTAATATCACAAATGCGACAACGATAATATATACACACAGACAGTATATGACAGACGGTTGGATAACAGGTGGAATATTCACCCATTATTTTTTCCATGTAAAAAAATCCTGGGTAAAATCTATTTTAAATAGGTACTTGATAATACTAATTCATTATCATCAATCTAGCCTTATATTGAGTCGGCTTCCAGTCTCACTGGATGCAGCTGAGTACCAGTATTTTAGAAAGAGCGACTGCCTATCGGATCTGCACAACTCAGTTACCTGAGTTATGGAGTGACTGACACGGAGACCTCCACAACCCAGTTATCAGTGGTTATAACACGAGACTCCTCGGTAAAACTGGTCTGAATTACAAGCTTCTAACTACTAGTAACGATTGTCAAAGATTGAAAATGTCAACCGGGACCCACAATTCAACGTGCATTCAAACGATAATACTAATTCATTGGTCGAAAATCAGAACCGTTTATAAATTGGCTGATGAACTAAACACGAAGTTGCGACTAAATTACGTACACAGTCATTAATGTATGAATGCGTCACAAACAGAGCGACTGTAATGAGTGTATGTTTGATGGTCTGTAATACTGTTAAATACTAATGTACTGATGAATCTGACTGGTGGACTGAACGTTTAAACGAATTTCCAGGTGTTGTGAGTAGTTTGTATATTAGGTCGGGGAAAAAGTATTTTCGTATTATAGTATGTATGAACTTTTATTAAATCTTTTCTGTACACAAAAAAGCTCGATATTTGGGTACCTCACGAGCTCACTGAAAGAAGAATTTGTGATTCTTGAAGCCAAAGAGATTTTATTACAAGTTCATACATATTATAATGCGAAAAGACTTTTTCCCCGACCTAATATTAGCGGTTGAGAATAATATGTTAATCTCACATTGTTTAGAGGGGAGATATTCCAAAATTACTGTATTCTTATTGATTAATTTGGTTTAGAATTAAATATTCGATAGTTGCTGCGATAGGAAGATGCCAATATAGTACGAGATATTAGACAAAGGTATATTGTATGGTTGAAAATGATCGCTTTTCTTACGGTCAAAACGTTTTTCTTACAGTAAAGCTAAAATTCCTTAAACGCATCTACAAAAAGGAGCTTGGAGTTGCTTACGTACCTGTAACAAAAAAAATACACCCGTTAATATAAATTGCATTACAGATAAACATTTTTGTTTTTTTCCTAACTCAGGGCCCAGTTTTACTACATCTAAATATCTATCAGATACCTGAAGGAATTATTTAGCAGCTAATTCGTCTAACACTAATTCATAAACTATGCAACTAGCTCTCAATCTGTCAGAATCAAAACACCACAGACACACAGCTATGGAGGACATACAAATCTACAACACGTCAGATGCAAGTACTGACAACTAACACTATGTAATGTTACAATGAACATGTCACATGAGTGTTGAGCGTTGTTCATTGTAACAGTGTATTTGAAGTTTAAACGCTGATTGGTTACAGTGTGGTATTGTGTTAAATGACGTTCAGGAAAATTTACTAACGGACTCCATTATTTTTTCACTACTTCTTGATTGATTGGCAAGTGTAATATTGTGTCAGATAACTTCCAGGAACATTGGATAACGCCTTTTTTTTAGTATTTGTTAGTTATAGGAACCACTTTCCAAATATATTGTTGACAATTATTTGATAGTATAGTACCGTACTTTAATTCAAACAGACATAAGGCAAGTTTACGCTAGCTACAGCCATCTTTATATGGATTAGAAATAGTAAAATGACTGAAAATAAAGTTGAGTGCTGTAATTGCTACCACAGTTCTACAAACTAACCCCCATGTTCAGCAAGTTTCTACGACAGCAAACTAAACATCTAAACCTCAAAACTCAAATAAAATTTTATCGCAAACTCTAATTTAAAGTTAACATGCTTATCCGCAAGTTTAGCATAGCGTCGCGTAGCCAACGCCCCACTTCACAGCTACTCGACCTATTTGCTAGTTCAGCATCCATTGCGACCTAAATTCCCTCACAGATATCTGTCAGTCCCAGCAACCGACGCATCTGCAGCGGGCAAGTCGATTTGTACGTTACACCCCATTTGGCACTGCTGCTTCGAGATTTGAAATGGGCCTGCGAAAGGCATTTACGAATATCGGTGTCTTGGATTTTTTTCGCGACTTCATACCCAATATTTCTATAAAATAATTGTCCTAAGGTTGACACATTATTATTTTGAAAGATATATATTTATACGCGTGTAAGTTTGGACTTTTCAATAGCCTGATGTTTATTTATTTGTGCTAGTGGTCGCCCAGTAGTCGAAATTTAGTAAGACCTCATTAAACATATAAAACAGTACTATATGTCTACGTCAGTGCCTGAATTCTCTACTACTATCGACTACCGACAACCGAACTGTCATCGAGAAATTTTGTATGAAAATCTGATCAGCGCCTCTAACGGGTGTCGTAGGAAACATTTTGGCAGTACATTCTAAATGTCAAAATTCGATAGCTAGCCGGTTGTCGGGAGTCGATAGTGGTAGAGAATCGAGGTACAGTGCTCTATGTATATTGTATACTAGCTGACCCGCGCAACTTCGCTTGCGGCACATAAGAGAATCATAATTTTCCCCGTTTTTGTAACATTTTTCACTGGTACTCTGCTCCTATTGGACGTAGCGTGATGATATATAGCCTATAGCCTTCCTCGATAAATGGGCTATCTAACACTGAAAGAATTTTTCAAATCGGACCAGTAGTTCCCGAGATTAGCGCGTTCAAACAAACAAACAAACAAACAAACAAACAAACTCTTCAGCTTTATAATATTAGTATAGATAGGCAAATGTCAAATGCACAGTAGTGTGTGTAATGTTTTATTTATTGGTTTAATGTACTTTATAAGCATTATTATTACAAAATATTATCGTTCTGCACTGCTCCTACACATAAACTGTAAGTATGCCAGATTTCATACTTCTGCGTCCGCGCGTTTTTCGTAAAAAGTTTTAGCTTCATGTATTAATATATAGATTCGCGTGTAAAGTTTTAGCTTTTCAATAGGTTGAGGTTTGTTTATTGGTATTTTGCGAAATGCCTGACATCTCGGTTTTGTGGCGAGGGTTGTCGAAGTCTAGTTTCGTATTACTGCGACATTTCGGCGAAATAATTCGTGCAATTTAGAACTCGCAGCGGTTCAAATAGCAGCGCATAGCATCTAATTCTCGCTACAAGTTAAATATTTGAATGTAATTTTAACTAAAACTCGGGGAAAATTTAATTTAAAATAGGTTTAATTTGTAACAGTAACAAAACACATTAAGTGTTCGTATACGTTTCTAATAAGAGAAGTTGCATTTAATTTGATGTAGATGGGTAGTAAATTTAATTTTCAAATCCAACATACCCACTTCATTCATCTAGGTCTACTGCTAATATTAAGTAAATTATTACTGCTGTTGAAGTTACAATGAAACTAGTAATAAAATATAGAAATAAATAACTTTTGAGAAATAACTTTTCAACTGTATTTAGTTTATTAAGTGGTTTTAATAATATTTGTTGAACTGAATCACGGCTGAAAGGTTTAATTGTTTAAAGCAATTAACACAATCTCAATAAATCTTAATAAGTATCTTCTTAATTCTAGCAATTTGGGAACAATTTTCAAGTGCAAAGGTTCATTCAAATTATTATGATTAAAATTAGTACAATTACTAAAAAAGTTTATGTCACGTGCGAATATGACGTATTGCGAAATATTATTATTATTATATTGTTTTTATTATACACTTGACCGTGTTGGAAACGTCAGTACTTAGTAAAATTAATCTATGGACCAAAGAAAAGTAACTAACTGCCTTGGAGGCTTTAAACCTCAATAAATGTGAAGCTTTAAATGTGAAGATGACACATCTAGCTTTAAAGTCAATATGTTATTGTTAAATTTAAAAAGTAAGAAATAAATAAATCATTCAGTAATTTCCCAAAGGATGTATGGTGGATAATTAAAAGTATAACGTCGATAAAAAGTTATTTATGTTTTTACACATTAATTGGGTACTTAATTCTCAACGTGGGCAAAAGTCAGCGCAATTTTAATTAGCTTTTTTATTAACTTTCTCTTTTAGTGTTCAAAACAACTCTTGTTTTCACTGATAGGTCAAGGGTAAAATGCTTTATCAAAATTATTAATTTATTTATTTCAGGGCATATTTTTTTATTTGAGTATTATAATCTTAACAACTGAAAATAGGAGCTTAGTTTAGGTATTTCAGTATTAAAACATTGAGAACTGCCAAATAAACGTAGAAAACGCTTTGGTATCGATAAGTACATATAAGCTTTTTTACATTACATTTTGTAGATCAGAATTAAACATTTTATCTCAAAAAATCCTTTTTACAATTCAAGATTTTTGCATTAACAAAGATAATCTTTATAAAAGTTTCATACTGCCCGTGGCTGTACTGACATAGTTTCCATTTTTCAGAATATAAACCATAGCATGATTGTCCCGTGTTCATATCTGAGGGAAGTAGGAGGGCCGAGTCGTATATCACTTGACATGACAAAGTGCACGACACGGGGGACTAGAAAAGGGTGATAACAAAACTTTGTCTCACAGACACATATATTATGTTTAGGATTATTTTGTTTTATACTGGCTTGTATATTGTAGTTTAATATTGCTGGTTGATCCAAATTTTAATGTCTAAAGAGCTCCTTTCCGTATCAATAGTCAGAGACAGAGAGATTTGGTTTGAAAGCCAATCAGCGACTCTAGCGCATTTTGCAGAAACTATTTTCTTAAAAGAATCTAAAAAGTCAAAAGCTTTCCAGTCTACAGCACCACAATAGAAAATCACGCTACAGGTGGATTTTTGGATGGTGGATACCACCTTGGTTTTGTTCGCGAAGATGTAATATCGTCGCAAAGTATTTAAAGGCTCATCAGAAAAATATGTGCCAAAACTCACATTAATACTTAGGTCACTACTTATATTTTGAGCCTTGACGAATCTGATTGTTTTAGACCCCATTTGGCGTTTTCATCGTAAAGTTTGACCTTTTTGACTACTACATTCCTAAGAAAGTTTTGAAATTAGTGCTGAAAATATTTTCAATATCGCCGATCGAAAATTGTAAGTGTGCGGGAAAATGGCATTAGGATGTTAACATTTTCGTGCAAATATTTTTTACGACTTTCGACGTGACTTATAGAAACAGTCGTGTCTATATCGACTTATTTATTATTTTGGTGATAAAGTCTGATCTTTTGAAAATTTAAAACGCCAATAAATAGAGTTCTATCATGATTATTTTTCCATCACCAATGAAATTCCTGAAGGTCGTCCAAGGTCACCAGTTGTCTCCGGAAAAATTGATGCTGTGCGAAAATTAATTATGCATTTTAGTTTCCTGATACAAGAAAAGAATGACACAATCCTCAACATTATTTCCACTCTTAGATATACAATATTAGGTAACAACATATCCGATTAGAAGATTTTTTTCTAAATGAACCATTTTTTTTTTTACAACAGATTGAGAAGGTCCTCGCGCCGATTAGTGCAAACAAATGCTTGAAAATTCCATCGTTTGGCTTCAAAATACGTGTATCAAATTGTGATAAAACAGGGATCTAGGATATAATGCGCATGAGCCCAAAAATAAACACCAGTTGACTTTATGGAAGCTTTAAGGTGAACCAAATCCAGGAAAAAATATTCGCGCTTGAAGCACTTCGGAACAAATGGTCCCTTGATTTTTTATAAAAACTTTGTTACGGTGAAAAGTGCCTTTAGAAAAATGCAGAATGATTAATTCTTATTGATTTACAACCAAAAATTAACCTAAAGACTGGTTTTAAATATGGAAAAATCACAAAATCCTACAGTTCGAGCTCAATAAAAACAATGCCGGCCGTAACGCATCTCGCTAAACAGCCGGCTATTATGTGCACGAAAAAAACTAATTAATGAGTTTCTCGTAATGCCGTTACAGTTTAACATCAAATGACTTTATTTAGATCCAAAACGTCAAAAATAAATACCGTAAACATTGATTTTTCATCGCCACAAGAAACAGGTTATGCTGTTAAACACCCTGTTTTTGAGGGGTCTTCGGGAAAGAAAAAAAATATTTCGATCGGATAAAAATCTATCTAGATCATGCATAAGAATACCCGAGAACACGATGAAGTAGTTTTCACTCACACGTTTACCGTTTTTCATAGTTAGGCTCAAAATATAAGTAGTGGCCCACGTATTCAGAACATCTAAGAGCCATTTTCGGAAATATTGAAGAACTAATTAACAATCTTTCATACAGCAACTAACTTGACGAACTTTCTAGTACAAAGATTTCCAAGTCAAGCAAAAAACACCAGCAAAACTTCTCCTCATATATGTTCATGTGTAGAAACTTGGAACACAAAATAAAGAAAATCGGCAAGCCAGCGTCGTAATTCCTCTAACTTCAACAAAAACCCTTTGAAAAATCAATTTTAAAGTTCCGTACAAGTTGAAGTAAACTTAATTACCCATTCTAACGTTCAACAACTTTGATTAACATTACGGTAGTTCGTACCAAGGAGAAGTATTGGCCGCGCCGATTTATGGCCTTAATACAATATATTGAGTAAAAGACCGTTTACACGGTTCGGTTTCTCTCGAATTGGAAGCCGGCCTGGGATCTGAATGTTCTGATAGATCGACACTTGTTTTCTTTGTATTTAATGGTGGTATTTAGTAAGCGGCTTCATTTGATTGTTAGTATATTGTCATAGATTAAAATGTTTACATAGTAGCGCTATTTTGTACCGTCTATACCATCGTGTATCGAAAGTTTGACATTTAAATTGTTCCAGCAACGTCCGCTGGTTGTTGATCGGATTCTCATAAGAAATTCTTGTTCGCTGGCCGGTTGTCGATAGTGGTAGAGAATCATTCTAGATATTAGTAACAATATTTTTATAACCTAACTAAATATAACTCCCTTAACTGTTAATCATTGACATCAAACCTTTAAGGATATGCTTGGAACATAATATTCTATTCGTCTCTTTTCATCAAAGTAACATACTTTAAAATCCAGCATTATATTAGTTGTTACCTCAACTCTGCAGCAATTTATCTATGCCTTAATCGTTGTATTACCAAGTCCCCCAACTGATCGGGAACAGAACCACGTGAATAGGGGTTTTAATACAATTTATCGACTAAGACGCTCCGGGGACGGCCAGGAATGTCCCAACGTGACGGCAGACACCGTAATAAAAGTACTGCACTCGATATTGCCACCACTTGATGGATTATCTTGCTTGAATTTCATGATTTTATGGACACCCTACGACGTAGGTGTAAGAGATTAGTAATAAAGTCATGTTTGATGGAGAAGGTTGTGACGCGGAAAGGTCTAATGTTATAAAAGGTTAGCTTGACAAATACGATGAAAAACTTGGGAACTCTTTTTTTTTCTTTTGAAAGGTAACTTATGTTTATTCACAGCAAGGCTATACTTGTGATTACTCGTAACTTCAATTCTTTCCGTATTATGTCACGTTTGAAACCGTGCTCGGACTTTTTAAGGCAAAACAATCTAGCTGTTTCTAGTTAAATTGAGATTTACAAACACCATATCATTTTTTATAAATTAAAATTTCATGATACCTTAAAAAATCACAAGACGACAGAAAAACCTATTCTCGAATTAAAGCTGGTACTACGAAAAAGTTCTAAGCACTAGCGAAATGCAGGTACAATAAACCTCTGCCTACCAGGCAAGTAGAAGCGTCAAGTAGAACAGTAGACGGTACAGTAATTAGACTGTCGAGAGCTCTAGGAAGCTCGGTTGAAACTTTTAATAGACATTCATTACGTGGTGAGGACGGCACCACGTACATTTGTTGCGTGACTTTTATACTTTCATGTTTTAAAATTGCATAGGGCTTTGTTCGCAGTACTATTATGATCTTTATTACAGGTTGGCTAGGCTGTCTGTACTGCTTACAATTACCTGACCGCGAGCAGCTGGCTTGTATAAAATTGTTGGTATAATTAGAACCTAGGTCAAAGATTTTTCTCAAATAGACAAGTTGTTCCCGGGATTAGCGATTGTCAGATTTTTAACAATTTAAATATGTGAGGTGATGCGGAAGTTATAGAAGTCATTGTCCTTGATATTGAAGCGAGCCTGTTATGGCTGTCAAAGATAACAATGACGTCATATAATATCAGCTTCGTATTTAGTGCTTTATAGTTCTAAAGCCGACCCCGTACACACCGAGATAGCAGCTTTTCATTTCTACATGCCAACAACAATGCCACCTACTATTATCTCCTCAAAGCCCCCAAAGACCCGTTAAAACATAGGTACTCACAAATCAACCAAACGTTTTACCTAACCTATTCTACCTGTTAAACAGTCAGCTGACAAACACACGAGTGTAAAAGAAAAAAAATGTAAAGATAAGCTTTCAAAAAATCCATCCAGTTTTTATCAGTTAATAAGACAAAGTGGCGAAGTGACCAGGGAGGATTATTCTCAAATCAAATAGTGCAGCCAGACTCAGACGGAGCAGGGCTGTCTCGCCTGAAGGAAATGACCGCAATAAGCCGCGGCACGCTTTGAAGCCTTTATTCAATTGATGTATTATGCTATGGATGAATATGAAGCAACGCGGACAAGCGTTTTATATGTAAATAGTTCTTTGAGGTGAGTGATGTGGTTTTAGAACAAAACGTTGGTAAGGTTTTGCAATATGTTGAAAATAAAAAGCTTTTTGCAGAAAAATCAGGGAAATAAAACTGTATGTCACCAAAAAAGTCTTAAGCCTAGTTTTTATCTAGGTTTAACTACAAATTGGTTACTACATTTTTTGCTTCTTTCGGTATAATAGAGAAAAAAAGCTATTATTTTACATATAAACATATCGCTAAGATGAGGCAAATAGTACGATACAAAGGAGAATACAGATTTCAGAGGCAGTCTGAGGCCACGCATCTATGAAATGACCGGTGAGCGCAACTGGCTATGGGCGTATCACTTTTTAAATTCAAATCAAAACTTAGTTAACGATTCTCTCCGTCTTAAATTCAGTGTACCCGAACAGCCCTATCTGGAGTGTCAACAATTGCTCAGAGGGAATCCTCTTACAGCTACAGATCTCAACTTATCGTCGACTTGACGTTACAGTTGCACTTTCTGGAGGTAAATATCTTATTTCAATGATGTTACAAGCGTTAAGGAAAACAGTTCAAGTACTGTTTGAACGTCATACGAGTAACAAATGGATGTCTGTTTGGGAGAAATTTCGCAGGATTTAGTTGCGTTAATGATCGGTGAAGCTAAATTACCTTTGGGAAATGTTTTGAGACCGAGATTTTGAGTTCATTTAGGATTGATTTATTCACCAAGTATTATAAATCGAATTATTGAAAAAATATTCTTCATTTATTTGATCACCAATCATTCTATTGTGCGTATAGTTGCTTCCAAGTCCAATAGAATATTGGTTGATTGTCCAAGTAACGTAACAGGAGCTTAAACTAAACTCCCCCTAAGTTAGTTGCCATAATGTAACAAAATATGCTTATGAATGTTATCCAACTTTCTGAGGCGAATTTAATTGTTTGCATGTTGGAGAGCTTATTTCAACATTCATAATAGTCACATTTGTAGCTAGATTGTCAGAAGTCAGCTCTATTGTGGTTTTATTCGGAAAGATTCATTCATTCATTCATTCATTTCATGAATGATTCGGAAAGAGATGATAAAATGTTGTTCAAAAACACTCACACTAACCATGAGGATGGGTTATGATTTAGTTTTTTGTAGAATTTTCAATTCTAACTTAACATCAAAATAACAAAACCATTTTTTCGGCTATTCGACACACTGTAGTAAATTAGTTTTAAACGTACTAATTAGTTGAGCTTGAACATGTTAATAAAAAAAAGAATGCAATCCTAAAGTTTTAACTTTTTACATTTTATTTTGTCTCAACTCTGTAATGGACGAAAACTCAGCGAAACGCCATTTATCTAAAATAAAAAACTAAAAATAAAACTAGTGATTTAATTTTCCAATCTAAAACGGAGCGGACATTTTTTACCGAACTGTCACCGGCAGCCATCACTTGGCGTCTGGTTGCGCGCCAAACCGGTTAACCGGATTACAACAACGCTTTTGTGGTTTCATCCGGGCTTGCATGACAAATATGAGTGTGTGTGTATTCAAATTTGGTATTTATGTTCGTTGGGTGGGTCGGAGTGTAGAATTTTAAACAGGCAAGGATCAACAACGACCCGTGATATTTTGTTTTGTTTCTGATTACTTCGGGGCCGCGGGAACCCTAATTAGGGTAACACTCTTCACACTTCAATCCATCTCTTTTGATGTAGGGATATCAGTTGCTGTGTTATTTACACAGAGGTTTTTGATATACCTTTTGCGTGGATTTTTAAATCGTTTTGATCTCCATTACAAAGGTAAGTTAAATACAATCTGGGGGCACGGAAGTGCCCCCGCAAGTCGAGCAAAAAAAAAAGCGGCACGGCCGTAACATCCTTTTCTCGAAGCAATTCGGGCTATTTTTGACACCCCTATAATTTCGTTGTGGATAAAACAAGAAGCCTGGATTTTCGGCAACTAATTAGTCATTGTATAAAAACGGTATATTTAAAATTTCAGTCAATTAGAACCAGTAGTTTAGGAATGACAACTTGTTAAAATTTTGAATTTTGTCACTCACTGATTCACTGACTCACTGACTCACCGATCATCAAAAGTCTAAGGTACTTCTAGCAGACTTAGAAGCTTAAAATTTAGAACACAAATAGGGTTTAGTGTCTTAATCATGGAAAAATTTTAATATTTTCTAATTTCGGTCCAGTTTTCTAAATACACCAACTGCAACAATAACTTTGTAATCCCATATAAATGTATAAGATTACAAGGTTACATTTGCAGTTAATGAATTATTATTACAGTAGAAAATAAAATAAATAGGTGTAAATAGGTACCTACTATATGAGACATAACGGGGGAGGGGGTATAGGGTGGGTAAGGGTGTTTAGCCCATGAAATTGAACAACATTCCCATAGGAAAATATGTTGAATTATGAAAAAAATACGGCTTTTCATACAAATTGGACTTATGTTCGCTCTACAAAAAGAAGTGAGATGCCATCAAAAACATTCTGTAAAAACCTCAAGTCTCACCGTAAAAAGTTGTGAGATCGATATAATACCAAGTCGATTAATCTATTTAGTCTCTACTTAAAGGACCCTGTCTTAAGTTATTACGTATGTTATTATCATGCCAATTTAAAAAAAAAATACCTTTAAAACAATTAGATCGACTTGGTCATCGCAAGAAAACACAAATTCGCCATTAACATTTCAGGAGCATTAACTTCTCGTCGTGCTGTGTAGTGTGATACATACTAATAATTAAATCATGCGATGGCCAGGTCGGTCTATTTGTTTTAAAGGTATATTTTTTAAATTGGCATGATAATAACATACGTAATAACTTAAGACAGAAGGTCCTTTAAGTAGAGACTAAATAGATTAATCGACTTGGTATTATATCGATCTCACAACTTTTTACGGTGAGACTTGAGGTTTTTACAGAATGTTTTTGATGGCATTTAGTTTTCACAAAACCCTCTAGATCTTGATACTTTATTTTAGCAATTTATGAAAAGAGGCGACTTTTGAATTACGGGGACGCCTACATCAAAGAATAAAGTGTAAATACTGGATCGTTAGTTACTATAGGACCGTAATAATACATTCTTACAAATAGCTCACAGCACTCATTCAATTAACCCTCCACTTACTTACAACCGCTATAAAAATCAAGGCATTTTCAACACAAGTTTTACCCGGGTCTAGTCCATAAAACCCGGATAAGTACATCTATCTTCCCGGTCCGGACATCCGACAGTAGAGCAACGGGAATAAAACGTTTTGATTTTGACGTTACAGTTTAGAAAACCACTTCGGAAACCAATATGTATCGGGAAATTTATTTCAATATTGAAAACGAAATACTCGAAAATCGTAGGTTCTAATAAAAACAAGGTTTCGCTTCGTACGACTTATTGTTAGAATAACAATAGGTTTCCTTTGTACACCTTTTGCTATCTACGAAGCAAACGCGCTAGGTCAGAAGAAATATCGAATTTTCCTTTTCGTAGTAGAAATGAATTTGAAAGGTACAATGTGACTCGGTCATACGAAATGTGAGTGTTATAGAACCTAAAAACATATTACGAATAAAATGAAACACGACCTTAGTTCGTACCCAATACAGTAATGAATAAGAAACTTATAAGGCGATAAGAAAAGTCGATTTGCTAATACCTTTACGCAAAATGAAGACAGTCGTGTTGACTATCGACGGAAAAATAGACACTAACGGATACCCAATTAGGTAAAAATGTACATATCCACATACTGGCATAAAATCGACGACGCACAAAATCATAATTGATTTATACAACATCCGATTCAAATATATAATCGCACACAGCGGACTGTGCAACCATAAATCAAACAGCCCTTAGCAATAAACAATTGGAAGTGACAAATTCAGCGATTAAAAAACAAGCGGACTGAAAGGTAGTCCCAGACAGTACTAGACTGTCCCTACGTGCCAATAAATCTCTAATGCTCCGTATTTCGCTTTCAGTATTGCGTTATAGTTTTACTCAAACACAAGAATAACTGTGTGTTTCTGTGTGGAATGCAAAACCTACAACTTGTAAATCAAAAAGAGTTATAGTAAAACTCGCGGCTTAGTCGAGTAAAACTTTGTGACAGTACAACACTTTGTTACAATCCATTCTATAAAAGAAAAAGAATACAATTCAAATGTACGTAAAAATAGTTCCCACAGCACCCGCTAGGGGCGCTGATCAGTTAATTTATACAAAAAAATCTCTAGAGCGTACCGAATAATCGTAGAAAATAGAGCTATAAAGCCTAAAATCTGTAAGAATCGAGACATTTTGCAGACACGTACAACACTAGTCCCATGGTGAGAATAAAATGTATTGTTGATATAAACTGGGTAGCCGTATCGTAAAAGGATTACCAAGCCATGTGTCTTTGTTTGAGAAACAAAGGAAGCTTACAGTGATAGATATATCGTGTGTGGAAATGTATCGGCAGTGTTTAATTACTTTTGTAATCTTTTAAAGAAAGTTTGAAAAGGTTGCTGGTTGAAGTGAGATATATGGTCATATTTTTCGTAAAAAATATTTGCTTGTGCCTTTGGGTTGCGCCAGTCAGAAAGAAGAGAATAATGGAAAGCAAGGATGTTACTTCAATTGGTCTTTAACCAATCCTATTGGATCCACAACTCCTATATGATAGACTACAATGATTTTTTCTCGCCTTTTCCTCATCTCCGTGTCAAAAGTTACAACTTCTAATTAATACACTCACTTTCTATAGTAAATTTCCAAATAATCGTATTTTTATTTCGATCCCTTGCTTTGCCATTGACCTCATAGATCAATTACAAATACAAACACACAACGCATTAACAATAAACACAACCTATTAAATATTCTCAAGACCAATGTGACGGCCTTGAATACCAAATATGGCCTTCAAAACATTACGTACGATAATAAATTAGATGCTGTTAAAAAATACCGTCGCTACATTTGAATATGCAAGTGACGTTTAAGTTGTCAGGAGGGATAACACGCATTTCAGCTGACAACTATTTTAAAACCACTATGCAGTGCCTCGATTCTTTATTACTATCGACTATCGACAACCGACATGTCATCGAGAAATTTTGTATGAAAATCTGATCAGTGCCTCTGACGGGCGTCGTAGAAACTTTTTGGCAGTACATTCTAAATGTCAAAATGTCGATGGCTAGCCGGTTGTCGGTAGTCTATAGTGGTAGAAAATCGAGGTACAGTAGCTCGATTCTCTACTACTATGGACTACCGACAACCGAACTGTCATCGGGAAATTTTGTATGAAAATCTGATCAGCGCCTCTGACGGGTGTCGTAGGAAACATTTTGGCAGTACATTCTAAATGTCAAATGTCGATAGCTAGCCGGTTGTCGGTAGTCGATAGTAGTAGAGAATCGAGGTACAAAACCGCGCTACCGTTTAAAAAATACAGCAGCCATATTTGAATATGCAAGTGACGTTTAAGTTGTCAGGTGATTACAATTCATGATGAGAGGAGGAAGAATTTGCATGTGTACGGCGGGAAGTTGAGCTAGTTGAGTACTTGAGGCATCGAGGTAGTTCGTGGTGTGAGGCCGTACGAGCTGATTTGTTATGTGGTGTAAGTTGTAGAGCGAAAGCGCTGGGACCTGTGTCTTTGTCACTGGAAGTATACTTCAATTCTTCCACTCCACAGATTCGGATACAGATCGTTAAAATTTACATGCATTTAATTTTAGATATCTTAATACATATTATTATATCGACAACAGTTAATTATTTGGATACTAAAAGTACATAACGAGATGAAATTACTTACTATCGAAATAATTTAGGAAAATTATTCCATAATTCTATCAAAAGAAAGGAATTCTAGGCTAGTTCAAGCAAGCACTATAAAATAACGGTTCCTTTTGTATGTACGATGACGACAAGTCGAATTCAAATACATCATTATTTGATACTTGTCATATAATAAAATACACAAGCGTCAGTACTTATGATGCAAATGACTGTGTGCAAAGTTTATAATAAGAAAAATCAATAGGTAGTTATTATTGAACACAACTCGTTTGCAATTCTAACGAAGCAATTCAAGGATTTCAAGGCTCACTTGATTAAGAATATGATTGTTAAGCACATTCGAACATTAATCTTGCTGTCCTATTATTATATTATTGGTATTTTATGTGAGTTGTGCAGAAGAAAATAAAAATAAAAATGATTTTCGATGAATCTGCAGTCCAGTACAGGCTTTGAATTACTTTAAATTGATAAGATTAAGATTCAATATCTCTACTGGACTGCATCTTGCATGACATAAAGAACTTTGTTTCACCTTTCACCTGACGTTACAAGACCTGTTACAAGACCTAAGACATTGGCAACAATGTGATGATTACATTACATTGTCAAGTCTGTCGGAAAGATGTGAGCACGCCATGAATGGTTCGCGTCAACGAAAGGAGCTCATTTATCTGTATGCGACTATCATAATAGTTAAACTTTAAAACAAAAAGTATAGAGCTGTCAACTTTCAAACAAGCTCGGTACAGACTACGACATGTAGACAGACGTAAGAATAGAAATCTAGTCTACTCCTCGCAAAAATATCCCAGCCAACCTTGATTAAAACCGGAGGTCCCAATAACTCACGAGTTACAGCGGTAACCTGTAACTTAGACCATAAACCGCGTCTTGCGTCGCATACTTATGAATTTAATAAGACTCCGCGAACAAATTACGTCTCGGAGTCAACTACAGACGATACGAAACTTTATTAAGTGCCTCCACCGTTCACTTGTAATCTGATTACAACGTATTTTGTGTCATGTGTGATACTAACTTTAATTTGACTATTCTGTTATATCATAGTAACTTCCTAGATAGTTCTAAGGACATGTTTTTACTTCGCCGTGTAGAGCAACGTTATATTAAAGAATTTGCTTAAGTGGGGCCTTACGAAGCGAGTGCTTGTAATATTTAATTAAAATTATCGCAATCGAAACCGGAACTAAAAGAGTGGTTTAATGTATTGTTTATTTTAATTCTCTATAAATCTAAACACAGAAAACCATAAAAAATGTCTAAGCAGTTTAAGTCCCAAGCTGATTAAAATTTGTAAAACCTAATATTATTTATAATCAAATATTTCGGCTTCCGTATAATTTCTACTCAAATGTTTCACAGAAATCAAGAAATGCCTTTTAGTATTTTTTAGGTTTAGTTTAAATAGAAAAATACTAAAAGGCACATAATAAATCTTATAATATCAAAGTGACAAATACCCTTTCCGAAACAGCACATTCAATCAACCTTATATCAAGCCCGCCACACAAGCTTAAAAAAAATCTAAACAAAGGTTGCTTTAAAAAACAGTATCAAAAAGCACCATGACCTCCTCCATTGTTCTATACGAGAGCGGCTTGATACAAAACACGATGCCCACATCTGGCCACCGTAGATAAACTGCACTCTGAAACTATTTTTCGCTTACGCATTGTTCCAGTTAAGCCCTCTAAAGGAAGCCGGGACTTACTGGCTGTGAACGAAGAATTGAGTTTATAAGCATTGTTTTTAAATGACTTGAATTTAGAAACAGAAAAAAGATGCTTTTTGTTAAACTATTTTTTTTTTCTTTTAATTACGAAAACCATGCAGTATGCAACACCAACTAAGTAGTTGTCTTGGTTTGTTTTTTGCACTCATATACAGTTTCAAAATTAATTGAACGTGACAAAACCCTATATGATTAACAAGTTCTTACACAAAGTTTATTAGCAAGACAGTATATTTAAAATTACAAAGCACAATTTCCAAAAAAAGCAATATGCATCTATCGATACATGTCTGTAGCTCGATTCTCTACCACTATCGACTACCGACAACCGGCTAGTTGTCGAAAAATGTTATATGACAATATCGGTTCAGCGCCTTTAGCAGACGTCTTAGAAACTATTTTTGCCATACATTTTTAAATGTCAAACTCTGGATACACGAAAGTACAGACTGTTCAGAATTGCGCTACGGGCAGTTGTTGCTGTTTAACGAATTCACTTAACGTTCGTTTGGCATAGAATCTTGCAATGTATGTAAGAAACGGTGTTAAAAACACCGCATAAACCCATAATCGTAATGATCCCATTTCTTCAATTTCCTTTAAAGTAAGTGTTACTACTTGTATGTCAATCACCGTTACAATTTCCAACACTTTTCCTTGAACCGACAAACGTTATAGACCGCTATTACACCCATGTAAGGTAAAATATGTCAACTAAAGCTGTCATACATTCTTTATTTCTAGTAAACGATTACTTTTTACTGTATCTTTCACACGAGAACATTCATGTCAATCCAAGTTAATGTTTGCTTGTTTGTGGTGCTTTTACTGCAAAACGGCTGCACCGATTTAATTAGGATATGGACGAGTTACAGATTATACCCCAGAATAAAAGTGTTAATTACGAAATATTCACAAAACTGCTTACCCCTTTGGGTATAACAGGCCAAACATTATGTATTTACTATGCTAAATTCTTAGGCTAATTGCCTGCGTATAAGCTAGTATGTATAACGTCTTTTATTTTTTGCGCATATTTATGTTTTCTAAGCTGAAGCACTTAGCTAAGTTAAATTGTTTTAAGTATAAGTATATTGTTTTAATAAGTTTTAATAATTTTAAGCGCACCTGAGTCCTTTAGTTGATATTTAATTATTTATTAAGTTACCGGTGAGACTTGTTTTAAGACATAATTTTAATTTCATTATAGAGCTGTTTGAATGGCATGTTTACTTTTATAAGCCGTGATACACATAGTTTGTAAAAATCTCTCAACTTTTACGTTCGCCATCGCCCACTTGATGGGGGATGAGATTACTCGTGTTCAGTTGAATGCGGATTGCGGGTATTATTTTAATAATTTATTACAAATATGAATGAATCGAGATTAGTCTCTAGTATACGTATTCTATTACTCTGCAAACCAAAAATATATCTTTCCAATTACAAAACAGGTCCGAAATATTCACAAAAACACGTGAAAATCTAAGCCTAATAAGGCATTGTTTTTCAAAGAGAATTTTTACTTTCGTTCCCAGAAAATTTTCTATTGAAATTCAACACACGCATGTCACATTACCTAGTTATTCTTTGATAATATAAGTTTTTGTACGATGGGTCACCCTTCATTTGCGAAACCTTTGGAACTAGATCCTCTGTCAATACTTTGATGTCGAGAAAATATCTTTTGTTTCGACACGTGTACACTAAATGGCTGTTTTCTGAGTAAACGGGTAAAATTTCAGTAAAAGGTTATTTAATGTTTAATACTACAGGTATTAAAGAAATATGCCTAAGGTAGAAAGAAACACGTACAAGTATCATATCGGTGATGTCTTCCAAAAAGGTTAGATACAGATACTGAGAGACAATTAGTGAAGCTTCTTCTTCTTGTTGTCGTATGGTTAGTGGTTAACCTAGTGTCAAAGTTGTTCAAGCCGCCCAAAGGCCTTTGACGTGCCTTAACGACTGTTATCTTAGTAGACAACAACCGGGACCGACATTTTACGTGCCCTCCGAAGCACGGAGGCGCCCTTTTCAAATATGCGGTCTCCCATCTATAGAATGACCGCGCCAAAGGTTGCTTAACCCACAGATCGTTTACCGACCGGTGAGCGCAAAAGTTTGTAGAGACCATTTGGTCTCTATCTAGCTATCAAGTCACACAAGATCTCTCTATCTAATAAACTGAAGTAGAGGTACTTCGAGAGCCATACATAATTATATGAACATTTGATAATATAAGGTCAATGGTAAGAATCGTAGCGTGAAATTCAAAGCTGTTTGTATGTTAGTAAAAGTCTCTACAAAAAAAGCTTGTCTTAATTGCGAAAGTCGTCAATTAAAATTAAATAAAATACATACCTGTCACACTTAACGACCTATAAGTTTAATCAACAATTACACAATTTATTTATTTATTTTATTTATTTATTAAACTAAGGTTAGATAAAGAACCAAAAATTAAACTTGGCTAAGTGCTTCAGCTCTGGGAACAGTGGGAACATAAATGTGCGCAAAAAATAAAAACACATTATACAAACTAGCTTATACTCAGCCAAAAACCCTAAGAATTCTACATACATACATAATATCACGCCTGTTTAACCAGATGATGTAGACAGATGAGTTTGGAATAGACCCACATTTCGCGATTAACAATGATTTCTTCGGGGTATAATCTGTAACCTTATCAAATCCTATTCAAATCGGTACAGCCGTTTTGCAGTAAAAGTCAGACAAACACATTCAAATGGATTAGTATGAATGTTCTCGTGTGAAAGATACGGTAAAAGATCGTTTACTAGAAATAAAGAATCTATGACAGTTCTAATAGTTGACATGTTTTACCTTACATGGGTGTAATAGCGGTCTCTAACGTTTGTCGGTTCAAGGAAAAGTGTTGGAAATTGTAACGGTGATTGATTTATTAAACTCTACACCAGTATCTGCAGAACGATTTAACAAAGATATTGCAACCAAATCAGTTTTCCAATCAATCTATACTAATCTATACTAATATTATAAAGCTGAAGAGTTTGTTTGTTTGTTTGTTTGAACGCGCTAATCTCAGGAACTACTGGTCCGATTTGAAAAAATCTTTCAGTGTTAGATAGCCCATTTATCGAGGAAGGTTATAGGCTATATATCATCACGCTACGACCAAAAGGAGCAGAGTGCCACTAGAAAATGTTACCAAAACGGTGAAAATCTCTCTTATGTGACGCAAGCGAAGTTGCGCGGGTCAGCTAGTCGGTAATAACCACAACAATATCCAGGAAACTGATCGATAAACGACCACCAACATTATTATAGTCAGATAGAAATGCACAAACTGCGGACCGATGACCCGTTACTAATAAATTAGTATCTGCTCCACGCATGCCTTGCTGAACACGAGGCATACAAACTCATAGGAATATCACCATTAAAGTGAACCAGTTTAAGGTTGCATTTCGTGTGCATGTTTGGTTAGATAAATACCTTGGATGCATGAAACTGACATCACGGGAATGTACGTTCCACGTGTATTTGTATTAGTTGGTGTCAATGTTTAGTACGTTTCATTTGGCAACGATTAAATTGTTAAGTTGTTAACTATGTAGTAACAGATTTTATTGACGGGTATGATAAGTACCTGAGATTGATAATTCTTTTATCAACGGAAATTAGGTGTATATTGTGAAGATACATTTTTCTGAATAGTAATCTCGTGTAAGGGTTTCAAATAAAAGATAGGTAATGAGGCTTCTGACATTAAAAACTCGATATTTAGGAACATACAACTCGCTCTACGCCTCTGTAAATTTATTTTTGATCGAACCTGTGATATGATTGTTATACCTACACTTTGCTAACAGTCAACGTTATCTTTAGAAATTACAATTGACCGAATCATAAACTTTATGGTCCTTACCGTATCAAATTATGTCACACATAAAATCTTTTTAAATATTCAACATTATTTACAATGCAATCACTAAAATCACAACACAATCTTATTTCAATCACAATTCACACAAAACAGTTCGAACTACAAACAAGTCCTTTGAAAAATCATAACAAAAACAGTTTTAAAAGACGTAAAATCAAAGCTAAATACACTACACAAAGACACCAGTTAACTGCGCTTAACCAGCCATACGTATGGAGTATAGCGATATCGATAGCGAACTCGCCAACCGGTTTGCGATTCGATATTCGACACACTTGACAGATACGAATGACTGCAACGGTATAAGTAGCAAAAAATGTGTGCAATTTTAATTATGAATTATGGAAATTTTGTCTGTTTTGACAAACGAAATTACCGTGTTTATTATGTAACATTATTATAAATATACATAGTATCACGTTTGTTATATCTGGAGGTGTATCCAGGTGCAAAGACATCACGTTTTGCCATTAACAGTGTTAGTCCCGTCTAATAGGAATTGAATTTGAATTTAAGTCTATAGTCATTCACCGGGCTGCTTATGAGAAATATTCTAACATCAATTTGTAAAGACCAATAATAATTTGGCCGACGCGGGAATCGATCCCGAGACCTCATGATCACAGTTGGTGACACTACCGTCCACGCCATAGAGGCAGTCCAAAGATTATCCGTGTGTCTCAATATTTTGTACAAATAATATAATTTAACTTGATATTACGTGCTCATTTTTAAAATTTTACTTTTATAAAGCTTTGTTACGCTGGATTTGCCCTAAAGGGTTCATGATTATGGCTCATTATGCATGTTCAAGCCCTATGTAGAATATAAGGGTCGTATGCAAATTGAATAAATATTATGGATATAGCTTTACTGCATTTTTTTATAAATACTCGAAAGTAAATTTTAAGTTTAAAGAGAATATTTTCCTAAACTTTGAGGCCGATTTTAATTATTGTTATAACTATAGACACATAGTGACGTAATTCTAAGTCCCATAGGATAAGTTTTGCCTCATGAAAAGAATTAGAAGATTATGAGAATTCATTCTCTACGAACGGAAGTTGCGTGCAGTCACAAGAAATAAATTATTCGCACTTTGCATTTAATTGCACTGTTTAAGTGAGTGAGTCGAATCAGGTTTATATTCGAACAAATCAATATCGCAGTCGACCTTGTATGAAGTATTGTTTTACCATAAATATGTTTTATATTATATTACCTCAGTGGTTCTGTCGCCGTCCTTCCCAGCAAGGTAAAAAACTGCTTCGAGAAATTATAGCCGAAGCGGAGAGTAAGGTTACATATTAATGCACGAAACAGGTGGTTGATGGGCAGCCGGTGTCGTTTTATTATTATATTATACTCTTATTTAATTAGTTAAATAAGAATAAAGCTCTTCGATAGAATTTGAGATTGTCTTCATTACGAGAAAGTAATCAATTAAGTAAATACGCAATAGACACAGACACATTTACCTCACCTACACCTAAATAACAATAAAACTCTTGCCATTACGCCCATGTAGTCATAAAATAAAAGTTATTCAAATTAAACAGAAAAAAATAAAGAAAACAACCAAATAAAAAGTTTACCGAGCAGCGGTTAAAAGCAAAATAAAAGTACTTAACAAAACGATGGTTTGGGGCAGTGAAACAGGGCCGCAATAATTCCACCGACTCCTTATTGCGAAACGTAACGTTAACTTGATACCAGATAATGCAAATTGGACTTTGATAACTAAGAAATACGCCTCGGATTGCAATTAAAACAATTGTAAATTTGTTGAGGAGCAAAAAGCGAGGGAGGTAAATGGAGGGGCCCTCGAAATAAATGACGAAAGACGGCCGTGGACAGCGCCCCGCGTCCAAACTAAATTACTTTACACAATTAGCTTTTGAAAATGTTTCCCTCGGAAATAAAGCAATGAAAACGAATATTTAAGATTTGAATGCCTCACATTTCAACAAATCGCGGTGGCTTCTACAAGCATATTGTAGTAACGTTTTACTTTACACGATATTCTGCAGCAGCAGAAACGCAAACTGTGTAAAAGAACAAAAACACTAAAGTTAGTACTACAATGTAAACAACTAGTAGAAAACATCAAAGAAATTCAAAGTTAAACTCAATGAAAAACCAATTTCTACTTAATTCCAACGATGTCGGAGTAATAAACGAAAAATAGAATTTAAATGGAATAAATATAAGAACAAAAAGGCTTTCGAAGCGAAAATTAGATTCGAAAGCTATACACCGCTAGCGTTCGTTGTCGCTTAGACAAAATGAAGTTTGATCCTGTTTTTATTACGAGCTGAGATACGAAGGAATCAGATCAACTTGAGACATTCTCGGGATCAAAACTCTTTATTGCTAATCTTTGATTTTGTACACGTCAAGACAATAAATAGACACCGAAGTAATAATGAGAATCTTTTCTTTTATTTTTCCTTTTTTTTTAAAAAGACAACTTTCGCACTAAAAGTTGCTCGTGTCGAAGGGACTTTCACAAACATACAAAAAAACTGACACAAGGTACAACTAGACCCGAAACAATTATCGCACAAATAAATTGTTCCGTGTGGGAATCGAACCCACGACCTCCCGACGCATGGTAGCGGCGTGGCAACCTAAAGCACTGCGCCACGGAGGCAGTCCTTAAGAACAAGTAAGTGATGATTTAATAATATAATCAAGGATACGTAAGAGCAATCAAAACAAAATCTTTGTTCGAATTCGATTAATATTTGAAAGGAGTTTGCGTGCAATTTGTAAGATAAATGAATGAAGTTAACTGCGATCACTTACAAATGAATTCGAAATTTCCATTATACGGCTCTTGTTTCTACAGTTGTTGGAAAGTTTTCATCAAATCAATAAATTTTAAATGGTAAAATAACAAAGACTGTATCAGGTTTAATAATAAATAGAGCTAATGAAATGTATTTAATCAGAACTTTCAAATATATCTTTAACACAATTATGCACTTTATCTCAATTAAACTTTCTCATTCGAAACTGTTCCAAAAATATATATTTAGTTCAATTATTGTGGTCATTAAGAAGGTGACACCGCATTTTTAGAATGTGGAACATTTATTAAAAGGTTTAAACTCGCTACTTTGATCAAGTCTTCGGAAGCCAACAGACTTTTTTTACCGTACAATACGGCAGTTGACTATCAGTCAAATCAGCTACTCTTTATGAAATGTCAAAAACACATTTTAGAAATATGACATAGTGACGTCACGGTGTCTTATTTTCGTTGGTATCACAGAGTGCCTTAAAATGTTTCAGTCTGCAATAATTACAATTTCAACATTATTTACGAAAACGATGCACAGCGTGAGCGCTTTGGGTGAACCTATTAAGAGTACAAGAATATTTTTTTCGTTAACCCAGTCAACCCAATTTAAAATATAGCGACAAAGTAAAAACATAACCCTTATTTTATAGTATAAGTTCTGTTGACAAGCCAAAGACACTACTTAATTAACCTCAGAAAGAAAAGCTTGTTCAAACCGACAGCTGACGTGATTTTACAAAAGAATATCTTATTTTAAATGTTCACTATTCACAAGTAAGGTAACAAATTGATTCAAAGGTTTCTATTTCAGATTTCCTTGGGAGATATAACGGCGACATTTCACTTCTTCCAGTCCATTAGTGACACCTCGGGTCTATCAAGAGCCGGGATCCGTAATAAATGAATTTTGCATCGCGACGGCTTCTCTCTACGAATGCAGCTACGATAGTATTGAATTACATTTTTCAGGAACAAATTGAATGCCATTGGAAACTAGGTAGCGATATTTCTTGAAAGAAATGAATTATTGTTGAAGTACTACAGAACTTTACTTGTCAATTTTCTTGGAATAACAAGAATCACTTATTAATTTATGTTTGTTGAATTATTGAGTTAACAGTTCTACGTTTTTTATATTTTATTTAAACGCAAAACCTACTAAAAACTGAATAATTATTAATAATAATAAACCATTCTTAACACCTGTCGTATCACTCGCAAATTCCTTACATTCTAAAAAACCAAACCAAAATTCATGTACCAAATGAACGCAGATCATTACAGTACATTCAAAAGGAAAACCGAGATGAAACCAGCGCTTTTAGTTACAACGTTCACTAAATACAACTGTTTACCTTTAATTACACTCTCGCACAGTACCACAAAATCCACTTTCAACTCCTCGAAGTTTATACAACTTCTCATCAGGCTCTTTAACATTCGCTGTGTAAAAACTCTTTCAAAGCATTGAGGTAGTTAACCACCACTTCATAAAGTGTTAAAATTTTTCCGCATTAAAACCTGGGAAATACAGCGAACGGAAAAAAGGGTTTAAAAAACATCACGACTTTTATTTCGTTGGGATATTTCTCATTTTTTCTACTTCGGTTCTAGCTAGTCATTTTAAATTGTGTTTTAGATGTAATGTCTTCGCATACCTTTCGTTGTAGTTTTATTGTTGGAAAAACTATGTTCTATAAAATTCCAGTGCATTGCACTTTTCGTTGGGCACAATGGTTGGCAATTTACTTTGTAGGTTAATGTTGCTTAACGTTGTCTATCTTTATTTTGTAGGAATGCTTATTATTTATTTGTGCAATGTAGTTTAATGTCTAAAGGAAAGGATTTTCCAGTAGATTATTGTCAACTACAGAAACATAAAATATCCTGAATAAAGCGACACTGTCGGGAGTCCCTGATTTATGTTAATAATCCACAATCAGTTGCATTGTAAATTACGTGTGCAACGTATTACAAAATCTGTTGGGATTTTGTAGTTATACATAAAATTATACTTCATTTGTGACTTTTGGGTTGCAGTTTAGATGTTGCATAATCATGTCAATAGATAAAGGCTTCATAAGAGCAATAGCGCAATTCTGTATAATCTGTACTGTCGAGTATCGAGAGTTTGGCATTTAGAATGTACAGCTAATTTAGTTCCCACGACGCCCGTTAGAGGCGCTGATCAGATTTTCATTAAAAAATATCTCGATGACAAGCCAGATGTCGGTAGTCGATAGTAGTAGAGAATCGAGCTACAGATCTTTATTACGAGGGATCTTCCAAAAGGTATTGTTTACTTAACCAGAATATTATTTTGGTCTCCGATTATCCTTTCACAAAGCAATTTTACCTGCCGATCGAACTTCATCGAAATTAAATCCTGTACGATTACCGAGTTCTCTAGCCTATTTTATTTATTTTATTTTAGGTTAATGAATGTGAAGAATTTGGCGCTCCGCGATATGGTATAGTATGTGCCTTTCTTCATACTGTAGACTACGAACTAGAAAGGACGATATTATCCATAATTAAAGGAGTATATTTTCCATTGATCTCTTCTATAAAATTTATTTATAAATAAATTGTGTTCACAAAAATAATATTCGTAGAAAATACAATATTACTGTGGAATATTCTCGATAAACACGTCAAAGCTATATTCGCTTCATTGGATTGGATGAATCGTCAAATCTCAAACTGTAACGAAACGCCTACGCGAAATGATAAAAGGGAAGAAACCTAGAAATAAAATAGATTTCTGAATATAGATTTGTATTGAAATGAGTTTGACATTTCAGAGTTCAATTACCTTGTTTGCGTGAAGACTTACAGGGGACAAAGTAATTATTATAGCGGCCAAAATAAGAAACGTGTCTTAAAATAGATTTTTACAAATATATTTGAATTTAAACGGGCCTAAAATTTTGTTTATCATTACTTAATCGAAGAGGTATTTTAGACCCGAAGGCATAGGCAGAGTTGTATGAAATACACCTGCGTTTGGCCCTTAACAAATTTAGTCCTAAGTAATAGGGGGCGAGCCTATAGCAATGTATACAATGGGCACTTTGCAAACCCCTGACTATTATTCAGAAACATTGTGAAATTAAAAAAAAAACATTAAAATTTTGTTGAACCCGGGTGTCGAACTCGAATCTTCGCGATCAGCAGTCGTTTACTGCTGTCTAGATCGCTGAGGCACAATCAATTATACTTTAGGTTCAATCAATAAATGCGATACAAAACACTTCAATATTTCGATACATAAGGTCAAGTGTAATTTTAGCGCACGTCCGTATAATCGAAATGCGTGCCACCAGGGGTTGATATCGAGGGGAGTATCTATCGTTAGTCAGCTGTCGGGGGGTGACACCCCTACTTTTATTTGTTTTTATACGAGGGCCGTGAAATTCTTACCGATTCGTATGGACGTTATGTAAGGCCAGCTCCACATGTTGGTCCCAACGCTCGTACCAACGTTGGACTGCAAATTCGGTGAGACGTACACACCTTGGCTAATAAACTAGTTTAGCAGCGCGATTCTGTACAGTCGGTTCTGTCGAATATCGAAAGTTTGACATTTAGAATGTACTGCCAAAATAATTTCTACAACGCCCGTCACAGGCGCTCATCAGATTCCTTTGATGAAACCGACACGAGCCGGCCAACTACCAACGCTCATCCCAATTTTGGGACCAATGCCATTTTCTAGATCCACACGATGGACGAATAGGGGGCCTATATTGGGGCCAACGTGTGGAGTCGGCGTAAGAAATAAACATATAGAAATTGTATTGGATATGGAAACGTTAAGTTTGTCACGTGTGCTATAATGTTGGATAGCGATGATTGGACAGCAGTAGTGGTCGTAAATGGTTGTGTTTTGGGATTGTTTCGGGCATTAATAATAAAAGGTGTCCCTTGTGCTGCGGTCGATAGAATTTGCGAATAACGATGCGGTTACAAATTTACTATCTAATGTTAGGTATTGGTAAAAATGCTAGCTTACGCGTATAAAGTACATTATTTAGTAAGAACAATGAGAATAACTCAAATGCTGTTGATATACTTAACTCTAGGTATTTTTTGATCATTTATTGGTTATTTATAATCAACTTCTTTGAGATAGATTTTCTTTGAGCAAAGTTAAAGCCAAGAAATGTAGTGACTATTTGAGAAATTACGTAACAGAAAGATTGATACGAATCACAAAGTTTCCACGACATTGCGACGCGTGAGGATAAAGGAAAAACATCCATAGTCAATAGACCGGTCTATAAACTGTACAATAAATATCTATGGACATAAAAGTGAGCGCATAAGCCATAAATCACAGTGGCCGGAGGAGGAGAGGCAACATAAAGAAGGTCGCCTCACGTGAGACAAAAGAATCGGTGACAATCGCCTCTCAGAATAGGCTGATAAATGGCAAAGCGAGATATACTTAACTATAACACCGAACAATAGGGAAGGAAGGATCTATCGAAAGCAATTTCACCCAAAAATAGCACTAAGTTGGAGTGCCCTTAAAAGGTGTCTTTAAAATTGCTAAGACGTGGCTGTTATAATGAAGGGAATCGTCCCTTCTCGCGGGAGGGGGACAATTTGGTCGACACTCCTTTTTTCCGACGCAAAGGGCAAGTGGCGAGCGAGTTTAATCTTAACTTCATTACGAGACGACACGAATTCATTGTGGAATTCTCCTCGAATTATTTATAACAAAAATGTAATAAAATTCCCATTTCGACGGTTTGTTTCTTCTTTTACAAATTGAATTGGATACGTTTTGGGGCACAGTCCACTGTAAGACTTTCCTTAAAGTCGAAAATACAATGTTTTATTTTAATTTCATTGGCGAATTTTTAAACATTGTCGCCAATAGTCGCTTATATACCGTTTCTTTGTTAAGCTCGTGTGCATGAAATCTATTAAATTCTGGTACCTTTCACACGTAATTAGGGTCTGACCTGAGTCTGGCATTGTACCCGGCCGCAACTTGTTCCAATAATTTTAAAGAGCGAGATAAGGCGGCCGACACGCACGCCACATAATTACCCCGATTCAAACCCCCTACCTGACCTAAAAATCGCCGATCTATAGAATTCCTTCGGTTAACAAAGCTTTTGTGCTTGAAATTCGATGGCTTATAATTATTACAATTACTACATTACTTTATTCAAGTGAGTCGCTTTATTTGGAAAAGAATACGAATTATTTCTAAAGCTTTGTCGTAAATAATAACTGTTTTAATTGTTTGTGCTATTACAAAATACAGTACAGAAAAATCTCTTTGTCTTCCAAGCAATCTAAAAAGAAATACATCACCTTACACATCTTTCACAAAAAAACACAGCAAACACATAGTAATTACCTGTACAAAATCCAGAAAATCCGGGGCAAACAGAACCTCTCGTAACTAAAGACCACATTACCGGGAAAAGAGATAATGTAAGGTACCGCTGAACACTCGTTACACGGTGTTCCCCAGGGAGGTATTTTTGTGCGGATACGACTTTAGGCTAATGACTCTCTCGCCTGACAAAGGGAATTAGTCACGTGACGCTATGTACAAACAACACTGATGTTTTTCTTTTTAATTTTTGCCCTTGTTTTATCGGAGCAGGCAAAGGAACTACATAAAGCCTAGTTCGCGTCAAACACTCTGAAGTTAAAAGTAACGGATTTTTTTTAACAACACTAGTGCGATTCTGTACAGTCGGTACTTTTGAATATCGAGAGTTTGGCACTTAAAGTGTACAGCAAAAGTAGTTTCTACGATGCCCGCTAGAGGCGCTGAACCGATTGTTATACAACATTTTTCGGTAGTCGATAAATATATTTGGACGTTTCGGCCAGTGACATTCACAGGTAGTTTTAATTTAGTCGTTCAATAAAGTTAGTACCAGATATGAAATAGTAAATTTTTCAAAGCTTTTTTTGTTTTTATTTTTTGGAACAGTGCACTGAAATTGTGGAAAAAACTACCAGTTTTTTAAAAGAAAAAAAACCACACGTCCAATGATCTGTACGGCGCGGCGTTAGTAAAATATTCTTTTTTGTATGCAAAATGGTGCATCACTTTCGGTCCGTTTTTAGTTCAACAAAATAATATCGGGTTATTTGCGAAATAACCTTTTAACCTAGTATTCAAACTGTAATTTTACGTTAAGTCTTGTGTACACGCGATTTAAAATCGATAATCGAGAGCCTTTTCTACGAAACTTTTGTAACGCTACCAACTTTTCAGTAGTTCGATTCTCTACCACTATTGACTATCGTCAACCGGCTTGTCATCGAGAAATTTTGTATGAAAATCTGATCAGCACCTCTAACGGACGTCGTAGGAACTATTTTAGCAGTACATTCTAAATGTCAAACTCTCGATACTCGACAGTACCGACTGTAGAGAATCACGCTACAGAGAGCGATATTTAAAAATGAATTTGTTAGAGCACTGGGGTTAGTACAGTGCGTGTTTTTGACACATTTTGAAAGGGTAACTATTGAATGCGTGGGTGAATAAATAACCGAATGTCGTGATTAGTTCGTTACTGGACTACAGAATTTTTCGATCGATTGACCATGACCGTGGTGTGGTAATTTTGATATTACTGTTCAGAAAATCGGATATTAAAGTAAACAGTAGCACGATTTTTTACAGTCGGCACAATCGATTAACAAGAGTTTGACATTTAAAAATACTTGAAAAAAAGTTCTTGTAAAATACGCTAGGGGCGCTGTTTTGTTTTTTTTAAATAAATGTAGTCTTGAATTAAGTCGACAGTGGTCGATAGTAGTTGAATATTGTTTAACCAAATATTTATACTTATCATAATTACAGCTACAGCTACTTAATAAATACAAAGCACTTACATCCATACAATGAAGAATAAACTTGACGAGGTGAAGAAGGTAATCTGAAAAAAGAAAAGCAAGCATTTACAACAAAGCTAAGCGTTACAATTAAGCTGCCATATTGGCTTCAAAAGCTTCCATAGGCAGCTTTTGTGGAGCCTCCAGTACAGTTACTATGAGGGCACACGCAATGCGGCCTGCGGGCGAACCAAATATGGCTCGATTACCTATATTTTGTTTGACTAAGTAAAGTCGTAAGTAGCAGTCGAAGCATAGTGTGCAATACAGGAGACATCAAAACCAGAATACAAGTACAATAGAAGTTTGCTTTGTACCAAAATAAGTTGGTGCAGTGTTTGTGGTACGGATTTTGGTATAGTTTTGTTTGTCTCGTGTGAGTTTTTGTGTGTACATAGACGTAAGCAAGCGTTTTGGTGTGTATTATACAAAGAATTATCCCTTCTTGTACATGTTCAGTGATTTAAACATGGTATTATTTCTTCAACATACTGGCAAAGTTTAGCATTTAAACTGAAGCAATTATACATCGCCTTACATCAAAAATACACAACACAGATAGCATCTCAAACATAGAATACGCCCGAATACTTCAAAATCCTTTAAAGCTTTTGAAAAAGGAGAAAATATCCACATAAACGTTCCTTTGACAACGCTGCAAGGCAAAGCATTAGCCAGTTCCGTTCAATACAAACATTTGTATAATGAAATAAGTAAAAGAAGTATTTCCCACTTGGTGATATCTGTCCGGATGTGAGAAAGCTAAAAAGCCGGATACTTCGCGCGTCCCAGTAAAGATAGCGGTACAATGACACCAGATTTCCACAGCGTCTAAATGGACAATATGGAAGCGTAAGCAAAGAATTGCGTGTGATAATTTTTGTTTTTGAGAAACAAACACAAGATTTTATTTATGTATTTTGTTCTAAATTTGTCTTAAACTAACCTTATTAACGTGTATGAATAGATGAAGGGAAGTTTGAAGGGATCGTACAAATTGGCGTTTTTTTTCGTCTCCGCCCTTATGAGCAAAAGGTGTGTTTTTATATATGTATAAATGTATGTTTGTCTATTATTTTACACCATATTTGGCTATGTCACAAACTTTTAACAGAGTCGATGTACCTCACAGTATATTTTTCAATAGAAATAAATAAGAAAACTTCTAGATTCTAGTAAGTTCTTTACAAAACTACTGTAATTTTACATCAGCTATGACACAAACTGGAGAGTACAATAATCAGATAATCTTTGTTATCAAGGTTCAATGTCGGCACTCTCTATCTTATCACGAGTACAGTCTGACAGATGCGTGCCGAATATTATCACTTGTTATAAAATTAACATGAACAACATGGACTATTGATGAAAATGTTAACAGGCAAAATCATCTAAGTACACAAAAATTCTATTACGAAATCTCGATATTTTCGGATCGTATTCGTATCGGCACTTGGCATAAAACCTCAACGTAGACTAAGAAAAAATACCTCTAACATTTAGTCGTTAAAAAAATAAATTTATCAAAAAAGCATTGATTGGATTCCCATTTAAATATATTATGTTTATTGTCTTTTGCTGACTAAATAGTAGTATACAATCGAGGACTCTCATTAGCAAATACAAAGAGGAGATGAGACTTTCCAACTTGATTCCAGGACCACTCAGTGTGTCGTCACCTTAAAGCAAAGATTGCCTTACGCAAATAATCGTTGTGACATTCTTATCAAACGCATTGCCACATGCAGATAGTATAATGGCGTATTCTGTTGCGATTCAAAAGCACTTTAAAAATGGGAGTGTAAAAATAAATATAAAAACATAATTTACCAGAGATTAAATATAGTACCAGTTTTAATGTAGTACTTTGTTTATTTAACAGTTGTTCCTTTCGCAATCAAAAAGCAGCCAGTCTCTAGCGACAGCCTGTAATGAGTTGATAATGACGATGAAATATTAAACGATGATGAAAGTAATAAACTGTGCCATGAAATACCCATTAAATCAGTACCAGCCCTTAATAGGTGCGCTTAAAATTCACTCAATACAAATGTATGGCAAAACGATATTAATATACGAGTGGTGATATTCGAACACCAATATTAATTGGTAATAATTCAAGTTTCTGCGGTAACGAGTAATTTGTCACATCAAAACGTTCTTGCTCTGATTTCAAACGCCTTGAAATCACACAAATTGAAATAATTCATGTTATAGAACACTCGGATATTAAATTTAATGGCACAAATGATTTCTCGGCGTTCAGTAATAAAACATATTCATTATTTCGATGTTCTTGGCTGTGTTTAAAATTCTCTTTAGGTGCGACTACTTTGATCATAATAAGTGCTGTCAATCGTCTATTCAACGTTTTGAGTTTACAAAGCGAATCAATGGCTTTTTGAGAAACACGTTTTAAATGCTATCAAAACAATCTTGCGATCAACTTCCAACAATTGATTTTTAACAAAAAATAAGCCTACTAGTTAAGTTTTCCACTAGATACTGCAAGTACCAAAGAATTCACCACACCACAAATATATTTTCTTTTTTTTTCGGAAAGTGAACCACCGTTAGTATAACACTCCCAGTATCGTTGGAATCGGAACATCCAATATAAAATGTAAAGCGCAAACATATTCCTGCATTTCACATACGTACTCGAACGTTTAACATAAAAACTTGTATAGTATAGTGCTATTTCGTTTTATCTATACAGAGGGTCGTTTTACATTCCCAACGAGCGTGTTTCAATTGCCTTTTGCAGTTTCACTTTTCGCTTTTCAACTTTCAACGCGTGACTTTTGGCGGCGATTGACGTTTGAACTTCATATCGGTAATCGATGCGTTCGACGAATGGTATCGAAACAAAAAGTATTCGATTCAGTTCGGTATTGACTATTGTTACAGGGTCGGCTAGTACCTACTGTTGCGCGATTTGTTACATTCAATACTATAGTACAGTTTTCGCATCGAAAGTATTGAAATTCGAAATTGTGTAGAGAAAATTGTTCCGTCACGAGACGCATGAGAGGTTAAGAGCGCTGTTCAGTTTTCAATACAAAATATTTAAATAGCTAGTGATAGACAATCACCCAATGAATATCAAATCGTAGCAGCTGATGTATTATATACAACAGATTTGTTTATGTATTTGTACCGATGAGAGGATTCATACTCATTACATCATGGATTTTGTTAACACTGTATTATCAAATGGTCTATTATCTCATTTTATTTTCATCTGCGTCGCATAGTATCTCACTATAATCCTACGTTAATCCCATTTTGCACGTGATCGCTGCAAATATCTACCGCCGTGACAACAACCCGTTATCTTCCACAAAGCAATAATAACTGCATAATTCATAGATAGGTCCCTGCGGCGATATAATCTAATATCTAAAGCAGGTGCACATACAGTTATCTTGGCCTGGATTTCAACTGCTAGTGTCACTATTTATATAGTAGATTTCTTGTTCCGGGACAACACACTAGACGCTTGCAAGAACTACTTCATTTTACGCAATTCTTTCCCACTGTTACAGTTTCTTCCCGGAACGAGGAAAGGGTTAGGTTTTGAGTCCACTATGCTTGTAAAATACGGGGTGAAAAAGTATTATAAAGCCCAAACTGTAATTCAAAGTCACAGAGTATACAAGGTTTCATTGCGGTGTTTTCTTTCACCGTCAAAGCCAGTGACGAAGATTTTTAACTCAAGTAGGTACAGTCGTACGTTCTACAAAATAATTTAATAAGTCATATCTTTTTGATCTCGTAAATTATGACTTATTTGCCACAAAAGGAAGTAACGCTCCCCTTAAAAGTTTAACTAGGTCGTTTCACCAAAATTCGTAGTTGGAAATATATTTTTCACTAGAACAAAGAGTAATTTGACCAAAAGCATTAAGTTTAAAACAATGTTATTGCCAAAAACATTGAACAGTGGACATGAGATATAGTATCAAGTGAATATAGTCCCTGACCTACTCCCGTTTTGGGTATGCGGGGTAAAACAAAAACGACACACCTAGCTGCCAACACTATATTTTAAAGGCTATATTTACTGCTTGTTTTGGAGATTGTACGAGCAATGCCATTTGTTGAACACTAGTGTTTGTTGAGTGGGTAGATAAAGAAAGACTGATATGCTTTTATTAGAAATTAAAGGTAAGATTGGACTATTTTTACTTCCTCTGCTTTTTAGAAAACGCTAAGATTAGTGATGAAACTTTTTTGAAAGCAATAAACAATGTCATAATTTGTCTATTAATTACGCAGACAAAGGGCAAAGTTCTCTTCGCGTGCAAGCTAGCTGTATTAACTACTAGCATTTATATTATTATCACATTATTTTAGCTGTGTTTCATTCTAACATTAAACCTTCTGTATAGTTAGGTGCCAAGTAAAATATGAAGCACAGAACTGAAACCTACCTAACAAAGAGGCAAATGAAAGGAGAATGGGCACTCCTGGGCGGTCGGCGGCCATTAATGAAAGTAGTGTCAAATTAAAGTAATGATAACTAGGAACAACTTTTACTAAGAACGTTTCGCTGCAATCCTTTCAGGAAACAATATATTGACATGTAAATATAATGGAATTTCATAGAACAAATACAATTATCTCGTGTCTGTAATGCATTTAATGTTGTGTATTAACGTTACATCTTCTTATAACGATTGCAATGCCATCAAAATGAACAATAATCGTAACTCGTATCTATCTATCATATGGTTCACCTAGTTTCAAAGTTGTTCAAGCCGCCCGAATGTTATCTTAGTTGACAACAACCGGGACCGACTTTTTACGTGCCCTCGGAAGCACGGAGAAGCTCAGTTCAAATACCACAATGCGGTCACCCATCTATAGAATGACCGCGCCAACGGTTGCTTAACCAACAGATCGTTTACCGACCAGTGAGCGCAACTGGCTATGAACGCCTCGTTTTTAAGCTGAGCATTCAAGACAGATAAATCGTCTCAGTGAATATATTATAGAAGAGCAAGATGTTTATTTGTTACGATATTTATATATTTACATGTTATGATTGTTCGAATATTAATAATGTCTACATTTGTATGCAATAATATAAATAGTACTTTTTATTTAATCTCCGAACATAAGCCAAAAATATGTTTTTATACTATTAAAAGTGGTCAAAAACAAAAATGTATTTTGTTCGTCATATAAGTGCGTCGCGGCAATAAAACTTCTACACGGTAATTATAGGACTAAACTACATTAAAAAACAAAAAATCAAGTTTGGCCGCGGATCGCCCAGGCTCCATACTATTTTGCCCATTCTCCTTTACCTAGCAGACAGCCAAAACCTTGTCAAAACATAAATCTGTTGGAAGCTTTCTGAAGTTGAATTATTTGTCTGTGTGAATATTGTTCAGATAGTTCTAATAAATTGATGCTTTAATTTTTCCGAATGTGTTAAAGCTATAATTCGTACTCGATTTAAAAATGAAGCTAAAGTTTGAGTATGAGTTTGATTAGTTAAGTTAGATAAAAGTAAAATTTTAATGCACAGCTCCCCATTGTCAGACGATTTAACTCCTAATAAATTATCTTATAATAAGCAGTGTGTAAGTGTGAATAGAGTTAGGAAGTGTGGACAAAATAAGCAATACGTTACTGAAGAACTCAACTGTCAGATTTTAAATCAATATACCTAAATGTTTATAAGTATTGTTTACTTTTATAACTGATAGAATTATTGTAATTTGTTCCTGAAAAGGCATCGCAGATAAGTAAACTTAAATATCGAAGCGACACTTACTTTGCGATGATAATGGCTTCAATATTTTAATAACAAAAACTTTACATCAAACAAAAGGGCCTTGTATCGAAAGGCCACATTCAAAATTAATACAGTCCCGACTCAGACGGAGAGAGTGAGATAATTGCTTTGGAAACGTTTATCGCTAACTTTTCGCCACAGTGTCAATCTTGTACAGCTTCTAAAGCACTTAACTACATTAAATTACATTTTAAAGCACTTAACTACAGGTCACCGATTATATTGTATTGTACACCTTACACTTATCTACAAGTCTAAAACAATTCAGATTTGTAATCTTAGGAATTGGAGAGCCCTGAACAAGAATTGATTCAAATTCTTATTCGAATAATTCAAATGGCAGCCATTTTATTCCAATACATGAATTGTCTACTTCGTTACCTTATACGCCTTCGAAAAATAAGCAGAGCCATTAAACATCATTTTCACCCCTTGCATCTTCTCGATAAAGAATCCGAGATCGAATCACGAGGATAATGTGGCAAACGTAATGAAAACGATCCCTTTTAACCTACTTACCGAATGAGCAAATACACCCATACGAGCCTAAAAGCCTCCCGTCGTAATCTCTCGTATCTTCAACTGTATGAATAAATTCCTCGTATATGGAGTTTTAAAACGGTTTTATGTGCCAGTGTACAAAGCAAGAGCGGTAAAGCTCCCACTAGTTTCCAGTGGTGGTTTACCGGTATGAGAATGCGTGTAAACCTCCACTAACTTTTATTAAACCTCATTATGAACAATTTTTAGCCGGGTTTATTACGTTTTCGGTTGGTGTGGAGCGTAATTTTGAATTCCTTGGATTTAAAACTCGTATTCTGCTATCGTATCATAGGGTGTTTTTGGGGAGAAAAGTTAGGGTGGAAGGTATTTTCCCAGACTTACGTGAGTTATTTTTTTGGTAACGTACGGTAGAATGGGTTTCTCGCTACGTTGGTTGTTTAAAAGATGGGAAGTCGGATGCAGGATGCATTCATTATGCTTATAACATGTGGCTTAGGTAGAAATTTTACCGCACAAATGTAGGTACCTTTATTTTTAGGAATTCGGCCACTGTTGCCAGCTTGTACCTACGTTCTATGACAATTTGTGGTGCGGCCTAATTATCTAGCTAGTTATCTATAAACAGGATGTATAAGGCTGTATGATGAACAGATTAAAAATAAAACAAAGCTAGTGTGGCGATTACGTAAGAACAAAATTTAATTCTGCATTTTCACGATATTGCATCATTTTTTTCATCCGATTACGTAACAAGCTAATCGTTCGAACGAGTGGGATAAACTGAAGCGCTAACAAACTTAATCGCAATACATCGGTTAATACCTGCCGTGAATAGTGGTACAAAGCAGCAAGATATTGTAGGACATTCCCTCATAATTTCTAGTGTCTAGAGTTTAAAAGGATTTAATTACGCAGGACTGAATTAATACGCATTTTTTCCAACCGTTTTTTCTTACAAGTCAGCTTTATTACTAGAATCACTTTGGAGTTTTTGATATATTGTTTACCAAAATGTTACCACTAACAAAATAAGTGTGATTTTGCGAGATTTAACAAGATTACAAAACGAAAGTTTACAAAACAAGAGTAATGTGGCAACTGGCAACTAGCAATGATCTGGAAAAGAAATAATATTTACGCTTTAAAAAAATCTGCTACATAATAAATCAGTTGCGGCTTTCATAACTCTTTCTTTATAACAAGGTGTGCAGTTTTCAATAAAGCATGGTAGCTGTAGTCGTGAGCAGATTATAAGCTCGCGTTTGAGTTGCGAGAGCTCGATATCAGCAGTTACCGCTGCGAATACGGTAATATGCATAAGTGCAGTTTCCTTTACCGTACCGCGTGATAATTGCTAACTCAATAAGGTCTTTTTCAACAAAAATGTTAAGAATGTATTACGCAGTATTTAAGTACTATCTTTATGGAACTCTGATTACCGAAAAATAATCAGAGTGGCCACAATTTTTTAGTATAATCAAGTAGTTTTTCTTTTCCCAAATATTCTCTAAAAGAAGAAAACCTATTTGATGCGTTGTAAGATGCTATTTATATTTATTTTCGTCAATCTCGTAGCTTGCTGTAATTCTTTCACACCAAAGCATCTCTGGAAGGCGTCCTATTAATCTACTGAATCGATTTCAAGCAGATAACTAATTGTTAGTGTAGCCAATGCACTTGAATGCACATGATTAGTTACTGAAGATTATAGCATCATAGATGTGGTGATATGTGAGACTGAGAGCCCAAAGCAAAATAATGTTAAACATTGTTACCTACATTTTCAGAATCATTTTAATCGATTAAATTGTTTTTTTCTCTTATTAAGCTTCAAAGTATATTTACAAACGCTGTCAATTTTTTTTGTTTAACAGCAATAATTACATTGACATTTTCACATAAAAAGGTGCGATTAAAAATCTGACAGTATATACGAATACTATACTCGTGACTTTGCCTTTAATTGTAGACTTATATGCAAGTATGTTTGTGTCCACATAGCCTGTGTAGCCTGGAGGATGATTGCTTGACCGCAAATCATGGATTATACAGCAGTATACGATGACATAAACAGAAAATGTTAGGCCAAGGTGTAGTTGTGCTTCTGACTGTAAGACTTGTGTAATGTTAACTACAACTGTTACATGAATATACCTATGTAAATAATATCTGTACAATGTACGTATTTTGAAAATTGAAAAAAAAAAAAACTGTAACTATAATCCCATAGCTGTCCCAGTGTATACCAAGGATTTCTCCCTGCTAACTAAGAGCAAATAGTTGAGAATGCATCCCTTTAGGAACTTACAAAAAATCCCGGGAACAGCATATGCCAGCAGTGTATAGAAAAAAAAATCTAAAGTACTGTAGGTAAAACAATCTACGTAGGTATGTATGCATATGAGAGACTGATACCATTCAAATCACTACCTTAATAAAGCATTTTGCTTTACCTTTGTTTAATGTAAATATACTATGTCAATCTACAATCTATGGTTTAAGGTCGAATTTTCACTTCAAAGGCAATTCAAAATTAATATCGAAATGGAAGGTTTTAACTTACATATAATTGCCAGTGATAATTTCAGTTTGATTTGCACGTTTCAATTTTCTGATTGGCACACAATTTATGCTCCCATTATCGTGAGTAAATGTAATTAATTTTATTGAGTTTTGTAGTCGAATTACTTATTAATTTATCTGTTCGATGTTTTTCTCGAAAAACAGAAATGTATTTACTATTCTTTAGTTGTTTGGTTGGTCAGAGTCGAAAATACATACACACGTATGAATAGTCATATCAATACAATCGTATTATTTTGTACAAAAATATCAATTTAATAAGTGCTATTAGTAATTCAAAGTGATTGTAAAATACTTTCTGCTTTTGACTACACGGCAGCTGTAAATTTTAACACAAAAATAAAAAGTAAATAACCTCATGTCCCGCTTTTAATTCCCATGAGGTAGTGAAGAGGTCGCTCTTGTGAAAGAAAAGAGGTCTTGGAGTTCACGCACGTTTTGTCTTGAGAGAGAATAAGGATGTGAATAAATTGGGTCGCCGTTGGAACATGTAATTCAAACGACAGATTATGATGTCGATTAAGACTGTGAATGTAGCGTGTTCTATTGCTGATATAAATATTAAAATTGAATGAATTGAATTAGTAAGCACTTAGTCGAAACCTACTTCCCCCGTTTGGGAGACCCTTGCTAAGCAATGGAAAAGGAGCGGGTTAAAAAAAATTGGATTCTAATAATAGACGTAAAGCATAACATCTGAAACCTTTTTAAAGTTAGTCCCAACCCGAGAAAACCTGAATTCTGAGTTATCAATTTAAATGAAATTCAAGTTACTAGACAGCTATAATAAATACGTTTAGCATTAAATACAGATTTATGTCATCAAAATACATAGAATTAGGATGAAAATCACTAAAGTAATGGCCAATTATCTACCGCTCCATAGTAATTGCAATTTTGTATCGTCGTCTCGCCAAATTGCTTTAAATCCCGTTATTGCAGGTCATAACGATAAAAATAAATTACCTCCTTGAAATTTGCTACTTTTAAAAATTGCTAATATTTCTGTTCTAAAAGAGGAAAATATAAATGTAGTGCTCGTGAAAAGTTATGAGCAGATAAAACAGGGTCCCTTCCGAAGGTATAATACCTAATCCGATTACTGAACTAAAGCTGCTTTTTGTAATGTGAGTAAGGAGATAAAATTATATACCGATTAAGTGTGTATAAAGATTATGTGGAACACAAACAGACTAGCTCACGTTACTTTGCAATAACAAGAAAAAACTTTTTCTAGTAAACGGCGAGCTTTTTCTCCTACTATTACAATTAGATCTTAGATTCAAAGTGGAAACATGTACTTAGTAATAAAAGTCTTTATAAAACCTTAAATAAAAGAAGTACAAAAAACACTTTTGCCCTCTGAAATAGAAATATAGCGGCAAATCACAAGTGTGAAATTAAACTGGTAAACAGAATTAAAAAGCCAACGGTTGGTTTAATTTTTCCATCAGAGCATTCAGAAACTTCAACAAACTTTGCCTTAGCTTCGTGAACTCCATATATTTCACTAGTCTACCAACTCACGAACTTGCTAACTAAGTAGGAACAGTTGAGTAAACAATGTGCTCTTTAATTTCTAGTAAAGTTGGTAAGTGAAGGTAATACGTTACTCGCTCGAAACTTCCCAATGAAATATTGTTCCAGACTAAATGTTGAGTAAATCAAGATTTGTTGAGTTAATGTTGTTTTAAAGCAGAGTTGGGATAATCTTGTTTTGTCTGATAGGCAAATGGATAGAAAATAGCTACCTTTTACTGAGCGTAATAACGTCATTTTAGTCGGAATATGATTTTAGATTTTTTTTAAATTTGATTACAAAAGCCACGCATTTCTGTACCACTATCGACGGCAGACAACCCGCTAGCTGTGGAAAATATAGTATGACATTTGGTTCGACGCCTCTAGCGGGCGTCGTAGAACCTATTTTGTCAAATTCTCAATACTCGATGGTTCCACTAGTAAAAAAATCGTGCTGCTGTATAAAGCTCCCAATAAGAATATCGAATAACTTAACCAAAAGGATTAACTAACCAAGAGATGTTTCTATATTAGGATTAACGTTGATATCGTACAGATTGGCGGTAGTGAAGCTCTAACGTGGATGAGGTCAAACGTAATTACATGATAGGTAATACTAGTTTACATAGATGAGTAGACACAGGCCACTGGAGCGCGGCAACTGTCAGTAAATTGCGCACTGTGCAGCCTTTGAACTTAATAACTATGTTATCGCTTTGCAACATTAATGGCCACTCTGCCTGCATGGATTTTATAATAATATCCTGGATATTTATATGTAAGTAGAATGAAAATCGTATGGATATAATATTTTTGATCTTGAACCGAATATACAATGATTTCAGTAGCACGATTTTCCACCGCTATCGACTATTGACTACCGGATAGATATTGAAAGATTTTGTATAAAATCCTGATCAGCGCCTCTAGCGGAGGCCGCAGGAACTATTTTTGCAGTAAATTCAATGTCAAACTTTCGTTAATCGTTAGCATCGATCGTTAGAATCGCGCTACATAAAAGAACCTAAAAGCAAGCTACAATTAAACTTTAATGTTTAATTTATGTACAAAACTTTGTACGTAGAATAAAGTAGAAACATTAGTTAAAGAAAGTACTGATCATTACGTATTCAAAGCTTCTAATAAATTTGAGCAAATAATTAAACTGAATTACGTACGTTCGTACGTTAATGAGGACGTATCAAACATCTAAACCAAGTAATGTTCAGTGAAATGTATCAAGTTCCTTGCAATTTAGTAAATTAACAATTCTCTATACACGCGTTACGTGTAAGCAATAACAATAATAATAAAGTACCTCAACGAACCTCTCGAAGGATCTCACAAACATAGTGAACAAACAAACGGTCTTTAATACTGACATTATGAATATGAAGGGGACTTGATGGCCTATATTTCGGAAATGTCAACAAATGGGTCATCACTGTCACTTGATATCGGAGTTTATTCGAATCTGCAAATAATGGCACTGCAAATAAAATCGTAGTATAATATCCCACTATTAAGCAAGGGATTAAAGAGAGCCTACAGTCCATCCTGTCCATTACATGTGTGGGTTGGGGACTTGACATTCATATAGGATATCTCAGGTTTAAAAAGCATTTTTAGTTCGACATAATGTTTTAAATCGTCATCATTGTCTAAATTTTGAACCTCCGACCATTTGCATCAATCTTGCAAACAGAAACATATCTTAAACGCAGACAAACAACTCTTAATCCAATTTCGCCTGCACTTAATTTTTATTTTCCAATAACAGGAAAAATACAGGCCACTTTGGTTCGTGTAGACTAGATACATAATGTAAAAGTGGGGAGTGTTACTTGACAAATTGCAGTCGATGGCACCGCGGCCGCTGGCAAATGGACCATGAACATTGAACAGTTTCTATCGTGTAACCTGTCTCTACATATTACCTACCTAGCGATGTACTACACGGCGGGAGCTCGTAACCGTTATTTACGGAGCTTTGCCTAGACTTTCTCTTATAATTTGTATTTTATTGAGCCAATTTTATACATTGTGGTGTATCTGGTGCAGTGAATATTACTTAGCTAAGCGGTGTTCTTGTTTGATTGTATTAACGGCATATTCTCATGTTGTTAACGTAATCCTAAAAAGTGAAGTATAAAATCAATAATTTTCAACACCATTGCTGCATTGCAACGAATTTGTAAAAATAACCTGTTTTTTGTAACCTGAAAACAATGTTATTTAAATTAATTCGTAAATCGAAACAGACAATAAATGATATCATAAAGAAAGACAATATCATCAAAAAGGAACACCTACATACTCGTACATTAAAAAATCCTGTAACATTCATAACATAACAAGCATAAGAGAATACCTGCATCATTATAAAAAGAAATTTACCACAACATTATGTGTAAAATAAAATTCAATTCCACCATGCTTTGCAGCAAATTCAAAGGGAAATGAAAAATGGTGGTAACATCCTGCAGTGCTTGGCTCACCAACTTATTTATTACGTTAAGTTGCATATTTCCAGCAAAGTAATGTGAAATTAATAGAGGTATTAGGTAGTAAAATGTATGTACCAGGTATGATTACGTGTAATTACGTTATCATACCTGTCTGTAGTAGGTCTGTCTGTCTGCCTGTGAGTAGGTACAAAGACATTACATTTTTTAATATAGCTCACAACATACCTGCCTATAATAATTTGGACGACAAACAATTTACCAAAAAAATTCAGAGGTGTGGATGATAATATTTTATTCACTCCAGAACTCAATTTGTCACTATTTAAATCATATTTACTGGCAATACAATTTCAAAATGGCGTCGACGCCATCAATCAGTCCAACGTTTCGTAACATTCAAAAATTACTCGCGAGCGATTGAATCGAATATTCAATTCGTATATTTCGCAGTTTATCGAATAAAATGTGAGTAATCCAGTGAAGTCGCGACACAATAGAGATGGAGGGTATTCAATGTATTCAGTAAATCTTCGTTTAGCGTGCGGTGTCAGATGCAAAACGCGAATACAACTGAACCGTGTTTAGCGAAAGCTGCGTTCCATTAATGGAATGGGAATTGAGAATTAATACCATTGGCAATTTTCATTGGGCTTCGGAAAAGTGTTTTGTAATGGCCGGTCAGCTTGTTTTCAGATCCTAAACGGTTTGTAATGAATTTTACGTGACTTTAATTAATAATGGATTAACAATATTAATGTAAATAAGTATTTGTTAATCAATTGTGATGTTTGTTGTTTTCACAATATTCAACAAGTAAATGCAAAGTAACAACAAAATATTTTTTGGTATTGCGCTCTAGTCACTGAACTTCATAACAAAAGTTAGTCAAGACATGAATCCTAACCAGCCTTAGAGGTGAATACTTAAAAATAGTTCAATTTGCTTCACGATCTGAATTTCGAATCAGACTCATGAATATCTGATAAGCAAGGAAGTACACAGACAGCGGCGCATGCACTCGAATTCATATCACGATATCTTTAATAGATTCAGAGCTAACATAGAGACGTGCTATTCTCACCTAACTCACTTACGTGCGACAGCGTTTCGCACTCAAGAAAGAATGATTAATACGAGTTAGGCGGCCGAAATGAGAGGAATAACCCAGGCCGGGGCCCTTGGGAAGGGGGAAAATGTATTTGTTTAAACGCCCATCTATCATACACGCTACACTTTATGTCCTTCCCAACAAATATACTCAGTTTAGTAGTTTGTATTTACATTATTAAATGGCTCGCAAAATCGGTAAATCTTATTGCCTCTTAGTGAAAATTGCTTAGCATTGATTTCAGGGCTCAAGTGTCTTTGAAGGGACTTTGAACTTTGTAGTACTAATTTATTGTCTTACGCTTCTGAGTGTTGACGATAACGGTAATTTGTGTGAAGTTCATTCAGCTGAGAGAGATTTACTCGGAAAATATTTTATTAGCTGCCTCTAAAATTAAGGCAGTACCTATATTGTTTCGTTGGACAATGTAGAAGAATGTTATGACGGCCTTTCAGAAATAACAGTATTACTTAGTTTAAGCCGTCTTATCTACATTACTTATTTGAGAATATCATGACTACGTGAAAGTAGATTCTTAAACTCTAGATAATTCTTAGTGAAAACTAGAGATATGTAAATAATATTTTACTACAAAGTATAAAGGTGTATGAATGGTAACAGGTTCGTAGAAAACCGCAACAAGTTGTACGCGGTCATATTTCAAGATGGAGGTTGTCTGGAGGACGTCAGACGCAATGACGACTGTAACTCTTTCAAATATTATAACAACTGAATCAATTTGCGACCAGCTGAAACGTTCATTACGTTTCGGACTTGCACTAACTAGATTATAAGTGAACCGAAATTGTTTTATTTAATAACATGAATATATTATATGTATTCATTAAATTGCGGTTTACTGGATAATTCAATCTGGGGAATTTGTAAGTCTAGCTTTAGGTAAACTATGCTACAAAAGGACATGACTTCGTTGTATTTATAAATAAAGTTTTTTTGACAATGGTAGATTTGTCTGGTACAGGTAAGTAAATCAAACTACGGGTATACTGGAGTGCTCTAACAGGTACAGGTTTTATTTACGCACGCGTTTCGATTCACCGCCTGCAAAGGACACTTGATAGACAGTATGAAAAGATATAGACAAATTCACAGCCAGCACTATACAGTAAATAAATTAACATTTCCACGCACTAATCCCGTCGTTTCCTAAACGTCAAACACAGGAACACTCGTGTCGTGTTTGAAATGTTGCGTACAGTATACCCACTTAAGTTGAGAGATAACTACAGAAATCGTCGATTGTCACACATGACTACGCAAACAAAGCTGTTAACTTACACCCATTTACCAAAGTATCTTAGAAAATGGGTGCTTGTGTTCTGTCATATACAGACACGTATTTATCTAAGGACATGGTAGAACTAGCTTAATGTATGTGGCAAAAGGTTTGCGGTTTGCTATCTAATGCCTTTCATTTAACCTGCGTAGGTTCGTCAATTAAAAAAATAATCTCTAAAATTCAAGTTCATTTAATAATTGAAGTAGGGCCAAGAATAGAATCGCAGGATTCGATCCACTATTTTTTTATTTTGTAACAGCATTAATTGTCTTGTTTTTAATTGCCCACTTAAGCATATAACAGAAATTATATTATCATGGTGCACCTAAAACCACTTACACACTTTTAAACCGATAAAATCAAACCACTCCTTTACCCTAAATAAAGGAAAATTTCCAAGATAATAGTTAGTTCACTGTACTTCTGGGTGAGCGATAAACTATTAGCCTAGTCTGAAAATTCGTATCTAAAGTAGATGTTACAGTACTGAAGGAACACTGAGGCATCATGTTTGAATTAAGCTCTCTAAAGAAACTGTGCGTGACAAGACAATATTCAAGACATGATTTAAATTAAACTAAAGGAATAGCTTCAAGTGTAATATGAGTGTCATACATTCTCAAAATAATGTCATGTTTTGTTTTAGCTGAAGTAATGTTGGTTCGCAACACAAAATGCATTGTACCTAATAATATTGCAACAATAATAAGGATATTGCACCAAAGTGAACGCAATCTTACAATTATCTTCATAAAGTCGCAGATACTAATTTTACTCATGTGTTGCAACAACTTATTGAACCCACTTCTACACACCATTAACTAAAGGTATCAGCATCAATACAAAATTTAAAATGCATTCAATAGATTTAAGAACAGTGTTATTGAATAATCAGAAACCTGCGTCTCAAAGGTTTATACAAAATGATCATAACTCTTTCATATGCCGGAAGAATATCAAAACAAAATACAAATGACAATAGCTATACCGTATTCTGCGAGACAGTTCTGACAGCAAATGTGATGGGCGTCCTACCCAAAGGTCTCATGAAATATTATTCAATATAGCCTTATTTGCATGTATACGGTATCAAACAAATGTCTTGTTTATTAACTTGTACATGAGCCGAATATTGAACGCCATACGAGTTTATTTACATGAGATGTGATCATGTATTCCTCGCTAACGGTACGAACATTGTCTCGTTGGAGAAATAAATTGGTGTGTCTGCTATTAGTGGCTGAATATAGTCGCATGAACATGACAAACATATTCACATATTACAATAAAAACCAAAGAAAGCACAAGTTTCGTATAGAACGCGGTATAAACCAAACCTTAGACAATTAATTTATTCTAAAATCAATTTTCTCTGTTAACACAGGCGTCTGCGTTTCACGTTCAAATTCCAATCAACTGTGGGTTTCAAAACAATCCTGTCAAAGCGCTCGTTACTCCTGGGCTACTGGCTTTCGTCGGCAAGGGGTGAAAAGCCTGGCTAATACTTTATTTTGAGAGGAACGTATTTCTAAGCTGGGAAATGTTGTTTAAACTGAGAATTTCAATAAAATATAGAAACAGTAAAAAAGTATTATTTGTGTGCCTTTTTCTAGGGATAAATAAATCTTAGGTAATATTTCCAGTAATTTAACCCAAGCCTAATTCTAAAGATAATAGCTTTTACTGCATAATATAACTTAATTGACTACTAAAACGAACTTACTATTCTTTTGCACCCAGCTATCAAGCATAAATGTTTAAAATACATACATAAAATTATATGAAAATTAACAATTTCAAGCCTCACCGAACAAGATAAGCATAAAATATAGCCGCTTTCCTTTGCCTCCGATCTGGGTTTAATCCTTCCTCCCTCAGACAGTTTGTTTGAAACAAATAACGCCTTAATAAACGTTCAAACAAAACATTATGAATTGTTCCTTCGTGCTGTGAATTTTGAGAATATTTGGTACTAGCTTACCCGCGCAACTTCGCTTGCGTCACATAAGAAAGAATGAAAAAAAATTTCGCCGTTTTTGTAACATTTTTCGTTGCTACTCCGCTCCTAATGGCCGTAGCGTGATGTTATATAAAGCCTAAAGCGTCACATAAGAAAGAATGAAAAAAAATTTCGCCGTTTTTGTAACATTTTTCGTTGCTACTCCGCTCCTAATGGCCGTAGCGTGATGTTATATGCCTAAAGCCTTCCTCGATAAATGGTCTATCTAACACTGAAAGAATTTTTCAAATCGGACCCGTAGTTCCTGAGATTAGCGCGTTCAAACAAACAAACAAACAAACAAACAAACAAACAAACAAACAAACAATCAAACAAACAAACAAACTCTTCAGCTTTATAATATTAAGTATAGATGCTATTTCCAAAGAAACGGGGTTGGAATAGTCTTGTCTAGACGGAAAATAGTTACAGGGGTACTCAACTTTAGTATTCTAAGGTTCCTGGGTTCATAACAAAGGATATGATTCAACCGATGCAAATAGTAACATAAAAACGAATACCCACACTGTGTGCAGGTATCGTAACTAGACAATTGGAAATGTTAATCAAGTATACTGCGAGCTTCTGGAATGATAAGGAGCTGCTAATTTAGAGGATATTTTGATGTAAAATCTTATTTACAAACTAGTATAATCTTGAGAAGGTATCACATGCAGAGTGGCGATGACCTAAAAATGTTCTAGGTAGGTTAAAAATGGCGATACGGAGTTACTAAGAGATTGGTTCCCCGACTGATCTATTAATAAAATATTTTTTCTACCAGTCATTTTTTGTGGTCTGTTTTCTTCGGTAATCAATTATCCTTTTCTCCGTAATTTTCCTTCCAGTCACTCCGATCAAAGTTTGTCACAGTTAATTAAGCGGCAAACTTACTAAGAGGCCATATTATTTACACAAGTCCTAGGTCTCGGTTTATTTAGAGTTATTTAACGCAACGCCGGGGGCATCACCTGCTTCTACGCTCCTAAACATTTGCTTTGTGTTAGTACTTATTTGAAGTTGTCTGGGGAGCTGTACATGAAATTATTCTCCCTAAAATATTAACAATAATTAAAGGAGACGTCTCGTGAATAACTCGTACATTTTGTTTTGTTTAATAACTTTCTGCTTCACTGCGATGTAGGTACTAAAGTCTGACGTATGACAATTAAAATAACAAGTGTAAAATGAAATTGAAATTATCAAGTAAACTATAGGTATGTAGGTACTCACTAAAGCAGTACTTACTCTCCAGCGTGGAAATTAATTATGAGTAGCAAAAATGAATAATGTCTGATATTTTTTAACATATATTTCGACCTTTTTCTGCTAGACACGATGTATGTAGCCTGGCCAGTAATATCCAGTATTACCTGATAATATATAAGTATGAGAAAGAATCTTGTCACACGTGACATATCACGCAAGAAAGGGATTTGGGATGAATGGACAGCACTCAAGAGAGCATGTTAGCCGACTCTAAGCATAGTACTAATAGGTACATAGTATTACATAGGACACGTAATACTTTCAGAACAAATTAAGTTTCACCTTCGCTCTGTAGTTTACACGTGTTTCATTTTATAAAGCAGCACCTTCCGCCTGTAGAAATGATATATAACATTTTAATAAGATCGTTTTAGGAATCTGGCTTACTCGTTAAAATATTTTCTCAGCAGAAGACTTGTGACTGCTTAAAAAAGTCTTTGACGATCGAAATATCGATAGGATTAAGACTGCCCAAATACGACATAGTCTATGAGATGATGCAAACAGAAACTGATTTTACCTACCTACTTAAAGACAACAAAGTTCAAGTCAGAGAAATATGTAAGAAATAAACAAAGGATCTATAAATAAACATGAAAATGACAATTCCAGAGGGACGTATTTACCTACAATATTTATAACGCTACTTAAAGACTACTCGAGTAAATCAAAAGCGCAGAACATCATAAAACAGGATACTCATTACAGCAAAATAAAAATAGTATAATAATTTAATTTACATCATTAACATCTGTCTTGTACTAACGTCTGTTATCGCACGCAATACTGCGAGGCTCTGATAATTTATGCGACGAGTTCCGTTCAGAAGCCGTTGTCCGGAAAACATAAAAGCTTTTAACGTCGTTACACTCTGCCCCGAGTAATTTCTGTTGCGGTTCAAACGACGTTCAAATGAATACTGATGCTATAAGAAATATTATGACTACTATAACCGAAGAAACGTTAATATCTTACCATTTATAACTGAGTATTAAACAGCGCGCAAAATGACGTTATCACAAAAGTACATAAAAACATCTAAAAGATGTTTCCTTTGTTTGACTTAATCCTCGGAAAAATGCTCCCCAAAAATACATTGAAGATAATTACTTCCAAAGCAAGACTTCCATCTCGTTTTAAGTAAACAACACTAAGGCAATAAGTCAAGATAAATCTCCAATAAAAATTGCTTTTGTAGAATGACCGTCGAAATTCACGTTTAATTTAGTAGAGAACTTAAAAGCGGCTTTCACTTAGCACGCGTCAAGAGCTTCAGAACTATTAATCTTAGGGATGTTTCCCAAAACAATTTATTACTGTGGCACGTTAACGTGGGGGCCTGCAAATTGGGACGTGGAGATTAGGTGGGTCAGAAACTCAGAATATTCTAAACAAACGATCGAATACTATTATGTAGCGTACGTGAGAAGGCGCGTATTGTTCTAAGGGTCCTAACAAAGGTTCTGTATGATGGACAGGTTAGACGCAGCGGGTGGGGCAATGTAAGGAACTATTTTAGTTGCGAGGGGGTACGCCCATTCGCCAAGTCATGTGAGCGTAATTAAAGTTGCGTAATAAAACTTTGTACCATCGTTTTCGACAGTCATGTCAGATATAGTTTCGCGGTTGCACACTTCATTAAGCTCTGATGAGGTAACAGTTTTAGGTTGCTCCAACTTTCTGTAACGGTGCTTCGGTACAGTTTAAAACTTTCATACTAACAATAAACGTAATTGTTATTCTGTTGTTAGTTTTTGTTCCAAATATAACTTAAAAGTATTATTATTTTTACTAATTTCCAAAACTCGAAGAGAATTTTACTAAATATACAATACAATGCTCCACGCAAGTTAACGACTGGACTGCGTTCAACTTATTCGTAATAAAAATATAAGACGATTTTCTAAGAAAAAGCAGCTAATAAGAAGTCTTATTAAAAGACCAATAAATTACAAAAACCATGGATTAATTTTCTGCACGCTACGGGAGAAGAATTCAGGTAACATTAAGAACCCAGTTAATTAATTTACGAGTAAAAGATTACGGGCCGTTGTGGCGCAATATGAAATATTTGTATATCTTAATACCCAAAGTATGTAAGTACTAGAAAATTTCTTAAGAATTCTCGACCTTGAGACGGCAGCCGTCCGCAATTTTAGCTCCCCGAATATTCTGGCTTCTTATTACATACATACGTAGCTGTTTACCTAACATGTTTAAAGTGTAGAAACGGTGTAAATACGATGTACCTATAAACAAAGTCTCATTTACCCGCTAGTTAGCTTGCAGTCGGTTTTAGTTACTTATTATAAACATATTATTGATAACCATCTAACACTGAGTACAATGCAGGCACAAATATGTATTTGATAAGTACAAGGATAAACCAGAGCTCCCGGCGAGTAATTTAATCATTGTATTGCCTTATGATTCTAGTGTATGTATATGAGTTTTTGCACATGTTTGAAACAAACGTACACAATATGTGACTAAAGAAGATTTTTGTTTTTAATGTAGAAATCTTTTAAATTATTCAGACAACAAACACAGCCCGCAAAATACTTTTAAGACCAGAGATACATGTTTAATAGCTTCTAGCTTTATAGTCATGTTCCAACCAGGTCAACGATCGTATGCACTAGTTCGTAGTGACGATGTATTGCTTAATTACATGGTAGAGCACAGTTACGACTTTGTAATTGATTGTCGATCTTGACCGACGCTGAGTTTAATGACCGCTATTTGTTATAACCGAATTGTTAATAACAATTGTTTGACAGTTTGATTGAATAATTTGACTAAGTATATTTTATGTGGCATCCTGCAAGAAGAACTAACTTACCCCCGGTTTCTGAGTACATTTAGCGGTAGTTTATCTATTCAATAGATATAATATACATATAATTGAATAGATAAACTACCGCTAAATGTACATACCTACTCAGGGCATTACATATTCGAAACATGCAAATATGTACTATTGAAGCTAGTTAAGTTGAGGTTACAATGTACTTTATATAATTTCTAAAACATTTAGGTATATTACACCTACGTATATTGGTCTGGCGTATTCAAATAAAAGCAGTGTGAACTGAAATAATTCTGACACAAAATAAAATGCCAAATCCCGCCCCCGATGCTGTGAGACTGTTCAAAATTAATCAAACGAACAATCTTCCAGCTCATGGCGTCTGAATTAGAAACACTCTGTATCTATTACAAAAGAAAACTTCAAAGGGGAGTGAAAGAATTTTTATATACAAAATCGCTAGTTTATTAACTTGATTACACGTTCAATGGCGTACTTAAATCTGTTAGTCGAAGTTTTTTATTCATTTGTTTAAGTAACGATAAAATTCTTGCGAAATGTGAGAATTGCATTTCTGTTTAGGATTCTGGGTTGTAGATCCGATTCGGTCTCTAATTCGCATTCCTTAATCCATCCTTTACCAAGTGCGGTCCGTATTTCCCAAGGGATGAACGGGTACACTTCAGATTACATTTATAGTTAGAATCAAATTCAATTTTGAATTATGAAATTAAGTAGGTCATTTTAAAATAAGACAGGACCAGGAAATTTTCAGTACTCCACTCCATATGATTCAACGATAGAATTCGTAAACTTTAGTTAGTTGCTTGCAGAACGAATTCTATGGCTGTCTGAAGGGTAAAGTTACGTCAAACCAACCGCAGTATATTTATCTGAAATGCACTTATTTACTTATGCCACTAAGCAAGTTAATTGCGAGAAATAAAAACCATTTAGCTCACAAATGCAACTCGTTTGTGCAACAGTACGTTTGCGAATACATTTTTAAATAACTATAATAGCCGGAGGTCGGAACGGATAATTGAGGTTTCTGTTTTTCAGCATTGTAGTTTTACACTGGAAGTACTGTAATTATACCGAATATACCTACTTTAACTGCATTTGTTTTTACAGAACTCTTTTTAGTCCCAATGTTAATGAGCCCCTTTCTGAAACTGATAAGAAAGTCTCTATAACGCCATGATCTACGATGCTGATATCCAATGACGCGGAGGACACTTGATGGAAAATAGATCACCCAAAACTCTGTCAGTTCTAATTGGAAAATCCAGGCAAAGCCTTTTTAAGCTCATATTCGTCAAGTGGATAACGTATTGTATAAAAGTACTTAGTAACTGGATAGATAGGAACGAGATGATCTGCAACGTAAATAAAAACATTGAAAAAGCGAATCAAATAAAATTCAATCAGAATAGTAAAAAAGCACTTCCCATCCGCGCTGTAACAATCCATTTATATTAAGTTTACTCTCAGTATTACCATATTTATTTGCTCTGTTGATGAGTGAGCCGCAGAGCAGGCTGAGGTTTTAATTACTAGCGCGGTGCGTTCCGTAGATATAACAATGTCGCCTCGTGATTCAGGTCAGCTGGGTACCCGGTTATTCTTATATACTGTTATAAAACAGTCATAGTAAAGTTGAAACTTTATTCCTGAGCATAAATGTGTAGGAATAAGGTAATATAAACGTATGATTTACTGCACAAAACAATTTAAACGCTATCTCGTCGTCCAAACGATGCACCAGAGATAACTGATTCAGTGGTCCTTGAATATATAGTTTCTTAAAAGGAATCAGTGTTTCTTAACGAAAATTAGGCATATATATTTTTTACGTAAAATCTTAATCAAAGAACCAAGATGAGACGAAAAAGTTTAAGGTAGGCACTTTTCCTTCCAAATTACTTAAATTCACTTTCGGATTTAAACAACCAGTGTTATTCACATTTCTGAAATATGCGTATGACGTAAAACAATATAATTACCACTTCGTATTCAAATTTATGTTGAGTCCGTTGAGTGTAATAAGTGAAACTAAAAGAAGCTTCATAATTAACGTAAATAAATAATGCTAAAGTAAGCGCAAACAGTTGAAATGTACACTATTCTAACGATAATATCTCTCGGGTAAAAACAAACTGCATCAATTTCGCTTTGAGTTTTATTTCTGACAAACAACTCAAACAGAAATATTTAATACGATACAAATGCAGTATTTTGTTAAAATATGAATATTTTTAGCCTTTGGATTCAGATCTTTGTGCATTATTTATGAATTTAGATACATAAAACGAATGAAACTTATACGCTTGTCATTTTTCATTTGCGCGATAAACTATTGTATCTCGTACTGTTAGTAGGTAATTTCTGTTTAGAAATTATGTGTTTGTTATATTCTTGGTCGTTTCTTACGCCGCAAGAATTATTTCTGAAGAGGAACTTGTCTCTTTGTTAAAAATAAAACAGAGTACTTAGTTCGAGATTCCAACTTTTACATAAAGCCGGAAATCTTCCAGGAATAAGAATTAGAACAAAGAAGCCAGTACTCGGACAGAAACTCAATAAATACTTGAAAGGGGCCGTGAAAACTTGTAGCGGTGGATTTATAGTAAAGAAAGCAGGCGTCCAATAACAGTGGGCGCGTATAATGGCTTATTCAAATTCAACTGGAAAAACCGCAGTTTGGAAAACGATGTCGGCGCCGCGAACACCTGCTCACCAAACTGGGTACCTTTTTAACTTAACCGTATTATACATTTGAGGGTAGTTTATTGTAAGTATATAGTTAACATAAGTTATTTAGGTAAAACATGGAAAAGCTAAAGCGTAAATCGTAAACTGACTCTACCCTTTGGGAATAAAGGTTATAATACTAATTTGCCTAAAAGCCTATAAATTTTCATTGATTAGTAGTGTCTTTCTACGCCTTTAACCTAGAAAAAGCTCATAACCTTTCATATTTCTTTTCTTGTAGTCTAGTGAATACATGCTACGCTTATGTGCGCGGCAGAATACCCTATTTTTACGATGTGCGATTCACACTAGTACGTAACAATTCAATCATCATCCTCGCTAGAACCTAATAAAATAATAGCAGAATTCATTTTTCTACACTATAATAAAGCCTCATTTCAAGTAAACACGTACAAAAATACAATAAAATCATATCGTAGAGACATCATTTGAAGACAAAGGCTAACACTGAATACTTTTTGGAGATACAATTTGCTTTGCTGGCTGTAAGGACTCCGACGCGGCAATTTCATGTCTGTCTGCGTTCCAAATAAGTCAAATAATATATTTGATATGTGAGCAAGTTTTTGCAGAAAGAATTGTTTCCTAGTTTGTGTATTTTATACTAGACACCCATTGGATATTATGAATGTTAGAAGAATATTATGTTGTATTGGGGTAAATAGTGTAATGGTGACTAATTGGAATCAATGAGTAGAAAAGTGTTGACTCTGTAAATTTCAGCATTAAATTCTGGCATTTAAAGACTTTTCCTTTCATGAAACCATTACACTGCACTCACCTAAATCAATTAACAAATAAACCCACGCAATTGCCACAACGACCAAATTCATCCAATTAAAAACAAAAACACCGGACATAAACGGAATAAAATTGGAACAAAATTTATATTGGCGGTCGTAAAGCACACGGCCGCAAAAAGGCCGAGTTGGGCCTGTGCATCCTAGCAAATTACACAGATACGCCGTGAAAAGAATTTTAATGACATTTGCGGGTAGAAGCAGCTTTATTCGAGATCGCGAAGTGACTTTGATACCGAGGTCTGAAACTGGCGCGATACACGTACATACACGGCTCTTTGAGAAAAGTAACACGTTTCAGTAATGCAATAAGTGTATCGAATATACCATGCTGACGCCAAAGCTTTTTGGTGTTACGTCAAACGATAAGAGGATTGTAAGTTTGTGCGGCTCGCTTTTAAATGACTATCGCGCAGATGGATCGATCTAAGACCTTTTTATGACGCTACAACGCTTTGCAGGATTAGCTATCCATGTTCGAAATGTGACTATTAGTCACTTGATGAATCTTGTACGAATATATTTTACCTCGGTTTCAGTGCATTTAACACCATTATTGGCAAAAATATACGCCACAAAACTTCACACAAGGGAATCCCTGTGGCGAGTTAACATTACAATTCAAAATGATTGGAATATCAGGCGATTAATGAGCATTTTATTTAACCGCTTACTCGTATTTCGTTTTTTCGATAAATAAGTTCGAATCCGCGGGCGAGGATCAAATTAACAATAAATTGTGTGCCGCTAATGCTCTCTGTCATTAAGGAGCAATTAATCAAAAAAGTAGAATGCGCTAAAAATGAGATGTTCAGACGCCGATAAACGTTATTATTACCGTAAAATGGGGTGGATAGACACAATTTTCAACTTCTACATCGATTTTCTTAAATATTTTATATGCGAATCATTATTGAAGTATTGTAAAATCAGGAGTCACGTTGCAATTTACTAAATATTTATGATGAAAATTAATTAAAACGTGTCAATAACTAGTAAATTAAGAAAAAGTAAGCGTTTTCTATTTACCTGGAAACAGGGGTCAAAAGATACGGGAGGGGGGTGAATAGAGAAAAAACACTAGGGTTGTCAAAATCAACTTTTATTTTTAATCAGTGTTATTAAGACAATATTTGTACATATTGCACACAACTTTCCTAGAGTACACGGCAAACCCAGCTAAATATATATATCTATCGCGATGATATCGCGTGATTTTTACACAGGTGATTTCGCGATAGATACATTATATCTATCGCGAAATCACCTGTGTAAAATGAGGGTTTGATTATAAAAAAATAACAAATAAAATAATGTTTTAGTTATAACATAAAACTATTAAATTCTAAAAATACTATCTATTAGTTTTTGGTTTACATTTAGTAAAGAATGAGATCAAGAATCACAAATACTCATAAAATAATAGTACTTATAAACCTAAGCTGAATACCTACCTATTAATAAAACTCACATTAAGGTAAAATGATTGTATAAACTGCAATCAGTGGTAAGTATGCTATGACTGAAAAACTTAAGAAGACGAAAAAGTTAAAATATTATACCTACTGAAAGTACTCAAATGAAAGTTCGAAGTGATCATTATGGGATAATAATTATGAAAACTATTAAATCAAGTAAATTATCAATCGACTCTAATCTAAAGCCATCAAATCTTTTAGGATGTCATCATCAGACCTGTAGTAACTGGGCCGCCGCGAAGGGCATTTTTTTGAAACGGTTGACTTATCTTTATTTGACAGTATTTTCTTCAATTCCGCATCACTAACTTTCACATTGGAAATAATTTCAACCTTTTTCGATTTCTTTTCATTGGGATATTCATTTTCATCTTGTACAATGGTTTCAACATGACCTATACCATTTAGGTCATCTTCAAAAATTAAAGGCAATGTTCTTATATCATACCGGCTGATGTTAAATGAACAACTTGGAATAGCTTCGTCTAGTGATATTGTGTGTTCAATAGTCGGGATGGTTTTGATGTAGGAACTATTTGCTTCTCGCTGAACACGGTGATCTTCAAGTACAGGTGGGTAATTTTTAACTTTTGTTTTTTTTCCTTTTCCCTTGCCTTTAGTGACCATATCGTTTACTTCTTTATTTTGCTTTTCATTGTTTTCTCTCAAGACAGAACAAGGCAAGTATTCTGGGTCAGACTCAATATATTCTTCATCACTGGAACATAAAACACTTTTCCCTGCCTGAATTTGAAGTTTTTTCTTTCTTTTAGGTTCTACTATATTGATAGTCCCATATCGCATTTCCTTCAAAAAATTTAATACTGTCGTATCAACAGCTTCGGCTGGTTTAGATGGATCTTGCCAATCCGGTAATTTTTTTAATACTTCTGATGGGTCCAAAGGATTTATCCCTGTTTTCCTAAAGCCAGATATGACATTAGCTGGACCATTTTCTTTAAGATCGTCCATTAATTTGCCCAGTAATCTAGGAAAACAACCCTTTGGGATTGAAGATTGATTACGGCCATCAGTTTTCTTCCATTGGAAAATGATTTTTCGCCACGCTATCTTCATAGGCCGAAAAAAGGCCACATCGAGTGGTTGCGTAAGGTGAGTAGAATTCGCAGGTAAGAAAATGAAATGGATATCCTTTTCCTTACACTTTTTTATTAATTCTATTGAAAGGTGGGATGATAGATTGTCGCCTATTAGTAACTTTTTGCCTGGTTTATTTTCAAAAAATGGAAAAATCATAGTGGTTACCCAATCGTGGAATATGTTGGCATCAAACCAGCCGGATTGACTTCTATTATAGCGTACTCCTTTTGGACCCGACTTGGTCCACGTATCAAATAAGTTCTGAGCTTTATAAACTACATATGGGGGTATAATTTCTCCTACCGCTGTACACGCCATCATAATGGATACTGATGCCTTTGAGTGATTCATCACCCGTTCAGGATATTTTGTTCCCCTCTTAGCTATAATCTTTTTTCGGCCGGGATCATCCGTTAAATTAGTTTCGTCGTAATTGACGATGTTCTCGATCGGAACGTCTTTAATAGATATTTTTAAGTGCTCGAAATAGTCTTTTATTACATCGGCTGAAACAGCAGCCCGATTCCTTTTAATATTCTGCGATACCCTTTGTGTTATTTTGTCACTGTGTCTCTTTAGAAAACTTCGGGCAAATTCTAATCCAGGCATGTTATCTTTAAACCTTTTTTCTGTAACACCTAAATTGTCTAAATAGTTTTTTACTAATAACCTCAAGTCATATAGTTCAAGAGGATAGCCCCACTCAGCACATATGTTTATATATTTTATGAATTCCAATTCCGTCTCTTTAGATAGGACTGTCTGGCCACCTTGTGATTTCATATTTTTAATGCTATGTCTGTGAAGGACAGATTTGTCCATATCAAATTTTTTCGCGATGCAACTCAAGGAATCGTTACTTTCCTTGTACTCCCGGACAGCCTGCTCTATTAGTTCTTTGGGGTACCTTCTATACTTCCTGCCACGAGGATCTGGCTTGTAAATTCTCGGCATGGTGGGCGCACCGCAATGTAGCCCTCGCGTACCTATTCAAAATAATTATCAAATATTTAAAAACAATAAATATAAATAATTAACATAACATAATATCATGCCTGTACTCCCAAAACGAGGGTGGTAGATGGAGGTGTTAAAAACATCCACATTTCGCCAACTGTGTTTTTATGTCCCAACGTAATAGGGGGCGAGCATATTATCAGACTCCGCGGTGCTACCGGGAATTGCCTGATGGATGAACCCAATAACACTGCCCGACCCGAGACCGCGCGTCCGATCCTAACTCAAGCGCAAGCTTATGCCACGACACTAACGAATAAATACCAATATAAATCTAAATAATAATTAACTTCAGCTATTACGGCAAAATATAATCATCATCATCATCATCATCATCGGTAAAATATCCCATTCTATTTTAAAATATAAAAATATTTAATGGCTCTGTAGCCATGCACCTAATAATTTTAAGTTCAACACCTGTGTGTTGCACTTAAAATTATTAGGTAGTAGGTACCTATACAAATATGTACGTGCTTTGACAAACCATGCCTCGATTGACAACCCTAAAAATCATGTTTCTATTGACCTCCCACCCGTATCTATTAACCTCTCATCCGTATCTATTCACCTCCAATGGCGTATCTATTGACCCTAAAGGCGTATCTATTAACCTCCTTCCCGTATCTATTCACCTCAAATAAGATCAAAAAAGCTAACATTTTGAATTTGCTAGAAATGAGAATATTAAATAATCAAATACGAACTTACCTTTGTTTTTCTTAAAGATAAGTAATGTATGTATCCAATTACACACACTTACAGGGTATATTAACCGAGAATTTGCTATTTAGCCAAAAGTTCTACACAGCAAATATTGCTTGATTGCACACCTTAACTTTAACCGCTTTTTTTTCTATGACATTTCAACTTGACATAAATTTGTGTGTGCCAAGCCTAAAGAAAAAATGTTGCTGTGTAATAAATCATAGAGAAAAATATTCTATATAAAGCTAGTAACAAATTAGAGTAAGCAATATCAAAGTGCCGGACATTTCTCTATTCACCCCACGATATCTAATCACCCCATTTTACGGTAGGTATTTGCGTTTGATATCAATATTTACGTTTATTCTGTAGTCCAGTAGATTGTTGAATTTTGAATAATATTGGAAAATGCGACATTTCAATGCAAGCAATCTGTGTAAAACAGATTTGTAATGATTTGAAATTATTTTATTTCATCGATTATAGTTATAGTCGCAATAAATAGAATAGAGATATGAAACTCATAGTTAACTACCTAATCAAAGTACAGACACCAGGAAAAATTTAAAATTTTGTACTTCAACATTGTCAACTACCCTCAACACCAATAACTTGAAAACATTATAATGCCAGTTATTAGAAAACACATAGGTACCTCTTAGGCTCCACATACACAGTCAAAAAGCACAAAATGTACATGATATACCACTACAGGATAAATTGAACAATACTGCATATTATCAAATCATTATTATTTAAATTATGTATGTTAATTTATTGCCTATCTACAAAACAATGTATAACAATTATCTTTAGTTAGCAATATTCAAAATGACTACCCTTTTATTTTATTTTATAAACAATCTTGCATGCTTAGTACAAAAGCACTTGAATCTTGAATGATTGGTTCCTATGATCTTTTGCTTGCATAAAGTAATATGATTCAATGTATGTTGTGAATTCTTGAGACTGGCCTGTGAACATAATGCTGAAATATGAGACAGGATGAATACTAGTAGTGATATTGCTAATATTATCATACTAGGTGTCATGACGGTGTAAAATGTTGCATATAAAGCTCTACTCGTAAAAGCCAGGTTCAGAAGCCTCGTAAACATTGAATATGAGCTTCTTTATTTCATTCCAGAGGGTAAGAATTTTGTATTCAATATTTTAACATACAAAACTGGGTGAGGCATAGTGTCTTAATAGAAATTGCTGAATAATTTGAAGGTTCTATCTATGAGTGAAGTAAGTAGTTACACTAATTACTGATAAATTATTATGCTTGTCAAATAATGTTCATATTAAAATCTAGAAAGATTGTGTAATGTAATATTTTTGTTACAATAATGACAGTGAAAACTATCTATGTAGCATGTAAGTAAAGATAAGTTAATAAATGTTAGAGTGAAGTAAGAAGTAAAGAATGTATCAAGGTATGTAAATTCTAAGAATATAGAGGATTAGGAAAAAAAATATTACTACAACACTTTTATAGACAGCTGTTAAATAGTAAGCAATCATTTTAGGTCTGCAACTAGTGTAATAGACCAAAATAATGTTCGAAAATTTTATAATCTGACTAAAATAGTTTCACATCATTATTCTAATTAGATAACACTTTGTCAAATTGAAAATTTAAAAAGACAAGAGCCGAATAAATTTTAGGTTTCGTTTCCTAGCTTGAAAATCGATCTAATTTTATAAGCAAAACTCACGTCATTTCTAACTACCTTCCACCAAGAAATATCGTGTCTAGAGTATCTTTATCATTTAGGGTCCGTTTCTAGGTCTACATCTACCGCGGTGACCTCAGGCAAAGAAATTTTCTATAAAATTCAATATAACGTACAAGGCGATCTTACGTAGGTTTAATAAAATAGGCTTTTAGAAAGTTGCCCCTCGAGCGCTCACAATAAATGGGTCGCCACAATTTAATACGTCAGGATCATAGCTTATATATAAAACTATAAGATTACAAGTAAATCGTGACCGAATTAACCAATAAAACATAAGTTTTCTAATATCGATCGGTTCTTGGTGTCAGTCTGCGATAGAATTAAAGCAGCGTTGAACTTACCTACGGATGTGTCGCCACACCGTACACTATATTTTTCTTTAGTTTAGTCCTCCTCAATCTCAATAAAGTTTAGCACTCAAAAACAACTGCACAACGCACAATTCAAAATTGCCGATTTTTTTTTTGTTTTTATTCCAAAGCAAATCACAGAAACAAGTTGCGAAAACGAAAAAAGTCTAAGATGGCGCCACAATGCAAATGTTCTAATGACATTAGAAAACGTGTTGCCAACGTAAAAAAAAAATTGTTGGTATTATTTTAAGATTCATATAAATGGTAGGTTGTGCAATGTAAAATTTTTGAACCCCACTTCGCTCTTTCAATGCAAAAGGGCCACAACTCAAAAAAAAAAGAAAATCGTTTTATTGCGAAAATTACACCTGAACCGACTATATTTTATAGTAAAAAAAAAACCCCCATCATTTTTGCTTATATTATGGCTGCACTGACTTACTGCCCTTTTTGCATTAGCTCACTTTGACGAGTAATGTCAGTGCAAAACAGCCACTTTGTGAGTTGCGCCCGGAGATTCAACGCAAATGCTCGTCAGTTGCATGAAAAAGTGCCACAATCCAAGATATGTCTGTGTTGGGTGCAAAATTTCAAGTTAATGTGATTATATTTTACAATACAAAACTGCCATATTTTGGAAAACGTCCTTTTTGCATTCTAACTATAGTATTTGTTACCATATTTTGTAATACAAAAGTGCCATATTTCTGAAAACGACCGTTTTGCATTCAAACACTAGTATTTGTTATTATATTTTGTAATATAACAGTAGCATATTTTGAAATACGTCCCTTTTGCATTAAATTATTGTGGAATAAATAATCATTTTTAGCGTGCTAGAATGGGAAGGCCAGAAATATGACGTTTTGGTATGATAAAAATTTTAGTTTTCGTTACAATTTTAAAAATAAAATAATACATTTTGATGCAGGCAAAGTAAAGAGGCACCCTTTCCTTTCAAATTCCTCTTTCAGGGGCAAGATCCGACCAGTCCATTTCAAATGCGTCTAGGTCATCCCGCCATCTCCATTTAAGTCTCCCGCGTCTGCTATGACTATCTTCTGGCATCCAGTTGGTAGATATGCGGGTCCACCTTTCCGAATGCATATGTATAATGTGGCCGGCTCAGTTCCATTTCAGCTAGGCGGTCTTCTCCCTTACATCGGCTATGCGAGTTTGGGAGCGCAGTATAGAATTTCGGACGTGATCTGTTCTTTTGACGCATAATATACTATGCTCCATCGCTCTCTGGCTCTTTCTGGTTTCCCGTAAGGGACCATGTTTGGGCAGCATAGATAAGGACGGGTAGTAGGTATTAACATGTCGACGAGCTTTCACTTCAGTGACAGTGGAAGGTTACCCTTCATTAGCTCTTTCCTGGACCAGGATCTCTTTCAGGCACTTGTGACACGTTTGTCCAACTCTTTGTCCCGTCGGTTGTTAAAAGAGGTTATCTGGCCCTAGCAAGTGTACTCGTCGACATAGTCTATGACGTGCCCGTCTACCTCGACCCTACGTTTTGTGTTGTTGGTCATAACCTGGGTTTTTGTACGGTTCTTACTCAGTCCAATCTGAAGGTTTGCCGTGCTCAGATCTTTGAGCATTGATTCGAGTTCCGATGCCGAAAAAGAGAAGAGGACTATGTCATCTACAAAACAATGGTTTGTTAACTGTATACCACTTACAACTATGCTTTTGATTGCCATAACACCGCCAGGCTCCTGAAAATTTCTCTGAGGGTGCTGGTAAATAATTTGGGAGATAGCGGGTCTCCCTGTTTCACGCTTCTTTGGATTTGGAATGATATTGTTGTCTATCGCTTTGATGAGTTTGATGTATGAAGGTTCGATTCTACATAGTATCTTTAAGTAGGACTTGGATGGAGTGATGATTCTATGGCGGAATGAGTAATGCTGTCAAAAGCTTTGGAATAATCCACGAATGCTAAATATAAAGGCTAATAAAACTCAAAAACCTTTTCTATTATCTTATTTCTTTAATACTCCTGCTGCACTCAGTCTACTCGTCACGTTACCCATTGATTGATGATAATGATTGATGTTTAATTTTACTAAATAATGAAAGTTACGCACAAAGTTGATCTCAATAATTTTACTTACTCAATAAAAAGTTAAGATTTTTTTAATTTAGATTGTTTAATACAATGTTTTCCTGGTCTATTCAGTTATGGTTTTACTTAGTAATTATTATTAAACTTTTTGATACGGTTTTTTACCAAAAAAGTACAATTAACCATTTTTATTTGTAAAACTGTGTTTAATTTTTGACATATTTCTCATAATATTGGTTCAAATTTTGAATGCAAAAGGGACTTATATGCTTTTTTCTCTTAATAGGTAACAGCTATTACAAAGTTTATTTTGTAGATAGATAGAGCTAAAAAATACGCATCTAATGATATATTAACATCTTATATTTAATAAATAAATATATGAAATGTTATAAAAAAACAGTTTCAAAAATTTGTTTTGGCTCTCCTGTAAAATTTATAGATTTCGATTTGTGGCCCTTTTGTATTCAAGGAGCGACTTATTCTAAAAAGTGTATGATAATAACCCAGGTTGTGCTGACCCTCTCTTAGCTCGAAACTAGAGATAAATAAAAAGCAAATAAAATTGCGAAAAATAATAATAGTGGTCTAAGATTGCTATTTCATCGACGTAGCAAAATTTATCATCACAGCATATTATTGGTCTTAATGCATCTAAATGAATATAGGTGTGAAAATAAAATCACAAAAATTTTATAAAAATAGAATGTAATAAAATGCCTCCAAAAATGCACAATATTTGACTTATTATCGAAAACATCACAATGATATATTTGTATATCTTAATGATCAATTTAACTATAATATTTGCACATATCATTAGTCTTTCAAATTGAGCAAGTACACACTTACACTAAGTAAATGATAATTCTTAAACTATTATTTTATCTTAAATCTACTTACAGGCAATACAAATGCTTATTTAAAACTAAAATAGCTAGATTCTTGAACTGATACAATAATTTAATCCTAATTTAAAGAGAAATAAATATGATTTTAGAACAATTCCATTTTACTCTTAGAGTCACAATTTATATAAGTTTATGAATAAAATTCCTGTAGCGACTTATTCGTCAACTCGGCCGCAATAAACTCGTCCGCGCGGTCGAGTTGGGAAGATTTAAATCTACCTATAATTTCATTGTGCATCTCGACCGTAGGAACATTCACTATGCGGTCGAGTCGACCCGGCAAATTTTTGTGATTTTTTTTATTCGTCATCTCGACCGAGTACAAAATGTACATTCGGGTAGAAAATGTTTAAGGCATATCATGGAAAGATTTATTTTGTTAGGCAAATTAAAATGCGTGCTGTGCTAACATAACGATCGTAGATGTTTCATTACAATCACCGTTTAGTTTTGTAAAATGTAGCATTTTTATCCTGATTAGTTAAAATAGTTTTCTCTGTCTCGCAAAATAGTTTTGTCTTTCTTTCGCAACTTTGAATTTTTTTTGGAGGAAAGAAATGAAGTAATAATCAACTGAGCTATGCCAGATTATAGTTTATATCTAAGCTTCAATTATTTTGGCTTATATAATCTTATAGAGTACGCTATTGTTTCGAAAAAAAAAAATCTTTTTATCTGTCCTTAATTAAAATTTTAAGTTATTAACAAAGTACCTATACCTCATAAGAAAAGCATCTGTCTAATATTTTATATACATATATATAGATTATCATTTGATAAAAATATACACAAAATTGTAATATAAAATAATAAAAAAATAAACTTTATTTATTTGTTTATTTATTTAGTTAAGTGTTTTTAAAAGGTTAGCACCAGCGCCAGCGGTGTAAAATAGTTACAAATAATTTTTAATTGATCTGTGATTTTTAAAATGTTCTCTGATTTCTAAAATGATTTGTGTGATATTATAAACAGTAGTGTTAATTTGTTCAAGTAATTTGTAAGTCAAATACTTTAATAATTATTGTACATGTTGTTGATATCTACCGATTGTTGATTCCTATTAGACTAAGCATTTTTATATTGATGTTGATTATGTTGATTTTTCAGAAATATACATGTTCTAATTGAATCGGATTTTTATTTTACCCATAGAAGAACAAAAATTAAATTAAAAACGAAACACTTTTGTTGATCACTGTACAATAATGCCTCATATTTTCAATGTCGGTCGAGTTGACGAATACAAGATACGAAAAAATAGCTTCATCAACTCGACCACGTGGTTCGGCCGAGATGCACAATAAAAAAATAGTTAATGTTTAAACTTCCCGACTCGACCTCGCGGACGAGTTTATTGCGGCCGAGTTGACGAATAAGTCCCTGTAGCAATTTATCATCCTCAGTTTTATAATGCTAAGGTATAATTCTCAGTATCTAACTTAGCAACTTCGCAATAATTACATAACAGACAAAGAAAGTAAGCTATCTTTATCAATTTATCTACCATGATAGTAAAATGGATCAGTGAGATCAATTTTACAGGTATTATCAAATATGTAATCTTAACGAGATTACCTTAAGTTGCTATGAAAGTAAATACGTGACGTAATGCGAATTATAGAGAGCTAAATCCTTCAATCAGGCGGCAAGCATAAGCATAGTATGAACAGTAATTATTATTTCGCATTAGAGCTCTTACAATATTTTACTCGGTGCAAACACTCTTCAGAATTTACCCACTATATCCTATCTAGGATTAGAGATCTTATGTTAAGCTATTCTATTATTCCAATTATTGTTTTTTTGGAATAATATGTTTCGTGGCCCAGAGTACAGACCCCTTATATGACAGTAGGTTTGAACTTAATTTCATGGGACTATAGCACATACAGCATAGAAAAAAAGCCATCGAAACATGAGTGTATTTCACACACTGCATTAATATCTCAACTGGTGTCATGTAAGAGACGTTTGCCGTGAAGACTCTAGTCGCAATAAGCTACCATAAATTATAATAGCGAATGCACTAGTGGCTGTCTGATTGCTAGAGGCCTTATTATCAATGAGCCTTTATAGATAACATTACAAAATCACTCATGCAAAGTCCACGCCGGTATCTAATAAATCCCTGATAAGTACGGTAGCCTTTCGAGGCAAGATACGTAGAATATGTCCAAGGTACAACAGGTGTTTCGGTACTGATGCTTCGAAGTAGTTCCGTCGGACACTCTCCAGGATTGACTTTGCAGCTTGACTTGGAGTTAAAGTGCCGAAATAGCTGGGTATTCTGGAAATGCGAAAATAGAAATGTTAAATAGAAAATGTTCTGGTAGACATTTAAATAGTTATTTTGTCTACAGCAATACGTAATAATATTGCAAATTTTGATTTGACCTTCTTTGAGTAAGACTTGAAGATTAACCTAATGAAAAGAAAAATTTGGAATTCGCCAAACTTTCACCTGTGTTACTTTAAAAGTATAGAATCTAGATTTTATTGTTTTTGCCAGGGTTAATTTAATTTTTGTACTACATCAGGACACTTTTGGAATGACAAAAGAAGCATTAATTTCACATATTTGGTACATAATCAATTAGTATAAAAAAATCGAAGATGGTGCTAGTTCTAGTGTATTAAGTTCTTTTAAACTAGGTTGTAAGCTTGAACATGCACCTATTCCTTTTAAAACTAAGTTAAGTAAGTATATAAAGAACTACTATACTAACCTCAGTCTCAAATCATTCTCATCACTAACAATGAAAGGATAAATATGGGTCAATGTGACATGCACTCCATCAATCTTGTTCACTCTCAGGTCTTCCATCAAAGACTCAGCAAGACCCTGGACAGCAAACTGGGCGACACTCAGAGGCATCTGGTCTTTAATGTAACTAAGACCAGCTACTGAGGTCAAGGCTACGATATGACCACGGTTCTTAGCTTTCATTGCGGGCAGGAAGTGGTCGATGAGCTGGAAATATAAATATAGTTTTGTTATTATCTGTTTAAAAATATAAATGTTATCTTTGTTTACTCTGTGATGTACTGTCGAAAAAAGTGTGGCCTTGTGACCTATTTATTTTAATAATACATGTGTTTAATATAAATATGTACTGGTAGAAACAATTACTCAAAAAGTAAAAAAAAAATATTTATATTGTTCATTACAATTTTCAACAGATAGGTTTGTTATAGATAGATATGCTAAGACAGGTCTAATGAATAGAAAGGTTTGTTTTAAAGACTATGCTATAGCTGAAAAAGAAGTATAAAGAGAGAAAACTATAGGATAATGCAGAATAAACACTTACCCAGAAGTAAGAAGTCAAAGTGAGGTCTAAAGTATCATGAATATCCAAAGGAGGCTGTGTTAACAATGACCTAGGGCTAGGTATACCGCAGCAATAAAAGATCATGCTGACAAAACCCAAGTCCTTTTTAACTTGAGCAGCTAACGCTTGGACATTTTCTTTCCTTGTGACGTCGCAAGTGTAGACTGCAGCTGAACCTCCTTTCTTTTTGATGAATTCTACTGTGTCTTCATTGGATCTGCTGTTTTTGTCTACACATAGGACTATTGCACCTAGATCTGCTAGTTGTATTGCTATTTCACGACCCACTCCTCTGCCTGAACCGATGACCTGAAAAGTTGGAATATGTTAATTAGTAGTGCTATATTTTCTTCATAGAATTATGACTATGTTCACTTGCTATAAAAATTGCAAAGTATTCATTCATATTCTTCATGTAACAGATGAATAACCAACCTTTAACCAGCTTAATAAATGTGCCATCTACCTTTTAGAAGGTGGATTCAATTCTTGACTTGATTATGTTTACTTTATTTGATGAATTTGGATTAGATAGCTGAACATGTATCAGAAATTGTTGTCAATATTTCTAGTATGAATATGGTTTTTTTTCAAAGTAAATTATTTAAAATAGTTACACTTACCATAGCAGTTTCCAATCTCACAGACTTCAGTGGAGGTGGTTTAAACAGTTCATAAGCTGCCTGCAGAACCGCACACATTGCATTGAACACCACCCATGCAATGTCCACCAGTAGAATGCACAGTGAGTACACTCTAAGCAACATTTTGATCGGAAATAATATATTCAAAACTAGTCCTATTAAACTGTTCAATAACTTTGCTTCCTGAAAAGAGAAAATAATACTGTATTAAAAAAATATAAGTAGGTAACATGAAGTTCTAATAATATTTTAAGTATGCATAAATAATAGAATAAAATAAACATTATAAATATGTTTTATAGTAAAAAATGTATTGCAATTTATAAATATAAATAAAAGCCTCTTACCATTTAAAACGATCACAAGCCAATGGCCTTAGTGACTTAATATAAATGTAGGTAGGTGTCAGCAATTATTGTAAACAATGTAAACTTAGCACCAACTCGTGCGTTCACGCGTGATAACTATAGGGCAACAGTAGCGCCTAATTCAGTAGAAACTTATTACAACTACTTCAACAAGATAGTAAACGGAACTAAATGAAATTCAGTATAAATATTGAATATGATAAGTTGTGTCATAATTAATTGATAATAAGCGGTACTAGATAAATGTTATACATACGTAACGATAAGAATCAAGTCACAAAAATGCTTGGCTTGCTTGACAACAACTTTGCGATGCGGTCTTTGCTCTAACAGCTGATGATTAGGTAGATTGGTAGTTTTGGTAGAATTCACTAATGTCATACTGCCTTCAAAACAATTACAAAGCTAATAAACAAAGGATAACTATTTATATGAATTATAATATATTTTAAAGAGATTTTTATGACACTACAATAGTTATTGTGTTTTTTTTTCTGCTATGCGTAGACTAGTCTAGTCAATAAAAATTCTCAAAAAAATATTAGTACAAATAAAAAAAATAAGTAGAGATCATTTATGTATACGTTCTGAATTCAGTGAACATATTACTATACCGTGTAATAAAACCTACTTCAGAACATAAGTCATATGTTATGTCATAATTATGAGAATTATGAAAGTGGTTGGAGTGAAATAATATCTTGATCGTTTTATATGATAGTGTTTACAAAAGGAAAAGTCACAAAATAAAACCTTGGATAAAATTAAATCGTTCAGGAATAAAAGGAACGATTTTGAGTGACATTGACATTTGTTTACTATCGATTTGCTGTCAATGTCAGTCACACAAATATTTTGAGACTGAAATAAATAGTTAATAAATCCCCACCTGAGCCGAAATCAATATTGGGCATATAGTTTTTAAACCAACAACTAAACAATCTCGATAAAAGCAGTTCCATCATGGCTTTTGTATACCAAGGGGACCCGGAATTAGAATCTAAGTCAAAAAAAGGTGTGGACGATATGACAATAAAACTATTTGTAGTAGAAACGATGTTTAAACATATGTTTATGTTACAGCTGCGGAGCGTATATCAGAGAACATGCATATAGTAGCGAATGAGCCATCGTTAGCGTTATATAGACTTCAGGAACACGTAAGAAAAGCTTTGCCACCAATGGTTGAAAGACGGGTGGAAGTTACTAAGTTACAACATGAGTTACAAGGAAGGTGTTACGATGTAGAATATGCACTAAGGTCAGTACTAACAAAGTACTTATTTAGATGCTTTAATTTAATTTTAGCAATGATCTACTGTAGCAATTATTATGTTTCAGCAAATTAGTAGGTATTCTTTATTAACAAAAGTTGTATCATGTTTGTGTAATGTGATCACTATACAACTATTATATCTGAGAAACATTCCTGAAATCATTCCTTGCGCTATCAATGTATTCCAACAAATTTATCAAAAAACTTCAAAACGCTATAATTTGGTTTATTTATGCTTTATTTTTTGTACATTCCAGTGCAGTAAAATCAATGGACGGAGCAGCAACCAGCTTTAAGAACATACAAGAAATGCTGAAGCAATCAATATTTTTAAAACAACAGTTAAAATATGAAGAAGCTAGGAGAAATAAAAAAGATTCTAATTCAGTTTACAAACGTCTCTCTGCTCACATTGTTCTTGACCTTCCTGATCTGTCTGAGTTCTCTATGGTTAGGGAAACTACTAATAGAATAGAGAATATGATGGCACAGGCAAGAGGCTCATCTGCCGAGCTTCACAGGTCTCATACAACCTTACATTAAAAAAGTACAATGCAACTTTTTATGCATTCCATATGTAGGGGTATGAATATTAATCATAATTGTTTATTGGGATGCTTCTCACAATATTATTAACTCACTAAACATTATAGTTTCAGTGAAGTATAGGATTTTACTGTAGCAGTATTAATTTTACAAACAAAATCAATACAATAACATAATTAATTTAATGTTGAATGAAAAGCATAAGATCTCTAAAATTAATCTCTACTAGTATTCTAGTATGTAATCTAGTCAAACAAGTGTAAGATGGTTTTAATCTTATGAATAATAAAATAATCATTTAGAGCAAGTTTCATACTTTCATAATGGTTTGGTTTACATGGATTGGTCATTTAAATTAACAATATTTTACAGTTAGCATTACATTCAAATTGTTGTTTAACAAAAAGCTTCATGTACCTATATTGTCAATATTTTAATATTTAAAACTTTTTATCTGGAACGAATGTAAACTATTTATTTTTATCATTTAATATACATAAACAGTGGCACAATTTGTTAAAAAAATTTGTTTTTTTTAAATTATTCGTAGCCAAATATATTGCCAGGATTTTTTTTCTATTGCAACTCATGGAGAAAATGAAATAAACCGCGAAAAGCGTGTATAAATATGCGTTTTCTTTGCTATTTAAATGTAATGCTGACTGTAAAGGCTTGCTTTTGTCGGTGTGCTAACAATGTAATATAAGCTTTAACAGTATTAATATACATATAACAGTAACACATCACATTTTTTTATTATTAACCTTACTAACATGGGTATATCACTTCGTTGTCGCTAGCTTTTGTTGCCTTGTTATTAGGTACAACGCTTGGCTATCGGGCAAAGGTTTCAAGAATTGATTTCAGAGGTACAGGAGATCTATACGAACCGTCTCTATATGCTGCCACAACAAAGATTTACGCGAGACGCTAGAACATTGTTTTTCAGCGACCCGGACGCGATAAAGGCAATTCGTGACTCGTTTTAGGAGCTCGGCGGGCTACGGGTACGGGCGGTACGGGGATACGGGCGGTCTGTTTGTCATCATAGTATTTAATCAAATTTTTGATTGAGAAACACGATTTATACTAAAACCAGTGATCACTTTTGGTAGAGTATCGTCATTAAAAGTTAAACCATGTGTCTCGATGAATACTTCTGAAAAATCGACCTTACAACGCTTTTTCCCTTTTGTCCAAAAAGTGTATTGAGATAGTGTAACAGGTTTTGATAACAATTGAGACAAATAAGTAAGTAGGTACGTTGCTTTTCTAATTTAATTTATTACCAAAAACATCAAGAAAATACTAAATAATAAACATTGCATTTAAGGCAAACTAAAGATTACCTAATTAGCACATCGTTAGACTTTTTAACTTAATAGATAAAGCAACAACATAACACTATCTTAAAAATAAACAAACGTATTCGAGATTCTTATTCATCAATATAACTAAAACTAAAGCCACCAATTATTATATTATTCTTCAAACTGCAGACCAAGATTCAGCAGGTAGGTTTGATTCTAATACTTAACAGACCTTACATTAAATTATTTTTATCATAGGTTACCCTAATAATAATACCTAAATAGACACTAGTGTATTTAATTATTTATATGGACGCCCGAAGTTCTTGGCTGCGACGGTTGAGGATCACCACTATGAAATATAACAGACCAGGGCAGGTTGTTCAAAGTAGTTATATTGTACTTCTTTTCCATAGGAATCAATCTATCCAAGTCTTCCTGTTTTGGCTCTATTTTAGGCTTTGTAGTTAGTACTTTTTCAGCCCATCTCCAAGTGAAAAATCCAGTGGCTGGAGTATGTCCTTTCTCCCCTCCAACCATAGAGTTGAAGACAAAATCTACGGATATTGCTGTTACTATGTAGGAGTACACCACGCGGTTTTTTGCTTGTAAACGTTCCATCTTTTGGAATAGTTGGTTCCAGTTGAGATTGTCGTGTATTTGTATGTTCACTAACACCTGGATAAAATATTATTTAATTTTAATGATAGAATAGACGCCAGACGGTTCTCTAAAAGAAGTTAAGATAAAGTAGGCGTTTCGTCGCTTCAAATTGTCATGTTCCATGTCCACATGAAAAATAAAAATTGTGTGCTGAAAGTTAGCTTAGTAAGCTCTACAAGACAAGCGAAATGACTATAGCACCTAGTCATAAATGACAAAAACATTCGCTCCCATACTTGGTCTATAGTCAACTATCGGTTGAATTTGGGAATTTCCTCCTTAATGATAAATAATCTTTACACATCCTAGCAAAATCCAATTCATGAAACTTATCCTAAACGCTACTCTACTATTTTCAATTCATACCTCAGACACATCATTGACAACGAAATTCTCGAAGTATTTAGCGAACATTTTTTCGACATCCACCTCATCTTTGAGATGAACTACGACGGTATATCCTTCGTTACCATAACGTTCTACAAGCGTGTCTATAGTATCCACATCGTATATGGCACCGTCTCTCATGAACGCCACTCGTCTGGTTGCTGGCATGTGGCTTTCTATACTGTGGAATAAAAAATAAATAACTTTACATTTCACCATCAGTCAACATTCTAAATAGTCTATAAGCTGCAACATAGAAACAAAAATTTACAAAAGTTGTTTATAGTGGTATGATGCACTTTGCACTTAGTGTTAAGGTTTTAACAAAGTGCTTGTTTCCATTAACTTGACAATACTAACTATGAAAAAAAGATTTTTTTGCCTGTAAACCAGTTAAAATCAGTTTCACAAGCTACAAACAATCATTAAATAATCCCTTAATCCTACTCTCACAATCATCGCAAATTTTTTTCGTATATTTTCAACCTGATGCACTTTCACATACAAACGTTAGTCTACATCCTTCACTTGTTATAAAACTCATCAACTAACTCGCTAGCAGCAATCAGAACAGCATGACCCTTCTTCCTCAGATGGTACAGTATCTGGTACATAGCTCTCCTGACAGAGAACTTCTGCCACGCGGTGACTTCATCCACGATGATGACAGGGGGCGCCACTACCACAGCAGTTGCGAAGTGCACGCGAGTCAGCTCTTCCTGCATCAGCTCGTAGATACGCTTGTTGGCGACTTTCGTTAGATCTGATTGAGAAATGTCAATGTAGGAAGGTAGTTTTCTGTAGTTATGTCTATACTTTCATATACTTATTTCTTTTGAAATGTAAATGCCTGGCTGTCGGTAACAGTTTCTTGTTGAAACAATTATCACGCAAACCATCAGATTTTTATAAAAAATCGTTTGGAAATAGACGAAGAGTGGAGAGAAAGACATTAATTTTACGTCTAGCAACGCGAGAAAAACTTAAAATGTCTATTAGCTAGCTAAAAGAGGGTATCAATCTTGTCTAAGTATACCTAGTGCTGTCAGAAGATCTTGAGTCTCTTGCTTGGCATAAGACAAGGGCTCCCCACGCAACACCGCGATCATTAGCAAGGCATCAGCTACCGTCATCCACGACGGCAGCAACTGGTGCTCGCAACTTAGAGACACGTTGCGACTGTACTGTAATATGTAAGTTTCTACGATAATACTGATAAATGATTGACCTACACAGGTACTTAGATAGCTTTTTAGAGGTACCGAACCAGTTAAGAACACATTATGGAGTTAAAAACACTCTTAGAATCATAGTTCAGAATAAACTTCAACGTTGTTGGTTACACGTAGTGAAAAGCGGGAAAAAAATATCAAGAATCAAATAACAAGAGTCTAGTTACACATTGAATACAAATACATTGACTATGGACTAGTCTACTACAATTTCTTACCTGCAAAACTTAACAAAACCCATCAAAAAGTAGGTCTTAATTTACCATATTCGGATTGCTAGTCAGCTTCCATTTGGACATAGTCCAGGCGCTGCCATCGCACGGCAGTTTGTATCCAGCCAATATTTCACAAAGCCTCAGTCTACCGTGGCGCTTCAGTCCCGCAATACCTAGGGCTTCACCCCGCCCCAAGCCTAAATACACCCCTCGCACTTTGTACACACCACCTTCCCTTTGCGATACGTTCATAGCAAAGAGGTATTCGCCAAACGTGTCCATTGATACACTTTCTGCGAATTAAATAAGATAAAAAAAAGACAGGATTAGCTAAGGATATGCCAGATATGCGAAAAATAATCTTTAGGTTGGTCTTGTATGTATGTCTTTGGCAGTTTCGATTAATTTGTTTAAAGACAACAAGTGGCATTTCTGAAAAGCAGTAAACTGTTGACGAGGAAGTAAAAAGAGTCTCCATCCTGAGGCCATAAAACTAATATCATCGTGGATCAAACATATTTGGTTCGGGACTGTCCTACCATCGGTTTCTGAGGTACATTTAGCTGTTGTTTATTTAATCAATTGCGTTTAATTTCATGAAAAACAGTTTAATAATTAATTAGATAAACTACCGCTAAATGTGTCTCAGAAACCAGGCACTATAGTCCTGGTTAAAAAAGTTAGTTTTGTGTATAATAGAATACGGGGATTAACGCGAACACGCATTTTACCTTAAAATGCCTAACGTTTCGGCGCAGGTTGCGCTCCCGTATTCTATTATACATTAAACATGCAACGCGAGAGTTTTAAATTTTAGTTTGTTTTGGTTAGAAAGTCACTATGTACTTACGATTATTAGGATGTTCGACAGATTTTCTCTTGTCAGTAACATCCTTCCGTTCCCTCTCTATACCAGCCATCAGTGACACATTGGGCAAAATACTATCTTTGTCGTACAATTTTCGTGAAAGGCCTTTCCATATGATAGCAAAGATTTTATATTCGACAAGGAGTAAGATTGCAATGAAGAATACTGCTGCGGCAAACATTGCCGTGATTTCTGTGAGAATGCCGGGATTGTAGGTCATGTAATCCTTCTTCTTGAAACAATCTTGAAGAACTCCGCATCTTTCTGAATTATTACAGAAGAATACTTGCATCATTTACAAAGCAGTAGAAGAAGAATGTAGTGGAATAGAAGATATCAGAATCTAATATACTTTCGATTTGTACATAGGTACCTACATATTCGTGATTATTTTCCATAACATGTTCTTGTTTGGAAAATAATCGTTTGAAGGGTTAGCTATGGTGGGATTCAGTTGTCAATTGGCTGTAACCGTCTACCTATACAACCTTTTTCTACAAAGTCGTATAATCGTCTTCAGAATGTGTAGCTAATTTTGTTTTAGTAGCCTCGCATCAGTAATTTTAGTCTCCGTGTTACAAAAACGCTGAGAAAATTATCTGTACATTATTGATACGATATCATCCCTATACATAAATATTCGTGACAGAGGTAACTTACCACAACATTTATGCATTTTATTCGCCGGGCAGAGATTTTGCGAATGGAATATTATACACTCGGTATTGTAAAGAAATATCTGTTTGATCTTTACGTAAGCGTATGCCATATTGAATTGTGGAGACAGCTTCATGATGTTCAAGGCGTAAGAGAGGATGTTTCCGTAGAGCAGTGCCGCTATTATTGTTGTTTCACCTAAGAGCAGGATGAAAGTTAGTTAAACATATACCTAATACTCAAGATAAACAAGCCCAAATTAAGAGTTCTGCGCTCATGATGGCAGTGAGAAGCTTTAAAATCCATACCAATTGAAAGATTGAGATCTTCCAATTTCATAGTGAAACTATCTACTACATTACATTTCAATTAACATTCTACGCGTCAGTAAATGAATTTTAAGGAAACTTACCAAAAATAGTATTTACGATGATGAAAGACATTGTATTGAGAGCGACTCTTGGACCCAAACTGAAAAGATAAGCTTGTGGCACACACCCCACTCCGTAAAGGAACAGCATCATTGGAAGAACCCCTGAAAAAAATGTATCTGTAGCTTTTCACAATTCCAGTAAATTACAGATAAATCATTATATTTTTGGAACATCTCATATCTCATACAATATAGGTAATCTCATTTGTAGATGGGTAATTTTGTCGAAGAAGTTGTCATAATACTTGAAATATGGGCATTTCAATTCGTCTATTAATATTACTCTGAATTTCATTCGTGCAGAGAAAGGAAAGTGGAAATAATTAGGAATAATTAAAGGCACTCACACAAATCAAAATACTGGAAATGTGACTCTGGTATGATAATGTACATGATGGCAACCATCATCAGGCTCATGAACCCTACGAGCAGCCAGAAGAACAGCAGATCGCAGATGTACAGTGTCAACCAGTAAAGAGCTGGAGAGAAGTCCATGGAGTATTTCTGCAAGACGTAAAAAGGGGTTTTTTCACCACTATCTGCTGTCGATAACCAAGCTAAAAAAAATATTGAAAAAAAAGTAGAATGTTTCATTCTCATATACATCCCAATTCTAACCCTGAGAATGGGCCTCTCTTTGTGTAAGACAACTACTATTCGACCATATGGCTATATCATTTAGGTTTTATTTTAAGGTTGTCTAAGCATTATGAACTTACTTGCACATGTCTGATAAGGCCGTATTCCAAAGAAGGTATGTGAATGATGTGAGAAATAGTCATTATTAGAAGAACTTGAAGAAAAAGTGGAGGCTGCGCCAAGTCTTTCATCCACTGTAAAATGGTTTGAATGATAACTCAGTTTGTTGTGACGACAGATAATCGTGCAGATTAAAATATTGTGGCTACTAGCATGTAAAAATAGACGAGTTCATATTGGTATTATAGGTAACTATACCAACAACAATAGCAACATGTTAACATACGAAATAATAAGCAAGTCGCGGGCAAGAACTAATTTTTCTTTAAATTATTTTGCTAGTCGAACATAAAAGCTTCTCAATCAGTTAAGTATCATCTATTGGCTTCTTACCGGAGAAAGATCCAAAACGAGAGGGTCGTCGATGACTTTGATGGTAGCGTCAAGTTGTCCAGTATAATATCTGATGAGTGACGTGTACACGCGTGCTAGTGACCTGGCAGCAGCGCCCTGGTCTTCGTGGAGAGGACTGTGTAGGGCATCGATCTAGAAATTATTAAAATTATAAGCAAAAATAACTGTAGCAGTAAGAGATATATAAATATTAACGCTTCAGTTTTATTTAGAAAAATCTGGACTGCATACCAAACAAGTTACTTTAAACAAAAATAGTCGATACAGTTTGGCATTTACTTTGATAGTATTATTTTCATTGGACGACACGCTCATTCCGTAGGCATGCAAGTAGACATACTGTTGAGGCGAGTCTATAGCTCGTGTCACTAAGTATTCTAGTACACTCTGTAAAAAAAAGCGATAAACGACCTTCGATAAAATAAGTTCTTGAACAATGATTGAACCCAGATTTTTAACTACATATCTCCTTGCTGGATTTAATTTTTACATTTAAGCGCGTAAACGTTAAAGATATACTTTTGTATCTCTAAAATTAGTTAGTATGGATTGATGAATTACCTCTGTGTGCGGTAAACCAATGTAATAAATATTATCTACTTCTTCTTTAGAAGCGTTTGTTTCAGACATTACGTACCTGAAATAGGACTCAGTTGGTTAGCAAAGATTTGATGTGGGATTAATTTCATAACAGTGCAAATATACTAACGCTTCAGAAATACCCATAGCTGCTGAGGAATTGTCGGAACGCACAACCAAAATAGTTTTCTTTCCCAAAGATTCGACCGTTAGTACCTGGAAAAATTATTTGTATATTAAAGTTAAGTTTTATCATAAGGAGAGCAATACTATTTTGATTTTGTTACTTACTTCCCCCATCAATATATTTTTTGCTGTGGTTACACTCAGGTCCATATTTAAAACGATTGAAGCGAGAGACATGCCTAATAGAAGGCCGGCTACCAATGCACATAAGAACTGTAATAGATCATAGTTATAAATTATATTGATTTTGCTAAAGAAGAAGCATTGACATCAAACGATAAAAAACTGCTACTGATAGTAATAAGACTCATCATCATCATTGGCCTATTTCCATCTATTGCAGATGATTCAGGTGGCGCCAGATAGAGGAATATTTGATAATAAAATAAGACTACTATGAAGTTTAATGCACAGAACTCAATTTTACTCTATCGACTCGACGTGACTGCGAAATCGAGTAACTATGCTATGAGATGATGGCCAACTTCTCGTCAGAGTTTTGTTTGTTTGCTCGTGTTTGAGAAAATTATCACGTACTACTGTATGGTGTTTCATTGAACAAGTCCAACAACTTAGTAGAGAGTCTAAGTAAGCACGATATTTGACTGTTTCACAGGCTAGTACAAGCATATCAAAAGTTCTTCGACCTCATTATCTTGTACTAGATAAGGTCTATTTATCCTTACCGTCATAAGCAGAGCGAACTTGTGTTGTAAATGGAAGGAGATGAACTTCCAAGCAATTTGTTTAAAGTGCAAATTGAAGGTGAATTTTGGACGCTTCCATTTGTCTTTTTCTAGAACATGTAACATTATAATATGTTATTTGTGCAGTTGAGAGAATAGTTAGAAAATGTGTATCTATCTGCCTAGGGAAGAGATTTAAAATGGCCGTTTTATTTGTCGTGTTACAATCTGAATGTGAATAATATCACCTGCTAATCGCCTCAATGCTCCTGCTCTGCCTACATCAGCTAATCTATGATGATCCTCGTACAGTAAGGCTCTTGATTCATTTATGGCTCTGAAAACATTATTTAAACTTAAATTAAGTATTAGTTAAACCCTTGCGTATTTTTTTTCGAATACCGAACTGCTGTGTCTATATTTTACAAACCTAATTGAGCGCTAACTAAATAACTAGCTGGTTTTAATTCAAATACATTTATGTGGTTGCATTTACTGCTAAAGCATCAGACAAATTCTTTTTTAAGCATTACAAGTATCATTCCTTATTAAAGCATCGAATATTCAGCCAGCAATTAGACAGTAATGGGTTAAAAAATGAATACAAACATAATATGGTAATCTTTAACGACTTAAGGAATAACCTTTTAGCAACCTCCATAGAATCCGGCACACTGATGCTCATGGAAGAAGTGAGACCGTACTTGGACGCATTCTCAGTTAAATCTTTGACCAGGTCCGCTACCGGTGCGGTCGGTATGGCTGGCACTCGCAGTATGATCAAGGAGCCGAGGTTGGCCCGGACTGTGGCGCCGGCGGCGTGAGCTCGCTCCAGTAACTCCTCGTTAGGACTGTCTACACTGTCTGTTCTGAGGGTCAAACGGACCCTGTATTCTCGCCCTATAATTGACGTTCAAGAATATATGTATAGATTCAGATAATAATATTGATTGGAGAAAGGCTACGCTGGTGAAATTTTAAATAATGTCTTTTGGGACACGGTACAACGACTTGCGGTATGCATGCAACTTGCAACAAACAGACAACTTGCAAGCAAAGAAAAAAAACGGTTGATATTTTCGTAATTCTTTAGGACTCTATTAACATTAATATGGTTGGGCATAGAAGTTATTCTAAGAACAAGTATCTTACCATATCTGAAAAACATATAAGCTGGAGTGCCACCAAAGACCAAAATGGTGCTATCAAACACAAATATACGATCTGCATATTCGAGATCTAAACTTGGAAAGTTTAAACCTATAATTGTCTTGTATTTTCTAAATCTCTGCAAAGCAAAAGGAAAAATGACTTAAGCCTAAATAGATTTAATAAACCACTGGCCATCGAACAAAGTTACCATAATTTTATCCTTAATAACGTTTTGATATGCAGGCTTATCTTTGAGCATGGGAATCATTATTATCTGTAACAATAAACATAACATTCATATATTTTTTAACATTTTAAGTGTCAATAATAACACACACTATTACTCTTTATCACATACATCCATACATACATGAAGGTATCTTTAGGCAAAGATGTAGTACACCCACACTTACGCTTTCGCTTTTTATAACACCAGTCCCATATCAGTAATGGCAATAGGCTCCTCCCTTACTACAAGAGGCTCTATTGCCAATAAGTACCATACAGCGTATTCGTCACATGCTCTTTGTTAAAATAAATCTAAACCTACATACCCTAGGTTCCAGTAACACAGCGAGTGCCCAACACAGCTGAGCTCTGTAGTAATCGTCCAGATCACCGACGCGAGCGTGACGGACACTTTCAAGATCGCACTCCTTCAGCAACTGGCGGTATCTGATGAGACTGTACTCTATGATGCCCGTCGTGTGCTCGTACCATAGGCAAATCTGGACAATCGCAACTCTTTATGTAATAGATTGGAAATTAGAGAGGCTGTCGAAATGACTGCATATAGAAAAAAAAATGTTGAGAATTAAATTGAAAATATTGCATTTTCAGCTATACCTAATGCAAGTTATTAATAACAATTAATCTGACTTAAGATGACAAAATTGAGTAAAGAGCTTGTTATTTTAAACAAGTGCGAATTAGTATTTTCTCTGTTTTGTTTTTTGCAACGAATTTCTTAATAGCATTGTTTTACTCGATCGTAACTAGTTAGTAATCGTTATCGTGAAAGTAATTGAATAAAAAAGTCACATGTTAAAGGTATAAAACAAGTGCCATTTTCGAAATTCCCTACCCTAATAAGCCAAAGTCTTACCATGGAATACACATTGAAATGTTCCTGTACAGTGAGGTCATCTATCAGAGTTTCAGAGCGATGACAATATCCGATCATATACAACTTGTTCAGCGGCGAAGAAGTAGAAGATATTAATTCACCTAGCACTCGAATCTCACCACTGTCTGCTACTGTCAAACCTGTGAAAATAGACCGAGGTAAGTATAGTATGCACCCGTTAATGTCATAAAAAATCCGAGGAACTATTTCATAGGTAATAGGTTATCCTCGGACAACATATAAGCTTTACTCATACCGAAAGAGCCTATCTGAAGGATAACAGCAAAAGTATGAAAGCGACTGTTAAAATTTAAGTGACCCTTATTCAGAAGTAGTGAAACAATAGGGCTGCATATAGTTTTAAAGTGCTGCGCAGAAAGTGTACGCAATAAATACGCGTGACGTAAGCTATGAGTGCATAATAATATGGCGGAATTGAAATACGCTGTTGTCGATCTTTCATTCCGCCACACGCACTGACGATGACTGTAAAAGCTCGCTAAATATTTGACAAAACATAGCAATGAAATAAAATAGTTGGAATCAAGCCTTTTTGTTTAAGCAACAGGATAAAATATGTTTATTATTCCTACCTGTGATTAGATCGTCAACTGTATCGATGGTATGCTCTTGTATTTTCTCCGTGAAGAAAATTGTATACTCTCCGCGGTAACAATCGAAAGTGAGGTTCTTCACTGCTGAGACACCCATTATATCCTACAAAAAATATATATTTTTTGATATCATTATAAGAATGTTACTTTGTCGGAACTTAGTCCCTGCTAACCCCGAGAACTATATCGTAAATAATCCATTTTCTTACCGATGCCCATAATAGGCAGCGGGCTTAAAGAAGTATGATTTTAATCAAAAGGAAGAAGAAATACTGTCATTTAATCGGAGGAGTAACTAGGAAGTGTTTCCAAAAAATGTATTAATTATACCTTACACACATCTCGGAAGCTTATAGCTTTTGCTAAGAACTCGTCGACTTCTTGAAGTTTCCCTTGTTCAGTGCGAGACGGACTCACCACCCTATGTAACACGTCTTGAGTCTGAAAAAAGCATTTATTTTGTAGTCCTTAACTCCGTATGCTAAATATGTATAACTATAGATTTGGCCCCATACAGGGCGTATCGGTATGATTTAATACCCTCATGACACATGAGTATTTAGAAAAAAATCTACCTTCTACTGATTCCAAATTTTGTTTTCTAAGGGTGCTCCTTACACCGCAAATGTAAGCTATCGTCATTTAATTTTTTTTATTTAGTATAAAAATCTTACCCCTTCTTCAGCCTGTTTGAAGATAATCGACTTCCACGAGACCTGTCCACCGATGGCTCGATTACCTCCGATAGTTCGTTGCAACATCATAAGAATACCAAAGTATATCCCTATCAGCAGCGCCCAAGATGCTATCATGTAAATCAAATTGCCTCCAGGTGTCGCCCCTAAAAAATATTTAATTAATGTGTTAGTACCACTGCCCGGCAATCGTCTTCTCTCGGAATGAGAGAGGAGTTAAACCTTGAGTATACCATGTTCTAAAGTACTCTCAGGCATAGAAGGTTACATTACGATATTTTCCTTCATCTTTAGAAAGTGACAATACTGTACATTTTTGTCAATCCATTATTTCCTACTGCTGGGCAAGGGTCTGCTCCTAAACGAGGGAGGGTTAGACCTTGAGATCACCTCGCTGTCCAAGTATGCGTTAAGGACATACATAATTATAAAAATTTGCTTAAAGGCATAAACCACCTTAAAAATCTTTAGTAAAAGATTTTCTGAAATATGTTCCGTGGTTACCTGCATATAAATTATACATATAAATCACCTATCTCGTATGTGCCCGCATCAATCCTAGCTGTTATGCTTTTACTTCTGAAAATAAATCTTACTTACTTCCAGTAGACAGTAGAGCGAACTCATTAAAAGCGTTTATTAGTCCGAGAGGCGGTAACACCACGTGTAATAGTAGTGTCAGTCCGATATGCATAGTGTCGTATTGATGATGAACCAATAGCTTGGCGAGGTACGTCATAAGCAGAGTGAATAGCGTTGTCCATATGCATGCGATACGAGCTGCAAATATGCAAAACAGTTTAAAAGTTATTATGTTATAGCTGACGAGTGCAAATTCGTCTATCTGGAGGTCAGAAAGATAGGTGTTGTGTATTTTAATTGATTCTCCAGTCTCTACCTACCCCTTTGGGAAAGAGGCGTAATTTTACTTATGTATGTACCTATGTATTAATTAACTTAACGAGGCCGTAGAACTAGATTATTTACTGTCCAGCTTTCAACTGGTTGGATTGTCAACTAAATATTAGTCAACGTTTCCTTATTATCCAAATAAATTGTGCTAAAGCATTACGATCTCAAACATTGTTAAAGAAAATAAAGAAAGATAAGTATATTTGCATAATACTAACCTCTGCTATGAAACATAGCCATGATCAGCGCTAGCATGGTCATAACAGACATATAAGCCAGTACTATGAGCAGCGCATGCAGGAGATGTATCCATCTGAACACCAGGATTATGGTGATGGCGCCAAGAAGACAGACAGGCATGGCAGTCATGTATGCGAAGGCGAGCCAGTGGAAGTACATCGATGGGTAGCTTACGTTCCGTACTCGTAATGCTCGCTGAAATGGAGTAATGTATACGTTTATCATAGAGGCTTTGAAAATACATTTGCAGTATCAAAAGGCGTCGCGTTCAATAATATGAAAATGTTAAATAAGTACTGATAAAAGAACAAAATAATGAATGTTTTGAAATAGAATTTGGTACAAAGCCTTCCCGTTAAAAGTAACCTCTAGTCCATCGATTTGCAATTATTTATATAACTAGTTTTATGTTTTTCTAACCTACGATGCCTACACTATGGGCCCTGACCGAATGGTCTTTGTCCAGCATTATACCTTAAACATATTCCGAGTTTCATAGACAACAAGGGCCTCGGTTTCCAGAATAGCAGGGAGAAATGCCAAAGTGAAACACAACAGGATGAAACCAATTGCTTTTCTCACTCGATTCTGCTGCATCAACGGCGATTCTGGCATCGATACTAAGTTGACCTGCGAATTTAACTAGAGTTATTGTTATTGACTAATAGTTAGGTTTGGCAACCATTAATGAATGGCATAATGAACGATTATTAAAAGATGAAACAAGACATCAAAACTTAAGACTGATAATAAAAATGATCCAAGTAAATGAATGTTTTTTTAACATAGGTATGTTTTCCAAAAGATAAGCTTTATCACGTAAGGAATGAGAAATTCGTGTAAATGTACATCGCCGAAATAGCTCAGTTGGGAGAGCGTTAGACTGAAGATCTAAAGGTCCCCGGTTCAATCCCGGGTTTCGGCAGACCAGAATTTTTTGTTTCCAAAAATCAAGGCAAGTTATCCGTTGCTGTTTCCTATAAATTATAATTATTATGTAATTGATCCCCAGTATTGGGCCAAAAGTTATAACGTTAAATGTATCTGTATTTACTTTTATTCCTTGCTTTCTGACGGTCGGAACATCTAATTGATGATGCATCGGGCTTAGCTTATTTGGTATGGTCTTCGCATTTATGCATCACCGGTTTAATTAATGAGCTTAAACGTTAAATATATCATTGTATTTGTCTGTTCTAACGTTACGCGACCGATAATACGCGACGCAACTTCCTTCAAAGTACAACTTTTAGAGTGAATAAGAACTTACATTGTAATCCACCTCGGTAGCACTAGCGTGTTTGACGATAGCTTGGCTAATAGCAACCTGGACAGCAAGGAAGCCGGCTCGGAGGTGAGGGTTGGGCACCGAATGAGCCACCGAGCTGGTCATGTACCGAGCTCTCTCCGTACTGCGGATGCTGAACTCCCATCTGTTGTCTTTCTGTATAAACCAGGTTTAACTACGTAAGTCCATAGATATGATGAATGCAGAAGTCCGTCTGTATTTTCTTTATCAGAATTGCTGTTGTTTAGCGGGTACTTTTACAAACATACGTGACGACCGTTCAAACACAGTTTGTTCGCTATGCTGTTTGGAAAAACCACTGAATCGATTTACCATGAAATTGGGAACCCAATATTCCATATAGTATACAGAATATGTTCTGTTGTAAAATGGGAATCATCTCCCTAGGGTTCTGGCTTTTGTGGGTATTAATTTTATTGCACTAAACTATTTTTTTTCTCTTCGTCTAATAACGTCACAGTCACACTACAGAAAAATATGCAATATACCTACATATTTTGGTAACATTATCACCAATATTGTGAAAACAATATTATTATGTAATCTGAATGCACTTAATAGCAAGAGATAACGTTTTTTTTTATCGAATATGGCTTGTTATTTAAATATGCAACTCATAGCCGAAATAGCTCAGTTGGGAGAGCGTTAGACTGAAGATCTAAAGGTCCCCGGTTCAATCCCGGGTTTCGGCAGAAACTTTACTTTTTAACCGAATTAAAAAAATGAAGACGGTCCTAAATTTGCCTGTATTTAGTATGATGGTTACCTCAAAACTTTTTTTAATGAACCGATTTTTATGGCTTTCTATGTTAACGCATTTATTTCAGACTTTTAGTATTTGAGATAGTCATTTTGTATACACTGGTGTTGGTCACATTTGTTTAAAGAAATGCTTTTCTTTGCAGTCTTTTTTGTAAGAATAATTATTGTTGGCATTGACAAAATAAGCAAAAAAGAATGTATGCCGAAACCCGGGATTGAACCGGGGACCTTTAGATCTTCAGTCTAACGCTCTCCCAACTGAGCTATTTCGGCTACTGTCCGTAATGGTAAAGTAAAGCAACCCTTAGTGAAGATAATAATTTTAATTAAATTTATTTCACTTACTTTCAGTTAACTGCAAGTTAAACATATTATACAACTTCGTGTAAGAATGTAAAAGCCGAAATAGCTCAGTTGGGAGAGCGTTAGACTGAAGATCTAAAGGTCCCCGGTTCAATCCCGGGTTTCGGCAAACTTTCTTTTTAAAGCCCAAGACCTTATAATACAGTTTTTTGTTAATTACGGGTGTCGCGTATTTAAAGAAGACTCCACACTTGTATTTTATACTGTGTTTAATTTTCTGATCGGAATAACATGAGGTTGTATTCCAGATAAAAAATACATATTTTCTTATTAATTTCTTTGTTGGTCTTTGGTCTTTGTGTGCAGCATGGGGAAATGTCCGGATTTTATGAACATATTTTAGGTGGCAAGAAAAGCTCCTAAATGTAATCTAACGTTAGTGGGCGAAAGGCTTAATTCCTTTTATTATTATAGTATCAATGTAATACATGACGAAGTTGATTACAGTGATTGAATAAAAAACTAACCTTCGAGTTCCATATGACCCAGATAATAGGACTATTGATGGGAGTTCCGAGTGACTTGTTGTACAATATCCTGTTTAAAGCCTTCTCTGTTTGAGCGTGCATTATTGCTGCAAAATAATATTATCCTGTAAGAGTTACTTTCATACTAAAAGATCATAACTATCATTCTGCAGTGGACTTGATATTCTTGACGCTATCCGACTCCCGGGGCCATTTCTTACCACTATGGACTGCTGGCAATCAATACATTGTTTGAAAATATGTGTTTCAAAAAATAATTAAGGGATTTTAAATGATCCAAAAACACGCTACTAGGTTGATTTGAGTACCTATATGAAATTGCGCCACAGAATATAAAGACTTGTCTGATAAACTTAAAAGATGAGTGCCTAAAGCATAAAAATTTAAACAAATATTTGCCGAAACCCGGGATTGAACCGGGGACCTTTAGATCTTCAGTCTAACGCTCTCCCAACTGAGCTATTTCGGCTGATATCTGTACTGGTCAAGTTAACAACCACTTTATACGAGCATACCTTCTTCAAGTTACTACATGCATGTCTGCATAGCTTATATCACTTTTTCTGTACAATGACAAGTAGTAATCTTAACTAATTGGGTTACTACATTGGTCATAAAACCAACAGCCGAAATAGCTCAGAGCGTTAGACTGAAGATCTAAAGGTCCCCGGTTCAATCCCGGGTTTCGGCAGAAATGCTTTTTTGACACCAAGACACATTTTACAAGGAGATATCCTAAACCTTTAATGACAATAGAATCGCTGCTAGGCTTCGTATACGAGTACATTTGACCTTAGCTTCCGAAACAGCGTTACTAGCCGGATAATCGTTGTGCAATATTTTACTTAGAACTCTGTAGACATGGAACAGAAATACTTAAATTATGTGTAGGCATTTAAACATGAAATGTTTGGACATTTGGAGAAAACAGCTATCCAGCTGGAAAAAGAAAATTCTTCAAGGCAGTAAAAGCCCTGTAATCTATAACTATCCAAATCAATTCAGCATTGCATTCGTCCGTTAGAAGGACAGTTACTTTTCGGTATAAAAAATAGTTTTTATAACTTACTAGTGCCCAATAACTCAGCAGCATGTTCCATAACAGAGACATAAGGTTCATCATTAGGAGCATATCCCAGCATAGTCTTCAAGCGTAGAGATGACAATATGTCTTTAGTATTAAGAGGCGGCTCGGGTGCATCTTGTAGTGGCGTCAGGAATACCGGCTTGGCTATTAAGATGGCTATCAAGAATAGGATCGCACCAAGCACCGTTTCTACGACTAGAAGTCGCCAGCGACGTCTGAAAAAATTACTTGACTATTTTAGGTGTGAAGACAGAAATTGAAAATGGAATACATTAGAGAGTACTTTTCTTTAAACAAATTGCATTACAATTAGATTTTGACCGCGACTTCGTCCGCCTGAAAAGATTTCCCGATGTAAAAGTATCCTAGGTGTTCTTTCTTTATGTGTAGCACAATTCTTTTCGTAGTTTTTGCGTGAGAGGGTAACAAATATACACACTAACGCAATACTATGTACAACACCGAAACGGCAACTTTGTAATGTACTACAACATAATCTTTATGCTCGTTGCCTAATATATTATCTACTTAGACTACAAAAGGAAAAACTCTTACTGTCTCTGTAAATACGCCTTCCATATCAATATAGCGGTGTGCCTCTGAAATTTCCCGTGATGAGGTTTCTTACCAATTATACGCTCAGGTTGCTTAGTTATCGCAACCCCCACTGAAACAATAGTTTTTGATTAAATAATAATTTGGTAAACTTGAAACAGTTTAAATATCATTTATGTTGGACGGAACGCTTGGCAAATAGTGACTTGAAAAGAAAGTGGAATGCTCTTTTCCCACTAAAAGAACTCTGAAACTGATTAATATAAAAACACAGAAAAATCAAAATAACACATATTAGTATACACGTGTATAATAATATGTTTACAAAAAAGTGGGAGACCTTTGCTCAGCAGTGGGGCGCTAGAAAAGTATAAAAGAAAAACAAACTGTTGAGTTAAAAAAATAAAATATGTAAACAAATGTAAGTAAAGTGAGTATAAAAAAAACTATAAAAAATAAAAATAAAGCATTCCCACCTGCTTGGGACGTATACGATTGTAGAGAGCCAACGCGTTTGGTCAACATTGTAATGACTATAACTAAACTTACTAAGGACTAATTACTAAAACGCTTATACACAATAAAACAGACATCAGTCATCTCATCTCTCTCGTACTTTTTTTATTAAACAAATTATTTACAATTTGTTGATAATTTTTGTGCGTATTATTTTTTTATTTGTCAATGTCATTTGTTTTTTTTTATCTGTCAAAAATTCCGCCAAATAGTTTTGAAAGCCATATTTAAAAAACAAAATGAGATGCATATATATATAACCTTTTTTGATGTACCAGTTGTACGCATACGGCTTGATGCTCGGAAAATATCACAACAATATGGATTTTGAAAATGTTGTTTACCCTGTTACTAATAAAAATGCTCTAAAAACCTTAAATAATTGCGTAATTTCCCAGGTTATTCGTAATTCTGAGGTACCTAATATTCTATGTAAATATTGAATCACTTTGACATCGCTGATAATGTCTACACAAATAAATCGATAAAAGGATCTAGAACATCTAATTTTCTAGACCAATCACGGATGTAATGCTTTGGGTTTATTTTGTGTGTTTTATTTTATACCTCAGAAATAGCTTGTATTGGGTATCAAATTGTATAGATTTTTACCTTTGTTTGCTCGTATTCTTATACCTTACGGGAATAAGTTATGATTGATTTACTTGACAGTTCGACTTAGGAATGTTTAGAATGTACTGGCAGACCGAAAAAGAGATAGATGGATTGTGTAAAAGAGGACATAAAGAAGAATGGGGTTAAAACTGAGTTAACGGCTGCCAAAGGTAAATGGAAAAGACGACACATTAATGGTTCCGTTCCGCTCGGGGTGGAAACCGGACTTTATATGTGAAAATTGCGCAATGTGGTGCAAAATTAAAGCTGTAACAGAAATCATTAAAAGAATGTAAATAGGCTCTTCAATATTTGACAAATTAAGTAAAAATAAATTTCCCGGATTATTATCAACAACATTGATGGAATCGGGGAAGAGCTATCAAGATGTCAATGATTCTATATATCCTATTACGGAGTAAATAGTAAGAGCAAATAACGACAGAACAGTCCAAACATTTTTAGACCCCTGACCGCAAAGTTTAAAATTATATCCATAATTCCATTTTAAGTAGACACTTCATACTAAGTAAGTTCTATACTTAAGAGGGGTCTTAAATTGTTGGTCGTTATGTAATTCATACGGTTTGTTTTGTGTTTGTTTGCAATTATCGTGTGGGTTTCAATATTGTGATATGGATGTATATAAAATGATGATTGGAAGTTTTAAAATCAGTATTGGAGTGTTACAGAACAATTCAGTACAACATGGCGCGTTTAGGAATTGCGTGTGCTTGTGTTCTAGTTCTTGTTAATTCGATTTACGTCGATGCAGGTAAGTTTATACATTATTTTGTTTACTTAGATAATGAATACGTTATTTTGACACATTTGTTTGTACTATAACCTCCTAATTATACTTTCTTAAAGTCTAAAACGATTTTTCAGAGAAAATACATCAGAAACACACTTAAAAAATTACGTGTCATTAAGTCTTTTCTTTAGAAAAAGTTCTAAAACAGAGCTTTTAGCAAGTTCTAAGTTTTTTAGAACTGAAATAGATACTAAGTTTAGTTATGTTTTATCGTATATCTCTATTACTTCCAGGACGGATAGTTCGTTCACCTTCACCAGACCCATCGCCAGATCCCAAGCCTAGTTACGGCGGGGGTGGAGACGGTAGATTCGGTGGTGGCTTCGGCGGTGGTGGTGGCTTCGGCGGTGGCGGCGGTGGCTTCGGCGGAGGATATGGCGGCGATGGTGGCTTCGGACCTCCCTTCGGTGGCTTCGGACATCATCACCATCATCACGGACACCACGGCTTCAATGACTATGGAGGTGGATACCAGGGTGGTTATCAGGGCGGTTACCAAGGAGGTTACGGTGGAGGGTTCCCGCCAGGAGGTTTGAGCATCTCCAAGTCTATCAGCATCAGTGCTGGAGCTGGACAAGCGCAGTCGCAAGCTGGAGCTTTCGGAGGAAAATGATTTAGTATTGTTTTTACGATTACGAATTTAAGGTTGAGTAAATATAATGTGTATTTGTAAATTTTTATGCTAAATAAATTGTTGTTTAAAGTTGTTTTTTGTTTTTATTCACTTGGTAATTATCCGAGACCATATTCAAAGATACATGAGAAACGTACGTATTGCTTTCTCTTTGAAGAAAAACCTACATAGTCCTATGCGGTATATAGAACTTTAAATAACATATTTTTCACTTGGACTTCTTCACTTAATTAGAAAACAATGACAATAATAAAATATAAACCGCATAAAAAGTACTTTCAACATTAAAACAACATCATCTATTTTTTCAGCCTTCATTCATGTTAGAGTTGGCTTCGAGTCCTACTACCTACTTAGATGCAGCTAAATACCAGTATTTTACATGAATCGACTGCCTATCGGTCATCCACAACCCACAGAACTGGTTATCTGTTTGAGAATCATAAATAATAACTTCGTTATGAAAATCAATATTACTTCGCTGTTTCTGCATTCCATCGGAATGTGATTTTCGAGGAAGGTTTTAGTGTAATTTGTTAACCTGATGAAAATCGGACAAATCCAGGGCAGGCCGCAGTTTTATTATTTTTTGAAGAATCTTTTTGTTGTATTTTTGTTTTTCTACGTCCCCGCGCTTTAGGAGTTGCTATCGTTAACTATCCTGAATTTATTGCTCATTGGTCTCTCAGATTTCAACACTTCAAGAAGTAATGTACCGGCTGTAATTTAGGTTTAGGCTTTGACATAGCAAAGTTGCTATGAACCGTGTACGTGACTGTACCAAAAGGATCTAATAGATGAATAGATCTAGTTAGGAACTGATTGAGGAACCTCCAGGCTTCGCTATATATTGATAGCAAAAAACAAGAAAATCTTGATCATTGTAGGTACTTTAATATCATTCGTTCGATTGGTAGTAAAGAGCATCAATGAGAGATGCAGCCAAAAGCTCTTCTCCCCCCTTTTTTTAAAATCCATTCCTACCTAGTAAATACCCTAGTAAATGTGATTGAAACAAAATCCAAAATTACTATTAAATACTTACTCTCACTTGCTGGCATACACAACTTGAGCATGTAAATAAATAATAGATAAGAGAATAGATAGATATATATATAAACTCCTTTGCAAAAAAAACGGGCGGGTTTGATTTTTTAACATTATTGGTAATAATTTAGTTCTTCAGAGGTTTTAATAGCCAAACTATGTTACTGGCACTTAATAAAGAGTCTGGGTGTGAAAAAAAGTTCATTCCAAATTCAAAACTTTTGTTTTTTAAATTATTAATCCCTTTTTCATTTTGTGACACTTTTCGCGGGTTTGCGGTTAAAAGGTTATCAAGCAACTAAAAGCAACTTTTCGTTATTTTTAGTACAACAATTTATGTTTATCACATAATTCTGCCTTATTGTGACTTAAAACAGATATCTTTGTGTCTATCGTAATGGCAGAAAAAGCAATAAGAGCTAGTAAAATTATAGCGCTGCTGGAAGAGGGGTATAGCCAATGTTACGTCTCACAGCGGTTAAACGTGAGTCGTTCAACCGTACAAAGAACCTGGACTCGATACCAAGAGACAGGTTCCGTTCAGAGAAGGCAAGGTTCTGGGAGAAAACGTTGCACACAGCCGCGAGACGATCGCTTTTTAGTGACTCAGGCGCTGAGGAACCGCAAATGCAGTTACATAGACCTCAAAAGAAACCTTGAAGAGGTACGAGGAGCACAAGTTAGCCTATGGACTGTGAGGAGAAGACTTTTAGCTGCTGATATACGTAGTCGACGACCAGCGCGGGCCCCCAAGTTACTCCGTGAGCACCGGATTGCGCGGTTGAGGTTCGCTAGAAATTGCCTATCTTGGTCACCAGGTAACTGGAGTAGCGTACTCTTCTCCGATGAGGCTCGAATTTGTCTGCATGGTGAGGACCGACGTCGGCGAGTGTTACGAAGACCAGGGGAACGCTATGCCGATGTGTGTTTTGAAGAAATCACCCCTTATGGTGGAGGGTCCGTTATGTTTTGGGCGGGCGTAACTTCCAACTATCGTACCGAGATAGTATTCATAGAAATTGGCTCACTAAATGCGCATAGGTACATAACAGAAATCCTTTCGCAAAATGCACAACCCGCACTGACTGTAATTGGTGAAGATGCCATTTACATGGACGATAATGCTCGGGCCCACCGTTCTGGCGACGTAGATGCTTATATGCAAGAGGTCGGTATTCGTCGTTTGGATTGGCCAGCGCGGAGCCCCGACCTTAACCCCATTGAGCACGTTTGGGACCTCCTAAAAAGGCGAGTACGATTTGTTCAACCACCTCCACAAAACATCAGAGAGCTTAAACGTGTAATCTCGACTGAGTGGGAACACATTCCACAGGACACCATCAAAAGCCTGGTGGGAAGCATGCCAAGACGATTACATGCCGTAATCGCTGCAAGAGGAGGTCATACTCGTTATTAATTTTTATTTTTTAATGTCTCTTTTATTAAAATACCATAAAAATACTCGTAGTCTTAATTTCATTATACCCATAAAAATGTCCATTTTAACACGGCTCTCTGTTTACATTGACTAAAACACCGATACCAGAATAAAAGTGTTAAAAAACTAGATTCTCATTGATAATAAGAAATTTCTAGTCATCCAAGCTAATGACATACTAAAAATATAATAATATTTACCCATAGAAAAGCTAAGGTAAAGTGTGTGTGTAAGGTGCCCGTTTTTTTTGCAAAGGAGTGTATATATATATATATATGCATAGATTTGTTAAGAGAACAAAGTAAAATAAGTAAAAACTCACTTAAAACAAAATTAAAAAATATATAGGTATTTGTCTAAGTCTCAAGAAAATAAATAAATAATTTATAAGTAAATAAAATTACAAGCAAAAACAGTTTTAGTTATAATAACAAATATGTATAATTTTAATAGTATTGATGGATATTGTTTTCTGTATATAGTTTATTATTGTTACGTTATTATTTTTGTAAAAGTGCGCTTCTCGCCATCAAACGTAAAAGTTTGGCGAGTTTACTTGAAATAAACAATATTGTAATGTTTATATGTACAAAATAAATAAAAAAAAAAAATGTATTAGAAAACAGTAAAGGTAGACAAAAATCATAACTGAATTCAAAAAATATTTTATTCAATTCAATTCAAGCATGGCGTTAGTGAAAGAAAAATCTAAACCACCTCAGTTCGATAAGGGTATAACATAAGTCATTTTTATCAATATTTGGGTCACTTCGTCATTAGGTGTGTTATTTTCCGTAAGCTCCAGAGCCAGCTTGGGAGTATGCTCCACCGCCTCCACGGCCGCGGCTGATGCTGATGCTCCTTGAAGAACTGATGGAGATGCCGCCACCACGGCCTCTTAGACCTCCTAGACCTCTGCCACCAAAGTGGGGTAGTGGATCTGAAAGTTGATAACAAAGATAAGTGACAGCATAGGTATCTATAGGGATATATATAGGGAATATGTTAACCAAAATTTTAATATTAGGCCTGTTATAGCATGCATAGACTTTGTAGTTCTTGATCGAATTACCCCGAATTTATTTATTACCTACGTTTTCAAAATCTAAGTATGGATAAGTAATAAGATCTTAGATATGACACTCCTAGAGTACAAGCATTAGCAATTGTCATCACTTTAACAAGCCACAATCCACATTAGCCTATCCGGGCACCAGCACCAACAGTCTTAACTTATGTGGATCACACAAAATATATGTGCTATGTGTATTGAACTAAAGGATTAACTATCGTTCTTTTTGTAAGTACCGTACCTGATGTTAGAACAGTTGGAAGTGCACGCAGTGAATATATAAATTTATATTTTATGTATAACTTACAAAATCGAACATTAAAGTTCTACAATTTATTTGATGAAATTTGGCACACTGCACTATAAACCATCTTATAATCAGACTTAACACATGAAATACATTTTACTTAGGGATGCACATATGCGAACGAAATCACGGGCAAAAGCCTAAAATAAATGAATTAACTTACCAGCGTCAACAATGAAAGAGTTTACTAAAAGAAACAGTGCAAGAACACAAATGAGACCGAGACGAGCCATATTGTCTTGTATTAATTATTATACCAGATGAATAGATGAATAGATCTAGTTAGGAACTGACTGAGGATCCTGCAGCCTTCGTTATATATTGATAGCAAAACCACAATGCTAACGCACATGAACAAATAAGAATTGTATTAGGATTACGCGATAGATTTGCCGAAACTTATGTTTATTGACAATGTGGCTTTGGTCTGTTTTAAATTGATTTATTTTGTTAAACTGCTTATATAGCTTACAGTGTTCTCTAATTAACTAGATAGTTCTACTTAAACTTACAGTGAAAGCTTAAAATAATGCGGACTAACACAAAAGATTAGGCGAGTATGTACGCAACGAGGCCACATACATACGCAAGGGTAGATGTTGAGATAACACAAGAGTATTTTAATCACACGAAATAGAACTTGCTAAATGCTCCTAAAAATTTCAATAAGATGTAAAGCGACTTCTAGGGCTTACTCATAAACTCGCATTGATCCAAGATCTAACTATTACATGGCAAAGAACTCTTTATTTTATAGAACAGTTAAAAAACCGAATATGAGTAATAATAATCACGGAACCACAGCGGAAAATTTAACCCTTATTACACCATTCACAACAAGCATTTTTATATTTAGATTACATAAATCAATAAAATGGTCTATTTAAATACTTTGCCAAACCGTATACCCTATAGCAATATACATAAGGTTCAAAATTGGACGGATTATTAGTCATCAATTGTAAAACAATGTAAATATTTACTTAAACTTGACGGTTATAAGATGTTTAATGGGTTTTTTGAGCTATTAATTGGTGAATATTTTCCTCCTGTGTTACGTCACGACAGGTCATGACCTCTACTCTCAAATAAAGTAAATAAAAGGTTGTTTTTAACATTTGTTTAGATAACCTTGTAGTTCATGAAGGTCATTCATCTTGATTATAATTTTCACGAGTCACGTAGAAAGAAGAAATGCTAAAAGCAAGACGATTTATAATTGTAAAATGCTCGAGGAAGCTCTTCTAAGGAATAAAAAATATTGTTCCTTTTTAACAGGCAAATGCTTTCGCATAGCAATAATTTTACCAAATATCTATAATTTATTATCCTCACTTTCATATCCATTATCAAAGAGTTTTGGGACAGCCATACGACGAATTTCATGATTCGTTATTATGATTCGAAATATTTTCTGTAAGCACAGAAAACGAGGTAGGCTTGGTCGGTTTCGGACACTACCGGGAAAAAAGATAGAAACCATGAAGCAGTCGATTCTACAGACAAACAATAGCCAAAATAATTGAAGATTATCTTAAGGATAATCTTGAACTATGTTCTTCATAACAATGATGAAAATTATAATCAAACTGACACGTGTCCAATAAAACAGGTAAATCTTGCTAACATCAAATTCAAATATTTAGTTTTCCGGTATCAGAATACATGCTTAAGAACTAACCACATGAGTGGGTCCGTTTGTTTTTAACACTTTAGTTCAAATAAGAGGAATTTTTACGATATAAGTCGATGTGTTGAGTTACAAACCTCAGTCTAAATGTAGAGCCAAGGCCAAAATGGGAATTTTTAGTGCAGTTTGTGGTCTTACCATTGTTCTTTGCCTTAGTTTAATTACCGTTGATGCAGGTATTAATAAGATTGTTGACTATTAAGTGTCTTAAACAAATGAGCTTCGTTATGAAACATATATTAAAAAAAAGCTGTGGCCCTACTCGGAAAAAAGAGGGACATTTTGCGCTCAACCAAAGTAGCCCGAATTCAAAAATATACAATATTTTCAGGATCACGTGTAGCGCGGTCACCTCAAGCCAATCCTTCTAGTCCACCTGGCTCTGATCCTCGTACATACGGTCCAGGGTCCAGACCTGCTTCTCTGCCCGGCTCTGACCCAATTACATATGGACCAGGATCTGCTGGTGAGTAACAAGTTTACAAAATAGAACCTTTAATTACTACTAATATACTAATACTAATTGTATAAAAAAAAATTCATTAAGTTTAAAAGTACCACACTTAGTGTACTAAAGTGTTACCCACTTTTGTTATTTCCAGGTCCACGTGTAGCGCGGTCGCCTCAAGTCGATCGCTCTAGTCCACCTGGCTCTGATCCTCATACATATGGTCCAGGGTCCAGATCTACTTCTTTGCCCGGTTCTGACCCAATTACCTATGGACCAGGATCTACTGGTAAGCAACAAATTTGTAAGATCCAATGCGACTGTATAAAAGAATTTTCATGAAGCTAGAAAGTACTACAGTGACTACCTTTACTAAATTATTATTTACTTTTCGTTGTTTCCAGGTCCACGTGTAGCGCGGTCGCCTCAAGCCAATCGCTCTAGTCCACCTGGCTCCGATCCTCGAACATACGGTCCAGGGTCCAGACCAGCTTCTCTACCTGGCTCTGATCCGCGTACATATACTCCAAAATCTGCTGGTGAGTAATAACTTTGCAAAAAAAAAACGTTTAATAACAATTCTAATTGTATGACAGATTTTTCATGAAGCTAGAAAGTACTACAGGGCCTTTTTAAAGTGTAACCTATTTTTCGTTGTTTCCAGGTCCACGTGTAGCGCGGTCGCCTCAAGTTGATCGCTCCAGTCCACCTGGCTCCGATCCTCGAACTTACGGTCCAGGGCCTGCTTCTTTGCCCGGTTCTGACCCGCGTACATATACTCCAAAATCTGCTGGTAAGTAACAAGTTTGCAAAAAAAAGTCATTTAAATCTATTTGTATGATAGATTTTTTCATAAAGCTAGAAACTATGCTTTTTAGCTAGAAGCTAGTGACTATGCTTATTATACATATGTTTCGTTATTTCCAGGTCCACGTGTAGCGCGGTCACCTCAAGTCGATCGCTCTAGTCCGCCTGGCTCGGACCCACGCACCCATAGTCCAGAACACAATCCTACTCATAAATATGGCACTGATCCGCGTACATACAGTCCAGGCAGCAGTCGTAAGTACCACTTTAGTTGAGATATCCTGCAGTACTTTCAACAATTATTATTTAGGACATGTCTTCTTTGCCATACAATATGTATTGTCTCTATCCAAGTGATGATTAGCATTGAACATTTCCAGGCTCAATAGTAAAGCGGTCACCTCAAGTCGATCGCTCAAGTCCACCTGGTTCTGATCCTCGTACATACGGTCCAGGGTCCCAGCCTGATTCTCTGCCTGGCTCGGACCCACTTACATACGGCCCAGGAGCTACTCGTGAGTAATCATTCTTGAAAAAAACTTCAGCAAGAAAGAATTTTATCACTCACAAACAAACACACTCTATTCCACAGATCCACAGTACAAACTGAATAAAAACTGGTAAACGGCAAATCGCTACTTCGAAGGGTCTACGTCTAAAAGACACTTACCATAAATTTGATACTTTCAGATGTGCGAAAGGAGCGGTCACCCCAATTTGGTCGGCCTGGCCCACCTGGCTCTGATCCACGTACTTTCGGTCCAGGCTTTGGTCCCATCCACCCGCCTGGCTACGACCCACGCACATTTGGCCCAGGGTACGGCCCAGGGTACGGCCCAGGGGGGCCAAGAGGCCATGTCATTGGCCACCATCATAACAGAGGAGATTTTGGTCGTAACAACGGCTTAAACTTAGGACCTGGGCGTACGATCAGTATTTCGAAGTCTATAAGCATAAGTACGGGAGGTAATGGCCGGTCCAGTGCCACTTCTTCTGCTGGAGCTGGTGCAGGAGGATCAGCGGCGAGTGCTGGCTCCAGTGCAAGCGGAAAATGATTTATTTTTAACATGTTGTTGAATAAATAATTGTTTAATAGTGTCTGTTTTATTTTCCCATCGATTTGTGGTTTATCTATACTTATAATAAACTAGCTGACCCGCGCAACTTCGCTTGCGTCACAAAAAGAGAATGGGTCAGAATTTTCCACGTTTTTGTAACACTTCTTACTGTTACTCTGCTCCTATTGGTCGTAGCGTGATGATATAAAATATACTTTTTTTTCACGAAAATTACTTATATCTCTTAAAACAACGAAATCGCGCTAAGGCATATCCGCCATTAAAACAGTTGCCATGACAACGGATTTTTGTTAATTCAGTGTCATTATAATATTGATTATTAGCGATTTTGTTCGCCACCTGAATTTTCCCGGGAAATGCGTCATTTTCCCGGGGTAAAAAGTAGCCTATGTCCTTTCTCGGGTATCAAAATATCTCCATACCAAATTTCATGCAAATAGGTTCAGTAGTTTAGGCGTGATTGAGTAGCAGACAGACAGACAGACAGACAGACAGACAGACAGAGTTACTTTCGCATTTATAATATTAGTATGGATCTGTAGAGGTCAATTCTGTACATTGAATATATTTAAAAAAAAACCAATGGGGGATGTTTAGTAACGGATACTGATACCGAATCTGCAATTTATAATTTTCTTTTCTGTCTGTCTGTCTGTCTGTCTGTCTGTCCTCCGTCTGTATGTGTCGCTATCACGTAAAAACTACCGGATAGAATGCACTGAAATTTGGTATATGCATAGAATAAGTAGTGGAGCAACTTTTAGGATACTTTTTATCGCATAAAATTTCATAGATTTTTAGAAAATTGAAATAAATACTTAGAAATCGTTTGAACCTGCGTTTTCTCTAAAGAGACCATAGATGGCGTTGCAATCTATTTCACAACATTCGCATATAGTTAACGCGGTGCCGGCCGTATCGATACCTGTTGTTCGCGCCAACCAATAGATGGCGTTATAGTCCGCGACACAACATGTTTTTCCTAATTAATTTATTTGATTCCTTTATTGTAAAAAAAATACCTTTGAAACAGGTTATACATTTATAAGATTTTCAAACATAAATGTTGTATGATATATATATTACACAAAAATGTTGGTTTACGTGGGTCCGGTGCGCTCGGGATATCCTAGATGGCAAACCGAGTAATTTCGTTTGTTGTCGTTGTTCGCCGCAACTAACAGATGGCGTTGTAGTTCGTAACACATAACCAAATTAATTGGTTGCATTAAGGAAATGAATTGGATGGCTATGAAACAGACTATGTGGTAAGTTTTAAAAAATAAACAAGATATATACAAAATAATTGCGGGTTACGCGGTTTCGGACGTATCATCGCATTATAGTAAATAAATTAATATTTCGCATGAAACTGCTATCTGTTTCTCTAAATCTCTACCCAGTTATTTATTTGCCTTATAATGCCTTATAAAGATGTATTACTTGAATCGATTTGGGGACTGTAGATTTAATAATTGATAATTGATTGGTTGAAGGCTTTGAATAGCCTGGGGTGGAGAAAGTTTGATTATTAAGAAGGTCTGAGGATCAAGATCAGCATTGTTAAGTTTAGAACATATATACTAGACTAATCTTAAGCATTTGATAAATGACTAGATCCTCGCACATAATAGAACACATAACAATAATAAGCATAGAACTGAAAACTACATTTTGTGAAATAAAGATTATGCAACAATCTCTGCCTGTCCTAGATTCCTCCTGATTACACGGGGCTAATTTTCTAAATAATGAATGTGGATTTATAAAACTCCACCTAAATCAGAATCTTCGAGTGTAGAAGGCGTTAAGTTAAAAATGAAAAGAGAGTACTCTGCGTAAAATTACAATCGTGGTATCCCAAATTAAAGAAGCACAAGCAGAAGCAGTTGTTGGACTTCCTAGATAATCAAAATGCTTACAAATAACAAGCAACAGATTCTAAGAGATGCAAATTTTTCTTCTTTCATTTTGGCCCTACTGGACGCTTAGATGATGCGATCAGTGGGAGATCAGGCGCAGGAACTAAGGCGCTGTAAGTCTACAACATGAACTTCCTTACGGACGATTCACTAAGCATTCTTTGGCTAAAAACTCAGGATCAACATATTGGCCCAACTTCGAGATTCGAACCCGAGACCTCTGCGCTGTTAGTACTCCGCACTACCAACCGCGGCACTAGGGCAGTTTTTTATGAACTAAAAATCAAATAAGCAAAATTACTGCCAAGGTGATTATTTTATTTTCATATAGTTTTTGGATATATTTCTGTATCAATTACAAAAGTAGAATTCTTACATTCTATAGTATACTTTACCGTACAAAAAAACAGTATTTAATCAAAAACAAAAATAAAGATGACTTCCCTAGCGCCGTTGTTAGAGTGCCCATAGTTACGTAAGTTCATTCCTTATACTGAGTGAAACTAGAAGGGATGAGTGGACAAAGGAGTTAAATGCATAAGCTTCGTCGCATCGTATGGTTAGTGGTCAACCTAGTGTCAAAGTTGTTCAAGCCGCCCGAAGGCCTTTGACATGGCTTAACGACTGTTATCATAGTAGACAACAGCCGGGACCGACTTTTTACTTGTCCTCCGAAGCACGGAGACGCCCAGTTCAAATACCACTATGCGGTCACCCATTTATAGAGTGACCGCGCCAAGGGTTGCTTAACTCACAGATCGTTTACCGACCGGTGAGCGCAACTGGCTATGGGCGCCTCGTATGTTTACATGCAGCCTGAAATGTATTAGTCTATTTAAACCTTTGCTAGAGCAGACATTTTGACACCAATTAAAATTAGCAAGTTTACATGTGATCATAGTACGCTTTTTGAGATCCTAGGTTCACGCAAAAAGGTAGATTTTCAATTTGTGAACTTGTCTTTTTGTTTGTTTACAAATATTTTTTCCAAGCTTTGTCTGTTTTGTACTTAAAAAACCGCAGATCCCTAATTACATGAGAGTAAACATGCTTTTATTTTGAACCCGGTTTCTTCTATAGGCATAATGTCATATAGGATGAATGTTATTTCTTTTTATTTGCGATTAGAACGGCCATGGTAATAAGACACGGTGTATCAAAACATAAATCTGATCATTAAAACTTCCTAAACTGTCACGGTTTGGTCATTCCCCACAAAGTGAAAATTGGAATCACAAACAGTGAATGTTTACTGAGAAATCATAATAAAATCGGTCGATATACATAAACAGATCCACTTAAACATGACATAATACTAGGTAACATTCAAGTAATTTTTGCAGAACTGTGTGCATTTCAAATAAATTGTGTAAATTGTTCCACAGTTGCCGTATATGTGATGTTTGCTTTATTCAGTGGTTGCTAAATCATTCGAGCATACTATTCTTAGAAGTTGTTTTTCACATCCTCCCGTATAACATATAAATGTTAGAGATTTGTCATTGAAGTTCAGAAGAGGACGAAGTTTCGGCGAGATGGGGAAAAGTCACGTTTTTGTTTTGGCTCTCGCCGTATTGACGGCTCAATGTGCTTACATACCGAATGAAGGTAGATTTTAAGAAAATACATATACAATTTAACTTTATTTATATATAAATTTTGAATTATAACTAAATTTTGAGATTAATTTTCGGAATACCATTTAGATCGGTATTTTATTCAACAAATAATCTTTCTTTTAATTTAAAACTGTTATTTCACTTTTCGACACTATTCTTAAAAGAAAAACGTCCCTTACTTTGTTATCTAAATAATTTGATTGATTTGTTGCAGATGGCTATTATACAAGAGTAGAACGCTCACCGTGTCTCACATGTGGGCCTCCACCGCCACCACCCTTCGGACCCCCACCCCCTCCTCCGCCTCCAGGCTTCTTCCACACTCAGCAATGGAGTGGACTGGCAAGAAGTGGCAACCAGAACGGAGTCTTCAGTGGAGCAACAGCAGCAATCGGTGGAGGCAGCCAAGCTGGTGGTGAAGCTCTCTCCTTAGCTTCGACTGTTGACGATACTCCACTTAGCACACGATTTGGCGGAGATGTAGGACTAGGAGGTGGCTACAATGCTGGAGGCGGCTACAACGCTGGCGGCAGCTTCGGTGGAGCTAGTTCTTCAAGCAACTCTCAGTCGTCAAGTTTCGGTAGCCAAGCTAAATCCTCAGCAGGCTCAAGCGCTTCGTCTGGTGGTTACGGAGGCCAATCATCCGCAGGATCCCAGGCACAGTCTTCAGGTGGTTATGGCGGGCATTCTGCAGCTAACTCCAATTCACAATCATCTGGTGAATTCGGCAGCAACTCAGCTGCTAAATCCAGCGCTCAATCGTCAAATGGTTTTGCGGGTCAATCGGCCGGAGGAAACGGAGGTAGCTTTGGAGGAGCAAACCACGGTGGATCATCCCATGGAGGCAGCAAATATGCTTACCAAGAGTTCCATTCATCACAGAGAGGTAGTCTTGATGCCATTGGCCATATTAATTCAGAAACTGGTAGCCGGGGATTCACTGGAGGTGATCAACAGTCAGGTAGCTTTAACGGTGGTGAACAACAATCTGCTGGTTTTAATGGAGGTGAACAGCATTCTGGAGGGTTCAATGGCGGCGAGCAGCAGCAACAGCAGCAATCAGCTGGTTTCGCTGCTAGTGGCCGGCAGCAATCAGCTGGTTTTACTGATGGTCAACAACAATCCGCTGGATTTTCCGCTGGCGGTCAGCAACAGTCCGCTGGTTTTGGAGGTGGTGAGCAACACGCGGTAGAATATGTTGGTGGACAGCAACAATCAGCTGGATTTGGATCCTCTGGCGCATATGGAAACGGCGGCTCTCATTCGGCTGGAGGATATGGTGGTGGATCGAATGGGTACGGATTCAATGCTGGATACTATAAGTCCCAGTCCGCTTTGAACGGAGCTCTGAACCTGGCTAAGCAGGGGCTGGAAACCGCTGGCCAAAATGCGGGCTGCAGCACTTGCGGTGGCAAGAGTGGATTTGCTCTTAGTAACGCTAAGAGTGACAGTGGAAATGCCATTGCCCTGTCTGTCGCCGGCTAAACATTTGTACCTGGAAACCCATTAGATATTTGGCTTTTTTGATGACAAACAGTTTTTTATTTATTTTGTTTCTCTTGTTTGTACTGTTGTTTTAGTTATTTTTGAGTTCGTATGTTTGATTTTTGTAAATACTCTTCGTACATTGTTTGATGATAATAAAGTGATGTTTCATTTTATCCTTGTCTTTTGTTTCTACCCAAAAAATACGAGTAAGATAGAAAAAAACTGAATTGTTTTCGAGTTTTCCTAATGTAAAATGAGATGGTTTAAGGTATCAATAATGATTTGCAATTGACTCTAAACTTACATCTGTTGCTAATAATAAACATTGAGAGTTTTCTAGATTATTTAAAAAAAATCTTACGATAAAGGAGGACATAATATTAAGTGCTATTCTCACATTGCAATAGCAATATGCAGTGTAATGGTAACGTACAACAAAGTTCATACCTACTCAAGAGCTTTTGGGCTGAATAAAAGTTCCAAAATCTTAGTCTGTTTAGAGTTATTGCTGATAGATTTTGCCTTACTAAGGCGATAAATTGTTCTTAAAAGTAATTAAATAAAGAAAATGTTATAAAAATATGCAAACAAGACTTTACAGACCGAACTATAAAACATTTTGCTTATGGTTCTCTTATTTCTTCGCTAATATAGGCTTTTCGGAAATTCGTACCTCGGGTGTAAAATAAGAGATTTGTAAACACACATAAACGTAAAAAGTTTTATTCCTTATTTCAACCACTTAGGTGTTGACTAAAAGTATGTTTAATTCGTAGCTTTCAACCATTTCTAAGTACTATTTTATCAGAATTAATGAAAGCATTATATACAGTCAAACAGACTTACGCATTTACAATATGTGCACAGATTCTCGTAGTATGAATAAACTCTACCACTGCTGGCACTGCACTATCACCCTTCCAAAATTGGGAAAGCTATTATATCTTATGCTTATATTATCTACCACAATGGTCTCTGGGTTGGAGACTTTACTGACCTAAAAGTGTGCAATTATGTAGATTATATTCTTATCAAGATCATATTTTGGTTTTTTGTCCTGTTTGGCGATGGACTGTTATTTATATTTTAGCAAAAAGTTTACTAAAATTCTATTCCAAATATAATGAATCAGATAAATATTTCAAACAACAGAAAAATCAAACAAAATATTAAACAAAAATAGTCTTTATTAACACCATCATTCACACAAGTCCAAATCAGAATCATTTGCCAAAACCACCGGCACCCGAGCTGGCACTGGACTGGGCATTGCCACCACCAATGCTGAAGCTCTTAGAAGAACTGAAAGATGCTCCGGGAAGGCCGCCACCGTAGCCGGGACCGCCGTACCCTGGGCCACCGAAACCAACTGGGCTTCCGTAACCACCGCCATAACCGCCTCCATAGCCAGGGCCGTAGTTGGCAGCCCCAAGGGCCACTGCAGGAGCGGCTAAGACTGCCGCTGGTGCAGCAAGTACTGCGCCGGCTGCGGCACCAGCTAGGCCAAGATGTGGTGATCTCTTCTCTCTGGTTGGGGCTGAAATGTAAAGGGAATTTATTAAAACATTCAATATTTCAATTAGTTTGAGAAGTGAATAAAAGAGAGGTGCTGTTTTTAAAACTTGTAGACATTACATCCTTTAAGAGAGAGCGTTATATTAATTGTAAAAGTAATAATTTAACAATAATAATTCTAGCTTTATTTTGAATTGAAATCTAGAGAAAAAACCTTCACTTTTTTACACAAACTGTGTTTGAACAGTCTAAAATATTTACTAAACTCTTCTATATTTAAGTTTGATAACCAAGTGATATGATGTCATGTAGTAATAAGTACATATATGTATGTAGCAATAAGCTCGCCCCTTGTTATACAGGACTAATACTGTAAACAACGAAAAGTTAGTGTATTTCATTCACCTTTGCCTATGCATTTGCATGTATAATGTTAATTTGGAAAATTAAAGAACAATTGTTACCTGCATTGACATCTATAAAGCCAGCAATGACTAGAAGCGCACACGCACAGATCACACCAACACGAGCCATATTGAACTAAAATATTGTTGAACACTGATCTGAAAATATCGACACTCCATTTTATATCATTTTGGACAATACAATAATTAGCACTTACGTAGGCTCAAAATGTAGTCCTTTTTATAACGACTTGTGATTATTACTATATATTGTGTGGTTTGTGGTCAACCTTGTGTCGAAGAAGTTCAAGCCACCTGTAGGCTTTTCTTGGCTTAATGACGGTAACACCAATGCCGACTTTAATCGTGCTTTTCTAAGCACGGAGACGATCAATTCAAATACCACTAAGCGACAACCTATTACGAAATGACTACTCCAAGATTGGTTAAACTACTGATTGTATCCTGTCCTAACTAAAAGAAAACAACTAGCTAACTAACAAAAAAACTATTTGTTCGCGTTTTTAGTTCCGAGTTGAAGTAACCCTATAAACGCGAACTTAGATAACACTATAAGAACCTTATTAACGACGACATTTTTTTAGTAAGATGCTTTGGATATAGTTGCATTTAGTTACCACAAGTCACAATCGTCGAGATGATAATTTTAACTACTATTCCGCTTCTAAGCCAGCATTCAAGAATAAAATAGGTGCTAGGTCCGTAGTACTTGTAACCCGGGTCCCGCATGACAAGACATATGTAAATGGTACAAAGAAGTTTGCAGGGATTGTACCAAGTGGCGTTCCTTGGATTCGACAGATCCCAAAAAAAGGCGGTTTATATGAATTATCATTATGAGCCTGAATCGTTCCACTGCTGGGCAAATGCCGCCCCCATTTTTTATATGATTTAATGGATTAAAATGATTTAAGCCTCGAATGCCGAATTAAGATAAGGTTTGACCATATCTTCCACAACTATACAATTTTTTATTATGCAAAGTCTTAGTAAAATTTTAAACCCGGATCACAATATAATTCATCAAATTAATAGCTTATGGTAATGGTAATAAGGATATTGATTGATAATGGGATAAATATAGTAGTCCCGCGAATTGATTTAACGCATTGTTACCTCATCAAAACCACACGTGAGTCGATTAAATGTGTACATAGGCTAAGTCTGGCTACACGTGATCAACCTTTCCAATGCAATTGAAGCTTGATGACCTATTGAAGACCAGTTTTCAGGACCTTCTTGTAGACAATTCTCGTTGCAATTGGACTTTCTGTTTTAGTATTCAAATTAAGGCATTATTAGAAACTGCCTCAAAGACTTTACAGTGATATTCGCTTAAGAGATCCATCCCCTGATCGGTACTTTCCAATTTATTGATAAAATTTATCAACGCATCTAATGCAACTGACAATAAGATATGGTGTGTTTAAGATGTGGAGGAGAATCGTTAGAATGCAAAAGTATATGCAGGTTTTCATGATGCGATTTAGTTTTAATTGATTCGATCATTTTAACAATTCTTTAAATTATTTCAAACAAAACTGGCAAAGTCATCAAACCAACTTGATCGTTTGTAGCCGTCCTAACACAATATAAACAAGCTACCGGGATTCACCACAAACTCGGTTTTCATACGATTCGTCTGTATGACCACAAGTGATTAGCATTTATTTGTGAAAAGTCGGTTTCTTGGTATTTTCCTAGGATATTTAAACAGGGCGTATATAAAATGTATCGTTTGACAAACTAATTCATATCAAACCGCCAAAATGTGGCGGCTAGGTGTTCTGCTGGTGGCCGCAGTGTTGGTAGAATATACATTTGCTGATGTCCAACGTAAGTATTTGTAATTATATATATTCTCTTATCTATCTTTCATTTCTGATAGTTAAAATCTCTCCTTCTTTTAGAAACAGGGCTTTTTTTCTCTGCACCACCCTAAGGTAGGCTGGCAGGGAATGCCTAAGGCATAAGATCTCTCCCTCCCTCTAAAAACAGGGCTCTTTTTTCTCTACACCACCCCAAGAAAGACTGGTAACGAGTGTTTAAGACATTAAGTGCGTCTATTGGTTTTGTATACGAAGTGAATAAATAAAAGTGCAAGCTGTTTGAGGACAGCTTAACCACAATTTTTGGGACTGCCTTCTTTTGTGCTGCTGAAATACGGAGATTTAGCTTGTCAACAACTAAACTTTTATTCATCAACATAAAAAAGGCTGCTTATCGTAAACGTAGACTGTACATTTCTAGCAAATGTAACCTGTAGCGCGATTCTGTATAGCCTGTACTGTCGAGTACCAAAAGTTTGACATTTAGAATGTACTGCCAAAATATTTCCTACGACGCCCATCAGAAGCGCTGATCAGATTTTCATACAAAATTTCTCGATGGCAGGTCGGTTGTCGGTAGTCGATAGTAGTAGTGAATCGAGCTACTGCTTACTTCATTAAATAGTTTTATTTTAGCATCTCTACTGTAATCGCTGTTTAATTGCCTCATAACTAGATTAAAAGATGAATATTTCGTTCTATGTCCAATGAACTTGACTGCTCTATCTGTTTAATTCTATACCGATTTTTAGTATCGATTTCTGTCATAATTAATGAGACATCGTTTCCGGTATTAGACTATTGATAAAGTTATATAAAAAAATATTTATTGGATATTTCGTAATGGGTTTTATAAACAGGATCATTTAATTATAACAAATCATCATATGTTCAAAATTACGAATTGTTACGTCTGTCATACAGTTCAAGTTATTCCATACTATTCAAACCGCTTCTAACTTATAGATACATTATTTAGATCTATTTGATTGTGTGTTGCTTAGTAGGGTCAATGGAATCAAGATACAAATTTAACCAGTTTTAGCCATGATCAAGACTTCATACTATCTCGTTAAATCAGACCTCTAATCCATTATCAATTGGAAAAAAAAGGTTAAAAAATTCATTCTACTTCCAGCTACAAATGAACTCCTAGTACAACGATTGAAACGTTCACCACACTACAACTGTGACTACAATCGCTGGCCGCCGGGCCCACCACCGTTCTGGCCGCCACCACCGCCGCCTCCCCCACCCCCTCCTCCGCCACCCCCACCCCCGCCACCGCCACCACCACAACCACACTTCGAAGAACAGCAAATCGAACCAACCTGCAATACCTGCAATGATCGAGATGGAAAATCCAGTTCTGCTTTCAGTAACGCTCAAAGTAATTCTGGAGACGCCATTGCTATTGCTGTCTCTAAAGGAAAATGATGACCCGGCGTGATTTAGGATTTCTCATAAATAAATAGTCTGATACCTTATTAATAACCGATTTTTATTTTATTACTAGCTGACCCGCGCAACTTCGCTTCCGTCACATAAGAGAATGGGTCAAAATTTTCCCCGTTTTTGTAACATTTTTTATTGCTACTCTGCTCCTATTGGTCGTATCGTGATGATATATATAGCCTATAGCCTTCCTCGATAAATGGTCTATCTAACACTGAAAGAATTTTTCAAATCGGACCAGTAGTTCCTGAGATTAGCGCGTTCAAACAAACAAACAAACTCTTCAGCTTTAAAATATTATAGTAAATATAGTAAATAGTATAGATAACTATGAAAACATGAGTAAAGTTTTAACAAGCAAAACCTTACGAACAGTAGATTTTTACATTGTTTTTATTAATTGGAAGGATAACCTAGGGAATATGTAAATTAATATCTTTTTGATGTTTCTGTAAAATACGACTGAACGGATTTAAATATCTTTTGTTTATAAAGTGTTCATACCTTTTATTCTTTGGCTTTTTCTATCATAACATGGAAGTAGTGTTTATATTTGTAAAATAAAAGGTAACTGCGTCTACTATAAAAATATACTTACTTCTGAGAATAGTAAGTGTAAACTACAGTAGCTATATTACTAAAATAGTATATTTTCCAAGAAAAGGTCATAAGGAAACGACCACATAAAACGAACTGTGTCAAAGGCTCTGCGCTTTGTGATGAACTGTTAACTGACAGTTGAGAGTCGCTATTATTTCCAGTCAGACCGGTATTGTAACAAAACAAGCAATTACATAGAACTTTAGAACAATAATATCAAAGAAATTTTAACTAGGGCTGACATATACTAGTAATACAAACTTTTACCTATACATTTTCTTTGATTAAATTATTACGAAAATGTAATTTTCTTTGATTAAATATTGAATAGAAGGCAATCAATCATTGCCATGACAATAATTTGGTTCCAAACGAATTAAGTTATTAACTAAGTAGACGCAATCTGCTACCCTAAGATTTGCGACGCGGAGATCAAGACAGTTCTTTTGCGGCCACAATATCCTTGCAAAAGACATTCAAACTCCCTACTTTAAATAACTGTAAGGGCTTCAGTAGGTATATAGGTAAAGAAGTACATAAATAAAAGACAGTAAACGAAAAGGTCATTCCAAAAAACCTGTTTTCTTCCCACAAGACATATGCGACATCCAGGTATTGAACTGACAAAAATCATGAAAGATAAAATGAACAATGAGGTGACAGTCATAACAACGCCTTAGCGGCTTTCAATCTCTGATCCTGGATCTACACGTTCCACTGACTCTCGACACCCCTACATTTCACCCACGCTCAACATGAACACTATCTAAAAAGGTTATTGACAGTAACCACCGTTTTTACGACTTCCGCCATTCGCATAACGACACGAGAATTAAAGATCTTTCAAGAACCCGCCTAGTGTAAAACAGGGATGTTATAGATCTCTGTAACCGTAACCGAAACTATCGGATATTTGAAGTTAAATTATATTTCCTTACCTTACCGTGTCCCATATAAAAGATTTTGATATACAGTAGGCATAGGGGGCAAGATAGTTTATGGTTAATCTGCTCGTTTTTCACTTAAAAATATATACAAAAAATGTTACTGAAACTATCCGAAATAATAATCAAGTATATTACTGTTATAAGAAACGGTTTTTTTCAAATTCAATATTGGATTAAGCGTATCCCATCTTACCTCATGGTAGATAAGTAACGGGAAGACGATATTCTTATTCACGCTTATTCAAGGGATATCCATATATTCTGCTTGAAAAATATGATTATATTCGCATCCGAAACATCATATCACATCCCTAATGCAAACAATAAAACTGATAAACATTGAACAAAAGCGATGACAACGGGAGTCGGGACATAAAGCTTCTAATTTGCATGCTTTTTACAATACTGTATAGAAATTAAGTTGAAAAGAATATTTCTATCGTTTGACCCCAAAGACCTTTGGTGATCTGAATGTATTTTTTATTCAATTAAGCATAACTTATATGCTTATTTTTGTACACCTACACAGTGGCTAAATATAATATCTTATTATAATAAAGTATACTTTCACACATTACCATTTAAAACTGCATTTTTAAACAAATAAATTAATGAAATCTTATTTACATTTTATAATGTAGGCAGGTATATTATGCACATTTCATTTGACTATAAGCATACGAGACTCATCGACTGGTGGTATCAAAGTTTGTATGTCATATTTACTTTCTTAGTATACACTTTTTAGGTATAAAATGAAAAATATCTAAAATATTTTTATTTGTGTTTGTCTGACCCTTTAGCAATAAAATGTCGCCTTGATAACCATATAACAGTTATTCAGACTTTTTAATGTATTACCTTATTAAACTGACCATAGCAACAGAGAACTAAGAAAGATTAATATTAATTTATCAGTCATTTTATTTATTAAGCCTAGCATTGAATTATCACTACAAAAATATTTCCTACTTAATTTCTAATTAAAGTTTAGGTAGACATAAAAAAGGTGTAAAAAATAGCTATATTTAGCCCTTCGAGGTAATAAAATATTAGCAAACATTAACATAGTTTTACAAGATTAGAAAAACGCTATAAATATACAGTTTCGACTATTAAAAACGGATAAAAGTCAAAACAAACCAAATGTGACCTTGATCGATGGATTAAACTTTTTTTATTGCTATATTTTTATATTCAAGTTAATATATGTTATAATAACTATATTTCCGCGACCAACGCCACGGGAGGTCGCTATATCGTCATGACTGTTTGCAAAAACGCTATAATATTTAGTTAGGTGTTTTATTATAGGTACCGTTAGATTCTATTAGCTTTTTATGTTTATTCCTAATGGCTGACAATGCAACTCATTATTGACAAAATGCTTTAAAACATACACCCACTTATTGCTGTTTATTGCGGTTCCTGTGTTTTTCTTTGTATTTATATTAATCTTTCATTAGAGATAATTTGATTATAAGATGTAAATGTGTCGTATTTTTTTAAGAAAAGTAGCCAGTTTTTTCAAATTTTTTATCGATATCGACTTTTGCCCACTGGAGGGACAGACAGTGGTGAAAAAAGCCAGTAGGAGATAGGTAGTTAAGTGCACATGTAGTCAACTTGCTAACTCAATACCGGAATACAACGCAAATCTTTCACATTTCTTAGGTACTTCTTACTTCTTTTTAATAGCATTGACTACTCTAACAGGCGGAGATGCTATTACAGTAGTATCGATCCAACCAATATTTTCAATGTTTAGCCAATATTGGTAACTTTCTACACTGAAACGATTTAAAAGAAAAAACGAAAAGATATTGCGTGCATAACCATTGGTTACAAAGTCGTAAATGCTAATTTATCATTGAAATCGTAATAAATGTCCTCAGGTTTTCCCAAAATCTAGATACAAGGGTGCGTCAGTGATATCTAGGTGTAAACCTTGGTGGTTTTAAAGAGGTTGAAGGCTTCAATGTATTGCAACAGTTTTATTACTCACTTGTTAAGAGTTAAGTTCAAGTTTATCTTAAGTAAGGTGAAGGTTACATTGTGTGATCTAAGTTAAGTCTCTTATATTTGGGAAAGATTTTTAGAGGCCATCTTTGTAGACTGATTACTGTGTACGACTGCTGCTTTTTAATTTATATTAGAATAATATCAAGCTGTATATAGCTCGGAGTTGGGTAACTTGCCCGATTTTACCCCCGGTTTCTGAGTACATTAGCGCCAGTTTATCTATTCAACTAGCTGACCCGCGCAACTTCGCTTGCGTCACATAAGAGAAAATGCGTCATCATTTTCCCCATTTTTGTAACATTTCTCGTTGCTACTCCGCTCCTTTTGGTCGTAGCGTGATGTTATATAGCCTATAGCCTTCCTCAATAAATGGGCTATCTAACACCGAAAGAATTTTTCAAATCGGATCAGTAGTTCCTGAGATTAGCGCGTTCAAACAAACAAACAAACAGACAAACTCTTCAGCTTTATAATATTAGTATAGATAGCGTTAAAACTCATACAAAAAACGCTATTGAATAGATAAACTACCACTAATGTACTCAGAAACCGGGGGTTAATGCTATAGGCTTGTCCCTTCCATAGGATAAAGATTAACATTGTGAATAACGAAATGCGGATGTATTTTATAAAACTCTTCCTTTGCCTATTCCCTTAAACATAACAGCGGTTATATCATCTATGTTATTTACAAGTTAAGTTCAAGTTCATATCAAGTAAGGTCGAGGTTAACTTGTGTGATCTTGTTTAAATAAATTATATTTAAAAAGGCTCTTAAGGATTTCTCTGTTTTCTATATCAAATGTCAAGTTGTAGAAATTCGAAGCAAATTAACATATGTATGCTAATTGATTTAGAATATCTGTTTTTAATTAAATTAAGTAATTAAGCTAATATGTTTTATAAACAAGAATGGTGTAAAAGCAACACCATTTGGATAGAAACATACATTAGAATAACAAAAATATAAATAAATATTAGTCTTACTACATCAAATGGTTTCTTTCTATTTTTTTTACACCCGACTACGCAACTAAGCGAACAGTAATGTTTCATTTAAACTTCCCTATACACATACATAAGAAGATGAGTTCATAGTCATATTTACATAATGTCTAAAACAACAAAGAACATTGTAAAAAATAAATAAATTTAACCCATTACTGTCCAACTGCTGGGCAAGGGTCTCCTCCCGTAATGAGGGAGGGGTTAGGCCTTGAGTCCACCACGCTGGCCAAGTGCGGGTTGGGGACTTTGCATGCCCTCAATAAATGTCTTTAAACAAGATCATTGTATTCAAATATATTACTTTTAGTATTAATACAAATCAGCATTACATAGGCAATACAATTGGATACCATTAAAGTATATTTCGTTACGGTAACTGGTACAATTCAGATGGAAAACACAAAAGTAATAAACCTACAAGTATTGAATTTACCTATGACAAACTAAGTACAAGTACAAATCTCTTAACAAATTTAACTTAAACCGCGGACCACCAGACCTTACCACCGCTATCTTCTAAATGACGATGAGAAACAAACTCACGGAAACGCTTTCCTAAATAACCAAGCGGTTTTAGCAACCAACTGACCAACTTTCAACCAGTTAATTACTAGTGCGAACAAAATACAAGCTTTGCAAAAACTCTCCTTTGATTTATGGACCCATATCGGCAAGCGTATCTTATAATTGTTGACGCCCATAGTCGTGACGGTATTTAACATAGGCTAGTCTTGTACGGTGATTTTATACATAGCACCAATGCAGCACAGGTATAAGTTCGTAATTTTAGAATATATACTAATATTATAAAGGAACTCAGGAACTACTGGTCCGATTTGAAAAATTATTTCAGTGTTAGATAGTCTATTTAACGAGGAAAACTATAGGCAACACGCTACGACTAATAGGGGTAGAGTACCAGGAAAAAAATCTAACGCGAAATAAAGGTTTTATACAAAAAAAGATTTATAGCGTGGCATAAATCTCATAAAACCTTATCAATGAGTTCAATATTTTGTGATTAATTCACAAAATATTGAACTCATTGATAAGAAGTCGATAAATTCACGATAAATCAATCACGGACATAAAATAGTATACCTAATCTTAATCTAAGAAGTTTACTATTTTTGGTTTTATTGGGTATGATAACACAACATCAAAATGTCAGTCTTTTGGCTCAGTTGTGAAGTAAGTTTATTCCACTTACGCCTTTATTTCACTGGGTGATTCTTTTATAATTGTCCTTAACAGCGTATATACACATTATATTTTTATGAATTGCTTTTAGATTAAATCTTTAAGATCTTATTTATTTATTGAGTACTCGTTTGATCGGAAGTTAGCGCCTATTTCTTTCGATGTGATAAATTTCGCGAGAGTTCTACTTTTAATTCATGTTTGAAAGCAATTTGTTATGGCTATTATCATTTTTCTAAGTGCAATTAACCTGTAACCCTATTTGTACTGCCAACTATCTAGGAATAATTAATTTTATTATCAACTATTAATTTTATTGTAACCAGATTAAATGTTGATATTTTTTTAACAAAGTATCGTGTTAGTACTTTCTTTCTTCATTGAGTGGGTTTTATAATATTCTTATAGCTAGGCCACAAAATTTAAATAAGCCAACGATTGTTGAAGTTATATTTAGTAATTGTGTGTTTTTATATTGCTATATTAATATTTTTTCACCCAATTATTCCTTACTTATGCAAAGGCTCTCGAGATAAGGCCAAATACATCTTCCAAATACACAAATACGACTAGTCTAATTTTGACGATTATTTGTAAACACAAATATATCATTCAGGCACACTAAAACACAATCAATTATTCGGACCGTCATCACACATCTTGGTGATGGTGACCACCTCATGGCGCTACACGTGCTGTCTTATCCATTTCAGGTTTCCATTCCACTTGGCCTCAAAATTGTACCTAAAATCTCTACCCACTAAAGTAAGGTGTGCCACAGGTCATAGAGCATCTGATATTAATATCAGTATCAGCTTGCTTTTAGCCAAATGCCTGACCTGTTCAACTCCATATAAATGATAATACGACAGTTATGTTATTCTAGATTCTGATAATAACTGTCTAGCGAAAGCACCAAATTGATATTATAGTCTAACAACTTAATATCGAGTCTTGCATCCAAGGTTCGTGGCTTGCGGCGGTTTATATCATTCAAAATTTAGAACTTCAGTGACCCACGGACGTATACAGCTGGAGGTGTCCTGTTTGGGTAAACACGTACTCGTAAAAAGTTCATCTAAAATGCTCAGGCTATGTATTTAATTTCGTAAATAATGCTGAAATTGTAATTGTTACAGACTGAAACAACTTACTCATTCGATATTAACGTATTTCAATACTAAGATGTATTTTAGGACACATTTCATTAGCTGATTTGGTTGGTAGTCAAGTACCCAATTACACAGAATAATTAATTGTATTCTGGATAAACCTAACCTGTAAAGACTCTCTACTAAGTTGTCGACCTATAAGATGTGACATTATTTGGAAATCTGGCTTGTCACGGTAGGCAACAAGAGTTGCTAAGAATTTGATTCTCATAATATTGAGTGAGTCATGTTTATTATTATTGAATAAATCATAAAGGTTGTTGAACAAATTGATTAATGATATTTAAACAACCGGAAAGTTTATCAGTAGTGCGTTTAAGAAGTTTAAAACTCACGTCTCATACTGAATATTTTTATAGAGGAACTAGCTGAACCGGCAAAGGCTGTTTTGCCACATTAATTTAAAAAAATAGTGTCGCTTAGGAGTATGAAGAATAGATGTTGGCCGATTCTCAGGGCCTGCTCAATATGCTCACAAAATTTCATGAAAATCGGTCAAGCTGTTTCGGAGGAGTACCTACGGTTTGTTTTTTGTGACTACCAACTTTGTAAATGCTAATGAACTCTTCGATAGATTTCAAGCAATAAAATAAGACTATAGGTATCTAGGTTTTCAACTGTGTATTTGTATCCAAGAACATTATTTATGTATCCTATGTTAATTGCTTTTGATCATGTGAGCATTGCAATCTAGTCAAACTACTTCGATCATTGTATTAGGACTTAGGAGTTTGTATAGCCTGTATATTTATGTTTTATACCTGTAGACTCGGAGCCCTATTGCAATTCTCTCTTACATTTCTATTTGTATTAGTGAATACAATATAAAATAATATCGAACAACTGAAAACTGGTTCAGTGGGGTTTAAACTTGAACTGATAGACACGGATGACTTTATTTTATAAAAATTATTTATGGATTCCATAAATAAATAGAGAATTGAATTCATTCAGTCTAGAGGAGAGGCCTTTGCTCAGCAGTGGGACACAGAAATAGGCTAGATAAAAAAAAAAGAATTCCATCACTGTTCTTTTTCTCCATCTATCAATGGCGTATTTTGGTATACAAGCAAATATAATTTTATTCAAAAACCATATTATATTTCGTCACAATACGTGGGATGATATACAATAGCGCAATATATCACTTTAGTCAGATTAGTCCTGTTAACATCACACTTAAAAAGCCGTCCATCAACTCTATACAGACATATTCCTTAAATAAAAATATCTAATTTCTTTCGCAACCTCATAAATATAGCTATTTAGAAAAATCACATAGAAACCAGTCACAAAACGAATGCTGTTATACCGTCGTAAAATACCTCATTTTAGTTTTTTTAAGTATAAATTATCTGCTTATAAATTTTGGAACAGTTTTTTTTATTTGATATGAATTATTTTGGCTGCCTCTGAATCATAGGATGTGTCGGAACACACCTATTAGAGGTATTGATAAGGATAAAAACTAGACTATTTCCTCACTTTTAACTCTGGGGAAAATCGGAATAAAGGGACACATAATTGGGTAAGTGACTAGGTGCCCACAAACAGCTAATTTTTAGGCCTACTTAGGAAGAAGTGCAGTATGCGTATAACGGCGAAAACCTACTCTTGCGCTTTAATTGCCTGATTGGAAGATAAATAAATCAACCGAGTGTTCTCTGCAATGTTTCTGTTTTATTTGACTACAGGAATTTGTGTCCAGGCTGTTTTGGGACACCACTACCAAGAACTTCTTTTGATAAATAAACACTAGGATTATTTTTACAACTCATTGGCTTATTGTTGGGGCCCAAATCAATCACACAGATGAGACAAACATTATTTTACATAAAATGTATTCTAAAATTATAAAAAGAGCACATAACTATCAAGAAAGGTTGGAAAAAACACATTTACAAAACATTTTAATGCTTAAGGAAACATAAAAATATCTATAAGTTCCGAATGGGAGATGATTTCAAATGCTAATGCATTTTGCACAACCATATTTAGATAAAACAAATTAATTTAAATATCATGTTACCAATTCTTTCTATTATTAAAACTGTAAACTTGCAAATTCAATTTCCAAATAAACGAAAACACTGCAGTTTGATTTATTAGTATTGAGTTGAAACTAAACACTGTTCTTAAAATTCTTTTAATAATTTGTTTCATAAATAAACTTGATTTTTGGTCTTTGCTTATGGGAAAAGGATATGTGACTGTATGTATGTTCATAAATAAGTAATACCCAAACTTCCATACTAATATAATAAATAAAAAATCTGCTTGCCTATGTCTCTTTTGCGACTAAACCGCTGAAACTATTTTAAAGAACTAGCATACAGGTTGCGGGCTTTTCAGAGCATTTGAATGCCTGGGAAGAAAAACGTTACTAGGCTAATTTATTAAAAAAATGATACTTATTTTCACAAATTATTCGCGATTGAAGTTAGGTGATTCAGCTTGTGAATCAATAATATATTTCCAAAAAACACATATAATAGATCGACCGCTTATTTCAGATTTACTAATTTGTCTAAAACACCGGTGATAATATTAATATGGTGGTACCCAAATGAGACACTTCGTTAATTCTAAGCAGCATAGATTTAAGAAAATTGATGGCATAGCAACAAATAATCGAAATAGCCAAAACTCTACTAACCCCGATTTAAAATGTAAAAGTGGGTTTAGAAATATTATAAGCATTGACAAAGGAAACTCCTCAATTTCAAAACTAAATTAAATAAACTGTTTTTTGCATTAAATAGGTAAGAAAAAGCTTTGAGCTTTTTAGGCTCAATGGGCAATATATTTACAGGTTTAATTTTAGCTCTTTGCAGGAAGTAGACTGAGCTTAAGACACGATAACACGATACATTAAAGGTACGATACATTCTTATGTAATTTTACCTCTTGTGTTTTAGGCATCTACACTTGATGACATCACTACTGCCAATATATAGCCTTTTTTTCCAAATATGTTGGAGTCTGCTTCCAGTCTCACCGGATGCAGCTGAATACCAGTATTTTACATGGAGCGACTGCCTATCTGAGCTCCACAACCCAGCAACTTGGGATATAACACGATACCCTTCGGTAAGACTGGTTGTCAGACTTTCAAGCTTCTGACTACTGTCAAAGATCTTCGAAAATGACAACCGGGACACACAATTTAACGTGCCTTTCGAAACACAGAGGAACTCGATATGTGTAAGATGGTCACCCATCCACAGAACAACCTCGGCAAGCGTAGCTTAACCTCAGACATCGATCCCCGTGGCTAGTAGTACATCACTACTGCCAATAAAATTAGAAATTATTTTTAAATCAAGTAACATGACCATACCAAAATATAGTCTCCGATAGCATATCACAAGTGTGTGACACTAGGTCACACTTTATTTATATCTTTGCTTGAGGTCAGTCCACGCCCACGCAGGGCCTCGTCAAACTTGTACATTATGCAGAAATCCTTAATCAAAGTGAATCAAAACGAGGAAACACTCAATTTGGCACTTCCGGACCATTTATGTGATGTTAGTCGATTAAATTTCCAATGTAATATGATCTAAAACAGTATAAAACGGAATTAGTTAAATAACCGTTGAATTAATTACCGTAGAGGCGGTAAGCTTTTTATAGCACGTGTAGCTTTTTTTTGGAGAGTTTTTTTGTACCTACATATTTTGGATCTACATATTCTCTCTAATAAATGGATGTGAATGAAATAAGAGAAGTTTGTAAGGGTCGTAATAAGTGCAGCATTCTTTGGTCTCTGCCTACCTCTATGGAATCTAGGCGTGATGTTATGTATGCAGCAGTGTTTGTGTGCATTTTGTTTCCCTAAAATATATCTAGACTAGATAGAAATAGATCACTAGTCACAGGACCGTACCATTACTTCCATGACCGTACCCAAAGAAAGGTTATTGTGGTTACTATCTAGAGAACATTTTCATTATACTTACAAAAATCGCAACCTCATATTAAGCTGTTACACAAAATAAAAAGGAGAAATTCCGTTAAGACTGTACATAACAAGATTTTATGTTCCGATTACTCCGTTTCACTTAAAAAACATATTTCTTCATTTTAATTTTTACATTGACTTAGAACCGGCGAAAACTCATTTGTCAAAGAAATTAAATTGTTGAATACCCACAGTCATTAATGTAAGTTATTTATTACAATTCTGTGAAAAACATATAAAGATAATCTAAATTAATATCATAGTATTAATACGGATTAAATGTGTTTGGAGTAAAATATATAAATAAACATTTTGAACTACAACTGTTTTCCGGTAACATTTATTCATAAGTAGAGCTATAAAGTGGCCATAACAAAACGGGGCTTTCCTATGGAACTTAAGATATAATGTGTCAAAGACAGTACAGTGTACAAAAAAGCTTTAAGACCAGCAACAACTTGATTAGGTTGCTATCTCAACATGATTTCTATCGTAGTAAATATTAGTAGCTAAGTTAACTGCATCGATAGCTTACCTAAAATCGTATCAGGGCATTTACCGACCTAAGAAAACTTTGATACATTCTTATTTTATAGGTTATCAGTAAAGCCATTCAAAACTGTACATATAAACTTGTCATAAACCCTTCATACCTCAAGGAAGATTCATCTCATCACGAAGTGTTGGTACATTTACTTCCAAGAACGACACTTGCCAAATTCCCCGGTACTTTATCTCATCTAACTGCGCGTACTGTTGTGATTTAACTGTACATTGACATTACCTTAGTGTTTATACAGTTTTATAAACAGACTATATACTGCTTTTATATTTGGTTTAAGGACGAAAGCACATATGCAAGCACTGATTTTGTAAAACACCTTGTTAGTAGGCACTATTATAAACTCCTTTAGGAAAGACATGATTATCAAATTGAATAACACTGTGAAGAAAACATATGACATTCTCAATTGCTAATCTTTTCTGATAAGTCTAGTCAGCTTCAGTTGCATAATTAGATGCTTGTTTGCATTCTCGCCCTAACGTAATTGAGAAATGCGAATAAGAGCAATCAATCATTTATCTAAGGAGACAATTTTCACAGCCACTTGCCTGAAACAATTACATTTGCTTGCCATTACTCTTTCTCTAGATAAATAGTTTGTGTACTCAGGTCCTAAGCTTTCATATAAAAAAGTCATAAGGAAATCTTACAATTAGCAGGGTCAGTGGTAAAAAAGTAAAATAAAAAACAGTGCAGAAATTTACGTCAAACTTTATGTTTGACGTAATCGTAAGTTTTGTGAGTTAAAACTTAGTTTAGAATTAATTTGTTGCATAATATTTTGCAATAATCTGCAATTTTAGTCGAGTATTAATTACAGTCTAGAGATTATCGGTTTAATGATAACCTTTAATGTATTGACATGATCTGCCAAACATAATGAAAAGAACGCATTCTTAACGTAATCGGCAACTTTTTACAAAGTTTTGTGTATCTGCATATCTTTTTTGTCAGACAACTGGATATAAATCCGTAGGAACCTACATTTTACGAGTAAATTATTAGGATAATTGTGCATGATTTAAGGATAGACTTCTAAACTATGATTAATTTCTGTGAAAGATAATCTCGAACATGTGTTCTTAGCTTAATAACATATCTCTAGATCTCACAAGATTTATAGAAGCTACGGTAATATTTATTTTAGAAAGGTTTATTGCAGAGGAACTGCCGACAAAAAAGGAATTTGTCAACATTTTTAATTTTTGCTTTTAAGCCTGTGTTATTTGAGCAAGATTTATACTATTCTATAATAACTTGTTATAAAAATGATAAATAATAGCATATTACATAACAATCCATTAATTAACGCATTGATAAAGCTGTTCTAAACTAAGGTCATGTTTTTAACAAAATAAAGATATCACCATATTATATAGAAGAAAAGAAAGTGACTTGTTTACGACGCGACGCCCTCAAGCAATTCACTAAGTACAAGTCACCAGCATTATCAAGAACAGGTTAACTCGAAAGTCAAGCTCAAGTCTACATCACAATGCTAAATTATGCAAAACTAAATGAGTATACAAACTTCCGTTTCGCCGATACATTGTTTGAAATGTACTCTTCCGTGGGATTTTTACCTAATAAAGCCCAATGTCTTGAAGCGTGGGGCACGGCCTCGTCTCGCCGACCTATAAAACAAGCTCTCGCAAAAAATAAACCACATTTAACGGAACAAACAATAAACAAACTATGTCTGGTTTTCGGTTATTGTTTCTCGTGTTCGCCGTCGCGGGATTGGGCCAGGTCTTCACCGAAGGTGGTAATTTTTTGTCGATACACTATAATCTATTTGCGGTGTCACGAACTATCGATAAAATCCCGTGACCGTTAGGTAATTGTCTGTAATGGTCCCTTTATAGTAGGTAATTGGGTTTCGGTCTAGTAATGTGATTCATTCTGGGTTACGGTTTTCAACTTGTAAAAATCATATTTGCAAATTGCAAAACTTTGCTTTTTCCTGCAATGCAATAATGTTGCTCGTTTTATATTGATTTCAATAAAAATTGTCCTTGATTTGTCAAAGCCTTTCTCAACAAAATTTGAGAGGATAATGTAACGGTCTACAATATAATTATTTCATAACTAAAATCTGTAACATAATCCGTTTCAAGTAATTTCAGACATCAAACGACCTAGGTAACTAAAACCACACTTTCTTAAGACTCTACCGGGAGGTCTAATTACCAAAACGTGAGTTCTATATACCTACATATACATAGCAATTGAACACGTTTACTATGAAGAATATTGGAACATGAGTACCGTCAAAGATAGCCATCATAATGGTGTTTTTAATTTAAATATAATTTGTATGATGGTCGTAAAACATATTTGGAATTAAAATGTCAGCGATCAATGAAAGTTTTTGAATAGGCGTCTTCTGGGACAAAGGTACTTTATTACTAAACTGGTTTTGGCAAGCAATTTTGGTTAGTGCTAATTTTGACTTATTACTTCCCTAGAAATTGTGAAGACACGTTTTGATAGCAAACGTCCCGGATGGTGATAGTTCCGTTTTATTTGTTAAAAATATAACCCCGGTTCTGGATGTGATTTCAGATTTTTTGACATCTAACTAAAATGCACCCAAACGCATAGCAATTGTCCATAGACAATATCTACAAAATTAAAAAATACTTCACTGTGGGAAAAGTACCCAGGACCATCATTGTATTCACTTATAATATACAGCTTATTAATACGTTATTTTTTCTGTTTTCAGAAGTTTCAGCAGATACACAAGCTGACCTAGTACGTGAGCCTCGCACTCTTCATAAGAAGAAATTATGTCGTAAATACGGCATATGCGAAGGTTATGGCGGCCAAGGCGGATATGGCGGCTTTGGAGGTTATCCGGGTTACGGAGGCTACCAAGGCTATGGCGGTTATCCGGGAGGATATGAGGGCCATGGAGGCTACAATCAAGGTTACGGGAACCCACCAATCAATATCGCTATAAGTCAATCACAGTCTTCTGCTAACGAAGGAGCTGGTGGTCACGCCAATGGCTATTACCCCAACAACCATCAATATAATGGAGGTTACCCCAACCAAGGATACAACGGCTATAACCAAGGCTACAACCAGGGCCACGGCTACAATCAAGGCTACGGCGGCTATAACCAGGGCTACGGAGGCTATAACCAAGGCTACAGGCCAGGCTTCGACAACGGCAACTTTGCCCACAATAACCAGTTTAATGGCAACTATTATTCTGGTGGTCCCAACGGTGGAGGCTATGGTTATCAAGGTCCGTTTGGTTTCCATGACGACCACGATGGTTATCAATATGATGAAGGTGAACGAAGTGCTAGTGGTGGTGCTGGTGCCTTCGCGAGATCTACCGCTACTGCTGAAGCTAAAAGCTAATCGAAATCGACTTAGTAGTTTATAGGAATTAGGATTTTAATGCTAAGATGTGTTGTCTCACTGTGATTGTTATTTTTAGTAGAAATATTATATTAACTTAAACTTCGTGTTTCATTTAATTTTCTTTCGTTATTTTTATGCTCAGTCTATATTGTTTTGTTAGTCTCTGTTATTTATTTCCATTCAACTGTTTTCATTTTGTAATATTTACACTATGGGATTTTTAAGTTCTATAACTTGTTTCTACAGTAAAGTTATGTGTCAAAATAATGTAATTTAATTACCATATGAAGCTGTAATCAATGTAATTTGATATTAAGATTACGTATACTAAATGAAAATTATTTAAAAATAAATGTATTTTTTTCGAAAATATTTATATTATTTGCTATCCAATAAACTGTACTATGACGTAACTTTGTCTTTTTTATTCCGATTAATATATTTATTGGCTATAAATGAATCTGTGCACGATTTTATATCAAACTTGATGAGATTTAGCTCCATATAAAGGCTTAATATTGATAAATCGTTTACATCCTCTATAAAATTAAGAATTTTTATGTTTGCATAGTTTTTGGATCATTTACTGAATATGTGGGGTCTATGACCTGAACTATTTTGTATCGGGACATGCTTTCTGAATCATCGATCTTATATAGACGGAGCATCATTAGTTTTGATTGCACATTTAGATCGAGTTACATATGAAAATGCATTTTTAATCATATTCGTGACTTGTAAATAGAATATATCATTAAAAATTGATTTCGTACTTTTTGCTTTATTTGCAAAAAACTTATCTAGTCTATAATTTATATTTTTTTTTATTCTTAGCTAGTCATAAATGAAAAAGTTTGTGGAGCTGGTAATTAGCACGCTTTAAAAGAGATTACATCACGAACATAAAGTAGGTACTACCAATAAAATCCACTGCAGAAATAGCTACCGAAGAATAACTGACATGGTAACATAACTCTTTCATTTAAATCTCAGACTTAGACTTACACAAAGCTAAACATCAGTACCTACCTCCTAAGGCTGTCACTTTATGAAAGCAATAATCGCCTAATCAAGCATTAAAAATCATATTATCTAATTAGAAATTCTACTCATCTAGATGTCGTTAGAAAACAAATAAAAATGGATGAACCCATCAATTTTAATATGTTTAATATGGCTTTCCAATTAATTATTTATAATGTTGTTTTATGGGGAAACTCGTTCGCACAGTACCGCACCATATGTTGAACTACATAAGGTTACCATGGGTCACTACGACACCGAAATTATCTTAAACAGTTACGGGACAGGTTCCTGTTTTATGGCCATTAAGAAAACGGATAGTTAACATCAAAAACAGTAACAAATCTAGAAGGAAAGCATTTAAATAATGATTTACAAAACTGTCTCAACATCGGCTGTCTCAAACAAACTTGATTAACATTCGTGACTCTTACTATTTGATTTTCAATCTATTAACTTAAATCCTGACATTTATGCTAAACTTTTTACTCCAAAAAGCTTGAAGAGATAATTAAAAATGATATAACGCTTTCCGCCAACCGTTTTAATTCAAGAAATATGTAAATGATGCATCCTTACTTCAGTTCTAAAAACTGCCTCACATTTTATTATTGCCAATTAATCAGTGATTTTATCAATAAAGATGATACTCTGAACAATTTATGGTATCGGATCACCTGTACCCATCAAAACTGTTTACCGTAACTCGTTAGATAAATTTTGTTTATGAGTGTCAATGGCTTTGGGTGTAGTGGTGACCCAGTCAGTTTTTTGAGTAGGGGGGGATCATGTGTTTAGTATATAAGCTGGGGGGAATGTTTCACAAGTATCCACAACCACCTGTGCAAAGGTCTAGACATCCTTGGAAGAGACAAACAAAAATGGCCGCCAAAATCATCGTCCTTGCCACCGTACTTGCTGCTTGCAATGCAGTACCCATCTGGTTCAACGGTAAGTTTGTGATGTAATAGCAATTGAGCTTAACATTGTACTTGCAAAGTAATGGTTCATCATATCAATGTCAATGTCGACTTGAACATTTAATTAACATATTTTTATGCAGTAGTACATCGGGGTCATGAACTCCATTGATATTTTAGATACAAATGCAGTGTTTTATGAGTAACAGTGAAAGTAAATATCCAGTGCATTTGCGACATGCACTTCTTCATTGCATAATAATTAATCAATTTATTATTTGTATTACAGAAGTCCTTCCTGGCACCATCGTGAGGGTCGGCCGTGCCCCCAGCATTTCCTATGGCTTCGGAAGTGGTTTCAGCAGCAACATCGGTGGAATCTCGCACTCCACTGGCATTGGAGCCTCCTTCCAGTCTGGTGAAGGTCAGGCTTACGGCAGCGGTGTCGGCATTGCTGACGGCTCCTACGCCCGCGGCGTAGGCATCGCTAGCTCCGGCAACAACTACCCCGTGTACCAGGCTCAGCCCATCTACACCGTCGCTCGCCCCACCTACAACAACGCTGTTGCCTCAGCCCAGAACATCGGTGGTTACAACTCCGCTACCTCCTCCGCCAACTCCGCCGGTGGCCAGGCTCTCTCCTCCGCCCAGAACCTCCGTGGTCTGGGATACGAGTCTGCTATCTCCTCCGTCAACAACGGTTACGGATCTGCTACTTCCTCCGCTGTCAACAACGGATTCGGACACCAGAACGCCATCTCCTCCGCTCACACCAGGGGTCTGGGCTACAACTCTCACGCTGTGTCCGCCGCTGAGCAGCACGGAGCTTTCAGAGCCAGCACCGCCCAGGCCGTCCAGCAGCGTGGCAACACCCTCCAGCACAGTGGTGCCTCCAGCATCAACGGCCCCGGACTCCAGGCCGCCCACTCCCACGCCGTACAGACAGGCTTCTACTAAACCACTTGTGATATTGTGAAAAGATGTTGAGACGACGACATTTATTATTTATTATACTTGTCTCAATATCTTTACCAATCGAGTGTACCGTGTGAAAAATCAATAAACAACAGTGATTTTTAAAAAATTGTATTTATTACTAAACCATCACAATGCCTGTTATCACTAATACAAGTTGTACAAAATTATTGCTTATTATGAACTTTGTTGTCGTAAGGTGTTAGATTCTTGGCTCTGTTGTCGAACGTCACAGTGTTGACCTTACCGTACACATGGCCATTGTCGTTGATCGCGGTGACAGTGTTGATTTGTCCATTACCAGCGAAAGCAGGGTCATAGTAGCTTTCGACATTGCGCACCCAGTGCTTAAGATCCGGGAAGGTGTCGAATCCGAAGTCAGGGTTGATTGGGAAGCTGAATATTGGTAGGAAAGGTCCACTTGATGCTGACGCGAAGCTCCTGCCACCTCCAGCGACAGCCTTGCCAGGAACAGCTATGCTGACACTCGAGTGAACTGCACCAGGGATACGCTGAACATTCTCGTTGGGATCACTCTTGACTTGTGTAAAGCCTGATCGAGTTTGAAACTGTTGGCTCAAATACCTCTCAACGTTCGGATCAGATGACGATATTGACACGATCGATTCTCCATTCGGTGTGGATTCTGAAAATAATATTTAAACATTTTAATATCTAATATAAAAAATAAAAATAAATCTTTATATTTTTATTCTTTTTCTGATAAACTACTTTATTGAAAACATTTAGTGAAATAACATTTCAAAAAGATCAACACTGGGAAACATTAGCATCAATAAAACTAACGCCTACACACGACATTTTATTAACCAACTAATAGACTTTCGAACAAAAGATAACTATCTTAATTCGAAAGAGTAAATTAAATCTAAATAAATAAACAATAAAATACTAGAAAAACATGCAAACAAAACACAAAAATTAACATAAACCTTACCTTTGAACACAACGGGCACTGCATTAGTAAAAACACAAGTCGAAAACAAAACAAAAGCTTTAAAAACAAACATGGTCGCTAATCCTTGTAGTTATTACTTAGAATCTTATAACAAATAAGTGATAGAAGCACAATGAACGGTTTATATAGGAACTATGGTCCGAGCAGTGCCGATGATGGTATATGTCCATGTAGGGTGAATGAACTATCTCGAAGCTCAAACGTGATTATTGAGAGATAGAGATCTAAGTTCAGATGGCTAGTAAATCATGTAGCCTAAGAGCCTGCAGCCGAGTTCAATGCTATAACTTGCATGACAGGTATTAATACACTGACTATGGTCCAAGTGTGTGCACTTCGCTGCGACGGTAACGGTTCAAGATGATAAACGTTGTGAGCTTCTGACGTTATCCTTCCGTTTTAAAATGTTGGTATGTTGTTAAGATTTTGATCTTGCGAATGTGCAATGTTTTATGAGATGAAATAAAGGTTTTTATTGCACGTTGAGAGAGGATAGAGCTTACAAAAAATAATAGACTTAGGTACTGAATTAGATGTACGTAGATCTAGAGCCACTAATCCGAAAAAGTTTTCCAGAAGATTTTTTTTCAGCAACTTAAGTTTTTGTTATTGCCAATAGCTTAGGCGCTAAAGGATGTTTTTTTGTCATTGCAATGCATTAGTTTTCATTTGCAATAACTATACTAACTAAACTCAACTAGATGGTTTACTCCTCTAGTAGACTGCCTCCGTGGCGCAGTGGTTTAGGTCGCCAAAGAATAAAATAGTTTCCTGAATCAATAGTATAGCTCAATTGTTTTATAACTTGTTAATTATATGTACCCTTTTACGACGACTTACCTGCTCTTGGCCTGAAACTTTAAATGAAATGAAATGAAATGAAAATAATTTTATTGTTGGCAATAAACAAATACATACAATAAAAAAAAGAGAACAATATGTGCACGTATTGCCAACAATGAGGCCCTCATTCAGCTATATGCTGCAATACCACGAAGATATTGCAGCGCTGGTTTTCAATGAGAGCCTCATTTTGAGCGATACTGTTACTTATCTGGTTACTACAGCAAGTAGTCTTACTTAATATTAATAATAATCAATAATTATATAAATATATAATTATATGAATAAATCAAAGAAAATGCATAACCGCAATTTAATTTCCACATTTAGATTATTTTCGTAAGTTATAAACGCCTGCACAAAAACTGTTCTAGAAGCTTTACAATCTAAACGCCTGAAATATTGTAGTTCACTTCTTGCTTGTACGTAAAATGTGCGAGAACTATGTCAGGAGATTACACTTAACCCGTTGCTATAAGCTGTGTGTGGCATATGACTTTATTACAAGTATTAACATTTAATCCAAATAAATGGATCATCATGAAGTTCTGTAAGAATCTCCGTTACTCGCTAAGTTTAAAACCTTTAACAAATTGTAAGAAGTAATGTGAAAATCAGAAGAAACATCGGCTGTGTAAAACACACAAGGCTACGCAAAATGTTTATGCAAGTTGCGGCGGCAAATTCACTAGGTGACGGTAAATAAATACTTTACTTTAAAGGATACTCAAAATAGTATTTTAACAACGTTCTGCATTAGGTCATAATACGGTGTACTGAGTACCTTGGAAAATAATGAATTATATTAAACGGAGAAGGTCAGATGTACAAAAAATGGTTATTAACAATCAAAAACAAAAAGGACGAAGGATTTTTTTAACTCGAAATATTTGAAACGCCTTCAAGTTGTGTGAATTATTTATCACGAATAACTTTTTGGTAATAATATTTTATCAGGCATTAAGTAGTTAAAAAAATATAAGATATAAGACACGACGTGAGTCATCTACACTATTTACTAAACACGAGGATATTTTTATTTACACGGTGGACAAAATTATAAGCCGCATTTTGGAGAGCACTATCTTATTTATCAATATATTGACATAAAAAAGTGATTACACTTAAAATACCTACATCTAAGTAAACGATTTAGAAACGCGGTAGCGTGTCGAGCCAAATTTCAGAGAGCATTCGGGCAATTCTGGCAAGCAGCATATTTTGTCATCCCATCAACTGAAGTTGGTCTTATCCTTAGAGCAGGAGCCTGTCCAATCAATGCGGGAAGAGCATTTTGAGAAAGACTAAGAAAAAGATTTGATTGAAATTAATCATTTTAACATTAAGCAAAGCATTAGCAGACTAAATGCTACGAGTAGAATAACAATCTACGTAAAGCTCTATAGTGATCACAAAAATGTGTGAGGGTCAACTTTTTATTACTTTACACAAATCGTGTGGAGATCGATAGAAGAATACATATTAGTTAATTGAGGTGTCAGGTCAATGACATCTAATTATCATGTTTATCACATGTATGACTGTATCGTCTCTATTACTGTGTAATGACGCATAAAATGCTTGCTCTACCGCGAAAATTAGAGAAAAAGCGAACGAATAAGCATAATAGAAAGATTCTCATCACGGACTTGTTAAGTGGCACAGCATTTAATTGAACCATATTATGTTGTTTCTAATTACATGTTTTACCCCCGGTTTCTGAGATACATTTAGCGGTAGTTTATCTATTCAATAGCGTTTTTTATAAGAATTTAAACGCTATTGAATAGATAAACGACAGCTAAATGAACTCAGAAACCGGGGGTTAATCCTGTGTGTCGTAGTGCGGTCGATAAAAGTAAGATGGTGTTCGCTGCACCATACAACCAGCTGAAATACAATCATAACCAGTAGGTGTTTCAAATAAACCATCATCCCAACTACAATTTTCAGTTGCCAACTCTCAGCTGCAACTGATTATAAGTAGGTGATCACGCTGAAAATGCTCAATTCAATTTATACAATAGATTCGAAGGCTTTCTTTAGTTTGATACTAATACCTGTTACATCCAAGCAATTCATTAAAATAATAAAACTGTCCATCTCCAAGAATTGGGTAGTTAGCCCTCCGCTTTACTTAAAATACGGTTTATTTCTTACTGGCGATAGTTTATTGAAACCGGTCGTACCTATGTGTATGTAATAGTGGCCATGAACTTGAACTTGTTCAACTTCACATCTGAATACATAATGCATGTCTCTTCATACGAGATCATTAAATAATTAGCATATATTATTGAAACGGTAATGTTTATATTTGTTTAATTCATCACTTTGTTGTACCAAAGGGTAGAAAATACAATTGTCGTCCAAAAAAAAAACATTAAAATTAATTTAAAATTATCGAGGAATATTTTTTACAATTTGTTTATATATTTAAGATTATTTTTTAGCTCACATTGATTTTCGGAAATATTTTTTTCTACAAAACAATCGATTTTGTTTTTTATAAAGTAGTTTGACACGAAAAAAGTGATGTCCCTAGTATAAACGATATCATGTTTTAATTAGGTTCTGAGATAGATATTTTACTTATAATAATGTATCACTAAAGGATATGTAAAAAGCGATCATAAATAAATTTAATATTTTCGAAAGTTAGCCCTAATCCTAACATTAATCATTTAATTTTCCATTTTTAACTTCTTTCTTCTATCTTCTACATTAAATTAACCCAAATGAGCGTGTTTTTTAACTTTCTTTTAACAATAAATAATGTAATTATCATAATTAAAACGGATTATAATATTAAAATCTCATTTTTAAATGTCGTTACAATGATTTATTTACATTATCAAGGACACTAAATTTGGTTAAATTGCATTAAGCCTTAGGTTATATTCAAATTATGATTTTTTACTTTCTACAAATAATAAATAAAATTTCATTAATAGATAATCAATAACTTAGAAATCTCATTAATAAGTGTCAATTTTATAATTTATGTTAAAGTATCAAAATATTAAGTTACACTAAATTACTTGAGCAAATCGTATGCGTATTGAATATAACAAATTAAAAATATTTCATTTTTCTTTAAGCACTCATATGATTTTGATCTGAATATAAATAAGTTTAAAATTTCATTTCCGGCTTAATATCTATAAATCTTGATACTTTAATCAATTTACAAGTTCAATATTAGTTTTTATAGAAAATCAATAAGTGTTTTCTATTTATTTTCGGTCAGTAAATTATGTAAATAATCACCTTAGTGAAATATAAAAGTAATCTATACTAAAAAGCAAAATTAGATTTATCGCTTCTGTATTTAGTTAATCGATATATTTTATGGAAAAAACAGCTTCTGTGTAAACAAATCCGTATTAAATTATTTACTTTCTCCTAATAGTCTTGAGAGATTTCTTTTTCTTCCTTATATTTGCTCTCCCTTCACAGTAAAAACAAGATAACATAAGATTTTTTACTTTATTTATACTATACCTGTACTTGTAAACAATATTATCTGTATTACTCGTATTAAAATAATATTACTACGATTACTAAACTGCAATGTCCTTCTCCAAGCTTAAATTTACTTCGGCCTATTATTTAGATCAGATTTAAGCTGTGAAAACCTAACCCAAAAGCTATCAAACAGACTGTTTGTGTACCTAACTTATTTTTTTGGATAACCAACAAATGGTTCTCTCACCTTACACAGCCTGACAAATGATCTGCCACAATCTCTAATGGATTAATAAGCAGACAAATGTTGATAGACGGCGATAGAGGTTTAACCGTTAGACATCGATTATAACTAAACATAGCTCTTGGTGTAAAAACCTAGGCGCCGATATAATCTAAGCACGGCGGCTAATTGCAATTTACGTTGGCAAATTGTCGACTCTGAAAATGGATTTGATAAATTTGCGTCGGTTTGCAAATTATACGCTCTTGGTTGCCGAAAATAACTTTAGCTGCGGATGTTGTACATAGAGACGCTTTGGAAGCATTGGAAGAAAGTTTATCAATAGTATGGCCAACAGTTACGATGACAGTAGTTGTAAGTAGCTAAACAGATGTCATGACCTTACTCTCCAACTTCACCTCACTATACAACTTATTGTAATGAAATCTCTGAGAATATTTCACTTGCTGAGCGTGTTATTATAGTCTATTTTCCTCACCCCAGTAGTCAGCGTAAGGGATCATCTTTAACAGAGTTTATTATTAGATGAAACTTGATCGGTTTAAAAAATATGAACACCGAGTATGAGGTGATGATATACATTAGCATAATATGCGACCACATTTACTAAGAACAAAAGAAAGTAACAAAACAGGTAGCGCGCGACGATTTGTTTAAAGACTATAAAAAAACTTGGTGTTAAAACTAGTTCGCAACATATTTTGATATATTCTATTACTGGACGCGGTTTTTCAAGTTTTTGCCGATATTTTATATAAATTGGCTGCTTAATGACACGTAGTTTTTAAAAGCATTTAAACAAACGAACGATACAGATGGCTCCAAGAGACGCTCCAATTTTCAAATAACAGTATTGTCACCATTTAAATTAATAATTGAGAATTAATTTTAATTCTAATATGTTTATTTTGGTAAAAATGTGAAACGGAATTCATGTTGTCACAATTCGAACGAATTTTCGATCATGATAACAAATACTTTACGCTGTTCTACTAAAATCTCATTAGTATCAATTTAAAGATCCTCTTATTTCTAAAAAACAAATATGTCCACACGTTACTTATCTTACTTATATTATAAACATTCTCCTTTCTGTTTCATGCACGTTTATTTAATTGAAGACTTCGCCACTGTCCTTAGTTCTTCTGCTTCATTCGAATTTATATTAAAACAAGCTAATCAATTTGAAAATATGACGCTTCTATCCTTGCTCTATTATAATCGAACTGCGTAACTATTGAAGTAAGTGCTATTAATAAACGTCAGCCCACCCATAACCAAAGTAACAAAAATGCCAGCTTAGATACGTAATTGACTTCAATGATCGATCAGCCATCAATCAAATAGCTCCATATAATGTTCGTGTATTAATTTAATGTAAACACCGTTACCTTAAGTTCATTCATACGTATTGGTAACCTTTATGAACTCAAAAGTCACATTAGAATCAATCTAACTCTCTGAATGATCTTTGTCCGTCAAATTTAGCACAAGTATACTAATAACGCTATTAAAATGTTATATTTCAATAACAGCTTTTGTTAACAAAAAATACAGTTACACGATCACACTGAGAAAAAAATAATTGCTACACAATTGCCTAGGTTTGGTACCTCACTGTATCATTACGACGAACAACTCTATAGTGATAATCAAAACCGTAATTGTAAAATAATAGTAGTGAAATTATTTTGAGACGTTCTGTTGTGTATAAGAACCGTTTCTTCTGCTATAAAGTCGAAAACTTGTAATTTTACGATGAGGATATAAAGTGGGAGATCGATGTTTGTCATGCATTTCTATTTGGTCTGCAACATGAATAAGTTTGTTCGTGTTTCTGTTGTTTATATTTTTATTTTAGCTACAATCGGAGCAGGTAACTGTTACATTTATTATAATTTGTTAAAAATAAAGTTAAATTAATAAATCTTTGATTCGATAACCTGTTTTTTATTTTAATGTTGAGACTTATTAGCTAAAGGTGACTGATCGGAGGTGCGATAAAAAATTATTGCTTACGCGTAAATAAAACCTGTATAAAATATTCCTTTAACAAATTTATTTAGGTCACCTTATTTTAACGATATCTATTTTTATTTTCAGATGAAATTAACCACTACAAGTTCAGAACGACTAGCACCACAACCAAATGGAAGGAACCAACTTCAACGACTGGTTGGAGACAGCCAACGACCACTACTTCGAAACCACCGACTTCAACTATCAGCTCTAAGCAACCAAGCTCAACTCCTAGTTGGAAACTAAGAACGAAATTAAATTGGATAGAAACATCATCTACACCGACCTGGAACCGGCCAACAACAGCTAGCTGGAAGACTTCAACAACAACAATAAAACCGCAGACATCAACTAGTAATTGGAAAGACACATCAACAACAGGCTGGAAGAAACCAACAACAGCTACTTGGAAACAGCCGACAACAACACCGAGCTGGCTTCAAACAACATCAACAAAACAACAACCTACCCCAACAAAAGACTGGAAACCACCTCCAACAACAAATTGGAGATACTCAACAACCACGAAAGCTCCTGCAGTCAGAATATTTTCACACGCTACAGGAAAGCATGGAGCAGTTGCTATAGCCAGTTTCTCTGGTGTAGACTCCAGGAATGGCCGAGTATCCTCCATGGATGGCATAAAGATTTACCCACCTGTAGACTCTTCTATGGTCAAGACAGATGACAAAGGAAATTTCATTTTCAAGTCTGTGGACGGGAAGATGCCCATGCCTATCACAATTACAAGGCAAGGTGATGGAGTGTCAGGAACTATAAGGATCTTACCAGGATCTGTCTCCGTGTCCTCTTCAGCATCGTCTAATGGCAAAGCAGGACCTGCGTCAGCTGTCGCGAGTTTTAACCCTTGGCCAGCACCATATATGAAGCCGATTATGAACGATATCTACTTCCCACCCTTCCCTACGTTCCCTAGTATACCAGATCCAGTTATAAATACGAGGATATCAGATAATTACTACCATCCAAGAATAACGGACTTTCCGCATATGAAAATTTCCGATCCTTTCGCCAATATGAAAATTTCGGACCCTTTTAACATGAAATTTGAAGATCCCTTCTCTCATATGAGAATCCCAGAGCCTACTATTCAAACTAGGATGCAGGACCCATGGTTTGAGAAGGATATTTTCAAGCAGACGCAGCCAAAATACGACATGTTCAAACCACAATGGTACTACCCGAGTTTCAGTCCGTTCTTTAATTTCTGGCGATGATTTTGGAATAAATGATTGAATGCCATATTTGTTTTATTTAACCAGAGACAGAAGAAACGTTGATATGCTTGGAATGAAGTTCTATAATTTGTACTAAAAGACAAATAACTCAGTTTTTTACGTGTAAGTATAGAGAGTTAGCTCATTCTGTCTACCGAGAGAGATGATTTGATGGTTTATGTACGGAAGGTCCCCAAACCGTAGTTTTACTGATAAACTATAATACCCATAAGAAGGTACTCAAAATTAACAGTTGTCTCATTGTAAATCATCAAACTTATATGAATAGCATTAAGAATAAAATTATGACTCAAATTGAACACAGAACAAGCCAACCATAAAAGAATTTCATATTAATGATAGCTGTAAAATTGTAATAGCAAAAATTTGTCACTTCGCCTGAGAAAAAAGAAAGCTTTGTTGTTAAGGGGCCGAGACATAGGAATATGAATATAATAAAGAGGTTTTTGTTTGTTTGTAGAAGGTCTTAACATAACGATTAAATTTTTAGAACATTACTATATTGAGAAGCATAATGTTCGTGATATCTACCACCGTAGTTCTTATATAATAACATATTCTACTTCCGAATTCCGATCACGAGATCTTGGGATAGATTTCTGAATCGAGGAAAGTCTTTATAGAATTTGAGAACATATTGTCCCTTTGAGCATTAGGACGTGTTTTAAAATTGATCCTGCTCATCATGAGCTGTGATAGTGTTCATAAAACTTTCAGTAAATTAAGAAAAACAGTAGTAATGTATTTTTGGGAAATTATTTTTAAAGGTAAATGTCAATGTAATTTCGTGAGAATTGCACTGTGCCAGCAAATTGCAAAACGTGCTAAGTTTGTGTCAGTTTAATGTTATCTCACCTTGTAACACAGACTTTTATCTTTATCTACGCAAGCAAATCTGGGAAAGTATTTCATACAACTGTGTACATATTTTCAAAAATTTTAACCGGTTTTAAAAAATGCTCCTCCTAAACATATGCTACTATAAATAGCATAAAACATTAAGTAGATCAGGAAAAGCGTAAGAATGTAAAGTAATTCTGAAGGAGAAATTCAACCAGAAGACGCAGGTAAAAGTTAGTTTTAATTTCAATATCAGTGTGTCACCAAGTTGCTAAGTGGATTGGTGTCAGTTTGATGTTATCACACAGATGACGGCTACCTACTCCGGCTATTGTTATAATCCGTTACGCCGGCTCCACATTATTGCCGTGAAGCTCCGTGAACAGACGCGAACGTGAATGTGGACGGTTTTCACGGGGTCCACGCGCGTTCACGCCTGTTCCCCGATCAGAGTCGGTATTCGGTCCCGTGACAAAGGGTTCGCGCGGCGTTCACGCATACACATACACATTCACGGCCCCGGCGCAGTTTACTTTGGACTGTTTCTTTAATTTATCCGGTTACGATGTATTTCTGTCATCCACCATCTTCTTTTCGAACGTTTTCTTTTAATAACTTTCTTGTTTTTAATATCTATAGTGGTATAGGGACACAGCAAATAAAGTTATCGCAGCAGCAGCTTCTACGTCCATTTCGCGGAGGGCTTCGAACTATTGTGAGCATTCCGTGAATGTGGAGGGCATGGAGTCGGTCCGTGAATTCACGGCGAGAATACGCGCGTGAATTCACGGCAATAATGTGGAGCCGGCATTAGTTCTAACTTAAGTGGACGAAATTGCGTGGGCCGTGAGCTTATTTGACTTAAACTAGTTCAGACTAATTTTGATGTGAGTTTTTGTTGCCTTGATTTATGTTTCGTCAAGGACGTAAATCTACGAACACATGAACTAGATTTCTCTAAGGAAAACACATTTATCTACGGAGGAATATAGATTTTGACTTAATGTTTGAAAGGCAATATGATTCCCTTAATTTACTGAAAAATATAATAACAAGAGTCGAGTGTGTCACTATTTTTGCCTGTATATGAAAGTCTATCGTTTACATGTTTATTATTTATTAGAATATTGGAATTACGTTGACGTTTCTGGCCACGGTTGCAGACTGACTGACATTTTTCACAAGAACAGAAATCCTCTAAACACATAATAAGACAAGTATGATTTGAGCAGCAAGCAAACATGCGTTTTAGCACCGCACAAGGTAAGAACCTGTATAATAACAGTTTAAATGTTCAATTTGCTTCAAATAAAAGTGGCAGTCACGTCCAGAATCAAATAAAAATAAATCTATTCTGATCTAGATCATAGATCTATAAAGAGTTCATTGAACCGAGTGCAGTCGCAGAAATGATATCCAACAAGAATTATTTCATGCGGTACGATTATAAGTACGTTGACTTTGTAAGCTTTTATCTGGACTTCTTATTGTATAACATTTACCTCTTTTAAAATTACTGGCTTTTGTCTTTGACTGCATCCTTGACAATCCTTGTTTAAAGATGTTTCGTCATCTTTCCACTATTTTCTAGGGTTAGTATAACCAAATAATTGAGCGTCTCTAAAACAATAGAAATTGTGTAGAATTCTTAATTTTATTTTCTGATACTTAAATATACATAAACAATTATATAATTTAATGAAATAAGAAACTTAAAACCTCTCTAAAAACTAAAGGCCTTTGCTTACATTATGAGTCTACTAAATCCTGCTAGCAGAGACACCGATGTACATGTAGAGTCCAAATTATTGAACCAAATAGATATTTTCAAAGACTATGTTACAGTCAAAGTCATTCAACTGATACCCGGGTAAATAAATTTTAAATAGAAATCTTAAGTATATCGATTTATTGGCAAAAAAAAACAAACATAAGATAAAAAGTTGCCATTATTTTAGCATATTTAAAGATAAGGAGAAAATGTCACCGCGATACATAAATTACGAATTTAAATGGCTTAATTGAACGACAAAAAAGTAAATATTATAATAAATAAATAAATATTTAAATCGTGTTATTATGTTAAGCTCCTGCTATTTTTAACACGATAACTTTTGAAGTTACTAAAATAATGGACACGGAATAACATACATATGTAAGTATGTACATATCTTCACTCCAGTAATACCCGAAGAAATCCATCCGCGTTTCGCCATTTACAGTGTGAGTTTCATGTAAGAGGGGACGAGCCTATTGGCAAATTCCAGGCATGTTACCAAATCGCACTACTTTTGCGAATATTCGAGACGAATTGAAATAACTCAAAAGCATATTGCTCAACCCGGGAATCGAATTCTACACCTGAGCAGTCACATACACTACCGCCGATACCACGGACGACTAATCATAATTTATTACATTTCTTCTTCATTAACAGTTGATTAATCTAAGAACACGAATTTATTAGTTTTATACAAAATCTATAAAATATATTGTTATTTAACGACCACTAAGAACTCCGACTAGTTTTAGTGTTCCGTACCTAATGTGTAAAAACGGGACTCTATTACTGACACTTCGCTGTCTCTCTGTCACCAGGCTGTATCTCATGAATCGTGATAGAGACAGTCGATATTTCCACACAATCATGATCTATTTCTGTTGCCGCTATCTAAAAAGAAATAAAATATTAAAATTATTAAAGGACTGCCATACAACAAACGTGATTTTTATTGAAGCTTTAGTTTTGACGACGGCAACAGTAGGACGCTTAAAATATTTACTGAAGTAACAGTAACAATTTATTTTGCATTTATAGCTAAAAATATGGATGGTACGGAACCCATTGTACGCAAGTCTAAATCAAACTTATCTGGTTTTTTTTTAAATACTGGTTTTAATCGTAAATCAAGTGAAGATAACAATAGTCCAGTGGATAAGTCATTGACTTATGATCGAAAGGTCGCAGGGTCAATGATGGTGTCTAAATTTGCGTCATGTCATATAGGCTTATTGTATTCACGCTTTTGTGTATTATTTAAAAGAAAAATCCCGTTTATCTGTGCGATAATACGCTTGTTGATTTATGGGATGATTGTTATTGCGATTTACATTATAAAAATGGTATTCTTTTTTATTCGGGTACACGGTAATTGTCAGGATATTAATAAATAAAATAAGCTTTTAATGTAACTTATTCTAACAAAGTTATCTGTTTAAAGTTGGCAGATCGCACCGCCATCTGTTGAGTTGTGCACAGACTTCTTGCTTGATACTTACGCTCTCAATAAAGCCTTCTCTATATGTATACTATATAACCAATGAGAGCTTACTCAGCGTATATTAGTAAGATGGCATATCTTTTGAAAAGCTGGTAGTCTTGAGACCAGGTTTTCAAGAAGACAGTTGACGTCTTTTTAAAAACTAGCTGACCCGCGCAACTTCCCTTGCGTCACATAAGAGTGAATAGGTCAGAGTCTTCCCCGTTTTTGTAACATTTTTCGTCGCTACTCCGTTCCTAATAGTCATAGCGTGATGTTATATAGCCTATAGCCTTCCTCGATAAATAGGCTATCCAGTAGTAAAATAATTTTTCAAGCCACACCAGTAGATTAGCGCGTTCAAACAAACAAACAAACTCTTCTGCTTTATAATATTAGGAACACTGACGAAAAATAATCAAACGCCAGCATTTATTCCCACCGTGTAAAATTAACAACGAATTTATCGTTGTTAATTTATCGGTCTATTAGAAAGTACATGAAATTTAGGTATTAAAGACTACTGCTTATGCACACGTATTTACCCCTAGATTATTCAGCATTTGAATATTGCACGTTCTTTTCTTAAGTAACTTGTAACCACTTTCTATATAAGCCGTCTGGTTCAAAAGTGTCAAGTAATTGAAAGAGTTGAATGTACATACATATGTGTGTCAAGAGATTGGCCACTAATATGTTTGCGCATTGTGCAATATACATCTTGTGTGGTAATGTTAATAGGCGGCAGAGGGAGAGATAGCGTTATGAGATGTTCATGTGGTTTAAAGGCAAGAGACGAGATTTTAACGGGTGTTATTCCAATCTGGAAGGATTCCATGCACACATAAATAAAAACATGGTTCCTTATCAATTGAATTTTAATTAAAGCAGTTCAGCTAGACGCACATTAATCTCCTTTTAAGATTACAGATTACAGATTAAGATTACAGATAACGTTGCATCTTTTACAGCGTGAACGAAGTATCTAAAACAAAACAAAAATTTCTTTAAAATTATAGAAAAAAACTTCTTTAGGTAGATTCGACTTTGCCTGTAATGAGGACACGAATCGCTCAGTTGGTCGCTCATCTTGTAACTTAATGCAACCAAGCTTGGAAATCGCACTCCCACCTCAACGTTATGCAATTAAAAGCCTTATTCTGCAAATGACAAACGACAGCTTACATCCTCTCATCCTCTGGTAAAACAGAAATTGAGTTTTTAAACAGTGCTAACACTGCTACTTTAACTGGTCTACTTGGTTTATTATAAGAATGTCGGCAAAATAAGTTTAGAAGATCTTCTTCGACGGTTTTACTTACCGTACTGATTAAATGAAGACATCAGACAAAAGAATAACGTTCAGATCAAGTTTATGACGTACCTATTCCTCTCTTATCACTCATCCCTCATCTTAACTTTGAATACCTCATCTTAACTTGCATACAAACTAGATAATGAAATAAAATAATTTGCTCAACAATTTTCAGGAAAAAATACTACAAGAACTTAAAATTTTTGAAACGGTTATTATTTTAGCACTCAAAATAGGCTTTACCTTTACATAGACAGACAACCTGTCTTCACGAGTACAGGAGTCGGGCCTTAATACCCAGTAATTTTAAAGCGAAACATGCAAAACAAAAATCGCCTTGAATGACAAATAAAACAAAAAGTTACAGAATAAGGCAGCCTTCGCGATCGATGACAGTGTCGCCTGCGCACGCGCAGTGTTCATTGCAAACGTGCCACGATGCGAGCCCTAACAATCATTTTATTCTCAACAATTTTGTACCTCGCTGCCTCAGCCCCAGCGACGTCAAATCTCCAAACTGGAGAAATACCAACCAACGGTGAGTTTTTATGCCAGTATTCAAAACAGTGCCTAACATATTTGTCAGTGTATAAGTGACAATTAAAATGCATCGCACGTAGTGTACGCTAGAACGTAGTACAGTGACTAAAAATAAACTGGTGGCGGTTTTTTCGATAGATCTACTTTGATTTTTGATTTTGATCGGGGTTGGTGTGTTAAAGTTTGAAAGACTGTATAAAGAATAGTTACTTTCATTTTTGTAAGACGCAATTTTCGCTTCAAATAGGTTTTCAAGGTTTTCGTTTATAACAGTGCAATTGTACGATTTAACATTTTTTTACGGACTTTCTATAGGTATATATTTTTAGCCTAAAGTAACCTATTTTTCTCCAAGTAAAGTTACTAGACAGTAGTGAAAAATCAGTAATCAAATATCTAATCAATAGTTAATCAGTAAATTACATTCAGAAATGAATTAACTTCTCCACTAAAATTAATAAATTTTGACAGTGTGTTGACAGGAAAGTCATTACTTCCTCGAAATCTCAAACCAAAGGAATATGACTGTACCTAGATTTCTAAGAAAACCGTCTTTATTTAATACAAGACAACTACAATGCGTCATGTTATGCTAAATATTCCACCTGCTTAATTTACCCAAGATTTTATGACCAGTAAATCACTTTGCGACGATTATACGAGAAGTATTTAAAGTCTATTTAGAATTTTAAATAGTTAGACTAATCTTTGATGCTGGTACTTGTGGAAAATGGTCGTAAAACTAACACTAGTCAAGGAGTTTTTGATAGAAAAAACTGATTTAGGATCGTTGTTTTATTGTCGTACTACGTATTGGGACTAACCAGGTATTTTTATGGGGAAGGTAATTTTATTTGCTTATAGTTATTAAGAACTAGCTGATATTACTGATCTGTAGCGTACTATTTGGTTGACGAAAGAGGCAGTTAACAGTGAGTCAACTTTAACTAGACCTGTCTTGTCTATTCTATCTATTAACCTTTATGACCGGGTTTTTGAGAAAACTTACTTAGGTTATAGATATTATTCAGAGTTAAAATAAAGCAGTATTGAAATCACTGCCATTTTGGGAACCTTGGGAATTTAAAAAGATAAAATTACCCCTCCCTCTTGGGTTAAAAAATCACGCAACTTTCTCATAGTAGAGACCAGAGAACGCCATTTGGTACGATCCTTACAGACTTAAACAGATAATAAAGTTTGTATATCAATAAAACCATTACAGTAACTTTTATAACCCGTCTTACCCACTCTGTATAATCCAAACATAGTCAACTAGAACTCATAAACACAAACCACTTTCATTGAAAGTTTCAACTACAGGTTTCTCACTATGACCATAAACTTATCCCAGTACTTAAATTTATAGACTTAACGGTACTGATAATTGCTTTTAAATTGACGAATCGCAATTATGAATAGCGGCCCAATTTGCGATTATTTTTAGTCATGATCCATCATAAATGGTAGCTATTAAATGTCACCCGTCTCCGCCCATATAATGTTAAATTTAATATATAATGTACCAGTAAATTGCTATAATCATTCATCGTAAAAGTGTTTGGCAACGGTAGTTGTTTATGAAAGTGTGTAATTAAGAAATTACGCTGCGGAATTCTAGTTTTAAGTTTGTAGCTTTTTTATAGTTTAATCCTTATTATCACTTGTTTTTCTTTTGCATAAATATTTCTATGAAGTATGTACTAATAAACACTATAGTAGTATAGTAACTGATAATAAAGTACTTTCAATATTCTTTTCATTTTATCCCTATCATTATATGGATCAAGGAATGATTATTTGCTCACACAGCTTCAAATTAAAACTACTACTTGCTTAGAAAATAACCATTAAAATTGCCAATTATGTTTATTAGTTTATTAAGGACAATTATACTAAACTCCACACATAACCAAGATCAACCTAATCTGGTAAACATGTGTCAGTGAGTAAGAGATTTAGCTCGGCAACTTATATTTACTTAAAGGCAAACACAATAGACTCTGTAAACAACTCATCACATCGCATGATTTTAACAAGAAACTTCATAATCCATCACTGTTTCTTTAGACGCGTCTTTTAGTCAACTAGCTGACCCGCGCAACTTCGCTTGCGTCACATAAGAGAGATTGGGTCAGAATTTTCCCCGTTTTTGTAACAATTTTTACTGGTACTCATCTCCTATTAGTCGTAGCGTGATGATATATAGCCTATAGCCTTCCTCAATATGTAGGCTATCTAACACTGAAAGATTTTTTTTAAATCAGACCAGTAGTTCCTGAGAATAGTGCGGTCAAACAAACAAACAATCAAACAAACGAACTCTTCAGCTTTATAATATTAGTATAGTATAGATTATAATGCAGTATCACACAATTACTGTGACGCATAATTCCATCAGACCCGAGGGCCTCAGAGGCGAGGTCACAAATATTCCACCTCTATGTTAATGCTACATTGTTACGTTATATATTCCCATGCAACAATAGTTTGTTGCACAAGTTTATTTACTCAGCTTGTTTCAATATGCACGTAATCAGAGTACATTGGATTGTCATCTATTTTAAGACTTGTTTTTAATATTTTGCATTGATTAAAGCACAACAATTGTAGGTTTTATACAGTCTAATTAATGTTACTACCATCTATAACTACTTGTTTTGCGTTTTGTGGTTCTTTATGTACCTATGTTGTTTGTGAGAGTTTTCTTTATGCAAGGGTAATCGATGAGTTCTTAGTACTTACTTAGTCATGTTCAAGGATTAAAATTCAAAGACCTTAATCCTTAGGTTGTTGGCGGAATCCTCGCATTTTAATTTTGGCAACAAATTATGAATTCACAGTTCTATCAACTGAAGTTATAAATTGAAATTCATTACTTACGTTCAGCGAGCCTTTTATTTAACTAACTAGATTTTTTAATAAATCTTGTAAAGTCAAAAGTCATTATTTTATTTTAATTAGCAAATTGTTCAATTCCAGATGCGGACGGCAGGCCATACATCGAAGAGGTGAAAGTGGAATCAGTGCTGCAAGTGATAACACCGAACAAAAATAACCGACAGACGCGAACAAACTCGCGCCCCATCGTGCAGGCCAATTTAGACGGAGCGAGGGTGGAAGCTAGGCTAAATTACTAGAACTAGACTTATGGAAATGTTGTTAATGTTTTTGAAATACTGGCCTGCTGTTGGGCAGCGCTTTCCTCTCGAGAGGGGTTTAATTAATATCAGCTAACAATTAAAATTAAAAAGATTAAGGTTGAGAATTGTGTGATACAGAATGAAGATTTATTGTGTCGATGTTGTTCTTTTGATGTCACAGATTGATGATTGTAAACGCAGGCCACTGTATTTGAGGCAATGTAGCTATCAATTATTAGTCTTAATGACTAAACAATTGTGTTCAGAATAGGGTCATGATAGTTTCTGTATCAATAAATGCGGCGTAAATACTGACAAAGTAACCTTTGTTTTGTCTATTCAATCAACCTTAAACTATCTGCAACGAATGAAACAAAACGCAGAATATTTTTTTTTAATTGCAAATTCTGAGTTTTTATTAATGAAGTAGTCATATAAAAAGGTAGTCATTGTGAAACTAAATTTTAAAAGCAGAGGTTCTTTCCATGTTTCTTAGCTACAAAACTTGTTGATTTCCTATGAGTAAAGCAGACAACTGCGCAAAATGTTAAAGACCATATGGGCTCATAGCATGTTCGTTTACTCTTCCTTATAAAGTAAGACGACTAGACAACTCGTTATGGTATCTAAAACCAGTTTCTAAAAGTGACCATATAAGATATATCTAACACATACCTAGTTTACCTACCTATAAACGTGTTGAAAATTGCTTAATCACTTTAATTGCAGGTCATAGGTTTACAAGAAGGTATAATTATTGATACTTCATAAATCGATTGACTAGAATCTAATCAAGAAATTAAAAAGTATTTTTAGTTGAAAGTTCAATTTGTCTGAATATAAAATTATATATATATTTAGATATAAGTTTAATATCAATACGTTAAATTAAAAGCTGAAATAAAATGCCTCTTGGATACATACTAAATGGTCGCAAGATATAGAATCACTGTCCTTAGGCACTAAACATTCTTGTAATGGAAGTATTCTGCGAACCTCAAACAGCTTAACACGTTGAGTATTAGATTTATTTATCTATACTATATCTATACTAATATAATAAAGCTGAAGAGTTTGTTTGTTTGTTTGATTGTTTGTTTGTTTGTTTGTTTGTTTGTTTGAACGCGCTAATCTCAGGAACTACTGGTCCGATTTGAAAAATTCTTTCAGTGTTAGATAGCCCATTTATCGAGGAAGGCTATAGGCTATATAACATCACGCTTCGGTCATTAGGAGCGGAGTAGCAACGAAAAATGTTACAAAAACGGGGAAAATTTTTACCCATTCTCTTAGGTGACGCAATATACTAATATAATAAAGCTGAAGAGTTTGTTTGTTTGATTGTTTGTTTGTTTGAACGCGCTAATCTCAGGAACTACTGGTCCGATTTGTAAAATTCTTTAGACAAAAGTTGAATTTGTCTGATTAAAAAATTCAGTATATATTTAGATATAAGTTATATATCATACGTTAAATTAAAAGCTGAAATAAAATGCCTCTTGGATACATACTAAATGGTCGCAAGATATAGAATCACTGTCCTTAGGCACTAAACATTCTTGTAATGGAAGTATTCTGCGAACCTCAAACAGCTTAACACGTTGAGTATTAGATTTATTTATCTATACTATATCTATACTAATATAATAAAGCTGAAGAGTTTGTTTGTTTGTTTGATTGTTTGATTGTTTGTTTGTTTGTTTGTTTGTTTGTTTGTTTGAACGCGCTAATCTCAGGAACTACTGGTCCGATTTGAAAAATTCTTTCAGTGTTAGATAGCCCATTTATCGAGGAAGGTTATAGGCTATATAACATCACGCTACGGTCATTAGGAGCGGAGTAGCAACGGAAAATGTTACAAAAACGGGGAACATTTTTACCAATTCTCTTAGGTGACGCAAGCGAAGTTGCGCGGGTCAGCTAGTGTCAGAAATAAAATAGAATAGTACACAAAAAACATAGAATAACGTACCAAACTTTATCCCTTAACTGTTTCACTGCGTCTCTGTATTCCAAAATTTATGTGATCTGTCAAAATACGAACCCATTAGTTTAAGAACTTCCGCTGTTTGTACCCTTTTTGAATACATACGTGTATTAAGTTCCATTAGTCTTTACATCGCGGTGTACAAGTTAAGTGATAAATGCTTTAACATAAGTTTTATTCTAAGTTTTCTGTAAATATACGGTGCCTTGTAATCTATGTACATTTTGTACTGTGTTTTATTTATTACCTAATAGACAAAATCTTCCGAAAATTTTGAAATATTAGGTCGGGAAAAAAGTCTTTTCGCAATATAGTATGTATGAACTTGTAATAAAATCTTTTCTCTACACAAAAAAGCTCGATATTTGGGTACCCCACGAGCTCACTGAAAGAAACCTAATGAACCGTCTACTCATTTGTGATTCTTGAAGCCAAAGAGATTTATTACAAGATCATACACGCTATAATGCGAAAAGAATTTTCCCCGACCTAATAAATTATACTAATCATACACTTCTGCTATGATTGGTGGTCTGAAGTGGAAGAAAGAGGGTTTAGAAGCCGAAGTCTTACACAATAATAAGACTAGATACATTGGTGAACCAGATTAATGGACTCCTTAATCTAGCAATGGGAGGAATGTGATGAAGACAACTAGCTGTCAGATCTTACTGTATGTACTAGTTTTGGAGGAGTCACAAACCTCAGCAGAGAGGTTAAACGGTTAAAAGGACTCCTGAACGCCAAACGGACAGATGGAACATGAACCAAATTCAAAAACACTCATGCTGCCTTTGATCGTTATAAATAAAAATCTAGTTCCATCCTTTCAACCTACTACTGTTCTACTACGCTTCGAGCATCAGAATTGCCAGTCAAAATGGACCCAAAAAACATAGTTGTTACTAAAATGACTACCAAAAATATTTACCTACATTTGCGTAGTTATTCCATTCACATAGACCCACTTCATGGTCCATCAGCAAATGGTTTTTTATTAGATCTCTGGTGTTTCAGACACATGTACGATAATTTTCCGAGTTTTATTATCTTGGCTCTCCAAATTAGAGCATTTGGTGGGCGTTGGGGCTTGAATGCTAAGTCGAATCCGGTCAGATACGAGGACGTTTTACATATATTATGTATATTAAACTACTATTGTTAAATATGTCACGGAAGTTCGAATGAAGGTTGGCCCTAGTGTAGATTGAGCTTTATACATCTTGATAGTGTTTTGGCATCTTGTATTCAAGAAGAGCATAAGTATTATTTATTCTCCTCGTTTTTACTTACTTCTAGAATCTACAATTCACCCGTAGGTTGACTGGTAGAGAATGCCTTGGGCATTTAGTCCGCCTTTGTAATGTGTATATGAAGTTTTTAAATAAATAACAGGGGTTGATATACATACATATATTAGCTTAGCCTTTGTTCCAAACTATGTTGGAGTCGGCTTCCAGTCTCACCGGATGCAGCTGGATACCAGTGTTTTACATGGAGCGACTGCCTATCTGACCTCCACAACCCAGTTACTTGGATATTAACACGATACCCTTTAAGACAAGACAAGACTGGTTGTCAGACTTTCAAGCTTCTGACTACTGTTAACGACTGTCAAAGATCTTCGAAAATTACAGCCGGGACCCACAATTTAACGTGCCTTCCGAAACACGAAGGAACTCGATATGTATAAGATGGTCACCCGTCCACGGAACAAGCGTAGCTTAACCTCAGAGATCGATCCGTGCAGCTGTTGTAAACTAAGCCGAGCTCCTCAAATCAAGGTTGATATCGCCTGGTAATTGTCTCAGTGAGCTATTTTAACGGAGCGGTAGTAGTAATTATCTGTCCTTAAGACTCCTTCTATTTTCTTTTCACTATTTAATGTGAATATGTTATAATTCTGTGTTAGCAACTTATCATTCCAAAGCCCGAATGGAATTCCGTTTACGACTGGTTCCCACTTGTCGGGTGTCGGATCTTATGAAGTTCACCAACATGACTGACTTTTTAAGCATTTTTAGCAGAAACACAAAGTTTGGACTCCCTTATGCTAAAGAAATAGGACGTCTCTAACAAACTTCTATTAAAGTAGCAGCTAGTTGCATCTCTACGATAGTTTGTATGAATTAAGACGGCGCCAGACAGACATGTTTTGGCAAAGACCTTTACTCGGTAAACTAGCCAACTTGCTATTATAAACATATCTCCTGTCAACTGTCGATTGAGTTGTTTATGAAACTTCCCGTCTGGGTTTTCAGGTCATGGATAAGATTAATACGAGAAATCTACTAAGATATATATCTTACTAGCTGTTATATAGCTTAGGTAAATAATCTTAAAAAAAAGTTACGTTATTTATTTTCTGAAAATTTTGTGAACCATTTTAAATTAAATTATACTTCACAATTTGGTAGGTATCCAACAACAAATTATTAATCCAAGTACATGCATACATATGTACACAAGATCCCGCCTTTTAGGGGTTTAGAGTAGGTAGTGACCACAGAACGTAAATAAACGTAATCCAAGTATAATGCATTAAATGCTTCTTCAGATAAAGTAATAATGTAATAAATATTATTACCAACAAACCGGACCTTGAAACGACACAAATTTAACAAAGATTTTGAATAAGTATATCCCGTTTTTCTCGGAAACATGAGCAATACTCGATACAGCTACACAATTGATGTCAATTTCTCCGTCAGAATGGAAATAGCAAATTAGTGGTACATATCGTTAAATTCGATGCTCGAGTGTCAATGCTAATGTCAAATTGTATAAAAAGAAGACGCTATTCAAGTTTGTTTGTTTGTACGTTTATTTCTTCCAAATTGCATCTCGAATTTGGATCAGGTTTCATCGGATGTCCCAGTAAAGTTTATAAAATATTTTTCTTAGTAACATCATGCTATGTGCATATTGTATTTTAATTGCTTCTCAATAAAAATATAATAATTGTGTAGTTACAAACGCTTGTCCTATGGCTGTAACTGAAATATAACGATCAAGAAGTAGTGGGTTCGAATTCTGCACATTGCGAATACATGAGTACAATGCACAAAGGTAAAGTTTTGCAAATGGTAAAAGAACTGATTTTATCTGGAAACTCTATTTTTTTTGTATTTAATACAAAACTAAGAAGAAAATCTGCCCAAAGCCAGGCAGGGTTGCTAGTGTAAAATAATCTGGTAATAGTATTCGTGGAGCGTGGCTGCTGACATCACATGCGCACGCGCTACGAATAACCTACTACGTGCCTGTCCGTCGTGTACATGGTGTTACATGAGATTCAAGCATTGTAAGTGCTGTATAAGGTAAAAGACGTTGTATATTACCTACTATGCGTTTATTAGGTGCAATAGATAACTTTAATGCAGAAGAGAGATAGAAAGAAATATGATATTAATGGGAATTAAGGGTAGAGCAGAAAGATTTGTGGTAGAAAAACAAATCAGCCGCTCGAAATTCAGTTTTTGAGAACTGCAGTCACTTCAACGTAAAAATATACCGCTAGTTAAAATAGAACAGGAACGAAAATTAAAATAACAAAAATTTTAACAGAAGTGGAGCTCAATTGATATCTATGAATTCTCTAGCAAAAAGGTTCTGTAGCAAAATTTTTATCTGAAATTAAATCCCGAATAGTCTACACAGGAAACAACACTCCTTATAACATGACTAATCCCTACAAAAATCCAAAAAAAAGTCACTCCGTGTTTAAATTCGTTAGTAAGTACATAAGTATAATAGAATATTTGAATACAATCAGGAGAACAGAGAGTCCCCGCCGTTACCGGTCCCTAGTTGATATGTACTATGGGACACATAGACTGAGTTCTTAGAACAGATTTAACCAATGATTTGTTACTATGGCGAATGTATTAATTAGTTTTTTTGTTCTTGTCGCTGAATGTAATGAAGCGATCGTGAATTATGACCCGTTCGAGTGCACATTGGGTATTAATTGTTTCGTTAGACTAGTGAAAATTCTAGTCAAGTTTTTGATAGTTAGAAATGAAGACAAAAGTTTTACGAATATAGTACTACTTTTGATAAAGATTTGAACAGAATCAAATATTTTTAAAAAAATATTTGAATTTAAAAGATGTTCCTTTTAAATTAAAAAAATACGGCAGATAATAACTTGTGCACAAGTGGCCAGTACCTTCTATGCGATTGCTTTAAAAATTATTTTGCAAACTGCATTGTTTACCATTCCGCTTGATACCACCCACGGAGGACGACTAACAATTAGTACTTAGAATAATTCTATTTATAAAAATAATTGGAATTACAAAATCCATTGTTTTCTTTGTGCAAATCAAATTAAATGGCTAATCTCCATACGCTGTCAAACTTGACCGATAGTTGTTGCATACGATTTTGATGCAGACGAAACCTCATTAGTAGGCAAAAAGCATCATTGCACAAATTATTTTAGATTTAAGACATAAAAACAATTAAAATGCACACGTGATATTTTTTTTCATCGTAAGAATATGCAATGAAATATTCATTTAATTGCTCGTTCCGTACACTTGCTACCTATTGTCTAAGCGACAATTTATAGCGTAGGTAACAAAGAGTTTGTATATCACTAGAAAAAAAATACTACGACCTCGCCAAGGATTTATATTCCGTTCTATTATTTGCAGCTGTTTTTACCGAATTTATAACAACTGGGAACAATAAAAATTCTTAAAACGCACAAGGCATTTTTAAACGAGATGTACCAATGAGGTCGTAAATTAAAAAATCGTTATACGTGACTTGAATTAAGCTCCTTTATTGAGCTCCCGATTGGGCTAGTAGAAGAAACACTGGCACTGTTGTGCTGACACTGGCTAGTAGTCACTTAATTCCAATCGTTCGATCAAATCTTACCGATTGTCATTCAAGAATACTACTATCGCAGAAAAGGCTAGCAAATAAAGTTCTGAAATACTTTTTTGGAAGGTGTTTTTAAAAGAAAAGCTACCATACATTTTTTAGTTAGTGAAGATCTTTTGTGTTTTTGCATTGTCCAATAACTACGAAAATGCAAATAGATTGACTGTACTACAAAGTACATGCTAGTAAAAACAAAAAAATACCAATCAACGATTACTCAGGTTTTCATTAATCAAGAGATGACTCCCCGCACGATCTAGTTATTTTTCCAGATTTCTTCGAGTAGTCTTTTTTACGAAATTACCCACAAACATTGATGATAAAATAAATGATCTTGATAATAATAATATAGTTTCTCTGAGAACATTTAAAATAACGAGAGTAAAAATCAATGTATTCAATGAGTAACGAATGCCATAAAGATCGTTACAATACAAATGTCGCAACACCCCGTGCGTCACACAAAGACAATAGGAAGCTATTACATTACATTAAATGTTCGTTAAATTACAATAAAAACCATTAATGGTTAATATATCTCATTTTTCGGGTAATTAACGGTATGATTTCCAAAAATCTATTGCGTTCGTCCGATTAAACGCCTAGACAAACTATGAAAGCTATGCGAAAAATCGCAAGAGATTACAGCGGTTACAGGAGCATGGAGCCTTTTATGACACACGAGCAATAAAGTGCAGCATTCAGTTCATCATAATATCACGCATGTTATACCCAAAAGTGTAGTCAGAGGTGTATATAAAATACACCCATCATTCGCCATTAACAACTTTAGGCTGCTATTGGGAAATATTCTAATGCGAAAACAGTATCATCTTCAGCCTAGATCCCCTTTAAAAATATTCTATGATTCAAGAGTAAAATTTTTTGAATTTTCAAAATATTAGTTACGAAATCTGCAAAGACATGACGTCGAAAGCTCAAATCCGAAAACAAAAGTCTAAATAAACACAGAATAATGAATTATATAAATTACGTAAATAACGCAAGAGGATAATCATATAAAATTCACACCTTGTATTGATCTACATCAACAAAAATTGATCGTGAACTTAGGCACGTTTGCATAGCAAATGGACAATGGACATGGCTGGACATTACAAAGAACAGGAAAATTTTCATATGTCTATACAATGGACGGTGTTGACGTCAAGATGGACATGATAAGCATTGAATGTACAACAGAAGTCAGGCGAAGGGAGTGTGACGTAGGTGATAAGCATGTACAAGTTTGGACAAGTCTACGTGACTTTTTACCATGGGCGGGGCTTGTAATCAGTAGCGCAATTCTCTAGTCGGTACTGACTATAGTATCGGGAGTTTGACATTTAAAGTGTACTGCCAAAATAGTTCTTACGGAGCCCGGTAGAGGCACTAAGCAGATTTTAGTTTAAAATTTCTCGAATGCTAGCCAGTTTTCGACAGTCGATAGTCGAGCTAGTTGAAGTTATTTATATCGTAGATAGATAATGGAAGCTTAGATGGTTGAAGATGGTGCCCAAAATATGATGGTCGATAAACTCTGCTAGTAGTCTCATCTAACGGGTGGTTAACGTTTAAACACTATACGTGTTTGTAGTTGCACGCAGAAAAATGGTTTCAAACAATAATTACCCCGCAAGCTGTTATATGAGATTCATACTTAGGCAGCTTTAGATAGATATTGGCCTGAAAGAAAAATAAAAGTAGGGGTACTCTAAACTTGTGGCAGATTCTCGAATAAGAATTTATATAAAGTAACCACGTGTTTTACGCATAATTTCGGCAAACCTTGATGACAAAGCTTACAATTCAAGTATCACATTATGGCATATACTAAGCTCAAAAAATGCCTAGCATTGTTCAAGTTCATATCCGCGGTTGAATTATTTCAGCCGAAATAAAGCTAGCGAAATTTTTTCTTTATAAATTCATTGTTGGATCAAGCAAGAATGCAAATAGGACCACGTGATAAGAATAAACACATAATATACATGATGAATGTGAAACAGAGGCTAGCTTTGGTGCCAACTTGAACTTTGTGACCAAAAGAATTGCCGACGAAACACATAAATCCGGCTGACCCATTAACATGTGTTCGCAAATAAATCTTACAGAAGCTTGTTCAAATTGCCGACAGAACAACTGGCTATCTGGTATTTCCAAAAATTTACTTAACAATTTAAAAGCATATCTTAAAGTAGGTAGGCTTTTGAACGCGACTACGCCAGCGTGGTTTGTGACTTAGGACAAAATTTTCATACAAATTTTCATCACCTATTTCATTCCTTTGGGGGTTGAATAGATCAAAATCCTTTCTTAACGTATGCCTACGTCATAACATCTACCTGCACGTAATTTTCAGCCCGATCCGTCCAGTGGTTTGGGCTGTGCGTTGAAAGATCACTATGTCAGTCAGTCAGTCACCTTTGAGTTATATTAAAATTATGTACCGTCTTTCCCCAGTGACATTGGCATTCCTTTAGCGAAGAACATAAAGCAAACTGCAGTTAGCAACAGTTCGTACTTTTTAAATTTAAAACCTTCGTTGAATACAATGGACTAATAAAATGTATTAATGATGAATACAAAATCGTTTACTTTAAGTTAGGAAAGGGATTTCAAGATTTAATTTGTTATACACGTCACATAACTCTCCCTTGTCTCCGTCGGTGGTCCAACATGAAGTTATGCCTGTATATATGACTATAGTGTATGGTATTTCAGGTCAGATTTTTAGATCGAGATATTTTCTTTTAGTTTAAGAGTCGTGCTTGATTGTCTATAGAACCTTTGATCCCAGTCACCGGGAACAAAATAAATTAAAAATAATTAAACTGGCTACTAGGCCCATAGGTCCAGTTAATTGCAGTGTCAGTCGCTGGAACTCTCCATTTTCTAATTTTTTTACACGAATCAAGAAGTATCAGCCTACTAAACAGTTCTTTTTCTGATTAACATACACTAAAACGTAGTTCAATTGTGCGAAATAATTTCTTTTATATTTTAATGAGTGCACAGTTATGTAGACTACAAAAGACGCGCTGTCTGTCCAGTAATGAGTATTGTATTCAAATACGAAGTTTAATGTCAGAATTTGTCTTTATCTCGACCTTAAGATACCAAGAATTAATGGAGTCACCGTCAAAGTTCCATCGATGCTTATCTATTGATAAATGGCCGAAGCTACTGACCTATCCCGGATTACAAGGGACAGACTGTCCCAACGACTTTACCAATAATTCTCATCTTATTTGCCACTGTATATGCATCCCCGAACTTATAAACCTTCTGAATATTAATAAGTAAACGAATTAATTTGCATGTGTAGCTTAGACACAGTATTTTAGGCAGGCTTTAGACTAAAATATACCTGTTATTTTTAATTCAATGTCGATTTACTGTTTTGTTACTGCAATCTGCAATCACAGTTCCGAATATTTTATATCTAATTACCACTATTCTGGGTTTCAGAACACGCATAAAATCTTTCAAAACACATAAAGTTATCGTCAACACTTTCAATCAATCTATGCCGATAAACGCAACTGTACTCAGTACAAGTGTTGTTGAAGTATGTCTAAAAGTTACATAGTTACAGCGAATGTAACTGTAGCGGTGTTGGGAGGTCCTTGCACCGTCTCTTTAGCAGTGATATCAGGCTATCAACATGTAAGCGTATCGCGCCATCTGACAGGCGACTCGCAGTCAGAATGTCTGCCGAGCCACGAACATGCAAGTGCAGTTCAACGAATACTTTAACGCAAATATTTTACAAATATCTCAAATGTTTATGCATGAGTGTATTTTAACACCTCTATTTTCGGAATAAGAGTTCTAAGAACAGTCCAAAAACGGCCTAAATCGGACTACTTTTGTATTTTATTTACTTGGTACGGTCTGCAAGGTTTTGCATCGAAAACATCGTTATTTTTAAATGACTGGACAAACTGATTACGTATAATCGTTATAAAAATTAAGATCAATATCTGGCATTGGACGGCAGACGTAACGCCATCGTACAGGTGTTCAAAGCTGGGAACAACAAGAGTCTGGTAGAGCATGAATCAGAGCGATCTGCTGGCAATACTAATGGGCAATACACGACGTTTCCGGCATAAATCCAACGGCAATATACATCTGGATACAAACAGGCAAATGAGACAGTTATGAGCTTTTTAGCAGAATATACGCTGAGCCCTGATGCTATCGACCGTAAGTATGAGCCCAAGTGAGAGATACTATCGCCGCTTTTGCTACTAGTGTACTCAAATCTGTCACGTGGACGCCATACAAATATTCAAGCATTTTAATATTATAAATTTCGGACATGTGCTCCTCGGACTCGTATTGGCGAATACGTAAAATAATTCTGTTGAAATGATTTACGTCGCTGATTACATTATCAAAATTCGAGGCGTGAGTTAGAATTCGGCACATGTCATCCTGATAACATTGAATACGCGCAAATCTTATGAATATCTATAATTGGTTCAAATACGTGCTGCTTGTGGTAAAATGAGGATTGGCCACCTGGTGAGATTCCTGTGTACTGTTAATCTTTTATATAAATAGCACATCAGACAATTCGGTAATGAGTACATATACCAACTTTCAATGGTAAAATTTTCAAAAAGCTTAGACAACACTAGACTCCCAATATTTGAAATCAAAATATAAGTGCATGCATAACATAATTACGTTGTCTTACTATTCGTTCCATTGTACAAACCTTTATTCACACACGTTCCTGAAACACAAAGCTTTGAACAAATTAAGTTGAAATTTTCCGCAATCTTTTCAATTACTCGTTGTTTAATTTCCAAGAAGTCATTAAACATACACACTAGCCCTAGTTTACTATGGGTATAAATCTTAATGAATGAACCCTTTTATCATTCCACGTAGGTCGTACGCAGCACACGCATCGATACAATGCGTACGCACCGGCCAGATCGATTTTTTCGATATTTATAGCACTTTGTTCTTGCAGGTTCACACGGGGGTGCTATAAATAAAGTTGTAGGATTTCTTACACCGTAGTAGAATGAGTATAGGGAAAATATTACATTTATCCTTGACAATGAATTTCGAAAAAAAAATTTTGAAAAATATGCTGGAGAAAAACTATCGTTTTTAACTGCCGGAATCTGTGGCATGTATAAAAATTGCGATTCTCAAAAAAAAAATCGAATATACAAGTAAACCTGACTCATCGATTTGTTCTTGCAAATGCAAAAAATCACCAAAACAAAAAGTTCAACGGTTCACCTACCTAATAGCGTGAGACGTGTCGTGCATGATCACATCTCCACTAGGATGTCCAGTTTCCCATAACGGTTGGAGAACTCTGGCGGGCAGTGTAAAATGACGGTCGAAACGTGCGGGTGCAGGCCGGCGCCCGTGTCCTGCATCACAATGAGACCTGGCAGACCGGACTATATAACGTGGAGACTGTCTGTGGACAACACAAGCTGACCAACAGCATAACGCACAACACCTTTTGATAGCCAAAAAGTAGCAAGTGTTATAATGAAGTTCGTCTATTCGCTGGTGATCTTGAGCTGCGCGCTCTGGGAGGCTCGAGGATACCCCTACGCGTATTACCCGTCTTACGGAAATGTAGATTCTTGTAAGTATTTCTCAATATTTTTTTGGTTCCTAATTAAAACTATCTTTTCGAGTCTACTAGAAAAAAGTAAATTTAGCGACACTAAATTCCTCAAATAAATTAATAACGCAATTTCCAACTAATATATTACATAGCTTTTCAATACAGATCGTAAGCTATGAATATCTTAATCAATCATTGACACTCAAAAATATTTCAGTCAGTAGGTAATTATTTTACTTATTTTAATACCAATCATTTCTTCATTCCAGACTCATACGGTGACGCCAACCGCGGTGGCATGGCTTTGAGCCGCTACTACAACCCGTACTACAATCCTCGTGCCGTTGGTGGAGGTATGGCTGCTTTCATGGCAACAGGCTTTAGACAACCAGAAGCTGAAGCAACACCCCAGCAATCCAGCCAGTACTATCTCCCCGACAGACGTCGCCAAGTCACTGAGGAAGCCAACTTCATCCCTCCCCAACAAAACGAAGTATTTTACCCCCAACAGCCTGAAAACCCCCCAGTATTCCCTACTGAAGCCACTGAACTTGCCGAACCAACGGAAAAAGCTGTTGAAGTTGCACCGACCACAGCAAAAGCCGTCGTCCCCGAATTGGTTGAGCCTGAGGTTGAAGAAGTTCCTGAAGAGGAGCCTGTACAGAAGCCTAAGAAGGCTGTGTCTAAGAGGAAGCAAGTGAAGAGGCCCATTGATGACGATGATGAGGAAGACAGCTATCCTCCCAAGATGCCTGCCGGTGCCTTCTTCCCGATGTTCTTCGGTTGGGGCGGAAGGTCCGGCAACCAGCCCAGCGGCGGACCCACAGCTATTGCCAACGCTTTCAGCACTGGTCGTGGTGGCGTCGCCACTAGCCACGCGACCGCCTACGGATCCCCCCGACAAGAAGAAAGAGTGTAAAACTATACATAATTAGTGTTAAAAATAAATTCTATATGAACACGTTGTTATACAAATGTAAGATTTTATGCGCCTTCCATCTTTCATACGAATAAATTTTATCATTACATTTTGTAATTTTATTTTAATGCCATCTATCGGCCGCAAGCCGAAGGTTTTATACATCAATATTGATAAACGCGCTAAATCGCGCTAGCTTTGAATCTGAGCTGTAGATCCAGCGAATTAATTAAACCAGTTCTAAACATAAATAAGAGATGGCGCTCTTGCTGATCTTAAGTAAATCATACAATTTAATACACTCGACTCATTCGACAACTTCATCACTTCGTATCTTACCATCTTATACTATAATTATTATTGAATTTGTGGTATAACAACTTAACCCAATTTATTAGTTTTCGTCGTCGCTTTATCTATCAAATAGTCGATTTTAAAAGATGAAACCAGCACTTAACTAGAATACATTTTTACAATGGTAGTAAAGATATTAATCTTACTAGGTAGAAAATATTTAAATAATAAAAATCATGTTTCAAAACTACACTTAAAATTTTATATTACTCACATTAATTAAATCTTCACATTTTACATTGCTAAAGATCATTCAAAGTCAAACACTCGCAAAACAAAACCTTAAATCTAAATAAAATAAAATCAAAGTTATTTAAAATCTTTCAAAATAGACAAAATATACACAAATCACGATCAATTTGGACTTTAGCACTTATATTTATTGAACTTCGATCGTGACCATTAGATCAGTCGATCACGTTGTTTTATTTGATGTAAAAAGTCTTTTGAACAAGTTCAGTAACCGCGTAACGCGTCAGTTACAAATAAAACTAGTATTTTTTATTTATAAAACGTTGAATAACCAATGATTTTCCTTTTGTTTGATGCTGTTTTAAAGCTAAGACAAAATATAGGTATTAATTGGAACTATGATATTCCTCGTTTGGGAGGAGACCCTTTACCTGCAGTGGGATAGTAATAAAGGGTAGGGTAAAAAAAATGGAAATAGCTGAATTACATTTTTTTATTTGCTTGAATTTCAATATACCTACTGTAGTACTCGCGGATATAAGATATACATAGATAAAATCAGCCTTCTTCCCATAGGGGTTGGCAAAGACCAGAGAACAGAGATGATCAGAATTAATTTTAATACCTAACTTTCTGTAGTTAAAAGTACACAGTTTTCCAAATTGGAGACACAGTTTCTGAGTGTACCTCGTTTAAACAGACGGACAATTTATTTAGCTATGTAATGTTATTAAAGATGATAGATATTTATATTTAGCAATCTGCTATATTGATATAAGGAAAATAATTACGAAATCATTTTTTATTATACTTTTAAAATGAACAAGTAACAAAATCTATTGAGGAAATACATAATAGCAGTAACAACACGCTTTTTAACAGTGTTATGAATAAATACACATCGAACTTAAGTCGCCATGTTATTCTACGTGGATTTTTCTACTTATCTATACCAGAAACTAAACAGATAACGTGTATTTAAAAAACATACCTCATTTTATTTAGTATTTTTTGCATTGTTCATACATAAATACTCATATCATGATGTGGGGAAGACCGCACTTGAAACGCAATAATTATTATAAATTCAACCTACCTATGTCACGGTTGCACACATACAAGATGGGAGAACCCGTCTGTTACGTACAATTTAACTAACAAAAAACCGGACGTACATAAAAACGTATGAAAATTATATTTACTTAGCAATTATTTTGGGGAAAATACAGAAAAAAGTTCATGAACCGTTGAAAGGCGAGGGTTTTGCCAGATATATAGATAATCAGATGATTCAGTTGTAATTTACCGAATTATGAGGTGTAGGACTCCCCTTTTCAGACGGTTACAGTATTATTTTGGTCATATAGCATAATAGTGTTTCAGTAAATCCCTATCTAGATATGGTATGAATCTGAATTTTGCGTTCTTACCAAAGGGAGAAGAAAGTGCATGTTCAATCAATCCTTATTCTATAAATTTCGATTAAGACCAAACAGAAGACTTTATTAAAAAATATTTAAGTTCAAAACAATATGTTCCTTTTCATTATAAGTTAAATCTTACCTAAAAACTCATAAATTATTTCTATAGGTACTGCTTAGTAGGAAAAAAACCTTTTTTCTCGTGGTTTCCTTCTAAACATAGAGTTTGCTTTCACAGAAAAACAAAGTGTATATTGATTAATTGCTTTAGTAAGTGTTGAGTGCAATGATTATTATCAGTCATTTGATCACGTTTCAAACGCAAGAATCATGACCGTCACGGTTGAAATAAATCAAAAAGGAAAACAAAAGAATAAAAACAACCCACGATGTATTAACTTCCAAATACTGTTAAAATTATTTTAAAAATAAATACCAGATACTTACCCCATCCCAAATAAGACCATTGTTTTTAAGCTACATGATTTGTCATATATTTAATTATTGTGGGTTTAACCAAGTATTTACAACATCTAATTTGCATTTTCATATAATTAGATACAAGTTCTCTATAATTAGAAAAACAATGGCTTTAACTTGCTACGTTAAAAGACATTGAGAAGTTTGTTATTTTCTGATTATCCGGAGATTTGAACACCAACTTCTTATTTCCATTTTGAAAGGTTTTTAAAGCAGTATATTTCTTCACTAAATTGGTCTTATTTTCATTATTGGCTGATCTTTTTAGGACATTAGCAGGTCCGCTAGATTTACGTCCATTTTCTTCTTTATGAACCACTTTTGTTTTCTCAACTGAATCATCTTTATGCATCAACAACAACGCTTCTCTCTTACTAATCGGCCATTTTAATTTTACATCTCCATTTTTAGACACGTAAGTAAGTAGTGGTTTCAATTCTTCACTATGACTGTCGACCTTCGAAGCATCATTACTTCTTTTTATAGCATATTTCGTTTTCCGTCTTCGCTTCTTTCTTTTTCTTCTTGGTTTTTCGTCACTGCTATCAGAGTCTGATTCGGAGTATGAGTTTGATTCTGAACAACTTTCTGATGAGAATGAATCGCTTGACGATGAGGAATATGAAGACTCATCACTGGAAGAAGAACGAGACGACTCTAAAGCATTGTTAGGGTATCGATTAGGCATCACTACAATTTGTGGAAAAGGCAAAGGCATTTGCATAGGCGGTGGCCCCACAGGTGCCATGCCAAAAGGCCATGGAATGACAATCTTAATTGACACTGGAGTAGTAGGTTCTTCAGGTTTTTCGGTGGTAGTATTTTCTGGTACTATTACTGGTATTGGTATGGGTACCGGTAAAGGGATTTGTACTGCTGGCGGTGGTGGCGGGATCATTGGTACTAGCCCTGGAAATGGTATGAATTGAGGATTTGCAGGTGTTAAGCATAGTAGTGTTAGTATTGTCCATATGTGTACCTGGAATCAATAAACAGAACAAAGTGAGAAAAGAAACAATATGTAGCTAAAGAAATGGGTCCATCCATTGATAAGTATACTTACGTAAATCATGTTTTTAAAATATGTAAGCAAACAAAAGAGGTAATGTTTTGAAACATTGTCAGAATAAATGTTATGTAAATCTATGAGGCATTGTTTTATATTTATGCGCAACTAGCACTCATTTTTTGATTTTGTAACTTTCATAGTATTTTTTATTGAATTAATAAAATTGAAATATTACATTTGCTGGTTTTATGACTGTTCCAAACACCTAGGTGTGCTACCTACTCGTATTAGGTGCTTGCTGATTTGCCACGCGTAGAGTGATATTCTAGATTTTGATCAGCCTGTTAAGAACAAAATAATGTTCTTAATTGTTCTACTATAAACTAAATACTAAATATAAACTCGACGACAGTTACTTTCAAGTTCATTACAGAACTATTATAGTACGGAGAATTTATAGTAATTTTCTGTAATCGATTATAGTATTATTGTTTGAGAACTTGTTTCATTGTCAACGGTGGGAAAGTTTGAACGCGTCACGCATTCCGACATTACTTCCACTTATTCTAATTTCTTTTGAATAACTTCCATTCATTGTTATTAAACATCAGATGAATCTGCCAGCAGTTGGATAAGTTTGTTTTCATAATTAGCTTGATGAAAGATGTCAACAGGTCCTGAAACCTGACTCATAGTTACACGTGCCATATAATGATATAATTCACAAATGAAAATATCTTTGTCAATATCAATTTCAACCACATTCAGCGGAAGAATTTTATTAGCAGCTTAACTATCTTCATAAAAAAACATCTGGAACTGTCTTAAGCAGGCCCTCCAAATCAAGGAAATGATCTCCAAAATTTCGCTTAGCAGGTGGCCATTTTAAGAATGGTGCTTTCTAATTATCTTTTAACACACGATTCTTACGATTGCCTATTGCAATGAATGTTACCAACGCTACCGATTATGAGCTTCTCAAATTGAAACCGTCAAAATAATTATATAAGCCTATCAACCTTATAAATAATGTAACAAATAGACTAATGACATCATTACTTGCGTCATAACCAGAAGCTGAGGCATCGAAATATTCCCTTACGTTACTGGCGTTAGTCACAAGGTGGATAATTGTGTTACATGCGCGGTCCCGTCGCGTGACCTGACCGGTTCTCGGCTTTTTATATACACAACATTGTGTTCACAACACCAATGACCTTGACTTGATGTAAGCTATAAGCTTCAGTATGTATTAAGTTAATGTGGTCAACTGAGTAGGCGACTAAAAGTTGCATGGAGTTATCAACCGGAAAGGGAATCGCTAGCAAAGTTGTCCAAAATATTATTGACAATTTCGTATAATAACATGTGATGTGTAGCTATCAGAAACAATACATTTTGTGTGTGATTACTGATTCCAGTCTAAGTTAAGAATCGTCATTTAAAAGCTTACAAAAAGAGAGTAGAATAAATGTAATGTTATCTCAAATATCTCAAGAATAGAACATGTTACTTTGCAGTTGTCTTTCTTGGCAAAAATGTACATTTACTTACTGTTTGTAAAACGTATAAATTTGCATTTACAAATATATAAACCAGTTCAACTACCAATATTTGCTTTAAACTTACTCAACAGTATGTTGGTTCTCAATCTCCTAATGCGCAAATATTCTTAGCATCCGATATAATAGCCGTCAATGTAGAACAAATGCTTGATTAATCAGTTTTTTGTTCAACCATATTTCCATACAGGTGGAATCTCTGACCGTCCGGTTTATGCAAGGCGTCGTGTTATTGTTCGTTTCCTGATATTCTAGATTATTTATAAACAAGTCTAGACTGACACTGAACTGATGACTGATGGTGTAAATCGGGTTATTTGCGTCAATTAAAAATGGCAATGTAATGTTAGTAATAGGGAAACAACAAATAAATGAACATGATTTGATTTGGCATTAATAATGAAATATATCGCAGTTTTATTGAGGATTCTTTGGTGTTAAAATTAGCGAATAAATTTTGTTCTTTCTTGCAAGTCACTTTTTTAATGGTGCCATAAGTTTTTCAAAAGCATTTAGACATAAGCTAAGCAAGTTAAATTGCCTTTTCCAACATCATAATTTCTAGAACTGGAAATAAAACCAGTTGAAAGCTTATGTTAGTATCGTAGATATTGTGACTATTGGTCACGATTCACGAGGATCAAAACACAATTACAAAACCAGTCTCGTTTTACTTTTTCTAGATCAATGACGCAGATATCCTGTCTCGAACAAAACCCAATCACCATTGTTATATTTTTAAGATGCATTTTAGTAAGCAAAAATAATGTTGAAAATGTTAATATTTGTTCTGTATCTAATAATCTGTATAGGACAGGAACTACGAGTACTAGCGCAAGAGTTAACATTTCATTGGGTGAAAAAAAGCTGTAAATAAAAATTACTACTATACTGACAGTACTGTGCCTCGATTTTCTACCACTATCGACTACTGACAACCGGCTAGCTATCGAAATTTTGACATTTAGAATGTACTGCCAAAAAAGCTACGACGACCATCAGAGGCGCTGATCCGATTTTCATACAAAATTTCTCGATGACAGTCGGTTGTTGGTAGTCTATAGTAATAGAGAATCGAGCTACTGATGATCTTTCAAATCGTAAACAACACTTCATCTAAGTGTTTTAATAGATTAACACGTTATTCCATTTTTTTACGTCGTCTTGCAGCGTGTTTCACAGAAGCTGTCAATGACGCGTATTTAATCGATTCTACGTAACTTTACGAGTGCTCTTAATTGGACGTAAGTATTTTCCTTAATCATAACTTTTTTTAATGATTGTAAACGTGAGGATATAAATAACGTAAGAGTTTATGTTGTTTGTGGTCGATGGTAGAGTCCTGTTACGCACATGTCATATGCCATAAAAATGATTTTTGGAGGCTGTTGAGGGGGTTACAGCAGCTAGATCTGTATCTCGATTCTGTACAGTCGGTACTGCTGACTATCGAAAGTTTAACATTTAGAATGTACCTACTGCCAAAATAATTCCATCGACGTCCGTCAGAGGCGCTGATCAGATTTTCATACATTTTTTTTCGATGACAAGCCGGTTGTCGGTAGTTGACAGTAGTAGAGAATCGAACTACAGTAACGCCATTCTCTACAGTTGGTCCTATCGAGAATCGACACTTAAACTGTACTTCAAAAATGTATAGAAGCTCTTCAGGTTTTCCAACATAATTTCTCAACATCTAGCCGCTTGTAGCCGATAGCCAATAGTAGTAGTCAGTAGAGAAACGAGCTATAGATTTTTTGTCATATAGGCAACCGTCTGCCAAACACTCGATCTGTTTCAACAACCGAATATCAGGCGAATTTGTGTTTATGAGAAACAGTGGCTTGTCAAGTATGTTTATAAAGTGCCGTATTGACGTATTTTTTTGGTGAGCACGATTTATAAGACATATTTTCAAATCCTTCCGTGATACAGCTGTTATTTTTTTGCAAATATGAATAAAATACGGTATTTTTATTAACTTTTGTTTATGTCATAGAGCGCAACATTGTGCGTCCTCTAAATTTTCTTCCTCTTGTATTACCATAACGCCTAGTCATCACAACATCATCATGGTATAAGACTATTATTTAATCCATCATTAGCAATTATAATTTGCAAATTATTCAATATTATTTTTATCTAATCGGCGAATGTTGACTCCTATTAAGAATTAATTCGGCGAGCCTACTTGTTTAAACGAAAGAATAAAGGCAATAACCGCATTTAATTATGAGAGAATATTACTTAAATGTTATATATATGTATATATATCAGCTTAGCCTTTCTTCCAAGCAATGTTGGATATTATGGATGGAAATGTTGTTCTGTTAAAATTCCAATCATGACAGTGCTTGACTAAAATGCACGCAAAGTTCGTAAATTTTAAATGCTATAAGGTTTTATTAACACTTTATAAAATATGTTTAAAAAAAGAGGGCTTAAACAATTAGTTATATTTGTTTTATTCGTATTTTCTCTACAACATTTACTTTAAAATTACTATTAGGTACACCCGAGCGAATCAAATTACAAAAACATAGAAATAAACAATCAATTAAAATAATTATTACAACAAATACATCTAAGATCACAAAGAAAATGTTAATTACCTGTCAATTAAAACGATAAACGTAATTATTTATCAACGAACGTGAAAAAAAAAACAAAAAGCGCATAGATTAAAAACAGCCAGCATTGTTTTAGAACGTTTATAAAAAGTAAAACGTGCAACCATAGATGTAGGTACAAGGAATGCCTAAGATGGCACCCGGATGTGGTCAGATTTATATAAATTATATTTATGTATCTAGTTGCATTTTAAATCGTGACTTTATCCGAGGATGTTTGTTAAAGAAACGTTTACACAAGGGAATAATATGATTCGAGGAATTGCATAAAACATTTACTGAGGAAGTTATACCTTATCATTGAAATTGATCCAAAAGTGTCATAAGAAGCCTTCATAAAGTCTACTACCGGAAACCTATGTACAAGAAAATCTTTATTTATATGGGAAAACCATTGCTCACTAAAAGTTCCGAGATTGTAGTTAAAATGTAGATCTGTTGAAATATTAAGAGTGTAATTTAGTACCACCAGATTTAATGACGCAATAAATACATGCCTATGTATAAGTATAAGTGTAAAATATAAAAAGGGTCCTTAAAATAATGCCTAGTTCATGCTCTGCTTGCATACTTACCCGACGGAATAGACTCGACAATTATTTATTCATACTTTTTGCATATTATATGTAAGCAACTTTATTCATACAATCTAAACTTAGAATCTAGTTGTCAAAGACATTTAATGGCATCAATTATAGGGAATTATTATGTGACTAATTTATACTACAAATTGCACCGGTTATTCTTGTAACACCTAGTTATGTGCATATGTGATTGATGCACATAGTCGTATAGATTGTAAATTATGACGATGCATGAATAACGCAGTAGTAGTATTTTTCCCATTGACCATTAAAATGACAAATAAAGTTCTACTCTTATCAATAAAGTCCGAAAAATAATAAATATTAAAATGAAGCGACCGTTTAACTCAAGTTAAAAAGCTATTGCACTCAAACCTTTGGCAAACTATTTGCTAAAGAATGTTTCTTAAGAATTTTTCTATGTATTCGTAAGAAAACGCATGAAAATCCATTCAGTACCTTTTGTATTTATCACGACCAGACAGCTAGATGCAACGAGCGAACTTTACTTTTCAATGTGATTAATGCCACTTCATCAATAACATTTCAAGTTGATCTTCACATTTGAGTAAATCGAAACTTGAATGAGAACACTTTATGATGACAGAATAAGTATTACAATTGTTTACTGCGATGTCGAGGGGTGTTAAAAAGTTATACTTAAACACATATTTTTGTGTTAATGTCATTTAGCACAAAATGCCTTACGACTGTAGTTGCCTATACAAATTACAATAAGCTTATTTAAGTTTATTGTCAAATCAACGCGAAATATTAATCTACTTATGACAAGTTTAGTCGAAGCTCAGCTCTTGACTATGTCGGACGTAATATTAATTTTAGCACTTGTTTAATTCAGAAAGTGCATCTCTCTGTTCTATCGTTTTTTTGTATTTTAAATTTCCTTTTCTTTTTCTTGTGATATCATTTTCTTGTAAACGTTGTGCGCTCTTCGTAATTAAGATCAATTTTACGCTCGCAATGTTTTCTCTGAGACAATCTTATGTAGAAACGTAGAACCGGGAACAGATACTTTTTTACATACGGCTGACATATTTTATAAATTACTTTGATTTAAATTAACATGTCTTTAGCCTACCCATAAACAAAATAAAAATTAATTGCCAAAATATTCATTGAATTTATATTTAAATTTTGTTACGGCAATGAGAATATTTTATATTGGAATGTAATATATTTCGAGAACTTATTTTTAAATGGCATTCTCTACGTTTCCTAACAGAAAGCACACACAACGGTCTAATGCAATACGTGCTAGTCTATGATATTGGTCGTTTTTTTTACTTTACCACCGGGTATCTCTGGTCTCATAAAATTGATAGTCACTATTAAATACATTGCTGCTTTGACCTAACGTGTTAAACACTATCATCGAAAGAATAAAACAATGGACAGCATAGTAGCTTTCAAATACTTGTCAACTGAGATACGTGATAGCTCCCCAGGACTGCGAAATCTCAGTAAATGGAGTTTCAAGATACTCGAAAAACTTATTTTATAAAAATGTCATTTGTCACGAGGTAGGTATCCCTCAAGGTGGAATGTTGGTACCCAAGGTATTCGAGTATGTTTCAAGGAGGAATGTTTTGGTATATAATGCTTTGTCAAATCGAATGTATCAAAAACATCGGCATCTCATTTATAACCTGTTGTGACAATTATACATATTAACAAAACTAATAGTTTTTCCAGCACTGAGTTCCTATACACTTTAAATTAGCATCCTATGAATATAAAAGGAAGTTATTTGGTGATCGGCGTCAGAACGAAAGAAACATGGAGACGATGCGCTGGTGCATCGTCTTCTGCCTCATATTAACTATAACTAATGCGGCAGGTAATTTAATGTCCATAGCAATATTTGTGTTATTTAAATCGTAATAGAATGTTTAAATTAACGTTTTTGTGACAAATATAATCGAAACTTGTTTTTTTAGAAGCCTACTATACTTCTATTTATTTGTTTACTTTTGTTTTCTAGAACGCGGTCGCCGCGGCTTCGGCTTTGGAGGTATTGGCAGTGGTAGCAAAGGTGGTTCTGGTATTGGAGGATCTAGCAGTGTTGATGGGACTGGTAGCCTCCTTGTCAAGTCCAAAGAGACTCTTGGCAGCTCCGTATCAAGTGCTTCAAGCAGCAGTAGTCATGTAGAAACTGGTGGTACTATAGCCGGTGCCATTGATGGCAATACACCTAAAGCGAATATTGGTGAAAGTATTGGAGTTGGCCTAAACGGTGGTATAAGCGGCGGCATTGGTTCAGGAATTAGGTCATCTAGTGGTATCATCAGTTCTAGTGCTAGCCACAGAGACAGAAGCAAAGCAAACATTGATAGCAGCATCGACGCCATTGGCAGCATCGATGGTGGAATTGGATTATCCAGTGGCAGTACAAGTGCCAGTGCTAGTGTTGAAGACAGTGCGAGTATTACCAGTGGCATAAGCAATAGTAATGCGGACCTTGGTGGCGGTATCGTGTCAGCCAGTGGTAATATTAGAGGCAGTTCTAGCGACATAGGTACTGCACATAAAGCTAGTATTGATAGCAGCATCGGCGGTAGTGTCGGTGGCAGTGATATCAGAGGCATTAGTCATGGAGCGGGCATTAGCAGTGGCTTGTCCAGTGGCAGGATCGGTAGCAGTGCTGGCGTCAATGGAATATCAAGTATTGGTATAAGCGACGACATTGGAAGTAGCGGAACAGCAATTACTGGTAGAGACATCGGCGGCGGTATCGGCAGTAGCATAAGTCACGGAGCAGGCATAGGCGGGGCTATTAGTTCCTCCAGTGGTAGTGTCAGTAAAAGTACTAATTATGAAGAAAGTATCGAAATTAGCATCTCCAGTGCTAGCATTAGAGACGGTATTGGTGAGAGCGATGGTGGTGTTGGTGCTAGCATTGGCAGCAGTAATGGAGTAGGCATCGGCGGTGGAGTTGGATTATCCAGTGGTAGCCCAAGTGCAAGTGCTGGAGTTGAAGACAGTGCAAGTGTTGCAGGTGGTATCGGCGGTGGAATAAGCAGTAGTATTAGTGGTGGTATTGGCAGTGAAATCAGTCGTGGAGCCAACATTGGCAGTGGCATCGGGTTAGCCAGTGGCAGTATTGGTGCCGGTGCTAGTCAAATAAGCAGTAGGCACGAAGAAAATATTGTCGGGCGCATCGGTGACGGTATTGGCAGCAGTAACAGAGAGGGCGTAAGCGGTGGAATTAAATTATGTAGTGGAAGCACAAGTGCCAGTAGCAGTGTTGAAGATAGCGCGAGTATTTCTGGCGGCATCAGCAGCGACATAAGTCGTGGCGCAAACATTCGTGGTGGTGTGGGATTAGCAAGAGGCAGTATTAGGCACAGTACGAGCCCCACAGACAGTACACACAAAGCAGATATTGCCGGCGCCATTGTCGGTCGCACAGGTGGCAGCAGTATCGGAGCCGGCATCGACGGTGGAATTGGATTATCCAGTGGAAGCACGAGTGGCACTGGCAGTGTTGATGGCAGCGCGAATATTGCTGGCAGCATCGGTAGCAATATTGCTGGCGGCATCAGCAGTGACATTAGTCGTGGCGCAAACATCCGCGGTGGTGTCGGATTATCAAGAGGCAGTATTAGACACAGTACGAGCCTCACAGACAGTACACACAAAGCAGATATTCCCGGCGCCATTGTCGGTCGCATAGATGGCAGTACTCATGAAGCAGGCATCCACGGTGAAATTGGATTATCTAGTGGTAGCACAAGTACCAATGCTATTAAAGATAGTGGAAGTGTAGCTGGCGTTATCGGAGGCAAAATTAACAGCGATCTTACCGAAGGCTTTGGAAGCGGCATTCGCGGCAGTGCAAACGTCGGCAGTGATCTCGGGTCAGCCAGTGGCAGTATAAGCACAAGTAGTATCAGCGATGGTTCCTCGAGTGATAGTACTAGCGCTAACTACATAGCCAGTGCACGTAGAGCGAGCATTGCTGGTGGTATTGGCAGCATTGGTATCGGCTCATCTCGGGGTAGTGTACGTGCTAGTGCTAGCGACAAAAGTAGCGCACACGTAGTTGATAGCGACATAAGCAGCGATATTAATAGAGTTGGCGGCAGAATTGGCAGCAGCGTTAGTCACGGAGCTGGCATCGGTGGTACCCTTGGTAGATCAAGGGGTAGTGTACGTGCCACTGTTAGCGACAAAAGCAATTCACACGCAGTTGATGGTGACGTAAGTGGCGATATTGGTGGAGCTATTGGCGGCAGTATTGGCAGCGTTAGTTACGGAGCTGGGATCGGCGGTACAATTGGTAGATCAAGGGGTGGCGTACGTGCCACTGTTAGCGACAAAAGCAATTCACACGCAGTTGATGGTGACGTAAGTGGCGATATTGGTGGAGCTATTGGCGGCAGTATTGGCAGCGTTAGTTACGGAGCTGGGATCGGCGGTACTATTGGTAGATCAAGGGGTGGCGTACGTGCCAGTGTTGGCGACAAAAGCAATTCACACGCAGTTGATGGTGACGTAAGTGGCGATATTGGTGGAGTTATTGGAGGCAGTATTGGCAGCAGCATTAGTCACGGAGCTGGCATCGGTGGTACCCTTGGTAGATCAAGGAGTGGCGTACGTGCCAGTGTTGGCGACAAAAGCAGCGCACACGCAGTTGATGGCGACATAAGCGGCGATATTGGTGGAGCTATTGGAGACAGTATTGGCAGCAGCGTTAGTCATGGAGCTGGGATCGGTGGTAGCATTGGTTCATCAAGGGATAGCATACGTGCCAGTATTAGCGACAAAAGCAGTGCACACGCAATTGATGGCGACATAAGCAGCGATATTGCTGGAGCTATTGGAGGCAGTATTGGCAGCAGCATTAGTCACGGAGCTGGCATCGGCGGTACCATTGGTACATCAAGGGGTAGCGTACGTGCCAGTGTTAGCGACAAAAGCAGCGCAGGCGCAGTTGATGGCGACATAAGCGGCGATATTGGTGGAGCTATTGGAGGCAGTATTGGCAGCAGCGTTAGTCACGAAACTGGCATCAGCGGTGGCATTGGATCATCTATAGGAAGTTTTCGTGCTAGTGTTAGCGACAAAGGCAGTGTACACAGTGCAAGCGTTGATGGCGACATTAGCGACAATGTAAATGGAGCTATCGACAGCTGTATAAGTCACGGAGCGGCCATCGGTATTAGTATTGGATCATCTAGAGAAAGTTTACGTGCCAGTGTTCGCGACAACGGCAGAGCACACAGTACGAGCGTTGATAGCGACATCAGCGGCAATGTTAATGAAGCTATCGACAGCAACATTAGTCACGGAGCGGCCATCGGTAGTAGCATTGGATCATCTAGAGGAAGTTTACGTGCCGGTGTTAGCAACAAAGGCAGTGTATACGGTGCAAGCGTTAATGGTGACATAAGCGGCAATGTTAATGAAGCTATCAGCAGCAGTATAAGTCACGGAGCGGCCATCGGCAGTAGCATTGGATCATCTAGAGGAAGTTTACATGCCAGTGTTAGCGACAAGGGCAGTGTACAAAGTGCAAGCGTTAATGGTGACATTAGCGGCAATGTTAATGAAGCTATCATCAGCAGTATAAGTCACGGAGCGCTCATCGGCAGTAGCATTGGATCATCTAGAGGAAGTTTACATGCCAGTGTTAGCGACAAGGGCAGTGTACAAAGTGCAAGCGTTAATGGTGACATTAGCGGCAATGTTAATGAAGCTATCATCAGCAGTATAAGTCACGGAGCGCTCATCGGCAGTAGCATTGGATCATCTAGAGGAAGTTTACATGCCAGTGTTAGCGACAAGGGCAGTGTACAAAGTGCAAGCGTTAATGGTGACATTAGCGGCAATGTTAATGAAGCTATCAGCAGCAGTATAAGTCACGGGGCGCTCATCGGCAGTAGCATTGGATCACCTAGAGGAAGTTTACGTGCCAGTGTTAGCGACAAGGGCAGTGTACAAAGTGCAAGCGTTAATGGTGACATTAGCGGTAATGTTAATGGAGCTATTGGCAGCAGTATAAGTCATGGAGCAGCCATCGGTAGTAGCATTGGATCATCTAGAGGAAGTTTACGTGCCAGTGTTAGCGACAAGGGCAGTGTACAAAGTGCAAGCGTTAATGGTGACATTAGCGGCAATGTTAATGAAGCTATCAGCAGCAGTACAAGTCACGGAGCAGCCATCGGTAGTAGCATTGGATCATCTAGGGGAAATTTACGTGCCAGTGTAAGCGACAAAGGCAGTGTATACAGTGCGAGCGTTGATGGCGACATTAGCGGCAATGTTAATGGTGTTATCGGCAGTTCTACTGGCGCTGGAAGAATCTATAGCAGTATATCGTCAAGCAGTAGCGGCCATATAGACAGTCATAGAATCTTTGGAGCTACTGATTCAGTCCATGAGAGAATAGATACTAGTGGTAGCCTCAAGAGCGGTACACACAAAGAGAGCATTGTTGGTAATGGTGTTGGAAGCGTCTTAGGCAGTGGTCATATCGGAAGCCACGGAATTGAAAGTGGTATAAGTGCAATAAGCGCTAGTATTGATGAAGGACAAATAAAAGGCAGTGCTGCGAGTACCATTAGAGGTCACAGAATTGACAACCTTAGCGTTTCTAACCACGCAGAACACCATGGAAGCATTGATGGGCATAAAGCGGATATTGGCGGCGGCATTGGCTTTAGCAGTAGTAGAATCGCCACTGGTGAAGAACATATAAGCAGTTCACACAAGACGAGTTTTACCAGTGGGATTGGAAGCTCTAGTGGCATTGGAATCAGTGGCCGTATTAGAAACAGTGAAGGCATTATTACAGGTAACGCTCGTGGAACACTATCAAGTGGCGCTATTGGAGCAGTAACCAGTAGTAGTGATTCGTCGATCAAAACTGGAGCCACTAAAAGTAATGTCTTTAGTAGCAGTGAACATGCTACTGCGAGCATTGGTGTTATTAGTGGAAGGGTTGGCGCAACCGGCATAGAAAGTCACGTGACTGGCGATAGTCATATAACCGGCAAAAGTGGTGAGAGCAGCAGCATTCGTGGTATTGACAAAGGAATTAGTGGTACCATTTTGACGAACAGTGAGCATAGAGAAAGTCACGGAAGCTTTGGTCTTCAGGGAGCTGCTATAAGTGGTGAAACTGGTTCAAGCATTGGAGGTGTTAGTGCTACTGTTAGCAGTGGCAGTGCACACAGAGGAAGCATCGGCAGCATAATTGAAAATAATATTAGTAGCAGTAAAACCCAAATAAATGGCGTGGCAGAAGCCCATGAAACCAGCAGAGGTACGACAGTGGGCGTTGTCGGAGGCATTGGAAACACTATTAGTGCTACAAGTACTGTGAGTGGTGGAAGTCACACATTACGTAGAACGAGCATTAACAGTGCCCTTAAACAAAGCAGTTTTAGCAGTGGCATTGGAAGCAGTATTGCTGCGAATGCTGGAAGTACAGTAGTTGGCGAAACTCACAGAAGTAGTGAATTAACCAGTAGTCAAGTTAAAGGCGCAAGCAGTAGCAGCCACATAGAAGGAGTTAGCGACATCATTGGTAGCGGACTCGTTGGCAATATTGGCAGTAGAATTGACAACGGCATTGGTTCGTCAGGTGGTAGCTTTAGTGCGAGTGCTAACCACAAAAGTAATACACACAGAGTGGGCATTGCCGATGCCGTTAGCGGCAGCACTCAAGGCCGTATTGGCAGTAACATTAGCAGCAGCAGCAGCATTGGTGTCGGCGTTACTACTGTAATCAGCGCAGGTGCCAAAGGCTATGAAACCATTACCTCAACCGGAAGTGCTCTTACAGGAAGCCATGTAAGCATTAATGGTCAGGAAACAGTAATTGGCGGCGGCATTAGTAGCAACACTAACAGTTACATCGGTAGTGGAAGTGCCGGTGCCATTAGCAGTGATATTATTAGTGCAGTAGGTGGAAAAAGCCACGGAATTGGTACTTTAAGTAATAGCCAAGTAATAAACCAAGCAAAAGTGATAAGTCATAGCGCAGAAATGATTAGTGATATTGGTACCATCAGCGGCCTCAGCAGTACTATCAATAAAGGCAATGTACACGGAACAGGCATTAACGGAGGCATCGGAAGCGATAGCATTAGTGCCAGAATTGACAGCAGTGTTAGTGATGGAAGTATCAATGGTGGCATTGAATCGTCCATTGGTAGCACTAAAGCTAGTACAAGCTATAAAACCAACACGAATATAGCTAGTATTGTTAGTATGAGCGGCAGTATTGGCGCTAACATTGATGGCAGTATTGGTGGCGGTGCTGTAAGTGGCAAAGCCCATGGAATTGAGATTGCAGGTGAAAGTTTGCATGCAGGAACTCGTGGAAGTGTTGGAAGTCACAATGTAGGTGCATCAAGTAGTAGTAATGCGGGCATCGGTAACAGTATTAGCGGAAGCATCGGTGACACTATTGGATCTAATGCAGGAAGCATAGTAAGCGGAAAGAGTCGTGGAAGTAGCATTTTGAGTGGAAGTGCCCATACTGAAAGCCACGGAAGTGTAAATGCTGGAAGCAAAGCCAGCACATACAGCGGCAGTATAAGTGGAGGCATTAATAGAAGCAATAATGGTGTCGGAATTGATAGCACTATTAGAACTAATATAGTACACGGTGGGAGTCATGGAAGTAACATTTTAAGTGGAAATGTCAATACTGAAAGTCATGAAGTAATTGGTACAACCAGTAGCCGAATTAGTGCTAATGCTGAAAGCCAAGTCAGCACACACAGCGGCAGTATTACCGGAGGAATTACCAGAGGCAGTAGTGGTGTCGGTATTGGAAGCACTATCAAAAGTAATACAGGTAGCATCGCAAGCGGTATAAGTCGTGGAAATGACGCTTTAAGTGGAAGTGCCCATACTGAAAGTCATGGAGTAATTGTAGGTAACGGGGTGGGCATAGGCGGTAGTATTGGCACAACTCGAGGTGAAATAAGTATAAATGCAAACCAGAAAGCTAGCACAAACAGCGACAGTATTAACGGAGGTATTGGTAGAGGCAATAATGGCGTCGGAATTGGCAGCACTATTGGATCTAATGCAAGAAGTGTTGTAAGCGGGAAGAGTCGTGAAAGTAGCACTTTAAGTGGCACTGTCAATACTGGAAGTCATGGAGTAATTGGAAGTAACGGAGTGGCCGTAAGTGGTAGTATTGCCACCACCAATGGTGGATTTAGTACAAATGCTTACCAAAAGGCTAGCACAAACAGTGGCAGTATCAATGGAGGTATTGGTAGAGGCAATAATGGCGTCGGGATTGGAAGCACTGTTGGATTTAATGCAGGAAGCATCGCAAGCGCGAATAGTCGTGGAAGTAACGCTTTAAGTGGAAGTGCTCATATGAAAAGTCACGGAGTACGTGGTACAATTAGTAATAGAATAAGTGCAAATGCTGAAAGCGAAGCCATCGTACACAGCGGCAGTATTAGCGGTGGCATTACTAAAGATACTAATGGTGTCAGAATTGGAGGGTCTATTGGAACTAGTACAGGAAACGATGCAAGCAGCACATTAAGTGGTAGAGTCAATACTGAAGCCATAAGTGGAAGCATTGGAACTAGTTCGGAAAGAAAAAACCATGAAAGTGTTGAGTCAGGTAGCAGTAGTCATATAAAAAGCCACGATAGTAGCAGTAGTCAAATAACAAGTAACGGCGGCGTCACTAGCAGCGAGATTGTTCAAGCAGCAAGAATTAGTGGAGGCATTGGCAGTAGTATTAGTAGTGGTAAAGGTCTTGGAAGCGTTGATGACCACAAAGCAATCGTTGGCAGTGCCAAGAGTAGCACTGTTGATGGTAACATTGGAGGCAGCGTCAGTGGTCGTATTAGTACTACTGGAAGCACTATAAGCAGCAAAGGTCACGGAACTACGTCGAATGATGCAACTAATAGAGTTCGTAGCAGCACCAGTCAGACTAGCAGCACAGAAACAGTTAACACCGCTACACACGGCACTATTATCGCAAGCCAAAGTAGTTCAAACACTGCGAGTACTGAAATAAGGGCAAATGCTGATTACAAAGGTAGTATCAGACGAGGAAGCACCAATGGTCACATCAATAGCGATACCGATGCTAAAGTCATTGGAAAAAGTTCAGAATCTGCTGGTGGAAGTATCGTTACAAAATCCAACCATAATAACCATCAAGAAAGTACCTTAGCGTCTACAAGCGACAGTGTAAGCTCTAGAAGCAACTTTAAAGCGGGAAATGGCGGCAAATATAGTGGAAGCTCTGGGAATAGTAAAATGTATGTTACTGAATCAGACTCTACCAAGAGCAGTTCCAGTGTAAGTGGCAAAACAGATACAGAAACTGTCCAACAAGGCGGTGTTACAAAAAGCGGTGAAGTTAACGAAAACACTTCCGGGTCCGTGAGAAATACTATTGGTACCTCTAGTGATAGTACAAGCCACAGAAGTACTTCTGACTCCGTTAGCGGCATCGTTGGCACCACAAAAACCGATACCATCCACAGAAGTAACATAAAAAATGAAAACGTTGTTACAAATAGTGAACAACGTGTCAGTACACAATCTGCGGATGCTAGTTTAAATGCCCGTATTGGAGTGGAAAGCAATAGTCACAGCGAAATTGCTGGTAGCAATAAAATGCACATTAGTGCGGCAAACAAGGCCAGTAGTAGTCTCAGTGCCGTAGATATACAAAGTGGTACTGCAGCAACTGCAAGTGGGCATATCAGAGGTTCCTTGAGCGCAAACGATCAGGAAAGCAAATCAGAAACGACAAGCGGTAGCATTAGTGCCAATGCTAGACCTAGCACTAGTGGAAGCACCGAAGGTAGTAAAAGGGTCACTAGTTCAGGCTCCACCAATATTGAAACAGGAACTAATGAAAACAGTGAAGTGACCAAAAGTGCCAAAATTTACAAAACTGAATCAGTCTATGAAGGTAGGTCTAAAGCTAGTGCAAATAGTAATATTCAAACCGTTAAAAGTGGATACGATGGCGTTACCAATGGCGGTCGAGTAAAAGGAGGCGAAACCGTTTCTATAGATAGTAAGACCAAAGCAAGAACTAGTCAAACTGAAACTGAAAACGGCAGTGCACAATCTGGAAGTATTCAAGGCGGCAAAGTAAAGAGTAGCAGTACTAGCAGGAGAGGTAGTATTAAGTACAACGGTAATGTCAATGGAGGAGGAAGTGCAAGTGGAAGCAGTAGTCAAATACGTAATGGAGAGACAAGATCGGAAACAGGCTCAGCCGATGGTAACATTAGGACCGTTACGACCCGCAGAGGAGGATCTATTGGAGATTCTACCGTAATTACTGGCAGTGCCGATGAAAATACAAAGCAAAACGGCAGATCCAATGCACATATAGAAGTAGGAGCTAAGATGGAAGCCAAAGTTGAAAGTTGGGGTTCTGCTCGAGGTACTCTTCGTCGTAGAGGAAGTATTAGAAGAGGTCTAAATAAAGACTCAAGAACGTCACTTGATAAAGTAAGTCCAAATGTTGACCAGCGCGACAGCACCGTAGTAAATACAAAAACCGTAGCCGTAGCTGAAAATAGTGGTAAACTTGATGCCAAGAGCGATCACAGCGGAAATGTAGCAGGACTAGTGGAGTCCAATAAAGCTGGAGCCACGATGACAGATTCTAGCTCTGTTAGTGGCAGCCTCAGTGAAAATGCGAAGCAAAACGCTGATACCAATGCACGAGTAGATGCAGAAGTGGGCGCAGAAACGGTGGCAAAAGCAGAAGCAAAAGTGAAAGGTGATCACACGGTTGAAAGTTCAAGCTCTGCTAGAGGGACTCTTAGACGCCGAGGCAGTATCAGGGGAAGTCTAAACAAAGACTCAAGTACTGCATCTGATAAAATTAGCGCAAACGTTGACCAACGCGACAGCACCGCAGTAAATACGAAAAGTGTAGCTGTAGCTGACAATACAGAAACTAGTAGTAAACTTGAAGCCACAAGCGATCGTAGTGTAAATGTTGCTACACTAGTGGAATCCGAAAAAAAAGAAAACACAGCGAGAGATTCTAGCTTTAGTAAAGGCAGCCTCAGAAAAAGTACAAAGCAAAGTGGCGATACCGATACGCGAGCACAAGCAGAAGTGGGTTCGGAAACAGTAGCAAAAGCTGAACCAAAAGTAGACGCTAGAACCACAGCTGAAAGTTCGGGTTCTGCTAGAGGGACTCTTAGACGCCGAGGCAGTATCAGAGGAAGTTCAGCGAAAGACTCTAGCGCCAATGCGGATGCACAAGTAACATCCACAGCAGGAAATACTGGGTCTAGAGGTAACACCAGCCGTCGAGGCAGTATCAAAGCAAAGGCAGAAGTGGACGCGTCCATTGGAGAAAGAACGGGTACGATAAGTGAAACTACAGGGTCCGCCAGTAATAGCAACAGTGCAAATGCCGGTGACAGGAGCAACATCAGTAGTGGCAGTGATGCTAGAGAAAGCGTTAATGTAGTCTCAGGTTCTAGTATTAATGCTGAGACAAGAACCCAAATAGAAAAATCAGGAAACGTAGGCTCTACGAGCGTTCGCGGTAGTGCAAATCGCAGAGGCAGTAATAAGAACAGTGACAACAGAGCTGGAGCGGATTCAGATTCCACTGTAAGTAAAGCCGGTCCCAGTGTCAGTCCCAGTGACAGTGTAAAAACAGAGGTTGAGGCCAAAGTGAGAGCAGGGCCAACTGGTACATCAGAATCTTCCCAAACCACTATCGATGGTGAAGGAAAATTGGAAAGTTCTAGTATCGGGAGTAATAAATCTAATGCAGAATCAGAATCTCTAGTTAAAAGTTCAAGTTCTGGCGATGGTAGACTTGATTCCAATGGTAGTTTATGGGCAGAAACAGAAGCTAAAACGGACGTTGACGCAGTAGGGAAAGCTAAAGCTGGAACAATGGCGGAATCAGCAGTAGAATCAACAGGAGCTTTAGCTGATAGTACAGATAGTGCTAACATCGATGCGAGTGCTAGAAATGGAGGCAATATAAATGCAAAAGCGGAAGCGGTGACCAAAGCGGATGCTGCAGTGAAAACTAAAACAATGGTGCAAAGAGAAGCAGAAGTTGAAACAAAAGCCGGAGCTCTAGTTGAAAGTTCAAGTTCTACTAAGGTCGATGCTAGCACCAGCCAGAGTAGCAGTATAGAAACCGGGGCCCACGCAGAGGTGGAGGCAGAAACGAAAACGGGAACTCTAGTTAAAGAATCAAGTTCTACAAAAGCTAACATAGATGCTAGCGTCAGCAGTGGTACTGAGGAAAACTCTGCCTCAGGTAAACCTAAAACTGTTAACGCAGTATCAAGTGCCACAGCTGGTGCAGGATCTGCCAGTGAGAACCTAAGTGCAAACGTTAGTCAAAGTGGCGAAATTAATGCAGGAGCGAATGAACAAGTAGCATCATCTAGCAGTGCTGACGTTTCTAGTAGCGCAATAGGCAATGCTGGTACTAAAACGGTTGCTAGGCCAGGTACAACTGGTAGTGGTGGAGGCTTAGGTAGCGGGATACTTAGCAAGACTGCAGCTACAAGCCCCTCCGCATCTAAGAAGCCACTTTTCGGTTAGTTTTTATTCTTAGTTTATACTCTCTGAACAAAGTCATGTTTGCACTGCCATATTAATTGTAAATTGTGTTCTGATTTTAGTCATTAAAATAAATTATATTAATGTTTGGTTCTAGTTATTTGAATAACCTGTGGTAACTTATACATATAGTAAGTAAATAATTATATGTAGTATAATCATAATGCAATGCAATAAATCATATTAACGAGATAATAAAAAAACAAACAAAGTAACATACTTTTGGATTTACCTTCTGACAGTGGTGGTCAGTCTGACTCGCAATCGGTCACTCATCCACAGACCGACCTCGACAAGCATAGCTTAACCTGAGAGATCAATCCACGAGGCTATTGTTACTTAGCTACAAGCTCCACTATTTAGTACCTATATATATATTATTATGGTAATACGGATAACAAACCAAGTACCCACATCCGTAACGATTTACTATGAATCACACAGATAATTGTAATCACTTTAACCACTGACCCGTACGTGTTACAATTTTATTAAAATGATGCCATCATCTTACCTTATTAATACGGGTTTTACGAATTTTTGTATCAATACGTATACAAATTTCATTTCAGTCATGTTGTTTGAACTCATAGGTGTCTGCTTGCTGCCTACGTATGTATACTTGGGCTCAACAAAAAACCTAATATTATTTTTCAATACTAAGAGGATAAACATCATAATTTTAAAACATCATGCCTGTTATACCCAAAAGTGTAAGCAGAGTATGAAATACAATGACTTTTTGCTATCAATATAAATATGTGGTATAATGTATAGATGTGAATTAATCAAGAAAAGTTTGTAGAATTTTGTAGGCTCGTACCAGATGGCGTTTCTCTGCCTACCTCTTTGGAGCCAAGGCGTGATTAAGTATGAATATAATTAGCTTCTAATTGGAACTTTTGTTGCAAGCTTTGGTAACACTGTAATTGGGTATTTTATATGAGTATTTTAGCTTTAATTTGTTTATTTTTATTAGGTCGGGGAAAAAGTCGTTTTGCATTATAGTATGAATGTATGAACTTGTAATAAAATATTCTCTCTACACAAAAAAGCTCGATATTTGGGTACTTCACGAGCTCACTTAAAGAAACCTAATGAACCGTGTACTCATTTGTAATTCTTGAAGCCAATGAGACTTTTTCCCCGACCAAATATTTACATTATACCTGTAGTGGTACTTTTTAAAATAAATAAAGGGCTGTTAGAACAAATAATTGAAAACGTTAATAAGATAAAGTAAACAAACGTATCAAGGTCTACGCATCGTCTGCTTACGTCACTTTGAACCCTGGGCTTAACGACGTATAGAAATACTACTAGAGTCTATTAGAATCTGGTTTGTAGAGGTTGAAGGTGCTTAGATATCCATCAGTGCCATCATACGACTATCGATATAGGTTTAATTAGATTTTTTAAAACAAATATTTCAGACGAGTATGGAAATCGCTAAATAAAAATCTGTTTAATAGTCGATTATGACTAGTGATAACTACCAAGAAAATGGACAAAAATAATAATTTTAGAAAATTGTGGTGTTTTCACACGACTAGGCTAAAACGGCTTATGAAACTAAATATGAAATCAAAAACAAAATTACAATTGGTTCAAGAAAACACCCTGATGAACGCTATTAAAAGTTTGAAAAATATAGAACATTTTCAAAAAGATAAAAAGGTCTGTATAATCGCCCGATCAACAAAGTATGTATAATGATAGCTATTGATCTGCGTTTGTTAGATACATAATAGGCTTGTCGCTTTTATTTATATCGAAGCACTGCATTCAACTAACTTCAAGTTTCTAACACTTCCTCAAGTCAATGTGTGAAACCCATCCATTGTTTTCTCCCCACACATTAAAAACTTAATGAACATTTAGACCGTTTAACACGCAATCATTATTTCTATGATAATTTATGATGGCACTTGTCAAATAAGAAACGTGAAGATAAATCAACGTGTTACTTTTTTATGCTTTAATTAAAACCATTATCTTTGGTTAAAAAGTCATATGAAAATGAATCGTCTTATGTTTTATCAATAACTACATACTAGGTCGGGGGAAAAGTCTTTTCGAATTATAGTAGATATGTATGAATTTGTAATAAAATCTACACGGTCCATTAAGTTTCTTTCAGTGACCTCGTGAGATACCCAAATATCGCTTATTGTGTAGAGAATAGCTTTATTGTGTAGTTTTTTTTAAAGACAACTCCCACATTTAGAATTGTACGCGAGGACTTTTACAAACATACAACGGACACAAAGTCAACCAGATTCGAAAAAAATATTTGTGGATCGCACAAATTAATTGTTCCGTGTGGTTATGGAACCCACGACCTCTCGACGCAATGCTAGCGGCATGGCGACCTAAACCACTGAGCCATGGAGGCAGTCGATTTCAAGCACGATACTAAGTTTATAATACAAATGTTGCATTTTTTCAATGATTTTCAAGCTTTTGTGCATGCAAGTATGCAAGAATTAGATGCATGCAATTGATATACAGATAAATTAGAGTCCTAGGGCTATTGTTAACAAAATTATTCCTGCCCACTAAAATGTTATTGTTATGGTTTTGTTTTATTGACGTACTATACAATTTCCATCATTATTACAACATCTTAGGTAATATCATAATATGATTCCAATATTATATTACAGTATTGGAATGACAGTTGCACATTTTGAGTTGTTTTAAATGTGAGAGTTGCAAAGGTATTTTGATCAGAAAATATGATATTTAGAGATACATAGTTGATTGATTAGTGGGCATACTAATATATTTGAGTTTTTCACTATTTCTGTTATAATACTTATCAATATGAATGAATTTACTCTATACTCAAGTATAATTATGTATTCCATCACGATCGCCGTTTGTTTCTGCAAAAAAATGCATTGTTCGAGACGGAGACGTAGGTATCCCCCAAGGTGATCTTACGTAGGTACCTAACGTTATAGGGTACCATAGTTCAAGGAGGCCGAAGATGTTATAATATTTACTATCGCTTCTGACTAATCTACGAAATAAAAACACCGGCTTCGTATTCATAACCTGTTGTGGGAAGTATAAAACGTTATAAAAAGTAATTGTTTTTCCAGTACGTACGTATGTATAAGTTCCTATGAACTTTGAACGAACAACCATTTAATATAAAAGGATGTTATCTAGTGAGCGCAGTCAGTACGCAGGAAACATGGAGACGATGCGTTGTTGCATCGTCCTGTGCCTCATATTAGGCTTTAGTGATGCATCAGGTAATTAAGTTTTTGTTGTATACGTGATTAAAGTAATTTATATTTTTTGAGAAATAATTAAGCAAATAAAAACGTCTTTTGTAAACCTACTATTACTTGCAGTCATCACAGTTTGAAGTCGGAGTATTTAATTATGTTTTATATTATTTTCAGAACGCGTTCGTCGCGGTTATGGTGCAGGGGGTGGAGGCGGCGGCGGCGGTGGAGGAGGTGGTGGCTTCGGCTACGGTGGAGGCTCTGGCGGCGGGTTTGGCTTCGGAGGAGGATCTAGTGCCGACATTAGCGGAAGCATTGAAGAAATCGGTGAAGGAATCGGCGGCCTGTTCGGAAAATTCTCGTCTGGCCTCAGCAGTTTAGGAAAAGCTGCCGGTGGCTTCAGCGGGAGCTTCGGCGCTGGAAATGAAAAGACAATTGTCACAAAATCCGAAGATGGAAATTCTGGTGGATTCGCCTTCACCGGTTCCTCTGGCAAAGGAGGTTACGGCGGTGGTGGCGGATACAGCCATGGTGGAAGTGGGGGCGGGGGTGGATACGGAGGCGGCTTCGGCAGTGGGTCTGGAGGCGGCGGCGGTCTAGGAGGAGGCTCCGGAGGCCACGGTGGCGCTGGTGGCAGCGGTGGACTCAACTTTGGATTCGGAGCCAGTGGAAGCGGCGGTAGTAGTTATGGAACCAGTGGTTCAGGTGGCAGTGGCGGTGGATACGGAGGCGGACACGGTGGAGGCGGTGGATCTGGCCACGGGAAAGGAATAGGAGGTCTCCTTATTGGATTTGGAGGAAGTGGAAGTGGAGGCAGTGGGTTCGGTGCCAGTGGCAGCGGCGGTGCTGGAGGCAGTGGTCATGGAAGTGGCGGAGGACATGGAGCAGGCTTTGGCGGAGGCTCCGGCGGTGGATACGGTGGAGGCGCCGGAGGTGGTAAAGACCATGGAAGTGGCTCCGCCGGGTCAGCAAGTGAATTCGCGATTAGTTTTGGAGGAAGTGGAAGTGGAGGCTCAGGCGGTGGTGGCCACGGAGGCAACGGTGGTCACGGAGGCAGTGGTGGCCATGGAGCCGGCATTGGTGGTGGCTCCGGAGGTGGATATGGAGGTGGTTCCGGTGGTGGATACGGGGGTGGCGCTGGGGGTGGTAAAGGCCATGGAGGTGGCTCTGTTAGCGCCAGTAATGACTTTGCTATCAGTTTCGGAGGAAGTGGAAGTGGGGGCTCAAGCGGAAGTGGTCACGGAGGCAGTGGTGGCCATGGAGCCGGCATTAGCGGAGGGTCCGGAGGAGGATATGGAAGTGGATCTGGTGGTGGATACGGAGGTGGCGCCGGGGGCAACAAAGGCCATGGAGATGGTTCTGTTGGTGCAAGCAATGACTTCGCGATTAGTTTTGGCAGTAGTGGAAGTGGGGGTTCAAGCGGCAGCAGTCACGGAAACAGTGGCGGACATGGAGCCGGCAGCGGTGGTGGCTCCGGTGGTGGTTATGGAGGAGGCGCTGGAGGCGGTAAAGGCCACGGAAGTGGTTCGGTTGGCAGCAGTAGTGACTTCGCCATCAGTTTTGGAGGTAGTGGAAGTGGTGGTTCAAGTGGTGGTGGCCACGGCGGCAGTCATGGAAGCAGCGGTGGTCACGGAGCAGGCATTGGTGGAGGAAGTAGCGGCGGATACGGCGGAGGTGCCGGAGGTGGCAAAGGCCACGGAAGTGGATCCGGTGGCGCCATTGGAGGAATAGGCAGTGACTTCTTGATCAGTTTCGGTGGCCTCACTAGTGGCGGTGCAGGCGGTAGTGGTCACGGGGGAAGCCATGGAAGTAGTGGTGACCATGGAGCCGGCATCGGCGGCGGCAGCGGCGGTGGATATGGCGGAGGTAGTGGCGGCGGATACGGAGGCGGTAAAGGCCAAGGAAGTGGATCCAGCGGCGCCAATATAGGATCTGGCAGTGACTTTGCGATCAGTTTTGGTGCTGGCGGTAGTGGTGGGTCAAGTGGCGGTGGACATGGACATAGTGCAGGCGGTCATACCAGTAGCGGAGGAGGAAGTGCCGGCGGATTCAGTGGAGGCGCCGGTGGCGGAAGTGGCGGCGGATACGGGGGAGGTGCTGGCGGTGGTTACGGGGGAGGCGCTGGAGGCGGCAAAGGCCAAGGAAGCGGTGCTGGTGGTGCCAGCGGAGGACTAAGTAATGAATTCGCGATCAGTTTTGGAGGTGGTTCAAGCGGCGGTGGTCACGGAGGCGGTGGTGGTACCGGCTTCGGGGGCGGTAGTGGCGGTGGATACGGGGGAGGTGCCGGAGGTGGTAAAGGCCACGGAGGCGGATCAAGCGGCGGTAGCGGAGGAATCGGCAGTGACTTCTTGATCAGTTTTGGAGGTGCTGGCGGTTCAAGCGGCGGTGGTCACAGTGGCGGCGGACATGGAGCTGGTGGAGGAAGCGGCGGTGGATACGGAGGAGGAGCCGGCGGAGGATCTGGCGGCGGAGGTCATGGAGGTAGCGGCGGCGGATTCGGACTAAGCTTTGGTGCAGGTACTAGCGGCAGTGGTGGTTATGGAGGCTCCGGAGGCCACGGAGGTAGCGGTGGTGGATACGGAGGAAGCTCAGGCGGCGGGGGTCACGGAGGTAACGGCGGTGGCTACGGAGGTATAGGCGGTGGATTCGGAGCGTCCGGCAGTAGTGGGGCTTACAGCGATGCGTCGAGTAGCGCTAACGCTCAAGGTGGCGCGGGCGGTTCCGGCGGTTGTACCTCCGGCTGCGGAGGTAGCGGAGGTTATGGTAGCAAAGCTTCAGCCAGCGCATCTGCTTCAGCGTCTGCAAGCGCGAGCTCATACGGTTAAAGCTTTACACTTAGTTCTGTTTTGTAAAAGTAGTCAGAGTCGCACGGCCATATCGATTGATTTGTGGTAATTTTAGTCATTAAAATAATTTATCTTTACGTTATCTTGTTGTTTTTCTAAATCCCTACACACACTACAGACATTTCGTATTACTTCAAGTGACAAGAACAATTTATTACAAATAGTTTTTCCACTGATTACAGATTTATTAATATTCAAATATTTCTAAACAAACATAACCCTTTTCTACAGAGATTACAATTGCTTATATTTTGAACAAATGCCGTATTAAACACTGAAATTAGAGAACAAAGTATGAACAATGAAATCTTTTGCAGATCATAAGCGGTCAGTGACCATACACAAAAAATACTTCATTGACTAATTAAGAAGTTTAGAAATATTTTTCTCTAAAAATGAATTCAGTAGACAAAAACTTTAGCTACTGAATATTAAGAGTAGCACGCATAACTACAAGATTTTATTTAACCCTCCAAAAAACCAGTCACATTATAATAATGCTTATAAAAACTACATAAAAACCCAGTTAATACGTCTTCATACAAAAACTGTTTACTTCTTAAGCTATGGACATAACAGAACCTTATTAAACTTAGATAAACTATTCAATTCAATTCAAAATATCCTTTAAGTTTTGTACTCGATATAATCATTTTACCGTTTCGGAAAAGCTGGTTTCTCGTCAGAAGAAACGGAAAGAAACTCACAACTTGGTCTTTTTAAATGCCAATTTATTTATTTCAATACCATGTTAATGATGATATTTCGTTTAAAAAGAGTACAACTAGAACACAAGGAATAATCAAATGAAAACTATTGCAACGTTTTACTACTGAACAAGGCACTAGGCAGTTACTTTGCTATAGATCTTGATTATTTTATTTTCCTTGCGTGGTCCAGCGTCTTTTCAGCGGAGTTTCATATCAGGGTTGTAAAGTCGACAAAAAGGATGTAATTTCAACCCACCAAATTAATTCGTAGTCGGTCGTAAATCGGTAAGACGCCATTAACAAACTAAGAAGAGGAAATGCAGAATTTGATACAAAAGTATCTATATTACTTCACATTTTTCTGTGTGTGCAATGTGTGAGTACACAGCCTTACCGTCGGTACATAAGTGAATTAAAAGCCGTTGCCGTCATTTCAGTTTTTTTCAACTCATTCGCTGTTTTGTTGAAATTATTTCATCATCATTCGTAATTTAAATTGATAGTGTCTACGAATTATGATTCTCAAGTTTTTTACTAACATTTGATGACACGTGCATACCGTGGCAATTTAAAATAACAAAACAGTGAATTTGTCGCCAGTTTGTAAAGTAGAGGTCAAAGTAAGATCTGGCAAGAAACTCTATAGCCATTATTTTTAATACCTCAAGAAATTTCAAATTTAACAACATCAACAGATTCCTAATGGTGTAAAACGTAGCACCCGAGTGTTGCCATCTGAAAGTATGCAACCGAAAGTAATGTTTCCAGTAGATAAGCCATGACTTAAGAATAAGTAATATAAATACGGGATAAAAGACTGCCACCAATTGCCACATAAGTTCGAGCACAGAGGCGCCTTATCAGAGCTTACGTTTCAAACTCGAAAATAGATATATGTACAATATAGACAGGCAGCGTAAATGCATAGTTATTTTAGATCTTACAATTGATTTAACTTTATTCTTGTAAAGACGACACAAGAAGTATTCTTAGTTACACTTTTTATTAACAAACACTTAAAGTGCTGTGACGTTAGCCAATACAAATAGAGCAATTACTGAGTTCTCACCAGCCAGTAATTATCGCCATTGATTGATTAAACAATGCCTATAGTGCAGGCGTTACACCAACATCGAGCCATGATTGTGTCCATCAATATGATTATCTTCCGGCTTATTGTAATAAAGTTTTACAATATTTGTAATATTGTCCGATTAATGAGAAACGGTTGCTATTACTTCAAACTCTTTACAGGCTTGTTAGGATTATAAGTAATACATATTAATCAGTGACAGTGGAATGAAGTCGCCTTCAACCTGAATGGTCGACACACTCCTGTATTTTCGTAATCCCTACATAATATTATAAATGCGAAAGTAACTCTGTCTGTCTGTTACGCTTTCATGTTTAAACTATTTCACCATATAGATAGAGTTGACCTGAAGAAAGAGAATATCGCGGAAAACGGGTGAAGAAAGTTATTAATGTTTTTATGATAATTTTGCCAAAATCAAAGTCAACCTTACAATGCAAAGACCGAATAGAGTCTGTGTGCAGTCACAACTCCTTTCTTATTTCCAGAGGAAACTCATTCTCAGCAATATTATACATAAATATTTGACTGCCTTATTTAGGAAACTAGGACTAATTTTACATGTAATGTAAAACTAGATAAGTCCTGGGAAATACTTACCAGAAAAACATAATTATACACCCTCTTTTATAAACACAAATATGGAGATTCGTTCATGAGATTGAGGTAAAATAAACAGTTTCCAATAATCTGTTTAAAGTATAATTATGTTATTATAACAACTTCCAATAAGCAATCATATGCAAGGATTTATCCTATAAATTATCAGCTTAGTAGTATATAATTGATAGTTATCGGATAAAGATGCTCATCGTTATTGTTTAGCTATTTGCATACTATAGAGACTGGTCATAATGATGGTTATAAAGTTAAAGGTCACGGCTTGGAACCTAACGTAACCTAGAATTTGTAATAATGTCCTCCTAGCCGATATACGGCTACGGCGGTCAGTTTCATTGAAACTGGCCATCTGTGCAGGACTTTGTTTATAGTGTCCAAGTGTGTGCACAATACACAGGTACACTCTCTATTCCATCACTCTCATAGTTTGGTGGGACGGATAACCGACACGACCAGTGAGAGGTTAGGCGCAGGACCGACGGCTTTACGTGCTCTCCGAGGCACGGAGGTCTTCGACCTCATCTTCCTAACTCCGGGCAATCTCTAAGAAATTCTTAACAGAAAATCTCAGAAAGACTTTTTGGCCCGACCCAGGATTCGAACCCGAGACCTCTCACACCGCAGTCGCATATACTACCGACCGCGCCACAGAGGCAGTCAAATAATAGAATTTGTATTAGCTAGATTAACAGTTAGGACTAGACTGGATTATCTTGTCTTGTAAAACTTATTTAAAATTCGTCGTGCTCTAAAAATTTGCTTTTATTGCTGACATAATATACAAATACCAGAGACTTAAAGTATGCCTATCAGAAGATTTTTTGTTGATCGCACAAACATACGTTCTGTGTGGGCATCGAATCCACGACATCGTGACACAGTGCTAGTAGCGTCTCGGCCATAACCACTGCTCTAGTACCCTACTCGTTTTCTCCCTTGTTCTTCTCTACCTTAAATCTCTTCTTCTTCTTACCCTCTTCCTGGATTCACCCTCATTCGCAACGATCGTATTGACAGGAGGGGGGGTGGTGTCGCAATCTACGTTAGATGCGACCTTCCGTACAGAATCGTAAATTCTTCTTGTCCCAACTACTCTGCTTCCGCTGAATATCTGTTTCTTGAGGTTCGAGTCAAAGGAGCCAAAGTCCTTCTTGGCGTTGTGTACTGCCCACCGTCCATTGACTACTTCTCCAGCATCGATTCGGTGCTGGAATCTTTAGGGTCTAAATATTCCCACACCATCATCATGGGCGACTTCAACACTGATCTCCTTTCCCACGGTTCGCCTCGTTCCCGCAAGCTGCTCGAAATCATTAAGTCCGCCGGTCTCCATATATTACCTGTGCAAGCCACTCATCACAACACGCAAGGCGAAGACACCTGGCTGGATTTAATGCTCACCGCTACTCCCTCCTTCGTCTCAACCTTTGGCCAATACCCTGCTCCAGGTTTCTCCCACCACGACCTCATTTTCGCCTCCTACATCCTAAAGCTTCCTAAATCCTCCCCTAAGGTTCTGTATAGGCGTTGTTTCGGGCGGATGGACGTTGACAATTTACGTCTTGATGCAGCAAGGATAAACTGGGACCGACTAAAAGCTGCACCAACGATCGATGAGAAGGTTGCGCTTTTTAACGACGCTGTTATCGGTTTATACGACACACATGCACCTGTGAAAAAGGTGAAGCTTAAACGTCCACCCGCTCCCTGGATGACCAGAGGAGTTCGTATGGCTATGAGGCGTAGGAATAGGGCATTTATTATATTTAAGAAAGACCGTTGTGACGAACACTGGGTCCGGTTTAAGGTTGCAAGGAATCGGTGCAATCAGATGATACGTAATGCCAAACGCCAGCACATTCTCAATAATCTCTCTTCTTCTTCCCCAGCTGATATCTGGAGGTTCCTTGGAACGCTGGGTATTGGCAAACGGCAGGGCAACAACTCACAGTGCACAGTTGGTTTGGATGACCTTAATCAACATTTCTCCACCTCTTTACCACTGGATCACCAAACCAAGTGCGAGACTGTTCGTATGCTAAACAAATTGCCACGACCCAATCTTCATCCCTTCACCTTTTCCCAAGTGACTTCGGAAGATATTCATAAGATAATCCTGTCAATTAAATCCAATGCGGTAGGCGCTGATAACGTCAGTCGACGCATGATCGTCGCCGTATTGGATTTTCTTCTCCCCGCCATTTCCCACATTATAAATTTTTCACTTGAATCTTGCTCCTTCCCATCCCAGTGGCGGAAAGCTCATGTTATCCCTCTACCCAAAAACTCTAACCCTACACTTCCTATTAACTTGCGGCCCATTTCTATTCTCCCATTCCTATCCAAAGTGCTGGAGGCCTGTGTACACAAGCAATTATTACAATTTGTACTCACAAATAATCTGCTCAATCCGATGCAATCGGGATTCAGACCAGGTCACAGCACTACAACTGCACTCCTCAAAGTGACTGGCGATATAAGGGCGGGCATGGAGGACACTAAGGTCACAGTGATGGCTTTGGTAGATTTCTCGAACGCCTTCAATACCGTCAGTCACGATATTCTCCTCTCCATCCTTTCCCATCTTAACATGTCTTCCGGAGTTCTAGATTGGTTTTCAAGTTATCTTCAAGGACGCCGGCAGTCGGTTCGTGTCGGTGAATCATCATCGATCTGGTGTGAACTCGACTCTGGCGTTCCTCAAGGCGGCATCCTCTCCCCTCTTTTATTTTCTTTTTTTATTAACCATGTAACTTACAACCTTCAGTGTTCGTATCATCTGTATGCCGACGACTTGCAGCTTTACTCACAAGGAACCGTGGACTCAATATCCACGACGATTGACTCGGTTAATACTGACCTTGATCACATCAGGAACTGGTCAGAGAGGTTTGGCCTGGTTGTTAATCCTGCCAAGTGCCAAGCCATTGTGGTAGGCAGTCCTAGGAGTATTAACCGGTTAAAGGATGTGCAAATGCCTCCAATCTTGTTTAATGGCACCACAATACATGTATCTTCCCATGTTAAAAACCTTGGCCTCTACATCGATTCCACTCTTAGCTGGAGAGACCAAGTGGCAAATGTTTGTCGTAGGGTTACCTGTACTTTGCGAGCCCTATATCGCCTTAAGAACTTTCTGCCATCCAGGACAAAAACAATGCTTGTACAAACCTTGATTATCCCTTTAATCGACTATGGTGATGTGTGTTACTTTGACCTGAATGCAGATCTCCTCAATAAACTTGACCGGCTTCTTAACAATTGCATTCGATTTATCTTTAACCTTCGAAAGTATGATCATGTCTCTTCCTATCGCTCCCAACTCAGGTGGCTGCCAATCCGTGAGCGCCGTAACTTACGGGCTCTTACAACACTTTTCTCCCTTCTCGGCTCCCCCACCCCCCCAGCCTACCTGACTCCCCACTTTCAATACTTGTGCGATAACCACAATCGCCATCTCCGCTCTTCAAACAATCTTCTTCTTCTTTGCCCCTCCCACACCTCTGGTTTTGTTAACTCCTCCTTCCCTGTTCAGTCTATTCTATTATGGAATGCACTCCCCTTCGAAATCAGGGCGTCCACTAACCGTCTGGCATTCAAGGCCAAAGTTCGGGATCTCTTGCTGAACAAAGTCGCAGAATCATCACTTTTATCATAGTTTATTGGTATATATTTATGGTATTTATATAGGTTTCTATTATTTTACATGTTTTATAATTTATAATACCTAATAATAATATGTATTATAACGTATTTATTTATGTACCTAGTATTATATTTTGTATGTATGTAGCTATGTGTATTTATCAATATTTATGTATTTTTGTATACTTCTTTCCATTTTAATCTTTCTTAACTATTTGTTTATTTTGCTCAACTCACTCCTTCACTTCTATTATACACCTACTTCTTCTTATCTCTGCATCACCCGTAGGTTGACTGGTAGAGAATGCCATTGGCATTAAGTCCGCCATTATACATTTTGTATATGAAGTTAATAAATAAAATAAAAAAATAAATAAAATAAATAAGCGCAACTAATTTCTGAAACTCTGTAAAGACTCCTAGTTCAAAATTATACAATTCAAGCACGCGAAGCGTTTGCTACTATATTTTATACAGGCGTCAGGCTTATATGTATCACTAATTCTTAAAAAAGAAAGTCTAATGGCACCTCTTAGAATAATAATAATATAAGGTCCATCTTCTTCTCTACCAATATTATGAAGAGTTGAATTCAAAATGTACCTTTTGTCACTTCGCTTTTACAGTTTAAAAATCTAGCAATACTTACTTTTTCTTATTGTGGTGTCTTTACCTTTATATTTGCTTTGGTAGATAAAGCGATTACTTGCTCTCATCAAAACGAAAGGATCTCTAGATTTTCTTAGAAACTTGAGCTTACAATCCAGGTTTTCAGTTACATTATATCCCTTACCTATGTTTCGCAAGATTCCTACTTATCAAAACTTGTAAACCTGCTCCCTGATATATTTAATAATAAGAATTAAATAGCCATTTGTAAATACCTACGAAATTGCTAAAAGCATGTTTCTATTAATTTTTCCAAAGGCGTCTTATTCGACAACTCCATTGAATATTGACAACAATTTCTTTTTCTAATTTCGTTCTACCAAACACCTTCATTAAATTGTACCATTTATGAAAATCAAACAATCTTTGGAATTGTGCCATTTATTTTTGCATATTAGCAATCAGTACAGAAAGCCGCCGTTTTGGTGACATCTTCTTCACTCTCTTAGCATACGTTCCTTGTATTCAGCAGTTTGTTGTGGTTCCTTCCTATATTCAGCCACGCGAAGTGAAATGGTGCGAACCTTATTTGAAAGTCTATCCCAAACAACACATGTTTGGACCAACTCATTTGCATTTATCTTTACCTAATCTAAGTAATAGTTGTTTTATATAATTACAGTAAATAAACTTCATTATTCATACTCACGTGTTAAGATCATTGTGTTTTTGTAACAAAACAATCAGCGGCGGAGAAGCAAAAAATATATACAATTGATAAACATTGCGTTTGATGTGTTTAAATAATGTATGTATTTTACTAGATGTTCTTGTACATAATTACCATAATTAAGTCTCAAAGGCAAAGGGTTATTTATAAAAAAAACTATGTGTTAAAATAGGGGCATATTGTAACAAAAGGACAAGATATAATTAAATATGTATATAGTAGAAATCAGGTTCAGTTACAAATAACAACACCAACTTCTTCATTCTGGTTATTTTGCTTCTGCTGTAAAAATTATAGCTTACGTCTTAAATCCTATACTCCACTTCAATTTCTATTTGTCCTTCGGGAGACGTAACTTTAATCATTGATAGCTTTGTTAAAAAAAATTGCCATCAATAATACCACCTGCATGCATCACATTCACCAAATACTGCAAGTCTCCAGCTGTTCTCATGAAACATCTTAAGACCCACCCATAAAACCCAAATCCTAAAAATTCAAGAAAGAAATAAATATTGGCAATGTTCAACAAAAATTGGATAAAACCTTGGTTATTTTCTAACCCCTGACCGTTCTGCTGTGCAAGGGTCTCCTCCCACACGTTGTATGGGTTAGAACTTGAGTCCACAACCCTGGCGAAATTCGGGTTGGGGATTTTGCATGCTCTCAAGAAATATGTTACATGATCATAAATTAGAAGCTAAGGTGTCTGATTCAAGAAAAACTTAACAATCTTAAGATATAACTAAGTTAAATATTAAGTATGAACATTCAAATGTAACTAAGTTAAATATTAACTCCAGCTAAAAATAAAGCCAGTCATAAAAAGGAGACAGAAAAAATATTAGTACAAATATCTACGCGCCATTAGAATACGGATGCTTATAAAGATGAATCATATTTCTATTTATAAGTTAACTCTTAAACGATCGGATAATGTTAATGAATATCCAATTGCTTGAATGTACTAAGTTACTTGTGTATTTTACAAGTTTATATTTTATACTGAGAAACTAGTTGTTGTATCTTTTGCTACAACTGTTCAACATACATACATACATAAACACACAACAACACGCCTGTTATGCTCTAAGGTGTAAACAGAAGTGTACGACACATGCCTATGGTTTGCCATTTCCAATATTAGTCCCATGTGATAAGGACGACTGCAACTATTTTGATACATTAAATGAATTCACCTACAATAATAGTTATAAATCATCAAAAAACTTAAATTGTTTCTATTCTAACCGACATTTCCATTGACAATATTAGTATAATGCACTCAAATGAATGATGCAGCGTCTACCTGAAAAATCCTAATTTACAAATCAGCCAAGCGTGGTGGGTTTTTCGGTTTACCGCTACTGAAAAAAGTAGAATCACAAAATAATTAGACTTACTTGGAAAACAAGTTGTATCACTTACGTTTATGAACTGTGTTTTGTAGTATAAAGTCAATAAAAAAACATTTTAATTACAGTCATATTAAAAAAAATATTCGATATCTTGTAAATATGAATAATTGCGTTAAGTCTCTCGTAATATATTTAGTTATTACAAGAATATATGTCCGAGATTTGCATGTTCTTTCAATAACTGTGTGACTTATTTCATCAAATATCTTCCGGTAACAAAAGTCATCGTATTACCAACACACATAAACAGTAGTTATTAACTATCTTTGAAACTCTTTAAGAAACTTATTCATAGGACATAACTTGTTTGAATTGCCGATTGTACTGGTACACAAATAGCAATAACTTATTGAAAATGTCTATAAACGTCAACTTAGTTTAAATGATAACTAATAAAAACGTAAGTAATTAAAACTTATTTGCATCAACAATTTTCATATTTCACGTACAAAAGTTAACATCAAACGTTCATTTAAATTCACAAATTGATACTATAATAACTCAACTTCACAATTATTGATTTCATTAACCCAAGATATTTAACTGTACCTAAAAATAAAATAAACCTTTCATTTTCAAGAAAGAAAGACCAAAATAAATATTGCTATGTATCATACATAAACAAAAATAAATACGCAAATCCTTCTTCCTGTACAACACTCACCAACACGACCGTTCCCTTCAAGAGTCCAAATCGGACTGCCTTCAATACCTAGTCCCCTAGACACAGAATACCAAAGTAAAGTCCCTGCACCACAACAGATCAAGCGGTCGATAAACTGATTCGTAGAACATAATAATAATAAACAACACGTGATATTTCCTTATCAATTCACTTGTTACTGAAATAAGAAAAAATATTTCCAAGTAACTACAAGGATAGGTCCGAGAGGTATGTCGTGTACTACAGATGCTTTAGCTACGCTATATTATGCGATATCGTATTTGACCTGTGACTAATCTATACTTTGTGCGTTTATTTCCGTCATTTCCGTGTTCCTGTGGTCCTGTAACGGAGAAATCAATTATTCTCATAATATTTGTATCATAGTAATGCTTTCCCTAGGTTACGGTTTGTTAGGTAAAGAAAACTTGGGCTTTTACCATTGAGAGTTGGTAAATCTTAGGTTTTACCGAAAAATCTTAGGATTTACCACAGTTCGGGCTTTTACAGTAACATACATACATATGCTTTTGATGTAGCGTATTGCAGTGTTTAGTCTGAGAGTCAAATCAAATTGTAATTTATTTTAATATTTACGTCTAAGTCCTAAGGAGAATCACAAAACATAGTTTTCTACGAACATCTAAATCAACATGTTTATTCAAACTGAGACTTGTCAATTGAATTCACACACTTCAATAACTGCAATTCATTATTTACTCTATCGCAAAACATCGATACATCAATAGCTTTTAGTGCATCACGCACCTACATTTATTTTATATGAACATATTGAACGCTTACGATACAGAACTAAGTAAGTATATATTTATACCAGTTATTATTATAGTTATTGTAACGATGAAGCGCGTAAGCAAAAACTATCGACTTCGATGAATTAACGAATGAATTTTAATATTAATTTTAAATGAAGGAACAAGGTTCCGTGGCAAGGATTAGATTCTATCTGAAATTAACGTTTAAGATAGTGTCAATTATTGTTTGATATTTTAGAAAGGATACAATAATTATTTACTGTTTATTTATTTTTAAGTTTCCGACTGTTATCATACCGGTAGGTATAGATATATGAAATACGAACATATTTTCTCGTTTCTATGAGTAAGAGGGATATGGGACAAGCCTGTTACAACCATCTACGTTTCCTTACTACCGGGAATAGTGTAAGAAAATTTTCAAAATCTCATAATACTTTGGCCGTTCACACTTCGGCCGACTTTATTAAAGGCTACAGTATTAATACGATGATTGATAATAGGTACTTATAAACTCTAAATCGACTTTTCAATTTATTATCTGAACATAGACAGTTCAAATGTTGAAGCTGGTTTTAAGTTAATTAGTTCCTGTTACATAATCATGTACGCTTTTACTAGTTTATTTTCAGGATGAGCTGAAAAAAAATGATGCAAACTACCCAGAATGTGTTTGTTTCTATGCACGACAACTTGGAAAAGCTATAAATACTAAAGCTCTATGCCTTACGTCAAACTATTAGACTTCATCCTTCATTTGCTACAAAAGCTCGAAAATCTTTATCAACATCAAAATGTCGGTTCCAAAATCACAAAATCTCAGTACCGTAAGACAAAATAGCAGTCAGATGGACCAAATAGAATAAACCGAACTAACAATATCCTTGCAACGGAACCATAATAAATAATGTTAATAAAAACGTGCACAAAAAGTGAAGAGTGTAATAAACACTTGCGCGCTCGAGGTGGGTAATGACATAAGCTTACTTGTATATAAGGTGTGTCGGGGTGCTAGCCGGCACAGTGGCAACATGACCAAGCTAGCAGTCATCGCCATCGCCTTAGGGCTCGTAGCCTGCACTTACGCAGCTTCAGGTCTGTTTGCAAACATTATTTTGACTTGTATTTCGATATTGAGTGTTAAAACTGTGTTACTTTGTGCTTTGGGAGATTAAAAAAAACATAACAAATACATATGTTTATTTTTAACATGTGTTTTTTAAATATCTGATTGGAAATAGTTCCAGTACAATATTCGTGATTTCATGATTTACGGAGCGATCTATGGGGATATCATGTGAAACAAAATTATATTTACTGATCTATACAAACTCTCTTTGATAAAGAAATCTAATACCAAAGTATAATATTAATATTTTTCTGTTATCTTTGCAGAACATTACCGTGTCCGCCGTGGCTATGGTAGCCAGGGTGGCGGCGGCGGAGGTGGCTTCGGCGGCGGCGGTGGTGGCGGCTACGGCGGTGGCCTAGGCGGAGGTGGCGGCCAGGGCGGAGGCGGAGGCGGAGGTTTCGGAGGCGGCGGCGGCGGTGGCCACGGAGGCGGTGGAAGCCACGGAGGTGGTGGTAGCCACGGAGGTGGAAGCCATGGAGGCGGAAGCCACGGCAGTGGTGGCCACGGAGGCGGCTTCAACAGCGGCGGCGGTGGCGGCCAGGGAGGCGGCGGCGGTCACGGAGGCGGCGGTGGCGGCGGCTACGGTGGCAGCGAAAGTGGCGGCTTTGGCGGTAACCAAGGCGGCGGCAGCGGTGGTCACTCAGGAGGCGGCAGCGGTGGTTACGGCAGTGGCGGCAACGGCGGCGGTGGTCATGGAGGCGGTCTCATCGGCGGCTACGGAGGAGGCAGTTCAGGCGCTACTGCCAACGCCAATGCGAACGCTAACGCTAATGCCAACGCTGGAGCTGGCGGCTATGGTGGACACGGCGGTGAGAGCGGCGGCCATGGCGGACACAAACCTGGATATGGGTAATTATCATTATTTTAAATAGTTTATAAGTTTTATGACTAGATATAAGAAAGTCCTCAGTTGCACTCTAATTAATTATTCTGTAGCCTAAAAATTGTGTTGTCAAACTCAATGTTAATATAACGTTATTATTTCGAGTCTTCCTCCTGCCAATACACATTATAATCATTTCATATAACTTGTCCTCTTTATAATATTGTGTTTCTTTGTTTCAGACGTTAGGAGTACATCGTGAAAGAAGTATTAAGTGTGAAATCTAAAAAGCTCAATGTGATACATTTATAAGTTACGTTTCGCCATACATTTGTAAATACATATGTATTAGCTAATACAAATATATTATTTTTGAAATATTTTTTTGTTTATCTACAATCCTTATCCCACTACAATTACATCACCTTCACAAAAGCATTTTTTACTGACCTGTGAAAATAACTGCACAGAGACACTCCAAAAATAGAAAAACATTACCCAAATACATAAACTGAAACAAAGCCAAATCCTGAAAAGGCAAGAAACATATTTTTAATCTCCATTGAGCAGCATACTTTAAGTTCTGAAGTTCTGAAGTCAGAGATTTCGATAATAAACAGAGTATACGTTTCTAAAGCATGATTAGAGTAGGTATATTCCATAGTAGTCCAAAACTGTTTCGATTCATCAAGTTTTGATAGTTTTCTTATTATTAAACCGGTATAATCCGATTCTATTAGAACTAAAAATCTCATCTTTCTTAGAAAAAAGGATACATTTAGAACAATCCAGAAGCAACATTTCGTTGTCTCACATCTGCATTGGTCGAAACATTTAGCATCCCTCTCACAATGCTGTTAATTCGTGCACCAAGTCTGGAAATAATTATTGTATAATATATTGGGACATAGTTAGGTAACTATGTCCCAATAACTTACCAGCACGAACAATATCAAGACATTTAGTCTGAACAAATATCATCTGCTTCTACATTGCTCACGAACAATAAAATTAACTCTTGAAATAAGATTACACATTTGGTTTCATACAAGATGAGAAAGATCTTCTTCAATAACCCTTCACTAATGAAATATTGAACCTTACGTTGGTATTCTAAAGTTGATAATCGTAAATCCTCATTTCTCACGTTCTATTTATTCATTAAACTAATCAATCTGAATTAATTAACAAAGCATCAAGGTAACGTAAAATAGATTGAATTGTTCAGGACATTTTGCCACAAAAAATTGTTAAAATCGGAAAGTGAATGAGTATTTAAGGAGTACAATGTTTGTTGTTGATCATAGTCGATAGCAGTTCGTGGAAGGAGGTCAAATAGAACAAAATGAAGAATATTACTCTGGTCGTTCTTCTGGCTGTTGTGTTCGTAGCTTGCGCATACGCAGCTCCTGGAGGTAAGCGTTTTACATTCATACATATAGAAAATCATTCACTATATGTATTCTTGGTCCTAATTTCACGTTTCGTGGTATCAGCACGACATGTTTTCTATCAAAAACCTGCTGTAATGGGGATTTGGGTGATGTTTTAAAAATAGGCTCGATGCCTAACGACAACCCTTTTGAGAACAACTCTCCTTAGGACAATATGTACATAATATAATACATCATAATATTATCCTACGTAGTAGAACTTTTGTCCCTATCTCTGTCCCTGTCTCTTTTTTTTGTTAATGATACATATACCTGATTCTTCGAACCAGAATTTATAACCGTCTTATTTGGTTAGTTGGTCTTCTTTTGAAGACATAAAAATTGCAGTGGTTTCTCTTTAAAGTTACTGAGGTTTTTCCAAGCATTATTAAAGTCTTATGATTTACCTTAATTAACAATTTAAGGTCATTAAGATGTCACATTGAATCAAAACACAATCAATTTTAAGTCTAGGGCAAGCTAGATAAAAAATGTACCGTAGTAAAAACCTGTATAGATCATTTAGACGCTAATTATGTAACTGGATTTAAACACTTAATGGCTATTTCGCCCTTAGATTTATGATATAAAAAGACCAAAAGTAGTTATTAATCTTCTGCTAATAAGTGCCTTCTTATAAATGAATTCACGGAATATTTAAATAGGTAGTCAAGAGCGGACAAAACTTGTGTTATTTTTAAATGCAAGTTCTGTCCGAGTATATCGATTACTACTGATATTTTTACTTTAAACTTAACCTGAAGACAAATAAACTAAACAGACCAATTGAAAATCTCCTCTTCTTGATGAAGTCGGTAAAAAATATTGGTAACTGTACCAAAAAATAAAAATTAACAGTAGATGTCACACTAATATTTCTGTATATTCCAGTCTACGACGGTAAAAGCGAATACGGCAAAGGGGGTAAAGGTGATGGAAAAGGCGACGGTAAGGGACATGGCGGCCACGGAGGGGGTGACGGCAAAGGGCATGGCGGCAAAGGAAGCAGTAGCAGTGAATCGAATGAATCTAAGAGCAGTGAAGAGAGCCACGGTAAAGGCGGTAACGGCAGCGGTAAAGGCCACGGCAAAGACGATGTGGGGAAGAAGGGGGGCAAAGACGACGGTAAAGGGGGCAAGAAGTGGTAACATGAAGTAATAAAACTTTATAATGTTTGTTATTCCAAATCTTAGTTGTTAGGCTGCTGAATTATAGATATAACGATAGATTCTTATTTATTTTTGTTTTGCGCAATTGACACATTAAAGATGTCTGTTTAAATTGTATTTTTATTCATGACCCCAGAAATATATGTTTCTTACGAACTCGTATATTCTAAGAAGCTCCCAGTTAATATTCACAACATTTCCAAAATAGTTTGCAACGATATTTAGCCAAAACATTAAAGTACCTTGTCAGTTTTATATATGAGGTACGAGAAGCATAGAAATCCAAATTCATAGACCTCTAAAAGATTATATATACTATGTTACTATGTTACGTCCTCTGTAAAATACAGACACCAGGAACGGTCTGATAACTGTACAAGTCAAAACATTTGATTTATTTTCAATAACAACAGTCACGGAACTTCGTGATTCCATCTCAGTTACACGCGTCAACAATGCTTCCTATAAAACTAATATAAATCATAATAATCGTCGCTTTAACGTGAAATAAATGGATCTAGTGCATATCAAGTGTTTGTGCATATCTGATATGATTCCATTAACATCTCACGTTCCTGCGGTCTGTAGGTGTCATAAATTATGTATACCGTTTCGTTTGATGAATAAAAATGTACTAATACCAATAAATGTTGCGGTTTTACACAATATTGTATAAATAATTGATCACATAACGAGTAATGTGAAGATTAATTGCTATATTTCTATTGTGAATGTCTACCATGATGTGTGGTCGAACCACAACACAAATTAGATTCCTAGAAAATTCCTGCGTAGGTTTACTATTTCTAAGGAAATCAAATGTACAGGAAAATGTGTTCTGCACTCACTAATAAAATAATTCAACGAGTCAACAACATGTATGTAGATGATAACTATATTATTATTTGAAGAGATACGATGGTTAAGTTTTAGATTACACTATCTTGTATACGGTACGATAGGACTGAAATTGTAACTTTATGTACAAAAATCATGCATAATGAAAAAAAATTAAAAAAGAGGTGCAATGTTGTTGCGCCATGTAAATGTCAAGACGATTCGGCTACCCTGAATCTCAGCATTTACCGTTAAATCTATGAGTCATGATCAAATGTCCACGGCTGGTGTGAATGTCCAGGCAACAAAACACAAAGAAACTAACAACTACACAGCAAAACCTATACAGTTCCACCAGCCTGGAGCAACGACTTGCTACCAATAATAAATACAAGTTTACGCTCAGTTGATTCTGAAAGGTTTTACCAAACTTTTTTTAAATACAAATGATGATTGTTTACAAAAAACATATTATCCTCGGGGTAAAAAAAGTCCCGAGCGAACGACCGAATAGGCAAGGTCACTGTCATGCACGGGTGTTGCCAACAAACGTGTACCAGTTACGTCTTAAACGTGTTATCGTTAACTTTTAAAAGTAATGTTTAGTTATATTCTATAAGAACTTCAATGAACGATGAATGATTAAGGTACTAATGGAACAGGTGATTTACAATCAGAATGCGAAATTGGATAAAACAAATCTTTTACATTCTCATTATCTTCCAATTCATGTAAAAGACTAAAAAGGCCTCGAGGATTGACCTATCATAGGGTATCTAACAATATGCAGAACGGTACAGTCTAAGTGAAACTGCGGGGTGGTACAGCTGGTAAGTAGTATGATTTATACCTAATAGAAATATTTTTAAAACCATTTGGCGATTAAAAAGTGTGGCCAGGAGTTTGTTGCCGACTCTTGACTATCATAAGTGGCAGCATTTGACTTGAATTAATAAATTATATGACTTTGGTTTGGAAGTAAACAAACAACAATGAAGTCCAATTATTGGAGTCAAAACAAATTAAACAACATTCTGGAAGCATTACATAACGAAGTACTCCAAACGGAGAAGCAATTTAACTGTCAACTGATCCCAGCAGACACTTCCTACCATATTTGAATCACATCTATGGCTAATCGGGCCCTGTCCTCAGTCAAGGGCATCAGTCAGACCGTCCAAATTAACCCGTACGATGCATTGTTCAGCCATCAAGGCATGTCACCGAAAATGTGGCATTTTGATTCACCATGAAGGATATGATGCATGACTAGGGGTCATCTGCTGTCATCCTGACCGGAACATGGCTGTGTTATATAAAGCATGTGGATGATGGATAGTATTCTATTTATCATTTGGATCACAATATGACGAAGGTGGTCGCTGTTTTGGTGGCTATGGTGCTTCTTGCTGTAGCGGTGGAAAGCCGAGGTGAGTTCCGCATACTTCCAATAAATAATGTCCAAATTTAAAAAAAAATCCTTAAATCCGATTTTTCCAGTACTGAAATGGTTACTATTGGATTTTCCTTTAGCTGTGTCCTTCCCTTGTCATCGTTTAACAGTGATTTAGCAGCTAAGTGGTACATGGTGCCGCTGCCAGACCCATCGAGCAAGTCTTCGGCATCTTCAAAGCATTTAATGTTAACGTTAGCTAGACTTATTAGATCGATTTTTTCTTTAACCAGATTGGCGGTTTGAATCAGCGAAGAGGGTGAAGCGTGGATATAACGGCGGGTTCGGCAGTGACGTCACGTTTGGACGAAGTGATGAAAATGCCAGCGTCAGCAGGGAAGGACTCAACGCTTGCAGTGGAGAGGGAGATAGGGGGTGAGTTTGAAATCTATGAATATTTTTTATGTGTATTTTTATTTTATGTGCTAGATTAACAATATTAAAATGATTAATCCAAAACGCTCAATGCTAGGTCAATTACTTACCTTATTAATGTTTAAATTTAAATCTTTACGTCCCCTTTTGAAATAAAATGTGTTTTTGGGATTTTAAAAGAATTACTAGACTAAACTGACAGCATTCTACCCTATTACGGTCCATTTGTTTACTTTATACAGTTTATGATTGACATAATGCATAGACTATCCTCAAATCATGACCTTCTACTACACATATCAGTATTGTTAATAAGCACCTCATCAGTGATATATGAACATTGTAAATATTTAGTAGTCTTTGTCCTGTCAAATGTTTCATACTACTCGATAAACTAGTACGAAATACGTCAGATTTAATATAACAATACAGCAATATTCTTCCGTCTGACTAGCAGTCAAGCATGCGGTGATAATACGGTAATCACTTAACGGGTTAACAAGCGGTCAATGATTGTCATTACTTGATCACTTTGCTATTATATGCTCAATTTACTGTAAGTAGCTGCAATGGATGTGGTTCAATTCAGAAGAATAAAGCTATTTGGCAATCTCCAAGGTTATTTCCATTGCTATGTGCCATCAAATATAAAAGGAACATTCTGACACTTATGTAGTCATGCATTTTGAATAAAAGAGTATTATTTCTAACAGAATGTGTTTGAATATTTTGAGTGCTGAATAACATCCAGATTATTAATTTATGCATCAAATATAACACTAAATATATTGATGTATCTTACAGTTAAGGAAGTATTGTCAAAACTTTGTTTCTTTTTTCTAGATACAGTGGCAGCCGAGAGCTAGGGTATAACAGAGATGGGCGCCAGAACGACAACCGCCGTGGAAACCGCTCGTTTAGCAAAGCGTCCGCTTCCGCCTCCGCTACCGCCTCTAACCAAAACCACAACTTTGCACTCTAATTCTAACAAATGTATGAAAAAACAACAAATGAATGTTTAAAAAATAAACTACTGAGTTTAAAATAAGGAAATTGATATTTAAATGACATTTTTTGTCTGTTTAGTGATAGCTCATTGTGATTATTTTTAAATAAAGTTTTTATTAGTACGTATAACTAGATACGTGAATGTATTAGCAAAAAAATGTGAGAAACGAAATAAATAAATTGTAAATACATGACATTTTTTATTATTAGCCATACTATAACCTCATAAGAAAAGAAAATAATTATTTCCGCATATATGACTTCTAAAAAGTTGTATTATTTATGCAAAAAATTTGACTCAATAAAAAAAAACTAGACTTATTGTCAAAATATGATACCAAGGTCTTTATCACGACAAATAACAAAGTGATACTGAGAAACCTAAAACGATTGATGTTATCAGCTTGTAAATGCAATTCAATGTAATTTCGTAGACAACGCTTACGTCATTATAATGCACAAACAAAACAGTCTAATCAGGCTGACCTACAGCTTTACCTGTTCTTATTCTCAGAGTTCTATTACAGACGCTAATTAGATGATTTAATTTATTATACACGGTGAATTTTCCGCTGAAAACTCAGGGAAGCCCGCGACGTAATGTCTCATTTTTAATGTAATTTATTTTATAAATAAAAAATAACCACAATTAGGTACATTTATACCTATTTTGCTATGTATTATATTTTTATGGTTTTTGTCTGCTTAAGGCTGCTGTAGTAGAGTAAAAATGTGTTTTTCATGACAAGTGTTATCCACTGAATTTATAAATTTATTTGTCTAGAATTCTGGATATATTGGAACGTATGATAAACATATTATTCACACCGTATGTACAACTAAAAATTAAGAACAATAGGGATGATGACCTTTTACATATCAAAATTCCGGAACTTATAGAATGGTCACAGTATATGTCTCATATCTGAGGCGTTTCTCGGGTATCAGGGGAGCCGGATACAACGACTAGCCCTGACTCTTGTTCATACCAGGACCTTATGAGCTGTACAGAAAACGCCATACACGTAGCTGAATACTGGGTTGGCAGTGTATAGCAAGAGAAAGTGTCATATACTATTTTAAGTTTTAATACTTTAATTTGTTTGCCATCGACACGCTAAGAAGAAGAAGAAGGGGAGCCGGGAGCAGCTGGTCCAGGTGGCGGTTTTATTGTAACGTGTTATCTGATACCACACTTTTCATACACCTTCCGATATAACAGGGATGATGTTACTTTATGTTAAACAATAACATAGGTAGTGTTTTATAAGAATTAATGTAAGAGGCTCCGTTTTATTAAACAAATCACTGTTCCACAGCCTGGCCAGGGGCCCCTCCCGATCGAGAAAGGAAAAAAAATTAAAATAATTAAAACACTTCACAATTTGCTGTCTAGATACGACTACGTGACGAAGCGTCGTTAAGTATATAAACACACCTGTATACATATACAACATGTACATTAGGTACCTACATTTTAGTAGACGCTAACTATTATTTTGATAAATGTTCAACCGATCACTATTATATAATTCGATTCACTTGAACTAACGATAAAAACTAACACAAACAAAGATCTATACTTAGAAAATCACCCATTCCATTTACTTAGTACTCCTTCTGAGAAAATCTTTTTATTTCCATACACTTTATTGATTTTGACAAATGCTTTTTTGCTACTAACTTGTCAGTGTTTGCGAGAAGTAAAGGTTAAATAAAAAACGTACATCTATCAACAATAATTTATTAGATCTACGCACAACTTACTTTTTCTACATTTATTTAACTTAACGCTGATTTTTCCATCGTCAAATAACTTTGTTCAAAGCATAAAGTCGGTGTTTTGACATAGCAAGTAAAAGGAAACTTCCAAAACAGTTATTCTTATACGCTGAATCAAGTTACATAACGCTGGAAAATACAGCCTTTACATGAATAACTATCACAACCTTATATGTATAGAGCTTAGTAGTAAATTAGGTGGTTTCTTAACTACGGCGGATTGCGGACTTCTGAAAATACATCTGTAACAAATTATAAAAGTTATTGAGGTTTAAATCGTTATCAGTGAAGGAATCAGGGTGCAACCGGGGAATCCAAAGAATCTGTTATGGTCCTTTTACTAAGTTTTCAAAGAAGAAATCAACTAGTAACTACATTAGGCATTTTCGTCGTAAAAGGACGCACGTTTGAGCTAGCATTGTAAAGGAATCGTAAAATAAATAATCTCCACGTCAAGCGAAGCTCTAAGACTATCTTTTTCAAAAAGTGCGGCGTGCATCCTGAAAAAAATTGCTAGAATCAAAGTAAACATAGTATTTTAATATTTAATTTACTTAGTTTTATAGAGTCTTACCTTGAACTAAGTATCTAATTATCCCGATATACTTCCACCGCTGGAACTGGCGCTGGCCGTAGCTTTAGACTGGCTGTAGGATTGAGTGTGAGGGTAAGTGCCGCCTCCGAACCCATGGCCTGGGAAGCCATGGGCGCCGTAACCACCGTGACCACCGCCATAGCCACCGTGACCGAAGTCGTAGCCGTGTCTTTTCACACGCTCTCCTGGGAATTAAATATTAAGTTACAAAATTTTACAAAAGCCTGTGGAAATTGCTCCTACGTTATGTTAATTTTTTTTTAATGCAATTATAGATTCAAATGAGTCTTATCTCACAAAATAGGAAAGATCAAAAAAATAAAAAAAATCTGCGCTTGCAAATTCGGAATTAGAGACGATTTATTTTTAATTCAACCCATAGGTATATTATATATAGGTACTGTGCCTAAATGATTTTATTTTCCCTTCATAGGTGGTCAAATAATATCAACTGAAAATAAGTCTGTCGCTCGTCGATAACTCCAAACAAATGTTACGGATCTCAAAAATATTTAAAACAGCAAAAACCAGACCTCTGCTCGGTGCAGCGACGCAGGAAGCGGCGATGAGAGCCGAAGCGAATAAAATAAACACTAATCTGACCATCTTGTTACTTGCTCTGGACAACTGCGACCATTCCTACAATACTACATCGTTTTATACACCACCCATACCATTGTTTGAAACGAATAATCATCCTGTTTTGTTCATGCAAATCGTGAAATTCTCAGTGTCATCATTTTTTGTTTGGGGTGACAAACGAAATTTACCGCACGAGTAGAATTGTACACCAGGTCAATGGGATTTCCTCTAATTGGATTTTGTTTATCGGAAATAATGACATCAGTGAACATCTGTTTATGTTGTTAGAATTCCGATAGTGTCCATTATTAAAATTTGGTACATTCCGGGAGGTCCCGGAAATATGAAACCTCATTGAAACTGTTACGTAGTGCTCTACGAAGTCACTAGAAGCAGTTATTAATGTTTCGCAAAATGTAAATTCCTGTTTAAGTTCTTCAGCACATTCTAAAGATATGTTACTATTGCTAAGTAACAGATTGGTAGCTAAATATGACTCTTGCCTATCACTCCATGTAAGTATTTGTACTGACGACACTGCGGTGTTCGTAAGTACCCAAGTGTCATATATAATAATATGTATAGTTTAGTACGTAAACCTAGATAAGAAGTTAGTTACCTTAAACATTTTAGCTTCTTAAAAAATAGCTTGGACTTTTGGGCAGTCTCAGTATATCGGCATCTAGGTCGTTGGTTCCCAGCAGGGGCTATACCGCCTCTGAGTGGGCGCTAGTGCTTTTCGAGTGGTAGTAAGTCGAAAGTATAACAAGTAAAAATAACAAAAGATAATAAAAAAATGGCTTTACTATTATGTCAAAGGGGGTTAAGAATCTGTGATTTGGATTATTTCTTAGTTATCAAAAACTGCAGCTCACTAAGGTTAATCCTAATAATTCATTCTTCCACACATCCTGGTGGAAAAACCCCCATTCACGTTTTACTTATATTGTAAACATCGCCCAACATATGTCGAGCTTCGCCTACTATACCAGTGTTATTATTATTATGATGTAATACTCCAATCCTCGCGCATTAAGCTCAGATCGTTCTAAAAATTATATTATCCAACGGCTAAACTTAATCGATTTAGTTTTTGTTACTACGAATTAACAATAGACAAAAACCTGTAATTTTGTAAGACCTTATTTTTGTTTCTGGATATAAAGGATCTTGTTAATAACCGTATTGATTAAAGATGGATCGATAGTCAGTTATTAGCGTTCGAAGTAATTAGGATTATAGGATTAGATGTGGTCATTTTGATTTGTTTGTAAACAACTTTTTCGTCATGATGTTTAGAACTATGTATATAGCAAAATAAATAAGTATCATTTGACAACTCACACACGGTCATTTGATTCCAAACTAAACAGAGCTTGTACTATGGTTGCCAAATGACTGATTAACATACTTATATACTTCTTAATACATGCTTATACAGATACATTAACATCCAGGCACAGAACAAATACTCGTGCTCATCACACAAAGATCTGCCCCGGGTGGGATTCGAACCCACCACACGCGACGCTACGGTATATACTCGGTGTTTGATCAAAATCATCTTTTAGCTACTTACTTCTGATAAAATTGAGATGGTATTTTGTCGGTTTGCATCAGTATTTATGTAATGTATGTTTACTACTTGGCACTTGTATGCACAATAGTTAATAACTGACTTGAGGATTCGAATAATCCTTTATACCTACTAGATTAAAAACCTGATTCTGTACCGCGATTCTGTACAACTATCGAGTATCCACTATCGACTCGCTATCGAAAAATTTTGTATGAAAAATTGATCAGCGCCCCTAGCGGATTTTCGCAACAACTATGTTCTTCAATGGCGCCATTTTCCACCAAACATTAAAATAAAATAAAACTAAATAAATATTTTTTTTTTGCTAGAGCGCACTAAGGGGCAATTTGAAATTCGAATTTCGAAATAAAATATTCTTTCCATTTTTAATTTTAATAAATTATTTAAATATTCTATATTAGATAATTTTAGGAAGGCGAGGCCAACGAGGCTGAAAAGGTATTGTCTCCTTTGCCTGCTTCAACGTAGAAAAAAAAGACGCTGATTCTTTTTTTGTGTTGATAATGTTTCGTTGAACAACATTAATTATGATATTTTTATATTTTTGATTTATTTTTACTAATACCGTTTAAAGTAGACTATAATTATTATTCATGAGAATAAATACGTTTCATGATTATTTTTTATCCACTATATAATATATTTAAAATTAGTTTATACACAATTATTACCAAAAAATTTTGTTTAAAGAACAAATTTTCAGAACGAATCTTTTTCTCACTTTAAATGTCAAGTTTTCGATACTCGATAGGTCGCGATTCTCTGCCGGATTGCTGCCGGTTTTCTAACGAGTAGCTCGATAGCAATGTATGGTATTCGATAGCGTGACGTTAGTATCGAATGTACAGAATCGAGGTACTGGTTGTGATTTCATCTGGTTGTCATTCAAGTAGTCATCTTCTTTTTTTAACTGTTCTATGTTGGTAGTTATGCTTTCGTATATTGATAGGAAGTAAGGGTTCAAACATAAAAAACATCAATTTGTATCTCAATAATTTTTATTTACAAATAATTAAAAAATATGTGATCCGACGTCACAATAACAAATCTACACTGTACTTATAATCAAATACAAGGTTGTAAACGTGTGTACTCATCTGTACCGAAGACGGACTTTATTTAAAAAAATAATTCCTGTATAAAAAAACTGCATGTACAGTCATGTACAAAAACTTTTATCAACTCACTATAATGTGCGTTAAGCAGACTTTATATCGAAAATCAATTGTGATGTAGAAGTATACAGTTGTATAATTGAGGTTAATAGGTAAATAACGATAATTCGTGGCACGTAAATATAATAAATTCAATAACTTCATTAATTCCATCAGATAAATATGTATGCACAAGCATCCAAGTATACGGTTATAGACTTTTATAAATCTAAAATCCAGAGGTATTATTCTCTAAAACTAAAACGTAGACTAGTAAAATTGTGTTCACTATTACGAAGAGAAGTTTACAATTTATAAATCTTAATTGTATTTAGTAAAATTACAGCAACAAACAACAAATTTAGCTAAAAGCTACCACTGAGAAGTGAAGTAAATTGTAACTACGACAGTACATATACTTATATAAACATTCATATACATAATGTATTTATGTACTACAGATAGATGCTATCGAGCGTATTGTTACGTACATTTTTAAGAAACAAACTTAGCCGAAGGAAACGTTTAAAAGATGCAACCAATCACAGACGTTCTTGCGTGTATAGCTTTAACAAAAAACGCTTTGAAAAGTTTCGTGTTAAATTCTTAAGTATGTGCATAGAATCTCGTTTCTTTCAGCCGAGTTTTATATTAAACACCGTACCCCATTCCCATAAATATTTTAGCTAAATATAAATGACAAATCAATACGAAAAAGCTCATTCAAAACTTCCAAATGCTTTGATCCTTTACTTAAATCCATTCGTGATATTTATTTAAATGATATAACAATAATTTAAGATAAAATATCTTGAAATTTATACATTCATGATTATATTTTTTACATTTCTCTAAGCAGTTTTTCACTCGCCTGTACGCTGTGATTCAGTGCACCAATCTTATCAAAAAGAATAGTTATTTATATTCACTAGAAATTGCAATTAGTAATTTTACTAATATATATAAGACAGTTAAAATAATTTGCTTAAATATTGCAAATATTAAATATAAGATTATAGTTAATAAATATAAAAGATTGCACGATATTAATGCACGATTTAAAGTTAAGGAACAATAATAGGAGACATAGTCCTCAGTGATGTAATTTTAGTAAAAACTCATTGTGATTTAAGACACCCATAATTTTCAAAAAATAAACAAACAATTATAATTAATCAGTATCAAAAACATTTTTTTTATATAGACGGACATTGAAACTACTTATATTCTCAACAAACCTATTTTTTAAGTTGCAACACCAAATCTAAGAGCTCAGGTTTCGTTGTCACTCTGTGTGTTCGTTCGAAATTAGAACCGATTATTGCACTTAAAAATATAACTAACTCTCAAAATATGATTTATTAAGTAGATTAATGGATTTCATGCCCTTTTGGCTTTGATAGGACACAATACTAATTTTATAAAACTTGGAATACACACAATACGAAATGGAATAGAAGCTTTCTAAAGATATATTCATTCAGAAACTCACAAGCTTGCTTTCGTGTAGTTTTAAAGCAAAAATAATCTTAACAGTTTGGAAATAAGAGCACTACTTAATAGCATATGTATTCCAAGTTTAATGTGTTCTACCAAACCAGATCTATATTGTAATATGCTACGTTACAACATCACAGTTTACGTAAATAAAATAACTGCACTAGTAAAAAATAGCTGCACCCGCCTCGGATCTCTCTTTCGCACATATGACGAAAGATATAAAAGCGAGTGAGATGCAGCTATCTTCTCCCAGCGGAATAGTAAACAGTAAGAACATTATCCAACGAAATTATCGTAATAACCGCTATACTAATTTCACTAAATAGTTTTACACTCGCCCAGCCTTTTTTATCGAATATTTAATATACTCTATAAAGCTATGGTCTTTCGCTAAAATACGAGGCACATAATATCAGACCAAATGGAATATTGTTTTAAAAAAATAATATCATAGACTCGAGAATATAGAAAAGACGGCGGCACATGAGTGGAGCGAAGAATGATTTTAATGTAAAAGTAAGTTGCCATACAACCTTATGAAAATAAATATATAATATAATAAAAAAATGCGTATTAGATATAATAACGACAGACCTTAGCAAAAGAGAAGTATTATTTAAAGAGAAACAATCGATTACATACAAATAAAAGACAACGACATTACTCTAGTTAAAAATGCTTAGATTAAATTTAAATTTAATGTGATTACAATGTGTTTAATTCATTTAATATTATTTACAAAGGTTTTTAGTAAGTAATAATTTGTTGCGAAAAAAATATTTTACTAAAACTAATATAAACGTCTAATCACTAGCCATGTAAATCGCAATAATCGAAATTAATGTAACGCGTAAAAAACATTGTATTATAAATACTCAAAATATTGAAATTTCCGCCCTCTCGACTTAAAAACCAAAGTTTCCTTTTTCCACTTCCGACTAAACCATTTCTACTAATCAAAAAATCACTATTCCAAACGTGCAATGCGAGTCGGGTTTCTGCATTTTAAACAAAAAAAAATCAAATCCAAATGAAAATATGCATTATGACAATAACCTTTTACTTAATATAACGATACTCGGAAGACAAGTACTCTGTTTCCTAGGAAATTCTTCAAAAAGTAAATTTAAACTACACTGCCCAACTTGCAATATTTGAGTTTCTATAACACAATGTGATCAGCATACGTAACTCAGTCCCATATAACGTTAAACTATGTGATCTTATATCAAGTGATGTATAAAGCGTGTATGGGACTGACGAGAAGAACAGCTCGGAAGAATCTCTTACTGAAGTGTGGCTTAGTTAATTCATTAATTACTCATGCAAACGTCATGAGTTCATTGTGATGATTTTGTAGAGGACGCTAGTTAACCGCAAGTTTTATACCATATAACGACAGTTATGGTAATGTAACCGTTGAATACCTACTAGATAAAGATTCAATAAAGCCCCCAACAAAAGTTTCGGAGAGTGTTGAAGACCGCTTTACTGATTTATTTAATAAAATGTTTGATGATACACGAGTTGACTGGTTATCGCTAAAGAGCAAATACCACACTTCAGTAAGAATAAGATGTCTATTTGAAAAAGTATAATTAAATTATATATTATTTACAACGCTAGCCATATATTGGCTCTACAAGTTTTATACAGCTGTATAATTTGGTATATCAAACACTTGCTCCCAAATCGTTCATATATTATATCATTTTATTATGTATATTTATTATGCCTGAAACCAGTATTTTTTGTTTTATTATGTTTATAAAATTGAGCATATACTTATACAGTAAAATAACTAGTGTATAAAATGCACAGATACAAAATAAAATGCACATAATAAAACTATTTCATTGTTCAGTCATAGATGTCGCTATAAAAACCGTTATAGTTCAAATAACACTGGTATTCCACTAATAAAAAAGAGGAAAAAAATAGCGAAAAAATCTAATAAATAACCAAAATATTGGTGTTTTTTTGTAAATTATAATTGTATATACAAATAGTATCTAAATTTTGTCCTAATACAAAACGCATGCACTGTCCTTTTTTCTATTAATATGGCTCATAATGGCGGTTCAGCCGATTTCATACAACGAATATAGTTAACATACATACTGGCCGACGCACTGCGAAGCGACATCGAGAACATTCAACACTCACTACTATTCAAATACCCCTAAATACACTTCGCCACAAGAAATAGCATACTATGACGTCACTAGACAACCAACTACGTGATATTCCTACCCACCGATATAAGGATATAAGGACGTGCAAATATGTACACTATTTCTTCTGATTAAGGTACACTTTCCTTAAGACTCTTCATTGAAATTCACTGGATGATACCGAACATGATTCGCGGTCCAAGATTGTGACGTCATGATAACACGACCGATTCCATCGTGCAGGTTACAACGAGGTTCTAAGCTACTTATCCGTTCAAATTCCGATCCCAATATCTAATCGTAGCACAGGATTTAACTAGGTTACGTGGTCACTGGGCTTACGATATACGTCCAAACATAGAAATAACGCATGTATGACGTCACAGTGGTGTATAGTCCGTACGTGTCACTTAGAAGTGCGACTCGTGTATGGTGTGTTGTCAGAGCTGCGTGTCGCCGGGGGGCGAGAGGGGGGACAGCGGAGAGAGCGGCGCGGGGGGCGCGGGCGCGGGGAGAGCTCGCGCCGCGAACGGTTCGGCGTCGGGGGGACACACGTCCGCGGGGTTCATGTCGATGCGCCCCGCCTTGCTCCACACCAGCATGTCCATTACGAACGCTAGGAACATTAGTGTTGCTGACAGACCTGCAACAATAACGTACATAGTTATATTTTGTGTCTCAAATAAGAACAAAGATGCGGGCAAGTAAAGAAAGAGATATAGAAGAGGAATGCAGTGTTGCTATTCTTATCTCTTCGTGTAATGAGATAAACTTCACACAATCGGATGGGGCAACAACGCTTTTGCCGTCTGGATTCCAAATGCAGATTCATCACAGTCTTTCGAATCAGGGATTAGGATCTCCATTTTCAATTATTCAAATATTTAGCTACTCCCGGTCAGCGTGGACTTTTCAATGTTCATAATGTAAAGTGTGTGTGTACCTAGATAGAAGTGTCGGAAGCTGTCGCTGTCGTAGCTGACGCAAGCCCCGAGCACGCCGCACAGCGCGTCCCGCGCGAGGCACGCGGCGTCCACGGCGGCGCCGAACACGATGGGGCACGGCACGTTGCCGAACACGCCGATCGCGAACTGGATCACGCCCATCGCCATCGCCTTGTCTGAACATCACAACTCCAATATTAGCCATACAAATATTATACTATTCTTGTGCCATAGCATCTGCAATACAGATTTTCTACTGTCTGTAATACTGAGTATCGATGGGGGAGGGGCTAGGGGCGCTTACAAGTAGCCAGTTGTCGAAAATTGTAAGTAATAGGAAAATACTTGTTCGCTAAGTTATCACCATGCGTTAAGAACAGGTACGAATTAACACAGTAACATCAAAACTTAGTCACTTTTATCCAAAATAGGCATTACTTAAATAAGCAGTAATTAAAGGCAAAAAATCAAACGAAATCTTGCGCTCTAATTTGAATTGAACCTAACCAATCACAAAATACGTAAGCAGTCAAAATAATATAATTTATAAAATATTTACATACCTTTTTTATCCGTACATCGTATAATCAGCAGTACAGCGCCGACCTCTCCAGTCGCATGTACAAACATAATAGCAGCGAACACCGCTATAAACGTGTAGATCTGGTTGCAAGGACCTCCGCACTCGCCGCTCACTGCGAAGCCCAGGCTGCTGGACAACATGTCGTCCGATGTGTTGGATAGTGTGTAGCGGTCAAGGCTGGGAAGGGGCAGAAGAAGAATATTTATGAATTTGGGAAACTTACTGATGAATAATATAATTTATCTGAAGTACATGTAATGTGTAGTTTTATGGATTGGTAGAAAAACAGTTTTAGAATTGTTTTTTTACTATTTGCTAAAATAGAAATCGAGTCTGATTAAAAGGAATTATATCTATGAATCTTTTGAGATTGATTCATAAACAGACAATGATTATAAATAACAGACGTATTATATCGTAAAATAGAGTTACCAAATTCTGTTATTTCATTTAGACTATACTGTAAACGTATACGCGTATACGGCCGTGCACGTGTACGCACGTAATGTTCCAAAAAAAGTAATCACTTAAATAATACGAGTAAAAACATTACAATAAAGTTATCAGTAGCTAAAACAATACTGACGTGTTGAAAGCCTTGTCTCCCTTGAGCGAGCCGTCGATACAGGAACAGTTGTAGTACACCCATGTACTGTTGTCTAACTGATGACTGCTCAGACAACCCGCCTGGCATGGAGATAGGTACGTGTAGGAATCCTGAAACACAAAGATTAAAATGCCTTGTAAGATGATAGCTAAATAAACCATTGAAAGGGGAGACCTCGTTCAGTCGCTGAACAAAACAGAGACTGTATAATAAAGTTACCTGCCTCTAACGTGAGTCTGTTACGGCAGAGTCTAGAAATGCTATTTTCAAACTTGAAATTGGGAACTTCACTTGGCCTCATACAAGAAAAGAGAAGCAGCATTCCTTACTTTAATAATAACAAACACCAATATAGCATTAATTTAACCCAGTTATGTTCTCCTCTCGAAATGAGCGAGGGGCGAGTACGAGTTGGGGACTTTGCACACCTTAAAGAATTTTCAGGTGTGCAAGGTTGCTTCACGATGTTTTCCTTCAATGATTCAACAAGAGTTAACTATTTCTTATGTAGTCACAATAAAATTCGTAAGCAAATTCAAGCTTACCTGTCCACAAACAGGGTTGAAAGGTACATCGGTACACTCGCAGCCCCTGCTGCACTCCACCACGCTGTTGGCGATGGTTCCGTCGATCCGCAAGTAATTCTCCTCCGGGCAGCTCACGAACATCAACACTATCATGCCTGAAACACGGACACACACACTGTTAATATCTTTAAAATATAAAATCTTGGCAACAAAAGTCTAATCTTTGTAGCAAACTTTAAGTGGACAAACATTACTTTATAGAACCTGGCGTGTTGATGCCTGATGTAAAAAACTTAGGAAAATGTTCTATTTAGGTTTGGTATTGCTACAAATTATAGGTGGGAAATTAAACTCTCTTTCACTCTCTCTTCCATGCTATGAATCCCATATGGTCAGGGTCAGGCTTCCCGATCTTTCTCCTTCACTCTGTCCTAGACATCGTCTTCGAACACCTCACAATTAAACGACTCTTAATATAAACTTTTAACTTTCCATTCGATAGTAATTATGGCTGCTTGGTGTTATAAACTTAATAACTTCATATATCAGATATGTCACGAAAGATAGCTCTTACTCCGATCCCAAGAAACCACATAATTAAAATTGAAGATTAATTAGAATTTTGTTAAGTTTTCTTTTACCCTTTATTATATGTTGTAAAGAATCTTACCGGCACTATACATAGCGGCACTGGCTGCAGTCCACGCGGCCACTTGCTTCGCTGTCGGCACCAGTTTCAATATAACAACGCCTGAAGTTATCGTGCCCAAGCCCATCACTAAAATACCACCCAGACCTGAAACGTAACAAGGAACAGTCAGAAATATACTTTATTACTGATGGCTAAGGTTGGGTTTTGTATGTAGGACAAAGATTAAAAAAAAAATTGGTCGTGATAAATTTTTAAAATGTTTGTGTTTATTCCCAATCGCACAGTGTGTTATAAACCCTATTTTTGTTTCGTCGTCTTTTTATTGAATTAATCGATAGAGTATACCATTCTGAGGATTAGAGTAAAACTCCGGGCTCGCTAAGACTTGTACTTTTTTCGTTATTCAGTGTCAAAGTTCCGGAATATCCGACTATTGAAAAACGAAAAAAAATTAATTACAATTTAACGGAAGTACTTATTCCAGAATTTATTTATTCTATCGAAAGAAGATATAATAGCCGACCATTCCACCAATTCCTGAAGCTTTAGCATGAATAGGTCGAGAGATATGAATTTTTTTCTCATTTTTCGTTTTTATTTTTTTATTCATCTAAACCACCGTAGTAGGTGGTCATTCCTACATCAAAAAATTGCTAATACTTTCTTTTATTTGCAGTATTAGTTCTAAAACCTAACTCGTTGGTTTCCAGGAGATATTTTAAATTTTAAATTTTACTTAGGGTTGTCACTTTCGAGTATCCGAAAATTATATAAGATTATAAACCTTTATTTGAAAAAAAAGTTAAGGCAAGCCCCCCGGCCGTAGTTCTGCACGACGTACCTCAGTCACGCCTTACTGAGGTTGTTGAAATGCAGAGTACGGTTACGGTATTAAGGTTGACTGGCGCTCAGTCCCCTAAAATTGTTCCAACTCCAGATGGAACAACCATTGATTTTGCTTTTTAGAAAAAAAATCAACAAATATAATTACATAATATGTGTATAAATTATAATAAATAAATTGTTGACGAAAATAATTTTATCGTATTTTTTAAATAAAAAATCGACACAATTGATGTACATACATGATAAAATTTGATTTAAAATTATAGATAGGTATATAATTCATGTAGATATATAAAATACATTAAAATTATTCTAAAAATTGTTATACCACAAAAATTACATAAATTTATTTAAAAAAAATGGTTGTAAATCATTATAAAATATTTTTAGTTAATTTATTTAATTGTAAAATTAAATAAATTAACTAAAAATATTTTTTTTGAAAAAAAAAAAACAAAATGTTGTAATAGTACTTATGTTGAATGTTGATTTATAGGTATACTTATGAGATATCGGAAAGGATTTTCTTTCATTTACTATAAGTTGAGTCTTTTGAGTTAGAATTTATAGACAGATTCCAAATAAATGTATCAATCAACATCATACCAATTTCTTAATTTGTTTTTTTAATTTCCTTTATAAAATTACCCAATCTTTGCCATTTTAAGCCACAAAATTATGATATCTTGTTATGGTCGTGATATAAAAGCTAAAACTTTATAAAAATAAATTTATTAAATTTTGATTGAAGTGGCAGCCCTATATGCGGATATTTCGGATATTACTAAACTTTCAAATATCTCCTGGAAACCAACGAGTTAGGTTTTAGAACTAATACTGCAAATAAAAGAAAGTATTAGCAATTTTTTGATGTAGGAATGACCACCTACTACGGTGGTTTAGATGAATAAAAAAATAAAAACGAAAAATGAGAAAAAAAATCATATCTCGCGACCTATTCATGCTAAAGCTTCAGGAATTGGTGGAATGGTCGGCTATTATATCTTCTTTCGATAGAATAAATAAATTCTGGAATAAGTACTTCCGTTAAATTGTAATTAATTTTTTTTCGTTTTTCAATAGTCGGATATTCCGGAACTTTGACACTGAATAACGAAAAAAGTACAAGTCTTAGCGAGCCCGGAGTTTTACTCTAATCCTCAGAATGGTATACTCTATCGATTAATTCAATAAAAAGACGACGAAACAAAAATAGGGTTTATAACACACTGTGAATCGGTACCTGAGATAATTAAATTAGAAAATTTCCTCTTTATAAATTATTGAGTGCACTTTCTGGATATGTCTTCTTTCAGATAAATTCAAATTGAGACAGAAAGTTGTTTAATTTTAAATGTCAAATAACTGTGACATTTAAAAATAACTAACAGAAACTTGCCAGACAGCTGTGAAACTGACCATAAAACTAGTTAAATGTTAGCTCATATTTGAACTATGAACGAACGACATTAAGATTATAGTACATATCTGTACTTTCCCCGAAGTAGAGGGGCTGGTTCAAAAGAAACTAGGAAACGTTTAACTTTATAATAATTTTACACATCCGCTTGGAAAATATCTGCTTCCTACAAATCCTTATGAGGTAAAGTCGTTTCCGCACGCAAATAACAACAAAATTACTTATAATATACCCGACTACGCTACACTAAGGATTATGTGTTTAGCTCACTTGCGCATAGGGCAACTAGAATTCCTCGAATATAACGCAAAGGTAGGTTATGTGTCCAACTAACTTAAACATAGAGAAACATAGATAATAAGAATACCTTATTTATTTACCAGACGTTTCGATCAAAGTTACGAAACTCGCGCCACAAGGAAACGACGTTTGGCAGCCACATTAGTGAGCCCGTGACCACGGTCAGTGCAATACGATCGAAACGCCGGGTAAACAAATAAGGTATCCTAACGTTTAATGATCAATCGCGTTTAAGACCCGTTACATTATAATACTATGTGTACAAGTTGCGAGAATTTAAAATCTTTAACTAAGATAATATCCTTTCTATCAATACTCGTTACCATGGCAACCATGGTAGTGGCTTCCAAACCCTGGAGCCAGTACTCAAAGAGTGTTCATCTTAGTACCTCACCCGAGACAAGGTTGGCGTCGTGCGTGGGCAGCCGGAACTGCTTCTCCAAGTACTTGGGCAGGAAACTGTACACCCCACTGATGGGCATCAAGTGCAGGACCGAACTCGCCGTGCGCCACATCAGAATGTCGTTTGTCAGTTGCCGCTTGATTGTTGCGAAGAAATCTGGAAAAAAATATTGACTTTATGTAGTTATAGTTCTTACGGATTCTTAAATTTACTTAAAGTTACTCAATTAATGTGATTTGTCTTTGCCTTAATGTAATCAGAATATGCCTTCAGAAGCATGGAAATGATAATTTTTGTACATGACTGAATGAATACAAAAATCCGGTTTCCGTTCCTATGATTGTGTTGTTCATATATCTAGCATATAATAGTGGCTAGTAAAAATAATATTATGTCTATCTATGAATTGAACGACCAATACCCACATGCAGTAGTTAACTACGACCTTACACACTGAATTTAATCAAAACCCGCACGCAATTATGAAAGAATGTGCTCTTAGGCATCATCGTTAGGTTTTTAGCTCATCACTAACAGATTAAATAATTGCGAATCTTATAAATATTGTATAAAACATTGTATTACTATCAGAGCTTACACGACGTTTTTAAGTACTACAGACAGCTTGTAACAAACATATTTTCTTAGGCAACATAGTTAAAAATCAACTGCATAATATTGAACGTAATTTATAGCCCAACCCAAACATAGAAGAGCCAGTTCTTAAAATATAACACTTAGTAAAACATTCTAAAAGTCTACAAGATTAGTTCACGAAATGAAATGAACAGCCACTTCCCGTAGTCACTTCGTCACCTCCTACGTGCAAGGATGAGTGGTCTAAACTAGGATTGAATGAGATCAGGACACGTGGCGATAGGACTATTTTTAGTTCATGTATTACTACTGCACTGATTGACGACCTAGAGGGAACATTATATTTGAAAAGTTTAGTGTGCTCTTAAGTAGGGTAATTCTTTCTGCAAAATATACATAATAATATGTAAATACGTCAGATCTGAGCTTGTGATAAGACACAGCCTTAGTGTCAATAGAATTGTCTAGGTTACAGAAGGAAATTCTCTATATTCCAACAACTTAGTAGAGTGCGTATTTTTGTACATTTCCTAAATAACGTAGCTGTTTCATACTGCTACAGGCCAGCACCAGTCGCATAAGCCTGTGGGTTCTAAATGAAATTATCAACATTCTGGTGTTCTAAATTATGAATTTTGTTTACTTCCGCGAGCCGCAAACCTTGCATGCACTAGCGGGCTCTTCTCTAACCCGTTGGACTATAGCAGAAGATAGATAGGAGATGTAATAAAAAATGGATGGAAAATCTTACAAAAATGTTGGTAAGTAGCAATAAATTAGCAGTTGAATGTTAAAATTACATCTCAAGAGAAAACGAAAAGATAAATCGCAGCGAACTAGACAAGGTCGGGTTTTATATTGCAACGAACATTGTATTAGTCACCAGAGGACATCGTGGCGACCGGCAACACCCGTCAAAACAAAATTGTATACAAACAAAACTAATCCAATACTGTACTATACATGCCTATATATTTACGTTGATATATCGGCCATGATACAACGCACTTATCTCTTGATAACTAGGAACCAATGTTTAATGCTGTCACACATTTATCTGTACTCTCTGGACAACGGCCAACGAATTTCTGGTAAAAAAAACTAGCGCAGAACAAAAACAATGCAAGCGGAACTATGGGACTCTTGTTTCAAATCATGAACAGACAACATCTATACTAATATTATAAAGCTGAAGAATTTGTTTGTTTGTTTGTTTGTTTGTTTGAACGCGCTAATCTCAGGAACTACTGGTCCGATTTGAAAATTTATTTCAGTGTTAGATAGTCCATTTATCGAGGAAGGCTATAGGTATACGTATATCATCACGTTACGACCAATAGGAGCAGAATAGAAACAAAAAATGCTACAAAAACGTGGAAAATTTTGATCCATTCTCTTTAATAGGACGCATGTGAAGTTGCGCGGGTCAGCTAGTAGGTGATAAGGTGTGAAAACTTCAACCTTGACCTACGCAAAGATAGTCATTTCGAAGTGAAATTTACGTCGCTATTTTCGGTGGTTTTGAAACCGTGACGTGCGCTTCAAAAATAAAAGTAATCATCAGCTTTCAAAAGAAAGTGTAATAACAATAAAGTATACAAGTAATGGTTGAAACCGTAGGGCGTATTATATTTGGATATTTAATTTAATATTTCGTCGTAAAGTTTATAATTATACTTTCTATACATAGAAGTTATTAAAGCAAGTTCTGTAGTTCTATACATGGATACTCTCCAACTGGGCTGGTAATTAGTAACAATTTATGAAAGATTTCCACGAAAATACGTGATAGAAGCTGAAAATTTACAAGTCTAAACTTAGAAATCGCGAATTCCCGTTAACAAGAGCAAGATTGTTTGAATTGGTATTGATGAGCGGGCGATAGACAGGCGTAAACTCAAGTGGATGAAAGAAGCCGAAGCGAATAGACTAGACGAATAAAATACGAAGACAGACCGTGAGAACAAAAACCATTAGATGCTATTACTAAATCAAATTGTTGAGAAAAAATATCTGATTTGTAATTAGTGCTTGGATTCTAGTGCTATTAAGTATTGTACTCTAGTCTGATTGATGACCTGAAATAGATACCTAAGTTGGTGCATGGGCAAAACTGGTTTAGGCCACGTGTAACTGAGTGTAAATAAGAATTCAAAATCAGTTCAATGCATCATGATTTTTAGAAAACATCTGCTAAACATTTCTGCATAATCATGGTCAGAGGACAAAATATAGTCTTCGAAGAATTTTAAGTGCAGATTATTTATTCTTTGAAGACATCTTACCTTTGAAGAAAGGCTCCCGTTTCTCCTTGTTCTTTTTGGGTGGCGGCGGTAGAGGCTCTTGCTTGATCTGACGCGGGAAGCAGAACATCAGCGTTGACAGAAGCACGATAAACCCAGCGATGAACACCATGCCTGTGGAACAATATCATACTATTTAGTATTCTATGTCGAGAAATATCTATGTGTCTTACTGTCTATTTAATTCAATACATTAATCTCCAATCTACATAATACTATGTATACTGCTGACTCAATATACTAGTTGCAAAACAGGTTCTAACTACGCCCTAATTTTGATAAAGGTAAATAAACTTTGAATCCTTCCACATGCTCAACGTATTAGAAAAAATGCATGGATTCTAGAATATTCGCTACCGTCTTCAATCTAAAATTTGTCATAGATGTCTCGAGAATCTAAACAATGTTAGCAGAGATATACGCCGGCAAAAAGTGAAATATCACTCATGACAAAACGACAGCTCAACTTTGTTTAGATTGTCGTCGATGTCGGTGCAAATTCTTTCCAACATGATTCAGATTTCAGCTGTAAATTTGTTTCAAGTGAACCTGTATTATACGTAACGACTAAACAAATATTCTTGTATGGATGGACTATAAACATATGTGAAACAAATATGTCTACTGACGGCCGTTCAACCGTAACTACAGCAGACACGACACGATATCTAATAAGTTTATAACAGTGTCTATAATATTCTCCCGTGTTATCATACACGTAACAAAACCGTGTTCAAATAAACACATAAACGTTAAAGATTCCTCAGCCTAATGACTACCATACACAGCGTCATTATTCTGCCAAATAAAACATGCTAAGGAAATCGAAATCATTGGCATCGCAAAAAATATCGCTAACGAGCAAACAAAGTGCGTGGTCAGCTTAACGTAGCGACTCATTCATTGTTTGTACAACATATCAGCGTTATGGAATATTCTAATTATGGCAATTATCGAGGCGGCAAGTGAGAAAAGCTTCTTCAATACATCGTCTAATCCGCCGTTGTCAAGAGATTAAAATACGTTGGATGTTTCACGCTTCGAGAGGCGCCATGAAGCGAGACTGATCGCACAATACGTATTACGTACCTACTATACGTGTATTTAGACAAAAATAATATAGAGTAGTAACACTTTAAAACCAATTTACGTTCTTCAATATTACTTTTCTGCTTAAGGCTGCGTTTCCACCAGAGATGTGCGATGGAAATGTGTCGTGCGAGGATGTCTAGCTGTGCTGTGAAAATGTGTGGGTGTTTCCACCAAAGCTGTGCGATGAAAATGTGTCTACGAGGATGTGTAGCGGAGCTGTGAAAATGCGCATTATGTGTGGTGCGAGGATGCGTTGCGATTGTTAAATATAAAAGTATCTTCTTTTTCCAATTATCCATATCTATTTTACGCACTTCTACTTCCAACAAACTCCGTCTGTGGACTGGCTGGTACAGTATGCGCAAACCTCGCAACGCATCCTTCTCAACACATCCCTCGCACACATCCCTCGTACACATCCCTCGCACACATTCCTCGCTTGTTTTGTATGCGCAAAAATCTAGCTCCGCTGAGCCGTTTCCACCAGAGCTGTGCTGACCGAGGCGAGGTAAATGAAGCGATTCTATTGGTTCTTTACAAACACATCCCTCGCTACGCATCCTCGCACATCTCTGGTGGAAACGCAGCCTAACTAAGGTGTACAGAATCACTTCGGCACCTGCATTTACACATAAAAGGAAGTTAAACGCTACAAATTGCCAAATTCTGCGATCATAACTCATGAAACCTTGGACACGATCAAAAACAATTCCGATAGATTCAAACAGAAAACATTTGCGCGTTCACAAGGTCGCCCGGTCGACGTTCAGTCAAGGGCGTTCGCTAGACACGGTAGGTATGGACTATGGATACATGCGCCGAACATTGTTTACGATGCTCTCGGTAGGATTAAATGCACCAGAAATTTAAGATACGCATCGTCTAATGCAATTCGGTGAGAAGTAGAGATGGCGCGGGGAGACGAAGGTCAAGAGAACCGGTTTAAAAGTAAAAGTGAGCTGCGCGTCGTCGGTCGCGTGTCCACCCACTAAATCCTCATTACGGGCACCGACAGCATAATTGTCGGCAACAAGGCGCGCAGCCTTGGCCGTGACCGGGTGTGGATAGAGCGCTTATTTTAGCTGTGGTGACGCGGCGTGATGTAACGCGTTATATAACTAGTGGCGTGCGCCGGCACCGCGCCGGCACCTCGCCGCACCAGCGTCACGCCAGCGCAGAAAAAAGCGAAAGCCGAGTGGAAATTGCACTGCGTCTACGACACATCATACTCGACATTCCAATAGCTCGCTCGAACACGACCAGGCGATCGCGCACTTCCTAACGTCAACACAACTGCATATTTATGTGAAACACGTTATTGGGAAAGATTAATTACGCAACCCAAGAATGTCTCGCGCACCCCTTCTCAGAAACAATTACAATGCAATCGCGCGACTGTTGGAGTCGGCTGAGGGAAGTAATGAGCGGTGATTAACATCTCGCAACATACTATCTGTATGCTCATTATCCTTTAAGAAATGTTCTTATAATAATATAAATCGCCGTCAGCCAAGTACACCTAATTGATATTTAAAGTCAGATACAATGTATTGCGTAGAAATCAAAAGTAATTTATTCAGTGATTATTCAATGAATTTTCAATAATTAGAATGCACGTTACAGCGATTTAGTATAATCGAGTCAAGGAGTCGACGTACCGGCTCTGGGCCTAGACATTATTAAGTTTAAAATGTCCGTTAAAATGAACTGATTAAAATTCAGAACTTCATTCATGTTGGAACAATGAGGAAATACGCAGAAATCATTGAATGCGTATTCGCGAATCCAGTACGTTGGTAGTCGGGACACGCTTGAAGCAGTTTTCTACCGCGACACGACGCGTAAACCACTTCCTAAAAGCGTTTATGTTCGTATTTTGAACCTTAATTTATAGGTGTTAAGATGTCATGTGTGATTTAGTTGCGGTATGTGTTGATTTGCGTTGTTTACATGCATTCGTTTGGCAGGCGGGTCACGCGCGTGCTTTCTTCGTGGATTTTGCGCGCAAATCTGTGCAAGTGCTTCACTAACGGTAGATGACTGTTCCGCGTTGGAATGTCTGCTACTTCGATTTCGTTATAGCTCGGCTCGTCGTATTTAGTGGATCGTAGGGCATGTTTTATAGACTATCCGTCACCGTTTATTAGCAGTTGTGATCTTGGGAATCAGAACAACATATTTGAAACCACCATTAAACATTCCTGTAGCAAATTGCTTAGAATCCCAGTAAAAAAGTTTACTCGTAACTCTATCAAGTCAGACTCTATCAACATTATTCATTGTTTGTAACAAGTTGTGATTACATATAACCTTTATGACTAATTTACTTAAGCAGCGTAAGCATAATTTTATATATCACGCTCGCCTGAAGTGCCTTTGAATATACTACCCTAACATTAAGAAAAAGTATACAGATCCATGTATTATAATGCGTAAGAGTAAGTCCGAATGACAGCTCAAATTTCTGCTTAAATAGAATGGTTTTGTTAAGAAAATAACATCTTCATTATAGTATATACCTAAATGTTGGATGAAGATAGATTTGAGAACAAGAATATTGCAACAATTCGAAATTATCCGAGTTTACCCGTAGTCCGGACTCCGGACTCACCCCAAAGCACTATCTAGACAATAAAGAAGAGCAACATCGACTGTCACCAGCGCAATTTCCGTACCGTTGAACTAAACAGAAGTAAAACACCAATTTGCATACTAACGAATGTTTCAATTATTCCGAAGCCTACACATAAACACAATATGTAAGGAAAACCGGCCGTTAAAGGCGCTCGCCCACTTGTATCGATTTTCAATAGCACTATGTTTACACAGCGGTGAGGCGAAACTGCCAGTCGTTTAGTAGTGTTTTCATGCTCCATAATTGCGTCGAAACGAGTATTATAACTACAGGGATAATATATCACTTATTGCTTTTTTTATTCAAGTACAGTCACGAGCAAAAATGTATGCACACTTTAGAATGTTTGACCTGTTTAACCAAAAGGGGTGATTTGATTTATGTACATAATATATGTATGTAACATTCATACAAAAAATCACGCCTTCTTCTTGAAGAAACCGGAGACCGCCACTTGATCTTGACTTACGATTCTTACAAACTTCCCTTGCTTCATTCACATCCACATACATCTTGTAACTAGTTGTCAGTTTCGTCAATAAAAATACTAAAACTACTAGGGTTTTCTCATTTAGAATAATCTTACAATCAATGTGTAATTACTTATACACAATATATTTTCATGTATAAAATGCGTTTGAAAATGCCATAATGACATATATTTCAGCTGGTGACTGTAGAACGCGAAGTGTAAACAATTATCGTTATAGAATCGGGTTTGTAAATGTGACAGGTGATTTTGCTATTAACTTTAATAAGAATTTAGTGTCAACATCTCGTATGAACTAGACGTGATAATGAAGAGGGGATGAAAGATATAAAGATAATTACGAAGGGTACTTAACTTTGTTTTAAGCATTCGATAAAAAATAGCAATTAGTGATATGTATTTCACGTTTATTTAATCTTGATTTAATAATTAGATAAAGCTACCAGGATTTCTAGTATCAAAATAATAGCAGGATTTTTATATAAAAAAAAGAAGAAATAAAAGCCTATTTAATTTTCATCCTACTAATGGCATAAATGCGAAAGTTTGTAGGGATGTATGTATGTATGTTTGTTAGTCTTTCGCGAAAAATCTACAAGACAGATTTTAATAAAATTTGGTGTACTTACTGATAGCTTATAAACAGAATTAGTGGATACTTTTACCCCTGGAAATTTTTAACGCGAACGAAGTAGCGGGCAGAAGCCAGCAATACCATTAGGCTAGGCAGTGTTAGATGACATCTGCCGAAATAAGGATTTCAATTCGAGTTAATGACCATGTTTATACTAATAAACGAAAAATCCGTATAATTAGTCTCATTCTAAATTACTTTAATGTTATTTTCATTGATCGATGACGTTTGTTAAATTACTATTTTTAGGTTAATTAATAAATAATTTATTTGTTCTTGGTTATATGAAAATATTCCGGTTGAGTTGGAAATTATTTAACACTCGGTTTCCATCGAATATAGTGATGATGACGCGGCATTTCCCTTTCTCGATATAGGCTTTTATTATTGGAGCAACAAAAGCAATGAAATCTATATTTTTTTTTGTTAGTTAACTTTTTGTATAGGTAAGTCAAAAAAATTCGATGTAGTACAGTATAATTTCATTGTATTATATTTTACTATCATATTTTTTTTAAATTAAATATTATTAAAACTACGACAAGTAATGCATGATTGTAGAGTCTGAGAAATTTGATATCTACATAATTATTGAACAAACCAATAATTGCATTTACTATGAAAATAACTGTTACAAAAAGAAAATTCAATATTTTTATCGGAAACCTTATAAATAATCAATAATAAAAATACCAAATTAATAAAAAGCCGAATAATTAAAATATTATAAGAAATATGTTGTCAAAACAACATTTATTTTATTATTATAATGAACCAAGTGGTATTTTAAATAGCATTCATTTAAATAAATAATACATTTAGTTGTATTTATAAAATGTATTTACTGTTAAACAACTAGGCTTATGTGTTGGTAGAAACATAACTATAGTCTAACGACTTAGTGGAGAGTCTTTGCATGCACTATTTATCTACATTCTAATAATTTATTCAGTATATTTTTTTTCAAAATACAGTAGCTATATCAAGCAGACCTTATCATAAGCATAAACCTGCCTGCCACTAATTGAAAAAAATCTGCCGTGAACCCTGCAAACACGGCTCTTTACCAAGTTGTTTGACTATACAACCATTTTTATTTACCGATTGTAAACATATAAAGGTGAATTTAGGTTCAGTATAATATACTTAAACACGTAATTAAAGGCGAAGCTACTGCTACCAATTCACTTTTTTAACAAATTCCGAAAACATTCTACAGTAGAAACCAAGCCTAAATTATGTTTTATCTAAATATCAAACACGCAACAAAAGTCTTAGCTTTGAAATGAGAAACTTCCAAAATAAATTAGAAAATCTCTTAAATTACTTCATGACCGATTTAGAAATAGAGTAAAGTTCGAAACCTCACCTGTCTGTCTTAATCTGTTATTACTAGTATTCAATTTACTCTATATTTTATTTGAATAAAAAATCGACGGTACTTACCCAACCACCATGCTCCAACCCATCTTGGATCGGTAGACTCAAAGCCAGGGTCGAACAGTGGGTCCACGTAGACCCTTGTGCATAGAGCTCCAAGGAGGAACCCTAGAGCTGGCCCTATCACCCTGATGCCGATGGTGATGGCTGTGGACAAAGAAATACATAAGTTAGTAATGTTTTAAAAAGTATTTAAGTAAGTAAAATTGTAAAGTTGACTAAAACTGCATATATTAAAATTCCTTTTCTAGATGTATATCCATAGAAGCACTTTCTATGACGAAAAACAGCGCCATAAAAGCGACAACAATAAATATGTAAGAGCTTGTACAATAATTGCACAAGAAATACATTTCAAAGGCATGCAACTAAAAACACGCTTAATATAATAGTGAATATATAGCTAACATTGTAATGAATTTCGATTTGTTCCGCATTCGCCTCACTCGTTCGCCTCACATTCCAAAAAAATCTTTATTCGCCCCATGTTAAATTTGTTTCTTGTTTCGCCCCGCTTGAAAAGAGTATGGTTAGCACACAAATTGATTCTACCTAATTGTCTTATGGCCAATGCGACAGTTTGTTATGTCTGGGTTTAATTTATCAATAATGTGAAGGAATTTAGAAATGTTTATTGTCTAAATAACATAGTCATCATGAGTTGTGCTCAAATACATTCAACTAAGCCTTACATTGTCTTTGAGCTAGGTTATAGAAATAAAACCAAATGATACAATCAACAAAACATTTATTATTATGTAAATCTCAAAGTATCAAAAATCACAATCAGTATCACAGATCATTTATTAGGTAATCATATAAAAAAAATATTTACAAAATTAGTGCTAAATCAATAATATACAATGATTTCCTTGAAAACTTACATAAAATAGTGCAAAATCAACAGTAGGTATTTAATCAAAACATGTATGTAATATATTTGTAAATAATATGTAAGTAGCATTAACTTAATAATAAAAATGGAATCATTTATCATTAACTAAGACAACAGTACAACTGCCTCCAATTTTAATAAAATCTAATGTACAAATAAAAAATAACATATGACAAAAGGTGAAACTTAAAAAACAAAAGGACAAACTTTTTCTAAACAATGACCCAAAGTTATTGTGCCATTAATCATTGCTTTTATGGAATCATTGATAATTTTGTCTACATAAATATCATCAGAACGGCGTGCATTACCCTGACTTTGAAATCGGGTTAAGGAGAGGTCAGCATCATTTTTAATAACTTTTAAAAAACTTATTATATTAAGTTTACCTGACAATGTCGACTTTCTGTTCAATCTCGCATTACCACCTTCTACTGGATTATTGGTCCTAAAAATATCTCCAAAAAATCCCATTTTCCTTTCATGTATTCGTTATCTAACCAGGTTGAAACAAAATAGTCATTAAACTTGTCAATGTTAATGTTTATAGGGCAATCTTCCATAACATATAACCATGCGTCAGATTTATAGCATGATGGTAGCAAAGCTACTGCAGAACATAGAGCGATATGCTTTCTGTAAAATCTTTTTTTGTTGAGGTTTAACTCTTTGGCTTTTTTCCATAAAGCTTGACTAAAATGAAAATAACAACCTCTACTTATGATGCTTGGGAACGTAGTATTAATAGCGTTTATGGCTGCCTTTTCAAAGTCCGTTCTGAATGAAATTGGTTTCCAATCTGGGATTTGGGACTTAATAAGAGCAAACATAGTTCTGTATGTTGTTTCTTTTTTATCCATTAATAGGATGTAAATTAATGGTACAACATGTATTTTCTCCCGAGTGCTGCCAAGGTCTCCATATATGATATATAATTGTTTGAATGGTTTAACAGTACATTTAAAAGTGCTATCTCCGAGATAATGTTCTATATTTTGGATATATCTTCTGATTTCTTGATCAGCGAATGCCAATATTCTTGAATTATTATACCCGTAGTCAAAAAGTAAAAAGTCTTCATAAGCCTTTGGTATTTGAACCTCAGAGGCTATCTTAAACGTTGACTTTTTAATATTTTGCGATTTGTTTCTCGCATTGTAGAGACCAGTTTTGATTTTTGAAAATTCTGGTAAATCTTCCACTAGATCTGTACCTCTGTTTTTCATCCTTATTAAGCTTTCATTATAAATTGATGTGATGGGTTTACCATCTGCAGATGCAGCTTCTTGTTTACAACGAAACAATTCTTCTTTGATCTCATTTTTTGCCACATTAGGTTTGCAAATATTGTGTTGCAATATTCTATTTACATCATTGTTAATGGTAACTAGTCCGCCTTTACATTTTCTATTTACACATCTCCACGAAATAGTACCATTTTTATTATTTCTCCTTTTTACGTGCTCATATCCGTTGAACAGAAGCATAGGCTCGCCCCGCTTTGATTTAATAAACGATAGGTTTGTAAGGGATGTAGATTGAATAGGTTCTTCCATTTTCAATTAATACCTATAATAAAATAATGAACGTTAACTAAATTCAATTTGAATTACATTTCGAAAAGGGAACACATTAGATAATAAATTCAAAATTATAACTTACCTTGTTGCACTTCGTTAAAAAATTGCACTATAACTCGAACACACACAAACAACAAATGAGTACTAATTCTAATTACCTGCATTTTGCTATGTGTCACCCGACCCTTACTGATAAGGTCCCTGATTGGCTGACCACATTTGGCTGGCCTTGAAAAAAAAGGGTTGCGATGCGATCCATTGTCTATTTTTTTACCTGCTGATAAGTTAGTGTGCAAAGAGCTGTAATAAAATATGAATGAATATTTATGATTTTGTAGGCTGTCTGTACTAAAACAGTACAAATCTGAACTCATAAATATTCGAGGCGAATCAGGAACGATAAATGAGGCAAAACAGGAATAAAAGCTTAAATTAAGAATAAATATGGCATTTGGGGTAAAACAGGAATAAAATGTAGGGCAAATACGGATTTTTTTATGTGGGGCAAAACATCGTGGGTCGAATGCGGAACAAATCTGAATTTCACATGTCTGCTCTCGCCAAGTATTAAATAATATTACGCTACAAGATTGTATTGCAAGCATTACGGCACAAGTACACGAAACGAATACATTTTCCACTGCACGCACCACTGTGCACTGAAATCATTCACTCGCACGAAAATGCAACGGATCACACGCCACAACATGAAATAGCAACACTGAATTAATTCAAGGAAATATTATTATCGGTCATTTAATGACGTAGTAAATATTAATGTGCGTAATCGTCTGGGCGGAGATGGCCATTATGCAAATTGAGATGGACTCTTGCACACAGTGGACCGCACTCGTTTATCTCAATAGGGCTAGGGTTCTGAGGCTAATTGAGGGTCGTCGAACCCGCAGCAACAAATTATCGTATGAGGAATTGCCGCTGTCAACGATCGCTGCTGCATACGAGCTACTCGGCTACTTGATGTTAGAACGCGAAGGAAAAACATGCGGCGAGACGCCGACGCTCGCTGATTGCTTCGAGTTATTGCACCAAGAAATACATTACTACTAACTATTTGTGCTAACTATTTAACTGAAATACTTAACGATAACTACTTGCCAACTCCGTATCGAGAATCGCGCGAGTCGGACGGCCGAAACGAATCATCCGATAAAACCGATGCTACGTAAGAACTGTCCCAAATTTCGAAATTAAATTAAAACCTGTTATAATAAAATAACAAAGGACCGTTGCAGGGTGAGTGACCGAAAAACAATCAGGTACTTAGGTCCCGAATGTAATCTTTCCCAGAAACCAACCGCATCGGTTGCCAAAAAACGGACGGGCGTGCGTTCAGCTCGCGTGCTTCACGTTCGACACAAAATAAAATATACGTTCCTATTATCATCATGCGCTTTTGTAATAAATAATGGCCTCGTCAGGATCGTTTTTCAAAACGGCCGGTGCCCGCGCCTCGGTACAAGTTTTTATTATGTCCCGGTACACAGTACACTCGTCCTTACCGGTTCCGATGCATCATTAACATCGTTCATGTGCTGCTCTCTCGAATTAACGCTCAGTGATTGTCAAAAAATGACGAATTGCATCATAAAAATGGACCCAGTTCTCAAACACCTGAGCTCTGTGCGTTTAGCATATTTTTTGTTGACGTTTTTTATCATAAAATCGGCTAGTGTTTAAAAATAGACGAATTCGTGATGAATAATTCAGAATCATGTATCACAATAGACACTTGTGTATAAATAGAGTGATATGGAAAGCTGCAGGGCTGGAGCAGATAACCTTGTCATGTCCGCTTCTGTAAATAAGGTCATCTCTCTGCTACTATCACCACTGATATGAGTGTTGGAAAAAATAACGTCAACACGAAAGTGAAAGAGAAATTAAATAATATCCGTGGAACAAATCATGCAAGCGAGCTGTGTTCCATACCTTATATCAATTTGTAGGTTGACACTATTTTATCGCAAGTGAATAAGTAATGCAAAATATTAAGAACACGGCACCGGTCCCTGTCGTACCTAGATTCAAATCGATTGCAATAACATTATGTATACGATTTTTATTGCCATAACATGCGGCTCCTTTTATCGTGCCACTAGATTATCCAGCAACTTCGATAAACTAGAAAATGTTTCATATAAATGACAAGAAATAATCCGCAAAATTCGAGAATTCGACCGCAGAATAAATTCTGGCACAATATTTCAAGTCACGATGTTTTAATGCTCAAGGAATAGGAAAACAATTGTTAATCGGCACAAAGTTCATTGCCCCTGTGATGCAAAATCATTTTAGTAGTGTGACTAATTCCGCTACAAAAACACACAGATACTCTACTGAGTGTGGTTTCCAAGAAAACACCTGCCTAAATAGACATGTCGGAAATAGCTTCAAAAGCAATAAATCAGGCAAACCTATTGAAACGAAAGATATAAAAGTGGGATTGACGTCACTACGGTTAAAATCAAATATAAAGATAATGAGTTTCGATATAATCGAATCTAATCTGGTACGTAATCTAATCTAGCGATGTGGCAAGAACCTGACCTATGACAACTAACAAGTACAGCACAAATGATTAGGTGGAGCGCAATTTGATAGCGCACGCGCAAAAAAGTTGCATAAGGTGCACAGTGCAATACCGCTTGTAATGTAATAACGAGGTAATTTTCTCGTCCATACAAGGCTTAATTAATCGCAATCAGATTGCAAACCGATAGTGCGATTTCATGAAAAAAACATTCCCAAGTAATTTGTAGTGTTTTTTATTTAATGTACTGTAATTTGTTTGTCTTTAAACTGTTTATATGTCCTGAAGGCTACTGTCTGTATTTTGATAAAAAGCGCTTTAATAAATAACTACAATAGTCAATAGCACTTTGTTAATAGTGATATAGCCGGGTAGCTGTCTATATCACTCACTAATCGTTCATTTAAAGCAAAACTTAGTATACATCATATAAAACCATTAAATTCGCGTGAGCCAATTATATCTCATAAATGTAGTGATCGTAATCGGCTTAATGATTATATGGACCCAAATGTATAGTAATTGAAACTCAGGAATTTACACTCCTATATTCCCAAAAGCAACTTAGACGTATATAGCCTACCTAAAGTATTTATCAATATATGATTGCATCCATACTTGACTAAGTTAATTATAAACGACGATGGCCCAAATAAACACGAATGAAAAATAATCATTCGTCGTAAATATTATGAATCACCATAATTTTGTAAGAAGAAACAAAGTTATAAGAGAAAAAGTGCTCCGTGATATTGTTATGACACATTGAATACATTAGCATCAGATTTAAAGTAGATATTATGTAACAAGATTATTATAAAAGAAGCAATATCTTAAATGTTAATAAATACGATTATAATCTTTGAATCTAAATGTATTCTAACAACTTGTTGAGTTGTGTCGCAAAATCATGTTTCCTTGACATTTGTAATGTACACTTATTGCTTGTACAACAACTCTATTATGCATATTCTTGTCTTAAAAAAGATATTGAACTAGGTGGGCCTTGTTAGGTGCATACCAGATACTAGAGGTTAATCAACTTCGACATTTATGATTCAACAAAACCAGAAAATGTTTTGGAACAAGGAAAATCTATGACAACTATGAAAAATAATAAACGTATGTTACGACAGTGATGAAAAGTTAGAAGTCTATCAATTGGAATATGGCGGAAATGGTCGAAAGTAAATCAAAGCAGAAAGCTAATAAGAGCTCTACATAAGAGGTGATCTAAACAGAACAACAAACATAAAATACGTGAACTAAAACAGATCAAGGAAACGCATGGAGCGTTCCCGAACGATGAGTATAAGGGATAAAATTAGGGCAACGCCGCATTTGTGGACACGCGACACGCAATGACATCGGCAACGAGCTGAAATTGTCGCCGAGACGTCCCGGCACACTGACACACTTGCGCTAACCAACTACTGAAATAGCAATTGCATCCAACGTTTTACTGCACGACAGGGCTTCTGCACATCTACGTTTAAATACACTCAATAGGTTTTAATTTGACTTACTAGTAACTAGTAGATCGTCTCGTATAAAGACATAAACTCTGATGTAACTAAACAATCAGCAACACAAACAAAAACAAATGGAAGACATGAGAAGAGTAAGCTGCTCTATCATAGAAATAAATTCAATTTCATAATTCGGTAGGTAGTGTTTAAGGTCGTTTCGTATTGTTGAACTGATCGTCCATCAAGGTCTTTTTTAATATAAAATTAATATGTACAGGAAAATACTGCTTTAGAGACATTAATCATAAAGTTGATAAAATAATTCAGGATCCTGAACGAATCTAGTTTGTGAGCAAACTTCACAAGGAAAACAGGTGCGATTTGGTCTCGAGACAATAACTTGTTGCGGATACAAGCCTAGTTCCGTTTATGCATTTTAGATAACACGTATTGTAATGTGCAATTGTGTACCTGTTCTAGGCAATAAAGGAATCGACCAATACATGTCCAAACTGTAAACCTGTACCATTGAATCTTAAGTAATAAGGTTTGTTTATCTTAAACCAGCTTTTGTAGAACACTCATTCAATCTATACTAATATTATAAAGCATATGAGTTTGTTTGTTTGAACGCGCTAATTTCAGAAACTACTGGTGCGAATTGAAAAATTCTGTCACTGTTGGATAGCCTATTTATTAAGGAAGGCTATAGGCTATATAATATCATGCTATGATCAATAGGAGCAGAGCACCATTAAAAAAATATTTCAAAGACTGGATAAATATGACGTGTTCTCTCTTTTGTGACGCAAGCGAAGCAGCGCGAGTCAGCTAGTTAGAAATAAATTCTCCTTTTCAAAAATGATCAAAGGAATTGCTTTTAAATTGTAATTTAATCTGTGTGGTAATTCTATGCAATGCAACAATTTTATCAGTAGAATGTATCAGCTACAAAGCTCCCGCATGACATAATATAAGGTCACTATCGCAGTAAATAATTGACCCACATAATCCACACTAGGTCCAATCAATGATCCCCGTGCGTATTGGCCGAGCCTTATTTAGGTCGACTTGCAATTGGATTTAATTGTTCAATATATTAGCGTAATGTGTTGCGTGTTATTAAATTAATGTTTCCTTCACCGCAACATATGGATCAACAGATTTAAGGTTTATTTTTGAGATTTGGGGCGGACCAAATGTACATGACATCTCTGCAGCAGTCCTTTGGGAGAAAATGGTATTGACCTTTTTTTCCCTCTTAAACCTGGTTCGTCGTGTTGTTTGATTAAATACAATAAGTAAGACATTCATATCCAATTTTTTCTTTTCTATATACTTATATCATCTTCACGGAAGCAATCATATTATTTAGATTTTTAAAGCGTAACTTTAAAATGTACGAAAGAGTTATTTAACTTCTTCTACGAAAAGTAAATGAGTTATTTACATACTTATATCAAGTATTGCTTCAATATTTTACAAAGATAATCCGATTGTTGGATTCAGAACTAAAATACGATTAACATTATCTGTTATCGCATAAAGATATATTTAATGTAACAATTACACGTCAATTTGTATGTGCCTTGGTAAGTAATACTAAGTAATAACTAGTAATGAGCTTTGCAGCGCGAGTTCCGGCGCATTTATATTCCTGGACCAAGACTAAACTTGTAATATAATGTTTATTAATATTCTTATAAGTTGCATAATAAATCTTAACTATAATTACCTAGTCATATAAAAAAAACATATATGTTTAAAATCCTAAGTCACAGAGAAAGAAAAAGAAAAGAACACACAAACTTGTTTTAAGATCCTTTGCAAACGAAATTGTAAACATTTTGACTGAGGAAATTATTTTGCCAATACCTTTGGGAAAAGGCGTGAAATTATGTATGTCCCTTTGAGAAAGTACGCATTCAAGTCAGAAGTTGTAAAAAACCTGTTAAAAAAAGCCCATTGGTTGAAAACGGGGGAGAGTCAGTAATTTCGAGTCGAATGCTATTAATTTGAAAGTGCATATCTCATCATACGCATACAATAATATTTTGGTAAATGGAACAGTGTATAATGATAACCACAACTGTGTCAACCTTCCCATTAAATTAAATTTATTTGTTATTGCCAGTGTTTATTCTTTATACACATATTTACAGCATCAGGGTTTCCCCAGACAAAGTTACTTGCATGTTTAGTTTTATTCTCTTCAGAGCAAATACAGCTACGAATTCTCAGAAAGATGACCGAAAAAAGATTAGCACATCGCCAAAACATCTTCCCAGCTTCATCAAATTAAATGAAAGACAATCTACAAAGGATTGCGACGCCACATACTTTATGACACACTGATCCTAAAACGCGAGATAAGAGCTCAGAGACAATTGTCTGTATTTATGCAAAATGGAACCACACGACAAATTTTCATTTTAATTTAACATGTTATAAGGAGACTACCCGATTACGTTAGCCTTACCTGGTACTGGAGCTCTCCGTCCCCGGAAAAAGACCAAAAGGGAGACCCAAGACCACGTGGACAGAAGTGTTGCGGCATGATATGAAGGCATATGAGGTTGAGGTAGACGACGTCAAGGATAGGGCCCACTACCATATAGGACCAATAGCCAGAAGAGAGAGAGCGGAATACTAATATAAAAGTGGTGTAAAACTTTAAACGAAAAAGAACGACACGATTTTTGCCTCAGAAATAGGGTTTACAAAAAGCATAACAGAACGAACTGCAACTAAAGGATTGACACGTTTTTGTAACACCTTTGATATCTGATATAATACGTATATGCTGTGTGGTTCCTTTTTACATAAATACGTACAATAATTATTGTGAAGGATACATTGAATGAACGTAACGATAAATAGCTGGCCCACATAATACAAGCGTAATTATTCAATCTTTATCTAATCGTTAGCAAGTTCATTTACTGTGACGTTGACATAACATAAATCTGTACTAATCTATACTAATATTATAAAGCTGAAGAGTTTGTTTGTTTGTTTGTTTGAACGCGCTAATCTCAGAAACTACTGGTCCGATTTGAAAAAATATTTCAGTGTTAGATAGCCTATTTATCGAGGAAGGCTATAGGCTATATATCATCACGCTACGACCAATAGAAGCAGAGTACCAGTAAAATATATTACAAAAACGGGAAAACTATGACCCATTCTCTCTTATGTGACGCAAGCGAAGTTGCGCGGGTCAGCTAGTCTATACTATCTGGGTGAATTATCGAGAGGGCACGTGTATGTTCTAGTTGTGGACACAAACAACTCTTTTTATCAACAATGGCCTGTTGAGAGGAGGTCACCTTAGTACCTTTAGTAAAGTGGGTTCAGTTTATAATGCAACTGAACTACATAGGAATGTGACTCTTCTTGTATTTAATTTGCTGTTTAATTATATTATTTGCAGAATATGGGTTGTTTTAATCGTTTCGCCGTGTCACTAATACGTATTTAAATAGGTAATAAGCTTTTAAAAGCAAATAAATCTTGTAAAAGAATATAAATTTGCTAGTAACAGTACAGCAGGCATACCTAATATGTAGTTTCGAAAACAATGAACAAAATTTTACAGAATTGATATAAGGCGAAGACACAGTGTCAGCGATTTAATTATTCCAACTTCTATGAAATAAAACTGTCCAACACATGTAACATATATTGTGGAATAACACAAATTCCTATAACTCATCTTATTTTATTTACCTACTTTAATAATGAAATCATTAACCAAAAAGTCTTGAATTTTCGAAAACGATGATTAATTAATAATGATGTAATGACAGAAAACAGCATAAAAATCAAAAACAAATTAATAGATTTATGAAATACAGATTACAGACGACATGACCCAGAAAACTACTCCATTCTTATAAATTAATGGCTGCATGAATTCACCTGTCATAATAAATAAACGGAATTATAATATAAAAATCGATATTTATGCTAACAAAAATATTATCGATTATTAAAAATCACTACACTGGAAAATCAAATAGAAATCCTTATTTATTATAGTAATCAGAAGATATCTCAGAAATTATATAAAGTTTAATAATAATATATGTAGCTTCCGCTCTTTGACTCCGTAGATAAATTTCACGTAAAAAACGTGTACGAAACCGACTGAAAAACAAATTTTACTGAAAGTACAAGATATTTTTGTTATCATTTTGAATGTTTTGGAAATCACCCACTCAACGAATATATTTTCACAATAACGGCCAGTTTCTTCATCAAAAGTAACAGCCAAAGTATAGGGAAATTAAAAATTACAGCCAAATTTGTTTCTTAACGAACTGAAATATATGTCAAAAAGAAGTCCATGATTTTAGCTATTACTTTAGATATTATATAAAAAGAAACTGGCCGTAAATCGCTCCGCTCATCGCTTTCAGTGGCGCAATGGAAGTATCGCATGTCGTCAATCGCACCGGTGCAGTCGTTAGATACGACGCAGACACAACAATACATGCATAAAGCCCTACACTTCTGTGCACCTCTGTACTCCACACCCAAACACCTATTGTTTAGTTTTTATGCCTGTTATACAAAAGCCATTATCCGTTTATTGTTTTTTAACGTTAGGTACAGCTTTTATAAGCGAAACGAAATTTATGCCCATAATAACTAATACGCAATTCATGTGAGAAATTATTACGATTTAGATAATAGTGACTTCTCTTATCAATGTAGTGCATGCCGCTGTACTTGTAACAGAGTGATGCTTCGTACAAAATGGCAATTAACGTCAGTGCAAGCTGCACTCAAGTCGATAGTTAATTACGCAACGCATCAGAGGGCGGCCGGCAGAGACGCTCGTGGGCGGCGCGGTGGGCGGCCCCTATGATTTATACACTTTTACGTACCGATTTTATACGCAAAAATTTACAATTGAACCAAACGTCTTTATCTACCCAGAAAGTTCTGACGAAACAATTATATTACCAAGCCTCTCCTGTCACGGAACACGCCCTCATACCGCACCTGGTTTTTATAGAGTTAATAGCTATAGCAATAAATATTCACTCACCCATGTAGAGAGGCGATTGCTTGCTACCGACGTTGTCATCTACGTAGGGTATTCCAAGCGTGGCAATACCGGTCTGACCGACGCCCACCACCAGCAGGCAGATGAATAGCCACGGTATCACGACCGCCGTGATCGAGGACCGATCGTCCTGACCCTGCTTGGACTCTTCGTTACACAGTATCGAAGAATTCTTGAAGGAGTGACAGACCGGCGCGGCGCCGCCTCGATGCGAGTCCATGTGCACGCCGAGCAGCTTCGTGCCGTACAGCAGATGCGGCACCACGCACCCGATCACGCCCACCGCGAGCACGAGCATCATGCACGCGATCCACCGAGGCCGGTGCCCTCGCCCCGCTAGGTACGTGAGGAATAGCGCCGTACATATTTGTCCTATCTCCGTCGCGGCTAGCAATGTGCCCGTCGTCTTAGATTCTACTTTAAACAACTTTTCTACTGTTGTCGTCACACTGACGAAGTATGTGAGGAACATTCCCTGGAGAACCCAGCCCGACAGAAACACGAGCATGAACACTCGTGTAGAGTGAAACGCCGACCGCGGCCCGAGCGGCAGCGGCCGCGGGGCCGTGTGTTTGCAGTCCAGAGATCCATTGTTGTTTCCTGTCGCTAGACGTTCCTGTTCTTCTGGTGTGGCTTCGACGCCTTTCATGTCGGCGTCCTCGGCCGCCGGGCCCGGGGGACCCGCCTCCCCGCCCGCTGTAGATACTTTAGTGACAACGCTCGCCCTGTAACAATTGAGAAACAATCATTTACACATGTCACATGGTTCCACACAGCGTACACATTTTGCTGCAGCCGACTCACGTCATAATCACAAGCTAACCGCAACTGGCACCGTATAACACACAACCCCTAAGTAAAGTCTATGTGACCGTCGAAGCGCAAACGAAATGCACGCAAAACTTCAACGATGGCGACGCTTCCGGTTAACGGGACCGAAATATAAAGAATGATCGACGATCGCGAAACCAAGAAACGGGTGCGACACGCGTGTGGCGCAGAACACTCGTACGCATAGTGTATTGGGGAGTCGTTCACCCGATGCGCCGAGCAGAGGGATGTTGGAGGCTGCGTGCGCGCACCCAGCGCGGCGGACTGCGACTGCAACATGCAATTACTGGCACAGCGCAGTGCACCCGCTTCGCCCGCCCCTCGACTTCTCTCCACACGGGGTTTTTATTGGCCGTCTATCCGTTTTTTGTGCGGCACGCATTTACACACGATGAAAGCCGTCTGCGCGCCGCCCTTCACTGAAGATTCCCTCTCGTCTCGACACTACGGAATGTCTTTGTCTCATTGCTCCACGCTACGATTTGAATTCACGTTAATTTAAATATAAATTAGATGTTTAAAAAAAGTTTACTCACTTGTCAAAACGTTCATTTAAAGAGGAACTATTTGCAAAATACAATAAAATCGATACCAACAGTTGGTGGCTTCAAACGCTAGGTTCGCAATAAAATCAGCCGTAGAATATTAATGTGATCGACTCATACGGTTAACTGGACTTGCGAAACTCACCGATGGGGGCCGATGACCACGGGCGACACCGACCACGACGCACTATTGCACTCCGCCGACCAGTTCCAGTAGCAAAGCTTTATCAGATTCTATTAATTGGCAGGATAACGTTTTAATATCTTTAATAATAAACTATATTTAGGGGTGAGCCCAGACGACCCATTTTTTTCACGTCTGATGATAAACTAAGTGCACTGTAAACTGCATTCTGAGATAAGCTCACAAACTTGTGCAATGGTCGAGTTATCGACCAAATGCTATCGCTTTAGTGATAACGGGACGCAGCAAATAGACTACTAGTGAAGCGGGTTACTGCCCAACCAACATTATACACTATCTCAAATGCCAGTACTGGTTGACCTTTACAATAAAACGTTTTAAACACAATCTTGTTTCTGAGAAGAATCATCTGTCTTTGATATGCAGCCAAATTTATAATTTATCTTCACTTACTCATGTCGACCACACCTTGCGATATTAAAATATTTTTTAAATGACATTAAAAAAATCAGCGGAGCGTGCTGGAAAACGAATGAGGCATAATTTATTAAAGAAAAATACGTGAAACTTAAGAGTGTACAAAATATTGATGAAACGAAGGCAATAAGTCGAGCGTAATAGATCTGAGAGTAAAGTGACTCGAGTATGTCCTAGGCAGCGTTGCGAGACGACACGATCTAATTGGCGGCAATATTGTATGAAAGTCAACCCCACACAGTCCGTACAGTCCGCACAGTCCGCACACGCGGACAATCACATCGACATCGAAGGCGACCATACGGGACCGGCGACTGACGATTTATTTAATCTCCCATCGCGATTGAGTGCCAATGAATCATATAATGCGAGCGCCGGACAATCTATTGGCATAAATTGAATAAACTATCGTATCAACGCAACATCTGCGTATAGACGATGATATTTAAATTAAGGACTTGTGTGGAAATCAGATAAGCTAGCTAAACGCATATCGGAATACAAAAAATTGCTTAACACCGTATCCTCACTTACGATTCAGTGACACGACAGAATGAGCGACGATCGAGAACAGACTCCACGTCAACCCGTATCAAAATATTCATCTCCGAGACATCACAAAAAGATACAGTTCTGTAATTTTCGGAAAAAACAAAGTCTCATACATACGTTTTGAAATTCATACAAATCGAGATTGATACAAAATCAAAAAGTTAAAGAGCGTATAAAAACAACATATCATACATCTTTCATGAACATAATGAATAAAAAATAAAGGATGTAGTGAAATGTCTGGGAAAAATATTTTCGTCGTTCACCAAAAAAAAAATACCCACTGTGTTTGCAGTTTATGAACTGAAAGGTTGAGTGGCGCACATGCACAAATCATAGAGCAGGGTGTACGCTACCGAGGCGGGCGAATCGAAGACGTCTATGATCATTCTATAAGTGAGAGGACAACGTGCGCGGTCAAGGTGAGTGAGCAGATACCTGTTGTCGATGACACTGTGCACTCAACATTAATCTCCACCTTAAACCCAGTTAAATAACGTAAGGTACAATTTACAATGACAGTAGCCGCGACCAATGAGAAATACACTGCTAACCACCAGAGAAACTACATTATGAATCTGTGCAAGGACCTAGACCTAGTCTAGATAAATGAATGTGCCATTTAAACTGACTGAATATAGCAGATGGTATAGGGTCGGTTATAGATCACGTCAGGTGTCAACGGCTAAGGGCTATCGCGATGTTGTGCTACTAACACTTAAATACAGAACAAACACTTGTTCCACGAATACAAATATTGATAGTTTTACATGGAAAGCAGATGTACTCCCAACTAGTCCTGACAGGTTAGTCCCGACGACATTTCAAATATTTTTATATGATTATACTCATAAGCATTTATTTATTTCACTTTATATGAATACACATAAAACTGAATTACATTTAGATACGGCTACAAATTTCTTAGAGCCAACGATTTATTATTCCCAGTAAACGGAGATACATTTTACTTATTGAAATAATTTCCATTTTACGTTAAACAATAAAATGAACGCAAGAGGATATAATATAATGTTACGAGCACTAAATATCTTGTAACAATGTTACTACAAACGCAACTGACATATTAACAATTCTGAATGCACAGGTTTATTAATCAGAACCGGTCGCTTGTAGTACCGAAAGTAAACATACACCGAGGTGAGTGTTAATAGTAAAATTAGTTGGGGTCTTAATTAAATTAAACCGGATTCAGCCCACTGGCTATTAATTAACAAGATTCATGGCTGCACTAACTAAGACAGCTAAATTATTCCATACAAAACAAATGATGAATTACTTGCAAGCAAAATATCAACATGCAGCAGAATGGTTTTTTGAAAACTACATGTAATGCCACCAAAAACATTCTGTAAAAACCTCAAGTCTCGCCGTAAAAAGTTGTGAGATCTATACAATACCAAGTCGTTTAACTTATTTAGTCTCTACTTAAAGGACCTTCTGGCTTAAGTTATTATGTATGTTATTATCATGCCAATTTAAAAAAAAATACCTCTAAAACAAATAGACCGACCTGGCCATCGCATGATTTGATTATTAGTATGTACCACACTACACAGCACGACAAGAAGTTAATGGTCCTGAAATGTTTATGGCGAATTTGTGTTTTCTTGCGATGACCAAGTCGATCTATTTGTTTTAAAGGTATTTTTTTTTTAAATTGGCATGATAATAACCTACGTAATAACTTAAGACAGAAGGTCCTTTAAGTAGAGACTAAATAAGTTAAACGACTTGGTATTGTATAGATCTCACAACTTTTTACGGCGAGACTTGAGGTTTTTACAGAATGTTTTTGGTGGCATCTCACTTCTTTTTGTAGAGCGAACATAAGTCCAATTTGTATGGAAAGACGTTTTTTTTTCATAATTCAACATATTTTCCTATGGGAATGTTGTTCAATTTCATGGGCTAAACACCCTTACCCACCCTATACCCCCTCCCATTATGCCTCATATTGTAGGTACCTATTAACACCTATTTATTTTATTTTCTACAGTAATAATAATTCATTAACTGCAAATCTAACCTTGTAATCTTATATTAACTGCAAATCTAACCTTGTAATCTTATACATTTATATGGGATTACAAAGTTATTGTTGCAGTTGGTGTATTTAGAAAACTGGACCGAAATTAGAAAATATTAAATTTTTCCCATGATTAAGACACTAAACCCTATTTGTATTCAAAATTTTAAGCTTCTAAGTCTGCTAGAAGTACCTTAGACTTTTGATGATCGGTGAGTCAGTGAGTCAGTGAATCAGTGAGTGACAAAATTCAAAATTTTAACAAGTTGTAATTTTTAAACCACTGGTTCAAATTGACTGAAATTTTAAATATACCGTGTTTATACAATGACTGATTAGTTGCTGAACATCCAGGCTTCTTGTTTTATCCACAACGAAATTATAGGGGTGTCAAAAATAGCCCGAATTGCTTCGAGAAAAGGATGTTACGGCCGTGCCGCTTTTTTTTGCTCGACTTGCGGGGGCACTTCCGTGCCCCCAGATTAGCACGAGTAAATCATCGCTCTGTAAATGTTTTTATTATGAATATATTAGCATTTAAAATTTATACGTATTCGGTATGCTCGATGCAGATTCCTAGGAGCGAGTTCCAGTTATTTTAATTGAGCACGGTCCTTAAGACCGATCCAATGGTAGTTAATAACGCTTACGAACCTACTTGCGTGACTACCGCTAAGACTCTATTTGCAAATCAAATTCAACTTAATGCGTGTATTAATTTTCAACAGCAGCCGTTAAGTGTCTATGAGACAAATGATTTATATCAACAGATAAGTGCACCGGTCGGTAATTACTCGTAACTTGTAACCAATACCAACTGTATCGAGATTTACTAAGTGATTACTGTAAAGTCCAATGACACTAGTGTTGGCACCGACGACCAAACAACGACGCACCTATTCGATGCACCCAATGAAACTCAATGCAGCATACAACGGTTCCAAAAAAATAAACAGGGATCAATACCATTTAAATATAAATAAATAAAGATTGGAGAACAGATACAAAATAATGAACAGGATCTTAAGATGGACACAGAAACAAAACAAAGCGAGCAATGAATCGAAATCGAAACCCGCCAATAAATAAATGCGAAATAAACGAAAGTCTGATTAAGGGTAATAATTCAGCAAAGGAGACAGGCGTGTGAAGCAAATCTTCCGAGTAGGTGTGCCGACATAAACCAAGCTCTGACAGGAGACACCCCGGGGCGCGCGCTGTCCGGAGATATACTGACTTACTGCCCTCTGCGTGTTGTTCGTAATGGACGCGTGTCGCGACCTTTACTACTTCTTTTTGTATCACATTTACATACAATTGACAATCTTTATCATTTACACAATAGACACGTGGCCAACATTTGGATGTGTCATTACAGCCACTATCTACAGCGGTACTAATTCAAATATTCATGTCTTATTTTGATTAGGTATGCTACTGAACGTATTTTTAAGCTGTGTAAGATATTTGTATTCACCAATAAACAATAAATCTCGACAAGCCCTTCACATGTATCTGTGTAACAAAAACGTAATGGTCATTCTCGGAAAAAGATTAATATGTAACGGCGAGCAGTACAAATCGGGAGGCGATGGTGAAAAACTCCGATCCACATGACCGCTTACTTTAAAACTGACCATCTGCAATTATAATGAACAATTGCACGCGATTGCACCGCACTTTGGACTGTTGCGGACAAAAACTTGATGTATTTGAGTGATGTCCGGCAGCTCGTTGACCAACAGCGGTGTTGTATGTGAGCACATTGCGCAACACTCACATAACCGTGCCTTGACATTGTTGATCTCATACCCGGCGATCCGTGCCAAAGCCATCGCAGGTAGCATGGCGGCCAAAAGGCTCGCTAATCGGCCATAGAATATGAATAGCCTCTAGGAGGATAAACATCTCAATAAACTGTGCGCTTTAGTATCAGAAGACTACACCCTGGTTTATCGTCGCTATTCAGATATTCCACGCGTACCGAGATCGTACCGTCGAGACAAGATCATCAATCAGATCGACAATAACGCCTTAAGTGGTGACTAAATATATGTACGCAAAAAAATTACACGTACAAAGTTGAAATCATCTGCGTAACGCACTTTGCCGAGCAACTGCGTGTTCAAATGAGTGTATCGGGCAAGGTCGCTGCCAACGAATCACTAGTACCACCAATTTGACACTGCTCACCTCCGCTTATTGGACAAAGTGGAACGTGTAAATGAAGAAACGAAACGCTACCCTGTAATCATTTAACAAGCATCACCAATGATGAAACAGATGTCACATTTGAAGGTAAAATCAATTCAAACATCGAGTAGATTATAGACGATGTGATCGCAAGGGTGCTCTCGAAACAGGTTAATGCACTTGTCACAGCATTGAGCACAAATATTTAAGTAACATCGACGTAAATAACTAATGCACTGACGATAAGACGAGGCGCTGATTTATTTTTACACTATACACTATATCTGATTTGTGTAAGAAATGCAAATCGTGAATGTACAAATTGTACTTGAACGTACGTATCTTTGGCTCTCTAGCAAAATGTATAGCATTCCCCGGAAATGATATTTAGAATTAACCAATAATAATTTCATGCCTCTACGTATTATCTGATGTCAGTGTTTTTACTGTTTTACGAGAACCTTTACCCATATGATATAACTGAATATAAATAAATAATACTGGTTATACGACTTACTGCGTTCAAAGTGTTACAGTCAAGCTGACATTGAACAGTCTTGGACGATGACGCTAGCATTGCATCTTATCATACAATAGTTTCATTTAGGTAAAGTCAAACAACAACACTGCAAAGATCAGTCAAGTATTATTTTATTCTACATCATAGTTCAACGCAGAAATATAAACGCACTACAAAATTCTGACGCAGACAATAAAATTACTAAATTGGTTGTATACATATACATACCAACGGTATTATTCCGTCGGTTAAGACAAATAATAAAAAGTATCGATACTTTTTATTCTCGATGTAAAAGGTCCGGTGAAAGTGATACAGCGTGAGTGCGTTGGGCGGGGTGATAAAAATGTCATCTCGAAAGAAACGCCTCCGTATTGGTGCGTAGTTATCGACAATTTGCATACAACGAACACTTGAATTTGCACGGAGAAATCCGGACATACCACTTTTTAATAGCACTTTAAGCTTTTTGGGCACAAAGAGTCAGATGATATTATCTTGGCAGTTTTTAATAACACGATGCTTACTTTGTAAAGGTAGGTCAACATTTTCATTATGAAGATACGTTTTTGGGTTACCTGAGCAGTATTTTTAATTAAAAATGAATTAAACAGCACGGCAACGATTCAATTTAAATTATTTGCAGCGAGTATATTTTCCTTCCTTCGTCCTTTAAACTAGGTCAAACAATTAGAATTAAACATTGTTAATAGAGCACTGATATTGCATCACGAACACAAATATTATTGGCACTCATTAACTATTGAGAGCAAATAGTTAATTAGGTTTAATGGCACAAATAAACTGCGCGTCAATATGTTACAAAAACAATATGAAATCAATTAAAATGTCGAACCCGCGACAGAAATGTACACGCGTACCCTTCCGAACTCAAACTGTAAAAACCTGATGTATAACCAGTTTCGTTTGTCGTAAAGCATTAACAAAAAATCACACACATCTGTGCTTTCTGAAGAAAAAACATAATAAACAACTTTTTGCTTCTACGGGGGTGAGGCGATTTGAAGTAATTAATATATGGGAAGCAACTCGAACAGGTAAGAGAAGATAAGTTTTGTCACCGTGACTTGGTATATTTGTAATGTTCATCTGCAACTGTAATCTACGACACATTCGTAGGAAACTTGAGAGCATTACAAAAAAACTTTGAAAATTAAACATCACCTTGTCTTGTAGAAGTCATAAAACAGCCGCAAGAAAAAACATACTTAAACTCAGAAAGGTACAGAGGTGAAGATCTCACTACACATAAAGTCACAAATATAAAACCCCTTTCAAACGTTAGTGGCGAAGGCAAACAAATAAAGAAGGTGGTTCTGGTTTTAGTTCTCGCCTTGGTCAAACAACTCGGCGGCGGCGGCCACTTCCGACAAGAACACACCGTAGCACAACAAACCAAGAGGTTTACACATCGTATGGACGTTTTTAGACGCGACCTTGAATGTACTTAAAAGATAATAATAAACCATTCGTTTACGTTTACGTATAAATGGCATTTGAGAGTGTTGAAATAGAACTTTATGAGGAATCGTGCTATACAGATAAGGTTCTTTAGTTAACAAATAAGTTATCTAATATGTGAAAGTACTGAACATGTAAAATTCTTGAATTCGTCAAGTAAATTTTGTGTTTTGTTAGCTGTTATCGGCGTTCTACAAGGAGCTATTTTAGGACCAAACCTCATTCATACAAAAACCGACAGTTGGAATAAAATGTCAAAGAGAATAAATCTAAGCGTTTGCAATAAATATTAAAAGAATCGAGACTGTTTCTCGTAACATTATGAAACTAGAACATATTCATCTTAATTGCCGAAACTAAAATGACGTGTAACCGGAACGTGGCCAATCTCGTAAAGACTTTAGTGTTTTAATGTACAAAACGAATATCTGCAGAATATTCTTACGTATGAATATTTTGAATAAAACTCTTAGATTTGAGCGAACAAGTAAGCTTTAGTTAGTACCGTTCTTAGGCGTAAAAATTTGAAACCATTTTTTTGCTGTACGCACATAATTTCCAGGTCATATCTAAAAGAGTAACCGTAATTGAATAGTAATAATAGTAGTAGAGGCTCGTAAAAATAATGACGAACAATACAGTTTCAAAGGCTTTGTCTACAAGCTTAAATATCATCCAGAGATTTAACTGAATGCCATCGAAGCTAAAAAGACTCCTCTCAGGGAAGGTCAACGACATCCAACTTTATGAAGAAAAGCACTCAAAATGCTGTATCAGATATCGTAAAGGGTGTGTTTACTGTGTATTTAATAGACGTAAAATAAAACAATAAAAGGAAAATAGACACTAAAGTTCATATAACGGAACATTGTACGTGAACGGCGGACTATTCGTCATGTCAGGTGTTGCAGAAGACGGGAATATCGAATCGGGTTTTACCGGCAAAATAATAATGTTATATCTTAACTTATAAAATAACAACTATCAAAGCGTCACCGCCAGGTGTCGCAATATGCATTTAAAGATAAATAACGATAGTACAAACCCAGCGACGAGCTCGACTTCACATCTCAGTATATTTTAATTAACGCACGAAAATACCTTTAAATGAGCGAATTGTAAACCAAGGAAAAAACAAGAGTTGTATAAAATAAACCTTGGTAGGTTGTCAAGCTCACCATCCGATACAATTAAAATTCTCGTCGTAGCACCAGATATAAAGCATCTATTATCACATGATTTCGCCAACCTTTTTTATCCACATTAACGATTTAACTCGCTATTATGTGTACGTATATCGGTAGCGGCTGCAATAACTGAGGCGTGAATTGCCAATGTAAATTGATAAAGTCCACGTCTGGCCATTTAAAACAACTCGCTACATAAAGAACCTAAATCAAGTGCGAATTCCCTTTTAAATATCAAAGCTCCATACTTACATGCACATTATTGATTGAATGGAATTAAAACATTTTTCCTCGTAACCTTTTTATACGGGCACCACTTGAGTTTTATTGTTCAACACAATTTATATTCTGACACACATAATACATAGGTACAGTACAAAACCTGATTTTGGCACATTTTATAAAGCACAACGTGTACATGGGCGTTCACACAATACATCAATTACTTGTAATGGCAGTTCACAAAATTATTCGTGCGATGATTGCTAACGACGCCGACGTCCAAAACTTGGATGGCCATGAACTACGCCTTGACTGCCGGATGCTAAATGTAACAAACAAAAAAGTACCAATTCTAACAGATAGCTGTTACTCGACCTACATCTCTGACCTCGTTACGGCGAAATCGCAATGTAATTTTGCGACGTAAATTTTTTGGAACACTTTTACTTCGGCACCGGGCGTACGGTCCAGCGATTTGTATGAGTTCGGTGATGACACGAATTTCTCTTTCAATGAATGGGTACGGAGCTTTAAGCTGGGTGGAGTCTTCACGGCCCCGAAATTTAAAACGATACCTAGTTTAGCGAATTGCCTTTGCGTAACACTTGACATAGATACACGCCGATGTGGAGTAGGCAAACCACAGAGGCGGTAGAGTTTGCGTAGCGAATTCATTCATATTTCTCCGGTTGTCCTCCATTGACGTCATAGCACAATGAGTGCTAATAGACACTCCCCTATGCGTTATCGGTTATCGCAAATTTTTCCGAACGATTTTTCGCAACACGCACGTCATCAGCACGTAAATCCGTCGGACGCACGCGCGGGCCATATACTGCGACTTTCTCTTAGAGCTACGCAATCACATTTGGTTAAATTTCGCTTTTTTGCACACTAAGCGATTGTGAAAAATATATTTAGCCATGTAAAACAATCACCCCAGAATACTAATCGATACGATCAACAAGATAAGAATGTCAACGAGTAGAAATTGGTACTTTAGATATTCGTGATGGTTCTCCGATGCATATGTGACCTGGCACCGACTGAATACAACTTTACTTCTACCTGACAATGGTTGGAAGAATTCCCGACAAAAGCGCTCGAGAGCGAAACTAATACAAACTAGTCACTTGGATCACTTTCATCTGGTGGAGATGCCGAAAGTAAACTTTTACTTTCATTATGAAAAGATTGCTTTTCTTTGACATTTACCGTGTTTTATTAGATTAAGTCTTCATGTAATAGCGATTTGGAAAAGATTAAGTAAACTTCTCTAATAAAGCTAATAGAGCCGTTTAAAGAAAAAATTATATACGAAAGATTTCGACACCTAATCAGAATATAGACATATTCGATGACGCATATTTCGTAATTTATACATCATCAAAGGCTCAAGCGGCGTAGAGCGTAAAATAAATAACCACAATAACTTTACACGTAATACTGACACACCGAATTTTCTGTGTATAAAAAGCTTTAACAAAATCCATGATTCGTTCATTACAAATAGAATAAGCATTATTTGAAATCAAACGAAAAACCCAACCCACATAAAAGATTTTTTGCAACAAAGTAATGAATAAGGAAAATTATGTGAACAGTATAGCGACAGTAGGCCAGAACTGGTTAGACGAAAGCGAAAACATTTAATTACTTTCATCTGGTCGTCCAAAGTGGAACTCGTAACCCAGATTATTGAATTAGAGCCTGCCATGTAGTTGAATATGATTTATGTACTTTCGATTGGCTCACGAGTATTTATTTTTTCAATAGAACGCCGTGGAAAAAACCCGACATGACAAGAAAAACTTTCATATTCATATCTCACATATGACTGTATTTTGATGACTTTGTTGTAATAAAAAGTGAAATGATTTATGTGAATATTATAGTTGGAAATCAATTTTCGTCGTCAGGTGGCCAATTATACTTTTAACATATTAGAATGCATTTTTTATTTAATATCAAATTCTACCTACACCGGTATATTATATAATTAAGCTATTATGACGACATTATATCGGCGGTGTTGCGAAACTGAATTTTGTAACTGAACTAACGATTATTGACAGTTGTATTTGAAGCAATACAGATAATCGGAACGTTTCGAAATAATTAAAAACTAGCTATCAGTTAACGGATCGCGAGTGGCCGGCGGTCAATGGCCGATAACACGCAGTTATCTTCGTTACGCTAAATGAACTACCGAGAAAATAATCGTGTGTACCCTCTCCTCATAACCGCCTTTCATTAGATTATACAGGTCAACAGACTCAGGACCTTCGACGTGATTCCAACGTTATCATTCCTATCATTCTCTCTATCTGTCTGTAGGCAGTTACGTTACTTTAGAACACATAAAAACATAATATTAAATAACATAATATTACGCGTTTGGAACTCATTATTATTGTACAATTTGCATAACTAAACTCGTGCCATGAGAAAGCCTAAAATAACGTTATGTAGCAGAAATTGTTAAAGCTCTAACAAATTGATGGATAAATCGGTCGACTTTGATGTGTACTGCGTAGAAGCACTGAACCAATTTTACATAAACGGGAGTGACCTGTAAAAGGGCCAAGGGTAGAGCCGAGACAAAAATACTACGATTAAATAGAGCACACTCTACTGCTTCGAAAGCTGCTTACAGTAAACGAAGTGTAGCAACTACATACCACACAAGTACATAGTGACGTCATCTAGGAACATTAAATAGGCTTTGTAAAAAGAAAGACAAAAAATCATTCATTTGTGAATGACACTTACTTATCCTTGTCAAGTGTAAAAGAGAAGAAAGAATTATTGTAACAAAGAATAATGTTAATACAATCAATTACTGTTGGTTAAATGAATTGCCATTGTTTGACTTTTCTTCCAATTTGATGTCAAAGATATTTTAATACAAGCACATTTGACATAACAACACATGTACCTATAAAAACCTATATCATTGTTGCCAGTCATTGCCTATAGAACACTGAAATTCTCAACTTAACAACGAACGACTAGCTGTGTCAAAAATCACTTATTTCACTGATCTTTTACCGCTCACTATCTACACAGGTACTTGATAAAATGCTCATTAACAGTCCAGTCTCTCAATCACGCAGTGTAAAGGAATTTCTTTAAGGAATCATCGCATTTCCGAAGAATGCTAAGTATGTCGTTGACATAAATCATTAAAATTACCTTGTTTTTGTCATGGTTGTTGTAAGGTCATTTATGTTTAAACATTTCAAACAACTTAAATGTTAGCGGGGTCACGGATTTATCGTTATACGTCAAACTACTTATAATAACATGCTTATAAGTTAATGAAATAATGTGAACATCAAACTCAATATGTTCATTTAATCCTCCAAAACGATGATATTCAAAACTTAGTTCCTTTCGGAATCTCATAACATTTATCGAAGTAATAAGTTGTGTTAATCAGGGGATAATATAGCTTTAAGTAAATATAGTCGGTTTGACAGTTGCAAAAGAATATCTTCAAATAAGGAAAAACTAAATGCCATCAAAAACATTCTGTAAAAACCTCAAGTCTCGCCGTAAAAAGTTGTGAGATCTATATAATACCAAGTCGATTAATCTATTTAGTCTCTACTTAAAGGACCTTCTGTCTTAAGTTATTACGTATGTTATTATCATGCCAATAAAAAAAATACCTCTAAAACAAATAGACCGACCTGGCCATCGCATGATTTGATTATTAGTATGTATCACACTACACAGCACGACAAGAAGTTAATGCTCCTGAAATGTTAATAATGGCGAATTTGTGTTTTCTTGCGATGACCAAGTCGATCTATTTGTTTTAAAGGTATTTTTTTAAAATTGGCATGAAAATAACATACGTAATAACTTAAGACAGAAGGTCCTTTAAGTAGAGACTAAATAGATTAATCGACTTGGTATTATATAGATCTCACAACTTTTTACGGCGAGACTTGAGGTTTTTACAGAATGTTTTTGATGGCATCTCACTTCTTTTTGTAGAGCGAACATAAGTCCAATTTGTATGGAAAGACGTTTTTTTTTCATAATTCAACATATTTTCTTATGGGAATGTTGTTCAGTTTCATGGGCTAAACACCCTTACCCACCCTTTACCCCCTCCCGTTACGCCTCATATAGTAGGTACCTATTTACACCTATTTATTTTATTTTCTACAGTAATAATAATTCATTAACTGCAAATGTAACCTTGTAATCTTTTACATTTATATGGGATTACAAAGTTATTGTTGCAGTTGGTGTATTTAGAAAACTGGACCGAAATTAGAAAATATTAAATTTTTCCCATGATTAAGACACTAAACCCTATGTGTATTCTAAATTTTAAGCTTCTAAGTCTGCTAGAAGTACCTTAGACTTTTGATGATCGGTGAGTCAGTGAGTCAGTGAGTCAGTGAATCAGTGAGTGACAAAATTCAAAATTTTAACAAGTTGTCATTCTTAAACTACTGGTTCAAATGGACTGAAATTTTAAATATACCGTGTTTATACAATGACTGATTAGTTGCTGAAAATCCAGGCTTCTTGTTTTATCCACAACGAAATTATAGGGGTGTCAAAAATAGCCCGAATTGCTTCGAGAAAAGGATGTTATGTTACGGCCGTGCCGCTTTTTTTTTTGCTCGACTTGCGGGGGCACTTCCGTGCCCCCAGATACGCTTCATAAGATATACAAATCATCTAAATAGTTGTAATTTAACTACATATTCTTCTGAATCATGCTAACTCATCGTTACCAACCAAGTTGATTAAAGGCTCTACGAAATTAAATGTTTAGATTTTCTCTGACACCTATAATGTATAGATATGAATAAAGCAAGAATAGTTTGTAGAGATCGTACCAAGTGGTGTTCTGGTCTCTTCCTATCTTTATGGGAAAAAGGGGTGATTGTAAGTATGGCAGCTAAATTATTTTGTGCTTATATTAACTGAATATACTGCATCCAGTTGTAAAATAATTGCTTTCCTGCCTACTGGTGTAACTAATACTTAGGCTTCATGTAGTTAATCGTTCAACTAGTAAGTGCAAATGGCTATAAATACTCAATCGGGATTGATACATTGTAGAACATAAGTGCTACTCGATATTATTAGTGAGGAGTAAAAAATTAAAATAAATTTAAGAACGGGAAAGCATCAATACTAGTGTAATTTGCATTTTTTCTACAAAAAAAATATTCATATAATAGACATTTAAAATTAAATCGTAATTACCCATAAATGTAGAAACAATGCCTTGCAGAAAAATGTCTTCTAATTGGCCGACATTGTGACAAAGTTGTATTTTCCATTGAACTCAATTATTTTAGAAACGAATATAGACAATTAAAATAGCTTGTTTTCTAAGGGGTTCATAAAGATAAGAACGATGTCTACATACTAAATACTAATGCATAAAACTAATAATAAAAGTAAAAATATAATATCTAGAAAGTGAAAAATTGCTCTGCGTGCGGCACGATACGAGTGAGCGATTATTTTCATACCCTTTATTAAAGATACTCCTCTCCTTTTCACACTTAATAACATTTAACATGCTGTCCTACTCCCACCTGTCAACTTAATTAACGTTCCTATTTATTGGCTAAATGTTTTATAATTAACTTATATCTATTGCAATATTTCACTACGTACTACGTATATAAGTCGTGGCTGTCTATTTGTCTATACATGATCAACTTAAGAACTAATCAATATATTCTCACAAAACCACCTTTGAACAAAGTGATTCATAAATAATGTTTGAAGGTATGATTCATTACAGTTTTGTGTAAATTAACTCCAAAAAGTAATTGTTTACTTTGTTAGAGAAAACATCCGGTGTTGGGTTCCAAGTTAGAGGAAATCAATTTGCCATTTTAAAAATTAAAAACCTACAGATTTTCAGGGGAAAAAATAGGCCGGCTGACCCGCTAGCATATGGGATAAAATACATAAAAGAGAGAGAAAAAGATAATGTATGTTAAATAAAAAGTAAAATAATTACTTCAATTAATAAGTTTGGACAAAGCAGTCGTTAAAACTTCAAACATGGTAACTAAATAGTGTCGGAAACAATACGAAATTATTGTAATGTGTTCCCCGACATGATCGATATGACGTATCGTGAGGGGCCCAAGAGGTCAAGCGTCTGGAGGTCGTAAGGAAGAGGGTGTTGAGATTACTGTTATTACCGAAACCTCTTGGGATCAGACCCACCCTAAGGCAAATTTTCAATGAACTCTTTTAAACGAGACATGTCACAACGTTTATTGTATTGTCTTGTTGTTGTTACAAGGGAAATATATAATTTGTTAAAAGTTCAGCTTCCTAGCTAATACGGTTTACGAGATACAGCCTGTTGACAGACGGACAGATAGACAGCGGAGGCTTAGCAGTAGGGGTTCCGTTTTTAGTTTTACCCTTGGGTACCAAAAAACGTGATTTTTTAATGCCGGTGTTATAACTTAGAGATGAATGTCAGTTATTCGCAGAGACAACTGTGTTAGGATATGTATGGTAAATAATAACATTAAGTGCCTCTTTCTCTACAGATAATCTATCCAAAACCTAATTATAAGCTAAATCGAGCCCTAGTATTTTATAGAGTCACATTCGTATTTAAAAACCAATAAATTTTGCAATGAACAAACATTCAATATAATTTTCCTCCTTTCGTCAATAGACTGTTTTGAATCGTTGTCCTTTTACTGACATTGCGTTTTAGATTAAATATTATTAATAACCTATGAACGTTCTTTATTAATTAAACAAACTTATTTGCATAATTATGCATTATTTTTACCTATGTATTGCAAAAGTAAATGAAATTCTGAATGTCAAGTCTAATATGCAATGAGATAACAAATACTTCTGAAAAGTCGCTGCTAGTAGCTGTTATAAGTAAATAGATGCAAGAAATATCAATCAAGTAACGAAGACTTCTAAAGTATTACATACAATAAGAACTCCCGTTGAGTTCGGTTCAAAGGTGAGCATAAAGAGCTGTAACAATGTCTTAAGGTTTCCAATTCAAAGAGCAAATAACACATTTATTTGTGCCATTATTGTTATATCAAAATATATTATATTACGTATATTTGAACGGAGTATGAATCAATAGATATACTTGCTTCTATCATTAAATAAATACCGATATAACTCTACTACAGATAGAGTCAAACAATATAAATGTAATTTATAAAATCCCTCGGTAATTTCACACAATGTCAAATAAATAAGTAGGTTTTTTTACTTTGCACTCGTTAACAACTTTATTACAAATATTAAACGTTTTATGTTCAACATAATGTTGCTCGCAAATGTTCCAGTTTCATTAATACACACAAATTAGTATCGATTTTATAAGCTACTTCATATGCAAACGGCCCTAGGTATCGATTACCGTAACGATTATAATAACACGATTACTTATCGTTTCAACATTCTACACAATGTCTTCGGAAACAATTATGTTTGATGCATTGAATTTTCCGCTCTATGTATTCAGTGGTTGAATACATTATATCGATGAAAAGTAATAAACGCGTATAAAAAGTAATGACCATTACGAAATGTTTATGATCGTGAGCTTGGAGCCAGATAATCTTTAATTCGTCCGTGGTTCTCCAACTTTACAGCTACCCGACTAGAGCAGACGCCTCGTTGCATCAAGATTAGTCTGGTAATACCCAAATTACAGCTAATATCCGTGAATACGAGTACCAGACATTGAAGTATACACATTCATGTAAGAAATCACATATTTTTTCATTGAGCAATATGCTCCACCTTATCAGTTTGTGTTCACGCGTGTTTAGATCAAATGCTATGTAAACAAATATGCCGACATCACACGAGGGGAGATACAGCCTTATCAATGTACAAAAACTCGCATTGCAACACATCATTATAATTCCGATTCCGTCTTAAAAAAAAGCGAGTCGCATATGGTTTCCTCCATACATCACCCCCATGTTGTGGTGCAAGAGTCCCCTGAATGTAAACGTACCTGTGTGATACTACACGTGCACCGATCCCTGCCACAGATATGTTAATTTTATTACACCAGCCTAAAAAAAGATCACAACCGGTTTTTGATTTCGAAAAGGAACGTAAGTGATATAAAAATTACGACCTTCACGTATACGATACTTGTTCCTAAATTAAAAGTCGCACCAACAATAACGTTCGACGAACAAATAGATCAAGCGCACCGATCAGCTTCACGTCTTACTTTGCAAAATAACATTTGCATGTATTTCGTAACTAAATGTTCGAGCTATACAAAAAACTGGTTTAGGATACAAAATAAAAATAAAATGGACAACGTGACTTACGATAATTTTCGGCGATATGCAGGTCCTTAGCACACACTCGATGCACGTCTAATTTCGCGGATATGATCTAATGTTAACCGAATAGATGTGTAATAGCTCCAGTTTTTTCTCGGACGACTTCGGAACCGGTAGTGTGTCCTCGGGGCCTCAACACTCGGGGGGCATCACTTATCAATGGTTAGTGTGAACGTTTTTAGCGGTGGTGTCGTGCGCGCTGCGTCGCGTCCCGCGTGCTGACCGGCTGCGAGTGCCGGCGCTCAGGCGTCGCTCTTGTAAACAAAACGTAATGGTGGGGGCCCCGCCGAAAAGCCTGGCAGAATACACACCGCTCACTTACGTCACTTTATTCTCAAGTGTTCTGCTCCTCCGGCACACGTTTAAAGCGTGCCGAGTTCCGACAACTGACTGCTCTTCTAACTTTTACCGTCACCGGCTGACATTTCCACCTTCACGGGACTAGATCTCAATCAATTTTCTTTTGTAGTGACGTTTCATTTGTTACACCACACGTCTAAATATAGAGTTCTTTCACCAAATAAAACGAGGTTAAACTTCAATCGGTTGCATTTTCAATACTTTAGCTGTTTATGTTGAAGATATTTTCTTAAACTAAACAGAATTGAAATTGAAAAGAATAGTGTATTGCCTTTTCCCTCAAGTGGTAATTTTCCAAAACTGTCTAGAGCTTAACCAGGACAATACCAGAATGAGTCGACACAATCGTAGCCCCATTCACTTCTCTATTGACAGAATTTCGAAGTTACAAAAACGCCAATAGGCGACGGTCAAAGTATACACAGTTCAATATCAGCTAATTTACGCATCACGATAAACGTCTAGATCGACAAAAAGAGATTAATCATCATGAAATTCTTGAGCTCTCCGAGTTTATAACACCATATTAACGACTGGTAGCTGATCCTAATTTATAAGCCTATTCCACACGCAATAGTCATTTAAAAATGCCTTTTATTTCACACGATAACCGGCTGTGAATAGAATTAAATGTAGTAGAGTCGCTCTGTGGCAAAATTATGGCAATGCAACTGGAGCTTACAACTCGGCTACATAGTAAACCACTTTTTGCACTGCATCTTACTTTAGTACTAGATTATAAACTATGTACACTGGTTACTAGTGGTTACCTGTCTTTGTACTCGGTTGAACCTTATGGTTCTAAGTGGTGAGCATTTTTTATTGGATTTGACGTCAACATTTAATAATATGTAGAAGGTAATCGAAGTGCATATTTCACTTTCAAATAAAATTCAGTTTGTCACATGTTCGACATTTGCTAAAGTGCCTATTCCCACTGGCTGACGTCTATATTTAAATAAGAACGGGATATCTGATCGATTGGTAGTCAAAACAGATTTCCCGTTGCACATGTTTAAACATGACAGCAATGTGACTTGGAGGACCTATTTTAGCCCCTCGATGTATGTACTTGTGCGTTCTATTTCTGTGAACAATAAAGAACCTGGATACAATGTCTTTATTTTTAAGATAGAGTATTATAAGAAAAGTACAAATAAAAAGAAAACTGAAAGACACTGAAGAAACTGTAAAGTTCACTATATTTAGGGCCCACAAAGCTCTTTTTTTGAAATAATGAATTTTGCTTTTTATTATCTATTTAAAATCGTTTTATAATTACGCATTAAGTAATCGGTGTTAATAACCTTTTACTAACATAAATAAATAAGGATAAATATACGATCAGACGGAATGTAATGCTTATTATCCGTTATCCTTAACGTTAACTTTTCTGTAAAAATATATCAAATAATTTAATTATCATTAACATTCGATAAAATAGTTTCAACATTTTCACTTTATCAACTCTACACCATAAAAATATTGATCTTGCAGAGTTATAGTGCGCCCCTATGATAAGGGGATGACCCTACCATGAGAGTGTGAGAATCAAGTCTACCACAACGTATGTTGACACAACATGGTGAAATAGACACGACTCCCACAAGAATGTATATGGAGTTTCACAGATCATTAATTGGTGTCTGTACTAAGTTATTTTAAAAATATAAATGTAGAGTCCTGCTACACAAGAAGCATCCGTACGTAACACATAAAAACCGAAAAAAAAAATTTTAAACTCAATCGCACCCAATAATAACCCGCGCTAGAGTAAAGTAAGTACTTATTTATTTCTCTTGTATTTGCCTACCCCTTTGGCAAATAGTTGATTTTAAATATGTATGCATTTATTTAGGTCAAATGTTGACTGTAACATTCATCAAAGTTACAATAACTTTATATATCTTTATTGAAAAGGGAAATACGGCCTACTGATATAAACAAGCAGGAAAGTACCGTTTCAAATAAGAACACCGAAATAAAATCGACAACATGAAACCAAAATCTTGAACTAAATCTTACATTCGGTACGAAAAACAACTTTTCTCGAAACATCCATATGTAATGATGCACTCGTTGTCATTTGAGATCAGGACGAATCAATATAACATGACGGATGAATTTTAAATTTGTATCCCATGAGATTCATGTTCATGCAATCGGGACATTCTGTTAGTAAAATATCTTGAATTGTGAGTTAGTGACGCACACTGTTCGCAGTTAATATTAATGTGGAATATAAAACAGATTTTGTTACATAAACAGTTATATGATGATCTTCGTACTTTGTTATATGGGTAATGAAAAAAACAACCCCATTTATTCGCGTCTATTACGTACCGTCGTATATCATATGTCCAGTTATAACAAACAATATTGTAGTCATATTTATCAGTCTTGCAAGAACAAGGATTTTCACTCCAAAACCTAAAGAAAATAATACTGAAGGACAGTCTGATAGTTACGTAAGTAGAATACATCCTTCAAAAGACAGAAAAAACATTAAATCTATCAACATAACCATCTATTACCTAACTAATGAAGACAATAAAACCAACTGTAAATGTAATAGTCGTTCTTTTTTGTAACAGCCATTCAGCCTCCGCAAGCAAAGAAGATGTCAATACTCTTAGGCCTGTTTTCAGCATACGCGGGTACTGAACTTGGAGAGCAACATAATGAGATGAATTTGACGGCCTAATGTGTTCTTTGAAGAGGCGTGACGGTTGTAAATGGTAACTAGGACTTGACCGACGTAGCGTCGTTAACCCCATCACTTAGTCACTGGCCTCTCGTAATTACCAAGCCTACCAGGTGTTACCTCCGTGATCATAGCCCAGTTGACAAATCAGAGCAAAAAATATAACCATTATATAAACAGCTAACACAATCATTCATTTACTGCCAAAAAGATTATATAATAAAGTATTTTTTCTGTATATTAAAATATAAATAAGAATAAATGATTATTTATGCGTGGCTGTCGTGTCGTCATTATTCTTAGGGGATTACAATGCGGCCAACGCGCTGATTGTTGACCGCGTGAGTAATAAACTACAAAGACTTGGTGCTTTTTCAGTGCTGTATTGTGACTCCATAGCGTTGTTTCTCACACGTTGGCTTATAATTGACATTAATAATTAATAATCGAGTTAATGAGGCTAATTAGTAAGGCTATAAAATAACCGTAGAATATACGTTTTAATTGTAACAGAAAATAAGTAAGTAGAGTCGAGAGTCAAAAGTAACGTTCATTAAATTAATTTAAATATAATTTTACACTTGTGATGAAATTTCAATATTATTTTACATATTTTATGCCACTGACTAGACTAATAAACGTGCAAACGCGTCCACGCAGCTCATGCGTATACGCACGTATACGTGCCCGCTCAGCGCTTATAAGCGTTGATAAAACGTCCAATGCGATAAACAAGAATGCTCTAAGTAGACATATGTAATTGGAATAACTACACGACTATTTAGAATTGCTAAACGAAATTTAAAAGATAGTAATCTTAATTACCTAGTACTGCGCTGGAAGTAGGGCGCGTTGCATAAATATTAAGAAATTTGTACAGATGTTAAATACCTAATATTAAACAAGGTCCTAAGATCGATCTGTATAATTTATTACTGGAGTTTGAGCTTGTAGTAATGTAAAGCTAAGCTGTAATATGAGCTGCATGTTTGACGTTATCTTTTGTACTATTTGTACGAAAATAATTAATTGTTTACATTTTAAAAAATATAAATAATATAGATACAGGGAAATAAACTGCAAGTTTTTGCCAAATATACCCATTAGAAGACAGCTCTTAGGCACCTTTACTGGAATTATAAAAAAAACTTTGACAATACTAAAATTGAACAGTCAAAAAATTTAACAACTACGTGTTAAACGTGAAATAAAATTGTCTTCATCCAGACAATATACAGAGCCGAATTTCAAATCGCAAACGTGTTTTAAATCCAAAAACATGAATTCGAATATTAATATCCTTAGTCCTTTTGTTATTTCATAAATAATTCTAAGTCTCGTGGCGGTACATGTGACGTACACCTTGAGACCATACCCTACTTGACTTACTAATGCTTTACAGAACGCATAAGTCATTTTAAAATCTAATACAAGCAGCAAGTAAGCATTGAATTTTGAGTTTCTTGTTTGGTTTTATACAGTAGCACAGAATTTTGATAAGATTTTTCGTGTTGCAATTTTCTAGAGTAGAAGATTGTCTCTTTTGTCAGAAGCCGACAAAGACAGAGCATCACAAATCGTTATGATGGATTAATTAAGATGAAAACTCTGAAATTATATAAATAAGGGGCCTTCAGTCGACCACGACCTTTTCTGGTATTGACGCTGATCCAAAACACGACAAAACGGGTCTATCCCACTAGTCCCGTTGAGTTGTCCCGTGACGGGACAACTGGCACTATTTTGTCCCAGTTGTCCCGTGGCGGGACAAGTGACACTGTTTTGGTGCCAGTTGTCCCGTTGCAGAAAAATCACGGGACTAATGGGACAGACGGAAGGGTCAAAACAACTGGTTCCATTGAGTTGTTGTGTGACAACAGGTACTTGGTACTTTGGTAAGATAGCAGACGTTATACGTTGTGTTGTAGTACATTTTTACTTGATTTCTAGTAGATAAGTTGAAATTACATTAAGTACACGTTGAATTGACTTGAGTGTTTGAGCTGCTTCAGGGGCCTATTAACAATATATTTTTTGTTTCCTTACATTATGTTTTTTCAAGTAGGGAATTTCGAATAAGCATTTTACATTAAATTTATGGAATGAAAGGTCATAGATATAGACACTCTCGTCAATTTATTTATAAAGTAAAAAGCCCAAATGGTAAAAAAAACTTCTTGTGAATTTAAAGTTTACATAGAGTAGCGTACAATTCATCATCTGCTATCTTACCGAAGTACCAAGTACCTGTTGTCACACAGCAACTCAATGAAACCAGTTGTTTTGACCCTTCCGTCTGTCCCATTAGTCCCGTGATTTTTCTGCAACGGGACAACTGGCACCAAAACAGTGTCACTTGTCCCGCCACGGGACAACTGGGACAAAATAGTGCCAGTTGTCCCGTCACGGGACAACTCAACGGGACTAGTGGGATAGACCCGATAAAACCACTTTCTTCTTATTATAATAACAGCACCTCAAAATCACGTAGTTTCATCTTAGAATTGAACACTAAGTTGCAGTGTAATATTTGCAACTAACGACTAACAGACGCCTAGGTGCGGTCACCCACCCACAGACTGGACGCGCCTAACATTGCTTAACCTTGCTAAATGTTAACAGTAAGTGCAAAACGAAAAGAGCTGTCAATATTTACATAAACTCGAGAGTATTTAGCTTATCATCATCGTAAAACTAAATAGATAAGGCCAATAGAATTTAGGTATTGTCGAGTGATGTCTAAATGGTCTGTGCGAAAAAGGAAAAAAATATATTTTATATGTACAAGTTATTCACTCGAATAAGCTTTGAGTGCTTAAACACTTTACAGTTTCAGTGCACCTGGCCAGCGCCACTTAAACCGCAGCATGTTTTATATTATAATTGATAATTTAAAAAAATATGATAAAAAACCGAGACATGGTTGACATTTTATGTACTTAAGTGTATAATAACAGCAATTTCACTTTAAAACTAACTCTTCGGTAATAAAATTACTGAGTCTAGCATCCTATAATTGGAAGCATTGGAACATTATTGATGAGGACTGCTCAAAGCCACGGTGTACAAATTAATCACTTATTAAATAAAGCATAAATAAAAATGAAAACTAGGTAATGAGGTCGAACGAAAGACAATAGAATTTATTGATTTATCACTTTAATATCTCCGCTATCTGTTCGGAACGAATCAAAGACGTATATTTGTACAATATTAGATAATTTTGACGTTTTCGTGATAAGAATTGTGACATTGTATAATGTGCCAAATTATTATCACGAGCGAGAAAATATTCGTCATATCAAAATTGATATTTAATATCTTATTAGTTGTGATGAGATTATACTTTTTCGTTATTGTCGTTAGTGATTAAGTAATGTAAGTTTTTCGAGAAAATTCGGCTATAAATAATGTGTATGAAAACGGCGTGGGATATGTACGTAATAAAATTGTTATCTACATTATGATGACATAATCTTTATGTTTGATTGCAGGGGGTAACCTCTGAAACTAAAATCCGGAAAATATAAAAAAAAACTAAAATCGTTAACAGATTCATCTAAACCATTGTTATTTGTAGTGGATTGTACCGTAATAATTTTTCTAACTAATGTTATACTCGTAAATGCGAAAGTTTGTGAGTATGGATGATACTCTTTCTAGGAGAAAATACTTGGCGGATTTGTGTGAAACGTAGTACACAGATAGTTTACAACCAGGATAAACACATAGGATACTCTTTATCGCGGGACACTATAACGCGGACCTAGCCGTGGACCTAGCAGACGCTATCTACATATTTTTTTAAAATTAGTGAAACAGGAGCTACATTCAAAATATACACTACATTCAAAATAAATTGTATTTTGTCTATATATCTTTCCGTTGCTACGATGCTAATGTTTTTGAAAGATAAAACAAAACCAAATGCTCTATCTATTGCTGAAGAAAGCACTTAAATATTTGTCACCGAGGGTTATCTGCGAGTGACAGGGTATCAGTTCAAGAATGCTAAGAGGTTAAAGTTAACGACCCATTATCAAGGGTTTACTTATCAAGATAAGTAAACCCAAATAACATAACAAGAAACTATTTTTTAAAGTCAAGTTCATGCCTTGGACCGATTTTAGAAATGGATAGAAATCCATGATGGTGGAGTATAATCGGGTAAGGTTCGGTAAGGCACGTTAAATGGGGATTGTTCATATTTTTTTAACATAGGTTTTTATTTTATTTTTTGAAAATATAGAGTATTTTAAGAAACTAATTTCAATATTTTAATTATAGGAACAATAGTTATTTTTTTTTAATATTTAAAATTTATTTCATATTTATTTTATGTGACGTCATCAGTGGCATAATGCCTTGTGCCATTGCCTTATAAGCAGAACTCCGAAAAAAGATTTTCTATGTGTCAAGTGTCGACTGTCATCATGATCTGTCATATTTCTGTTTATGTTTATAAACTGATCTAGAACTTATTGTAATCGTAATTATTATTGATATTTATAAACGTTTCAACAAAATGAGTGGTACTTTTGTTCAAGCAGACTCTCGAAACCTGCCTTATGAAGATACTGTTATGATATTTGAATATATCTCGACTAGGAGTCACCGTAGTGTGGATGAAATAAACGAAGCAAAAATCCAAATGTTAAATTAATTGAAAGTAACAGAAAGGAATAAAACCACTTACATTATCAAAAGCTTTTTATTTTATTTTCCCTGTAAATTAAATAAGTGCTATACTTTCAATCTCAAGCTTACTACAACCTTAGTTTGTAAAACTTCAGAATGTGGTTGTTTACTACTTGTTTAAACACTCGGGGGCCTAAAACTCTCATGCCACGAGAGCTTAATATTGAATCTATACTATTAAAACCTCTATTAATAGCTAAAACAACAACAGCTTCGCGAGACCACTTCTTCCTTAAATCTTCTCACGCAGGTACAATATTTTTGTGCACTAAACGCTTCCTGCATTCCATATTCCACTTATCTATAAAAGTTGATGAGTAAACGTAATAAAATCCAAAAACTGTATGCAATACAACATTAAAATCGCAACGATATCGGATTATCAACTGTATAGGTTATATTTTTGTTTACGATTTTGACATAAACTTGACAATTAATATTTGGCAGAATTTTTTTTCGGAATTTGTTAGGCAAAGGCACAAACCAAAAAGTCCTGTAATGACGTCATTTGAAGGGCAAGCAAGGTCAAACATATTTTTGCAAAAATATCAATGTAATAATAATATTTTTCATTAAAAATTAATATATAATGTTTAGGAGCACTATTCCTCGAAATGGTTTTCGAATTACAGCATTTAAAAAAAAGTGAACAATCCCCATTGTGGATCCAGGCTGTCATTTTCAAAGATCTTTGACAGTAGTGAAGCTTGATAGTTTGAGATCCAGTCTTACTGAGGGGTATCGGGTTATAACCCAGGTAACTGGGTTGCAGTGGTCCGATAGGTAGTCCATGTAAAATACAGGTTCAGCTGCATCCGGTGAGACTGGAAGCCGACTTTAACATAATTGGAAGAAAGGCTAGACTGATAATGGGGAGAAGGATATTTATTTATTTTTTTTTTCAGATAATAAAAGACAGGTAGATTCAAGAGAAGAGACATCAAATCACTTGTAAGGTAGCAATAGAATCTAACAAGTAAGCTCTAAGAGTGACCTAGGGTAGCAGAAAAACGGCATAAATAACCTACTGCCAAAAATAAGTAACTACGGTGAGTTGGTGTATGGTATGTCACGTGATGGTTTATCTCATTTGCCATTTAACCATAAATGTTTTAAGCTATTTGTCTTTTATCTATCCCTGCTAACGACCGCAAACCATTTCTTAATCGCCATCCTAACTTCTGCTAAGTGGTAACGATAATCAGGGAACGGATTCTTAAAATATTTTAACTTTTAGACAAAAATAAGTATGAAATCATTTCTTTTAACTATACACGTGCTTATAAAGAGAGAGCTTCAGGTCAAATCCCCGAGAATTCTGATTGACGAGGTTATCAAAATTTTAATTAAAACAATTCAAGTTCAGGAATTGATATTACACAATCGGCTGCCAAATTGCGTGGTGAAAATGTCAACAATGTGCTACTTTATGCGGTCTGCCCCGGCTTCGTTCTGGAGGACATTTATTTTGTTGTTTTAGTAGAGATCCTTATTTTTTCTTGCAATTAAAATAGCCTATTTTATTTATTTTTACATAACTGTTTGAGTCAATTCGTTACAAACAACAAAATACAAAACTTTCCTCTTTATAAAATTAATAGTATAGAAGTAAAGTTAGTAGATATAGAAGGAGAAGGGAGACAAATATTGACAACACGAAAGAGATAGAGGGAGAGTATAATTATGAATGACATTTCAATCAATAAGAAGACCTTCAGTAGATTTAATTTTCCTCAATTCAACGACTAAGAACAACAAATTCATTAGAACGTGTTCTAAGAATCGACGCAGGCGCACCGTTCTAAAGTCACAATATTAACAATGTTTTAGGGAGATACTGAATCTTACGGAGAAGAAACTGTTTTAAAAGGTGCAGAAATAATTATTTGAACGAAAGATTTTATTATCTTTTATTTAGCAGTGATAACCGAGTGATATAAGTTGACACCTCCCACGCAAGTGGTCGCAGGTTCGAACCCAAGGCAACACACCAATGACTTTTCGAAGTAATGTGTGTATTAGAAATAATTGTCACATGCTCCAACGGTGAAGGAAAACATCGTGAGGAAACCTTGCATGCCTAAAAATTTGTTTAATACAGTTATTGAGGGCATGCAAAGTCCCCAACCCGCACTTGGCCAGCGTGGTGGACTCAAGGCTTAACCCCTCCCTCATTGCGGGAGGAGACCCTTGCCCAGCAGTGGGACAGTAATGGGTTATTTTTTTTATTTTTTTATTTGCTAATTTTAAATACCCGAGGGAGATAGGACCCTTGGAGTTCCGAGTCGAAACTCGCAAACTAGTCATTTTTCATACGAAATTTAATCTAAATATACTGACATAGTAAAAAAACCTGTTCCAAAATCCAACTTTACCAAAATAGACTTCAAGTGAGTAAACAAGCAGTGAAAAATAAAGTCCAAAGGTGCTGTATTTCGTCTATTTAACGAACAAATTCCACATATCACGTTGTCAACAAACGTGCAATAATTAAACTAGTCCAAACTTAGGTATTAGTGAACGTAATTACTAATAACAATCTTATACGACTGGTTTAAGTCATACTTTATGACACCAGTTATGCCATAGCCCATAACCAACGCAATATTATCTACATTTTTGGAGGGCATTAAAGAAAACGACACAGTTATCCGTTATAATTTTCTCGTAAATTTATCTAATAGCAGTAATTTCCTTCAGTTCATAATTGAATGCATTATAACTTGGTGATTGAAATAATATCTAAATATTTAATATACTTATATAACTCAAAGGTGACTGACTGATATAGTGATCAATTACGCACAGCCCAAATCACTGGACGGATCAGGCTGAAATTCGGCATGCAGGTAGATATTACGACGTAGGCATCCGCTAAGAAAGGCTTTTGATAAATTGTACCCCCAAAGGGATAAAATAGGAGATGAAAGTTTGTATGAAAATTCTGTCCTTAGTTACAAACCACGCGGATGATGAATTTGCTAGCGCAAAATATAGTGGCCTCATAAAAACAGTTTTCTTTATTACATCACTAGTGTTAAAATGGAACAGTAGGCAACAATGCATCACACGACCAGCAAATGATTTACAGTCAGACGTAGCCAAACTTGATTGAGATAGATTGACATTATACAAATTGTAAATGACGAATTGATCACCCTTCGTGAGAGTCGTATTCAATCGGTCGCATTGGCGCTGATTGGTAGAAGTGGTTCTTACCAACCTGTAACTATGTCAGCGAGGGCAATGTCAAAGGAAGGATCAGACAATCAACATGCAACGTCTCGCCAAGTTGCGCAACATGATAATATGGCAAGCTATGAGTACGTTGTATTCGAGGACTCGCAAGCCGATATGTACTTGTATTACTTAACTGGTGAATTTTATAGAAAAACAAAAGAAAATCCTTGTTTTTCGCAGAATAGGCGAAAGATTTATGTCTTAAACTGACTAAGACTAAATAAATACTACATAGGTAGTATATTGTATATAAATCATGAACCAGACGGGTTAACTCAAAGATTTATCTCTGTTTTTAATTGAAGTGATGAAGCGCCCAAAGGAGCATGCAATTTCAGAACATTGAATGTAATTCGTGTTGCACGACATTGGCAAGGATGGAAGTAGGACCTAACTTTAGTTAAACAATTTATTGACTAAAGTTAAATAATTTACCTAACGAAGTTATCGAATAGGTCGTGCAGTTTGATCGATAGCTTGCCAATATTCTTAAGAATTCTTTCTTTCTTTAAATACGTAATTACGAAAAGTTGTTTTAGACACAGCCTACAGTAGAATACAGACAAACCATGGTTAATAAATAATGAGTGCCATGCAACCTCCACATTACAATTATTTATGGTGTTAATAAAACAACCAAGGTGATCGAATCCTCTCTCTTTTGGCGCGTTGTTTATGCGAAATCCATACAATGATGGAATCATGGAACAGACGTGGGAATCCAATTTGATTTATGCCGAATCAAGGAAAACTTCCACGGTCAAATGGTCAGACCAGTTATAACGCTTAATAGACAGTACACGCCGATAATATAACTTATTGTAACTTCCGGCCGATGTACTGTCGACTGGAAGAGTACTGGAGGTGCCTTAATGTACAAGCGTATTTTAGCGCCTTGGAACTCAAGGAAAACCCGCTTTGTGTCAACTTATATGCCTCATCGTCTGGCGAGTCGGCTTTTATTTGAGGAGTTGTGTGAAGAGGCAGTAGGAAAGAAGCTCTGACATACATTTTTGGCATTTACAAACCAAGGCAAAGCTGTGGTATGACTCTAGCGGGATTTAAAAGCACATAATATGGATAAATGTTTATGATTTTAGAGCAGGTCATCGTCGGACAATGAACAGACCTGTAGGCAAGTGGTATGATCAATTCATCCTTTTTTTCGCAGAGCTCATTAAGGACACTAACAGTACAATTCAAGCCTGGTTTGTTGTCGCTACTTTGGAACAAGGAAATACATCTCATCAGCCTAGTCGTTAGACAAATGATTCTAAAGACATGTGCAAACGCCGTTATGTTTTGAATAGACGTTTTTACTGCGGAGAGGATTAGCACAAACAAAAATTTGATAGATTATAGCATTAATCAGGCCTATAGGCATCATTATTTTGATGAGTATTATGGGCGTGCAACATAAATTATAGCAAAAAAGGCCTAAAACTCATACTTAGTAGCAAACTGACTCATTTCGAAGTATAGTCAAGAAATCGGTGACTGACCTCGTTAAAATAGCAATAAAAGGAAATAAGCTTTACTGCCTATTAGGGTAAAAAATGTTGGTTTGGACGGAATGCGACCTGATTGATTTACCACTTTTTATGAAATATCGAATACCTATAGAAAACGCCTGTGGGCAATAATGGCTGTACAATTCAAATACATACTAGCCAATTCACAGCAATAAACAACACATAGACGAATTTTGGCGGTTTGACAATCTTAAAAAACCATTTTGTGAAAAGTATCATAGACGTCGAATATTTTTTAGCAACACGTTATAGTTTTTCTATAAAAAATCACAGAACAATATATGTGGCACATTAAATAGGACGTGAATCATGACAATTAGAGGAAAAATATGAATAACTATGTTATAATTATAAGGTCACCCGGTTGCGTATGTAGGGCAAGTGCATGCCTACTGGCAAGTGTTAGGCCTAACGCGATAGGGTCATTGTTGTTATGAACATTAAGAGTGATAAGAGTATGAGTTATCCATGTATTTACTTTACTATCGTGTTAAAGCTAGAGCGAGTAGAGTGACAAATTGTATGGACGTTTTGGTAAACGCAGAATACTTCTGCCCATAAGTTCAGGTGAGGAAAATCACCTCTACCGGAACGTTTAACTACCTAAAAACGGCTAGTTTTTCTTTTTTTAACCCACTTCTGTCCTACTGTTGGGCAAGGGTGTCCTCCCGAATTAATGGAGGGGTTAGGCCTTGAGTCCTTGAGAGCATTTTATAATAAATTAAAATAAACGAAGTACGCAAAACCGAATTTACATGTATATCATGTGAATGGATAGCTACTCCCTGTGGGAAAACCTGTAACTCCCTAAACAAATGTAAAGTAGCGACGTCTATCTTATCCATTACGCCATAAACGCGGTATACGGTTTTGATATAATCACAATATAACATACGATAACATTGTTATTTGAAAAAATCCATAGTACTTTAGGTTTTACCTTTACACGGAGTTTTAACCGTCAACTATAAGTAAGAACGGAGTGGAGTTAAAATACCTGCATTATTTTACTCTCCATAAATTACTTAAACATAAATGATTAAGTTTATAGTATAAAAATGGCGGAAAGTGCGGGGTAACGACCCAAGTCGACTAGTCAAACATGAGTCTCACCGAATATCGATTAATTGTATCACGGTGTAGCTTTGTTCCATTCCTTATACAGTCGACAAAAATAGTTTTATTTATTTAACTTTATATGCTTTATATAGAATTACAGACAAGTGATAGCCGAGTGGTATAAGTTAGTACCTCCTACGCAAGTGGTTGCAGGTTCGAACCCGAGGCAACACACCAATCATTTTTAGATGTTATGTGTGTATTAGAAATAATTATCACGTGAAGGAAAATATCGTGATGCAACTTGCATATCTGAGAGTTCTTGAAGGTATGCAAAGTCCCCAACCCACACTTGGCCAGCGTGGTGGACTGCGGCCTAACCCCTTTCTCAGTACGACACCCTTGCCCAGCAGTGGGACATTCATGGATTAAATTTATTTATATAAAATTACATACCTATCTATATAAATGTGTCGTTTATCGTCAGAGATCTTTAAAAACTGATCATCTTTCAGTATGATAACACGTAACGATAAGGCTTCCGGATTTTTCCACTACACCCGGTTATCTCATTCGGCTTTTCCGAACTGAGTGCACTCGTGTGAGTTTGTACTCATATGAGTTTAGTTTATACTCATGTGTAAACCAATACGGTCTATATTGGACTACAAGTCCAGTCCGAATGCTATACGAGATGGTATGAGTAGTTACTCAATCGAAACGCGCAAATGAGTAAGGAACTGAGAAAATCTAGTTTTAGTGGGAGAAAATTAGGCAGGGTTTTTCACCAATTTTACTTCTTGTATTGAGTTTTTCCACAATAATAGAACTTTCGTAGGATAAAGGGATTCCAAACAATGATTCTGAGTAAAGCATGTCATTGTAAAGAGGACAAAGCGAGAACGAATTTAGGTACCTATATGTGATCGTATTTCTTTAATGCAATCCTTTCCTCAAACTTCATATTAGTAAAGTCCGCGATATTAGCTTAATGTACCTTTTAGAATTCTCATAATTTCAGTACTTCGCGTGTTTGCGGTTAACATTACTTACATATTCCTTTTTAGTATTCTAAAAAATACCTATAGCCTAAAATTTCGAAAACCTAGTTAACGGCTGTACTTGAGAATCGGTTTTTCCACAATATTTATCTTAGCTAGTAGAAGTTTTAAACATTTAATAGACATGAAAATCTATAGATGTAGTCCTTTATGTGTGACACATGAGGGCAATATAAATTTGAATAAGAATAAGATGAGATAAAACATATACCTATGAGATGTTACCAACAATCCTTGAAGGTTTTCCCAGGAAATTAAATAGCTTAACTAAGAGGATATGTAAATATAAGTCACTGATATAAGTGGTAACTAGTATTGGGGTGACTAAAATGACGTAAACATAAAATCCGGCATTGTAACAACTATTATATTACGATATCTGTTATCAACTATCTCGCATACGTTTAGTATTAAAATCCGTGTGCATATAGACAGCATTTACGCCGAATAACGATGATTACGTTTTTGAATACCATACACTGCCATATTAGTCGAAGAAATCATTTATTTTAATACTAAATACTGTAGTTACGTTCCATTTTACACAGCATACAATCATAAACCTGTTAAGCCATACGTGAGCTATGTATTTTCATGTCTGTTCTAATAAAACTACAATTATATTAATAGTTTAATAATATCCCATCTTTTTAAACATCGGTATTGCAAGTTTTGACGTAGTAATGACCTAAAATGTTGCCAATTTTAGTCCAAATTACTTTAAGAAAATTGTTACTTGAGGTTTACTAATTACGTATATGTACTAGCGTAAAGAAAACTAAAACATAGGTAGGTAGTCATTATTTCATATTATTGTATGAAAACAGAAACTAGGGCATCTCCCCGGTCAATTTATTTTCAAAATAAAGCTTAAATTGTATCCAGTTTATAGTAACATCTTTAATACAATAGGCAATATACTGAAGCCAACGTGAAAGAGTTTGTCATAAAGGCCCAACAGTTAACACAGTTTACACCAAGCAACAGATCAATTATCATTCATAAATTCTTACACCTAGCACATTAATTAATGCTTGTTTATAAAACAAATCTGAATATGTCAACTTTACGCTTTCTGCGTTCAATGGACATGGAGGAAAGTGAAAAACTCGCCGCGACCAGAGCCCGAATGAGGTAATGTAAGTGTGGTAAACTAGCACCGCGCGCCGACCGCACTCACTTTCGTTCAACCAGATAACCAGTCTAACTGGCAGTAGGCATATAAAACTCACTAGATGAGATAATAATAATGTAATAGGCCATTTACCAGCAAAGGGAACGATACATTTTCACCTATTACTTCGGTTACTATCCTTTACAATACGAAAGTCTTACTAAGAATCTCTGGTTGAAAGAGCCTCTGTTAAAATATTACGTGATGTTTCGATCGGCGAAAGGTGAAGGGCGGTGTATGGAATTTATGCTTTAACAATAACTATAAAAGCGGCGTATAGTACTGTGTAGTATCCTGTTTGAAGTACGCCTATGATCTGACTTTCATTTTGTCTAAATGCACTTTGGGGATACTCGATAGCTTATTGAAATGGATTTACTTAGTAGCCGCTTTTATGTTTCGATTGATCGCCCATCTTAAGTCCAACTGCTACAACATTGATTGTTGTCATTACCGCACGCGTAATCTATATCTTATCCCCTATTCAAGAGGGATATTTGATTTGTTTAGAATCAAAGCCTTGCTCTTTATTTGGAGTACCAAAATAATTGCTCACCATTACTCCAAGGTAAATGTTAGATGGAATTTACTTTTGGAAACTTGGTTACTTACTCATTTAGTGATTTCAGCGTCAAATACCTACCTATTTAATTTATTGAATTGTGGTTTAGAGAAACCAAATAAACCACAATTATTTATGAATTATGTAATAATTCAAACTTCACTTCAGAAATATATTTTGAATACAATATTGATTGGTGTGGTGTTATAAGTAAAATCAGATTGGCTCATCACTTTATTATTGTAAACATATTTGATGAAGACATTTTACCATATCTTTTTAAAGAATAAGCTTATGTTGTTAGAGAATACTTAATATGTAATATGATCTCTTTCTAAAACAATACTTTTTATCAACAAGATAATACTCTTTCTAGTTCTTTCATAAAGTTTGTATTTCATAATATTTTTATATCATTTGCAACACCATAACACATGAAAAAATTACAACATATGCCAAAGATTATAATGTTATCTACATGACTAGGTACATGGGAATTATCAGTTTCATGCTTAGTACAATTTAGGCGGCAACACTAACTAGGTAGGTTCTCAAGGAAATTTTAACTACTTGAGGAGGTTTCTTTATTGAATGTGTTTATAATATTGTTTCAATCCATTATTTTTTTTTTCTTAGGTAGATTATTTTATAACAAACTTAAAACCATCTCTTAATCCAGGGTTCTCTACTTCAATTAGTACATGTATATTGTGTGCAAATCTGGGCATTAATAAATTAAGCTATAAATATCTTATTTTCATTCTGTTATAAATAATCCAAAAAGGAAAAGTTTTTTATTTACATACACAATATTGTTATATTGTGTATTATACTGTATTATTCTCTTTCCCATAGTGGTAGCCAGAGATCATAAAAGGTAGGTATTCTATTTAATATGATTTTATTAATTAAATATAAGGAGAATTAACCATGTAAGAGTTACATAATTTAAAAGTAATTGCACTGTTGTTTAGAGTATTTAATTAGCTGTAATATTCTTTGCAATATATGATTAACCTCTGACATAAGATCTACAGCAATTATCCTACCTTACAGAATCTTAATTAAGTTTTTCAACTGTGCAAGAGATAAGATATATCCACAATTTAATATTGTCGTTTTTAATTTAAAAACCAGGTTTACATGTTACTATTGCTGTCTGTCGCATAATATTTATTTTTATAAGCTAAAATATTGTATATTTATATCACAGGAAATTGACAGCACATAAAAGGGAAATCAAAACAAGATTCGAGATGTTGTCACACGAGTATATGAAACATGTACAATAAATAATAAATGCATTCTTACCTTTCAACGCAGAGGTGTCAGGCACAGGCTTGCAGTAAACAGTCTCATAGGTACTTTTACTTTCAAACGTTAGCGCGCTCGCGACCAAGTCTTGACACCGATTCTACGACTCGCCAAGAACACCACGACTCCAATTAAAACAACCGCACCAAGGATAAAACGTGAAATGTATACAATATTGATAAAATGCGATACTTGTTCTATATTACCCGATACCACCTCGCTTACGACAGAATTCAACATTAACTCGTTGCCGCAACAAGAATTCATTACAAATAATATTTATAACACATTAAAACTATTAATTTTACTAGACACTATACTAAAAATATTTTATTTAAAAAAATTGACCTAAATTAAATTATCGGCATGTAAGTAAACACCTGACAATGACACAATAATTAGTGTGACAGTAGGTAATTAGTGTTGCCATAAATTCTCCATTTATTTTGTACTAGTGTTTACAGTGCAAATAAACAAGACAAAAATATTAGAGCATCTAATAAGAGCTGAGAACTTGAATAAATGTTTAAAATGTATTTATTTTAATGCTGCTGTTGTTAGCGTGTCTTTGACCATCTTTGACTAAGGGCTGACTTTTGGGGTAGGTAATGTTTTGAATCATCGGCTCTCAGCTAGCTGAGAGCCTGTCTGTTACTGCTTTGTGAGTCAAAGCAGACAGCAGTAATGGGTAGTGGCGAATACTGCAGGAATGGTTATAAATCGCTCATAAAGACAACAGTCTTTATGCATTTACTGTTGTATAAAGGATCTTGTGTGCTTTTCCTTTCGATTCATTAATACCAAAATGTCGAAGCTTTGGATAAAGATATAATCAGCAACATTAGCAAGTCAGATAGCTTAGGCACAGAAAACTATCATTCCATAAGGGAAGGGGGGAATTATGTGTAAAACAACCGTCAGTATTGATTGAACATAATATATTACATAAAATTAAAGGCAAATAAATTATAAACTAATTGATACCATACATACACAAAAGAAGGTACATTCAGAAAGTAAATGCACATATGTAGTAGTCATATAAAATATGGTACAATCTGTTTCACTGGGACATCAAGCAATCCCATCTCTTTAAGAAAAATACTAAATTTACCATGGAAGAAATATTTAGAAGGGCATAATTATAATTCATATCATTACACTATATTCGATATTTGTGATCAGGCCATTCATAATCTTATCAACTAAAATACTTACAAGTCAAACATAAAGGACAAGTCTCAAGGAATATATCTATTTGCGTCAAAGATTTAAGTTCTAAGATCAACGCGCCTGCAATACATAATATAAAGGCATCTCGCCAGGCATGGCGGTGAGCTGCCCAGGTTCTTATCAGTTTTTTTTAACTACTACATACTAACAAACTAATATTTTTTTTACTCAGTTGCTTCCACCAAACAACTACACAGCTTTTTCATTTAGAATTATATATTGGATCACTGGATCTGGTTAAATTCTTCTATAACTAGATAAGTTTATTTGCATAATAATTAAATGGTGAAAAATCTTTCACCAATCTTAAGAAAAGTTTGGCTTATGAAAGAAACGGGAATTTAAATCTTTGACCATTTTTACAAAATAAAGTGACTTAAACTAATATTATAATATTCTCCTTTGAGGTACAATAGATATAGGTGAGGTGGTGATGGGTTTCTTTGGGCTCAGCTTGATGGGTGATCTCATCACCACATCTACTGCCTTCCTCAATATTTGGTGTTCACTCCGCTTGTATTCTTCTGTTATTTGAGACAGATCTAAGTCAGCATCTAATACTAAAACCTGAAACAAAAACAGTGAAGATTAGATTTTTAATGGGGCCAAAAAGAGTAATGTACCTAGAGTGAGGTAGAATTTTAACATTCTAGACACATCTTCTAATTTAGAAAGATGATATTTATAATATATGATGTGCCTTACGGACAATGTAGGATAGTCAGTGTGTACCTACTAGTCATATAACATCTACAGCACTCATATTCAAAATAACTACAGGTCTGATAAAAAGCAAACCATATTAAAACTCAATACTCTGTGCTGTGCCTTTCAGAAGTCACACCCAAAAAGGTATAGATTTTTTTACAGTATAAATACATAGTTATCCCTTCCCCTATGGAAAGAAGGCCTGATTTTATTTATGTATGTATGTAAGAATACATAGTGTTAATTCCTTCAACTTACAGGGGCTGGACATTCAGCATGTTGTCTATTAATAAGCCAGTCTTCATGTAATTTGTGTAACTCCTCAATGTATGACAGTGGCACACACTGCTCCTCAGATCGGGCTCTCTTTTTAATCCTCTCGTGCACTATGGACGGGGTAGTCTTGAGGTACACTGAAATGATTAAATGTGTAAAAATTTACTTAAATTGAATATTTATGGACCTGTAAATCAAACCATTGTGATTACAATTTTAAATTATGTTATTTAAAAAAGCAGTTGTGTTAAATTTTAAGGTATATACCTTTCATTCCTCAGTGAGCAATTAAAATTAAAAACTATATAAGGGGCCTTTACTACAATAAATTGGCTAATAAGAACATTACTTCTAGTTGACATGAAGACCAACTACTAGTTGAAAAAACATACTCCAATAACCTAATTCTTATTTATATCTTTATCTCATTCGGCTTCTAGAGCAGCAGTTTAGGCATGTTTTATCTAATCAATAATTCATTAAGAGTAAGAATACAGTATTTAAACATTGTATATAATATGTGTACTATTAAGTACTATGTAATTATGATTTTCAGGAGTAGTGAAGTACAATATAACCTATTTCCATTGTAGTAGTATGTGTGTATAACTAAGAACAACAAATGAACCTAATATTTAAAATTGTTCATTTAATTACATCAATACCATCTTTACAGTAGAAAATAAGACACTTTACAGTAAAAAGTACATACATAATGTAGCTGTAATAATGACCTATTTATTCTTATCTATACATAATAGAATGTTATCAAAGATTGCAAATAGCTAAGATAACTACTTGATATAGGCATGATTGTGATTCAGTGAATATAAACAAAGTAATCTTGTTACAAAGAACATGTATGATCAAGAACATGTTGAAACATTTTAATCATACCACCTCAGCATTAGAACAAATTAATTCTCAAAACTCATATCAGTATTTTGCAACTGAACTTCCTTAACACAATTTAAACAATAAACAATACATTTTATAGCAATATAAACCTATGAAGTCCTACTAATATTATTAATGCAAAAGTTTGTAATTACAAAGGGATGATGAATCTATGTTTGTTATTCTTTCAGGAAAAGCTACTGGAAAAATTCCAACAAAATTTGGTAAACCACTAGTGTATAACCTGGATTTCACTCATATGTCTTCTTACTCCAAGAAATATTTAAATGTAGACATAATCGCAAGCAAAATCTAGTAGTATATAAATCAATAAGTATACTAACCAATGAGGTCTGCATCAATTTTGATCTGGTTTTGAATGAAATGGAACCACTCATCAAGGACTGCAAACTGTGCTGGGTGTAGAGTCCCACTTCTATTCATATGCTCTACAAAACAGTATCTTGCACTGAACAGAGATCTTTCCATCAGCTTCACTGGTGTAGGGCAAGGTCTTTGGTGCATATCTAACATTGTCAAGGCCACATATGATTGGAATGTCATCGCCCACTTGGCTGGGTCTTTATACATCAAGTCCTGTAAATGAACAAATAGAATGTTCTAGATGATGCATGATTGTGCTAACAGCTTTTAAGGTCAGTTATTCACATTGTATTAACCACTTGATGATCAACTGAAGTGCAGTTTGATTGAGTCAAGTGCATGTTTGCAGTTAGTTCTAAAAATAGTTTATTGCAGTATTGAAGACATTATATTGGTAGTAGATATAGAGTACCAAACATGGCTTTTTCAGCATTTTGATCATTGGAAAATGTAGCAGGCAAAATCAGTCTAGTTTTCAACATAATTATTGATATACCAAAACAAAGTTATATCAACAAATGCTACCTAGATCTATGTAGCTTGTCTAAGTGACATACATGTGACTCATAATCATAACATGTGGGTGTGCAAGGGGTGAAGCCGAAATATTCAGGGTCAAATCGATTTTTAAGCTGTAATTCTGTAACTCAAGAGGCTAAACTATCTCTAATTACACCTACTTCAGTTATATTAACACGAACAAATGCCAAGCAATCATAGTAAATATTGAGCAATGACAAATTTAACAGCTGACCTCAATAACTCATGAAGGTAAAATTAATAACAAAACTAAGCCATACCAATAAATTCCATCCTTTCAAGTTCCTCCACTCTTCCACAGGCTCTGTCAGCAAAGTGATATCCTCAAATTGACGAAAATGTTCCAGAAATGTCGTCTTTCCGCTTCCAATATTACCCTCGACGAAAACAGTGAACGGCTTAACGCTGTTAGTGTTCATTTTGTGAAAATACCTCGCGACTGAAAACAAATTGAATAGTTCGAAGGGGTCAATCACACACCGAAATGCGTTATCGTCGACTGCTTTCGGTAGTTTCCCGCCCAAACGTCCCAAAAATAGTAAACAATACGCGCGAACATAACCTGTCAAGTATGAATTTAGTAAATACAAGTACCTTTAACATTTATTCGTCTCCCAATAAGCAATCTATTCATTGTAACAATACATTTAATTAAATTATATTCAGTAATATTTAAGGCATCTAATGAATAAAGCTCTCTTTCGCATTTCGAAGACTAAAATATTTTTTAATTTGTCAAATTGTCAATGGTACGCTTATTTTCTCAGCTTATTTTTTTCCTATGACGATAGTAACAACCTCACATCCTCCTCGAATTTGCACTAATTCGGAAATAATTTAATGCTATGGATTATGATAAACATTTTTGATATTATATAAAAAAATCTCAGCAGATAAATACATGTAAAATAAGTTGAAAACAAAATTGTACAAGAGAATTAATATTTGTTGTAATTGATATCGATGTCGCAGTCGACTAAAATATCTGTACTGTGTGCGTCACTAACATGCATCGATATACCATAAACAATACGAGGCGGCTAAAATTAAAAAATAATTTGTTATCGTAACTGTTTGAGTAAAATCTCCTGGCAGATATTTGTTGCCGCGATCTAATTAATATCTTTCTACTTGTTTATACATTAATAATTGAAAATACAGTATAATCTAAATAAATTTTAAATTCCCTGACCTTTTTCTTTATATTTCAATAGGAATTTAGTGTATGAAATACAGCAATGTACCCACTACTGACTACTTCTCGCTCTTAATACCTGTTAATGGCTGTTTACCTTTAGCTTTGTAGGTACCTATATAATTGAATACCTATACAAAATCCATTAGAAAATCAGCCATAAAGACGAGTTATTTATTTATTTATCGACAAGATTGCCAATAAAAATAAAATCTAAAATCCATGGCGGTAAAAATAAATTGGCCAATGATACAGGTCCACGAAATCCATTGACAATATCGTGTCTTTCTTCGGTTGCCAAAAAGCATTGACGTGTTTATTCCGAATTTCCGATCATTGTTTGGCCGATAACTCGTGTGCGATCTCATTAGATAGCTGGTGTTTTTAATCATTTCTAAATTAAATAGCGTTAAATCGTATACAATGTTACAAACGCACATCATAGGTATGTTTTAATAACATAATTAATCTGCGAAATCAATTTGTTACGTAGGTTTTATGAAGTGCCGGCATTTGAATTATTTTATTTTTTCAAGGTATTTTACTATGTGTCGCGGGGACATACGCCCTGTACGACTCGTCCTCGGACGTGGTGGACCTAACGCCCAGCAATTTTGATAGACTAGTCACAAATTCTGAAGAGGTCTGGATTGTGGAGTTCTTCGCGCCGTGGTGCGGTCACTGTAAAAACTTAGTTCCTGAATACAAGAAGGCTGCTAGAGCACTTAAGGTTAGTCATTTCCTTCATACTAATTAATTTGTTTGGTTAGTTCTTGTCCCGTCCATCCTATTTTATTTCAAATCTAGGATAAATTATTTTCTAGAAACTTCAATTACAACATGATCGCATCGTGTTGCTAATACCAGAGTTTGGCCAAAATCTGTAATTATTTTACTTCCATCAACAACATTTTAATAATCCTATAATGTGTCGTAATTAGGGCATGCAATTCGGATATCCGAATATCCGTTTTATTCGGATATTCGTCCATTTTACTATTCGAATAATTTTGGAATGACTATTCGAATATTTCGAATAAAACGAATACTTGATTATGTGTTATAAAGACTGTTGTATCCGAACATAAACAAAACTGTCGATAAAAAAATGCGTGTATCCGATTTCGGCTATTTGTACGGACCAATAGCAGTTGAATAACTGGCCGCTCATTTAACGACAGTACATTAGACGCACTAAGTTTTATGCGCTCTTACTATTTAAACACACGAAAGTGAATTGTTTTATTTATTTTGAATTTGTTTTGTTTGTAACTTTTTCATTGTTTATTTCTTTTATTCGTGCTTTAGCTAAGTATTACTCTTAATAAATATCTAACAAAACAGTTTTAAGTTGTTTATTTTTAAATAATTTTTCAATAGTTCTTTAAAGTATTCGTAAAATTCGAATTATTCGAATAGTGCCGAATTTAGTATTTGAATTATTCGAATAGTAATATCAAGCGAATACTGCATGCCCTAGTCGTAATTAAATCTAAGCTAAAGCAGACAATTGTTACTTGACATGAGGCATTAAAATTAATTACAGGAATTAGATAATTTAAAAGTATAATGCTCTTTATCATTTGTATTACATTGATAGCAATCAGTGGGTAGAAACCCACTAATAACATGATAAACATATCACCTCTATTCTTTCTAGGGTATAGCAAAAGTAGGAGCTGTAGACGCTGACCAGCACAAGAGCTTTGCACACACATATGGAGTCTCAGGATTCCCCACCATCAAGATCTTCACGGGCAAGAAACACAGTCCTTACCAAGGCCAGAGGAATGCTGAGGCATTCATCGATGCTGCCCTCAAAGCAGCCAAGGAGAAGGCCTATGATGCTCTCGGAAAGAAACCTAGTGGTTCTTCATCAGACAAGGTAAAATCAAAATCTAAATCGGAGAAACTCCGTCATTTGAATAAACTTAACGATTTACTCAATGATTTCATACCGCATAAAAAGAAGCATAGGTATGATTACTAATTTTGTAATGATTCAAATTTTTTTATCTAACTTTGGGATGTTTATGGATTTTGGAAATATATTAATTTCTGTATTTTATATTTATTAATTTATATTGCAACTTATTATATTATTATTATTGCTATGGGGTATGGTTCAACAAATAATAAACTTGGCAGCATTAACCCTTACGTTTTTATTGGTATTACATAAAATAGCATAACTACAATGACAAAGCAAAACAAGCATACACTTATACTCTTCTATTAACTAATAATAAGGTAATCTTAAAAATATTAAACTAGCTCTAATAAATATAACAAAATTTAACAATTCTTATATAAATAAAACAAATAATACTCTATATATTTATATTTCATCACTATTATAACGTGACTAACACTACATTAACAACCAGTTTATAAAAGAGTTACTAAACATGCAGTTTTTAATAGCAGCAAAACACGATGGTATATGGTCACAGAATACCATGGAAACCAACGCCTCGTGTTGCCAGTGCTACCACACGCAAAACTGTAAAACCATTAAGAAAGGCTATTACCATTCAAAAGAAACCCATCACTAAGCAAACCCCCAAAAAGACTACTACGAAAAAACCAACGACTAATAATAAAATTAACTTAGCAAGGTTTAATCAACTGCAGTTACAGTTGTTCCGTCAAAAACTAAAAGAAGTAGGCCGTCCTAGACTTGTGAAGTCTGTTCTAATAAAACATCTTCCCAGTCACATTGTTCAAAAGAATGTACCAAAAAATATAGTGAAAAGAGCTTAAAAGTAGACTTAGTTACGTAACTGTGGTGTTTACATTTTTTGAGATTAAAATTATATTTTTTAATTGTAAAATTGCTCAGTTTTTAATTTGTACTTTAACTAGGTATGATAAACATTGACATAACATTTTATTTTTTAATTAAACACGAGTATATGCTTACACTTGTTATTCGCAAATCCATGTGAAAGAATTCGCGAAGAATCTTCGAGAACAAAGAGTTTCTACATCATACATTGACAGTTGATTTTACTTTCATCACACGCGGTACATCGCTCATAAACTCTCGTATTTTGTCGATAAATATTCCTGTACGAGGCACACCTTCATAGTATAAAACTTTTGTTAATACAATTTTATCTTAGCAAGTTCCTTGAATTAAGATAATAATAGGCATCAATTACACATGCCATAATTTATCTTTCCATACGATACAGTGATATTTACAATACTTGGACACATTCTTGAAACTTAATTAAAATTAACTAAGCAATCGTTCATACCTAGATGATTATCGTAAAACCATGAAATGCACGAGAATAGGGCATTTAATGTGTAAATAAAATACGGTAATATTTTTTAAATTTTATTTATATTTTCAAGTTTCAATAGGTATACACTAAAATAGTATTTTAATAGATGTAACTATAGAGGTTCAAACAAAACATAAAAATATCTTTCAGATTTATTACAGCAGCATACATATTTTACTATGATGATCAAACGGAAATATTCGATGCAATTTATAAAAAAAAAATCTTTTTACTAAAGAAAGTAAAATTACCCAGTTCCCTTGTAATGTAGATTTATGCAAATACATAATATATTATTTTCCATAAGGTGTAATGTACCGTGGGTCGTTGACTCGTTATCGTCAACGCTCGGAGCTTGTTTGTTGTATCAACAAATTATCTATTTTCGGATGCCGTAACCGAAATCATTCAACCTTAATCACCTAAGACATTATTTAGTACCTGCTCTCTGAGAAATATTTAGTTATAAAAGTAAAATTCTCTAATATATTCCTAACTGGTTGCATGGCAACTCATATGTCCAAAAGTTCGAAGATCTTTGTTATCTTCCATATTAGGATTTGGTGTGGTGTCATTCGAGTGCCGGTCGCATTTATTTTATTCGTGATAGGTACCTGTAAAATACACTCCTATAATAAACTCCAAATATCCAAGGCGAGATTTTAGAAGATCACATATAAATAACAGCAAAAAGTAATGAGAAAACTACAGTATTTTTTGTTGATTTAAAAGCGTTGCATTCATTAATAGTTTTATTGAGACAGTCATAACATAACATTTAAATAGAAATCTTCGCCATTAAATAGTGTGGGAGGAAATCTATTTTTTCTTCGAGTGTCGCCTACTCCCACGCTTCCTCTCACTCTAGAATATTCTCCACTGGGACATGTCAGTCGATCTTACTGACCTCCTTTTACGATTTCGCGCCATGATGATTGATGTACGGTTTAGTTTGTCCTTATCTGTGGGTAGTAACTGAAGATGTTTGTTTAATTAGTCGAAGAAGATACGTTGTAATTTGTAATTAACAGAATTCAAAGCTTTGTAAATTGCTGGCAACTTCAATTTTACCAGCATATTTACATGTTTTCGAGATTAAAAATTTTTAATTCTCAGACAAAGTCTATCAAATCGCTCGGGAAGTACTAGGTATAAATAAGGCAGGAGAACTTTCTATTTTCAAATTGCACTGTGTAGATAGAACTGTAATTTATAGTTATTAGTTATAACCTGTTCCCTAACAATAGAAATAGGGAATAGGATATTCTTATAAATTAGAACACTCGCCAGAACAATGAACGCTATTTCAAATATCAATTCGATGTTGTTTTTACACAAAGTATTTCGATATGTCTCGACAAAAATGGCTGCCATCCAAATGCTATTTTTGTACATTTACGGAAGAGAATTTAAAGTATTGCGTATTACTGAATAAAGACCTACTTAAGTCAACTGCCAAATTAACGAACAGGTACATATTTAAAACAAAGAAACTATACATAGTTGTTTGTAATAGAACTGGGACTTTGCGTTTAGTATTAAATTTAAATACAGTATACATTTTATATTAAAATCCCTGAGACAGTTTTTTTTTAGTCTTTCCAAAAGGTTCATTAGTCAGAAGAGACACAAACATTAAAAAACATATTATTCTGTTCGACCAGTTGGCTGCAACAACAAAATACTCTTTACAGAAATAAAAAACCAAATGCTAAAGGCCATCACCTCTAGCTGCCAGTAAACATACTTTATTTTAAATGGTTCTTTAATTAAACTTTTTTTTCTTCTTTTCAGTCTGACGTCATCACATTGACAGACAGCAACTTCAAGGAGTTGGTACTCGACAGCGATGATCTGTGGTTGGTTGAGTTCTACGCGCCGTGGTGCGGACACTGCAAGAACTTGGAGCCTCACTGGGCTAAGGCTGCCTCTGAACTTAAAGGAAAGGTTAGTATACCAAAGATATTGAGAAAAATAGTCGCCACAATGCGACTGAGAAATTTTATACGACGTATTCTAGTCGGCATGTTCGGTTTGGCAATATTAATAGGACAAAAAATCGGGTCCTTTGGGTCCAATTGTCACAATGTTTAAACATGCGCGGCGATGTTAAGCGGCATTTTTCCCGAACATTTCCTATCTATACATATTCGGTTTTGCTACTTCGGTTAGGCCGACTAATGCCGACCCGAATACGTTTGTAGCGAGCCAAGCATTGTTTTCTGAATAAACCACGGTGGATAAAGATATCATATCATACATTTTTTTACATTAATATTAATTTTCACGAATAGTACTATCGATATCGTATAATTGTTTAACAAAACATGAATTAGAGCAATAACACGGTGCAGTATAAAATGGGTACCACCGCATCGTATTAATTTCATGCTACACGTTATCAGTGAACTACTTGGTCGCACTTATGATAACACGTCGACTCCTTGCTCCGTACTACGTTTACGTTGCAATTACGTTTGATAACTAATTAGATATTGATTTTAGAAATGTAAAGTAATGTTAGTTATGACAATCATGACCACTAAGATTAGATACCTTGTCATGTGCGATTGGAGAGAAAAAGTTTTTAAATTATCGACAAAACAGTTTTCCAACACAAAAATGAAAAATAAAGGAAAGGTCGACTTATTTTTCTTATAGTTGCTAGATGGAATACTGTTTAACTTAAAACAAGATTGCCAAAGACGTCACTTTGTTTGTATAACCAAGACAGAAAAAAAATACCAATAATTTGAACATAAGTCCTTCTTTTTAAAGTCGGTAAAAACAACAAACATGCAGACAGACACAGCAACTCACAAAACACACTCACTTAATAAAACTTTAAACATTTCAGGTGAAACTAGGAGCATTAGACGCGACCGTGCACCAAGTCATGGCATCCCGTTACCAAGTGCAAGGCTACCCCACCATCAAGATGTTCGCGTCCGGCAAGAAGACCAGTGACTCTGTCGAAGACTACAACGGCGGAAGAACTTCAAGCGATATTGTCGCTTGGGCCCTTGATAAACTGGCCGAGAATGTGCCCGCGCCTGAGATTATACAGGTAAGAGAAATATAACAATTTTGTAATTGATGAATCTGCATACAAGATAAGGTTAATCTACAAGTGGATAAAAGGGATGAAAGTTTGTACCAAAATTCCGTCGTAAGTCACAAACTGCGCGGACGAAGTCCCGGCCACAACTTATTGAGGATATAAAAATGTTCATTACATACTATTTTAAACACTAGACTAAACAAAATAGTGGCACTATAAATAATATAAACACAATTAAAAAACGTATTAACAAAAACATAAGATCACTGTTAAAAAAAACCTCTTTAAAATTACAACAAACTTCACCAAATTATTAGAAGCAAAACGTGGACAAATAAATACAGAAATTTTAATACACTTCGAAATCCGTCAGTCCTTTAAAACGCGGTTCACTAACTTTGTTTAACAAAGTTCTAAGTAAACCGCTATGTGGTAAGCAAACACATTTATCTATATTCGATAAATATTATTGACTTTTGTTGTACAACAATATGTATCTGTGCAATCTACCGTCGATTAGATCTTGCATACATTACACTTGCGTTAAAAGCATTGATAAAATCATGCGTGTATTATCCAGATGCTTACATTTCGATAGTTAGCGGCGGAAATGATCAATTGTCATATTGATATCAATCTGGTTATAAAAATCTGGTCAATTTCTGATAAAATCACAGCAAACAAGCACTTAGCGGAACTGTACTGTAGTTTATTCTATATGACAAGACACTTTCCTTAACACTTGTTTAATGAAACATTTGTTTTGTGAAATGCAAATAATTAATTGCCGCAACGAATGCCTCATTGTACAAATTAATCTAATTTTTATGTGTATTTAAATTATATATTTATTTACTAGATTGTACACTAATCACTATTTATATTTAACAGCTGTCTTTAATAATATTTCGGGAAACTAGTATTTTCTTTATTTACTACGTTTGCACACTATTATTATTTATATTTTGTGAACAGCTGTCTCGAATAATATTTGGCCAACAAGTATTTGGCCAATAATTTTCTCGAATCGAAAAATGACCTGATTTATAACAGTATATCAAAACAATAAAAATACGTAAGCCATCCTATAGCCTGATTTTTAACATAAAATTTGAATGTTGAACAAACAGAATCTAAGAAAAGACAGGCAAAAACTTACCTGTGTTCACACAAACTATTTCTTTATGAATGGGCGAGCCTACGACTGTCGTGCAAGACTGCCGAATTACTTCGATCTAATTCCGATAACAGTAGGCGTGACGATAATCTTAATAACTGTATATAATATAATGTCACGATAATATTAACGTATTCTCAGTAATCAAAACAATCTTCTGGCTAATCGGTTTACCGACTTCCACATGGGTTTTACGCGATACAGCACAAGATTATCCGGTTATCAACAATTTATTGATCATTTATGGATTACTGTCAACTATTTATCTGAAGCACAAACAAATAAATGTGATAGGGAAATAATTATGATCAGAATCTTAGTTCAAAAATAAACTAAGACTAGATTGTGAGAATAGTTTCACAGCTTATAGTTAGAATGTTTGATAGCACATCTGACATAGGAAATGTATGAAAAATCTTGTCAAAATATCATCTAATAAATTCCTCGATACTTATTAAAAAGAGGTCAAACCAGCAGTAAATAAATGTCTGATTAAACTACCCATTTTTTCCAAGTCAAGCTTCCATCTCTGCCCATTTTGTGGCAACTGTTTAACACTAATTTCTTGACTATATCCACCAAAGACTTACCTACAAATGATTCTATGTTTATTATTCGTACTCGCAATACCGTGTGAGTAAATTGTATCGTTGTTATTACAGGCTATAAATGTTATGGGAAATATTGTTAGAAAGTCAACACACTTAGTTTTTGAGACTTTTAGAGCATATGTCCAACAATTTAGTAAAGAGCCATATATGCAAGAATTGGGAACTTTAATAACCAACAGGCTTGGCTGACGGTAGTCTGTTCGGCGGTAGCCATTTTATTTTTGACACACACATTATTGGTAATTAAAATTAAGATTAATCGTGCTTTCCTAAACTCCCTAAAAAGTGTTTTAACTGTAGCTAACTTCAACCTCATTTAATTTGTTAATATTACTACGTTTAATTGAGTGCACTCGTATGTACATATACGTATTATAAAGTAATTATTTTCTTAAAAAAACTCTGTCTTTCAGATCAATACATGGTGAATAGGTAATTTTTATTACCACGAAAAATATTGCACTTGTATAAAGTAAAATTAAAATGCCCTTTACCGTGAACGTATTTTCAATTGTGTATAAAAACGCTTCCATTGGAGTGTGTTGCACTATTTGCAATAAGTCGTAAAATTTCGCACAGCACCGCGTGTAACTTGTTACTACTCGTATTTTGAAATAAACACGTAACTGGGCCTTTGATTACTATTTGTTATGATTCTGATAATACAGAAAATGAATTGGATAGTATTATACAATGAATTAGAGAAAAAACACTTATATATTTTTAAAAACAATTTATATCTAAAATAACATGATACGAAACGCTAAGGTATATCGTCGGGGATAGTGCAAAGCCGCGTATCTAGCATTGGATAATACCGCGTATCTGCATTTCGATCAAACTGTACATGATGAAGTTAAAACCTTTTAATATCGTTATTTCAATGGTGATAGCCGAGTGGTATAAGTTGACACCTCCCACGCAAGTGGTCGCAGGTTCAAACCCGAGGCAACACACCAATGACTTTTCGAAGTTATGTGTGTATTAGAAATAATTATCACATGCTCCAACGGTGAAGGAAAACATCGTGAGGAAACCTTGCATGCCTAAAAATTTGTTTAAAACATTTATTGAGGGCATGCAAAGTCCCCAACCCGCACTCGGCCAGCGTGGTGGACTCAAGGCCTAACCCCTCCCTCATTACGGGAGGAGACCCTTGCCCAGCAGTGGGACATAAATGGGTTAAATTTATTTATTTATTTCAATGGGCTATTGTTTTATTGTTACTAGAGATAGATAATAGATATGTTTTATGTATATTTTCCATAATTTTTCCGTTACAATTGTCCTTAAAATATTTATTTTAAAGACTTCCTCGTGCAGAATTAGATCAAATGCAGATACGCGGTATTATCTAATGCACTATCCCCGACGATATGTAAATCCGGAAATGTCGGTCACACAATAAGCGGTTTATTTTATAACGATAATAAAGTGATTAATCTTGCCCATCTTATATGCGATGATTAGGGTTTGCAATCCGGTATCATTTTCAATCCGGCCGGATTTTACCGGATAGACGCCAATACGGCCAGATCCGACCGGATCCGGCCGGATTAGATGAGATTAGATTAGATTAGAGACTGCTTAGTGCTTATACATAATTCGCCATTTTTTATGAATGGGAGGTATGGGCAAATGTGTTTGAGGGTAAATGTACTTTGATTTAAAAAATAATAGATAGATATAAAACATTTTATCATGAAGAATAATATCATCTTTAATTATAACATTTTAGTATGAATTACTATTTAGTTTTCACCGAATGAAATTGAGATAAAACTACATATTCCATATAATTAAATTATCTGTCTTAGTTATTAATGTAATTATCTGTAAGTACTTACTACCTACTAGACTAGAGCAATAATCTTTATATATATAATTCTTCTGTAAGTGTGTATTTCACTGAACTTCTCTGAAACGACTGGACCGATTTTGATGAAATTTTTTGTGTGTGTTCAAGGGGATCTGAGAATGGTTTAGATTCACAATTTTGTCCGCTGGGCAATGTTTTTTTGACGTGTAGACAGGACAACGTCTGTCGGGTCCGCTAGTAACTTTATATTTTTTGGATTTTACTTATCGAAAATATGAAGCTACTTTAAATAACAAAACAATCAGTTTAAATATTGACAACAATCAATAACATAATAATTAGTTTAACAGACTTAACAATCAAAGAAATCATTAGAAATGTCTTATATGTGCTTATAAAATCAACTTTAGTCATTCAAAGAAAATGCATTTATTTGCTGCAGTGCAGTGTAAAGTTCAAGTACTTGAATCAGTAAAACAATCATTTTTGGGTCTGAAAAAAAGATCTAGGATAACATAATATTCATAGTTCTATCCCCTAATCTGCTTCTGATGGAACTACAAATATGACCCGTGGCTGAAAAGGCTCTTTCTGCCTTAACATATGATATTATGGATTATATTTTCGCGACTTTGAGGTTTATCGGATCCGGCACCGGATCCGTTGCTTCAGTGCCGGATCTGGTAGGTCTAGAAACACGCCGGATCCGCCGGACCGGATTGCAATCCCCTAGCGATGATAACTAAACTAAACACAGAAGAATGTTTCATAAAACAAGAACTACCTATTTGTTTTAGTGAACATTCCGAATACTAATAAATACCTTAAAAAATTTCAAAACGAACGACTAATAGGTACGAGCACTCTGGTTTTTTGCGGAGACCAGGTAGCACATAACATAATATATGCACTGACCAAGAAAGCAAATATTTTACCCTACATAGATCAAATAATAATGATATTTGTAAAACGTAGAACGTAAACGTAGAAATTAACCGTGTTTAGCTCTTGTTAACTGTTTTCCTAGCTAGTTAAGAAAACCCTGCATTATCAAAATGACGCCATTCTAACAATATATATTATCTTGTAGGTGGTGAACGAGGAGTCGATGAAGGCGTGTGCGGAGAAGCCTCTGTGCGTGGTGTCGGTGTTGCCGCACATCCTGGACTGTGGCGCCGCGTGCCGCAACGACTACCTCGCCATCCTCGCCAGACTCGGGGACAAGTACAAGAGCAAGATGTGGGGGTATGTAATATTACTATATCTAATATACTATTATTGTATCAGACGTGCGGCTGTAGCGCCGAGTTCCCCGGTTCGAATCTCGGGTCAGATCAAAGTCTTGGTGTGGTAGGGAATGTATTTGATTGCAGCGCCCAGGTCCGTTTCGAATTAAGACTGTAGTGTAAGACCAAAATATATTCCTGACGTTTTCGATCAAGAAATTTTAAGTGATTGCCCGATGTTAGGAAGTTGAAGTCATACACCTCCGTACCTCGAAGAGTGTGGAAAGTCGTCAATCCTCCGCCTGTTCTTTCAGTAGCGGAGATAAATGAGTGTATCTGTGTACTATTATTTCTTGCGTAATACCATTCTAACAATACAAATACATTAACCACACTAGGCAATCAATAGTAACCACTAGCTGAATCGCGCAACGTCGCTGCGTCACGTAAAAGAAAATGGGTCATAATTTTCCCCGTCTTTGTAACATTTTTCACTGGTACTCTGCTCCTATTGATCGTAGCGTGATGACATATATATAGCCTTCCTTAATAAATAGGCTATCCAGCAGTAAAATAATGCTTAAATTCGCACCAGTAGTTCCCGAGTTTAGCGCGTTCAAAAAAACAAACAAACTCTTCAGCTTTATAATATTAGTATAGATTTATTTTGGTAACCGCAAAGTTTCGTAGATTATTAGTTCGTTGTACATTTGAGACAGCTAGCCTGTCGTCAATCCATAACAGACAGAAATTAATCTAACATACAATTTCGAAAAGGGCACATCTCACATGACTAAAGCAAGACATTTGCCCTTTTCAAATTAGCACACAATTATTCAGTTATTATTGTCTTGCGGTTTGGAAAACACTCGAAGTAAATAACACTAATTATTAAAGTATGTTGCCTTATTGCAATGAATCTTAATGACGTTGTTTCGTTCTCTGAATAACGCACAAACATCATTGCAGACGGGATTATCTTAGGGAAATACCTTCTATTTAATACAATTTTACAGCCTATACTGACGACTAAAGTGCTCCAATTTCTATTGCGCAGGTAAAAACCTATGTCATCTTATTGGGCACAATTGAAGCTTTAATATGTTGTCCTTATATAAAAATTTACGCCTAAAAGGACTTTACTATCACTTACTTGTTAGTTAATTTTATCCTAATGTGTGATGTTTATTGTAAGATGTTTTGGAGATATCTGTTTGAAATAAAGCTTTTCTTTAACCACGAAAAAGAAAATGAAAGCAAAATAACAATACCTCGTAACTTGTTAAGAAAACTTTGCTGTATAAGCTCGTAACATGTTAAGATATCTTAGCTCATAGCTGTATAAGCTAAATGCCTAATACTCTTATTATTTTTCACTAGATGGGTGTGGGCGGAAGCTGGTGCCCAGACGGCCTTGGAGGAGGCGCTGGAACTGGGCGGCTTCGGCTACCCAGCCATGGCTGTCGTGAACGCCAAGAAACTTAAGTTCTCCACACTCAGGGGATCATTCTCAGAGACTGGTATCAACGAATTCCTTAGGTAAGTCTAGAACCTTAGTAACGTCATATTGTGATTATTTATTTGCTCTTTGATAAACGAAGTTTGTTTAAAACATAAGGATAGACCAGGGTAAAGACAAAATGAAAGGTGTAGTTTAAATATTCAAAGCAAAAGACACTTATCCAGATCAGACTAGTCTCTTCATATGAGGAAAATTCATATTGCCAATGAACAGACAACTAATAAATTTAATTATTCTAGGGATCTGTCCTTCGGTCGTGGCCAGACTGCTCCAGTACGAGGCGCGGAGATGCCCAAGGTGGTCAGCACTGACCCCTGGGACGGAAAGGACGGTGAACTGCCCCCAGAAGAGGACATCGACCTCTCAGACGTAGACCTCGAGAAGGACGAGTTATAAGTGAAACAAGAACTTTATTTGTGATGAACTGTGTGTTACGAGGCAACTACGCCTCAATATTCCTGATTTTTTACTTAATAACCATATCAGAATACCTGAGTATATGTAAGGAAGCGTTTACCTGACTTTAGACGTTCAGGGCTCCACCTTCCAGCTCTCAATTAAGTGCTTATCGATGTAAGATTTGTACAAGCTATGCAACTTAACCCAATATTAAAACGATTTTAATGTTTAGCGTAAGTATAGGGTATGAACATTTCAACATTATGAGTTGACATACAAGATGTACTCGGAATAATTTTGTTTTATTTTTATCTTCACATTCAATGGTCTATTTTGGCCAGTTTTATTTATGATGGTATTTATTTTGCTCAGTGATTCCATATGGTAAGCTCATTAATGTTTGCGTCATTTCAAACTGATTATTTACACAGCATACTAGGTCTAGTTAAATTATTTTTATATAATGACAATTTTAACATGAATATCACAATGTTTAGTTTTATTACTGTTTTAGCTAGAGTTTAAAGGACTGATAACATAATTTTGAATCATCAAATTTAGTTTTATTTGCTCTAAAATACAGCAAATTAAAAAAGTGTCTCTTTTTATTCATTCTAAAAAGTCTGTCAATTTAGAGGTCATAATAATTACATAATTGTGATTGTTTATGCACAAATGCTTTATTTTCTATCAAATATGGGCTTAATGATATGTTTAGAGAGAGATGGCATAGTAATTATTGTCGTCTAGATAAACGTAATGCAATTAGATAATAATTGAAGTGTACATTAGAGTCATCTATCATTCTTCCAATATGTATTTAATTTTGTTACGCATTTACTGATGTGGAGAGCGAATTTGGATAATTTTATGATCGGTAATAAATTTTTAATAAGAACACTTGTTTGTTTTTCTGTTTTAAACCCTAGATTTTCGGCTTTCGACTTCGTGGATATATTATCGCTATCATCTGACTAATTCTTGTGATATATTTACAATAATACCCAATGCTAATGACACAATAAATCATTATTCTTCAAAAGAAAGCTGTGTAACTTTCTACTTAACTAGTGAGGTCATTGTGTTAAAGTTAAGTATATTTACAAACAATCTAATAGTTGTGGCGATCCCCTCAAAACAAAAGTTAACATAAAAATACAAACACAGGAAATTAAGTTGGAAATACCCGAAACCATTTTCTCCAAAAGAATACGAATGAGTCATAGACACAGCAACCAGTCAAAGAGGTTTATGTGGAACTGGACCATAAAGTTACGAAGATTTAATGTTAGTCCATTGAAATTTATAATTTTTAGGTCTTTCCTTGCGATTTACAGAGGATGCAATTATATATTTTTGAATTTGTAGGGGGTCAGTAGAAGGTTAATAAGTTTAAGTTTGTGGGGTGGATGGCGGCCGGGAGAAAACGGTGAAAAACGCAACAGTAAAAGTAATTTTTCAATGGACTATGTACGATTTTGAAAAACACCCTAGATTAGAGTAATCGCCAAAAATTTATGTAGGTACCATACCAAGGTTCGTAAAAATACGTCAAAAATTATGAATCCCACGCCGGTGTGTATTACGGGTTAGTATTACCTAAATTATGTAAATCTAGATGCAGGAAAAATAAAAGATATCCGTTCTATAATCTGTGTTCCGCGGTGGACGATGATATTAAATACTTTATTACATAATTAAAACAACATACGCAACTGAGCGCTAGTTCACGCGGGATTACCCAAGCACAAGACAGTTGTCTCTAATAAATTAAGTGTGACTCATTACAACTTCAAACTAAATTGGTTAACAGTGAAACTTTGTTGGCGTCAAATGTTAATGGATAGATAAGAATACTCGATTAAATTGGTTTGTATTTGTGGTCACAAGTATTTTGTCGTTTTGTTGGAGAATCGAACTCCGAACTTCCGCTAAGAGATAACGCACAACACAGATGCATTTATTTTCATCATCATATTATTTACGTTCATTTATTTACTGTGCGAACCAAAATGGAATCGCCAGGAGGGGAGGCCCTAGTAAGTCATACACAGATCATATTGGTGATGATTTGCAAAAAGGTCAGGTGCGTAATTTTAGTAACCGGCAGTCCATGTCATCGTACCAAGTGGTGTTCTATGGCCTCTGCCTACCCCTATGTGAAGAAGGCGCGATTATATGTATGTATTTATTTATTTACGTACAAAATTATGTATTGTTTTAATTGTTTGATCAGGGAAATACTGCAATAACTACAATTACTTATTATGTGGTTCCAATATAATAGAATTAGGTAAATAGGGAAAATGTAGGTCAAAAAGTTTTAACAATAACCAAAGTTACCGTAAAACGGGGTGAATAGAATTCGCGGGGTGAATAGAAAAAAAATCAGGAAAGTTTTCAAGCCCAATGTTTGAGTACTCCTCGTTTAAGAATTTTGTTCAAATTTGAAATGATTACACGTCGATATTACTTCTCTGCGGTGTCATAATTGTTTAAATGTTTAAATTGATATTTATACCCAAAAAATGGCTTCAAAGTCAACCGTCCTCGAACGCCTTAATGGTCCATACATTTTTTTCAAAACTTTGGATTTAAAGTGGAATTTCTTTTCTAATGAGTTGTTTGGAGTGTTTATCTCTTTAGGTGTATATTTATCTATAAAGATACAATATTGTTAACTGAAAAAACGTTTTAAAACACAATTTTTCCATTCACCCCTTTGGTCGTTTCGATTCACCCCTATCGCTGGGTGAATAGAAATTGACCATTTTTTTAATGAAATATCGTAAAACTATGCATATTTTTGGACAAATATGGTTTTAACTCTTTCTTCATGGCGCCGGACATGATATAAAACAACCTGACAATAAAAATAACAAGTTATTCGGTACAAATTTTTAGGACAAAGTTGAAAATTGTTTCTATTCACCCCGTTTTACGGTACCAAAGTTAATAGTACATAATAAAACTAAATTGTCCTTACATGACACTTGTTAAAACCCCTGGCCCATTATTAAGATTTAGCCTTGAATCTCTCGGCTAACTTGTTTGACATGAGATTACCCCAAAAGATAATGATAATTACCTATGTGTTAACTTCTTTAGACATCACACGACATCGTTATCATACCTACGGCGGTAAAGTCGAATAGAAAAATCGCGGAACTACACATTTTTTTCAAATCTTATTTACATTGTGTACACGAAAAAGGACCAACTTATCACAATTATCAATTTCAATCAATCTCACTTGTTTCCTGAGCGTATAAAAAGCACGCTTCAGAACATAGGGCAATGTAAAGTTCAATTTGTTTAGCGACTTTTGTCGCTGACTGTACCCACGTATTTTCACGGACCTCATACCTGGACCAAAACTATGCTCGTTGAAGCGAAGTGCGGGGCAAATTCAATTAAACATTTGCATTTCATACAAGTATTAACCCCGAGAAATCGAACCCCAGTGCAAAGGTTATGTGACTTTATCGGTCTCAACTATAATCCGAAACATGGCGTGACAATAAATTAATTATTTTAAGCATCAACCAGTAATTATGAAATTAATCCGCGTAATTAGCTCGCGTCCGATAATAGGCTTATTCTAAAGCGCAATCCACACCAAAGTTGCCGACCCGCCAGCATATGTCGGCAACGTTTTGTCGGCGAGTTAATTTGCCAATTTGTTGTAATTTGTGTACGTGTACTAGACGGCCGACATGGGTGTGTATTGCGCCTAAGAAGACTTTAATCAGAAATTTACTACTTCCATGTCAGAAATTCAAGTATAGCTAAAAAATGTTATCACGTTTTATGATTAACTGAGCTAGATTTACAACCGTCACATTTATCAGAAAAACGTTTTGATAAGCAGAATTTTTTGTTAGTTTTCTGTTTACATACTTAATGAGTATGAATTTTAGGAATTATTATCCTGTTTATGAGTCACCCGGAACTCAATAGGCGTTAAGCTATTATTCGCTTAGAATTGTGTTTTCCCTAAGGTGAAGAGCGAGGTTGTTTGTTTAACAGCCGGTCTCTACAATAATGATGTAAGTACTAACTAACATTGTAAGTAGGTTAAACAAAGAAGTTAACTAACTTGATGAATTACTATTTTAAAATCTGTAACATAATTAAGATAAAACCATTGAAATTCAATAATTTCCGGATTCGATTCCACATGTTTCAGACTTTTTAGCAACAACAGATTTGATTCCCTCTTTTTGAAAGAACTTACAACTTTAAACTCTCCTAAACTTTAATTAGTAGTTACCTGCTTATTTGTAGCTTTTAATTCACACATGCCACTATGTACCCGAACTATTTTCTGTATTAGGTAAAGGCACAACAAAACGAATTTGTTTGTGAACAATGGGCTCTTATCGATGAATTTATGTCATCGCACAGATGACCCTTTTTGAAATATAATTAGGCAACCTGCCCGACTGTGGGCCAGTAGACCAGCTAATAAGTAGGTTTGTATTGTCAACATGTTTGACGAATGAATTACAATTAATGACGTAGACACCCTTTCAATAAATATGTTTGTATTAATCATTGCTGATGCTGAATATGACGGGGTAAATATTCCAAAAATATTTGTGATGCACCTATTTCAGTTAATATCAGGTATGTACCTACCTAGTCAAGATGAATTGATTTTCTGACAGTATAAGAATGTAGGTACATACCTTTTTACACGCAACAAGGCTAATTACCTACCCTACTTCGTGTCCTATCTAATTAAGATTTGGCATTTCTGAATTCGCGCTTTTCCCAAGAATCGTAGTACCTATCTACTAACATTCCATCAAATTAGTTTAATAGTTTTATCACTAGTATTAATAATTTAATAACGTCAGATTAAACTTGATATAAAAAAAACGTCTATTTTTAACGGGGAATTCGATTGATAAGTGTACGTAAATGTCATGACGCACGTAAAAGCGAATGGAAGAACGTTACGATTGTTATCCGTTACTCATTGTCATTAATGACGGAGGGTATTTTTAGGAAGTATGGAACTGTAGTGCGAAGCCTACCGTGAAAAAGACATCGTCATTAACTGCGGTTAAAAATAGTTTAAAACCGCAGTAATTTAATGCTATTAATAGTTTTAACAGATAACATTATATAAGAAACTATACAATTAATGAAACAATAATTAGAGAGGAATTTTACATGTGCTGTGATTAGGAAGATAACTACCTACTTATGTATGGAATGAACGAAGTTTTTGCAATTACTTTAAACTTAATTACTGTTTGTTTTATGCTGTCCCTTAAGTGTAGGATCCATCATGTTGATCTTTGAAATCAACCTGGCGATCATTCCTGGGTTCTCATAACCTGTTGCGCAATCGATCAGTTCGCTAACTTTGCGGAAAACAACAAGAAAAGAATGCCAAATAATAGCCGTTACTGTATTATTTTAGCGGAATATCTTTTACTTTAATTACCTACTATAATAATACATTTATTGAAGGTACAACTCAGCCAGGTATACCAACAACGCACATCTTAATGAGGAAACCTCAGCCAGAAACTAATTACACCTACCTAATGAGCTATCAAATGAAAAGGCAGGTAAACAATTAGGAATGTATGTTATTGACGCGTAAGGCCCAGAGGAAAACCTATTACAATAAGACAATGCAATTACATTGTACTCTGGTAATTTTAGAATTAAGAGGAAACTGGAAATAAAACGGAAAGTCACGTATATAATATTTATTTGAGCATTGGTTTTAAACAATATGATATGAGTCTTATTCTAAATACATCTAATTTGTGTACAGTCTTACGTATAGACGGGCAGTAACTAGATAATACTACGGTACTACGAATTAATTGTGTATCGACAAATATTTACGAACTCGAGTAGGAACGTGCTGTAGAATTTGTGTTAGAAGGTCCTAGAAAAAATAATTCGAGACTATTAAGTCTTATCACTGGACACGGAAAGACGTCAGCAAATCTAGAATAATCCTGGTTTTCCCGGCCTTTAAAAACCCTATTGTAATTAAAACGAGAAAGTTTGCTTAGCAGTCGAAAACTTTAATGTCATGTGATGGGCCACAGTCGACCGGACTTTTTATGGGTATTAATTATGTGCCGGGTTTATCCAAACTATGCTTTTCGCGAAAAAATATGAGGACAACTCGAGCTCGTATATAGAAAGGCTTTTATGAATGTTGAACACCGTAATCCAGTTTCTTTTTTTTTCCTTAAAACATGGGGCATTTTCAGCGCGAAAATAATTTCGCCAATATAGAGTACAGACATTTATCAAAATATGATTAAACTGTACGTGACTGTGGGTGGAAAAATAAGTAAATATTTTCTAACTTTTATCGACAATATTTCGAGCATTGACTAGTTAAATGAAAAGAGCTTAGTTTTAAATAGAGCCTGTACAGTCATTTGACTCGAAACCACGAACTATATAAATAAATAAAGTAGCCACGTAATTAATTAAATAAAGTGACTGCAATTCGCAACAGTTTTTTCTACTTATTGACTCTATAACATTGAATTATATAATAAATATATTTTCAAGGATTACGGCGCATTGTCGTTGTAACAATTAATTTCGTAGTACAGGGTGTTACTACAGCGAGGCGAGATAGTTATGCGACATAGCTCCATGATAATTATACTAATTGTAAACCAGGCGACGGATATGGGTACTCTAATTTGCATGTCCATAATACTCACTTCCGTCAAAGATAAACGTAATATTTTACGCAAACTTCAACAACTTATATAAAAAGGAATTCATTTTTTGTAATTCACATCAAAAGAACATGAATACTATTGAATACATCGAACATCTTAATGTAACTATGTTTATTTTTGCATTTCTGATATGTTATTTATACACTCACAGATAAATTATGTCAACATTCGAGCTTCTTACAGTGAACAGTTACTTGAGACTATTTCAAGACAATCATTACTGGTCTTAGGGAAAATATTGGTATCCTTCATTTTGCTTTACTTATGGCACCTATTTTTGCATTGAGGTAATACCTATTTTGTGGTTAACCTGAACAATAACATGTACATTATTTCACCGTTCATAAAAGTTTTATTAAACTACATTTGAACACATAAAGTTCATTTATCAATAAATATAATTAGATCACTACAAAAATGTAAATGTTTTTGTCTTTGCTTGGTCCAAAACAGTCTTGTTTTTATTTATATAAAGCCTTTATATATCTAAAAAGGAAGCACCTACTTTTCAGAAAGTAGAACATTTATATCATGCTTATAGAAAGCTATAAAATTAGGTCACAACCTCTTTTAATTTTTTCTCATAAAAATATTTTCGAGACATCATAAGGCCACACTTAGAATTATATCAAAATAGTATATCTTTACAGGATATTCCATATTTAAATCTTACTATAAGCAGACTATGCATTTAAAAACCTTTCTTAGCATTCTGTTCTTTGTATTACAAAATAACTTCACAAATCTTATCCTCAATATACAAAAATGTCACCTATCATTTATCTAAGTGTGGAACACACTGCTATCTAATCACAGGGCATTAACCAGATTTACACTAAGCCATAGTGGGCAAGCCCATTTTATCATATTTGTTCTTTGTTGGTTGGCAGACACTGTAGCAGATGGAGACATAGTATAATCCCATGATTACTAAAATGAGCCCTACAACAGCAAACACAATGCCCCATGCAGAAATACCTAAGCCTTTCCGGGTGGTGTTCTGTGACGGTATACCGGCACTGTCGCCGGCGAATGTTTTAGGCTTGGCAGGGTCCTGGTAGCCTTTATTCGGATTCCTGTAGCTACCCCAAGCGTCAGCCGGCGTGAATAATGCATTTAAAACTGAAACAAGGAAACGTTTTTGTTACCAATTTGGATATTGAACACAGTAGGATTGAATGGCGGTCAAATAATTTTTATTAAGTTTTGATGTTGCGTACTTGCTTAAAAAAGTTATGATGAAACTTTTGGTGACAAACTTTGAGTGTGATTTTTGTAATGACAAAACTTCTATCATATCTACCAAGTTATTCAACCAGCATACTAATTTATATAATGTTACAGTGATACACTTTCTTTTTGTTTTTATAACTAAAACGGGACTGACACGAACAAGTCTAAATTATAGCGTCAAAGTAACGGTATACCTGGTTTATAAATTAAATGCACTATATTTATTCACTTACCTAGTAGCGCAAGGCCTAGGCGAACCAATAAACTTATCATTGTTGATCGCTGCGATTTCCTGGAGGGATACCGCTCGACAAATAATTACCACTCGCCCAGAGGACCCCGCAAACACTTTCGTACTGCCGAATAGCTTCGACAATCGAATAATTTATAACTATGTTACGTAAAAGTTTACCAATTTTCCATAAAAAAATAATAAGGTTTTTGTAAAATAAAAATAAACTATTTATTTTCACTTTGCTTGAAGTTTTGCAGCAAAAGTCACAACTTCGCGCTTTGAAAAAAAGTAAACGAATGATGAACGAAAGTCAGTTAAAGTCAGTCAGCCACTCACACACAAAAAATACAGAACGAAACCTACACACATGCATCTGAACGAACTTTTGACGTTCAGTTGTTTATGGCTTAACATAATGTAACCAATTCTTTAATCGACTAAAACACTGTAAATGCTCAACCATAGACATAACCATAAGCCAACGCGCTTCCGCTTTGATGTGATGGCGTGTACTTCCGATTACTGCGTTGTCAAACGTCAAAAATAACAATGTTACCGGCAATGGCGAAACTACGGTTTTCTTTTATTATATTTATCGTTTACCTACTTGTAAAATGTGAAAGTGCCACTGTTGACAATATATCTAGTGATATAAAAATAAAAAATGTCGACAGAACAATAGATATCTCCTCACAACTTGTAAAAATTACAAGTAAAATAACCTTGGAGAACACAGGAGGCTCGCCGGTAAAAAGTTTCTTATTAGCAGCTGAAGATAATGCGAAGAACAATATTGCCTTCTTTGGAGCTAAGGATAGTAGTAACAAAGATGTGCGGCTAGTTGAGACTTCAGTCAAAGGTTACGAGTATGTCAAGTTCTGGCGTGCCGAACTGAAAGAGGCGGTGAATGCCGGCGCAACAGCGACGTTCACAGTCGAATCTGTATCCACTAAGGCACTTCAGCCCTTCCCTACAGCTATCTCACAGCAAGAAGACCAACTAATCAAATACATTGGTAACTTGTACACTTATTCACCATACTATGTCACCTCCCAGAAAACCAATGTGATCGTGAACACAAAGAGCATCGAAACATTCACCAAAGTGAAGCCATTCTCTCAACAAGATGGTTCCATCCAGTATGGCCCATATCCCAACACCAAGCCTTTCAGTGAGAAGGAGTTAATAATCCATTACAGAAACAATTCACCCTTCCTGACTGTAACACGCATTGAGAGACTGATTGAAGTGTCCCACTGGGGTAATATTGCTGTTGAGGAAGTTATTGAGATTGAACACACAGGAGCCAAGCTGAAGGGTCCCTTCTCCCGCTATGACTACCAACAGGACCACCACAGTGGACCAGCAAGTGTCAGGTCATACAAGACTCTGCTCCCTGCATCTGCTTCTGATGTGTACTACAGAGACACTAACGGAAACATCTCCACATCCAACATGAAAGTAAAGAAAGACTCAGTGGAACTTGACCTGAGGCCCAGATACCCATTGTTTGGTGGCTGGAGAACTCACTACACTCTTGGATACAATGTACCCAGCTATGAGTACTTGTACCACTCTGGCAATGAATACTTGCTCAAGATGAGGGTCATTGACCACATCTATGATGACATGCAAGTTGATGAACTAGTCACAAAGATAATCTTGCCTGAAGGTTCAACCAGTGTGAAGATAAACCTTCCCTATGCAGTGACCAGATTGCCGGACAGTCTGCACTACACATACTTGGACACTAAGGGTCGCCCAGTCATCACATTCACTAAGAAGAATCTTGTTGAGAACCACATTCAAGATTTCCAGCTGCGCTACACATTCCCTCGTCTCCTCATGTTGCAGGAGCCCCTACTTGTTGTAGGATTCCTCTATGCTCTATTCCTATGTGTTATTGTCTATGTAAGATTAGATTTCTCTATTCATAAGGCTGAACACCCTCATAAAGATTAATTTAATTAGTAACACATTCACAAATATTTCATTTATAATTTAAACACATCTAGTTCTTGTGCATTTTTATGGTGTTGCAATGTTATGTGCTGAATAGAAGTAATTTTTAATTAATATTATTGTGGTTTTATTGATTTATTACAAAACTACTTTTTTATTTAATTTTGATGTTTTTTATTTGCAGTTATTGCTTTGTAATTCTGATTTTTATTACTAATTGTAATTACTGATGAGAACAAGATAAATGGCAACAATAGAACTTAATTGCCTTTTTTCTCATTTATTTTAGCTAGCAGCCATTAAACTTTGGATGAGAGATAAGTTTTTACTCTCTTGCATCAAGCTTCAATGCAATACATCAATCCTCAGGCCTCAATCATTAAAACTGGTACTAAAATAAAAGAAAGTTTATAAGAATTTTCTTTATTGAATTGGTATACAAATCTGCAGAACTATTTACAATTATTTAAAAAGCAGGAAAATCATTTGAGCAGTAGTATTCCTTTTAATAAAAAAATATTTACAGAAACCCATACTAAACCTAAGAAATATCTGAACTAAAAAATTAAGGGAAATTATACACAAGTTTGTTTTAGAAGACTGACACTAGGAAGACACCAAAAGTTTACATTTTGAATAGCAACATACAACAGTAAAGTCCAGTTTCAAAGCTAATAGATAAGTGCTGGATAACTTGCCTGACAGATAAATTCCACCCAACAAGCTAACCAAGATATTTATCCAAAAGTATTGACACTGGATGAATAAATACAATTCAAATATGATGATTATTAATGATTATATCCAGAGTATTGAATAAAAAACTTCCTATGCTATCAGCCAATAAAATTGTAACCACTTGAAGATCATGTAATGTGGCTCTTCACTTCTTACTATAACCACTTAGCTAAATGGTTGGCTAGGCCAATTTTTTTTCCATCCCTGAGTTAATAAAACAGCACTTTTTATACAGCGCAAGTTAAACCTGGCTGTAAAAGATACCTCTAAAAAGACAGTGAATGGTCCACTTGTCTATGATACAACCTCTTTCAGTCGTTATTCTGCCTGTAAAAGGCATATCCACGAATTTTTAATCGAATTAGTCACCCACTTCTATTTAAACCAGATAGAAATTTTAAAACGCAGGTTTCTTCAGGACTTTACTAACTTTAGATAGAACGAGCAAAAATATCGGCATCTAGCGTACTCCCGCATGTTTCTTGGCATAATAAGTTACATCTAAGATTATTCCGGTAATATATATTGATATAATTCCTAAGTGCTATAAATATGACGAGATAAATGAATAAATACCACGTGTTATAATATACTGGAGTATAAAAGGACACAGACAACTACTGGAGAATACTAGAAAACTATAATTCATTCTACTTTTTCTTGAATATAAAGTTTAAAAATTACACAGTACTTCGAGAAAATGGCTCTAATAATCTTCATGATCAAAAAACTACTTAGTAGGAAAGTATATAAATTAATAATTAAACTAAAATATATTTTAATTTTCACAACATAATGGTTTTTCTTGACTTATATTCCGTATTCGGATAGCTTGAATCTCAGCACGACCGGCGCGCTGGTGCATGGCAATATGGCTAATTCTGTGACTACAGCGGTGACGAGGCTGGCTGGCGTGACGTCATAGGTCAAGTTTAATGGCGTCAGGTTAGGGTTCGATCGCCAGTCCTTCAGCGGAGAATTCTCGTCAGATTTGTCGATGAAGTCGTCTGGATCACCTGGGGAACGATAACAATTGTAAGCTATGCTGCAGTGAAACTCAACAGTATATTTTACTTACTTCAAAGTGAAAAAAACTTTGTTTACATTGTCCAATCTTTCAAGAAGATATGCTATCTGCTTTTAAAAAATGTAGTATTGATTTTAACATAAATCTAACCTATCTACATTCTGAACTAATAAACAAATGTAGGATTACATTTCTCAATACAGCGCAAACATAGCAAAATATAAAGTAGGTGCCAGCTGACTGTTGTAAAAACGTAACAGTATGGATTTTATGTATGCCACGTACCAAGCTCGTTATAGACGAAGGCATCAGTCTGCACGCGCTCGGAGAACTTGTGCGTCTCGCAGGCGACGAGCACGGGCACGTTCCTGGCGCGCGCCGCCAGCGCCACCTGCGCCGTGCCCAGCGCGCCCAGCACCGAGCCGTTCACCAGCAGCGCGCCCGCGCCCAGCACCACCTTGTTGATCTGAACAACACATTGTTGTTACGATAACGCTTAGCTAATATTGTATCTTGTTGAAACTAACATTGGTATATTATATGAGATGTGTGAATTTTAGACAAGTTTTAAATAGTTAGGTATAATTGATTGAAAAATTATTTCGGAGTCCCACATGGACCTGCACTGTAATAAAATGAAATACTAATTAGTTCACCAGACATACATTGGAACCATACTTTTTTCATTTTCAAAGAAAGTAAATCCTACTTAATTAAATCGCAATAAAGTTTAATATTTATGTCACATCTAAGTAAAAGGCGTTACGGACTCTTAAGTTATTGTATAGCTGTAATTTATTCTTTACGACAAAATGAGCAATACGTTACGTGTCTATTATTTTCCTATAAACGAGTAAAAACTATAAAAAAAGTTACGTTAGTCTATTATAAAGTTGTACTCACAGTGTGCATGATGCTAGAGAGCGCAGTAATATCGACGTATGTGCAGGGCAGGCCGTGAGCAGTGAGTCTGCGCAACATCTGCGGCGCGGCGCCGGAGTGCCTGGCGCCCGCCACCACCACGTGGAACTGCGCGCCCGCTGACCACGCCTCGCGGAGGATGCGCTCGATCAGAGATGAACTGCACAACAAAAAACACTCTCATAATCTCACATGTACAGAGTACTACAGAGATTAGTTTGAAAAAACCTTAAAAGGCTCGACCTGAGTATAAAGGGAAATTGTTGAATAAGATGCTTTAAAGAGTACTAAAGCTTGTTATAGTTATCAAGTAAAGTTACCCCTGTTCTAAATGTTGCTGGTAACAGTTTCAGTGATACATAAATACAAAAAAAAAATTACATAAATAATTCTAAATTTCTAAAACATGCTATTGGTTTGTGATTTCATTTTAAGAATTATTATTCAAGCAGTCTTATGTTTAATCTTCTGCACACTAGATATATTTACCCGCGAAGGCACAGTAATATATAAAAATATTTTAAACAGACACAAAACTATAAAGATGAACAAAAATAATACGTACTATCCGTAAGTGAGTATATTATCGCCTTTAGAGATCTTGTTGCGTACAGCTATGCTGATAGCTTCTCCCGCCATGTCGATCTGCTCCCTAATATATCGGTCAATCTCTTCCTGCAGTGTCTTCTTTGCCTGTTACGTACAAACAACATTTATAGACATACACATAACGTTAGTCTGATTTCGTGTTTAAGGTTTATGCTGAGCAAGGGTTTCCTCCCGAAATTTACTGAAATTTGCTTGATGTGTTTCATTGATGTATAAATCCTTCAAAAACATAGCTGTATATTTTGAAACTAGTCATGTTGCAGGTGACGCATTACTTTATTCTATGTGCTAAACCTTCTATAACGAATCTAAAATAGGTACTCTTGAATCAAAATCTCAGACAAACAATAGTTGTAAGATTTTAGACAAAAAAAATCGGAAACTTTAGCCTAGTAAGAAAAAGTTTGATACAAATAGCTAACTAGTATATTATGAACTTACATCAAACTCATCAATATTATTCGGCATCTGCGTGAGGTGGTATCTGAAGAACTTGACAGCATTGGTCTGCGAGGCGGAGGGCGGCCTCATCGACCACAGGTACTCTAAACTTGAAGCCAAGTGAGACTCCAGACCACGGGCGAACTCTGTCTTCGCTGGCAACGTGTAGTCGCGAACCATCTGAGAACAATGAACAATATAATGATGGCCTTCGTAGCGCAGTGGTTAAGGTAGTCGCCACGTCATGTGTGCCGGGAGGTCGTCGGTTAGATTTCCACACGGAATAAATATTTGTGTGATCCACAGATCAGATAGCTTTTTCGGATTTGGGTGTACTTTGTGACCATTGTCGCATTTTTGTAAAAGTCCCTTCGACGCAAGAGCAATTCTTAGCGCGGGAGTTGTGTTAAGAAGAAGAAGAAGAAAAGTTGAATCCCTTACAGTTGCTTTTTGAGTCCCTCATGCTGGCCAACTGTGGGTTAGGAATCTCTGCATGCTTTCAGGCATGCAAGGATTCAGATCATTGATCAGTTAGCAAAGATCATTATTTTGTATGTTGATGAGAAGTTCTAATAAATACATAACTTTTAAAGGTGTTAGTGTGTTGCTTTGTCATAGAAAATTACAATGCTGACTCTTTTTATCAGCTGTTGAGTAATTGTTAAAACATATACTTATTTCCTGACGAATATACGCGTTAGAACTACAGGAAATGAGTTATCATGTATTTACAAATAGGACACACATTATCAATTATGTTAACATACTTTTGTCAAAACAAATATTATTATTTCTGTGAGAGAAAAGTGGAGCATTTGAACCAAATATAAAAAAGCTCAGCAGTTTATAGTAATATCATGATTTCAAAAACCTTTAACATGACCCGCACGGCTTCTCTCGCATGTAATTAAAGCTGATTTCATAAACGTTACTTAGTTATTACATGGATATTAATTACCATTTGTAAAAGAATTGCTTATTAGGGTAGTTGTAGGTATACCTTTTTGAGAGCATCCAATAATGCTATACACCTCGCATTGGAGCCGGTCACAACCCGAGTCGCCAACTGCACACCCAACTTGATAATAGCTGGATGCAAGCTGAAAAACACAACATAATATAATAAGGATGACTGAAAAAGCACATTTTTTCTTTTAAAAATGGACTTGGTAGGGAGCACATAGCTTTAAGGCTATACATTATTATGTTTATTTGTGTATAAAAAATCCAATAGCAATTGTTAGGTGTAGTCGACCCTGAAAACAAATACCTACCGTTATGAAGATGCGTGAATAGCTGGGAAGTATGGGTAATGGCAGGATGAGTGACACTTTTGTATTCAGAGATAGTTAGAAATGACAACATATAATAATATATGGATGAGAATAAAGAAAAAGAACTTTATAGGGATTATAGCAGGTGGCGTTCTTTGACCGCCGACTATCCCAATGGAAAAAAGACGTAATTTTAAGATATTTTCCATACTTTATAACATTGAATATCATTCTATAACAATAACTAACAGGCAAGCTATGTATGTTTATGTAACGATTTCAAGTGGTGTTTGTGTTATTTTGTCCAAGGCTTCAGTACAATTGACCTCGTGTAACAAGGGACAATGAGAGTGTTGTTATGACAATACGACGTACCTATTCTTAAAATACTACTATGTATGTACTTCAATATATAAGCTAAGGACGAATATTATTGTTTTATGATTATATATTACCATTTATAATTTAAGATGACCTCACCTATATCATACAAAGTAAGGGCATTGTAGGGAGACTCATAATGTATAACTTTCAATATAAATTTGATGTGTACACATAAAGACATATTGTATACATGTACATATGTTATACATGTATATATTAGTCTTACTTAATCAAAATTGAACAAATATTGCATGGTATTGCAACATTATCTGGTTAGGTAGTAGCTAGTGTTTAAAGTAAGTAGTATATCCAGAATTTTGGAGAGGGTTTAACAGTTTCGCGGGAGGGCATTACTTAGGAGGTTTGGAAGATCTTTAAAGATAGGCTCTGCATATTTGAGAGGGCTTTCAAGGTGCAGTCACAAAACTAGTATTAATTGCATACTTACTGTGAATTGATTGGAATATTCTTAAGTGATTCCTTGTCATGCTCCTTGTATAGATCAGGGAACCAGTTCAACCTGTTAGAGCTTTGAGGTTTAGCCTTTGATTTCTCTGCTGTCTTCTGTTTAGGCGCCTTTGTCTACAAAAAGAAAAGTAATGAGAATTAACTTAAAACTTACGCCATATACGTCACTACCACTGCTCTGTTGTCGTCGATTTTTGTACAGAAAAGTCTGCTTAGTAACTAACTTTCTTTATATCCATAGTTATATATGTCTAAAAAAGTCCTAGCAATCTTAAATTTTATTCCATATTCATTTCCAGCTTTACTATAAGAACTAAGAATTTGGAGACCTTTGAAGAGATGAATCATTTCTCAGAAAGCCTTTTCTCAGCAGTGCGACCAGTAGTGTGAGGAGGACCAGGACGAAATCTTTACTAACCTCCTTGCTTGGAGTATCTCTGTCGGGCGTCGCCTTAGTTTCCTGTGGTTTAGCAACTACCTTTTGTTCCTGAGCGGCCTGTTTCGCCGCTCGCTGAGCCTCCTGCTTCGCGCGTCTCTCCGCTCTCAACTCGGCTTTGCTTTTACCACTCTCGTCTGGTTTTTCTTTGATTTCCTGAGGCTGTTGAGAACAAATACAATGTAAAACAAATCTGCCAGAATGTGATTCTTAAAGAAAGATTACATGAAGCATATTTTTGTAATTTTTCCTAGGACAATGGCCCACGATTCACAATGTTTGGTATTTTTTGAACAATATTCAAGGGAGTAACCATACCAGATGATTGGATGCTGACTGATAGCAAAATCGCATATGAATTTTAGATCCTAAATTTTCACTATATGCAAAGTAATGCTTCAATCAACTAACAAAGTCAACCAATGACATTAATCGAAAATAATTATTCATTTCATAATGCAGAAATAACCTTAGAAAAAATATTTTAATCTACCAAACAATTACAGTAAATCATGGGCACTGAAACAGGAAAAATTACAACACAATTTAGCAATCATACCTTCCTCCCACTTAAATCAAGAGCACTAACTTTTTCAGTGACATCTTTCATTTCTTTAGCCACGCACACGATATCTCTTAATGTTTCAGCTACATCTTGGACTGTCATCGGTTCAATAATAAGTTTGTATTCAGTGGTTGGCCTGAATTGATCTGCAGTTTTTTTTGATATAATCCTTTCTCCTTCATTACCTTTCTTCTTAGCTTGTTTCTCCGCTTTCTTTGCAGCTCTCTCAGCTTTGATCAGTTCCTTATTCTTATCATCAGCTGTTACTGTATCAACTTTGACACAAGCTTTATCTACCTCATCTTTGCCTTTAGGAGGACTGGTTTTAACTGGTTTTGGTATTTCTTTTACGGGTGTAGCTTTTACTTCTGATTCGTTCCCTTTGCCTTTCTGTTTGGCAAGTTTCTTAGCCTGCCTTGCGGCTAAGACTTCGTCTCTAGGCTTATTGTCCGCCATATCTGATTCTTCTTTCTTTTTGATTATACGGACTTTCTCATCTCCCGTTTTGGGAGGAAAAGGTGCTTCTAATTGTCTCTTAGAAGTTATTCCTGAACTGTTCGGTTCATTAATGGTATTGTTTGAATTGTTCTCAGCGTTATTTGATTCAGATCTTGAAGATTTTAGTTTGTTTCTTCTGTCCCTCCTTCGAGCTGCTGACTTAGACTTTTTCTTAGCACCTGCAGTATTGTTATTGTGTTCCTGCAAAACAGTAGCGGTTTAAAACATTTGGTCTGCAATCAGTGTGTCTTAACTTACTTGAACACTACTTACATTGAAAATACTCAGTTCAAATGTAAATTATGTTGAAAGAACTGATTTAAAACATTTAACTTATACAACCTGTTTGTTTACAATTAAGAACATATCACAATAATAAATGAAATATCACTCACTACAATCTCTGGTTCAAGCTCAGGTGTGTGAGGTCCAGCTCTGAGTAAATTTTGAAACTGGGTGGCTTCCTGATTGAACACCAAGTCCTCGTTATTACCGTTTTCTGGCCTTACAGCTTGGATTCTGCCCCGATTCGCTAAAAGTGTCCTTAGATCACTCACTCTGAACCTCTTCCAACCAGGTTCTGGCCTCTTATACTTGTACCTCGGGTCGGCCTAAGAAGAAAAAGATAGTTAGATGTAGTTCTCTATTGTTTATTGGCTTTGCCATGCAGAGCTGATACAATTTCAGCTGTTTGAAAAACTATGCTACCAATTTGAATATAAACAAGCTTGTTCTACATAATACAGTTTCTACTGATGCCTTTGATACTTATTGCAACAGGATATATAAATATTTCGTCAACATATGATACAATATAGCATTCGAATATAACCTCAACAAAAAAAGTGACACATCACAACAATAATTCTAAATTACAATATACCTCGGAGAAAACCATTGCTGCTTATCCTTGGCAAGCTATAAAATTTGTGGGAATTTATAATATTGTAAGTTTCAGACACAAATATAGCCTAATTTGCTCCATTATGTGTATATGTAGAATTGTACTTACTTTTATGTCCAAAATCTGTGAGACGTGTATCGTCACGTAAAACCGCCTATTTTATTGTCAAAACTGTATTAAATACAGAAGAATCGCTTGATAACGCTTAATATTAAGAAATTTTGTGAAACTAGAATCGTAGGTATGAACTGTCACAAATGTTTGACAGCTTGACATTAATCCTGCAGAATTGAGCGTTTACGAAGAGAGTTATCGACATGAAAACCTTGCAGTCGAAATAATAAAAATAAAATGTATTTTCTTTACTTCTGTGTTCTGTGTTATTGGCGAAATTTGGAATGAAACCAGAATTTCCAAACGAATCAAAAAGAAAACAGTTAAATAATAATCACCAAAAATAAATAATGAAATTACGCTTTGATCGCCCGATTGGTAGAATAGTCAACCGAGTCATCAGCACTAGATCCACGTATAGTTTGATTTCTAACATATCTACTTGTGTTCAAGTTGTCTGGGAACAGCTATACTAACTTTACTAGGATCAGAACATACCTATAATAATAATCGTGGTATACCTAGGTATTTACTGCTTACAATTTTTTCGTCCTGATTACCCCGTCTAGTCTACCCCGTAATTATAAGCGTAATAAAATTGCAGATTATTATTCTGACGGGATAAGATAAAGTAAATAAAACAATTTTATTATTCATAATAATTTATTAATCAATAGATAAAGTCCTGGAAGGTGGTATCTAATATTAAATATTACTAAATGCAATAGAAATATAAAACTATATTCTTCAACAATTTCTACAAAGTCCCACTTAAACTTTGCTGCACTCCAACCATAACACTTTAGTTATGGTAATTATCAAATCCAAATATTATGTAAAAATATAGTTGTATATTTTAAATACAATCTTACGTCTAAGTAAGGATAGTATTGTGACTAATTTAAATGCAATTGAAATACACTATCTTATAATTTCTTATATTAATACAAGCGATGATCTAGGTACTATGCCCTACTACGGTGCTTATGATATAATTTCTAAACGATAAAAATATCCTTTATTATTGCACATTTATAATCTTTTATGTTACATGGCTTGCAGTGTTCCTATCACTAATATCAAAGAACTACATTAATTACATAATTCATCTTATTCGTTGATTTTTAACACATTCTTTAATAAATTACTAACACACGAATATTTCAGCACCATGGTTCGGTGTAGTAGCAAACACATAAGAGCGCGCCTCTTCTTTATTTACATTACAGTATTTCATATAAAAACTTTCTATCAACGTATCAATATATTTGTCTACTTTCTCTTTTGGACATATCGATATGATGCACCCTCCCCATCCCGCACCAGTCAAACGAGAGTGAACGCCCATTTCCTTTGATATATTCACCAACTGATCCAAATTAGGGTGAGAGCATTCGTACAGTTCTTTCAAGCTCTTGTGACTGTCCGACATTAGTCGTCCAAGGATGTTTATAATATCGTCGCTGCTACCATTCTTATGAACAATGGATCCATTTGTCTCAGTCATGCCATTGCAGCCGTTACTCCCGTTACCATTATGAACGGCTTGCGAGCAATGCTTACGAAATTCCTCTACTCGTATCGCTTCCTCGTATACGTGAAGGGCGCGTTGCTTCAATTTAAACTCCGTCAAGTGTTTCGTGTTTGCGGTGAAGTACAATTTTTCCAAATCTTCTTCACTTACATCCAATATCTCACATATTTCTGCCTTTGTATATAACTCTTTAGGTAAATACTCATGTACGAGTTTAACCATATCTTCCAAAGTATTATCAAGTTTGTTTTGCACTTGACTAAGAGTAATAATTTTGTTATCAGTGACTGCACCTGCACATGAAGCTATAATTTTAGCTGACAGCCGGCATTCTATCACGCGTCTGTTATAATCATTTGTTGCTGCTTTATTCGCCTCCGCCAAACTGTGGGCCACCACAAAGGCAGCATTTTCTGAAAGAGCTATCGGTGTAGCCCGCAGGGGTTGCCATGTTATGTACTGAGCGCAGTTCTTTTTCGCTAGAAACGCTATTGCCTGATCCATTCCACCTCCCTGAGTACCAATATATCTCTCACTTTTCGCACATAATGATGCAATGTCAGTTTTACTCAGAGGAACATTTTGTGCGTGCAGCAAAGCCAAACATGCCGCACTCACTAATGCCGACGAGCTTGAGAGACCAGAGGCCGGAGGTATGGTGCCATCCACGCACAACTGCAGTCCATTAACGATATTGTCGCTTAAAAATTCTAGTCCACCCTTTACTCCACACAAAATATAATTATACCAAAATGGCTTGCCGTTCGGGTCTGAAACTATTTCAATGTCGTCACATCTTTTTATTTCAGTATCAAAATTGCTATATTTATCATTGATGTTTCGAATATGCAGTTGTGGTGTTTTTATTAATCCAGCAGCTATTAGTATATCCTGTTCTAACGCCATGGGCAACACCGGGTAGCCGCAATAATCGATGTGCTCACCAATAAGATTTACGCGGCCCGGCACTCTGACAAAAAACAATGGTTTACTTCCAAATTCTTCACTAAACCTATTCTTCAATCGGTTTATCCTCTCATTATTCACTATTTTAGTAATAGGCACTTCATCACTGGAATTGTTGCAGTTCATTTTGGTGTCGTAGTTAAGGAAACGCGGATGTAAACAAAGCGGTAACACAGTATGAAACACACAAGCGTCGTGTAGCACTGAAACTTACTGACTGAATAACGTTGTTATCAATAGTCACGTATGGACTGATTCGCTACACTGTAACAACTCTAACGAATGTTATTATCAGCCTCGTTTATTGTCCACAATAAATATAACGCTTGCATTCACTAGCTTGGAGTTCGTCTCTCGTTATCAACAGTCGCTATCTAGTTAGACGCCTACAATAAAATATTTTGCAAGATCAGGTACATTCACATTGTTAATTAAGTGACGCAGTGATATTTTTTGTCGACTGAATTAAACTACATAACCTACAAAATGCTAACACAGCTGCTATAGCAGTCTGTGTATTACTAATATATCGACTGATGACGCAGCGCGCATCTTGAACCGGTAATGTGTATTTCATTGAAGCACACGGTCGTTTTTATTGCTGATTAAACAATTTTACAGTTATGTAAAACCTGTTTTTAGACTGTGTTTTCGTCCGCACAAAGAAACTACCACATTTCTTTCTAGCCTCACACCTGCAAAAATCTAAGCAAATGAAACTGCCAGCATAGTAGTTACATATAAAATTATATTGGATATTTTAACGGCGAAGTTAAAATGTTTATAGCCGAGTAACTGCACTTATGCCGATAAGGTCGATAGGTAATCATTGATAATAATTAAATAGGTACTTAATTATATTTGTTACGACACTTGGTAGATATTTAAAAAAAGCTGTAAAATACCCACAATGAAGCAAATTTATTTAGGTAAGCGTTTGTTACTCAAAATTATTTGTGCGAAAGCGCCTACATTAATTATTATTTTACACGTGTCGTTTATTTACGCACAGTCGCGAATTCATATTATTTCAATAAGAAAAAATAAAGCGCGCTTAATAAAACATAAATATTTATGTTGATAAGTTCTTTACTTCCTAAAAGATTATAAAGTAAATAAGATAAGCTGCGGTGACATAGATTTTAAATGGACTATTTAACTCAACGGATTTAACAGAGATAGTAATTAATAGTTGATACGAAAGTATTGCGCCTGATTAGATAGAAATGTAGGTAATTATTTCAAGAACACCATTTTATTTAAAGAGAATTACCCGATACTTAGTAAACATGGTAAAACCAGCGATAACGCTTAACTATTGTCGGTAATTACTGTTACGAAATTTATTTAATTTAATCACGATATGATTAGATTTCAATTTTGTCATTAAATTCTGTGTTTTGGAATATCGATGCTGCAGTTTGCGGACAAAAGGACGAGCTTCCTTTAAAGACATTACTTATTTTTTAGGAGGATTTTACTATCATTATAATACTTTGACCAGACTCAAAGCATTTAGGAGTGCCCTCCGCCTTCCAACAAAATCATGGAATGCCGACATACAACAGCATGCATCTGCAATATTATGGGATAGGTAGCTATAGTAAAATTCCATGGAGGGTTGCTGCCACGCAGGTAAGGATATAAAGAGAAAGTATGTTGTATCCATCCCACGCTATATTGGAAAATATACGTAAGCCCTTATAAAACATAATTAGATTTGTTTTTTATATTCCATTCCAAACTAATGGGCTTAATTTTTTTTGTTGTTAATATAAATTTATTCGTTTATATTTGACTTTTCTTTTTAAGCAGTCGGGGTTTTCGTTTTTTGTAATAAATTTTCAGTTTTTATTTAGTTAAGTATTACTTTGTTTTTCACGACGTTACCCTTTCTTTTAAGGAGTCGTTTTTTTTACCAACTCGACTGAACACCGAGAATGGCGAGAATCGAACTCTACTGAACTGTCAAAAAGATAACCACAGAGTACCTACTCAACTTAACTAAATTGTGGTGGACAAACATTAACAAAACACCAAGAAACAGTTGAATTTAATTGAAATGGAGATTTTATTAGATTTCAAAAAGATTTGCCGTGCCTGTTTATCGGACACGGGTCCTATGAAAGAACTGTTTTCGGTTTGTACACCTGAGGTTTATGAGTACTGCACGTCTGTGGAGGTAAATAATCGAACAAAGTTTAGTAAATAATTCTAATAAATTCTGCTCGTTTACGCACTACTATTAATCAAGAATTTCTTTCTGGAGTGAAGAAGGGATTATACTGCTCCTCCACGCTAGCTAAGTGCTGGTTGGTCTCTAAACATAAAAAAAAAACATTTTTAAAGTAAACAAAATATTTTCTTCACCAAATCGCTGGCCAAATACAATATACGGTGAATTTTTGTTTCAAGGTTTTAAAAGACGATACTTTACCAAAACAACTATGTCAACCTTGTGTGGAGTTGTTGAAGAAAGCCTATTACTTCAAACAGTCTGCAATCAGATCCAATGTTATTATAAAACAACAAGGTTTAATAGAAGTAAGTAAAAAAAAATATACTATCTACTTTTTTAACAGTACAGATGAACCTTGATTATAAGACCCCTTCATTAATGACTATAAATGCTGACTTAGTTTTTTCAATAACTCATTCATCCCAATGTTGTCGATTAGATTTGTCTAGATGCAAATTTGTCTAATTACTACTCCAATTAGTTAAGACTATGGAGGATGTGAAATTTAAAAAGTGCTTTGTTTATTTTGGTTTACTTACAAAGAGATCTGAGGGCCAATTCTAACTGTGTCAACAAAAAAATTTTTACAAAGTAAAATTTTAGAGTGACATAAAACAGAATCAACAGTTTAGTTATCTATGGTGCCATAGATTTTAACATGATAAACTATTACAGCAACAACAGGTGAAACTGGAAGAGAACCAAATAAATGACAATGAAATAATAGAAATAAATGCTGCCGAGATAACTGGTGACTTGTTGACTCAGAGCATCGCAGCTGACAATGAGATTGTTGTGGTTGACCAGTCCATGGAACCTGCAGAGATTATCAGGTATATGTGAAATACTAGGAAAAGAACTAATAAATAATGACATGCTTGAAATCTTCACTATTGATCAGATACAAATGTTATGCAAAACATGCTACTTTAGCTTATTATTATAGACTGTGGTTTCATCTTGTCCATGGCTTACTATTGTCTTATCTTAAATTGTTTCTCTTGCAGAAGAATACGTAGAAAAAGAGAACGGGCTAGACCTTTGAAGAAAAGAACAAGAATGAAATGTCCAAAATGTGAGAAATCATTTCAGAAATATGAAAATTTCGAGGCACATATGAGAAGTCATTTTGGAAAGAAGGTACTTTTAATAAATCATAATATATCATCATTAATATCACTTATTTATACTATATTTCAATCATCAATCTTCTAACACTGTAAAATCATAGAAATAGCACTTCACAGTCATGCACCATGTCTATTTTCTTCCCCAGAAACCAACATGGGATACTAACGCTCATATCTGACCTTCCAGCCGGACATAAAGTGCGATCACTGTGACAAAACATTCCCAACTTTGCGCAATCTCCACAGTCATTCAAGAACCCACACTGGTGTTAGGAAATACCAATGTCTGACTTGCGGGAAGAGCTTTGCGTACCTCAATGTACTAAAGAACCATGAATTGATACATATGGGTGAGAAGAGACATGTCTGTCATATATGTGATGCTAAGTTTGTGCAGAGATATAATCTCAAGGTATGTCTATTACAAGCTTATTATGTTATTAATTGTAATCTTCAGTAACTTGTTATTTATAATTCTGGAGTCCACCAGTGTATAATACCTTTAGTTCTAGCAAAATATTGGAGTACTTTCATTCCTAATTGTGGTTTAGGTCACCACGCCGCTAGCATTGCGCCGGAATGTCGTGGGTTCGATTCCCGCATGGGACAATTATTTGTGTGATTAACAAATAATTGTTTCGTGTGGGAATCGCGACAAAACCGCGACACATGAGCATTTCTTAATGATGTGTTGTCTTTAAATAAATCCTCTTATTTACTGATTGTTTAACTTAACTACACCTCTTATAAATTATATTTTAGACTCATATAAGAACACATAGTAATGAACAGAACTACATTTGCGGGCAATGCGGTAAGAAGTTCTCCCAGGCTGGTAATCTGAAGATACACTTAATAAGGCATACTGGTATTAAGAACATAGCCTGCCAGTTATGTGACATGAGGTTTTATGTTAAGGTAGGTTTTTATTTAATCTATTATTCTTATAGCAGACTGGCCCGTCTTCGTCCAGATAAACGCAAAAAAAACACGATCAATCCGTCGTTAAAAAGTCGCGAGAAATTTTCGTCGTCCACATTGCCTTGCACATCCTCTGCTACACTCCACCTGGATATGGTGCAATATTATGCCGTTGATTCCATTCCCGTGGAAATTTCGATCCCATATACAACTTGTGTCGATAGTTACAACCATATTAAAAAAGAATTTTCACTTTCCTAAGTAATGTGCATACATACATTTTGAATGTTTATTCATTTGCAAAAGATGAATTGACGAAAATGATTATAATGATTCTTAGAACCTGTAATGTTCTTAGAATGTATAATAACGCAATTTAATTAATGGTTCCAGAGTGATTTGTTCAAACACATGCGGTCTCATTCCGAAGACAAACCGTTTTCGTGCGAGTATTGCGACAAAACTTTCAAGAGTAACAGCTTCAAAGTGGTTCATATGAGAACACATACAGGTATTCATATCACTTTTTTATTGAATTATTATGCAGTCGCCTAAAATTTTATGAATTTGTCGGAACTCCTAGAAAAACTAAGAGCTTCATTTTTGTCCATTATTTTGATCCAGTGGCACAAATGTCTTGCGTCAATAGTAATAGTAAGGCAAAATAGCAGCAAGAGCTGCATAAAATAAAAAAGTAAAAACAAGTTATACAGGAAAGGTGTTGATGGAGACGTAAGAACGACCTCTATTCGTTTCGAACAGAAAGTTAATTGGCGCATGCTACACATAAATAGAATATATTTTTTAATTTTGACGTGTTAACAAAAACCTATCGCATTCTGTGAGAAGAGTTTTAAAGTTATAAATTATTTCAGGTGAACGTCCTTACTCCTGCGATCTTTGTCCGAAGAGTTTCATGGCACGTAAAGATATGAGGAATCATAGGATGATTCACACCGGTGAGAAGCCTCACAAATGTCAACTTTGTGATCAAGCGTTTATACAAAAGTGTGCTCTAAACAGACACATGAAAGGGCACATGCAGAAGGACAATGAGAAACCACAGAATATATTGATAAGAGCGCGGTTACAAAGCGGGGAGTATGCGCAATGGCAGGATGTGTGACATATGTATTTGAATTGAGCAGTAGTTAGGCAGAGATAAAATACTGCAATGCATTAACCCGTATGACAAAAAGAATGGATCAGAATGAAGCTAGAAAAAAATGCAGGGATCGTAGCAAGTGACGTTATTTGATCTCTACCTATCCTTATGGGGATACAAGTGTGATGTTATGTATGTATATGCTACAATGTACCTGGTAAATTAGATCTAAGGAAACTATTTTTGCTTTGTCACCATAATGTTACTAATATTAAGAAAAATGTTTCTAAACCAACTAATTCAAAATGTTACGTAAAATGGCATATCGTTATGGAAATGTAAATAACAACAAAATAAATATTGTTATGTATACATGGAGCCAACTCTTTTATTAACATTCCTAGCTTAAGATCCAGACAGACATAATCATTATTAGACTATAATATCTCGCTAGCCGACATACGTCTATGTTTGCCAGTTTTAGAAGCCGCAGGAGTCATAGAGATTGAGACCTCTAACTCCAGGTAATTTACTGAAAATTTGACAGCAAAAATGTTGAAACTTTCGATAATATCGATAAGCCAAATAATACCCGTACCTTTCAAAATTCACGACCAATCTATATTAATATGACAAACGACTAGAGGTTCGCAAACACAGCTAACACTTTTTGGGTAAAGAATTCACAAAATAAAACGTACAGACCTACTATTAAAAAAATATATTTATTTTAATAATACTTTACATAGGCACTTAAAATACAAAAACAGTACAATCGGTAGTTAAAGCTGCACTAACAATCGAAAAGAAATGAAACTGGTGAACGATTAAAATAAATGACTAATCAATTAATTGTGTTTTTACAAAATGTAGGTATGTGACTTATTTCGAGACCAAAAAATCAACTTATTTTGACTAATATAAACTACCGAACGGCTTATAATTGGTACAATTGGTTTCTATATAGAGTTTATAGCAATCAATTGTACCAATTGCCAGGTGATTCAATGCAATAAAATTGTTTTTTTGAGAATTATCCTTAGGAAATCTATAAAATATCAGTCTTTAAAGCAAAAGGATAACATTAAAATTTTTCTGAGACATTCCAAAAAACCTAAACTGATTGATTCTCTTTTGTAAAGATATTACGTAGATTCGTTCTACGACAGAAGAATCTAGAATCGATTTTTTTCAGAGCTATATTAAGATAAATATTATAAACACAATAGTTTACCCAACTGTCTGAAAAGTTAATAAAGACAGCTCATATCATTACAATGAACCTTCACAGATATACTTATCTCATAATTATTCAGTTTCCTATACCTTCCAGTTTACCTCTTTACTTCAAAAAAAAGAATTAAAAAAGTCAGATCAATTGATTGCAGGAACAATTCTATCATGAACCTTCATATGTCTCTTCAATGTTCCTCTCTGAGTAAACCTTTGATCACAAACAGTGCACTTATAAGGTTTATCTCCCGTATGGATTCTTATATGATCTGTTAATCTCTTTTTAGACACGAAGCCTTTTGGACAATAACTACAAATAAATGGCCTCTCCCCAGAGTGAATCCGTTTATGTTCCAGCAAAGTAGAGGGCGTTGCGTAAGATTTGTCGCAAATGTCGCATTTATATAACTTCTTACCATCATGTATTAGTAAATGTTTAGCCAAGTTGTATTTGTCTGTAAAAGGGTAGGAACAAATTTGACATATAAATCGTCGGCCAGTGTGTCGCCTTGTCACATGACACATTAGAATGGTATTTGTAAAGAACTTCTTCCCGCAGTGTTCGCAAGTGAAGCGACGTTCCCTGTTCTCTTTGTGAGTTTCCAGATGTGCCTGCAAATACAATAATGTGATAGTTTACATAAAATTGGCTATTACTTATAAAGTGAACTTAATATGTTTGAATGCATGCGAATCAAATGATTAATTGTGGCTTTACTTTTGTTGATATCAATCAACAAATCACGTATCAACATGCTTTAATAAAAAACCGATTGAAAAATAATTTACGATGTGTAAATTGATCAGCCACAACAACTGCACAAGACAGAGGATGAAAAATATTTTTGTTTTAATATTTAAATCTCTCATTGCTCTTACCCTTAAAATAACAGGTGTAGTGAACCCCCTGCCACACACATCACAAACACTTAATCTTCTCTCTCCATGTGTTTTTTCATGCATTTTCAAAGTCTGTCGGCTTTTGTAAATCTTTCCACAAGTCTTGCACTTCAGGCTCTCAAGGTTTATGAGTGTGTGCTCACTCTCATTGTGCCTCTTCAAACCACTCCATGTCATAAAAGTTTTGCCACAAGGAGAACAGTGAATGGAAACCTGAAACCATGCTAAGTTGACTTAAATTTGACCATATACTAACCAAGATGTATCTATAATCTTAGTTGGAATATGGAACCATTTAAGATGACAGCAACTTGTATGGTTATAGTATATATTTATTAGAGTAACAAAATTTGTGGTGTTTGCTGGTCTCCGCCTATCCTATGGGAATAAGGTGTGCTCTTATGTATGTAATAAAATGATACTTACAGGCTTGCCTTCATGTTCAAGTTTATGTGCTTCAAATCTTTCCTTGTAGTTAAACTTTTTACGGCATAGATCACATGTGTATGTATATTTTTTTCTCTTGTTCTTTGTACTTATTTCTGTTACATTGGACTTTTTCAATTTTACATGTTTTTTTGATTTCCTGTAGTATAAGTTATTTAGTTAGTATACTTAAATAGATTGTAATGTGTGTTTATGAATTTTTTATTATCTATATACATACCTCTTTTGTACTATTTTATTTGTTACTATAGTATCCTCAGCTAATTCTTCAGTTTCCAAATAATCTAAAACTAAGCAATAATAAATTAAAGAACAGACTAGTATTAAAATAATAGTTTCACACCAGATGTTGTTAAGTATTAGTTATTACTGTTTTAATACATAACAGCCTTTATTTCTTTTTTAATATCTGTATTGTAAGTAATATATTTAATTCTCAAAGAATTAAATATACAGCCATGTATATAATTCTGTTACCTTGAACTTCCTCCAGTTCCTCAAGTTTTACTGAAATGTCAACTATTTCAGTCTTCAGTTTATCATCATGAGACACTCTTTCAGCTTTTGTATCAATATTAACAAAATCTGTCTCACATTTTAAGGACTTTTTGTAACTGAGTAGTGTGTCCTGTGACTGTATACATTTCTGTTTAAATTCAGAATACTTTGCGATAAGTTCATAACACGTATTACAAATTGACCGCGGCAATTCTTCATCTTCGAACACCTGAAGCAAGAATCACACGATTAGTTCTTTTGATTTCATAAAATATCCTGAAAATTTATAAGACGCCCTTACTTCGACCGATGTACAGAAACAATAAACATTAGGAGATACGTTATCAAACAATGTGTATGTAAAAGATTCTTTTGTTATAAGACAGGCACGACACAATTGATTTATATTTGCCATTAGTAATTAAATTTATAACATTTGTTTTGAATTCGAATGTTTACATTTTTTATGCTCCGTCGCTCGTAAATAGCGAAGACACTGACAGTGACAACTGACATAATATATTTTTTTGTTATCCCGTTTTACGGCTCTGTGAAGTGACATAATAATAATTATGTTGTATGTTGTCACAAAAAAATATTTATAGAAAGATATGTAGGTACACCATTTTCCCTTGTGTTAGTATTTCCGCGGTAAATTACAGGTTCTTAAAAAAAAAACCTTTATCACTTCACTTACAATGTGAGGTTAAGCCTTAAGCCGACGGGCGTGAGGAATAGCGATATTCAGCCTATTCAAGCTCAGTTCAGTAGGTAGGTATAGATAGAGTAAAATAAATTATGACCTATACCCTGGAGGGAAACTTTTTTAAAATTACGAGATACCTTAATTAACTGGAGAAATATACTTCTATTTCTAATAATAAGATACAACTACATTCAGAGATTCAGAGATTTTTGATAAAATATGTCGGCAAGCTCTGTTACCTACCTAAATAAATATCATGAAATGTCATCGTAGTTAGTGATCACAGAGTACATAATATACCTATAGGTACTGGTTAGTGATCCTCCTGTCCTGCAACCAGAGTTTGAATTCAAGTTTTTGACAGTTGAATAGGTAGTTTTTATTATAAGGTTTCTACATACCCTTTCTTTTATAAACGTGAAAAATGGCAACTTACCAGTATTCGAATGACGAATTTTTATCAATGGTACAATTCTACGCAATTGCGAACTATAGTGCAGAAAAGGCCATGCGATTATATGCTGATCCAAATCACTTGAATTCTCTGCGTAAGCGAGGGATTCCAAACCCTAGTGTACCAACCGGTAAAACAATCATTAACGTTACCCAAAACTTACGCGATTTTGGACAATTTCGTCAGCCTAGCCACTGCCATAGTATTAAGGGAAACTGTAAGAACATATCAAGTAGCCGAGAAAAGGCCATAGTGAAGTTTTTTCAGAAGAACCCTTGGCAAAGCACTCGTAAAGCGGCTAACATATTCAATGTTACTGCAAATTATATTAGGAAAACACTAGAAGAAAATGATATAGTTGTACATACCCTCCAAACAAACACTAATACAAAGAACGTCAAGACACAAGATATAACAAATGCAGAAGAGAGAATAGCTTTCAGTGAGTGGTTAATTGATAATCCTACTGCCAATATATTGTGGACTGATGATTTATTGTTTACCCAAGGAGGAAGTAATTATATCTGGTCTGAGTCAGTAGGCAAGTCTGAAATAAATAGTGAAGAAGATTGCAAAAATGATAAAGAGATCAGAGTGAATGTGTGGGCTGGCATAATAAATGACATTTTGATAGGTCCTGTTTTTATTAAAGATGCACTATCAGCTGACTCATACTTAGAAACACTAAAATCAATTATTCCTGACTTAATTGACAATTTGCCACTGGCACACATGCAGGATATGTATTTCCAACATGACGGGTCTGCTGCCCATTGGACAAAACCTGTGCGTAAATATCTAAATAAGCAGTTTGGTGACCGTTGGATTGGTCGCTATGGACCAATTAATTGGCCTAAGAAGACCAGGGATCTGACACCAATGCAATTTTATTTATGGCCAAAGATTAAACGTCTTGTGTACACGAAGAAAATCAACAGTGGTGAAAAGTTACGCAGTGCTATAATGGATGCCTTTAATAAAGTTAGACAGGACAGAAAAAAATTAAGTAATTTGAAGGAAGATGTATTAAAACGAGCACATTTTTGTATCAAGAAAGGAGGATTCGGATTTACGAAATTGACTAATAAAAAGAAATAAAAAAAAAATGGGAGAGTGTTGGACGACTCTAAGCTAATGTACAGACCTACATCAAACACATTGAAGATTTTATTTTTATAGGACTGATTATATTTCAATAATATTTATGGAAAAGTGAATTTCAAATATTGTAGCAATATTCTTAAAATATTGTACATAATATTATATTATGTGATGCAGATTAAGATGACAATATTTAGGTATAGTACTATTATTATTAGTATGTAACAATATACATTTAGGTATAGTATATTGTTACATACTAATTGCTACCTGCTGGTTCCATATTCCACTTGTGTCTTAGTCACAGACTTAATTTAGCATGGTTTCAGGTTTCAATTACCTAAATATTCATGAATAGCTATATTTTGGCCTATTTCACTCAACATTTCAGACCTATTTGGGTGTGGCTTGCCACATGTGACATGGTTACTTTTAACATGTTTTTTTTACACTTAGATTTGACTAAACAAGCATGTTTTAATCAATGAAGGCAGAATAAGATTTAATAATTTGAGTCAATCAAACATTAAGTTTAACCTTTATAAGTAATATCAAATGTAATCTATCATATTATTGTATTTCCAGGCACATCTGAAGACTTTCAAAGAGAACAGAAAATGTTGCTTCACTTGCAAAACACTGCAGGAATAAAGTTCTTTACAAATACTTTTCTAATGTGTCATGTCACACACACTGGCTGATTTATGTCAAAATTGCTATATTGATGAAACTCGAAGATTGAAGAGACTGAATTATTTTAAGTATAACAATGGATAAGAATATCTGTTGATTTTTTTTTATTATAACTTGAGATTGGAACGCTACATATTTCAATTGCTTATTTTATCTTGTTAATTAAGAATATTTTGATACTGTCATAAAACAAAGATGAATCTATGTAATATATTAACAAGAGAGCATCAATTAGTTTAGTTTTTTATTGAAAAGTGTCTCTGTTCTATTGTATACATAATATAATATGTCTAAGATAATTTGATGTTATCCTTTTTATTGCATTTATAGATTTATTTGTTAGATACTTTAAAGCAAAATTCTCAAAAGTATTAAAATTTCTATTTTTTTGTATCATGTTTGATTGTATGTTGTATTGATTGTACTTTGTGAGAATGTTCTATCATGTTGTTGATAGTAACCAAATTGTAACTATTGTTAACCATTCAAGAGTTTCTTTCTGTTAAAAACGTTTTAATTATTTGGTCACAATGTTAAATGTTAGCCAATTACTTGGTCGCAATTGCAATTTAAACTATTGTATTGAGTTTACAATAATTTTGGAAGTTAAACATGTCATACTTTTAAAATAGAATTGTTTATAATTATTTGTTGTGATTGTTTTGATACTTACTACTTTGTCAGAAATTACCTGAGTTTTTTATTCTTCTACTGATTGTACTATTTGATTCACTACGAACATAAGTGCCTTTTAAAAATAAATATTTCTATAAGTAAAATTTTAGTAGTTTTTTTTGCAAGTTTTACCTGATTAATGTGGTAATTAGCCTTGATTTGAATACTATATTTGAACTTAGTAAAACATTCATAAGTAAAAATTACAATTAAATACAATTGATATAATATATATTTTGCAGTAAGTAGGTATGTTATTGCGGTACATTTTGTGATAAACCATGCAATTTAGATTGTTCCATTTCGATGCAAAAATTTAATCGATTTGTAAACATTTATTAATTTTATCACAATTATCAGGTACCAGGATATAAGTAAAATACACAAGAACAATATATAAAAACTTTATTATCAACACAAATCTCATGACAGAATCTCTAGTCGGGACTAATACTGTCTACATACAATATTAAATAGGAATGTCTAGCATCCGCCACCCAACGGTAAACGTTTACAATATAAAAATATATCTATTAACCATACACCCAGACTTCATTATTTATAAAAGCTATATATTTATTTTGCTCTTAATATTAACACTAATGTACATGTAATCATCTTTCCGAGCATTTAAATCGTCCACTCTGCTTTTTTTTATTGTTCCTCTTCATAGTTATACACCGAGCATAGAGATGTTAAGGCAGGTGTCTTCTTACGACGTTGAATATATTATAAACTGTTCTATATTATAACTTGTTCCATCACTCGTAGATAAAAAAGAATTGATTATTATCATTAATGTTGATTTTATAGTTGGAATATGCCCTTAAAGTGGTACTTATATTTAAGCTATCACAGTTTTCCCTGCATGAACGGTTTAAGATACTTGTGGAAGCTCTGGTTGACAGGCTCCGCGTTGAGGGGACTCTTGAGCGCCTCCGCCATCAGGCGCTCGTACACGCGACCGTCGTACGCGCCTAGCGCTGAGTGAAGTATCTAAAATAACATACATATTTTGACTGAAGAATGCTGTTACAAAATTAAACTATTAAAGCCTAGTGGCAAGACAACATAATGTTAAATTCTCAAAGTTACATGTGTATTACATATTATTGCCGGACGGATGCCTAATAGTATAGTTTCTTTATACTTATAAGATCACGCCTGGTACATCTGAAGATCCAGGTAGCGGACCATGTAATACGCTCATGTTTCACCATTTACAATCTTATTTAATAGGAAACGCAATAGTAGTAGTCTTTAGTACTGACCTCGTCACGTAGGTCGAAGGAATCGACGAGTCCAACGGCATTAGGTCTCAGCTTTATAAGTAACTCCTCATATCTGTTCTGTAGCTTCTCTATGTCACGCTCCGATATTGATGTGAACTGGAAATAAACATAGGGCTTTATCATCATCATAATCATCATCGTCATCATATCAACCTGTAGACGTGCCATTGCTGGTCATAGGCCCCCCCCCCAACGATGGTAAAGTTAATGGTGTTAGGCTTGCTACAGACACATCTGAACTATCCACTACAACTCAAAGGTGACTGATACTCGGTTTCACATTTAACAGTAGTTTATCTATTCAAACTGACATTTTATAAGAAGTTAAAGTTGAATAGACTAGCTAACTCGCGCAACTTCGCTCGCGTCTCATAAGAGAGAAAGGGTAAAAAATTTTCCCGTTTTTGTCAAAAAAATTAACGGTACTCTGCTCCTATTGGTCGTAGTGTGATGATATATAGCCTGTAGTCTTCCTCGATAAATGGGCTATCTAACACTGAAATAATTTTTCAAATCGGACAAGTAGTTCGTGAGATAAGCGCGTTCAAACAAACAAACAAACTCTCAGCTTTATAATATTAGTATAGATAAAGTACCGCTAAATGTACCTCAGAAACCGGGGCTCAGTCACCTTTGAGTGAAATATATTTAGAAATACTTACTCGTAGCAAGTCTCCAAGCCTCTGAAGAGCCCAGTAGATGACGTACAGGTCGACTAACTGCAACAACACTTCTCGTAACTGCGGCGACACGTTCTTGCACTGACGGTCCGTCTCCTCGTAGTACGAAGTTAGCACGAATACACGACAATGCGCCTGAAATGTGATGTAGTTTTTCTTTTTATTTATCCAGTGTAGTGGAGATTTTATTTTACTTTAATAAATCGTCTAGTAGGATATTATATCAGAGCCAAAGCCAAGTCGATTTCGACCAATCAAATTTTTCTTTAGAAGACGTGTCAAAGAAGTTATTTGCAGTGACTAAAATGAGAAGAAATGGTCGCCAATAGAAGCCTTTCCTAGTAAGTAGTATAAGTTATTCTTCACTAATTTGGTAAGGGTTGAAGTCATTGTTATAACTTTTTAAAAGATATTATAAAAAGTCGTTAGGAATAATTTGGGCATCATTATCACAAAAAAAAATGTTTTTTTTTAAATGTATAAATCAAAACATTTTTAAACCTATGGATATAGTTTTTTTTGTGTGTGGTCATCGGTAAAATGTTTACTTACATCGGAAGCCTGTGTAAGTTGCACAGAGGTCATGTTCCACGCGTCTTCGTACGACATCCCGCTCTTCTGACGCTTCTCGATGTTCGCCACGCACACTCCGATCTTACTGTAAATAATATACTAACATTGAACAATTTTTTTCCAACATCATAATTTTAGCCAGCCAAGACGGATTTTGAATGCCCTCAGAAGCCTCAGAGACGTTCAGATCCAATACCACTCTGTAGCCACCCACCTACGGAATGTCCGCGATATGGTTGCTTAACGTGAGTTACTGGTCTGTAAACGATCAGTGGTGATCGTCTACAGACAGCCTTGGCTGCCTTGAACGCTTCAAAATATGTTTACTGTATTTAGTGAGTACTGACCCGGCGGCGACCATTTCGAAGCCTCTGATGATGCCGTCGACGCTGTTGTCCCACGGCGGCGAGCGGCGCGTGGCGCTCACCCGCGTCAGGTACGACACCGTGGGCGGCAGAGAGTTGCCGCCCGCCGCCTGCTGCCACGCCTTCACTAGGTATCTGCGGGGAATTGATTGAATTAACTCATTTACTTGTCTGAAGTTTTGTGTTCCATCTTATGTTTAGACGGTAATGAGTACATGCTTAGTTCGAACAAGGCTCTAATCTGAACTTTCCTTTATTAAGGCATACGTTAGAACTCTTCTTATCTATATTATGTGTAGCTCGAACCGTATCTAGTTATTCAATAGTCTAGTTTTTTTTAGTTAGGAGAAAATGAGTTTACGCGCCCATTTTTGTGCGAGCTTATACTGAATAGCTGATAAGTATAGAAGCGGCGTGTAATTTGTATTGATACATAACCAAAGAGATAACTAGCGATTACAGTTAACATGCTTATAAATGCCAAAAACCGTCAAGGTAAAGTATATAAATCTCGCTTTTTGTGTTAAATAGGAGATTCTAGGTGGTAGCCTACATCAGAAAACAGATAATGTCGTATATGTGAGAGTGTAGCGGCAGTACCTGGCAGTCTGCAGCAGCAGCACGGTGTTCTCGCCCTCGTAGGTGCAGGCGGCGGTGACGTGTCCGTACGTGAGCGGCAGGTTGGAGGCCAGCATGTAGCCGTGGCCGCCGCACGCCAGGCGACAGCGCTCCACCACCTCCACCGCGTCCGCCGTCGTCACCGCCTTCAGGCAGCACGACAGCGCGTGCAACTACACCACAATAACACGCTTTAAGCAGTGGTTCCCAACCAGTGGTCCGTGGAAGTTAAAATATGGTCCGCGAACGATTATAAATTTTAAAATTTCAGGACGATAATATTACACTTTATTTTTAATATACTTACATAGTGGTCCCTGTTAACAAGAATAATATAAAAGTGGTACCGGACTAGGAAAAGGTTGAGAACCCTTGCTATAACTATAGAACCGATATAAGACCTCGCGCGGACAGAAGGTTTGGAGCGCGGCGTTCGAGAGTTCCGATACGAGCAAATTGCATAAATAGAGTATGAACTTTATAAGTATTAATTAGTACTTACTTCAGGCAGTCTCTCCAAGTCTCCCGCTTCGAGTTCAGCGGTGACATTGTTGTACATGTTCCATATCCACTCAGCGCTCAGCTGGAACGCGTGCGCGGTTGCTATGCCAACCATCAGCTTGTGCTGCTGGGTTAAGTAGTCGAGGATCTGGGGCTCCGGCTCACTGGGAACAACGATTTGGAGTAGTGAGAAATGCTATATTCGCTTGTTCTTAAAATATAGAGCCTTTATTATATTTGCTATATTGAATCGTGACTTAATCATCAGTTTACAGATTTCATTGAAATTTTAAAGGCTCTAATTCATGCATCCAGGATTAAATAACCAAAAATGATGGAATAAAATGAGTGACACTTTGACTGCCTCCGTAGCGCCGTGGTTTAGGTTGCCACGCCGCTACCATTGCGTAAGGAGGTCGTAGATTCGATTCTCACGCGGAACAATAATTTGTGCGATTCACAAATAATTCGAGTCTGATTGTGTCTGTTGTTGGTATGTTTGTAAAAGTCCCCGCGACACAAGAGCAATACTTAGTGCGGAAGTTATGTATAAAAAAATCTTGCGATATCCATCTTCCAAGTAGATTCTGTCAGCTCCAAAAACACCTAGAAACTTCAAGGCCAAACTAATTTATCTTTAAAATACAAAGTATCCAACTTACTTAGGTTTAGGCTGCGACTGCCTCCTCACGGCGGAGTACCGGGTGGCGATGGTGACGGCCTTCGCGATGTAGTTGCACATGTCCTTGACGAGCACCACGCGGACGAACATCATCGTACCGTATGTCAGCTTCGAGCTAGGAGACTTTACGTATGTACCGTCCTACCAACAAAGATACAAATTAAAGTCTCCCACATAAATACTGCTTGGAAAGTCCCCAACCTGCACTTGGTAAGCGTGGTGGACTTAACCTCTCCCTCGTTCAGGAGATCCTGGCCCAAAGGCCCAGAGGGATAGTAACGGATTAAAAAAAAAAAAGTATGAATTGGAAGATGATAGTTTTGTTTTATCCAAATGTAAAGCAGAAAAGTTTTATGAGTTCTTGATCTGGATTTTGAAGAGGTACCTAGACAGACAAACTTTTAGTATTAATTATTTCTAGTAATGTGTCTAGTCTTTGTAGACGAGAAGAGTTTGGCGGTGGTTCAATGCAAATTTGCATAATATTAGTAGCTTTTATGGACAAACACTTGAATCTTAATGCACGTGCACTACAAAGAATACTATAATTAAACTTTACAATCATGTGATTTTGCGTCGCTAGTAATAGAGAAATCAAGAAAAACCTGTTCTGAATCCCGGCTCTCCCACTGCTGGGCAAGGACCTCCTGAACGAGTGAGGAGTTACGCCTTAAGTCCAACACGCTGGCCAAGTACGAGTTGTTAAACATAGCCCAACACTTACCTCCAAAACCTGACAATTTTTCATGAGCATATGTTCCCTCGGTATCCTGACTTGTTCGAAGCCGAGAAACCCATTGTTGGTGCCATTCATGCCAAGCTTGGCGCCAATCTCCCCCACTTTGATACCTGGCAGCGGTATGTGCGTCTCCTCGTCTCTTAGCTGGACGATGAACGGGTGGATCCCATGACATTGGCCGTTGGTGTAAAGTTGGGCCATTACTATGCAGTAATTGGCTGTATGTGCCACTGTAAATATATAAATCAAATAAATTATTACTAAATTATTGTAATGTATTAAGTACTTATAACTATGACAACCCCATTAGGCCCCAACTAGCACACAAGCTGCTTATACAGTCGTTATACAGCCTGATAGTTGCATAAGAGTCGTTCAAATGCTGTACAATTCTCTATAAGTTGTATACTAGCTATTTAAAAAACCCTTTAACAGCTAGGCGGGACAGTAGCCGTTTAGTAGGAAACTAATGACTTATAGTGATATATGAGCATGTCATTGCATCGCTAGACAGCCTAGGGAAGTATAACTGAGTTAATGGAATCTTCTATAACACCGTTAACTGTATAAGGGGACTTTAGGAGATAAAGGAGTTTAAACGGAGTTATGCGTTGCGCTTATAGCGCTCAAGAGCGTAAATAAGCTTTTTGTAATGCCTTAGGTTCTATAACAGATTTTTTTAGGGCTAGTGTATTACTCATCTATAAAAGAGTTGCGTAGGTCTTTAATAGCGCCTTGAGCGTTATATCAGATATTTATATGGCTTCTGTACGGCAAATAGATGTATAAGGTATCATTCGAAACATTTTTACAGCCATGGGGATTACAGAATTATGTTAAGCACCTAAAGCGCTATAACCGAGTAATATACCTTTATACTAAAGCTTAAAATTATTATCATAATATATTTACATAGGTGCAGTGGTGGTTCAGTCTGTCAACTGTTTTTAAAGAAAAAATAAAATCAAATAAAATAAAATAAATTAAAAAAAATAAAGTAAAATAAAATAAAATAAAATAAAATAAAATAAAATAAAATAAAATAAAATAAAATAAAATAAAATAAAATAAAATAAAATAAAATAAAATAAAATAAAATAAAATAAAATAAAATAAAATAAAATAAAATAAAATAAAATAAAATAAAATAAAATAAAATAAAATAAAATAAAATAAAATAAAATAAAATAAAATAAAATAAAATAAAATAAAATAAAATAAATAAAAAAGATTTTCAAACTATTTTAATATTCAACGACTGACCCCTAAAAGTACGAGTAAAATGCTGGTGTGCGACCAAAACAGTTATATTGAAGCACTCCTATGCCACAACTGCAGAACCTTGAGGTCTACAACAGCAAACACTAGAGCCTTTGTACAGCTTAAGGCGCTAGAGCAGATGTAACCAACTCTGAGAGCTGCTTGATCGAGACGCCATTACAGCATTTGGTAAACATATTTTTTGAGGTTATTACGATCTTTTGAAGATCATAAAAATCTATAGCCTGGTAACGTAAACATAATTAAAATCATTTTTTATTACCTATAACCCTAATTAAATTATCTGTAACCCTCAAAGTCTTATTTATGTTCAAAATACAATTTCCAAATCCACATATTATTATCTATATAATTTTTGCACTTAAAACTGAATATTTTGAGGGCGCATGAAAATATTGACGATAATATACAAATATACATATATATTGACAGCAAACTTGAACTCGCACTTTCATATCACGTACACAAAGAAATAAAAGCGATAGACTACTTGTTATTTTAATAATCCAATCCGTAAAAATAAAATGTCTCCTCATTTGTCACTGATGATTCATTTTAAAAAAATATATTTAGTTTACACCATAATAAACCGACTATATTACTAATTTAGAGCGTTAGCATTTATAACCGTTACACAGTAGCGCTAAAATAAGGTAAAGGTGGTATAATCGCGCTGCAAGAGCTTTTTCGAACGCTCGTGGCGCTAACCACCTCTGTACAAGAGCTGGTAAGCGCCACGAAGCTGCGAAAAAGCTGTTGTAACGCGATTATACCACCTTCATCTTATTTTAGCGCTCCTGTATTACTACTATACTACGTACTATTATAATTACTATTTACGACCACTGTAGATCCAATGTCGAGCTATAAGCTGGACAGTATGGGCCTATTTGACGCTACAAGAGATCTGTAGCCGCTTATAGAACCACTATACTTCTTACTAAGGAGCCTAAGGCGTTATAAAAATCCTTTAACCGGCCATTGTACAGCTTGTTATAGCGCTTGTGTGCTAGTTGGGGCGTAGCCTTTTCGGGCTATAAAAACATTTTTGAATATATAAACTAAAGTGCTGAATTCTGTAACAAAAAGCCCCAAGGATACTCGGAAATTCTCTAAATTAAATTGGATGACTTAAAACTCTTCTGTCATAACTATTAATATTTTAAATGTTTTTTTTCTTCTCGGCGACAAATGATCACTGATGTACGAACGACCTCGACTAGGCATTAGTATTTTCAGGGAACCCAGTTTTATAACTAGCTAAATTTTAATTTGTTTAGAACAAATTGAAATTTAGCTAGTAATAGGAACTAAATAACGACCATTATCATTCGTATTTTATAAAATACCTATTTATTACGTCTGTAAGTTCTATAATATGCTCTATATCTGCATAAATATGTAATGTTATCTTGAACTTATGCCCTTATACGACACTTTAGTCTAGAAATATACGCATAATTGTTTTCCTAGCTCACCTATTGAAACAATAGATTTATTTATATACTCGTTAATAATTAATTTACATTCTCGTCGGTACGTTAGATTTATTAAACTTACTAAATTTAGTTAATAAATAATTAAATTGTCGTCATCCTACTAATTTTTACCAATGCGAAACTTTGTAAGCATGGATTTCTGTATGTTACTCTTGCGCGACTACTACAGGACAGATTTGAATGAAATTTGGTATACTGATAGCTTATAACTACGATTAACACAGGATACTATTAGCCCCCGGTTTTTCACGTGGTTAAACATTCAACACAATCAGACCCGAAACACCTATTTGTGGATCGCACAAAAAAAAATTACGTGTGGGAATCCAACCCACGATCTCCCGACGCAATGGTAGTGGCGTGACGACCACCTTAACCACTGCGCCACGGAGGCCGCCAAAATTAAAATAACTGCTACGAATATTTAAGATTATTCTATGCTAATTAAGGACGGTTCGACGCAAATATCTAAATGGCAACAGAATTTTTCAAATATTGATAAGTAATTCGAGGATAATGTAGGACAAAAGTACTAATACGGCCTTTAATTGCATTGCAAAGCCAGTTGCGCGCTCACCGGTCGGTAAACGATCTGTGACAGACGCAACGCTTGGCTGTCACAGATCTTGAACTGAGCGTCTCCGCACTTTCTGAGGGCACGTAAAAAGTCGGTCCCGGTTGTCACTTAAGATAATAGTCGTTAAGCCATGTCGAAGAACGGCTTCTAATGTCACTGTAATCGTAAGGCCCACATTCAAGGTTTCACTGGAAGGTATGTGGTATGGCATCTGGATAAGTATCAGACAGCTAATAAGATGGAATTTAGACAATTATCTTTATACATTTGCTGTCAATAATATAGCAAATAGATTACACACTTATTCTTAAGATACGAATCTGACCGTAAATCTACGGAGAAGTCCCTTTTCAGATTGAATAACTGTACTTATGGTATTTTTTCCATTACTGTCCTACTGATAGGAAAAGGTCTTTCCGAACGAGAGAGGGGTTAGGCCTTGAATAGACCACGCTGAGCAAGTGCTGATAGGCACTTACTTAATGTTTATATATTCCAAATAATATAACATAGTTGTCATCGAAATGTTTGCAAAATTACATCCAATATCATTAATTAACATCTAATTCTAAACATAGTTTTATCTAACAGGATAAGTAAGCACCAAAGAATAATAATGTAGTTCGAGTATTAAACGATTATAACGCACGTAATCGGTAAATACTGATTTGATGAATATTTCAAAGGATTTATTTCGATAACATAAAGAGATAAGTTATGCTTAGATAGATAACGTTAATGTTTTGTTTTAGGTCACCGTGCACGGCGAACAAAGGGGTATCGAATGTAAACATGATAATGGGGAACTATTGATATAATATAATAATAATATAACCACGAATATAACTCATTTATATGACAATGTGATTGTTCACACGACTGTATTTACAGACGAATTAAAAAAGCAATAAAAAAAAATTGTAAACGCAAAAGATTTGATGCTTGCAACCGCATTTTTTTTCTTTGTTTAAGGCGTTGAACTCTCGATCAGATGGTCAGAATTAAAAAAAATACATGACTCACTAACGATCATTTTGAGGGCTAGGAGCTATCTATTTCACGCTTAAGACCTATGGTAGCGAATTGAGCGGAATAATCACTATTTATAAAGCACGAGTGAAACTAGTTTCCGTTAACAACTCTGTTCGTCTCTATCTGCGACTTACGAGAGTAGATTTCCCGGGAAAAGCAATTAAGGGTGTTGGTGTATAAATTGTGAACCTCAGTTATTTTCGCTCCATTGAAGAACTTCAACCAAAATAGAATAAGTAAGTATAACAACGTAATAGTACCTATGCGGACTTTCACACAAACAATATCAGTTAAGATAGACAGAAATAGTGTCAGATTCTAAAAATACTTAGGGCTTAGTACATTTGGCATTTGATAAGCGGAATTATTAATGACACATATGTATTAAAATAACTATAAAGAAAAACATACAACAAAATAGGTACAATAATCTCGCTTTCGTTCGTTGAAGCACCAAAACAGTTGGCCGACGAAAAATTATAAAGAAACTTACTTTCGTTATGCATGATTTCAAAATCAAATTATTTTTTAATTCAGAATAATCGTTAAAATATATCTATTAATAGCAAAGTCGTGAACTCCGGCGATATAATTGAGACACAATGTTTACGTCATGTTTACGCAAATCACACGTTGTCAATAGTTCGTAAAAAATAACACTTCGAATTTTACGATCGTGAAGTAACAACATAATATAATATAACGAGACATAGCCTTAAGTATATGTTTATAAAAACGGCCATTCTACCTGTATGCTTTATTAAACACTAACATAAAGATGAGTAGGTAACACTTTAGTAAATCGCATTTTTTCTGGCTTACTTTTCGTTCCACCATCACTGGTGAAACTATGGTCATATATTTACTAGACAGTAGACATGATAACCTTCTGTTATTCGCGGGACCATCCGCATATACCCGATAAAAATAGTCTGTATCTTTTAGCAGGACATAATCTATGAGTCTGCTAACTACCTAAATCTGTTCAGCCTTTTGCCGAAGCCATCTACTGTATAACTTATTATCGACGGATAGTATATAAGACTGGTATACTTACAACCACCAGGCCACCATTTGTAGGAAGTGAGTGTAGGACTGTGCAGTACAAACTCTTTGGTCTTCGGGTCGTAGGTAGCTGTAGTCTCCAGACCACGGATGAAAGTGCCGTGGCCCAACTCAGTCTGTGAAAAAAAAACAGGGTTTAGTTTTGACTATGACAAATTTATTTGTGGTCAGCTGTTGGTTAATAGCATTTTCTTTAATTTTGATTTATGGGAGTGATTATCTCGAGTACTATATGAGTATATATAGTAATAGAATTAATGAATCCTCATTCATTATTGTAATAGATACTTATTGTATGCAAGAAGGTTTTGCTTAATAGACTTTCCGAACTTAAAAATAACAATGTCATAAGGGTTTGGCTAAGCTATTGATCTATTTATTACTTTAAATTTATCGGGAGTGACAAAACTTAGGATATCGAGTCATTTAGAAATTAAAATATAGCTTTAAATCGTTTACAGTAATGCTCTTCGGATAACGAGATAATAGTATTACAAATCTATTTAACTACGTATTTATAGTTAGCTAATAAGTATACTGGGTTTTCCGTTATCTAGAAACATAGCTAGCCTTCGGTATGACTAAGCATCACATGTACTGTTCATAGTTGATTTCCCAGGCTAAAGTACAATCGCATGCTCATTAAACATCAGAACATCACAGACCTGTAGCGCGATTCTGTGCAGTCGATATTATCGAGAGTTTGACATTTAAAATGTATTGTAAAAATAGTTCCTGAGGAAATCGCTAGGAGCGCTGATCAGGAATTCATACTACATTTCTCGATAGCTCGGTTGTCATAGTGATAGAGAATCGCACTACTGTGAACTGTCTACTTTTTATTTACGGATATTTAAATTAATGCTTTTTTACATATTTAATTGTGTAAATGAGTACAAGTAATTTGTATTATTGGTTTCCTGGTTTATTAAGTTGGTACAGAATAGATTAATTCAAAAATAAACGAGCAAGATATTATAAAATACCTAAGAGTTATACATATAAGAGTACGTAATAATTGTAATAAATGAGTATTTTATAGAACTGTGTACATGAGAATTGCCTGCTGTCAATACATAGGTCATCAATCAATCATATTGTTTAACAAATACTGTAAAAAATCATGCGAAATATATAATCAATTACTTCATAACTTACATCATTAAATTTTATGACTAAATTTTTTGTATACTTTTCAGAATTTCTTTCTAAGTCACCCCAAGTTCAGTGTAACAGTTATATTAATCGTGTAAATGAGCAACTTCTCAATTCATTTTTTATTATGCGTTGTATTAAAATAAAGTACAAGGGTGACCTTACTGTGTCTTAATAAATAATAAAAACATGAATTTAAAAAACTGCTAATTAACTTTGCTATTACAGCAAAAGAGCAAAAGGGCACAGGGGACAAGTGCTAGTAAGCTGGGACTAGTAAATACGAATCGGAAACCTAAAATTTAAATGATAATAACAGTATAGGTAGACAGACATATATTATATGAGTCGCAGTTAGAAAAAATACATTGCATCATCATCTTTGAATAAGGGCAGGTACCTATTTAGTTTGGATTTGACAGATTGAAAACCAAACAGGCTCTTCATTAGTGGAAAATTCTTCAAATATTATAAATGCGAAAGTTTGTGAGGATGGATCTTTGCAATATTTTCACGACTTTTTACCTCAGGAAATCTTTTCACGCGAGCAGTAGCTAGTCAGTTCATAACTAACCTGTGCATAAGTACCAATGATGTCAAGATTGAAAGCCCTGCCGATCCAGTAGGCTTGCTGTTCCACCGACGCTTGTCCCATGAGCGTAGGAATGAACATCACATAGTGAAGAGTGAGGGGAGAGCCGTCTTGAAGAATGGCTGCTCCGAGAGAACCACCTAGTACCGCCCTGTGGAGACGAAGAACTTTATACTCATTTATCAGACTTTATGATTGTTCTTACCGAAGAGAATAATTACTAACAAATTTTCTGACTACTGATCATAACAACAAGAATGTTTACGAAAAGAATGGTGTCAAATCTATTCGATAGTTTCGGGGATATTTCCCTACAAACAACTTACTAAACCTGTATTATTTGTAGAACTTCGGGAACGCACTACGAGTATGTATTTGTGATTAAGCCGATGTGACGAAGCTAAAATGTAGCTTGTAATATAAATTCAAGAACAGTCAGATTAAACTGAATAAACTGTATTATCCATACTAATATTATAAATGTGAAAGTGTTTCAGTCTATCTATTACGCTTTCACGCCTAAACTACTCAATGATCAATGATCGATTTTAATGAAGTTTGGAACAGAGATAGATCTGACCTTAAGAAAAAAACACAGGCAAAAAGAGGTAGAAAGTGTTAGAAGAGGGGATACATGTTCGTATGGAAACTCTGTCTTATATAAGTCACTATTCCAAGCGGACGAAGTCGCGGGTAAAACTAAGAAAATGTACAACTCTATTACCTGAAGTTTTCCATGCCAGTGTTCTGTTCCTCCTGCAGTCTTCGAATAAGTTTGAAGAGTAAGCATGCTTTCTTCACAGCCAGTTCGTACTTTTCTTTATGACTCAGGTACTCTGAAGGCACTTCTTCGATGTGAATGCCTTCTTTTAAGACGGTCTCCTCTAAAAAAGAATGAATTTGTCAGATGCTGCTTTAAAATCTATACTAATATTATAAAGCTGAAGAGTTTGTTTGTTTGTTTGAACAGGCTAATCTCAGGAACGGAATTTGAAAAATTTTTTCAGTGTTAGATAGCCCATTTATTGAGGAAGGCTTTAGGCTATATATAACTTCACGTTACGGCCATTAGGAGCAGAGTAGCAACGAAAAATGTTACAAAAACGGGAAAAATTCTCTCTTATGTGACGCAAGCGAAGTTGGGCGGGTCAGCTAGTTTTGCTATAAAGTTAAAAAGTTTCTATGAGTATTAGTTAGTCTAGTTTCGGACGCGCTAAGATATGTTATTATACTAGACGGTTTTAGGATATCTCACGTCACTTTACGACCTACGGGAACGCAATACATGTTCGATATACATATTCAACATCATCAAGCATGCGAAGCATAACCATTACCAATGATCCTACTCTCCCATTTTCGTTTAGGTCTATTGGGAGCAACTTATAAAACAGAGTCAAAATACTGCTCCTTTACGAAGAAATTTTACAAATATTAAAGTATGTTGGCATTAATTGAAATGCAAATTAGATTTATATGACACTGTTAAATAATTATAAATTGATTTATATTTTGCTGTATCATCATCGAATTACTAGCCAGACGCAACCTTGGCCTCCAGGGTAAATTTGGATTTACACTTTCCCACGTAACATTGTGTACTAATACTGTTAATTACTATTTTCATGTTTAATATTAGGTCGGGGAAAAAATATTTTCACATTATAGTACTATGTTTACATACTATAATGCGAAAAGACTTTTCACCGACCAAATATTTAAAGAAAAGTTCGTAAAGAAGCCGGATTCTCAAGAGTTCTTCTCAAGCCTCAACAGGACACATGGGACCTTAATATTTGTGCCCACTGACGACAAGTTTGAATTAAATATCAGTGAGTAACATTTTAATGACAAACAACCGAAAAGGCGCACAATTATAGTCGTAAAATACAAGTTTTTAATAACATATTGCATAAACAGGGTTTGAGGCCGACACCGAGTGGAGTTTGACCTTTGCTCTGCGATCGGATACAGATCTTATATTTATGAATACATTGTATCCTGTTATCAACAAACAAATGAATTGTTTTGACTTTGTATGATTTTATTGAGAGCATCAACCCTTTTTTGGGCTTTGTTCTTTGTTACAAGTGACTTTTCGACGTCCCTAACGAGAGGTGTTGGATAGTTTATGATGTTGACTACGGCCAAATAAATGTCTTTAGGTACATAATTTTCAAATATGCTCCAGTACCATTGAAGTTAAAAAATATGGTGAATTTCATAGGCAAGTGAGTTTAGTAGTTAGTAGGCAGGTAGGTATCTACCTATAATAATATTCAGCTAAACCTTAAAATGACTCAGTTACGTAGTTGTTGAACGAAATCAAATCCAATACATGGAATGTATCGGTCAGTATTCCTTTAATCATACCTGCATATGAATATTCAAAACCTTTGAAATGTTACATACATCGATAAATTTACCTTGAAACTAGTTAAAGGTCATTGGCCCGTAATGCATTCACGACGGGTACTGACCATGCGAACCGCTAGCAAGTCATTAGCACTAAAATTTTGGACCTCTTTCGCGTGCATGGGTACTTTTTACAATGGGTGATTTTATATCTCGAATGTTTATATTTAGAAATAAGTAATTACCTAATGGTCTCGACATGTTAGCGTAAGTTGATTGTGGAGAAGAGGATAGCTAGAGGGTAGAGATGAGGGGAGGGGGTACGTACCTAATAAAAATTAGAAAACCGGCATGCAAGATTATGAAATCATGCTAGTCTTATTAGGACTAGCCCTGACAGCCCCGAATGGCGTAATGAATATGCTCGACAGACAATTATTCAAGAAAATAAAATTTACATTGTTAAGAAAAACGCCTTCATTAACTAGGTAACAATAGTTCAAATATAATTTGAAAACAAATAACTAAATATCAAACAATAATTATTAAAATATGATTTTTATTTTCCATTATGATGTCAATCACCCAGTTTTTCTGTTTTAGATTTAAGTACATAACAATTTATCTCAGAAATTATCAGAATAAATCATTTACTGTCAATGATAATATAATTCATATATGAGATTACTTTATCTGTTTGTAAAAAATAATTAATGTGATATTGTATGAGTAATTTGGATAAAGTTTTATCTTTATTCTTACTAGTACCTATGTAAGTAGTTACATAGTTAGTTTAATACATGTCCAATATAATAACTGTATTACTAATAAACATTTTCTGATTAGTTATACAGTATTTGGTGACTGTCAATCAGTATTGAAACTGTATATATGAATAAAAAAGACAAAATTCTGTCTAACTAGAGCTCTGCTGTTTAAGTTATATGTTACATGTAGTCATTTATTAGTTAAACAGTTTATCCTTGTTCTGCATAGTTACTAAGGCCAAAGTGCAAAGATCTTAAAGTATCTGTATCTATTCTATTTACCTAGGGTTTAATTACTTAGTCCACAAACCTTTACAACATTTAAGTCAAAATATTTGCAACAGAATACTTTGTAGTGCCTATCTTTAACAGCAAGAGCCAAAAAAAACAATATTAAAAAATCATCTAACAGAATTTGTGAATGTCATAAGAACATCAATGAGTATTTTATTGTAAAAAAGTTCTTCAAGATTGCAATTATTTCTGTAAGACAAAGATGTTATTACTGTGGTAAAATGTTTAAAACCTTCAAGCAAATAATTTTTATAAATGTCATAACACTGACTTGTATTAATGCTTGCATAATGTGACTCTTTAAGAAGATAACTGCTTGAAATAAACATTATAAAACCTGTTTGGAGCGATAACTTTGTTATTTTTAAGTTTTAAATGATCTACATACTGTTCTATTTATTTGTTCTAAAATGTGTTTTCATTGCAGCCTGTATTTTTTACTAGGTAATTTTTAATGATTTATTGTCTCTGCAATTTCAATGGCAGGAAATAATTAAGAAATAAAAATTAATAATCAATTTCCAATAAGAATAATTTTATTTACACTCATTAGGAACAAAATATCCTTTATGTAACTTGGTAGTTATTTACTTACATGCTAGTGAGTAAGCTTAAAGTCAGGTTTAGAATCAACATTATGTGTAGATATACATAATGATTCAATACTCAATATAATTAAGAGTCTTAAGTAAACAAAGAGATTCACTAGTCTATAAGACACTAAGCCAAAGCCTCTCAAATAATCACCTTAAAATTGAGAAATAACAGCAAAGTTATTAGGTATTGGGGTCAATTAATCATAAGTTATTCAACCTAAGTTTGTCCAAATTGCCAAACAAAATAAAAAAAATGCTTGAAATTATACCACACTCATGGATCCAAAGTACATAAGGTGATTTCTATAATTAACCACAAAAAAGTTTTAGAATCAATGAAAAAACTTGTACTATGTACTTGTTAAACACTTGTCAGAAATAAACAATAACTTTATTTACCTTGTCTTCTCCTTTCTTCAGTCATTTGAGGGCCTCCATCTAACAAATTTGTTAGTTCCAATGTATTGAAAGTACATTTCTCCCTTTCTCTTTGTAAATCCACATTAACTTTGGTAGAATCACTCATTTTGCGTCAGCAATTAAATCACTAGATAAACGCGCGTCTTCTCTACAGAACTGCGGTAACTCAACTGACGACAGCGAGTAGCGAGTAGGTCGAGCCGTAACGTTACGCAGCGCGAAGTGAATGTGAAGCTACGAAAAGTGGTAAATAATGAGCAGTCGCGGACTCGCGGCAAAGATCGGAACCGGCCCAGTTTTGCGAGACGAAAAAAACCTTTTGGAAAAAATGAGCCCAAATTAAGGAAAAACTAGTATGCATGTCATATTATGAATTTATTAACGAACTTAGAGCCAATGATGATAACTGAATAAAAGTGATTTGTTATGTTACTATTACTACTAATGACTTCTTTGTTTACGAATTGTTTACAACGTGATGTGAGATTATGTATGTACCAATTTAGGACTCTGCATTGCTTAAAATTATCATAATAATATTCTGATTCCATAGAAATCTCAAGTTAAACTTAGACTATTACTTGATACTTGGCTAGTGATTATTCTCGGTTTAGCTGATGGTTAATCATAACAATTTTAACAATGTTTATCGGAATACCAAGCAATCACAATCAAGAATATATTTTGTTGACTTTTCATTATTTTGATATATTAATGACATTGACATATTTTGACTTTTGACAGTGACATTGCAAGGTGCAACAAACAAGTTTTTCAATATAGCAAGTTTGCAACCTTTAGTATTCAGTTTCGGCGACATAAATTAATAAATTGTCGACTATTGTGGGTTAGTGGTCAGGTCTAAATAAATATGGCTTGAACACAGTTCGCCGTGATCAAAGACGGTACCCTACTTTTTAAAGTTCCGTACAAAGCCCGTTTGTCTCCAGGTTTTATCTCATAAACCCTGATGGCTAGGTAGCTGAAATTTTCACAAATGATGTGTTTCCGTTGCCACTATAACAAAACATGTAATATTCTGGGGGTGCCCATTCAATAAACGTGTTTTTTTCGTACGAAACCCTTCGTGCGCGAGTCAGACTCGCACTTGGCCGGATGAAAGTAATAGGTATTTTTGAAAAAAAAACAGCTTTGTTAATCATTCATGGGAATTAATGAAACACAAATTGTAGATTTTGCACAAACAAATTTATTACTTATGTATACATGTATAAAAATTTAAATAAGTTATGGACAAACTGAGACAGTAACACCTTTCTCAATATTCATCATCAGTGATACTAATTGAATAGTCTGGGTAAGCTTTCTTAATTAACTTGGCTGTAAGTTCATGATCAGCTCTGCCGTAACTTTGAGAATAACCATAAATAAAGATTTTCTTATTTTCAGGGTCATGGGATATTCTTCCTCCACCAATCGGCTCACAATCTAAGGGTTGTAACTTCTCTTGGACCTGAAGGAAACAAAAAACAAATAAATTTTAGTTTTTATTTACTTTGTAATATAGGCACTACTTTCTACAAAGTTTAATGTCATGTTATTCACAGCAATTTATTTGAAGCCTAAAAAAATATTTATGTTTCCTTTAGGTTACTTTATTTAACATTGGAATAACTGGTAGTACTTTATGTGCATATTTTTTACCCAATATTTCTTAGGTCTGCAACAACTACAATCTTGTAATAATAATCAAATAGGTTTGTTTCACAAGTTTATGCTGCTGCTATATTATATGCTTATACTAGCTGACCCGCGCAACTTCGCTTGCGTCACATAAGATAGTATTGGTCAAAATTTTCCCCGTTTTTGTAACATTTTTTATTGCTACTCTGCTCCTATTGGTCGTAGCGTGATGATATATAGCCTATAGCCGTCCTCGATAAATGGGCTATCTAACACGGAAATAATTTTTCAAATCGGACTAGTAGTTCCTGAGATTAGCGCGTTCAAACAAACAAACAAACAAACTCTTCAGCTTTATAATATTAGTATAGATATTAAAATCCAGGTATCATAGTAACTTACCACATCATAAATATCAGAATGGTATGAGAGCTGAATGCCTCGAATTATGGTGACTGGTTCGACATTTGGGTGTTTAGTGTCATGGACCTTTATCATAACATATTTGAATACGCCAGTCGGCTCAATTTCCACCTTGGGTACACCGTCGAGTGTCGCCGACATTCTTTGAGCAAGCACGATAAAATTAGGAGCTGAAAAATATTCATCAATGAAGTCACAATTGAAATGAGGTTACATAAACATGCAATCGGATAAACTTGCCTCTTGTAATAGATTTTATGCTCTGTTGTAACAAAACAGACCACATTTTAGAGGTAGATTATCAGAACTGCAAATACATAAAAGCATGCTGTCGTATTTTTGTTGCTCTTACAAGGATGATGTCCAAAGAAAAAAAAGTAGTTTTAAAAGTAAAAATGTATCTTTAGTTATATTTTTGATTACCTAAATTATTATCCTGCGGTAGCGGTGTCTAGTAGCCAATTTGTTTAATAAAATTTTGTAGGAAGATTATTTTTGTATTTTATTTATTTCGTGTGACATTCACTGTTATCAGACAAATTCCGGCTTTCTGTGTTTTTTTCACTCCAGCTGATTTCGACCAGTGTTGTCAATATGTCATGTTACCATAAAGATTTTTTAACATTTGAAATAAGTAAATAATATTATAATTTTTTGCGATTAATAAATGACAAAGAATAATATTTCACAACAGTAATTAAAAAACCAGTTTATATAACTTTATTACTAACATAAATATGTAATTTATTATTATTTAACAATATTAGTCGATTTCAAAATCTTTAGTAACATTCAGCTTATACATCACTGAAGAAGGCGGCCATATTTCTTTCTTGTGTGCGTTGGAGCTCTTCTAGTCAAGATGAGGTTAGTTTTGATAAATAATTACGATTTTGTTTAGTTTATATTCGTATAAATGCATATTTAAGTTAAAAAGTGTGTAGACATTATGCAGAATATAAATTTTGCCCGAAAATATACGTTTACCGCGGACTCGCACAACATGTTACCGTGTTGCTTGGAAGCCATGTGGTCATACTTGGTATTTTGTGGATTTTCAGTTCCCTCAAGCTGCAGAAGAGGCTTGCAGCCTCTGTTATGCGATGCGGTAAAAAGAAGGTGTGGCTTGATCCCAATGAGATCAATGAAATCGCAAACACCAACTCCAGTAAGTACCGACATACAACTTTGCGGCGCGGCATGACTTACCCACACATGTACTTATGACAACAGTAAACAATGATATCCTCCCAATATTGTTCTGATTATAATGTGAAAGTGAGGATTTCAGATATTAAGATGATAATTAGATTTTATTTTGATCAGAAATATTTTTATTTGAATTGGGATTTTTGTCCGTTTGTTGACTGACTTAGGTTAAGTACATAACATACTCTACAACATTGAGTTTTATCGTAAATATCATGTATTTTTTCCCACACATGTGAAATCTAGTTTTTATACTTACCTAGATATATTCTAGTTTAATTTCTCCTAGATCCCTTAGACCCTAATCTTTGATCTAAGCCTTGTTCCATTTCATTGTCTAAAGACTCACCAGACAATTATTTACCTTACTTGCTATTCTATTCAACTTCAACATAGTAGGCTGGATAACTGAGTAGTAAAAGAGAAGACAGGTGCTCCATCTGATGTCCACCAAATAGAAGTTAATTTGAAACAGTAGTCTAAATTATCTTTATACTTTTGATCTTTCAAACTTCCATGACATCTTTCAAGTACTCTTAGTGTAAATTGTTTTGATATTGATTTATCTTTTGTATGTTTATATTGCACCATGGCATGCAACAGTTCTACTTGTTGGATAGAATTTGCTGTGAGCTTCTAGCCTTTTCTTATAACAAGCAACCAGATTTTTCTAAATGGAGGTACATTAAAAAAAACTTCAGAATTTTAAGTACTTGTCAGAAGTCTACTAAAGAAAAGATAATTTGATTTTAGCAATGGCTTTAGGTATAAAATTACTTAACTGAATCATAGTTATCATAGAATTGTGAATTATTTCAGGACAGAACATCCGTAAGATGATCAAGGATGGTCTCGTCATCAAGAAGCCTGTAGCTGTACATTCCCGCGCCCGTGTCCGCAAGAACACAGAGGCTAGAAGAAAGGGACGTCACTGCGGCTTTGGTAAAAGAAGGGGTACGGCTAATGCCCGTATGCCACAGAAAGTAAGTTGCTCTTACTCATCATGATTGCTTTGTTTCTAATTACCTTTTTGAATACTATGGCCCAGTGATAAAATCAAATAAACAAAAATTTTATTTGGTACCAAAATTAGTTGTACACAAGAAGTCAAGTGTTTCAGTGATTGTAACATGACAACAGATCTATGTGTCAATAAAGAAACGGGATCTGTAGAATAGTTATATTTTTAGGTGTCTAAATGGGTGCACTAACCTCAATTGTTTAAAACTCTTGCCAAATATTCATGATCACTGTTTATTTGATTTTTAGCTCTTCATGAATGATGCTAAATAATTAGCTTAACTTTATTCAAGGACCAACATGTTTTAAAAGATTTCCCCTATTGATCAATTTGAAGATGTGCTACAAAATTATGATATAAGTCATATGACAGTGCAAGGAAAAGTTTTTCGTTTTCTATAAATGTAGAAAAAAAATTGCTCCACACATAACTTGACTATTTTGTCTACCAGGAACTCTGGGTCCAAAGACAAAGGGTTCTCCGTAAGCTGCTCCTCAAATACAGAACAGCAAAGAAGATTGACAGGCATCTATACCATGCCCTGTACATGAAGGCAAAGGGTAATGTGTTCAAGAACAAGCGTGTGCTTATGGAGTACATCCACAGGAAGAAGGCTGAGAAGGCTAGGACTAAGATGCTTAGGTATGTTTTATTATATATCTGAAACAGCTTGATGACTCTACCCTATGAGTGAGATTTGCACAACTATTAAGTAGCTTTTGACCAAGACAAATGTTGTTTTGTGCATATCTTTGTCGCTAGTAGTCTCATGGTGAGGTAGTGACTAGTCTAGCATGACCTTCGTCTATCTATGATGTCACTAGGCATTTTAATTTGCTGATAACAATTACGAGATCATTAGGGTACCAGTTTCTTTTAGTGTAATACCTCACCAATCAAATACTTCACAAACTTTTTTGTTGTCTGATTTGCATCACAAAATAATGGAGATTATCTACTGCATTTATAATTTTTTTGTACATTTGGATCTATAAAATGTTGTTTTACGTTTAGTTTATTGATTTTATCAATATGCATTTTTAAATTGTTCATTTTCTCGTGTGCAGTGACCAGGCTGAGGCCCGCCGTAACAAAGTGAAGGAGGCGCGCAAACGCCGCGAAGAGCGCATCGCCGCCAAGAAGGAGGAGCTCCTGCAGACCTTCGCGCGGGAGGATGAGGCCGCCGTCACCGCTAAGAAGTGATTACTTTGTAATTAATGTAAAAATGATCCAATAAATTACTGGGTCGAATTTGTGTGTTTATTTTTAATCTAAACCCTTTGTGTCCTCTGTTAGATGTTGTTTAGTCTATGAACAGAGTAGCGTTCCTGTATACGCGTAACTGATATGCGTTGGAAGGCGTAGCTCGTACTAGGTAATTTCTATATTTTGAGATAGACTGGCGTTTCACTTACAAATTTTCGCCTCGTTGAGAGCGTCTACACTGTAGAAGATACAGATTATATAATGTAACTAAGTTCGTAGTGTGTCTGTATTATAATAATTTATTATAATACTTACCTGATTAGATGTATAACTAACTTCGCGAGCAGACAGTACGCTACCTAAGTACAAAAAATCGGAAAACCAAATAAAGAGAGACCAGAATATTAGATCATGTACTCGTATTGTGGATGTATGTATTCTTCTAATCCCTATCAGAAGATAACGACGTATTGCAAAAATAAGGTGAAACGATTCATGGATTACTAACATTTCACTAATAAGTATCGAACCTGTAGATGTCTGTAGGCGCCGCGAGCTGGAACTCCATTTAGCCGGTAGCGCTTACTTTAATACTTATAGATCTGACTGTAAATGATTGACAAGAAGTACCTAGTAGATGAAACGTTAACATAATGACCTTTATTGTGATAAAGAAAAGCAGAACTACCTAGGGTATGAACCTATTTACAGTTTACGGATATTGTTGTAGGTAGGTACCTATTAACATCGATTTAAAAGGTTTAGGATTAAACCCCTAAGCAAATGTACTGGCATATTGCGTGAAAAGTCCGCAGCAGACTACCACATTACGTGTACATATACCTGCTTCAAATTTTAATGAGATCCGGGTATAGCATAATATGTATACTCTTCGGATCCGGGTTAAATAAATTATTTATTCGTTTTAATCTCATTTTTCTAAGTTTATTGTATCAAAGCACAAGAACCTAAGTAAGTAATTGCTTAAGTGTCTATTGATAATGCCTTGTTTTTGTTGTCGCGAGGATCGCGGAATCTTTGAAACGCTAATGATATTTCAACTTCGACTCGTGTCAAAGTCCCCCCCACTATATATACAACACTGGTTTGGCCAGTCACGTAAATATACGCTCTGTGGCTATACGCGTGCAGTGATAATAAACGGAATAAACCATGAGCGGAATAAATGAAGACCTATTAAAGGAAAGGTCCAAGTGCACTTTTAATGTGGAAGAATTAACGCATTTTCTGGATGGCGGGAAAGAGAATACGTTGAAACGAAAACGTCAAGGTAAATGAACTTTAAATCAAAGAGCCTGACCTAATCCGGGCTAAAGTTGTTGTATACCTATCATGAATTTTTTTATGCGATGTTTTTTTTGTGTACGAACTTTGTAGAACTTTTTTTTATTATCTTCATCAAAAACTAAAAGATGAATGGTTCTAAGTTGTAAATAAAGTGTCCCTATTTTGTCTTTCATACGTTACTTTTTTAACTTAGATTCGCTGGTAAAAAATCTATTTAAAATATGTTAATTAGTAAGTTGTCAATTTTAATTGATAAAATATATCAAGGGCAAACTAATGACCGCACCTACATACTTCAAATGGCATTACAATTATTTTATTTTTGGCTTCTGTAAGTTATCCACGAATGTAGTTTTCTTAATTGTTATTTGCACAAAAAAAAAACAGCTGTCTCAGTTGAGTCAGTTGTAGTTCAAACGACGCGACAGTGTAAGAAAATAGAAGGAATGATCTACTGCAGTTCTGGCGGTCTCAGGTTCGAAACCATGATTCTAAATTTCTGAGTTTCTCGATCTCTCATGACTCTAGGTGTCGTGTTAATAATTCTTAAATTCCACATGACAGGAGTCACACTAAAGATAAATAAATTGTATTAAATTTATTTTTACTGGTTTCCATTGTTATTATATTAATGCGGATAAAAGGTCCAAAGAAATATTTATTTTAAATACCTGTATAGGTACTTCTTAATGATGTGAGGTGTCGCATTTCGGAGTTATTGTTCTTCGTGAGAATATAACAAAAAAATAAACCATACAAGAAGCTTAACGACAATATTTTAATATTATATTCTTTCGGAAAGTACCTACTTAGGTATAAAGATTTACTTAAATTTAAAAGTAGTGTCAAAGATTTTCATAATCCAAACTTTTATTTTATAGTACCTATATAGGTTTTGATATGCTTTTCATTTTTTTTGTGTCAAAGATTAATTACAATCGTTAAAAAAACTTTATTTAGATTTTAATAGTTACCAGTAGGTATCTAGTTACTTGAATTTCATAATGATTTAGCATTTACTGACGTTAGGTTTAAGGTTTAAGAGAGGTTAATCGGTACGTTACATTTCAGACGTTCAATGGTCGGGTTACGATTGAATTATTTGATTTGACTTTGTTTATATGCATAAGAATTTAATGGTTTGACACTGTGTCACCCCATTCCCATTTAGCTGGACGAAAAGGGTGCGATGATAACTGGACAATGCGTTATGCTCGAGAACAAGCGCTCTACAATATATAAATCATTAAGGATCAAAAAACATTAATAAATATTTTTTTACAAGTATCTGTTACTGGGAAAGTGGGAATGGTCTCAGAATGAGAGTGTTTAGATAGAAGTCTAGTTTATCATGCTCTTGCAATTACGGAAAACAACCAGAGTAGGGCAGGTGACCCGGTTGTAGCTATCGACATCTTTGTGGCCATTTGCAACTTCAAATAGAATTTGCATTTTTTTTTTTAAAGACAACTCCCGCACTAAGAATTGCTCTTGTGTCGCGGGGACTTTTACAAACATACAAACAAACGGACACAAAGCACAACCAGACCCGAAACAATTATTTGTGGATCACACAAATAATTGTTCCGTGTGGGAATCAAACCCACGACCTCCCGACGCAATGGAATCGGCGTGGCTACCTAAACCACTGCGCTAAAATAGTAATTTATTTATAGGTTTCTGTGTATCCCGCTACAACGGTCAGTCTCATTGAAATTGGCCAACGGTGCAGGAAATGATTTATAGCGTCCAAGTGTGTGCACAATACACAGGTGCACTATTTATTCCCTTACTCTCATGAGAGTACAGACTTTTTGACCCGACACAGGATTCGAACCCGAGACTTGTGAGGACTCGATTCGAACTTGTGAGGACCTGTGTGGAAAAATTAAAACAATTGCACAGTTTATCGACCCACACATTTATTCAACAACATATGAATCACAATAAACAATACAGCACAGCGTGGATCCATTACACTACACATTTAAACTATAAATCCGTTATGGCACTGCGGTGGTTTTTCATAAAAAATCTTCCTTTAAACCTCATCTTCAAGGTTTTTGACAGATGATGAGTCTTTCCGCTTCGTTCTGAATTAGCTTGTAGATGGCTGCGATTGTTTCGTCGTTTTTGCACGACATGGTAGCTGTCACCGCTGCTCTTTTGCCGCCCCAACTGGACGTGAAAGTCAGCTGGGCTTCGGCAAACATACAGAGGCAAGCTATGACGAGAATCAAAATGCTTATCTTACTCATCTTGAAGAATATAATTAGTACTTGATTACTGTTGAAAGAACCAAAGATATTTGATGTCTAAACCCAGAATTCTCGGCCTTTTATACTAGATCTTAACGTCTCGTAAGGAATATTAAAGAAGCCGCAGTAGTTTTTAATTTGTCTGCAATTTGTAACATCTTGTTTGACGTCGGAAAGTAATTGATCTCAGTCTGTCATTATGTGTGGTTAATTTGAATGAAATAGGTCGTGGTGAGCTGAAATACCTATAGAAATTGTTCTTATAAGATTTTAGTTTCAGGACAAACGTGCTATGCCTAGATGTAAAAATCATTATTGATTTTACGAAACCTGCTAGGTACTTAGTTATAATCTTTGAAAAGGGAGTGAAAAAAGCAGGTGCCTGTATTACGAATATAGGGTAACTTGTATATACTGGTAGTTTCTGTACGGTCGCTGCATAATAAATATTATAATATGTCATGCTAATGCATAGGTATTTACCGAAAATATTTCACTTGATTTAAGTAAGGTCAATTGATTAACTAGGTACGTTATTACTATTAGTGAGTCAAATTGTTTCCTAAACAGTTTAGTTGACAACAACTTACTGATGACAACAAGACCTAAATGCGCCTTTTTAGACACCAGCTGCCATTTGAACACGAGTTATTACTTAACACTTAATTAAGACACCGGGATTGTAATCGAAAGGTCGCGGGTTTGATTCCCAACTACTGCATTAGCGCCATAAACATACTCCCAACTTAAGATTTCCTTTTTCAAGTGTAGTTTAATGGGTTGATGTCGTCCTTTCTGATTAACGGCGGCCAGTTTCATTGAAACCAGTCAACTGTGGAGGACTTTGTTTATAATGGCCAAGTGTGTGCACAATACACAGGTACACTCTCTACTCCTTTTACTCTCATAGCCCGGTGGGAGTGCTAAACCGAGACGACCAGAGAGAGGTCAGGCGCAAGACCTAAGGCTTTACGTGCTCTCCGACCCAGGGTTCGAACCCGAGACCTCTTTCGCGGCAGTCGCATACACTACCGACCGCGCTACAGAGGCAGTCAGTTAATTGGTTGACAAGATTTTGATATAGAATCATGTTATGTTATGCTCTGTGTATTTAATTAAGAAGGAACAAACATGTCGACGAAGATAACATATTAGGTCGGGGAAAAAGTCTTTTCGCATTATAGTATGTATGAACTTGTAATAAAATCTTTTCTCTAGACTAAAAAGCATGATATTTGGGTTCCCCACGAGCTCACTGAAATAATCCTAATTAACCGTGTACTCATTTGTGATTCTTGAAGCCAAAGAGATTTTATTACAAGTCCATACATACTATAATGCGAAAAGACTTTTTCCCCGACCTAGTACATCACTAGCATCAGAATTTTTCATGTCTATTTATCTCTTTACAGAACAAGCAATAATATCCAATAAAGATGAGTTGCTTGGCAGCATTCCTGACGAGTTTCTCAGTCATAAGGAAAAGTATGAATCGTCTGTGAAGAAGGCAGTAGCACTGTTCACTTTGTTAAGAAAAATAGATAACAGAGATCTGGCAGACCTCGCTGACTATAAGTAAGTTTGAAATTAGTTCCGCTACGCTTAATTTTAAACAGTCAAGTTATAATTACCGTAAGATATGACGTAGTGGTTAAAACGGTCGCCTCGCAAAAACTTTTACGCACGGTTTCGTGGGTTCAGGTGTCATAAGATGAAATATACATGAAAATAAACCTTTTGTCTCGTGAACACGGGCCTTTTACCCCAGAATGCGGTACAGATGAGAGCTTTATTAATTTCTGCAGGCATTCCTAAATCACTGTGAACTATGTTAAAGATCTCTCGGACATGTAGATTTTTTTTAAATATCGTTTCCTCCACGGTTAGAGTAAGTGATAATTGTTATTTCAAAGAAACCCATGTGCGAGCTTTATCGTATAATATTGGTTTTCATCTCCAGGAATCTCCTGGGCAGTGTGCTCGGTACGTCAATATCTCAGGATGGATCACCATTCGGCGTGCACTACATCATGTTCATACCGGTGTTCATGAGCCAGGCTGATGACGAACAGAAGGAGAAGTGGCTCAAGCGAGCACTTTACTGTCAAATCATTGGCAGTTATGCACAGGTGATAACTACGAATAGCTCTTTACATTTCGTTTTAAAGCCACTTTCTGTGTTTATACAAAATATGCAAACAAACTAGACACGTGAACAAAATTTAGAATGCGGTAACTAAAAAGCTAAGTACAAAATATCCGATCCAAGAATAAGAAAACAGTCTAAAATGGTGATTAATTATATGCTGCATTTTCAGACGGAGCTCGGTCACGGTACATTCATTCGAGGGTTGGAGACCACAGCGACGTATGATCCTGATACGCAAGAGTTTGTTCTCCACAGTCCCACGCTCTCCTCGTACAAATGGTGGCCGGGTGGACGTAAGTCGTAATTTCATTTTTCGCCCCATTATGTAGTTTAAAACTAGTGTAATAGAAAAGAAAACAACTCGTTATTTTTTTGGATTTTAACACCTCTTTTATGTCGGAGGAATTTTTAAAATCGCTGAAATAAAATCTTACTGAACTAGAAAGCAGCAAGGTTGTTAACGCTGCTTGGTCCCACTCAACGAAAGGCCTAAATAAAATTGATTAGTGGTTTCACATGAATACGATCTGGTTAATAATCTGCCTGTTACTTGTTTGTAGTGGGTCAAACAGCCAACTACTGCATCGTCATAGCGCAATTGTATACGAAAGGAGAATGCCACGGGATCCACCCCTTCATTGTTCAAGTCCGTGATGAGGAAACTCACATGCCTCTCCCAGGAATCAAGGTCGGAGAAGTAGGACCCAAGATGGGCCTGAACTCTGTCAACAATGGGTTCATTGGGTTCGAAAACGTGAGGATACCCAGGAAACACATGATGATGAAACATGCGAAAGTTTTAGAGGTACGTCCGTTGTGCATAGTTTCTTTTACATTGAGTAATACTCATAGATCTGGTTATCAATTGAATTCTACTCAGAACTATTTTTAGAGTCATTAAAATTGAAATGAAATTTACATACTCACATGAAAGCTTAACGATAGCCGATAGATATTTTAACGATTTTAACTTACAATAACTGCAACTGGCCTTTACTTGTTGGATTATGGTTGCTTGAACTAAAATTCGGAAACGGTTAAAATTTGGAAATAATCTTGTCACTGGCTCTACACTGGTCAAAGTTGCAGTTAATGGAGATTAATTGCAACTTTGACTGAATTATAAATGATTATATTTTACATTTCATTCTAGGATGGTACATACATCAAATCAAAGAACAACAAGTTGATCTACGGCGCCATGGTGTTCGTGAGAGTGGTGATCGTGTTTGAATCTGTCACATACTTAGCAAAGGCCACCATTGTAGCCACTCGATATTCTGCTGTCAGGAAACAATCGCAGCTAAAAGCAGGGTAGGTAAAAACCATTCTTCTTAATATGTTTTGTGGTATTCATATAAAGGTCTTGGGTTGAATACTCGGGTCGTCTTTCCGTTAGTCACTGAAGTTCGCTAAATTCGGTGATACGTAAAAATTGATACAATAATAATTTAGCCATGTTACTGAACTGCGATGTGCAACATTTTGGTTATAAAACTGAATCTCAGTCCTAAACATTTCTGTCCAACTGATCAAAAGTGAGATAGAAATATAAAAACGGATTGAGTATAATACTGGTAAATAAATAACGTTTCTATCATCACAGGCAGCCAGAGTGTCAGATAATAGACTACGTGACGCAGCAGGAGAAGATCTTCACAGCAATAGCAGGATGTTACGCCATGAAGTTCAACTCTCTTATGCTGTGGGACACCTTCCATGTCATCAACCAACAGCTGCATCAAGGCAACTTTGAACGATTGGGAGAGGTGAGCACATCTACTGGTTACCGTAATCAGATTTATTGTAGATAGTAATGATCTATCCCGATTAGTCGGACTACTATTATCGTAAAGAAACTTATTAATAGCATGATATAGGCAACTGATTTTCTAAGGCACGGGGATTATGCAAGAAAATTGGTTGTTCAAACGTGGTACAGTAGTCTAGCAGATCTCGGTACTTGTAGCAGTTCCAGAGTTAGAGAACATAATATCCCAGATTTATAATTTTCCTACAATACTTAGGATAATAATAAGCTATCTCTATCAAGACATCGTCATGCCTTAAGAGATTACTCAAACCACAGCATTATTAATGCTTATCAAGTTTCTTTGTATCTCTCTAATAACTACATTTTTATACTTACCTTTAAATTAGTTAGTTTACTTATTTTTTATACACCCACTAATCACATTACCTTAATACACCGCTATTACTGCAGATTAATTATAACATACAACACACCATATAATATGTATACATGTTACACAAACTCGTTTGACTTACACTACTCAGATATCGCTCAACTGACACACGTACAAGTATTACTACATAAACTCGCACAATACACAAAAATATACAAACAAAACACCAGCACATTATACAAATTCGTTTATTTAAGGACAACAAATACAATAATTGTTAAAAGGATCAGTAGTTTGGCTCATTCGCATCGCATCTTTATATTGTCACAATGGTTGATATAGATTCCTTATCAAATGAGTTAGATATTTTAGGCACAACGCAATCCTATGTGTGTAAAGTAGGACAATGTGCGGAACGCATAGGCAGTAACGACAGTTCTATTAAAATATTACATATAAACATACGCAGCGTCAATCAAAACTTTGACCAACTATTAGTCTTTCTCGATACGCTTTTAATACGCCCACAAATAATAGTTTTATCGGAATGCTGGCTCAGTAAGGTATCAAACGTTCCAACCATTGATGGATATGTAACATATAACACTCATAACAACCTTAATCAAAATTCTGGACTGATTCTCTATGTCGCCACATCTCTTGTACACAAAATCACCGAACCAGACGTCCATAGCTCAAATTGCTTAATTTGCAAAGTAGAATCAGCGAACCTTGTCATAGTTGCTTTGTATCGGTCTCCCAGCTTTCATAATATTGATAATTTCCTTAATGGACTAAACGACACTCTCACATCCGTATCTAGTTATAAGAATATTCTTCTTATAGGAGATATCAACATAAATATCATACCTACAAACCTTAACCAACATGCTACTGAATATCTCAATTTAACTGCTTCGCATGGTCTTCTACCAACGCATAACCTCCCCACTCGAGATAAAAATTGTCTAGACCACACTTTACTCAAATCACAATTAGAAAGCACAACTTTAATAGTTGATGCTAGTATAACGGATCACGCCCCAGTTCTTATTAAACTCACACTGAATACAAAACAACACAGAAGCCGCAACACTTATGTAAAAACTGATTTTACTGGTGTCTATGAGGTAATCTCGAATACTGACTTCACTTCGGTAAAGACAACCTTGGATCCCAACCTAGCGGCAGATAGATTCGTGTCCATTATAAAAGAAACTCTTGATTCACATTCTATAATAAGGCCTATTCCTTCTAATCGTAGAATTTTTAAGCCATGGATAACTAGCGGACTGTTGCGATGTATTCGCAATCGAGACTCTATGTTTCGACGGTCGAAAAATGATCCTGAAAATCTATGCCTCAAATTAACCTACCTCCGCTACCGCAACTTTTGCAATAAATTACTCAAGAGATTAAAACACACCCATGAGAAATGTGAATTTTTGAAAGCCCATAACAACCCTAAAGCAACTTGGAACGTGATTAAAACTATTACTAATTCTAATTCTGCAAAAAGCTCCGCAAAAGAACTACTTGGAGTTGAAGCCAGTGCGATGGCATCTGTGAACAAAGTAAATGAATATTTTTCTAGTATCGGGAGAGATTTAGCACTCAAAATTGGCCCTAGGCCATCCACTGATGTTCTGCTTACAGATGAATCTACTCCCGCAAACAGCTTTGTGCTTTTACCAACTGATGAGGCGGAAGTCGACCTGATAGTAAGGGGTTTACGGGCAAATAGTGCTGTCGGATGGGATGGGATACCAACCAAATTACTGCAACAGTGCTCAGCTACGTTGGTGCCTGTTATTACACATATCTGCAATATAGCCATGTCTAACGGTATATTTCCCAGGTCATTTAAAAGAGCCATTGTTCATCCCATTCATAAGAGTGGAAGTAGAGATAGTCTCAGTAATTATAGGCCCATATCTATTTTGTCTTCATTGTCGAAAATCCTGGAAAAGCTACTAAACACCCGTCTAATTAATTTTATAAACCAAAACAATATTCTTGCCCCGAACCAGTTTGGCTTTAGGAATGGAAAGTCAACGCAAGACGCAGTAGCTTCACTAGTTGATCAAGTAGTTGACAACTTCGATGGTGGTCTAAAGTGTTTAGGTATTTTCCTAGATATAAAAAAAGCCTTTGATACTGTCTCTACTTCACACCTCTTATCGAAAATGGAAAGATATGGAATACGAGGATATGCCTTACGAATTTTTTCCGACTACCTCTCTGAAAGAACCCAGTGCGTTAAGATCGATTCTAATATTAGTGACTGTGCGGCTCTAGATTTTGGTGTACCACAGGGCTCAGTGCTTGGCCCTACGCTCTTCTTGCTCTACATAAATTCACTGTGTAAACTTGCCCTTCCTAATTGTAGTATAATCACATACGCAGATGATACTGCCTTGCTCATCCGTGGCAGAAACTGGCGTGATGTGTACAACTGTGCTGAACTGTCTCTCAGTTGTGTAATGAAATGGCTAAATAAGAATCTTTTAACATTAAATATTGACAAAACTACTTACCTAACATTCTCTAATTCGAAATTAACCCAGCCCCCAATGAATACTTACCACATCAAAGCACACGTCTGCGTTTTAAATACTATAACCCCATGTAACTGTATGACTTTAAATAGAACTAACCAAGTAAAATACCTAGGTGTCTATATAGATCACCTACTAAACTGGAAATGTCACTTAACCAACCTTACATCCCGAGTTCGCAAAATTATTTACATTTTTAAAAAGCTCCGTCACTCTGCTGACATTGAAACATTGAAGACAGTCTATTTCTCATTAGCCCAATCGATTATAACTTATTGTATTGTTGTTTGGGGTGGAGCAGCTAAGACTCACCTCTTGCCTTTGGAACGTGCACAGAGGGCTGTTCTAAAAGTAATGACCTTCAAGCATTTTAGGTACTCTACCTCACAGTTGTATGATGATTGTAAATTGCTGTCAGTTAGGCGACTGTTCGTGCTGGAAACAGTCATCAAAAAACATGCCACACTGGTCTACAACCCAAACTTTACTAACGCACGTCGCTCATATAAGATATGTCAGAACAAAAAATTTAAAACTTCACTAGCAGCTAGACATTATGGTGTGCTTAGTATCCATTTGTATAATACCGTTAATAGATACTGTAACATTTATACACTCCTCAGATCGGAGTGCAAGAAAAAAGTATCTGATTGGCTCATGCACAAAAATTACGAGGAAACTGAAGATCTACTTAAAATAAGTATTCTGTAATAACGGTAACAATTACAAACATACCACATGTTGACACACTCATACACAAACATTTATACACAAGCACGAACACAAACACACACACACAAACACACACTTGCATATATATTATGCACACACCACACACCCACACACAGTCACACTCTTAACATTGCATGATTAGTTTTATAGAGGTACATAATATATGAATGAATTATAATGTATTGGCTACAGCAAAATATAATATTGTTTAACATCATTACTGTAACTAATTTACTTGCTGTGACCTGATACCCATAACACAAGTTAGATCTTACCATGGGTATCAGTGTTCCAATTGCTTTGTGTTTAAAGTTTGCCCAATTGTTTTTGATTTGTTAAAAGTTGTACGTTTTTGTGAAATTAATATAATAATATAATATATTAATATATTATTATTATATATATTATTATTATTTTTATAATCTCTTAAAATTGTTTGAAAAAGAATCATCATAAAATTCCCTACTTCAACACCTCAAACTCGTTCAAATCAAAATCCTGCGTCAAATGATCGCTAGTATTTCATCGCCTTCTTTTTCCCCAGCTGCACGCACTAGCCTGTTGTCTGAAAGCGATCAGCACATCAGACTCAGCACGGTTCACGGAGCGCTGCCGCTTAGCTTGCGGCGGCCACGGCTACATGCACTCCTCCAACCTGCCGCTGACATACGCGCTCACCTCCGCCTCTTGTACTTATGAGGGAGATAATACTGTGTTGTTGCTGCAGACAGCCAGGTACGAAGTTTTTTGTGGTTTTAAATTTTCTAGTAATATGTAGTATTTTCGCTTGCTTGACGTGTCGACGAAGAATAAACTGGCCGTAGTTGCGTGCTGGCTGCATTCAGCGGACCAATTACTGTATAACTTTAGGCAATGAAAATTTTACGAGAAAGTTATGGCTGGTCGTTATGAAAGAGCAATGCTTAAAAGTCTTTACGACGTATTCTGTTTGCAGGTTCTTAGTAAAAATTTGGCGACAAATTGACACGGTAAACATAACTCCTACGATATCTTACTTGAAGACGGTCTCCGCGCCAGGATTTATCTACAAATGGGAGAACACTGTTGAAGGCATCATTCGTGGATTCCAAATAGTTTCTATGAAGTAAGATCCCATTTACCATTTTTCTTTATGCATTTTCAAAAACGCAGTGATAGCCGAGTGGTTTAAGTTGGCACCTCCCACGCAAGTGGTCGCAGGTTCGAATCCGAGGCAACACACCAATGACTTTTCGAAGTTATGTGTGTATTAGAAATAATTATCACTTGCTCTAACGGTGAAGGAAAACATCGTGAGGAAACCTTGCATGCCTAAAATTTGTTTAATACATTTATTGAGGGCATGCAAAGTCCCCAACCCGCACTTGGCCAGCGTGGTGGACTCAAGGCCTAACCCCTCCCTCTCGTTTGGGAGGAGACCCTTGCCCTGCAGTGGGACAGATATGGGTTATTAAAAAAAAAAAAAAAAAAAAAAATTCAAAGCAATATTTCTCCAGATGTTTCTCTGAACTAGAATTAAGTGTTTCTCAACAGCAACGAATAAATAATAAGTACAAGTAATAACGTAACAGTGGTGTCTGAAAGACTTGCAGTTTCTTACGTAGAGACACGTACTTATATATGTTAATGTTACAGGAAAATATCTTCGTGTGTGGATATAATGACGAACAAAGTAATGTCTGGTATGTCTCAAGAAGACGCGTGGAACACTACGTCGATACAGCTTGTGTCGTCGGGAGAAGTAAGTCAAAGATCTTCAGTCGACACTTATGTTATGCTGTCTAAGTGAAAATCCAATGTTTCTCTGGGGGATTGTAGATCACACGGGTTTGGAAATCTTGCATGTGCCCCTTGGCCAGTGGATATCCACTAAATATGCACAAAAAAGGTCTCTTAGAAAGAGATTTCTGATTTCTGGAGAATAATAATGACTTAGCCATATGTAAATTAACGCCTTACGTCGCTAACAATATATTATTGTAAGTTCTGTTTCTCCTTATTCCCAGGCGCATTGTCGAGCGATAGTCCTGTCAACTTTCCATGAAGGTGTGCTAAAAGCAAGTCGCACGATGTCACCACCTCTCGCCAAAGTGATGCAACAACTAGTCGAGTTATATTCAGTGTATTGGGCTTTGGAGAAACTTGGAGATCTGCTTGAGGTAAGAATATTTTTCTTAACAGTAGAGATAAGGCGTTCTAGGCTAGTGAACTCAGTTGGAGAGCAGTTAAAGACGGAGAGGATTTACGTTGCATTTTTTTTGTAATGTAACATCAAGCTTCTCTTTGGAAGCTGGAAAATTGACTGGTTTTAATACCGAATGACGAAGTGGTAACCAAAGCCATAAGTTCTTTTGATATGAGTAATACATTTTGACTGGATTTTCTGCTATAGAAACTTTAGCCACGTATCATCGTTACCACACAGAGTGATGATCTCTTATTTGAAACAGAGGTTTATTAATTTGTTCGTGTTTTAGCATACCTCAATATCAAAATCGGACGTCGAGTATTTATGGAGCTGGTTCGAGAGGTCTCTCAGTAATATTCGACCAAATGCCGTGGGACTAGTGGACTCTTTTGACATCGATGATGTGGTGAGTGAAACAAAATTTATTACAAGATGACGTATGTGTGACAGAGATCGCAGGGTTCGTAAGTTCGAGTCTTATTAAAAAAAAGGGTTGTGTTTATAGGGCACAAAAAAGCTGTTTTTGTGCTGGCTGTACCGTTGTACTTTGTGTCCGTGGATTGATAAACAAAGTTATTCTATTGCTGTTTCACTGCTCGCTAAGATTCATCTGCCGAATCGAGAAAAGTTAGGTGTGTTTTAAAGTCAGGTTATCTTCGTTTTCAACTTTTGAAAGACTTCCGTCATCTTCGCTTGTTTTTGCGATAATTGTAAAGCGATATTTATTTGCGTTGTGCAGTTTCTACAATCAACGTTAGGCGCATACGACGGTCGCGTGTACGAGCGCCTGATGGCGGAGGCGCTCAAGAGTCCTCTCAACGCGGAGCCTGTCAACCAGAGCTTCCACAAGTATCTTAAACCATTCATGCAGGCCAAGCTGTGATATTTTAGCTATAAGATAAAATATAAGGTACGGATTTTTTCTATGGAAGGTCCAAAGACAATTTTGATGTTAAAAAAATGGATGAAAATGTTAACCACATACATATATTTTTACCTAGATGTTATTTTGCGAGTGAACTAATGAAGGATTATTTTATGACTAATTATTAAAGCTGTGATGGATGTTTGCTCAAGTTAATATTAAGTGATATTATTTATACAAATATGGACAAATAAATATTTATTTTTGTACTCAGTTATTTTTATTAATTGTTTTTACATCTCATGTTCATTGGCCTGCATACATCTATTGCAAATGGTTACTTTAACATCTACCTGTATTATAAGAGCTCGCGAACGCGAACGAAATATTTAAGTTCTGAGTTATAAGTATGTAAGATAAGTGTATCGTGACCATACGTTAGTATGATAGTTAAGTTGCGTAACTGTGGTTTTAATAACAGGTAATTTGGTGTTACGTAGTCAGTAGGTCAAAAACACTGCACATTCGTAGCTTAAGTTTAAGAACGAAAGAAAGAACTCCGTGGCGCAGTGGTTTAGGTCGCCACGCCGATACCACTGCAACGGGAGGTCGTGGGTTCGATTCCCACACGGGACAATTATTTGTGCGATCCACAAATAATTGTTTCGGGTCTGGTTGTGCTTTGTGTCCGTTGTTTGTATGTTTGTAAAAGTCCCCGCGACACAAGAGCAATTCTTAGTGCGGGAGTTGTCTTTTTAAAAAAAAAAAAAAAAAAAATTATATATATTATTGATTTTAAAGTGCATAAATAAATATTAATAAAGATTTGTCAATAAAGTGCAGTAGATAAGGTAGGTAGGTATCTACTAAGCATAGAATAAAAACTCGATGTTAATGATTTAACCTTGAAGATTATTGCTAAGTCAATATCGAAACTACAATATTTTTGTACAACACAATCATGATTAAGTAAACATATTTGATACTTTTTGTGATAGCAAAGAGCAAAGATTCTCCGAGAGTTGATTAACATATCCGAATGTAAACTACAGTATATCAAACTGGTCTTGTCAGTGTATAGAAAGCCGTGAGTATGGCCGCACGTTCACAAACATAAATAAATATCCAACAAACTATTTCGTGTTTATTTCTATTCAAATAGTGAACTTTTTACAGTTAATCAGTGATTGTTTTACAAAAGAACTGTCGATTCATCGTATTTGAATATATTTGTAAGTATTTAACTATTTTGTATAAGAAAATGTATGTTTATTTATCTCTCGTGTCAATGATCTGTCAAATCATATAATTGTTTTGCATTGTAGTTCGAGAGAGTGTCACGAGATGTCGTTAATATCAATCTTTATGAGATAGATCATTTTGTTGAATTATAAAAGTGCGGGAATATTTAAATTAAGCAAAAAAGTTGTAATGAATTATACTAACCTACCATAAATTTATGAACTACTGATAGGAGTTAATCTTATTAAATTAAATATTAAATAAATTTTAGTAAAATGAATACTATAATTAATGTTATAGAGTGTTAATTATATTATTAAGAGTGATTAATTTTCAACGAGTTAATTGTTCTGTTAGTGGTCAATTTGCATATTTAAAGTCATTGCCGCGACCGTGTGTTCAAGTAGATACCTACTTGCCTAGTTTCTGCTTTATAATTGAATGTATACCTATGTATAATTGTTTTTATCTAAGAAAGAGCGTTTTCGGGAAAGTACTGGTAGCTGAACTAGATTTTACAAAATATAAAAATAATAAATACAACAGCTGTTACACAGGTTGTTCACCCATTTTCTTAAAGATTTTCTAATAATAATATGGTTGCCTGTTCCTTTTTAGTACTTAAATTGTATACCTACGTATGTCAGTCAAATATCAACGAGATTAAATTCTAAGAAATTATAGATACTACTACATCATATAATAAATTCAAGTTTACGTTGAAACACCAACCAAAAAAGTCATAAAATTTTCTCATAATGAATTAAAATTTAACAATACATACCTATTAAATATAAAAGGATAGTTAGTAAGAAAAACTATTTGAGAAATAACATAATAAAAAATAACAATGACATTATTTTAACAATAGGAGAGAGATTTACCGCAATGAAGTAAGTAAGGTGACAGATAATTGCAATATCAAAGTCTATTTTAAAGACTTTGTACATATTTATCTTTATTATATAAAAAACGCCACAGATACATAATCGGGGCATATCAGGACTCAGTACAATTGTAATCGTGAAGAGATATGGCTGAAACTAAGGTGTGCGATGAGCTGGTGCGAGAAAGGAATAAGTGTACGTTCAATGTACAAGAATTGATACATGTTATTGATGGAGGAGAGAAGAATACGAAAGAGAGGAAAGAAGTTGGTAAGTGATTCTTCTATATTATTATGTTATAAAGATGTTTATACCGATGTAAAACGGAGTAGGTTCTCTAGCCGACGCGTACGTTTCTTTGGATGTGTAACCCCCGGTTTCTGAGAACATTTAGCGGTAGTTTATCTATTCAATAGCGTTTAACCTCATACAAAAAAAACGCTTTTGAATAGACAAACTACCGCAACTACCGGAGAAATTCTGTGTAGAGTGTAGCCTTGTATAGAGCTGGAGGTGGCTTACTTATTTTTGTGGATGATTTGTTTAAATTGAACTATTCGTTTCTTAGATAACTGTCTTTTAGAATACGCTCTTTTTTTGTTTAGAAATGTATATCTTGTACCTGAGTAAGAACGAACATGAAATAGATATTTTGTTCACCGTGCATTTAAATTCATCGTAGAAAAAATTCTAATCACGAATTCTTATACCTAATTACATCCCTTTTATTACTTTTTCTAAACAAATACTCACGATATGTCGTACTTTTTCAAAAGATTTATTAAACAAAGACAAACTGAATACTTTAAAGTCTTATTCAATAAACCTTTAAATTAGCAGCAGCAATTAGGCAGTAAGGGCGACAAATCAATATCGAGCTATGCTGCGCTGTGCAATGTTTGAGCTCGAAGTTGTTTTAAACAGAGCGTAGCCTCACACAGCGCAGCAAAGCATGGTTTGTTTGTATCCTCATTAAAATATTAGACGAGCGAGTTGAGCAAACATAGCACAGCACAGCGTCAGGTTTTTAGTCGGTATGCCCAAGTTAGCCGGAACGCCTTGCCGGCGGGAGAGCCCGTCAGACCCCCGCTTTCCTCCCTGGGCCGGGACATGCAGTAATGCATTTTCCTGCCGCAAAAAAAAGCGCAGTATAGCTCGATGTTGATTTGTCACCCTAAGGCAGTGCTGTGTAAGGTATTTCACGGATGCAATTCTTTCAGAGGATCTCGTGTGCAACGACCCTCGACTAAAAGACAAAGTGCCAGAAGAATACTTGAGTCACAAAGAACGATACGAGAATGCCGTCAGGAAAGGATGCACGTTGTTCGAGATACTCAGAGAGTACAGTCAGAAGCATAATACTATGGATGCTTTTCAGTAAGTTCTTAATGATTATCTTCAAAGTATCGCTTCTTGGCTAAGATCAAAGTGTAGTATCTGTATCTACAAATTGCTCTTGAATAGGTACTGTGTCACTTGAAAGCATTTTAGTAAGGTTTTCTGTGTTATTTTCCATTGTGTTGTCTATCGAATCGTTTGGCAGAGGTTATCGAAGACATAAATCTAATGCTTGTTTTGTAGTAGTGTCTGGCCTCAAAATCCTCAATTGCCCCGAACTAGTGATAACAGTGTATGCTATAGGACCTAGGAACTCAGTTAAATATGCCCAAATAATAGATTAAACAAGTATACGTCTTACTTACTGCCCCCGGTATGTATTATATTCAAATCTGAATGTAGTCAAATTGAATTAAATCGGTTTAATTCAATTTGACTATATCAAACAAAAATAACCATCCTATTTTCAAATCTCCATTTAAAGTCCCTTTTTTTAAATCAACTTCAGTTATGCCAATAGCCTTTATTGGGTCCATGTTTAAGTTTATTTCTAATCCTCAGACCCACAAACAAGTACCGTGTGACATTCGGAGTGGTGAAGGACATATCACCGTTCATGTTGCACATGGGCATGTTCGTGCCTACAGTGATGAACCAGTCTGATGACGAACAGAGAGACAAATGGCTGTTAAAAGCAATCTCTATGGGAATGATTGGAACTTATGCACAGGTAAGAAAAGAAAGAGTTTTAGAGTAAATTACACTTATTACACTTATTATTAACATTCCCAAACGTTCGATCAATATAAACGAAATCGTTATGTTCGTATAGTTCATGTTTGAAACTTGCTAAGAAATTATAAAGCTTTACATTTTTTTGTAGATAGGCAGAAGATAAAAATTGTATATTTTTTGCCGGTAGGTATGTTGGTTTATTGAAATTCACCCCGATATCAGGGTGAATTAAAATCAAAGCCTGATCACATTAATAAAGTCCCCTTTAAATCATATGGCCGCTAGTTGTCGAAGTATGCTTTAAAAAACTACAAGCAAACAACAATATTTTTTTATTATTTCAACTAGAGGCTCCTTAGATTAGCGTGTTCAAACAAATAAACTTCAGCTTTATTGAAGTGTAGATTGATTATCAATATCTTTAGCCTTTTACACGTGCCATTTTCTATAACCGTTTTATCTATTAGTAAAATAATCTATAAGTTTTTATATCTATTCACCGTTAACGAATAAATTATAGGGCAAAGGTTGCTTAATCCGTAACAATAACAAAAAACGTTTTAAGGTATTTTTTTTCCTTCAAATCTATAATTGTATTAACGTCGTATCTATAAATATTATTGTTTAATTTATCTATGTCTTGTATTCGTGACTTATAGAATTGTTATGATTCGAGAATGTTAGATTATATTTCTTAGTATTTTATATACTTAATGGATTATATTTAAAAGATTAATTTTTAAACGAGTTTTCTATAATTCTAGACTGAACTCGGTCACGGGACCTTTATCCGTGGTCTGGAGACAACAGCCACTTATGATCCTGACTCGGAAGAGTTCATTCTACACAGTCCTACTTTAACTTCTTACAAATGGTGGCCTGGTGGTTGTAAGTATATCTAGCCAATATTTTCGAATGCTTCAAAAATCTATTAGGTTAGGTACTTAGGCATCACGTTTCATTTTTAGATCCTAATATTAAGATCAGTATTAAAACATTGATTTAACTTTAGTATACAAGTTGATATTAGCGACTATGCCGAAATAGTAGCCAGTACCTTTTCTTGATATATAATCTAGCACTTTATCAAATGTTAACCAAATCGGTTAAGTCGTTTTGACGTGAAAGAAGCTCACACGCTATCACATTCCCATTTATAACAAGAGTATTTGTGGAAAGCGTTCTTAGTACTACATGGCTTGTCGCAATATCTTTGCAATTTTTCTACATACGCCTTAATGTTATTCCTTTTATTTTTCAGTGGCGCACACAGCAAACCACTGCATAGTAGTAGCTCAGTTATACTCAAAAGGAGAATGCTATGGCGTCCACCCGTTTTTCGTTCAGATCCGTGATGAGGAGACCCACATGCCTCTCCCTGGCATCAAAGTGGGAGAGATCGGACCTAAGCTGGGATTCCAGACGGCGAATAATGGGTTTCTAGGATTTGAACATTTTAGAATACCTAGGAGAAATATGTTGATGAAGAATGCTCAGGTTTTGAAGGTACGTTAGGTTGTCTTTACCAAATATAGAAATTATAATAATTATAATTTCAGTAACAACTACGAAACTATAAGCTAAATAGCAGAAGGTAAATCGTGTCTCTTATTCTTAGAAATATGCATTAAAGTCTATGTTCTTTTGACTATCAAAAAAAAATCTAGTAGTTTTCATATCATTTTCACCATGTATTAATTGGAAAAAAATTCTTTTTAAGGCTACTCCAGTATCTAGCGTTTTAAGGATATCTCACCTAATAATAAATTCCTCTTGCAGGACGGTACGTACATAAAATCAAAGAACGACAAGCTGACATACGGCACCATGGTGTTCGTGAGGGTGCTGATCGTGACCGACTTGGCGTATGAGCTGTCGAGAGCAGCCACTATCGCTGTCCGGTACTCCGCTGTCAGACATCAGTCGCAGTTGAAGGCTGGGTAAGAACTTATTACATAGTTAATTTCGTCGTTTGTATCTAAAGATTTTCTTATAACCTCCTAGTTTTTATTGTCACTTCCTATCAGGTGAGAATGGAGTTAAATGTCTAATCCAATATTGAACATAAAAAAAAACAACTACAGTTTCTTTTATGTTTTAATACCTGTTGACTCTTAGTGGTCCCGATTCAGCGCGACCCCTATCTAGGCCTTTTAAACAAATTTTGCCACATTCCTTATGCCCGTTTTCTGAGGTACATTTAACGGTAGTTTATCTATTCGAACTGTCATGTTTACATCAGCTTAAACGCTATTGAATAGATAAACTACCGCTGAATGTACCTCAGAAACCGGGGTTTTTCTCTCCATCCCTTGTCTTATGTTCAGTGGTCGCTCTTCCATCTTGTAAGGTATACTTACATCTGTAAAGAACTCTCATCGAAGTTTTTCTTTTCATTCCAGTCAGCCTGAATGTCAAATCATCGACTACGTAACGCAACAACACAAGCTGTTCATCGGTATCGCGACCAGCCACGCCTTCAGGGTCACCGGCCTCTGGCTGTGGAAGGCCTACTCCAAGGTCATCAGCGATATGGGCAAGGGAAACATGGACCAGTTGCCTGAGGTCAGTAACATTGCACTATTGGTTATGTTTTATAATCTTATGGATGAAGTTTTCGGCATATTCGTTATATATCTCAACATCCACGAAATAAATTTTAGTCGTAGTCTTAATGATAAAAAGTCTTTATTAAGGGAGATTGTATTTGTGTTTTTTAATTTTCTCGGTTACTCTACTACTATCTCCTATCGTTAACCAGCTAGTTATCGACAAATTTTGTAAGAAAAAACTGATCAGTGCCTTCTGCGGGTGCAGGAGATACTAATTTCTAAGTATACTGTACAGTTTAAATGTCAAACTCTCGATATTCGATAGTACTGTCTTTAGAAAAGCTGGCTATTGAGTTTCGTATTTAAGTATCGTTTATTAAGGTTATTGATATCATAGGTGTGGGAATCAGTGGTTTATAGCCAGTAAGCTATACTAAACATGATTTGTACTTTGTACCTAGCCTGTAAAATATAAACCCAAATATTATATGAGTAATACAACCAGTGGTAGGTAATAACAAATATCCATTTGTGAGGTAATAAAACATAATAAAATGATAAACTGATTACACGTAAAGCTACCTTTTATCTTCTATCGTAATCAATTGAATCACTATCGTAAATTATATGTAAACAATATTATCTCATACGTATGTACTCGTATCTATTTACAATAAATTAGCAGTTATTCAGCTTACTGGACACAGCAAAGTGAAAATATGTGCTCAATATATATATGTATGTGTTGTTTATGGTCAACCTAGTGTCAAAGATGTTCAAGCCGCACGAAAAGACTTTGACATGGCTTATCGACTGTTATCTTAATTGACAACAACCGGGACCGACTTTTTGCGTGCCCTCCAAAAGCACGTTGACGCCTAGTTCAAATACCACTATGCGGTCACCCATCTATAGAATGACCGCGCCAACGATTGCTTAACCCACAGATCGTTTACCGACTGGTGAGCACAACTGGCTATGAGCGCCTCGCCTTTAATATGCTGCTGTACTTTCCTCCAGCTCCATGCTCTAGCCTGCTGCCTCAAAGGCGTGTGCAGTCGAGACGCGAATGCCCGCGTGGAGGAGTTTCGCCTCGCGTGTGGAGGGCACGGCTACATGGCGTCCTCCAACCTGCCCATCATCAACGGCATCGTCACCGCCACCATCACTTATGAGGGAGAGTACACCGTGCTCATGCTGCAGACGGCCAGGTACTGCCACCTAAGATTAAGATTCAAATGTTTTATTTGGTTGCTGTAAAAGAGGTTTTAGGTATAATGAAACGGGATTTTGAGGAAAAAAAGAAAAATAAAAAAAATTACTACAGAAATGTTCGTTTATTTCTACTATCACTTGTAAGTTTTTTTGTATTTCAACTCCCTGCGAAGATAAACTTTTTTTTAAAGTTTCTTGTCACAATTAGTGAATTCACACATTTCCATAATTCAAGTTCTAGCAATCAAATGATAAAAATATAAGCTGTAATGGCAGCACGGATGAAGAAAATTATAATTTTTGTTTTTTCTAGATTCCTTATGAAGGCATGGAAGCAAGCGACCGCAGGCACGGCGATGACACCGACAGTCTCCTACCTGGTGAAGTTCTTCGACAACGACCGTGTGCAGTGGTCCAACGATACTGAAGGCATTGTCAGAGGCTTCCAGGCTGTAGCTGCCGGGTAACTTATACATACACCAGTACCTCGATTCTCTACCACTATGGACTACCGACAACCGGCTGGCTATCAAGATTTTAACATTTAGAATGTACCACCAAAATGTTTCCTACGACGCCCGTCAGAGGCGCTGATCCGATTTTCATACAAAATTTCACGATGACAGTCGGTTGTCGCTAGTCGATAGTAGTAGAGAATCGAGCTACAGAATCCAAACTATATGCTTAAGCCGAAATATGTATATCGTTTAGAGATGAAACGGATAGTAGTTTGGCCGGATACCGGATACCGGATATTCGGCCTACCACCTGGCCGGATAGCCGGATATCCGGCCGCCGAATATTCGGCGGACCTTAGCCGTTTGGTGCAGCGCACACACACTTGGCGTAGGCGACGTGCGAACGACCGGGTGGCCTCGGTTTGATTCGGGTCTTTTCGTTGATGAGCGAAGTTAGCAATTCTTTCATTCATTGACTTATTGTGTCGATTGCAGTGCAGACACGTGCGTGACTTTAGGTTATTATTTCATTGTGCTAATGAAAATTTCAAGTTCTTAAGTCTTACTAAATAAAGTAAATAATTACTATACAATTTTTTTTATCCAGAGCTTTTTTTATTTCGGCCGGATGTCTATCCGGCCGAATAGTAGTTATCCGGTATTCGGCCGGATAGTATTAAAGCCGCCGGATAGGCCGGATACCGGATAGTTACCGGATATCCGTTTCATCTCTAATATCGTTACATTGGGATATACAAGGCCTTTATAGAGTAATAATTTTCTAACATTAAAATAAATATTTAACCAATTTATGGCATCAGAAACGGGCAGTGACGTAGGGTTGCTATCGCGTTTTGCTTTTCTAAAATAAAAAAAATGATCGCGGGTGTCCATTATTTCGTAAATGGATAATACAAATTTAATAGTAAATTATTTTGTTTTAACGTATTGAATTCTTTGCAGTAAAACGAAAGCAGCTTATGAGGCTATTCAAAAGTACGAGAAAATGGGTATGGACTATGAAGAAGCTTGGAACAGTGCTTCAGTTCAACTAGTCAACGCTAGCGAGGTAAGTGCTTTTATAACATGTACCATCTATCTGTAGTAGATAGATGATTGAGACATGGACGGATTGAGGATGGTTTAAGCAAACGCCTAAAGTAAAGACTCGAGACCAAAGTAGTGATAGATGAGACGCTTTTCAGGATCACTGGTCGAGGGAGGAGGTATCATCTTGAGAAAAAAATGTTTTATATCACTATCATTTTTGCTTTTCGAGGTACCTTTTTGTCGGTAACACGGGATCTTTACTGTAATTTGGAAGATTGATATGTATTGGTTTAAAAACAGAAATTCTTTCAGCATATTTGAACTGATGGCTTCAATATTATTGATATTATAATCACTTTATCAATCATCAGTTTGTTCCTACTTTCCATATACGTAAGAAATTCTGTATCTAGCTTAAGAAATTTAATTTGTTATTCAGGCTCACTGTCGTGCGATACTTATCGAAGTAACATGGCGCGAGATGAAGCTGTTATCAGAGAAAGTGTCTCCGAGTTTAGGCAAGGTCCTGGAGCAGTTGGCTGAGCTGTACCTTATATATTGGACCTTGGAGAAACGAGGAGACCTGCTGCTGGTATGTATTCTTATAGTTATTATTAAACAGCTGACCTGCGCAGCGTCGCTCACGAATTTTCAATTTTGTTTTTCTTTCCATTAAAAACCTCGCTCATGCCTTAAGGGCCAATTTTACAAAAAGAAAAGTCGAATTGGTTGAGCTGTTATTGAGTTTTGCGCTAAACAATACATTTGGCGATTAATTTTTTTATAGACTAGCTGACCCGGCGAACTTTGTATAATATTTCTCAACCAACATTAATAAATTACTTGACGATTTCTCTTTCGTGTACATTAATTAATTTAGGAAATACATTATGATGTTTTGTTGCAGTATTCTACAATAACAAGAGAAGACATCGCCAAACAGCAGAGTGTTTATGAACAGTTACTATCACTGCTGAGACCAAACGCAGTCGGGCTAGTGGATGCCTTCGATGTTAGAGACGAGGTAACTTTACAACACGTTATATTTCAGTAATGGCAATGTTTTTTTCTTTAAAAGACAACTCCCGCACTAAGAATTGCTCTTGTGTCGCGAGGACTTTTACAAACATACAAACAACGGACACAGAGTACAAACCGAAACAATTATTTGTGGATCGCACAAATAATTGTCCCGTGTGGGAATTGAACCCACGATCTCCCGACGCAATGGTCGCGGCGTGGCGACCTAAACCACGGATTTTATTATTATTATAAAGTTTGAATAGTCATAAGTTTATTGATTGCCTATGTGGTTGGTAGTGTATTCAATCAGTAAGTAATGAGTTCTCGGGTTCGATTCCCCGGTAAGGCACAGTATCTATTATTGGTATTTTGTGTTTTCTCAATAGTAGCTCTAAGTTTGGTAATATGCCCGGTAAGGGGCAATAGGCTTGTCCCCTATTGCATGGGACCTATTGAGGATCTAATGGCACCTATATAGTGCTGTTCACTGCCCAGATTTCAGGTTGCATGCAGCTGAAGGGACCCACGCCCGTTTCAATTAAGCTGATTTGGTGCTTGATGAAAATTCACCTAGTATTTGAAAATAATATAAAATAAAAATAAATTTAACCCATTACTGTCCCACTGCTGGGCAAGGGTCTCCTCCCGTAATGAGGGAGGGGTTAGGCCTTGAGTCCACCACGCTGGCCAAGTGCGGGTTGGGGACTTTGCATGCCCTCAATAAATGTATTAAACAAATTTTTAGGCATGCAAGGTTTCCTCACGATGTTTTCCTTCACCGTTGGAACATGTGACAATTATTTCTAACACACACATAACTTCGAAAAGTCATTGGTGTGTTGCCTTGGGTTCGAACCTGCGACCACTTGCGTGGGAGGGGTAAACTTATACCACTCGGCTTTCACTGCTTCCAAAATAATATAATTTCTCTTTATTTTAGATTCTGAACTCAACATTAGGAGCATTCGACGGTCGCGTGTACGAGCGATTGATGGAAGAAGCTCAGAAGAGTCCCCTCAACGCGGAGCCTGTCAACCAGAGCTTCCACAAGTATCTTAAACCTCTCATGTCGAGGGCCAAACTGTGATAATACTAACATAAACGTAGTAAATATTCCAACAGAAAAATAAAAATATTTGCTGTCTTCTTCTTTTTTGAGTAATATGACAAAGACGACGTGATATGTTTTGTTTGTTTAATAATTTATGAATAAGAGATTTCGTACAATAATGTAGTACAATATTTAATGTATGCAAGGTAATGGTAATGTACATATCATATTTTATTAAAAGTTTATACGTAATTTTGTGATGAATTTTAACATAATATATTTTTGTAATTAATTTATTCTGTTTTAATTCTGTCCCTTATTTCCTTTTACTTTTATACTTCTTTATCTTTTTAACCACATCCGCATTTGACAGGCACGAGATGTGAACAACGGAATGCTGGCAAAATCTTTCACAATTCTACAACATAATTTAATAATCTTCCACTACATTTTTTTCCAAGCGGTTAATAGGACTTAAACCTCATCCTTAAATATGCAAGCATAATCTATTCCCCTGATGAAATTAAAATAAAAGCATCTGTCGATAAGTACTCATAAATCAGGCACACATCTTTAGCTTGGTTGCAATTACAATTGATCATTTCCCTGTACGATTTACAATATTAAAGGCACACGAAGTCAAACGCTTCACACGACACAAACCAAACTTAATATTTTATCCCCAATGCACTTAAAATAAGACTGCAAGTCTCGGACGGTGCTGTAATTGAACGCTCCACTGCGATGACCGGTCATTCCCTCCTATCTGTCACGCATTATACCTATACGTAGTTGTGTGCACTCGGTACGAATATAGTTTGCAATTGCAGTTTGCATATTTACTTTGAACAAGCGTAGTCTGTGGAAAGGCTAAAAGAGTTTTCAAATATTTAAAACGTGATTTTTGCGATGATATTTTTGTATTTGTAAATAAGTTGTGTGTGTGTAAGTGTTCCTTTGTTTAAAAAGACTATACATTGTGTGGTAATTCAAAAATGAAAATTACTTTTAAAATTTTCTATAATTACTACAACTGTTTAAAATCATTTCTATAATTATTTCCACTGGTTTACAAGTCAAGGACGTAAAAAGTCTGGCATTTCAATATCTTTTTCGTGAAGCGCTAAAATTATCAGCAAAGAGAGCGAAAGTTGCGTAATACTAATTGTTTACATGCATCCGGCTGCCGACAAAACACCGATGCAAAGATTATATGCACTGATTATACAAGATTGATAAAAATGCATTATTCTGATAAAGGAAAGAATCTACAATGTATATAAGTATTATATGTATATAGGTTCAATTACTTATACATGCATGACGGAAATACAGAGGCGAATTAGCCAGATTGTGACAAACCGCAGTGTGAGGTGAACGTCTCGTGAGGTGAACATGAGTCAAAATAAAACGATCATGGAGGTCAATAAGGACCTGCTTATGGAACGTGCGAAATGCAACTTTAATATTATAGAAGTAACTCATATTATTGATGGCGGAGAAGAAAATACGAAGCATAGGAAGAAAGTTGGTAAGGATTTTCAAACCTCTTAATTATAAACAAGCTTCTGCCTGCGATTTCGTCCGCGTGAAAAGATTTCCCGGGGTAAAAAGTATCCTATGTGTTAAAACAAGTTATAAGCTATCAGTGTAGCAAATTTCATTAAAATCCGTTTGGTAGTTTTTTCGTGAAAGAGTAACAAACATATACCCATCCATACTTTAAATCTTTCGCATATATAATACCTATCAGTCAGATTTACAAGGTATTACTTGCTAGGTATGAAGAGATGTTGCAATAAATGCATTTTGCGTTATCTTAAGCATTTAATCTTATAATCAACTGGTAACGACCGCTGAATGACCGTAAGAGTAATAAAAGAGCCTGTAACTAAGTAACTTTTCATGAATTTCAGACAACGGCACATTGGCCGAAATTCATGAAAAAGGCATCATGAATTTTTTTTTAAGCTTGATATAGTTGAAAGATTGTGTTTAATGGTCCTACTGATGTACAGGATATAGAATACAGTCTACGTACGCTAGAGTACCCTATCCTATCATATATGTACAGTTTCACGGCTGATTCACTGTTAAGAAATCAATTCCTAATGTTTCATAAATTTATTATAACAGTAAATTTGTCTAGATTTTGTTAAATTTGCAATTAATCACGTATTATACTTGCTACCTTGAACTTAGACTTTGCTTAATTTAACATTTTCAATTACACGCGTAGTAATAATTAATTAAGTTTTATATAAGCACCTAATTAGTTGAGATTTGAAACGAAATAAGCAGACTATAATGATCATTTGTTCTTAATTTTCTGAATTGGAAACTAAAGTTGCTAATAATCAAAAGTTATATAACTTCGAGGAATAAAATGCTAAATCAACGATGCCTAGCATCGGTCACTACGTAGTTACCAATGCGCACCTTTCGTGAGTTTGATCCTCAAGTGAAACTCATGTCTTTTGCCCAATAAATATTGTTTCGGGACTGGTACTTTGTGTCAAATGTTTGCCAAAGAGCCCACAATGCAATCAGATTAGTTCCTGGAGCATTACATACTTTACTTTTAAAAGAAAATACAAACGTATAATCATGTTAATATCTTTTCAGAGAGTATAGCACTAGACGGAGGAGCTTCAATAGATAAAATCCCTGAAGAATACATGAGTCCTAACGAAAGATACGAGAATGCCGTGAGGAAGTCTGTACTGTATGCACAAATTGTTAAGAATAACATAGCAGATCTAAATGGACTTGAGACTTTTGGGTAAGTAAAGAAGAATATTCCGTGACTTTTAGAACATTTGCCGAAAGTCAGCCGAGTCGTAGGCAGAGACTGGTATTCAAATTTGAACGGACATCTAATAAAGTCTATTCAAATCTACTTAACCATTTTTTACTTTATTATTTAGAATAGTTAATGACAAAATATGTAGGTATGTATTTGTAGTATTAGTATTTTGTCATTTTTCTTAGAAGTAGTTTAAAAATGCGTTGAAAAACCATGTTTTAACTAACACTTTCTATGTTCTTGCCTATGTTAATTTCATTCAATAGAGTAATGTGTTCATTGTGTGGTAATTCTTGTAACACTATTTCTATAAATAACGTATGAAACTATTAACTTTACCTGTGTAAAGAAAGTGAACGCATGCGACATGAGTTCATAAAGTTAACCTAATGACGAACACTTTTTACGTCAATGGATACTACTCGAATATTCGATTAGATCATTTCGAGTCCAATTAAAAGTAGTAGTAACTAAAAACTAGCCCGGTCTTCGTCGGTCAGTCGCTTTTCATACTGTAGGAGTATTTTGGAGGCATGCAAGATGTTCCGTAAAAATAATATTAAATTCTAAGTAAAAATACTGAGCATCTTTAGTTGTACTGAACTTATATGTGCTTTAATGAGTACTTTTGCAATTGGTGAGACCACTAGATGGACTGTCTTATCAGTAGGTATACTCCCGGTGTCGCAAAATCGAATATTGTCGTTTAAAATGTTTCTTATTGGTCCGATTGCATATTCTAAAGAAGGTAATATAGGAGCACGAGTAACGACAATGATTTTTGAATTTGAATAGTCATAGTTTATTTAATTTGAAATTCATAGTAGCTCACTATTTTGACCAATATCGCTTGTCACTGTTCATTATTTTTCGTGAAATCATACCGTTCAAGGATTCGATTTAGGTTTTGAAACAGTAAACTTTTATTTACCTGTAGTTCAAGTAAATCAAGGTTTCTAGGCCTATATGGATTTTTTAATGATTAAGCACTCTTTCCTAGTAGACCCTAGTACCTCTTTCCTAGTATATACGAAATATAACAGATTTTTGGCAAAATTCACCAACGACACTCTCGAACTCGGACTCGGAGTCCGTCCGACTGTCTTTCCAAAATTCTCATGATCTAAGTTGTGTTCATACATTTACTAAGTATTAATTCTGACCTATTTTAATCTATCTTTTTCAGCGGCCATTCACCAGTGATCCGTCGGACAGCAGATGCATTCTTCAAAGAGATCTCTCCATTTCTCCTTCACTTGGGCATGTTCGTGCCCACTCTATTAGGTCAATGCACTCCAGAGCAGCAAGCGTATTGGCTCCCAAGGGCTCTAGACATGCAAATAATCGGGACCTATGCCCAGGTACTTATATTGTTTAAGATTACGCAAATAGTTTTGTTGTGAGTATGTCGTAATATACTTTGTTGAACTGATTTTAAATTGATTGTGTGGTAATTGGTGCATCGATTCCTCGTTTTAATAAGTTGCATCGATTACTTTATTTGTTAGTACTTTGTTATAAAGAATTTACATTGTCTCAATGTAATTGGCATCGACCCGTGTTTTTTTATAGTAGAATAGACGTATGGCTAGATTTGGCTAGACAAGTGAAAAAAACTTTTAAGTATTAAAGTGATATTATCCAAATTCCCAAGATGTTAGGATCTTTGTGTATAGTTATTTTTGGCAAATAAGGTTTTACCGATAGACCTAACCATACCTGTATTCCTTATGGCATGGAATTCTAAAATTTGCAGGCTCTACGTTAAAAACGGTTTTTGATTTACTTATTCTATCAATTCGTCAGCCTTATTACATAAATTAATTTGACAATATTTCAGACGGAGCTGGGCCACGGTACGTTCATCCGAGGTCTGGAGACCACGGCCACGTATGACGAGAAGACTGAAGAGTTTGTGCTGCACAGTCCCACCCTGACTTCTTACAAGTGGTGGGCGGGTGGACGTAAGTACTAAACGATATACCTCCGCCTAGTTTGGCTTCACAAGAATGTGTGATAGTTGTCCAGAGATATCATCTATTAAAGATATCTTTACTCTTTAAAGAAATGACCAAACTCCTGGTCGGTTGTAAATATTCACCATAAATTTATTTATTATTGATGTGATAAATTGGTTTAGAAATAGAAAAGGATAAAAGCTGAACTATACTATTGTAGGTTGTTAGCTGTTTTATGTTGAAACGACTTCATTTGTTCAAAATGTATGAGTGAACTTTATTATAAAATTCAATGACGCTACTTTATAAATTACAAATATGTATATCAATGTGTTTTGTATCTGTCAGTACAAAATTACGAAAATAATATAATGTAAATAATGATTCTATTTGATATGGAAAATGATACTAGTTCAAGGTAATACTCTGCGTAATGACAATGTTGGACTTGGAACAATCATAGTTCTTTACAGTAACGAATAAATTTGTTATTCGTTTTAACTTTTAAAACATATTTTCAAAACACACAAGAAACATTATACAGGGTGAAATTTAACACAAAAAACCGCAGCAGCAGATAGCTAACATTATAAGCAACAGCTTATGTTCTACGATGGATTAGCTGATTGATTGAGATGGTTAGGTAGCTACCTAGTCCTGCGATCCGGGATGTTTTACAAATAGCCCTGAATAAAAAAATAATGTTTTGGCGTTGTAATATTTGTCTTGATTATTGTTGACCGGTAACGGGCCCAGAATGCTGGCGGCAAATTAATTATCATTTACAAACAAAATCTTTAATGCATAATAGAATACGGTAATTAACGCGAACATAAATTAAACATGCAACGCGAGAGTTTAAAAGTTATGGAAACAAAATCTTCTCAAACAGTAACCAAAATTTTCTCAAAGGTTACAAATGTATAAAGATACAAAAATTGTACAAAACCCTTCATTAAAATGCCTTTTTCTATTTACAGTTGGCAGAACAGTAAACTACTGCATAGTAGTAGCCCAGCTATATACAAAAGGAGAGTGTCATGGCACCCATCCCTTCATAGTTCAGATCCGTGATGAAGACACCCACATGCCGCTCCCCGGCATCAAGGTGGGAGACATCGGTCCTAAGATGGGCTTCAATACCGGAGACAATGGGTTCCTTGGCTTCGATCATTATAGGATACCCAGGGATCATATGATGATGAAGAATGCACAGGTTTTGAAGGTACGTTGGCTTCACAATAGAGGATTCTTTGACTGTTTCGTTCTTCGTTTCTTAAGTTATTTTTTAAAAGGTGAGATTAAAGGGTAAATCTTGCGTATAATATATCTATCTACATTAATATTATAAATCTGAAGAATTTGTTTGTTTGTTTGTTTGTTTGTTTGAACGCGCTAATGTCAGAAACTTCGGGTCCGTTTTAAAAATTCTTTCAGTATTTGATAGCCCACTTATCGAGGAAGGCTATAGGCTATATATCATCACGCTACGACCAATAGGGGCAAAGTACCAGTAAAAAAGTTACAAAAACGGGGAAAAATTTGACCCATTCTCTCTTATGTGACGCAAGCGAAGATGCGCGAGTCAGCTAGTATTTAATTGGCGAGTATTAGACGTACGCACGTACATATACCTATTGTCTCAATAGACTTAATTGGTTTTTCCTGGTCAATTACGATTTTTAATGCGTCCGGCGTAACTTGTGTAAAAATTACAATTTATTTTTAAGGTCCTACTTAAAAAGAATAAGCAATTGTGAGAAAGGCACATGTCTTAGGCATCCATCAATATTAATGTATGCATTAATTAGTAATGGGAAGTGACTTTTCAAAATATATAATTTTTTGGTCTTTTATCTTATGGCATATTCTTCTACTTCCAGGACGGCACATACGTGAAAGAAGCCAGACATGGTAAACTAACATACGGCACTATGGTGTTCGTACGAGTAATCCTAGTGAACGAGGTTGCCTTCAACTTGGCTAAAGCCTGCACTATCGCTACCAGATACTCCGCAGTAAGAAGGCAGTCCAAACCTAAACCTGAGTAAGTAATTATTTTTGTTCGAACTATATTTCTTAACATAAAGTCGATTTCATCTAGCTTTATGATTATTATAATTGCCTGGTCTCGAAACATTTTGAAATGTGCATTTTCAAATTTTTCAACAAAAATTTTGTGATTACGACTTTTGAGCTATTATTTCTCATAAATTCTGATATTAGGTGCAACATTTTGGTTGGCACTAATATCTGGACATAATCTAGGTAGGTAAAATACTCGATGGTAAAATCTTAAGAACATATTGTAACCTTTGTTTCCAGGGAACCGGAGCCGCAGATCCTGGACTACGTGACGCAACAACACAAGCTGTTCATCTGCATAGCAACAGCTCACGCGCTACAGATCGCCAGCAACTGGCTGTGGAGTACCTTCAGCTCGGTCGTCGCTGACATGAAACGTGGGAATGTTGACAGCTTGCCTGAGGTAAGTTATTGAAATTTAGTAGCTTTGAGTCCTCCATATTGGCAAAATATGAGAATTATTAACATTTTTTAAAGAATTGTTAAGTTATCAAGACAAATTGACTTTTATCATCTATAAAATATAAATCACTAAAACCTAATCGCTTGATGAAAAGTCGTAGCTAGATTAAAGATATAAATATTTTAGTAGACTTTTCAAGAGTTTTTCTGACATGCAACTAAAGCTTTTTTACTTTAAATTTACCTATTAGGTAGGTATTATGATTTCGTTTTTATTAGCAAAATACACATAACTTTGCCATGGGCAATGAGCATATAGGAAATACACATTCACGTTTGCTTTTATCCAAACAAGCTTGGTTGTTCCAGCTCCATGCACTATCAAGTTGTCTCAAAGCGATCAGTACGTCAGAGTCAGCATCTCTGATAGAGCAGTGCCGTCAAGCGTGCGGCGGGCACGGCTACATGATGTGCTCGGGGCTGCCGTTCCTGTACACCTTCGTCACCGCCACCAGGACTTATGAGGGAGATTATACTATCCTGCTATTGCAGACTGCGAGGTGAGGACTTAAACCCACTTTTATAGCCTTCTGCCCCCCAATAACAATTTTAAATGATTTTCTCAAAGAATATTTTGTTCTCGTGGAAGAACAAAATCTATACTAATATTATAATCTACTAGCTGACCCGCGAAACTTCGCTTGCGTCACATAAGAGAGAATGGGTCAAAATTTTCCCCGTTTTTGTAACATTTTTCGTTGCTACTCCGCTCCTATTGATCGTAGCGTGATGAAATATAGCCTATAGCCTTCCTCGATAAATGGACTATCTAACACTGAAAGAATTTTTCAAATCGGACCAGTAGTTCCTGAGATTAGCGCGTTCAAACAAACAAACAATACAAGCTTTATAATATTAGTATCTATACTAATATTATAAAGCTGAAGAGTTTGTTCAATTATCGAGGAAGGCTATAGGCTATATATCATCACGCTATAACCAATAGGAGCAGAGTAACAGTAAAAAAATGTTACAAAGACGGGGAAAATTATGACCCATTCTCTCTTATGTGGCGCAAGCGAAGTTGCGCGGGTCAGCTAGTTTAAAATATCAATAAAACTTTTAAATGAGGACTCATCTGAGGACAATGGGTCATTATCGGTTGTATGCACTATTTATATTTGGGTTTTAATCGCTTTTATATTACGTTCTTACGGACGAACAATGAGCCGCAGGAGGATAAGCTAAGTCAGGCTGCCCGGCTGAAAGGAAGGAATGCGATGACAGGGTGCAACCTAGGGTTATAAAGGCTAGTTTTATGGAGTTGCGACTGCGTCTGAACCCCGCATGTTTGCCTTGCAAGAGCTTCTTTCTTTCTATTTGTATGAATGTCCTCGTAGTAAACGTTCTCATCGTATCCTAACTTTTTGTTCTTCTGTCTCTCTTGTTTATTAAAACTTTATTAAGATTAAGTTTAACACCTTTAAATGTTGCATAAACTCACGTGTGACTTGATATTTTAGTGGCATGCCGCATTATAATCAAATTATTCTAAAGACGATTACAAATATATTAGAATGTGTTTTACGCAGGTTCCTGGTAAAGGCATACGAGCAAGCTGAAGCAGGGAATCCAGTGACACCAACCGTGTCATACTTGACGGAAGCTGTCTCGGGAAAGAGGAAACCTTGGGTCGGTTCCCCTGAAGGCATCATTAGAGCATTCCAAGAGGTAGCTGCTGGGTAAGAGCAAATTGAAAATCTCTACTTTTAAAAACATTTTTGGGAACAACTTAAGGCTACCTGCCTATCGTCGAGACTACGGTGTGAAGAAATGGAGAAATATTAACCAATCAGAATGAACCATTGAAGAGGAGCGACGATTTTTGATTAACGCATGTAGCGTCGGTTCCCGTTAATTGAAAGATAGCCTAAAGGCTATTACAGAAATTCAGAATTTGAGCTTATGAGAAGAACCAAGAAACCAAACAAGGAAATTCTCTAAATATTAAGTACCTTTTTTGTCCTCTCCGCCACGTCGTAGGCAATAAACTGAGATAGCTAATAGCCGTTTCTTTTTCAGAAATGTGGCCACTTGCGTAAAGAGTATTAGAAGGCGTATGAAGACCGGACTCTCATTTGAAGATGCGTGGGAACAGACGACCATTCAGCTAGTTGCTGCTGCAGAGGTGACTTATTACAAATACTTTTCTTAACTATAATCATACTTCTTCCTTAATGGAGTTATGTGTCTGCTTATTTATTTTATCTATAGAAATGGTTTCCTGTAGGATGGCGGAAATTGTAGTCCAACAACTTGGTAGGGAGCTTTGGCATTAACGATTATCTAGAGTTTAATTAATAATTCCGGGTATGTAAAGACGAACTAGTCATAACAAGTATTCGAAAGTCCACGAGTGACAGACGATCTAAATTACAAGGCTTTCTACAAAGTTGTTGTAGTACAGCGTATCTTTATAGCAGGGGCTCCCAACCTTTTCTTAGTCCGGGACCACTTTTATATTATTCTTGTTAGCAGGGACCACTATGTTAGTATATTAAAGAAAAAGTTTAATAATCCTCCTGAAAGTTTTAAATTTTATAACCACTCGCGGACCGTATTTTCACTTCCACGGACCACTGGTTGGGAGCCCCTGCTTTATAGTAAGACCCTAGCATGAAGTTAAAATATTAAGAAACTAAATGAACAGTTGGAATTATTTGGCCCTTATCATCATTTGTTCAGGCTCATTGTCTAGCGGTGATATCAGACACATACAGAAAGGAGATCGCAAGACTGACGGTTAAATCGAGTACCAACGTCAAGATAGTGATGGAACAACTAGTCAGCTTGTATGTGCATTACTGGGCGCTACAGAAAACTGGAGATTTATTGAGGGTAAGACTATAAAAAAATATATTTTTCACTATACACTCACGACTTGCGAGCTCTGCGTAGCTTAAGGGATCTTTAGAACTTTATAAATCATAGTACATCGATAGATACATACATCATACCCAGTTGTTATTCCTGAGGGTGTAGACATAGGTTAGGTGTATGAAACGTTAAACTATTGATAGCCCCACATCATAGGGCGCACCTTTTACCATAAACCGGGCAAGTTACCAAAATCCGTTCTACTTTTAAGAAGTATTTTATTATAAATAAGAAAAGACCAATAGTATTCTGCCCGACCTGGGAATTGTATCTGAGATCTCATTATTAGCAGCCGAATGCAGTACCGACTGCGTCACAGAGGCAGTTACATATCAAGATTCTTATATTTTTTATTATAATCATAGCAAAAAGGAGATTATTATTGCTTTATCACTGGTCGAGTATTATTGGTAGAGGCAGATCAAATAAACTCTAGATCCTGATAAGGGTTATTTGGATATCTCTGATAATAAATTTATAGATTCGTATCAATTAGGTAATGTTATTGCAATAATATCTAGAGGTGAAACATTTATTATATCAATTTGGACTTGATAGATCATATCATATATTATGCGTAAATTCCGAAAACCTTTTACCTGATACTAAATAAAAACACTGATAATTTTACGTCACCGATGGGAAAGGAATACGAAATTAGAGCGGTTCTAGGCCTGAATCTAGCACGATAGAGTTTAGGGTTAATAACGAGCTCATATGTATATTATCCACCTAGTCATCTTATACGCTTGGAGATAAGACTCTTCATAAAGCTTGGATCCAAGAACACAGAAGATTTTAATAGAAAGACAAAACATACATACATAATATCACGCCTTCTTCAGAAACCAAAGAACGCCACTGAGTACGATTCTAACAAACTTCCTTTGCTTCAATCACATCCATAAATTTTGTCATGCAGATCCGCCAGTTACGAGTAGTACAAGAGGCCTTACTATAATTAAGGAAAACCCAAATTTTTAAAATTTCGATTGTTACATAACATAATTCTATTCGCTATAAAATGTCGTTTGAACTCCGTGTCAAAATACAGTAGAGAAAAGTCATACACGAACACCTTTAATATTTTACGATATTTCGTTTTCCTCAATCATAGTAATCCCTGACCTTTTTGCAAGACATCACAGTTATTAACTGTAATAGTAATGTATGTGTTCTGTTTTCAGTACACATCGATATCTCAGGAAGACATCATTAACTTGCAAATAAAATACGAAGAACTGCTGGTTCTGATCAGACCTAATGCTGTTGGACTCGTTGATGCTTTCGACCTACGAGACGAAGTAAGTAAATAGTGACTTCCATTTTCCCATTTTCCGAACATTGCTACGTACATTTGATACTATCCTATTTTCGTGGCCATTGGTTCACAACGAGCTGGCAAGAATTTTTTGGCTTTACTAAGGTTTCTTCTTGAAAAAAGATTAGTGATCAATTCTACATTTTATACCTAAAAGTATACACATACTTAGATATAAAATACACCCGTCACCGTCCGTCTTTAACAATATTAGTCCAATGTAATAAGGGGTGAGGGCCTATACTTATAAACCAACTGCGTAAATGTCGCAGTCAATCAATTTTTGAAGAAAAATGCCGATAGTGTATAATAGAATACGGGAATTAACGCGAACACGCATTTTACCTTAAAATGCCTAACGTTTCGGCGCAGGTTGCACTCGCCGTGGTCCCAGTCGTGGTTCTATTATACATTAAACATGCAACGCGAGACTTTAAAAGTTATGAATGCCGATAGTGTTTAGATTAATTAGTTACTTATAGGGAATATTTTATGGCTCATAATAGGTAGATGTAATTGGTTTTTGGCAGTTCCACTGGCATCCAAGATAGTAAGATTACTTAAAATTTCGTTTTTCAGGTTCTTCATTCAGCTTTAGGTTCTTATGATGGTCAAGTATACGAGAGGCTGATGTCAGATGCTTTGAAGAATCCAATGAACAAGGAGCCCGTCAGTCCTGCCTTCCACAAGTACGTGAAACCTATGATGAAGGGAAAACTGTGATACCTTATAATTATATATTAGACAAATAAAGATAACATGGATTTTAAAGACGGTTCTTGCAAACTGTCGACAAGATTCTGACAATATTCTCTGCACAGTGATTATTTTTAAGGTATTTACTTTATAAAAAAAATCTTCTTTATCTCGAAAAAAATACGTTAAATAAATATGTGGCTATCTATTTAATACATATTTTTATACTTATTTATTAAATGGAACTGATATTCGTGGTCGACGTATAAAACTGCTAACTATAATTAAGTAACTTTCGAGGTAAACTGTACGAGTACATATATTATGTGACTGTTATCTCTTGCATTTATTTGTTTATGAGGACAATGTTGTATTTTTTGATAACGAATATATTGTAGGTTTAATTAAATAATGTGGATTAAATATATTTATTAAATATATTTATGTTTTCTATTTTCGTTTTATTGTATACCCCTTTTGAAGTATGTACATTGTACAGCATACATACATAGTCGATATTTCAACATTACTTTCAGCTTCTTTATTAGCAATCAATTGTCAAAAACCAGGACACCGAATTGACTTAACGCATTTTCTGCATTTTCAAGACGCTTTCCCCAAATGCCATAAACTGGCGCCCCATCTATACAACGTACTCGCTAAAGGTTGCTTAACTCTCTGATCGTTTTAGCACGACTGGCTATGTGTACCTTAAGCTATGATAGCAGTTCTATAATCCTCAATATGTCTTTCTAAATAGCCCCCAGACAATTACGAGTTTAAAATCAACCTTTGAACAGAACTACACAAACACACACAAAACTATAAGTAAGGTACAAAGTCCAACATCCATACAAGTAAGTGACGTAACACATAATAACAAATTAAAACCCATTTACCTTCTCACATTCTTAACAGTGTATATAATATTGTTTAACAGATAAATATTATCTTGAAGATAACATTTCGCACACAAATTAGTAGTACGACACCCCACCAAGCAATTCTGTTGTATTATCAAAACAGTCGTGTTAAAATGGCGGCGAAAATAAATGAAGATTTATTGAAGGAAAGGAAAAAATGTGTTTTTGATGTGCAAGAGTTGACTTATTACTTAGATGGAGGTGTTCAGGCTACTGAGAATAGAAGAAAATTGGGTAAGTTGAAAAATATCCTATTAATATTACGAACGTGAAATTTTGAGGACTTATGTTTGTTTGTGGCTGTCAAGCAAAAACTACTGAACGGATTTTAGTGAAATTGAGTAAACAGCTAGATTATAATATGGACTAACATGTAATGCACTTTTCAACCCGGGGTTTTTGTTAAAGACGGACATACTGACGGTCAAAAGTTAGTAATTATATGTATGTAATTACTTAGTTCAAGCAGTTCAAACTCATTCGTAATGTTGTTATTTCATTAATATTTATGGAATTGGAGTAGTTGTTTGTGTTATGAAACATGAATATAAGTGAATGAAAATAGACTTTGTATTTATGCAGTTAAGGTCGAAATTTCATTAATAAGTTAGCAATAAACATTGATCGACTGTTTACTTGTTTATGATAGTTTTGAGGAAAGTTGTTAAAGACTGTTTCAAGTTGCAAACTACAACAATATTGTATACTAACTATTCTGTCGTAGTTTGCGAGGTATATTTTTATCTTCATACTTATTCGTCTAAAGATATTTACAATAGAAATTCCAGTTGTCCTTAATAATAACAAATTGTAGAGGTAGTAGGTATTTCTTTAAGACTTTTTCCAACATACCGACAATTGATAACAAATCTATGTATGCATTTAATATTGTTAAAAGATTTGTTTGCTTTATTATTTTGTTTAAAGAGTTGAGTTATCTAATGGCAGTAAAACTGAAAAGTTAGGTTAGGGCAAGTAACTACTAAAATAAATAAGTAAATGCCTGAAGTTAGTATCATAGCAACGAGAGTCGTTTGTTTACAAGTTAAGTTTCTTTCCGAGGTATCTATGCTACTTATTTGGTAGGCATTTTATATGCATTTTTACAGGCACTTATTATATCTGAATTTGGTCTAGGTGCAAAGATAGTCGTTTTTATGGTTGTTAAAAAAAAAACTACTTGTTGACTTGAGAATTTCCTCCCTTTTTTGTCGGTAAAAAAGTCATTGTGTACCGCTCGTATATTGACTCGTATTAAACTATTCTTTGAGGTAGTCAAATAGTTTTACGAACAAATTACAATATAATGTTTTTTTCGTTACTTATAGAGGACAGAGTGCTCAGCACCAAAGGCTTGCTAGATGAAATACCGGAGGAATATTTGAGCCACAAGGAAAAGTATGAGAATGCAATACGCAAAGCTGTGATGTTCTACCGAGCGATGCAGAAAGCGGCTGACCCTAATTTGAGCGAACAGGATAAGGCTACGTATGTTATAGATACATTTCAGTTTTTAAGCGACGGTTTTTTGTGGGTTAAAGTATTTTATATTTGTAATTGTGAGGTCTTAGTGAAAGGTTTTAATATTTTTGTTCGTATTGTGTAGTTGAAGTAGTTATAGAAATTTATAAAAAAAGAAATATGATAATGACAAAGGTGGAGAGCATATTATTTGCACTCGACCCTTCACTCGCTCTTTAGGCCCTTTTTATTGAAGTGTAGTTTGATATAAAGATATTTCTTTAAAATCTAGAAAAGTTCTGTTAAGTACCGAAAAACACTGTTCTCTCGTTCTATAATAATAAAATAGGTTCTGTCCAATCAACATCTTCTGTAGCTACCGTTGTATCACGGGTACTACACTACTTACCAACGTCCAAAATGTTTTGAATAATATTGATTAACAAATATGTTATCAAGTTTTTATAGAGGCACTTGACAAGTGATAATAGTCATTTAGATCTATTTGTCAGATAAACGCTTGGCGCTAGATATATGACTCGACGTTTTTCGATACGGTTACGGTATTATTTGTGTGTTGTTATTCTAATAACTTTTTTTTGTTTATGTACTTCACTAAGCATGGTTTACTAACTTTAGTTAGCTGTTTAAAATTAGCACTAGGAGACGATGGAATTTCATAAAAGACACTATAATAATATAGCAGAAACTCTGGCTAAAAATGAATAAACATGATTTTGACAACATCAGCAAATTGCGTTAAATAAGGATTTGTTTTGAAATATATTCTCTGTTTTCACAGCTTGATAGACACTTTATCTAAGTATATGAAAAAGATGAATTTGTCAATAAAATATTAGTTTAACACTGTAATGATGTCTTCGTTTCTAGGGCCGCATACCGCAGTTTGCTTTCCTCAGCGGTGTTCAAAGACAACAGTCCGTTTGCTCTCCAACTGGCTATGTTCATACCAGCCATAGTTGGCCAGGCTGATGAGGAACAGAGGAAATACTGGCTGAAGAGAGCCAGCAACTTTGAAATTATTGGCACTTATGCACAGGTAAAAGAAAAATAAATATGTAGCTAGAATTTGTACTAGATTTAATAGGTTTGTTAATGCACCGACTTTTACTAGTTCTTATTTCTATTTTTATATTTTTTATGGGAAAGATTACGTTATTTATAAGTTTGATCATTGAATTTTAATATATCGAGGGTTCAATTTAATTAAGTAATTATGTAAATAATGTCTACCCATTGACTATTTTTTTTTATAATTTAACATTACTAGTACACAAACACTGTAGCTTATTTCGTCAATAATCTTTCATTGGTTTTCAGACGGAGCTCGGTCACGGTACATTCATCCGTGGTCTGGAAACCACAGCCACATACGACCCTAAGACTGAAGAATTTATTTTGCATAGTCCTACTCTTACTGCATACAAATGGTGGCCCGGGAGCTGTAAGTATGAAATAGTATTTATTTAATGTTTGTGTTTAATGTATGTAGACAACTTCACAAACCAAAATCTGCTAGATTTATCCAAATATCTTTTATTTTTACTATTACGTTGCAATTACCACCTTTGGTTAAGTATTACTTCGATTGATAGGTGGAATTATAGCTTCCAGACGTTTTCATACAGCCTTAATAAAATAAATAAATAAATAAACTCCTAAATATTGAAACTGGGTTTAATAATTGTTCTTCTTCCAGTGGCCCACACAGCAAACTACTGCGTAGTGATGGCACACCTCTACATCAACGGCAAGAGCTGCGGCATCCAGCCCTTCATGGTGCAGCTAAGAGATGAAGACACCCACCTTCCTCTCCCCGGCATCAAGCTTGGAGAGATCGGAGCTAAACTCGGCTTTAACACTGTTAACAATGGGTTCCTTGGCTTTGAACAACATAGGATTAAGAGAGATAGGATGTTGATGAAGAACGCTCAAGTTTTAAAGGTACGTCTTTTTAAGTTTCATCATCATTATCATCATTGGCCTGTGTCCATCTATTGCAGATGATTCAGGTAAGTAAGTAAGTAAGTATAGGTATAAGTTTAAGTAGTTTTTATTGCCAACGGCCATCTTGGTCGTCATCAATATAAACTTGAACTCTCACCTCTCCTTCAAGAAAGGTGTTTTACTTATGTCGTAAGCATTTCTAACGCTAAGCAGGGTCAGAACAGTATGTTTTCTTCGTCCATTCATCTCTAGCAGCTGTTAGCTCTAGAACGGTGGTTAAAGTCTGTAAAAAAATATTGTTTTATCAAATCTAAACCCAAATAACTCTTTCAGGACGGTACCTTCAAAAGATCACTGAACAGTAAGCTGACATACGGCACCATGGTGTATGTGAGGGTGATGATCGTCAACGGCATGGCGAACCAACTGGCTAGAGTTGCTACTATCGCGATTAGATATTCTGCTGTTCGAAGGCAATCGCAACTGAAGCCCGAGTAAGTGTAATTTTACATCACATTTTTAAAATAAGACTTTAAAGTTGACTGCCTTTGTGGCGCAGTGGTTTAGGCCCACGCCGATTCCATTGCGTCGGGAGGTCGTGGGTTCGAGTCCCACACTGTTGGTCTGGTTGTACTTTGTGTCCTTTGTGTTAGTAAGTTATAAAATGAATTAATGAAGAGCTACAATGAAAATTTATTTAAATGGATTGACAAAAGTCTTCTTAAGTTAATGTTAGTAACCAAGAGCATTCTTCTTACCCTCAATAAACTAATCAGACTAAAATACACGGCTGTTTTTTTGTTTGTAGTGAACCGGAACCTCAGATCCTGGACTACGTGACGCAGCAGCACAAGTTGTTCATCGCCATAGCGTCGAGTCACGCCATCAGTCTCAACGCCAAGTGGCTGTGGAGTTTGTACAACAGGGTCACTAAGGACTTGGAGAAAGGAAATACTGACGACTTACCAGAGGTACGTAACTATACCTAATTATATTTCAACATAAAAGGGCACCGTGGGTTTTTAAAGATCTGTTTAATCCTTGAAAATCAACGTCATATATTTTTGATATGTTATGTTGATGCTGGAAGAGCAAGCAAAGTGTTTTAGTTTCTTCTCAAACCCATTAAAGTAGTAGTGTTTTCTAAAGTAACAGACTATTCATATTTGAACTGCACGTTTGGCGCAGTGGTTTAAGCGATCACCTCGCCGCAACAACCGTAGCGCCGCGTGTGGTGGGTTCGAATCTCACCCGGGACAAATCTTTGTGTGATGAGCACGAGTATTTGTTCTGAGCCTGGATGTTAATGTATCTATATAAGTATGTATTTAGAAGTATATAAGTATGTTTATCAGTTATTTGGTTACCATAGTACAAGCTCTGCTTAGTTTGGAATCAAATGACCGTGTGTGAGTTGTCCAACAATATTTATTTAAATTAACCTTTCATACTTAATCGAGGTCAACTTTTCTAGACCTATTATAGAGAATTGTAGTCTTTTCCCAGTTACATGCCCTAGCCTGTTGCCTGAAAGCCGTCACGACATCCGACACGGCAACAATGTCGGAACGTTGTCGCACGTCATGCGGCGGGCACGGATACATGCTGTCGTCCAACCTGCCCCAGATATACGGGCTCATCACCGCCGCCTGTACTTACGAGGGAGAGAATACTGTGCTTATGTTGCAGACTGCCAGGTAGGGCTGGATTTCTTAAAGAAATCATTTGAAATTACGAATCCCAATCGACTTACGAAAGTCAATCGTTTTTGTATGAATAATCATATCAATAAACCTTTTGTTTAAGCTGCCAAAGTCCTTTTAAGTGACTCAACGACTGCTATCTTGAAAATTTAATTACAAAGTTTATAAGGAAAATAATTAACTAGGTAGATACTAAAAATATATCATTATTGATCATCGACAATAATAGTTATTTTGATAGCTCGCATATCAAGAACTATTTCTGGCGAGTAATAAGTAAACACAGCATTACAAAGGCCGTGATATCGTTAAAGAAAGTTTGTAATCGTTATATTACTAGTTTTGCTCTCACTCGTACTACATATCTTATATATACTATATGTTTTGCTCGCAGTATCTAAAGTAAACATTATTCTTGTATTTATTGATAACTGGGTAAATTATAAAAGTCACAATTTTATGCAGTTTTCTATGCACATAAATAAATCATTTATCTAACTGCGTGTGAATGCATTACGTTTTCGAATCACAACCAAGTAAAGCAAGTTTTATATTTATTGTTTATTAATTCTTATTGTTCCAGGTCTTTAGTAAAAGCATACGAACAAGCTCAATCAGGAAAACCTTTAAGCCCAACCATGGCGTATTTATCGGAAAAGAGTACGGGCAAACAGAAGTGGACAAATACAGTGGATGGGATCATTCAAGGGTTTCGGAAAGTGGCTGTTGGGTAAGAATTAATACAATAATAATTTGAGAATCAGTAGCTATCTTTTACACACAGGCAGATGCAGTAAATCTAAATTATTCTTTCAAAATCGATTCAAAATATTGCTGATGTTCCTGTTTTTGGTGACAGATGTTAAGTTTGTTTTAAGTTACTTTAATATGATTTTTCTTTATAACAGGAAGATATCCGCAGCCGTAGCGTGTATCAAGAAATACAGGAGTAAAGGCTTCTGTCCTGAAGACGCTTGGAACAAGTCATCGGTTCAATTGGTAGCTGCTTCTGAGGTAAACAATCCATTACCCTTATAACTTATCAAAAATCATTAAAAAAAAAATTGGAAATATGGTTACCTAGTTATTACCCGCGACTTCGTCCGCCACCTGAATTTTCCCATTATACGTCATTTTCCCGGGGTAAAAAGTCCTGTCCTTTCTCGGAAATCTAAATATCTCCACACCAAATTTCATGCAAATTGGTTCAGTAGTTTAGGCGTAATTGAGTAACAGACAGACAGACAGACTGAGTTGCTTTCGCATTTATAATATTAGTACGGATTGTAAAGAGCCAGGTTTGAGGTTAATGCCGTGTCTTCTCGCGAACTTCTGCATATCCGAACACGTTTTTACGTGGGTTGGCTTTAAATGGCCAGTGCTATTTTAATCGATTTGATGTGATAAGTACCGTAGGTAACCATTATTTTTAACCATTTCGCATTTGTTTACGCTATTTTATCGCGCTTCACTTCCTTAATTATTTATTCATTTTGATCTTAATGTTACGCTTTTTATTAATGTGCTTTAAAAATATTCAAATTTACGAATTTTATCGATTCTGTTGCTACCTTATTACACTATGTTTTAACAAATACCAGTATTTATGTCTTTATATGGAACCATATCAAGTTTTTTATATTTCCTGCGAAAATACTAACTCTTTTCTGATCGATAAATAATCATTCATTTCTCCTTATTAGGAGCGATCTTTATATAAAAAGCAGAATATGATACAAAGGCGAAATAGCAAATAAAACGAAAGATGCAGTTAATATTCTTTATATTTTTATTTATTTTCTAATAATATTCGCCAAATGAGGTGTTATGCGTTTTTTATTACAAAGATAAATATTGAAAAGTTTAAAATGCTGTCACATTTACTAAATATAAATAAATAAATATAAATAAATATCGTTGGACAACGCACACACGGTCATTTGATTCCAAACTAAGCAGAGCTTGTACTATGGTAACCAAATAACTGATAAACATACTTATATACTTCTAAATACATACTTATATAGATACATTAACATCCAGGCTCAGAACAAATATTCGTGCTCATCACACAAAGATTTGTCCCGGGTGGGTTTCGAACCCACCACACGCGGCGCTCCGGTTGTTGCGGCGAGGTGACCGCTTAAACCACTAAACTTGTAATATTGTATGACAAATTGTCTATAAAAATGGACTTGATGCTTTGATGTTTTAAAGCTCTGAGTCATATTGAGGAGCGGTATATCCCACCTTACCTATTAAGTTTTCTGTAGTTTCGCAGAATGTTTCACCACCTCAAAAAGTACGCTACCTAATAAACGTCGAATAACAATAAAAATACATGTAAATCATTAATCATTCGGTTTTTAATTACCTTAACGAATAGACCTCCTTAGTTAATAACAAGCAGAGACCATATTCTCCTACGACTGATCTAACGGTTGTCAGATTAAAAAAATATAATATTTGAAAAATGGCAATGTTATTAATAATTCAATTAAATTGTCTTCATTAATCAATGAGGCTGTATTTAAGAATTTTAAATAAAACCTGAGCTGTTTATGTCTTTATATATTATATAGCGATTTGTTAGAATTATAATTAAGATATTTTTTGTATCCGCGGGGCGGGGGCGTGTCTCTTTGATATTTATTTTGATAGGTTTATTGTTATGCTTTTTAATGTATTTTTGAAGACTAGAACCGGAACCAATGTATCTTGCAGATGTTGAGGCTAAAATGTATGCAGAAAGATTAATTATAATTTGAACCGAGAAAGGTTTTTATAAAATATAAATAAAAAGAGTGAATTGCTATTTTATCCCATTGGAATTAGTGTCCTGAAAGATAAACACGTTATTTAGGCAGCATAAATAAAAAAAGTAAAGTAAAGTAATAGTTATCTTTTTTTTCCTTTGTCGCAGGCTCACTGCCGTGCAGTAATTCTATCGACCTACAAGTCAGAGGTGGAAAGGACGACTTCCACTCTATCGGAACCTTTGAGGAGAGTCCTCTACCAACTGGTTGAGCTTTATGCCGTGTATTGGACACTGGAGAAACTTGGAGATCTGCTACTGGTAAGATAAAGACAAGTTCATGGTTAGGCTGTTGTCAAAATTAGGCACCTCTTAGATATTTTTTTTACAAGATACTTTTAATATATTTTTCACTTATTAACACCAACTTATTCAAAAATCTAGTGTGATCGATAGGTACGTTAAAAGTCGCCAAAATAAATGAATGACCTTACTTCGTAAACATTTGTTACTCATTAAGCCACATAAGTAGGTATAACTTATGCACATTATCATACTTTAATTGTTATAAGACCTCGCAACATAAGTCCGCTTACACGTGTTCAATAAAAAATTCTGAATGAACCTCGATCGGATCTGAGATCAAAAATATTATTTGTCAAATCGCAAAGAAGATGCTATTACTCATTGTCTATTTTGCTCACGGCTGTACGTTCGAACAATTCGTTCTCATTCTCGCAACACCATTCATCATAATCTATAGTCTACTAATCCCAATAAATATCTGACCATCTACACTTGACATAAATATATCAAGAACATAATAGTAATTATTCCGTACTGTTAGATAATATAGATAAATCTAAGGAACCGCTATCAAAAATAATGGTGAACTACAATAGCATTGATTATCTGCAACGGTACAGTTAAATAATACGTTGTAAAAAACTGCACGTGCAAAAACTTATTTATATCTCAAAAGTCAGCCATCTTGCAATTTTTTTTTCACACTCTTTTTTTTAAATGTGTTTTAGGTGCATTCAGCCAGTCCATAAAAGGTTATGTTATAACTGTAGCACTAATTTGGCGCGCTAGGGTTGGGATTACAAGAAATGCCTAAGCGTTTTTCCCAGACTTACCGACAAAGACATTTAATTCTTGAAAAACGTTACGTAAGTTGAACCTTTGAGTTACGTTATGACATAACTGTTTTAGCGGCTGCATTTAAGCCATATAAGGATAAAAGCGCATAAAAATATGACGTATTTGTGAAATGACTGGTTTGAATCTTGATGCAGTTGAAGCTCTTCAACATAACAGTTAGATGTTATGTGCCGTTGTTCTCTGACATTGACGCTCGTATCATTGGCCTTCGTTATTAAAATCTATTTTTATCTGGTGCAGGTTGATTACACTTGTATTTGGGTGTACTAGTTTGTGTATAACACGTCTACATTACAAGCAATAAATGGTCAATCATTTGATGATAAAAATAAATTAAAGAATGGTAGGTATTGATGTAGAATGAACTGAGCCTAAACATGTTTGAAAGCTTTTCTAGAAGATTATTTATCGAAGTGTTTTAGCATAAATTATAAGCATAAAAAGCCCATTCATTTGTGCGATACTAGGAATAAAGCAAATGACCTGTCCTTTGTCTTAAAATAGATTTGATAAATGCCGTTATTAAGCAGAAGCTATTTTTTGTAACGGTTATAGCTATCGACAAGTTACCAATACCAAAAATCGGTATTAAAGTTGCAGATTATCTCTATGAAAAATGTCTTCCTTAATAAAATTGACATTTGGTGTAAACGAACTAAGATTTTTTAATAGAATAATAAAAAGCACTCATCAAAAATTTTAACTGATTACGATCTAATTTATGCAACGTGCTTGGACAATATAATTCACCAATCAAATACATTTCTGCATTTGATTTACGTCTAAAACTAATTGAAATTTCGTTCTGAAATCGTAAAATCTTTTTATTTAAGTGAACACTATATTTTTAGACAATAAAATCGCGTGACATAGATAACATCTAACTTTTTAAAGATGTATAGAGTTTTAAATTATATGTTTTTAATTTATGGAGAGTGAGGGTAATAAACTATTGTGAAAAAGATTTAATGCGAATTATTTTGTTGTAATGGGCGTGTTTTGATTAAAGATAAGGTTTTACTGCGGAGATACGCTTAGTTATGTTCTAGAATTATTTTTTAGTTTTCTCAGGCGTAAGATTTATGATGACACTTTCTGCGGTTCCGTGTCGTACCACTAAAACTCTTCAACCCGTAAATTGATATTTCTGGATATAACTTCAAGGTACTAACTGCTTTATAATAAACTCTGACAATGCTTTAGTGACAGATTTATATCTTTATAAGTAAGTAATAAGTTACCTAACAAACCGATCTTTATATAAATTTTCTTCATGTTGACATTTATCAAATATGTTATTAATTTAAAACCTCATTAATACATATTTACACACAATTAGTTGTGATTAATGTGAGTTGAGATTATTTCTTGTAAAAACGACTTTTAAACACAAAAATGTTGAATATTTTTATTGATTAGCCGTAATGGCGGAAGCGATAAATAACTATATTAAATTATATGATAACTTGTCTTATTAGAGCTTTCAAAATATTAATAAGTTAATCAATTTTGTCAAAACCTTTAAATTTGATACGAATGAAAAGTTTTATACCTAGCTAGTAGAAATTATAAGACTTTTTCAAGTCGCTTTTTTTTAGTAATAAGTGTGCCATAGGTAATTATCGTACTTACTCGTGCCCAAAAGTGGGACAAAAAGAAAACTTATTAAAAGTATAATTGCTTAATAATAATATATGTTATAATTATATATTTTTATGATTATAGGTTTCTCATGTTCTTAGTTTTTTGTATAGAAACTATTAAAAAGCTGCAGATAAGAAAACGACGCATAAAAGTTGGAAAAGTTTTTGCGACAAAACGGAATAAATTATGCAAAATTAATGTTAAATTTAAATACAAATGTTCTAGTTAGCTAACATAATTCGTTATATTTTAGGCTTAAAACCGGTATTCACCAGGTGGTTGTTAAAAGTAACTGGAGCATATTTTAATTAGGCAGATAGCGGAGGTCATGCAAAGCGGACCTATCGAATAAAATATATTGTTTATGGCTTTATTGATATGATTAAACTTTACCAAAAGACAATAATTAAAACAAATTCTTATATTTTAAAATAAAAACATATCTTAATCGCTCTTGACCAGCGTGGTGGATTCAAGACTTAACTCCTCCCTCGTTCGGGAGGAGACCCTTGCCCAGCAGTAAGACAGTAATGGGATAAATTATATATACATATATATTAGATCGGGGAAAAAGTCTTTTCGCATAGTATGTATGAACTTGTAATAAAATTTCTTTGGCTTCAAGAATCACAAATGAGTACACGGTTCATTAGGTTTCTTTCAGTGAGCTCGTGAGGTACCCAAATATCGAGCTTTTTTGTGTAGAGAAAAGATTTTATTACAAGTTCATACATACTATAATGCGAAAAGACTTTTTCCCCGAACTTAAATATAGAAAATCAACAATGTTTCATAATTTATGATTGCAGATTAAAGTTTAGCTATGTAGAGTATTGTACAGATCATGGTTAGTCACCTCTGTCTATGCCCTCAGGTACAAGTCATACAAGTCATATTCATTATCCAAGTATGTACCTAATTAGTACCTAATGTACGAACAATTAGAATTAGAAAAAAATATAATATACTATGTTTATTTATAATAGTAATTGACGCTCCAGGTTACGGGTGGTTGAAGATCCAATGTCTGGCTTAAGATTTTATCGACAGATATCGATTTATTTTGATTCGTTATATTGACATCCTTATTCATATGTCAACAATAAAAAAGTAAGTCTTGTAGCAAATCGTATTAAACAATGCTTATTAACTTTAAGATGAATAAATAAATCCATCAATGTCCACTGCTGGGCATGGCTTTCCTTCTAGTAAATAAATCTATCAATTACTCACTTCTGGGCAAAGATTTCCTCCCAGTGTGAGAGAGGGATTAATCCTTGATTCCACTGCTGGGCAAGGGTCTCCTGAAATAAAGAAAGGGCCTCCCGGAATGAATGAATGATAACTTTATTTTCTCTTCACACTAGGTGTCTTAATAAATAAGGAATTAAGAAGGCATGTGTTTTGCACTGGGAACTGGTATCTAACTTTATTTTTTGTTTGATATCTGTATCTACAGTTGAAACTAACTGATGTTTATAAACGGAACGAGTTTGCTAGGATATATCGTTCGGAATCGTTCTATTGACACGTTGTAATGATCGATTAGTTTTTGTCCGACCACTCGTGTGTTGACCCCTATTCGTGTAACTGTATACAGGACCTTATGACGTTGAGGTTATATGTATATACAAGTAAGGAGAATTGTTTGTGTTTATATTTTTCTACTATCTCTCTACTACCACTCTACAACAGGCATATATCTAACTTCTACATATTATCACTGTATCTCTCACTATAATGTAGGTAATGGAAGAATCTAAGCTTTTAGGAAAGGAAAAACAACGGACTATGTTAGTGGAGAAATAACATTTTTTTTCGTATTATCGTTAGTTCACTACACACTAATTTTTTTATTTCTTTATAATTATTACTCCTAAAAATCATAAGAAAGTAACGTCGTACAATCTAACATGTATGTTATTTCGTCATAATCAACGGGTAATCATCTAATCACATATTTGCGGTCATCATTGTAAGGAGATAAGCCACCATTTATCTATGTTTGTAAAAAATCACACGCTGATGTTGATTCCTAGTATCGAATATATACACTATTGTATATTTTAGTTACTAAGATCGATAATAGTATTGAATAAAAAGTGAGCATGTAGGTAATGTAGAATAGTAAAGCTAAATTATGCAAAACTATTAAAATACTTGTGTCTACACATACTAAAATTGTCCTGAGACTGTAATACCTTTCCAAGGTAATACCAGGTAGAATCGTGATTGCGAGGAATATGGAAGACCATAAGGTGAGGGCTTTTCCTAGTAGTGAAATGACTTTAACTGGCAGTACTGCCAACGGTAACTGCAGATTGGGAAAAACGGAAGCAACAAATAAAAACAATAATAAATTAAACATTTGAGTGCTTAAACTATACCATATAATATCGTACGCAAACGGTCTATAAAAAAAATATTGAAGTAATAAGACCGCAGCTGACAACAATAATTAATGTCATCAAAGATAGAGAATATGATAGGACTCGACATTTGACCTCACACTCACATCGTATTAGCCACATTAGCGCTGCCATGACAAGATGATAACTTTGCGTTTTTGCTTCTTTACGTCATCAAGTCATCAGCCTTTTGATAACACCTATTTAATGATTGAAAATAAACTTTATGGAAATGAAAATGTTTTCGTATTGATCGCCTGAAACTTTCCTGAAAGAAAGTATTGAAGTACGTATTTAGAAAGTAACCGTATTATCATACATCCAGATATAATAAAATGAAATCTACTAGCAGCACGATTCTCTACAATTGGAACTATCGCATCGAGTATCGAGAGTTTGACTCTGAGTTTGAAGTCTGATCAGATAGTCATACAACATTTTTCGATAGGTAGTCGGTTGCCGGTAGTCGATAGTGGCACTCTACGTGATAACCAGTAGCGCAGTTCTGTATAATCAGTACTGTCGAGTATCGAGAATTTGACGTTTAGAATGTACTGGCAAAATTGTTCCTACGTCGCCCGTCAGAGGCGCTGATCAGATTTTCATACAAAATTTCTCGATGACAAGCCGGTTGTCGGTAGTCGATAGTAGTAGAGAATCGAGCTACTGTAGGCTGTATTTTCATTTGTAGAAACTTAATTTACAATGTTAGATTTTTTCTCATCAAATTGTTGCACCACTTTTCTCGATGTAGTCTTGTATCTTTCTTCAGCTCTTTTGCCATCTGGGGAAAATTGTTCAGAGTCAGAATCAAGATTTTAGGCGACTAAAGTCGAATTTGAACTAGATTATTTAATAAAATGAAGTAGAACAGAAATGGAATCTTAGGATTTATGTTCGCAATCAAAGCTCGTAAACTTAAAATTAAGGTTGATATTTAGATCCGAGTTCAGATTCACGATAAATCTATCTAGATTTGTCGTATACATTCATTTTCATGGAAGACTTTGATATAGTTAATTAGACATTTATAGATTTCGAGATATAAATAGTCAACACTGTTATTACGTTGAAAATATACATTTCTTTGAATAAACTTTATTTTATTATCTTTGGTATTTACATCTTGCCCCTATTCTTTCAAGAAAATAACAGAATTTTACACTATGTCAGTATTTACAAAAGCTACCTAATAACTGTAAATAGGACAATCTAAAGTATATTTTAAATTGTTTCAGTACACTTCAATATCAGAAGGTGACGTGCTTCAGTTGCGAGATATCTACGAGGAACTGCTTGAGAAGATCAGACCCAATGCCGTCGGCCTGGTGGATGCTTTCGACTTCAGAGATGAGGTAACTAACAACTAGTAACTATTGAATATAATATCTATACTATTAGTTACCGTTCCATTAATACGTGACAAAAACAAAAACGTTTTAGTAAAATTGCCTCTCCTGTTATTATCCAGAGCGCCATAAGGGAACAAAACATACAAAGGCTGAAAATGCAATATCTTTCTTTGTACTGCAGCTGCTTAAAGAATTTAGGATAATATGAAAATAAAAAACAGCGTTCTATTGTTTTGACGTTTTTTATAACTTGTTGACGTCTAATCTAGCGATCGATTTTTAATGTGCCAGTTTTTAATGATGTCCAGTGTAAACCAGTTTGTTGCTACTATTACATGTGGAGATAATTTAAATTATATTTTATTCAGCTTGAATTTATTTCTCCTCCTTGCAGTGGATCACTGTCGAGTATCGTGATCATTTTTAATAAATAGATGGTTATTGTAGTTAATACGGTAATAGATATTTTATTAAGTAGTTGAAATGTTTATTTGGTTTATTATGTATTTTTTAGATCCTGAACTCAACATTAGGCGCGTACGACGGTCGTGTGTACGAGCGCCTGATGGCGGAGGCGCTCAAGAGTCCTCTCAACGCGGAGCCTGTCAACCAGAGCTTCCACAAGTATCTTAAACCGTTCATGCAGGGAAAACTGTAGAATACCACCTTAACAGTAAATAATTTTATTGCACTGTATTTGTATATTGCTAAAGCTCGGTCTAGCTCAAATCACGTTTTGTAAAGGATTCGTCATCGGTATGTGGTATGCGTGTAAATGTTGTAAATAAATAAATCAGTTTGTAATTTTAAAAGTCATTTATTTGTTTATGGCAATCATTTTACAACGTCGTTTGACGGTACTATAATCTGAATTCAAATAAATAAATAAGTTAATTTAAATAAATAAATGCGATCGGGCACTTCGCAAATACATCAAGACAAGTTTTCGGTATTACCGGAAGTCGTCGTGATGTGGTTGCTTATTCGTGTACTAGTGCCGATGTACCAAACTGGCTGCTTACGCAGTTTGGGCGTTAGCGCGCGCGTAGCCGGAGCCAGACGAGAGAGCCTGAGAGTTGGCCACCCTGTAGGCGGTGCTCACGGGCTGGGCCCTGGCGGAGGAAGCGGCAGATCCGTAACCGTGAGAGTGAGCGTCAGCAGAGGTCCTTGAGCCTCCGTAGTATCCTCCCACGTTGGCGGCAGACTTAGCGTGTCCGTAAGCGTTGGAGTTGGCGGTGGAGATGGCAGAGCCGTAGGAAGTGTTGGCGGCAGACTTGGCGGCGCCGTAGCCAGCACCGTGCACGTCAGCGTTGGCGTTGGCGGAACCGGCACCGTTGGAGTTAGCGGTGGACTTGGCGGAGCCGTAGCCAGAGGAGTTCACGTCAGCGTCAGCGTTAGCCGAACCGTATCCGTTGGTGTTGGCGTGAGACTTGGCGATACCTTGACCGTAGGTGCTAGCCTGAGCCTGGGCGGAGTTGGGGGCGGGGACATCATAAGCGGTACCGAAACGCCAAGAGATGGTCCTGCCGTGGGTGAGCTTGGCGGAAGAGGCGGCGCTTCCGGAGCCGACAACGTTAGCGTTGGAGGAGGCGATGCCAGCGGGAGCGACGGGCACGTACGCGGTGTGGAAGATGGGGGTCTTGACGTCGATGACAGAGGGCAGCTCCTGGGCGGGGATGACAACGGGGGCTTCGGGGGCGACGGGGTAGACAACACCGACGACACCGTTGGTTTGAGCGTTGGAGGAGGCAGAACCCTGGCCTTGAGTCCTGGCGGAGGTGCTGGCGGAGCCGTAACCGGAGTTAGCCTTGGAGTCGGCGTGTCCGTAACCACCGTAGGTCTTAGCGTTGGAGGAGGTAGCACCGTAGCTGCCGACACCAGTGTTGGCTGAAGATTCAGCGACTCCAGCGCCGTTGGTGGTGGCAGAGGAGATAGACGAGTCGGAGACACCGTTCCTTACAGCAGAGGAGTGAGCGTGCACTGATCCGGGAATTTCGTAGGCCACTTCACTAGGGGCCGCGAAGTTCTGTTCGTAAGTGATCACGGTAGCGGGAGCTGGCACAGGGTAGTAGCCGTTGTGGGCTTGAGCGACGGCTTTAGCCGCACCAACGTCGTATGTCTGAGCTTGAGCGATGGCTTGGCCGGGGTACACGAAGCCGTCACGAGCCAGCTGGTTGCCATTAGTGCTGCCATAAGCTTGAGCGTTGTCTCCGTTCACATTGGCAGATGCAACGCTCGCACCACCGTTGTAGTTGTATGCCTGGCCGATGGAGTAGGCGCGTCCATCACGGTATACGACACCTGAGAGAGAATTATGTCATTAGTCCTGCTGATTTGTTGAACCAAAAAATATCAAAATATACTGATGATTTATTAATGGGCGTAATGTAAAATATTGTTAAATTCCTATATTAACATGAAATCTTACCGTTTATGAGGACGGGGCTGGATGAGCACACGGCGAACAACGCCACAGCTACTACGAACTTTGCCGCCATGTTGCTTATTATCGGATGAGAGGACTCGCTTGAGTGGATGCAGTGAGAGCATTTCTCCGCGCTTATATACTATGAAACGTTTACCACCACTCCCGCGCATACACTGACCCATACTTGTGAACTTCACCTACAAGCTGACACTCATAAATTATCCGATGGGTTGCGACGCGAGAATATCCAATAAGTTTTTTATTAATTAAGGAAGATTTTTATTAGAACGTTTAGTACTAGATGCCAAAGCTCTAGGTGCAATGAACTCTGCTCGAGCTTGACATGTGATAAGTTACTTTTTTATTTTGTTTACGTAATGCGATGAGCATTTTGAATATTGAACTCGATTCTTTTGTTAGTAGCCAGTTAGGCGATAAGACCATAAATAAATTGCAGTTATGATCATAAATAATAATAAATGTAGATAATCTGTGTAAAGTCGTCAAATTCACTGTTTTAGTTTTTGATGGTAATAGCGTTTTCGAGAATATAAAATAATCAATTATGTATCTAGTCTAACTTTAAAAGTTTTATAACTGGTTCCAAATCAAGATTTAAGATAAAACAATTGTTGTTATTACTGTGCTACTTTCTGCAAGTTATTTTATAGTACAGCGGTAATTTCTATGATCTTTAACAAGAGCGAGTTCTTTGAATCAGATTTAACCAATAGATAACATGATTTGTGCCTTCTTCGAACTTAAGCGTACTTTGGATAAATAGAACTCCAACAAATTGTCTATGCAATCAAAGCTCTCTTCCTAATATTGTAGATGAGTAAATAAAGTCACAATGCATCATGTATAATTAATTCTCTACAAGTTATTAAGGTGACTTTTTCAAGACACATATCATACCATGCAGAAAAACATGCTGCAGAAAATAAGGGCCAATCGTGCTTTCATTATATCATTTCAACTTAGAATCCCTGAAATAGAGAGGAAAAGTAAAGTAACAATAAAAAAAACAACAGGAGGCTCAATGTGAAAGGTCTTAGCGGGGGCGGATACCGTTGAAAGAATACACGAATCTTATCTGTGATGATCTTCAAACACCAGTACCTTGTGACGAGATACATCGCAGCTCTAGTGCAACAGTGATATGCCTTATCAATAAGCAGGTAAGTAATCATTTTGAAAATTTCGTGAAGTTAGTTTGAGGTTATGTTTTCTCTGTGGAAAATGGTAAAAAATATGTGGACTAGTAAAGAAAACCTAGAGCTTTGATAGTTTTAAAAATTTAAATTTATTTCTACGATCAAAAAAAATATTATTTGCCATCGCTTCCTACTGGTTTCATGAATATATATAACTCCTTTAATTAATCTCGCCTTCTGATGTATTTGAAAAAGTAAATTTAATCTAGTTATTAGATATTATAAATAATCACTCTTTATGTGCATAAAGGTTGCAGTATTTTCCGCAAACATTAAGCATGCGAACCGTTTTTTCCACGAAAGGTAACATGAGGTCAATGAAATATTCTGTTGCATGATGTTAGTAACTAAAAAGTTCAGTAGGCAGTATGCAGTATGGTTGCTTTGACACTCAAAAAAAAAAACAGGAAGCCTACAAATTTTCTCAAATCAAATAAAACAGGTACAGAGATTGTTAACCTATTAGCACGTATTGCAGACAAAATTATGATTGTCGTAATTGTACATTGATGGTGATAATCTAGCAAGATACTAAAAATTCGCAGGTATGTTTTCTTTGATATTATTGTAAAACGGTAGAGAAAAGATATGGATTTCAGGACGTGTGTATGGCGCACGGAACGTTAACCAATTTTTACACCTGTAGTCCATATTATTCAGGGTAATGCAATCTAGTAATCTGGCGATCCACTCCTACGATGCAGTGGTTTGCCTAATACAAAACAAGAGAATTAGCTTGTTATTTAGTTGTACGATTACGTCATAATTCCTGTAACTTGGCCTGTTATTTTAAATAATATATCGTAGATACCAAAGCATTCCATCTCACGATTAGCAAGTGACATCAGACTTACACGTGAGACGTTTAACATAATAAATTAAGAAGTTTATTTCTTAAAAAACCATGACTACAGAAGTACGTAACATAAAAATACTTAATTGATCTAATAAATTATAAGAAAATGGTAAAATTTGATTATTATTTCCGCTAATATCGACAGAGGCCTATTGAAAAAAATTAATGATGATTATGACGATTTGCTTCAATTAATATTTTTTTTGCGGTTTTTTAAATATCCGATGGTCGTAAATAAAAGTAGTTTGGCGGGCTTTGCTGCCTGTCATCGAGTGTCACTTTCTAGTAGTCAGGCAAAGGCATAGAATTAGACAGCCTATTGATTTATAATTCGATTTCATGCGTATGCTTTTAACGTGTTATGATATGGAAATGACTAATTAAATCAAACTAGTATGATCTTGATTGCTTCTTATTAATTTTGTTTTGGATGAAAATAAGCCTGTTGCTATGTGAATAAAGAGATGATACAGTTTGTCTACGTGAGTACCGTTTGACAGATATTAATGTCGGCTTAACGAGACTATAAATTTATTTGGCCATCATTTGTCTTTAACTGTAACAATAGTTTTTATTTGACATGACTGCCTCCGTTCAAGCAGTCCTCAATTTAATTCTGTATAACAACTTTTTAGTGTCTTAGCAAAAGCTCGGAACTTTCACCCCTATTTCAGGGACAGTTAGACCTCAGTGAAAAGGGAGTGTATTCAAGTTTAAGCTCGTGGAATTCATATTCAGGTGTAAATTGGGAAACGGGTACGTATGTATATTTATATCTATTTGCTGGCACAAGTAAGATATATTAAGCCAATTAAATCATAATAATCTAGGATTCTTTACAGTGACAAGTAAAAGTTAAGAAATTCGCATCACCTGACATTTAACATTTCACCAACTTTTATAGCGAAACGTTGATGAATCTAAACACACAAGTCGACAAATTAGATGGCGGCTGCCACAAAACACCCTCATTAAATACTTTACGACTCGAATCTGAATAAAATGAAGTTTTACTGTAATGTAATTAATTATGATAATTTTCTATGCAAATAAAAAGAACTTTCTAAGTATACATATACATACTATAAAAAAGTTTAACATTGAATTTAGAGTTCAGTTATGTAATCTAACAGGATATTTTGAAGATCATTGAAATAACGAAACGAGATGGAGATTTTCATACATAGATGAAGACTATTTATTGAAATGCGGAAAATCCTCAAGTAAAGGAACGTAATGGTTCAAAGTTAAACTCTATGAAACATAGAAGTAGAGCTATAAAATAAATCGAAGTGTTCAATGTGTTCATGAACGTAACTCCATTAAAATCTGCATTGTCATCATCTATTCAGTTCATTTTCTCAGTCGATTCTTCACACGATTTGGTGCTAATTGTACCTACATACATTTTTATATACTTACCAATTAATTTGACAAATATAGTTTAATAATTTTATTAAGTCGTTCATCTTTTCTTGGGTTTAGCCCTTCCGTTCATTGGTAGACAAGCAATAACCTCATAGTAACGTTAAATTATAAAATTGATTGGATAACTAATTATCAGGTGATAATTTGCCAATTTAATGGTGTATCGAATTAATCATCTTTCCGCGCCCATATTTTATTTTGAAAGCTTTTATAAAAACCCGCCATTCATAGCAACCTGTTTGTAATCTATTGTACCATTGTTCTCTATGGCAGCCTAGATTTATGGTCATTTTGTCAGCGATAACATCATAGCACATTTCAGATGATGTTACAGCCGCTAGTGTGATATTTACCGTCTTCTGTTACTTATTTCTTGCATGTAAAGGTTGAAAATGCCAAGACCTATTTTACTGTCATCGGCAAAAAGATTTGAAACGTACTATATCAGGTCGGTCATTGTCACTATTAATTCTTATAAAAGAGGTTTTATTACTTTATAGTCTATAAAGTATAGGAATCTGTTAATTGCGGAAGAGAACAAGATTTGTAATAGTAAAGTTACGACCTATTGACGTGTGTGACGTTTAGGCCAATGGCCTTGTTTTGAAAATGTCCTTCGAAAGACCACCCAGACTTAAAAGTTAGAACTATTTTATGCTAGAAATATATTCTTCGTTCAAAACTTAATTACCTTATTCTGTTTTACATATACTTATGTTTTTTAACTCATAAACTGTGTTTACCGGTGTTACCGCTAACTTTATGCATTTAAGTTTTAAGAATTTTCTAACCTAATGTTGCCGATTGATAGAGGCTACTCAAAGTGTTTTACTTCCGGTTTCTGAGTGCATTTAGCGGTAGTTTATCTATTCAATAGTGTTTTTTTATATGAGTCTTAATGGTATCGAATAGATAAACCATCGCTAAATGTACCTCAGAAAGTCAGGTTTGACGTTCAGAGTTTTCTTTGGATACGTTACCCAATTTCAGATTCAGGCATTATAATTTTTTTCCATAGTCAATCATTAATATGAAAAAATAATTACAATCTAGGTTCAATAAACCATAGATTTAGCAGGATATACAGGCCCAGGCTTTACTTAAACAAACTTTATTTGAAGTATGTACCTACCATGAATGAAAAGACAAAAAGCTTATGTCATTCAGTCGTCGGCGAAATGCATAAAAAGAACTTAGAACCGTGAAACTTATCTCCATCTAAGATAGCCGTTAAAGTGACGGTTTTAAGTATTTTTTTCATGACTTACTCGAGGATATGGTGGGTTTTTTTTTATAAGTTTTTTTACATCCTCCTTGTTTATGGTTAAAACGAGTAGTGACGTTAATCACGGCAATTATATGAGAACGTTAGGCCGTTACTGCTACTGGAGTTTGTTTTATTATATGGACGACATTTAGGAAAATGTTTGTGTTTTTGGACAGTTGCGGAATTTGAAGAAGGTATGATGATTATTTTTTATTAACATTTGAGCGGAGTTTGTTATTCGATAGTCAATACTAAGATTGTCAATTTTAAGAAACTACCCACTTTAGCGAACTGTTATAAGTGTAGTGTATAAAGTTTATTTGAGTGTATTTGATGTTTATTTGAGTATTTTTGTTTTAATGGTATCACAGTAGCGAGGATGTAAGTAAATTTTGTAAATAGTGTGTTTAAAAAGTGATTTTAATTTAACCTTCGGGTTCAATAATACAGTTATAACTTGGCCAAAAGCATCCTTTATTACTTAAGGAAATGACTCCTTATTAAAGGTAATAAATAAATTAATTAAAAACTGTTTATCAAGTTAATTTGTTCATCAAGAACTAGTTACTCGCCACTAATTAATAAACACTTTCGCTTCACTTAAAAACATTGTAAAACAATTACTCTTTTCTAGTTAGTCCAATCTGTCAACTGACCAACTTTCTCTGTCACCGTACTTGCACTTATTTATTTTGTTTATGTAAATTATATACAAGTATTTATAGCTAGATGTATATACAATCGGTATATAAAAATGATTTATAACAAAAACCACAGAGCAATGAACGGAGACAGATGATTGATTTGTCCGTTAGAATTAAACCTACATTTTAAACGCTGCATTAGTCATCTTAATATAACTTTTTTGGATATTCGTATTAAAATAGATGGTCGTGTAGGTAGTTTCTTCCAGACGCGTCAAAATTTATCACTTATGAATTATTTTAGAGGTATCTAGTATTTACTGAATTTTACTTATTTGAGAAGTAAGCAAAGAAGGTTCATCCAAAATGCTCATGAACAATGTTGAAATTACATTTATTATTGACTGAAACATTTTATTCGACAGTCATTTGATGCCAACGAAAATAGGATAAAGTGACGTGCATATGCCGTATTTTTTTTACTCAAATTTGTTTTTCACATTTCATAAAGAGTAACTGATTTGGCTAGAAGTCAACTACCCTATTGCATTATGTAATGGCTAATGAATAATTTTACTTTTCTTTTCAGAAACATTCGTTGGTACATTAGCAAATCAATGTTTCTTGAATTACTGACGCAGATGCAAAGACCTAAAAAGGAGATTCCTATTATAAGGAAACTGGTGATCATGTACCTAAGTGTTAAAATCTTGCCCAAAGTATTCTTATGTTTTTTCAAGTAAGTATATACAACTGTTAAAAAAACGTCAGCTAAGTTCATTAAATACTTTTTATCAACTCAAGCGACACCACGGGTGGTCCATAATTGGTTTCATATTATTTATTTTTTGTTTTATATGAGTAACACCAAAACTAGAAGCGTGAGTTTATGACGAATTAGCTCTAGTCATGGTAGCGTTATAAAAACAGAAGCTTATTTATATTATTCATTATTATAATCGGAGATTTTATTTTAAAGTTAGTTTATTGGGATGTTTGGATTGCCTTTTAAATAATAAAATGGTGTTAAATATAATTTCTAAGAGCTTTGTTGTCGTTTTTAATTTCCGTTTGGGCTAATTGAAATTAATATCTTGCTTGTATTTTTCGTTTACATGTTAGGCTTCAATTGGAAATACTTCTTTTTTAAGAATCCGTATACGTAGAACTTAAGAATCTCACGTCGAGTGACAACAACTAAGTACGTACTTTTGTTATCGGAAGATCAGTGACATGAATTTTCAAAATATCGTGACCCACAAGTGGAGAAATGCAAACAATGCATCCTGTTTTTCCTATATGTCATGCAAAAGATTTGGTTTTATTTCAGTAATATCACAAATCACCATATCTACATCAAATGATAAAGGCAAAAAATGTTTTGACAATCTCTGTCACGCACCTACTCTACATACACTGTAAATAATATGCGCAGGATCTCCTAAATCGTGTCCGTCGTGACATCGATTAATTGCACGCTCGCGTCTAGTATCGAGATCGGACATCGATTCCGTTCGGTAAAAATACCGGTTTTGTACCGCACTACTTCGCCTTGAACTTGATTTATTATAGTAATCGATTTACCGATTATTTTAATTCGTAATCGCGAAAGTAAGCGATTTTATTTGAGGTTAGTAGCATTTTGGGCGCGAAATTGTCGGTTAATAAATGCTTTGGATTGTTTATGACACTTGTCAGAGACTAGAGGGAGGAGTAGGTACGTCACGATTTAGCAAGTTCTTTTAAAAAAATGTCTGTTATTTTTTCTAGGATGACTTGCAAAATGTTTTTACTTGATGCGACTGGGATTGACTAACAACCATCGTAAGAACAATAAATGCTTCTAACAGCATAGCGTTAAGTACTAAGATGTCGTTGGTGTTGTTTGTAGAAGTACCGACAAGTTCGAACAATGCAAAAAAAAGTAAAGACCAAGTGAGGGTAGTGTAAAATCTCGCGCTACACGGAGTCCGAGGACGACTCTTAGCAGCCACATCAGCCCACCAGCACCTAACACCGATATAAGTCAGCCGGAACATCCGGTAATAAATAAGGTAAGTATTAAAACCATTAATTTTTTTTTTATTAGATTATAGAACTCTTAAACCTCTTGATGGAATGTCTACAAATGTTTATAGTTCGTGGTCGATTTTAGCAAAAACCATGACATAACTAAGATTTATTTTTTTAAGTTATTCAGCAGTTTATTAATTATATCAAACGTAATACAACATAACAAAAGTAGATACAACACATGTTCCCGTAAATTTCGTCTGCAGATATATATTTTCAATAAGTTAAGAACAATTTATTTTTCGATCAATAGCAAAATGTCATTGCCTTTCCGCCATCAATCCTTAAATTAAATGATATCACCAGTCTCATCTCAAATTCTCAACTAATTAACTCAAAATGACAAACTGTTCTATGAATATTAATGAACTACAAAACTTTTAATCAGTAAAACCGTTCTAATTAACTGCAGACTAAGTTAAAATCTTGTAAACCAGGTGATTGACACCGGCGCGCGCGGCGCAGTTACATTCATATTTTCTTAAGGACCTGTTATTTTTGACATACCTATGATTTTCTTACATAAAATTTTGCAATATTCTCTAATTACTGGACCAATAGATTACTTGAATGCCTTATTCAAGTAATCTATTGGTCCGTTTCTTTCAAAGGTTAGTCTACGGTCGTCACACCTTCATAACATGTTTCGTTGTAAAGTTTCGCTTAAGTTCCGGAAAATTCAGTTATGTTTGACTAGCTTCTGCCAACCACTTTGTCCGCGTAAACAGATCTCTTTGATAAAAAGTAACCTATGTGTTTAATATGGTTATAAAGTATCTGAGTAGGTACCCTACTACCTTTCATTTAAATCTGTTGACTGGTGACCGTAGACGTACTCATATTTTAACTTTATTTGGAAGTACCTACTAAATACAGAGCAATATTGTTTCAAGTTTTTTCTTAATTTATGCTATCTTTGTTACTCCCAGGAAAAATGTAATATCTGCTAATTCTACGCATAGTCAGTCACTGCGGTAGAGACATCAAAAGCTCTTAATTATTATGCGCTTGTTATAACAATGTTTAAAAACCTAGTAATAGTATATCCAATTAATACCTAATAAATACCAAAGAATATTAAATTACCCGTGTATAGGTACCAATAAATAAACCAACTTGTAGTATTTCATGTAGTTGTCAACAGAAGTAATTTATTGTGACCATTTGGCGGCACATCATTCGCCATTTTGTTTTATGGCTCATTGATTTAGAATTTTAGACCAAGTATATCTAAGTTTTGAGAGCAATGACCTTAAAACAGATGTAGGTAGGGTAAAGCACCCAGTAGTCAGCCTTTTAGTGAAAATGTCAATTTCATTTAGCCATATTTTTAACATTTACAACTAGATGTAAAATCATTAGTCATTGTATGAAAGGTAATTTATTAAACTTTAAGAAAAACTTAACAAAATATCATATTCATAAGATTATTATGGAAAAAATCCACATTAAACAAAATATGGCACTTTTTACCAGTAGTCAGCCCCATGTCGCCACTAGTCGGCCATGTCTTACCCAGTAGTCAGCCTCTTATTTACTCAATATAAATATTCTATTTTAAATACATATATTTTTATTTAAATCTCCAGGAAATAAATTTGCAAAAATACCATGCAGTAAAATTTATACATCCATTCATTTTTAACCCCCGACGCAAAAAGAGACACAAATTTGAACCTTAATGAAAGGATTTAAGACCCAATTTCAATTAGCAAAACTGACGGCCGTCTATGGGATATGTAGGTCTAGTGGTCGGCCTCATGAAATTCACTGGCTTTATAACAATGTTTAAAAACCTAGTAATAGTATATCCAATTAATACCTAATAAATACCAAAGAATATTAAATTACCCGTGTATAGGTACCAATAAATAAACCAACTTGTAGTATTTCATGTAGTTGTCAACAGAAGTAATTTATTGTGACCATTTGGCGGCACATCATTCGCCATTTTGTTTTATGGCTCATTGATTTAGAATTTTAGACCAAGTATATCTAAGTTTTGAGAGCAATGACCTTAAAACAGATGTAGGTAGGGTAAAGCACCCAGTAGTCAGCCTTTTAGTGAAAATGTCAATTTCATTTAGCCATATTTTTAACATTTACAACTAGATGTAAAATCATTAGTCATTGTATGAAAGGTAATTTATTAAACTTTAAGAAAAACTTAACAAAATATCATATTCATAAGATTATTATGGAAAAAATCCACATTAAACAAAATATGGCACTTTTTACCAGTAGTCAGCCCCATGTCGCCACTAGTCGGCCATGTCTTACCCAGTAGTCAGCCTCTTATTTACTCAATATAAATATTCTATTTTAAATACATATATTTTTATTTAAATCTCCAGGAAATAAATTTGCAAAAATACCATGCAGTAAAATTTATACATCCATTCATTTTTAACCCCCGACGCAAAAAGAGGGGTGTTATAAGGTTCGACGTGTCTGTCTGTGTGTCTGTCTGTCTATGGCATCATAACTCCCGAAAGGATGCAGTGATTTCAATTTAGTTTTTTTTAATTAAAGGTGACATATGTGCGAGTGTTTTTAGACATGTTTGATGAAAATCGGTGGGGAGATTAACCGAATGTCTGCAAATTTACTCGGACGGGGTCTCAAATGTCTTCTCATGCTGAGAAAGTTGGTGGTGGGAAAGTTAGAATGGTTTAACCTAACCACCAACCTATAAAAAGTATGAAATAGAAAAATATATTGTGAAATCGGGGGTTTTCAAGATTTAAATTTAAAGTTATAAGCACTTAGGTAATTGATTTCTAAATGTTTTCTAGTCAGTCTTTCTTCACACGGTTCACAGCGATAAAAGTTTATTTTCTGTTCCTTTATTCCTTCTGTTTCTCATCTCTCCCCATAAAACCATTTTAGCTATCTTGATGTGTTGATACATAAGTCAATGGTAGGCGAGGAAATAGAAGGTAGATGATAGAAGTAACTGGTATCATTCCTTTCTTTTCTCATTTCCCAAAGTTCCTTCGTGTTTCGGAAGGCATGGTAAATTGTAGGTCCCGGCAGGCATTCAAGGATCTCTGGCAATCGTTGCCATTAGTCAGAAGCTTGAAAATCTGATAACCAGTCTTATGGTAGTCGTGGTATAGCCCAGGTAACTGGGTTGTGGAGGTCATATAGGCAGTTGCTCCATATAAAACACTGGTATTCAACTGCATCCGGTGAAACTGGAAGCTGATGCCAACATATCGTGACCAGTTCCTTAGGGCAGTCATTTGTTTTTGGGAGTGCACTTAGTCTAGCTTAATGGTACGGGGCATTTGTGAGACTATTAAACGATTTCGGACTTGTAGTGTCATAATAATGTGTGAAATGCCAAGTACTCGACTCGTTTCCATGATTTTCATAACATTTTTGATCGCCATCATAGCACATGACAATTATTCCTCTTTATACAGATCTTTTGGTCTTTTTGATATGATACTATTCGAAAACAAGTAACTAAGTTTTGTGCCAACATAGCCGTCCACAAATTTGAACCTTAATGAAAGGATTTAAGACCCAATTTCAATTAGCAAAACTGACGGCCGTCTATGGGATATGTAGGTCTAGTGGTCGGCCTCATGAAATTCACTGGCTTTATATGCGGCCGACTACTGGTAAAATACTATTTTTGTCTTAGAAGAGTTTAGCTCAACGCAATAGTTAAATTGAGAACTATTCGCCCTGTTAATTTCAACCACATATATGAGAATTGCCAAAAAACCAGTAGTCAGCCACCCATGGCCGATTACTGGATCAACCTCATAATTTGGAAACCCAATAGTCGGCCACGTTAATTTATAATACAAAAGACAAATAAAACGCGTGCAATGCATGATTTTATCGAAGATAAACTATTAAATACTAGCATAAAATATCAATTCGTTCCATATTGCATCAAATTCATTGAAAAACATGCCAAAAACTAAAACACGAATCCTTAACAAAAAAATAGCAATGGCGACGTTTTTGGCCATGTCTTTGATGGCAGTTCATAAGAATGAGTGTAACACGTTAACCTGCCATGCTATCGAATCGTAATTGTGCACATTAGTCAATAAGATTATACAGATTCGATTAATGATTATTTTAATGGTCTTTACTATTTTCGACACTAATTATATGGATATAAAGCCTGTAAAGGCTGACTACTGGTTGGGGGCCGACTACCGGGTGTTTTACCCTACGTTTTGTTCATAATAAATTAGTCATAGTTGTTTGATAGACGTTTGCTAGACAAGGCTTTTTTATTTTTAAATTTATTGATAACATATGATTGTTTACAAAAACCTTCTTAAACTAAACATTTATCAAATTCGGTTCAGCGATTTTCACATAAATAACGATCAAGCTTACTATTACTTTTTATACTCTCAATGTTACAATAGTTTTGACAATGACTGTTTATTTTAATATAATATCTAATGGTTTATCGCCATTCGATTTAATAATTAAACCTTATATTCAGTAAATAATTGTAAATAAACTGTCCAATGTAATCATATTTGCGCAATAAATGATTAAAAATAGCAAAAAGGTATTTGACAGCGGTGGGATTCGAACCCACGCCCTTTCGGACTGGTGCCTAAAACCAGCGCCTTAGACCACTCGGCCACGCTGCCGTCGTGACCGGAGTAGTAAAATTATCAAGTACTATATAACACTTGACTCACGTGACGTCATAAGACCTTGTACGGATGAATGTTTGTTTAATTTTAAAGTCGTATTGGCTCTACTTCTATGAAAATATTACTATAGCTATAGAAACGTTCTACATAAAGAGACAGAATATTTGTTTTTTCAATGACATAATACCAATGTTGGTACGCATTTATTTCAGAAAGGTTTACTTAACAGTACTAGTTAGTACCTACCTATATTTAATCGTAGTTAGGTATTTGCATTAAAAACCAAATTATGACATTCAGGGTACATAAACATGTACATAATGTTATATATTTGGATAACTTACATGAAGACAAGAGGAAACCAGATCATTGAACTGATATTTTGTTTACTAATAGGTACCTACTAGCATTTCTACGCTTAGTGAGAAAAACAGCACCCCAAAAGAATGCGTTTTTCATAAGTATCATGAAATAATAAGTACCTAGCTAGTTATAACACCTGCGTAGCAGTGACATTGCCAAATCTATTTTCATACACTTAGTACTGTTACATACTTAGGTACCTACCTACATGTAGGTATATTTAATTTTTTGTTCATAATTTTCTTAATTTCGTCAATTGTTGTTACAAGTCGTCATTTTTTGGTATTTGACTATGTGGATGTAAAACCAGTCCGTATTTGTTGGTATCATTTTATTATTGATCAGAAGAAACTAATTCTATGCACAACACTCACTTCTGAAGCATGTTGCGCCATCTACTGTGATTAAATGGAACCAAATTTCCTTGAATCATTGTGAGTCAAATAGACCTGCTTGTTTCATGGTTGTTTAAATACTATACTTACATACGTTTCTTTCACGTAAACTCATTATTTACTGTATTCGATATTTTTGGGCGGAGAATAATATGTCCGTAGCCTAGATCAGGAATCGAATTCGCAATTAATGACGGATGCTTCTCTTTCCAATCGAAAATTGCTAACCTTTACTGTAACGAGGAAAAATATATGTTATGCTTTTAAATTTCAGATATTAGATACAGTGATCTATTTAGCGTCGACGATGACGAAAAATAAATGAGTAAGGAGAGTTACTTAAACCAAAATAAGGAAACAGGTAACAAACTGGAACAGGAAAACGGAACAAGGTAAATAACAAATAAAACACATTATTTTGTTCATAATATCCTGTATATTTACCTAAGTGTAAAGGAGAATATTTACAAGGTGGACATCAATAATTATGTATATGCTTATCCTAACCTATCTCCTTACATTAGTAAAAACATATGAGATTATAAAAAGGAAAAACGAAACGTTTTTAAAAGCATAAAATTGATTAAAATTTATACATTTTGATTAGCCTCTTTGTGTTAAAACCAAAACTTTAGAGTAAAAAAAAACAATTGTAGGTACCTAATTCGTTTTTTAAAAATAGTTTAGGCTTTGTATTTTTTTTTAAATGAGTAAGTTTTTAAATGTAAATTTGGAATATTATAATGTTGGCCCATAATGGCTCAGTTAAAAATATATTTGACTGTTTACAAAGACAAGATAAATAAATAAATTGTCAGCACCTTTCAGTTTAGTATTACGGATTAGTTTTAAATAGAATTACCATTAGATTATTCAAGGCGTTTTGGAAATTTTAAAATTAAGTAAACTAAAGATTTGAAATGTGTATATAAATATTTTACTTTCGAACATGAACATGACGAAATCGTAGATTTTTCTCTTATACTTAGTTGTTATATTTAACAGTCATTTATTAGTATAAAAAGTTGGTAAGTTTTAAATTAACTGTACTCTGAATCGGTGTTCGTTTCCAAAATGTTCTTGTTCAAAAGTCAACATAAGAAAAAAAATCGTCTACAGAAATTAGTCATAAATCAAGAATAACTATTACTTAGTAACTGTCTCATCACTACAAAAAAAAACACTTAACTTTTTTTAAACGGATCTAATTTTTTTTTATTCTGCACAAGTCTTTTTGCAATAAGTATGCCACTTATGTAATTTTGCGGCCATATTAGATTTATTTTTGTAAGTTTATTAAATATTATACCGATTGACATCAGATCATAGTATTTATCTATATTTAATGACAGTACTTGGTTTTTATGTATGCACAATGTCCATGACAATATTATTTTTCTTAGTGATGAAACAGCTACTAAATAATATAATCAACATTACAATTGCATTACAACGGTTCGATGTGTAGGCGTAAGCCAAGTATACCATCAGATATGTATGTCAAGCGATGACGTTTAACGTCACAGGTAAACGCGAACAAGTTAGTAAACAATTGAATAAAACATCGCATTTTTAAACCACTGAATTTTGCAACTGGCACATAATAATATATGTTTTTATAGATGTTTAAAGCGATTAACTTGATCTTATTAGCTGTTCGTTCCTCCTTTATGTGAAACAAATAAAGGGTGAGGGCTATGCTGTATCACCTACATTATATCAAATTTAATGGGAACCCTTCAACCACAACTCATTTTCAGTGGATTTAAAACGTACACTTCGATAAAAATTTAAGTTGTATTGTAGTTTGCCGTGATTGTTAGTGTCTTACTAATAAACGTCATGTAGCTACGTTTTTATACAGTCTTTTGTCACTTAATCAATTTAAATCGGTGAGAGAAAAAGACAAAACACAGTATATAAAATCAGAGATTACTTGACGTTTATTAGTACAAAGTACATTATTTTAGGTAGGTATTTCCATTATTGCATTTCAATTATTTACTAACTTGTCCACAAAGCGGATTACATAGTATTGTCAAATGCATGATACAATATAGTTATGATTAAGCAACATAAATTTATTCTAAAAACAAGGCTGCAACAGATAATCGTTAACAAACTAGTTATATTTGGTTACACAATATTATTACCGTATAAATTACTCAGTTTTAACACAATGGACTTATGTTCAGTGAGTTAGCATCATACCAATCAACTTGTCTAGAAAGCCTTTGTATAGAAACTTAGTATCGATATTTTTTTCGAATCGGTATTTTTTTTTCTTTCGTGTTATCTGTCAGCGACAATAATGTGTCAGTGGAATAAAGTCGTAAGTCGATATTAAAAAGTACCACTTAAGCCCTTTTTCAACTGTTTTGATGTATAAAACTAACCCACTGTACGATATTTACATTGTGGTATTAAATCTAAAGAATTTACAGTTACAATGTACAAATTTCTTATTACTAAAGAGCCGTAGCTCACTACAGCTTAAAAATGTAACCGATCCGATAGGAATGTATTTGGATATTAATTTTTCTAGATTTTTCTAGAAATAAACCGCTGGGGTATTAAAATTTAGTGCCTTATGGAAGCACCGGTGACATTTGTATTATTTTTTTATACGACATTATGAATAAGACGCATAGCCAGTTATGCTCACCAGTCTGACAACGATCTGTGAGTTAAGCAAAACTTAGCTCGGTCATTATATAGATGGGTGACCGCAGTTATTTAAACTGAACGTCTCCGTGCTTGGGAGGGCACGTATAAAGTTGGTCTCGGTGGCTGTCAATTAAGATAACAGTCGTTAAATATTGTCAAAGGCCTTTCGGGCTTGAACAATTTTGACACTAGGTTTACTAAAATTAAAAATTGCTTAAATATATTATAGCTGCTCTTTGTTTATATGTATGTAGTTACTAATAGTTTTTGTTGTTCAAAACTGAAGTAACAAAAATCACGTATAAAATTTTGAATAGAGCCGGTTTGTTATTATCATTTCTATCAATATTGCGTTAAATACTTGTAACGGATTATTGATAGAATAAAATATTTTGAATAACTGTTATTTACTTGGTTATGTCATTAGTGGTGTTTTGGTGTTCTATGGAAGTTTTTTTTTAAATGATGACGTCATAGATTGCGCTTGACACTTATTTTTGTGTTCCAGTTTTAATTTTTTAAATGACACTGGATGAACAGTCATGTCAGTCATGACGTCATAGACTGTATTTGACGTATGTTTATCTGTTCAATTCGACCTAATAATGGTTGTTATTAATGGTTTCATTAACTTACAGTTACTCGTATAAGATACTGTTTTTACGAGTTGCTATGGTTAAGTTTACAAAATCCATTTCTAAATGCAACGATTTTTCCTATTTCAACAACGCCCGGTATTTTTTGACTCAATAATGTCAATCCCGGTCGAGATGACTGCATTCTTATACTTTGATGACATCAATTATTTGAAATTTAACATTAAATTTTTATGTAGAATTATGACACAGTTTAAATCTAGAAAAATCTAGTAACACCGTTCCCAATGACTAAGTTACTAATGAAATGTTCAAATTTTGACTTTTCATATATTTTACACTCCCCATTTATAACCCAAAGACCTCCTACACACAGTTATTAAATCCAGTTACAGAAATAATTATAATTAATTTTTAATTATATTTCAACAATCATTCTCATAAATTACAGTGATCGAAATGTTTTAATTTCTATTTTTAATAAATTAATTGACATAATGTGTTACTTAAATTAAATTAATTAAATAACACTGGCATTGAGTTCTTTACATTAATAATAATGCTCTATGTTCATAAATTATTAAATATTTGAACGTTACTTAATGTGTGGAGACAACGGATTTTTGCCTTGTACAATCGCATGACATTTTTAAGATGAATGACGTTAGCTGTAAAAAATGAGGCACAGTCCCTACCATAGCCTTAGAGTAAAGATTCTTGTATGTGCAAGTCAGCTGTTCGATCAACCGTGTACCACACAATCGTTTACCTTTTATAAATTACTTCGCATTATTAATTAATGTAAACAAACTACACAGACAAGTTAGAAAATTGAAGATGGCACAAAAGCAATACAAATTAAAAATCGTTGCACAACCTATTTTCAGATATTAAAGACAAACATGAGATTAAGGTATCTAAAACTATAATAAAACAAACTAAACGATAGAGATACGTCAATTCCTAAATATAATAAACCCCATAGTTATAACTAATAAACTTATAAAATTAGTGCCTTAAAATAAATGTAAAATCAATCGTAGTCGTCACTTTAAAAAGATTTTTCGAATATCGTTGACAGCAAATTATAAAATATGTTGATAAACATAAGAATTCGATATTACAAAGTCTACTTATATTAGAAAATTCAATCTAAATACATACACACATACATAATATATTACACGTAATAGTCGAAGTTATGGACGTGTCCATAGATTATTATCGAGACTAAGACGATAGTCTACGCGAAGGGAATTGGCAATATACAGTTGAAGATAAGCGGATGGCACAAAATTCATTTTTACAGAAAACATACAAGATCTATCATTCAGAACATTACATGCGAACCACATTGGTCTTTTCAATAGATACATCAATATATCGAAACCACTCGATAAACACCACTTATAATAATCACACGAGTGATTAAAAAACTTGGTCTCAAAGGTGATAATTTATTAACATTTAGTTTTTGCGTCATCGTCGTTCTGACTACTTGTATAATTTTATGTATCAGGCTGTACATCACTGTACAATCCGTACCTTACAATTATTATTATTTATTCATGTCAAACATTAAGAACAATAAATAATTCATCGATCGCAGTTTTAAAAATTAATCACAGAACAATTTTAGCCACGTTACTGATAAATTTTATTTTTCTTGTTTCCCGCGCATTTTGTTTATGGTTTGTAGCTGTCATATGTGTTAAAATGGCAGCGGTCGCCGGGTGCGGTGTCGCCGGGTGCGGTGTCGCGGGGGAGGTCGGCGAGCGCCGGCGACCTGCGGACTAGTGTTGGCGGTTAGAGGGGACGTGGCGGGCGTTGGTCTGTGTCGTCTCACGCGTAGAACTCGCGGTTGTTGTGTCCCTTGCCGTAGGACGCGGCGGCGGGGCTGCGCTTGGGCTCGTCGAGCGCGTACGAGCCCTCGTCCTTCTTGCGCATGCGGTACACGATGAACATCACCACCAGGATGGCGCACAGCAGACCCACTACTGCGCCGCCAATCACAGCTGGAACATACAACATTATATGTTAGAACAATATCACCTTAACGACCTCTGTGGCGTAGTGATTAAGGTGGCTGCCCCGCCACTACTATTGCGTCGGGAGGTCGTGGGCTCGATTCCCACACGGGACGATTATTTGTGTGATCTACAAATATTTGTTACAAGAGCAAGTCTTAGTATGAGATTGTTTTTAAAAAAATCAAACACAGCGAGTCACACGTTACTCTTAATCTAAAATGTCAATTAAACTGACCTAGAACTACATTCCATTGTCATTAATGAAGTAATGAAAGGTTGCTTAGCAATAACATGACCATTTACCTACTATTGTGACGTACGTAAAAGACCGCAAAATCTATGACAAGGGTACTATTAAACTAAATTGAAGTAGGTAACGAGGTACTAATCTTTTTCTTACACTACAATAAAAAGTCCCACTCTGGGGCAGGGTCTCCGCCTCGAATGAAGGATGGTTTGGCTTTGAGTTCACCGTGCTGGCAAAGTGCTGGTTGGGGACTTTGCATAACTTCAAGAACTGTTCTAAAGGACTGTCAGACATGGAAGGTTGCATCACGAAGTTATCCTTCACCGTTGGAAGAAATGATTATTTTCTTACACTACCAGAATAAAATCCTAGTTGTAACCTGCGTTTCAATACAGTAATAATATAATCAGTTAGTTTGATGACGGTCAGTTTGCATAACCTCGTAAACACAAAAGATTGCGATTACATTTAATGCAGGTTTTCTCACGATGCTTGATTAATTAACACGCATTGTCTGCACATTATTAGTAGGTAAACAATAGCTAAGTTTTTGTCTTGTTTACCTAATCTAGTCGTTAGTCGGTAATTATGGGCCAAGCATTAATGCTCCATTGCCTATGTCCAACTCCAGATTGGACTGCTTAACCTTGTATAAAAAGTGGAATTTAAAAATACGTTGGTCAAATTGAGCAAAGAATATAAAAAGTCAGGCTTCTAAGAAAAAAAAATCTGGAATATTCAGTTCTTTTAAAATAAAAGAGCTGTTAGACTCTTGTTTCTTTTTAGCTCTCTGCAGGACTTTAGGTTTTACAGTACAGAGATTTTAGAATTTTATTTCAATATTGACGAACCTATTTAATAAATGTGTTTGAACTTGGTTAAACAAGATCGCTAGGTTCTCTCGACAACAGAAAAAAAATTGCCAGCTAAATTGCCTTAAAAAATTATAAAAGACAGCTTTCTTTTTCTTACCAATTTAAGCAAGACTAAGGGCCCGTATAATTACTCAGTTAAGAAATAATATCATAATGCAACAGGTATTAAGAGCGGTGGAAAATTAAAGATTACGATACCTTATTTGTTTACCCAACGTTTCTATTGAACTAGCTGACCCGCGCAACTTCGCTTTCGTCACCGAAAAGAGAATGGGTCATAACTTTCCCCGTTTTTTAAACATTTTTGGTTGCTACTCCGCTCCTAATGGCTGTAGCGTGATGTTATATAGCCTATAGCCTTCCTCGATAAACGAACTATCTAACACTGAAAGATTTTTTCAAATCGGACCAGTAGTTTCTGAGACTAGCGCGTTAAAACAAACAAACTCTTCAGCTTTATAATATTAGTAATACATACCGGCGAGAATTCCCGGCTGGGCGAAGAAGCTGGTAGCCCGTTCATCTGACTTGGCGTTCATGATGACGACCTTGTCTGGCGCACGGGACTCTGGGTTCACGTTCGTGCCAGACGGTTCCTGGTCCTGCAATGTTATAGCAAATGGTTATACGATTTAGTGGACGCATTGGGGTCAGTGATCCGTTGATTTATTTGTCAATGTCTTGTTTTGTCAGGGGGGAAAATGTAAAAAAAAATAAGGGTATTACAAAATATTTTTCTTATTTTCAGAAAAGTTTTTGATAAAATGTGATCAACAAATTTGTAAGTAGAAGATAGGAAAAAAAATTGGGTCTATAGTTAACACAAAATGTAGGTAAATATTTTTTTGTAAGTTTGAGTCCTAAAGAGTAAAATATATTATGCTTTTTTTCCCGGAAATTCCTGATCGAAAAACTCAAAACATCTAAAAAAGTAAGTTCGGGAAAAAACCGCGTACCTACTGCAATCCGTACAATACTGATACTAAAGAATTAGCGGAAGTCAATGTCAGATTACCATGTATTATTATAACACTATCATGCCAACACACCATCGTCATCCTGTGTGAAATATAGCAAACAAATGGACAAGTAAAGGGGAATTTAAAGTACCTAAAGTACAGAAAATCTTCTAGGGAAGTGTTTCGTATTCAGAGAGGCTGTCACGTATCTCAGTTGACAACTATTTGAAAGCCATGTTGTACATTGTTTTCTTCTTCAGATGATACTGATTAACATGTAACGTTGAAGTAGCTATGTACTGAATAGTGACCATCAATTTTACGTACAATAATTGTGAACTTAGATACGAGTACTGGTTGTTGCCATGGCAACAACAACCTCGACTACAAAGAACTAAATATGTGTGTTATGAAAATGTTTACTTTTTCTGCTAACAGTTTGGACTTTCTATAGTTAGTTAAGGGATAGGAGATATAGCCCAAGGGCTTAGTAGAGACCCTTAGCATGCAAGATTTAACTAGAGCATAGTTGATTTCTCTAGTAGGTTGATAGGTTCTCGATCTTTTATGGACTACCACCCCTTTTATTAGAAAAAAAAATACCGCATCCCCTGTAAATAATAGTTGTAACAATTTATTATGGTTTTCCATTTATCATTGGACCTACTGCAGCCCGTCATACAAAGAAACAGTGCCGTTTTTAGAACATATTTATATCTAAAACAAAATTATTTAGTAGTTAGTAGCCGGTGGCCAAACAGGCCACCGTCAGCTGCATAAGCCTGTGGTTCACTGATGTTCTAAATCCTGGATGTTGTATACCTCAGGCACCCGCGAACCTTGCACACTAGGCTCTCTACTAATTGGACTTAATAACTTTAGAATCCAAAACTACTGTTCGAAGATTGCTACTTCAGGGTCAGTACAAATTGTGAAGTGTTCTATCTAGTGTTCTGTGCATGCAATAATGAGCTTTAATACGTACGACCGAGTGTCCTATGTCCTCTCCCGAGATGCTGATGTCGGTCTGATCTGGGCGCGAGGGTTGCTCCTCCCCCGCGCCGCGCGCCTCTTCCGAGGTGTCTTCTCTCGGTCTGCTGCCCGAGTTTGCTGGAAAATTTTATAGAAATACTTTAATATGATGTAAAAACGGCTGAAGTATCTGCTAGCCCTTTCATCTGACATATTTTTTCTATACTCCTAAGTACTTTTAAATTTTAGCTCGGTCTTTCTGAACACTGGTATATTAATCCAGAATCTCTATTTTTTGAATTTTGATTTTTGAAAGACAAGCCACTATGGTCAGAATTTGTAATTGTATTGAATCGTTAGTTCGAAGACTTGAAAAACGGTTGATGTTAAGTTGGTAACTAGCCATACGAATGAAGGGGAAGTTTGTTAGTTCAAGCAGAACATGACATCCTTCTACTTATAAATTATTTATGTGAAATTGCAGTCGTGAGTCGTTTGTTGAATCGGTCAAATATTCGTAACATTTTTTGTTATAAATCGTTGTTACTCATGTAAAATTCATGTTAAATGTTCATGCAAAGAGCTTTGGTTTGAATCCGGGAAGCCCGACTGTGGACTCGTTATGTGGTTTTGTTTGACGTCAATGTTTTCAATACTATTTGATTAACCTATGACTATTGATAGACACAATGACAAGATGACGAAGACTGTTACAAATATTATTGGGAATTAACGCGGAATATGACCACGATCAAGGCCATCATGGATAAGAGGAATGTGGGCAGACTGATAGACATCGCATGTCCCGCGAAATTATTTACATTGGAATACAAGGCGGGTTGGAAAGGGATCATACATGATACAGCATGAACAAAAGCATCCAATGATTAAAAATACTAAACAACAATTGTAATAGAAAAACATCGCTAAGCTAATGGATCAATGAGATGAACTTCCAGGGCTATATTACCTTAGACATGCTAACTACAGAAAATGGTACTAATGTCTGCATGATAGTAACGTAGTCATGCGATAAAAAAGTAAAAACGCCGTAGAGTATTAACTACGAAAAACTTACCAAAATATCCTCGCAAGTTAACGTAATTTAGAATAATTAAATTATCGGTTTATTAATGCAGGTATACACGTTCGTCTGTCCTCAAGTTAGCACAGTAACTGTCGTGTGGTTAGCAGTTTAATAAACAATGTAAAATAATAAACTGTTAATCGAAGGCTACGTCACTTATTGTAGTTTCAATGAAGTTTACACGAACGGGTTAGTGACTCATAGCTCGTATGATCCAGTTATCCTGTTTCATGATATTACTAAACGAATAAACAAGTTACAGTATAAAAATTATGTCTAAAATTTTATGTGAGAAGTTGTCATTGTAATTTAGGAATTGCAAAACAAAGTTATGATTGTTGACAATCGTATGCAATTCTTCGCGTATGTTTATTAACACAAATAACAGTTGATACAGTTTTAAAAAGTATATGTAACGTTATATGACAACTTCCCACACTGAAACATAAAATAAAAACAACGCAAAAAAACTGGCATGCTTCAGCCACTACTCACGAATGAACTGCCGGGGATCTAATGGTAGGATTGGATCGAACTCCGAGGCGCTGGGAATGTCCGGTTGTTCCGGGATAACTATTTCGTCCGTCTCCTCCGGTCTGGGCGTATCGAAGTCAAGGATGGAGGATTCGGTTTCAGCGGCCTTAGTAGTTGTTGCATAGTCTTCGTCATCGGGAGGTCCGTTGGGTGGGTCACCTGATCCCGCCCGGCCGTCCTCGTCGTCGGGTCCAGGGCCGGCTCCCCAGCCGGAGCCCGAGCTCTCGTCGGCGTCTAAGCCTGACCCATCGTCAGCGTCGTCAATGAACAGCTCGTGGTCCGGAGGCGAGTGCACGTCGTTCTGTACAGGGACTATTGGTTCGTCTGTCGGCTTTTCTACGGCCGCGTCCTGGAATTGAGATAAATTTTCATTTAAAAAATTGCGCGTTATAATCTGCGATACAAGTTTCTGTCGACACAATAGGATGTACAAAGTAATGTTATTATTAATATACCGTGGTTAAATCAGGTAAGAATTAACACTATACGATCGGTAGTATCACCATTTTGTTTAGAACATAATGTTACGCCTGTAGAATTTACTAGAGTGATACCTACGCACTATGTATTCGTTACAACGTAGCTTAATGCTAAACGATTTTGCACAGGAGTTTTATTTCACTTGATAAGTCGTAAAACAAACCTTCCAAAACGAATTGAAACCCTTTGATACTATTAAAACGAAGTACGATGATAAAATGGAGTAATAAAAAACTTTTGCGAGATAATGGCGAACGGAAAGATTTGTAACAGATAACGATGAAAACAAGCGAAAATACACTTCAGTTACACAAATGCATCAAATATTAGAGCTCAGAGATGAAACTCATTATACGCATTGAGATATAATATCGATCAAATTGCACCCACATTAGATGACGTGACCACCGACCTATTTCGAGAAAAATCTGTTTCGACAACGTCCAACTGAAATCACTGACCCGTTTAATCACAAATGAACCTCAAACGACACAAATCACAACGAAAAATGTACTAACGATTGAAGAAAACTGCAGTTTTTCAGCAAGAAAATTCACAATAACAAAAAATCACTGCTGCGCTTTCTGACGTCAGAACGCATGAATGAGCAATTTCATGAATGGAGTACTTAGTACATAGAATATTAAAATTCACTTACCTAAACGTTTTCCTACTTGATATATTAAATTTGTAAAGTTAGGCCAGATTGTATCACTACTGATAATTTTGATAGGAGATTGTCTGTGCTTTACTATGTTGGCGTGAATTGTGGCTGCAAGGGTGGATCGATAGGCTTTTCGGGGGGAGGGTAGGGAGGGGCGCCGGGAACATTCGGCTTGTTCCCTCACCCGCCGGTAGATGCCGGGATCACGGAGGCTTTCATTCAGTGGTTAAATTTAGAACGTTTTCAGGAGGCGTGTAAGAAGTTCACGTTTTGACCGCCAGGTGGCGTTTTGCAAAGTTAATGCCTTAAGAAAATCTCTCTATATAGTCGCATTGAAAAAAAGGTTGAGTAGTTTTCTTAGTTTTCTAATCGTTTATAGGCAATAACAATAATATACTAATCTATTGACGCATTCCATTTCAAAATATCATAAATAAGTAGTTTCCCGTAATAACTGGAGAATTGAGTACCGGTTACAAAAAAAAACAATCACTTTGTATAACATATCTAATTTCTTAACATAGAAATTTTCAAAACTAAAGTTACAAGGATATTTCAACAGTAGCTCAGTCAACAACGCATCACTCAGCTAACTTCAAAGTATGCGTGTAGCAACAGAACCGGGAGGCTGTCCAAATAAATACCTTTGCCTTTCATGTGAAGAGACAAGTGAGATGGTACGAGTCAGTTTGTAATGTTGACAACACTGTACCAAGCCTTTTTTGTTTATAATGTTGGTACATGCATAGTGGAGATTTAAATTACGCCCTATTTTTCTACGTATTATTATGGGTGTTTCAATAATTTACAGGTAGTTTTTAAACTATCGCAGTTTGTACACATAATAATTGCTAAATGAAAATATTAATTTTAATAACTCGTTCGAAACGTCGGGCAACAAATAAAGTATCGTAACTTTAAAATTCTTAGCGGGTTTAAGACTCGTTTAGAAATATAGAAATATTTTACAGTTACGTTGCAATTTAGGCATACAACTATATGTATATCTAGATTCGTTTCAAAGTCTCCACAAAAAAATAACATACGATGTTCCATATTGAATAATATTATGCAAACAATAACAAAAGTAATTGATATGCGTATTACAGAAGCAGTTGGAATGATATTCATACTGATTGTTTACAGTTAAAAATTAAATACGTCATTTAAAACACAAAGCTACTGCATCTGACCACGCATTGCTATTATCATCAGACAGGCTTACACCGTAGTACAAAGGTGCATTCATAATGTTAACAAAATATTACTCGCCAATAAATATTCTGACAAATGTCGAAAACTTTCTTGGAAATCATAGGGTTCCAGAGATTAAAAAAAACGCTTTTGAGGACGGATGAATAAACAGACAGCATTATATTTTTTGTATATGTGGGCTGAACCTATGTTGCAAGATGCAATAGCAATTACTAAGTTATTATGTAACTCAATCAAAATTAAATAAAAAAGGGGATTTCTTTTGCCCTAATGCATTGCTACGTACTCCTTTTTGTACTGTCCTTGTACAGTCCTCAGTCTTATTCCATCTGTTCAAACACAATTCACTATCGTACCAAACTACTGCCCAGGTGCAAACCAGGTGTTCAGTTCTCAATGCACCAGTGTATATAACAGTTTATCCCTCGTAAACACGGACAGGTCACCCCGCCCACATCATCCCCAACAATAAATAATATTTCTCATTATCCTGCGAGGGATTTACGATAAAACTCCGGCGTAATCACACGGAATACTTGAATACCCGCTTTATATTTTATGGTGCTGGAAACCGTGAAGCTTTGTTGAAAAACGGGCAATTATTTTGGAATGACCTAAGAAACGAAAACTGCATGTCGGAAGAGATTTTATTTTACTTATAAACACGACTGAAAATAATTATCGCTATGCAGAAAAGAAGGAAATCTACCTTCTGTAATAGATCCAGTCGTACAATTGTTAAAAATTTAAATCAATCGAAAATAAGTCAGCACATTTAATCTCTTTCATACATTTTCAGAAGAAGACACTAAAATACAATTTTTCTGCAGTTGGTATTGACTAGCCGTATCAATAAAATTGATATTACCAAAAAAAATAGTTCTCGTAAATTGCACTAGGGGCGCTGATCCGATTTTCATACTTAACTAGACTTTTTTAAATTTTATCACGGTAAGAAGTTTTTTTTTGCTCTATATGGAATCTGTTTAATATTAGAATAGCATAATAACATTTATAAACATTTTTATAAACATAAATTTGCCTGTTTGAAGAAATGCCTATAGCAGCCATTTCCTTTGAAGTAGTAAGTAACAAGTTTTACATGTTCCCTTGTAACATCAAACGATGACGTACGGATTATTTAGATTTATACAAATGTGAGTATGTATGTAAAGATATGTTTCTTGTATATGTTTTAACGAAATATGGAAAATAATTAAATAAATAGAACTATTTACCTCTTTCTAGTAGATTACAACGCTGGAAAACAGTTTAATAAATGGTTATGTTTACTTTTTCTAGTAAATTAGAATATTGTCAAGATAAGAAAATAATCAGTTTAATTTTCTTTTTATATTTTATAATCGTAAAGATTTTCCCAATCTATGTTCCTTTAGCAGTTGTTTTATAAAAAGCGTCAACATTTTGAGTACAGTTTTTCATAGCCAAATTAACTGTATGAAGAAGACATGAAGAATAGATTTAAATAAGTTCAAGTGCAGTACGCACTTTCTTTACAATATAACTATGGTATACAGATTCTAGCTTCAATTTAACCTACACATTTTGTAGATCGAATATTGTTGTTAAAAAGCTACACGCTGCAGAAATCGCTTTCTAGAGTAAAGCTAGGCAGCACAGTAAAGTTAAATATTTAATAAACACGATATAATCTGTAAACCACATCGCGATAGCTTAAGGTGCTGAACACAGGTTACGGCGCAATTTAAAGTAAGTAATATTTATTTAACGAGAGATTATGGTCAAACGACTGTTTAGCTAATGGTTACAAGCTTTGGATAGGAATCTGAGCTTCATTTTCTATTAAACATAGGTAACGAAATTAAGAAGTATACAAATTACTCACAGATAGCTGATTCTTCAAAAGAACGAAAATTTGATGTTACCTAAATGTAAAATAATATTTCTTTTGACTATTTTTGGAACCCTGCTAACAAGAACCTTGGTATCTATGAGATTGTAAAGTATACTTCTACAAAGATCATAAAATACATATTACGGGGTGTAAAGCTGTAATGTTTCCAAACACCGTACAACAATGTCAAATAAGATTTTTCATACATTCAGAACCTATTATCATCAGACCACGGATAACAGCAACGAAACGTTCCATAAAAATGATAGCACCAAGCACTTCCTACTGATAACTCTTGCCTCTCACTTACTCAAGCAGCTATTACTATATGCTATCCTTGTCTCGCAAGGAACTTTGATCGCAAAATGACGATAGCGTATATGAATGCAAATGAGTTTAAAAGGTGTACTTGGATGGTGTAACTTGGTATTATCTTTGGCTGAACTCCAGAAGTGGCTTTGCGACTGTTTAGACTTGCGCGGTGTAAGTCGCTAGATTGCGTAGGTCATGGATTGGAATATACAGGGTGTCCCAAAACTCAACGATAATCCGAGACAGGATGAAAGCCCAAGTCATACCAGTTCTAGGAAAAATAAAAAAAAAATTCCATATCACTTAGTTCAGCAATAATATACATTTTTCAAAAAAGTAGAAATTCCACACCCTTGGTCGCATTTTCAAGTCCTGTGATCACCAATGTCACAATTTCGCTGTGTTTTTTTGAATTTCATGATCTTCATTAAATATGCTATTAATCGTAAAACAAATTTATGCACAAAACATTGTTAATTTAATAAAAAAAGTTAAGTTTTAGTGAGTCATGGTTCACAAAAATATCGTTAGTCAACTTTGACGCTTCATATTGAAAAAAAAATGTACTACACTACCTTTGGCAAGTTATTTCAAAAGTTGGCGCATTTAATCAAGATTTCAAAATGGTATAACACTTGCCACTTTTCTTGCCATTAAAAATGTTATTTTTATTTGAACGAAGAGTATCCTCGCAGATGGATCAGACCCAGTGGTACAACTTTATGGCCTCCTCGTTCCCCCGATCTAAATCAAGAAGATATTTTTTGACTGGGAATGCATAAAAGAAAAAGTCTATTCAAAATCAATACAAAATCTATCAGAACTTAGCCAGAAAATTGACACAGCGTCAGAGGAAGTAAATGCAAGGAATTTTGCTTGACTAGTGAAAATATCGTTTGTACGCCGTTGCAGCGCCTGTATTCGTGCCAGAGGAAAACGATTCGGTAGTACTTTAGTTTAAGGAGAATAATTAAATAAGAACGATAGTTCGTTAATTGTTTTTTTTTTTATAATTATTACCTATTATGTTTATTACATTAAATATTGGTTATGGACTGATTCAATTACTTCTTTACTAAAAATAATTGCTTTCCTCTGGCACGAATACAGGCGCTGCAACGGCGTACAAACGATATTTTCACTAGTCAAGCAAAATTCCTTCCATTTACTTCCTCTGACGCTGTGTCAATTTTCTAGCTAAGTTCTGATAGATTTTGTATTGATTTTGAATAGACTTTTTCTTTTATGCATTCCCAGTCAAAAAATATCTACTTGATTTAGATCGGGGGAACGAGGAGGCCATAAAGTTGTACCACTGCGTCCGATCCATCTGCGAGGATACTCTTCGTTCAAATAAAAATAACATTTTTAATGGCAAGAAAAGTGGCAAGTGTTATACCATTTTGAAATCTTGATTAAATGCGCCAACTTTTGAAATAACTTGCCAAAGGTAGTGTAGTACATTTTTTTTTCAATATGAAGCGTCAAAGTTGACTAACTATATTTTTGTGAACCATGACTCACTAAAACTTAACTTTTTTTATTAAATTAACAATGTTTTGTGCATAAATTTGTTTTACGATTAATAGTATATTTAATGAAGATCATGAAATTCAAAAAAACACAGCGAAATTGTGACATTGGTGATCACAGGACTTGAAAATGCGACCAAGGGTGTGGAATTTCTACTTTTTTGAAAAATGTATATTATTGCTGAACTAAGTGATATGGAATTTTTTTTTTATTTTTCCTAGAACTGGTATGACTTGGCCTTTCATCCTGTCTCGGATTATCGTTGAGTTTTGGGACACCCTGTAGAAGGGGAAAGATACACACTCTTTGAATTCAATAGCATTATACCTTTATTTTAAAGAGACTTTGATGATATTAATGTCTTACTTACGTTATAGGTTATTGGAATAAATCTATGAGGGTGAATAAATTCTGTGAGAGAGAACATTTTAAAGGATGGTTAACCGATTTGTGTAATATTGTGCGGTTTTTTCTGATTTGACATTACATAGCTTCAACAACGTTTTAACATTATGATTAAAATTTAATTGTAATTCTAACGACACCCTTTTATTTGCATTAGAACACTTTAACGTGCTCTGTATCCACGGTTACAAGGAGATAGATATCAAACTCGAATTTGAGAACAATTATGATCAAAATACAATAGAAATTACTGCTGAATCATAAGGTTCTTCTCTAAATCGATCAATTCTTGCCACTCTATCCCCCCTTAATCCTGAAACATTCTGGTACCAGATACCGAAAATCCAATCCCATCACGGAGTTTGGAGTTTTAATCGCAATTTATTTACGGGCCCTTACGGAAAATAATTTAAAAACTTTTTGGCCAACAATCCGTAGCGGTCCATAGATTAATAGGCATGAAGGGCGACATTTTACAAAGGGCTCTTTACCTGAACGGGATAAGGGATAGTATTATGGGTTCAATGACTGGCAATTTTGCTTTATGCAGTCGTTCTGAATCCACAATGATGAAATTAAGGAGTGTACTTGGATCTACGTTGTTGGGAAAGTTGTATCGGATTAACTTTGCAGTTTTCGATCTATACTAATAATATAGAAAACTTGAGATACTCCTTCTTTGGAAGTCGGTTTGAATATTTCATCTTTTAGGCTTTCACGGATAAACTAATAAAACAATTTGGAAATAAAAATACTGTTATGCCCCAAAAATATGCCCCAAGGAAAGGTTACATCTTTTAATAGCAAACGTGGCTAAAACCAAGACGAGCATAGGAGTCTTTATTTTTTTTTAGATCTTGTTGTTTTATTCTTCAGTAGCTATTTTCAAGACTGACTTTTCTTAGACTAGGTAAGTAAGTAAGTACAGGAACGGGAACTATTTCTGTGTGCATTTTACATCGCGATAACGGTTAAGCTTATCGGTCTGCAGACTAGCTGCGAAAAAGATTTCTAACATCAGTGATCGTTTACATAGCCGATAACATGTACAATACTGAAGGTAGCTATTAATTCTGATACTTTCCAAAGAATTTATAATCATCAATATAATAGATACAATTATATTAAACTCTTCCGTAACTGAGTGACTGGTGAACAACACACAGCCGCAACTACTGAGCGTAGAAAGTTAAAATTTGGTATACATATTCCTTAGGAAGTGTAGAGGAGTACTAAGAGATGATTTTAAGAAATTTTCCTTTAAAGGGCGTAAAATTCCACGCGGGTTTAGTCGCGGGCGGAAAGGTTAACTAAAGCTAAAATATAATTATACACGCGGGGTGTCGAAATTTAACCCATCACTGTCCCACTGCTGGTCTAGAGAGACTAGAGGAAGGCTTAGGTTCGGTTGATAAAATCGTTTCTGCAGGTAGTTAGGTATTCCTATTCTAGGCTTACTATATTATACCTACACTGACGGCAACATAATGTATGTGTACTAATTGAGTGCTATCAATATTGGCACAGTAAATGGCAGGCCTGACCCGAACTGCCCATTTATCTCTAGTAATGTACTACATATACTATGTTGAGACAATACGGTTTACGAATTAGAGGATACATTTCAAATATATTCTGTTACTGGTAAGATGCAGGTTCATTTAAAAATGGTCGCCTGGAATTTGCTAGTTTTTCTTATTGGCTACTTTTTCTCTGTCACTTAACATGCTAGTTTCTTAGTTAAAAAAATAGGTTTTTAAGAGGTTCTTCTTTATCAGTCAGGATGAAAAGTACCGATTTTAATGCTACAGTACAGGTATTGTTTTAGACTATACTTATTATTTTGGGATAAATAAAATTATGTACCCAAAAGTGCCGGTGTTTCGTTTACAGATAAATGCTTTGATTTGACAATCCTTTCGCAACGGGTGCAGTTCAATATTTTTATGAAAACACCACTAATTGTAAGGATGCTTAAAGCCTATGGCATGATAAATGCAAAAAACGTACTACATAGGTATTTTCTCCAAGGGTAAAATTACAGCGCTATACGCTTACATTTCGTTACGGCACTATAGATCGACACAACATATTGAATAAAAGATGGAGTCGCTACGTAAAATAGCCTTTCCTGCAACATGAATAAATATTTGATATTCATATTTTGTAAATAATCGGTAGTCCCATGAGGAACGCTGGGTAATACGTAAGCGTTTTAACGCTACACTCCCACGTGGAGCTTACACAAACGGTTAATCCCTTTGATATGGAACTACGACAGTTGACCGGAATAACTAGGCCACGGATTTTTGTTAAATAAACCTACAACATGTACATTTTTTTTATCACAGATACTCTATAGCCATACAAGTGTAAAAGTATCTTTACGATGAAAAAGCTAAAGCAATAAGGCTTTGTGTAATACTTATCCAAGGAATTTCATAACAATTCTCCCCACCTAATATATCAACAACAATATTTCAGAACAACTAAATTAGGGCGCCAACGAAATTCATATCACAAGGAAACGTCGAAAGAAGCAAAAGCAATTCCACACACATGCCTACATGATGAACTAACACATAACGAACACCGGCACCAGACATATGGCAAAACTTCGCGTTTCTGAACGAACCACATATTCCCGAACGACTTCACAACTGTCAACTGTCACACTGTTTTTCATTAAACGCAATTTGATATTCGAACGGCGTCCTAAGCCGGCTTAAAAAGTTAAACAGAGGCTCTTTGTGAAAACCTTTAAATATGCGTTGAATTTTCAAGTGGACGCAAAAGGCGAATGTTTAAAATGTACAAAGTTTAATGGAAATCCGTTGCGCTAAGGGAATATTAAGGGGTAATGGGCTAGTTGACATCACACCGTTCTTATCTGAGGGCGTTAGGACTGATGGGATAAGTTCCTCTGGATTTATGTTTGAGGTTCACTTGTACTGTACTACTATATGTGTAGGTGCCTAAGCTTTGTCTGTGAGGAGTTCGTTTGACGTATATTCACGTTAATCAAAATATTGAAATTTATACACATGCAGATAAAAATAAGGTTTACAGATTAATCAATAACGAACTTCAAAACCGTATCACTAGAATAACAGTAGGAAACTTTTCAGACTTCATTGTGTCAAAGAACTGTTATTTCAAGTAACGAAATAATCATCTCAAGACAAATGTTTAGCCATTTTATACTCAGAAACACTTACTTTATATACAATTTCCACTCACAAACATCTATATTTCATCGCAGCGACTCGTAAAACATTCACAGTCGGAAACTTCAAGGCGAAACAGGGTCGAAACTTATAATAATTCTCACAAAACAAAAAGGCATTACTCAACACTTTTAACATGTCACGCCGATAGTTCACAATAAAGTCGTTCACACCACTTTATAAGGCCGCCGGGAACTTACTACTTTTGTCTCTATTTGTTACAAACTCCAATATGTCAAATAGGAAAGTTTCTTCAATACTACCCGCGTGGTTTAGTTACAAATTTTATTATTCAGCCGATATCCCGGCTCGGCTATTGATTTATTGCCCGAAGGAAAAATAAAGTAAGGGTTAAGAATTTGGCAGGCTTTCTTATTTGTGACTGTGTTCCGTTTACTGACTGTTTTTACTGCATTGCTTACGGCATGTGAAGTTTTTAAGGCCGTACTTCCGATGTTATAGATACCAACTAGATTTATGGCAGACGGGATTGTCTTACATTCAGTCAATATTGGAGAATATTTTTACACATTTTATCACGAGTAAAAACCAATTCTTAGACAGTAAAGTACGAGCAATTTAGTTGCACAATCGCCGATCACTAATGCCAGAAGTAAAACACCTCTTTTTGTATTAAAAATGAGTTCAAGAATTGATTAACAATATACGCTACAATGAACCGATACAAAATCTTTCCGTTCAGAATTTTCTGCAGTCCAATTTAAATCCCAAACGTGATCAAATGAAAACGTTTGGAGTGTCATTCGATTGGTTCCACTGAGGTGGCATCGTTAGACCAGATAAACTTGACCTCTCTAAGCTGAGCCGCTTCCTTTACATGGCCGCATTGTGTGCGGGGCCTGAGGGGACAGGAAGGTCACGGTAGGCTGGTGGTTATATTGGGTCAGCCGTTGTGTTACGTGCATGTAACTATTGTGTGGTTCAAGTGATAAGCTAATGTTTGGGAAGGTTTAAAGTACCTATTGTGTTGGGTCCAATGTTGGAAGAAAAGGGATTCTTTTTGGAAATGTACGTAAATTGTGCATGACACTGTTATTTCGGTATGAGGGTAAAAGCTTCAGTATGTAGGTCTATGTGTAACGATGATGCGGATTGAGGATTGGAAGCAAATGAACCAACCTCAAGACAATTTTCACGTCAAATATCCTATGAAGTAATTTAAATATTGTTCTACTCTGTGTATATTAATTGACGTTTATGTTCTCCCTCGACTGTTTACGGCTGTATTTGGAATAGCAATAGCACAAAAAGGTTACAATTCTCATTTAAAAAGCAGATACAAGATTTATTTTCTTCTATATTATTTTCAAGATGTATTAAAAAAGTCATGCAAATTTGGCACTCCAAGCGCTAGAAACATCTTGAAATAATCCTAAAAAGCCATTGTGTATAACAGACTAATTAGAAAAAATTGATAAATAACTCAAAGAAATGGAAACTTGGAAAAGAAAAACGTATGACGGAGATAAATGAAGAGGCTGAGTAAAAACGTTAGCAAGCCGAGAAAGTACTGGAGCTCTGAAGTTTACAATATAGCTTTATTAATACTACAATGAGCATAATGAGACGCTAATGTTGTTTTAAAACTAGTTTCTTTGAACAACTTTTTATTACTGAGTGAATTTGTTTTTGAAATGCCCGTTTGACTTTGCTTTTAAAATACTGATGCTTTGAGACTGTCGTAGAAAAGATAATGTATTTCGAGTTCTGACATTGCACATCACTGCAGTAATTGTTTGAAGGAAAAAATATAACTATCTAAAACATAAATTTGTCGAGCATTTTTAGTCCAGTTTGTGTATTTATGATCAGCTGGAGTTTGATTGTGGTGTGCTGTGGGGTTTTTGTTACCGCATAACAGCAGGAGATTGACTGTACTGACCATAACAACCGGCTAGCAATCTACAAATATTGTATGAAAACCTTAACAGCGCCTCTGGCGGGCGCCCTGGAAAAAAAATTTGCTGTACATTTTAAATGTCAAACTTAGATAGCCATAGTACAGAGCATAAAAAATCGTGCCACGGAAGACTGAATGGAATTTGATAACCAGGTGTGAGAAATAAAAAAAGCCCAGAGATGGACTGTGTATTCAGATAGTCTTATTCCCTATTACATAGAAGTAATCGAAACGTTTTTAAACTCTCGCGACTAGTACACATAATATTATAATGCAACGGGTCTTATACGCGATTGTATAAGACCCGATCGAAACGTCGGGCAGCAAATAAGGTATCCTAACCTTTAAATTTTCAATCGCGTATAAGACCCGTTGCATTATAATATTATAATCGAAACGTATTATTTCACCTGTGATTTTGCCAGTGTCAAGTGTTCACATCGCGGTTCTTCCATGACCTATCCCATAAAACATCCCGTCTATTTTATACAGCCTCGTTAGCCGTACTGACCTACATGTGTAAACAAAATGTGTTATTGAATGTTGGGTCAGCTAACTCGTGTTTCGTATTTATTCGTTACAATTGACAAGCTGATAGCAAACCTTCAGATAACGATGATGTGAAATCAACCCTACGACTTGTACCTTAAGGTTGGAAATAATTTAGCAAGTGTAGATTAGCATTGATTAATGTTCTCTAGGTTTATTAGTCGGAAGTTTGTTGATATCTTTGTTTGTATATATGTTACTGTAAAAGCCCGGACTGTGGTAAATCCTGAGATTTTCCGGTAAAACCTAAGATTTACCAACTCTCAATGGTAAAAGTCCGAACAATTCTTTTATTTCGAACTTTTACCCCTATTCACTTGGTAAATCTTAGGATATACCTCAAGGGCAGGTAAATGTAGGTAATATAAAGTAAGTTTATAGTTATAAAGAAGGAGTTTTCGGCAAACCCACATGGGTAGGTTAGGTTAGAAGGCTGAGGTGGGAGCGAGCGAAGCGAAGCTCCCACCTCAGCCTTCGTGGTTATTTTTTTTTAAACCACTCAGAAGGAGGAGCCCCGCGAAGCGGGCCTCCGGCGACATCTTCAATATCTCATTATAACTATGTTACAGCATATAATTATATCCCTAGCAATATCATTATATTACGGCTCAAACACATTATAATATGACTTTATCAACTTTTACCGTGTCATTATGTAAATCCTAAGATTTGCCAATTAAATGGTGGTAAAAGTTCGAAATAAAAGAACGTTCGGACTTTTACCATTGAGAGTTGGTAAATCTTAGGTTTTACCGGAAAATCTTAGGATTTACCACAGTTCGGGCTTTTACAGTAATATATATACTGATTGGTTCTGAGTATGGTGTGTCTGTTTGTTTTGTATGATAGATGGATTGATGGTCAAGGTTGTATTGGAGTTATATGGGTCATGTAGAAAACAATACATTTAGGGTCATTGATGTTATATTCCAATAATTGGTGCAAAAATCTTCCATAGAAGACCACGGTATCGGAAGGTCTGACGGCATGGAATGACGCATAATTTATAGATGTGTAACGGGAAATTTTCGTTTTCAATATGGCAAATATTTGTGTATTACATATTTATTTTTGTTTATCATATGAAAATGACAAACTCATTCAAGTATAATTGTAGACGTTTTTCTATCGTACTATATAATATTAATACAACCGACGTTTTCAGAAAGAACTGACATAACCTTTATTCTGTTTTGCATCATTATATTATAACTTATGGATAAAAATATCATCAACACATCGATGTTGGTAAAACAAAGTTTAGGATCATCCCAAAACTTCCAAAGCTCTTTTATGTTTTACAAAAACATTATTGACTCTTCCTGTTAATTATTAAACCTTTTTTTTAATGCAATTTATTTATGATAACACATAATTACGGGAAAACTTTTTAAGGCTTACGTTTTAAGTCTCATATTTATAAGCTGTTTGTTTCCCAAAGAATAAATAAATGAAAATAACAAACTAATTTTAATTTGTCAGACATTTTGTTTTCGAAATCTTTTGCTTTCTTGCAACAACATAATCACAAAAGCAACTATCACAAAGAACACGCAACTTGTATGTCTCCAAGAAATCTTAATTAAGAAAGACATGTTGCAAACCTCTTTTAAAGCAATGCTTTTCTAACGAGAACAAGTTTTATTACATTTTAAAATTAACTTACGTGCTTTTGTATTTAAAATATTTTAGTACAATAATTAGCTATCAAAAATACGTATTATGAATTTGACTGTAGGGGTTAAATAAGAGTCTAACCATTGTTATGTAAGCTTATTTTTGTGCATATAAACACACGTGGATAACATAACTATTTTACTTTAAAACATGGTTTTCTAATGGGGATAGGCAGTAATAAAAAAAACATTTGCTTATATACAAATACTTGACCTGTTTGAAAGATACCGTCGAAAATAATTGATTGTGTGTTTTACTAGAGACTCAGATGAACAACAAACAAACAAATGAAAATTAAAAAGAAGAAAAACATGAAACAACATGCGTACTTTGAAAACAATTACAAGTACGTATCTCATTGGCAATTCTGCCGAGCGCACGTGAAAGATTCATCTAAAGGCCGTTTATCCACATTATTCATACATTTTTAGTATATCGTTACGCGCGATATCTTTGCGGTTCGCTGAACTTCACGTTTCGAAAACATTTATTCAGTAAAAGCCCCGTGTTTTTTATAGTCTCTATCATTTTAATTGGCTTAAAAGCTGGCGACAGAGTTATATTTTTATGAAAGAGCCGGTTATTACGCGTTCGCTGATAAAATTATATGTGGAAGTGATAACGCTGTGATGGACGGTGGAGTGCGATGTGAGTAAAACGCTAACTACCCTCGACGATTATGTGTAATGGACCGCTGTTCTACGTACTAATTTGAATATTATTTGTATGCTTTAATGTCTTTATTCAATTTAAATCACATTATGTTTCACGCATACTCAAGTTTTCAGTTAATTATGGATAGGAGAATCGTGATTCTTGAAAATCTTTACAGGTGCTGTGAGTCGTTAGTCAAGATTTTCATGATGGAAATGTCGTCATTTTTAGAATCAAAGATACAGCGAACAATATAATATTTTACTACATACATAAAAAACAAAACATAACAAGTCATCCTAATAATTCGCACGTGTTCCTTTTTAACAGAAAATAATAATCACCTTTACCATTTCCAAAAAACCCGACAAAAATCACGAACAAAGCGTTCAACGGAACGCAAATGAAAAACAAACTACGTACTCTTCATTAGGCGCAATAAAGGTGTGTGAATAAAAAATATACAGTGATGGTCGTTCCACAAAATGGCGGGTGTGCTGTTAGGCCGCATAATTGCCCCCTCTTGCCAATTAGCCCCTATAACGTCTTCGTGAAGGCTCAAAAAACATTTTAGCGTTATCAGGGCGTCCAGCGGCAGTCCAACTTGTTTATGACGATATAACCGGATGAGTGTGATGTGTTGAATGTGGAAAACGGAGGGAATTTATTATGAGTCCGGCATTTTGTTTCGAGTTGTGATTTGTAAGGGTATTAATGGAGCGATGGAGTATTGTCGTCATATGCTTACGTGGTCGTCGTGGAAGAATGTTATGCAACATTAGGGTCTTTTTTTTAAATGTTTGATTGTATTTAATGTTATTGTGTAGAAAGAAAGAGATTCTACCACTTAAAAATTCTCAGCAAAGAGGAATCAAAGTAACGTATTGAAAACGAAAAACGGTCGAAAAATGGACCAAAGGACATCTACTTATATTTTAAGTTCCTACGGAGAACTTTCGATAGAGAATTTTGTTGGAAATTAATTTTGCACATTTCTACTTTAAGTAAGATTTTTAAGTTTCGAGTTTAAAACCAAATAGCAAAGCTTAAAAATTGAACATGAAATACGTACTTGTTAAATAGTCTATCAGTTTAATTCAAACTTTATAACACTTTATGTAAGTACAAGGTAAACTTAATGCCGGACGGCATCCTCGCCCAGTCATCCATTAGATGATGTTGTATTCATTCTTAATTAAACAACGAAAATAATAACTACAAAAATATAGTTTTGAACAAAAATTAAAAAACTGTAAAACCAATTGTAAACGGGAAATCTGTATTTAAAGCCGAGGTTGTTCATGCGATTTGCATTTTTTGAATAAACGATATTCAGTATAAGCGAGCCGCTGATCGAGATCAAAACGGATAATCTTTTGTTCGTTACGATTATTTTGTCTGATATCATTCGCTGACAATTTTATAAACGTTTTTGTGGAATGTCAAAACGAGAAATTTAAATTAAGGTGAAAGGAGAATGGGCAAAATAGTATGGAGCCTGGGCGATCCGCGGCCAAACTTTATTTTGGTATTTTTTAATGTAGTTTGGTCCTATAATTACTGTGTAGAAGTTTTATTGCCGCGACGCACTTATATGACGAATAAAATACATTTTTGTATTTGAGCACTTTTAATAGTATAAAACATATTTTGGCTTATATTCGGAGATTAAATAAAAAGTACTATTTATATTATTGCATACAAATATAGACATTATTAATATTCGAACTATCATAACAAGTAAATATATAAATATCGTAAGAAGTAAACATCTTGCTCTTCACATATTCACTGAGACGACTTATCTGTTGTTCATGATCTTCTTCTTATTAGAAGAAGCCTGTCTTGAATGCTCAGCTCAATAACGAGGCGTTCATAGCCAGTTGCGCTCACTGGTCGGTATACGATCTGTGGGTTAAGCAGCGTTGGCGCGGTCATTCTATAGATGGGTGACCGCATAGTGGTATTTGAACTGAGCGTCTCTGTGCTTCGGAGGGCACGTAAAATGTCGGTCCCGTTTGTTGTCAACTAAGATAACAGTCGTTAAGCCATGTTAAAGGCCTTTCGGGTGGCTTGAACAACTTTGACACTAGGTTAACCATATAATAGATAGATAGATAGCATACTAACTACGAGCTTACTTCACTTCACACATCATCATCATCTTCTGACAGATTAGTAAAATCGTCGAAAAAAGGCTGATCGCCGGTGATACGTTGGAATGCTGCTCTTTGTCTATTCATATTGTTACGGTTGTTGTTTATAAGAAGATGTAACGTTATTACACAACGTTCAATGCATTACAGATACGAAATAATCGTTATTATGTTCTATGAAATTCTATTATATTTACATGTAAATATATTGTTACCTAAAAGGATTGCAACGAAACGTTCTTAGTAAAAGTTGTTCCTAGTTATCATTACTTTAATTTGACACTACTTCCATTAATGGCCGCCGACCGCCCAGAAGTGCCCATTCTCCTTTAATAAGTATATTAGCAAAACTAATGTTTAAACGTACATATAAGCCTGTTTTATCAAAATAAAAGTTCCATATACAGTATGCTAATTCTATCTTTTTAAAAAAATAAAAATTATATACTATAATAGTAATATTCTTTTACAATTTACAATACTAAGTAGTAGTAATAAAAAAATAAATATGGATTTCAGTTAGTTAAAAAAAGCTAAAGATAAAACATTTTTTAGTGAGATCCATAAATAGCAGCAAAACAGCTTATTAACTAGTTGAGAGCGAGGAAAAAAATGTATTGAATCACAAAATAATGTGTCGATTTATTCATTTTCAATTCAATATAACCAAAGGGTTAAATTACAGATCGAATCAGCAAAGATCTTTGCGGTTGACATATCTCTTGATTTCCGCTACCAAAGGTCGTAAATGTTAAATTATTCATAATTTATAACGCCCAATTTAGTTAGTACAGATAACGTTTATACAAAGGGCACGTACCGTAGTTCTGAAGCATTAAATTAATTTTCAAAGCAATTCTCGAGTGTATATTGGCAATTAATTCGGTGTCCAGGAATTTTCAATTAGCGACTTGTGATTGTATTATTTGTTGTGTTCGTAGTTTTGATTTCTTCGGCTCGATTGTATGCTTAAGATTCTTGTTTTCATTGGTATGTTATTTCTTTTCTAAGAACTTTTGGTACTGTGTTTGAAAAAGATTTTACTTGTCAGAGACACTATGTTTTTATGCCAGTTTTAGGTTCAGACGTTCCAACGGTGTTAACTAGATGGCAGTAGTCGTATCAATAGATATTGAGTTATTCAACATTTCTATGAGAGCTCATGCCGGGATTACCAACAAAGCTCACAATAGCAACAAATGCATTGTAACTTGGAATAGTTCCGGTCCGCCCGTATTGACGCCCAACGCGGGGCCGCTTTATTTACACCTACCCACAGTTACAAGCTTATTAGTTATTCTATCGTCGCGCTGAAAAGTCGAAACTTAAAGGCAGTGTCCATTATCAATTGTCCCGAGCCCTTACAAAATCGTTTGCGTCGGAAACAAAAGAGAAATTGGCGGACTCTGTAAATATGCAGGACCATTCCGGAGATCACTAACAAGGGAGTACGGTTCATTTAACAACTCGACTCCGTACTCGCCGACGCATGACATGTGCCTGATTTCACATGCCCTTTAGCAATACGCTTCTGGGTCACGTGATCCCCTTTAAAAACAAATTACTTATACAAATATACCCATACTTAAGACTTCCCTCAGACATGTTCAGAATGCAGATTTACTAAGGCCCATAAAATTTCCTTTTTGTCAGCAGAATTAGATGTCGTTGCGGAATATAGCAGGCTCGAGGTAGCATTTGGGCCCAATAGCCCGGGAAATGGCTGGTCGGCCTCTGGCTAACACGACCCAAATTAGGTCAAGACGCGGCGGCGCGTCGCACGCTTTTACAGAATTATGCCGAATTTGATTCGATTTTTCTCCTCCCCGGCAATTGAATTGTCTGGACATCGATTGAATTTCAAGTTGAAAAATTCCAACTGCTAATTAGATTCGACTACTAGATATTCAGAAATAACATTAAAAGATACGGCATCGCAATAAAATATTATTAAGAGCGTCGTTAAAGGATAAAATTCTATTTGGAAAGCCGTCTCCCGAGAACGCCGGCCGACCGGAAAAATAATTTATTCTTCGCTCAGTGGAGAAAATTAAAATTGAAGTATTCCTTCTCTTTTACCTTTTACGGAATGTAATTTTTGTTTATAATGATTTCGTGTACATCGATATCTTTTGTAATACGTTTTAAAGGAACGAGATTTGTGTTATTATTGCATTGCTTTGATAGGATTTTGTAATATCACGGCTATTTTTCCGTATCAAATTGTTACACCAGCATTTTCCTTCTGTAACAGTATCTGTAGATAGCTATTTTGTCGGGAGGCTGCGACTCTTTGTTATATTATTTACGGGTATAAGTGCCAAGTTGGAAGCATGTACTTAATATATTTTTGCATCAAGCCTTTCTTACTCGCTTGCCATTTTACTTTAGCACAGTTGCTTATTAAATCATAACAGTTGACACAAAGTTGATCACCAAACACTTAGGGCTGCATTTAAGTACGAGAAGGTTTTGTTATAACCAAAATGTTCTTTTTTCTTCGAGCAAGTTAGTAGGTATCTAACATTTTTATCGCAAAACCCGTTGCTGATGAAGCGCGATTTATTTAAGGAAATGAACAGAATATCCTTGGATTACGTTTTCGTTTCCTTATAAACGATTTTGTCTTTTACAGTGTAGGCAGTACCTGAACCGGTTTATTAATTCAGTTGAGAGGAAACAACATTGCGCGGAATTTTTTCATGACTGAGATACGAATATGTATTTTGTACTCGTATATTTGTTGTGCTTGGTTCTTTCACTCAGTTTTATTTTTATTGCGAAGACATTTCTTCACATGTTTTTATCTGTTAAAGAATAATATCTATTATTTATGGAATATCCTGTAGACGCAAAGGAAGAATGTGTTCGAAGTAAGTTTTAGATGTCATCGTAGCAACAATTATATCTTATTTGAATAACAGTCAGATTTTAATAATAAAGTGCGTAGTAGTTATGAATTACATTTAAATTCTTTTGAACATTATAGCTCTAATTTTAAATCTTATATTTTTTTTTAATCTTAAATTCGATATTAGGAAAGAGTTTCTAAACTTCGACTTAGCAACGGGGAATTGACAAAAAAAAAATTCAATCATCTATGTTAAAGTTATTGCTACCTACTCAATAGTTGGCACGGTAGCATAAGGAAATACCTCCTCGAAAGCAGCCAAAAGAGTGGTAAACACTGCCTACTTCAAGCCAAAACAAGAACCGAACCTATTCTAATGTTATGATCAGAATATCCATCCCATGTAATGTTTTGAACATCGGAAAAATATTTGTGCAATCGAGTGCTATTATAAATCGTGCTCATTCATACACAGGACTTGGAAATGCTCCAGATGCGGCTGAAATATTATTTTACCAAAACTAGCCTTTCTAAAAAAATATATGGAAATGTACTTTTGAATACGTGGGTTTGCGAAGCCGTTGAGTGTTTTGGCACTTACGTGTGTAAAGCTTATTTTATTGGTCTGCAGTAATGCTAATCATAATTTAATTTAAGTAGTGGTTACATTTTAGTTAGAAAATTCAACAATTGCAATAATATTATGGTTTGGATTTGCAAATATTGTTTAAAAGGCAATGATCATTGGTAGTCTTAATTTTTTGAATAGTGTAACAAAAACAGCACATGCGAGAAGTCATACTTGAAAATCATTATGAAACCCCGGGCAAATATTAAAAATAAATAAATCAGTGAATTTCACCCTATTTTGATGACTATTATGTTATTGTACAAAGTTATTCTTAGTCAAAGATTTTATATTTTTTATTTACAATATAATAGTTCCGAAAGTAGAAACTTCTACAGCAATTCTTCGACCGCTGAACATAAAAACCAAACAAAACAGTCCGTTGAAATCGCAACGTTCCGTTTCACAGATGAGGTTTTCAGATAGGTAATTAATTGATATTTGTACAGAGTAATGAATTCATGTATTAATTCATCTCTGAGTTATGTTTGTGACTCAATCTGAATGTACGTTATATTTATTTTCTCATGTAAATAAGGAAAGTACACAGTTAGTGTTATTGTGTAAGCAACACTCACGGCTTCTACCCGCGTGATAACAATTTACAAAACTCGTGCTAGTCTCATTTAATATTTGCTAAATATAATGTTGTATACGTTTTTAAAAGAAAATATAACTGTTTTAATTCTTGTTTTGTCTAAATTTAGTTTCAGTATGTCTTATGTTTCAATAAACGAAGTCATTTTTTTTTAGAATCTCAGTAATCTTTTATGTAGGTGTTATGTATCGATATTTTTGATTCTTATATACTTAGTTATTATGAGAAATAAGAAAGTTTTGTAGGCTATTAGAAAAAATATCTGTTACATTACTATATTTTTTAGAGTTCAAAAGATAAAAGACCATTTAATTTCAAGGAACACTCAGAATCAGATATATTTTCCACCATTTCATAAAAAGTATTTTGATAAAGTATCTGTACTCTAAATCAAAACAAGTTTAAAATATAAAGTTAAAAAAAACGTAGCGATTGTTTCCAAGTTACAATGTTGCAGGACACGCGGTGCCTAGCGTTTTTGATTTATGGCTAAAAGATTGCATCATAAATCACTGTACACAATATACAGTGGCTGACAGCCGCCGGAAAAATTATACAAGAATATAACATTTGAAAATTAAACGTTTTTAGAACAGACGGCTGAATCGCGTTATTAATTACTAGATAGATTTTGAATGCAAAGATTTAAAAAACGCTGATCGTTATATGACTTTTCAAAAATATTTTGCAACGTTTATATGAAATTGTTATATTTATGTTTATATGATATGCTAATGGTTCGCTTTTCTTCGAGAATACATAAATTGATAGTAAGTGATTTCAAATAAGAATTTCTTACTTCTTTCTACTTACTTTTATTGGTTGTTCTCATACTGGTATTAGTAGCATGCTTCACTATATGCTACACAAAAAACCTGTCTATTAAATTATATTTCGCTCCCTGTTTTGGCAAGTTTGATAAATCCTGTAATGCCAAAACTTAAACTTCTGATTATGTCAAAAAATAATAGTTGATACCTTGCATATACTTATCTTGTTCATCTGAATATTTCAAGGTCAAATCCAAAGAACCCGTGAATCTCAGGGCGTCCCCTTAAATAATATTTCCATTAACTTCCGCATTATAATTTCCTATCAAAATTCATAGCAAAGGGAAGCTTAATTAAAAATCACTGATGTAATTATTCATGTTAAACGTTGAATAATTAAGTGCACCCCTAATTAAAGGAAGACGAAATTGAAAACTATAATAAAGTCAGCCATGTTTTATTTTGTAAGAGGCACTGCAGACTAGCTACTTTTAGCATCGGCGATTTAGCGATGCTGCATCGCGTTTTGGCGACTACCTGCGTTCGGTCGCGCGTTTTCGCGTTCACTGCTCTTCGGATGCTGTCAAACCGTTGCGACCGGCCTTGTCTGCTAGTATGCTGGATGTAGCGATCGGTTGCTGTATCTAGTTTCCAAAAGCAATTAATTGCCGCGTTAGGTGTTTTTAAGTGCACGAGGGAGTAATGCTAGTCGCTTCATCAACTTTCTAAAAGAAACAATCGTTGATGCTAGCTCTAGCTAGTCTGTGGTCTCTCTAAGCAGGCCGCAGTTTATAAAGCGGTCGAAGTAACTTCACTTTGTGATTACTTAGCCGGCTATCTTTTGTAGTTCATACTTGCTCACTTCGTTTACTCTCAGATTCTTGTAAAAAAACTAGGTAGGTATGTTGAATAATATAGTAAATTGCTTTTTTAGATATTTTTGGCTTCGAGGTGTGAGTTACAGTAACGCCTTTAGAATTTTAGCTTCAATCTTAAAATTAAACTATTAGTCTTAACGTCCGGCAAAGCTGTTTTAAAAGGTTAGTAGAAAACTCATGAATGAAACAAAAAGTCACTCATATATATATAAATTAAACATTAATCAAATAATAATTACTCGGTTTTTTTTTCTACTAACAGAAACATACATCTTCATCCGGTAATCGAATACATAACCATCGACAATAACTTTACTTTCGGCTCAATCAGAAACAATTTAATCACCTCCATCATCACAATGAGCCAATTAATTACAATATTATTCCTAATTATATCAATTATTGGCATAAATCATGTCGTTGTAACACTCGTAACGTCGATCTGTCATATTCAATGCTCGATACTTGGTAATGTCAACTATTTGACATGCAGTATTAATTACTGCTTAGGCAGGCACAGGCCTTAGACATGACTTGGAGACATAATTGTCACATATAGACTAATTTGTCTTCTAGAAAATATGAGACAATATTGTCTTAAGACGTTTTGTTAGTGCGTGCATTTTTGAAGCAATTGTGTATTTTTAAACAGTTAAAAATCAAAATTAAATACAAAATATGCTTACCTTCGTAAACTTTTTACAAAAGTAGTTAAAGTAGTTAGTCATGTGATTTTCGGTTGGTACCATTTTAAAAAAGCTGGTAGCTGTTTTTTGAACTTAAGGCTTTCTCTTTTTACTGTCAATATATTTTTTAAGAATTTAATATTATTTCAATATGTGGTGTTGAGAAAATTAATAACAAATTAATAGTAAGTCTTGACTAGTTTGTGCTCAGCCTTTATGTGACAGATTTGATGCGACTGAATTTACATAATGTATGTAATAGACAGTTTGTTGAGTGATATCGATTCGATAGATTCTGATTCTGATTGATATTGAATATAATTGTTTAGAAGTAAGACGATCGTTTTATCAAAAACATCAAAAAATGGGAGATCATTTGATCAAGGAATATTCAAGATCAAAGTGTATTTGGTTTAATTATACTGATAGGTGTCATTCGATGCAAATTTTATTTGTATTCTTGAAACTCTTTTTACGACTTGATCTTGACATCTGCAGTTCCAAGAGACATAAAATAGCACATTGAGACATCGAACATCGAAGATTTCTTTTATCAGAGCGGATTCTAAATTACAAATCCAAAGCGCATTGAATTAGGCGGAATGAGGCGGAGGGCTGATACTCTAAGATATAACCTAATACCTATTAAAGGCCGTCTCGTGCCGCGACCATCTCCATTGGGATTTTGAAGCTTAAGTGAAACGAATTTGACAGAGTAAAAAAGTCTTCAATTTTATCACGTAATTGTAAGATTGGGCGCAGGCAGTTCGCGCGGAAAATTTCGGATTTAAGGACCCATTTTTATGTGTATACCGTGTATTTGATTTTTCTAATGGCGGTCCCAAAGGTGATTGTAGAAACAGCGGAAACCAATTTGTTTTATCGACTTTTTAAGAACAAAAATGTTCTGTAAAGTCAGCCTGATATTGTGTGTCAAAGGACTGGAGCCTGAAAATAAACTGCTGGAAGTTTGGCACGTTTACTGGGATATTCGGTAACCGTACGAGAAGGGATTTCAACCCATTATGGCAAGCGAACTATTTCTAAAATATATCGTGTACGGCATGAAATGGCTATCGAAAAAAGACAATATCACCCATTACTGTGCCACTACTGGGCACGGATCGTTCAGGAATGTAAGAAGTTCTTGACCTTGATTCCACCACACTGACCAAGTGAGGGTTGGGGACTGTGCATTCCTTTAAAGAACTCTCAGGCATGCCAAATTTTCTCACGACAATATTTTGTACGACTGTCATTATTTTCGTTCACAGCTTTAATAGTCAAGTAATCACCTTTTGGAATACAAAAGTAGTACGGAATTCTACGAAGACTTAAGCTAATATTATGAAAATATAACACAATAGCTCTTGTCGTTTGTAGTATGCAACTTCAGGGGTGCGCGATCGATATCGCTACGCACATAGATTTCATGGTAGGGAAAAACCTGACAATCATGGCGAGCCCGTGGCTACTAATTTTGTGAAACATTGAACACGGAGCACGAACATTGGTAAAAAATCTTTTTGCATGTTATGAGAATGTAACGCCGCGTGTGCAGTATGTTTTTTTGCTTCAAAACCGTTAGGTTTTTGGCGAGGTATTGATGACATACAGACAGAAAATATTACTAAGCGTGAAAATTTATTTGTAGGTCGTACAAAGCCATAGGGGTCGAATATTCACTGATATATTATCAGTGACATACACACATATTATGATAATACTAGCGGACCCGACAGACGTTGTCCTGTCTACACGTCAAAAAAAACATTGTCCAGCGGACAAAATTTTGAATCTAAGCCATTCTCAGATCCCCACACAAAAAAAATCATCAAAATCGGTCCAGTCGTTTAAGAGAAGTTCAGTGACATACACACTTACAGAAGAATTATATATACAACGTGTAACGGAAACAACGCACATCCTCAGACACCCCAACAAGAAAATCCTTTTTCATTCACAATTAATTTGATTATTGTAGATATTGTTTATGGAACATATTGTTTTTAAAATATCCCGCAAATTCTATGGTCACAATAAACCTACGCACTCACGCACAGGCGCACACGAGCAGCGCTGGCGTACCTACCTAGGTATGTACCTAAACATGACTTAAACGTGATTTATGAAGACAATGTCTACAATTTACTAACTTTCAAGTATTTCTAAACAAAAAAAAAAATTTTTGGAAAGAAGTGGGATGGATTCAGCTACCGCTTCTGAACTAACTAATTTCAGGATGTGCGTTAATTATGTTACAGGTTGTATAAAATAAAGATTTACGCCTTGTTCCCATGGGAATGATACAAAGTAGAAACTAAAGAACGCAACTTCATACGACTTCCATAAACGTTTTTCGCATACATTCCTCTTCATTCATCTTGTCTTACTAACGTGACTGCAAACAACCTTTCGTAATATAGCATTATAATTATTCCAATCCAAAAGTACGTTGCTAAAGTCTTGTAAAACCTTCTCAATTTGAATATTCAAATCAAACATTTGCCCAAATTATTTCTAAAATAAAAATTGGGGTATTTAAGCTTTTTAATTACTCCGCTCCTTTGTAAAAAACTTGATTGAAGTGAAACCAGCCAGTACCTGAAACAAAACAGAATTTCAAAATTAGTTAAATTGAAATTGAAAATGATACAAACACAATTTAGATGCTTAAAAGCTTTTACTAAAATTATATTTTAGAGATCTATTTCACTGTTTTTAGATGAATTATGTTAGTTGCTGATATTCAGTTTTATTCGCGCGTAGTTTTATGTATAGTTATAAATTACTTTATTTATATTATGCATCAATAAATAGCAAACAAAAGCGGTTCTAAAGAATGACGCTCTTAGTGTTCAAACTAAAATGAATTCTCTCACACACGTTATTTACCGACATCAAAGACATCGAAGAAAACTATTCTTTATAAAAACATATTTTCAACCTTCATAGTAAGTGAAAGGTATTTCAAAAGCATGCTTCCATGAAGTTATTCAGGTATTCAAGTCTCAATTTTAACAGAATGTTATACTAAAACATTTATAGAGCTAAGAAGCCTCTCCGAACACGCCATCAAAACTTTTCAAATACCAACTTAAACCGATAATGTTCCCAGCTACTTTTTCTACAATTACAAAAACGACTGCCTAATCCCGTAGGCATTAAAGAAATAGATGTACGTCATAACTGTCAAGCTGGAGTGGCGCACCAGGAGAAACAAATTACGCCTAATGAGAATAATCCCGGGCCCATTGCGTTAAACGAGGTAGAAAAGGCCAGAGCTATGTTAGAGCGAGACGGAATGAATCTTGTCTCAGCAATGACAATTATTCTTTAGGTGCATATAATTGAATGCGAAGCTCTGAGTTAATTTGTGCGAATGCAAATGAAATATTGTTGGTTGTTTGTCTTGAGGGATTAAAGGATTTGGTTCAAGGTAAACGATTGTTCCGCTGATGAAGAAGTTGGTAGCACTTCAGTTTACTTGTACACTATTATAAACGTAAATAATATCGTTCGTTCATTGGCGTGACCTTAAAATGCACTGTCTATTTATTTAATCATGAGACACGAGACAATTCATACAAACATGAATATTTTTGTAAATTATGTATGCGTGAATAGTTCAAAATTTATTTAAACTGGATATCCAATATTAATCAAAGATATGATTTATTACTTTTGCTACGATTTTACCAAAGAATATGAATAAACGGTGATATGAAAACAAAAGGTGTGAAAAAGAAAAACTTAGGTTGCGTTCTGAAATCCCATGAGAAAACGACGGTAGCGTGTAATAGGGTAGCGGGCAAGTTAAAAAGTTGCCAAGTGAAAATACGTTTGTGTCGTCAAGGTTCCATATAATTTTGGAAATATTTTGCCTCTTAGGACGTTGAAAACACATAGTGCACATAATAAGTGATCCGGTACAATGATATTTCAGATACGTGCAGCTGAATGTATATAAAAATTGTTATTGGAGCTCAAGTTGAAGAAGGAATAAAACAATTCATAAACGAATAACAAACACCCAGAAATATTATTGTCCTCTACACGTCACTAAAAATATTAACGTTTTGCTCAACGAATCTAAATAAAACTTTGAACAGTTTGTAAGTATACTGTACCCTAAAAACGAAATTCTTAAAAATACAAAGTCGACGAAAACTTGCGTGTTTAACTTACATGACGCAGTGACAGGCATTTCAACGGAACGGCGAACGACCAACAAATAGTAAAATGAAAGAGTTTTAAAGTTACGTGGCCCCTCGTTGGGCGCCATCGCCACTGACTTCGAATCGGCCATGCTTCCTCGTCTTCCCATTCCGAACCTAACTTTACAAACAATAAAAGAGACGCCAAAAACTTCGGAATACAATTCCCTTCAGAATTTACTTTCGGAAATTTTATGAAGATGATTTTTTTAACGGTACAGCGTTCAGGTGATACGAACTTTGTTATTTTAAATATATTTTCCCACTCAAAATGTAAGTAAGAAGTTTGTTAGTTACTTTTTCTGGTCTGGGGATTTATTTACAGAGGTACTTATAAACAAGTATTAAACAAAGTATTCGTAAAGACGATTCTACAGGAACAATACATTGTAAGATATTCATAACAAAATACTTAAATGAAATTAAAAAATACAGGTAATATTTCCGTAGAGTATTTTCTCGAAGTTGAAAAACTGCGCTTACTAAGAATATCAAAAAACACCAATCTTTGAAACACTATTTCTACGAAACATAAACTTCTTTTCAAAACAATCTCTTTACTAACAAAGTCAGCAGCAATATCTCAAATTGACTTTTTTTAATAAATGACAACGGAGCGTGAAAAATCCCACGGAATTTTATTTAGAGCATTTCGCATACATTCACGTTGGATATGTTCCATATAAGCAATAAAGGGATTCCTCTGGCTCCCGATAAGAAACGTGTCAGTGGGTCAAATGTATTTGTACTGAGTGCATCGGGAATATTTTGTAAGTCGTAGTTTCATTCGCGAGGATATTGTTTGAGAAAGAATAGGTTTCTTGAATGATGACTGTGAAATTAATATTTGAGACTTGTGATTTTTTTAAATTATATTATTGGACATTTGTAAATATAACCCTGCTTGACTTGAAAAAAAATCTTTTTGATACTTAAACTGCGTTAAGTGTGTTGTCTTCCACTCCAAATGGATACTAAATGTTCATACTATAAATGGTATCAAAATTCTTATTCGGGCTATAATTTTGTTTTCCTACAGCAGCGTGATTAAATAATTTTTAGACTATTTCAAATACATGTACATTCACAAGAGATTTAATACACACATTTTGCTTTGAAACTCGAACCAAAAACCTGGCAGTATTAAAATATTTGGCTATTGTTGCGGTTCCGGTCAGTGATCCAGTCATTAGAGAAGTTGCGCCGGCCGTAAATAAACGAGCTTTGGCGATAAGCGTCCAGTTTGTCATTCTGTCCTGAACTGAGTTCTCTTGCTTATCACCTGATAGGTGCTAAACGACTTAGAATTTGTAGTATCACACGTTTTTAGGACTTGTATTTATATATAAATCTTAGAGCTTAATTTGAAAAGGTCATAAGTGTCAGATATTACTGGCTAATGTTTTGTTTTCGAAATACAGCTAGTTTTTGCTCGATTGTCTTTCCATTCGCCCTTCGGTGAGTCCATGTCAATCAGATAGAAATAAAGGCAAAAATGAAACATATCATTCCCCACCTAACTTCTCAGCTAACATGCATAATATAATCCATCCCCAAAATCTGGAGAGGCAAAACCGAATGACGCATTTTGGGTAAAGTTTAAAAAATCGTCTGGGGATTACGCAAATTGCCCTTGTGGTGGGCAAAAGCGGAATAATAATGGGGTAGGGATTTGACGACATTCTGTAGAATACTGCAGATGTCTTTGTTGATAAATTACAGTGTTTTTTGCTAATGGTCCTCCTTAAGGCGCCTTCACACTGGGCATTAAAAGCGGAATAAATAATAGGGGTATGACACAAAGGCGTGTTAAGCCGCACTGAGTTATGTTACCCCTGACTTCGATGTGGGACTGTTTGGATTAAAATTATTGTTATTTATAATGGGTTTAATGTTTATCTTTTACGTGGGTATTAGGTTATGTGATATGACAAATGGGTCCTCCCATTGATGCAGTAGAAAATTGTTGAAGTACGCAATTTAAAGTATTTTTGAAATTTTTGTACAGTACAGCTAGTAAATTTATAATAATGTTATAAAGCAGTTCTATTGACGTTTCATTCGATAATAAATAACAGTTTTTGGGTACCACATGTCGTGGGTCAAATGATTATTATGAGCAACATTCTCATCTCTGTTAGACTTAAAGAGAGATATAAGACGGTGCTATGTTTTATCTACAATATGAGTACTTATACAATTTGCTTCTGGTTACAATAACCAGATGTTTCCAAGTGATATTGGAGTTATACTTCAATACAGATTCAATTTTGAAATCGAACGATGTTAGAAAACACTCAAGAGTAGTGCACGAATAGAAATAAGGTTTTTTAGGAATTGGGCTTAAATAAAAACTTGATACAGTTCTAAGAAAAAAAATACTTGTTTGCGCTGGATGCTTTCAAGTTTAGTGTAACTTATTACAGGAATAAATAGATCATGAATATAACGTATTTAAATTTAAAATAGACATAGATCGCCAGTACTAGGCGCAATTCGGACAAAAATACAGGGTAAAGGAATGCTATATTCATGTTTATCTCGGATATATAGACCACTTCTATATTTAGGCCCATTTTACAAATCTATACTAATCTATACTTACTAATATTATAAAGCTGAAGAGTTTGTTTGTTTGTTTGTTTGAACGCGCTAATCTCAGGAACTACTGGTCCGATTTGAAAAAAATCTTTCAGTGTTACATAGACCATTTATCGAGGAAGGCTTTAGGCTATATAACATCACGCTACGGCCATTAGGGGCGGAGTAGCAACGAAAAATGTTACAAAAACGGGGAAAATTATGTCCCATTCTCTCTTATGTGATGCAAATGAGGTTGCGCGGGTCAGCTAGTATATTTTAAAGCTATTGCGTTAAAGAGTAACATACATCTGAACAAACTGTTGCATTTAAAATTAGCAGTATTGTGTATTTACTGCATGAAATAAACGAAAATACGAACACGTGTGTTCATTCATCTGCCTTATACAAGGGTTGTATGAGCAGCCTGTTCGCAAATTAATTTGAGGGAAAATAATGTTCAAAATGACACAATATATCAGGTCTATTATACAAGCTGCGATGTGAGTATATTTTGTTTAATTAACATCATATTCAAGGAGGAAATTGAATTTTCTCAAACACAATGCTGATTTATTGGACTGTAGTGGACTTGCACAGTATTATTTATTAAGTTATAGTCATGGATTTATCATATCACTAGCTATTACGTTGGACTTCACACAAGATTTAATGGGACAAATGTTCTTTAGTAAATATATTTCTTGAGTAAATACATAATGCTAACCCAGCCCGCACTTGACCAGCGTGGTGGACTCAATGATCTGTTTGGGAGGAGACTCTCCCAGCAGTGGGATAGTAATGGTTTAAATAATATACATTATGCAAATTAGGTCCGCATTTAGGCCACTTAAGTAACGTATTTGATAGATAGAGCGTATTATATGTAAGTAAAACACTGTCAAAATTCCTCTTGATAATTAACCGATACTTATCCAAATTGGTGATATCGGTCATTAGTCTAGTTGTTTTGTGGTAAAAGCGCACAAATTTTAGTTTGATATTATTTCAATCAAATTGCATTCATCGTTGTTGAAAATCATACTAATTTTAATGTAAAATGGTTGGTCTATTCCGACTCAAGTCAAGAGGAAAGAACTTTTCCGTTTATTTGACAATTAAAAACATAAAACCCTCTCTTCAAACAGTGCCGCCCTCGACGTCGTTAAAACGCGCAAATGTCTTTAAAGCCAGTTACTGTGTAATAGAAAAGTTGAATCTTTTGATGACTTCTTCATTTAAGTTATTTTAAAAAGGATTAACTTTCGTATTATAAAAGAATCGGGTTTACATTTTACCTACTCAATAATCAGTCTTCTAGCTCAACATGATAGAGTACAACGGGACAATTATCTGTCGATCACAATATTTTTAATATTGAAGAAATTACTGTAGCGTCCAGCAATTCTTTGCAGTCGGTACTAACGAGTACCGAGTATTTGACATTTATAATGTACTGAACAAATAGTTCCTACGGCACGCGCTAGAGGCGCTAATTAGGTTTTCGTACAAAATTTCTCGATAGCTAGTCGGTTATGGATAGTCGAGAGTTTATACAATCACGCTACTAATCGCTCTACATGACCAACCATATAAATAAACCAACAAGCAGTATTACATCCAACAAAAGGCAAGAATCATTTCCAAAAGGAGAAATAAAAACGCGATAATACATTTTCTTCAGTTAAAAATGGTATCCAACCTTCAGGCGACTAAACATCGATATTCCCAATAGTTTACTACTTCTGCCTTATGTCAAAGACCGGCGGGCCGAATAAAACTTCGACGACGTAGGACTGCCCTCGAAGGAATTATGCCTCCCCCCTTTTTGCTTACACGTTATATTTCTAACCTTTATTTTTTATTCATCGCGACTTCGTGGGAGGATCGCAAATGTTTTTGTTACCTACAGTTATGGACGAATAATTTAACTTATTTGTATGTAAGAAGAAATTTTAGCACGTGTGCCTAAAGTGTACGAATATGTAGAATATATTTACATTTAGTTAGAACGTTGTTTATAGAATTTCCGCTTCCGGAAACTGTTATCACAATAGAGCTCTTTAAATAACCTAAATGTCATTTTACTTCAACCAATCACCACACCAAGGTACTATCGACGGCTCGTAATCACGCCTCAACAGTAGTCCTGAATGGCCTGATTGAAACAAAATCCTAAAAGCTAGCTCTGAGTTGAACAATAAATAATACGCTACTTCTTTTGTCCACGCATCAATACAGATATTCCCATTCCTTCCCAGTTAATCAAAAATACTTATCAATAGCCAGCCATGAATCAAAGTTAATAAATCCTACGTACAATACTTCGAACAGATGCTAATGGATCCCGAAGAAATTCACAATCCAAAAGGGATATTTTCTTTGCATTACTTTTCCATTTCCGCAAAGTTTTTGTAAGCATAAATCGTATGAGTGCGAGTGAGATAGGTGTATTCACTTCTCGTTTTATCTCGCCTTTCATAGGATAAGCGGTTTTGGCTAGAATGGGTTGGATTTGAATAAAATAATAGTTCTGTAGTGTCCGGTACATGGTGTAAGGGGTGAATAGAAGAGGCACAATGGGCCTTTAAGCGAGGTTCGAGCACTTTATTATGGGACAATCTTGAAAGGTACCCGTTATTGTTTAAGAATATTCAGTTTGATGAGGGTTCTTGCATATAACTTGCAGGTACGTTCACATTATGTAAGGAAGATTAAGGCGAAATAATGATTTTGATTTTAAATGGAAAATTATTTTTGGCTGGTTGATGAGATTGACCTTTTTAAAGAACATCGTCAATATGATTTGTGCATGTTTTTCGTAGGCGTATGCTTTCGGCATTTTAATTTTCTCAGAATGTAATGCAGATCATGTCCTGCCCCGGAGGGGAAGGCAGACATGTGTATTATATTGATACACCCACGATACATTAAAAATACTTTCAGTATGTGATACACGCACATGGGACCGTAGCCGTGATGTTGAGTGTTTTCTTACAAACCGCATGACATGAATTGAATGTAGTAGGTACTCCCCAACGCGATATTAAATTTAAATACAATAAAACTGAGAACTATTATAGTCGTCTAAAAATGACCACTACTTACTTCATAACAAACTACATGCAAGTAGAGACTACTAAAGTCGAAAAGTCTTACTATTTGTATGAAGAGCTACAGCACCAAAATGTGAACGAGCCCTAACTACGATCCTTACACAGCTACTTTACGTTTGGAAAGTTCTAGTAAATTGTTATAAAGTGAGACAGGTTCATTCACCTCCGCAATAACTTACAATAAAGCTTAGACATAAGCTGAGATGGAAACTAAATTAGGAGGATAACTCGTCCTTAGTCGCAAGATGTAAGCGTAAGCGAATTCTTAAGTAGCGGGAGCTTTAGGAATGCTTTTGTGCATACTTTTTTAAGATAGAAATCTGTGAAAAGTATGTTCTTTTGAATGCAATTCTTGGTAAATTGTATTCACTGGTTGGTAAGCAATCTAAAAACAAGTTTTACAATGGGATCACAGGTTAAACATGGTCGTATTTTTCCATTTTACGATGAAGATATATGAGGGAAGACATAAATACACCGCCTTTTTACTCTTTCGAATATCTATTGCGAAAATGTATTAATTGTACCAATGATCTGATTACTTAATCACAATAACGCAGGACGAAATAGTAAAGACCAAGCGAGAATAGGTGTACAAACTCACGCCACTAAGAGACAATGCTTAGCAGCTACATCGACCACGATCAAGTTCGATCGTAACACCGGGTAAATAAGGTATCGTAACCTCTAAATTTTCGTTTTGCAACTTAGTATCATTTGCAGGAGCCTTGTTTAATAAATTTTCTTAAATAAAACACTGCCTCCCATCCCTCATGGCTTGTCCCACATACATTCCGTCTCAGTAATCACGTGAACAAATGACACACAGCTGCGCACTTACAGGTAAGCTGGCGTATGTTAATTAATATACACAGTAATTGTTTGTTCTACCCTCTGAATGTGATGTACTCTGTGCCACTGACGCTGGTAGTTTTGGTTTAGAATTCCGTTAGACTGTGTAGTAAGGTAGTCTGAAAATTACAAGACCTATAGATTGAATATCATGCCTTAATTTTTAAAACGGTGAAGGATAACATCGTAAAAAAACTTTTGCCTACAAATTGTTTAAACCATTTATAGAGGGCGTGCAAAGTTAAATGAGCAGTGACAGCCGAGTGGTATAAGGTGACACCTCCCACGCCAGTGGTCACAGGTTCGAACCCGAGGCAACACACCAATGACTTTTCGAAGTTATGTGTGTATTGAGGGATTTAGGGAGATTACATTTATTGAGGGCACTTGGCCAGCGTGGAAAAAAAAAATTGTATCACTAATAATATGAAATGTAAATGTAAATTAAGCAAAAAAAAATGGGATTGTAGCGAGTGGCTTTCTTTACCTACGAAAAGGCGTGGTTCTATGTATATGATGATGATCATAATGGTCAAAGACAGCAAGTGACCCAGGGCGTCCGAAAGTCTGTGTAAGAGGCCTTTTCGAGACATTGATGTGGGCTTTCTATAAAATAATATTTAAAACCACGTATAATCTTGTAACATTGTCGTCGCTTGGACACAAAGTCTGGCCTAGGTATTAACCTATAAATAGTGAAAATAAAAGCTTAACAGAAAAGCAAAGGTATAAATACCTGTCTGACCCTTCAAGATAGTGTGTAGGCGTTATTTTTTGCAAGTTTTCTCTGCTAAGACATTTAAAATCTTAGTCCTTCGGAGAAAAGTCATTCCAAGATAACTTTACCCTAGGACATCACTCCTGGCTAAGTATCAGATAGCTAGTAATTTCGATTTTTTTAGCACCAGTTTCAACACTGTTCAAAATAGCGTAAAAATTATGACAGATGATTTCATGCATTGGTTGTATCTAGCAAATACATAGATTATCTGACACTTCTTTATAAACTGTAAATCTGGTCCTTGCTGCTGTTTCCATACATTTGCTGTAATTTTATTTGGGAAATAATCGCCCCGTATCAGTAGCCCTCAACACTTCAAATGTTTTCATCTACAAAATTGCTCTTACAAAGTCTAATAACACAATAAAATAAATACAAACCTACTTTTTCCAAGTAATCAACTGAAAAGACATCACTATTAATATCAACTAGGCTACCTAATTCTAGAACGAATTTGACCTAGAAAAAAAGGTAACCTAATTTCATGAAAGCTAGCTAATAATTAATGAGTATACAGAGCGAAGTGTTTTATTGCTATTAGGTACTTTTATAAGTGCTATTCAGGTGATATTCAGGCTTTATTTGAGTTTACTAGGTACAGGCGCAGAAAGAAGTTGGTATTTTTTTTCAAATTGAACCTATCTGAAAAAAACACAGGTTTGATTCCCAGTTATGACAACCATTTTATGTTTGAAGAGTAATTAATGTTTTGAGAATGCCTATACATTTGTGTATTTGAGATAAATAAAATATTGATTAGGAATAACTTAAAAGTAATGTATTTCATATAATAGACTCAAGACTAAGAACAAAAAATTAAAGGTGTAAAGCTTCTTTAATTTTTTGTTAGTCTTAGAGAGAAATAGGACAATATAATTCATATTAAAATATTCCGATATAAACGTATTAATCATTTTTGTTCCTGACTGTACGGTTTGATTTTATCCAATCACTTGAATTGAAATGCCACTTAGGCATGAATAAAATTTTCTATTGCGAAATTGTAGGCATTCGTTTGATAAAATATTGTATCAATCTCAATAAGTACTTATTCTATTTCCATAATAAAAGTATGGAGATTTCTGTAGAATAATTTAATGTCGTTATTACTAAGAGTAATTTTAGCCAAAGATTTTTTGTAGTGTCTTGATGTCTAGCTTAAAAATAAGTTTTTAATAGTAAAAACAACTTTATCTGTCGAATAATTTTAACAGATTTGATATTTTTTGATTATAGGAAAATCTGTATTTGTGTATTTGCCATGTTTACTGTAAATGGCAAAATTTGTCATGTGCTTAGCAATAATTTTTATCATGCTTTGTACCAACATATTACGCAAATATTCTATTCTATGTTTTTAAAAACTACAACTAAATATTCAACTGGACTACTAAACTAACAGAAAAACTTAAAACAAAGAATCTTGCACACAATGTCAACTTCAAAAGGTTTGAAGAAGGCATTTGAATAATATAATAGAATGTCCACATAGCTCGGGACCGTGGGCCGAATGGATAAGAAGGTCATATCTTCCACAAGACGTTTCGAACCCATACGATATATTATTGATGTGATTCTCCTACTAAGTGACTCGAGACGATTGCTATGCGTAAGGCTTCTGCTTTGTGCCTTTAAAGCAAGGACAATGGCCCATTTTCGTGTTTTTATTCGTAAGGACGCGCTCCGATGAGATTATTTCAGTCAGTTTGTGTGAATTCTTTATGTGAAGGCTTTTAATGGTTAGTGTTATTTTTTGGCTGTAATTGAGATGCTACTGGTTTAGCTTTTACCTAAATAGAAACGAATACTTAAACTACACAAATTATGCAATGCGTAATAGTGGTTCTGTAGCAGTAAAGGATAAAAGGAAAATAAATATTCTACAATACAATCAATTCAGGTATATACGGGAAATGTAATTATTGATTGTAAGTTCCTAAGTAGGCTCCCTACGAAGTAATTTTTAAATGTCCGTATTAGTGGTCCGAGTGCAAATTACGCTACAAAAGTGTATCTTTAAATTACGTGCGATAGTTAGGTAAAGAAAAATATCGTTTATTTTACATAATACTAGGTGTGAATGGTCTAAATTCAGAGATCAGTAAAAACCAAATCACCGAAAAAAGAAAATAAAATTGCAGCCGTGTTTCAAATACCCTCTCCCTTTCCCTTAAAACAATACTTAAAGTCACACACAATTATTCTATATCACCAACCATATGAAAAACACTGTTCTCGTACATCAACCGACTTTCTCTTGTTCATAGTGACAGTGGCGGGCACGAATAATGTTTCAACCCCATCGCTGTCACTTAGGGGGTTAAATTAAAAGCTGGCAGAAATATGTGGGTCGTTAGTAGCGCACGTGAGCGTTCAGGTGTTATTTAAAGGTTGACGTGACGTGTGATCGCGATGTGAGCAGTTTTGCTCGTGACTGTACTTTGGTTTATATACGATTTGAATATAATTAGAATATTTATGTCGTGTAGGTTTGTCGGGTATGACTAAAAGCACTTTTGTCATTTATCAAGTCAAGAAATGCATATTATTATGTGTATTGGTATTTTTGCTGCAAAAAAAAGTAATTTTGAAATTACGACCAATACTCAATTACAATCAATAAGTAATTTGCAGATCCATGAACTGCACGTTTGGCGCATCAAATTAACGTGGTCACCTTGCCATTTGCAACTTTAGGATTGAATCCCACCCGAGACAAATACTTTGAGATTTCAACAGGGGCTCGCGTAGAATATCGATAATTGTATTATCAAAGTAGGAATGCACTAGATGCATAAAAATACCTACATATAACTAAGAAAAGCGAAGATTGTACGAATAAAAATTTTACTCCCGGTACCTACTAATATAAATAAGTTTGATCACTTCCAAAAGCTTATAGACCAGTTATTTTACATAATGAATTAATAATAAGTTCAACAAAATTCAAGGTACACAAGTAAAAGGCACAGTTAATTACAAAACTTAAATTACTTTGATGATTTTTCATCGTTACATTCACAAGAGAGATTAAAGTATTAAGAAACAGTTGAGAAACAATTTGGACCTCAATTAGTTAGAGGTCTTTGGAAAAACTTTCACAAAAGAGATCGGAGAACTAATGTTTTTTTTTGTTTCTAAAGAAAATAGCGATAGATTTCAATTGATTTGTAGTTTCAATTAAATCTATGATCCATTTTTAAGATAAATCCATGTAAAGCTTTATTTTAAGAACATACAAATTTATTACTTTTTTTTTGTAATTATAAATATACTGTTGACCTAAAGAAGCGTAAATACAACTTTACGTACATACATACACTTCGTCATAGATAGTAAGTAAGATTATTGCTGACACAGCGTATGCCTATGTATGACAATATACACATGTTGCCTAAAACATGGATTTAAGTTGTGCCAGTAATCATTTTATTCAGGAAACCTCTTTTTCTTATGAGTTCTTGCCCCAGAAGTGAGTTTCCTCTCAAATCTACGTTCTCCAATTAATTCAAGTACAAAATCCAAAAAACAATCGTTTATTTTCTCAAAAATTAATCAATAAAACGGCATACGATCCAAATTACGGCGCAGTCTCACAATAATCTTCAAAGTTAACTCGAGCAGGTAATAGATACGGAACCTCTAGTATTTCGATGGAATTAATCTCCAAATTCAACGTACCCTTAATAATGCCGCTATTTGTAGGGGTTTTACGACACGGCTAGCTTAGGCATTGAAGGAAATGCTTCAAAAGGAAAGGATTTCGATGTAATCTTTTGAACGAAGATATTTAGCTTTGATGTTACGAAATATTTGTTTGCTATTATTGAGTTCTATGGTCATTAAACATATAATCTAAAATATTTAATTTGTGAAATCAATAAATTCAGAACTTTGATAAAATGTTCAAACCATCTGGTATATTTTTAAGTATCATTTCATCATCTCATATTCATTTAAGGTTTTGAGAACTCCCAACTTACAGATACAAAACTGTATGAAAAAACTCTTAAAAAAATTCTTTTCGAAAATGAAATATCCAAATTTACGCAGTGGAAGCAGCGTTACTACCTGCCTTAAGCATTACGAGTAACATAGCAAAAGTAATCAACATACATACTAAGCTTAGAAATCAATCAGAAGCTCCCAATCCGATAGCAATCCGTTTCACTTCAAACAGCAATAACATTAGTACACCGCGTTTCATTAGCAGGTAGGCGGAGTTGGGCGTCAAAGCTAGTGCATTATGTAAATACTGAGTATCTATTAGCAAACAGCCAGGTTAATCAAGAGTCGAGTCTCAGAGCCACCGCAGTCAAGATGTCTTCGTAATTGAACATGTTGGGACGTACAGGTGTTCTAAATGTAGTGATTACTGTGATTAGAAGTGTGTCGATCCAACGATCTAGATTAAGAGTGGGATAGTGGTTTCAACATAAGTATGTGAATATTTTTTTTAAATATTAAATGACGTACAAAATGATATACCATACGATACCAAGTACTAAGGTAAAAATACAGATTGTCAAAAATACGCGCTATTCATTTATCTATTTATCGGGTTAACCTTGCCATTGCTATGTTGACGTAGGTCTCTAAGATCTTTGTAGCATCTCCAAAAACGACAATTCAATTAAGGCAATAATGATTTAGTAAATTATCTAGAACATGGGTTCTACATAAAGAAAAATCAGAACATAATTCAAACAATATCACCATAGCATTCGCCATAACAACTTGGTGCCATAAAATGTCTGCGCAAAACACGTGAATTAAGCGAAGATTGTTTACAAACTTAACTTTTGAATTTTGTGAGTTCACAAAGCTATAAAGGCACTGATGCGTGAGTGCATTTGCAATTGGTACCGAGGCCCCACGTTGGGCGCCAACAAACTTCATCCGAACTACCCACATTCCTACATACATATTTCTTCATACATTTCACGTAAAGTAAACGGGTCGAGTGCTAATAAGCATACCGTTTGTTAATTGGAATATGAGAAACTACGTTTTATAGTTGTAATAATTTTTTGGTCTAGATGTTTTTGAGTGGCAGGTCGAGAGCGTGTTCGCTCTAGAGCCATTCCAGTTCTTATGTAGAAATTATTATTTTCACTAGACTTGGGGTAAATTTAGCAACTGGGAAAAGGGGTTATATTTTTCCAGCGTTACAGCCTTTTCAGCTTTTTGCTGAAATAAATCATAGTGAACGTTATATTTTATGCCGACGTCTGTTTTTTGAAAGACTCACAAAAGAAATAAAATAGTAATTCAGGGAAGTTCACCTGCTCTCATACCATTAGTCTTATACACAGTGATGATTTATAGAACATAAAATAATGTTTCAAAATACCACTGATATACCTAATTATTAAAATTAATTAGGTTTTGGACACTCGCTTCAACGATGTTCTTATTTCCGGGCACCTATGTTTTTTATTCGACGAAGTCTTTTACTATTTACGGGGTACACTACCCAAGGTTTACTATCACGATACATACAAGTTCGGTTTGTTAACACAGTAATAGGAGACAAAATAAATCCACCATTACTTTGGGATCTTGCGATGTTATCCTTCCTTGTGAGCCTTATCTATAAGAAGGAAGCGCCTTGTGAAGCACAATAACGCGACCCGCCATTTTGTGATAACGGATTTTGTATTTGTACCAAAGCTACTTATATGTAGGCTTTTTTGTTAGTTTATATACAAAAGGATATGTAAGATACTATCTAAAAATGTTCCTTATATGTTTTGTAATAAGATTGTGAGATAAGAAAATAATATATCTTTGGCTTGTCATCATTCTATTTTGGGATTGATGCACTGACCTTTAGTACAAATTGTGGTTTATTTTGATTTTTTTACGCCTACTACCATGTTTGTTGCCTCTGAACAATTTTTCATACAACAAATGTACTTAAGTATGTATTTAATAACACAAGCGTTTTTTGCTATTTATATAGACAGATTTTTCGATATTTTTTCATTTTTTACTAAATTTTTTAGATTATGTCTATTTTGTCAGCTTATTGTTTTGTTCTTAAAAGTAACAAAGCATGGTTTTATTTATAGCACAATAATATTTAAACGTTTGCTTACCTACTCACAACTATCAAATACTTTGAAAGTTCTACACAATCAGCCAGTCACAATTTTTTACCATAAGGAGACAATTCCGAAGGTTCTCAGATAGCGATCGCCATCCGTTTCCTTGTCATGGTGTATGGCCTGCACAGAGATAGCGGTGGCCAAGGATAACGGAGTAATCTCTCTCGCAGTCGATCGCTACCGTTATTTATAGCTGGACACTTATATTTTATAGCGGACAGTCGCTTAATAGCGTATTATGTACGGCTATTTCAAGGCGATTTTATTTGTTGCTTTTCTCGAGGTAAGTTTTTCTTGTGCTGTAGCTAGTTGTGGTGTATTATTGGAAGGTTAATTGGTATTAAGGCACTTATATTTATATAACACGAATAGAAATTACTTAAGTTTTTGTTCGAGGCAAGATTTTAAGCACTTATAGTTCGAGTTCGGTGATGTTTCCACCGGAACTAACCCTTTTCGAGGAGTAATTTAGAAGGTTTTCACAAATCATGTATGTTATGAGAGTCTTTTAAAATAATGTAATAATTTAATCTTAAATTTGTCAGATTATGAGTTTATTTCAATAACTGAGTTCGAAGTTTAGTTTTAGATTAATTCTGTACATAATAATATATTTGTATTTTCTAAGTTAAAGGAAATGGCAATCGATGCCAACCTCATAATGTTCTACTGACCGCTTATGACCAATATTTTGGCACTCAATTCACTTATTAACATATCTTCTTGATAAAATACTCATATAACCATAACAAGACCAGACACTATCGGAGAGTTAGTTAAAGTTATGAGAAAACTAAGATTTATTCTCGTACGTGAACTGGGAGCATTAATTACTTGTATCTAATAAATGATAAGGAACATGTTACAGTGAACTAACTTACTTCATAACTTAGTTTGTTTATTAGTATCCATATATCTGAGTCCGTTCTTATTAAAATTAATGTGTTTTAAGAGTGATGATTTAAAATTAAGCTATAAGTTGAATTATGAACAATCGTAACTAGTTATTATTAACGTTATGATTCGTTGTTGAGAAGTGTATATGAAATAGTATGTCAACAGGCTCACCTCCTATTACATGGGACTAACATTGTTAATCGTGAAACGTAGGAGTATTTCATATTGTATATACCTCCGGGTATAACAGGCGTGATTTTATAATTGTTATAAGTTCAATTTTATAAAAATACCCTTGGAGTGTCACTGCTTGTTTGTTTACAACTTCCCCAAAAACGACTGGCATTTCACGTAGTTATTACAAGCCAAAATCACTAGTGTAAAGCTTGTACAGGTTGAATAAAATTAAATATTCACAAAATTAAGCAAATTCAAGGGATTTTATGCTTAATTCTATTTCATAATCTGAAATGGTAGTTAAGACAGGCAGTAACTTCAAATAACTTCATAACACATAAGATTGAATATCTTAATTAACGCAAAACCAATAAGAATCTGGGTTAAAACGAATATAAAATTAACACATCAAAGACTGCGGCTTTTCTGGTTGTGATTTACATTTCAAAAAGAGTTTGTTGAGGCTGAGGGAATTTTGGACGTAGTTCTTTGCGTAGACGTTCGTTATAATCTCAAACTGAGTTTTTTTGACAGTCAAAGCTTTTTAAAAGGGCGAATCACCTTGAGAAATATGGCTAAAAGAATGAGCTATAATTACTACAGCTTCACTTTAGCAGAGGCCCGATTGGGTTTGATGTCTCGACCAGCTACATTCGGTGCTATTGCACCAATTTGGCTTAATCGTCTATTAAAAATAATTGGTAATGAAAGAAGCCCGGTTTTCGATACAAAATAGTTGATGCTGTTAAATGAAATGACAGTAAATGTATGAAAGTAACTACCAAAATTCCATTTGATAAGCTTTATGGCAAATATTTAAAAAAAAGTTAATTCGGTTCGCCTTAAATAGAAACCGAATGCCTTGTAGTAGAATCCGCAATATAACAGAAAGAAAGAAGTCAGTTGTCTTTTTAATACCACTCCATTCTACCAATTCTTTTCCTCCACAATTGTTGTTTGCAATAAACAAAAATATAATCGTATTATTCTAAGATTTACGAAAATAAGAAATACATTACTCGAACTAAATAATGTAGCTTATGAACATAGAGATAATGAGAATTTTCTCGTGCCACTATAATAAATTGTTCCTCAAAATAGACTCCAATTACTTATCAGGAAATTTACTTTATTGCCTTCAAGAATATTAAAATCATCTGGAACATTCCACCGCTTGTAATTATAATATTACTTGTACAATGAGGAATTTGTTAAATATTTTATACTAGCTCCTGTCCGTGACTTTATTCGCGTAAAAGTTTTCTCGGGGAAAAAAGTGTTATGTGTGTTAATCTTGGCTGTAAACCTCTGTGCTTATATGTGATCGAAATTGGTTCAGTAGTTTTTGCGTAGAAGAGTAACACACGTACATAAATGTACACCAATTAATTCACATCGGTAGAGTGTGTATGTATCACACAAAATTTTACATTTATAATATTAGTAACATTAAAATTTTGTCCACAATTTATGAATATGGCAGGTTTTAATACATTAGGCATATTAATATTGCTTATTTAGTAAATATTAATTACAAATATAAGTTTCTAGGTAATGTTGTCGATGTAGTGACTGAACACGCCAGGTGATCATGAAAATCATATATTATGTGCCATGTACTACGCAAAGGTTGTGAACGTGTCAGCAGTAAATAAATAGTTATTAAATATATAGTAATTATTTAGGTTCCATATAAATAATAGGATTAAGAGTAATACTCGTTCATTTGTCCAATTAATAGGAATAGTTTTTTAAGCTATGACTCTTTCATTGCAGGGTAAGATTCTCCTTCCAAATGAGATTGATCCTTGACTCTACCACGCTGGGCAAGTGTGGATTGGGGAATTCGCATATCATGTAATAGTTATCGAATTTTAAATGTTACTGAAACAAATTTAAGTACTCGTGTAAATAAATTTCATTCTACCGATACAATACAATTTTAGTGTAGGTCATATGACCTTTAAACATCAAAAAATATATAATTACAAAGTAACTATTTTAAAAATAAAATGTAATTCTAACGATGTTATTTCATCTGTCAAAGAAAACAAAGCTTAAACTTTAAAAAACGAGTAGAACCAAAACATTTCATCTATAAAATAACATTGTAGTCCAAATTAAATCCTAAGGGCTTTCAAAATACGCCTACATTTGAATGCTTTAAAACATTTCAAGTGTCCTTTGAGATCTTAAATTGTCTTGTTTGAAAATACAACTGCCTAAATTAAAGGATTTTTGACACTGTCCCCGTAAAATTCTTAAAGGCTTAAAGTGCTTAATTTTCCAGAAATTTTCATGCTACGTACTTAAATACTTATTTTCTAATCTCAGAGCATCTTAGAGCAATTTTTATTCAAATGTTATATGAAAATAAAATTGTGGGTAATATCACTCGAGTACTTAATATATGACAAGAAGTTAGTGTTTATAAATGAAAAGATGTCGGTAGTTATAATTTACTTTAGTGCTTGAATAATAATTTATTTTAAAGTTTCTATCATGGATACTAAAACTATAGAGGCTAGAAATTATTTTAATATTGTTTTTGTGACATTTCACTTGGTAACAACAACATATAAATCAACATATTATGCGTTTAACCTTATTTATTGACATGATAATGGGATAAAACAGTAATAACGATAAAAGTTCCGAAACGTAATTTAACTTGATTAAAAAAGAATAATGTACTAAGGCCTTATTGTTATAAAAGGCAATTTATTTGCATGTCAACAAAGAAAAACACCACAGCACTCACACCCTGTTTCTAAGGGCTACATTGCCCTCACCAGTACAGCTACATCAACCATCATTGGCCTGTGTCCATCTATTGCAGATGATTCAGGTGGCGTCAGATAGAGGAATATTAGTAATGAGGGAACATCTTCGTTCGTGACTTAAAAGACCTGATAGGTCTACAGCTACATCAAACCGCCTCATTCCTCAACTGCAGTTCTAATCAAATGTAAATATTTTGCCTGTGTTACCCACCCTCAATTTGTTTGTATCTCATTATTATTGGGTCGGACATCAGGTGTACAAATACTAACAACTCGCACTCCTGCCAAGATAACTTCGAATGCCTTCGTTTCTCAAGGAAAAAACTAAGAAAATACTGAATTAATTATTTATTGTTTGTTTTTCGATGCCACGGGAATTATGACTTCTACTTTTTAATTGGACAGAAGATGGAAATGTACATTATTTTTAATTACAGTTCGTGCTGATGATAATTAAAAAATAATGTATAAAAGCTTTTTAATAATGACCAATAGCAACATTGATAAAAATATCAAAAACAGCGTAAAGTAAGTTCAATCTCTAGTCGTAGTAAGTATTTGCATCATAATATGTACTTTATTAGTAACTTGGAATCGAAAGCGTGTGAATATTTTGTACCTAATGTTAACAAAAAAAAAATGTACTAGATATTATTTTATAGCTGTACTAATATTATAAAGCTCAAGAGTTTGTTTGTTTGAACGCGCTAATCTCAGGAACTACTGGTTCGAATTGAAAATATATTTTTCTGTTGAATAGACCATTTATCTAGGAAAGCTATATATCATCACGCTACGACCAATAGGAGTAGAGTACCAGTAAAAAATATTACAAAAACGGGGAATATTTTGACCGATTTTCTCTTATGTGACGCAAGCGAAGTTACGCGAGTAAACTAGTTCGTTATAAAATGTCAGATACAATCATCAACAACACTAAAAGTTCCAGTGTCAAAATAGTGAAACATTCCCTACAATAAAATCGTCTTAAAAGCCATTCATGTCTACTGTCGATATAAAAAAGATACGATTGTAAGTCCCAATAAAAAAGGGCACAGAGTAATATAACGAAATAATAGAACGAATAACCTCCATAAAGCAATGAATGAGAATTCAATTTCGTTAACAAAGAAAAATAGCCGTGGAGAATAAAAAAAAAACGTTGAAACTTAGGGAATTCGTTGAATAAATATTTTCCGCCGCCCGAGACAGGCGTGTTCTCAGGAAAACTTTTATAAGGGCACGTTTATGATTTTTTTTTCTTGAATCGAAAAATCAATCAGAGCTTATATTGTTTATAATGTAAATTGTTCAAAAGATTTTGGACTTACGCACCGATATTATTTTCCAAATGTTCTCTCCTCATCTCTATATAACATGCTGTGTCACATGTTTTGGAGTTAATATACAGTAATTATTTTTATAGCCCAGATGTTTAAATATAGATGAAGGAGCAAGATGTCTGCAAGGATCGTGATTTCAATCTACTACCAAATGCATCATTTTCAATGATGTTTATATTTGTGCATAAAAAATGAACGTAATATTTCATAGCTATAAAATAAATTGCTTAAGAAAACTAGCACATAAACACATCGATTAATTTCAATGCACGTCAAAATATCTGATACGAAACGTCAGATTCGTATCTATAAATAAATAAACCGTATTAAAACCTTTCTCAGAATCATTATACGCAAGAAGTCATACACTTGGCTTCAAGTATATTAACGTGTGCTTCCAAGAACCGTCATACATATCTACTGAAATACCTATATCAATTATGATCATTTTTACTTAGTGATTATTTATATATCAAATTATTGGGGCCAACTTTGTTTTTTTTAGGTAGTAGTATTCTGAGAAATTCTTGTTAATAGTTTAATTATATTAAGCTTTGTTAAAAATTATGAAAATTTTATGCGTAGGTATCTAACGTTCGAATCTTTATGATAACTTAGAAATAACACAGTCATTAGTGTAAATTCAAATGCAATTCTGTTACAGAAACTTGCTTTATCGTGCTTGCTTCCATAAGCAAGCATAATAAGGCAGATTTCTTAGACTATTTCTAACGTTCTTAGACTATTCTAATAGACCAGTAATCACACAAATTAAATCCAAAATCCTAATCTAATTCTCCAATTCTAACTGTTTTTTTTTAAATTCGAGAATTAGTAACAACAGACTCCAACTTAACCCAACAAAATTGTTAACAAAAAACAAATTTTAACAGTTTAACCCTTCAGTATTCGCACAATTATCATCCTAAAATCAGTATTAAACACAGCTCGTGAGTTCGGTCCCATTTCCATCCAATCTCGGCGATCGCACAACACAATGGCACGGAAGAAAACAATCTTTGGGCTTGAACAACGCATCCCCATTGTTCTATACCCGCAAACACTCCGAGAAAACACTCTTTTATTGTTTTTATTTACAATAGGAAATAAACTTAATATGTCTGGGCAAAATTGAGGAAAATTGGATTAAATGATTATACTAATACTAAGCTGAATTAAAATTACAATACGTGTATAGGAAAATATATTTTTTGTTCTGGTTAAACGGGACCGATTAATATCAGAAAAATCACTAGCTTGGCAATAAAAAAAAACAAAAATCAATCTGATAGGGACATTACATATTTGAATTGTCTTTAAATTTAATAAATTAGACTCTATTTGTAGCTATCACAAAAAACATGGCAGATTTTTGCATTAAACGGCACTAATTTATTTGTTTTACAATGAAAGTGGATCATGTTCGCATAAAACTTTTTTTACCAAAGGCTTTTAAAACACAAAGCCTAGATAATTGACAGCCTTTTAATTTACAAATACAAATCCAACAAAGGATATTTTTACTCAAAAAATCCAAACAATTCATTTCAAAGTACAACAAAAGCCGTAGCCGCTTGTAGCAATTCTTTCAACGATTCATCTACGAAAGCTTCGTAGCGTGCGTAGAAGTGCTACGGTTTAGCTACGATCGCTTTTGTAGCAATACACTTTAAGGGTGGAATTTTCCAATACGAAATGCTACTCGTATTTGAAACAACGTTGCCCTGTGGTCTCATAAACTTCTGTTTATGTAAACAAGTCCGAATTGTTTTAGAAACGGTTTCAACTTGAATTTACAACTGTTTAGTTGTTTTCAAACAAATTAAAAAGTTTTGGAATTTTTCGCCCTGAGTTGTCTGCGGTTTTGACAGCTGAGCTAAGTTCGAGTTTGAAATTATCTGATAAACATTGATTGAATAAGCTAAACATCGAAATATAAACAGATATTATTTTCAACATTTAACTCATTCAAACGTATCATTTCGTTTCACTGAACTTTACTGTGCCAAATGTTTTGACAAGTAAATAAATATGTTGAAATATATTATTGAATTGAGCTACAACGAAATTTTCCACGCGCTCTACAATCGAGTAGCGCGTGTTTGACATTTCGAATTACTTGAAATAAAAATTCGTTTTTGCGGATTACGCTAGGTGGCTCATATATTTTTACACATAATTTCTAATAGCTACTTAGTAGTTCACAGTCCATAGAAATAGAAATTCACATGTATTATTTTATTCTCGTCAAAACAAATCAATAACAAAGCCTTCACGCCTCAAAACATAACTTGTAAAGCCCGTTTATCTTTAAACCATAATATAATATTCTCTTTAAATTGAATTCATAAAACATACATAAATCAGTTCCTTTGACACTGTTAACCTGTCAGTGGCAAGAGTACACAGTACACAGTGCATAGTACACAATACACATTACGAGTACACAGTACACGGGTCTGTTAGTTCGAGCACAGTTTGCAGGAAGCGATTAAATGCGGGTAGATTGTAAACATCTTGTAGTGTGTTTACATGTGTCTGTTGAACGCGGCCGAGATTCATGTGTTTTAAAATGTGGAAAGTCAAAGAAGGGGTATGGTAGCAATTGTATTTATTGCTTAGATAATGTTTTTTAATATGATAAGGAGGTATGGTATAATGGACGATAATATTTGGGATTGAAGCTCATATTGTTAGTTTGCTTTTGAATCTATTAGACACTTTGCCACATGGAACTTTGTTAGGATCGTAGCTAGTGACGTTATCCGTCTCTACTTAGCGTCGTGTACAAACAATGTATGTACTTTGCCACATTAAACCAATAAAAAAAAAATACGATCCCTACCGAGTCATCGAGTCGAGTATTATGATGTAGCTAATGATATGAACTACACGTGATAGTAAATATATTATCAACTAGCTGACCCGCGCAACTTCGCTTGCGTCACATAAGAAAGAATGAAAAATGTTCCCGTTTTTGTAACATTTTTCGTTGCTACTCCGCTCCTAATGACCGTAGCGTGATGTTATATAGCCTAAAGCCTTCCTCGATAAATGGTATATCTAACACTGAAAGAATTTTTCAAATCAGACCAGTAGTTCCTGAGATTAGCGCGTTCAAACAAACAAACAAACAAACAAACTCTTCAGCTTTATAATATTAGTATAGATTAGTATAGATATAAGAAATGTTCCTACGAAGCCAAACTATTATCGTCTATTAATATAAAAATATTTATATAATATTTCAGTCGTTAAAAATCCTTCGTCATCATTACGTAACTATCGTGTTCCTAATAGAAATTTATTTAGACAAAATATAGACTTCTAAAATATACCAACATTCTCGACCTACTCACATAGTTATAATATAATCAGAACATCAAATCTAAGTAATCAAAGCGGCAATTCAAGGCATAATCTGAGTACATTCCGACAGGTAGCATTTCCTTAGAGGCTTGTCGTCCGAACTGCGAAGTTCTCAAACTTGCGTTAGTTTGTTGAAGACGCCTGTAATTGGACTCTTGATTGCAGGCCACGTGTGTTTGCCACGATAATTGTGTCTGTCGTGCCTACCGTGTCTATCGTGTCTAACGTGTCTATCGTGTCTACCGTGCCTCTGTGACGTGTTTGATGCAATTTGTTTTATGATTGGATGTGTGTCGTAGGAAAATGAGATAATGCAAACACATTGCTCTGTTTATTGCTGCGAGAGTAAGGAGTGAAGGAGAATAATATAAGATTATGACAGTATACAGTGTTGTTTTTTTATGTTGGTGTAATAAAAGGGACTGGCTGATGCAGTGTTTTCAAGGGTGTAATATTCTGTATTATACTGCAGAATTTAATTTGTAGTTTAGGCCAAGACTCACCAAGACTTTGAAACTTCATTTCAACTTTGAAATTCTATTTGTTAATATAAAAAAATACACTATTATAAAAAAAACGCTCAATAACTCATATTATAATATGACCATGACAATGATTAAAAGCTGCACTAGCAGAAATAATAAAATAATACATAATGCTTCATAAAAATTCCACAGCCTTGAAGAATACGGGTCACTCGTTTTCCTTCAATCCGTTCCAACAAAGTTTAAACGAGAAGAAAAACTAGCACTTTATCGAACAGCCTCACAACTCACATCATGTTAAATAGACTTGGATTTTACTAACACAGTCGCGAGCAAACACCTACGAAAGTTTTCGTTGTACGATCGACTGCGGCCGTCGTTTTGACATCAAAGACCTACGCTACCTTTGTAAGTGAGCCAGATTTTGATACGTATTTGAGTAAGCCGATTTATAGGTACTGTTTTGAATTATATGAAGTTGCTTATATATAACGACTAGCTTTTGGCTGAGACTTTGTCCGCGTGAAAAGATTTTCCGGGCTTAAAAGTGTCTTATGTAGTTTGTAATAGAGGTTGTTAACCATATGTGTATCAAATTTCATTAAAATTGAAGTCAAAATGTTTGCGTGAAAAAGGAATAATCAACTATCCTCACAAAATTTTGCATTTATTATATTAGTAGGATAATAGATTTTAGTTTAATAGTAGAGGGTAATCCAGTACCTATTATAAAATTAATTAAATGTTTGTCGAACGAAGACTTTAGTGTATTTCACTACTCGGCTACCTTAAGACGATTACAGTTTACTAATTTATAAGTAGTACTGACTACTTATTGATCAACATAGCTACATACCACTCTCAGCTGTTATAACGACGAAGTATCCAAGAACTAACTGCATTAGTTCGAAAATAGCGGGAAAAACGTAATCAACAAATGAGTGATTGTTACACATTTCGTATGATATCAAATACCTTTACTGTATTTAGGGTAAATTTTCCCCCACATATTCTCAAAATCATTAAAATACTTCGTATATTCGGGGAAATTTTCCCTGAAACCGTGCATGTTGCGTTGTGATGCACAAAATTTACTGGTCATTAGGGAAGCAAATGACTACTTGTATCGGCTTTGTAGTCTCTACCCTCTGTTTAGACCGGCCTATCTCAAATTATGTTCGGTTTTGACGTAGTTTTAGCATTATTACAGGGCGCTAAGCTTTGATTATATCATTACCCAGTATTATTATATATTCTGCGAACGATTATTTTCTCTGCACACGAGTTCCAGTTAAAATTGCGCATATAATCAGCGCCAGTTTGTTTAGGAGTCGAAGACAGTAACCAAGACCAAAATTGTTCAGAGAGAGAGAGAGAGATCATCATATTATCATAATATATTCTGTGTTGACAATAAGAGTCAATGTGCGGTCGATATCTTTAATTATTTATTTAGGTTAGGTGTAGGTGCAGAAATAGTTTTAAAAACACGGTCTAATTTCAATAACCAAGGCCTAGTTTGACTACGTTTTCGATTGAGATCAGCAATATTGAACACTGAAATCTGGCGATTATCATCAAATATGCATAGGGTACTTCGATTATAAACTGAGCATTAAAAACTGATTTAATCCATATCAATCAACATTAAGCCTGTAAATAGCGATTTAAAGCAACAGTTCATTTAAAAAGCAGAAGGCAGCGAAGGAACATCGTGCGACGGTAAATCGGACGAGAGAGTAAAAATATTAAAAACTCTTTGCTTTCGGAACGTGATCTACGTTGAGATAGTGAAGATGAGTCTTTTATTTTTAAAGTTCAAGGTTTCCTTTTGCTAGATTTGTAATTTCTAGTGTTTTGACCGCTACAAAAAGAATGACTTAACTTATTGTTTAAAAGACTAGATTTTGATGAGCTTGCGTATTCAAATTTATATACATTGTCTGAAATTTAGCAATGATTATTGGATATTCTAACTTAATCTCTTAGTTTTGTGTGAGTGAATAATTATTTGCAGTTCTATTGTGTTCAATTAAACAAAATGTTTGTAAATCAAATTTTATTTACTATTTATTAAACATAAACATTTTACAAGAAACAAGCACAAGAACTAACAACAAAAACCAAATTAATATCCTACATTAGGCACCGAATCCCACAAAAACACAGTCTAAAAAGCCACCACGACTTGTTATAATTTACTACATACGAAACGTTAAGAAACATGTACAAACACTTTAACCTCACGACCTCAGTCTAGCCTATATCGTGTCTAGACTGAGTATCAGACAGTTTGCATTAGATACTGTTATATGAATTTTAATAACGCCTGTCTGTCACCGCTGTAGAGTAAATATTAAGTTGTGTGTTTGATAGAAGGGTTTGTTTGGTTTTGTAGCTTGTTTATGTGTAGGTATATCTTGTGAGTTTTGTTCTAAACCAAGTGAGAGCTTTCTCGTGTTATAAACAATGATATGATAGAAAAATGTGTGCATGCAATGAATAATTGGAATGTTGAAATGGTCCCGAAGTAAGCTTTATAAACGTTTATAAATGATGGATAATCAAGTGCGAGCAATCAATGGATAGATAGTTTAAATTATTGTGCTAAAGTTAGGTTAACGTTTTATCTTTAGTACAACAGTGAAATATTTTTTTGTAAATACTAGCCTAAAATGTTTTGAGAAAAATTCATGATGTGTTTATTTAAGGTTTTTTCTATAATTATGTCAATCTATTAAAATAGATTTAGGTTAGACATAGACATTTAGGTTCATAGTGTTGAAAAAAAAAATCACATTTCCGTATCACTTCTTGCACATAGTTCAAAAAAACAAATAAGATTTCAGAGCCAATAAAATCTTCCATTTACTCAAAAATATTCCTCAAATTACGAATCCTTATGCAGAAGACAAAAGTTTCATGAGAATCTTGGGAAAAAATATGTTCTTACACTGCGTCCCCTTACGAAGTAAGTAAATCGTAGGGCGGGACAAAGGGCGGGCCTGACAAATTATTATTTTTATTGCCCTAATAATACGGCCAGTTGGAAAATTAATTAAACTAACTTGCAATGTTTGGTTCCAAGTTTATTCGAGTGTAATTCATTTTGAATTGTAGGCTGCAGTTGGTTTTATATTTGAATAATGATTACTTGAGTTTATACCTTTAAGGGGTTGAAATGTCACGAAACGGAGCGCTTTTAGAAATTTTGATTGCGTGTAGTAAATTAGTAACATAATTAATGTAGAGGAAAGTGATTATTCAAAGAGCTATTATTTTATTTTTTAATTTTGATTTTTAAAGTGGGATCAGTCAACAAAAAACTAATTTATTTACTATCTACTAAGAACGTCCATAATAAAACCTATCTATCTATCATAAAGTATTACATTTCAAAGGAAACCTCTATACAGCAAAGAAATCTAAAAAATACGGATTTTCCGAATTTCTTCCGCTTTAAAATTGCACAAATAAAATCCAAAATACGTCTCATACCGTTTTCACCTCGCCTTACGGTACCCTAATAAAATAAGACGGCCTAAATATCTTTGAGAATTCGTTACGACAATATCGCGTCGCCCCTTTGTTCAAGAGCGGCTTCAAAGCAAATTGCTTTCGGTACGGAACCCGGAACTTTTAAAATATGCCGAATATATTTTACGCTACTAATGTACCAGACAAGTCTTGGCCGAGAATGATTTGTGGAGGGGCTGTTTCTTTTGTTTGCGGTTTCTGCATATTTTTGATAGCAATTATTAAGTTAATTGAACTATAGGAAGTTTGGTTTAAAGCTGCGGCTTTACTTAGGATTAACTAAGGTAAGTTTCTTAGTAAGACGTTTATTATCTACTTAAAACTAAGTTCAGTGGCACGATTTTCTGCAGTTGGTACTAGAGTATCGTGAGTTTTGACATTTTAAATGTACTGCAAAAATAGTTGCTATTGCGTCTGCTAGGAGCGCTAATCAATCGATAGCTAGCAGACTGTCAGCAGACGATAGTGATAGAGAATTATGCCACAGGTCAGAAAGAGTCATTGGTCCTTTTTTCGAAACCTAAAGAATATTCCATTTTCAGATGTGTTTCTTATCAGTTTTAGGGATATGCAGAACAAAATGTGTGATATAAAAACTGAACTTTTTGCCCTTTTATAACATAACCAAAAAACTAACACAGCGCTAAGGTGAAATATAGGCCGTAACATAATTACATTGCCTTGTAACTTGACCTACTAAGGTCAGTCGGGATTCGTATTATCGCGCGAAGTGGAGCACTTACAAATATTTTATCAGCTATGCAACTACTAAATGTGAATTAGTTTTGTAATTTAAGCCTGCTGTTTAGAACGACCTGTTTTCAATAATATTATTCCACTATTGGGCAAGGATCTCCTCCTGGACTGAGAGAGGAGTAATGCTTTGAATCCACTATGCTGATCAATGTTTATGACAATCAACCATAGTGAGATTTAATCTAATCGAAGCTAAAATATTGTAAAGTTGAGTTGTCTTTATTATGCATCTCAATTCTCAGTTGACAAAAAGAGTCAAATTGATGGTCACTATTCAAAAGATTGCTGCTTTGACGTAACGTCTGTTATCTAAGGGAGAAAACAATGTGGATTTCAAATAGTTGCCAACTGAGATATGTGATAAGACCTATCGTGTATGCAACATTTCTTTTTAATATTTATCCTTCACCGTAAGAATAAGTGCTTTTTATGTGGTATTAGTCACCAACAATAATAGTTTATTCACATTCAACGAGTTGCGAGCTCAGTTCAAGTTTTGGTACTCACACCGCCGAAGATTGACTGCTAACATTTTGTTTATCTTACCTGTAAAAGAAAAAAAGAACAAATTTAATAATTCAATCTCAAATTTCAAAACGTATCTCGGTTTCCATACAAATGAAATACATCTTTAATTTGTTCTGAAATTAATACGGACAGAGGCAACACCTGCGTGCGTGATTATTACCGAACCTCTCCTGCTACTTGTGTTGTCAGGCAGGTAGGAGAGAGCGAGATAGAAGATGATATTAGCGAAAGGTCAGAGTCGTAAACTTTAGAAGTATCTCTAAGGAGATAGAAATGCATGCCTATTGATTTAGCTATTGTTTTTTAAAGAAAGTTTAAGTCAATTATGACTGCATTATTATCTAGGCATACTTTTTTGTAGTTTGTACATTTATGTGGTTTTCATGGTATTTATCCACTTTTTTTATAAGCTTTCTCATGTTTCGTTAATGTTACCATTAATAAGATCTTTTGCGTTCAACGCAGATTATACCTTTGCATCACTAAATTTCAAGTAACAGCTATAATTATCATTAGTTTTTTATATATCCTTATTTTGTATTCCAAACTGGTCTCACAATATTTTAAATACACCAACTGAAAGTTATTTAAAAATATTCGTTAACTTAAAACAACAATCACAATATTAATACCAACGACAAAATTTCGGGGACACTCAACAATCTCGCCGGATCGCATTTTGTTTGAGCCGGAATTTTCTCAAGCACCACTTTTGAAACAGCCATAAGGCTCTAGCTTTAAGTTAGCCTTTAAAATAGAAACGGCACTACATTCTAGAATGCGGATATTGTTTCCAATATGCCGAAATTGGGTGCATCGTATTGTGCATGCAAGTAGGCGTGTAGGGCTGCCCGAAAGAAAACTATGCTTTCATGAAAAATAACGAAAATGCAACGTTAAGTTAAAAATATTAAGGTCTTCTGCTATTTTACCTTGTTATTTTACCTTTACTTTTCTTGTATTTATGTATTTGCAATAAAGCATTATTATTATAGCTAGTTTATCACAGTCAAGTTTGTAAACGCGCAAACTGACCACGACCTATGTTACCTGTGCTTAAAGGCTAAGCCATCTGAGATAACGAAATTGTAAGTTGGTGTTAATTTTCTTGTAACAGAATCATGTTACCAAAATGAGAAGTCCAAAACCCATCTTTAAAATGGCAAACAAAAAGTATCATAACAAAACAGGATTCAGTATTTGGCAGCCCTAAGCCACTTCAGAGCCATTTGATTTTACTGCTTTCTGAAAAATGTCTTTTGATATTTCGCCTCTTTTATGAGAGAAAAAAGTGTAACTTTCATTTCAGCAAATCAAATGCACTCACGAGATTATTTCACAAATGTTTTTGTATTCGATTGTATTCGTGTATTGCAATGTGCATTTAAGCTAACAATATAAAGGAAGGCTAGGCTAAAACTAACGCTAGCTTTTCTCTTTTAGTCAGTGGTAGATTCAGTAATGATAACGACTAATGAGTGACAACATTTGACCTAAATGAATAAATTATATGATTTAGATTTTTGTATAGGCTGACAAAAAAAAATCGTTATAACAGTAATTTAAAAATCCTATTAATATTACAAAAATAGTATTTTGCTGTGTAATCTGAACTTTATGGCTTTTGTTGTCAAATTAAAGACCTTATGTAATTTATTCTGTTTAGCATATTTCAGACATCTACTCTAATGTTACTTTCTCCATGTAACTTTTTTACTCCCACTTAACTAAAACTTATGATCTCAAAAGCCGATTATTTTAACGAAGGCGACAAACAAATTCCTCTGAAATCCACCATTACGTTTCGGCAAAGCTTTTAAAACCAAAGAATAATCCTAGTTCGTTTTTAAGGGAAACTTTCATCTTTTTTCAAAGGAATTTCTCTTTATCTTTTGAGATTTCGGTTGTTTTGTACAAGAATAATAGGATGAATCGAGTATCGTTTACGGTTTTTCCCTGTAGGTCGAAGTGAAGTGATCAGTGTATTCCCTCGTGTTGTTAGTGAACTGGATTATTGTGTGAGGAAACTGTTCAATCTTAACGTTATAAAAATGTTGAGAATTTCCTTGATACCAGTAATAAATTGTTTCGATCCGATTTTGAGCAGCATTTCAAATCATAATCAGCTGTTTCGATCTACCTAAATCTCTAGTCAAGATCATGTTTATTGTTTCAAAGTAGTGTAGTAAGTGCCAAATAAATTACGCGTTAATTTACTCGTACATTGTTTTTTTTTTTTGCGTAGCAACTCACGAAGCTTGATGTAGGAGTAACGTGACGACCAGCTTAACTACTGGGTACATTCGTTTCATAGTATGATGATCATAATGATAATGTGTTGTATAGAACTAAGGATTCGGCAGATCACATGATATTAATATTCGAATAGTATTCACAACGGTTTCGCCAAATTTTTCCTCAATTAACACTGTTTTAGCAATAAATCCACGACTAGTCTGCGCCCTATAGTTTATTCTATACATTGTATGTGAATTTCAATGTGTAAATCAGGTCTCTGTTTTGTAGTTAATTCTCAGTTAGCCCAGGCGTTATGGCGGAAATTGCGAAAATTAAGATGCGAGTCATAAGCGATAGCGGCTTAGTACTGATTAGAATTATGATAAATTCTAACTTAATTTTACATTGAGTCTTCCCGCAGATGAAACAGAAATACTTACTATAAACGATAAACGAAGAATTAATTCGAGTGACAAAGTCCATGATTGAAATATGGCTTATATTTCTATCAAATTTTAATTGATCCCGATCCGATACAAACAAAACAAATTAACGCAATTAGTATACACAAACAAACACACATTTAATGCGCCATAAATTAAACAACATAAAATTACGAACATTCCACTTCATTACAAGTTATTCATTGAATGAAATGCCTTTATAATTATATCCAAATAGCAGCACAGGAATTAAAAACAAAAATTCACCGTTATAATTAAAATGGCGCCCATTTAATTTACAACAGTTGCCGCGGCAAAAAGGTTAAATAAAGAGCTTATTGGCTGATTATATTGTGGCATCATTCTGCCAACTGATTGTGGAATATTGGTTAAATTTCGCTTAATATCTCTTTAAATAAATGTGAATATGTGAACACAGTTCACTCTCGTATTTTAATTTTCATAAATATTTCACTAAAATTCAATGGCCGAGGCAAAAATACTTGGAAATATTGGAGATAAATTTCATATGAATTCAAGTAGTTTCATCATTCGTGGTTAATAGTGAATATGTTATAAATTATATCAACAGTAAAACCAATTTTCTCTTAAATAAGAAATTCTAATATACAGATTGTAAGCATCTTTTTTCAATTCACTTCTGAAATAAAACAGTTTGAAATTATGCGTAATAAAATGTGCAAAAAAGGTTATTCGCGTTGAATGCCTACAAACTCCTGTTAATTTTCAATAAATACCATTATGACTATTTAGAAAAAAAACGCTAAAATCTTATAACTCACACCACGGGATACTGAAGGGCGGCATTTGTGCGGTTACATCGTCATTCACAGCTGTGAAACACCTAAATGAGACTCGTTCTAAAATCTACGACCGTATCACGCGTACATACACATATACGCGCATACGGATATAGTATCCGCGTGTATACGTTCCTACGGATGTAGTATCCGCATATATATGTTACTACGTATAGCGTTAGCATTACGGTATTTATACTTAGATGAAGGCTTGTTTCACGCATCGATTGTGATTGTGGAATTTAGGGGTTCTGTTGAGTTAAAGTGTTGGTTTATTCTTGATGCTGGAATAAGTCGTGCGCTTGAAAGTTAACAACCTAATGTGCCGTAATTAAGAATATCATTACGTCATAATCTTATTTCAGACACTGTAGTCATAAATATATTGGTTTCATAATTAAAAAGAAACCTAAAACTAAAGGTTAATATTTTACGATTTATTTTAGTTACTGCAACCGATAATGAGTAAACAATATTTATGTGACGGTTTTGATGAAAAATCAAAACATCTGCTTTATTTCCCTCTTAACATAATTTTATAGAAATCCACATCGTAGAAATCCCACCCAACAATACCAGTGTTTATTCTATCATTACTTTAGCTCTTGATTAATTCACTGCACCGTTCCCGCTATACGTTTACTATTTATACCACAGTGTAATGTCGAAAGTGTTGGTAGTGTTGGTACGCCGTCAGCCGCATCTGTTCCGAAACTCTCCCGCTCTCGACACTCGCTAATAGACCTGCGACTTTGTGTGACTGTTTATGGCTTTTTACCATATATGGGCATTAGAGTATTATGTAAGTATAATGGTAAATAAGTGTATAAAGAAGTTAGGTGAAATAAATCCTTAAATAGATCTTTAATCGAGACAGTTTTAAGAAATAACATCGTTTGTTAAAAAATATGATTGACTAGCCGACCCGCGCAACTTCGCTTGCGTCACATAAGAGAGAATGGGTCAAAATTTTCCCCGTTTTTGTAACATTTTTCGTTGCTACTTCGCTCCTATTTGTCGTAGCGTGATGATATATAGCCTATAGCCTTCCTCGATAAATGGACTATCTAACACTGAAATAATTTTTCAAATCAGACCAGTAGTTCCTGAGATTAGCGCGTTCAAACAAACAAACAAACAAACAATCAAACAAACAAACAAACTCTTCAGCTTTATAATATAAGGTATAGAAGGTACAGATAACCGACTCAAGGGCAAAAGTCTAAGTAGTTCAACCTCTACATAGATGGAACACTCTTAGAAGTGTCAAACACTGTATCAAAGTTTAAAAGAATAAAATAAGTAAATGAGGATATCAATAACATTTTAGACGATATAACAAGACAATACACCGTCATAACAACACACAAAAAATACACGTGAAATTCTAAATATTCCTTGCTAAAATTCACAGCACAGCGGTACAATTAATTTCGTCGCGTACACTTTCACGAGCGAATTATTCACAGACACTGACAAAAATAAGTAGCACCGTGCCGAATAACAAATTGGGTGCTAAACGACACAAAATACGTTTGTTCACAATGTCGAAGTAATTGGAAAACAGTTTCTGTGTCCCCTGTGCCGTTTGAAGACCGTAGATGTCCTTTATTGCTTTAGACTGTTTGACTAATGAGCCTTTTATGAATCTGGATAGCTAAAAAAGATGCTTTGACAATCCAATATAGCTTTGACGGCTGCTGTTCTGTTGCAGACTATAAGCAAAGTGAGAAAACAAAGGTAATAACAGCCTTTTGACTGCCGTTACTTAACAAGTTTATGTTGTATAAAAAAAATACTATTTAAAGTTAAGTGGAAATAAAGTTTCTTAGACCTGAAAAGAATTGAGAAAGTGAAGTGAAAGTCAAAAATGTAAGAAAACATACCTTTCTAAGTATCATTTTTTTTATTTTTGATACGATAAAGTTAACCTTCCAAGAAGCTCTAAATACCTAGAAAAGCTTAGATCTCTCCGTCATTTTAAGACGCTTAAAAACCGTGAACCCTGAAGCGAAAATCTAGATCTATTAATATTCTTCTTGAGAAGACGAAAGCCGCGGGCTCAAGCCTTCTAAGTTCTGACAAAGCTGAAATGTTTCAGGTTTCAGAATAATTGAAACAGGTCAAGACACGTAACCTGTGGCGGAGGTCGGCGAGCACGGTGTAAATTCTCGGCTGAGAGCCTTCGTGACAACCCTGACTGGACTGACGGGTGCACCGCATAGTACGTGAATATGTACGTGAGAATTGCTTTATGATGTGCACGGTTGAACGTTCACTGAAGTTAACGTGCTAACCAAGATGTTATATATAAACGCATTCTAGCGAAAGTTTTGTTGTTCACAACTTGTGGTTTTGTTATTTCTTGTCTATTACAACATCTGGTCCTAAGGTGAAGTGGTATGTGCAATTGATCATGGGATCCTAGATTTGATTATTTAGTAAGTGTATGCCTTTTTCTATCTTGGAATATTCTCAATAATTCCTCAATTATGGAATCTAGCATAAATTGTCATACTAACTTGTAAATGGCGAAATATGGGTATATTTCAAACAGTTCTGCGTCCTTATTCCTTGTAATGGGTATACATACGCGTGATGATATAAACAAAAGGTTCTACCAATAGGGATAAAATAGTCGCAGCGCATTATAAAATACATTAACCTGAACACCGTTATTCAATAAATCAAAATCTTTCTTTCAATGTTTCAATAGAGGTTAAAGTCAAAGTTAATACACAAAGTTAATAACATGAACCATTAAAATCAATACGGTTTCAGACTTGTTAAGTTAGAAACATGCTTTCTCAATTACGTATATTTCTAATTTACCTAAGTATTGATAAAATATTATAACGTTTATTCGTAAAATATTTCAGTCAAGAAAAGTGACTCACAAAAATTCTATGAATTTCGTGACTCTCATTTTAATACCTCACTTAAAGTTTGAGTAAAGTAGTTACAAATATCAAACAAGTTTAAGTTAACTATGTATATTTTTTAATTAAACTTTTATTAAGTTACTAATAGTTGGCTTTGCACGGGCATAATTAACTAATATAGAGTCTTTAAACTTTGAAAAATCAGAGGTCATTGAATCTAAATATTTACGAACTTTAATCAGCGGTATGAGGCATATTTAAGTCTGAACTCAAAGTTTTAAATTGTAGTCTATCTGTATCTGTGTAATCTGTTGTTATGTTTATGTCTTGGATCTTAGCTTGTGACTACAGTTAATGTAACAAGAGCCGAAGCGTCAAGCGAAAATCAAAATAAATAGCTTAATAGTAAATGTCTAAAGGGTTTAATTTACTATCTATGGCCGTGACATCGTCCGGCAAAGGTTTTTTCCGAGATAAAAAGTATTATATATCAATTCAGATATTTAACTCTTTTGAGGCAAGCAAAATTTTACCATCCAAACATTCAATATATAATATATTATTAGTATTAAATCATCGACATCGTAAAACCTAAAAATGGCTACAGAAGTTACTTAACATTATAATAAAGTATTATACTCCACATAAGCTTACAAAGGGACAACTAACTGAAGTCCGTATTAACCACGATAAAGGTTAAACTAAGCCGTACCGGGTTGTTTTGCCTTACCCCCCCTTACATCCCGGATAAACCGATTATGGTCAACTTTTGACTTCGCCGAGTGATTGTTGCTAACTGATATGCCTGATGCGAACATAAGGAGAGGTACTCCTTGAAACTTTTATGCAAATGTTTATTTTAAATAAATATTATCAGACAACTCTCATAAGGTCATTTGAAACTAAGCTGGGCTTGCACTTTGGTAACCAAATATCTTATTAACATAGGCATACTCATAAATGCATACTTATACCTGTAGACGAATACACTTTGTTGTTGAAATGTGTTTAAATAAAGTTTTGAGGGACTTTCTTCCGATTTTGAAGGATTTCGTCGACTTGTAGGCAATATATCAAGCATTAAGTCCGCCTATACCCATATTGGTTCCTATACGAATTCTATAAATTAAATAAATTTCTGTTTGCAGCTCCTTGTAGTTTCAAAACAATCAGTCCACTTTGTACAAAGGACTAATGTATCCATTTTTCCATGAAAAACAACACCGCATGTAAACATCGAAAAAAATTATTTTATAACGTTAAAGACTAACAAATCTAGCATTTTTGGATCAGTCGATGCCGCCACTACTAAATCAATGATTGTAAAACCGTTTTAAGTCTATACTGTGATCGGTCGGCGATTCGTTTGCCATATTCGTTCTCATCTTTTTAGTGGCCGAGAATCGATCGGTAGCTGCGAGTAGAAAATTTGATTGTGTTGCGTACTCCCTTGATAATTCACTTAGTTATTTTGTGGTGGTTTTTCCCTATTACTATATTACTTTAGTTGATGGTGTGAACCGGAAAAACGAGGGATTTTTACTGATCACTGTGTTTTTATTGGTATTTAATAGCAAATTGAAATGTTGTTTGGTTTGGATACTTTATGTTTAAAATGGTTTGTTTAAGTTGAATCAAAATGAAATATATCTGAAAATACTCGTCCAAAATATTTTTGTTTCGTTTTTGTACAGAATTTTAGTTAGCAACCTGTAAAACGTCGTTTATAACTTTAGTTGCCAGTTTGACCACTAACAAATTAGGCTATCAAATGTACCAAAATGTCTACTACAATTCTAATTGCTACGCTAACCAATAGATATGAAAAAGTTAAGAAACTATCGGTAAGTAGACTAGTTGTAGCCTAGACAACAAGATATCTTATTATAATAAAACCATTTTTCGACGGCCCTTCCTACTAGAAAATTGTCTTCAAGAAAAAGCTACGTCAATGTCATCTTTAGCCCTATTTTTCTGACTTAGCCAGACATTATCCCACAGGTATTGATATTCTCTTTCAGAGGAGCTCTCAGGAAGGGTTCCGCTATTGAATCCAGCGATAAGGCCGGGATAACCCTGAGATACGAAAAAGGGTTTCAGATGAATATACTAGCCTAATACTACCCTATATTATGTATTTAGTGAATAAAAATGGTCGCTTTTTAAAGTATTTAATGCTTTTGTTACTTGTGATCAATGAAAAATGATTTCCATTATTATAATTATATCGAAATTTAATTTTACTGTTCAAAATTCAACATCATAATACCTATTAGCTAATATTACGCAGGTTGAAATTATAGTTTTAGTGACGCTAACGGCATCCATTTTATTTATGGGTGTGATAGAAGAGATAGAAATACAAATAATCGATCTATAAAAGGACATTTTAGTTTTCGACAGACGATTTCCCAAATAGATCCCTCGTTTATTCTTTCTGATTACATTATCTAGCAATTTCCTTCACGAAAACCATCTCGCTTAAGACATCAAACTGCTAAACAAACTATACTAAAATTCCGTATCATTTTAATACGGTGTACGTAACTCTCGAAACCGCTTTAATCAAAAGCATCACTCCTTGCAACTTTCAGATTCATATTAGTTTCGTCGCAATAAAGCCAGGTTCACAACGATAGGGATCACACACTTTGTGTACCAGTTTAACTTAGTCTCCAGTTAATTGTTGTATCCAAGTTTAGCCGAACTTAGTGCTCGCCAGTTAGCGCGTTGAGGGATAATCGACCACCTACTTAAGTGTTCGGTTACTTAGACGGCTTACTTACAAAATTGACCGTGTGATTTAGGACTTATGGTAATCCTTCTGGGCAAGTTTTCTTATTAAGTCGGTGACGAACTTTCGATACAATAGCTCGTATCAATCGTCGAAGTTTCGGTGGTTTTGACTTTTGGAATTCTATACAAAATTAATTCCTTAGCTTTCCATTTAAAAATCAATGACATTATTCACATTACTTATTAAATAAATATTTAAGTTCAACATGGGTTTATATATGCTTTTCCCGTCTAGAAATTGAGAGGGAGTACCAATAGCCTTTTTCTAAATAAAGTACATTGCACGTTTCTTGTGTGTTTGTAGATGATTTGCAATGCAGTTTATGAATAATACCCTTGCAACGACTTCTACCCATGGGTAACTTTGTCTTAAACAATGACAACTTATTACACAAGCAAATCATAAAAGTACTCTGTTATGAAAAAGTTTAACCAGTTCCTTATCCCAAAAAGCATCCCGATGTTGAATAAAAAGGAAACGTAACTCCAATTTGGTACGTGAACAGTGAAACCAGCGTGGTTCATACAAAAAATTGTATTCCCTCCTTCCACTCTAATTACATGGCACAAACTTTTTTATTTCTTCATTCTTTTTATTTATTTACTTTTTCCTTATACTCCCTTTGTGTAATACGGGTAATTTACAATTGGATATGCTTAATTGGTTTCTGAGGAGCCCGCTGAAATTGGATGATTTCGACTTTGTTTCATTTTGATATTATAATAAAAACCATGAGCATTGTACCCTTGAATAAGCAGGCAGAAGTGCCACAATTTGTAAAAAATCTTTTTTTTTAAAACCGTTGTATTTACGGTTAAATTTCTGAGGTAGTTAGTATTTTTATACTGCTTATTTGACTGCTTGGGCAATGACTGAAACTAGGCAACCGATCAAAATATTTCTTACTACTATAGAAAGCAACAAAGAATACCTTTTCAGCCATAAATAAGTAGTAGGTTCTCAATGGGGTCAGTATGTTTTTTTATTTAATAATACTTATTATAGTAATCAGATTACAGGATAGCTGCTTGCTATCTGTCATTCTGGGTTACTCGCTTTTCGGAATGTTTTCAATGGGTTTATAAATCACTAATAGCCGATTCGAAGATTCAAACAGAGGACCATAAACTACAATCTTAGTACAAAACGGGCCCTTAGACAAAGGTAGGCGTTTTCCACTGACCATTTGTCACTGCCAACCCCTTGCACCTCCATAAGGGTTGAATGTGCAAGGGAGGGCTCATTGTCATTCCTGAGGCACGTTCCGAATTCCGGCGCAATTCGAAGACTCTATTCGGAAAGGGGAAGATGCTAGATTTATTTGAAGGGTTTTACTGATGTTTATATCAAAGGAAATGGAAGGTTTTTACGTAGTTTTCTAGATATGATCTGTGAGAAAAATTGGCTTAGATACCACTTTGCTCTTAAAATAATAATAATTTATTTGGTAAGAAAACGACTAAGGCCCATTACATTGTTATAAATAATTAATTTTTCAAAAAACTTATATGTTAATTATAATATCGTTATCATAAAATTAAAAAACCTAATTAGACTAAATATTTTTTCCTAAATATTCACCAAAAAAAAAAGCCAAAGCCTTTCAAAAACATTTCAGAATTTGAAAAGCACGAACTCAATTTAAGAACACAGAAGTCTGTCCGCATTCTCCAACATCCAGCATTAATACAGATGGCAATACTAAAACAAGAACGGAAACAAACAAGCAATCTCAAAGAATATCAAAGCGCAATAAAAATTGCATTCAAATAAAGCACAGCAGAGTGGAAATTATAACCAAACTGATATCCAACAGAAGTGGAGAAACAACGGGCCTCGTTGTTTTCGCATAATTTAATTTCAGCATTTCAGCTTAGTGAAATTCCGTCCCCGGCGAGATTCCAAGCGTTTGTTCTATAAAATACAGCTTAAAAATGATAAACTCTTTGTTCTAGAACCGATTGGAATTGTTTTGAGCTCTTCGGCTAAATTAGATTTGTTAAAGGACGTCCGTCCTTTGAAATGTTAATGATTTTTAAGTCTCGATAACTTTTTTAACTGACTTTTAATATACTTTGCGTATTTGAATCCTCCTATCTCAGTTTATAACATAAAATTGCTTTAGGCCTAGTTTCATCACTTATAAATATCTATTATAGCTTATCAGGTGGAACTTTGTT